>NW_025422010.1:31352500-36152500 GCF_011764305.1 Mustela putorius furo
GGCTGGAGGGCATCATCTCCACCCTCTCTGCCTTGCTCCAGGCCAGGAGTATCTCCCAGAGAAGAGCCTATGCACCTACCTGATACACTGGCCTTTGTATCTACTGACTAAGGGACACCCCTTGATTACTTGGTTCTGGTGGCCAGGGGCCTTCCATTTCTAGGTCCCACAGGACTATAACAAAGAAATAGTTCTAAATCTGCTATCCCACTGATAAGTTAGAAGAGAGGTAGGCAGGGACAAACCCCCTCCACCCCCCGAAAAGGAAACTATACTTTAAAGGATTTTACACCACCCTGGAAGGAGCCCTTCACCCTTTCCCCTGTGACAGAAAGAGGACAAAAACCTGATTGCAAGACAGGTGCATGGAAGGTTCATCAGATTCAAATAGCCCATCACAAAGCCCATAAAACCCCCTAGACTTAGAAACTCCAGTGGCAACCCTCTCAACTCCCCTCCCTCTTTAGGAGCTTTGTACTATCACTCAATAAACCTTGCTTTGCTGCCTAACCACTTCGTCTGGTCTATCTCTTCATTTTTCAAAGCAGTGTGACCACAGACTGCAGGAAGAAAAGAAATCCTGAACCACACCATGGTGTAGTACAGAGGCAGCGGACAGGAAGGCTAGTCTTTCCATAAAAAAGGCCTATGTAGATTTTTAAAAGCTGTGGCCCAAGGGTTTGTCCTCTGCCCAGAACCGGGAGGCCTGTGGGCATCATGTTCGCACTATCCCTCTGCCGGGCATCATGTTCGCACTATCCCTCTGCCATGCTCTGGGTCACCAGCATCTCTGTGAAAGGACCTATGTAAATGTATGGCACTCTGTCTTTCTTTTGGCTGCTACCTAGAGGACACAACTCTCAATAGCCTGGCTCCGGTGGCCAGCAGGGCTTGTGTTTATCAGTTCAATGGGACAGTAAGCAAAGAGGTAGCTCGTGACGGGCTATCTACTAGTGTAGAAAGACCAGAGAAAAACATTCATTTACTAGTCTCCCCTGAAAGGTGTATAAAATTGACCCTTAAACAGCATAGGTTTGAAATGTGCAGGTCTACCTCTATGGATTTTTTTTTTTCCAATAAATACAGTAAAGTATTGTACATGTATTTTCTCTTACAATTTCTTAACTAACATTCTCTTTACTCTAGCTTTATTGTAAGAATCCAGTGTATGATACATAAAACATACAAAGTACATGTTGACTGTTTATGTTATCAGTAAGGCTTCCAGTCAACAAGTTTTGGGGAGTCAGCTTATAGATAGACTTTCCACTATGCAGAGGGCTGTTGTTCTTAACCCCCTCATTGTTCAAGGGCCAACTATATTTACATACTTAAAAAGCTGCTGCCTGAGGGCTCAGCTTCCAATCAGCCTTATCTAAGTGCTGAAAGAGATCCTCCCCTTTGGAACAGGACAGGTCTCAGCAAGGCTTCTACCACCGGGAGTCATTAAGGACAAAGAAGGTTGCCTGGACAATCACAAAGGTTTGAGAGACAACAAAGAGTAAGGGCAAGGTTGAACAAGGTTCACCTCCAGCATGAGACCATGCCTTCCAGACTGGAAGAAGTGGCTATTCTACCTAATGCACAGAAACCAAGGCAGAGAGAAAAAAAGAAAGAAAGAAAGAAAGAAAGAAAGAAAAGAAAAGAAACAGAGTAATACATCCCAAACAAAAGAACATGATAAAACTTCAGAAAGATCTTAATGAAATGGAGATAAGTGGTATACCTAAGAGTTCAAAATAGCAATCACAAATATGCTCATGTTAGCTCAAGAGAAATGAATGAACAAAGTGAGAATTTCAACAAAGAGATACACAATATAAAAAAGTAACACAGAGACATCCCAGAGCTGAGGAATACAATGACTGAAATGGAAAATACAATGGTGGGGTTCCAAAGCCGACTAGACGAAGTGGTAGAGGGGTCAGTGAACTCAAAGACAGGGTAGTGGAACTCATTTAATCAGAGCAGCAAAAAGAAAAAATTTAAAAGAGTAACGATACCTTAAAGGATTTATGAAAGAACAGAGAGCAGATGAATATTAGCATAAAGGGGTCCTGGGAGGAGAGAAAGGGGGAATGGGACACAAAACTTATTTGAAGAAATAATGGCTGAAAACTTCCCGAACCTGGAGAAGGAAAGAGACATCCCACATCTGGGAAGTGCAGAGTTCCAAATAAGTAGAACCCAGAGCCCCACACCAGGACACAGAATTGTCTAAGGAAAAGGAGACTCTTAAAAGCAGCAAGAAAAAAAACCCAACTTAACTTACAAGGGAAACCCATAAAAGACTAGGAGAATATTTTATCAGCAAAAACCTTGCAAGCCAGAACGGAACGGCGCAATATATTCAAAGTATGGAAAGAAAGGAACTGCCAACCAAGAATACTCTATCCAGCAAAATTATCCTTCAGCATTTAAGTAGAGATAAAGTTTTCCAGACAAGCAAAAACTAAAGGAGTTCATAACCACTATACTGGCCTTACAAGAAATGTTAAAGGGACTTCTTTAAATAGAAAAGAGAAGCCACAGCGTGTGAAAATTAAGGAAAAAATTTCACTGGTATAAGCAACGATATACTGATGGTAGTACATCAACTACTTATAAAGCTAATATAAAGGTTAAAAGGCAATGGTAGTAAAATCAGTTATATCTACAATAATCAGTTAAGGGATAAACAAAATAATACAAATTGTGAAATAAATAAAAAAAATGGGGAGGGGCATAAAAATGCAGTGCTTGTAAAATGTGTTTGAACCTAAGCAACCCTCTACTTAAAACAGATCGCTACATACAGCGGGTGTTATACGCGAACCTCAGGATAATCACAAACTAAAAATGTTTAATACATAAAAAACAAAAAAAGTCACCAAATCATAAGACAGCAAAAGAAGAAAGGAACAAGAAAGAATTACAGGACAACCAGAAAACAATTGTGGCAGTAAGTAAATATCAATAACTACTTTAAAGGAGCTTGGGAAGAGGGTGTAGGAGGAGGACCCTGAGTTCATCCCTCTCATGTTTACAACTAGGTATCATCCACATCCAAGTCAATAAACAAGAGAGTGGTTAAAGGCTGGCAGAGCAAACTCCACAGCAAAATATAGAGAAGAAGCTGCATCTGAAAGGTTAGGAAGGTGAGAAAGGTGGAAGGAGGCTTAACCCCCTTAGGAGGTAGGTAGCTCCATGCAGGGAGATGGCAGAGAAATGGACCCTCATATCAGAGAGCTCACTCGGGGAGGCCTAATCCCCATAAAGTTTGGCTCTGAAAATCAGAGTTGCTTAACTGTGTAAGTTTGTATAACCAGTGGGACTTAGAGCTGGCAGCTTTAAAAATCAGCTGACTCAGCACTGGGAGAAGAGGGACAAGCCAAGTAGAGCCAGTCCAGCCCGGAGGGCAAGGGACAGCAGCCTGCATGGAAAGACAATATAAAGATAGCAGTTTATACAATACCAGGAGCAAATGGGAGACAGATCTCTTTATACAGATTTCAGAGCATGTTGGGGGACATCTCCGAAAATGAGGGAGACGGTAGGTGGCATTTTCCTCCCTGTGCTCCCCAGCATAAACACAGGACCATCTGTGGGAGGCAGAGCTGCACAGACACTTGGTACCTAACCTGCTAGCAGTGTGCCATGCTCACGAGTTCTCCTGAGGACTTGCCCACTCCAAGCCTGGTAGGTTTGGCCCTGGGCTCAGGACAAAGTTTGTAAAACTTGTACATTCCCACCCAGCAGCCAGTGGGTCCACAGCTGCCATCAGGCATCCCACCTAGTTGCCGCATGCCCCCAGCTACTGTCACTTGCCAGCCTCTGGTGCACCCAGCCATCTCTGGCATTGTAGCTGAGCTTTCATGCAGCCCTCAGGTGCTATAGTGCTTCTACAAATCTGGCATAGAACTAGTGGCCCAGTGCAAATTTTGCTAATGCCACTGCCCTGCCACCAAGTTCCCTTGCAGGCATATACCTCAGAGCTGGACTGCCCGAGTCCCACTAATAGCACAGTGAGCACAGAGAGCCCAGAGCAGGCAGAGTCAGTGCATATAACTACACTGAAAATAAAAGTGACTCAGACACAACAGCAGGATATAAGCAACACACAAAGGATATCCTCCTGAACTGCCAAGTTCAGATGAACAGGAGAGACTGCACTGCAACACACACCAGGACCTCTTCTTCATGAAGTCACTACTCTTTTCTTTAAGATTTTATTTATTTGAGAGAGCACATGCATAAGGGGCAGAGGGTGAAGCAGGTTTCCCACTGAGCAGGGAACCCAATGTGGGACTCAATCCCGGACCTTGGAATCATGACCTGAGCTGAAGGCAATGCTTAACTGACTGAGCCACCCAGGCACGCATAAAGTCACTACTTTCAAGAACAAAAGACATAGGTGACCTTCCTAACACAGAAATAGATACAGAGAGGCAGAAAAAATGAGAAGAAAGAAAATTTAATTTAATTTAATGAAAGAACAAAACAAGGCCATGGCCAGCAATCTAAGTGGAACCAATATAAGTAGCATGTCTAATAGAGAATTTAAAGCAATGACCATAAGGTTACTCACTGGACTTGAGAAAAGAGTGCAGAACATCAGTGAGACCCTTACCACAGATATAAGGAAAACAGCAGAGATCAAGGGCTCAATAAATCAAATGAGAAATATACTTGATGGTGAAGAGCAGGTTGGAAAAAGCAGAGGAGCAAATTAATGACCTAGAAAAGAGAGAAATGGAAAATAATCAAACTGGAAAAAAAAATCATGCAAAATGAGAATAGACTTAGGAAACTCAGTGACTACATCACTCAGTTATAGTATGAATATTTTACGGGTCCTTAAAGAAGACAGAGAAAAGGGGGAAGAGAATTGGTTTGACAAAACAATAGCTAAAAACTTCCCTAATCTGGGAAAGGAAACACATATCCAGATCCAGGAGGCAGAGAAAACTCCCATCAAAATCAACAAAAGCAGTTCCCAGCCAAGACATATTATCAATAAATTAGCAAACTGGGGTGATTTTAAAAAAAGCAGGAAGAGGGCAACTGGGTGGCTCAGTGGGTTAAGCCGCTGCCTTCGGCTCAGGTCATGATCTCAGGGTCCTGGGATCGAGTCCCGCATCGGGCTCTCTGCTCAGCAGGGAGCCTGCTTCCTCCTCTCTCTCTGTTTGCTGCTCTGCCTACTTGTGGTCTCTCTCTCTCTGTCAAATAAATAAATAAAATATTAAAAAAAAGACAGACACAGGGGGGCAAAGTGGTGGAAAACCAAGACCCATCAATATGCTCTCTATAAGAAACTCATTTTAGCCCTAAAAACACTGCCAGATTGAAAATTAGGGGATGGAGAAACATCTATCATGCAAATGGATATCAAAAGAAAGCTGGAGTAGCAACACTTACATCAGACAAAATTAATTTTAAAATAAAGACTAACAAGATGGGGAGGAGCAAGATGGTAGAGATAAGTAGGATACCTAAATTTCATCTGGCCCCAGGAATTCACCTAGATAGTTATCAAACCGTTCTGAACACCTACAAACTCAACAGGAGATCTAAGAAAAGAATAGTAGCAATCCTATGAACAGAAAAGCGACTACATTCTGGAAGGTAGGACATGTGGAGAAGTGAATCTGAGACAATATTTACGAAGATAGACCATGGAGGGAGGGAGCCTTTGTCAGCCAGCTACTGGCAAGTGATAGAGCAGTGAAGCACAAAATGAGAACTTTTAGAAGTCTGCTCTGCTGAGGGACATCACTCCAGTGGCTAAGGGTGAAACCCCTGCTGGGACAGTGTGGTCTCAGGACCTTCAGGATCACAGAAAGACTGGAGGTACCTGATTGTGGCAGAGCTCCCGAGTATCAGAATGGGGAGCCTGGATGCAAAGACGGAGCAGAGGAGTGGACTCTCAGTTTGGGGTTCCATAAACCATGATCCATGGCACAGCTGGGCCACTATTCTTTGTGCAGGGATCCAACAAGTGGCAGATCTGGGGAGACACCCCTTCCCTCCCCAGGGAGGAACAGCATGGGTGTGTACTGCAGGAATCTGCTGAGTTTGAAAACTCCAAATGGGGTCATGTGCCAGACAGAAATGCTCAGTCACAGGCTGGGTGAACACGGAGTGCAGCCGGAAACCAGGGAGACAGAACTGACTGACCGCTAGTGGGCCCCGAGTTCTCTGCTCTTCAGAGGCTAGAGATTGGGAGGCCACTGTTTTCATTCTTGTCCTCCAAAGCTATATGGAAAGCTTTCAGGGAACAAAAGCTACAGAGCAAAGCTGAACAGATTACTTAACCCAGCCCCTGGCAAGGGTGGTGCAATTCTGCCTCCAGCAGACATTTGAGAATCACTGCAAGAGGCCCCTCCCACAGAAGATCAGCAAGAACATCCAGCCAAGACCAAGTTTACCAATCAATAAGAACTGCAAAACTCCAGCACTTGGGGAGTACAGTGCATAGAATTCATGGCTTTTCCCTCATGATTCTTTAATCTTTCAAAGTTAATTTTTAAAATTTTCTTTACTTTTTTCTATTTTTTTAATTTTTCATCTTTCCTTTTTCAACCAACATCTTATCAATTTGTTTTTTAAAATCTTTTTAAATTTTCACTTTTACATCAAATTCTACCCTTTCATTGTATTTAATTTTATTTGTGTGTGTATATATATATATATATATATATATGATTTCTTTTTTAAAAATTTTGGATACAGTTTCTTCCAGCAGATCAAAATATACCCTAAATATAGTGTATGGCTTTGTTCTAGTCTACTGCCTGTCCACATTCTCTTTTTTGTTTTGTTTTTTTTTCTTTCTTTTTTCAACCAACTTCTTATCAATTCCTTTAAAAATCTTTTTAAATTTTCATCTTTACAGTCATATTCCTTCATCTTATTTGCCCTTATTTTTGTATATATTTACATGTTTTTCTTTAAAAATTTTGGGGACAGTTTCTTCTAACAGACCAAAATACACCCCAAATTTAATATGTGGTTCTGTTCTATTCACCAGCCTGATCATATTCTTTTTTTTTCTTTTTCTTTTCCCCCTGGTTTTGGGTCTCTTCTGATTTATTTACTGTGTATTTTTCTGGGAGCGTTTTAGCATTTTTTTTTCTCTCATTCATCTATTCTTCTCTGAACAAAATGATAAAAAGGAAAAAAACCACCTCAAAAATAAAAAAGAACAAGAAGCAGCACCAATTGCCAGGGACCTAATCAATACGGATATTAGTAAGATGTCAGAACTAGAGTTTAGAATGATGATTAGAAGATAGCTGGGCTTGAAAAAAAAAAAAAAACGTAGAGAATACTAGAGAATCCCTTTCTGGAGAAATAAAAGAATCAAAATCTAACCAAGTTGAAATAAAAAAGGTTATTAATGAGGTACAATAAAAAAATGGCAGCTCTAACTGCTAGGATAAATGAGGCAGAAGAGATAATTAGTGATAAAAATGGTGGAAAATAAGGATGCTGAGAACAAGAAAGATAAATACTGGACCATGAGGGGAGAACTGGGATCCCGGAAGAAGAGAAAGAGGGGCAGAAGGTATACTGGAGCAAATTATATAGCAGAGAATTTTCCTTAATTTGGGGAAGGGAGCAAGCATCAAAATCCAGGGGGCACAGAGAACCCCTCTCAAAAACAATAAAAAATAGGTCAACACCCCTAGAGCTAATAGTAAAACTTACAGGTCTCATAGTAAAACTTACAGGTCTCAGAGACAAAGATAAAATCCTGCAAGCAGCAAGAGGTCTGCAACATACAACAGTAGAAATATTAGATTTAGAGCAGACTTATCCCAGAGACCTGGCAGGCCAGAAAGAACTGGCATAATATATTCAGAGCACTAAGTGAGAAAAATATGCAGCCAAGAATACTATATCCCGCTAGGCTGTAATTGAAAATAGAATGAGAGATAGAAAGCTTCCAGGATGAACAAAACCTAAAAGAATTTGTGAAAATCAAACCAGTCCTACAGGACATATTGAAAAGGGACCTCTAAGCAGAGAGGGAGCCTAAAAGTAAGATAGACCAGAAAGGAACAGAGACAATATACAGTAACAGTCACCTTACAGGCAATACAATGGAACTAAATTCTTATCTTTCAATAGTTACCCTGAATGTAAATGAGCCAAGTGCCCCATCAAAAGACACAGGGTATCAGATTGGATTAAAAAACAAAAAAACAAAAAAACAAAGCTCATCAATATGCTGTCTGCTAGAGACTCATTTTAGACTCAAAGACACCTCCAGATTGAAAGTGAGGGGGTGGAAAACAATTTACCATGGTAATGGACATCAAAAGAAAGCTTGGGTGGCAATCCTTATATCAGACAAATTAGATTTTAAACCAAAGACTATAAGAGAGAGGAAAGACAGTATATCATAATTAAAGGCTCTATCCAGCAAGATGACCTAACAATTTTAAATATCTATGCCCCTAACATGGGAGCCGCCAATTATATGAACCAATTAATAACAAAATCAAAGAAACACATTGACAATAATTCAATAATCATAGGGGACTTTAACATCCCCCTTACTGAAATGAACAGATCATATAAGCAGAAGATCAACAAGGAAATAAAAGTCTTTAAATGACACACTGGACCAGATGAATTTCACAGATATATTCAGAACATTCCACCCCAAAGCAAGAGAATACACATTCTTCTCTAATGCATGTGGAACATTCTCCAGAATAGATCACATCCTGGGTCACAAATCAGGTCTCAACCGGTAAGAAAAACTGGGATTATTCCCTGCATATTTTTGGACCACAGTGCTTTGAAACTAGAACACAATCACAAGAGGGAAGTTGGAAAGAACTCAAATACATGGAGGCTAAAGAGCATCCTACTAAAGAATGAATGGGTTAACCAGGAAATAAAAGACAAATTAAAAAAATGCAGGGAAACAAATGAAAATGGTATCACAGCTGTTCAAAATCTTTGGGATGTAGCAAAAGCAGTCCTAAGAGGAAAGTATATAGCAATACAAGCCTTCCTCAAGAAACAGGAAAAGTCTCAAATACACAACCTAACCCTACACCTAAGGGAGCTGGAGAAAGAACAGCCAAAAAACCCTAAACCCAGCAACAGAAGAGAAACAGTAAAGATCAGAGCAGAAATCATTGAAATAGAAACCAAAAGAATAGTAGAGCGGATCAATGAAACTTGGAACTGGTTCTCTGAAAGAATTAATAAGACTGATAAACCCCTGGCCAGACTTATCAAAAAGAAGAGAGAAAGGACCCAAATTAATAAAATCCTGAATGAAAGAGGAAAGATCATAACCAAGACTGAAGAAATACAAACAATTATAATAAAATATGATGAGCAACTACTTGCCAGCAAATCAGACAATCTAGAAGTGGATGCAATGCTGGAGACATATAAACTACCAAAACTAAGCCAGGAAGAAACAGAAAATCTGAACAAACCCATAATCAGTAAGGAGGTTGAAGCAGTCATCAAAAATCTCCCAAAAAACAAGAGCCCAGGGCCAGATGGCTTTCTAGGGGAATTCTACCAAACATTTAAAGAAGAATTAATACCTATTCTCCTGAAACTGTTCCAAAAAAATAGAAATGGAAGGAGAACTTCCAAACTCATTTTATGAGGCCAATATTACCTTGATCCCCAAACCAGACAAAGACCCCATCAAAAAGGAGAATTACAGACCAATATCCCTGATGAACACGGATGCAAAAATTCTCACCAAAACACTAGCCAATAGGATCCAACAATACATTAAAAGTATTATTCACTATGAGCAAGTGGGATTTATTCCTGGGCTGTAAGGTTGGTTCAATACCTATAAATCAATCAATGTGATACAATACATTAATAAAAGAAAGAATAAGAACCATAAGATATCTCAATAGATATAGTAAAAGCATTTGACAAAGTACAGCATCTTTTCTTGACTAAAACTCTTCACAGTGTAGGGATAGAGGGTATATACCTCAATATCATAAAAGCCATTAATGAAAAACCCACAGTGAACATCAGTTCTCAATGGAGAAAAACAGACTTTTCCCCCTAAGGTCAGGAACATGGCAGGAATGTTAAAAATCACCACTGCTATTCAACATAGTACTAGAAGTCCTAGCCTCAGCAATCAGACAACAAAAAGCAATAAAAGGCATCCAAAATCAGCAAAGAAGTAGTCAAATTCTCAGTTTTTGTAGATAATATGATACTTTATGTGGAAAACCTAAAGCACTCCATCCCAAAACTGCTCAGCAGGAAGCCTGCTTCCTCCTCTCTGACAAATAAATAAAATCTTTAAATTAAAAAAAAAAAAATATATATATATATATATATATAATTAATACCACAAGAAACAAGAGGTGTTGGTGAGAATGTGGAATACTGGTAGTGGGAATCCAAACTGGTATAGCCACTGGGGAAAACAGTATGGAGGTTCCCTGAAAAGTTAAAAATGGAACTAGCCTACAATCCAGCAATCACACTATTGGATATTTACCCAAATAATTAAAAAAAACACAAAAAACAAAAAACACTAATTCAAAGGGATACATAAACCCCCACATTTATATAGCAGTATTATTTACAATAGTCATGATAAGACAGCAGCCCAAGTGTCCATCGATTGACGAATGGATAAAGATACAGGATGTGTGTGTGTGTGTATATATGAATCTATCTATCTATCTATCTATATATGAATATAGGTAGACACTATTAAGTCATAAAAAAGAATGAAATCTTTCTATTTGCAATGACATGGATGGAGCTAGAACATATCATAACAAAATAAGTGAGTCAGAGAAAGACAAATACCATATGATTTCACTCATATGTGGAATTTAAGAAACAAAACAGATGATCCAAGGAGGAAAAAAAAGAGAAAGACAAATCAAGAAAAAGATTCTTAATTATAAAAAACCAGAGGGGAGGGGGATGGGAGGATGAGTGAAATAGATGATGATTAAGAAGTGCACTTGTGATAAGCATTGAGTGATGTATACAAGTGCTGAATCACTATATTGTACACCTGAAACTAATAAAATGAAATGAAATTAAATTAAGATAAAAACTTAAAAAATTACTTTAAATGTAAATCAACTAAATGTTCCAATCAAAAGACATACAGCAGCTGGATAGATTCAAAACCAACAACAACAAGACTCCTGTATATACTGCCTATAGGAGTCTCATTTCAGACCTAAGGACACACATGGACTGAAAATGAAGGGATGGTAAAAGATATTCCATTTAAATGGAAATGAAAATAAAAGCTGGGGTAGCAATACTTGAATCAAAGAAAATAGACTTTAAAACAGAGATTGTAAAAAGAGAAAAAGAAGATTACATAATGATAAAGATCCAACAAGATACAACTGCAAATATCTATGTGCCCAACATGGGAGAACTTAATCATGTAAAGGAAATATTAACAGACCTAAAGGGAAAAATGGACAGTAATATAATATTAGGGGATTTTAACACCCTCACATGCATCAGTGGATATATCAGCCAGAAAGAAAATCAATAGAACAGTGGCCTTAAATGACACATTAGACCAGATGGACTTAGTAGATACATACAGAACATTCCATCTAAAAACAGAGGATACACATGCTTTTTAAGTGCACATGAAACATTCTTCAGGACAAATCACATGTTAGGCCACAAAAACCAATCTCAAAAATTTGGGAAGACTAAAATCATATCAAGCATCTTTTAAAACAACTATGATATAAAACTAGAAATCAGTTATAAGGAAAACACAAACACATGGAAGGCCAAACACCCCTATAGTACACAACCAACAAAGAACTCAAAAAGGAAATCAAAAAATACTTTGTAACTAATAAAAATGAAAACACAACATTCCAAAATACATGAGATGTAGCAAAAACTGATGTAAGAAGGAAGCTTATGATGATGGAGACCTAACTCAAGAAACAAGAAAAAATCTCAAATAAACAGTCTAACTTTATACCTAAAGGAAGTGGAAAAAGAACAAATGAAGGTCAAATATAGTAGAAGGAAGAAAGTAATAAAGACTGGATCTAAAATTAATGAAATAGTCTAAAAAAGAAAAAATTTATAAAGATAACTGAAACCTATACCTCATTCTTTGAAAGGATAAATTGATATACCTTTAGTGAGAATCATCAAAGGAAAATAGAGGGACCAAATTTAAAAAATGAAAGAGAAATTACAGCTGAAACCACAGAAATACAAAGGATTACAAAATACTACCATAAACAATTACATGCCAGCAAATTGGACAATCTAGAAGAAATGGATATATTCCTAGAAACATAAAATCTTCCAAGAGTGAATCCGGAAGATAGAGAAAAACTCAGCAGTAACCAGTAATAAAATTGAATCAGTAATAAAAAGCCTCACTGCAAACAAAACTCCAGAACCAGATGGCAGGTGAATGCTACCAAACAGTTAAAGGAGAGTTAATACCCAATACCTACACTTCTCAAACTATTTCAAAAAAGTTAGAAGAGGCAAGAACAGTTCCTAATTCATTGTACAAGACCCTGACACCCAAACCAGATAATTTCCTAATGAACACAGACACAAAAATCTTTGACAAAAGATGGCAAACTGAATTCAATGATACATTTAAAGGATCATATACCATGATCATGTGGGATTTATTCCAGGGATGAAAGGGTAGTTTGATATCCATAAATCAACCAAAGTGTTATACCATGTTAACAAAATGAAGGATAAAACTCATATGATCATCTCAGAAGATGCAAAAGAAGAGCCTGACAAAATTCAACATTCATTTATGATAAAAACTCTCAAGAAAGTGGGTATAGAGGAAACACACCTCAACATAATTATGCTCATGTATAACCCAGAGCAAGCATCACACTAATAGTAAAATGCTGAAATCTTTTCCTCTAAACTCAGGAATGAGTCAAGAATCCCTGCTCTTGACACTTTTGTTCAACATAGTACTTGAAATCCAACAACAAAAGAAATAAAAAGCATCTAAAGTTGATAAGAAATATGTAAAACTGAACTATTTGCAGATGACATGATACTGTCTACACCAAACTTTTAAGACTGCCCCCCAAAACCATTAGACATGATAAATAAATTCAGTGAAGTTGCAAGATACAAAATTAAGATAAAGGAATTTCAATACACTACTACCAATCAGGAAGAGAAATTTAAAAAACAGTCCCATATGCAATTTCATCAAAAAGAATACCTAAAAATAAACAAAGGAGGTGAATGACCCATACTCTGAAAACTATCTAACACTGATTAAAATAACTGAAGATGACAGAAGTAAATGGAAAGATACCATGCTAATGGATCAGAAAATTAGTATTGCTAAAATGTCCAAATGATGCAAAGAAATCTACAGATTTGATACAATTCCTATAAAAATACCAATGGGATTTTTCACAGAACTAAAACAAACAATCCTAAAATCTGTATGGAACCACAAAAGACCCCAAATAACCAAAGCAATCTTGAGAAATAACAAAGTGGGAGGTATCACACTCCCGGAGTGCAAACTATACAAAAAGCTATAGTAATCCAAACCATAGGATACTGGCACAAAAGCAGACACATAGACCAATAGAACGAGAATAGAGAGCCCAGAAACAGACCCATACCTGTATGGGTCTACAACAAAGGTGGAAAGAATACACAATGGGGAGAAGAGTCTCTTCAACAAATGCTGCTGGGAAAACTGGACAGCCACATGCAAAACAATGGAACTGAACCACTTTCTCACACCATCCACAGAATTTACCTCAAAATGGATTAAAGACTTAAATGTAAGACCCGAAACTGTAAGAGTCTTAAAAGAAAACACATGGAAACTCTTGGACATTGGTCTCAGCCACAATATTTTGGATCTATTTCCTCAGACAAGAGCAATAAAACAAAAATAAACAAAATAGGACTACATCAAACTAAAAAAATGAACAGCAAAGGAAAACATCAACAAAAAGAAAAGGGAGATAATATTTGCAAATGATATATCCAGTAAGGGGTTAATATCCCAAATCCATAAATTTTGGATATTACATACATACAATTGAACCCCAAAAAGCCCCAAATAATTCAATTAAAAGTAAATACAGTGGAGCATTATTCGGCCATAGGAAAGAATGAAATCTTACCATTTGCAACAAAATAGATAGACCTAAAGGGAAATTATACTAAGTGAAATAAATCAGAGAAAAACAAATACCATATGATTTCATTTATATATGGAATCTAAAAAATAAAAGAAAATGAACAAAACAAAATAGAAACAGACTCATAAATGCAGAGAACAAATTGGTAATTGCCAGAGAGGAGGGGAGTAAGGAATGGAAAAAATAGGTAAAAGGTATAGAGGTACAACTTATAGGTATAACAAATAAATCATAAGAATGCACAGGACATTAGGGAATACAGTCAATAATACTGTAGCAACTTTGTATAACGACAGATGGTAAAGAGAACTTATCGTGGTGATCATCTCATAATATATATGAATTTCAAATCATTACATTACACACCTAAAACTAATACAATACTGTATGTCAACTATTAAAGAAAAAAAAGACATAGTGGTTAACTGGATTTAAAAACAAGCCCAACTGTATGGTGCCTACATGAGACTAAATTCAGCTTTAAGGACACACAGAGATTCCAAGTGAAGGGATGGAAACAAACATTTCATGCAAACAGAAATAATAAAAACAGAGGTAGCTTTACCAGTTATCAGCAAGATAAATATACTTTCAGACAAAGACTGGACTAGGAAACAAAGTTTTAAGACAAAGACTGTACTAGGAAACAACACGAGGATATTTATGCACCAAATATAGGAGCACTTAAATATATAAATCAAATTATTAGTAAGTCTAAAGGGAGAAACAGACACCAATACAATAATAATAGGAGTCTTCAATACCCACTTTCATCAATGAATAGATTATCCAGACAGCAAATCAATAGACACTGGACTTAAATGAACATTAGACCAGATGAACTTAATAGACACAGAACATTACATCCACAAGCAGAATACACATTTTTCTCAAGCGCACATGGAACATTCTTCAGGACAGATCATATTTTAGGCCCCAAAACAAGTCTTAATAAATTTAAAAAGACAGAAATCCTATCAAATATCTTTCTAATCACAATGGTATGAAGCTAAAAATCAATTAGATAAAAACTGGAAAGTTCACAAATATGCAGAAATTAAACAACTTGCTCAGAACCACCAATGGCTCAAAAAAGAAATAAAAAGAGAAATAAAAAATATCTTGTGACAAATGAAAATGGAAATACAACATGCCCAAATGTAGGAATTTAGCAAAAGTAGGTCTATGAGGGAGGTTATAATGAGAAAAGCCTATATAAGAAATAAAAAAGACCTATAATAAGCAATCTAAATTTACATCTCAAGAACTAGAAAAAGATGAACTAAGCCAAAATTAAGAAAAGGAAGGAAATAGCAGATTAGAGCAAAAATAAATGAAATAAAGAATAAGAGGATGACAGAAAATATCAGTGAAACTAAGAGCTTCTTAAAAAAAAAAAAAAAGATAAACCTTTAGCTAGAATTCCCAAGACAAAAAGAGGACTCATATCAGAAATGAAAAAGAAGACATTATAAGAGATACCACAGAAATACAAAGGATGAGAAAAACTAATGCAAGTAATTATATACCAACAAACTGGAAAACCTAGAATGGACAAATTCCTAGAAACATTCAACCTACTAAGACTGAATCATGAAGAAACAGAAAATCTAAACTGGCAAATTACTATTAAGGAGATTGAATCTGTAACCAAAACCTCCAAACAAAAGTCTGGGACTAGATGGCTTCATAACTGAATTCTACCAAACATTTAAACAATTATTAATACAACTCCTTCTCAAACAATTCCAAACTCATTTTATGAGGCTGGCATTACTTTACAACCAAAACTAGACACAGGCACTATAAGAAAAGAAAATCACAGGCCAATAATCCTGCTGAACATAGATGCAAAAATTCTCAACCAAGTATTAGCAAACCAAAACCAACAATACATAAAAGGATCACACACTATGATCAAGCAGGATTATTCCAGACATGAAAGGATCGTTCAATGTTGAAAAATTAATGTGATACATCACATTAACAAAATTAAGTATAAAAATCATATGATCATCTCAGTAGTTTCAGAAAAAGCATTTGACAAAATTCAATATATATTTATAATAAAAACTTTCAACAAAGTGAGTAGGGAGAGAACATACCTCAACATAATGAATGGAATATAATTCAGCCATAAAAAGAATGAAATCTTGCCATTTGTGACAACGTGGCTGCATTTCAATGGCATTATGCTATGTGAAAAAATCAGACAAATACTGCATGACTTCACTCACGTGTGGAATCTAAACAAACAAGCAAACTCCTAGCTTGGTGAGGCGTGGGCAAAAATGAGTCAAAAAGGACAAATTTCCTGTTATAAATAAGTCGGGGGATATAAAATACAGCAAGGGGACTGCAGTTGACAATATTGTACTGCGTATTTGAGAAGTTGCTAGGAGTGTTAATCTTAAGAATTCTCATTATAAGAAAAGTAAAACAGAAGTATGTGTGGTGATGCAAGTTATGGTATGATTATGATAATCATTATGTGTGTGGATATATATATCAATTATTACATATATATCTCTCTCAAACTATTATGTTCTACCTCTAAAACTAACACAATAATGTATGTCAATTATATCTCACTAACATTTAAAACAAAAACAACTCTGTTAGAGAGGGTGAGTCTACAGGACAGTCACCAGTTGGATCTCTGTTTTGCCTTATCAGATAAGACAGTGTAGGTACCTGCTTGGTTTGGACAATGGCTCCAGGCAGAGAGGTTAGCTGGAGAAAAACCTAAAGGAGCAGCTGAGGAGGAAGATTAGAAGGAACAACGTTTGAGAGGAAAATCTGGGCAAAGTTCTGATGATATTGAAGGAAAACGATCACTGCCATAAATTCCAGACCCATGCTCCTAAATTACCTTCCGAAACAAATTATTGGATAAATGAGAATATCTTCAAAGAGTATAGACTTCTAGAACATTTAATGAAATAAACCTAAGAGTTCTGAAAGTTCTTAGAAAGTAAAAATGCACAACAGGACATGAACAACTGTCTCATATGGATAGCAAATCATCCAATCTGGTAACGGAAAAGAATAAAGAAATAGTTTAGTATCCTTTCAAGAGGTCCCAGGAGCACACCCTTAAGTTCCAAGTAACTCACATCTGTGCACATGCCTGATTGTCTTCTCTAGCCAATGAAGCCCCTGGAGCAGACAGAAGAACAGGTTCTTCACTTCCTTTCCTGAACCCTTCGGGCTGGATTTTTATCATGGTTATATAGACAGAAGGGGAACGTATCAGTAACTTCACCCAAAACTTTTGGCTTATTGGACCCCCTGTGAGATGAGATACTGAACACTGCTCTAGATCGAATTGCTGGTCAGTTCTAGGCAGGCAATGCACACAAGTTAGAACCTAGCAGGACAATCTGAGTTTACTTTCCAATTCTGCCATTAGCTCAGTGACTATGAGGCCACCCGAACTCTCTGAATCCAGGCTCAAGAATAATCTCTAACACAGTCTAAAAAACCACCGGAGGCAGGAGAGGGTGTGAGCTTGGCAGGTAATTAAGATTTTAGAACAGCATCTTCAAGAAACATAGGTGAGAAGAAAACTTCAAACTTGCACGTGATTTTAAGCAGCGTTTTAAAATTACTATATTCCCAATAGATGTCATTTTAATGAAATGGGTTATTCATTTTCCTGATCTATGAATGAAAATACACATTGTGATCAATTTTGTTTGATCTTTTGCCATCTAGTTCCCAATTTCACAGATGTGCAACCTAAAGCCGTCTTAGACTTCTCAGCTTATTTATTTTCCTACCTAGTAAGTTGCCTGGATTTGCTCCTAGTGCCTCCTGAATGGCACATCCTATGTTCTCTCAGAGAGAAAAAGTGTGTATACAGAGTGACTTTCTCCAATCCCCAGAACCCTAGCACAGGAAGCCTACAACTTTCAGTGTTCTGACAAAATCCTTGTTCCTTCTGTCACCAGCTAAGTCCAGCATCTACTCTGAGATTGTTGGTCCCTAGTGCCACCTAGTGGTGGAGTGTGAAAACAATGGTCTATCCTTTCTAACCTGGATTCCATGAAGTCCTAGTTGAGAAGAGCTAAGGTGGCATTGGTCATCTTTTAAGTTAAGCTGCAGAATTCCAGTAGCAATAATTGTAACATTTATTATGGTATTTATTTTACTCAAAGAAGAAATTCTGATATTATTTTATGACATCACAGAAAAAATTATTTAGGATTCATAAACACAGAACAAAAATCAGTGAAATAAAATTTTCATACATTGAAATATTAATATAAACATACAAAATATCACAGAGACCAAGTTCATGAAAATCTTAAGCCTGCATTGTCACTCTTATAAAAATTACTGTGGGCCCTGGTTCTGCTGTTTCCTGGCTGTAGACCTCACCACAGGGCACCCCAGACTGTGGCTGGTCCTCCAGGGTTTCATTCCCTTCCTTCAGAGTGGGGCGCTCAGAGTACACTTTAAGGTGGCTCCTCTACCCTGGCAAGTGACTTGGAGTTACTGACAATTTAATTTCTCTCTTGTCCAATTGGAAAGAGAGTGCTCTTCTGTAGGTAAGAATCTGCCAATTTCAGAGGGCTTCTCCCTACCAGGTTCACGCTGTCTTTATTTTGTGGGGCATAGGGAAGATAAGCAGAAAGTGAATTAAAGAGGGAGTATCAGGCTTGGAAGGAGGATTTGGGGAGAAAGTCAAGAAGGGAGAATCTCACTGCTGACGAGTTTCTGAAATAATAAGGTGGCATCAACATGATACAGCAATCTCTGTAGCCCAATGCTGATTCTGTCACAGAGATCCCAATTTTTGTTTTTCTTTTCTTCTAAAGCAGCTAACTACAATAGCTTCCTTAAGCTATGCTAGACAGAGGCCACCACAAACTATGTGACTGCTGCATACACTCTGGTATTTTGGGAGCTATCAGCTTCATTTCCAGAAAACCTTCCTGAGCACTGCCTGAGCCTGGAGGGAATGGCTAAGAGCTGTCCACTTTCCCCTGCTTCCCCCACCACTCCCTCCTTTTCAGAGGGCACTGGACTGGGGAAGCGGGCTGGGCAGAAGATGTAGGGTCAGGTAGGCAAAGGGGCTACGGCACAGAAATTCACATTTCTGAAAGTGCTTGTCCATGCTGGGCAGGCTCTCCACGTGCCGCATTTGCAACCACAGCAGAGGAGGAACTTCCCAGGATGCCCACTGCACTAAAATCAAACTGGAAACTGAAGCGGTGAGGACAACTCCCTCTACCAAAACTCTTCTCAGGGAGGATGTCCCATGTAGTAAAAGAAAACATGGATGGGCTGTGAAGGCCTAGTGAGAGACCTCCACGAGAATTCTCAAACACATCCTCAAACTCCCACCTAAAAAGTGGGGGGGCTAGTTAACTGGAACCTCTGTCTTGGTGGTGGCCTTCCAACAGCAATGCCCCTGGCTTAACTAGTCAAAAGGTTTCTACATCTGGGGGAATTTGTGGGAGAAACCCTGGCCGCTGCAGCCTCCTTGATTCTGAGACATTGGCTGTGCAGCCTGATTCTTGGGGCCAAAATTAAAGAATGCTTATGGAAATGAAGGTGGGTCACCTCAGGAAAGTTCTATAGTCTTTCTGACCTTTGTATTTTATCTATTTCACTCATTTAGTAAAGATAAAAAAAATTTTTTTTAAGTGTTATGGAATAAATACCATACTGGGCACTAAGAACCAAAAGGAATGGAGCTAGGTTCAGAGAAGGCTGTGGCATGAATTACTTACTTAAATCCATCTTCTTCCTTGACAGAACTCTAATTTTGTCTGAGATGGCAATGTGCCCAGTTCATTACTTGTTTTTAGGCCCTCCTCTACAATAAGTGCAGGACATTCAAATGTAAATCCAAGTCCAATGAGTGGGGGTGGCTTTAGAAAAACTTCTGTTCCCCTGTTAAAAGGTGACAGATACAGCTGGCAACTTCCCTTACTTCTTCCTGCCCTGAGCTTGCAGGTGACAGGTGGGGCTATAGCAGTCATTTGGCCCCTTAAAAGACAAGGCTGAGGGGCACGTGGGTGGCTCAGTCATTAAGCATCACCTTTGGCTCAGGTCAAGATCCCAGGGTCCTGGAATTGAGCCCCGCATCAGGCTCCCTGCTCTGAAGGAAGCCTGCTTCTCCCTCTCCCACTCCCCCTGCTTGTGTTCCCTCTCTCGCTGCCCCTCTCTCTGTCAAATAAACAAATAAAATAAAATTTTAAATTTAAAAAAAAAAAAAGACAAGGCTGAGAGAATTAGTGATAATGGCTTAACAGGTTAGGGCTGATGAAACTACTGCAACTGTCCACCTCAGGTCTTATTATGCAAGAAATATTCATTCCTATTTGTTTAAGCTATTCTTAGTTTAATATTATATTTCCTTGAGCCAAACACATTTCTAATTTCTACAGAGACAAATATGTATCTTGTAAGTGTGGAAATAACGGGGTAGAGGGTGGTGCCACAGACTCCAAGGAGAGAGCAGGGCAGAGAAGGGAGTGGTGGACAGAATTGCAGGAGATGCCACGTGAGACAAAGATGGATTCAGCAGTGACGTGGTCCCCAGTGATTTGCGGCAGCGGTGTCCACGGAATGGCAGTAGAGAAAGAGAGGCTGTAGAAGGATGAAGACTAACTGGGAGGTGAAGGAAGAGGCTGATAACTTCGACCAGGGGTTAGCAAACCATGGCCCCCTGAATATCTCCACCCTGCCACTGTTTTTGCAAATGTTTTCTGGGGACCCTGTCACGCCCATACATTTCAGCACTTCCCGTGCCTGCTTTCAGTGCTACCATGGCAGAGATGACTGGCTAAGGGAGAATATAGCCCCTGAACCCAAAACATTACTCTCTGATCTTTAAAAAAAAAAAAAAGTGCACTGACGCTTGATTTAGACCATTTTTCCACATGCTTGGCTGTGCAAACAAAGGCACAAATGGCCAAGTAGCTAGAGGAAAACCCAAGGTTACAGGTTTTGTTTTTAATTTTAAAGAGATGAGGAGACCTTCTAGAATGGATGCCAGTGGAGCAGCAAGAAGCAAAGCCCTGGAGAGGGAGGGACTGAGCTGTGGAGAACACAGAAGGGCTCCCAGAGCAGAACAGGAGCACGAGGTGAAGGGCTCCCTGGTGACAAAGTGTCACGGGCTGCTCCCTCCCACCAGGAAGGCTTATAGTAGATTCAGAGCAGGGCATGTGAAGGACAGATCTGCAAGAAGGTTCAGAACCCACTCTCTGTAGACTGTAGGAAAAGTGAGCCTACAAAGAGAGGAGATATTCTGCCAAATCATTTGGTCTCTGTAGGCCATAGTTTCACCATCAGTAAATTGAATTTTTATCTGGGGATTGGAAAGTCTAACCAATCAAGAATTGTGAAGCTCTCTGCCAACTATGAAATGCCACTGAAATACTTAATAATAGGACTCTCCTGACACCAGGATGCTGTGAGTGTGAGGAGGCAGATGCTGTCATCGTGCCTGAAAGATGAAAAGCTCCGTACAGATATTGGGTCTTATGAACTACCATCATCACAAGAGGCAGGCAGCAGGCACGCTGTACATGACTCAGACAACTACACCAACCAGGCAGACTGGAAGTGCTTTATAAGGAATAGAAACGGGGGAAACACATGAACATGGAAAGAAGTGGTTCTCTTATTCCTCCAACCTGAGGAGACTGCAGCAGGTATATGGTCACTTAAGTTTTAGTTTTTAGCCTTTTCTTCCCGTGTTTTCCCCAAAGAATCACAAAATATTAGAACTGGATGAGTCCATTCAGTAATACTGATTTCAAACCACTTCTTTCATGGACGATGAACAGGAGACCCAAAGAAGATGTATCATCTAGCGATGGGCCTAGAGCTGCCGAAAGACTTCTTCCTACTCCATCCAGACTGTTCTCCTCGCATTGGTGCGGCCCCAGCCTTACTCCCCTATCTTATCTCAGTGGGCTTCCCCAGGAGCCACATCTGTCCTGAGGGGCAGGGCAGCAGTAGCGGCCTCTTCTGGGAGGACCTCTATCACCCTGGTGTACTGAGCAGCTGTGGACAGCAGGTGTCCCACATGGTAACTGGGCCCTGGCTGGGGTGTTCTCTAAGCAGAAAAGTCTTTAAGGCCAGTTTTCTAGAGAAGTGGGAATCATCAGCCCCTGGAGACCTTCCTGCTCCTCTGGGATAGGCACTTCCTGGGGCAGACACAAGTCAGGGAGCCCTACCAAGCCTGCTCCTGTGCAATCACACTCTTCAGGAACCACCTGGGTAAGTACTGGGGTAAGGGAGTTTCAGATGGGCTCAAAGATTCTGCCCTCCACTGCTTAAGTGACAAAAGTAGGTACCAACAAATAACACATAAAATTCTACCTCTATTTTGAATGAAAACCTTACTCTATTTCTAGATATGTCTCCTCAGGCAAGGGAAACAAAAGCAAAAATAAAGTGTTGAGACTATGCCAACATAAAAAGTTTTTGCACAGCAAAGGAAACCATCAATAAGATGAAAGGCAGCCTACTGAATGGGAGAACATAGTCACAAATGGTGTATGAAATAAGGGGTTAATATCTGAAATGTATATAATACTTTTATTTTAAAGATTTTATTTATTTATTTAACAGAGAGAGAGAGATCACAAATAGGCAGAGAGGAGGAAGCAGGCTCCCTGCTGAGCAGAGAGCCCGATACAGGGCTCGATCCCAGGACCCTGGGATCGTGACCTGAGCAGAAGGCAGAGGCTTTAACCTGCTGAGCCACCCATGCACCCAGTGAAATTTATATAATACTTCTACAATTTAACACCAAAAACTCTCAAATAATCCAAATTAAAAATGAGCAAAGAACCCGAATTTTTCCGAAGAAGACACACAGATGGCCAGGAGACACATGAAAAGATGTTCAATATCACTTATCATCAGAGGAATGCAAATCAAACCGTGATGACAGATATCCACTGTACAGCCTTCAGAATGGCTCAAATCAAAAAGAGAAGAAACAAGTATTGGTGAGGATGTGGAGGAAAAAAAAAAGCCTCTTTGCACTATTGGTAGGAATGTAAATTGGTGAAGCCATTGAGAGAAACAGTATGGAGACTTCTCAACAAATTAAAAATAGAACTACCTTATGATCTAGTAATTCCAGAACTGGGTAATTCCAGAACCCCACCCCCCACCAAAATGAAAACACTATTTCAAAAACACACAGGTATCTCTAAGTTTCTTGCAACATTATTTGCAATAGCCAAGATATGGAAACCAAGATGAATAAAGAAAATGTACTATATATGTACAATGGAATACTATTCAGCCATACAAAAGAATGAAAAAAAATACAATCTTGTCATTTGCAACAACATGCACAGACCTACAGGATATTATACTAAATGAAATAAGCTAGAAAGAAGAAGATAAATACCACATCATTACACTTAAATGGGGAATCTAAAAAAACAAGCAAAGAAAAAGTAGAAACAGACCCCAAAGTGCAAAGAACTGATGGTTGCTGGAGGCAGAGGATGTGCAAAAGTGGTTAAGGGGAAGGGGAAAGTACAGGATGAAATGAAATGAATAAGTCACGGGGATAAAAGGCACAGCTTAAGAAATACTGTCAATGGTACTGTTATAGCCCTGTATGGTGACGGATGGTAGCTACATGTGTGGTGAGCAAAGCATACTGTGTAAACTTGTCAAATCACTACGTTGAATACCTGAAACTAATGTACATCGAAAGTCAACTATGCTTCAGTAAAAAAAAAAAAAAAAAAAAAGAAAAGAAAGGAAAGGAAAAGAAAAGAAAAGAAAAAATTATTACAAAAACCTGTTCTTAATAAGTCCCTTTCAAAATTGGAAAAAATAGCTCTGCAGAAAAAGGTACGTATTAGTAAATTTGACATACATTTCAGGAAGTCCATGAACCACTTCCCATTATGGACTCTTCAGGGGTCCCAATAGCACACTACTCATTGGTCACCCTCCATCTACCCACACAACTAAAAGTGTACTAACAGTGATTGTCTCTAAGTGGTGAAGTCCTATAGGACTTTTCATTTTTTATTTTTTTTTGTGTATTTTCCACATTTTCTGTAGTGACCAGGTTTTATCTAGCATAATCAAAAAAAAAGTGTGAAAAACTGAGTCTTAAAACAAAAGTACACAGTCCAATCTCCTTCTATTGTCTTCATCCACACATTAGCTTTTTTGTATCCCACAAGCCTCCAAAAAGCTCAACCAAGGAACCACTCAAGTGAATTTCTGTTACTGATCCTAATACTATCTGTGCTTTAATTAAGTGTGGGATATCACCAGTAAAGGACTCAATGGGAAATTCCAAATCAATGTATCTTATTATTCTGGGTGCTTTCACAGAAATTTCTGCAACTGAGTATGCCTGAAGAAAATGCTGCATTGATGGTTTCAGTAAGCTAAAAATCTCTCTCACACTTACCCTTTACTTCTTTCAGATCTCCAATGGCGATTAAACAAGTGCTATCACCACCTTCCCCTAAACGTCAGTCTCAGCTGAAGAGAGCCTGATAAAGATGCATCTCAAGAAGGCAGATTAGATCTGTATGAGATCAGAGGCACATTCCAGCCCTAAAAACCAGGCATGGAAGGGAGGCTCCAAATGAATAAACTACAAGTTCAATGAGGACAAATGAATAAAGTCATCTTAGAGAGTTCTGGGGGAATATCTAGTGTAAGACACAAGGAAGACTATGCCTCAGAAGTTACTTCATTAAATAAGATACATGATATGATACACCCTTAATGGTGTTCCACCCAGGATAAGGCATTCCTACCCTCTCATCCTCCCACCCAGGTCTATGAACTCTGCTTTCCAAGCCAGGAATCTCCCCCTCTTAGGCAGATAGGAAAATACTACCATCTCGCTCTCACAAAAGCAGCTCTCCCTAAAGGATCAGAGGACCGTAACAAGGCCAGCAAAGCCAGGCTGGCATAGCTGCACCAGAAGCAGGCTCTGTCCAATCAGTGAGTAAGAAGTCAAGAGATATACACTGTTCTAGAATCCTCTTTTCTATTATGAACTGTGAATGGAAATGAGGGTGTGAGCTAAGACAGCCCATGAGGAGCTGGAGTGGTGGCTGAGCTGAGGTCCAGGAGATAAACCTGAACTACCAATTACTGAGCTGCCCGAGAAAGTGCTGCTGGTTCCACCCAGGGAGGGTGAGCCCTGCTGGCAAATCCTGAACCTGCACACATACTGTGCTGTGACCAGGAGGAGGCTGCCACAGTGCTGGCCTCCATTACGGGGACAGCCTGGCAGAGCGGACATGGCATGTGCTTAGAGGCAGGTAACTCTGCGTTTGAATTCAGGCTCCACCACTTGGTAGCTATGTGAACCAGGACAAATTCTTTCACCTTCCTGAGCCTCAGTTTCTTCATCTATAACATGAAGGTATCAATACCTATCATGCAGGGTTACTATATGGATTAACTAAAATAAATTAAATGACACATGTTAACAGGTACTCATTAAACGGCAGGGTAATTTTTTGCCCTGTTGTCAAATCCATTTGCTACTCCTCAGACAAAGTGATTTTTCCAAAGCAGAAATCTGACCTTCCTAGTTCCCTACTTAAAACATTTCAATGGTTCTCCTTTGCTCTCATAATAAAGAGCAAACACCTCCTCTGAGTGCAAAGGGGAGACCAAAGTGGCAGTACGAAGGTTGGAATCACAAAAGGAATAAAAATGGATTTTGCTATAAAAAATATCAAAGAACTCACAAAAGGGATATAAAATAACATATCAAAAATGGGGAAGAGAGGAGAAAAGAATGGGTTTGAACTGAAACGATCAACTTCAAACATAATGCTATATGCAGGAGAGGTTATATGCAAACCTAATGGCAATCATATAAAAAAACCACTGATAAATATGCAAAATATAAAGACAAAGAAATCCAAATATACCATTAAAGAAAATCAGCAAAATATCAAGGACAAGAAAGGATCTGAGAAAATCTTCAGAAACAAACACAAGTAATAAAGTAGCAATAAATATGTATCTATCAATAATTACTTTGAATGTAAATGGACTAAATGCTCCCATCAAAAGATAAAGGGTGACAGAGTGGATAAAAACACAAGACCCATCTATATGCTACCCACAAGAGACTCATTTTATTTTTTTAAAGATTTTATTTATTCTTGCGAGAGAGAGAGAGAGAGAGAGAGAGAGAATTTGCAGTGGGAAGGGGCAGAGTGAGAAGCAGACTCCCCACCGAGCAGGGAGTTCAATGCAGGACTCAGTTCCAGGACCCTGGGATCATGACCTGAGCCCAAGGCAAACACTAAACCTACTGAGCCATCCAGGCGCTCCATATAAGAAACTCATTTTAGACACCTGCAGATTGAGAATGAGGGGATGGAGAAACATCTATTACAGAAGCGCATGTCAAAAAAAAAAAAAAAGCAGGAGTAGTAATACTTATATTGGACAAAATTTACTTTAAAACAAAGACTGTAACAAAAGATAAAAAAAGACACTATACCATAATAAAGGTAACATTCCAACAAGATATAACAATTATAAATGTTTAGGCACCCAACATAGAACACCCAAATACATAAAACAGCTAATAGCAAACATATAATAATGCTATTAGAGGACTTTAATACCTCACTTATATCAATGGATAGATCATGTAAACAGAAATCAACAAGAAAACAGTGGGTTTGAATGACACTCCAACAGATAGATTTAACAAATATATTCAGAACATTCCATTCTAAAACACCAAAATACACATTCTTCTCAAGTGCACACAAAACATTCTCCAGAACAGGTCACCTATTAGCCTACAAACCTCAATGAATTCAAGAAGATGGAAATCAGGGGCACCTGTGTGGCTCAGTCGGTTAAGCATCTGCCTTTAGCTTGGCTCATGATCTCGTGTCCTGGTATTAAGCCCTGTGTGGTGGGCTCCGCTCCCTGCTCAGCAGAGAGTCTGCTTCTCCCTCTCCTCTGCCCCTCCACACCCCTGCTTGTGCTTTCTCTCTCTCGTCTCTCAAATACATAAAATCTTAAAAACAGAAATCGAAATCATATCATGCATATCTTCTGACCACAGTGCTATGAAATGAGAAGTCAGCCACAAGAAAAAATCTGGAAGGACCACACACACACACAGAAGTTAAATAATATGCTATTAAACAATGAATAGGTCAACCAGGAAATCAAAGAAGAAATCAAACAAGAAATCAAAAAAGTAAGCGGAAACAAATGAAAATGAAAATACAATGGTCCGAAACCTCTGGGATACAGCAAAAGTGGTTCTAAGACAGAAGTTTATAGCAAAACAGGCCTACCTCAAGAAGAAAAATCTCAAACAACCTAACCTGATACCTAAATGAGACTGGAAAAGAATAAAAAACAAAGCCTAAGAGGAGCAGAAGGAAGAAAATAATAACCCTAGAGCAGAAATAAGTGATATAGATACCAAGATAACAACAACAACAACAACAAACAATAAAGCAGATCAATAAAACCAGGAGCTGCTGCTTTGAAAAAAAAAAAAAAATCAATAAAATTGACAATCCTCTGGCCAGACTTATCAGGAAAAAAAGAAAAAGAATTCAAATAAATCAAAAATGAGAGAGAAGAAATAACACCACAGAAATACAAACAACCATAACAGAATATTATGAAAAACTATATGCCAACAAATTGGATAACCTTGAAGAAAATGGATAAATTCCTAGAACATATAAACTCCTAAAATGGAAACAGGAAGAAATAGAAAATCTGAACAGACCAATAACAAGCGAAGAAATTGAATGCTAAAAACACTCCCCAGAAGTCCAGGGCCAGAGGGTTTCATAGGTGAATTCTACAAACATTTAAAGAGTTAATACTCTTCTCAAACAACAGAAAGAGAAGGAAAATTTCCAAATTCATTCCTTAAGGCCAGCAGTACCCTGCTATCAAAACAAGATAAAGACATAACTAAAAAAGAGACATACAGGCCAATCTCCTGGATGAACATAGATGCAAAAATCCTCAAGAAAATACTAGCAAACCAAATCCAACAATACATTAAAAAAAACACAAAAAACAAAACCCAAAACAATCCTGTTTCCAATTGCACTAAAAATAATAAGATACCTAGAAATAAACCTAGCCAACAAGGTGAAAAACTAGTGCTCAGAAAACTATAAAACACTGATGAAAGAGGGGTGCCTGGGTGGCTCAGTTGGTTCAGTGTGTGACTCCTGATTTCAGCCCCAGTCATGATTTCGGAGTCCTGGGATTAAGGACTCTGTGCCCAGCAGGGACTTGGCTTGAGGATTCTCCCTCTCCCTCTGCCCCTGCCCCAGCTTGCAGGCTCTCTCTCTCTTTAAAAACAAAAACAAAAACACTGATGAAAGAAGTTGAAGACAATGCATATGGGAAAACATTCCATTCTCATGGACTGGAGGAACAAATCTTGTTAAAAATATCTATGCTAGAAGAAGGGGCCGGCCTTCGAGCAACAGCGATGCAAGATGGCAGCCACCATGGGCTCGGGAGTAAAAGTCCCTCGCAATTTTCGACTGTTGGAAGAACTGGAAGAAGGCCAGAAAGGAGTAGGAGATGGCACAGTTAGCTAGCGTCTAGAAGATGACGAAGACATGACACTTACAAGATGGACAGGGATGATAATTGGGCCTCCAAGAACAATTTATGAAAACCGAATATACAGCCTTAAAATAGAATGTGGACCTAAGTACCCAGAAGCACCCCCCTTTGTAAGATTTGTAACAAAAATTAATATGGGGCGCCTGGGTGGCTCAGTGGGTTAAGCCGCTGCCTTCGGCTCAGGTCATGATCTCAGGGTCCTGGGATCGAGTCCTGCATCAGGCTCTCTGCTCAGCAGGGAGCCTGCTTCCTCCTCTCTTTCTCTCTGACTGCCTCTCTGCCTACTTGTGATGTCTCTCTGTCAAATAAATAAAAAATATTTAAAAAAAATTAATATGAATGTTAATAGTTCTAATGGAATGGTGGACCCAAGAGCCATATCAGTGCTAGTAAAATGGCAGAATTCATATAGCATCAAAGTTGTCTTGCAAGAGCTCCGGCGCCTAATGATGTCTAAAGAAAACATAAAACTCCCTCAGCTGCCTGAAGGACAGTGTTATAGCAATTAATCAAAAAGAGAATTCACAGGCCCTCCCCCCTCCCCCATTCGATTTAAGCAGTCATTTTCCACAGTAGTACATTTTCTAGATACGTCTTGTAGACCTCAACGTACTGGAAAGGAAGCTTCCATTCAAAGGCAATTTATCTTAAGATACCGTAAACGTTACTAATTTTTTGTCCATTTGAAATATATAAGTTGTGCTATAAAAAAAAATCTATGCTACCCAAAGCAATCTACACATTTAATATAATCCTGATCAAAATATGAACAGCATTTTTCACAGAACTGTGAACAAACAATTTGTGCCATGCCACAAAGAACCCAAATAGCCAAAGCAGGTTTGAAAAAGCAAAGCAAAGCTGGAGGCATCATAATTCTGGACTTCAAGTTATATTATCAAGTTGCAGTAATCAAAACAGTATGATGCTGGCATGAAAAAAGACAAAGAGATCAATACAAATGGAATAGGAAACCCAAAAATAAACCCACAATTATATGGTCCCTCTTTGACAAAGCAGGAAATATTACATCCAATGTGAAAAAGACAGTCTCTTCAACAAATGATGTTGGGAAAACTGGACAATGATGTGCAAAAGAAAAAAAAAGAACCACTTTCTTATACTGTACACAAAAATAAATTCAAAATGGACTAAGGACCTAAATGTGAAACCTGAAGCTATAAAAATCCTAGAAAAGAACACAGGCAGTAACTTCTTTGACATCAGCCAAAGCAACTTTTTTCTAGATATGTCTCCTGAAGGGAAATAAAAGCAAAAATAAATTTTGTGTTGGGACTATATAAAAATAAAAAACTTCTGCACAGCAAAGAAAACAACAAAAGACAAGCTACAGAATGGGAGAAAGTATTTGCAAATAACATATCTGATAAAGGGTTAGTATCCCAAATATAGAAAGCATTTATCAAACTCAACATCCAAAAATCAAATAATACAATTATAAAATGAGTAAAAGATGTTTTTCCAAAGAAAACATACAGGTGGCCAACAGACACATGAAAAGATCCTCATCAACACTTGCCATCAGGGAAATGCAAATCAAAACTACAATGAGATACCATCTCACACCTGTAAGAATGGCTAAAATCAACAACACAGAAACAACAGGTGGTGGTGGTTGGCAAGGATATGGAGAAAAAGGAACCCCTTTGCACTTTGGTGGGAATGCAAAACAGTGCAGCCACTGTGGAAGACAGTTCGGGAGGTTCCTCAAAAAGATAAAACTAGAACTAGCCTATAAACCAGCAATCACAGTATTGGGTATTTACCCAAAGAAGACAAAAACAGTAATTCAAAGAGATACATACACCCCCACATTTATATAATAGCATTATTTACAATAGGAAGCAGCCCAAGTTTCCATCTATAGATAAAAGGATAAACAAGATGTGGCATATACATACAATGGAATATTAGCCATAAAAAAGAATGATATCTTCCCATTTGCAAGGACATAGATGGAGTTAGAGTGTATTATGCTTAAGTGAAATAAGTCAGGGAAAGACAAATATCGTACAATTTCATTCATATGTGGAATTTAAGAAACAAAACAAATGATCAAAGGAAGAAAAGAGAGAGACAAATCAAGAAACAGATTCTTAATTATAGAGAAAAAACTGATGATTACCAGAGGGGAAGGGGTGGGTTAAATAGGTGATGGGATTAAGGAGTGCACTTGTGATGAGCACAGGGTAATGTATGAAAGTGTTAAATTACTATATTGTACACCTGAAACTGATATAGCACTGTACATTAACTAAAAGCTTAGAGGCACCTGGGTGGCTCAGTTGATTAAGTGTCCAACTCTTGATCTCAGCTCAAGTCATAAACTCAGGGTTGTGAGATCGAGCGCCATGTACTTAAGATTCTCTCTTCCTCTGCTCCCCCCTCTCCAAACCCCCACAAAAGAACAGTGCTGGTCCTTGCCAACCGCTCTCCCTTGCTCTCCTGTGCACCAGCCACAGGGACCTGCTTTATGCTCTTGGAAAATTTAATCCTTATCATTTCAAAGCCTTTACACAGGTTGAAAGCCCACTTCCCAGATACCATCTACCTGGTTAACAGCTTCTCCTAATCTCTTTGGGAAAAATCTTTAACCTCCAGAGTAGGTCAAGCTTCCTGACAATGCTGTTTGCCTGCTTCTCTCACAGAGCTAAATCTGCTTGTTAATTATACTCATAACGATCTATGCTATGTTTTAGACAGTAACATTAAGAGATAAGGAACTGGTTTTTGATTATCACTGAATCCCCAGGAATCAACACCAATCATAATGCCTGGTTCCATTTTAGAAACTTAAAACTTGTACTGAATAAATAGATACAAATTCAGAGAGGAGGCGTTGGGGAAGCAGTAGCTATTAATCTGGTTAGTACTTCTCAGTAACACCCACATTCTGCCCAGCATGCTTATTAATACTAAATTTTTCCTTCCTTGCTGGATTTTTAGCTCTGTTGCATAAAACTCTGAAGTTCCACTGCCTCCAAATGACAGTGGGGCTCAGAGGAGATGCTCCAGGCTGGGGAAATGGTATGGAATTGAAGGGAATGCCCAAATAGAGAGAGAGAGAAGGGTGAACTCTACCCTAAAGGCAGCTGTGGCCTGAGGTAAGAACAAGCTTCCTGCCCTAATTTTTCCTTCTTAGGAAGGTTGAGAGTTGAGCTCTCTTTGTAGGGATGTGAGGATTCAAAAGGGCAACACTCACTTGTTCCCATGAAGAAATCATATGACGTTCAGCAGGTGGTTTCTCTATGATAGTCACCTCTGTCACACCTGGGGAAGATTCTGGAAGAGGAAAAGAAAGTCTGTAAAATTTCAGTGGAAGTGCTCTAACATATTTCAATACTAGAGGCTGATTGTTGAGGAGTACCTAGGAGTATCAGATTCCTTTGAGTAGCCTTTATTATCCCTGTGATAAGAAACAGGAAGAACTGTCAGTCCTTCAAAGGCGCTCAGTCCCACAACCTAGGACCAGCGATCAACGTGGTAGAAAGAACATCAGAACACCTACTGCACTCAGTCACTGTTCTCGGTACTTCAGTTGTTGAACAAAAATCAGAGATTCTACATTCCTAGTGATTTTGTACCTCAGCTTCTCACTTACAATATGGTCAGAAGAAATAAAGAATAGCACCTTAATAAACTTCTACAAGATACAAAACTTGTTTGCTAGTTTTTCTTCTAAACAAAACCCATCTGTACTCTATGGGATCCCAGATGTATAGTATAGGCTAACACTATGAAAACTGGATTCCATCCAGAAATATAGTGAAAACAAAATAAATCATTTCTCTCAAGTCTTGAAAGCAGAAAAAGGTCTCCTAATAACCTCTTTGTGGAGCTATGCTCTAGCATTCATTCTGAGGTAAAAAAGAAGCCACCTGACTTGGAACAGACTTTAATACCTCCTCCTACATTCTCTAGTTGTCTGTTTACCCACACTCAGGATTTTAGAACCCTTAATCTAAGACATATACTCTGCTATGGGTTGAACTGTGTCCCTCACAAAAAATATACGTTGACGTCCTAACTGCCGTTCCTCAGAATAGGACTTGATTTGGAAAGGTCATTGAACATAGAATTCACTAAGATGAGGTCACAGTGGAGTAGGGTGGTCCCAAATCCGATATGACTGGTGTCCTTATGAAAAGAATGCTTTGTGGAGAGACAGAGGGAAGAGGGCCACATGAAGATGGAGAAGTGGAGTAACAGATCTGTGATACAAGGAATGTTAAAGACTGCTGGCAAACCACTAGAAGTTAGAAAAGAGGCAAGGCAGGTTCTTCTCTTCCAGGTTTCAGAATAAGAGTGACGAGGCCAACCCTTTGGTCTGAGGCTTTTGGCCTCTAGGACTGTGAAAATAAGTCTGTTGTTCTAAGGCACCTGGTTTGTGGTATATACTATGGAGAACTAGCACAAAGCCTATCCACTTTTCTCCCTGCGATACTGCATAGATTATTCCCATTGTCACATTGTTTTAGGCCACGGTCACTGCAAGTGTAGGTATAATCGAAGCCAGGAACTCTCTGTGCTCTGATCCATCCTCAGCCATACCCACACAGGACTTTCTTCAGACCCAGACTTGCTTCCTATCTGATCTAGAGGGTTTTCCTTGTGGTCTGGAGGACAAGGCCCTTCTCTGTCTGGTCTTAACTTCTTCCACCCTGTAGTCCAAACCCTCTGTTCCAGATGTGTCAGTTTCCTCATTGTCTCCACCTCTGGGCCCTCCCTCCAGAACGAAATCTGTACTTAACCTCTGACTATGCTGTATTCCTTTCCTATTATACACACCCAAACGTGTCCACCTACCCAAGCCCTACCCATACTTCAAGGCTATGCTAAGGTTCCACTGACTCCATGAAACCATTTCAGATGACTCTAGTTCATCATGATCTCTGCTTCTCCCAATATCTGAACCCATCACATGCAAGCCTGGAGCCACATATGTTTAAGCTTTTTTTTTTTAAAAGATTATATTTGAGAGGGAGGGAGACAGAGAGGGACCACATGCACAAGCAGGGGGAAGGGCAGAGGGAGAAGCAGACTCCTCACTGAAGAGGGAGCCCGATGTGGGACTCCATCTCGGACCTGTCCCAGGATCCTGGGATCATGACCTGAGCCAAAGGCAGACAGTTAACCGACTGAGCCACCGAGGTGGCTTTTTAAAAATATTTTATTTATTTAAGAGAGAGACAGAGAGTGAGTGAGAGAGCGCACATATGTTTATACTTAATTACATTCTATTTTGAACCATATTTTGGTTATTTACGATAATACTGAAAACAGGTAATGTATTGAAAAGAATTTTTAAAATCTCTAAAGATAAGGCAGACAGTTCTCATCCAGTTTAATGTATAAAATGGTTCCTGAACCCAACCCCTCCAATATTTTTGTGAGGGGGCTTCCCCATGGCAACAAGCAGTTCTCAGATATCCTGGTGTCCTACAAGGAAACAGCATCAGATACCACAGGGTGTGGGTTCAGTCTAGAAGACTGCCACCCTCCCCACCTCAGACACCAGGGATGAGTCCAGTTTTATTCCTCCGCTTCCTCACCGACCTGCTACAGACTGGGGCTTCTCAAGACCCCCTCTCTCCTTGTACTTCACACACCAGTCAACAGCCCAGACAATCACCTATACTTCTCACTGACTGGCTGTAAGTCAGGAGGTTCCTAAGACTCCCTCCTCAGATTCCATTTATTTGCCAGAAGGGCTCACAGAATTCAGAGAAATATTTTACTTATTAGATTACTGGTTTATTATAAAAAAATATAACCTAGGAACAGCCAGATGGAAGAGATGCTTAGGACAAGGTATGTGGGGAGGGGCACGGAGCTTCCTTTCCCCCTCTAGGCAGGCTACTTTCCCCACATCTCCATGTGTTTACCAACCTGGAAGTTTCTGGGTTTTTATGAAGGCTTCATTACATAGACACAATCAATTAAATCATCAGCCAGTGAGGACTGATTCAACCTTCAGACCCTCTTCCCTTCCCAAAGGTCAGGGAATGGGACTAAAAATACCAATCCTCTCATCACATGGTTGGATCTTGGGGCAATCAGCCCTCATCCTTTAGTGCTTTCCAAAACTCACCTCATTAACGTAATGAAAGATCTTTACCACTCTCAAAACTTGGGAAATTCCAGGGTTTGGGGAGCTGTAAGTCAGGAACTGCAGACTAAGACAAAATACACATTTTTTGTCCTGAACATCCATGCCCTAAACGACATGGGTTTGAACTGCATGGGTCCACTTGAACACCTATTTTTTTCAATACAGTACCATTAAATATATTTTTTTCTTATGATTTTCTTAATGACATTTTCTTATAGAAAACATAAAACATACAAAATAATGTGTTAATCACCTTGGTTATTGGTAAGATTTCCAGTTGACTGTAAGCTATTAGTTATTATACAGATTCTCTACTGCAATGTTGGTGTGGGATGGGGAGAGCAATCAGCAGCTTAATCAAGCTTTGTCAAGGGTCAGCTGTCATCTGAGTGAGCAAATATATATTTCTTATAAATCAGAATATCACAGTGTGGTTCACTGATTCTGTAATCATGTTAGTGTCCTTTCTATGCATCATAAATTTCCTCCAAGTTGTCACAAAGTTCCGATCCTGAGACATAGCTGAGACATAGCAACATCCCAATACAGGAGGCTAAGAATTCTGAACTCCACATATTCTACTCTTGCTTTAGGCATTCACTAGTGTGACTGTTAGATGAGTCTTCACCTTTCTTACCATTCAGAGAGACAATAATTATAATATTTGCCTTGAAAAGTGAAACAGAAGCTGCAAAGGTAAAGGTGCTCTAGAAGAGCAAAAAGTATCATATACATAATTTTTTTTTCCTGCCTTCTGTTCAATGTCCTTTTAAAGGTATTGGGAACCATGGTACCATGGTGGAAAAATACCATGTGCTTCAAGCCGTTAGACCTGGGCTAAGCCCTTGCGATGCCCTTGACTAGTTAGGATGGAAGATGCTGTCCATCCCCTCAGAGGTGGTGACATTTGGCAATGCTCCACCAAAGCTAAGACAGTGAAAAGGAAATGTTATTATTCACATTTTATAGCAAGGACATTGAGGCTGAGAGACTAGGCCACTCCAAGGGGTGAGGCTTACTCCAAGTATGGGTCTAATTAAGAGTTTATGTGCAATATTCTTTGTGTGCCTCTTAGCAAAGCCCCTTAGCAACTACCCTATGGAAATGCAGAGCCTAGCTTCAATCAGTCTCAGCAGCCTACTATTCCAACTTTTGTAGGACAGAATAATACAGAATTCTTTGTTAACAACCCAGCTGGTTGCATAATGATGTCATCTGACTACACCCACAGGGTTGTCTAGTGTCTAGGGTTGCTGGAGGACACACACTTAATATAAGTACCTGACATGAAGCTTTTGATTGCCAACCCTTCCATTTCAATTACATCCATCTTAAATAAATTGCCAGCTGTATGACACAACTACTAGCTAAACAACTAGAAACCAGGACACCCCACCCGGTGAAGTTTCTTCCTCTTTTCTTCCTTCCTTCCTTTCATTCATCTGACACAGAGAGAGCGAGAGAGGGAACACAAGCAGAGGAAGAGGGAGAGGGAGAAGCAGGCTTTCCGCAGAGCAGGGAGCCTGACTCGGGGCTTGATCCCAGGGTCCTGGATCATGACCTGAGCTGAAGATAGACGCGTAACAACTAAGCCACCCAAGCACCCTATGAAGTTCCCACTTTTAAAAGCCCTTGGTAACCCAGGGAACTGATGGCTTGACTCACCGTGCTTTTCCTTCCCACATTTAAGTTTAAGAGATTTTATTTATTTATTTGTCAGAGAGAGAGAGTGTGTGCACACAAGCAAGAGGAGTGGCAGGCAGAGGGAAAACCAGGCTCCCTGCTGAGCAAGGAGCCCAGTGTAGTAGGACTGGATCCCAGGACTCTGGGATCATGACCTGAGTCAAAGGCAGATGCCTTATAAAACTTTATACTCCAAAACCCAAATAATCCAATTATAAAATGGGCAGAAGACACGAAGAGACATTTCTCCAAAGAAGATCTCCAAAGAAGACATACAGATAGCTCACAGACACATGAAAAGATGCTCATCATCACTTATCATCAGGGAAATGCAAATCAAAATTACAATGAGATATCAATTCAGTCCTGTCACAATGGCTAAAATAAAAAACACAAGAAAAAACAAGTGTTGGTGAAGACGTGAAGAAAAAGGAACCCTCTTGCTCTGCTGGTAGGAATGCAAACCAGTGCGGACACTATGGAAAACATTACAGAGGTTCCTCAAAAAATTAAAAATAGAACTACCCCACAACCCAGTAATCACACTACTGGGTATTTACCCAAAGAATTAAAAAACACTAATTCAAATGGATACATGCACTCCTATGGCTACTGCAGCATTATTTACAAAAGTCAAACTATGGAAGCAGCCCAAGCATCCACTGACTGATGAATGGATAAAGTTGTGGTATACAAATACAATGGAATATTATTCAGCCCTTAAAAATGAAATGTGGCCATTTTCAACAACATGGACAGGGCTAGAGAGTATCATGATAAGTGAAATCAGTCAAAGAAAGACAAATACCATATGATCGCACTCATATATGGAATTTAAGAACAAAAGAGTGAAGGAAAGAAAGAAAGACAAACCTAGAAACAGACTCTTAACTACAGAGAACTGATGGTTACCAGAGGGGAGGTGGGTGGGGTAATGGGGGAAATAGAGGATAAGGATCGAAGAATACACTTACCATGATGAAAAAATTGACTTAAAAAAAAGAATTACATTTTTTAAAAAAGGAGAGAAGTCTAAGATGGAGAGAGATATTATACAGTTGAACCTTGAATAATGCAGGGATTGAAAATGAAGTTGAAAATCCATGTATAACTTTTGACTCTCCAAAAACCTACTGGGAAGCCTTACTGAGAACATAAATAGTTGATTAACACATATTTTGTATGCTGTATGTATTATATACTGTGTTCTTACAATAAACTAGAAAAAAGAAAATGTTAAGAAAACCATGAGAAAAAATACATTTATACCACTGTGCTGTAAAAAAATCCATGTCTAAATGAACCCACACAGTTCAAACCCATGTTGTTCAAAGGTTAACTGAAATTGATCTTGTTGCATCTCAGGTAGATCTTACACACTCTATTTAATCATCTGTTACCAAAATGTAACATTTCCTTACTCCTTGTTCCACTGAGAAGGAAACACTTGATTATCATAACAAATTTTTTCCTCAGTTGATTGTTCAGCATTTCATTTTCTGATTTTACCATGAGTTCTCTATAGGTTCTATTTGCTCTTGTTCGTCTTGTGAAATCATGTTTAATAAGATCTCTACTTTAATGATACCCTTTCCAGTCAGTTGAGGCAAAGTCCAGATATTTTAGCAGGTTTTTTTGTGTAGGGGAGAGAGATGTGAGCTTTCCTTTTTCTTTGCTCTTTTATCATCAATGTCAAAGGACTCTTCCTTCTTTTCTGCACATTTTCTCCTCTTGAATGTATGTCCCTTTAAATTGCATGGCCAACCCTTTAAACAGTACCTACTTTGAAGTCACTTTCCTGCAGCCCTGCTCTGATCTACCCAGTGTTCAGTACTGTTGTACTTTGAGACTGGAGTGGTTTTAAACTTTCTGTTGCTTCAACTAGCCTCTTTGCTGGCATCATTTCTGGCTCTACCTTTGCTTGCCACAGAGCTTTCTAGCAGTGAAGGAGTGGAACAGGCACAGTGCTGGGATTTGTAGTTTTTTCTCTTTTTACTCATAGTTATTTTGCACTTCTGGCATTCTCTGTATTTTAAGTAGTGTTGGGCTTGGTTTTCGATAGAATTGTCATAGTTATGGAGTTATTTCACGCATCATTTAGAGAGGAGATTTTGGTGTAGTAGTTTGCTTACCACACACCCACCACTGACCCTGTTTTTAAAAAATCCTCTATGTCAATTTTCAAAACAAAAATCAAATGTGAAAAAATAAAAATATAACTGAATTTTTGACTTATGATTGTTACCTTGAAATTATGAAGTTTTGATTAAATTTATAAATAGTATTAGAATGTTTGCAGGAGGCCAGCTTCACTATAAATTTAATTACCAGAGTTGTTTAATTCCCCAGGTAGGTTTTGCCTTGTGTTAGCTGTTTGCCAGACATCTGAAATGCTTAATATTAGAATATATTAAATATTTAAAGGAAATTTAAAATGTTTACAGTTATTTATTTAGGTTTTTATTTTTATTTTTTTTAAATATTTTATTTATTTATTTGACAGAGAGAAATCACAAGTAGATGGAGAGGCAGGCAGAGAGAGAGAGAGGGAAGCAGGCTCTCTGCTGAGCAGAGAGCCTGATGTGGGACTCGATCCCAGGACTCTGAGATCATGACCTGAGCTGAAGGCAGCGGCTTAACCCACTGAGCCACCCAGGCGCCCTTATTTAGGTTTTTAAATTGATTTGACAACTTAAGAGAAACTTGGCTGGCCAGTCTTAAGTAGATTACACATTAATCAAAAGAAATATATTTTTTAATGAGGAGATAGGATATGGTTGATCTGGATGATTAGCTATCTCCTTGCCCAACTCTGTAACTTCATTTCTAAAGCTCATCGTTTCTCCCAAACATATAATGGCGTTTGGTCCTCATTTACAGCAGAATTTACTATAGACACTGGGGAATACCAAGGGAGAACAAGACAAAGTTCCTAAACTCATGGACTTCTAGTACAGAAGAGATGGGTAAATTTAAAAAAGCAATCAAGTAAGTAATTCCAAGGAGTGATAAAGCCATAAGGTTTGAAAAAAATATAAAGACTAGGGAAGATAATAATAGAGAAAGGTGTTATTAGAAGTATAGTCTAAGGCTTCTCTGAAGTAATGATATTTAATCAGAGATTTGAAGAAAGTGAGGGAAAGAGAACTCCAGATTTTTTTCCCCTAGCCTAGTAAAGGCCTCGAAGCAGGCACAAGCTTTTTGAGTTTATGGTACAAGGAGGCCACTGTGGACAAAAAAAAAAAAAAGGTAAAAATAGGTCAGAAAGATAGATGAGGGCAGATCATAACGAACTTAAGGATCGCAGTACAGAATTTGGTTTTTATTATAAATGTGACAGGAAGGCATCAAAGCATGCCACCCAGCCTACTTAGGCTACTTTTTTCTCCCTGGTTATCTGGTTAACTTCAATTTGTCTTTCGCAAAATCTAGCATCCTCTGCTGTAGGACCTCTACGGTAACTCCCTGACTCCCACAGAAGGTCAATCACTTCCTCCTGTGTGCTATTTCAAAGCCATAATAGAGGACTACTGGTCGCCTTTCACACCTCTGAGAGGACCTGGGCTGTGGAATTTTTCACAGAACTGTGTTTTGGTTCCCCACCCCATCTCTGTAGCCCCCGAGTGTGACAGCAGCGGGTGCTAACTAATGGTTCGGTAAAGGAAAAACCCACTCCGTGGCTCAAGCCTCAACTCCTTCCAGCCACTTGGGGTGCGGTACCCCGAAGGCGCGTGGGAATTGTTGCCCCGGGAGGCTGCGTGCAGCGTTCCCTCGCCCTCTGCTACCTGCGTTTCAAGGATACTCCACTGGCCAAGAATGCCTCTCGGGAAACCTAACGTCCCCACTGTCAGGTGCCTGCTTTCTCTCCTTTGCGCACCTTTGCCCGTCCTTTCTTGGACCTGGGGTGGGACTGGGTTGGTAGGGGGCGGCGGGGACTTCTGGGCTTCCCAGCTCCGCGCCCGAGCACTCCCGGCAAACGCTCCTATGGCCTAGTCACGCACCCCGCTGCCCTCTCCTTAACATCGAAGGCACCGCAGCAAAGCCCACTGGCACACAGCGACTGCGTCGCCCCTCCGTGCGTCTCTGTTCATCCCCTCATCCCGCCGTCTCTTTCCACGGCTCCCCGCCCCGCTCACCTAAGATGCGGGTGATCCCCAGGGTCAGCTTCTCCAGGTGCGGCTTGCTGCAGCCCGGGGGCGGTGTCTCCTCCATGGCTCGCGTCCCCGCTCCGCGCGCGGCGGGCGCAGCGACGGGGACCGGGCGGGAGAGCGGGGCGGGCGGGAGGGCTGGACGCCGCCCCAGAGGCTCGGCCATCGAGTTCACGGCATGCCGGGAATTGTAGTGCTTGGTGCCTGAGAGCGAAGCGGGGCGGAGATGGGAGGCCCGGGCTGCTCTGGGAGTAGTAGTTCCGCGGCACACTTGTTCCCTCTTCCCGGGCGGTCGCTCCACACCACGCCACCGAGACACAGCGACTCGTCCGCTGGGACCCTACCGCCCCGCCGGGGCCGACCGCGCAAGCGGGGGCGGGCCTCTACGCGGTGCGGCCAATGGGGACTGGGCCTGAAGACCGGGGCGGGGCGGCCCCGGCGCGACGCCCGGAGTGGCGGTTGTTTCAAGATGGCGGACGTGGCGGGCCCCTCCCGCCGGGGCGCGACGGCGTTCTGGAGTCGGGACTGTATCCTTTGCCCGCCTGGCAGGGGGCGCCGGCGCCCTCCCCGGTGCGGCGAGCGGCGGGCGGTCGCGTGAGACTCTGGTGGGGGCGGGGGGGGGCTCGATGCTGTCCCCGGGGGCGGGGCCGTCCTTTCCGGCCGCGGTGTAGGTGCCGGGCTTTTACCCCGCAGGGGTGTTAGGTAGCAGAGAGCCTGATTCTGTCTCCAGGCTCGAGCACTAGGTTTGGGGACTCAGCACTGATGTTTCTCGGCCCTCCTAGGCGGTGAGCTTTGGAAAGATGGCCTAGAATCGTGGCCCTGCGGGGGGACTGGGAGGGTCCCTCTGACCGTGGTGACCTCAGGCCGGCCGAGTCTCTGCGGAGGGAAGGGTGTTGACTGGACAGGGAACCTTTTTGTCTCGGTTTAGGACTGTCCTTGGTCTGCGTTGTTAGGAGCGAGTCAGGACCCTTTCGGACTTCGAAGGCCAGTCTGTGATGATTTACTTTCATGCTGGGATTTTCGGAGGGGTGTGGGGCTGACCGTGGTCCGGTGATGCTGGTTACGGAATAAAACGCGTTGCAAATCCTTGCTGCTGGAAGTAGTGTTGATTTACAGGTGGACTGTGGGTCACCACTGGCAGGACTGAAGTTCTGGGATTGTTTTGGGGGTGGGGGTGGAGAAACTGTGGAGCTTTTTATCGTTGTGGTGGTGTTCCCAGTTCAGTAACTGTGCTGAGATGTGTGACAGGACTGGTTCGTTCTCCGGTTCAGGTTGACTGTCCCAGCCTGCTCTTTTCCTGGTAAGTTCCATCCCTTTCGTTAGAGGAGTGTTACGTGAAGGAGGGCAATCCGTGTACTGCGTGCGTGCAGAGCAAGTCTTGTCTGTTTGCTAGGATCGATGATAGCATTATTTGAGGCACTGCTGTTAACTTTGCCAGAATCATTCTCTGCACACGCTACTTAGCTCCCAGTGAAACTTACAAAATTGTATTCTCAGTTTTCCTTTTTGAGTTACAGTACTAGGATTACAGGGTCATGTGGAGGGAGGGATATTTTTGCATTCCTTGCTGCTCAATGTTTAGTATTAGGCACTTTCTAAACATAATTACCATTTGTCTCTGATAGGTGGGTGATGGTCAAGTCAAAATCATGCACGTAGACTGTGGATGAAAGCACTAATGCACTGTGCACATTAAATATCTTTTACCTTATGGATCAGGAAAGACGCAAAGAGAGTATGTGCTTTGGGAATTGGGCTGAATTAGGAAGTTAGGAAATTGGGAGGAGTCTTCTCATGAAATCCTGTGCTTGCAATGACAGAATTTTGTGATAGAGGAAATATTTGAAGGTTATCAGCTTATAAAGTGCTTTTGTAGTGTAATCATTTTCATAACCACCTATGTGGTTTGGTTATTATTCCTTAACTTTTTCTGTGACCAGTGGAATTGTTCTGATAGGTATAAATGGGGAGGGGGGCAGTGTATTACTGTGGCATGGATTAAGTTAATAGGTAAATAAACTGAACCTGTGCACTTGGTGGAAGCAGCCCTATATGCTCACTTATTCATATGGTCATGTTATTTCTCATTTCGCATAGAAGTCCTACATCCTCCCTTTTCTCTTACATTCTCCCTTACTTTGAAAATTAATGTGAAATACCCATCTTCCCATTGAAAGTGAGGAGTTGAAATTATATGGGGGAAATGGTGGTGATTACATTGATAGAAATTCCGATTTGAAATAAATTGCAAGGTTACTAGTATTACCTATTTCCCCACACCTATTCCACATAATGACCAATTATCATCCATCCTCAGGTATTTTCATTTGAAATGTCCGTAGGACACAAAAGCAAGGTCAAATGTAAATTTGCTATTGGATCTTTTCTAAAAAAGCATACGAATAGTTATGAATCATTGGGTTTAATCATGTGTCTCTGGATCTGGATCTCTTTTTCTGTTACACGGACGACTTCCTAGACCACCCTGTAGCCTTTATACAGAACTTGCAATAGTAAAAGACCAGAAAGAATGTGTGTAGAATCAGGTATTGCTTTCACACTATTGAAAGACAGATTTTCAGTGCTTTGCCTAAGCAATTAGAGAAATGTGATTGAGTTATTTCCCAGTCCTAGATGTTTCTGTCATGTGAGGACAGATCATCTGTGACTAAACATCATCTTTTTTTTTTAACTGTTGTCTTAATGAGTTATGCATAGCCTGCACAGTATGATTCAGCAGTGCTTTTTTGCACAAGGTGTATTTTTATACCTTATATGTAAACAAATGAATATGCCATGTTGTCATTTTATGGTTAAATCTTCAAGTAAAATATGCCCCTTCAGCCATAAACTGCTTTCTTACTTCATTGTAGCTCCTGGTAATATGAAAAGAAATTAGTGTTTCTGCAGTATCTGTATTTGATTGGGTAAATACACCCCAACTTATTAACATTAACAGTATTTTTAAATTGATATTAACAAATATGAATTACAAGGGATTTAGTCAAAACATCATAGTAGCTATAATCCCTGCCATTGAATATTCAATTAAAATAGAATCTTTATGTTGATGTTAAAATAGTATACTGGCCAGGAAGGTTACTCAGGTCAGTAATGATTACATATACATGTGTTGCTGGTAAGTGATTGAAACTCAGAAGGTTAGAGTGTGCAGTTCTAAGTTTTTTATTTTCTTCAGCTCTTCAGGGTCTGGAGTAGATATGATTCTTCCTTTCTATTACTTCTACCTTGGGTTTCTAATTACTGCTTTAATTCTGGGGATTTGGAGATTGGTATTATAAATCGATATACAAATATATAGATTAATAATTAAATAATAATTTAAAATATTTTTTAAAATATTTAATAAATAAAATAATTTTTAAAATTAAATAAATATATATTTTATACATATATAGATAGATAGATTTATATAAATCTATAAAGCATCAAGGATGCTTTATAATTTGCTTGTACTTGTCTTAGTAAAGAACTTCCAAAAATACCAAAGTAGAACTGAGGGGGCATCAAGAACCCAATGAGAGGTCCAATATACATTTGGTATATATTAGGTCTCTGACTTTCCCATAAAATATGTTTGTATATTTTTTAAACTTTGTATTTGAAGAAAGTAAATATTTGGGTTTTTCAGATAGTGAGATGAAGATAGATTACAAATGATTAGAAAGGATGGGTTGGATGGAGGCAATTTCAATATTTTTAGGCTTATTTTTTAAAACTCTTGTTAAGGTCATTTATTTAGCATTTTTATATTTGAAAAGATTCTTAGCATGAATGTAGCTCACGAGTTTTGCCCTCGTATTTTGAAATGTTCCTCTACCCTTTAAGGAACTTCTGACTGCTCTAAGAATTAAAATGACATGGGACAGATTAAGAGGAGAAAAATCAAACTTAATTTGGTACATATGGCAAATCCACATATATGTGAGCGATTCCAAAGAGAAGCAAAATGAGTTATGCTTGTCATTCCGAACTAAGGAGACAGGAGTAGGGGTCTGGAACTTTTAAGGAAAGGAAAGCCAATTCATAGGAAGATGAAAAGGAATAAATGTTTGGTAAACAAATGTTTTCTGGGCCATATGGAAACAATGGGACATAGAGACAAATTTTAACAAATATACTTTGCTAAATTCCTCCCTACCACCTCTTGTTTCTATTATACTCTAGTTAGTTATGATGATATCTCCCTTTTTGGGAGCAGGCCCTCTATCCAAATTCTTGTAGGCAATTCTTGGGGAGGTCAGAGTTACTTCATGAGTCTTTTGGGCCTTGATTGCTCAAAACAATCCACATTCCAAAGTGGCACATCTTGGGGTGATAGGTTGTGAACCCCAGCAAGATAAAGAGAGACAACACCAAAGAGTTGCTGGACAGTACCTCATAAAATTAAATACCACTTTCATTCTTTCCCCAAAGATGGTCAACGATCAGCCTGTCATTTTTTGACGTTAGTCGATAACAAACATTGAACAAAACCGGTAGAAAATCCTCACCCACATGGTGCTTACATTTTAGTGAGATGAGATGAGGCTGTGAATAAGTAAAATGTGTTGTGTGTCCAGTGATTATTGGTGATATGAAGAAAAAGCAGGAAAAGGGTAGCTATCATGGGGATCTTTGTGTCTTCTTTTATGCCAGTACCATATGGTTAGAAATTAAGAAGTGTGGTCCTTTACCTTGTTCTTAAGATTGCCTTGGCTATTTGGGTTCTTTTGTGGTTCCGTACAAATTTTAGCACTGTTCTATTTCTGTGAAAAAATGCATTGGAATTTTGATAGAGGTTGCACTGAATCTGTAGATTGCTTTGGGCAGTATAGACATTTTAACAGTATTAATTATTTCAGTTTATAAGCACAGAATATCTTTCTATTTGTGTCTTCAGTTTCTTTCATCAGTGTCTTAAAGTTTTCAATATATAGGTCTTTCACCTTCTTGGTTAAATTTATTTCTAGATATTCTTTTTTGATGCAATTGTAAATGGAATTTTTTCTTAATTTCTCTTTCTGTTATTCATGTATAGAAACACAACAGATTTTTGTATATTGATTTTGTTTCTTGCAGCTTGGCTGAATTCATTTATTCTGAAGGTTTTTTGTTAAAGTCTTTAGCATTTTCTATATGTGATATTATGTCATCTGCAAATAAAGCTTATGAAAGATCTCTACAGTTTGTTTCTCTTAGATAAGCGGCAAAGTTGTATCAGGTTTGAGAGCAGAAAGTATAAAATACTTGATGAGTTTCTTGGGGCACCTGGGTGGTGCAGTCGGTTAAGCATCTGACTCTTGATTTCAGCTCAGGTTGTTTTTCTCAGGGTCTTAAGATGGAGTCCCGTATAGGGCTCTGTACTCAATGCGGAGTCAGCTTGGACTGTCTCTCCCTTTACCCCTGTGCCTCATCCTTGTTCCCCCCTCTCCCTCTCTCTCTCAAATAAAAAATAAATCTTTTAAAAAATAAAATACTTGATGAGCTTCCAAATCTAGGTGCAGCTGAGTTGGGTTCTCAGTGGCTGGTCTGTTCCAGTTGTGAGCAGTCTTCTTTTTGACTCTTCTAGGCAAGTGTACTATGTTTCCCAGGATTCAGTTAGTCTTTCCATAAGTCAACTTGGGAGAATATTCTGCAAATTCATCACTGCTGTATCCTCTAATTGAGGATGCTGCCAAATGGAGATTGTCCTGAATCATCTTGAATTTTTTTCCCTTGGGTAACTTTTCCCATGTCTATATCTCCAACAGTAAATATTTAAATATTTATTGAGCACCTACTATGTTTGCTAGTCCCAAGGGATATAAAAAATGGCTTGATGTTTGCTGTTAAAGAGCCTGCACAATTTCATTTTGTATGTTTTTTTTTAGATTGCGTGCCTGTGAATTTATAAATTCTCTCTGCTCCAGTGTAACCCACTATCAGTGTCTTGGACTAGTGGGGTCTAATTTTTGTTTGTTTGTTTACTTGTCTTATGTGCCTTTTAAAACTTTCTAAACTCCATGCCTGATGTCTGAGGGTATTTAAAGGTTAGGAGTACTACTTAACAGCCAAAATCTTGAATCTGTGATAGTATGTGTGCTGTTGCAGAGGCTATTAGAAATCTCCTGGTGACTCAGACAGTAGCACAATTTTTGTATTCCTAAATTCTTAGGTGGATTCCAGGTGTTTATAATCAGCACTCTTTGTAAAGAGTCCATAGCTACGGTTGGTCCTGAACTGAAATATATTGACTTTTGGAACATGTTATTAAATCTGTTTTACTCTAGCCTTTACCTGGAAGGGAATTTTTAATAAATTTGTCTAGAAATTTTGGAAAAGAAAGCATTTTATAAAAGAACAGAAAATTGGAATTTTCTAAGTTATTTGGAAAAATTTGTTTAGACACTTACTTCCTTGAAATGTAATAGAATGTTATCAAATTGTGGATGTATCTGGATTTAAATAGAGTTCTGAATAAAATTTTTTTTCTAAAAGGAAAACTTTCTTATGTTGGTTCTTCTATAACAGTGGTATGATCTTAGTGTTTCTAAATTTCTCCTATTGAAATTCAAAATAGCTCTTTTTGTCTTATATTTTTTCTACTTGTTGGGGGGCTTGAGTGGATCCACCCATTAAGCGTCCTACTCTTGATTTCATCTCAGATCATAACCTCAGGGTTGTGAGATCAAGCCACGCTTTGGGCTCCATGATGGGCAGGGAGCTTGCTTAAGATTCTCTCTCTCTCTCCCTCTTCTTTCTTCCACTTGTTAAATAGTAGGACTTCTTGGGATATTTCATGAATGCACTGCAGAAGAATAAAATCTTTGTGTTTGCATGATTGACTTGCCCTCAAAGAGGGTTTGTTCTTCAAAGCTAAAGCTGATTTTGAAATTTTTATTCATGCCTAAAATAACTCACCAGTTTTCCAATAATAAACAAACTGGAACATTTAACTTCCTGTTTACAAAAGGAGAGGAAATGAAAGGAACTTAACAGAATTTATAGGGTAGGGTATCTACTTTGGGAATAGGCATGGATGAAAGTTTTATGGAACAAGGACTTTTAAAAATTTTGTAAAACATAGTTATGATTATGTAAAGATGAATTTTAAAAGATGACTAATTTTGTTTCATTTATTTCACTTGCATTCCTTTCTAGTTTTGTTTTTAAGGTTTTTATAAATTCCCAGGTCAAAAGAAATTAGGAAAGTACAGAATAGAGGCAGCATTTGGATGATCTTTTCTAGTATTTTCCTTCATGTCCTTCTTCATAGTTTCTGATGAAGAACAATCAGTAGTATATGTTCCAGGTATGATTTTCTGTATTAATTTGGTAAGCTTCCTTTGCTTCTTAAGTGTTATAAGAAAATAAAACAGTAGGACCACTTCGTAGTATAACTGTATGCAGAACAATCCATTGGAAACTAATTTTTTTTTTTTTTAAATATGTGGTTAGACATTACTAAGGTTCGAAATACTGCCTTACTTTAGGATTTTAGGGGCTGGTTGGGCAAGTCAGCTTCTGATTAATTTGTAGAACATTTTATTGATCTATTAAAGAGCAAGAGATCCTATTTTTTATATTACAAATAATATCCTAAATTCAGAGAAAAATGTGAGAACTTCTTGATATAAAGTTTATTTGATAGACTCTTTTAAACCTTTCTGATTGTTACTAAACAAATAGTAAAAGTGAGCCATTGAAGGTACCCTAATTATGTGAGAAATCAGATTTTTAATCTCCCCTATATTAAGGTATATATTATATGTTGTAATTTATCAGTTTTAATGTAACTTATGAATTTTCGTTATCATTTTAAAAAAATATTTCAATTGAATCTTAAATGTATTCAGAACATAATCTTTTCATGATTCATTATTTACTAGGAGTTTTAAAGTGAGTTTTATAAAGTGAAAGTTTTCCCCGTCAGGTCCTATAAAGAGGTATAGCAGAGAAGAGCTTCATGGGGGATAAGTTTAAGAGAATAAAGTATAATTTTGATATTTTGTTTGATGGAAATCCTCAGGAATTTCTGCAGAAGGAAATACCACATCAAGACACAAGTTAAGTCCAAAAGCTGATGTTAAACTTACGACTTCCAGGGTTACTGCCGCTTCAATCTCCATGGAGTCTTTAAAAGGTGCAGGAGATTCAGTAGACGAACAGGTCAGTAATTTCCCTTTTTTCCTCTGATCTCCAGTCTTTATAAATGCGGACCAATAAGTGATTTTTCTATGCTGACCAGTTACCGGTAGAAAAGGGTAGAAGAGTCTTTGAAAGAACTTTAGATAATCTACAAGCGATCTTAAAAGTTACAGAGGATTCTAGGATACTTTACATGGTATGAATATAAAGTAGGTAGATTACTCAGAGGTTTTGCTCTAAAATGTCTAGGCTTGCCTTAAGCCTTAGTTAAGAAAAATTTATTACCTTAGTATGTCCCAAAAGACCCACATTGTGATCTCTGTCAAGTTAGTAAATCAAATTGACCACCGTTTCTTCTTTTATTAAGTGCGCTTTATAATTTTTGTTCTTGTGGATTTGTTAGATGATGATGGATAAACCTCTATATATAAGAAAGAAACTTTGTTACAATTCCCCTGCATTATTATTATTTCCTTCACTTCAAAAATATTATCAAGACTCTTTGTAACCCAGTCATTGATTTCTCCTTCATCTTTGCCTTTGTATTAGTACCTATACATTCCTTTGCTACATGTCCTTAGATAGGTTGATTTTACTTTACTTTTTGTTAAGGTTAAGTTAGGGTTTGACAATCTATGATCTATAGGCCCAGTTTCTTTGCTGCCTATTTTGTAAATAAAGTTTTATTGCAACATAGTCTTGCTTATTCTTTTAATATTATTGGTGCTTTTCTGTTCTAATGGTAGAGTTGCTACCATAGTGCTGTTGGTCCACAAAGCCAAAGTATTTACTGTTTAACACTATAGAGTTGTGCTGGTTTATGTTGTGCTGGTTTATGTTCTTGAGGACATTTCCAATATCTAGTTTGTTACTGATTGTTATGTTTAGTAGTCTATGGGATTTAACTGTGACTTACCCAAAAGGCTTACTTTGTTACTTAGATTTCCATTGTACCCACTTATGTCCCCCTGGGATGTAAATAGTAGTTGTATTTGCAAGATCTTATCAAAATTGCAAGTGTTTTTTCATAAAATAGTTTGTGCATCTTATATTGAACAATATAATATATATGGCCTTCTTTTGGGTTAAGTCCATATTTTTTTATGATTCTATTGGGTCATTAACTATAATTCTTTGTTGGGCTATTTTCACTGGCTTTGAGAATTATAGTATACATCTTTAACTTATCACAGCCTATTTTAACTTATATTTTCCACTTTAACTGTGATTTTGAGGACCTTACAACAGTTTGTGTCTTGACTTTTGTGATATTGTCATACATTTTACTTCTATAAGTAAATTCCCAATACATTATTACTTTTGCTTCAACACTTTTTTTTCAGATTTACCTATAATTCACATATCAAAAAACTTACCCTTTAAAAATGTATAATTCATTTTTTTTGTATATTGACAGAGTTGTGGATCCATCACCACACTCTAATTCCAGAACATTTTCATGACTCTAGAAAGAAACTCCATATGCATTAGCAGTCACTTGATATTTTCTATTCATCTCAGCCCCTAGCAACCACTAATCTACTTTTTAGTCTCTATAGGTTGGTCTATTCTGGGCATTTCGTGAAAATGGAATCCTGTAATATGTGGCCTTTTGTGGCTGGCTTCTTTCATTTAACATAATGATTTTAAGGTTTATGTGATATCATGTATTATTATTTCATTACTTTTTATGGCTGAGTATATATTTATCCATTCACCAATTGAACGACTTTGGGTTGTTAGGCTTTTTGGCTACATGAATAATGTTGCTATGAACTTTGACATACAAGTTTTTGTGTGGATATATGTTTTCAGTTCTGTTGGGTATTTGCCTAGAAGTAGAATTGCTGGGTCATGTAATAATTCTGTTTAACCTTTTGATGAACTGCCAAAATGACTATACCAATTTACATATTACCAGCAGTATTATGAATGAGGATTCCAGTTTCTCCACATTCTCGCCAACACTTTATAGCTACCCTTTTCATTATAACCATCCTAGTCAGTATAAAATGATACCTCACTGTGGTTTTGATTTATATTTCCCTAATGACTAATAATAATCATTTCTTTATGTGCTTCTTGGCCAATTATATTTGTTCTTTAGAGAAACGTCAATTCAGATGCTTTTCAGTTGAGTGATTTGTTTTCTTACTAATAAAGTTAAAAGTTCTTTATACATTGCATCTTCAGGTCCCTTATATATGATCTGCAGAGTTTCTCTCATTCAGTGCATTGTCTTTCACTTTCTTATTGGTGTCCTTAGAAGCCTGAGAGTTTTAATTTCGAAGTCCAGTTTATCAATTTTTTTCAGTTGTTACTGGTGCTGTGCTGTCATATTTAAAAAATCATTGCCTAATTCAAGTTCTTAAAGATTTACACTAATATTTTCTTCTAAGAGTTTTATAGTTTTAGGTATTACATTTAGTCTTTGCTCCATTTTGATTTAATTTTTGTTATGTTGTGGCTCATATTCATTCTATCGTCTGTGGATGTCCACTTGTCCCACCATTATTTGTTAAGATTATTCTGTTCCCTTTGATTGTTCTTCCCTTGATAAAAATCCCATAACCATGTACATGTAAATGTTTATCTGTGGACTCTCAATTCTGTTCCATTGATTAACATTTCTATTTTTATGCCAATACTAAGTTCATTACCATTTGGAATTATTTTTTGGAATCAAGAAATGTAAGTCCTCCAAGTTTGATTTTCTTTTTTAAGATTTTGGCTATTCTGCATCCCTTGAGTTTCCATAGAGAATCACCTTGGCAATTTCTGCACATGGGTCAACCTGAATTTTGATAGCAATTGTAGTAAATCTTCAGATAAATTTGGAGAGTACTTTAATAGTATCAATTCTTCCAGTCCTTGGATATGGTATATGAGATAGCTTTTCATTTACATAGACCTTCTTTAATTTCTTTGAGCGATGTTTTGTAGTTTGAGGTGTTTGTATCTTATACTTGTTTTGTTAAGTTTATTTCTATTTTTGTGTTATTTATTGCTAGTGTATGGAAATACAGTTGATTTTGTCTGTTGGTTTTGTATCCTGGAACCTTTCTAAATTCACTTATTAATTTGAATCTAATAGTTTTTGGTGATTTTCTTTCTTTTTTAAAATATTTTATCCTTTTATTTGAGAGAGAGTGAGAGGGAGCATGAACAGGAATGAGGAGAAGCAGACTCCCCACTGAGCAGGGAGCTCAGTGCAGGGCTTGATCCCAGAACCCTGGGATCATCAACTGAGCCACCCAGGTGCCTCAGGGAATTTCTTTTCTTTTCTTTTCTTTTCTTTTTTAAATTTTATTTTTGGATGCAATCTTTGGCACATTTTATTTTTTTAAAGATTTTATTTATTTGACAGAGAGAAAGTAAGCAGAGAGGCAGGCAGAGAGAGGAGGAAGTAGGCTCCCTGTTGAGCGGAGATCCCTATGTGGGGCTTGATCACCAGGACTCTGAGATCATGACCTGAGCCAAAGGCAGAGGCTTAACACCACTGAGCCACCCAGGTGCCCTGCCCTGGTGAATTTCTTACAATTTTTTATACATATATGATTATGCCATCTGTGAATATAGTTTTACATCTTCCTTTTTAATTTGGATTCCATTTATTTCAATTGTGTTTTAAAGAGGTTCAAATAATTAAAATGCCTTTTTTTTTTTTTAAGATTTATTTATTTTAGAGAGAGAGAGCATGAGTGGGAGAAGGAGAAAGAATCTCAAGCAGTCTCTGTGCTGAGCGCAGAGCCTGATGTGGGATGTGATACCATGATCCTTGAGATCACGAGCTGAGCTGACACTAGGAGTCAGAGCATAGGTGCTCCTCAACAAAAGGCTTTAAAATTTACCCATGTAGTTACCATTTTTGTTGTGTTCCATTTGATATCATTGGTATGCTCCATCTGCTTAAAGTACTTCCTTTAACATTATGATAGTTCAGGTACACTAGGAATGGATATTTTGACTTTTGTATGCCTGAAGAAGTCTTTGTTTCACATTGTTTTTACTGGTTATAGAATTTTGAGTTGATAGTTTGGTTTTTTTTTTTTTTTTTTTCCTTTAGTGCTTTAATGATGTCGTTGCGCTGTTGCCTGGTTTCACTGTTTTTGAGAAATTTGCTGTCATTCTTACTTTTATTCTTTTATATTTACTATGTGAGTTTAAATTGCTTTTAGGATTTTCCTTTCATTCCTAGTTTTAAGCAATTTGATTATAGTATGCCTTGAACTAATTCTAAGTCTGTCTTTTTATTGGGGTTTGTTGAGTCTTTTAGATTTGAGAGTTTATAGTTTTCATAAAATTGGGAAACTTTTTGGCCATTATATGTTGAGATATTATTATTTTTTGAGGACTCTGGTTATGCAAATACTAGGCCACTTGAGGTTACTCTGCACTTTTTTGCTCATTTTTTTTCAATTTTTTGTTGTTGTTTCTGTGTTTATGTATAGATGGTTTATATTGCTTTGTTTCAAATTCATTAGGCATCTTCTGCCACTAATCTCATCCAGTGTATTTTTTATATAAGACAGTGTTTTTATCTCTACCAGTTCAATTTGGGTCTTTTGTTTTATTTATATGTTTCATGTCTCTACTTAACATGCTGGGTCTTCTACTTTCTTGAACATATGGAATATAAATGACTATTTTAATGCTCTTGTTTATAATACCATCATCTGAGTTATTTATGGAGAGATTTCAATTGAGTAATTTTTCTATTTATGTATTGTATTTATCTGCTTCTTTACCTGCCTGGTTGTTTTTTATTGGATGTCCCCAGACAGTATAAATCATACTTTTTTTTTTTTTTTTTTTGAGTTCTGGATATATTGTGTTTTTTATAGTTGATCTTGAGGTCTTTTTTTCTGGGACTAAGACAAGTTATTAGAGAGTAGTTTGATCTTTTTGAAGTTTGGGTTTAAGCTTTTTTTTTTTTTAAAAGGATTTTTATTTATTTATTTGAGAGAGAGAGAGAGCATGAGACGGGAGAGGGTCAGAGGGAGAAGCACACTCCGTACTGATCAGGGAGCCCCATGAGAGACTCAATCCTGGGACTCCAGAATCATGACTTGAGCCAAAGGCAGTCTCTTTGAGACTGAGACCAACTGAGCCACTCAGACACCGGGTTTAAGTTTTTAAAGGTGATACTAGAACAGCTTTTAATATAGGGCTAATTTTGCCCACTATAGGCAGTGACCTGCGGAGTACTCTTCCTGATGCCCCTTGAATTATGAGATTTTCCTCTCCGGCTGGTGGGAACATGGACTATTGCTGGCATTGTATTAGAGACAGAGATTATTCTCACATTCTCATTTGTTCTTTCCTTGGCTTTTGGTGGGCTTTCTCATAGACAAATGCTAATCAGTACTCAACGGCTGATGTGCAGGGAACCCCCTGCAGATCCCTGGAGCTCTCTTTTTTGCAATTCTATCCTCTCCATGACTCTGCCCTGCAAATTCTAGACACTTTGCTCTCCTGGACTCCCAGCTTTATCTTCTCAACTTGGCGAGATTGCTGGGCTCCATCTGGGTTTCCCCACATTGTACCCTGAAAACTCCAGAGGCAGTTTAGCTGGGATAATTGCATGGCTCACCTTATTTGGTTCCCCTCTTTCAGGGATCACTCTCCATGCTGCCTGTAGTCCGGTGTTCAAGAACTGCTTTTTCGTATACTTTGTTAGGTTTTTGGTTGTTGTAGGCATCAGGGTAAGCATGGTTCCTATTTGCCCAGAAGTGGAATGTAGGGACTATGTATGTGTGTATTTATTTTGTTGCAAAACTAGAAATGGTGTGTGGGGTGTGTGTGCGTGTGTGTGTGTATATGCATTTTTTTCTCAAAACTAGACAGATGTGTGTGTTTTTCTTCAGAGAAATAAGTCTTGTAGTTTTTCTGTATGTGATTTTTATTTATAGCTATTGATGTTCAATAGCTAGGTTCTTAATTCATTAAGGTTTTCAAAGTGGTAATTTTGCCAGCTCAAGTCTTCTGGGAAGAAGGCTAAGATGAAAGTAAATATGGAAGAGATTTAGTGGAGGAAGAGCTGACGTGGGATAGAGAATAAAGTGAACAGGGAGAGACAAGGAGAGCCTTAGATTTTATTGCAAGTCTGGCATCTCTGAGAGAACAAAGAAAGAAGAAAAATTCACTAGGAAAAACCTCACACTTCATACTGCCTTGCAATCAGGGCTAGTGTCTGTCAGCCTACTGGGGAACCCCAGAGAGAGAGAGAGGATGCCCTGTCAAACAGAAACGGCTCAGGTCCAGTACTTCTGCTGTTTCCAGTCCCTGGCGCTGTTGTGAACACCGCAGTGGATCTGAAGGTATGGCAGTAGTTAGGTGAGACTGTTAGCCAACTATGCTCTTTGCAACAGGTTCTCTCTCTTGTAGAAGCCACATTGTTTTATTTCTCACAGTGAAAGCCATTATTCATCAGGAATTAGTATGGGTATGGTGTTAAGTTAGTTCAGTTCATTTTTCCATATGGACAGTCTATTGGTCTGCACTCTTCATTGAGAAGACCATTCTTCTCCCCACTGAATTGCAATGATACCATTGTAAGCCAAGTAAAGGAAGGGTATAACCTTCCTTTATTCTGTCATCTGCTTTCATAATACCTATCCTCAATTTTGTGTTTATCATTCTTTTGTGTGTGTGTTTTTTTTTAATGTCAACGTAGGCAAACTTTTTCTGTAAAGGGCCAGGTAATAAATATTTAAACTTTGTGAGCCATGTGGCCTCTGTCTCAGTTACTCAACTCTGACACTGTAGTATGAAGAACTATATATATATACATACATACATATATATATGAATATATATGTCAGTGTGTACATGAATGTACATGGCTGTGTTTTAATAAACCCTTATTTACAAAAATAGCCTGTGAGCAGATTTGGCTTGCAGCTACAGTTTACCAACCCTTGCCCTATATAGTCTAAATACGTAATTGTTTTTTAAACAATGTTCAGTGTTCAGTGTTATGTATATTTGGAACTTTACATAAATAAGCTCATACTATGTGTATTGCATCGCTTGCTTTTTTTGCTCAATTTTATGTTCATGAGATTTACTTATGTTGTATATAGCTATATATCATTCCTTTTTTTTTTTTTTTTTAAGATTTTATTTATTTATTTGACAGAGAGAGATCACAAACAGGCAGAGAGGCAGGCAGAGAGAGAGGAGGAAGCAGGCTCCCTGCTGAGCAGAGAGCCCGATGCGGGGCTCGATCCCAGGACCCTGGGATCATGACCTGAGCCGAAGGCAGCGGCTTAACCCACTGAGCCACCCAGGCGCCCCTCATTCCTTTTTTTAAAAGATTATTTATTTGAAAGAGAGAGAGTTGGGAGAGGAACAAAGGGAGAGAATCTTCAAGCAGACTCCCTGCTGAGCATGGAGCCTAACAGGGAGCCATCTCATGACCCATGAGATCATGACCTGAGCCCAAACCAAGAGTCAGGCACTTAACAGACTGAGCTAGTAGATACCCCACTGTACGTTATTTCTTTTCACTTATATTTCAGCCAGAGTCTAGTCACTTTTTTTTTACTGAGAGTATTTCATATAAAGACGTGCTAAGATGGTGCTGGAGAACTGAGAAGGTAAACAGAACACCAACATATCATGTAGGTAGTAACTGCAAAAAATAATTCCCATCTCTAGGGCTTGGAAAACAGCCAGAGCAAGTTGGATTTATTAAAACTTAGAAGCTTGGGGGAGGGCCCCTTTAGAGCTGGAACATGAACTTCTGATGATAGGGACCCAGCCTAACTGATATTGCTATCTACGAGGAGACATGCTAAAGGCTGGTTCTGCCAGGGCTGGGAAAATTGCAAACTGGAATCTGGTGTCCTTGCCAGGACACACTCCGGCAGGGGTGACACTAGTGGGAATGAGATGTAAATAGGAAGGACTGTGTCTTTTCTTCTTTTTCCAGCAACCTGTGGTCTCCCTCTAGTTCTTCCTAGTGATGGGTTTTAACTGAGAGCCATCTGGCAAAGGGGATATGGGGTTTCTAGAGTCTGAGGCCCAGCACCACAAAGAAGGTCTCAGAAGGGTGGGTTTGAAGATGAAAGTCAATAAGTAGCTTAACAACCAGTACCTACAGAATTCCATTGTCTAACTATGCTACAGTTGATTCTCTAAGTGACAAACATTTGTATTTTCAATACAAACTGTATTGAAAATTGGCTGTTCTGTTAAATACAATGCTGCTGGTATCCTTGCCCATGTGTAAGGGTTTCTCTTTTTTGTTCCTTTACTTGCTGCATCACTAAGATGCCTTCTCATGTGTTTTTAGCAACTTTTTCCATTGCCAGATAGAGTGGCTTCTTTCCACATTCTGTGTAACTTTTTTGATCATTAGCATCATTAACCCCATACTCTTCTCAAAACCTATTTTCTCCTACCATATTATATTCTTCTGATTCTCTTTAATTCTTCAATTTATTATCTTGGATTCATAGATGATTTTTTAAAACTGATATTTTTTAATGTTAAGGAAAAATCTAAAATGTAGAGAAATATAAAGAAAATAATAAAAATCTAAATATCGTCCATAATACCATAAGCCCTACGGTATTATGGCTTACATCTTTATGTTTTTCTCTGACTTAGGAGCCAGACCCACATTTCCAACTTCCTGCCTAACATTTCCATATGACTTTCATCCTAGCATCTTAAGTTGACCATATCCAAAGCCAAACTCCTTTTCTTACCCTCTCTTTTTTCCTATTGCCTTTTTCTCCCCATCTTCCCCATCTATGGCTATCAGTATTTCCAGGACTCATTTTAGAAGTCTTGAATTGTTCTTGGCAACCTGAAGAAATTGGACTAACCTACTCGTACAAATGCCTAGGGTTCCTTTTGTTTACATGTTTCTTCTAGTTTCCCTGTGACTCCCTTAGTTTCAGTGCTTTAAAGATCCTCTTAATGAAGTTCAAGTACTGGGAGAACTTTTTAGAGCACAAGAAATAGTTCAGTGGTTGAGAGCATATACTCTGGATGTGTGCTAAGGTGTTGGTTCTGCTGCTTTAAATGTTATCCAAGGCAAGGTGTCCCCTCACCATAAATAGAAATAATACCTAATCCATACCACTGTTGTGCAAATGAGCTGGATTAGTAATTGTAAAGTACTTATAATGTTCCTCACATGCAGTAAATATGAGATATGTGTTAGCTATTATTATTACTCTTTGGTCTAGTACCCGTTGGAATGAACTTTAGGATATATTGAGAACTTAGAAACTGGTGCCTTTGCTGTTAACTTTAGTGTACTTTTAAGCAGCCTGTGGGCTGTAGTGTAGGAAGAGTTCTCAGTATCTTCCATTAGGTGTTTGTTTTGTGACATTCACCAAGGGAAAGTTGTTTCCTTAATAATCCCTAATATTTAAGCCTTTTGTGATCTTCTCTATGTAAATTTTATAATATCCCTTCTGGACAAGACAGTTCCTTAGCCTGTTTTGAATTCATAATAGGTTTAAATGAAACATAAAGCATATACCAGGGCGTCTGGGTTGTTCAGTCAGTTAAGCATCTACTTTTGGCTCAGGTCATGATCCCAGGGTCCTGCAGTGGAGCCCTGCATCAGGCTCCCTGCTCAACGGGAGTCTGCTTTTCCTGTCCTCCCCACTTGTGCTCTATCTCGTTATCATTGTCTCTCATTCTCAAATAAATAAATATAATCTTAAAAAAAAAATACCACCAGAGAAAAGATACTTGAGAAATTTTACCTCCTGTGCTAATTTTAAGAGATTCCTCAAAAAATCTTAAAAATTGCTTTTATCAAAAATTAACCAGGGGCGCCTGGGTGGCTCAGTGGTTAAGCCGCTGCCTTCGGCTCAGGTCATGATCTCGGTGTCCTGGGATCGAGCCCCGCATCGGGCTCTCTGCTCAGCAGGGAGCCTGCTTCCTCCTCTCTCTGCCTGCCTCTCTGCCTACTTGTGATCTCTGTCTGTCAAATAAATAAATAAAATCTTAAAAAAAAAAAAAATTAACCAAAAGATTTTTTTGTTTTGTGTTAGAATATCTGCAGGGGAGGACTAAAGAGTGTGTCGTTGAAGGATTTGTGTCTTGAAGACAAAAGACGCATTGCAAATTTAATTAAAGAATTGGCCAGGTAAGATAAAATCCTATATGAAATGTATTATTGTATAAAAGAGACAACTCTTTTTGAAAATAGAAATTACTGTGTTTTGATATCATGTATCATTGGTCTTATGGAAGCAGAGATATTTAGAAAAAAATTTTTGTGTGTGACCTATTTGTGGCCCCAAAAAAAGAAAGTAAAAGAAAAGTAAGAAAGAAAGACCAGAACAGACCACTTTCCAATTTACATTTTCTTGTTTATTTAATTTCCCAAATTATTAGGTGCATGTATTTGCAGCCATCCTCTATCAAAAAAGGGAAAATACAGAAACTTAACTCTGATGTTGATGGAGGTTGTTAAGTTATAATGAGCGTCACAGCAATTACCTTTGGTTTTGTTGTAGATCCAAAGAGAAGTGAGCATTCATTTTACCGTAGTCCATCACAAGAATAGCTATTGTCGTTTTGCTTGCTACCAATGCTTTCAGGATTCAAAATAAGGGATTTGGAATTTTGAGGAAAATAGTTCATAGCTCTTTGGTTGTACTATTCCAGTTTATTAATGATGGGTATGAAGCATATCTCTTGGAGTAATGTTTTTTTTGTAATACACACATCCAGTTTGGTGGTCTTAAATTACTTAAGAAATGAAGATGTCCACAGTAGAATATATTAATATAAATTGTAAAACTCAAATTTAAGGAAAAGTCATACCTAAAAGTTGTTTAAAATGGTGCTGGTTTTTGTCATTAAATTCCATGTTTGGAAATAGTAGGTATTTTCCTTCTTTCTTTATTTTTAATTAAAAATAGCTATGTGAAGTGTTTCAAAATGTATTTCATATCCAGGCCTTAAAATAATGTTTGTAGAGGCTTTTATAAAAAGACTGAGGTTAAAAAATTGCCTTACTAAATCACAGAATTACAGTTATAGAAATGACAACAATGATGTTTTGGGGGCTAGGATACAGGGTATGATTATTTCCAAGTACATGCCTTAGTCTGAATTTGATATGCCACCTGAGAGAAGCAGTAATTTCAATTTCACTAGAATTCTTTGGCTGTTCTAGTCTCTGAAATAAAGTTTTCATTCCCTTCAAATACTGTTTTTTGTACTGGGAAAACATTTGTTACTCCCCATACTTGCAGATGATCTTCTCACAGGGCTTTTTACCACATAGATGGTATGGATATCCTTAAGTATGCTTGATGGCTTTGAAAAGCTATTACCATTAGTTTGAATTCATCTGTTAATGGCCCTGAATTGCCATTATTGTCCTAAGCGATCCGTTTTATTTCAATTGCAAGGATTGGAGAACACCTGAAATATTAGTGCATGTTGTTTTGGTTTCAGCAGCCTTCTGCTTTCTAGCAAGAGATTCAGGGTGTTACTACAAGGTTAGGATTAATATAGATTTGCTAATATTGCTAAAAACTCCATTATTGTATTACTATTAATATACAGATATGTGGGAATAATGTGCTCTTCTTTCCTTGAGTTTGCTAGGTTTCTTCTGTTGGATATTTCATCTGCTTTTTTCTGCTGGTACTTGCCAAAGCATTTTCTTCACTTTTTTTTTTTCTTTACAGAACTCATTTTTATTGAAGTGGGGAAATGTAGAACAAAATCCCATGTGCTTCAAACACTGGCAACTAAGCACATGTAGCCTTTATGTTCTTTTACCTCTGGATTTTCACCCTGTTTTCAAATAACTGGTTTCCTGTTGGCATTAAATATAGTCATTTCTCTTTCATCTTGAGAAATATTCCTCAGACCACATATTTTCTTCCAGCTACTACCTTTTCTGTACACCACAACATAACCTCATTCCTAGAAAGAGTCTATAGTTTTATTTTCTACTCTGCTGCGTTTCATTCCCTCCTCAAGCTTATTTGTTTATTTGAAAATATATGGATGTGCAATTTGCATACAATAGCATGTATGCATTTTTAAAAATATATATGTAGTTTAAATGTATATTTCAGTGAGTTTTGGCAAATGTAAGGTCCCTTTAAAAAGTTCTTTTGAGGGCGCCTGGGTGGCTCAGTGGGTTAAGCCACTGCCTTCGGCTCAGGTCATGATCCCAGGGTCCTGGGATCGAGTCCCGCATCGGGCTCTCTGCTCAGCGGGGAGCCTGCTTCCTCCTCTCTCTCTCTCTGCCTACTTGTAATCTCTCTCTGTCAAATAAATAAATAAAATCTTTAAAAAAAAAAAAAAAAGTTCTTTTGAGATCTTTTACAGTCAGTTCCTTCTTCTCTTCTCCACCCCAGATAGCCATTCATGTGATTTCTGTCATTATTGCTTAGTTTTACATGTTCTGATATACCATTTAAATGGCCATATAGTATATATCCTCTTCTATCTGACTTTTTTCCCTCAGCAAAATGATTTTGTGTGTGTGGTAAAATATACATAATATAAAACTTATCTTAACCATTTTTAAGTGTACAGTTCAGTGGTATTAAGTACATTTATACTATTGTGCAATCATCTCCACAGTCCATTTCCAGAACTTCTTCATCATTGAAACTCTGTGTCCATTAAAAATATACTTCGTACTTTGGTGAGTGCTGTGAAGTGTGTAAACCTGGTGATTCACAGACCTGTACCCCTGGGGATAAAAATATATGTTTATAAAAAATAAAAAAATTTTTAAAAAGCATTCATTAAAGAAAGTCTACAAACTTTTCATTAAAAAAAAATATATATATATATATATATATATATATACACTCCTTACTCTTCCCTCCTTCAGAGTCTTTGGTAACCGCTATTCTCTGAGTCTTTGTGAATTTGACTGTTCTAAATCCTTCACGTAAGTGGAATCATAGTATATGATTTCGTATCTGGCTTATTTCAGGGAGTAATGTTTTTGAGAGTTTTTTTTTCAATTTGTTGCATGTAGGTATAGTTCATTGTTTATTGTTGATTAGTATTCTGTTGTTTGCATGTACTTTAGTTTGTTCATTCATCTGTAAATCGGACCTTTGGGTTGTTTGAGTTTTTGCCTTTTATGAATAAAGCTTCTATAATATTCATGTGCAACTGTTTGTGTGGATTTGATGTCTTAATTTTTTAAGATTTTACTTATTAAAAAAAACAAATATTTTATTTATTTGACAGACAGAGATCACAAGTAGGCAGGGGGGCAGGGGGCAGGGGGGCGGGGGCGGTGGGGAGTGGGGAGCAGGCTCCCCGCTGAGCAGAAAACTGGATGCGGGACTCAATCCCAGGACCCTGAGATCACAACCCAAGCCGAAGGCAGAGGCTTAACCCACTGAGCCACCCAGGCGCCCCTTAATTTTTCTTCTGCTAATACTTTAGGTATAGAATTACTCTTTTCTGTGATAAATGTATATTTAACTTTATAAGAAACTGCCAAACTGTCTCCTAATGTGGTTGTGTTATTTCCCACTTCCCCTAGCCATCATTCAGCATAGACACTAACTCTTGGGATTGTCATTTCTTTAAATTTTAGCCATTCTAATGAGTATAGTGATGTCTCCTTATGGAATGAATTTGTGTTTTCCTAAGATTAGTGGGATGATTGGTCATTCTTCTTTTAAGTATCTGTTAAAAATTTTTGCCTGTTTTTGTTGTTGTAGTTGTTCTTTTTGACCCATCCCTTGCTCTTCTTGATACTGAGGTTTTCTTTATATACTTCGGATGCAAGTCGTCATATATATGGTTTTCCCCTAAAACCTTGCTTTCTAATTATCTTAATATTTTCTTTTTCTTTTTCAAATATTTTTATTTTTAAGTGATTTCTACACCCAACGAAGGGCTCTGAATTCACAGCCCACCCCCCCGAAAATATGGAACACTTCACGAATTTGCTTGTCATCCTTGTACAGGGGCCATACTAATCTTCTCTGTATTGTTCCAATTTTAGTATATGGTGCGGCCGAAGGGAGCACTGTCTTAATGTTTTATTTTGTAAAGCAAAATTCGTTATTTTGATGAACTTCAGTTCATCAGTTTTTTCTTTTGTGGTTCATGTCCTTAGCATTCTATCCAAAAAATATTGCCTATCCCACGCTAACAAAGATTTTTTCCTTTTATGGAAAAGACTATCCTTTCTGCAGAATTACCACCACCTCCTTGTCAAAAGCACGCATGGTCTTTCCCTGGGCTTTTCATTCCATTGCATTGATCTTTGTATTGCCCTTAGGCCAATACCAAACTGACTTGATGACTGTAATTTTTCAGTAACTCTTGAAATCAGATAAATCTTACAGCTTTGCTCTTTCTGAAAACTGTTTTGGCTTTTTGAGGTCCTTTGCATTTCCCCATAAATTTTAGAATTAGCTTGTGAATTTTTAAAGGATAGTTGCCTCTGAGAATTTTGTTTGGGATGTATTGAATTTGTAGATCATCTTGAGGAAAATTGACATCTTCACAATATTGAGTCTTTCAGTTGGTGATATGTCATATTTCTCCATTTATTTAGATTATCTTAAATTTTTTTTCTGTAGTAACTTGTAGTTTTTATAGTACAGGTTATAGAATATGCACATATGTTATCCTCAAGTATTTTATGTTTTTGATACTATTGTAAATGTCATGATTTAAAATTTTTATTATACATTTATAAATTTCATTTCTCATATGATATAATGGATTTTTTTAATATTGGCTTTATCTCAAACTTTCTAAATTTACTTGTTATAATAGTTTTTTTGGCAGAACACTATGGATTTTCAATATACAGTAATGATCATGTTATCTACAAATAAAAACAATTTTATTTTCCTTTCCAATTTTTGCCTTATGTATTTGATGCTGTGGTTACTAGTTGTGCTCAATGTACTCATCTTCATGTTTGTTTGTTTTTTAATTTTTTTTAAAGGTTTTATTTCTTCTAGAAAAAGAGTGAGTGAGCTTGGGGGGGATGGCCAGACTCCCCACTGAGAGGGGATCCCACAGGGCTCAATCCCAGAACCCTGAGGTTCATGACCTAAGCCAAGGCAGATGCTCATCTAACTGAGTCACCCAGGCACCCCTCATTTTCTTGTTTAAATCAACCTGTGGTCACCCTGGGGATTTGTAATATGTATTCTTGACTAATCACAGTCTAATATTAATTGATACCTTTAGCTCTATTCTAAACATTTCAAGAACTTTAGAACTCAATAACTTTAACTTCATTTTCCTCTCTTGATTATGTGCCACAGTGTGTCATAATTTGTATATATTTATATGTATGTTTTTATATGTTTAATTTATTTAAATTTTAATTCAGTGTAATATCACTTTTTTTGTATTATTTTGAAATAATTTTAGGCTTACAGAAAAGTTGCTGAAATAGTACAGTATTGGAGGAATGAGAAATGGACAGTGACTGCTAGTGAATACAAGGTTTCTTTTGGAAAGGATGAAAGTGTTCTAATTTTAGATTTTAGTGATAGTTGCAGAACTCTGAAAATATATGAAAAGTCATGGAATTGTACACTGTAAGTGAGTTAATCTCGTTATATGATGATTTATATTCAAGAAAGTTCTTTATCAGAACTCATCATAGCTTTTTTTAACTTTCATCCAGCTTGCTATAGTTAACATCTTGAATAATACATTGTAATAGTCAAAAATTAATATTGGTACAATAGTATTAATTAGCTACGGTTTATTTAGATATCCTCAGCTTTCCCACTAATTTTTTTTCTGTTCCAATATCACATTTTATATTCAGTTTTATGTTTACTTAGTCTCCTCCCATTTGTGGCATATGTTAGTTTTTCTTTACTTTCCATGACCTGTCACTTTTGAAGAATACCGGTCAGATATTTTGTAGTATTTCTTTCAGATTTTTTTTTCATGTTTTCTCATGATTATATTGCATTATGATATTAAATCAGGGAAAGTATAAGGTTGATGTTTTGTTACTGGTGGTTTTAACTATGATAACATAGTTGACGTAGAGTGTACTAGTTTCTCTCCTGAAAAGTTGCATTGTTCTCTATATTTAATAAATTGGTAGAGATCCATGAGGATTATTGAAATCCACTGCTTTATTCTGAAACTTTTACCCACTGTTATAAGCACTTATCAAAGAGACTTCACCATAACTACTATTACTGTGATGTTCTAATAGTTACTTTATGTTTCGCCAATTTGTTTGCATTTATTAATCAGAATTCTTATTTAAGGATGAGCTATCCCTCCTGCTGTATGTATGTATGTATTTATTTATTTCAGTATTCATTTTCTTATTTATTTTTATCAATAATAGTAATAATAATAACAATAATATACTCATGGACATTTATTTTATTCTAGTTCAGTACTCACCAAAACAAAAATAGAATAGGAAGGTGATTCTTTTTTTTTTTTTTTTAAAGATTTTATTTATTTGAGAGAGAGAGAGCGTGAGACAGAGCATGAACAAGGGGGAAGAGGCAGAGGGAGAAAGAGAAGCAGACTCCCCACTGAGCAAGGAGCTCGATATGGGTCCCAGAATCCTGTGATCATGACCTAAGCCAAAGGCAGACACTTAACCAACTGAGCCACCCAGGTACCCAAGATGATGCTTTTTCTTTTCCTTTTTTTTTTTTTTTTTAAGTTTTATCATTTTAGAGAGTGAAAGAGAGAGCATGTGTGCATGAGAGCAGGGAGAGAAGAGCAAAGGAGAGGGAGAGAGAGAGAGAAATCCTCAGGCAGTCTCCTCACTGAGCATGATGCCTGACTTGGGCTCGATCCTGGGACTCTAAAATCATGATCTGAGCCAAAATCAAGAGGTGCCTGCTCAACCGACTGAGCCATCCAGATGCCCCAAGGTGATACTTTTTTTTCTGAACCTTTCATTTTGAGGTAATTCTGGATTTACCTAAGAAATAATACAGAGAGAGCTCAAGTCCCCTTTCCCCAGTTTTCACCAATGGTAATATTTTGATTAACTATAATACAATATTTCATCTCGGAAATTGACATTGATAGGACCCATCAACCTTGTATAGATTTTACATGTACTCACGTGTGCGTGTGTGTGTATGTGTGTATAGTTCTATGAAATTTTGTCACATGTAGATTTGTGTACCATCACCAGAGTAAAGATACAAAACGGTTTTGTTAAAAAAATTACTCATGTTGTCTCTTTATAGACATAGCTAACTTTCCTTCCTACCCCCTTTCCTAATCCTTATCAACCATTAACCCACCTTCCATCTCTATAATTTTGTCATTTTAAGAATGCTTTGTAAATGGAATCTTACAGAATGCCATCTTTTGAGGTTGGCTTTTTTCCTCACTCAACATAATTACTTTTAGATCCATTCAGATGTTGCATGAATCAAAGTTTGTTCCTTTTATTACTCAGTAATATTCCATGGGTAGATGTATGATAGTTTAACCATTCACCTATTGAAGGATATGTGGCTTCTTTCTGTTATTTATTTTTTAAGATTTTTATTCTTTTAAGTATATCCAATGTGAAGCTTGAATATTAATCCCAAGTTCAGGAGTCTCATGTTCTATCCACAGAGCCAGCCAGGTGCCCCTTCTTTCTAGTTTTTGATTGCTACAAATGAAGTTATGAACATTCATATATAGGCTTTAGTGTGAGCATAACATTTCATTTCTTTGGGGTATTGTGTCATAAATGCATATTTAGTTTTGTAAGAAGCTGCTGAACTGTTTTCAAAATGTTTACCATTTTACATTCCTGCCAGCAATGCAGAAGAGACCTAGATCCCTTGCATTCTTGCCAACATTTGTTATAATTATTTTTTATTTTAGCCATTCTTAGAAGTACTTAGTGTTTTCTCATTTTGGTTTTAATTTGTATTACTCTGATGACCATTTATGACCTGTTGTTTTTTAGACATAGTTTCATATGCTTATTTGCCATTTATACCTTCTTCAGTGATATGTCTGTTTGTCCTTTTTGTTCATTTTTTGTTGGAATTTTTTTGTTGTTCTTGTTGAGTTTTAACAGCTCTTTATATGTTCTATAGACAAGTCCTTTGTTGCATATGTAATTTGCAGATACTTCCCTGATCTGTAGCTTGCCTTCTCTCAAGGTCTTTCATAGAGCAAAAATTTTTAATTTTAACTAGGTCCAGTGAATCAGTTTTTTCTTTTATGGATGATGCTTTTATTGTCAAGTCTAGGAACTCTAACTTAGGTGATCTCTTATTTTTTTTAAGTTTTTTATTTTTATATACTGTATTAAGCCCATAATGCATTTTGAGTTAATTTGCATAATGTATGAAGTTTGGGTTGAGCTGCTGCTGCTGTTTTTTGTTTTTGTTTTTTGCCTAATCATGTTCAAGTGCTCCAGCACCATTTGTTGAAATTTTTACACCTTTGGGAGAAAATCAGTTGGACATATTTACATGTGTCTCTTTTGGAGTTCTCTTTTCTAATCCATCCATGTGTTTTTTCTTCTGCCAGCTGTCTTGATATATTACAGCTATGTTGTAAGCCTTAATATTGGGTAGAGTGACTTCTCACACATTATTCTTTTAATTATTTTAACACTTTAGTGTTAAAAATGTTTAAAGTGTTTAAAGAGTTAAAAACACTTTAATTATTTTAACACTTCTAGTCCTGTGCCTTTCCATAATAATTTTAGAATATTGTCAATGTCTATAAAAAAATAAACAAACAAACTACTTGCTGTATTACATTAAAACTGTAGATCAGTTTGGAGAAGAACTGATATTCTTACTTTGTTGTATCTTCCAGTCCATGAATATGGTATGTCTCTTCATCTATTTAGGTCTTTGATTTCTATCATCAGAATTTTGTAATTTTCAGGATACAGATCTTATATGTATTTTCTTGTACTTATACCTAAGTATTTAATTTTCTTTGGAGCAATTGTAAATGGTACTGTGTTTTTAATTTTGCTTTTCACGTTTGTTGTTTCACGTTTGTTTGTGGTTGAAATGTGATTGAAGTTTGTGTGTTTGTCTGAATTCTTGTAATCTTGCTGAACTTGCTTATTAGTTCTCAGAGTTTTCCTGTTGATTCCTTGGGACAATTACAGTCATATAATTTGCAAGTAGTTACAGTTTTTTTACTTTTTTTCCAATATGTATGTTTTTTATTTTCTTTTTCTGTGTCATGGTGCTGGCTAGGGCTTGCAGTGCTATGTAAATAAAAGTGGTGAGAGAGGACATCCTTATTGTGTTCCTAATTTTATGTGGAAAGCATTCAGTCTATCATTAAGTATAACATTAGGTATAGAATTTTTGTAGATGCTCTTTATAAAGTTGACGAAGTTCCCCCCTATTCCTCACTTTATAAAAGGGTTTTTGTTATGATTGCATGCTAAATTTTTGTCTAACATTTTTTCTGCTTCAACTGGTATGATCATATGAGTTTTCCTGAAGTTTTAGCTGTTGAGATGGTGGATCTTATTAATTGATATTTAAATATAAACCTGCTTTGCATACTTGTAATAAATCTTACTTATTATGTTTGATTTTCTGTTATTTTGTTTGGAATTTTCATATCAAAGTTCATGAAGGGCATTGGGCTGTAGTTATCTTTCCTTTTTATTTTTAAACTGGCTTAGTCTTGTGCTACTAGCCTTATAAAACGAGTTAAGAGGTATTCTCTCCAGGCGCCTGGATGGCTCAGTTGGTTAGCATCTGCCTTTGGCTCAGGTCGTGATTCCTAGGGTCCTGGGATTGAGTCCTGCCTTGGACTCCCTGCTCAGTGGGGAGTCTGCTTCTCCCTTTGCTTCTCTCTGGTCCCCTCCCTCCCTACTGCTTGTGCTCTATCACGGGCAAACACACATGCATGCTTTCTCTCTCAAATAAATAAAATCTTAAAAAAAAGTATTCTCTCTTTTTCTGTTTTCCAGAAAAAAACTATAAAATTGGTGTTAATTCTTCTTTAAACATTCAATAGAATGCTCCACTGAAACCCTCTGGGCCTGGAGGTATAGTTTAAAAGAACTTTTCAGTTCTAGGTTTAATGTCTTCAGTAGTTATAAGATTTTTCAGGTTGTCTGTTTTGTCTTGGTTGAGTTTTAGGAGTTGTGGTTTTGGAGAATTGTTTCATTTCTTCTGAATTGCCAAATTTATGAATATAAAGCTGTTCATAGTGTTCTCTTATTATCCCTTTAATTACTGCAGGATCTGTAGTGCTTTACTTGTGATATTGCTGATTTGTACCTTCTCGTTTAGTCTGTCTTTCCTGGTTTATCAATTTTTTTTTATTTTTGTTCAGAAACCAGCTTTTTGTTTCATTGATTTTATCTGTTTTTCCTATTTTCAATTTATTGACTTTTGCTCTTATTTCCTTCCTTCATGTTGCTTTGGGTTTATTTTGTTCTTTTTCTAGTTTCTTAAAATAGGAGGAACTTAAAGACCATTCCTTTTACTGTCAGCATGTAGTGCTATAATCTTCCTTCTCGTTACTGCTTTCAGTGCATTGTATGCATTTTAATTTGTTTTATTTTCATTTGCATTCAATATGTATATATATTTAAAATTTCCTTTAAATTTCCTTTTTGACTCGTGCTTATTTTGAGCTATATTTTATAATTTTTAAGTGTTTGGGGATTTTTCTCTTGTCTTTGTAATATTAATTTCTAGTGTGTTTTATTCTGGCCAGAAAAAATTTAAATTTTTTTTCAAACTGTTTTATTTTTTTAAGAAATTTTATTTAATTTCTTATTTAATAAAATTTCTTAAATTTTATTTACAAAAAAATTACAAAAAATTATTTTTTTTTGTAATATTGTATTTATCTATTTGACAGAGAGAGAGAGAGATCACAAATAGGCAGAGACAGAGAGGGAAGCAGGCTCCCTGCTGAGCAGAGAGCCTGATTTGGGGTTCGATCCCAGTACCCACCTCAAATGCTTAGGCTCTTATACCCATGCGAGGCAATTCTTCCACATGAATGCTCATTCATTTCACTGAGGCTGTGACACCCATGCTGGACTACCTGCCACGTGTCGATGTCCTTCTCAACCTCTTAGCCATTGACATCCTACTGGAAGACCTTGTACATTTACCCTCCTGATCTCAGTTTGATTCTAATTCTGCCCCACATTCAAGGTTTTAAGACTTAATTGTTCAGGAAGAAGGAAAGTGGAAAATGAAGAAAAGGAGAAGATGAAAGCTCAACTTTCATATCAGAAGAGAAAAAAGTTTTCTCTTTGAATAAAAGATAGTTAGATATATTTGCTTGTTCATAAGTAAATACACTTTTAAATTTATATACTTTGCTTTTCAAATCATGTCTATAAAACAGGAGAGATACTGTTTGCTTTGTGTTCTGCCTACCTTGCCTGGTACATGGCTTTTTTAACTAATAGACTTGAATAAATAGAGAATAAGTTTAAAAGTATAATTTTAAAAGTAGAGAGGAAAAGGTAGTAAGGGGATTATTAGGAAGCTATTTTTAGGAAGGATTATTATTAGGAAGTTGTTTTCATTTAAGGCTCTCCAGTAAAAATAAGGTAGAAAGATTGAAAATTGTTTCAGTTGTGATAAAGGTCAAGTCAAATGCAGAAGGTGTTAGAAGATTTGGAAAACCTTATGCAGTCCTATGACCTATTTAAATATAGTATACTTAAAAAAATTTCAGATATTATGCAGATCTATTAACATTATATTAGGGGAGAAGTCACTGAGAGTGCTTAGCACCTCATACTGATCATTAGCAAGCATATTTCAAAATCATGGTGGTCGCTCAGCAGAATATACAAAATAAATAACGTGTTTTTCAGTTACAAGGTGACAAGCAATATAAAGGTAAAGTGGTAACTAGCTTCTTTTAAATGGTGCCTTTGAGGTGAAAAGCACCTTTAAAAAAAGCATAGGCTTTTTTTTTTTTTTTTTTTTAATTTTTGGTAAAAGCATGACCTTCACTTTCCAAATGTTAGTGGGAAAATCCTATGTATCTAAATTCCAAGACTGGTGTTTCTGTACCTTGGAGGGGCCCATTAAGAATCTGGTTGTGAGGTCCTTTGTAGTCAATATCTTTTTTGGTGTTATAATGAAAAGATCTATTTATCCAAAAGATGCCTATATGATTTATTGATATTTGTAAATAAGAATAAATGTTAATGAAAGATACAAATAAAATTCAGGGTTGGCATAATAGTTTGGAAAATGGATTCATTCAAACAGGACAAAAGACGCTAGTTACAAGTACAGGCTATTATATGCCTGAGGATAAAAATAAATTAGAAATTCATTTCAGAGAAAGACTTACCAGTTAGGCCCAGTTACATAGAGAATGTATGGTTCATAGTTAAATTTAACCTGAACATGCACAAGCAATATTGTGCTATTTGGCAAGAGAACAAATAGAGTTAAACAAAAACAAACCTGGTGTGAGTTTTTAATAAACTTTAGATGCCTCCTTAATAATCTGTATATGCCCAGGAAAACTTTTTCACTTGTGTTATGTACATTGACAATAGAATACAAATACAAATCAAAATTTACAAGCTAATGGAGAATAAATTAGGAGTATTATGAATTATTTAGCCTGTGGAAGAGAATGTAAGACATGACTTGATATATGTGTTATAAGTGAATGAAGGGGTTTCCCTGAGGTGTCCAGCATTGATTTACATTTGCAGAAGGATAAGTGGGATATTGATTGATCTTTCTAGAAGGTCTTAGGATAGAGAGAATTTTTTTGGTTCAAGATTGCTGAATTAAGTGACCTCAAAAAGTCTTTTACAGTAAAATTAATGAATTGTTTGCATAGATGGGAAAAGGAGTGTCATTTATGGGGACTTGAAAAATGAATGGCTTTGCAAAATATTGTAGTTTGTGCTGAAAGATGGTGACAGTTCTTTATATATGGATTTGCATTTTTTTACTGAGACTTTTTAAGATGGGGAGGGGTACCATAAACTAATGTACAAACTGTACTGTAGCTTAGTCTTTAAAGGAAAAAAAAGTTTAAAAATAATCTTGGCCACAGTTGCAGTTTTTGATGTATATGAGCCATGTTCCAAGAAGCCTAAAAAAACCCCACTATTTCATGTCCTATGCCTACAGTGTCAAATAATGCATGGTTCCCCAGTGAATACTTGTGCACTAACTCATTTGAGGACAGGGTTCTTTTTTAGGCTCAGATACTTTGATTTTTCCCAGAGGACAGTTTGCTATTTCTACTTGCCATTTCTTAGAAGAAAAATAGAAAGTGTAACACCATTAGTTTCCCATTGTAAAATGAGTAGATCATTATTATTTTATATTTATTCTGGTCTTTTATTTTTTAAACTAATCATAACTTTTTTGTTATAATTAAATGTGCATTGCAGTACAATAAGGAAGTTAGACTTTAATTTTTCAGTGACTTACTTTTTGCCTTCCTATTTGAAGCCTTAGTGGATTTTTTTTGCATAAATAATATTTATGATGGATTATATAATAAATTTCAAGAAAACATAAGGAATTTTCAACTTGACTTAGGTAGAAAGGCATTCTTTGAACTTTAGTATATCTTGAAACTGTAGAACACTTAGTATGCCAAAATTCATTTTCAGATTGTCTATTCTGAGCTTGTAAAATTCAAAGAATATTTTTTAATTGATTAGCATGTACTTGACAGTCTTTTTTTTTTTTTTTGGCCAGATACTACTTCCTGTAAGCAGTTAATTTTCCTATAGCGTATTTTTCCTCTTATGGATGGCATAATGTAATATGCCTCAGTTTATCTTTTCACATTAATAAATATTATGGTTCTGTGGATTATAACCTAATACTATTGTCATTTATTTTGTTGTTAAAATTGTTCCAGCTTTGAAAATTGGGAGGGCATATTAGGAAAAGAAGAGTGTTAAAAAATAAACTGAGACATACTACATTTTTAAGACTCATTTTGAGAAAAAAAAATCCATTAAAATCAGGCAGCTCAGCACTGGAAGTGTTTAGGAGCCCTCCACCAACAGGAACTAGGGGAGAGACTTTTATGGGAGAAAAGATAGAAGAAAAACAATGAAGGTATTTGCCTGGGCTGTAGCAAAGGCCATTGCCTTATTTGGAAATGGCTAGGTGGCTGTAGATGATGGATTGATTGTTTTGGGTTTTTAATTTCTTAACCTCAAGGCATTATGGGTATAAGATGTGGTTTGCTACCTTAGGCTGTTAAGGCAGTAAAACCACCTCCATCTAATTGCCTCCTTGTGAAGTTAATTAATTAATTAATTAATTAATATTTTATTTATTTATTTGAGAGAGAGGCTGCGCTCCAGAGGAGGGGCAGAGGCGGAGGGAGAGGGACAGACTCTGGTCTGAGCCCAAAGCCTGGTGCTGGCTCTATCCAATGATTGCTCAGACCATGACCCCTGCTGAAATCAAGAGTCAGTCATTTAACTGACTGAGCCACTCAGGCACCCCTGAATTATTTTAATAAGAGCATAAACAACTAAATATGTAAGTATGTTTAAATAATTATAGGTAAGTCTAAGTGACTGCTGAGGATGTTGCTCCCAACCTTATAATTAAAAAGAAAAAAGGGAAAGAAAGAAAGAAGGAAGGAAGGAAGGGAAGGAGGGGAGGAGGGAGGAGGGAAGGGAGGGGGGAGGGCGGGAGGTGAAACAAACTGCAAGCTCAGGACATTTCTTGAAACAATCAGAGAGCTCACTTCACAAAGCAACCATAACCTGAAATGTCAGGAGAGACATGTGCCTGCAGGGAAAGATGAAGCGTGAGCACTAGCTTGCTTGGGGTAGACACAAATGGCAGTAGGTAGGGACATTTCAGCTGCAGTAGATGACAAATTGGTGGAGGCCAACTGTGGGCAAGAGAGAATGGGGAACCCTCTGGAGCTTGATCTGTCTTGCTGGGTAGATCTTGAACTGTCTTGCAAGCTTTTTCTCCATAAGCTCCACTTGATGAGAGCCCCGATAAAGCATTTTTTCTTGCTGTAAGCCTGGGGAAGGGAACAATGGTTGCAATGGAAAGGACACAAATATGTCCTGGAGACCTCTTCTGTATCTCTCCTATGTAACAAAAATCATAAGTTCAGGAACGAGGGGCCCTTAAGGCACTGGTGAAAATATTGAAGCTGGGAGGGGAGGGGGCAGAAAATAACCTCACAGGAATGCAGGATTACATCCCAGAAACTGCAGTTCCAGAACTGCAGTAAGAGAGAGAGAGGCACTTTGAAACCCCGGCATGGGGATTCTGATTAGCATAGGTCTACTTAGAATAGTGGCGAACAACACCCTAACCCCGACTCCCCACCACCAAACTAACCAGTGTCTAATAGAATTAACAGCTGAATACTGGTGAGAAACCCACAAGAGACAAACCCTCTAGGTTGGGAGACAGAGACCTGAGGGTACAGCAGGCTTTGAAGAAAGTATATGGTCCCACATGAAGAGAAGTTATGCTTTAGAGGAATTTGAAGCCTTTGGTGCACTAAGGATAACCATAGCAACAGCAAACACCAAACCTGCCTAACTTCTGATTAGATAAATACAATTCCTGCACTAAAAACCTAACCAAAGGAAGGGTCTGCCCATTACCAAGCATAGAAATTATTTGTCTCAGATTCTAATATCTTACTCAGGATATCCTGATATCACTAAAATTATGAGCATTTGAAAAGACGGGAAAATGTGCAAAAGAGACAAAGCAATGGAAGCACATACAGTTGAAATTGTCTGATGAGGAATTTAGAATAACTAATATGTTAAATATGTATTATCTATGGCTATCTAACATCACAGAATTATAGCCATTTAAAATACTATGGGGCGCCTGGGTGGCTCAGTGGGTTAAAGCCTCTGCCTTTGGCTCAGGTCATGATCCCAGGGTTCTGGGATCAAGCCCCACATCAGACTCTCTGCTCAGCAGGGAGCCTGCTTCCTCCCCCCTCTCTCTCTGCCTGCCTCTCTGCCTACTTGTGATCTCTCTCTCTCTGTCGAATAAATAAAATAAATAAATAAATAAATAAAATAAAATACTAGAGCCCCCCCCCCTTTTTTTTTAAACCGGAGGCCTTACTGTTTAACTGAGAGGATTGGTGAGGCCCACCATTCAACTCTTCACAGTGCCTTTTGTATGACTATACTGTGGCATCAACTTTGATCTTTCTAAGGTCTTAAGAAGTTAAGTCTTGGCTTTATCTCTAGAGCTTGTTTTTCCTCCTAGTGTCCTGGATTTGAAATTTATTCTGAAGACTTTTCTTACTTTTAGCATGTTTGCTATGTGGAGAGGCTGAGAATCTTTGGAAGTATGAAAGTCTGACTCATTTTGGTTTAATAGTCTTGCCTTGAATTTATCTTTTCTTCCAATTCACAGTAAGCTCCTGGAAGAAACCAGGCAGCACCTTCAACACTTTACTTGAAAATCTCCTTAGATTCATTGGTTATCCACCTCATTAGGCACATTTCTTACTTCCCACATTACTAAAGATGGTATGATATGGGTAAACTTTCTGCTACCACATACAGTGCTTCCGCTTTCTTCAATTTCCAGTGACGACTTTCTAAGACTGTTTTTTTCAGTTCTTTGCTGGCTGTTGGCTGCCTCCCTCCATTCCTTGTTTCAAGTGCCTCCATATGGCAGCTTATAACTTGGCAACTGGCTCCCATCAGAGTGAGCAAGAATAATCCAGACAGAAGTCACTACCATTTGTAACCTAGTCGCTTAGAAGTGACATCCAGTCAATTTTGAGAGTCACTAGGTCCATTCAAGGGGAAGGGATTAAACGAGGACAGGAATATGAGGAGACGGATCACTGGGACCCATTCTATAGAGGCTGGGTACCACAACAACACTGTGATATTCTTAAATTTACTTTATTTAATATATTTTCTGTAGTTTCCTTCTGTTTGCTACATTCACGATCATATCTGCATGTAAAATTCTACTTCTTTCTTTCTAATCTGTATGCATTTTACTTTGATTTCTTAGATTATTGGACTGACTAGGAACTCCAGTCAGTATTGAATGGGAGTAGTAATAGCTGACATTCTTGTTTCATATTTTATTTTATTTTATTTTATTTTTTTAAGATTTTATTTATTTATCAGAGAGAGAGAGAGAGGGAAGAGAGCGAGCACAGGCAGACAGAACGGCAGGCAGAGGCAGAGGGAGAAGCAGGCTCCCTGCTGAGCAAGGAGCCCGATGTGGGACACGATCCCAGGACGCTGGGATCATGACCTGAGCCGAAGGCAGCTGCTTAACCAACTGAGCCACCCAGGCTTGTTTCATATTTTAAATACAAGGTTAAGGAGAAACAGTTTTTTTTCCCATCCTTGTAATAACTCTAGGTTTTTATAGATTAAGTGTTCCTTATTAGTTTGGGGAAGTTCCTTCAGTCCCTAGATTGTAGAGGTTTTATCATGAATCAGTTGAATTTTGACAAATGCCTTTTCTGTATTTATAGATGATCATAGAACATTTCTCCTTTATTCTATTAATATGGTAAATTATATCATGTTTCAACTCTTACATAAGTCTTGCTTTCCTGGGATAAACTCATCTTGGATGTATTATCTTTTCATATCTTTGGATTTGGCTTTGCCTTGGCTATATTGTTTTTGTTTTTTGTTTTCTTTTTGGATTTTTTCAGCTATATTTATTAGATAGATTAGACCATAATTTTTGTTTTCTGTAATGTCCTTATCAGATTTTAGTAGTTAGATTATGAAATGAAATGAGGATGTTCTTGAACTAAAAGAAGTAATCAGTAAGTATGAGAAAGCGAGCTTTTTTGGGGTGCGCATTTAACCATGAATGTAATTGATCAAATAACTCACCTCTAAAAGCATTATATGTCATACTATCTCTTATGCTTTGTTCCTTGGAAAATATGTTTTATTCTTAGTTTTAAAAACAATATACACTTTTGTCATTTGATCCATTCATTAGTTGATAGACATTTGCATTGGTTCCAGTTTTTGGCTATTATGAATAATATAGCTGTAAACATTTGTCCACAAGTTTTTCATTTTCATTTATATTTTCATTTCTCTTGGGTGTATTAGGAGCAGAATTGCTGGGTTGTATGTCAACTCTATGTTTAACTTTTTGAAGAACTGCCAGACTGTTTTCCAAAGTAGCTGCACCATTTTGCATTCTTACCTGCAATCTGTGAGGATTCCCATTGCTCCATACCTTTGCCAATATTTTCTTTTATCTGTCTTTTTTATTATACCTTCCTAGTGGTTTTGAAATGGTATCTAATTGTTTGAATTTGCATTTGCTTAGTGGCTAATGATATTGAACAACTTTTCAAGTGCTTCTTGGTTATTTGTGTATCTTCTTTGAAGAAGTATCTATTTTAATGCTTTAAATTAGGTTGTCTTTTTAGTGTTGAGTTTTTAGAGTTCTTATATATTCCATGCAAGTCCCTTATGAAATATATTATTTGCAAAAATTTTATGCTTTTGCTTTTTTGGTGGGGTCATTTGAAACACAAAAGTTTTGGGGATGCCTAGATGGTTCGGTGGATTAAGTGTCTACCTTTGACTCAGGTCACGATTCCAGGGTCCTGGGATTGAGTCCTACATCTTGCTCAATGGTGAGCCTATTTCTGCCTCTCCTTGCCACTCTCCCTGCTTGTGTGCCTGCACTCTCTCTCTCTCTCTCTGACAAATAAATAAATAAAATCTTTAAAATAAACACAAAAGTTTTTCATTTTGATGAAGACTAATTTATCTATTTTTCTTTTATAGATTGTTTTTTCATGTTATACATACCTAAGAAACCATTGCCTAATCCAAGAAAACAAAGATGTATGCTTCTGTTTTCTTCCAGGAGTTTATAGTTTAGCCCTTACATTTTGGTCTTTGATTCAATTAATGTCAATTTTTTTTATGTGGTGTGAGGTAGGGATCCAACTTTAATCTTTTGTATGTGGATAGCAAGTTGTTCCAGCACTATTTGTTGAAAAGACTATTCTTTCTCTTTGATTTTCTTGATACCCTGGTTGAAAAATCAGTGTACCATAAATGTGAATATTTATTTATGTTCCATTGTTTGCTGTGTCTGTCTTCATGCAAGTACAACATTGTCATGATTACTATAGTTTTGTACTAAGTTTTAAAATTGGAAAGTGTGAGTCCTCCATCTTCTCCTTTTTCAAGAATATTTTAGATATTTTGGGTCCCTATCATTTTTGTATTACTTTTAGAGTTGGGTCAGCTTGTCAGTTTCTGCAAATAAACCAGCTGAGATTTTGATAGAGATTGAGTTAAATCTGAAGGTTAGTCCTAACAATGTTAAGTCTTCCAATCATGAACACGGAATGCCTTCCATTTATTTGGGTTGTTAATTTCTCTTGACAGTATTTTTTAAGCTTTCGGTGTACAAGTCTCACTTCTCCTGTTGAATTTACTCCTTTGTAATTTATTTTTCTTGATGCAAATATAAATAGAATTGTTTCCTTGATTTCCTCTTGGGGTTACTTAGTGCTAGCATATAAATACACAATTGACTTTTATACACTGATCTTGTATCCCATAACCCCACTGAACTCCTTCATTAGTTTTCATAGTTTTTAGTGGATTTCTTAGATTTTCTGTATACAAAAGTATGTCATGTGCAGTAGAGATGGTTTAACTTCTTTTAGAATCCAAGTGTTTTTTATTTCTTTTCTCCTGCTTGATTGTGCTGGTTGTAGTCTCCAGTACAATATGAACTGAAATGGCAAGAGCAGGCATTCTTATCTTATTAGTGATCAAAGGGGAAAACCATTAGATATGCTATATTAGATGTGGGTATTTCCTAAATAGCCTATTTTTAGATTGAGGAAGTTCCCTTGTCTTTCTATGTTTTTGAGGTTTTTTCATTTTTTTAATCATTAATCATTGTTGGATTTTTTCACTTTTCCAAATCTACTTATATGATCATGTGGTTTTGTTCTTTGTTTTTCTGATATGGTGTATTACATTAATTGATTTTGAATGTTAAACCAACTTTTCATTCCTGGGATAAATCCTAATTGGTCATGATTTAGAATTCTTTTGTTATGTTTCTGGATAACAGAACATGGGTTTTTTGAGGTTTTTTGGATCTATGTTCATTTGATACTACTCTGTAGTTCTTAGAGCCCTTTTGACGTAGATTGCTATGTCTCTGATTTCTTAAAGCACCTGCATTCCTTTAGATGATGTTTTTAAAGTAATAGCCAAATGTTATAATTTGTAAAGAGGGCATTAAGGTGATTGCACCAAAATATTTTTTAATGATAATAGCTTTTATTTTTCACCATTTATTTACTATTGCTTGAAAACAGTATGTTTCTGTCTTTTTGCCAAACTCCTATGAAATGTTTCCTTCTCTAAATCTTACTTACTACTAAATTGATGTTCAGAATTTATAAAATGGAACCAGCATATCCAGATTCCAAACACAAGACATTAAATAGGGCAAGAACTTTGTCTGGTTGACCATAGAGTGAGGTGCAGTTCTCTTTAGAATAGAGGCTTGCTGCCTTGACCTTGTCTTTCACATTACTGTAAAAGTACCCATTCCTGGAGTATCTGGAAGAACATCAGGGTTATGCAAAGCCATAAAATAAATCTTTTTCTAGAATGCTAGTTTTACTAGAAAATTAAGAGTAGGTGAGTGTGGGAAAATGTTTTATATTAAAACAGGAAAGATTGTTTTATGTAGAAAAATGCAAAATGTGCAGAGATGTTTAAGCAAAAAAAATAAGACTTCAAAGAAATTCAGTACTTTTGGCACAATATTCAGCCTGACCATCCAACTCTAAGGATATAAATTCTCTCTTGATAGATAGGAGTACATTTTGTAGAAATTTTTGAAGGAAACTGTTTTAACAGTCCAGATTTTTTTTTTTAAGATTTTATTCATTTATTTGACAGAGAGATCACAAGTAACCAGGCAGAGAGAAAAGGGGAAGCAGGCTCCCTGCTGAGCAGGGAGTCTGATGTGGGGCTCAATCCCAGGACCCTGAGATTGTGACCTGAGCCAAAGGCAGAGGCTTAACCCACTGAACCATCCAGGTGCTCCAACAGACCAGTTTTAAGTAGTTGCATTTTTTTCAAGCTTTTATTTAGATTCTAGTTAGTTAACATGTAGTGTAATATTGGTTTTAGGAGTAGAATTCAGTGATTCATCACTTACATATAACACCCAGTGCTCCTCACAAGTGCCCTTCTTAATACCTATTGCCCATTTAGCCCATCTCCCACCCATTTCCCCTCCATCAACCATCAGTTTGTTCTCTAGTTGAGTATCTTATGGTTTGCTTCCCTCTCTCCTTTATTCCCCCTCCCATATGTTCATCTGTTTTGTTTCTTAAATTCCACATATGAGTGAAATCATATGGTATTGTTTTTCTCCGACTGACTTATTTTGCTTAGCATAATACACTCTAACAAATGGCAAGATTTAACTCCTTTTGATGGCTGGGTAATATTCCATTGTATATATACACCACATCTTTTTTTTTTTTTAAGATTTTATTTAATTATTTGAGAGAGAGAGAATGAGAGAAAGAGAGATCATAGGGAGAAGCAGACTCTCTGCCAAGCAGGGAGCCCAATGCAGGACTCAATCCTGGGACTCCAGGATCACGACCTGAGTCTAAGTCAGTTGGTTAGCCAACTGAGCTACTCAGGAGCCCCATACCACATCTTCTTTATCCATTCATCAGTCTGTGAACATTTTGGGCTCTTTCCATAGTTTGGCTATTGTTGATAATGCTGTTATAAACATCGGGATGCATGTGCCCCTTTAAATCAGTATTTTTGTATCCTTTGGGTAAATACCTAGTAGTACAATTGCTGGGTTGTAGTTGTAGTTCTATTTTTCACTTTCTGAGGAACCTCCATACTATTTTCCAGAATCACCACACCAGTTTGCATTCTGACCAATAGTGTAAGAGGGTTACCCATTCTCTGCATCCTCGCCAACATCTTTGTTAATTTTAGCCATTCTAACAGGTACAAGGTGGTATCTTGTCGTGGTGTTGACTTATTTACCTGATGATGAGTGATTTTGAGCATCTTTTTATGTGTCTGTTGGCCATCTGGATGTCTTCTTTGGAAAAATGTCTATTCATGTCTTTTGCCCATTTGTTAACCAGATTATTTGTTTTGGGGTGTTGAATTTGGTAAGTTCTTTATAGATTTTGAATACTAACCCTTTATCAGATATGTCATTTGCAAATATCTTCTCCTATTCCATGGACTGCCTTTTAAGTTTTTTTTAATTTTTTCCTTTGCTGTGGTAAAACCTTTTGTCTTGATGAAGTCCCAGTAGTTCATTTCTGCTTTTGTTTCCTTTGCCTCTGGGGATGCGTCTAGTAAGAACCTGGTGTGGCCAAGATCAAAGAGGTTGCTGCCTGTATTCTCCTCTAGGATTTTGTTGGTTTCCTATCTTACATTTAGGTCTTTTAACCTTTTTTTTTTTTTTTTTTTTAGATTTCATTTATTTATTTGTCAGAGAGAGAGCGAGCGAGAGAGAGCAAGCACAGGCAGACAGAGTGGCAGGCAGAGGCAGAGGGAGAAGCAGGCTCCCTGCCGAGCAAGGAGCCTGATATGGGACTCCATCCCAGGACCCTGGGATCATGACCTGAGCCGAAGGCAGCTGCTTAACCAACTGAGCCACCCAGGTGTCCCTCTTTCAACCATTTTAATTTATTTTTGTGTATGGTGTTAGAAAGTGGTCCAGTTTCATTCTGTCCAGTTTTTCCAACACCATTTGTTGAAGAGACCGTCTTTTTTCCATTAGATATTCTTTCCTGCTTTGTTGAAGATTAGTTAACCATATAATTGTGGGTCCATTTCTGGGTTCTATTCTGTTCCATTGATCTATTTGTCTGTTTTTGTGCCAGTACCATACTGTCTTGATGACTATAGCTTCAGCAATCAGACAACAAAAAGAAATGAAAGGCATCCAAATTGGCAAGAAAGAAAAAAGTAAAATTGTCACTATTTGCAGATGACATGATACTCTATGTAGAAAACCCAAAAGACTCCACCAAAAATTTGCTAGAACTGATACACAAATTCAGCGAAGTTGCAGGATACCAAATCAATGTACAGAAATTGGTTGCATTTCTGTACACTAAAAATGAAGAAGCAGAAAGAAAAACCAAGGAATCAGTATCATTTACAATTGCACCAAAAACCAAAGATACCTAGGAATAAACCTAACCAAAGAGGTAAAAGATCTACAATCTGAAAACCATAGAACACTAGGAAGGAAATTGAGGATGACACAAAGAAATGGAAAAATGTTCCATACTCATAGACTAGAAGAGCAAATATTGTTAAAATGTCTATACTACCCAAAGCAATCTACATTTAATTCAATACCTATCAAAATACCACCAGCATTTTTCACAGAGCTAGAACAAACAATCCTAAAATTTGTATGGAACCACAAAAGACCTTGAATAGCCAAAGCACTCTTGAAAAACAAAGTGGGAGCATCACAATTCTGAACTTCAAGTTATATTACAAAGTGTGTCCTTTTTAACTTTTTTTTAAATCCTATTGGTCAAATATTTCCCTTCCCTGTATTTAGATTCTCATTTTCTTTTCCTTTCCTTTTTTTTTTTTTAAAGATTTTATTTATTTATTTGAGAGAGATCACAAGCAGACAGAGAGGCAGGCAGAGAGAGAGGAGGAAGCAGGCTCCCTGCCAAGCAGAGAGCCGGATATGGGGCTCGATCCCAGGACTCCGAGTTCATGACCTGAGCTGAAGGCAGCGGCTTAACCCCCTGAGCCACCCAGGCGCCCCTAGATTCTCATTTTCTTAATTAACTAATTTCTGTTCTCCACATGAGATAGAAGATTAAGTCTTCTTATATTACTTTGTGGTCTGAGAATGCTTTGATGAAAAATGTAGATCATGATACCAGATATTTTCTTGTACATATACCTCCAGGGAAATATTATTGAACATAAATTTTAAAAGACAGATTTCAGAGTAGATATCAAATCTGGAGGCTATTTTATTGGCAAGTCCTCTGCGTTTAAAGGTTGTATTAATATATATGCTTGTATTAAGTAGGCTAATAGGCCACAAAGAAGCTGTACATATCTTTAGATAGGCCTGCAGAAGAAGTGTTACCCTTTGTGCTTAAGTTTATAGCCTTCCAGAGTATAATAATTGCTAAAGAGTAGTCTAATCATAGCAGCATAACAGAAGAGATTAAAACAAAGGAGCCCTGTATAAACAGTGCAGCAACAAATTTTTTAAACATACTCCAGAAATTAAATTTAGAAGAGTGATTTTTCTAGATAGAGTAGCTTAAGTTTTGGGACAAGCTCATGCTCATTGTAGACTCTGGCATTGTGAGATTATATCTATAAGCATTTCTGCCCTCAGTGATCTTTAGAGTTTTCGGGAATTTCCTTAGGCCCAACAAAGGGAGTAAGTGAATATTGATGAATACCTACGTGTTTTGACTTGGTAGGCTCTAGAGATAATCTCTGTGTTTAGTTTAATGTTAAGGTAAACTTGGCATTCTACTTTTTTCTTTTCTTTTCTTTTCTTTTTTTTTTACTGTTTTTCTGACCCTGGAGCAATGCTTGTTGACAAAACAGATCTTTGGTCTATTCCTTATATTTATAGGGGCCTTTATGAATAGTCTTGAAATGATGGGGAGCCATTTTTATGTTCCTTTTGGATACCCTGTAACTGACTAAAGTTACTTTGTTATTTTTTTATAGTAGTCGTTCAGTAAATATTTTTTTAACAGATTTCATTTATTTGAAGGAGTGTGTATGCGGATACCAGCTAACACCAGCAGGGTTACAGGCAGAGGCAGAGGGAAAAGGAGACGCAGACTCCCCACTGAGCAGAGCCTGACAGGGCCTAGATCCCAGGACTCTGGGATCATGACCTGAGCTGAAGGCAGATGCTTAACTAACTGAGCCACCCAGGCACCCCTTCAGTAAATATTTTTTAATAATTAAATAAAAATAAATCTTTTCTTGTCTACTTAGGAATTTTACTCTCTAGTCATATCTTGAAGATTTTATCAGTCTAAACAGAGACAGATTTTGCTACATATTTTCTCACCCTGATATGCTTTTTTTCTCCTTACAATATATAGCATCACTGGGGCACCTGAGTGGCTCAGTCGCTAAGCGTCTGCCTTCGGCTCAGGTCATGATGCCAGGGTCTTGGGATCGAGCCCCGCATCAGGCTTCATGCAGGAGGCCTGCTTCTCTTTCTCCCACTCCCCCTGCTTGTGTTCCCTCTTCTCTATCTCTCTGGGTCAAATAAATAAAATCTTTAATCTTATCTATCTTCTATCTATATATTTTATATAGATATATTAGATATATATAATAGATATATTATCACTTATTATTTTTTTATTTATTCATTGTTTTTAGTAACTTCTTCTTGGGTTACTTTCATAACCCAAGCTCAAACTCTAGTCCTGAGATCAAGAATTGCTTGGTCTTCTGACTTAGCCAATCAGGTGCCCCTCATCTTTATTTTGTGCCTTATCCTACATATTTGTCACTTTTTATGTTATGCCAAATTTTACCTCTTTATGCTTTTTAGTATTTCTCTTAACTACTTTTTCTCTCATTCTATGGCTATAGGTTTTGCCTAGATTATAGTATTGTATGCCTTGCGTCTTGACCAAATGTTTGAGAACTTCTTTCTTATTCCTTTATGAATGCTCTCCATATTTATAAAGGATGTATGTACAGTATTAGGATATTTATAGCAGTGAATTTAGCTGGAGAGAATTTTAAAAATTATCTAGTCTAGCTTTATTCTTCATGAGTGAGAGTAATGATGCTTAGAGAAGTAAGCACAGTTTTTCTCATGTCCCCATGTGTACATCGTTTTCCACTTTGCACTTTGGGGGTTTACTTGATTTGGACAGTATCTTGGCAAAGATGTTTCAGAAGTGTTTCAGAAGGCTGACAGATTGAAGATTTAGATGGTAGAAAATAATTCATGGTTCCAGTGTTTGACAATTCTAGAAAGACTGAGAGGCAGCAGGAATTATTTTGAAAGGTAAGGCAAGTGTGCTTGAGAGTAATAGCAGTAAAGGGGAAGACCTTGGAAAGTGATGGCAACAATGGAGGCAAGAGAACCTGAGACCAGGGGATAAATTGTCCTCATGTGTCTATTTGTTTAACTGTCTGGATTCCTTGTATTTGTTTTCTGTTTCAGGTTACCCTCTTAGAAGGAAGGGCCTGAGTCCCATTCATGGGCCTAATAATATGCTAGACATAAATAATAGGGGTTGAGGGAAATGATTTTAATGTGATGATGAGCAAGAAAACATAAACCTCTTTTTTGAACACTATTGTGTGCCATGCTCTCCCATGTAAATAATTTCAAAGACAAGATGTAATCAACTCAAACATTCAAAAATCCAATTTTCATTCTGTTACATCATTGATTTCAAGTATCACCACCAGAAGGCTAGCAACAAAGGAAAGGCTGAGGAGTTCGTGTTATTCAAAAAGTGCTGTAGTAGGGGTGCCTGGGTGGCTCAGTGGGTTGGGCCGCTGCTTCGGCTCGGGTCACGATCTCAGGGTCCAGGGATCAAGCCCTGTATCGGGCTCCCTGCTCGGCTGGGAGCCTGCTTCCCTCTCTCTCTCTCTGCCTGCCTCTCCATCTACTTGTGATTTCTCTGTGTCAGATGGATAGATAAAATCTTTAAAAAAAAAAAAATTGCTGTAGTAGAGCGGGGTCTGGAAGGAAGTAAATTCTGAAGCTCAAAGGAGTCCCTGTGGATTTCCTTTACACATATTGCTGTGTGATCTTGTAAGATAAATGTACTCTCGTTGGAGGCATAAGCAGGAGTCACAGAAAAATTCAGGGCAAACATCTCTATGCACAGAGTAACATGAGAAATAGAGTTGCCATTTTAAGATAAGTTTTAATGTTGTTCTTGTTTAATTGGGGTTTTTAAATATTCCCCCTGTGCTCTTGTCAGAAGTCACCTCTTTTTGATAATATTGAATTGGAATACTTCTCAGAGTTAAACATTAAAGATACAGATTTTTTTGGCCAGGGTTTTTTAACACTTGCAATTCTTTTTGGACTAAGAATAGTTGTAGTTTCTTTTATGTTAATGCCATCTTTTTATTCTAGTCTGGTTACTTATATGCTACTGAGGAATGCAGGATATCAGTACCAAGGAAAAGAATAAAATTAATTACCTATGTATATATAATGAAATATTTAAGAGATATATAGATCATTTATTTCATTGACAGGATTTAAATAAAAATATTTAAAAGATTCAAATCAAAATAAATTAATTGTGCCTGTTTTGAAGAGAAATAAAATTGAGTTTTAAAAGAGATATTTTTCTGTCCTGGATTACAATTGGAAACTTACATTCTGTGTTGGACTTTCCATATTTAAGATACATCTGATGATTTGGGAACATTTTTGATATAAAAATCCTGTTCATATTTTATCACAAAGGTATGCAAGATTGCCTTATGAGAGGTTAATTTTTTTAAAAAAGCCAAATATAGATTATCCCTGAAGAAAACAGCACACCTCTGGAAGAAATCTGGTTTTGGTGGACGACAGCTGTAGGCACATATTTTCTTATTCTTATAGGCATTTTCTTTTCATTTTTGTATTTCAGAGTAAGTGAGGAAAAGGAAGTGACAGAAGAACGATTCCGAGCCGAGCAGGAATCATTTGAGAAGAAGATCAGGCAGTTGGAAGAACAGAATGATCTGATCATCAAAGAAAGGGAAGATATCCTTTTTGAAAGTCCTCTTTTTTAATGTGCAGGAAGTTTGACTCTTTCATGAAGAAAATGTAAGCTCCAGAGAAATAATTGTTCTAATTTATAACAGGGAATAAATCTGCATGGGCTGCCATTTTTAGGCAATCAAAACGACACTTAACAGCATGTGCTGTTGCTTCCTTTGTGCTTGATAGGGCCACCCAGCTGTTCTGCCGCTGCTGTTATGCTGCAGAGCACATATTTGTCAACTAAAAAAGACAATAAGAAATTTGGGCATTAAAATGTAGTGTTGGAACTTTACTGAATTCTGTTCCACTACTCTAACTGAGCCTGAAACCTCTTTGTATTTGGCATTCTTTCTAGCTAAAGCTTTGACAGCCCTAAGGAATTCTACTCTGAAATCATAAAAATTAAAAAAAAAATGCATTGTAATTTGTAGATGTCATAATTGATAAGTGTTTACATTGCAGCATAATACACGAAAATTCTCATGGAGGAGGAGATTACTGGGTTTAGAACTAGAGAGAGAGATGTATGTGTGAGTGTGTTTGTGTATGTAATATATATTGCACTTTTTGTAAGAAAGTAAAATAAAAACTGGTATTTTAACTTAAGAATTATATTTTAAGGTATATGCACGTTAAAATAAGCATATTTCTGAAGTTTCTTTTGGCTGGGCTACTTATCTTTGGATGTTTTTGCAGTGGTATTGATATAAAAGAGAAGTGGCTATCCTTAAAGTTAGGGTCATAGATTGGCCAGCAAAACTAGTATATGAATACTTGAAGGAACCAGTGCCCATATTGGCAATATCATTATTAACTTCATCCCTAATAATTATTTCAAATGCTCTTCAAGTGTTAAAATTATTATACATCAACAATAACTCTACCTTTTTGAACACCAGGGAAATAGAAACGTAAAGGTATAAATAATTCACTTGGGAAGAAACATTTAAAAAATGTAAATGTAGGGGCATTGGGTGGCTCAGTGGGTTAAGGCCTCTGCCTTTGGCTCAGGTCAAGATCCCAGTGTCCTGGGATCAAGCCCCACATGGGGCTCTCTGCTCCTCAAGGAGCCTGCTTCCTCCTCTCTCTCTACCAGCCTCTCCACCAACTTGTAATCTCTGTCTGTCAAATAAATAAATAAAATCTTTAAAAAAAAATGTAAATGTAGGGCGCCTGGGTGGCTCAGTGGGTTAAGCCGCTGCCTTCGGCTCGGGTCATGATCTCAGGGTCCTGGGATCGAGTCCCGCGTCGGGCTCTCTGCTCAGCAGGGAGCTTGCTTCCCTGTCTCTCTCTCTGCCTGCCTCTCCGTCTACTTGTGATTTCTCTCTGTCAAATAAATAAATAAAATCTTTAAAAAAAATGTAAATGTAAAAAATGAGTTCTGAATTTCTTTGTTTTATCAAAAAGTGGGAATACACAATTGGAAATTAATATAATCAAAATTTTCGGATTCGATTTGCTGAGCAGGACATTTATAAAGCTTCTTTGCCTACAATTCTAAAGGTGTACTTTCTCAATTATTTCTTTTCTATAACTTTTAGCATTTGAATAATTATCTTGGATCTTCTCTTTTGTTTGCCTTCATTGACTTTATTGTACTAGGCTGGCAGCTCTCAGGTTAGACCTGCTTTTGTGGTTTTCTTCCTGCTACTTTTCTCTCTCTGGGTTAAAGTAGTGCTGTTTAGTCAGAACTTACAACAAACTGCTCGGCCACTTTGGTCCTTCACTTGTCACAAGGAATAGTGACTTGGACTTCCAAGAAAAGGTAGACTAGGAATATTTTTATTTGTAACAAAAATTCTCATTTTATAGCATCTTTTTAAAAAGATTTTGTTTATTTATTTGACAGAGAGCATGCAAGAACACAAGCAGGAGAAGCAATACAGGGAGAGGGAGAAGCAGGCTCCCCGTCAATGCGGGGCTGGATCCCAGGATGCTGGGATCATGACCTGAGCCGAAGGCAGACACAACCATCTGAGCCACCCAGGTGCCCCCTACGTAACAACTCTGGAGATAAGTGGCCTCTGGTATTGCTTCAGTGGCTTTAAGTTTTCAGCACTGGATCTCCATAGTTCTCTTAGCTTGTTCTAATGGTTGCAGAATGGTTGCTGTAATTCCAGATATCATCTTGGCCCTAGGGCAGGGAGAAGGCGGAGGAAGGAGTTCTGGCAGTTGTGACTCAGTTTCCTTTTAAAAAAAAAAAAAAAAGTGAAATTTTTCCTCAGGGCAGTCCCCACCCTGCTCCCCCCAACCCCGCCCTCAAACTCCAGCAGTCTTTCATGAGATATTTATTATCCAGAACTTTATTACATGGCCGTGCTAAGCTGCAAGAAGGGCTGATAAAGTGGGCATTTTCCTTTACAGTCTGGTAACAGAAGTAGGGGAAATAGAAACCTCTTTCTATAAAAGGGAGAGGAGGTGATGATGCCTTGGCGTTCCTGAGACCAAGAAAAGAATTAGTATTATGTCCACTGGAATTGGTGTAAAGTGGGGAAATCAGGTGAGAAACGGAGATAGTAGACAAGTTTGAAAGCCTGGCCAAAATTAAGGCCTTATTTATTTGGTAGTGTGCTTAACCAAGATGTGTAGCTATTTTAGCACTCTGGTTAAGAGTCATGGATTTAGTGCTGAAGTGTTAATTCAGCATGGCTATGAATGGTTTCCTCTATTAGTCTAAGTAGTAAGATACCCCAGGTGATTGTAGTAGCCCAATTATTCATTTCTACAATCACTTAGCTCAGGGATCAGCAAGCTACTGCCAGGGGCCAAATCCAGTAGGGTGCCTGCTAAATCTAGCCACGCCCATTCATTCCTGTGTTGTAGCTGCTGGCAGAGTAGTTGTAACAAAGTTGTAACAAAGTAGTTGTAACAAAGACCCCTTGGCCTGCCGCCCTAAAGTAACTTACTTCTGGCTCTACAGAAGTTTACTGACCCCTGATCTATCTTATATGCTAAAAGCGAAAGGAAAAGGCATGTCAGTAAAGTCAAAGACTCAGAAGTTGGAAGTATTTTACATATGATATGAAAGGATTTGACTTGAGCATTTATTATCATAGTGAATGAAGATTGGTGTGAGACCATTATCAAAAATTGAAATTGAAAAGTTGAAGGTTTTTTGGAATCACCAAATGATAGGTGGTATTTGTGGAACTGTGGAAGAAGGGAGAGAGGAAGACATGATTTAAAAACCGTGATACCCATGGTTTTTATTCCAAGTAGATTGCTCAGGTACAAATCTCCTTTACTAGCATAAACCTGTCAAAGGTTAATATAGACGATTTTACAGTACATAAAACCCTATAAAACTTAGAAACATAAAACAAGGTTATAATTTAAAACAATATAATTTTAACTACAGATACATTTACCTATCATACATGAATGATTCAGACTCTTTCATATATATGAAATCAGATAATATTAGGTCATTTTACAATCTGTTTCTGTGTGAGGAACTGTATGAATTCAGATTTTTGGAATTTTAAAGACGTGTTATACTAAATTTAAGGTTTTGTGTTTTAAAAGTTCTAATAACTTGGCTTATGGCACCATACGAACACAGACCAGTCCCTTGGTGAAAAAGAGAAAAGATATTTTATGTGTTTGCATTTGGACCAGGCTTTTGAAGATTTGTTCTTAACAATGAATAGAGAATTTATTACTAAAACATAAAAATTCTTGTAATTTTCAGTCTTTGAACAAAGCTTATTTCCTGAGAACTTAACTCTGTGAATAAATATGCCATTCACCAAGTCAAGCAGTTTGATGAACCTAGTAGATTTTTGCCTACCTAAATGAGTATGAAAGGAGAGATAAATCTGAAACTTAGAAATATGTCCAATTGGAATCGTTCTGAAGCATATTAGCAGGTAATAGTTTAAGACACAGAAAATGTAGTCATTAGAAAAGTTGATTAATATTTGAGCTAATTGTATTTTCGGAGCATATGTCTCAGGTCAGGATGATACCAAAGCTTACAGAAGGAAAGTAAAGTCTTATGTTTGCTATTTTAACTGGCAGAACAAGGGAAGTGATAGAGAAGTACAGTGGCTTTAGAGACAAAATCCTGTTTTAGTGCTGGTAAGCTATCTAACCTTGAAAAGCTAGTGTCTAACCTTGAAAAATTAATGAACTTAGTTCTGAGTCTCTGTTTTCTTCTCTGATATGTGGATAACTAATAATGCCTTCTCATTTCTTTGTCTTTCTTCACTGGGGCTCTGATGGCTTTCATCGGATTATATAAGACCTAGGCAGTTTTGAGACCTACTGGGAGAGTGAAAGTGATCTGCTCTATGCTTTATCTTCTAATTTCTGTGCGAGACATAAGTTCTCTTTACTGCTTACGCCTGTTGGGTCTTCACTTAGAGGAAACCAGGTCTGACTTTCCTCTCCTAGAAACTGGACTAACAGAGATTTTAAGCTGACAGAGGACTTCTTAGGAAAACTGTTAAAAACCACAAAAGAACTGAAAAGGCAAGCAGTCTAGAACTCTGCCCACCTAGATATATCTCAAGGCCTTCATATGATAAGTGTAGTGCAGTAGCTAACATTCATAGTGATAATTCTGAGGCTTTGAAATAACATTAAATTTTTATCCCCTGTTACTTCTTAGTACTTCTAGTACTTCTTTTATTTTCGTAAGACATCTTATATTTGTATATTAGTTTTCTATTTACAGAGCACTTTCACATGTACTTATTTTTATTTTACTACTTTCTTTAAAGATTTTATTTGTTTGAGGCGGGGAAAGGGGAGGGAGAGGGACAAGGAGACTCTGTGTTCCATGTAGAGTTCAAGGGAGGGCTCAAGATCACCACTCTGAGATCATGACCTGAGCGAAATCAAGAGTTAGATGCTCAACCCACTGAGCTAGCCAGACACCCCTCACATGTACTTTCTAATCTTCCCAATAACACACTTAATTGAGGCAGATACTCTTATTCTCATTTTACAGGTAAAGATGCAGGTCTGGAGAGGTGACTGAAACAACCCATTGTATTTCAGAATGAAAGCTTTTGACACCAAGTGGCTTTCCATTATACTGAATTATCTCTGCAGCAGTGAATGTTACAGATATCGAGAAGCCTTACTTTTGCAACTTGCTTTATAGTTAAAGCACAATCTAATGAAAATTGCTTATATTAATATAGTGCTTCTTAAAAAATTTTTTTGGTACTTAACCCAAGTTATCCAGAAATCTACACATGTAGAATGTTCCTTAGATTTTCTTTTTGGCTTTTTCATTCGGCCACCGAGCCTTTATCATTTCCCTCTGAAATCCTCAGCCCATTGTATTTTGCTGTTTCCTTGGGCATGTCCATGCATTCTGCCATAACACTTGTGGTATCCTTTTGTCACTGTCTCATTCTCCGCTGTCCTTAACCCACTCCTTTCCATCACTGCTGTCAGGTTAATTTTTCTTAAGGACTATTTTTGTTACATCACTTGGCTTTTTAATCCCTTTCTGTGGCTTCTTATGGCCCAAAGTATCAAATGGATATTCTTGATTTTGATGTTTAAACACTCAGTTACTGATATCACATAATATATGTGACCTTAATTTTTATGCCTCCCTGGTGTGGTCCCTACATATAAGGTACAAAAGATTCATTTGTTTTTCCTGCTTATTACAGTTTATTTCTATTTCTTTGTCATTGCTCCTTTTATTAATTTTCTAATTTTCTTCTTTAGTACCTCTTTAAGACATGTTCTCTGATAATTTTTTTTTTATAGTACTTGGCTTTTAGAATTTTTCAAGAATTTATACCTATATCAACTGCCCTAACTTGTGTTTCTAATGGTTCTTTAAGCAACTATGGTGTTTTTGCAACAGTATTGGATTTTTAATAAGTAAGCTTATATCAGAGTTTTGGATCAGCTACTCTATACCATTGTGGCTTTATACAAGTCATTGAATGTAGGAGCATTTCACTGGTATTTTAGGGGAATAAACCAGTTTGCAATGGCTTTGAGTCTAAGACTCAAGTCAGAATATGAGTGAGAAAGTAAAAGCTGTGAGGAAAAGGAGATGCTGTCTAGCCAAAGAGGTATCAATATTTGAAGGAATGTTTTTTAGTTTGTTTTAAGGCTGGAAGAGAGTTTTGAACATATTTATATGTCAAAACAAATGTGCCAGCCAATGATTAAAATTTGCTTTCTCTCTTACAGTAGCTTTTTTTTCTGATTTTCATTTCTTCTGTGAAAATCAAACAAATCTTAAATACTGATAAACTTACCCACCTGCTAAATTTACATGCTTTGGAGTATTGGGATATGCAGTTGTGCTTTTCATTCTCTTTGCCCTCTACTCTGGGTTTAGCAAGATTCATTCATTTGTTTATGTATGCATTTGTTATTTTAGTATTTGCGGTGGACTGAATTGGGTCCCTCCAACATTCCTATGTTTAAAGTCCCCTTAATGTGACTGTGTCTGGAGAGAGTTCTTTAGGAGGTACTTAAGGTTAAATGAGGTCATAAGGGTCAGGCCCTAATCCAGTAGGACTGTGGCCTTGTAAGAAGAGGAGGTGAGATCTCTCTCTCTCCATCCTTTGCCTCCCCGCTCCCAGCCTTGCACCTTAGGAGGACACATCGAGGTGGCCAGGAAGAGAGCTCTCACTGGAAACCAAACCCTGCAGGACCTTGTTGTTGGACTTGCCAGGCTCTAGAACTGTGAGAAAATGAAGTTCTGTTGTTTAAACCCCTTAGTCTGTGGTATTTTGTCATGGCAGCCCGAGCAGAATTAGACAGTATTTAACATGTACTTAGTTCTTTGGTATTTTTATTCTTTATTCTAAGTGTAAGGTGAAAAGGCATTGCAGTGTACCTATACAAGGATAGTGTTTCTAAACATTATTGTTTTTTCAGATATTAATTCTAATCATTTTCCTTTATTTTTAATTCTCCTGTTTGGGCATTAATGCACATTGAATAATTATTTTTAAAATATGATTTTGTATTATTTTATGAGATTTGCTTTTAGGGATTTCTCCACCTTCTTAATGTCTGAGATCCTTTTAATATCTGTGGTTTGTACCCATTTTATATTAAAACAAACAGCTTTACTTCCCCAGTTTGATCTTGATAGTGTTTTTATTTCTTTGGCTTGTTGAAGGCTCCAGATGTGGAGGCTTAGCACCCCCAGAGTGTTGCTTTATAGTGGGTAACACTGGGATTTAAAATTTTTTTTTTTATTTTGTACAACTTTTTAATTAAAAAAGTTTTTTTCAGTGATAGTTCTGCACTGACCAAACAGTACTAAATCTGCTTAACATCCGTGTAAAACATCATTTTAACATTTTAAAATTACTTTGGAAAGTTTCAGTAGTTCTTGCATGAAGAACTAGACCTTTAGTAAGTCAGTCTCATAATAATCATCGTTCAGGAGAGTTCATTATTTTGTTTAGTCTTTTACATGACTGATCTTTAAAGGGCTATTCTGACATAATCTCTTCAGCTAAATCCATACCACAGCTTGTTATTGCCTTAGATTTGAAGAATGTTGTTGATGACTTTATTTTTAAGCAGTAGCAAATTTGTCTTAGTGTTCTTAACTTTAGTATGGCCTAGTCATTTAAACATTTGTGAATGTCTAAATGGTTCAGTTAGAAACTTATACAATATCCTCACTTCAGTTAGAAACTTATACAATAACATAAAATAAAAAAGGAACTTTTTAATTTTCATAGTTATACCCAAGATTCTGCATCTCCAAGCTCTACATTTTCAGAAATAGTAATTATTGTATACTTATATAATGATCAGAAGTTAACTGAATATCTGAAATAGTTTCCCCTATTGATAGATGGTAAGGATTGATGCCTTTTATTAATACAGAAATTCCAATCTATTGAGCTGCTTTCTTAAATCCTGGAGAAAGACCTTTGTGTCAATACCATCTTAAGCAGTCCTTGAATTTCTAAATAAACATAGCCTGGAAAATTCAAATATCTAAAGATAATATTTGTTGTGTTCTTGTTGGTCAGTTTTCAACTAGTTGTTTCAACTAGTGTGTGTTTTTATTTTGGGGCCATACTTAGGAGGCTTTTTTCCGCACAAAAACTGATAAACACAGGAGAAACGGCAAGATGCAAAAAGAGTAAATACGAGACGAAACCAACAGAAAAGAAGGTTAGGAATACTAATTGCCCTAGTGAGAAATTTGCACTAGACAGTTTGACAATAGAGAAGAGAGGCTATATGCTATGGTGACAAAATAGTTGCTAGTCTAATGCAGGAAAAAGTTGCCAGATGCCCTCTGTCTCAAGAGGTATCAAGATGATACCCCCAAGGCATTAGTGTTAAAAGCACAGGATGAGTTAAGCAGTCTAGAGGCTAAGGAAATGAGAGGAAGTTTTAGTTTGAAGGTAAGTGTAATCATTGAGCAGTGTCATAGCATTTATATCTTCTTACAGTATTATGTAGTTATTTGAAACAGCAGAGAAGTGCTTTATGCTGCTAAGGCAGTTTTTTGATCCTTAAAAATTATATGAAAAGTCCTTTTTGTAAACTTTCAGTTAATCAGAGACCAGAAGTCTCAAATATGGACTTATCTCAGTGTGTATATCAAGAACACTCTAGCACCGAAATCATAAAACTTGAAATCTTGACTTAATTTTGCATTAAACTAGGTGTCTGACCTTGGATAAACCTCGGCGAGTCTTAATTTCAACATGTTAATAATATCACCACATAAGGTGATCAAATGAGCTAAAATACGCAGATTTTTCAAAACTGTAAATGTTCTATAAAAATTTAAGATTTACAAAAATATTTCCTTGCCCTGAAAAAGTTTACAACATACAAAATAGACATAAAGCCATAGTTGATAAATCTTGCAAATATTTTATTTCAGATGCTATATTTGAAGATTTTTTTTTTCCTTTTAGAGTCCACATGTAGAGTTCTGTTGCCCAGAGAATAACTAGATTTCTACTTTTAAAAGAGACTATATATATTTTTTGAGGCAAAGTGTTTTTGTGTAGATGAGGGAACATTCTTTAAAAATTTTAAAGCATTTTTAAGAAAGCTAATTGCCAAGAGAGATCAGTCAGGAATTGCTAAGGAATCTCCACAGCAGAGAAGAGATCTCAAGGAAAATAACGCAGAAACAAAAGCTGAAAAGGCTAAGAGTAGTTGGAGCATACTTAAAGTTATTTTATGAATCTGTGTTAGGATTAAACTTTTTTTGTGTATAACAAGAAATGCCAAAGTAACAGTAATCAAAACAAGATATATACTTACTTTCCATGTAAAAAAACATCTGAGTTTTGGCAGTTTCAGGCAGGTACACTGACTCCATAGGTTTTAGGGAGCCACACTTTTTTAACTTGGCATTCCAAGCGTCAGCACTCGTGCTCATTTTAGTCAGCAGAAGGGAGTCTGCTAATTTTGAAAAGTTGGTTCAATTTAGTTTTAATTTCAATTTGTAATTGTTGAATTTAGAAATATAATTGATTTTTGTGTATTGGTTCTATCTTTTGACCTTGCTAAATTGTCAGTTGTTAATTTTAACAGTTTTACAGGTTCCTTAGGATTTTATAATCAATTATGGCATCTGTAAATAAAAACATTTTTAGTTCTTTCTCATCTTTATGCCTTTTATTTCTTTTTCTTGCTTTATTGCGGTACCTCCAGTTATGTATTGAGTAGAAGCGATGACTGAGAACATCCTTGCCTTGTTTTATATCTTAGGGGGAACTATGTATTTCATCGTTAAGATTAATATTAGCTATAGGTTTTTAATAGGTGCCTTTTATCACACTGAGGAATTTTTGTTTTCTTTTTAGTTTGCTAAGAGGTTGGTTTTTTTTTTTCTTTTTTAAGTTGTAAATGGGTGTTGATTATTCATAGCACTTGGCAGTCTATTATCTACTTATTTATTGTCTGTTTCCCTCCTGGGACATCTTTTCTGTCTTGTGCACTGTTATACACAGAGGATCTAGTGTAGTGCCTAGTACTCAGTATGTACTCAAAAAATAATGGTTACACGAATGAATTGTAATGCCCAAGTCATTCTGCCAGACTCCTGGGGGGAAAACCTGCACTTCATTGCTGGGGTTGCAAGATCATAGCAGTCTACCACCACCTGGTGATACTATATCTAAATTGTAGTAAAAGCTTCTTGGGAGATGAATAAACATATGAGAGCTAAAACTGCAAATGTTTGGACTGCTATGACTGTTAGACTTTTGAAATAAACATGTAGTCTTGAAATATAACAAGTCTGCGTCTGAGATTTAGCAAATGTTTTCACATTTAGTAGGTACGGAGGTGTTTTGTGTTTTTCTGAATGCTAGAAAACAGTGAAGGATCGCTTTAATTACATATGTTAAACAGAATAAATTGTGAAAGTTGACACAAGTAGAGTGGGAGCAAAGGCATTTCTATGTTTGCATTCCTGCCCTGTCAGCATTTCCTTACTCCTAGGTGTTAGCTAAACTTGAATTTTTAACTACAAGGCTTTTCTAGCTTCCTAATTTCTTGTACTAAATATTTAATGTATCACAGGAAAGTCCATCTTGTGGCCAAAAAGGAAATTTTAGGTTTGTTCTTAAAAGTCCAATACCTTATTTATTGGACAGAATTCCAATTCCACAGAATTCACTGAGACGTAAATATAGAACTAAATGTAGACCTCATTTATCTGTTAAATCAGGGAACATCTTTGAATGAAACCATTTATCTTCTGTACTGGTATAACTGCCTCTGTGTATTTTGATTTCTTCGTCTCCCTTTAAAAAAAGGGACCAGGTGCCAAAATTCAAATATTAAACATCTCTTATTGATGTTAAATGGTCAATCTTGTAAAATATTGATATTTTAACATAAAGGTTAGCCCTTTTTATGATCAAAATACCCTGGGGTAATGATATTGGGAATACTGTTTCAGTAATAAAGATTATAGTGTGGATAAGTTCCCTACAAGGCCCCATGATGGTAATACCCCTAGATTTTGTCTTTAAAGAAAACTGCTGAGAGGCAATAATTTTTTTTGTATGTGTCCCATTTTCATTAATGCATGGTAATTGATGGAGTTGCAGTGACTTGTAGCAGTAATGAGTTCTAAACATAATAATGCACTCTTTTCTAATAAGTGAGCACTGCTGGGGTTTAAAAGCATACTAAATCAGTTGCTTTAGTATGAATTTATTAGTTTTTTTCAGCATTAGCTTTAATAGTAGTTATTTACATAAGCGTACATCCCATTAACCGCCATCAGGGCTGGAAAACATGCTGAACTGTTCATATTTTCATATAATTATTGAACATAATGGTTTCATTTGCATTTCTAAACAGTGATGTTTCTGTCAGCCTTGGAAATAGTGTCTTTACGCAGTCCCTATTTCACATCCACTTATTTGACATCGTTAAATTTTATGCTAATGTGCTTCCCTAGAATATCATCAGTAGGACAGATGCTTGTGCTTTAATATACAAATCAGGGATGCTTTTCCATCTCTCAAATGGCGAAGGAAATTTAAAAAAAAAAAAATCTGCTCTTTTAGATAAAGAGTCTGTCTCCATTTAAATAGGTTTATGAAATAAAACTTTCAGGATTAAATGTTATAATCTGGTTTTCTCTTCAAAATGCTTCGTTCATTACAAATAGCTGTCTACCTGACTAGGGTTAGTTTTGTTGTCTTGACTGAGGAGGTGAGTCTTAGTAAAGATCTTGTTTGTTATGAATATTTAGAATTCTGCTTCTGCAGGGTTGATCTTGAGATGCACATTTTTCAAAAAGTGCCTTTGAATATATCAGACCACAGTGTTAGTTCTGAAAGTATTCTCTATAATTTTGTTCCTTTTGTTTCTTACGCTGAATTGTAATACCTCATGGTGGAAACTTATGTTAATGCTCTCGGACATCTAAGCTCTTTGTATGCATTTAGGAGATGTTCAATGTGAAAAAAAAAATGAGTCACTTGGTAGGGGAAGGGTGCAGGACGGGAGGCCAAGAGCATGTCAGTAAGATAACAGAACTAATATGGCAGGACAGGTTTTATGAAAAAACTCCTTGCCTTTTGGACTGTGTGTATGATCAGCTTTTGTTTTTGCGCCGTTTGTGGATGCTTTTGTGAATGTTGGCAATTGGATGGCTGGAAAATTTTAAATCAGAGCAATACACTAAAGGATTGTCTTGAGAGTAGATTCAGGTCTTTTTGGTTCCCATTCTGAAGGTATTGCCACTTCTTGATCTTTTGAAGCCCCTTCTCTTCTTATGTTCTGACAGCTCATGGCAGCATTTCGCTGTTGACTCTTAGTGGACCTGCTATACCAGAGCTGACTTTGCAAAGTTCAAAACGCAAGGTTGGCAATCTGGCAAGATAGGGTAAACAAGCAGCTCTAAGAGGATTCTTGCCCCAGATTACTTGCTAAAAATATATTAGAACTGATACAGCATAAAACCGATATAGCATAAAAAGATTATTTGCATAGAAATGTTGTTGGGCCTAACAGGTCAAGAGGCAAGTGAAATTTTTGCAAGGACTTCTGTTCTTTAGGGAAATGTCAGTGAAGAAATGTGGTAAGGATTGTGAAGAAACTACAATAGAGGTGGAGTTTCATAACTATTGATTTTACCCCAACTTTTCATGAATTTTTCATATTATCTCTTACATAGTCTGCAATTAGGACTTCTCACAGTGATAGAATCTTCAACTATCATATTGAAAACATTAGTCATGGGACCCGTGGATGGCGCAGTTGGTTAAGTGTTCAATGTGACTTCATCTGACTCTTTTTTTTTTTTTTTAAAGATTTTATTTAATTATTTGACAGAGAGAAATCACAAGCAGGCAGAGAGGCAGGCAAAGAGAGATGAAGGGAAGCAGGCCCCCTGCTGAGCAGAGAGCCCCATGCGGGACTTGATCCCAGGACCCCGGGATCATGACCTGAGCCGAAGGCAGTGGCTTAACCCACTGAGCCACCCAGGCGCCCCTTCATCTGACTCTTGATTTCAGCTGAGATCATGATCTTGGGGTGGTGAGATCAAGCCTCACATTGGGCTCTGAGCTCAGCACAGAGTCTGTGCTAAAATTTCTCTCTTCCCCTTGCTCTGCTCCTCCTTCTTTTCTCTCTCTCAAATAAATAAATAAATCTTTGAAAAGGAAACATAGGCCATACCCTTCTGTCAAGGGCATATATAGCCTACATGGTTGATAGACAGACATAGGTGCATTTTTTTTTTTTATTCTGAAAATCTAGCCTCACTTCTCAGCAAGGCAATATTTTCAGCCATTTATAAAACTATTTATGATTACATTCTTCAGCGACAAAGTTTTTTGGTTGGGTTCAGTTTGCCACAAAACTAGAAATACACTCCCTGTTGCTAAAACATACCATTTTGCTTTTCTTCCTCATCCACATTTGTACCTTTTCTGGGAAGAGGCTTAATGTTGAAATGAAAGTTTCATCTGCCTGTGCCATGATACTTAATTTGACAAGTAGTAAAACTTTTACTACCCTTAAGACAGGAAAAGAAATGTATGTTAAGTGCCATGTGACTGGTTTCCAAGCCCTGACTTAGGATAAAATAATTCTAAATTTTGTTTTGGGGCAGTTTCTTTGTAGATTTCTTGTAAAGTTAAAAAGTAAAAAAAAAAAAAAAAAAGTCAGATATTTCCCATAAAGTGCCAAGTGGATGGGAGGACATTACATGTTTGTTTATACTTATTTTCTTTTTTAAAGCTGGGACAACACAACTACCACTTCCCTTTTAGAGATGATGAAGATACTTAGAAATAAACCTCAAGCACTGTGAGTTGCCTGAGCACCACTGTTCTGCTAAGCTGCAGGGACTCTTTGGTATTCACTGTGTTACCCCTGTTCAAGGAGACTTTAATTTAGGGGATTTGATTTTTCACTGCATAGATTTTCTTTATTTTTTCATCATTTACTAGAACAGTACTTACTCTTAGAATTTTCTGGCCTCTGGAGATACTACAAATACGTATCTGTTAATCTTTCCTCAGCTCTATGACTAATGCTAGTATTTGAGGAAATAGAGTCAAGAGAATACTTGATAATTAATGCTTATTCAATTACAAATTTTTAACCAACTTTTTCCTGGTTTTAAAGACAATACATGTACATTATAGAATATTTTGGGGGTACCTGGGTGGCTCAGTGGGTTAAAGCCTCTGCCTTCAGCTCAAGTCATGATCCCAGGGTCCTGGGATCGAGCCCTGCATCCGGCTCTCTGCTTGGCGGGGAGCCTGCCTCCTCCTCTCTCTCTCTCTCTGCCTGCTTCTCTGCCTATTTGTGATTTCTGTCTGTCAAATAAATAAATAAAATTTTTTTTTAAAAGAATATTTTGGAATAATACAGAATATTGCTTCCTTTTTGAGATTGTCAGTTTATGTCCCATTCCTCTTTCCCTGGCTCATCATTTATCATCAAGGAGCTACCTGAATACAAGTAGGTCTAATTTGACATTTGACGTCACTATGGATGTTACAGTTTTTCAGCTCTCTCGCCTTTAATTTTGTATCAGTTAATTATGCTTTATTCAGTTAAAATATTAAACATCTTTTTTAAACACAACAGAATAGTCAGCCAAAAGATGGTTAATGGTATCTATTTACAGTAATAATTGGAAGTTCAGTTGTCTAGTGGTATTTGCGACAGTTCTCTCCCTCAGTTTTGTGGTTATGCTTAGGTCTTTCAATTGAGAAAGGGGAGGGAGGATTCAAATAAATAGACATCTGAAATTGATGTGATTTTAGGGGAAATGTTAGGAAAAGAAAATTTCCATGGAGCCCAGTTAGAGTTTTGAACACCTACATATGCTTTACTAAGCCTGGTATTTTGATAGCTCTGGGATGTGTGTGTATAACTATACCTTTGAATCTTTTTCAGAGTTCCATCTCTGAAAAATGAAAATAATTATAGTGTTATTTATATAATATATATTATATCATATTATATAATATACAGTATAACATAAACAATATATTTTATATAGAGATATGTAATATATAAAATATTTATATAGAATTATAAGTAAAATATATAAAATATATATACATATGTAATTCAAAACAAGAGTTGTTTTGAAGATTAAATGAAATAATGCATATTGTATGCTTTGTACCATGACTAACCACATTAGAATCACTAAAAAATATGTTACGTTTTTATCTGTCACTGATTTTCTTCAAGTGGGCAAAACTAATGTGACCCTAGCTTCCTTTATTCACTTTCCCTCCCATCTTCTAGTCCCTTGCTACTTCAGAGGCATCACCCAGGGACTTGTTAGAAATGCAGAGTCTTCGGCCTCATGCCAGACTTTATTTTTTCAGAATCTGCACTTTAACATTATAGCACTGTTTTTACTCATTCCTTGCAGCAAGGAGTGTTCTGTGTAAGAGAGATGGGCAGTGGAGCTTTTACTTTCTTGTCTAAGTTCTCACTTCCCAGTACATAACTTCGGATAGGATGGAATCACTGTGTGTAGGAGTGTATTCTGTAAATATGTATTTACTGCTGTAAGGTGGATTTTACTACACATGTCAAATGTGTGATGCAAAGCTTCTATATGCATATTGGCTTTTCATCTGCTTGTTCAATCAGTTATTGAAAAAAGGAAATTGAAATCCCTGAGTATAATAGTGGATCTATCTCTCCTGCCATTCTATTCATTTTGTTTCCTGTATTTGGAAGATCTGTTTTTAAGTGCATAGAAGTTTGAGATTCTTATCTCTTTCTGATGAATTGATCCCTTTATCATTATGAAATGATTTTTTTAATCCTCATTAGTTTGTTCCAAACTCTACTTTGCCTAATATTTATTGAGCAACTCCAGTTTCTTTTGATTAGTGTTAGCATGGTATATGTTTCTGTCTTTTAACTTTTTTTTTTTTTAAGATTTTATTTATTTACTTGTCAGAGAGAGAAAGAAAGAGAGAGACCGCACGAGCGAGCACAGGCAGACAGAGCAGCAGGCAGAGGCAGAGGGAGAAGCAGGCTTCCTGCCAAGCTAGGAGCCCGATGTGGGACTCGATCCCAGAACACGGGATCATGACCTGAGCCGAAGGCTGCTTAACCAACTGAGCCACCCAGGCATCCCTGTCTTTTAACTTTTAACCTATTTGTTTCTTTATATTCAAAGCACATTTCTTGTAGCCAGAAAGTAGGTTAAGTCCTGCTTTTTTATCCAATTTAATATCCATATCTTTTCCATGGGGTATTTTTTTTTTTAAGATTTTATTTATTTATTTGAGAGAGAGAGAGAGAGCATGAGCAAGGTGGAGCAGTGGAGGGAGATGGAGAAGCAGACTTCCTGCTGAGCAGGGAGCGTGACATGGGGCTCGATAAGCTGAAGGCAAATTCTTAACTGACTGAGCCACCAGGCGCCCCTTGTTGGGGTTTTTAGACAGTTTACATTTTGTGTGATTCTTGATACAGTTAAGTATGAGTTTGTCGTTTTGCAGTTTGTCCCATTTTGCTCCTCTTTTCCTTTTTTCTGTCTTCTTTTGGATTACTTGAATCTTTAAAAAAATTTTTTTTTATCTCTTTTGTTGGCTTATTAGGTTATCACTCCATTCTTTTTGGTATTTGATGGTTGCTACAAAGTGCATAGATTCATCTTTAATAACAGTCACCTTCCAGTAATGGTTTTACCACTTCAGCTACCTTACCATAATATAGTATCATTTCTTTCTGACATTTGTGCTGTTGTCAAGATACAGCTTAATTTTTTTCCCCCACACCTTACTATTTTTGTTAAATAATCAATTATCTTTAAGGATATTTAAATAACAAGAAAAATATCTTATATATTCACCAGGTAGTTATGACTTTCAGTGCTCTCCATGAAGTCTATATTTCTGTTACCACTTCCTTCTGCCTGACAGACTTCCATTAACAGGTGTTGTTATGAATTCTTTGTTTTTGCATTTAGGAAAAAGTCTGTATTTTGCCTTCATTTTTTCATATTTATTCTGCTCAGTAATTTACAAATGTTGCTCTACTGTTGTCACACTGTCATTTCTACCAGTGAGCATTGGTTGCTGTTTGTCTTACTACCTTACTTTTCACCTCTAGGCACAGCTCATTCACTGTATCTCATATGTGCAACATCTCATTATTGCTAATAAGTACTCATCTGTGTTTTTGCAGGGCTCGATACACTCCATTACTTTTTATCGGTTAATAGTACTCTGTTATATAGATGTACCACAGTTTGTTCATCTCGTTTATTAAAGGATATCTTGGTTGCAATTATGTAAAAAGCTACTATAGATATTCACATGAAAGTGTATGTATGGACAAAAGTTTCAAATCAGTTTGGTAAATACCCAGGAGAATGTTTGCAGGGTTGTATGGTAAAACTGTTTGGATTTGTAAGGAACTGCCAAATGCTTTCCCAGAGTGGCTGCGTGATTCTACATTCCCACCAGCAGTGAACGAGAGTCCCTCTTGCTCTGCATTCTCACTCACAGTAACCACTGTGAGTGGTTTCAATTTTTTGGATTTTAGCCATTCTAATACGTGTGCGGTGATAGCTTTTATGGTTTTTAATTTGCCTTTCCCTAATGACATTTGATTTTGGTCATGTTTTCATATGCTAATTGGCCACCTGTCTTATGTTCTTTGATGAAATAATTGTTCATATCTTTTGCCTGTTTTTTTTTTTTTTTTAAAGATTTTATTTATTTATTTGACAGAGAGAAATCACGAGTAGATGGAGAGGCAGGCAGAGAGAGAGAGAGAGGGAAGCAGGCTCTCTGCTGAGCAGAGAGCCCGATGCGGGACTCGATCCCAGGACCTGAGATCATGACCTGAGCCGAAGGCAGCGGCTTACACCACTGAGCCACCCAGGCGCCCATCTTTTGCCTGTTTTTTAAATTGGATTGTTTGTTTTCTTATTGTTGAGTTTTAAAAATTTTATATCAATTCTGGATACCAGTCCTTTATCAGATACATGATTTGCAAATATTTTCTCCCAGTCCAGTCTGTGGCTGTCTTTTCATTCCCTTAATAATGTCTTTTTAATTATGGAAAAATTGTGTCTTTTTTATTATGGAAAAATCCATTGTTAAGAATTTTTTTTCTTTCATGGTTCATGCTGTTGATGCATCTAGAAATTTATCATCAAATTCATGGTTATGCATATTTTATCCTATGTTTTGTTTGAAAAGTTTTGTCACTGTGCTTTACAGGTAGGTTTGTAATCCCTTTTGAATTAACTTTTAAGGCTTAAAGTCTATCTTGGTTCAGTTTTGGATTTTGTCTTTTTTTTTTTTTTTTGGCATATGGATGTTCACTTGTTTCGGTACCATTTTTTGAGAAAGCTGTCTTTTTACTACTGAGTTGCCCTTGCCCCTTTGTTAAAAATGTATTGACTCTGTATCCGTCTGTTTTTAGGCTCTCTTTCTGTCCTTTCGATGTATGGGTCTGTTCTTTCCCAATTCACACTGTTTTGATTACTCTAGCTTTACAATAAGCATTAAAATCCTATAACATGAGTCCTTCAACTTTGTTCTTTTTCAGAATTATTTTGGTCATTCTAGTTCCCTTTTTTCCTTATCAGTTTAGGATCACCTTGTTGATACCTACCAAAAAGCTTACTGGGATTTTGATGGGATTGTGTTGAATGTATATATCAGACTGGAAAGAATATGCACCTTAACAATATCGTATCTTCCCACTTATGAGCATAGTACATCTCTCAATTCATTTAGATCTTTTTTTAATGACTAGTTTGTAGTTTTCACCTATAGATCTTGTACATGTTTTGTTAGATTTTACCTAAGTAATGTTTTTGGTACTAATGCATATTAACTTTTTTTAAAAATAGATTTTATTTATTTATTTGACAGAGAGAGCACAAGTAGGGGGAGCAACAGAGGGAGAGGGAGAAACAGGCTCTCTGCTGAGCAGGGAGCCTGATGTGGGGCTCAATCCCAGGACCCTGGGATCATGACCCAAGCCAAAGGCAGATGCTAAACTGACTAAGCCACCTAGTGTCCCGACTGAGCCACCCAGCTGCCTCTAATTTGTATTAACTTTTAAAATATTTTCAGATTTTAATTTTTCATTGCTAGTGTAAAGGAATGCATTCAACTTCAGAATGTTGCTCTTATGTCCTGTGACTACTAAACTTACTAGTTTTATGAGGGTTTTTTTGTAGATTCTTTGGAATTTTTTTTAAAAGATTGTATTTATTTACTTGAGAAAGAGAGAGAAAGGGAGAGAGCATGAGCAAGGAGTGGGCAGGCAGGGGAAGAGGGAGAAGCAGACTCCCCGCTGAGCAGGGAGCCTGATGCGGAACTAGATCCTTAGGATCCTGGAATCATGACCTGAGCTGAAGGCCAGTACTTAAACCAACTGAGCCACCCAGGTGCCCCGAATTAGTTTTCTGAATTATGTTCATTTTAACTAATTTGAAATAAAATCAGCAAACTTCTTTCCTCCTCTTTGGAATATACTTAAAAAGGAATGTGTAAAACATGGTTCTTCCCTCCTTATGGAGAAATTGCTGTTTGTCTTTTTTGAGCTTGATAGCTTGATAGCTCACTTAAGAAAGACAGTTGTTCTTAAGACAGCAAAGTAATTTATTTTCATTTGTTTTATCAATTTTCAGACAATTTGTCTGGAATCCATAAAGTTGCTTTTTGTATAGCTAATTCTGACCATATGTTTGCAGACTTAGGAGACTGTGTTAAGTGTTAATTATATTTACATGGGATCACAAGACGGAATTTTCAGTTATATGAATCCACAATGTGCGTTAATTATTTATGTATTTTAAAAATTGCCAATTATTTATAATAATTTACCACATGTAAATGGAGCAGCTTTTTCCTTTTTCATTTTTTTTCTTTCTCTTTCCTTTTTTTTCTTTTTCTTTTTTTCAAGTAGGATCCATGCCTAGGGTGGAGCCCAACATAGGGTTTGAATGCATGACCTTGAGATGAAGATCTGAGCTGAAATTAAGAGTGAGACGCTTAACTGACTGAGCCACCCAGGCACACCCTTCCCCTTTTTATAATACACAATACTACCAAATGAACTTTATTGCCAGGGCAAGTTCAAGAAAGTATCCCTATTTCTAAGACCAAATTGAAGTATGCTTTATTATCTACCTAGGCTTACTTAGTAGAATTGATCCAGAGTTTGTTTGTGTGGTAGATTTGGCCCCAGTTCTATACCCATTCCTAAATTCACTTTCCATGTGACTTTATAGTTACATATATTTCCTTTCCTATTCACTTGGGCTATAATCATATTATTTTGATCAAACAGAATGAGGCAGAAGTTGAAGGAAGATACATGCCATTTCAAACCCAGTCATTGAAGAAAAAGGCCTTGAGTGTTTCCTCTTGTCTTACTCAATGCGGTTATTGTTGTGAGAAACATGCTCAGGAGGATGAAAAGTCTTTGGAACCAGTCCATGCTTTATTGCCCAGAGTGAATATGTCACATCATCAGCACTCCAGAACCTTTCCCTTCTGGCTCCTTCCAGTCACTACCACCCCCCCACAAGTGGTGGCTTTTATGAACCGTGGATTACTTTTTACCCTCTTGCCTTGCACATCCCCAGTTGTTTGGCAGAAATCCTGAGGGAAAATCAGCAATGTGTTTGAAGTTCCCCAAATCTATCAAAAGCTCTTTGGGTTTTGTACTCTTATATTCAAAAAACACTTCATGTAACAGTTTAGTTTTTTAAAAAATTTTCTAGAATCAATTTATAGGGTAATTCCTAAGATCTTGGCATTTTTAGCCTGTTATTTTACCTCCTTCATGACCATATTATAATTAGGAATTAGAATTGTGGCTGTGAATCCTTGTTAGCCATTAAGTAGTTACGACATTCTTCTTTCAGAATGCTTAGCTTACCAAGGCAGGAGAGAATACTTGGACTTTCTATTAAAAGTGGTAATGTGTGTTTAAACCAAAAATGACTTTGGTCATTTATCAATTGGAATTCCCATTTTCTCTTTAACTCTCTATTACTTTGTTGTGACCTTGTACAAAGGCATTACATGTATTTTATCTACTTTTAAAAATTGCTTTATTTTCTTGGAAAGCAAGCCATCTGCACTTAAAGCATCTCAGCAAGAAACACAGACCCATAGAAAGAAATTCCACACAGCTGTATAATATAGTGGTTGAAAAAAATGTAAGACCTATTTGGATTCAGTATAAGGATAAGTTCCATTTAAGTTGCATGAATTTGGTCAAATTATTTTTTAAGCCTCGTACTCCCTCTATGTAATATGTGTGTATATATGTATAACAGATTCTATCTCATGATTATTGAGAAGGTGGTATATGATGAAAAGACATACATAACCTTAACATAGTGCGTGGTGCATAGTAAACACAAAGAGCTCCTCGATGGTGTTATTGTTATTGGTAATTACTACTACTGTTGCTCGATATTTCACTGGAAATAGGAAGATCTAAGTAATTTTTCAAGGCCTTATTAAAAACATTCTTCCTATGCTTTAGGCATTGTAGGCTTTAATATCCTATAGATTACTATTAAGACCTTGAGACACTTTTTCCCTCCAAATCTTTTAATCTTTTAGTTAAATGTATCTGTTTATATGAATTTTTCAAAATAGTCATATTCATTTTCTATAGCTGCTATAACTGATTATCATGGATTTAGTGATATAACACAACACAGATTTATTATCTTATAGTTCTGGAGGTCAGTTCAAAAATCAGTCTCAGTGCTGATTACAGTGTCAACAGTGCTGCAATTCTTCCAGAGGCTCTAGGAGAGAATCTTTTTTCTCTCTTCCTATCTCAGCCTTTAGAGTTTGCCAGTATTCCTTAGCTTCTGGACCTGTGATAATCCAACCTTTTTTCTGTCATCCTAGCTCATTATCTGACTCTGACTCCTTTTCCTCCTTAAGAGGACCCCTGTGATTATATTGGGCATTCCCATATAATCTAGGATAATCTTCCTATCTCAAGATCCTTAATTTAATCATATATGTAAAGTTACTTTTTCTAGGAAATGTTACATATATTTACAGGAATTTGGGATGAGGACATGGAACTCTTTGGGTGTGTCAGTATTTTGCCTGCCACAGTCCATCCTCTGGCCCCCAGAGATTACTGTCTGTCCCACATGTAAAATACATTCACCTCATCCCAACATTCCTAAACTCTCAGCCCATTACAGTTTCAACTGAAAGTTTTAAAATCTCTTCAAAATCCTATCAGCTCAGAAGTTCAAATCTCATTATCTAAATCATCTAAATTAGGCATAGGTGAGGTTCTGGGTACAATTTATCTTAAAACACAGATCCTATCCATCTGCGAAATTGTGAAGTTGAATAAACAAGTTATCTGCTCCCAAAAGACAGTGGTGAGACAGGCATAAGATAGAAGTTGTAAATATTCTCATCAGAAAGGCAGTAAGTGAAAGGAAAATCGAGTTATTGGTTCCTGGCAATTTTGAAATTCAGACTTGGAAAATCCATTAGGTTTGAATACCTGGGAAAAATCCTCTTTGATTTGAGGTTCTACTCTTGTGGACTCATGGCTCTGTCCTTTGGATCATCTTTCCTTTTTCATGAAGGGTAGCACTTGTTTGCAGCTGAGTAGTTTCATCAGCCTGATTCCAGCTTATGGTATTTGGGGAGTCCAAGAACCTTCTTTTATTTTGTCCTCTCTCTGCTCGTAGGTAAGACAGAGCTAACAGGGCTTTTAGTTTTTTAACATTCTCGAGAACCTTGTGGATTGGGGATTCCTTCTATTATCAATGAGCTTCTCTGTATGTATTTCCTGAATGATCCCATCTCTATATCTGGATTCTGCCTAAATGGCTGAAGGTATCTGTGAGTCATATGCCTAATCTGTTCTAATATCCCTCTGTGTGTTTGAGTAATAAGACTTTTTGATCATCCCAAGGCAATATCCAGAGGTTGCATAGCATATTTTTGGGCAAAATTCCCTTTGCTATTTAAAGTAACTTAGTCACAGGAGAGGGCAGGGGAAGGGGTAGAAGGAGAGGTAGAGAGACTCTTAAGCAGGCTTCATGTTCCAGAGGCACAGGCGGGGCTGGATCTCACAACCTTGAGATCATGACCTGAGCTGAAATCAAGAGTTGGATGCTTAACTGACAGAGCCACCCAGGGACCTCAAGAGTTTATTTTTTTAATTCCAGGTACATCTTTAGTAATACACTCCTCCCCCACACACATATTATGTATATATGCATTTGTAACCAAATAGTGTTACAGTAACTGTTATTCATTAGGGCAATACATGTATTTTGGTTATACTGTCTTGGGCCTCTGATCCATTATAATTTGTTTTTGACACAGCAGAAATGACTTCCTGTCTAGCCATTTGTACTTCTAATCTAACTGAAATGGTATATATCTCATTTCCTCTGGCGTTTGTGTGTGGATTTGCATTATCTGATTTTAAAATATTTTTATAAATTTCATAAGGTACCTGTGATTTATTTAAGTACACTTTAGGCTTTTCAGTTGAAAATGACATTTTAACATGGCTCAATTTAACTTTCTTTTTGTTTTATCTGGTACTGTGCTCTGTAGAATAAATTCTCATTGATAAACTCACACTTCTATATTTTGTTTCATATCTGTTTTGATTTATCTAATCTTCATCTAATGTTACTTTCCAAAAGTCTTATTAGATAACACAAAAATATTGTCAAATGTTCTGAAGCTTCCCATTGGTCTCTTCAAATCAGTCTTATTTTGTATATATCTGACAGGATTTTTTTTTTTTCTTTTGTATTGTGCTTAAGCATTGGCTGTTCTGGGAACTTTGTAAATATTTCTTGAAGTTGTGTTCATTGTTGATGAAATACATTTTTAACACTCAATTACCTTTCCAGCATCTAATATATTTTCAGTCTTTAATGTTATTTTGCAGTTGTAAGTTGTTGTTTAGTAGCGGATATTCACTGCAGTGCTTTGGAGAGTTGTGGCAATTTTTAAGGAGCACAATAAAGTTGTATATCATCGATTTTTTAAAAATTGTATTTTAGAAACATATGTTAATGCTACAAATTTTAAGAACAGCTTCTTAGTTTCTTATGCACTGAATTGAGAAACTATTTGTCATTTTTACCATTGTAAACACTTTTACATCTTTTATATCAAATATATCAAGAATGATATATTTTTTAAGATTTTATTTATTTATTTGTCAGAGAGAGAGAGAGTCTGCACATACAAGCAGAGGGAGCAATAGGGAGCAGACAGAGGGAGAAGCAGGCCCACTGAGCAAGGAACCAGATATGGGGCTCAATCCCAGGTCCCTGGGATCATGACTTGAGCCAAAGGCAGACAGCCAACTGACAGAACCACCCAGATGTCCCATCCCAAGAGTGATAATATCTTATATATTTCATTATCTCTATGATGTGATTTTGAGGAAAAAAGAAAGTATAATAAGGCTCTCTGAATAGGCAGGTATTAAGGTAACCTGTAGTGATAAGAATAAATAATGGCAATGTAGAAAATAATAGTGATTTTTATTCATGTTTACAGCTCAGAAAACTGAAATTCACAGAGGTTGTATAACTTGGGCAATCAATTATTAAGTAGTCTAGCAATTTGGATACAGCTCTTTCTATACTTGAAGTTCTAACTCTTTAATTACCAGTGATACTTTTATGCTAGACTAGCGGTTGGTATTGAGGTGAAAACTGAAATAGCTTACATATTTTATGTATTGCATTGAGATAGGATGTCCTAATTGATTATAAATACATACAGTTTGGGCACCTGGGTGGCTCAGTTGGTTGGGCAGCTGCCTTCAGCTCAGGTCATGATCCTGGAGTCCTGGGATCCAGTCCCGCATCAGGCTCCCTGTTCAGCATGGGGTCTGCTTCTCCCTCTGACCCCTTCCCCTCTCATGCTCTCTCCCTTTCTCACTCTCTCTCTCTCAAGTAAGTAAATAAAATCTTAAAAAATAAAAATAAAAATACATACAGTTTTCCACACCTCAAATAATTTTCGTATATACTCAAGTTTCCTCTAATTTCCAGTATTATAACAGATTAATGTTTAAGTGTCAGTCTTTGCCATATTGACAGCAACATATATAATCTTACCATTTTATACAAATAGTCACTTCATATAATTAAGCATATAAAAGTCAGTTGACACCATTTCAAATATTTTATTGGCTTATTTTATTTATGCTCAGCCTGGCCATTTGTGTTTACATTAGTCAACTCCATGTTATATAGCTGTCTTGTCCTAAAACAAGTCTTCTCTTTAGTTCAATCATTTCCCTTCCTTTTGTTTATTTATGTAGTTGTCTATTTTCTGTGCTACAACAGTGTCTGTTCTCTATCAAGCTAAGTCTCTCCCTTGCTAGCTAAGGAAATTAATCTTTTGTAACTCACCCTATTGGGAGATGTTCTGCCCTTATTTTAAAATTTGTTATTAATTACTTATAAATATTTATACTACATAGTGTGTACTTTTAAATAGTTTTCCCTGAGAAAAGTTTTCTACTTTGTTTTTAATGTGTGTGTATATACATATTTTTTACTTGTTACTCAGTAAATTTTCATATATAGAATTAACTTACCAAAGGTCTAGGTTAATATTTTTATTCTTCACTCATTGGACACATTAATTCTATTAACTGTACTCCAGTTTGTATGTTGTCATTGTTACATATTTGAGTTAAAGGGTTTTTTAAAAAAGCTTTGAGTTACAGCTTAAAAAAAGAAAACACCACAAATTATTTCTTGCATCTCAGACCTACCTGGCATCAGATACCTTCTGTTTCAAGTATATTCTTTAGCGTTTTTCTTGTGTGTGTGAGGATTTCTTGGTGTTGATCTAAACTTTTGTTTGCCTAAAAGTGTTCTTATTTCAACTTCATTCTTAAAATTCTAAGTTGATGGTTAACATTTTGCCAGCTCACTGAAGATCTCATTCTCCTATCTTCTGGCTTCCATTTTTGTTCCCTCTAGCCATCTGTTTGCATAATTCTCAGTCTCTTCTCTGTATGTGTTTTGTTCTATGGTTTCATTGTGACGAATCTAGGTACGAATTTCTTTCTATTTTCCCTGCTTAGGGGTCATCTGTTATCTTGAATCTGTCAATTTGTATTTCATTTCTAGCAAAACATTTTTAGTTGTTATTCCTTATATATTGCTGTTGCCCCTTTCCTTCTTTGCCTTCAGGCAACTTTAGGTAGATACATTTTTGATCACTTTGTTTTATCCTTTATATCTTGTCATCTCCATATTATCTTTGTTTCTCTAAGCAATTTTCTGGCTAACTTTTTCAAATCTCTTTTAAAACCTGTTTCTCTTCTCTTTTCTGTCTAAGCTACTGTGCTAAGTCCTTCCATTGAAATTTTAAATGTCAGCCATGTTTTTATTTAGCCAGAAAGTTATAGTTGGGTCTCCAGGTCAGTTTGGTCATTCTTTATTGTTTTCTGTCCTCTGTTCATGTTTTCATCTTTCTGTTTTCTTTAATTAGGCATATTAAATATAATTATATGAGGCCTTTTAAGTCTTTTCCTGCTGTCGTTTTGCTGATTCTCACTTTTGGTGTTTTATTGCTGTGTAGTTACTGATTATTTTTTTTCCTGTGAATTGCATGTTTGTAGTTTTATCTTTGGGAATTCTTTGAGGTTTGTGATAAAAGTAGGTTTTTCCGACGTAGATTCAGGTTTTTTCCCAAAGTGCTGTCATATAGTGCTCTCTGTATTCTAGATTATCATTTTGCACCACCTGGGTAGTATAAATTTTAACTGAAAATATACATGAAGGGAGGAGATTCATGGTAGCAAATTCTTAGGATGATTTGTATAGTCACGTAAGTTTTTCATTTTCCTACCATAGCATCTTTATAATACAAATGTAGGAAAGGGATTTAAGAAACAAAGGTTGCTCAGTTGACTCTATTTCATGTGTTTCTGTGTGTGTGTGTGTGTATGCGCACATGCACCAAAGCACATAAACACGTGCTCTACAAGGGAATACCCTTTGATGAGACAGCAAAAATACTGGAGATGGTAGTGGAAGAGAAGATTAGACATTAGCTTTAAGCTCTCATACTTTGATTATCTTCATAAAAATCCAAAGGAGTCTTAAAAAAAAAAAAAACTCCTAGAACTAGTAAATGAGTTTAAAGTATTATGGGATAAAAGATCGGCATACCAAAAAAAAAAAAAAAAAAAAAAAAAAAAATCAATGTACAAATATCTATCACAATGAAGAACTGGAAACTGAAATTTTAAAAACTGCCATTTACAACATATTCCCCACAAATGAAACAATTTGATATTAAACACATACAAAACTGAAGGCTAAAAGCTACAAAGTATTGACAAAAGAAATTAGAGAAAACCAAAGAACATGGACAGACCAGCTGTGTTCAGGGAGTGGAAGCTTCAGCAAAGTGAAGATATTAATTATCCTAGAATTGAAGATCCCTATCAAATCCCAGCAAGGGGCTCAGTGGGTTAAAGCCTCTGCCTTCAGCTCGGGTCATGATCCCAGGGTCCTGGGATCGAGCCTCACATCGGGCTCTCTGCACAGCAGGGAGCCTGCTTCCCCTCCTCTCTCTCTGCCTGTCTCTCTGCCTGCTTGTGATCTCTGTCTGTCAAATAAATAAATAAAATCTAAACATTAAAAAGAAAAAAAGCCACAGCAAGATTCTTTGAAGATATAATCAAAGCAGTTCAGTTCTAAAATTTATATGGAAAGTTAAGGAAGTTGGAATATTTAAAATAGTTTTTTTTTTAAAGATTTTATTTATTTATTTGTGAGAGACAGAGGGAGAGAGAGCGAGCGAGCACAGGCAGACAGAGAGGCAGGCAGAGGCAGAGGGAGAAGCAGGCTCACTGCCGAGCAAGGAGCCTGATATGGGACTCGATCCCAGGACCCTGGGATCATGACCTGAGCCGAAGGCAGCTGCTTAACCAACTGAGCCACCCAGGCGTCCCTAAAATAGTTTTTTAAAAGAAATAAAAAGTTGAAAGACTCCCACTATGCAGTTTAGCTGGAGTAATCCAATGTAGTACTGGCAAAAGAATAAACCTTTTGATTCATGGAATAGAATATAGACTCCAGAACTGGAACAACACAAGTTTGGCTACTGATTTTTGACAAAGGTGTAATAGTGACCTTGGTTAGGGAAAAAGTTCTTTGATAGGACACTAAAATCATAATCCATAAAAGAAAAATAATGATTAATTAGGCTTTATCAGCATAAAAGTTATGTCCATGCAAGACACTGTAAAAGAGAATGAAAAAAAAAAAAAAAGACTGGGAATAAACATTTGCAAATCATATATCTAACAAAGGAGGTAAACTCAGAGCATATAAAGAAGCTTCAAAATAAGAAAACACCCTCATTTTAAAAAGGAAAAATATTAGAACTAACTTGTAAGAGAGGAAAAATTTCTTCTTCTATCCTTTTGAATTCTCAGCTGGGACCCCTGTAGCAAAGGCTAGATTTATAGCAAAGAAGCATATAAATTTGTTTAATATAAGTTTTAAGTAATGCAGGAAGCTTTATTAAAAATGAAGACTTGGGATGCCTGGGTGGCTCAGTGAGTTAAGCATCTGCCTTCAGCCCAGAGTCCTGGCATGAAACCCGCATCAGGCTCCCTGTGCAGTGGGGAGCCTGCTTCTCCTTCTCCTGCTCCCCCTGCTTGTGCTCTTTCTGTTAAATAAATAAATAAAATCTTAAAGAAAGAAAGAAAGAAAGAAAGGCAGACCTGAAGAAATGGTTAAGCCTGAGCATTTATGCTATGTTTGATGAAGAGTGGAAGTCATGGAACACTGTGGTAGGACAAACGTGAACAAAGTATAGTAAAATGTAGGAAATTTATAGCAAAGCTTGTTTTTTCAAATTCTACTGTCCCTTCATCTTTGGAGGTAAAGATGTTCTTTTCCTCTGGGTATAGGTAAGGCACCTCTCATATTAGAATGTTATAGTCTGCTTCAAGGAAAGGTTCAGAAAGTCGTTTCTGCACATTCTGTATTTCAGATTCCTTCAGCTTGAAATACACAGTATGTCAAGGTGCCATCCAGCCATATTTGGGGGTTAGTGTGTCCTGAACTCTAACACACAAATGGCAAATGTCGTCAAAGATAGGATACAAATGGCAAGTAACACATGAAAAGATGCTCAACAGTTTTACTCATTAGGAAATGCAAATTAAAGCCACAATGAAATACCATTTCATATGTATGATGGATAGAATCTTTAAAAATACAATAGTGTTACTCTGGTTTCTCTTCAGATCGTATAAATCTTTCACCTTTTACTAAAAATACAATAGTGTTGTCAGTGATACAGAAGAACTGGAATTCTCTTATTTCTGGTGCTATGCAAATGGCATAACCACGTTAGAAAAAATTTGACAGTTTCTTATAAACGTAAATTTATTGTGTGACTCACTAGTCCCAGCTCTAGGCATTTATGAGAAGTGAAATGAGAGACATGAAAACTTATCACACAAAATCCTGAATGTAAATGAATTTTAGGTGCCCTGCACATGGCCAAAAAATCAGAAACAACCCAAATATCTCAGTGAGTGAATGAACATTCAAACTGGTAAATCCATTTGATATAATACTACTCTGAAGCAAAAAGGATCAAACCATTGTTATACACAACAACATGGTTAAGTCTCAAATGCAGAATTAATCATATTTTCATGTTCCAAAGTTCAAGGACCTGGAGTTTTGCATAACAAATAACATTAATGTACTGAATGAAGTTTTTCCCTGTCCTAGGTAAGTTGTTAGTTTAGATAAATCTTCAGATAAGTATGGAATTAATCCTTTCACTGTAGCAAAGGCCAAAAAAAGCAAATGACTCTAATTAGGGATATCTGGACTTTATATATGAAATGCTTGAATATATAAATATATATGCTCTATGGATATAGTTTATAATAATTATATTAGGCAACTTAAGGCATCACATTACTATTACTAGTTCTTAATTTTCATGGACCATATTGAAAATTTACATTTTTAGTAATATCTTGAATATAGGGTTCAAATTAATCTTTAAACATTTTTATGAATTAGGCAACCATATGTGAACAAGGAATTATGGATTTTAAATTTTATTTAGTCGTCTTATATAGTCAGGTTGCATTCTTTGGTTTGTTTCAATTGGGAGTCTTAATGTATCCTCCTTTTATTTTGTGGACCCTGTGAGATAAGGATCAGGCATAGTTTCTACTGATAAAGAACCTAGGATCTGTGTAAAGAAATGTTTACTCACCTTTGGTCACAGAAATATTCTCCGATGTTTTCCCCTAAAAGTTTTAAAACTTTGTCTTTTTTGTTTAGAGTTTCTTGTTTTTTAACTTGAGTTAAAATTATATATGCTGTGAGGTAGGGGTTGAACTAGTTTTTTCCACATAGCTAGCTATTCATTTGTTTCAACACCATTTGTTGACAGGCTTTCCTTTACCCATTGTTGCTCTGTCATCTTTGTTAATAATAAATATCTATTCCTAGACTCTCTGTGACTTCTCACTTTTTATGCCAATACAATCTTGATTACTGTGGCTTTATTGCAAATGTCTAATTGTTCATAATTTGTGCAGATTGTTTTGGCTATTCTAGTTCTTGGTATTTTTATACAAATTTCAGAAATAGGGTGTCAGTTTCTATTAAAAAACTTTCTGAGATTATCATTAGGAGGCTGTTGAACCCATAAATTAATCAGCAGAAAATGGACATCTTAATAATAATGTATCTAACAGTCTTTGAAAATGTTACATCTCTCCATTTAGTTACTTGTTAAATTTTTCTCTCCAGTGTTTTAAAGTTTTCAATGTAGAAGTTTTGTGTACTTTTTGTTAAATACATTCCTAAGTACTTCTTTCTTTGACATTATTTTACATGGAGGTTGTTTAAAATTTCATTTTCCAATTTGCTGCTAGCATTTACCAACATAATTAATATTTGTCCACTGATCTTGTACACTGAGACATTCCTCAGCTCATTTATCAGTTCACAGAGATTTATTGTTGTTCTTGTTGATTCCTTGGTGTTTTCTACTTAAATAATCATGTAATTTGCGAATCGAAACAATTCTTCCTTACCCATCTGCATACTTTTCATTTTTCTCTAATTTATTTTCCTGGAAAGACCTTTAGTACAATGTTGAGCGTAGCAGACATCCTTGCCTTTTTTTGATCTTGAGGAAAACATTGAGTCTATCATTTTGTATATATTCGCTTTAAGCTTTTCATAGATTTACTTATCAAGTTAAGTTTCCATCTAGTTTAGTTTTCTGAATATTTTTATTGGGAATGGCTGTTGAATCATTTCCAATGCTTCTTTTGCATTTATTTGAAAGTATCAGATAGTTTTTCTTATTTAGTTAAACTGGTAGGTTTCATTGACTTCATACTAACCTCTTATTCCTGGGAAATAATTCTTTACAAGATTGTGATGTATTATCTTTTTATATATTGCTGGATTCAATTTACCTAGGCTTTTTATTGCTATTTATAAGATACATTGTTCTGCAATTTTCCTTTCTTGTAGTATCCTTTTCAAGTCTTGATATTAGGGTTATGGAGGTCCAATAAAATGGGGAAGGAAAGTTACTTCATCCTATTTCCCCAAAAAGTTTGTGTAAGATTATTCCATTTATTCCATCACTGATAGAATTCACCAGCGAAGCTTTCTAGCCTGCAGTTGTCTTTATTAAACATAATAGTAAATTTGTATTTTCTAATTCATCATTTCAGTTTTTGTCCATTGTGTTTTTCAAGGCATTTCCTTTTTGTCTGTGTTGAATTTTTTGGCATCATTAGTTCATAATAGTCCATTATTCTTTTGTTTCAGTACTTTGAGGATGTTATTCTACTTTTTTCTGACCTATATTGTTTCTGGTAAGTAAATTATGATTAGTATAATTTTTTACATGCATGTAGTAAGTTGTTTTTCTTTACCTTTTCCCTTTTATTACAGTGTATCTAGGTGTGATTTTCTTTCCAGGATAGGGTTCACTAAGGTTTTTGAATATTTACATTTATATTTTTTAGCTATATGGGAAAATTTCAGCCATCATTTTTTTCAAATATGTTTCCTGAATTTTTATTTCACTTTCCTAACCTGGGATTTCATGTATGTTATACCTCGTAATATTGTCCCAAAGTTCATTCAATCTGTTTGATTTTAATATCATTTTTTTCTTTTGGTTTCTTAGATTAGATGGCATATACTCAGCCATCTTGAAACTCACCGACTCATCTTTCTGATACTTCCAATTTGCTTTTCAAAGCTCATTTAGTGAAACTTTCATTTCACACTCTGAATTTTTTAATTCTAAAATATACATTTTTTAATTCTTATAGTTACTCTTTCTCCATGTATGTTTTCTTAATCTGTTTCTCTATTATAAGCATAATAACAATAGATATTTTAAATCTGTGTTGGATAACTCCAGCATCTGAGTCATTTTAGGGTTAGTCTTCATGGCTTGGCTTTATGGGTCATTGATTGACTTTTGGGGTTACCTTCTTCATATCATGAATGACACATGATAGATAATTTGTATTTTTTTTTCTCCCTTTTTAGGAGTTTTGAATTTTGTTTTGTTTTTTTTCCCCTGGATTCAGATACCAAACTGTCTTTTCCAAGACGGAGCAGTAGCTGAAGTCTTTGCTCAGTTCATTTAGTCCTAGCTGGAGGCTATGTATGTGTAATTCAAGTGTCAACCCAGAGATTTAAACACAGTTTAATACATAGAATTTGTGTACTTCATTTAGTCTTGCTGGAATATTTCTCTTCAGTTTCCCCCAGCCATTATCATCCTTTATTCCTTTTTCTGATGTAACAATAGATAAGACTTTCTCCAAAATATTTATTGTATTTATGGAAAGCTGCACTTTGGTAAAAAGCCATTAAGAACAAGAAGCTCACACAGTGACAGTGTTCCCTTTTTCCAGTTGGCAACTCCCTTCCTAGTCTTCCCGTTCCTGGTTAACCTCTGGTACTTTGAGTTAGTTTTGTTTTGTTTTGTTTTGTTTTTTTAATCTGGAGTTTTTGTGCTAGAGCTTTATACTGTTATCTGTGAGAGGTTTGGTTCAAAATAATTTACAAGAAGTGGGATTCCCTTTATTCTCCTTTTGATTTGTGGAACACGTGTATGATATTTTCTCTTATTTTTATATTGGCAATTAGTGTTTTTCCCCTTTTCTATTAGTTTTGAAAAAGGTACTGTCAATTTTATTAATCCTCAAAAAGTCAGCTTTGGGAATTCCAAATTATTTTTCATGTCTGTTTTATATTTTCTTCGTTTCTGCTTTTATAATGTATTCTTTCCTTCCACTTACTTTGGGCTTAATTTGCTAATCATTATCTGTCATCTTAAGAAGAAAACTTGAGATCATTGTTTTAAGCCTGTCTTCATTTTTAACATAAGCATTTAAAGATGTAAATATCCATTTAATCTCTGATTCAGATTCATTCCACAAATTGTGAAATACTATATTTGCATTGTCATTCAGTTTAAAATATTTTTGAATTTTTTAATATTTCTTTTTTGATACATGAGCTATTTAAAAGTATATAGCTATTGATTTCTAATTTAATTCCTTTATGCTGAAAGAACATACTCTGTATAATTTTACCCTTTGAAATTTAATAATAGTTGTATTACAGCCCAGTATGTGGTATATAGCCCAGTATGTGGTATATCTTGTTGAACATTTTGTGTATACTTGAAAAAAAATTTACAATTTTGGAGTAATATTTTCTAAATTTAAATATTAATTGGATCAAGGTGCTTGATGCTATCATTTGAAATAGTGTTCCTAAGTATATATGCCTTTGTTGTTTTATATATATATATAATGTGTTTACCCTTTTATCGTTATGAAGTTTTCCTCTATATCTGTGATAATACTTCTCTCAAAGTCTATTTTATTTTATATTAATATGGTCACAACAACTCTTCTATGTTTACTGTTTCTGTGATATGTCTCATTCTATTCTTTATACTTACAATCTGTTACTTTTATTTCCAGTGCATCTCTTATATATAGCATATAGTTGGGTATTTTTTTTTTTAAATTCAATCTGACACTATCTGTGTTTTAACCATGATTGCTTTAGTCTTTTCTATTTATTTAATTATTGATATGGTTTAATTTAGGTCTTCCATTGTGCTCTTTGTTTACTGTTTGTCATGTTTGTTTTTTGTCTCTGAGACTCCTTTCCTGCCTTATTTTGTGTTAGTTGAATATTCAGCATATTATATTGATTCCTCTACTGGAATTTTAGCTCTACCACTTTACTGTTTGGTGTTGCTGTAAGAATTACCATATGCACTTTAAATTACCAAAGTGTACTTAGAGTTAATATTGTATTCCTTCTTGTTAAAAGAACCTTGTAGAAGTAGAATGGCATTCACCCAGTACTCTGAACCTTAATTTGTTTACCTTTTGTAGATTATAAGAAGTTTTGGTCTTTGTCCAGACATGATGAGTTATTTGGAACCAATTTGCATCTTTTTTTTTTTTTTAAAGATTTTATTTATTTACTTGACAGAGAGAGATCACAAGCAGGCAGAGAGGCAGGCAGAGAGAGAGGAAGGGAAGCAGGCTCCCTGCTGAGCAGAGAGCCCAACGCGGGACTCGATCCCAGGATCCTAGGATCATGACCTGAGCCGAAGGCAGCGGCTTAACCCACTGAGCCAGGCAGGCACCCCAATTTGCATCTTTTGAATCTTGCTTTTAAATTTAGTAGAATGTGTCCATATCAACTTTTATTCTAGTAAGTTAGCCCCATTTTTAAGATGTGGCCTCTCTGAGGACCCTATCGAATACCTCGTGTATTATATAGTGTCTCTACTCTGATAGGAATGCTATTTTCATCCATGTGCAAGCTCTGCCTTCTATTGGCCAGTGGTTCTTTCACTGTCTTCATGGTGTTTTACTCTGTGAATATGCAGATTGGTACTCAAAGACTGCATCCCTCAGTAGATGTCCAGAACATTCACTCTTTGCAGCACTTTCCCGTGTGGTACTGGCTTTGAAAAGACTGGCATCTGTGGCATATATGTGTGTGTGTGTGTGTGTGTGTGTGTATATATATATATATATATATATATATATATATATATATAGCTCGTCTATATCTGTGTAACTCAACAAGCCTACCAGGTTCCGCTTGGATTGCTTCTCACTGTGCTATAGCCTAGCAACTTCTTGAGCAGTAAGCTGTGTTGATAGTATGGGTTACCTAACTTTTTCTTATCTTTTCTCTGGTAGCATAATGTGTTGTCCTTATCCTACATCTGAACACAGTTGTTTCATATGTTTTGTCCATTTTTCTAATGATGAATGATAGGAGGGCAATTTTTGTCCTAATTCATCCCTTATGGTGGAAGCAGAAGCTTTTGAAAAGACAAGTTTTTATGATCAAGATTAAAAGAGGGTTTTTTGGTGGTTCCAGGTAACTAAAATTCTAGGCATAGTTTTATGTTAGGTCATCTGTGTTCTTAAGTTTAACAGATACCCAGCTTACAAGTTTAGTATGACTTAACCTGGTCCATTCTTTTTTTGTTGTTGTTTTTTAAGATTTTATTTATTTATTTATTTATTTGACAGATCACAAGTAGGCAGAAAGGCAGGCAGTGGGCGTGGGGGGGGGGTTGAAACAGGCTCCCTGCTGAGCAGAGAGCCCGATGCGGGGCTCGATCCCTGGACCCTGGGATCATGACCTGAGCTGAAGGCAGAGGCTTTGACCCACTGAGCCACCCAGGCACCCCAACCTGGTCCATTCTTATCAGTATCAGAATCTTCTAATATTCGTATAAATTACTGGATTTTAAGCACCTACTTAATGGCTGCATTGTTATTCTAGGAACCCACTCCTAGTACTCATTTTCCCTTATTCACATTTTTGTCAAAGTACTTGTTACTTCACAAGTGGTTTGGACATTTTGAAAATTTTTTTTACAATGACAACTTATATCATTTAGGCGTAGCATTTTTTTTTAAGATTACATAGATATCATCAAAATAGGGATAGCATTTAACACCATTATGAGGTTTTTCTGAGTATTAACACCATTGTCTTTGTTTGCTATGTTTTGAATATTTTAAGAAATAGAATAGTACTGCCTAAGGGCAGTACTTAGAAGTTTTTATGATTGAACATCACATACAAAAGAAGAAAAGTTTCAAGTTGATAACCTCAGCTTTCACCTTGAGAAAGTAGAAAAAGAAAAAAACAATGAAACTTGATGTTCAGGACAAAGAATATAGTAAAGATCAGGGAGGAAATCAGTGAAACAGAAAACAGAAAAACAATAGGGAGAAATTCCAAAGCCAGTATGGTTCTTTGGAAAAGATAATAAAATTGATAAAACTCTAATCACACTGATGATCAGGCGAAAAAAAGAGAAGACAAATTACCAAGTCAGGAATGAGGTCTTATTTCTACAGATTCTACAGATGTTAGAAGAAAAATTAACAACTTTATGCATTATAAATGTGACAACTTAAATGAAAGAGATAGATCTCTCGAAAGACAGACCACCAAAGCTCACTCTGGAAGAAATAGATACTTGAATAGCCCTATATGTATTTTTAAAATTGAATTGGTAGTTAAAAGCTGTTCTACAACATCCTACTAAAAGTCCTATTAATGCAGTAAGACGAAAAAAAAAAAAAGGAAATTGAAGGTATGTATCAGGAGAGAAGAAATTAAGCTCTCTTTGTTTACCACTGACATGACTGTCTCTGTAGAAAATCCTAAAGAATAACCAAAAAAAACTCCTGGAACCTAGTAAGTAGTTCTGTCAAGGTTGCAGAATACCAGGTTAATATACAAAAGTCAGTTGCTTTCCTATATACTAGCAATGAGTAATTGATTTGAAATTAAAGACAGTATCAACTCCATTCATAGCAGGAGAGGGAGAGAAAAGGTGGGAGAGAAGAGGGGGAAATACAGACCTATGTATAAGTCTAACAAAATATGTACAAGATCTATATGAGGAAAACTACAAAACTCTGATGAGTGAAATCAAAGAAGACCTAAATAAAAGGAGAAAGAGTCTGTGTTTATGGATATGAAGACTTAATATTTTGAATTTCTCAATTCTCAATTTGATCTATCGATTCAATGCAGTCCAGTCAGAACCCTAGCAAGTTACTTTGTGATTATTGGTAAACTGATTCCAAACTAAGGCAAAAGAACCAGAATAGCCAACACAATATTGAAGAAGAAGAACAAAGTAGGAGGAATGATGCTGCTCAACTTTAAGACTTACTTTAAAGTTACTGTAATGAAGACAGTGTGGTATTGGCAAAAAGACAAATAGATCAATAAAACTTAATTAGAAAGCCCAGAAACAGGCCCATACAATTATAGTGAACTGACCTTCGAGAAATATAATTTAATGGAGAAAGGATAGTCTTTTCAACAAATGGTGCTGGAATAACTGGACATCCACATGCAAAGAAATGAATCTAGACACAGACCTTACATCTTTCATAAAAATTAATTGCAGATGGATCATAGGCCTAAATATAAGAGGCAAAACTATAAAACTTTTGCAAGATAGGAGGAATTCTGGGTAACCTTTTGTTTGGTAGTAAGTTTTGAGATAGAACACCAAAAGCAATTCAATCCATGAAAGAAAAACTATTAAGTAGGATTTTATTAAAATTGAAAACTTCTTTATGAAAAACACTGTTAAGAGAGTGAAGAGAGAGCCATAGACTGGTAGCAAATCTTTGCAAAATACATTCTCTGGTAAGGGACTTACATCCAGAATATACAAAGAACTCTTAAAACTCAAGAAAAGTAACAACCCAGTTTTTTTTTTTTTTTTTTTAATAACAAAAGATGTGACAGTCACCTCACCAAAGAAGAAAATACTGATAACAAATAAGCATATGAAAAGGCACTCAGTATAAAATGTCACTAGGGAATTGCAGGTTGAAACAACAATGAGATACTACTATATACCTAATAGAATGACTAAAATCAAAACACTGCTAAACCCCCTGTGCGGATGGAGATGCAGACAGAGCAGCAAGAACTCTCATTTTGCTAGTAGGAATGCAAAATGGCACGACCACTTCGGAAGACGGTTTAGCAGTTTCTTACAAAGCTACACCATCCTAAAATATGATTCAACAGTCCTACCCCTTGCTGTTTATCCAAATCAATTGAAAACATATCTACACAAAAGCCTGCACACAACACAAATGTTTATGACATCTTTATTCGTCATTGCCACGACTTGAGAGCAATGAAGATTCCTTCAATAGGTGTGTGGATGAACAAATTGTCATGCATCCAGACTATGGAGTATTATCCAGCAATAAAAGAAATGAGCTATCAGGCCTCAGGAAGACATTGAGAAACTGTAAATAAATATTTCTAAGTGAGAAAGCCACTCTGAAAAAGCTGTATGCTGTATGATTCCAAGTATATGAGTTTTGGAACAGATAAAACAATAGAGACAGCAAAAAGATGAGTGGTTGCCAGAGACTTGGAGTGAGGGAAGGAGTAGAGGGTAAATAGGGAAGCACAGGGGATCTTAGGGCAGGGCAGCAGTTCGGTATGATACTGTAGTGGTGGTACAGTACGCATTTGTCAAATTCCATGGAACTGAACAATGCACAGAATGAACCCTAATGTAAACCATCAGCCTTAATAATAATGTATCAAGATTCATTCATTAGTTGTAAAAAATGTACCACACTAATCCATGCTATTAATAATAGGGGAAAATGTTGGGGGGCAGTGCTATATATACAGGAGCTCTCTGTGCTTTGTGCTCAAATTTTCCATAAACCTAAAATTGCTCTCAAAAATACAGTCTGTCAATTAAGGGACAAACAAAAAACTTAGCACAGAAAATGTCAAGCCCAGATGGCTCTACTGGTGAATGATGCCAAGCATTTAAGTAAAAAATACCACTAGTCTCCATTGATGGTCCCCAGTGTCACACTGAGTGGGGGCTCCCCAGAACCACCTCCAGGGATAGTGACTTGCTAGGAGGATCCACAGGACCCTGAAATCATTTTACCGATAGCTACATTTTGAAACCGCAAAAAGATACACAGCAAAATCAACAAAGGAAAAGGTTCATTAGGCAAAGTATGGAAAAAACAGGTACAAACTTCCAAGAGTTGTCACCCAGTGGTATCCCACAGGGTATACTTAATTCTGCCAACAGTGAATTACACCGTATATATAAGTATTGTTTAACAGGGAAACTTTCTTGAGCCTAATAATCTAGTGTTTTTCACTGGGGATCAGTCACAATGCCTGCATGACCAACTATAGTTACCAAAAGCAGCTATTCACAATAAATCACCTTGTTTGCACAAACTATCTGGACACATAGACAAATTGGTAAGTGTGGTTCAAATGAGCAAAACAGTTTTTATCAGAACATTCTAATTCAGTTCTCAAGAGCCAGCCAAGGGCCAGTTACAAAAGCAGGCCCTTCTAGAAATTTGGGAGATTTAAGTCAATTAACTTAACTTAACTCTAGGGAGATTAAGTCGATTAGGTCTCTTTTGCACACAGTCCTACACAAACTGTTTCCAAAAACTGAAAAAGAGCAGATAACTCATTACCTGCATTATCCTGATAGGAAAACCTGACAAAGATTATACAAGAAAAATAAATTACAATTCAATATCCCTTGTTAAACATAGATGCAGTAATTCTCAACATAATATTTGCAAAGCAAGTCCAACAATATAAAAATCATCATATAATCATGACCAAAATTTTTCTAAAATGCAAGATTTGTTTAACGTTTCAAAAAATCAGTGTAATTTCACCATATTAACTAAAACTAAAAAACCATATGATTTTCTCAACAGATAGAGGGAAAAAAATAAGAAAGTCTAGTATCTCTTTTATAATTTTCTCTGCCAACTGGAAATAGAATAGAATTTAATCAACCTGTCTTACGGCATTTACAAAAAATTTATCCTCATGCTTAAATGGGAAGATTATACTTTTCCACTTAAGATTTGTGGCAAGACTGGAAGTTGGAAGTAGAAGTCCAAATTATTTTAAGCTGATTTATGATTCTTTCCTTTCACACATGTATAGAACTTTAGTAATGGTTTAGTGCAACAAATACTTTTTTGTGTGTGGGGGGGAGCCTCTTATTACCGGTATGTTTTTTTTTTTTCTTTTGTCATTTATCTTATTTAATTTCAAAACTATAAAATGGCCATTGCAAAAATTCTTAGGTTGTTTAGTCTAAGAGGAAAGGTAGTGCGTGATTAAAATAGTGATAGGTGATTTTAGTGTTTTGAGTAAAAGTGAACCCTATATAACATCTATTGTATTCAGTTTCAAAATGCTTAAAACCTTTTTTTTCCTTGTAGGTGTTGGTCCCCTGAAGAGGCAGGGACTCAGGACAAAGCTCAGGTAGTTTCTTGGATAAGTTAAATAAGCTTTTTCATTTTGACTTGTATATAGGTCTTTCAGAATATGAAAAGTGAAAAGTCACAGTTCTATGAATGTTATGGGCAGAAGTTGAAGAATAATATTAATTGATGATATCTCTCTTGTTTATTTTATAGACACATATTTTCAAACATTTTTGGGTTCCAATTATAGACCAGGCATTGTCTTTCACACTGTATAGGGGAAACAAACCAGATATTTGTAATGAAGAATGCTAAGTCTATGATAGAGATAGTTTCAGGGTAAGATTTCAGAGCACAGAGGAGAGGCTAGCTGGCGATCAAGGACAAGTCCCCAGAGGGAGTTTCTTTAGCTCTGAATCTTAAACCACAAAAGAATTAATCAAGTAGAGAAGGCAAATGAGGGAATGCCAGACAGAAGGAAAAGCATTTGAAAAAACATGAAGATATACATAAATATGGCATAGTTCAGAGAACCATTTAGGTAGATACTTCCAGGGTAGTACCTCTCACAGAGTTTTATGGTTGTCTGTTCTAATAAGTAATAAATTCCTTATAACAAAATTGTGACTTACTTTCTGTGAATCATTGGCTTCCACAACATTTAATATACGAGAGGTACTCAGTAAATATTTCTTGAAAGCATGACCACAGGATGATAAAGGATACCGTGTATGTGTGTGTGTGTGTGTGTGTGTGTGTGTATGTGTAAGCTCTTGTGGGAGTTGATGGGGGCAAAGACTTTAAACAGTGATTAAGTTGAGACTTAAAAGATGAACAGAAAATTACCATGCCAGTGAGTAAGGGGTTAAAAAAAAAAGAAAGAAAGAAACAAACCATTCTGGGGAGGGGGACATATCCCAAGATCTAGAGAGCCTAGAGCTACACTGTTTAATATGGTAACAACTAGCTACACCTGACAATTTAAATCTAAATTAACTAGAATTGAATTAAAAAAAAAATTTAGTACCCTAGTCACACTGCCATATATTAAGTTCCCAATTACCCACCTATGACTGGTACTATATAGAATGGACATAGAACATTCACATCATCACAAAAGGTTCTGTTGGACAACACTGTCATAATGTGGTCAGGAAATTTCAGGAATTTGATTTACTGGATGTGTAGGTTACAATGGCGTGATGGAAGTTACAAAGGCAAGGTGGAAGGAAATGAGGCAACAAGAGTAAGCTTAATCCAAATCACAGAGTGTTTTGAATGGCAAAATGGGTTGGACTCACCCTGTGAGGTATTAGCTAGGTGGGGGTGAGGAGCATTTGGTTTTAATTAGTGAAGATAGGGGCTGGTGAATTGATCTAAATGGTGTTTTTGAAGATCAGTATTCCAGATGAGAAAGATGCTGAAGACTGAACTAAATCAGAGGTAGTCAGGATAGAAAGGAGGCCAACTTGATAGCTATTCAACGATAAACTAGGTCTGAGGATTTGTTGTGGGAGCTAAGAGCATCTGGATGATTCTCATTTCGGGATTGGTCATATAAATAGATGGTATAGGACATAAATGGGGGAAAGCAGGTTTTAAAAGAGAAAAAGGTTATGACTGATTTTGGCCACATTATCTTTAAAGATAAGTTCAACTTAAGAATCCGGAGTTGAGAATAAAATTCAGGACCAGGTATGTGCTTCTGGAAATCACCAGGGTATAATTGGCTTGTGAAGCTTGGGAGCATGTGAAACAGGGAGCATGAAGAAAGACCAACCACAGACAGACCCTAGCTCTTATTAAATGTGGAAAAATAGGGCCTTAGCAGGAAGAGGAGAAGGACTAGCTAGATGGGAATAGTATTCATAAAGAGTTGTGCCAAAAAAACTGAAGGGAGATAGTACTTCAAGAGTTACTGATCCTGAGAAGTAATGTAAGAAAACCAAAAAGTATATATTGGATTTGTTGAACAGGAAGTCATTGGGAACATTTAGGAACTGCGGTTTGCTGAACTACCAAGTGAATTCAACCTTCATTTGTGGTGAATTTGTAAAGGGTCCTTGGGCGTCCCAGAAGTGATATGGCCTTCAGCCATGTAAGTTACCTTGCTCTATTTGTAAAGTGATAGCACACATTGTGTTTCTTACTATAAAGATCAAGTGAGAGAATAAGAGAAAAATATTTTTTTTAATTTTAAAATTTTTCTTCAAATTTACAGAATTATGATTACTTTTAGGTGAAATCTAAATTTTAAGTTAAGTGAATCGGAGGGAGTATTTTAGGTAAAGACAGAAGACACAAAGCTGTGCCTTGGTGTAGCATATTGGGATTCTAGAGGACATATTGGAATTGTATGAGTAGTGGAGGTATGAGCCAAGAAAGGGAGGGTGGGGCTGGCTGAGTGAGGAAAAGATACAGCAATACTATGTTTTACAGAGCACTGGTTGAATACCTTCTTCCTGGGCAGATTTGGAATATATTAAATAAGTTTGGAGCCTATTGTGTACTGCACAAATAGATCACTATTCCTTAGATGTGTTCAAACTAATGAGGTGAGCTGCTCACTCAAGGGGTTCAATTTCATGGGAGCTGATTGGATGAGGAACAGGTTATCTGGGAAAAGAGAACTTTTTTAAAGCCTAACCCAGAATTATTGGAAAGCCTTTTAACCTATCAGGTTATCATGCCTTCCATGGCCTTTAGAGATGTAATTTCTAATGGCAGATGGCAGCACCAGACATCTTTGTGTTACTAATCGGGAGAAAGGACATTAATTTCATCCATTTTGTTTTCTTCCTTCCATCCTACTCACTCTCCACCTCAGAGAGAAGAGAGGGAAGAAGGAAAGGAGGTAGGGAGAGCAAGAGAAAGAGATACTTCCGTTGCACATGTGAAGGCCAGTTCCTGTCCCACATTCCTCCATTCACAGCACACCTTGCGTGAACTTTTCCTCTTTCCTAAGCTTCATTTTACACAGATCCATTGGAAACAATTGTTTACCCAAGTTACATGATTTAAATTTCTTTCTTTTCAGTAGAGGCTAGCTTTGTTTGCCAGTAGAATCTTGTTGATTTTGTGATAGTGAAATCTCATCAAAAAAACATTTACTTTACATGACCTTTTTATGCCCACCTCATATGAAACAATAGCTTCAACATAAAGTAGTCAAATTAGGGAAGAGAGACAACTCTTTCTCATAGAAGAATTTCAAATAATAAACATAGTCATCCTTTCAGAAGATGGAGTCTAACTCTCAACCTGCTCCTGAGAGGGGGCTAATGTAGTGACTTAGAGTCACTAAAGGGGAGAGTCTGGAAAGGCGAAAAACAATAACTTCACAGTGGAGAAACCTGGCAAACACCACCTTCACCCAAGTGATCAGGGTTCACATCACCAGGGTCTCGTGGCTATCACGTGCCCCTGCCATGAGGAGATGACAGTGGCACCTCTATGGTATTCTCTTCAAAAACCCGTAACCCCATTCCAGCCCTGAGGAAAGCACCAGGCAAGCTTAAATGCAGAAACATTCTACAAAAATACCGGACAGTATTCCTCAAAAATGACTAGTCATGAAAAACAAGGAAAGACCGAGAAACTGTCACAGGCCAAAGGAAACTGGCATGGCAGCTTAATGTGCTGCCAACTGGATTGTGGAAGAGAAAAAGGACAGTAAAGGAAAATTGGTGAAATCTGAACCAGGTCTGGAGTTTAGTTAGTAGCAATACAACAATGTTGGCTTCTTGGGTGTGACAAACGGACGGTGGTGATGTAAAGTATTAACAGTAGGGACAGCCGGGTGAGAGGGATATGGGAACTCTTTGCTGTAACTTTGCAACTTTTCTGTAAATCTAAAGTTATTCTAAAGTAAAAAACTTATTAGGAATAAATTAATTAATCATAACACTGACAAAACTGTTGCCTAGAGACTGCCTGCTGTGAGCAGAGACCATTTAGAAATAGTAATAGCTTTTTCAGTGATGTGATTATGTTCACTGTGCTTTAAAGAAAAGAAGGGAGAGAAGTGGTTCTCAATGGGCGTGCCCTTGTAAGAACAAGGAAGTGTAATTCAACACAAAATATATTCACATAATACAGTTAAAGTCTAGATTTTTTGATGCTTTGAAGTGTTTATCTGATTTAGAAAAAAGTGTAAAAACTATGCTAACATTGAGAGCACGTATTGCATGGAGCACTGGGTGTGGTGCAAAAAACAATGAATTCTGTTACACTGCAAAGAAATAAAAACAAAACAAAGCAAAACAAAAGCTATGCTAACATTCACTGTCAATCCCAGTAGTCATCAAGGAAGTTTCTGTCCCTCCTTGAATCAGTGTTACTTTCTCTTTTAGGAGCACAGACGGGGTTAGGCTGTGTATGATGGCGGTGGTGGCACGTTATTTATTATTGTTTGTGGTACCCTAATGGGGTGGAAATGAAGGTCTTGACCAAAAGGTGGGGTATAGTGATTAAGAATATGGATGCTGGTGCCGCACTACTGGGATTTGAACCGTCGCTCCACAGATTCTGTGTGACTCTAAGCAATACACTTAACCTCTTTGTATCTCAGCTTCTTCATCCATAAAGTAAAATGTTAATTGTACTTCCTAGGGACACTTAGAACAGTAACTGACATGGAACAAAGTGCTCAGTATATGTTAGTTATACGTGTTTTATTATTTGTAATTATCCAGTGACAAATGTGGAATGGTGACTATTGTGATATGCTAATGTTTCAGTACTGTGAGCAGTGTTTTTTTGTTTTTTTTTTTCTTCTATCTTTAAGATTTTCTCTTTGGCTTTGGTTTTCAGCAATTTATGTGTCTTGGGTGTGTGTGTGTGTGTGTGTGTGTGTGTGTGTGTCCTGCTTGGAGTTCTTTGAACCTCTTTGGCCTATGGTTTGTGTGTTTCATTAATTTTGCAAAGTTCTCAACCATTCATTTTCTCTCCAGATATTCCTTCTTCCTCCCTTCTCTCCTCTCTCTCTAGGATTCTGATTATACATGCTTGATATGATACCACAGATCTGGGATGCTCTGTTCTTTCTATCTTCTTTGTGTTTCATTTTGGATCATTTCTGCTCCCTTATTTTCAAAATGATTGCTTCCTGAGCTGTATCCAGTCTGCTGATAAGGCCATCAAAAGGAATTCTTTATTTTACTTACTTCCTATTTAATAGCTGACATTTTGTGTTGAAGAACAGTAGAGACAGAGGCAAATAGTATTTATACTCTGAAATGGGCATCTGTGTGTCAGGCAGCCGGTTAGTGTGTACTTTGAGTCATTCTAGCCAGTAGTTGAATTGGATGTGGATTTTATTGTTACTGTAGTTATCTTCACTGTACCAGACTCTAATAGTCTCTAGTGGTGGGCTTCTGCTACCTTCTACTTAGTGTGGGTTCTGGAGTACTGGCAGGTTTTTCTCAGTGTCCCTACTCCAGGAATGTTTTCTGATCTTCTTTCTCATAGAAGCTTCTAGCTTTTACTTTTCATGACAGAAAGTTCCAAGAAGTGAGCAGCTTTTACCACTTAAGCCCCTGTGAAAGCTCTAGTGAGTGAGCGCGTACTGTTCTTACGTCTGGTGTTCCCAAGAATGTGTAAACGGTCACACTAGCCCACACACAGCCTTTGATAATTTGTTAACGTTTTCAGGTGTTTTCTTCTCTCTGACTTTTATGATGACCATTGCTTGCTTTGGGTTATGTGTCCTTTGTCTCCTTACAGAGGCTTGTCACCTTTTGGAATTCAGTTCACCTGATTGTCTTGTGACCTGCACTTTGATGGGCCCCAAACAGTTACATCCTACAGATTGTCTGGCTCTTTTGTTAGTATGGAAGCAACATTCTGTAGAGACTTTCTACAGTCTAAGCTGGGTGGACCTCCCTTCTAATAATGATATATCTTTTACACATAAGTTAAATAGTTCTAAGACAAAAATAATTCACCTATAGAGCTGCCTTTTTAATTTTTGAATCTACCAGTATTAGTTTAAAAATAACTTAGGGCGCTTGGGTGGGTCAGTTGGTTAAGTGTCTGCCTTAGGTCATGATCCCGGGTCCTGGGACTGAGTCCCTCATCAGGCTCCCGGCTCAGGGGAGTCTGCTTCTCCCTCTACCCCACCCCCCACCTATGCTCGCTCTCTTTCTCTCTCTCTCTCTCTCTCTCCCAAAAATAAATAACTAAAAAATAATTTAAAGTAGTAGTACTTTTAAAAATAATGTAAACTAGTAGTTTTAAAAATAATTTGAAAAATAATAGTAGCAGTGCTGAAATGAGTGGGTAAGAGTACATTCTTTAATAAGCATTTGCATACCACAGAGATATGGTATGAAGTGTGCTGTGTAACAGAGTTAGTTGTGCATCAAGATGCTTTGATTCTGTAGTGTTAGAAAAATAGGCCTCCTGCCGTGCTCTGCACTTAGTTATAGGCTCTACTTTATAATTAGTGTTAAATTAGATTTTGGATTAAATCAGATCAAAGCAATGGCGACTCATTTTTGCCTTAATTCTTTTTCTATTTCAAATACAGGATGATAACATGCTACTCAAAATGAATCTGAATATTATGGTATAGCTATAACAGTTTCACATAATTCCATAGCAACTCACAATAATTATGTTAAAGTAGAAAAAACAATGTCCAGGCATAGGGCCCAACACTTTGCCACAGTTACCAATTTTTGTGACATAATAATGTCTTTATCTTTATGCCATTTAGTATATTTCTCCACTGGTTGCCTATATCCCCAAATTAGGGCAATCACTGAGACTGGTGCCATGGACTTCTCTTCCAACATAATTGGAATCAATTTCTTGGTTTAACAAACCCAACATGAATCCAGTGAAAAAGCAAAAGAAGAAAAAGCAAATGGGCAAAATCTCTGAACAGTATAGAAGTCTTTGGGTAGGACTTGGATTTACAAAGACAGTTCAAGGCATACTGACCTTTTTCTTTCCAAGTAGTGAGAGGATTTCTGGTTCTAGTGGCCTCACTCTTGAGATCACTTTGCCCTATCACATATTTGAAGATTTGTTTTCTCTTTTAGAATTGTGAAATGTATTAATTTATTTTCCAGATTTTATTTTAAACCAGAAACAGAGTCAGTAATTTGCTATTTTGTGATAGTTTTGCTGTTCTTTGCTATAGGGAATATGTGCTGCAATGTAAATTTTTAAAAATTACCAAGATAGCTTAGCTATTTTATTTTCTTAGATGTTACTTTTGTTTTAACATCTAACATTTTATTTATGCTTTCATATATTCTCCATAAGAATGTTTTTTTGCCCCGTAGAATTCCACCTTGCATATTACATTACACAGAAAGTATGATGTATTATTTAACAAAATCAGTTATAAAAGATTTAAACCATATGCTCTTAAATATAATGGCCTTTTTCTTACTTTCCATCTGTGATCCAACCTCCTCTTATCAGTTTATTTTACATCTTCAAGGGAGCATAAAGGAAAAAATATATAATATGAACAAAGGAAGTAAGTTTTTATTGAAAGTAAGCTTGTGATGATGCTCTTATTTTTATAACACAGACCACCTCAGTGACCATGAACATTTGCAGTGATCAATCCTTTGATTTGCATTAGAAGTTTGATATTTCGTTTAAGTTTTTCTATAACTGACATTTACTATAATTACCTAAAGCCCTAAAAGAGAGATGAAATTCATCAGTAGATGGGGGCAAGTCTCTCCATAGCACATTCTAAGAAACAGACACAACTGAGGTTCTCCAAATTATGTGCTTTTTGCTTGCAGAATCAGAAGATGAAACCTTGCTATGAGATTGGAACTGGTTTCAAATTCCACTTTTTAATCAGTGTATAAAAATGATGAATGTGGGGCACCTGTGTGGCTCAGTCAGTTAAGCGTCTGACTCTTGATTTCTGCTCAGGTCATGATCCCAGTCGTGAGATTGAGCCCCACATTGGGCTCAGTGATGGGCATGGAGCCTCTTAGAGATTCTTCCTCCCTCTACCTCTGTCCCTCCCCACTCTCCCTCTCTTAAAAAAAAAAAAAAAGATGAATGTATATTCACACTTGAATTCTCAGCACCTGGTATATATATTTATGTCTGCACTAGGTGTTTTTAATGCTTTTTTTAATAGATCTTTTTACCTGCAGGACAACCTTCTAAACTTCAATAGTAGAACATCAGGAACTCAAGTCAACAACTGACGGTACAAGAATAAGAGAAAAAGTGGGATGTCTTTAGTTTGGCCTATTTTGTTTATTTTCTGGAGTGGAGATGGGGTGTAAGGATAAATTCCGTCTTTTTTCCTTTTTTCCAACTTCTGCAAGATTTTTAAATTTCTGTTTCAGTCATATTGGTTTGCTATAGCTTTTGATTAGAGTCCCATCATTACCACTCTCTGCCACTGATAGTCCTGTTTCTGCTCACGAATAAGGATAATTTTATTGCCATGATGATTAATGATATTGAACACCTTTTCATATCTCTGTTGGCCATTAGTATGTCTTTTTTGGAAAAAGATAGTCCTTTGCACATTTTTAAAAAATTGCGTTGTTTGTGGGGTTTTTTTTTGTTGTTGTTGTTGTTGTTTGTTTTTTGCTATTGAGTTGTGTGAGTTTCTTGTATATTTTGGATATTGAGCCTTTATGGGACATGTAGTTTGCAAATATTTTATTTTTTTATTTCTCTCTTTTTTTATTATTTTTTAAAAGATTTTATTTATCTATTTATTTGACAGAGAGAGATGATAAGCAGGCAGAGAGGCAGGCAGAGAGAGAGAGGAGGAAGCAGGCTCCCTGCTGAGCAGAGAGCCCGATGCGGGACTCGATCCCAGGACCCTGAGATCATGACCCGAGCCGAAGGCGCAGTTTAACCCACTGAGCCACCCAGGTGCCCCTTTTTTATTTCTCTTAATGATAATTTAGTGTTGGTGTTTAGAAACATGACTGATTTTTAATATATTTCCAATTTTATTCTTTAAACTTCACTAAGTTTATTCTAATAGCATTTCAGTGGAATCTTTAGGCCTTTTTATATGTATAATATCATGTCATCTGTAAATAGAGATAGTTTTACTTCTTCCTTTCTTATTTGGATGCCTTTTATTTCTTTTTCTTGCCTAAATGTCCTGGATAGCACTTCCAGTGGAGAATCGTTTCTTTATAAGAATCACTGAAAGTAATAAGGATACAGCTTGGGGAAAGGAAAATTATATGTCACTGCCATATAACGAAATAAGTCTGTAATAAATATGAGCTTTTATTTAAAAATTAGCCCAAGTTAGTTTTCAATGAGCTAATCATTCTTACCACCAGTCACAGTGATTTTAGAGACCACTTCTTGCTGAAGGTCAAGTGATTCTCACTCATAGTTCTTCAAATCTGTTTTTCAGAAACTTCAGGGAAGGCACAGCCATAGTCTTTCTAGTTCTCAGCTAGATGATAGCAGAGGTTGCAGACTACAGCCTACTAATCCAGTATACTGCCCATTTTTGTAAATAAAGTTTTATTAGAACACAGTCATGCTTATTGGTTATGTATTATCTATGGCTCTTTTGCACAGAGTTTAGTTGCAGGAGACCATATGAGCCACAAAACCTAAAAACTATCTGGCGAACAGGAAAAGTTTCCAAAATTTGGGTGGAAATCATCCCCCCAAAATGAGATCTCTATCAAACAGGTTTCCCTTCTCTATCTTCATCTCTAATTTTGTGCTTTTATTACCCAACACAGTTGTTTGATTTCCTATTCTGATCTTTAATACTTGTGTTCAGAATTCCAACATTTCACTTCAAGATTTTGTGTTTTTAACTCTCTCAGTAAAGCAAAAACAAGGAAGTAAGAAGAAATTTATTTTTGCATTTTTGTTTCTAACTTTTTTAGTGAATCTGTTTATCTGAGCATACATATTTTCTTCCTTACTGTATTTCCTTTACTTTCCTGTTTTCTTTTTCCCTTTCCCCATTTACCCACACCTGAAGTCATTTAATAAAACAACAAATTTGGAGCTCTTTTGATAAGACTTTTCAGTTTATATCTTAAGGAAAAGGGCTTGTTCCCCTGTCATGAAAAGCTGCCCAGATAATGCCACCTTTGCCATCTCAGATAGCAGATGGTCCTCTAACACCTGATGGTATCTGGAACCATGTAGTTGATTAGTTGGGATTTGAGGTTTGGTTTAGTTTGGGTGAGATTGATGTTAGCCTTTATTTCATTGCTTTGGTTGTTATTGTTGTATATGGGGGCTCTTTGTGGGGGGCTGGTGATCCTTTCTAAAGATTCTATAGCATGCACAGGATGGACTTGTAAGAAACAGACTAAGGAGATAGGAAAACTTACAACTCGTAGATAAGTGAATCCTGGAAATCTCATACACAGTGACTATAGACAACAGTATGGTATTATAATCTTCAGCCTTGTTAGGAGACTAGATCTTAATTATTCCCACCACAAAATAGAAATAATAGTTATGTGCTGTGATAGAGGTGCTATGGCCAGAATGGTGATCATGTTACAGTATATAAATGTATCAAGTTAACATGTTGTACACCTTAAATTGACACAGCATAAGATGTCAAATATACTTCAGTAAAAAAATTTACAAAGTGTTATATGTCAAAAATATTTTAATTCTAAAAAGCACACCCACAAAAAAGAGAGTGGAGGGTGTATCCTTCAGTACTCTGCAGCTCCTTGTCCTAATAAAGCAGCCAGGCTAGTCTGTTAAGTATATACTCTGCATGTGCATGGTAAGAGGTCAGGGAAGATAGCCCCTGAGAATATAGGGTTCATTTTACTAGAGAATTCCTGGGTACGTGGCATTTAAAATTTTATGACAGTATGCATGTTCTAATGAGATGTGTAATGGTTTTCAGTAAAACTCTGTGATAGTCCTGTCATACCAAATCTTATAAAGCTATCATTATTAAGCCTTTTCTTCTGTAGTTTTTAATTCATTATAATCAGGATACTCAGGTGTTTCTATATCCAAGTGAAGAAGAAAACATTAACTCTCTCCAATTTTTTAAAATGTTTATCTAATTAATGAAATATGTCCTGGACATGTCACATAAGCATGAATTGCTAAGCATCCTATTGCACAAATGTTGGCTGTTTTGCATGTATATGTAAAAAATATATTTTATATTTTATACATACTTATGTATGAAACTCTGCCTTTTTAGGAATCAATATTTAGTCATACTTAATCAGTTTTATCCCAGATATCTTTTGCAACCCATTTTATCTGTCCTTATTTATTGTGATCCAAACAGATTGTGTTCTAACAAGGTTAAAAGACTAACAAAATAGTTGCAAATTAAAAAAACAAAACAGAAAACAAATTTTAAAAACCCTCTAGTTAATTCCCTATAAAAAAGCTATGACTTTGTGACAGGGGAAAGCTGCTTTTCTTAACTCTTTAGAAGTGCAAAATGAGCAGATACGGAGCCGGGAACTTCATCATAGTACTTTTTTTTTTTTTTTAAAGATTTTATTTATTTATTTGACAGACAGAGATCACAAGTAGGCAGAGAGGCAGGCAGAGAGAGAGGAGGAAGCAGGCTCCCTGCTGAGCAGAGAGCCTGATGCAGGGCTCGATCCCAGAACCCTGGGATCATGACCTGAGCCAAAGGCAGAGGCTTTAACCCACTGAGCCACCCAGGCGCCCCCATCATAGTACTTTAGATCAGTGGTCCTCAGATTTTAATATGTATACTCATCACCTGGGCAGCTTAATAAAATGTAGACTTTGATCCCTATCTGGAAAGGGACCCAGGCTTGTGCATTTATTGCATGGTCCCAGGTGATACGGATGCAACTGTCCATGAACAACACAATTTGACTTTCTGCCTAATGGCAAGTTTTTCTCTATCTACAACAGATGGATACATTAAACCCAGTATAGACGAACTGCTAACGTTGAGGTATACCTCTAATAAGGCTGGTATGCACTTGCTTAAGCTTGTTGTGATTGTGAAATATCCATTGTAAACAAGAGTGATAACTAAATGAAGGATTAAGAATTCCTAAATGTTTTATCCTGGCTTCCCTTTTATCTAAATGTAGTACTGGTATTTTTCAGAAAAATGGAAAGCCTATAAGAAAACTACATTTATCTCTTGGGCTGTTTGGGTTCCCTTGAACCCTGGTCTCCTTAACAGAGTGCTTATTTTCTTATACAACTTTTTGGCTGATTCAAGTTTTGACTGACATCTAAATACAAAACAAGGTGTTTTTTTGAGTTAGTTGGACTTTTTCTCACCTCAGACTTCTGGAAAGCATTTGGTTATCAAATTAGAGCAGGGGCACAAATTATTTGGTATGATTCATAGCTTGAATAGGGTAAGTGGCAATGTGTGTGTGTATAAATTTTCTTCTCTCCTGAATTTTTATAAAGGTCTATAACTGAGGATGAACCCTTTCTAAAAAGAGATTCAGTAATATTTCCATGGAAACAGACACCAAAAAAACACACTTTTTTAACTTACAAAATTTAAATAATTATTTATAATTACTCTTGCCCTATACACAAATGTAGTAGAGAATTTAAATTTTACTATTTATAATATAGTTATTTTTGCTATAAGGAGCCATAAGGCATTTTTAAAAGTTATCAAACTGTGCCCCCAAAGCCCCACAGGACTTACAGGAAAAATTAGTTTAAGGGCACAACAACACTTAAAAACATCATCAGTGAAACATTTTTTATAAAAGGGAACCTAATAAAAATGATAGCATTAAGTTTTATATATATTAAGAAATGAAAACATGAATAAATACTGCAATGAATATAGTACTTTACCTTGAAAATACATTCAAAATGCTTGTGGAAGTAGACACAGAAAGGGTTGCACCTTGTGGGTTACTGTAAAATGTGGAAGGGTTGGGGAGATTGCATGGGAAGTTTTAACAGTAGCTGTGGGTGGGTGTGGCTCCTAACACAGGAGGTGGTATCTTCCCTGATACCTGTCTGAGGTATGAGGCTTACAGACCTCTCTTTGTGATCGCTGGGGGTTGGGTCAGCTGGGTGCTGTTTTCTGCTACGTCTAGTATTTCTCCTGGGTGATATTTGCAATTTTCTCATATTATTTCCAAATACATCAAAAACACTTAAAGTTTTTTATGTTTTCAGAGCAAGTGTTAGAGCAGAACTGACAGTTTGTGAAATTTCCCACTTGGAGAAATGAAACTTTTTATTTTATTGCAATTCAGTTGCACAGGCACCAGGGGGAGTAGTAGGTTCACATTTCGCAAGAGCACTGACCAGTGCTTTCCTTCGTTTTGTAGCTGCACATATGGTAGATTATTATCATTTTATGGTTACAGTTATAAGCAATTTGGTAGAAAACGACAGCTAAATTATGCAGTGTTACTTTTATTTGTTTTAATTTTGTAATCTAAATATATTTTTTAAATGGGAAAACAAAAGGCAAAATAATTTTTAGTAGTAAGTAACTCTTCCTGTGGCTTAGTCTTGTGCCACCCAGTGGAGCTTGCATTTCATTTTTAATCGATCTCTTGTGTATGATAGAAACTGGAGCATATAGCTGGGAGTTTATGTCTGTATTCTGGGGAGTGACTGTTTTCAGCCACATTATCATGACTCCCAAGTACTTATTAAAAGGGAGATTTCACTGGCATTTGAATTGACAAATGCATAAATTTAAAAATCCTCCGCCATTCCATAGAGACAGAACATTCCCAAATTTTATTCCAGGAAGCATCCCTAGAAATGCTGCCAAAACAAATTTACTTCCTTAAGCCCTATCAGGATTTGGTACAGTGCTATACAGACTGCTGACTGGGTGTAGGCATCATGGCCCATTGGCATCTTTACATAAAACCCTTTTTTGAGTTGAAGGAGCTAATAATGTGCCAGGGGGAAAATGTGCAGAATGCCTACCTTTGGGACTGGTATATTGAAAGAGTGTGTCAGATAATTGGTACCTAACACATGTGTGAAGGTAACCATAATTCAACTTGGAATACATATCCATTATAAGAGAATATATTTGCCTTGAGTAAAGGGACTAATTTTTTTTGCAGTATTTATTAATTATATTACTACTTGCATTATTAAACCTTTCTTAGATATTTTTCTTGACTTGTTCAGCATTAATACCTGTTAATGCCTGGATGGTGATCTGCATGTCTTCAAACACAGTCTATCATTTATATATGGTCTATATATTTTACAGCCATTACCTGAACTAGGGAAAGATATATCTATATATAGATATTGCTTGATTATCGATAATACTAAATCTAGTAAAGTAATGTAGTGCTTATCATCTTTATTCTATTAATATGAGCATGTCATGTCAGTGATTTTACTAGTATGGGAGGTTATTTAGCATTTTTCATTGCTTTTAAGTTTTTAAATTTTTTTAAAGATTTTATTTATTTACCTGAGAGAGAGAATGTACAAGTGGAGAGAGGGACAAAGGCAGAGAATCTCAAGCAGACCCCTCTCTGAGCACAGAGCCTAATGCGGACCTCCATCTCACAACTCTGCAATCACGACAGTGAGATCACAACCTGAGTCGAAACTAAGAGTCAGATGCTTAACCAACTGTGCCACCCAGACACCCTGCTTTTAATTTTTTTTTAAACAGTTAGTGATACAGATGGAACTAGGAAACAATGTATTTGTTTGTTAGAAAATTAAATGTTACTGTAATCTTTTTGATCCCAGTTAGAAAAAAAGAAGAACTTTTATTTTGATGAATAATATAGTCCCTAATTAATTCAGTATGATTTCTTTTTTATTGTATATGGGTAACCGTAACTTAATTCATTTGTATTATGTCATATGTGATTCTGGATTCACTTCCAAGGGTAATCAAGTCAGGAACTAATTGTCAAATGTTATTCTGTGGTAAAGTAAATTTTACATTTCCTTCAAATGAAAGTGGTACGTATTAGCACTCTCTTTATATTAAAGTGACATTATTCAACAATATTTGACGATGCTCTAAAAAGTAGTAGGTTGTTAAAATTTTTGAGCTGTAAACCTTTGTTACTTAAATATAAAAATCCAACAATATAATTTGAAGATACTAAGAACAATTTGAGAATTTGGAGCTTTAACAATTATCTTACTTAACATTTTATGAATCATATAAGTGATGAATACATGCATATACTCTTCTGGGTAATAATCATATTTGTAACATGGGACTGCTATAGAAACTCACATTACACTGCTTTTCTTGAATATAAGGTCATGGGAAGAGATAGCGAAAACAGTAAGTTTTAGGACATTATCTTAGGAAATATCTGTATGTAATGGTGGGTAGAAGAATGGGAAAGTCAGTGAAAGAGAGTTATAAAGGAGCAGTCAGTAAGGGGAAAGCAAATTGGGTCAGTAACTCAAAAACCGGGGGAGGAGATCCTTTGAAGAGGGAGAAAGTGCCCAGCAAAGAGGATAAACCCCCAAATCAAGTGGTTATATTTAGCAGTTCATAGAGGATATTTGTCATGAATAATGTAAAAATGTCACAGGACAGGGGAGCCTGGGTGGCTTTGTTGGTTAAGTGTCTGCCTTCAGCTCAGGTTGTGATCCTGGAGTCCTGGGATGGAGCCCCAAATTGGGCTCACCCTGACTGAGAAGGGCGGGAGCTTCCCAAGTGGTCTGCTTTCTCCCTCTGCTCCTTACCGCATTTGTATGAACGCTCTCTTTCGCTTGCTCTCTCTCTCTCTCAAATAAATAAATAAAATCTTTAAAATTAAAGATTAAATTGGAATTTAAATTAAATTGGAAGGAGGAAGTTGAGTCAGTAAGTACAGATTAATCTTTTAGAGTTTTAGTAATAATGGGAATGAGAGAGAGACTATTGGCAGCTTAAGAATAAAGTATTATTTGAGGAGAGCTTTTCTTAGGATGCACTTAGTTGAAAACTTAGGGGAAGGAACCAAAAGCTGTTGAGATCATGAGAAAGATAAAAATAATTTATAGAACAGTATCCATGTGACATGGAAGAGAGTGAGGTCAGAAACACAGATGGAAAAGTTTGTCTTAGAGAAAAGTTTGTCTTAGAAAGCATCCATTAGGGGCACCTGTGTGGCTCAGTGGGTTAAAGCCTCAACTCAGGTCATGATCCCAGGGTCCTGGGATGGAGCCCCGCATCAGGGTCTTTGCTCAGCGGGGAGCCTGTTTCCCTTCCTCTCTCTCTACCTGCCTCTCTGCCTACTTGTGATCTCTGTCTGTCAAATAAATAAATAAAAACATTTTTAAAGAATTTATTTTATTCATTTGACAGAGAGAGATCACAAGTAGGCAGAGAGGCAGAGAGAGAGAGGAGGAAGCAGGCTCCCTGCTGAGCAGAGAACCCGATGCGGGACTCGATCCCAGGACCCTGAGATCATGACCTGAGCCGAAGGCAGCAGCTTAATCCACTGAGCCACCCAGGCGCCCCAATAAATAAAATTTTTTTTAAAAAAATCCATTCATTCACTTTTTCCCTCATTCATTCAACATTTATCAAATGCTGAGACCTGAGGGAATGATATATTGAGATGGGAGTTGTTTAGAAATTGGGGACATTCAAAAAGATCCTGTTGGCAATCTGCCTTTTCAGTGAAATGTTTATGAAATACTTGTTTTAGAGAAATACTTTCAGGTTGTACTTAAAAATGAGTAAAAATTTTGCTTCCAAATGCAGTTGCTTAGTTTTTCCACTTAAGTTTCTTCATTATCCGCATCAGACAATATTATAATTTATTTTTCAACTGCCAAACATAATTTAGTAAATTTAAGAGGGGAAGGAAAGCCTATTTGGCCATAGTTGTACTCTTTCTGTTCTTCCTTCCTGATGTTCCAAAATTCTATTCTTTGTAGAGAACATTTTCTCATTCTTTTATAATAGATCTAAATTCTATTAGATGTCCTTCCTTTGAGAATTTCTTGATTTCTTCTGCACTTTTGAAGGATATTTTTGCTGGACATAGAATTCTGGGTTGACTGTTCTTTTTAGCACTTGAGAAATGGGCCATTTCCTTTTGGCCTTCATGTTTTGTGATGAAAATACACCATCATTTGATCCCCCCCCCCTTAAATAAATGCTTCTCTCTTGCTTTCAAGATTTTTCATCTTTGGTCTCCAGAAGTTTGGTTATGATTGTCTTGAAATGGGTTTCTTTGTGTTTATCCTGTTTGGGGCTTACTCAACTTCTTGACTCTTGCCAAATTTGGAAATTTTTCAGACATTAGTTCTGAATATATTTTTCCAGCCCTACTCTCTTTCTGCTCTCCTTCTAGAACTCCAGTAACACGAAAGTTCTATCTTTTATTATAGTCCCACACATCCCTGAGGCTCTGTTCATTTTCTTTTTCAGCCTGTTTTTTCTCTTTTGCTCTGATTGGATAATGAGTATTGTTCTCTCTTCAACTTCACCAGTTCTTCGCTATGTCCTCTCCATTCTGTTGTTGAGTTCATCCAATAAGTTTTTATCTTGGTTATTGTGTTTTTCAGCTCTAAAATTCCCATTTGATCATTCTTTATATTTTCTGTTTCTTTGCTAAGGTTGCTTTCATTTGATTCAAGCATGTCTGTAATTGTTTATTGAAGCATTTCATGATGGCTGCTTTAAAATCCTTGTCAGATAATTCCAACATCTGTGTCATTTCAGTATTGGCATCTGTTGATTGCCTTTTTTATTCAAGTTGAGATTATCCTGGCTCTTGGTATAGCAAGTGATTTTTAATTGCATTCTAGACATTTGGGGTGTTATGATATAGTCTTATTTAATTCATCCCTTTTAGCACATCTTTTCTGACATCACACCAAAGGAGAAAGAATAGGCTTCTCTTCTTTCATTTTAGGTGGAGATAAAAGCTCAGCTCTTCCCTAGACCGCCACTGATTACTACCTTGGACCTCCACTGGCTGAAAAGGGTGGGAGCTTCCCAAATGGCCTCCACTGTTACTGCTAGTAATGTCGTGAAAGTCTTGGCTTTCCACTCAGCTTCCTCTCACAACACCCCAACAGGGAAGGGCACCTCATTAAAGCTAGATGGAATTTGAAATCCAGGCTCTCTATGAGGCCATTACTAATAATCATGAGGCTGAATAAGGTGGAGGAAGGAGGCATTACTGTCAGATAGGGATTCAAATCCTGGCTCCTCAGTCTTCTCAGTAACACCCCAGGAGAGAAGGGGCTATAGGATAGAGGAAAACCTAGAAGTCCAGGCTTCTCGCTTAGTCTGGACTTAGGGGTAAGCTTGCAGTGTTTTGTGTACAACTTTGCTAGAGTAAGGCAGCTCTTGTCTAAAAGTTTTCCACTTTGCTAAACATCCCCCCCCTTTTTTTTGGCTAATGGAACAGGCTTTTCATAGATATTTTGAGTGCATCTGTATCTGTTGTCATTTCTGGGTTGTTGACTTCTTCAACACCCAGTCTAAGATATTTGAAGCAAAAACAAAAGTAATCAATACACCACAGTATTATTCTCCAGATTCTGAGGCTCCTAGCCTCTCCCATCTTCTCTCCATCTTTCAGTACTCTTATGTTTATTTTATATATAATGTCCAGGGCTTTAACTGTACTCAGTGAGAGGAATAGCAGAAATTATGTTTATTGTATCTTACATGGAACCAGGGATCCCACTGTACTAATCTTACTTTTTTCTTTAATCCCCCCCAGGGGACCTGGATGACTTAATCTGCTAAGCATCCATCTGACTCTTGATTTCAGCTCAAGTCTTGATCTCAGGGTCATGAATTTGAGTCTTGCATTGGGCTCCATGCTGAGCATGGAGCCTACTTACACACACACACACACACACACACACACACAGATTTTTTTAAATATATTTGCTACTGACATTGACTCATTTTCTAAACACATCCTATTATAGTTAGATGTCTTAATTTAGTCCAAAAGAGGATATTTTCCCTCCTCCCAGAGCAGACATTGGTGAATTGTTTTAGTAGGCAGGGACTAACTATAGAAAGTTTCTGCTTCCTTGTGGAACTGCTTAAAATAGCAAAAAAATATAGTAGAATTCATTGGCTTTAGCTATTCTGTTCATTATTTTTTTAATTTTGTGATCTGTTTTGAATTTTGTGATCTATTGTTAAACATACATAGATTAAAAAAAAACTTAGGTCTCAGGGATTGTTCTTTTACATGTGGCCTCTGTATTAATTTATTTAATAGTCAGGTGTTAAAATAGTTAAGCCAAAACCTAACTCGTGATTTTAATGACATGGAGGAAAGTAAAACTTTTCTCCATGGATGTTTTGAGCTATTTTTCTGTAGTATTTCTTGAGTGGAGGGTCAAGCAAATAATCTGGTTCTTTACCAGTTTTTAAAATATCATTCTGCTAAACAGTCCACATAAGCTCAATTATATTAGGAACCAGTGAAGTGAAGTTGTTCATAAAATGCTTTATTACCTTCAGTCTTTGCAGCATTTGCTGAGTTTAGATAATAAACCTGCACATAGAAGTTACTTAATTTTTCTCTGAGCAATAATTTACATTCGTGAGCAGTAGACTCTGTCATTTTCAAAGAGGCAAGAAATGAGATATTCCTACTCTTTTTCTAGTTTAACCTTAAAATGTTAGGTGTGGTTCCATTCTATAAGAAATCTCCTTTTTCACTCTAGTTATAAATACTGTTTTATGGATATCATTTGATTTTTACTTAGAATTATTATACTGGGTCATATTTTCGTACTTCATGAAAAAGTGCATGCAACTCTGGCAAGAGTGCTATCCCTCAAGGCCACAGCTAATGGTCTGGCAATGTTAGACTGAACTCAGAAACCGTACTGCAACCATAGGCTTAACAGTGCGCTTGGACAAAGTGGAGGCTGGATATTTGAAAGTAGAAGAGAAAACTGTCCACTTACATTTCCCATGGACTTTTCCCCCAGTATAAATTCTCAAACCCTACAGGTAATGTTTGCTAATTGTTATTACTTCAGCAGCCAGCCAGCCACAATAGAAATGTTATAGTGTTCCGAAAATTCAGAATATCGCTTCCTTCTAAAGAAGAGAATAGGTTATTTCATATATTCTATTTTATTTCTTATATGCTTCTTTCCAAAACAAAAGCAATTGATGAAAAGAGAGAAAAAGGCCTATCATACTCTAAAGATGGGTTAAAAGGGAAGAAGGAGTTGGATAGTGTGTTATCTACTTCGGTATAAAGTAGGAGAACTGGAGGAAGAGGGAGGGGACTGCGAAAGACAAGCACGCTCAGAGTGTGGTCCCCAGAACACCCATTAGGATCACACAGAAGGAAGCTTGTTAAAAATGTGAATCTTGGGGGTGCCTGGGTGGCTCAGTGGGTTAAGCCTCTGCCTTCAGCTCAGGTCATGATCTCAGGGTCCTAGGATCAAGCCCTGTATCAGGGTCTCTGCTCAACAGAGAGCCTGCTTCCCCCCGCCCCACCCCACCTGCCTCTCTGCCTACTTGTGATCTCTCTCTCTCTCTCTCTGTCAAATAAATAAATAAATAAAATCTTTTTTAAAAAATGTGAATCTTGGACCCTACCTCAGATCTACTGAATCAGTATCTGCTTTCTAACAAGATTCACAGGTGATTCCTATGTACCTTACCATCTAGGAAACACTGAACTAGTGGTTCTAGAACTTTACTCCAAGTCTTAGCTCCCTGACAGAGTAATGTCAGGTAAATTGTTAACCATTCTGTGTAGCAAATTTATTTGTAAAATGAGCCTAATAATAATACTTAATCGTTTTTTTCCTTTTGATGAGAATTAAGTACAATAGCTTTAAAACACTTAACGTGTCCCCCAAGTAAAGCCATCCGCAGATACCTATTCCTGGTAATAGCATTTAATTTTGTATCTCTTTTTTAAATTTAATTTTATTTTTTCAGTGTTCCAAGATTCATTGTTAATGCATCATACCCAGTGCTCCATGCAATACGTGCCTCCTTAATACCCACCACCAGGTTCACCCATCCCCCCACCCTCCCCCAAAACCCTCAGTTTGTTTCTCAGAGTCCACAGTCTTTCATGGTTCATCTCCTCCTCCAGTTTATCCCAATTCACTTTTCCTTTCCTTCTCCTAAAAATCCATGTTATTTCTTATGCTCCACAAGTAAGTGAAACCATATGATAATTGACTTTCTCTGCTTGACTTATTTCACTCAGCATAATCTCCTTTGGTCCCATCCATGTTGATATAAAAGTTGGGTATTCATCCTTTCTGATGGCTGTGTAATATTTCATTGTATCTATGGACCATATCTCTTATAAGATAACTCTACTGAGGAGTCTGAAGAAGCTAGAGATGACAAACACAAAAATTATAAGAGCTGGAAGATGAATTGTATGAGGAAAATATAATACCACTGGATTATTTAGTTTGAAAAAGAAGAACAAGGGGTCTCTTAAACTCAGTTTGCATTTCCACTTGGAAATGAATGGTTTTACATAGTAGCATAAATAGTTCAGGTAGACAAAGTCATGTGAGAAAGGGAAATATTATGTATATTGATATTGGTAGTTCATGGAGGTTTTAAATTTAATGACAAGAATGAAACTCTCCTGCTTTAAGATAGGACACAGACTGAGATGAGCCCTTCGTAAGGAGCTTTTTCCTGTCCTTCATGGCTACTGGGAGGCCCTACCAGCTTGATGTTTAGATCTGCTTCACAAAGCATTATACACACGACTTCACTTATTGGCCTTTCAGAGTCTAGAAAACTTGATGTGTAGACAGTTTTCCATGGTCTATATTGTCTGAAATATGCCCTGTCTGAAATGGGAATTTTTTATTTAATATTTTGTTTATTTGAGAGAGAGAGCAAGCAAGAAAGAGCACAAGCCAGGGGGAGAGGCAGACGGAGAAGCAGACTCCCCACTGAGCAGGGAGCCCAATGCGGGACTCCATCCCAGGGCCCGGGGATCATAAGCTGAGCCCAAGACTGACAGTTAACTGACTGAGCCACCCAGGTGCCCCAAAACTGGAAATATTCAAGTGTTAATCATTGTTACCACAGTTTACCTTAATAATGATTGGGAGGGGGTGACATAACAGCCTTCTTTTTCTACAATTCTAGACTAGTTCCTATAACTCAAGAAAGTCTGAATGATTTAAAGCAGCCTTCCAAATGGAGAAAATACTTCTCCTTTGGGTCTAGCTGAAACATGGAACCTTTAAACAAAAGATAAATTTTTAAGCAAGTTAGAAGCAAGAGAAACACATGATTTTCAATAGAACTGCTTTTGTAGCCTTGTCTTTAATGTCTACCATGAGTGCTTGTGTATGTGTGTTTAATATTAGAGTGTGATGTGAAAAGGAAACTTTAAAGAAATAAAAATTCTGGTCACTCTGGCACATTAATTGCCTGCTTTTTAGGATATCACCATATGAACTTTTAATTGTAAGTAAGTGTCCTTCTCTTTAAACCTCCAGTCTCACTGTTTGGTTGGTTTCCTGAAACCTCATGGTCTGCTGATCTGAGCAAAGACCAACTGTCAAGTATCTCGGTCCTAAGTCTGTTGCAGACTCATCCTGTTTTGCAAATCTGCAGAAAGTAAGGTAGAAACTATGATGCTTAGACAACTAAAAAAGCTAGTTAATTACTCTAGTTAGATATCTTTCTGTGGCTCCTGTTTTTGTTGCTGTTTCCAGAAGAAACTGGGTGAGGCATTTGTCTTCTTTTGTAAATGTCCGGAATACTGAGTTTTCCCCTGTTCAATTCAGAGGTTTGTTCCCCTCCCCAACTGATTACTATCATCAGGAAATTGAAAAACACTGTGGCCTTGCACTGAATTTGCTATAAATTTAATTAAAGGGAAAATTTCAGACTTGTATCAGTAGATTGTACTGTCGCACAGAACACAACTTAATAAAAGGGTATAAACATTGATGTGATGCTCTTGTCTAGCTCTGCTAATCAATTCATCTTGGTATCACTTTTTCTTTTACCAATAATCCATTTTTAATTGCATATATCGTCATTGAGTACCAAACTAGTTCTATAATGAGCATCTCTGTTTATCTCAGACAACGTATACTTTTTTTGTGGAAGGGGGTAAAGGAAATGATTGTGAGGTGAGAAATACGACATGGTCAGAAACCATATTTGCTTTAAGATGGGAAAATCTTTTTTTTCTTTTAAGATTTTATTTATTTGACAGAGCAAGAGAGAGCGAGATCACAAGTAGGCAGAGAGGCAGGCAGAGAGAAAGAGGGAAAAGCCGGCTCCCCGCCGAGCAGAGACCCTGATGCAGGGCTCGATCCCAGGACCCTGAGATCATGACCTGAGCCGAAGGCAGAGGCTTAACCCACTGAGCCACTCAGGTGCCCAAGATGGGGAAATCTTATGGGATTAAGACAACTTAAAATTTTTAATGAATCTGTATTTTTTTTAGCCATCCTAAAGAATATATGTCTAGTTTAAAGAATATATGGCCTATGGTTTGTTTCAATTCCCAGCCCAAAATGAGCATGAAATTCAGTAGATACCCCTTTACTTTGTTCATTTTTTTGAAGTGCCTGCTGTATACTAGAGAGATACCAAACTTACTATACTATGAATCCCAGGAGCACACAGGCCACTTTAGGTGATAGAAATACCAAATAATTTTGGCTGTATGCTATTTACCATACTAAAAGTGTTTGACTGCCTGGGGGTTCAGAGATGGAGGGAGAGATGGCGTAAGGGTAAATTTGAAAGGATAATCGGGAATTTTACATGTAGAAGGATCAGCAAAACATTCTAAGTAGAATACAGAGAACGTTCCATCTTTGAGTGTTAGGTCGTGTGTAGGTGTTCAGAGTGAAGGGAGTACCCACCGTAGTGAAAATCTTCATATTCCCTGGGAGTCTTGTGTCTAATGAATTGCATTAGAATTGGAGCCTCATGGTCCTCTGTTTTTGTCTCAAGGTGACCCTAAGTAACACATCTCTTTTTGTCCAGAAGCTTCTCTCTTTGATGTGAAAAATAGCATAACTGCAGTCTACCAAAACAGTGGGGGAGATGGTGAATAACTAAGTAATGTCAGACTTGTGTCCTGGGAAGGGTCACCAGTAGACTCCTCAGCTCTGCATCTTTAACGGGCATGGCCTCTGCTGCTCTGGACACAGTTGACAACATCTTTTTTATTGATTCCTTTTCCTTGGCCTGCCCTTTCTATGTTATTGTTATATTGGCCTTCCTCTCTTCTCACATTGAGAAGACTTCTTTCTCCAGGTGGCTTTTCCTGGTTCCTCAGTCACTTGTTTCCTTGGGGAGTGCTAGCATAATAGTACGACATGACATAACGTTCTTACCATTATTTCCATCATTTGTTATTTTAAATACGTATTTGATTACCTGCCTTTCTCCTGGATGATAAGCTCCCTGCAGGAGACAGTGTTGCTGGTGTTTATCACTATATATCTAGCATCTGGCACAGTCTCAAATGTTAATGTACTTAGTAAATGTGTTTGTTCTGTAAATATTTATTGAGTACGTATTATGTAGGCTAAGGAATTTGGCAATAAACAAAACATGAATATTCCTGCTCTGTGGAGCTTACTCGTTGAATGAAAAAATGAATGATCGGATGAATGAATGAAACCACCCATTCCCTGAACAATGTTAAACACTCTTGTGTTCAGCCACCATATAAAAAGTGATTGACTCTCAAATTCTCTATTTCTACAGATATCTATTCTTTGAATTCCAGGCTCAGGATTCCAAGGGTCCTTCATTAGCCATCTCGAGTAAATGTGCCCCAAGCCTCTCCAACTCAGTGTGTCTAAAGCTTGCTCCCCCATCACTGAAACCTTTTCTTTATTGTGCATTCTCTGACTTGGTAAAGGGAACTGTACATCTAATCATACATCTTGTCAGACAGTTTGTAGCTGACAGTGTCTTAAATTTCCCTTTGAAACCCCAGCCCCCCCTAATTTCTGTCACTGTTCAATTCAGGTCCCTTGCATCTCTTGCTTAGACTGTTGTAGCAAGTTTCTAACTGGTTGCTTTAATTCTGGCCTTAAGTTTTCCAGTCCACCCTTTATATGCCTACCAAAGATATCTTTATAAAAAGCAAATTGGTTGTAAGACATCACTGAGTTATATAGAAATAAAATTTGATAACTTAATATAACATTCCAGATCGGCCCCTTTTTGCCTCTGCAGCCTCTTCACACATTCTGCTTCCTTGTGACCAGTTGACCCTCCCTGCCATGCTATTTGCAGTTCCCTTCGTGTGCATGTCAGTTTCATCTCTCCGGGCCTTGGCTCCTGATCTTTCAGCTGAGGGTCCGCCCCTATCCTGCCTATTCAGTGCACCAGTATACTCCTTTTCCAAAATTCATTTTTAGGCTCATATCTGCTCAGCTCTGGATTCTTTTCTTACTGCCCCCCTGCAATATTGTCTAAGTAACAACATACCCCCACTAAAAAAATAAAAATAAATCTCTATTGTATCCTGTGGTTAAATGCCTCTCCTAGAACTTTATCCTTATTTCTTTAAATCTCTTTCTCTCAGCCTCTTGATATAATTTGTTCACCTTTATTGAGACATTTTTGACATACAACATTGTGTAAGTTTAAAGTGTACAGCGTGATGATTTTGTATATGTATATATTACAGAATGATAATCATAATAAGGATAGTTTGCACATCTGTTACCTCCCTTATTTGTGTGTGTGTGTGTGTGTGTGTGTGTGTGTGCTGAGAGCACTTAAGATCTCTTCTTTTACCAGCTTTCAAGGATACCGTACAGTACCTCTTGTTAACTATAGTTTCTATACTGTACAGTAGATTCCTTAGAACTTACTCATACTGTAAGTTTGTATCCTTTGACCACTGTCACTCATTTCCCCCAACTCCCAGCCATTAGCAGCCCCCAATCTACTTCTGTTTTTATGAGTTCAGCTTTTTAGATTCCACACTATAAATTACTTCACTTTGCATAATGTCCTCAAGTTTCATCTATATTATTACAAATAGGAAGACTTCTTCCTTTTTTAAAGCTGAATAATATTCCTTTGTGTGTTTGTGTGTTTCACATTTTTTTAATTATTAATTTTTTATTTTTTATAAACATATAATATATTTTTATCCCCAGGGGTACAGGTCTGTGAATCGCCAGGGTGTTTCACATTTTTAACTCCATCTTTTTTTTTTTTAAAGATTTTATTTATTTATCTGTCAGAGAGAGAGCGAACGAGAGCGAGCACAGGCAGACAGAGTGGCAGGCAGAGTCAGAGGGAGAAGCAGGCTCCCTGCAGAGCAAGGAGCCCGATATGGGACTCGATCCCAGGACACTGGGATCATGACCTGAGCTGAAGGCAGCTGCTTAACCAACTGAGCCACCCAGGCGTCCCTAACTCCATCTTTTGACGGACATTTAGGTTGCTTCCATGTCTTGGCTATTGTCAAGTAATACTGTAATATAGTAATTACTGTAATGCAGTAATACTGCAGTGACCATAAGGGTGTAGATATCTCTTTTAAGATCATGACTTCATTTCCTTCAGATACATACCCAGAAATAAGATTGCTTAATCATATACAGTACTTCTTTTTTTAATTTTGATGGGAAGTTCCATACTGTTTTTCATAGTGGCTATACCAGTTTACATTCCCACCAACAGTGCACCAGGATTCCTTTTTCTCTTTACCTTTGCCAATACTTTTAATCTCTTGTGCCCTTGATCTCTTTTCAGAAAATCTCTTGAACGTATGCTCTGTGCTTTGCACTATGCCAAGTGCTTTTCATTTATTAGCTTATTTATATTCATAGTTGCCCTGTGAGGTGAGGTAGGTATTATCATCTCCAGATGAGGATGTCATAGAAGTGACTTATCCAAAGTTACATTATTATTGAACGCCAGAAAGTAAGATTTGAGCCAAGAATGTTAGGTGACACCAAAGCCTGTGCTCCAGGCACTCTACATTACTGCCTTTCTTAAGTGACTGGAAGAAAACTTGACAAGCTTTTTTACTCTTTTGCTCCCCTGGATATGCCTATCTTTGGCTTAAAGGATAGGTTTCTGTTGGTATATAGTCAGAGCATACTAACAGCTTGTCACCTGATTTAATGACCATGGATCCAAGGAGTTGTAGAGAGCTCTCAGCAGTCTGACCTGATGCTTCTGATTTTGCTTATCCCCACAGAACTTGTGGTGGAAGTAAAAAGACAAGAAGAGACTGAACGATAGTTGAATGAAGAAAACAAAACAAAACAAAAATACAACAAAAACAAAGTTTTTCTTCAACTAGTTATTATTATATATTCAAATATGTAGAAAAGTTGACAGAATAGTACAGTGAACCACCATATGTATGCTATCTCGATTTCACAGTTGTTGACATTTTGCTCTATTTGCTTCATGTCCTCTTATATATTTGCTTTTATTTTTATTATAAATTTACATAAATATATATCTGTATAAACATATAGATATGACTTAAATATATAAAAATTTATTTGCTAATTTTCTTCTGAGCCAAGTGTCATATGTCACCCTAAATACTTCACATTCATCTCCTAACAATAAGAATATTTCTCTTCATGAACCACATTATGATACTTAGCAAAATTAGCAGTAATTCCGTTACATCAACTGTTGAGTCAATATTCCATTTTCCCTCACTGTCCCAAGAATATCTTTTATAGCTGTTTTCCTCTGAGTTATAGTCTAGTCATGGTCCATGGGTTGCATTTGGTCGTGTCTTCAATCTCTAACCTCCAACCCCCATGACGTCGACTCATGTAGAGCTCAAAGAGCTTGAAGAGTACTTTGTGAAATCTCCCAAATTCTGGATTTGTCTGATTGGTTCTTTGTACTATAATTTGTTTCTTTGTCCTCATTTCTTTGAAGTGGGAGTTAGGTTTACAGATTTGATTAAATTCAAATAAAACATTTAGCAAGAATATTTCATAGGCAATATTGCCTACTTTATATATTAGGAGGTACGTGATTTTTTTTTGTTTCACTATTAGTGATCTTAAATTAATTCACTTTGGGTAATGACTACCACATTTCACTCTGGTAGTCATATGAGTCAGTGCTCATATTGTCCCAGATTTGACTAATGAGAGTCTCTTCAGGGTTGCTTCTATTCCATTTTACAAGGCCCCATCTATTTCTCTTCACATACTTTTTTTTTTTTTGCAATATAGCATAGGAACATGTTTCAAGCTTGCTTTGTATTCTCCACACCCCAGGATGGAAATTAGCCATTTTTCCAAGTTGTGGTGGTTCCAGAAAAGGAGAATTGTTGTGCTTTTTATTTGTTTTGTTTTTGTTTTTTAGTTTAATGATTCTCCCTTTTTTCCCTGCCATACAGACCTTCCTTCATTGAGTTCTATATTAAATCAGGATTACTAACAGATTCCAGTATCCAAGGCAAGAATGGAATGGGGTAAAGTAGTGGTCTTTGGTATGCCAGAGGAACTCTTCTAGCTTAAAGCAATCACTTCCTACTTTGGCAGCCTACTAGTAAAATATCCTGTCTCTGGTCCTTCTCCCTCTACCTATGATTTTTCTTTTTCTTTCTCCCTATCTCCCTATTTATTCTACATTGACCTTTACTTGTATTTACCTATGTAAAGGATTTTGGAGTTAAGTGTTTAAGCTTTGCAAAATGACCATTTCCGGCAGCTGTTTCAGCTAATTAATTTGATGTTTAGGTTTTGATATGATCTTGCTTAATATTAATTTATACTTATCTTAAGAAGGTTTCTTTCGCTGATGAGGCTGTGATGACTGCTGTTTCTTTCAGTTCTTGAATGGTGGTTGGCCAGATTACCTGTATGTTACATGTATTTTTTAAGATTTTATTTATTTGTCAGAGAGAGCACACAAGCTGTGAGAGCGGCAGGCAGAGGGCAAGGCAGAGGGAGAAATAGTCTCCCCACTGAGTAAGAAGGCCAAGGCAGGACTCAATACCAGGACCCCGGGATCATGACCTGAGCCAAAGGCAGACCCCTAACTGACTGAGACACCCAGGTGTCCCTGTATGTTAGATTCTTGTCAGTCATGGTTTGGGTGTACACCTTCCCTTAGATTGGATTTTCTACACCTGTTGCATTCTTTTCTGTCATTTGGCCAGGATTGAGTTAAATAGGTATTTTTTTCCTCACTGTACCCCAAATCAGTGAAGACAGCATTTTACCCACATTTTCCTTGCATAAATCTCTCTCTCCAGATTGGGGTGGGCAGTGAAGTCTCATTGTGTTAAGGGATGAAGGAAAATTACTGGATTGTTTGGATTTTCCAGGAAAGGGGGAGCATTTCAAAAATCTGGTGAATCAAGACAAATATAAAAAACTGATTAAGGATAGGACTGCCTGTTTTTATACTTTGCCACATAGCATGTGTTTAAGTGAATTTGCCTATAATTTGTCTTCAAATGCTGACATTTAATTCTTAGGCTGTACAATTGTGCTGGCTTTTTCCAGAGTAAAATTCTTATTCTGTATCCAAGCTAATATGTTCATCTACTATAAACATTACTGTCTATGGTAACAGCCAGGCTAAAAAATTCTTTTTATATATATCATAGCTGACAGGAACTCTTGGGACCATCACACATCATTCTTGTCTTTTGAAGCTTACTGACAAAAGGCATGGCAATGTAAAACCAGCCTGATCTGAAATAGATTGACTTTGAAATCATATTAGCTTATACAGAACACTGTTCATTCTATTGTTATTGTTTATAAGATACTGAGTATTCAACAAGCTTTTCTAATTAATGTATTCTTTAAACTTAGTAACCTACCCTTTTATTAGAACTGCTCCTCTTCTATTAGCTGTCTCTGGCTCCTTTTTTTGTTAAAGGTTAATAATGAGAATAATGAAGCAATTGGTTATTTATGCAGTCATGATTGGCAAAAGTTATTAGAACAGGAACCTGCCCAGAGGCGATGATTAGGTTATGAAAATGTTAAGGAATACTGAAACCAGTCACCATTTTTGACATTTATGAAATACTGTTCCCACCCTTAATCATGATGACCTGTTATAAAAGAAATTATACAGAATAATCTCATTGGACAGTAATTTCTATACCAACAGCATACATTATTTAGTGCAAAGGGGGAGATTTGGAAATGATCTGAGAGAAAATTGGGCCTGGGGAGGAAAGTACCACAATGAGAAGAAACAGAACTCTCTCTTGGGTGGAACTGTCTCCCACACACCTAATCTACAAAGTTAGGTGACCTTTCCAATTAGCATCTTCATCTTGAGCACTTTGCAAGTTTGAGGAGCTGTAGAGGAGGATATCCCTAGTTAGGCTGCTGTGTTCTTCATGAAAAATGTAGAGAGATATATGGGCAGAAAATTTCCTGATGATGGTTTTATTAATGAAACACTGACTTAATTGACATTATAGAAAAACAAAATAAGACAAAAACCTAATCATAATTCCTTTATGTTTAGTATGGTTAGAACTTTCTTTGTAGATTAGGCACTAATTTTTACCACAGCACTATTATCACTTCTACTCTGCATTTTTTGTAGCAGTTTCTTTAAGATAGAGTACATACAATAAGATTTGCCCTTTTGAGGTGTGCAATTCAATCTATGACCATACCACCCTGAACGCACCCAGTCTGGTCTGAAGTGTGTAATTCATTATTTTGAGAATATTCCCAAAGCTGTGTGAACGCAACCGTCTAATTCCAAAACATATTCATTACCTACCCCACAGAACCAGTACCCGTCAGCAGTTGCTCCCTATTCTCCCTCGCCCACCCCAGCTGCTAGCAAACCCTAATGTACCCTCTGTCTATATGGATTTGCCTATTCTGGACAGTTTTTCCCTTCAGCTTTTCTCATGTAATATGTACTTCAGAAAATTGGAGAAGAGGACAAAAAGGGAACATGGATGAATTAAAAAAATAAAATGTGATCTTGTATACTTAAAACCAAGTATTTTTTCCCCTAGTTCATTAGAATAAGTATTTAAAACAATGACAAATCCCCCACATCTTTATATACATAAAATCATACAATATGTGGCCTTTCATGTCTGTCTTCATTAGCATAATGTACTCAAAGCTCATCCATTTTGTAGCATGTAGCAATACTTTGTTTCCTTTTATTTTCCTTTTATGGCTGAAGAGTATTCTATTATATAGATATACCACATTTAGTTTATCTATTAACACTTGATGACACTTGAGTCGTTTTCACTTCTTCACTATTATGAAGAATGCTGCCCTGAATATTCACGTACAGGTTTTTGTATGGACCTCTGTCTTTTATTCTCTTGTGTTTATACCTAAATGTGCAATTGCTGAGTCATATGTAACTCAATATCTAACTTTTGAGGGTACTGCTAAATTATTTTCCGAAACAGCAGTGCCATGTTACATTCCCATTAGCAATATAAGAGGGTTGTAATTTTTCTACATCCTTGTCAAAGCTTTTTATTGTCAGTCTTTTTGATGACAACCATCCTAGTAGATTCAAAGTGGTATCTCATATTCTGTTCTTGATTTGCATTTTCTTAATGTTTAATGATATTGGGCATATTTTCTTGTGCTGCCTGGACATTTGTATATCTTGGGAAATGTCTATTCAAGTTCATTGCCCATTTTTAATTACGTTAAGTAGTTCCTTACTGTTGAACCGTGCAAGGTCCTTATATATTCTGAATACCAGTCTCTTATCATCTCTATGATTGGCAAATATTTTCTCTCATTCTGGAGGTTGGTTTTTCAATTTCTTAATAGTGTCCTTTGAACCAGAAGTAGGTTTTTTGTTTTATTTTTAAAATTTTGAAGTCCGATTTCTATATTTATTCTTTGGTTTCTGTGTCTTCAGGTGACCATTACCTAATCCAAGATTACAAAGATTTACTTTTTATGAGTTTTACAGTTTTAGCTCTTATGTTTAGGTCACTGATCCATTTTCACTTAGTTTTAGTGTATGGTGTGAGATAGGAATCTAAATTCATTCTTTTGCATGTTTGTTTTTATTCGTTTACATGTAAAGATTTCAGAGAGAAATTTCTGCTCAAATGAGATGGCCGTTGCTACTCTTTGTGAGTTATTGTTTTCATGATTTTTTTTGGTAGATATATGTACTGTGTTCATCTACTTGTGCTCTCATCAAATACGGTTGCATTTTTGTCTCTCCTTTGTTTACTGGAATCTGAAAAGCAGTACTGATAGATACAGTTTGAATCAGCTTTTTCGTTTTTTCCCTTAATTTGCAATCTCACCTCTTCAGCTACAGTATAGAGAATGCCAAGAACTTCTAAGTCTCTATCAGAAATATCTATCAGAACAGCAAGAGAAGCTCACCATGTCTCTCTCAGAACTTGGTGCTGCTAGAATGCAGGAACAACAGGTAAGCATCTTTATTCTTACCTTTTCTTGACTTTAATGGATTAGCAAGATGTCAGAAGGAGCATTTGCCTTTGCTTTGAGTCACAGAATATAACATTGTCTTAAAGCATATAAATATATCATGTGATTGAATTGTGTCATTTACTTCTTTTTTTTTTTTTTTTCATCTCCTGTTCCTGGGGCCCAAAGGTCAGGAATGATTACTTAAAGCAGGCTGTGGGTCAGTGAGAAAGCTCCTACTTGTCTGAAACCACAGCAGAAATGGTAAAGAAAACTCACTACTCTGTTGCTTAATGAAGAAGATCACGGGGCTATTTGCTACCCATTGTCCTTATGGAAAACACTAATGAGCCTTTCCTAACTCACGTTTTACATTTTTGGAATAATAAAGTGACTGGTGCCTTATAAAATCTTTAATTGGAGAAAACTGAAATATTTTGCATGATTTTATATTTGTATGTATATATTAATCACATAAGTATGTATGAGAGTCTTCATATATAAATCTACATATATATCATTAAATGGTATATATCGTATAATTAAATGTTCAGAACCCTGCCAGTCGTAATATGAAACAAGCTCTAAAAACTTATTTCTTGCCCTCTAGCAAGTGATACTTTGTATCTGTTTCATATCCAAATGAGTTTAAATCTTCAAATGAATGAGAATAGTAAATGTTATATACTAAAACATTGTAGAAGAAACTGTGCAGTAGGGCGTAAGCCATTCATATTAAAGCCTGGCGAATGTGCTAACATGCTATCTCCCCCTTGTGAATAATATCACAAACCTGTGAATGGTTTTTTGCAGTGCTTCTAAAGAACATCATTGCTGTTTAGCCTAGAGACCACTACCTCAGATAAGTTAAGAGTTTGGGCCAAGAAAACTTCAGTTTTGAACTTGAAGTTTAGACTCATAGAAAGGTTAAGATAATAAATAATAATTTTGTTGGAATGTTATGTAGCTCAGACCTATAACATATCCTTGTTTTGAAGTCACAACATTGATAAGAAACGGCCTCACCTGGCTGGCTTGGTCAGTAGAGCATGCAGCTCTTGATTTCAGGGTGGTGATTTCAAGCAGAAAATGGCCAAAGTATGAATGGCTTATTTGAGAGCTTGTTTGGAGGTTCTAGCAGGGGAGCGCAGCTACTTGTATACCCTTGACCGAAGAACGGTCCTCTCCTCTATCGGGGAAGGTCGTCCTCTTCGACCGAGCACGCAGCTTCGGGAGGGACGCACATGGAGTGGTGAGGGAGGAAGGGACCCCCGCCTAGCCAGCCAGATCAGCCGAATCAACACTGGCGATCAATGGGGTGACAGATGTCACAGCCAGATCGCCCTCACATCCTGAATGGCTTATTTGTATCCTAACTTGAAATCATTTCTTTTGTTCTGTTTTCTGAAAAACCTAGATGAGGCAGAGGATGGTGGCAGCTAATCTTGATGGTTTGGCTGGATTTTTCCCTGCCTCTTTGAAAGCAGGGCAGGCAGTTTTTAAGGTGGTCCTTCTGTGTTGTTCTCGGGTAGGTTGGAGAAAATTGTACCACAAAGATCAGATTTCTGACCTTTACTCTTGTATTACCACTCCTTCCCTCTGTGTGACAAAGGTGTGTTGGGGGCACAAAAATGAAGGGCAGCCCATTTTTCAAGAATATTGGAGAGGAGGAAGAGGGTTTTTCGGTTGCCAGTGTAGAGCCTTAGGACCTTAAAGATAGAGACTGAGAGTCAAGGAATAATCATAAGATGGCTCTGAAGACATCCAGGGGCTTCGAAAGACTTCTAGATAAGTAAGCCTCACTCTTTTTTTTTTTTTAATCTACTTTTGCAATTGGGGGGAATCAAAGTTTCTCGGTATTAATGTTTTTATGTTTAAGTTAGTGATTTTTAAAGGTTTCACTGAGACCCATCGTAATTAACACTGACTAACCTTAACTTTGAAGAACAAAACTAAAAAAAAAATCACTAATGATAGAATGAAAATGTTGGCCAAATATATGGAGAGAGCACTCTCAAAAACAAAAACAAAAAAGATACTTTTGAATTTTCATTTTGACTTAGTCATGAGAAAATTTTAAAGCCATGTTTTCAGGAAGTGCCTGATAGTCAAGTCATTATGTCTCATGTGCAATGAAAATGAAATTCAAGTCACTTATGGGCTCTGCCACTTGAATTTAGGGAATATAAGTTTCTTTTTGAATGCCAACTGGAGATTGTCATCTTGCCTCCTGTGTATCTGTTTTGTTGTGACAGACTTCTTTTACCTAACAAAGGTAAACACCTTCTCATTTCCTTTCATGGGAATTGGGTAAGTTTGGTCAACAAGTTTGCTTTATGTCAGGAAGGGCATCACTGTAATAACTCTGCTTCTGAATGAGGATGTCAGGTAAATATTAAATTTTATTTGTTCTCAAAATAAGGTATTTTTTTAATTTAACTGATGTTCAGATTTTGTGATGGAGATGGCAGCAGTTCATTTTTCATGAGGCATTTATTTGATTTTAAGAGACTTTATGTTTCTTCTTTGCATTGTTGGCATCTGGCTCAAATTGCATGTAAATTTTGCTTATAGTTTAATTAAATCCACAGTGCTCCAGAAGAATGCCCTACTGTGTGATTTTCTTCTTTGACTTCTGCCATTTCCTTGAAACTACTCCATTTACAAGGTGAATGCTTTCCTGTTTCTCCCTCATCCTCTTTCTTGCTATGCCTCAAAGGTGAATTTTCTCATTTATTTAGCCTGGATTCATTGTGGATTCTAGAAATATTTTTCACTTGTTCTATATAGATGAAAATATTTCATTGATGTGTTTCTTTTCTTCATTTCCCTATCTTAAAAAGTAATTCTTACCCATAGTATAACCATGGTCTTAGATGTGGGAGGATCTACTAACTATAGTTTTGTCCTACGTACATTTTAGAATATAGCTTTTCTTTTCTTTTTTTTTTTTTTTCAAAGATCTTATTTATTTGCCATAGATAGAGAGAGAGAGTACACACAAGCAGTTAGAAAGGCAGACAGAGGCAGCAAGAGAAGCAGGCTCCCTGCCGAGCAAGGAGCCCGATGCGGGACTCAATCCCGGGACCCCGGGGTCATGACCCGAGCCAAAGGCAGCGGCTTAACCAACTGAGCCAACCAGGCGTCCCTAGAGTATAGCTTTTCTTATCACAGTTGAGTGTTATTTCTCTTTTGTGGATCTGAACTTAATGTTACCTCAAACTATGATGCTTATAACTTCTACTTTAGTCTTAATAGGCTCTACCACTTTAGAAATGTTACAGTATTTCTGAAGTATTCTTTATATGAAGAGAAAGCCTAGGTAGCATTTTGAGTAGCTTCTCCCATTGTCACTCAAAAATGTTGGTATGTAAGCCTACCTAATTGTTTTTCTTACCTCTTCATTTTTTTTTTTGTCAAGAAGATATAAAAGGGAACATTTGGAATCTTCTTGAGATTTCCCCTTTTCTATAAAGTGGACAAAATCATTATTACTTTTCAGCCATGGGCAGTAGATATTAATGAATCTCTGCTGTTCTGATCTGGTAAAAGGCCTTTTATAGGAACTTTTCCATCTTGTTCATAATTACTTGTTCCATATTTCTTAATTTGGGTCTGGGTCATGGATTGAACAGAATTTGAAAAATACTAAAGATAAATCATTGCTGAGTATATGTTTAATGTTTCTCAGTGGTTTCTACTACCATTGTCTCCATAGTTTTGTAAAAAGAGTTTTTGTTGTGCTTAGGGCCACAGTACCTTAGGACTACTTCCTATTCCGTGATTACTTTCATCTATTTTTTTTGGCTAAATTTTTCTTGTTGTTGTTTAACTACCATACGTAGTCATGTGGCAGTTGAGTTTCTTACCATTTTAATTCTAATTTTATTCATTTTAATAAGTATTTAATGTGTAATATTTATTTTATTTCCATCTAGTACTAAGCTACCTTTAAATTTGTTATAAGAAGCCCAAATTTTATTGGCTTCACCGTACTTCTGACAAACCAAATCAAAGAAAAAGTCATGCTTTTTGGGTATCTATAACAGAATGTCTGGCTCAATGTACTAAGCTCACAGAATAAAAGATCTATAGAGATAACAAGAATATGATTAACAGCTGACTTCTCATCAGAAACAATAAAGGATGGGGCACCTGGGTGGTTCAGTGGGTTGGGCCGCTGCCTTCGGCTCGGGTCATGATCTCAGGGTCCTGGGATCGAGTCCCGTATCGGGCTCTCTGATCAGTGGGGAGCCTGCTTCCTCCTCTCTCTGTCTGCCTCTCTGCCTACTTGTGATCTCTCTCTGTCAAATAAATAAATAAAATCTTAAAAAAAAAAAAAAGAAACAATAAAGGAAAGAGGCAGTAGGTTGGTATAGACAGACAAAGAGCTAAAGAGGGCAGGGTGAGGGGTGCTGGGGAACAACCTAGCAGTCAAGGAAAGCTATCCTTCAGAAGTGAAGTTGAGATAAAGACAATCCTAAATTAAAAACGTAAACCTGGTGATTCACAGACCTGTACCCCTGGGGATAAAAATATATGTTTATAAAAAATAAAAAATTGGGGCACCTGGGTGGCTCAGTGGGTTAAGCCGCTGCCTTCGGCTCAGGTCATGATCTCAGGGTCCTGGGGTCGAGTCCCGCATCGGGCTCTCTGCTTAGCAGGGAGCCTGCTTCCCCTCTCTCTCTCTGTCTGCCTCTCCGTCTACTTGTGATTTCTCTCTATCAAATAAATAAAATCTTTAAAAAAAAAATAAAAAATAAAAAATAAAAACTTATTAAAAAAAAAAAAAAACGACTGAGAGAGCTGGTTGCTAGCGTACCTGCCTTACAATATATACTAATAGAAGTTTGTTCGTATGAAAAGAAATGACATAAAATGGTGATTCAAATTCACTGAGAAATAGAGCACTGGTGAAAGTAATTATGTATCCTTCTTTTCTCAAATAGCTTAAAAGATACTTGAATAAAACAATAATTATAAAACTGTATCATTGAGTTTATAAGATATAAAGATGGTATGTGTGTCTATTTGCACAAGGGGAAGAGAGTAGAAGAGAGCTATATTGGAGAAAGTTTTCTGTTACTGGGATAAAACTCTTTATTCATAAATAATATGATCTTGTATGTAGAAAATCTTACAGAATCAGAAAAAAACCTGATAGAGCTAATGAATGAGTTCAGTAAGGTTGCAGGATACAACAAGATCAATAGGCAAAATAAATTTTATTTCTCTTTACTACCAGTGAACAACTTAAAAAATGGATATATATTTAATGAAAGCAGTGTAAGACTTATACACTGAAAACAACAAAACACTGCTGAGAGAAATTAAAGATCTAAATAAATGGTATTCCATGTTTATGGATTGCAAGACTCAAGACTGTTAAAGTGTCAGTACTTTCCAAGTTAATCTGTAGATTCATTGCAGTTTCTATCAGCTTTCCAGCAGATTTTGATAATTTTTTTTGCAGAAATTGATAAGGTGATAAAATTTATATGGAATTACAAAGGAATAAGAATAGCAGAAAACAATTTTGAGAAAGAAGAGCAAATTTGAAGATTATTCTTTATAATTTCAAAATTTACTCTAAAGCTACAGTATAATAAAAATTTAACCTAACTCACATGACTTTTCCCCCTTGCCAAAACCACACAACCACAAGGAATGTATTCTGTCAACAACCTGAAATTGGAAGCAGGTTGTTCTCAGATATTCCAGATTAGAGCCGAGTCCAGCTGACATCTTCCAGTCTTAGGAGAAACCAAGCAGAGAATCTAACCAAGCCTGCCTGGACTTCTGACTTACAGAACTATCAACTAATGAATTTGTGGTTTATTTTAAACCACTGCATTTGTGGCAATTAGTTATGCAGAAATAGAAAACAAGACATACAGTATTCACGAGATTATGGTTCACACCATCTATATGATGGGCATATAGATCAATGCAACAGAACTATGAATTCAGAAATAAACTCTAGCAATTATGGTAAATGATTTTCAACAAAGATGCTCATGCAGTTCATTGGGGAAAAAATAACGTTTTCAGCAGGTAAATTGATAGGACAATTGGACACTTACAGAAAAGATAAATTTAGACCCTTCATACCATCCACAAAATTTTTTTTTAGCCATCCACAAAGATTAACTTCAACATTATTCCAACATTAAGGATACCTTTTTTTGAAACCTAAGTTCAGATACTAATTTTTTTCAGTACCAGTTTTGTTTTCTTTAAGTGCAGTGCTCTTTTATGTATATTGCAGTAACCATCTGAACTTAAACACTGATCACAATATATCATTGAGTCTTATATAATTAATAGTAACCACAAGTAATGCCTTTAAATAAGGATAAAAGTATTATTCTATGGTACATAAAATTCTTAATAAGAAAGAAAAAATCTAGTGGATGTTCTGAGATTCCAGTAACTGCAAAAATCAAGAGATTCCAGAACAGTGCCTGGAGCTTTGCTCTTCAGAACCATATTAAGACCATTTCAAAATGCCTGGGTGTCTTGCTGGTAAATTCAGTGTGCTTATAGGTTTGTTTCCCAAATCCACTCTAAAAGCTGAACTTTGGGGCACCTGGGTGACTCAGTGGGTTAAAACCTCTGCCTTTGGCTCAGGTCATGATCCCAGGGTTCTGGGATCGAGCCAGGCATCAGGCTCTCTACTCAGCAGGGAGCCTGCTCTCCCCCCATCCCCTACCTGCCTCTCTGCCTACTTGTGATCTCTATCTGTCAAATAAATAATTAAATCTTTAAAAAAATAAAAATAAAAGCTGTAACCTTAAGTCAAGAAATAATGCTAATCAATAAAATATATACTTTTAATAGCCAAGGAAAAAGAGTAAGAAATGCTTGACAGGTCAGTGCACTTAATAAATCTGTTACTGTATCAGGCATGTTGCAAAGATTTTCTCTTCGGGGGGAATTAATATTAAAGTGTTCTCCATTTGTTTGAATCATAATGATAATGAAGGTCCTCAAGTCCCAGCAAACTTTGTTGACCTTGGCATACTGTGCATGAATTTTGAAACGTAAGATGACTATGCCTATTAAATTTCTCTGCCACCATGAATTGTGAGGATTAGGCTAAGGCAAACAATTAGAAGGGTCGTTATTTATCTCCCACCACCACCACCTAATCAAATACATTCTTAACCTCAGTCCATGGGATTTTGGCTTATCTACTCTTCTGATGTCCTTTACCCAAAAAGTAAAGTTAAAATGTGGCAGAATTTAAAATATCATTATAAAAAAAAAAACAGGTAATATAAAGAATATGCCTGAGAGAGAGTAGAGAGAGACAGAGACCAGAGAATACAATGCTTTATCAAAATGCAGAAAAATTTGCTGAAATGTAAGTTAGGAGAACTCCAATAAAGAACATGAGAAGTCTGAATACTTGGTCACATTTACTAACTCTGACTAACTGCATGTTACTGGTCTTTTAAAGTGTAAGTTATATTACTTTAGGAAATTATAACTCAAAGCATAGACTATAGAAAACCTATAGACAGTAAAAAGATCAATGATTGCCTGGGGTCAGTGGGGGGGGAGAAATAAATAGATAGAGCATTTCTTAAAGCCCATGGAACTCTATAACACAGAGACACAAAGAGTAAAGCCTAATGAAAATAATGGATTTTGTGAACTTCAGGTAATAATGCGTCAGTATTGATTAATCAGTTGTGACAAATAAACTACACTTACAGATGATGTTAAAAATCAGGGAAACATGAGGTAAAGAGAGGCTGTATATCTTGTCTGTCTAAAAGTTTTTAAATCTACTTTTCAATTTAAATGCTTTAAAATGTCTATTAATGTAAAAAAAATACAATGAAAATAAAATGCAGGGTATTATACACTCTAAAGTTGTTACCAAAATTTGTTTTATATTTTTAATGAACTATGTTCTCTTGGCCGTTGGCTGGAATGTCACAAGTTACTTAACTAGAGAGCAAGCATAGCCATCTAGTATCTGTATTTTTAAGCTTAATTTTATTTTTTTTCATATTTAATACATGTCATTTAATCCATGCAACAAGACTGAGATAATCCTTTTTTGAAAGTAGTGTATTATCTCTTCTTTCTAACAAATATCCACAAAATTTAATGGCTTAAAATACACATTTATTTTCTCACAGTTTCTGTGGGTCAGAAATTCAGTCAAGTCTTAGGTGGTTCCTGTGCTTCAGGGTCTCTTGCAGGCTGCAATGAAGGTGTTGACAGAGGCTGTGTTCTTATGTGAAGGCTTGACCAGGGAGAGGTAGAATCTGCTTCCATGCGTATCACATAGTGGTTGGCAGAAATCAGTTTCTTACAGGTTTTTGGACTGTAGGCCTCCGAGCTGGCTAACGGCTGGAGGCCACCCTCAGTTCCTTGCTATGTATGCCTCTCCAGGGTGGCTCCTTGTTTCATCAAAATGTACAAGCCAAGAAGGTGAGAGAGACTACTTACTAACAAGACAGAAGTTGCCGTTTTATATAACGTAATAGAAGGAGTGATCTTTCATCACTTTTGCTATATTAGAGGCAAGTCCTAGGTCCTGGTACACACAAAAGGAGATGATCACACACAAGAGCAAGATCCCAGGAAATAGGGATCCTTGGGTTCATCTGAGAAGCTACTTGCCATAGTCAAGAAATTAAGCAGGTTGTATACCACAGCGGTATTTGAATTATCTGTCTGGAAATATATTAAACTCTTGGGGCATATTTCTGTAGGTAGGATTCTAGATTGTTTTGTGAAAGTTTTTATCTTTATTTTCAGTTGTCTATAGTCTTGATTTTTCTCGTACTTTATATGAATTTTGTGCTAGAGAAGTCATGGTGGCTGTCCAATCTGCAGAATGGATTATTTTTACTAGTTCTTAAATATTTTACTTTTCAGTATATTTTCCCCATTATCTCATTTATTATGGCCTTTTTGTCATTTATTGGACATTTATACTAATTACCATAGACCATTTCCTACCAATTTGAGAGAAAAGATCAGTTTCTATACACTCCATTGAAAGTCGTGCATACCTAACTCAGATCTTTAAATAAGGCTAATTGAATAAAAATAAATAAATATTTGAGGAAATACTGTATGTCTCATAATCACCGAAAACCAAATCAACATGAAAGACATATATTTACTATTGTCTTAATGTTAATTTTTTCAAATCAAATTATTTGATAATTGGTACTGAGTGCAGTCTTTCACATACTTGGATATTCACAAGTATTTTTCAAACCAGAAAGTCTATTTTTCAGTGCAACCTAGACACCAGTACTTGATTATTGACTTTAAGAAATTGGTTTTTTAGGGGCGCCTGGGTGTCTCAGTGAGTTAAGCCACTGCCTTCAGCTCAGCTCATGATCCCAGGGTCCTGGGATCAAGCCCCACATCGGGCTCTCTGCTCGCCAGGGAGCTTGTTTCCCTTCCTCTCTCTCTGCCTGCCTCTCTGCCTACTTGTGATCTCTGTCTGTCAAATAAATAAATAAAATCTTTTAAAAAAAAAAGAAATAGGTTTTCTACTAGTTGGTTGCAAATTCAAAATTAAATAAAAAATATTTAAACTGATAATACAGTATCAACAACATTGAACTTTATATGTTCTCTACATTAGATATGATTGGTATACATGGACAAAATATGTTGAACAACTTAGGTTATGGTCACTTTTTGTGGAGTCAATGTTGTTTGCCCTTGTATCTGAGTATTTTGGTATTTTTTTCTCAGCCCTACATCTCAGAATGCTATTTTGTTTATTTCAAGTGGCTCTAAGAGTGTGCTAGCTGTCATAGGTCATCATGTAATAGGAAAAGGAATCTAATACTAAACAGATTGTCTATTACATGATTCCATGTAATAGAAATGAGGTATCTAAAATAGTGAAATTCTTGTAAACAAAGTAGAATGGTAGATGTGCTGGGGGAGAGGAGGAAAAGGTAGTTAGTTTTCAATGGATATAGAGTTTTACTTTTGCAAGATGAAAAAGTTTTAGAGTTCTGTTATACAATAATGTATATGACTAAAACTAGTTTATTTTATCTTTAGAAGTGGTTAAGATGGTTTGATTTTGTCTGTGATTTTGACCACAATTAAAAATAAATAGATTGTGCCAGCCCAGGAATGAATGAATTTTTACTCATGAAACATAAAGTCTTGATCTGGAACCAGGTCTATTGACTGCAGTATATAAGCAGTCACAATAGTCATACTTGATTTTATAGAGGTAGCAACAACCTGCTCATATAAGAAGTCTAAGTGCAGAAAAGAGAATTGGCCCACTTTTTATTATTACATTGATATCAGACTACCATCCATCTGCGCTCTTTCTAAGCTGGGCTTTTAATCAAAGGACCAAGGTACCAGCTGGAAGAATTCCTAGACAACCTTTTCCCCCATTTTGGATGGGATTACTGACATTCATATATCAAGTATCACTGACAAAGGTATATCACAGCACCCTCCAAGTAAACATAGTATCTCAGAAAATATAATATCTCTCTTATTTACGGAGTCAGACTTTCTCATAACTTCTCTTCCTTCAGGTGCCTGCTAACTAAGGTAAACTTCAAACACTCTTATTACCCGATTTTTAGTCTTTTTTTACTCAATGAACATTAAATTATTTCTTTCCTTGTTAACTTTTTATTTGAACCCTTGCTAGCCTGTTTGCTGCTGCTTTCAAATTAATATGGTTTTGAGCCTTAGCATATTATTTGATTGGTTAATCCTGTCATTATAATAATAACACTCATTATCTGATTGAAATTTTAAAGTTCATGTCAATGTGTAAAGATTAATATTCTCATATGGGAGAAAGAAAAGTGGAATAAATAGGTTAAGATGGAATTGTTTATTTGGTAAATGTCTACTGAGCACCTACTATGTGCTCACTGTTTTGAGTGTTCTGGATACAGATCTTGCCTTCATGGGCCATATAATCTCAAAAGACAATTTAACAAGGAAAAAAGAAATTTCAGATAATAACAAGGCTATGTGATAGAGAATGACTGGGTAGGGCATACATGGATGAGCTCCTTGAGAATACTGCAATATAAAAAGAAAAATAGAGGTACAAGATAGCCGTTAAAGGAAGAAGAAAGCTCAGTAAGAGGAAAGGCATATAAGTAGGTCATGAGACCAGTTTATGAGACCAGTTTGATGTCACCAAATACATAACTGCAGGAGATTAGAAAATGTGTCAGTTGCCCATCACAAAAGCTGGAGGAATAGAGAAGGGTTTGTGCAGAAGTCAGAGGTGACTGAAAAGAGCTGCTAAGATTTGCCCAGTTCATTAGCCTCTTTTATGAAGCCATACCTATGTGGCTTTCAGCTCATTTTGATAATTGCTGTGGCTATTACCTTCCTTTTTATTAGTATCATTTTTCTCTGGTCCTATTGCTAAACCTTTTCTGTCACTGCTCATTATTTACACTTGTTTCTTTCTTTTTTTCCCTTTGTTCTTTGGCTTTTCCTTATTTCCCTCCAAGTCTCTAGATGTTTTTCAAGTTCCAATCAGTCTCTCTCTGGCTTTTCTTTCCTCCCTCCCTACTATCAGTCGTCCTACTCATTCAGAGAAGCTTATGTTGTGCACGATCACTTGCAGATGGGAGACTTATTAAAATTAAATAAAGGTCATCACCTGTGACTATATGCCAAAATTACTTCATTATCTGTCTCATTACTTCCACTGCCAGTACTCAGTGCCACACAATCTTGTGGCTACTGTCCCTGCCATTTTTTTATTTTCTTGATTTTTCTTTGGTTAAGAGTCATTTGCCACATTCACTTTTGTAATCATGGAATTTAAGGATAACTTAGGTGCAATTCAGAGATGTAAGTAAACAGCCAGCTGTACATGCTGCTATTATCTGCTGCACAGAGGTGACCTCATTATCTTTATCATAGTCTTAATGGCCCTCATTAGTCAGTCTGGGTAAGCACAAAACCTGTTTTCATTCCTAGTTTAAAGAGGGTTACAGAAGGGAAGGGGTAAGAGGATGGAGTAACCGGGTGGTGGGTATTAAGGAGGGCAGGGCATGTGTTGTGATGAGCACTGGGTGTTACATGCAGTTAATGAATTGTTGAGTACCACATCAGAAACCAATGATATACTATATGTTGGCTAACTGAACATAATAAAAACAAAACAAAACAATATTCACAAGAAAAAAATAAAGATTTTCCAGTACTTCCACGTCCTGACAGGATAGAATAACTGCAACTAAATATAGGCACTAAAACAAATGGAAAACTGGAAAGAATATATTATACAATGGTTTTCAAAATATTGGACATTAGACACTGAAGAATATGATCCCTGAAAGAGGAGAAATAATCTAGATGAGCCATACAATTGCTGAAGAATGCTACCCAGAGAGAGATTCCAACTAGCAAGGCAGAGAGGGGAAACCCAAGCAGGGACTGGTGGTTTCCAGACTATGAGAAAATGGAGCTGGGAGCTTGAGGAGGCCAAAATAGTGTGAAATTGCAAGGCAGAACACCAGTAAAGGGAAAGCTGTAATGAGAAATCTCTCCAGAGATTGGCAGAGGGCCTCTCTCAAGTTTTAAACTAAGCAATGATGAATGCATAAGTATGGAAAAAACCTAATGAGTCTGGAGAAAGAACCACCAAAAGAGGAAAAAAGCCTTGGAACTTAAAGCAGGCTGAGTATAGATACTGCTCCTACCAGCCAGACTGGGATCAGCTATAGGGGTAGAAGCAACCCTAGACTAAAGGATGCTGTGGCTCTCCCTAAAAATGCTGAAAAGCAATACTTGGTAGGATATATTTCCAAGTAAGTTAACTGCACCCAAGATAAAGCACAGGCATACTTTTAGCCAAAGATAAATATGAAAATATCCAGCAACCAAAAAGGTTAAAATTCGCAGTGCTTGATACCCACTCAAAAATTACTAGCCCTGAAAAAAAAATTACTAGCCCCATAAAGGAGGAAAAATATGACCCCAAATGAGACCAAATCCAAAACCAACCCCAAAATGACATAGATTATAGAATAGACAAAGACACTGAAGTTATTTTAACTATATTGCATTACATATTTTCAAGCAGTTAGAGGAAAGATGATCCTGTTAACTAGAAACATATATATTTTTTAAGTCTCGAATTAGACTTCTAAGGACTAACTGCAATGAAAAATAAACTGGAAGGAATTAATACCAATTTTAACATTGCAGAGGAAAAGATTAGTAAAATGAAGACATAGCAATGGGAACTGCTAAAAATTAAACAGAGACAAAAAGGACTGAAAGAAAAGGAATAAAGCCTAACAGCTGTAGAACAGAGCTACAACAACTTCAGGTAGCCTAATATATGTGTAATTGGAGTTCTATGACGGGCTTGGGGGAGGGAGTTTGGGGAAGAAGAGTAGAAAAGAAATATTTGAAGAAATAATGGCCTCCAATTTTTCCGGTAATATGAAAACTATATGTCCATGGATCTAAGGATCAGTAAATTAAAAGCACAAAAAAGATGGCAAAAACTCTATGAAGTGGGCACTTGGGTGGCTCAGTGGATTAAAGCCTCTGCCTTCAGCTGAGGTCATGATCTCAGGGTCCTGGGATTGAGCCCCGCATCAGGCTCTCTGCTCAGTGGAGAGCCTGCTTCCCCCACTCTCTCTCTGCTTGCCTCTCTGCCTTCTTCTGATCTCTATCTATCAAATAAATAAATAATCTTAAAAAAAACCTCTATGAAGTCACATCATAATCAAATTACTTAAAACCAAACCAGTGATAAAGAAAAATTCTTAAAAGCAGCCAGAATAAAAACCATGGCCCATAAAGAGAAATAAAGATGAAGATGCAAGCAAAAAAAAAAAATTTTTTTCTGGTCAAATAATGCAAGTGAGAAGACAGTGGAATGATATCTTTAAATTACTGAAAGAAAAAAAATTCCAAGTTACAATTCTATACTTGAACAAAAAATACCTTACAAAAGTAAAGGTGAACTAAAGACTTTTTTGGACTATAAAAGCTCAAAAAAAATCTTCACCTACAAACCTGCATTTCAAGAAATATTAAAGGATGTCTTTCAAACCAAAAGAAATGATAGATAGAAATATGGATTTACACAAAATAATGACTACTAGAAATTTTAATTATGTGAGTAAATATAAAATATGCTTTATATTATTTTTTTTAAAGAGACTTTTTTTTTTTAAAGATTTTATTTATTTGTTTGACAGACAGAGATCACAAGTAGGCAGAGAGGCAGTCAGAGAGAGAGGAGGAAGCAGGCTCCCTGCTGAGCAGAGAGCCCCATGTGGGACTCGATCCCAGGACCCTGAGATCATGACCTGAGCCGAAGGCAGCGGCTTAATCCACTGAGCCACCCAGGCGCCCCAATATGCTTTATATTATTAAAGTCTGTTTAAGAGTAAAAGATAATTTTTAAGAAAGGTAATATAATGTGGGGTTTATAATATGTAGAAGCAAAATGTGTAATAATAGTACAAAGACTAGGTGAGGATAATTAACATACTGTGTTGTAAGGTTTCTTATATATCTGTATTGGCATTATATCTCCTGAAAATACATAATAATAAGTCAATATATAGTCTATCAACTCTACATCAGTCCCAAAAGTAATATGACAAGAGTAATAGCTATTAAGTTAACCATGTAGACTGACTGTAGTTATAAAAGAAATAATCCAGAAGAAGAAAGAAGAAGAGAAAAAAGAGAACAAAAACCAGAAGGGGCAGCTTAAAAATAAGTTTCAAGATTAAAAGTAAAAGGTTGGAGGGGGAAGGTGTACATATTAACATTAATAAAAGGAAAGTTGGACTAGCTAAGTTAATATCAGATGATGTATATTTCAGAGCAAAGAATATTTCAGAAAAAGGTCATTTCATAATGATAAAGCATTCAATTCATCAAGACAATATAATAATACTAAATGTTCATGCACTTAATAGCAGTTTCAAAATATGTGATGCAAAAAATGATAAAACTATGAATGGATATATTCATAATTTTAGTCATATATTGTAATATCCTTTCAATAATTGGTAAAACAGTTAAGCAGAAAACTATTAAAGGATGGAAAAATGAATTACATTAGCCAATTTGATGTGACTTCTAAGGAAAACACTTGGTGTTTTTTTAGTGTAATTTTTTGCAGTGAACAAGAATATTTGATAAGACAGTTTATATTCTGCACCTTAAAACAAGTCATAATAAGTTTAAAATAATCCAACTTATTCAGAGTACTTCTTTCACCGCAGTGGGATTAAATTAGAAATCCAAAACAGAAAGTTGTCTCTGAAATCACCCAGTTATTTGTAAATTAAATGATAAATGCCTAAACAACCCATGTGTCATAGGAGAAATAAAAGGGGAATTATAGTGTAAACTGAATCAAATGAAGATGAAAACACAAATATCAAAATTTGTGATGCAGATTAAGCAGAACTTCGAAGCATATAAGACTGTCTATATCAGAAAAGAAAGGTTTCAAATAAATGACTTCAGCTTTTGCTTTAAAAAAGTACAAATAGAGAAATTTAAGTCCAAAGTAAGCAAAAAATAAGAAAAAATGGAGCAGAAATTAATGAAATAGAAAACTAAGAGACAGAGAAATCGTTAACCAAAACATGGTTCTTTGAGAAGATTCATAAAGCTGATAAACCTCTAGGCAGACTGATCACGAAAAAAAGAAACAAGTCACCAATTATCAATACCATGAATGGGATATATAACATTATTACAGTTTCTACAGGTTTTAAAAAGGAAACAAGGATTTTAATGAACCTATTTATGTTGATAACTTTGACAACGTACATAAAGACCAATTCCCTGAAAAATACAAACTACCAAAGCTTACTTTAGAAGAAATAGATACCCTGAATAGCCCCATAATAGTAACTGATTTTGTAGCTAAAAGTCTAACCACACATAAATAGGCTCAAATGGCTTCACTTGTAAATGCTTCCAAATGTTATTATTTATTTAAGAAATAAATAGTACTAAAAAGAAAACCAAAGACCAATCAATATCCCTGATGAACATAGATGCAAAAATCCTCAACAACTTATTAGCAAACAATTAAAAAATATGTTAAAATGATCATTATCATAAGTAGGATTTATTCCAGATTTGCAAATCAATTGATGTGATACATCATATTAACAAGATGACAGGGAAAAAACCACATAATCATCTCAGCAGATTCAGTGAAAGCATTTGACACAATATAATATCCATTCATGTTAAAAATCAACAAAGTGGGTTTAGAGGGAGCATACCTCAAAATGATAAAGGCCATATCTTTTAAAAACCCATAGCTAAAATCATAGTCAATGGCAAAAAAATTGAAAGCTTTTCCTCTAAGATAGGAACAATACAAGGATGTCTACTCTCACCACTTTAATTGAACATAGTACTGGAAGTCCTCGCTGTAGCAGTCAGATAAGAAAAAAAACAGCATCCAAATTGGTAAGGAAGAAGCAAAACTGTCACTATTTCCAGATGACATGATAATGTATATAGAAAACTCTGAAGACTCCAAGAAAAACCTATTAGAACTGATAAATGATTTCAGTAAAGTTGCAGGATACAAAGTTAACATGCCATATTCTGTTGTGTTTCTATATTTTATTAACAAAGTGTAAGAAAGAAAAATTAACAAAACAATCTCATTTACAGTTGCACCAAAAAGATAAATTACCTAGGGATACATTTAACCCAGGATATTAAACACCCATACCCTGGAAAGTGTAAGACTGATGAAAGAAATTGAAGATGGCACAAACAAAAAGAAAGGTAGACCATGCTCATGGATTGGAAGAATTAATATTGTTAAAATGTCTATACTACCAAAAGCAACCTACAGATTCAATGTAGTTCCTATGAAAATTTCAACAGCATTTTTCACACTACTAAAATTTGCATGAAATGAAAACACTAATTCAAAAAGATATATGCACCCCTGTGTTTATTGCAGCATCATTTACAATAGTCAAGATATGGAAGCAACCCAAATGTCCTTAGGTAGACAAATGGGCAAAGAAGATGTGGTACACATACGTGCACGTGCGTATACACACACACACACACACACACACACACACACACACACACAGAGAGGAATATTACTCAGCCATAAAAAAGAATGAGATCTTGCCATTTGCACCAACATGGATGGACTTATAGGCTATTATGCTAAGTGAAATAAGTCAGAGAAAGACAAATACCATATGATTTCTCTAAATGGAGAATCTAAACAATAAAAATAACCAATAACAACAAAAGTATACACTTTTTGGGAAAGATTTTATTTTAAGAAAGAGAGCAAGTGATCAAGAGAGAACAGAAGGAGGGTTAGAGAGAGAGGGAGAAGCAGACACCCTTCTAAGCAGGGAGCCCAATAGGGGCCTCAATCCCAGGACCCTGGGATCGTGACCTGAGCTGAAAGCAGATACTTAACTGACTGAGCCTACACAGGTGCCCCCCCAAAAAGACTCCTAAATACAAAGAATAAACTTGTGGTTGCCAGAGAAGAGGAGGGTGCAAGGAATGAGCTTATAGGTAATAGGGGATTAGGATTTTAAACTTCTAATTGTAAGTCCTGGAAATAAAAAATACAGCATACAAAATATAGTTAATATTGTAATAATGTATGTTGACAGATGGTGCCTACATTTATTATGGTGACCATTGAATAAAGAATTGTAAAATCACTGTTGTTTAACTGAAACTAACATAACATTGTATGTCAGCTATCCTTCAATAATAAATAAAAAGACAGAAATAGTACTAATTCTACACACATTTCCCAGAAAATTTGAGAACTAATACTTCTAAACTCATTATATGGAGCCAGTATTACTCTGATACAAAACCAAAGACATTACCGGAAAAGAACACTGCAGACAAATATTTCTCATAAATTAATGCAAAAATTAACACAATTTTAATAACTTCAATCCAACAATATAAAAATAAAACATAACTAAGTTTTTCTCAAAAATGTGAGGTTGGTTTATATTTGAAAATCAATTAGTGTAACTCCCATATTAGCAATCAAAATATGAAAAGTACATTCATCTCCATAGATGTAAAAAATAAAAAATTTGAGAAAACTCACTTCCATTCATGATATAACTCCAAAAACTAAGAATAGAAGAGAATTTCTTTAACGCAATAAGAGCATCTCCTAGAAACTTACAGATAGCTTTGTACTTTTAATAGTGAAAGATCAAGAAAAGGAAAGTAATTTTCTCCCACTTCTGCTTAATATTGTATGGGAAGTTCTGGCCAATGCAAAAAGATTGGAAAAGCACTAAAACTGCCTTTATGTGAAGATAACATGATCAAAATGCAAGTCTACATAAATAAGTGTACACATGGACTTTTTACTAATTATCAAAAAAGCAACTAGAAGTTATACAAGTTTAGGACAATTGCAAGGTACAAGATCAATTTACAAAAATTAGTTGTGTAACACTTGCATGAGGTACTTAGAGTAGTCAGAGTCGTAGAGACAGAAAATAAAATTGTTGTCAGTAGCTGCAGGGTGGAGAATGTGGCTATTGTTAAATGGGTATAGAGTTTCAGTTTTACAAAGTGAAAAGTTACAAAGTGGGGTGGTGGTGATGGTTGCACAACATTACTATTTATTTGATACCACTGAATTGCATACTTAAAAATGGTTAAAATGGTAAATTTTATGTATTTTACCACACCAAAAATGTTTATGTTCCAATGTGTACCTGTATATTAGCAACAAAGTGGCACATTGAAACTTTAAAACATTTTAAATTGCTAAATTTTTTTAAAATGCCGTTTGTAAGAGCATCAAAATATATGAAGTACTCAGAGATAAAATGTGACCTACACTCTACAACTACTCTGCAAAAGAATTTAAGGAATACCTAAATACATGGAAAGACATACCATGTTTATAGATGAGAAAACTAATATTGTTAATATGTTAGTTCTCCGCCAATCTATATTCAACAAAATACCAGCTGAAATTCTAGCAGACTTCTTTTGTAGAAATTGATTCTTAAATTTATGTTGAAATGTGAAGGATCTTATTTTTAAAGTATAGTAATGAAGACTTTGTAGTAATTAAAAATAAACAAATAGATCAGTGGAACAGATCACAGCATCTAGATTGATATATAATCAGTTGTACCTAAACTTAAATATAAAACATAAAGCTATAAAACTGCTAGAAGAACACCTTTAAAAAACAAAACAAAACAAAACTTTTCACCTTGAGTTAAGGAAAAATTTCTTAGAATCAATACCACAAGCATGATTCATAAAAGGAAATTTGGTAAATTGTACTTCAAAACTAAGAATCGGGTTTTTTTTTTTTTTTTTTTTTAAGATTTTATTTATTTATTTATTTTTAAAGATTTTATTTATTTGTCAGAGAGAGGAAAAGAGAGCGAGCACAGGCAGACAGAATGGCAGGCAGAGGCAGAGGGAGAAGCAAGCTCCCTGCCAAGCAAGGAGCCCGATGTGGGACTCGATCCCAGGACGCTGGGATCATGACCTGAGCCGAAGGCAGCTGCTTAACCAACTGAGCCACCCAGGCGTCCCAAGAATCGGGTTTTTAAAGACACTGATATGAGAATGAAAATTCAAATCATAAACTCTGAGAAAATCTTCATAAATTGCATATCTGATAAAATTGTATATAAAGTATATGAAGGACTTTCAAAACTCCATATTAAGTAGAGAAACAGTATAGTGCCTTACTTCTAAACTTTTGTTGTTGATTTCAAAGACTGGGGTAGAGAGAACTGGGAAGACAATGCAAGCGTATTTTTCCCATATTTACTTTGTTTATGCACTCAGTATTATTTGAAATTTTATCCCTTATGTACAGTGAGGCAATAAGTTCTCTCTGGCTTCTATGGGTCTCACAACATTTCAGAGTCTGTTTTAGGGACCTCTTAACATTAACGTAAAGCTTTTAATGCTAATCTAGACTCTACTCACAGAAATCTGTTAACCTCACTTTACTTTTAAAGTGTTCATAAGGTGCCCTGACTTGCCCAGGCCCATTGAATAAGCCACTTGTGAAAATTCAAACCCAGACTTTGTGATCTCAGGGTCAGTGCTCTTGCTATTATACCTCATTGCTTGGTTGAAAATGAGTTCAGGGTTCTAATTTTTGCTCTTTCTATAATTGAGTTGTGTGTGCTTGGATAAATCATTTAACTACTTTAATCTTTCCTTTTCTTTGATAGAAGATGAGAAAGTAGAGGGAAATGGAAAACCTCTAAAGTCCTCTCCATTCTAGCTTCAATATATTATTTTTTTTAGTCCTCATTTCTCCTTCACTTTTTCTGCCCCCCTGTGTAACCTTCCCCTCCACTTTTTTTTCTTTTTACACCAAATATGTCAGGGTCTGCTATGTGGAAGGTGTCTCTACTGAATGACATATGCACCTCACAAACTCTCAGAAGACCAGGGAGCCTTCCTTGCTGACTGCAGCTGTTTTCCTGTCTTCCAACCAGTGGGATGGTCACTCTGGTTCTACTTTTTCTGTCTTTAAAGCGCAGCATACTCTGAAACTGAAATTAATTTTTATGAATGTCATCTCAAATATACCTGGCTGGATATCTTACTTCTAAACTTTCACAAGCAGAAACAAGTCTTTTACTTCATGAGATTTCTCCTTTTCAAGGGTAGTTATTTAATGACAAGTCTGCCCTTTCCTGCAGCTCTAAATTAACTGTTGGAAAAAAAAAATCACATTTCTTTAGAACCTTTGAGCAATTGATGGTATTGGAAAGGAAGATATAAGACAATACTCCATAGTTCTTAGTTTTGTTGAGGGAAAAAATTTACTGTGGAGTTGCTGCACTACTATGACACATCTTTACATTGAACTATAGTCCTGATTTTATTCATACTCAATTAATGCTGCCACTTCTGCCATTCTTTTACATGTATTTTAACCCCATCGTAATTTCTCAGGAATTTTCTTGCACAGAAGCTTACTTCATTAACCATATGTGGTCCCTTAAAGAGAAGCCAGTTTTCAAAACATAAAATAGGACATTTCCATTTGTGGCTAACAGCTCTAGCTGGAAAGCCTGTGGTTGCTCTCATTCCTTTCTTTTCATGAGTCTGATGTTCATGTGAGAACACTTCCATCCAGGCTTCTTCATTCCCCCACCACTCTACCTGTCCCTACTCTCTGGTCATCAGGGACCAGGACTTACATTTCCAGCCAGTTGGGTATTGTGTTAATAACCCCGTCATCACTTCATTTTTAAATAGTATCACCTAATATAGGAACTATATTATGTAGGAAGAGCTTAAATAAATAAATTAGAATAGAAATGAATTGTACACTATTGGAGAAAATAAACATTCATAAGTCTGTATCAGTAATACATACATACATGGATGGAGGAGGAAGGAGGGGGTTTCATTTATAGTATAGTGCTGAAGGCTGACTGGTAAATGTGGAAGAAGTGCTAAAGTTGAGTATTTATTATTTTGAAACCATCATGAAAAAAATTGAATCAACCAGTAGTCATCAATGGCTGCACAGTTAAGGGGAAAATGGAAGGAAGATGAGGATATTTGCATGGTCTTTAAGTATCTCCCCTTACACTGCTTATTAATTGTAAGAAAGAAAAAAGCAGTATTATACAGTATGGAAAAATTGTTCAGGTAATCAAAATTAACATCCCCAAGAAAGACTGGTGATTTACAAGTCTCCAGATATTAAGCCATGAGAACACATCATCTATTCAGTATTCCCATTGAGCCTCAAACTAAATTTCAAGGAAACATCAAACACAAAATTATGAACCTTCTACTAAATGAGGGAGGAGGCTATACACTTCAAAAATGGAAATATCATAAAAGACAAAAAAAAGTGGAAATATTCTGGATTTAAAAAGGATTAAGAGATACAACAATTAAATACAGTATCTGACTCTAAGCTGTATCATGGAATGCTGGCAGGAATATACTGTAGAGGACATTACTAGGTCAGCTGATAAAATCACAATTTTGGTGGTAGATTACATAAAATTTATTGGATTTATAACTGTAATGTGGTTATATAAGAGAATATTCCTGTTCGTAAGAAATGGTCACTGAAGTATTTGGGGATAAAGGGTCATGATGTATGTAAGTTACTCTCAGGCATCTCAAAAATATTACATATATGTGTGCACAAATGTCTATGCAAATGGTGAAGAAAATGGGGTATCATGTAAAAATATATGTCTTCATAAAGCGTGTATGCATTTCTATGTACTTTGTTTTTACAAATTTTTTATTGTTTGATATTCTTTTTTTCTTCTCATTTTTTTACTTACTTATATTTCTCTTTTTCTAGCATTACTGAGATATAATTGACATATAACATTATTTAAGTTTAAAATGTACAACATAATGATTTGATCTATGTATGTATTACAAAATGATTACCACATTAAGTTATTGTGCATCATCTCACATAGTTACAAATTTTTTTTCTTTGGGATGAAAACTTTTAGGATCTACTCTCTTAGCAACTTTTAAACATATAATATAGTATTAATAACTATAGTCATCATGTTGTACATTTTTTCTTCAGAACTTAATTTTCTTATAACTGAAAGTTGTACCATTTGACCATCTTTACCTAGTTGGTATTGTTCCTAAATAGCTCTTAAAATAAAAAAATAATTTAAATTATTAAATTAACTTTTAAAAGAAAAGTTAAATCTTTTATTCCCCTTCAATTAGAATTAATGGCCAAACCTGTATCTTTTAGAGAAATAATAATTTTAAAGTCCTACCACATGGTTGCTTTAACTCTATTGTTTGTTTTTTTACATCTATGATTTTATATGTGTCTTAGATATATGCCTACTGATTGTCATGATAGCCTCTGGATGAGGTACACTGGAAATACAAGCAAAACAAAGAAAAACAGAGAAATCAGTTGTGAATCTAAGTACGCTGTTAGCAGAACATCTAGAGCAGTGCTATCCGGTAGAACTATCTGTGATTATCTGAAATGTTCTGTGCATGCATTGTCCAATATGGTAACATTTAAGCACTTGAAGTGTGGCTAATGAGACAATTTTTAATTTAATTTTAATTAATTTTAAGGTTAATAGCCACACATGCCTACTGACTATCTGCAGTGGTGACTAATGCCTAGATATGCAAGGTTTGTAAGTTCCCATAATAAGTAAGTTTGTTACATAAAGATATGAACTAGTCACAAGCTGGGCTTGTTAGCTTGAGTGAGACCTGCCCTTTTTAGAAAGAATGTGTGGTATATTTCCTATGTTTTTACCTGTTTACTGGTAGCAGATTTTATTGTTGAATAATAGTGAGTCAAACTCCATGCAAATTCGAATGTCACAAATATAATCATGGCTAGACTGATTTTTACAGGTTACAACATCAGTTACCAAAAACCTATGAATTTGAATTAGAATATTAGAAAACCTATGAACCTGAATTAGATGCAGGACTTCCCTTTTAATGATTTATTCTGATTAAAGAGACAGAATGGATATAAAGACAGGAGAAGTAGGAAAGAAGGGAAGGAAGGGTAAATAGTTGGATAGATGAATAGAAAGAAAACAGTACAAGATACTCTATTTTTTTTTTAAAGATTTTATTTCTTTTATTTGACAGAGAGAGCACAAGCAGGGGAAGAGGCAGGGAGAGGGAAAAGCCGGCTCCCTGCGGAGCAAGGAGCCTGATGTGGGACTCGATCCCATGGGATCATGACCTGAGCCAAAGGCAGGTGCTTAACTGACTGAGCCACCCAGGCATCCGAAGATATTCTATTTTAAATGCCATAGGAGGAGAACATTTAGGCTCTTTTGTCAAACATTGGAATAGACTGATGTTACCTAAGACTCCTTCCAGCTGTAAATCTTGTGATGCTGAATCTTAAGAATACTGAACTATACTGAACTAGAGGAAATCTGCAAGAGTGAAGCAGTCAGGGAAATTTGGGAATTGGAGTTCAATGTTTGACTTGTGTTGCTACATGATCTTAATCTCCTAGGCCACAGGAGTGATTTCTGCCTTGCTATGTCTATTTATTTAATTTCAAATAGAATATTGATTAAAAGAAAGCCCTGATAAACAGTCCCTAGAGTGTTGTATCTTCCTGCTTGCTTACTAGTATTTTTAAGAGTAAGAATCAGCTTTGTAATCAGTCAGATATATAGTACTTATGAAGGCAACAGGTCAAGAGAATAGGCTAGAAGGAAGAATAAACATGTGTGTCTCCCCATATACAGCACCAGTTAGCACTGAGGTCTCAGTCCAGTGTTCCTCCATCTTCGCTGTGTATTAGTAAAGCCTTTCATTGGCATTAGGAGGTTAAGACTATTCTTGTTGGTTAGCAACCCATGTTGGTAACTTCAGTTCTTCTTCCAGATTGAGTCAAGGCACTAACTTTTTCAGTTTAATGCTCCATTAATTCATAAATCTATGGCTTTGTTTGGCTTATAACTTTGTGCCGTGTTCAGAGTTCTCAAAAAGACGTTTAGGCTTAAGCATTTTGCTCTGCTTTGGGCATGAAATAAGTGCTTGATAAAAGTCTGCATGCTTGACAGGTTGAGTACCTGCTGTTTTTTTCTACTACCCTCACTCTGATACTTAAATGAATCTTGTTTGCTTGGTGCTCTTCTTGCAGAGTATTTGCCTGAGTACTGAGAGCACAGTCTCATAAAGGAGAACACTCAGCTGGAACCGAGTGCCTTGTGCACTTTCTTTTTAAGCAAGGGACCATATTAATTTGTTAAACCTAGAAACTGGGGGTATCAGGGTTTCCATGACCACTCCACTAGGGAATGGCTTGGCGATTTACTGGGAGGACCCATGAGACTTAAGTCATATTCATAGCTGATTTTTACAGTAAAAGGATATAAAGCAAAATAACAAAGAGAAAAGGTACATGGGATGAAGTGTGGAGGAAATCAAGTACATATTGTTGAAGTGGAGTCACACAACATGCACTTAACTTCTCCAGCATCTAACTATATGAGATGCTGTCTACAAGGGAAGCTCATTAGAGGCTCATTGGTGAGGTTTTTATTGAGGGCTGTTCATGTAGATACCTTTTGCCTAACATCTACTAATTTCCAGACTTGTACAAGGAAAGTAGATGTTCAGCCTAAACTGTATTGTTTCTACAAACCATTTGGGCCTGGTAAAATACCACTATCCATTAGGGAATGGCGAGAATGCACCCAAAATCCAGTTCCCAAACTGGCAACTAAGGGCCAGCCTTGCAAACAGGGTTATCTAAGGATAGCAGTCTCAGGCCTGCTATGTTAACTCTTTTCTTCATCTGTATATACCTCAATCAACATTCAGACTTGGAACTTTTAACTATTTTATTTTTCCTTTTGTCTAGTCTCTTTACTAGCTTTTTGTTGAACATTAGTGTTTCTTAGCGATTAATAGAAACATAGTGTGCTACACACCTACTCTTTTGCCTAACAGGGCTATTTCAACCTCTTTTTTAAAAGATTTTACGTATTTATTTGAGAGAGCATGAGAGAAAGAGCACAAGGGTGGGGGAGAGGAGCAGAAGAAGAGGGAGAAGCAGACTCCCCACTGAGCAGAGAACCTGATGTAGGGCTCCATCCCAGGACCCTGGGGATCATGACCTGAGCTGAAAGCGGACGTTTAAGTGACTGAGCCACCCAGGTATGCCTATTTCAACTTCTTATAGACTACACCAACAAATCTTTCCTTTTCATCCTTGACACTGCTGTTTTGTTTCTTTTATCAAGTGACCAGCAACAAGTATTCTCTTCATTACATGTCAGTCTTGAACCCTTCCTCTGTTTTTTATTTTGGGATTTACTTTCCTCAGTTCTGCAAGAGTATGGTATCATAACTGCATCTGACCCTTTAACCATAGATTTCTCTCTCCCTCAACCAGAGTAGTATTACCTTGAAAGAAGATAGCATGAATGCTTATCAGTATGCTTCCAAAGACTCAGAAACCTTAGGGGTGAAATATAGCACCTTAGAAAACTCTTCTGTCTATCACAACTATAAAGTGTAGGCATGTAGAAGCAGATTGAGAAATAAATTAGACCTTTAAATCAATTCTAAATCAGTGTCAACTCGCATTTACAACTGATTTAAGAATTTAAGAATATAGAAACTAGAATCACAGTTAAAAGCATTTGGGTAAAGGGACACCTGGGTGGTTCAGTTGGTTGAGCATCTGCCTCCAACTCAGGTCATGATCCGAGGTACCTGGGATCAAGTCCCACGTCAGGCTTCTTGCTCAGGAGGAGCCTGCTTCTCCTACTGCGCACCACTCCCCCTGCTTGTGTTCTCTCTCACACTCTCTCTGACAAATAAATAAAATCTTAAAAAAAAAAAAAGCATTTGGGCAAAGATAATGGGAAAGAAATATGGAAGTAATGTAATTGTGGGAGTCTATAGAACAGGAATAGATGATGCTACCCTAAAAACCAAATAAATATTGCCATGGAAATAAGATAGTAATAGGGATTCCTGAATATATAATATTGGGTATATGCTTGAAGAACTCTTGTTGTAAATTTGGAATATGTAATAATGTGTGGCCTAAATGATGATAAAGACGTAGTAAGAAGTACTATTATTTTGGAGTTAATTCTGACTAATGAGAAAAACCTAATTGGTAAGGAGCAATAATGGAAACTTTTCAAAGAAATTGGTTGCTTCATGTCTGAATTAATACAAGTAAAATAGTAACTGGGAATAGTGCCTGCTTGTTTCAACCCAAGGGATAAAATTAATAATTCATGGGGCATTAGGTAGAGTATTCCAGTTAGATCTTCACTTTTGGATCATAGATATAAATGTAAAACCGAAAACTATAACACTTCCAAGGGAAAATCTTTGCAACTTTGGGTTAGTCATAGACTCATTACCTACAACACCAGAAGCACAATCCACAAAAGAATCAATTGAGAAATTGGGTTTCATCAAAATTAAAAACTTCTGTTTTTCAAAAAAACTCTACAGGGTTAGATTGATTGAAAAGACAAGCCACGGATTGAGAGAAAACAGTTGGAATACAAATATCTGATAAAGGATTCCTCCAGAATATAAAAAGAACTTTAAAAACTCAGGAACAAGGAAACAAACCACTGAATTAAAACAATAGGCAAAAGATTAGGACAGACGCTTCACAAGAGAAGATGTATAGATGGCAAATAAGCACATGAAAAGATGCTCAGTATCATTAACAATGAGGGAAATGAACATAAAAATCATAGTAATGTACCACTATACAGTTCTAAGTAATTTAGCTATTGCCCAAAAGTTTAAAAACTTACCCTGTCAAAGATGTGGAGGAAGTGGAACTCTCATGCACTGCTGATAAGAATGTAAAATTGTACAACAACTTTGCAAAAGTCTGTTTAAGTGCAAAACATATGTCTACCATATGACCCATCCATTTTACTAGGCATTTACCCAAGAAAAATAAAAGCATATATCCACTGCTGTTGTTCATAGCAGCTCTATTTCTTATAGCCCCAAACTTGAAACACCCACATGTTATTAGCAGGTGTACTGATAAACAAATTGTGGTATATCCACATAATGGAATACTACTCAGCAATAAAAAGGAACTGCTAATACATGCAAAAACATGGATAAAGGTCAAAATAATTAAGCTGAGTTAAAGAACCCAGACTTAAAAGATTACAAACTGTATAATTCCGTCAATATAAAACTCTAGAAAAGCCCAAATAATCCCTAATGACAGTAGATTAGTGATGGCCTAGTTCTTCAGGAGCAGGAATGAGTGAGTGAGTACAAGAGGTTACCAGGGGACACAAAGAGACTCTTGAAGATGATGGAGTTTGTGTTCTCTTTCATGGTGATGGTTTCTCGGTATATACATATGTCAACACTGATCAACTTTAACAATTTAAATATGTTTTGTTTGTTGCATGTCACTTATACCTCAGTAAAACTATTTAAAAAAAAAAAAAAAGCATGATTTTCCTTTGAAGTTTTAGTTGACTGGCCTTATTGTGACCCAAGTAAGTTCTCCAGCCCTGGTTCAGCTTTATCTTTTCCTCTGTAATATATTTGACAGTATATGATATATTTAGTACTCATAAACGAAACTTGTAAACAGTTAACTACAGTCATTACCCTCACAAACTATATTCCTGACAAGTAGAAATGTTCCCATTTTAATTTCTTTTTTTTTAAATGTCAATCTTTGTATTTTCAAACCTGCAGAAACTTGAAGTTTACATATAAGAGCAATCCACTCTGAGGGCAATAGGCTGAATATCAGTTTCTGAAAATAAATTTTATATGAACCTTTTCTCCAGATCTTTTCTCCAGATAATTTTGAAGTAAGTTAAATGCAATTTTTTTTTTTTTTTTTAAGATTTTATTTATTTATTTTACAGAGAGAGATCACAAGTAGGCAGAGAGGCAGGCAGAGAGAGAGAGGAGGAACAGGGCTCCTTTAGCAGAGTAATGCGGGTGGATCCCATACCCTGAGATTTGAGCCGAAGGCAGAAGTAACCCACTGAGCCACCCAGGCGCCCGAAATTTCATTTTTTTAATTCTTTTATTGCCATGGCTGTTAACAGGATATAGCTAGATATTAACAGGATATAGCTAGATGTTGTGCACACTTCATCTGTTTACTCTGCAACACATTGCTACTCTTCTGACCAGGAAATAGACAGCCATCACTGTGAGCTAGAAGTGTTAGGCATTGGGCTATCTCCTAGATTACAATTCATGGTTTGTAAATATTGTGTGTGTGAAATGTAAGTGACCATTTGACAAGCTACAGCATTCTACTTCCTCAAAGCTATATTTGGGGGTACTGATTTATATTTATAGTCTTGCTCTAGGTCCTGCTGTTTGGTAGACAAAATGTACTCATTCCTCAAGGATTCCTTCTGGAAGCCAGCTAAGAGCATGAACTTCGGAATCAGAGTGTTTAGACTTTTATACAGTAAGCTCTAGCATTTACTGTGACATTGGGGAAGTTACTTAACATCAGCAAGCTTCAATTTTTTCATCTGCAAAATGCAGAAAATATAGAGAATAGAACTTACAGGATTTCTGCTAGGATCGAATGAATTAATAAATGTAAAACAAATAAATTTTTACCTTGTATACATGTACTTTGTACCGTGTACATGCTATACAGTCCCTTCCCAGTTGTTATTGTTGTTATTAGAATAGATTTTTTGTTTGTTTGAGATTGTGAAGTAGATTCTGGTGAAAACCAAAAATATCATTTGTTTGGGAATGTCCCTATGTTTAGTTTTTCATCTTTTGTGCTTATAACATTCAGCCTGAATTATTATGTCAGTTTAGGGACTGATTATCACCCCTGATTTTCGTTTCTCTCAGTCCTGAGGTACTCTGTTCACCAGCACTGAATACTCCGAGAATGAAATTGAGACTGGTCAATAAAGGGTTTTTTCATCTTCTAAGAATAAAATTCTTGTAACCCCCAGTGTTCATTTGGTTTAAAGCACAGGAAAAGGGACCCTTGGTAAAATGGATTGCTATGTCCACCTATTATTTAGGTTTGTCAGAATTGCTACCTAAGCACTGATCTGTGCTCCATCCAGACTAGCATTTGCCTTTGGATAGGGCACCAAGGAGAGAACGTGGGTAAATCTAGAGGGACTGACAGAAGCCCCCACTCAGTTTTTTCCCCCAGTTTTTTCCTGCTTTTATTCACATCTAAACATGGCTTTGATTTTTTTTTTTTTAAGATTTTATTTATTTATTTGACAGACAAAGATCACAAGTGGGCAGAGAGGCAGAGGAGGAAGCAGGCTCCTCTCTGAGCAGAGAGCCCGACGTTGGGCTTTAACCCACTGAGCCACCCAGGTGCCCCGACTCTTAGCTTTCTTTAAATCATTGAGAGTTTCAGCCCCAGGAACTCCAGAAAAAGCTAAGAAATAGAAAGTGAACACAAACCAGGAAAGACAGTCTCTTTTAAGATAGTTTATTGTTTGTTGTTGTTGTTGTTATGCTAACACATTTTGGTCTTAGAATATTCAGGCAATTCAAAAATACGCCGTATGTTAATTCCAAGTCCTCTGCATTCTTCTTCTCAGAAATAACTACTGTTAACTTTAAATTATACAACTCCGTTTTTTTCCTCTGCAGATCTAATAATGTAATTTTAGAAAAGTAGGTTAATGCTATATATGTAATTCTTTTAATTTTATTTTCTTAATAATGTGTTGTATATATTTTCCAGCAGAGTACATACATGTATTCATGGCATCTTTTTTAAAGTCCATTCTATATTTTGGTGTATAGATGTATCATAGTTTATTTACTCAATCTTAATGATATATGATTCTTTCTAATTTCATCCTATTACGAAGAATACCGCAGTGAACATTCTTGTACATACAGTTTTAAATACGTTTGCAAGTGTTTCTATTGGGTAAATTCCCTGAAGTGGAAATATGTGTTCGAAGAATATAAAAATGTTTTGAAATGGTAGATACTGACAAATAATAGATGCTTATTGGGGAAAAAAAAGTAACGTATTAATATTAGATACTGCTGATGCGAATGGCAGCCTTTGCTTTGCCCTCAATTGAGATAGCTCTTTGTGTTAACAGTTAATAGTGATTTCTGGATTTCAAAAAAATTAATAACTCCCTGGGGCACCTAGGTGGCTCAGTTGTTAAGTGTCTGCCTTCGGCTTAGGTCATGATTCCAGGGTCCTAAGATTGAGCCTCATGTTGGGCTCCCTGCTCAGTGGGAAGCCTGCTTCTCCCCTTCCCACTCCCCCTGCTTGTGTTCCCTTTCTCGGTGTCTCGCTCTGTCAAATAAATAAATAAAATCTTTTTTTTTTTTTAATTCTTTAACAAAAATTAGTAGCTTCCCTTACTCCTCATTCTTACCTGTTCTAGCCATTCATTCACTGGTCCTTAATTTATTTTAAAAAATATGTATTTTAAATTGTAAAAGTAATTTAACTATATTATATAATAAAATTGGAAAACAAGAAAAAATTCATAATCCTTGTGATTTTTGTCTGTGTATTTGAAAAGTATTACTCTAATCATTGTGTACTAACAATTTTGAATTCTGCATTTGTCACTTAACATTATATTTTGGTGTTTTCCCTAATGACTTCAGAGTGTTCTGTTTTGTGTAACATGACTTAATCATTCCATTTTAATAGGCAGTTAAGATTTAGAATCTTGTATTATTTGAATTTTGACAATTTTTCTTCCATATTCCTCTCTATGCCAAAAGGCATCTAATAAATATCTGGAAATTTAGTTAACTAACCACAAATGCTTAGTAGTATATGTGGCTAAAGAAAAAGTCGTTAAGATTTTACTGAATGGGTGGCTCAGTTGGTGACACATCTACCTTCTACCTTCAGCTCAGGTCTTGATCCTGGGGTCCTGGGATCGAGCCCATGTCCAGCTTCCTGTGCAATGGGGAGTCTGCTTCTCCCTCTGCCTTCTGCTCCCCCTACTCGTGCTCTCTCTCCCTCTCTCAAGTAAATGAATAAAATCTTTTAAAAAATTACTGCATGGATTTATTTTCCCTCAGTATATTAGATAGCTTTTTTTACCGTCCAGGTTTTTGGAAGACAAAAAGAGTAAAATAACTTTTAGTTTCAGTTATCTATTACTGCCTAACAAACTACCCCAAACTTAGACAACTAACATTCTTTACTTGGCTGGGTTCTGCTTCGTGCTTGTTCTGCTGATCTTGCCTGTGGTCACCCATGAGGCTCATGCAACAGGCTGTTAGCTATGACACTGACATGGCTGGGCCTTTCTTTCCCTCTCCAGGTAGCCTCTGCCTGTAGTTCATCTAGCAAAGTAGCTAGACTTCTTACCTGTGGGTTCAGGGCCTGCTGCAAGATTGGAAGCTGTCAAATCTTTCTCCAGGTTTGGTCCACAACCAGCCAAGTGTCTCTTGGTTAAAGTGAGTAACTGCGCCAGACTAGAGTCAGCAGGAAGGGACTACTTGGAGGTAGTCTGCAGTTTTCCTGGGGCCGCTGGTTTAAGAGGCTACCACAAAGGGCATCTCACAGTCATTTTCATTTGTATTTCTCAGCCTTCTAGGGGATTTGAGCACCTTTCCATATGTATATTGTCCTTTTCCTTTTCCGTGAAATGCCTTGTCAGGTTTTGTCCACTTTTCTTTTGGATAGTTTGTCTTTTCATATTGATTTGTAAAAATTCTTCACAGCATCTGGATGTTTTCCTTTGTTGCTTGTAACATATGTGTTACAAACATCTTTGGCCAGTTTATGGCTTATCTTTCACTGTCTTTATGGTGTTTTTGATAAATAGAAGCTCTTAATTTTAAAATAGTTGGATTTATCATCTTTTATGATTTTTTGTTTTTGGCGTCCTTCTCTCCTCCAAGGTGCAAAATACTCTTGTACATCATCTTCTGAATGTTTTGTAGTTCTGTCTTTGATGTGCAGATTTATAATTCACCTGGAATGATTTGGGAGATGGGTGTGAGGCAAGGGTCCAGTTGCATTTTTTTTCCACATGTGGCCTTTCCTTACGCTTTACTTTTGGGTTTCAGTGTTTCTTAAATGCTGTATGTTCATCTTTTCTGGATCCCTTTTTTATTGCACTGGAGCACAGCCATGCAATATGAGCAAATCAGTATTTAGTCGAACATTTCTACAAATAATGATGAAACAGCTGCAGTCCTTTGGTGAGGAGTATCACTTGAGCTGAGCCCTCAGATATTAAAAGCCAGCATATGAAGAGCCTAGGAAGACTTTTCTGAGCTGAGGGAACAGCAAGTATTCTTACCAACTGGGAGAAAGATGTACTTAGAAATGTAGTAAAAGTGAAAAGCTGTACAAGAAAGTCATGGTTCAAAATATCATAAACCAAAATGAGATGTAATTCTGAGGAGTTAAATGTTAGAAAGCGATGCCATTAACCTCTACATTTTGAATACTCCCATTCAAGTATCTGTTTTAGTGACCATATGCAGATAATCTTGCTTTTTATTAATCTGATCACATGTCCTGTGTCTGCTGTAAGGAGTATTTACCTATTTTATGTGTTTGTAAACTTCCTGTTTTCATAATAAGTCTGTACACAAAGCATGGAAGAGCCAATCATTATTTCTGAAAAGAATGCAGATCTTAAAGCCTTTATGATATAAAAGACATGGCATAGTGTTAAAAGTTAGAATATGATGGGGAGGCATTGAGGTGGAAGAAAGTGTAGATACTGACTTTCTCATTTTACAGAACAGGGAGTCGGGAAATGCAGTCTAAAGTAATGGATCAAGTAGAGCTCATAATTATTATTCCAACTTAGAAAGGTAATGTAGAAAACTGAAGATAAGAAACATAGCTAAGAAAAATTTTAAAGGATATAGTGGTATAAGTGAGCTAAATCCTACATCTTTCATAATGAGGAAAATGCTGGATCTCCTTAATAAATATATAACTATAATTGAAGAAATAGAAGTCTACACATAGTAAAGTTGTGGAGGTAACCCAGGAATAACTCACCTCAGAAATGGAGGAGAGGGTCTACCTCTGTCAGTAGGATTGGGAGTAGGGGACAGAGATGCTTTTGCTTTTCATTTATTTTCCTCTAGATACCTGTATTTTTACTTCTGTGTTCATTTATTACTTCTCAAATAATACAAAAAGGAGAAGAAAAAAGCTAAGGCTGTGGCAAAAAAAAAAAAAAAATTGTGGGAAACAACAGCATCAAAATAAAATCAATTAGCTAGACATCTAGGATAGACTTACGAATATTAGTTATATAGTTTATGAATCCATTTATAAATTCTCCATATAAGGAAACTGTGAATCCTATCATAGTTTATTGGAAATGAACATATTTAATTGGAGTTATAAAATTAACTTCATGATAGCACTACCATGGATACATTCATTGATTTGACAAACACGTTCATTAGTGGAATAAATTCAAATTGTTACTCTTCTATGCCTATCCCCGGTGTGCTTCAGGATGGTTTAAAGGAAAGCTCACAATGGGTTTCTGTTGAGTGAACTTAATTATATTTATGTTTCTTCATTATTTGAAGTACAAAGCATGTTGAAATTAGAAATGGGTTTTTGAGATCACTTTCTTCAGTGATGGGGAGCTTTTTCTATAAGACACATAACCAGGAATCATAATTTCAGTCGATGGGACTCCAAACATGAATTTTGAGAAGCTATTCTGTCCTCAGGTGATACTCTTGTGAACCCTGAGTGAGAACCACTCATCTCATCCACTCCTTCATTTACAGAAGTGGAAACTTGGGCACTGTAGTTCACGTAGCTAATTAGTGGCACAGAATAGATTGACTCCTAGTATCACATGATTTTTAATGCTCTACTGTTATAAATTTTTCATCTCTTTTTACTTCTGCTGCTGCATGTGGTTGCCATAGTCTAGAGTGCTTTCTTGACTTCTCACTGCTTATTTTAGTTTATATACCTTTTTTCTTTTAAAAACTAATCTCCTTCTAAAACCTGTTGTCTTCTTAAAGAGACTTCCAGGGTGCCTGGGTGGCTCAGTGTGTTGGGCCTCTGCCTTCAGCTGGGATCATGATCCCAGTCCTGGGATTGAACCCCACATTGGGCTCTCTGCTTAGCAGGGGACTTGCCTCCCCCTCTCTCTTTGCCTACTTGTGATCTCTCTCTGTCAAGTAAATAAATAAAATCTTTAAAAAAATAAAAATAAAAACCAATCTCCTTCTAAAACCTTTTGTCTTCTTAAAGAGACTTCCAGGGGCACCTGGATGGCTCAGTGGGTTAAACCTCTGCCTCTGTCTTAGGTCATGATCTCAGGGTCCTGGGGTTGAGTCCTGCATCAGCCCTACATCAGCCCTGCTTCAGGTCTATGCTCAGCAGGGGGTCTGCTTCCCCCCACACACACACACACCACTCTCTCTGCCTGCCTCTCTGCCTACTTGTGATTTCTCTCTCTGTCAAATAAATAAATAAATAAAATCTTGAAAAAAGAGAGAGAGAGACTTCTGATCAACACTATTTTCGGCCTCACTTCTATCCCCATTTTTAGTAATCCTTAGTGCTTCCCATTCCTTAGCTTATACCAATCAGGCTACTTCTGAATTAGGATTCATTCAGTTACCGATTTTTCCATTTACTTTCCAGCATCCAAAGTTTTGTTGGTGTATTTTCTAATTTTTTTTTTTTACCCCTGTGTCTGTATCTCTTTATATTCTTTTCCTGTCATTCCTTTTCTGTTCAATCCACCAACTTTAATCAGAGCTCTGATTTTATATTTACAGGTCTCAAATCAAAAACCATTTTAGCACAGAAAAATCACTAACGTGTTAGTAAAACAACAAGGTGAAATGATTGCTTTTAAAATGAACAGTACATACATGATGAAACTGCCTTGTTAATGTGTTCTTACTTAGACCTCTAACAAGACAACCACTCCATGTACTTTTGTCAGAGGATTGGATTTGGCAAACTGTTAGATAAATGAACCTTTCACCTATTTCTTCTTTCCTGGAATATAGGAAAGTTCTCCTTTGGCTGTTGGTTTATAGTGAAATTAAATTTGTATTTTTCTAGTTCCCCTCAAGGAACTTGAAGTAAAAAAGCACACTCCAGAGGGCAGAATTCCTTATTGTTTGGAAAGAAGCTGGGTGATAGTGATGATAATAATCACCGTTATTTATTATTTATTGATCACTTCTCTGTGTGTAATTTGTTTTATAGACACTGTCTTTTATTAATCCTCAGAATGTCATAAGGAGGTATTGTTGTCTCCTTTTCACAAATGATGAAATAGCTTTTCTAAGGCTAAGGAACTTGTCCAGGGTTACATGGTTAGTGTCAGGCATGCCACCAGACCTTCTGTCTGGCTCTAAAACCTATTCTTTTCCTACTTTTCTACCTTGTTAGACTCTTACCTATTTAAATAGTAACAACAGCAACAATGATAGATGATATTTACATGGCACTTACTCTGTACCAGATACTAGTTTAAACGCTTCATATATATTGACATATTTAAGTTCTACCCCTTAACCTTCTGAGGCACCAACGTTATCCTCTTTTATGGAGGTCAAGGAGATTAGGTAAGTTCCTTAAAATCAATTATTTATGGCCAGAATGAGAAGAGCCAGGATCCTAACACAGTTTTTTGGTTGTTATTGGAGTAGATGAGAATGTTTCTGTGTTCTCATTGATTACTGAGTCTATTAAAAGGGTTCTAAACTTTACAAACAGAAAGCAAATACATACTTGGGAAGCTATCAGTAGGTAAAATGAGGGGTGCCTGGGTGACTCAGTTGGTTAAGTGGCTGCCTTTGGCTCAGGTCATGATCTCAGGGTCCTGGAATGGAGCCCCACATCAGGTTCCCTGTTCAGCAGGAAGCCTGCTTCTCCCTCTGCTTGCTGCTCCCCCTGCTTGTGCTTTCTCTTGCTCTCTGTCAAATAAATAAAATCTTAAGTGAGTACATGCGAGGAAGGGGACAGGCAGAAGGAGAAGAGCTCTGCATTTTTGTATTGGAGTTCTGATGTTAGCATTCACAGATTGAGAAAAGCTAAAGAATTTTCTCTTTATTTTGCTGTACTATTTAATGTTTCTAATTCCAAGAGAGATCATAATATGTATTTCTTCTAGCCTTCACTGTATCAGGAGGTTGAGGATCAGATGCACTATCTTGGCAAGGCTTTAGGAGAAAATTTGTTATATGTAGAGCTAGACATTTGGATCTGTCAGAACACTGCCTGTGTCTCACTTGGACATACGCATTGGCTTTGCTTTCCTGTCTGTGTCTGTGACACTGCAAGATGTTCAAATGGAAGGAAATCACCCTGAGGCGCATGGTTGTTGCTTTGACTTTCCAATATTAAACTCCTGGCTTCTTATCTTTATCCCCTTCTCCCTTCACTCCTCACCCAAAATGTTACTTTTTAAAAAGAACAATAGAAAATTCTTCAGGAATTATTTTGGTCTCTTCTCTATAACCAGCATGACCAATTGGCAGTCTGACTTCATTAGTTCAAACACTTGGCTATGAAAAATCCCTTTTTCATTTTGATGATTGTTTTATATTAAAATGTATGATTTAGGAAGAAATATATTTTCTTCTTTATTTTTTTGTTTTTTGCTTATTAAGATTTTGTGGTTCGGTTTGCACAGCTAGTTTCTATGATTTCCATTGAAGTTTATTGTTCCATGACTTTCATAAAAGATATTTTAGTTTATACTCCTGCTATCATGGGGTAAACCCTTACAGTTTACCTTTTCTGCTGATTAGAGCTAACAACTCTGGATAAAATGCAAAAGCAAGCTATGTAAGTAAACAAAAGCAGACAGATAGTGGTAAGAAGTCAAAATTTGGAGAGCCAGTTTTGGGGTAAGTTTCCTACTCTTTGGTTTTTGGTTTGTTTCCTTTCTCTCAAGGCTTGGTACTGGCAACTAAAACTCTGACAGGAACTTCATTTTTTTTGGCCAGAGGAATCAAGGAGATGGGCCCAGGAGTCTAAGGAAATGCCTTGTTTTTTCTGCCTGTCTCCCTTTTCTCCCAGCCTTGCCCCAAACACAGACCAGTTGCCCAGCTGCAGCTGCCCTGCCTTTGTTGCCAGAGGAACTAGGAAAAGAGTCCCCTCTGAGCCAAAGAGCATGAGGGACACCTCAGAAAAGAGAGATCAGGGCAAGAGTGTCCCTTCATTTTGTATATGACCAGCATAAGAACTATGCTTGTGCATTGTAAGACAGACCCTCAGCAGCATCTTAAAGGCTCTGAGAACTGAACTTAAATTAGAAACGCTGCTTAGAGAAAGTCTGAGAGAACTTGCCATCTGAGCCTCACTGATTTGCCTACTTGATTGCCTGCTAAAACAAATTCTCCAGTAGATTATATTAGGCCACAGGATTCAGAGTCAACACAATATAACATTTAAAATTCACATGATTTAACTCAAAATAATACTACCTACAAATAAAAGAAGAAAATTATAACCATTTCTCAAGGGAGAAGACAGTCAACAGATGTCAACCCCAAGGTTACCCAGACACTGGAATTACCAGGTGAAGACTTTAATGCAGCTATTATACCAATTCTCCGTAACATAAAGGTAAACATGATTGAAATGAATGGATAGGAGGTCTCAGTGGAGAAGTAGAAACTATTAAAGAGAAACAAATAGGAAATTTAGATCCTAAAAGTTTAATATCTAAAAAAATTTGCTGGGTGGGCACATCAGCATAATGGAATAACAGAAGTCAGTAAACTTGAAGACAGATCAATAGAAATTATTCAGTCTTGAGAAAGAGAAAATAGATTGGGGAAAAAAAATGAACAGAGACTTAACGACCTAACTTACATGATTAGAGTACCAGAAGGAAGAAAAAGAAATTACATACAAAGAACCAGGAAAGAATAACCAATTCATAAGAGAAAAAACAGCCTCTACCAAAAAGAGGCTTTCATAAGACACAAATCAGGGTAACATTTCTTTTGAAAACCTTGAGAGCCTTTGCAAGGATACTCAAGAATATTAGTTTAAAGAGCAAGTCTTGGGATGCCTGAGAGGCTCAGTCAGTTAAGCGTTTCCCTTCAGCTTAGGGTCATGAACCCAGAGTCCTAGGATTGAACCCCACATCAGGCTCCCTACTCAGTGGGGAGCATGATTCTTCCTCTCCCTCTCTCTGTGTATGCTTGCTCTCTCTCTCTCTCAAATAAATAAATAAATCTTTAAAAAAATTAATAAATAAAGAGCACGTCTTAAGAGACCCCATGTAGAGCATGGGACTCTTGATCTTGGGCTTGTGAGTGCGAGCCCCACATTGGGTGTAGAGATTACTTAAAAATAATTTTTTTTTAAAAAAAACAGGTTTAAGTCATTGAAAAGAATTAGGGAAATCTTATCATGTTATATCTGGGCAAAGAGGCATTTAAAGAAAATATAGTTCGTGTGTAGAGGAGTATAAAACCTGGCAAGCAGCAGAATTGCTGGGCTACTCTCATACATTGGCTTATTGTTGAAAGACTAAAGATATCTTAAAGTTGAAAACATTTTGTGGGCTTCCTTAATGAGGCACTTTTCAGACACTTCTATAATGTATTTCATTCTGGCACCAGAATTTGGTCACATTAATTTCTGCTAGCTCTGCATTTACCTTGGGTCACATAGGGATTTAACTGCTTTCGTCTCCATTGCCTGGGGTTGCACATCCACTAAAGAGAAAGTGATGGAGGTAGGCAGTGTATAGACTGCGGAGGAATAAGAGGTGAGGCTGGCTGAGCTCTTTGGGATTCTTTTCTGATTATGGGGCAATATCAAAGCTAATGCACTATGTCCAGCATTAGAACTCATTTAAAATGATGCTGTTGTTAGAGATTATGCCACACAAAGAGCTCAGAATCTAAAACTGTTTGTTCTGACCTAAAAGGGTAGAGGCATAGCAGTAATTGACAGAAACAAAAAATGGAAAATTCAACATAAAAAATTTCCTGACCATGAAATTGCCTCATGTTCTCACAGAAGTAGTATTTCTTTACTATATACATGCTGATTCTAGCTGTCACAGAGCAATGCTGTATTCATCTAAATTATAGGAGCCCTGCAAGTAGCCTTTTGTGGAATATAAGAGGCTTAGTGCACCTGTACATTTGCACCTGTGACATCCTGATTCTCATCCCAGCATTTTGGGAGTGAAAAACACCTCTCAAACTTCTAATCCATTCCCTTAAGACTATAGGAAATCATATATTAGTAAGAGATACAAATTCTGCCTTAAAGGTTTTCAGTCTAATGAAGCTAACAGTAAACATATACTTGATATGTCCTCTAATATCTCAAATTTAGCATGACTAAAATTGTACTCTTGATTTCTAAATTGTAACTTCTTCATCCATCCAGCTCTGTAAATGGCACTCCCATTCTTTCTGTTTCTCTGGAATACATCTTTGGAGTCATAATTGACATCTTTCTCTCTCTTCCACTCCTCCCCAGATCCAATGCATCACCAAATCCAGCTCATTCTTATTTCTCAATATATCCCAACTCTCACCATTTCTTACTACCTTCACTGCTTTCACCTTGGGCCAAATCCATATATCACCTGGATTGCCTTCTAGATTTTTACCCAAGGAAAATATAAGTCTGTGTTCACATGGAAGCCTGTATGGGAATGCTGGCAATGGCTTTATTCATGTTCACTAAAAATCAGAAACAATCCAAATAAGCTTACTTGGCAAAAAAAAAAAAAAAAAGGAATCGACTATTGATGTACACATTACCTACATGAATCTCAAGTGCACTATGCTAAGCAAGAAAAGCCAGACTCAAAAGACTGCATACTATATGAGTCCATTTCTATGACATTCTAGGAAAGGAAAGCTAGAGATAGAAATAAATCAGAGTCTGAGGTAGGAGGGAGAGTTTGACCACAAATCATGGGGAATTTTGTGGTATGATAGAACTGTCTTAATTATTATGATGATTACCCAGCTGCATTCGTTTCTCAAAACTTGAAGAGCTGTATACTTAAGAAGGGTGATTCTTATGGTGTATAAACTATAATAATTTTTTTAAAAAAGAAAAGTGAAATTGACTCTTGAACAATGTGGGGGTTAGAGGTGCCAGCACCCTGCACAGTTGGAAATCTGCATATAACTTTTGACTCCCCCAAAACAACTGCTTAATAGCCTACTGTTGACCAGAAGCCTTACGGATAACATAAACAATTAACACATACTTTGTAGATTTATTACATATTGTATTCTTATAGTAAAGGAAACTAGACAAAAGAAATTGTTACTAAAAAAATCATAAAGAAGAGAAAATATATTTACAATACTGTACTGTATTTATTGAAAAAAATCCATCTGTAAGTGGACCCACACAGTTCAAACCCATGTTGTTCCAGGATCAGCTGTAATAGCAAAAAACTGTCCATCAGGGTTGGGAACAGAAACCACTCTGGGTATTTTAAGCATGAAGAAATGTAATACTAGGAATAAAAGCTTCGAAAGGGCTGAAGAGGCAGGTTTTATGTTGGACAGTGTCTTCAAAACAGTATAGAATTAATATACTTGGGGAGTAATGTTCTGAGACCATTGCTGGAGCTATGCTTTAGAGGTCTGTGGACACCAAGGAAACTATAGAATAGACCCCCATCAGTGAGATCTAGGGGTTAGGAAGCCAATCACCAAGTCGTTGGTGCTTTTACTCCTGTCACAACTGCTGCTTCCTACCCAGAAAACCAAAAATTATTCCCTGAGATGCTGTTGCTGGAGAGAATTCTCATGTTCTCACCATTGTCCTTGGCAGCAAAGACAAACAAAAGAAGACCTCCAAAATCATGTGAAGTAGGTTGAACCTAACAGACACCCAGAGCCCTGGCTGCGAGGGAGTCTGGAATGTGATTTGTAGCTTCCCAAATCTTACACTTAAATACAGGGTGGAATGAGCCATGTCTCATTAATCAACCCAGTATCCAAATTTCCATCAATAAGAGACTGCTGAATAAACTGGGGTTCGTTAGGGAGTAGTAGGTGAAGGGTTTAACCAGGTAGTGGTTATTTGGTAAACTGGGATATAATTGTACTCTTGAGTGTTGGTTAATAAATTCAGCTTATTTAAATGTTGAACTCATAAATCTAGCTTATACCAAAGCTAATATCTATATCATGGTTTCCATAATACTGCTTTTAAACTTATGCTACAAACATAACTATTTTTTGAAAATAGTTACTTGCTTTTATTTTTTTATTTATTTATTTATTTTTTTTTTGCAAAATTAGCCTGAAAGATTATAGCACTACACTTCCCCATATCCAGAATGGTATGCATAAATTTAGAAAAGAATTTTTCTAAATGGTGAATAATATAAAAGATACCTTTGACAGCTTTCTGTGTCAGGGAAACCAGCTACAGATAAACAAGCAAGTTTATATAGAACCCATGGCAAATATATAGTGGAACATAACCTTACCTCTTGGCTATGAAGTCGAAACATTGTCTTCCAAATGGTATTTGGATCACCTTTCTAAAAGGGATGACCTTATGGCATCCTTTCACATATCATCTGCTGGAAATAGTTCCTTTATTTCCAGCTCCTGTGTATATATACTCACATAGGAATGGCTTTGAGTAAAACTGAAGCTACCAGAAGTAGGGTAGTTTGTGAACACAAGTCTTGTGTTAAGTTCTCTCTTCTCTCACCCCCACCAAATAAAGTTCAACTTTAAAGTATTTTTAAATAAAAACTAAACTATTTTAAAGTGTACAAACAATGAGATTAGAGCATATTGCCTGAGCAGCTAAATGGCCAGACTTCCTCGACCAGATTTTAATTATTTTTATAGTTTTTCCCAAATGAAGACTCACAATAGCCATTTTAAGTAACTACAGCAGCTCTTCCATCTTCATTTCAAGCTTCAGACCCTAAACAAAGCATGAAGCTGAGCAGTGCACTGTTTAATTTTCAAATTGGATTTTTCATTATGTTTTATGATAACTTTTTATTCTTATCAAGTTGCATCTCAGCCTTCTGTTTAGAATCAAGAAGATTTATGGCAAATGATCTGGGTGCTTATTTGGACAAACAAATGCAATAAATCAGTTTACTGTTTCAATAAAATGTTATTAATAGAACACATTATTCTGTTCAATATTATGTTATCTTTAAAATTAAGCAGAACATTAGTGGCAATGAAACTAGTTTCAATCAATACATTCCTGTAATGAAACCTATTGTATAAAAACTTTTCTTTTTAAGGAAGGAAAAATGTCTTTAGCACAACTACCAACTTGTGACTCTTGAGATGGCATTTCACAGCCTCTAAAAATTTATTGATAGGACAGCTTTGTGTTTGTTTGGGTGTTAAGAAGATAGTTTTTTGAAAGTTACCTTGTGGCAGTTAGAGCATGAATGTTCCTTAAATGATTTTTTTTTTTAAAATGAAGAATTTAGTTGGCACTTGACCTGGCAGAGACCCAAGCATGTGCCCCAATGTAATTGAGGTCAGAGAGGATTTTAAGAAAGGCAGAGCTGCTGGTGACACCCAGCAGTATTACAATTGCCAATTTCTCTTCTGATGGTATAGAATTCCTATTCCTATAGAATGAAAAATGTGTAATGCATGAAAAAATGAGTAATATTCAGATAAGAAGTATGTAGGTTTTAATGTTTCAAAACTCGTGTAATAATGAGAATTTTCTGGGATTAGAATCCTGATGTAGATCCTCAGTTACCCACTATACATCCAAATGATATTTTAGGATGGTGGTTTTAAAATTAAAGGTGGCTGAAGTCCCAGGATGATAATTGGAGTTTGAGAGACCTACACTGAACAGGCAGGAAGGTTGTTTGAGTTGCTGTTTTAGATAGTGGTGTGCCTTTAGAGAAGGCTGCTATTTAATAATACAATGTGGAAAAGAAAGACTTTAGGATGTTAAATTGCATATACGCTGTGGTGGAAAAACTCTTTAAAAAAATACTTTATGGATACTTTTGCTTGGTATGCTGTATTGTCACATGGCAGTTTAAGGAATCTGGAGACTTGTCAGAGTCCCAAATTTACTCCTTTATTTCTGCCATTTCTTGTTTTTAATCGGAATGTAATAAATAGAGATGTTATCTTATTGTGGTTTTGTTCTCATTAAATTGTTAAGAAATTATTGCTTTAGGGGCACCTGGGTGGCTCAGTGGGTTAGATCCTCTGCCTTCGGCTCAGGTCATGATCCCGGGGTTCTGGGATCAATCTATGCGTTGGGCTCTCTGCTCAGCAGGCAGCCTGATCCCCTTCCTCTCTCTCTCTGCCTGCCTCTCTGCCTACTTATAATCACTGTCTGTCAAATAAATAAATAAAATCTTAAAAAAAAAAAAAAAAGAAACCATTGCTTTGGCAGGGAGGGTCAATTATCATATGGTTTCACTTACTTGTGGAGCATTAGAAGTAACACAGAGGACATTGGGAGTTGGAGAGAAGTGAGTTGAGGGAAATCGGAGGGGAAGACGAACCATGAGAGACTGTGGACTCGAGAAATAAACTGAGAGTTTTGGAGGGGATGGCAGTGAGGGGTTGGGTGAGCCTGGTGGGTATTAAGGAGGGCACATATTGCATGGAGCACTGTGTGTGGTGCATAAACAATGAATCTTGGAACACTGAAAAAAAATTAAATTAAAAAAAAAGAAATCATTGATTTGGGAGATGAGAGTTACATTAAGATGAACATGTATTTATGAAAAGCTAAGCCATCATATATATTCTATTGACTTAGGATAAAGTTTCCATAGCCCATCAGGCAAATAATTTGAATATATTGTTGTGCAACTCTAATAGGAAGTAATTGAGCTTTGCATCCATTGACTGCTACAGCTAAACTTTATAGTCACACTCTTCTCTTTGATATTTTTTTCATACCAATAGGAAACTGCTTAAAATCTGCTTAGCAGTGAAGCATAAGAGAGCAGAAGACTAGATTCGAGTTTTTATTTCTCTCTTTTTTTAAATGTTACATTTCTGAAGAAAGATTCATTTTTGTGTTATGTCTATGAACACCTATGAAGCATTGTGTGTAATTGGTCTACAATTGACCACTGCCATTGCTACTTTGGCAGCGGGTAGCAAGGAGCAACTGACCATTTTGTTATCACTGCAATGTTTTTTTCTTCTTTTTCATTTTCCCCCAATATCTTAACACTATCCATGTTTATAAAGAATTTATATGTAGTTTTCTTTTCTAGTAATAGTCTTGTCTGGTCTTGGTGTTAGAGTAATTCTGACTTCATTAAATGAATTGAAAGTTGTTTCTTTTCTTTTTTCTATCCTTACATTATGGTTATTACTTAATGACTCAAAGAATTCACCACTGATGTCATCAAGGATGGAGTTTTCTTTGTGGTGATGTTTTTAATTTTCTTCAGTTTCTTTCATTGACATGGAGGTATTAAGATTTTCTCTTTTGCCTTCAGTGTGTTTTGGTAATTTCTGTATTATGAGAAATGTGTCCATTTCATTTAAGTTGTCATACATATATAGTGTAAGGTTGTTCATAATATGGCTTGATTAACTGCTAATGTCTGTGGCCTCTGGATCTCTGTGCTCCTATTTCATTTTATATTTTGATGATTGTATCTTAATTATCAATCTTACTGATTTCTGTAACAAAGCAACTTTTACCAGGTTTTCTTTATTTTTTGTTTTCTGTATTTTTTTTTTCTGGCCTTATGTTTAGTTTTCCTTCCTTCTATTTCAGTTTTAATTTGCATTTTTTTCTAATTTTCTAAGATAGGTATTTATCTCATTGGTTTGGAATTTTATTCTTTTCTAATATAACCATTTAAAGTTATAAATTTCCCTCTGAGAACCCATTTATCTGTATCCCATACATGTTTATGTTGGTTTTGCTTTCATTCATTTCAAAATATCTTCTAATTTGTGATTTCCTCTATGAACAGTTTACAAATATTTATTAGATTCTTTCTTAATTTCAAATGTTTATATACTTCTCATGTGGCTTTGTGTCTCTTATTTCTAATTTAATTCCCTATATTAGAAGATGAACTCTCAGGTAAACTGGGTGACTCAGTCAGTTAAGCATCAGACTCTTCATTTTGGCTCAGATCATGAACTCGGGGTCCTGAGACTGAGCCCAGCTTTAGACTGCACTGAGCATGGAGCCTGCTAAAGATTCTCTCTACACCCCACCACTCACTCTCTCCCTTTCTCTCTCCCCCTCAAAATGAAAAAAAGAAGAAAAAGAAAATGTACTCTCCACAATTTTAAAACCTTGCAATTATTGAGACTTGTTTTATATCCTATGATATAGTCTGTGTTGGTAAATACCTCATCTACCTCTAATAATAACGTAATCTGCAGTTATTGAACAAGTTTTCCACATATATCAATAAGGTCAGTTTGTTTATAGCTTTGACTTCTACATATCTGTTGATTTTTTTGGTCTACCTTTTCCATCAGTTACTAAGAGAGGACTTTAAAAGCTCCCGATATGGGGGCACCTGGATGGCTCAGTCAGTTGGGTGTGGGACTCTTGGTTTCCACTCAGGTCGTGATTTCATGTGTAGTAGTATCAAGCCTTTTGTGGAGGTCCACGCTTGGGAGAGTCTCTTTGGGGATTCTCTCCCTCTACCCCATCCGTACTATTCTCTCTCTCTCCCTCTCTCTCTCTCTCTCTCAAATAAATGGGTTAAAAAAAAAAAAGTTTAAAAAAGCTCCAAATACATTTGTGGGTTTGTTTTTCCCTTCATTTCTGTCCATTTTTCCTTCATGTATTTTGAATTTCAGTTATTAGATGTCTTACTTTGAGATTGTTATTGGTGTATTAACTTCTTTCATTTTGAAGTGCCTCTTTATCCCTGCTATTATTACTTGTTCTGAAGTATACATCATATGATACAATATGGCTACTCCAGCTTTCTTGTAATTTGTATTTTTAAAGTATATTCTATTTTCATCCTTCTACTTTTACCCTATCTTTGTCTTTATAATTTAAGTATCGTTCTCAAAACTAGCATATATTTGGGGTTTTGTTTATAATCCTGACAATCTCTGACTTTTTATTGGCCTGTTTGGATCCTTTATACTTGGTGCAGTTATCAACATAGTTGGGTTTAACCTGCCATCTTATCATTTTTTTCTACTTTTCAACCAGTTTTTCAGTTTTTCCTGACTTTTTATTAAATGGTTTCAGTGTTTATTCTCTTTTTTGGACTCTTTATCTTTGTTTTATTTTTTATTAGTTTCTCTAGGGTTTGTAGTATGCATCTTTACAAGTGTGTTTTCAAATTATAATTTACCATGCATAATATACAGTATATAACCTTAAACAGAATGCTTCATTTACCCCGTTCCTTCCTCTCTGCTACTGCTGTCATACATTTACATATGTTAGAAACTCCTTTTTAATTTTTGCACTAAACAGTTTGCTATCTTTTAAGTAAATTTTAAATATGAAAGAAATATTCCTTATATTTCTGTTTCTAGAAGTGTACATTTGTATAAATCCAGGTTTCCTTCTAGTATCATTTTATTTATCTCCCAAAATTGTTTGTTTATTGTCATGCGGGTTTTCTGGCAATAAATTATTTTTTGTTTGCCTGAAAATACCTACCACATATTCAATTTTTAAATTGAAAATTTTGTTTTAGTTGTTTTATTTAAAAATTCCATTGGTTTTCTGCATAGCTCTTTCTTCTCTGAAACTCTCTCCTACAACTTCTGGCTATGTCAGTCTCCCTGAACTCTGATTTCTGTCTCTCTAAATCACCAAGACCTTTGTGTTCTGTGTAGAATGACTTTTTCTGCACCATAGTCTGGGACATTTCTCCAGAGGGGATCTAGGGACAGTGTAGGCTCATTTGTTTGCCTTTTTCATGTACCTATTACCACCTGTTGTCCAGTCTCTGAAAATGGTGGTTTATTATATTTGTCCAGTTTTTGAGTCTACTATAGGCAGGTAAGTGTATTCTCTGTTACTTCAGAATACCCCCAAATGGAAATTCTTATTGAAACTATATTTTAAATACAGTTGTTAGGTTTTAGCATACAAATTTAGTGATATTCTTAGGAAAACAAAGAGGCTTTATGGAGGGATAAAATGTATTATGAGCTTAATAAATGCACAGTAACAAAAACTTGTGGGAGATACAGTATTGAATGTTCTGCTCTTCTAAAGAAGGCAAAATATAACCTCATGGGCTGAAAAAATACTTAAATGAGAACATTTAAGGGAAGAGAAGCTGCATTTTTGTCAGATTTATTGTAAATTGTAATTAAAGAAAGCCCAAATTGATGATAAAAAGCACTTATTTTGAAGGCCCAATGTAATAAAAGGGAAATAAAGATTTAAATAAGAACTGCAGAAATAGAGATATTTCCTTTAGTCTTGGCTTGTAGCTTGAGAAGCAAACTCCATGGTTTTGTTGGTTGAGCATCTGCCCTCTGCTCAGGTCCTGGTCTCACAGCCCGGGGTCAGGGTCTCTACTCAGCTGTGGTGGGGGGGGTTCTGCTTCTTCCTCTCCCTCTTCCTCTCCTTCTCCCTCTTCTCCCCTAGTCATTCTCTTGCTCTTTCTCTCTCAAATAAAATCCTTGGCGGGGGGGGTGGGGGAGCAAGTCTTTGACCAAATCTCTTAGGGTCATTCACATTTCCTTATATGATTTAACTCATAACAAAAATAAACCTTTACTTCATCCAATAAAAAAGATGCTCTCCTCAGGTATATCTTGTGTTCCTTCTTTATGATGCAGTGCTTTGTGAAAATCTGTTAGTACCCTGAAAAGAGAAATGAAAAGTAGTTACTCATAGGTTAATAATCTTGAACATCCCAAAGGTTTGCATGTGCTGTTGTCAAAAATACATTTGTTTTTAAAATAAAAGCAAATTCACGTGAACTAGGAAGCAGAAAATTTAATTAACATTGTTGAACAAAATTGCTGAATGAGGTACATCTGGTATTGTGCAGGACTAAAAGATCCTTTGAAAAGTAATAGATATAAAATGTGAATAGAGGAGAAAGCAAAAACGTAATAAGGACTCCACATGCAGTCTTCTTTTATTACTTACATATAGACCCACCGTCAGAGAACTGAAAGGAGATGATAACTGATGGACAAGATGAACACTGCCCAAAGCCAGATGGAATCCATCTGTGAAGTCAGGAGGCATTTGCTGATGTACTGGTTTGAAAAATGTGTTTCCCAGATCAACAGCAGCATCACCTGGGCACTTTCTAAAAAATACACATCCTCTGGCCCGACCCACACCTACGGGATTAGAACCTCCAGCATCAGGGCCCAAAAATCAGTATTTTAACAAGTCCAGGTGATTCCTATGAACACTAAAGTTAGAGAACCTTTGTGCTTGAGTCATGGAAATAAATGTCATCTGTTAAACTGCTATGGTAAGCCCTATCACATGCAGAGTTTTATGAATACATTTCCCCCAATTATCTTCTTGGTAAAAATAGGTTAGATATATTTACTATATGAAGAAATGATAGTGTGCTCAGTCACACAAGTGCTAGAAAACAAGTCTCTGAGATAAAAAAAAAAAAAAAAAAGAACAAAATCCATCCTCAGGTTTACCTTCTCTTTGTCATCAGTTTCACCCATTATTATGTGATACGCTTTTCTGCAATTTTCCTGTGTTGATAAAGGGATTTAAATTAATTTTGGCTCGGAGATAAATATGCTATTTTTAGCACAAAGAATGAGTCCTTTAAGCTTAAACTAGTTTTAAAAAACCAATTTGAAATGTATGAAGCGATTTTTTTGCAGTATAGAGTTTCCTGGTTGAAGCGCTGCTCTTCCTTTCGTCCTTCCCCTGCTCCTCCCGCTCCCCTATGTTCCTCCCTGCTTCTCCAGGACCTCAACTCTCTCCCCATGCCTTTTCTCAGAGTGTGCCTTCAGAGAAGGCAGATTCTGTGTTTAGGGTCAGATTTGGGCTTATGAATGTTAGGAAGGTCTTATGTTAATGGCTGCTTCTGTTTTCCCAATAATGCTAACAAATCTTGTGACCCTGCCTTGTAAGCATCTGATGGCAGATGTGCTTGGTGCTGCCTATTTACTTTCCTCTGAAAGCTGCTCTGTGAAGGAAAGCACACTTGGTCAGAGGGACTTCTGGAGAGCTCTAAAAGATAACGTTGTTTGTGACAAGAAAGGTAAAATGCCTTTCTTGTGCACTGGAATAAGCTGATGTAGCAGACTTTCATAGCCAAGCCAGTAAGCATATATAATTATATTTCCAAGAAATGTAGTAAATCTCTGATGAATTTGCAACCATAGTGTACACTGGACACTTTGCCAACCTGAAAAAGTATTAACTGGGAGAGAAATTCTACACTGATTATAGGACTACTACTGTCTCAGTGAGGAAAGTTTTCTAGCACTTCTTGGGAAGAAGCATATTGCCCTGTCCTCCCTGTAAGAGAAAGTTTTTGTTCACAGATTAATCAAAAGCATGCTGACTGTGGTGTCATTTACATCACTAGATGATTAGGATTTAGCTAATAAGCCTGACGGACTCTGGATGCTATCTATGGCTATTGAAGTTGTGCCCATCTTTCTAGGTGAGACTTGATTGGTGAAAATCTTTCACATACAATTCATTTGGACACATCGACTGTGTTGAACAGATGCTGACATCTTGGCATGCATAGATATTCCATACAATTTGAGTTGATTAGTTCTTGTTGAAACATGCAGAAACATGACGACTGTTGCCAATATGCCAGTCCATGCTCACAGGCACCTGCTCTTTCTGTTTGGAATCATTGCCTGGGCTGGTCTCCAGTTTCAGTGCCTGAGTCCACCCTCCTTCCCACATGAAAAATGCCATCACAGTTCAGGTTTATGTTGTTGTTTCCACACATACTTCTTCGAAGAGCCTTTTTCCCAAAGTAGCATTTAGGGTAGTCTTCTGTGAGCAGGTCTTCTCCTAGTTTCTAGATTTAGCCTGGATTAAAGAGTTAATTTATTTTTGTGAGCTCTTTAGGCCATTTCAAGTAATAAAAAGCTTAAATAATCTTACTCATGACCTCAGCTAAAACTTGTCCAAAAATTATACAGTATACAGAACCTCATAATGATTTTCAGACCCTAGTGAAACCATATAGTATAAATATTGTTGCAATAATTTTTCGTTTCAGTTTTCATCATGACTCCCTCTTAGTGAAGAAAGCAACCACTTACGGCCCACTATTTGAAATGCTGGTATTTTCTGTTGTTGTAGTTACCTTTACCCCTTTCCACCTGTTTCCTACCAACTGTATTATTCACTCTTTGTATATTGTCAGAAGTATATAGGTTTTGTGCAGTAAATCTCTCCCCAAATCAAATTACTTTTCAGCCAATAGGCTCTAAAGGCCCATCTGAAACAAGATAAAATTGAAGTGTTAAAAACAAATAGCCTACATAGCAGAAATCTTGAGGCAAATAAGAGAATAGAAGGGATTCCTTTAGTGTCTATCGATTCATCCCAATTATTCTCAACAAAGAACCCTATTTTTGTTGTCTTTATTTTGCTTTTACAAATAACCTTATAATTTATTTGCTTACTTGTTTGCTTCTTTCTATTAGAATATGGGTTTTCATTAGAGCAGACATTTTAAAATTTTTATTTTTTATTTTTTAAATTTCAGTGCTATTACTCATATTAGTTTCAGTTGTACTATATAGTTATTCAGTAATTATGTGCATTACTCAGTGTTCATCTTGATCAACATACAAATCCCTTTCACCTATTTCATCGCTGGTAACCACCAGTTTGTTCTCTATATCTGAGTCTGATTTTTCGTTTGTCTTGTTTTTCCTTGTCCATTTGTTTTGTTTCTTAAGTTCCATATATGAGTGAAATCATATGGTATTTCTCTTTCCCTGACTGACTTCTTTCGCTTTGCATCATTCCTTTCAGTTCCATCCACGTTGTTGCAATGGTAAGATTTCATTCCTTTTTGTGGCTAAATAATATTCCAATGTGTGTGCCTGTGTGTGTGTGTGTGTGTATACGCATACCATTTCTTCTTTATGCATTCATCTATTATTGATGGATACTTGAGTTCTTTCCATAATTTGGCTATTGTACATAATGCTGCAATAAGCATATGGGGTGCATATATCTTTTCAAATTAGTGTTTTTGTGTTCTTTGGAATAAATACCCAGTAGTGGAATTACTGGATCATAGGGTAGTTCTATTTTTAATAATTTGAGGAATCTCCATACTGTTTTCCACAGTGGCTGCTCCAGTTTGCATTCCCATCAACAGTGAATGAAGGTTCCTTTACTCCTAATCCTCGCCATTCAGTATGTCATCTTTTTGTTTTGTTGATTGTTTCCTTTGCTGTGCAGAAGCTTCTTATTTTGATACAGTCTGAAGAGTTTGTTTTTGCTTTTGTTTCCCTTGCTTCAGAAGACTAGAAAAATGTTGCTATCACCAATGTCAGACAAATTCCTGCCTATGCTGTCTTCTGGGATTATTATGGTTTCAGGTCTCACATTTAGGTCTTTAATCCATTTTGAGTTTATTTTTGTGTAAAATATGTGGTAATATATGGTGTAAAAGAGTGGTCCAATTTTATGCTTTTGTATGTTGTTTTTCGGTTTTCCCAACATCATGTGTTGAAGAGACTATTTTTTTCCTATTGGAGATTGTTTCCTACTTTGTCAAAGACTAGCTGACCATATGATTATGGGTTCATTTCTGGGTTTTGTCCTCAGTTCTTTTTATCTGAGTGTCTATTTTTGTGCCAGTATCGTACTGTCTTGATTGTTACAGCTTTGTAATAGAAGTTAAAGTCCAGAATTGCAGGGCCTCCAGCTTTGCTTTGCTTTGCTTTGCTTTTTCAAGGTTGCTTTGGCTATTCTGGGTCTTTTTTTTTCCATAAAAATTTTAGGATTGTTTTTCTAGCTTTGTGAAAAATGCTGTTGATATTTTGATAGGGATTGTATTAAATTTGTAGATTGCTGTGGGTAGTATGGACATTTTAATAATACTTATTCTCCTGATCCATGAGCATGGAATATATTTCGATTTGATTGTATCATCTTTAGTTTCTTTCATCAGTGTCTTATGGTTTTTAGAGTACATGTATTTCACCTCTTTGGTTAAGTTTATTCCTAGATATTTTATTATTTTTGGTGCAATTATATATGGAATTGTTTTCGACAAGAGAAAGGATAAGAATGATCATATGGTTTTTATCCTTTCTCTTGTTTATGTTGATATGTGAATATTGAACCACACTTGCATCCCAGAAATGTATCTCACTTGATCGTGGTGAATGATTTTTTAATGTATTCTTGGATTCAGTTTGCTAGTATTTTGTTGAGGATTTTTGCATCATGTTCATCAGAGATAGCCTGTAGGTCTCATTCTTCCTTTTTCTATTTATTTATTTATTGTGTGTCGGTGTGTTGTGTTTATCTAGTTTTGGTATCAGGGTAATGCTGGCCTCACAGAGTGAATTTGGAAGCTTTCCTTCCTCTTCTATTTTTTGTATTACTTTGAGAAGAATAGTATTAATTCCTCTTTAAATGTTTAGTAGAATTCAGCTGTGACACCTTCTAGTCTTGGATTTTTGTTCATTGGGCTTTTTTAAATTTCTGATTCAACTTCATTACTGGTAATCAGTCTATAAAAATTTTCTATTTCTTCCTGGTTCTGTTTTGAGAGACTATATGTTCTTAGGAATTTATGCATTTCTTCTAGGTTGTCTAATTTATTGGCATGTAATTTTTATAATGTTCTCTTAGAGTCCTTTGTATTTCTGGGATGTTGCTTGTTATTTTTCCACTTTGATTTCTGGTTTTGTTTATTTGAGTCTGTACTTTTTTTTTCCCCCTTTATCAATTTTGTTGATCTTTTCAAAGATCCAGGTCCTGGTTTCATTGATCTGTTCTTTTTTTTTTTTTTTTAAGTTTCTTTTTCATTTATTTCTACTCTGATCTTTATTATTTCCTCCTTCTACTGGTTTTGGATTTCATATGCTCTTCTAGCTCCTTTAGGTGTAAGGTTAGTGTGCTCATTTGAGATTTTTCTTGCTTTTTGAGATAGACCTCTATTGCTGTAAACCTCCCTCTCAAAATAGCTCTTGCTACATCCCAAAGATTTTGGACCACTGTGTTTTCATTTGTCTCCATGTATTTTTTGATATCTTGTTTGATTTGTTGGTTGGCCCATTAATTGTTTAATATGATTTAGCCTCTATGTGTTTGTGTTCTTTCCAGATTTTTTCTTTTTTTTTCTTTTTTTTTTTTTTAAAGATTTTATTTATTTATTTGACAGAGAGAGATCACAAGTAGGCAGAGAGGCAGGCAGAGAGAGAGAGGAGGAAGCAGGCTCCCTGCTGAGCAGAGAGCCCGATGCGGGCCTCGATCCCAGGACCCTGAGATCATGACCTGAGCCGAAGGCAGTGGCTTAACCCACTGAGCCACCCAGGCGCCCTCCAGATTTTTTCTTACAGTTGATTTCTAGTCTCATAGTCTTGTGGCCAGAAAAGATGCATAATATATCTTCTATCTTTTTCCATTTGTTGAGGCTTGTTTTGTGGCCTAGTGTGTAATTTATTCTGGAGAATGTTCTATGTGCACTTGAAAAGAATGTGTATTCCACTGTTTGGGGATGGAATGTTCTAATATATCTGTTATGTCTAGCGGGTCCAATATGTCTTTCTTTTTTTTTTTTTAATTTATTTATTTGACAGAGAGAGATTACAAGTAGGCAGAGAGAGAGAGAGGAGGAAGCAGGCTCCCTGCTGAGCAGAGAGCCCGATGCAGGACTCGATCTCAGGACCCTGAAATCATGACCTGAGCCGAAGGCAGCAGCTTAACCCACTGAGCCACCCAGGCGCCCCCAATATGTCTTTCAAAGCCACTGTTTCTATGTTAATTTTCTGTATGGATGATGTATCCATTCATACAAGTGGGATGTTAAAGTACCCTACCCTTATTGTATTACTGTCTGTTACTTTATGTTTCTTAATCGCTCCTTTATGTATTTGGGTGCTCCCATGTTGGGTGCATAAATATTTACAATTGTTGTGTCTCATTGGATTGTTCCCTTTATGGTTAGGTAGTGTTTTTCTCTTGTTATAATCTTTGTTTTAAAATTATTTTGTCCCATATAGGTATTGCTACCCTGGCTTTCTTTAACTGTCATTTGCATGATAAATGCTTTTCCATCCCTTCACTTTCAGTTTGCATATGTCTTTGGGTCTGAAATGAGGCTTTTACAGGAAGGATATAGTTAGGTCGTCCATTTTGTTACCTGTGTCTTTTGATTGAAGCATTTTTTCCACTTAGACTCAAAGTAATTATTAATAGATATGTACATATTACCATTTTGTTACTTGTTTTATAGTTCTCTGTTCCTTTCTTATCTTGCTTCTCTAACGGTTTGCTGGCTTTCTTTAGTAATGTGCTTGAATTCCTTTCTCTCTATTTTTTTGCCTATTACTGGTTTTTTTTTTTTTTTTTTTTTTTCTCTTTCAAGCTTTAAAGAATATTTTGGGAGGTTTTTTCCTTCAAATTTTATTTTATTGATTTTCAGTGTTCCAAATTTCATTGTTTATGAACCACACCCAGTGCTCCATGCAATATGTGCCCCCCACAATACCCACCACTAGGCTTACCCTACACCCCACCTGTTACCCCCCCAAAACCCTCAATTTGTCTCTCAGAGTCCACAGTCTCTCATGGTTTGTCTCCCCCTCTGATTTCCCCCCATCTCACTTCTCTCCATCTCCCAATGTCCTCTGTGTGGATTGTATTACTTGTTTTTGATCTGTTATTACCATTAGGTTTATATATAATATCTTAGGTATATAGCAGTCTGTATTAAGTTGGTTGCTTAAGTTTGAACCCATTGTAGAAGCACAAAATTTTTACTACTCTCCTCCCCCCATTTTAGGTAAATGGTGTCATACTTTACATCCTTTTACTTTGTGAATCCCTTGACCAGTTCTTGTAAACATACTTGATTTTACTGCTTTTGTGTTTCCTACCTTTTTTATTCTTGCTTATGGTCTTTCCACACGAAGAATCCCCTTTAACATTTCATGTAGGGCTGTCTCAGTGGTAATGAATTCCTTTAACTTTTGTTTCTGTGGGGAACTGTTTATCTCTCCTATTCTGAATGATAGCCAGAATTAAGTATTTTCGGTTAGAGTATTATCGGTTGCAGGTGTTTGTTTTTTTCAGGTTTCTGTTTTGTTTTGTTTTGTTTTCTTCAGTACTTTGAATATATTATGCCACTCACTCTTGGCTTGCAAAGTTTCTGTTGAAAAATCAGCTGAAAGCCTTGTACATAACTATTTTCTTTTCTCTTTTAAAATTCTCTCTTCATCACTACTTTTGCCATTTTAATTAGTATGTGCCTTTGTGTAGACCTCTTGGATTTATTTTTATGGGGGCTCTCTGTGCCTCTTTGATCTGGATTTCTGCTTCCTTCGCCAGAATCAGGAAGTTTTCAACTATACTTTCTTCAAATATATTTTCTACCCCTTTTCTCTCTGTTTTTAGGATTTTTAGGATCCTTATAATGTGAATGTTCCTATAGTGCCCTGCAGTGCAATATCCCTTGTTCACCAGAACCTGGTACTTTAGGAGCATCTCCTATGTGTGTTATGTGCACCATGTTGTTGTGGCTGAGTACATTTGCCTTCAGTCTGCTCATCTGCAGTGGCTTTCTTTGTCTGTTATGGACAGGGATTGGTCGCTGTGTTGTTAAGGGGCCAGGCGTGGGCTGTTTTGGGCATGGGTTGGTTCAGACCAGGAGTTTGCCAGAGCTATGCTCACACCAAACTTCAGGATGCAGGTGGGCCTGCAGTCAGACCAGTTGTCTCCTCCCAGCCCTCTGTTAGGGCTTAGTTAAACTGGTATGTATATTTATCTTTACTCTCCCTGGGGTTGAAGTCACATCGGGTGGTGGTGGTTCCTGGGTGGTTCTGGTTCCTGTTGGGTCTGCTTTAACACTGCCATGCTTCTGGTACTGCCTGGCTAGACTTCTGCTAAGGTTGTGTTGGATGAAGTGGATATGCAGGTGTGGGGTGCCCCGGATTAGCAGGGAGAACATACTCTATATTCACTGACAATTCCATAGTAACTAGAATGGTACTTTATACAATACTTTATAATCTGCTTACTGCCTCTATGGATTTGCCTGTTGTAGACACTTTGTATAAATGGGATCACATAATAAATAGTCATTTGTATTTTTGTTTTTGTTTTTTTCTTTAGCATCATGTTGTTTTGAGGTCTTTGTTTTGTGTTTTGTTTTGTTTTATAGATAGATAGAGAGAAAGCACGTGAGCAGGGAGGAAAGGGGCAGAGAGAGAATCTTAAGCAGTCTCCACACGTGGTACACAGCCCCAAATGGGGCTTGATCTCACAACTCTGAGATCATGATCTGAGCCAAAGTCAAGAGTCAAAAGTTTAACCAACTTAGCTATCTAAGTGTCCCTTAGTGTCATTATTTTGAGGTCCGTCCATATTGTAGCATGATCAATTGTTTGTTCCTTTTGGTGGCTGAATACTATTCCATTTTATAGATATGCCACTTTTTATTTCACACTTCACCAGTTAATAGATACTTAGATGGTTTCTAGTTTGGGGTTTTAGGAATAATGATGCTGTAAACATTTGCATATAATTGTTTGTGTGGAGATATATTTTCATTTCTCTTGGATGCATACCTAGGAAAGAAATTGCTGGGTATTATGGTAATTTTATGTTTAATTTTTGAAGAAGTTGCTGAACATTTTCCAAAATGACCGAATCATTTTACATTTTCAACAGTAGTACATGGGAATTCTAGTTTCTCCAAATTATCGTTGTCTCTGTTTTTTATTATTGCCTTTTTAACAGGTGTGAAGAGCTTTCTCCTTTTAATTTTAAATGCTAATCACTTTAAGTTCCCTAATGATTAATGATGCTGAGCAGCTTTTCATGTGGTTATCATCATTGTATATTCTTCATTCATTAAATGTCTGTATCTTTTGCCCAGTTATTGACCCATTTTTAAATTGGGTTCTTTTTCTTCTTATTATTGAATTATAAGAGTTCTTTGTATACTCTGAATACAGGTTCCTGAATCAGAAGAATGATTTGCATATATTTTCTGCCAGTCTGTAGCTTATTTTTTATTTTTTAATGGTATCTTTTGAAGTGTAGAAAATACTAATTTAGATGAACTAAAATTCATCAGTATTTTTTTATCAATTGTACTTTTCATATTATATCTGAAAAATCTTTATGTAACCCAAAAATCACAAAAACTTTCTTCTTGTTTTCCTCTAGGTGTTTTATAGAATTTTAGTAATTTTAGTTTTTACATTTAGTCTTTGATTTATCTTTTGTGTGATATAAATAAGGGTCTTAATTCCTTTTTTTCCCCCTTTGGCATGTGGATATCTAAGAATCCTAGCACCTTTTTTTGCTGCAAGAACTATCGTTACCCCCATTGAACAGTCCTGGCACTTAGTCAAATACCAGATGATCATGAATGTCTGACTATATCTTTTTAAGTTTCTAAATCAAAAACTGTAAGTTCTCCAACTTTGTAGTTGTTTCTCGGAATTGTTTTGGTTATTGTGGGTCCCTTGAACTTTTATATAAATTTTAGGTTTGTCTTGTCACTTTCTCCAGAAAAGCCTGCTCAGATTTTGAGAGGGATTGCATTGAATCTTAGTCTAATGGGGGAGAATTGCCATTAATAAAACTGAATTCTTCAAATCGTTATCATGAAATGACCCTCTTCATTTCTAGTAATATATTTGGCTCAAAGTATGATATTAGTATAACTACTTCAGTTCTCTTATGTTTATTATTTGCATGGTGATTCTTTTTCCTTCTTTTTACTTTCAAGCTATTTAAGTATGAATCTAAAGTATGGCTGTATGGGACAGCATTGCTATTTTATCTAGTTTGACAGTCTTTGCCTTTTAGTTGGAAAGGTTAATCCAGGGATGCCTTGGGTGGCTCAGTAGGTTAAATGTGTGCCTACAGCTCAAGTCATGATCCCAGGGTCCTGGGATTAAGTTCCACATTGGGCTCCTAGCTCAGCAGGGAGCCTTCTTTTTCCTCTGGCTGCTGCTTCACCTGCTTTTGCTTTCTCTTTCTCAACAAATAAATAAAATCTTTTTTTTAAAAAAAGGATTAATCCATTTGCATTAAATATAATTGTGATATTGGATTTTTGTTCCACTTTGCCCTTTAATTTTCTGTATGTCTCTTATTGGACTTAAAATAAGTGAGGAAGTGAATTCTGCCGACTATGTAAGAGAGGACCCCTAGCCTCGCCAACACTTTAATTTCAGCCTTGTAAGATCCTGAGCAATGGACCCAGTTACTGAAACCTGAGATAGTAAATTCATGTTGTTTTAAGTTTCTAAGTTTGCGATACATTGTTGCATAGCATTAGAAAACTAATATGTTACTTTTGTCAAGAGACTATTGATCACTTAAGTATGTGAGTCCATTTCTGGACTCTATCCTTTTCTATTTATCTCTTCCTCTAACTCTAATGCAGGGAAATAATGTCTTCATTATACAGCTTTATAATATTCTGAAATTAGACAATGTTAAGTCCTTTAACTGTACTTTGTCTTCGAAATTATTTTTGCTATTCTAGTCCATTGAATTTTCATATAGATTTCAGATTAAGCTTGTCAACTTCTACTGAAGAATATAATGGGATTTCATTGAAACTATAAATCAATTTGGTGGAAACTGACATCTTAGCCATATTGAGTCCTTTGATCCATGGTCACAGTATCTCTCCATATATTCAGGTCTTTTTCAATTTCTCTCAGTAGTACTTTTTAATATTCATTGTACAGTTATGCACATATTTTGCTAAATTTATCTCATATTTCATGTTTGGGGATTCTATTGTAAATAGTATTTTTATTTCAATTTCTAATTTTTCTTTACTGATATAAAAAATACAAATCTTCTGGAACTTGTGATGGGATTTTGTCTCAATAAACCATCATAAATTGAGAATATTTTAAGTCAAAAATGCATTTGATACACCTAACCTATCAAACATCATATCTTAGCCAAGCCAATGTGCTCAGAACACTTATATTAGCCTACAAGTAGGCAAATTTATCTAACACAAAACCTATTTTATAATCAAATGTTGAATATCTCATGTAGTTGATTGAATACTGTACTGAAAGTGACAAACACTATTGCTGTATGGGTACAGAATGATTGTAGGTATATCGGTTGTTTTCCCTCATTGTCATGTGGTTGGCTAAGAGTTGTGGCTTGCTGCCACTGCCCAGCATTATAAGAAAATATTTTTACTGCATATCCCTAGCCCAGAAAAGCATTGAAATTCAAAATTTGAAGTACACTTTCTACTGAATGTATATTACTTTTCCACCATCCTGAGTCAAAAGAATCATGGACTGAATTATCATAAATTAGGAGCTGTCTGTATTGTCTTTATATCCTGTGACATTGCTAAACTTAATAAGTAGTTTTGATATTCCAAGTTCCTTATTTCTTTATTCCTATATATATGATCATGTTGTCATGTATAGAATGGCAGTTTTATAGCTCAGTTTCCAAATTTTGTGCCATTTATTTATTTATTTTCCTTATTGTACTGGCTAGGACCTCCAATATAATGCTGAAGAGATTTGCTGAGAGTGGACATCATTGTCTTTTTCCCAATTTCATATAGGATGCATTGAACCTTTCACCATTAAATCTGATGTTCAGGGGCACCTAAGTGGTTCAGTCGGTTAAGCGGCTGCCTTCAGCTCAGGTCATAATCCCAGGGTCCTGGGATTGAATTCTACATCCGGCTCCTTGCTCAGCAGGGAGACTGCTTCTCTCTCTGCCTCTGTCTGCCTGTGCTCGCTCGCTCTCTGACAAATAAGTAAATAAAATCTTTACAAATCAATCAATCAATCAATCAGTCTGATGTTCATTACAGGTTTTGCATAAACACCCTTTATCCACTTGAGAAATCTTCCAATTTGTAATTTGCTGACTGGTTGTTGAGTTTTTGCCAAATGCTTATTTTGCTTCTATCAATGTGACCATATAATTATATTTTATTCTGGTAAGACAGTGCATTACACACATTGACATTCAATTGTTAGACAAACTTACTTTTCTGGGATAAACCCCATTTGGTCATTTTATATTTTTATAAATTTTTATTAAAATTGTTACTTATTGTTGTGTTTAACTTGCTATACTGTATTTTATTAAGAATTTTTGCCCCCATGTTTATGAAGGTTATTGGTTTGTAGTTTTCTTAGAATATCTTCGGTTTTTATATCAGGGTAATGTTAGCATTTTATTACACATAAAATAAGTTGTAAGTACCCCTCTTTCATGAAAAAATCTCTGTAGTTGGTACTATTTTTACTTAAGTGTTTTAGAGAATTCATCAGTGAAGCCATCTGAGCCTTAAGTTATCTCCATGGGAAATTTTTAATTAAAAATTCAATTTGTTTAATTGATATGAAGCTATTAATGTGTTCTCTTTTGTCTTGATCCATTTTGATAATTTGCATTTTTCAAGTAATTTCTTTATCTAGATTATTAAATTTATTAACATAAAGTATTTATAATATTTTTTATTGTCTTTCTAGTTGACTAGGATATGTAATGGAGTCTCTTTTATTCTTGATGTTGACATTTTTTTCTCCCTCAATTGAGCTAAAGTTTAATCTTTTCTAAGAATGTTTTTGTTTTCATTATTTCTCTATTTGTCTATGTTATACTTTATTCATTTCTGCCTTAATCTTTTTTATTTCTGTTATTATTTCTTTGGGTTTGGTATGCTTTCTTTTCTTATTTTTTTTTTTAAGATTATTTATTTATTTATTTATTTGACAGACAATGATCACAAGTAGGCAGAGAGGCAGGCAGAGAGAGAGGGAGAAGCAGGCTCACTGCTGAGCAGAGAGCCTGATATGGGGCTCGATCCCAGAACCCTGCGATCATGACCTGAGCCAAAGGCAGAGGCTTTAACCCACTGAGTCATCAAGCGCCCCTGGACCACATCTTCTTTATCCATTTGTCTGTTGGAGGGCATCTTGGTTCTTTCCACAGTTTGGCAACTGTGGCCATTGCTGTTGTGAACATTGGGATAAAGGTAGCCCTTCATTTCACTACATCTGTATCTTGGGGTAAATACCCAGTAGTACAGTTGCAGGGTCATAGGGCAGCCCAGCAGGGAGTCTGCTTCTCCCTGCTCCTCTGCTCCTCCACCCCCACTTGTGCTCTCTCTCATGCTTTTAAATAAATAAATAAAATCTTTTTTTTTTTTTAAGATTTTATTTGTTTATTTGAGAGAGAGTGAGTCCATGCACACGAGCAGGGGAAGGAACAGAGAGGGAGAGAAGTGAAGGGGGAAAGAATCTCAAGCAGACTCCCCACAGAGTGGGGAGCTCGATCTCACAACCCTGAGATTATGACCTCAGTTGAAACCAAGAATAGGCACTTAACTGACTAAGCCACCCAGACACCCCTCAAGGTCTATTTCTAAACTGTTTTAGAGTGATTCTAGTTTAGCCTTTACTCTAGAGGTAATTTTTCCACGTGCCTAAGATGTGACCCTTTTGTAATCTATCTTGAATGTTCATCGTATTCAATGAAACCTCTCTTCTGTGGCTTGTATGACCTCCCTGTCTTAAACTTTCTGAGTTGTTCTTTTTGGAGCTTTCCTGTAATTCTTCCTACCCTGGAGTTCCTCATAAGCTTTCATCCTTAAATGTATTCATCCTTATGTCCGTATATGTACAGCCAAAGAACCAAGGAGACCCTTTTGGTGTCGTCCCTTGGATACTTAGTCCTTCAGATTCTACCTATTTCAGCCTCCTTCAACTCCAGTCTCTGACTTCTTGACTCAGTTGAGAATGTTGGACTCTATTTGTGTTCTTCCTCCTATCTGCTACCATTCAGAAGTTACCTTCACACAGAAAGTTTATGTTATTGTAAGATTTACTGTATTTCCTTCTTTTCTTTCAGATGTCACAATCTCTGCTACCGCTTTTCCTACATTTTGTCAGTTTTTCTTTAAGATTGGGACTTAATTTTTGATCCTCTTACTCCCTCAGGACTAAAAGCAAAATCTGTCAGACTCATTTTTTTGGTCACATTCATTTTTAATAAATGTTTTCAGAAGGCAACTGAATTACTTTTAATTGAAAGTCTTATTATTCTCTCTTTGAAAGTAAGATGCTTGTTTTGTCTGTTGAGCATGTTGGATTTTGGCTTTTGGCTGTTGAGCATGTTTTGTTCTGTTTTCAGCAGTCATACCATTATGTGCTCTAGGTGTGGTTTTCTTTATATTTAATCTCCTTTGGATTCATACTACTTCTTAAATTTGTGCCTTGATAACAGTTTTGAAAATTTTTTTATCTCTTCAGATATTACTTCTTTCTTATTCCCTCTTTTCCCTTCTTCTAGTATTGTATTTATTTTAGGCTTTTTTCTCATGTTGCACACATTCTTGTATACATTTCCATCCTTTTGTATCCATGTCTTCAAGTTGGTCTAGATATTTTCTTCTGGCTTTTATTCCAATTCACTAATTGTCCCCTCAGATATCTCTAACCTGCTATTAAGTTTTTAACTCTATGTATTATATTTTCAGTCCTAAAATTTCCGTTTCATTTTTCTTCTAGTTTATAGTTCTCTGCAGTATTCTCCATGATATTTAATTTCTTAGTTGTAAATAATAGTTACTTTGAAGTCCATATTTGATAATGCCAACATAAATCTCTTGTGGTTCTATTTCTTTTGTCTTTTTTTCTCTTGTAAATTTGTTATTTTTATCATTTTGTATCCTTCCTTATTTTTTATTGAATGTCAGACAGCATCTCTGAAAATATTATTTATAATATATGTCTCTAGTGTTATCCTTCTCCAGTGAGAATTTGCTTTTTCTTCTTGTAGGCAGTTAGCCTTGATTCAAATTACCTTAACCCAATCTGGGACTGAGTAGATTTTGAAGTTCAACATCAGTATGTGCATGGGCTTTTCTATTTCTATTTTATTTTTACTACTAGCTTTTCAGGGTCTCAATGGAAAGCCTGGGTTTTTTGACAGGACCTCTTTCTTGGCAGGTTCTGAAATCCAAATTTTGTTTCCAGTCCTGTGAGACTGCTTACAGCTCTTCTCAGCTTCTCAGCTAGCATCCTAATTTAGAATGTCTTGAACCAAAAAGTGACAACTAATGTCAAACTATCTTTTCTTGTTTACCTTCAATCTGGGATCCTGGCCTCTTCATGTCCTCACTACCTTGGTAACACATCAGTGCTTTCAAACAGATTTTTTAAAACAGTCTGTCCTCATAGTTATTCATGAAGGGATGTTGACTGAAATAAACTAATCCACAATGGATTTTGCTCAACCTTTTTGAGAATTTGAAGGTATTAGACCCTGAAGAAATTCTATAGAGTATTTAATCGACAAATTGTAGAAAGTTTGTTGGTACCTTCCTTCTACTGTAGTTCCTTTTTATGCCTTGGCTAGGCATCCATCCTCTACCTAGTCCCCATACTTTCCAAAGATCATTCAATATAATGTATAGATCTGAACACTTTCTAGTTTTAATTATATTATTTCAATTAATTTTTCAGGTGTTTTCATCTGTGACAGGACTTCCTTCTTCCTTTGTCTTTTTCTGTCTCCCCATATAAACTTCATGTCTTGATTACTTCTGGTACTGAGTAGATTATCTTGCATTTTATTATTTTATTTCCTTCCAACTACCCACCATTTGGCTCATTGATCATCTCCTGTATTAGGTGGGTATAGAAAACTTAATGTGAAACTTCTTTAACGTGACATTTACACCATTTATATTCTTGTCATCTACCGATATTTTGGCTTCATCCACTCCCCATACCCCTGTCCACCATGCTCTGGACTACTTAGACTTTACCATACATACTCATCTTCATAATCCTTGTTTTTCTACTCATATCTTCCCCTCTGCCTGAAATGTGTTATCCTACCACACTGCACACCCTCACACATACCTTTATCATTAATAAACTCCATTCTGTCCTCCAAAATGTAGTTGAAATATCTTCTCTACTATGAAAACTTCCCAATTTCCCTTTCCCCCACTAGAGGCAAATCTAATCTCACTAATACTCTGCTCTTCAACTCTTTGCATATGAGACCCATTTTTTAAAAATATTTTATTTATTTATTTGACAGAGAGAGATCACAAGTAGATGGAGAGGCAGGCAGAGAGAGAGAGAGAGGGAAGCAGGCTCCCTGCTGAGCAGAGAACCCAATCCGGGACTTGATCCCAGGACCCTGAGATCATGACCTGAGCCGAAGGCAGTGGCTTAACCCACTGAGCCACCCAGGCGCCCCTGAGACCCATTTTTTTAAGAAATTTTTTTTAAAGAGAGAGAGCACAAGTTTGAAGAGGGTGGGGGCAGAGGGAGATAAAGACTCTTTTTTTTTTTTTTTTTTAAAGATTTTATTTATTTATCAGAGAGGGGGGGTGGAGAGAGAGCACAGGCAGAGGCAGAGGGAGAAGCAGGCTCCCTGCCAAGCAAGGAGCCCGACGTGGGACTCGATCCCAGGACGCTGGGATCATGACCTGAGCTGAAGGCAGCTGCTTAACCAACTGAGCCACCCAGGCGTCCTGGGAGATAAAGACTCTTAAGGAGGCTTCACATCCAGCATGGAGCCTGATGCCGTGCTCGATCTCATGACTCTGAGATCATGACCTAAGCCAAAATCAGGAGTCAGACACTCAACCAACTGAGCTACCCAGGCACCCCTGCACATCACTCTTTATAGATCTTATCAAATAAAATGTTTTCTCCCTTAGCCAAAATTTGAGGGTCATGAAGGTTTTCATTTTCTTTATTGAGCTTTGTATTCCTGTCACCTAGCATAATAACTGCCAGATTCCTATGCTACTTGCTCACCCCATGGTGGGACCTGTACTTTGGGTAAATTGCAGAACAAGAGGAGGATAATAATACTGAATCTGTTTACCCATGGTATTTTATTTATATTTATGCTTCCATTACATGGCTAGACAGTTACCCAAGACTTGGCTTTTAGCTGCACAAGTTTTACCCGTTTCTATGTATCTTACATTTCATGACTTTATTTAAAAATTAATAATTCCTCCCCCAAACACCTAGCATCCTAACCCTTTCTTTGTACATTTAGCACCTGAGTGGCACCCAAAAGCAGGGAACAGAAGAGAAGCTTATTTTAAATATTTTTTAAAATAGTTTTAGGATTGCATTTGGGAGTATCTTTTACACATTGGATGACACCATTAACTGAAAAAGGATTTTGGGGGAAACACAATTAACTTTACATTTTGAAAACCCTGTTTATCCAAAATTTCTGTAATTTCTTTATTCTGAACTTAATGTTGTCTGTCATAAAATATGCCTGCCTTGTTTATGATATGAAAGTCAATTATGTTAACACTGATTTTTTAAAAATTAACTCAAAGTAGGAATCCTGACACTGTTGCCTTTTATTTCAGGTATTACATCTCATAACCTATTTGCCTATTCCTAATCTAGGTTGATATAGTACACAAGTTTTTTAGTCCCTCAGTGTAGTTTCTTATTTTAAAACCTTTATATGGAGCATTCTAGAAAATAATATAATGATCTGCTTTAAGTTTAAATTCTCATCTCAGAAGCATACAGTGCCCTTATCATTTACTGTTTCACAGATTCAAACTAAATAGGCATTGAGACCCCTGAAAGATGTAAGTTGGAATTTTCCCTGAATTTATGGAATTTTATATTAAGCTTTAAACACTGAGAAAAAGTACTTGTAAAAAAAGTAAGTGGCTCCTGAAAAAAAACAAAACACATTTTGCCATAAATTACCATCAAGTTCCTTAGTATACGTGTTAAGCCGTTTAGCTTAACTTGGTACTCTTGCTTCCTGTTTATTGGTTCTCTCAACAAATGTTCATTACTTTAAGTATCTTTTATTTATAAAGACCAGTGTCATTGAAATATGAAATTGAAAGTAACATTGCCCCTCTTCTGAAGTTCTGCACAGTATGCACTGGAGTAGGGCCAAACTATATGCAAAAAAACATTATTTATTAAGCACCTACTATCTCTTACAGGGGTACAACAATAAACAAAAGTAATGGTATCTTTTGAGATCTCCACCCTGAAAGAGTTTGTAGTTTTCATAGGAAAATAGGGAAACTTAGAGATGTGAAAACCTAACAGTTAACTAGTATGGAGCAGGATGAAATAAATACAACAATAAGGGAATGAGCAGAATACTGTGGTGCCTCCTGGGGAAGGCACAACCAAGCTGAGCTGGGAGATGGGGAAACCACAGTAGAAGGAGGTGATGCTAAACCAGCCTTGAAGCTGAAAGACCCCCCCCCCCCCGTTGTTAACTAATTAACTGCTCTTTTGTTGTGTAAAAGTACCCCTCCTCCCCTTGCAATGAAAAGACCCTTCCCCCAGGGTTGAATTCAATGTAACTGCTCTTTTGCCTTTCTGTAACCGCTTGGCTTTTAGGGCAGGACACTTGACTCCTGTTTGAACAAGATACCCTCTCCTAATAGCCAGGGCATGGTCACGTAGGCAAGGGGGCTGCATGGTCCCGTAGGTCACGTAGGCAAGGGGGCTGCATGGTCATGTAGGTCACGTAGACAGGGGGCTGCATAGTCAGGTAGGCAGGATGTCTTTCTGCTGAGTAATAAGGTCAAACTTCCCCTCTTTGTTTCCCTTTCCCGCCTTTCTCTTCGCGCGAGGGGGTCTTCCAGGGCCAATCCACTAACACCAAGTATGCCTTTTTTCAAATGTTCAAATTGTCAGCCAATCGGCCCCGTCCCATCCGGGACTTGTTTGTACCTGTCTATAAAAATCCTGCACCACCCCAGCCAGGTGTGCTCAGCTAGCAGGAGCTGCTGACCACCCGCAGGCGCCTGCGTAACAATAAAGAACCTCTTGCTGATTGCATCCAGTGGCAGTGATGGATTCTTGGGTAAGGGGATCCGCGGGTCTTTCAAAGCAAGAGTAGCATTTTAAAGGCTAGCAAACAAAGCAGGGCATTTGAGCACAGGGAAATTGTATAAAATTTATTAATTTCTAAATGAACTTTCTTCTCTTAATTTTTTACAGTACACTAAACTAGCTAATAAACAATGTCCTGAATTTTTTTTAAGACTTTATTTATTAGAAAGAGAGAGCTTGAGTGGGAGGGACACAGGGAGAGGGAGAGAGAATCTCCAACAGACAAACACACTCAGTGTGGAGCCCAGCTCAGGGCTCAATCTCAGGATCCTGACATCATGACTTGAGCTGAAACCAAGTCTAAGGCTTAACTGACTGCAGGCACCCTGCAATGTCCTAAATTTTGAAAACTCAGGACTTGGCTCTATATATGTAAAGGACTAAGATTTCTAAAAGCTCTTGGAGTTTTCAAGAAAGGGCTAACCCTTAAGGGTGACCATCTTAAATCTCTTTGGTTTGGTAGTTCTTTGTGCTTTCAGAAATGTTTCTCATTAGTTCTTTGATATATCTGTGTTCAGCAACCTCCTATATGGGGGCGAGGGGAGGGCATAGAAGACTCTAATCTTTAGTAAAAGGACTGTGATTCATTTCAGGAAATCTTGATATAATAAACAGCAGCCTGGTTTTCACTCCCTCCTGTTTAAGTGCTCTTTTTCGGGAGAGGTTTTTTTTGTTTTGTTTTGTTTTGTTTTGTTTACTATCTAGTTTTAAAAATACAATACAGATACTTTTTCCACCTCAGCCAACAACATGAATGCATTCCATGACCTCCCCTTCAGGGACAGTTGGTTATGTTCAAATGGTGTTAACTTTATGTTTTCCAGAAAACATACTAAGAATTCTTTGTTAGGATTTACCTTCATTCAACACAAATTAATCTTGTTTGCTTCCTTTAGAAAGAACTACATTGAAACATCTGCCAATGCTCACTTCTTGTTTCTGTTTTTTAGTCTGAAGGTCACTGGAGTTAGGAGAGGGCAGTGAACAGATCAGGGGGAGCTCTGTTCAAGGCCCTGGGATATACTCATAAGCACAGGATACACTCTACAAATGTAAAGCCAAGGAGGGTGTGTGGGCATATTGGTGTAAACTCTTAAGAATCATGTTCTGCCTCTCTAACTGATTCTAAGTACAGTTGACTTTATTATCCAATGTTTTATTTTCATTTTTATGCCTATGAAGCTTATCCTCACCACTTCTAATTTATCTTTTTTTCATTTTCTCTATAAGATTATTTCACCTTCTTTCTGATCTTCATTAAATTAAAACTAGCCCTGTACATCTGTTCCTTTTGGTAGCTGTAGAAAACTTTTGTATAAAGCTGCTTTTTTTTTTCTTTTAGCAATGACAATCATATATGTAAAAGCAATTTGAATCAGTACCACTGTTGTGTATTTCTGTGATGTATGCTTGTGCCATCCTATCAAAATATTTAAATTTCATCAAAGTATTGGGATTATCCTCACCACTATACATTTGCCTTATTCAATCTTCATTTGTATCTCTTTCAGATTTAGTGATCAGATTAGATTAGTTAAAATACCGATTTAAGTTTTTTAGTGTGAATCACGTAAGAAAGTTTGTAAAAAAAACAGAATTTGCTAGGGGAAATAGAACCAAAGAGCTTTCAGTAATTTTGCAGTAACTCTCTTCATTGATAGCTTAACATTTATTGATTTGTGTGATTTTTCATCTAACCCTTTTTTTTTTTTCATTCATCTCCTTGGGGGTATAACAAGCCAACCACTGAATTTTTTTAGCTCTTAAAGATAGCCTAAGCTATAGAGATCACCAAACCCAACCCCCTATTTTACAAATGTCTAAACTGCCTAAGAGATGTAAAGTAACTTGCCAAGGGCGGTGGGGGGAGGGGCGGGGAATGGACACACTCTTAAGTGGCAGAACTAGAATTCTAATCAAGGTCTTTTGACCTCAACTCAAGTATACTGTCAATTATTCCACACACAGTATACTGTCAATTATTCATTCTTACAGCAAATTAACACATTCCAACTTTCAGGAAATCTAGTAATGATTAAAGATTATGAGGTTTAGTCTTTTCTGAGTCTGATAGTTACTATTGGAAACGTTGGCGCATTTATGGAGTACATATCCTAAAAGTTGGTATGGCATTTGGTATCCGTTGCCGTGTTCTGTCATCTGTACATTACCATGTGTCTGTATTCTCTTAAATCTCATAATTATTGACTTTAATGTCTTTTTAGATTCAATAATCCTAGGTTGTACCACAATCCCTATGGGAACTAGAATAAGTTATTAGAGCCTTGCAAATGCATTTGACTGCCGCATTCTGTTATTTTTCTCTTCCATTGATAGCCTACAGCTTCAGCTGTTGAGCAGCAGAGAGGCTTAAACCTCTAGGGCCCATTAGATTTAACTTGTTTACTGCATTGATATCTATATGTTAAATGACAAGAGAGTTCAGGTTATTGAATAATTTAAAATTCAGCTCTAATTGGTGTCATATGACCTGGAAAAGGCCATGGATGATGCCAAGAGCATGCTGTGAATTTCTTATAAATAATTCATAAATTAGATGATTCATTTGCCTGGATGTCTTCCTAAATGCAAAAGTTTGTAAGTTATAACTGATGATATAACACCTGTAAGTATTTAGTTCATAACGCTGGAAGGTAATCTACCTTGATGATCTTCTTGCAAAATCTTCCAGTATAGGAGAGTTAATTGCACTGGGGAGAATGAACATTTATTTGGGATGAGATTTTGGCAAACCATACAGTGCAGCTGTTGCATTACATAGCTTCTGTCAGCTTGACAACTGGTCCATGTAAGTCTAACTTTAAAAATGCAGCATGTCATTCTATGCCTTATTTCACATTAATTCCAAATGTTCTGGGAAATGCAATGACCTGTCCCACACACAGTAATTTAGGTTTAGAAATATTTAATATAGGTTTTGAATTTCTGACTTCTCAATGAAGGGCACGGGGGAAATTTTGAAGTTATAAAATTGAGATTTCATTCTTAAGGGCTATCTGTGGGAATGTGAGGATTGTTAATAGGGTGCTTTTCAAGATAGTACATTAGTGAAAAAAGAGATAGTACATTGGTGTTTGCCATCAGAGACATGAATATCATCAATAGATCAATAGTATTTATTAGTATGTTAAGCACTAATTCTGTGGCTAACAATTCATAAATGCATTATAAATAATCACTTCCTATTGTGAAGAGTAAATAACTACCTGTTGCAAGAAAGAATTACCAGTTTAATTCAACTCTTTTCTTATGGATTCAGAGCAGAGACATTGGCTAGGCCTGTAAAAATGATTTGCAAAAACTTAAAAAAAAATCACTATTTACTTGTTGATTGTACTTTACAAAGCAATACTGCAGGTGTTATTGTGTTTTTTAACATGTGAGAACACAGGAAAGCCTTGTATCACCTTAGGAATAGTACGTGACTGTGCGTGTTCATGTATATGCTTACACACATGTGTGTGCATGTGTACGTATATACAAGAGCATATCATACTGTGTTTTGAGATATCTGCGTTTCCTATGAAGTCTTTTCTAAAATGTCACATAAAAAATAAATAAATAAAAATTTCATATTTTAAGAAGGTATCTTAAAGATTCAGAAAATCCTCTTCCAACTCAGAAATTTACTAATTTCTACTCTCAGAAAATTCTTCATTGTGTCCAAGCTAAGTCTCTCACATTTTTTAAAACCTATACTTTTCTCACATTTTGTTTGTCTCGTGTTCCATATATTATTTTTATGTTGTCATTAGCATGTATCTACCCAAGTTAGACAACACTGTACTCCAAATATGTCATAAGCCAAAAATGCCTCAGTTTCTCTTCATCTTTCTTTTGTGCTCTGGATCCCATAGGTATCCCATCAAAGACTTTACCGGCTTTTCTGGTGACGCTTCTAGAATCTCAACATATAGTCACAGTTTGTGGTACCTTTTATATAATACAAACCCTAACATGCTACCATTTGAACTCAGCTTTTTTATTTGTTGTGATCTACAGATCATTTTCCTGTCTAAACTTATTTTTTCCATTTTTTTTCCTGCCTCGGTATATTCTTCTGTATACTTTTCTGCTGAATAACATTCTTTTCATCTCTGATTAAGCACTCCATTCAACTCATTTCCATCACAGAGTGATAGCCCACACTTTTGTAGGGGTTGGGTTGGGTTTGGTGATCTCTACAGCTTAGGCTATCTTTTTTTTTTTTAATAATTTTTTTATTTTTTATAGACATATATTTTTATCCCCAGGGGTACAGGTCTGTGAATCGCCAGATTTACACACTTCACAGCACTCACCAAAGCACATACCCTCCCCAATGTCCATAACCCCACCCCCCTTCTCCCAACCCCCCTCCCCCCAGCAACCCTCAGTTTGTTTTGTGAGATTAAGAGTCACTTATGGTTTGTCTCCCTCCCAATCCCATCTTGTTTCATTGATTCTTCTCCTATCCACTTAAGCCCCCATGTTGCATCACCACTTCCTCATATCAGGGAGATCATATGATAGTTGTCTTTCTCCGCTTGACTTATTTCGCTAAGCATGATACGCTCTAGTTCCATCCATGTTGTCGCAAATGGCAAGATTTCATTTCTTTTGATGGCTGCATAGTATTCCATTGTGTATATATACCACATCTTCTTGATCCATTCATCTGTTGATGGACATCTAGGTTCTTTCCATAGTTTGGCTATTGTGGACATTGCTGCTATAAACATTCGGGTGCACGTGCCCCTTTGGATCACTACGTTTGTATCTTTAGGGCAAATACCCAGTAGTGCAATTGCTGGGCTATCTTTAAGAGCTAAAAAAATTCAGTGATTGGCTTGTTATACCCCCAAGGAAATGAATGGGGAAAAAAAAGGGGTTAGATGAAAAAAATCACACAAATCAATAAATGTTAAGCTATCAATGAAGAGAGTTACTGCAAAATTACTGAAAGCTCTTTGGTTCTATTTCCCCTAGCAAATTCTGTTTTTTTAACATAACTTTCTTACGTGATTCACACTAAAAAACTTAAATCGGTATCTTAACTAATCTAATCTGATCACTAAATCTGAAAGAGATACAAATGAAGATTGAATAAGGCAAATGTATAGTGGTGAGGATAATCCCAATACTTTGATGAAATTTAAATATTTTGATAGGATGGCACAAGCATACATCACAGAAATACACAACAGTGGTACTGATTCAAATTGCTTTTACATATATGATTGTCATTGCTAAAAAAAAAAAAGCAGCTTTATACAAAAGTTTGTGATAGTGCATCACAAATCATATTGTTCAGTGTGCTTAATAGGTTTTAAGCATATCTAAGCATATTCATAGAGTCCTTTATTTGGAGGAGCACTCAGTGTAATCTTCAGGTTTAATTGGCAAACTATAGTAGGCCAAATCCAGTCTCATGAGTTAAGTAAGAATAGTTTTTAACTTTTTTAATGGTTGGGGAGAAAAGAATATTTTATGAAACGAGAAAATTACCTTGAAATTCAAATATCAATGTCCATAAATAAGGTTATACTGAACCAGTCATTCATTTATGTATTATCTCTTGCTTTTACACCACAAAAGTGGAACTGAGTAGTTATGACAAAAACCATACAGCCTGCAAAGTCTAAAATGTTTGTCATCTATCCCTTCACAGAAGAAGTTGGCTAATGTTTGCTGTAGAGCTATGAAAATGAACAAGTTACAGCCACAAGCCATATTGTGTATAAAGAAGTCAGACACAGAATAATATTTTTCATATTATTCCATTTATATTTTAAAAATAAACAGGTATGGACTTTCAAGCAGGGAAGTATTCAGCAGAGAATTTATTCCCATAAAAGTCATAAGATAGTCATTCCCTTGGACAGGAGAGATAGAGAGCAGTGATTGTGCTGTGCCATCAGGGGTCTTCTGCAAATAGACAACATTCTGTATCTCAGTTGTTGGTTACATGGATAGACATTGTCTTGTGATTATTCACTGAGATGGTTATATTGGTTTAGTGCACTTTTCTGTGTTTATTGTATTTCATATTAAAGAAGTTTTTTAAAAAGCTACATCATGGAGGGGTGCCTGGATGGCTTAGTTGGTTGGGCGGCTGACTTTTGGTTTCCACTCCAGTCATGATCTTGGGGTCATGGGATCAAGCCCCTAGGTGTGGCTCCATGCTAAGCAGGGAGTCTGTCCCTCTCCCTCCTCCTCTGTGCCTTACACTCTGACACTCCCCTGCATGCTCTAGCTCTCTCTCTCTCATATAAATAAATAAAATCATGTTAAGAAAAAAAAAATGCTACATCATGGAGTAATGGAAGACTAAAGATCTGGAGCTAGATGTATTCCCACTTATCACATATAGTGTTGATGTGATCTTGGCAAAGTTGTGTCAATTGAATTTCATCTTTTTTTCATCTGCAAATTGGCAACTATAATAACTATCTTACAGAGTTGTTAAGAATTACAGGTTGGGGGCACCTGGGTGAGTTAAAGCCTCTGCCTTCGGCTCAGGTCATGATCTCAGGATCCTGGGATCGAGCCCCACATCGGGCTCTCTGCTCAGCTGGGAGCCTGCTTCCCCCTCTCTCTCTGCCTGCCTCTCTGCCTACTTGTGATCTCTCTCTGTCAAATAAATAAATAAAACCTTTAAAAAAAATTACAGGTTGAATATGTAAAATGTTTAGCATAGTACACAGTAAACTCTGAGTTAAGAATGGCCAAAGTGACAGGGTTTTCTGGGAGTATGTTATGCATTCAGTGGCCAGTGGAGGTAAACATTTAGAGCCAAGTTTTCTCATGAGAATTTGCAGAAAGTTGTCTTCCCTAACCTTTCGTTTTTCATTTTGCATCTCAGTTCTTTAAAGATTATTTTGAATTATAGGGGCACCTGTGTGGCTCAGTCGGCTAAGCTTCTGCCTTTGGCTCAGGTCATGATCTCAGGGTTCTAAGATCATGTCCCACATCAGGCTCCCTGCTCAGTTGGGAGTCTGCTTCTCCGTCTTCCTCTTCCTCCTACCCCTGTTCATGCTCTGCTCTCACTCTCTCTTGCTCACTGAAATGAATAAAATCTTTTTAAAAATTTAAAAATTAAAAAGTAAAAACTATTTTGAATAATTGAAAGGTATTGGTTTCACCAAGCATTTAATAAAAAAGATATCTTAATGGGTAATAAGCATATGTTAAATACTATCATTACATATCAGGAAAATGCAAAATAAAATCATAGTGAGATTTCACTACACACCAGATTGGCTTAAAGTAAAAATATACTATCAATGTGGGCAGCTCTTTCTGCCCACAGGCCTATCCCTGTGCTTTAATAAAACCACTCTTTTTGGACCTAAAAAAAAAAAAAAAAAAGTGTTAGTGTGAATATGAAACAACTGGGATTCTTTAGTGTGCTGATGCAGATAGATGTAAAATAGAATGACCTCTCTGGAAGACTTATTGGCTATTTCTAATAAATTCAACCACATGTCCTACCCTATGCCCAAGAGAAATAAATACATGTTTCTAGAAAAAAGACTTGTATAAAGGGGCATCTGGGTGGCTCAGTTTGTTAAGCTTATGACTCCTGATTTCTGCTCAGATCATGATCTCACAGTCATGAGATCAAGCACCGCATTGGGCTCCGTGCTGGGCATGCAGCCTGCTTAGGGTTCTCTCTCTTCCTCTGCCTCTGCCCCTCTCCCCTTAAAAAAAAAAAAAGAGTTGTATAAGAGATTGCTAGCAACTTTATTCATAGTAGCCCTAAACTAGGAGCAACCTAATCCAATAAGAGAATGAATAAACGAATTTTGCTATATTCATACAATGAAATACTATGTAGCAATAGAAAAGAATTATATATTAATACAGGTAACAACATGAAGGAAGTTCAACATTATGTTGAGCTTAAGAAGCAAGCCACAGGGGTGCCTGGGGGGCTCAGTCAGTTGAGTGTCTGACTCTTGATTTCAGCTTGGATCATGATCTCATGGTTGGTGAGACTGAGTCCCTCGTTGAGCTCTGCACTCAGCTCAGAGTCTGCTTAGGATTCTCTCTCTCCTCTTCCTCTGCCCTCCCCATGCTCTGCCACTCACTCATGCTCACTCTCATAAATGAATAAATAAAGTCTTAAAAAAATAAGTCAGCCACAAAAGAGTAGCATACATTATGATTCCATATATGAGGCTAAAATAGGCAAAACTGATCTGTGGTCATAGAACTGAGAATAATGGTTACCTCTGGAAATGTAAAGATGTTGGTTTGAAGGAAAGGAAAAGTGAATTGGAGGAAATTGGAGGGGAAGACAAACCATGAGAGACTGTGGACTTTGAGAAACAAACTGAATGTTTTGCGGGGGGGATAGGTGAGTCTAGTGGTGGGTATTAAGGAGGGCACGTATTGCATGGAGCACTGGGTGTGGTACATAAACAATGAATTTTGGAACACTGAAAAAAAAGATGTTGGATTGACTAGAAAGGGCACAAGGAACTTTTTGGGGTAATGATTACATGGATATATGCAAATGTAAAAATTTATCAAGCTGTACACATAATATGTGCATTTAGTATATGTAAATTATGCCTCCATTAAAAAAAAAATCTATTGGTTCCTAAATTAGTGTTATATATCTGAAAAATTCATATCAAACCCATATGCCAGAGACAGCAGTTTGGGATTTGTTAGTTTAAGCCTTCTTTACAAGAAGTTACATTTGTAAACATCTCATAGAAAGCATAGAGCAGCAAACTCCAGAAAGAAAAACACATCTGTTTCATTCTGGCCCATTGTGACTTCCATGTGTCCCAGAGGCAATATTTGTCTCTAATAAAATAATTTAATTTCTTATATTCAAATTCTAACAGGCAGTTTTCTCTTTCTTCTCTCTTCCTCTTCCTTAGTAGCACATAATACAGCCTAATCATGGATTCTGGTTTTCATTTCTAATTTTCTGTGACCCATAACCCAACTTGACTTTATCTACTTGATCTGATACAGTTAGCCCCTAGTCACTATGTGTACGCCCAGTGCTATATGTCCCGAGGTGTAAATATAGCCCCTGACCTCAAGAATCATTGAGGCAGAGAAGTCCATGATAACAACAGTAGTAATAATTATAATAGGAAACATGGTTTGAATACTGACTTTAGGTTAGGCAGTATCCAAAGCGCTTTACATGAATTACCTCATCTAGTATCACAACAACCCTAAGAGGCAGTGCAAGATATCAGGGTAAGACTGACATCTTTTGTATGAGGACAGAGATGAAGAACCTCTCTGTTATCTCAAGCATTTCAACTCCGGCCCAACCTGCGATCCTCACCACAGCAAAATAAAGCTGGATAACAGAACTCATTCTTTTTTTTTCCCCCCCAAACTCATTCTTTTTAGAGGTAATCTGCTGTACCTACACCTGTCTCTTGGAGATCTTACCTGACCCCCCCAACCACCACACACACACCCCATAATGTTCTCCTTGAAAAAAGTTAGGGTAAATGTAAGAGGTTTTTTTTTTCCTTTTTGTAAAATAGTACCCTTATAAATTGGCACCTTTACTCACTGCTTGTCTGACCACCATGTTCAGTTTTGAGGTAGAAGCTGTCTTTAATCCCTGTTTTACTGGTGAGAAAACTGAGGGTCAGGCAAGTTGAATAATGTGCTTTGTTTGTTTTGAATTGCTGTGTAACAAATTACTACAAATTTACTGGTTTACTACACACACACATTTATTATCTCACAGTTTCTGTGGGTCATGAGTCAGGCACAGGTTAGTTGGGGCCTCTGCTCAGGGTCATAGAAAACTGCAGTCAAGGTGACAGTTGGGCTGTGTTCTCATCTGGAGCTCTAGGTCCCCTCAACTAACGTGGCTGCTGGCAGAATTTAGTTCTTGCATCTGCATGAGAGATGCACCATTTTTGCATCTTTTTACTGGCTGTTAGGTGGAAACTGCCTTCTGCTCCAGAAGTCATTGCCACATGACCCCCTTCACTGGTCCTCCCACATCATGTTAGCTTATTTCTTCAAGCCCACTCTCTGACATTAGGGAGGGCACCAGACCCTTTTTTAAAGGACTCCTTAATTAGGTCTGGCCCATATAAGGTAATCTCCTTTTTGTTAATTCAAAATCAGCTGAAGAGGAGAAGCCCTAGTTAAATCTGAAATATCCCTTTGGCCATTTACTGTAGCATAATAATGGGATTCATATCTCATCATGTTCACAAAGTCTACCCACACTCAAGGGGAGGAGATAATATAAGGTGGGTAAATCACGAGGTCAGGAATTTTGGAGACCGTTTTAGAATCCTGCCTACCAACATGCACAGTCACCTATCAGCTAATTGGCAAAGCAGTATTCTCTTTAAGCGGAGTATTTATCAAAATCATTATGTTGAACTGCCTCAAAAACAAAAAAAAGTTAACTACCAAAAAAAATTTTAATATTCCAAATACCTGACATTTATGAATAATTTAATAATTAGTACCATTAACAGAAGTATCAGCTATGTCAATACCTAAAAATGCACATATGTAAGGAACAAAAATAAGACGATAAAATAATGCATATGTGCCATTGTTATGTTGCTAATACATGAATTAGGAAATATATGATAATGTTAAATAGCTGATTTAAGTTTCCGGGCCTTTAAAATATTTACCTGTCATTTTAAAAATATAATGATTCTCTAAAAAGATAGCTTACCAAACAAAATAGCAGATGATAAATGTTAAATATTGTTTTGACAGTAAGTGCTACAGAAGTTCAGAGCAGGGGAGATTAATGTGGACTAGAATTTCCCTTTAGTTGTAAAATAAGGTTAACTTTTTTATGAGGTAGTTTATCATAAATTTTGCCCTAGGACTAGTTTCTTTTCTGGAGCTTGCAACTTATTCAGTGTCATCTGCTCAGTGTAAAGGATTACGTGGCCCAGAAGTGGTGGCTCATTCTCAGTTGAATAGAACTCCTTTAGTATTGCTGTAGAAACTCAAAATCTTCCAAGTCATTGTAATATCAGAAGATAGGAAACATGGTGTTCCTGTGTATCTGTTGACGCTTTTTTTTTTTTAATTTTATTTATTTATTTGACAGAGATCACAACTAGGCAGAGAGGCAGCCAGAGAGAGAAAGGGGGAAGCAGGCTCCCCACTGAGCAGAGAGCCCGATGTGGGGCTCAATCCCAGGACCCTGGGACCATGACCTGAAGGCAGAGGCTTTAACCCACTGAGCCACCCAGATACCCCTGTTGATGCTTTTTACCAGTCAGTTCATCATTTTCAACTATTGCAAAGTTAATTGGCAGGATTTTTTTCTACCTTCTGCTAGGGATCGCAATTATTCATTTATTCCATGTCTCCAGAATAAGATAAGCATCTCAACTATTTATGAGTTCTAATTTTAAAAAGAGGTTGTGGTAGACTGAATAATGCCCCCCCCCCCCCGCCAATATACCCATGTCCTAATTCCTGGAACCCATGAATGTCTCTTTATATGACACAAGGGATTTTATATGACAAGAGACTTTATAGATGTGATTAAGTTAATGATCTTGAGATTAGGAAAGTATCCAGGATTATCTGGGTGAGCCCCATGTTATCAACAATCCTATAAGAGAGACAAAGGAGGAATCAGATGCCCCCACGATACAGATCAGTGGTTCTCAAAGTATGATCCCAGGCGAACAGCATCAGTATCATCTGGCAACTGGCTAAACATGCAGCTTCTCCAGCTCTGCTCCAGACTTCCTGAATGCGAAACTCTGGGGATGAAGCCCAGCAGTTCACATTTAACAGTTCCTCCAGGTGATTCTGATACATGCTAATGTTTGAGAATCACTGGTATAAACTAAGTTTTGCTCTCCCTGATAGAACAGGCCTGAGGCTAAAATACTGGAAAGCTCACTCTATTGGCCTGCCAAAGGTAATTTGCAACTACTTCCTTCCTGCATGAGTTGTATCAGGCTATAATCACTTGGACAGCTTAATTGAAAAATCACTTATGTTTATAGCTGAAATTAAATATGTTTTATATTTAAATAACTGCTTTTGATTAGAATCATATTTTGGGGGAAGTGCTTCATTTTATTTGTGTGCTGTAAATATATTCATAAAAACTCGTCAAATTTCTAGCGGTAACTAACATCCTATTCAGTATAAGATGAAATGTTTTTTATCAAATTTCACTGTGTGTAATGGACAGAGTGTATTAGAAGGGGTATTTAAGGTGGCTGAGTAGATTTCTTCGCTTAGTATTTGAAAGTAAACATTGTAAGACATTAACATTTAATGTTTTTGCCTCTTCTCAAAGTTGATTTTATGTAACCCCCATCATTTGCAACTCCTGTTGTCTTGCTTAAGCAGCAAATAGCAACACTTTCTTTTTCTCATCCTTATGGATTTACTGAAATATAGATTGTTTGAAAATGGTTTTAGCTTTGTGGCGCATGTCTGTTCAGCTATGTGAATATGATTGTTTTTTATTTAAAAGGACAAAACAACAACTCTGTTTTGTTAAACATATATCATTGATTTCTGAAAAGCCAAAAGAACCCATTTCACTGTGCTCTTATCTGACAAATGATCTTTCGGTTCCCTTTAGGCATCCAATAGGAAAAGCACTCTTCAGTCTTCAGCTATGGAACTAGATGGTTCCTACTTGAGTGTAGCCAAATCACAAACCTGCTATCAAACCAAGCAGAGGCCTAAGTCTACAAACCAGGACTCCGCTTCAGAAGCCCTTCTGGATTTTAGGAATAATTCTTTGAAACCAGCAGACTTTCATTATCCCGGAACAGACCTAGACAGGGTACCGTCAGAGACCAGAACATGTGATTATGGATCCCCAGGGAGAAAACTAGCAGATGCAGTCCCTACAGAGAAGGTTCCACTAGCGGAATTAAAGATGAAAGAATGCCAAACCCTGAAGCCTATTCCATCCAGTCAGTGTTGTGGTCATAGACTTTCTGAAAACTCAGATCCTATTCCTGAAAGCCATCCTACACACATAGCCCCTCAATATTCCAGAACACATCCAGAATCATGCAGTTATTGTGGGCTTTCCTGGACATCCCGGATGCATGGTCAAGGGACACAGCAGTCTAGTGAAACTGATGTCAAAAAGCAACTCTCAGAAAATAGAAGGCACCAACTTATGCTTCAGAAAATGGAGCTGGAAATTGAAAAAGAGCGCCTTCAGCATCTGCTGACCCAGCAGGAGACAAAACTTCTCCTAAAACAGCAGCAGCTTCATCAGTCTCGACTGGATTATAATTGGTAAGTCTTGCTTATTCTTTGAGCAGTGTCTATAGCTTGGAAAACATGGTATAAAGTTACTATTGTGCTACTGTAACACTTGCGAAGGAACAGAGGTTTCTCAGGGGCATGGCTTGCTCAAGATGCATACTTACTAGGACAACTAAATAAATTCCACTACCTGCTTTGGAAGACTTGGAAGATTACCTTGTCTTCCAGAATGTTAGCTTAAAATATCTACTTCTTAGTGGTCCATTGTCATTTTTACTGGACGCCAAAGAGAATATATTTTTTTAAAGGATATGATTGTATAAAAACCCTTGTTGTTTGTGGTCATTATAGGGAATATTGGGCATTAAGTAAAAAATTGAGACTTCAGGATATGGAATCAAATTGTGAAGCAGAGTGATTGACTATTACCATTCCATATTTATGTCTATCCACCATAATATAAAATATAACAAATGATAGGAACCTTTTCATTTCAGCCTTTTCTCATCATGAAGCATAACCTATTTGATAACCAATTCCTCTAACTTTACCCACATTTAAACTCTTCCTCCCTTAAGGATTCTTCCCTAAGAATAATGTTTCAAAAACTAAATTGGTATTTTGAGATTATATAGCTCAGCATAGTTTTCCATGCCGCATCATAAAGTTGGCCATCTTAATTTATTCAAGCAAAATTATTAATAAACAGACATAGTTATATTTTAAACACAATGCTTTATTATGTTATTTAACATATTTGACATATTCCACCAGTGGAGTTAAAGATGAAAGAATGTTCAAATAACATATTTTAAACATGATATGTCATTTATGTCTTTAAAAAATAAATTACAAGTTGTCATAGGGAAGGGCTTGTATAAGTATAGATAGATAGATATAGATATATAGATATGGAGATATATATATCCCTGTCATTTCCTTCTTGATCAAGCTATTTCCCCATTTGTACACACTCATACATGCTATATAGACACACTTAGTATGAATGTCATTTTCTTTTACTTCTTAATTTTCTCTCACTTAAAAATTCTGCCTAATATTTTTTAGATTCTAATTTCTTTGAGAGCTCATCTTGACATTTTTCCATTGGTGTAATACTTTCTTGGAACCGGAAATGCTCTTCCTCTTTCTCTTCATTCGTGGTCAGACAGTTCTACTCTTCATTGTCAAAAGCTGGGGGCTTTTAATGTAACTGAAAATGCAGGCTCTTATAACAAGATTGTCACCAAACGCCCAAGGTTGCTTCAGTTTTATGACCCCAGTCTCTAATCCTCCAGTTAATGTGTAGTCTCTCCTAAGAATGTTATTTAGCAAACATTATGGAATTCCTGTGATATGTGAGAAATGGTTCTAGGCACTTAGGATAGAAAAGTGAATCAAATGTGGTCTTTAAAGAGGGCACAGACCAGCAGGGGAGAATGGATAATTTTGGAATAGGTTTCATGTTCATTTGAACAGCACTATTTATTGAAATAATGCTACATGATGATGGTAAATAGACATTGTGTTCATCTAAAAGCACTATTTATTAAAATAATGCTGCATAATGACAATAAAGTCTTTATTGTTCTCTTGATCATCCTAGCTTAGATGAGAGAGCTGTGAAACAATTTTTGAGCATGTTTTATTTACGTATAAATTGCAAAAGTTTATACATATTTATAGAGCTCTTACAAACTTTTTATTTTGAAATAATTAGGGATTGACAGGAAATTGTGAAAATAGTAGAGGTTCCCCTCCAGTTTCTCCCAATGGCTATGTCTTACATAATTATAATGCAATGTCAAAATGAGTAAATTAACATTGGTACAATGTGTGTGTCTAGATCTGTGCCATTTTAATCACATGTGTAGACTTGCATAACCACCACAGCAGTCAAAATATAGAATTATTTTATCGCTATCAAGATTTCCTTTTTACTACCCTATTTGAGCTGCCCACCCTTATCTACCCCCACTAACCATTGGAACCCACTAATCTATTGTTTATATCTGTAATTTAGGCATTTCGAGAATGTTATATAAATCGTACAGTGTGTGTACTTTTGATATTGGCCTTTTTCACTCAGTATGATGTTCTTAAGATCCTTCTAGGCTGTTACATATACTGTACCTTTTGATTGCAGAGTCATAGTCCATGGTATGGTTATACCATGATCTGTTTAACCATTTATCTATTGAAGGACAACTTGGTTTTTTGGCCTGTTACAAATAAAGCAGCTATGTACATTTTTATACAAGTTTCCATGTGGACTAAGATTCTCACTTTTACAAATTAAAGCTAGCACTGTGATTGCTAGATCATATGATAAGTGTATATTTGGTTTAAAAAAGACTAAATCTGCATTTAGCTTATATATTTATTATATCATACTTCTTCACCAGCAATGTATCAGGGACTTTTTCCCTACATCCTTACCAGCATTTGGAATAGTCACAAATTTTTTATTTTGCCTGTTGTAATCTGTATATAATGATATTTTGTTGTGGTCTTAATTTGAATTTCTCAAATGGTAATGATACTGAAAATCTCTTCATTTGCTTGTTTGCCCTTCTTCCATCTTTTTGGGTAAATTGTCTCTTTTGTCTTCCTTCTTACTGGATTGCTTAAGGTTTGTTTGTTTTTTTACTGTTGAATTTTGAGAGCTTTTTATATATTCTAGATATGTCCTTTTTCAGATATGTGGATTGCAAATATTTCCTCCGATTCTGTAGCTTATTCTTTTAATCTATTAACAAGATCTTTCACATAACAAAAGGTATTAATTTTGATGAAGTTTAACTTATCAGTTTTTCTTGTAGATTATATAAAGTTTTTATCATGAATGTTTGTTGAATTTTCTCAAATCTTGTTTATGCATCAATTGATGTGATTGTGTGATTTTTTTTTAATTTAGCCTGATAATATGACAGATTACATTTACTGATTTTTAAATATTGCCCTAGTGTTGTATCTCTGGAAAATAAGCCCCATTTGATTATAGTATAAAGTACTTTTTATATATTATCAAATTCCATTTACTAGTATTTTGTTAAGGGCATTTGCATCAATATTGGTCAGAGATTTTGGTCTTTTTTTGGTACTATCTGTGTCTAATTTTGTTATCAAGATAATACTGGTCTCATTTATTTCATTCATTTCTCTTATCATTTTCCTCCTTGTGCTTGCTTTGGATTTATCTTGCTCTCCTATTTTTAAATTTCTTAAGGTGGGAGCTTAGATTACTGATTAGAGACTTCTTTTCTGGTGGAAGAATTTACTGCTATACATTTCTGTCTCAGCAGTTAAGTAGAGTTTTGGTATGTTCGTGTGTTCACTTAGTATAATGTTCTTCTAGGTTCATCCATTGTGTTGCAACTGTCTAGATATTCTTCTTTCTCATGACTGAATTTTACATATGTGTATATATGTTATGTTATATTATATTATATTAATATTTATTTATTACATATATAAGATATTATAGATATATCTTTTTAAATCCATTTGTTGACAGGCACTTAGGTTGTTTTCATTACAAGTAACAGTGCAATGAACATGGGAGTAAAGCTATCTCTTCAAGATACTAACTTCATTTCCTTTAAATAGATATCCAAAAGTAGGATTGCTGGATCTTATAGTTGTTCTATTTCTAGTTTTCTTGAGAAATCTTCACACTGCTTTTTAATAGTGGCTGTACTAACTTACATTCCCACTAACAGTGTATAGGGATTCCTTTTCTCCATATCCCGCCCAACGTTTATGTTTTTTTTTCCTTTTGATCAAAGCCAGCCTAACAGGTGTGAAGCAATACCTATTGTAGTTTTGATTTGTATTTCCCTAACAGTTAGTGATGTTGAGCATCTTTTCATGTACCTGTTAGTCACTTGTTTGTCTTCTTTGGAAAAATGTCTTTTCAGTGCCTCTTCCCATTTTTCAATTGGGTTGTTTGGTTTTTTGCTAGTGAGTTGTGTAAGTTCCTTGTATATTTTGAGTATTAACTTCTAATCACCCTTATCATATATATAATTAACCCCATATCATATATATAATTTCCAAATATTTTCTCTCATTCCATAGGTTGCCTTTTCACTTTTATTATTTATTTTGCTGTGCAGAAGCCTTTTATCTTGATGTAGTCCCACTTATTTTTGCTATTGTTGCCTGAGCTTTTGGTGTCAAATCCAAAAAATCATTGCCAAGACCAATGTCAAGGAACTTATTCCCTGTTTTCTTCCATTAGTTTTACAATTTCAGGTCTTAGATTTAAGTCTTTAATCCAGTTAAGATTAATTTCTTATTCTAAGTGTTTTGTTGTTTTTGATTCATTTGTAAGTGTATAGAAATGCAACTGATATTTGTATGTTGATTTTGTATCCTGCAAATTTAGTGAATTCATTCATTAGTTCTAACAGTTCTTTGGTGGCATCTTCATTGTTTTTTCTAGATAAGATTGTGTCACCTGCAAACAGATGATTTTACTTTTCTTTCTTATTGGGATATCTTTTATTTCTTTTTCTTGCCTAATTACTCTGGTTGGTACTTCCAATATTATGTTGAATAAAAATGGGAAGAATAGATATCCTTGTCTTGTTCTTCATCTTACAGAAAAGTTTTCAACCTTTCACCATTAAATATGATATTAGTAGTGAGCTTGTGATATATGGCCCTTGATTATATTGAGGTATGTTCTTCCTAAGTTCTTGAGACCTTTATCATGAAAGGATGTTAAATTGTGCTAAATGCTTTTCCTGCATTTATTGAGATGATCCAGGATTTTTAATCCTTTATTCTATTAATGTGATAAAATCCATTTGATAGTATTTTGTTGAGAATTTATTTCATTTATATTCATTAGAGATATTGACTATTTTTTTTTTCTTTGTAGTGTCCTTAACTAGCTTTGGTATTAGGCTAATGCTGCCTTATAGAATGAGTTTGGGAGTGTTCCTTCCTATTGGATTTTTTGGAAGAATTTTATTTTATTTTATTTTTAAAGATTTATTTTACTTTAGAGAGAGATAAAATGGGTGTAGAGGACTGAGGGAGAGAGGGAGGGAAAGAGAATCCTTAAGCAGACTCTGTTGTATTCAGAGCCCCACGTAAGACTGTCTCACAACCCTGAGATCATGACCTGAGCCAAAACCAAGAATCAGACACTTAACTGACTGCACAAACCAGATGCCCCGGAAGAATTTTAGAAGGATTTGCATTAATTCTTCTTAAAATGCTTAGCATAATTTACCAATTAAACTCTTCAGCCCTGGATTTTTCTTTGTTGGAAGGTATTTGGTCACTTATTTAATCTCCTTAGTCATTTTGGTCTGTTAAGATTTTCTGTTTCATTATTTAGTCTTGGTAGGTAGTATATGCCTAGGAATTTATCATTTCTTCTAGGCTATCTGATATTTTGGCATGCAACTGTTTATAGTAGACTCTTATGATCCTTTGTAATTCTGTGCTGTCAGTTATAATTTCTTCTCTTTCATTTCTGATTTAAATATTTGAGTCTTCTCTCTAGTTCTTCTTAGTTTATCTAAAAGTTTGTTAATTTTGCTATTCTCTCAGAAAACCAGCTTTTAGTTTCAGTAACCCTTTCTGTTATTTTTCTGGTCTCTATTTCTGCTCTGGTCATTATTATTATCTTCCTTCAACTAACTTTGGCCTTAGTTTGTTTTTCTTCTTATGGTTCCGTGAGGTGTAAATGTAGGTTATTTATTGGAGATCTTTCTTTTTTCTTAATGTAGACATTAACACTATAAATTAACACTATAAACTTCCTTCTTAGAACTGTTTTTGCTGCTGGGACGCCTGGGTGGCTCAGTTGGTTGGACGACTGCCTTCGGCTCAGGTCATGATCCCACAGTCCCGGGATCGAGTCCCGCATCGGGCTCGCAGCTCCATGGGGAGTCTGCTTCGCTCTCTGACCTTCTCCTCGCTCATGCTCTCTCTCACTGTCTCTCTCTCAAATAAATAAGTAAAATCTTTAAAAAAAAATTGTTTTTGCTGTATTCCATAAGTTTTAGTACATTGTGTTTCTATTTCCATTTGTTTCAAGATGTTTTTTGGTTTCCCTACTGATTTCTTCTTTCACTCATCAATTGTTCAGGAGTGTATTGTTTAATTTCCACTTATGTGTGAATTTTCCAACTTTCCTCCTGTTTCTTACTGACTTCTAGTTTTATTCCATCATGTTTGGAAAAAGTATTATTTCAGTCTTTTTAAATTTGTTAAGAGTTGTTTTGGAAAATGTTGTATTTATACCTGAAAAGAATACATATTCTGCTGCTGTTGGATGGAATGTTCTGTATCTGTCTAGTAGGTCTTTTTCATATAAAGTATATTCAAGTGTAGTGTTTCTTTGATGTTTGGATAATCTATCCATTGTTAAAAGTGTGGTTTTGAAGTCATCTATTATTGTATTGTTGTTTATTTCTCCCTTCAGATGTGTTAGTATTTGCTTAATAAATGTAGGTGCCACAGTGTGAAGTACATATATATTTACAATTGCTAATATACTCTTGATTACTCAACCTTTTATTATTATATAGTGATTTTGTCTCTTTTTACAATTTTTGATTTGTCAGTTTTGTCTGGTATAAGTAGAGCTACCCCTCCTCTCTGAACTTACCTACTGCCTAACTATATGTCACTACCAAATATTATTATTAAATTTTAAGTTCCCAAAGGGTAGTTAATCTGCACATTTTTATTTGTATATTACTGTGCATAGTTAGTTGTAGTTATGAGTGTCTTTGACAATGGAAATGATACTGTTTTAATAATAGTTTTCCCTTTTTGTGGTTTTATTTCATGGTTAAAGAATATACTTTACAGATTATCATTTCTAAAACTGAACCAGCAAATATTTCTAAAAAATTTAGAAAGATGGGTAGAAAAGGTCACATATTATGTGCCAGTAATTAATTGCCACTCGGACTTCTGGTAGAACATGCTAATTTCTTTATTTGCCTTCCCTCCTCAGTACATCAAAGATTGGGCTAAGTTAGCATTGTTGGATAGAATTTCTCCCAGTTTTGGCAGGGCAAGGGACATTTTTCTGTGATCCTGAGAAAACACATTGGTCAGTGAGACGGAGGCCCAGCTTTTTGAACTGTCAATATGGGAAGTAGTTTCCTCCTATGAATATATTGGGCAGGGTCAATGATATTTGATGTTACCAGAACTCCCATGAAGACTCTTGTGATCAAAATGCACTTGCTTAGGAATGAATAGAGAGAAACTTAAAATTTCTAGAGAGGAAACTTAAAGTACTCCTAAAGCATTTATAATGTTGACATTCTGAATGTTATTCTGACCAACTCAGTCTTCCCTAGCTCCTCTATAAATAAAGAAAATTTAAGTTCCTGTAAAATGAATTTGTGTTTATTTTATTTTATTTATATCATGTGTGTATTTAGGAAGTACCCATTTATTTTGACAGATTGAGTTTTAATTTGAAAATAATCTCTGGAGGTCTAGCTGAAAGGTTACCATTCAGTTTCTTAGGTTCCACAGGATTAGAAATTCTCTAAATTTACTTTTTCAGGTTAAGAACTCAAGCTGCATTTAAGTCAAGAGAACTCCTTGCTGCTAAAGAGTTTACCAAACCCCGAGAGTTCAATCTGGATATGAATGGGGATGACTCTGGACCAAGGTAAACCTGACTGACCGGTGAAAGCAAGAACATGTAGGACACAGATATTAAGGATATGTTTGGTATCTATTTATAGCTTTCTACAGGTCCAGGTTTCTGATAATAAGAATAAATACATTCTCACTATAAAATTTTTAAAAATATAGGGGAGTGTAAAGAAGAAAATAAAAATCATTCATGATCCTACCATTCAGAGATAATCCTTTGAACCTTCTCCCCCTTTCTTTCTTTCTTTTATAATATATCCTATATTGAGTAATGGGAGCTATGCTTATGAAGAATTTTAATTATGCTTTTTTTCACTGAATCAGTATTTTCTGATACCGTAATTTATTTTATGAAAAGTTGATACTAATTTATTCAACAAATATTTATTATCTGACATATTTTTCTATGTTGCCCTAGTATTGTATAATCCAGGCTTATACTATTATAAATGTGCCTTGAAGAATATTTCTATGAATAAATTTTTTACTTTATCTCTATCTTTGTCTTTGATATAGATTCTATAACTGAAACTACTGACTCAAAGTATATGAATCCTTTTAAAATCCTTGATTCACATTATCCAGTTGCTTTCCATAAAAGTTAAATCAGTTTTTACCACCAGAGCTGTGTTTGAGAATTCTCTTTTCATGAAATTTGAAGAATTTGTGGCCATTATTTTTTCAAAAACTTTTTTTGCCTATTCTCTTTCTTCTTTCCTTTTTGTATTTCATTTACAGGTATATTAGGCCTTTAAGGAAGTCCTTGACTCTTCTAATTTTTTTTCTTTATTCTTCATAGCGGATAATTTTTATTGATCTGTCTCAAATTCATCAACTCTTCTGTTATTTCCAGACTGCTTTTAAGCCTGTAGAATGATTTATTTTTATTTAGATAATGGATTTTTTTAGTTTTAGGCTTTCCATTTGGATCTTTGTTTAAATTTTCTATTTCTCTGATGAACTTTCCTTTTTTATTCATTACAAGTATATTTTTCCTTTAAAATACTTTTCTCCAATTCTAACACCTGAATCATCTTGGGGTTTGTCTCATTGGTCAACTTTTCTCTTGAGTATTGGTCATTTGTACATTTGTACATTCCTTTGTACATTTAGCAAATTTTTTTATTGTTTCCTAGTATTGTGAATGACTCTGGAATTCAATTATAAACCCTCTAAACAATGTTAATTTTTATATGGTAGCAAGCAGTTTACTTAACTGAATTCAAATTGCAAGCTCTGTTTCCCTTGAGCAACAGTGAAAATCACTGCTGAGCTCTTTTAATTGGGGCAGATGTTTGAGTCTGCCCTATTTGCAGGTAGTTCAGGGGTCAGCCACAACTGGCAGGGTTGTTACACAGAATTTGAGGCTTTCGGTCTTTCTCTCTTACCTCTCCAGGATTTTTCTCTTTTCATGTGCTTTGGTCAGCTCAGACTCTGTCCTCTGGTTCTTTAAGATTGACCTTCAGCTGAAAGCCATTTAAAAAAAAGAAAAAAAAAATGAAGAACTCTCCCAGTGCCAGTCTTTTTTCAAGTGCTGATCCTCTTCCAGTTTCTGCTTGTTTTCAATGACTCTTCAGTGCTTCAGGTTTGGTTTTTGTTTTGTTTTGTTCTGTTTTGTTTTTGTTTTTTCTTCCCAGTGTTTTAATTGTTAACTATGGGAGTTTGGTCCTATAGAAACTACTCATCCAGTGTAAAAAAAACCTAAGAATTCTCGTTTCAGACAATTCTGCCATCTTTTAATTTTGGTAAAATACACAGAATGTACCATCTCAGCCATTTTTTAGTGTACAGTTCAGTAGTACTAAGTATATTCACATTTTTATGTAACCAATCTCCAGAACTTTTTTATCTTGCAAAATTGAATCACCATACCCATCAAACTGCTCTACATTTCCTCTCCCGGTAGGGAGCACCTGACAACCACCTTTCTACTGTCCATTTCTATAAGTTTGACTACTCCATTACCTCATATAAGTGAAATCATACAGTATTTGTCTTCTTATGACTTGCTGTAATTTATTTTTTATTTAATTTTTACTGTTTGATATCAAGCACATGGATAGTTTAAAAACTCCACTAGTTAAACAAGGCTTATGCAAAATAGCAGCCTCCTCTGCAGTGGAGAAGCAGTACTCCCAATTTTCACTCTTCAGAGAGAAGAAGTTTTGACTGTTTTAGATGTTTCTTCTTTTATCTGTTTCTTCTAGCATTATATCCACATTTCTGAAAAACAGACTTCTGTAGGCATTGAGTACTAGCTTTCTTCTATGAACGATGGTGACTTAGCTCTCACAGATAACCATCTGTTGGCTTTCTCCCTCTCTCCTCGCATGTCCTCATATTTCTTCCTTCTCCCCTCCTTTCCTTTTCCACTTCCCCCCTAATATACATACCCATACACGGGTGTAAAAATAATATTTCCCTTTTCCCTTCATTCTGTCCTTGCAATATAGCTATATCATAAGATGGTTACAATAAGATTGTATCTATTTTATACACAGCAGGTCCATGTACTATATGATTATTAAATTTAATTTCCATATAATTTTTTTCTTTAGAGCTTAGAAATACCTTATTTAATTTTCTGTGTACTCGTTGATTTGTTCATTCATTCAAATATTTATAAAGTTTCCTGCAAGGTATTAGACACATTCTAAACTTTGGGGGATGTAGCAATGCACAAAAGAAAAATTTCTGACCTTGCACAATTTACATTCTCACATCTTATAATTCCCAAACTCACCCAGAAAGTTTAATACTCTGAATATATTTAAACACATTAGTTATTCTATCATGTCTTCATTACATTCTTTTGCTGCTTTATTCCCTTCTTTTTTCTTTATTTTTTGGTTTTTTAAGATATCCCTCCTGGAGCCCTCTGTAATCCTGCTATATATATTACTTGCTTCCTTTAAATGCTGATAAGCCAGAAGAAGAAATTAACTCATACCTATAATCTCATCATCTAAAGAAAATACATAACTTCTAGATCTTATTTCTTTATGGTATATGATATGTATTATATTACATATTTTGTTTCATATCCAACTTTTTAAAATTCAAGTGTAGTTAGCATACAGTGTCATATTTGTTTCAGGTATACAAATAATGATTCAACAATTTTGTACATCACTCAGTGCTCATCAGCGTAAGCATACCCTTGATCACTTCGATCTACTTCACCCATCCCCCTACCCACCTCCTCTCCGGTAACCATCAGTTTGTTCTGTATATTTTGTTTGTCTCTTTATTCTTTGTTTGGTTGGTTTACTCCTTAAATTTCACATCTGAGTGAAATCATATGGTATTTGTCTTTCTCTGTCTGACTTATTTCACTTAGCATTATAGAATACCCTCTAGTTCATCTGTGTTGTCATGAATGGCAAGATATCATTCTGACTGGGGCGAGTGGGTGGCTCAGTGGGTTAAAGCTTCTGCCTTCAGCTTGGGGGATGATGTCAGGGTTCTGGGATGGATCCCAACATCGGCCTGTCTACTGAGCAGAGAGTCCGTTTCCCTTTCTCTCTCTGCCTGCCTCTCTGCCTACTTGTGATCTCTGTCTGTCAAATAAATTAAAAAAAAAAAAAAAGATATCATTCTGACTAACTGATATTCGGGGGGGTGCATGTGGGCACACGTGCACACACCCACACGCATCACATCTTTTTTTTTTTTTAATTCCAATATAATTAACATACAGCGTTAGTTTCAGGTGTACGTTATAATGATTCAGCAATTCTATACATTATTCAGTGCTTGTCAAGATAACTGTACTCTTAGTTCCCTTTACCTATTTTTACCCATTCCCCCACCCTTCTGTTCTATAGTTAAGAGTCTGGTTTGGGGTTTTTCTCTTTATTTTTCCTTTTCATTTGTTTTGTTTCTTAAATTCCACATATGAGTGAAATCGTGTGGTATTTCTCTTCTCTGATGGACTTAGTTCACTTATCATAATACTTTCTAGATCCATCCATGTTGTTGTAAATGGCAAGTTTTAATTATTTTTTATGGCTAAGAAATACTCCATTGTACATATATACCACATCCTTTTCCATTCATTTATAGATGGACACTTGGGTTGCTTCCATATCTTGGCTATTGTAAATAATGCTGCAATAAACACAGGAGTGTATGTGTCTTTTTGAAGAGATGGCTTTGTTTTCTTGAAGTAGATGCTCAATACTGAAATTACTGGATCATATGGGAATTCTATTTTTAATATTTTGAAGAAATTCCAGGGCACCTGGGTGGCTCAGTGGGTTAAGCCTCTGCCTTCAGCTCAGGTCATGATCTCAGGGTCCTGGGATCGAGCCCCACATTGGGATCTCTGCTCAGCAGGGAGTCTGCTCTCTCTCTCTCTCTCTCTCTCTCTCTCTTTCTCTGCCTGCCTCTCTGCCTACTTGTGATCTCTATCAAATAAATAAATAAAATCTTAAAAAAAAAAAAAGAAAGCAAGAAATTCCAGACTGTTTTCTACAGTGGCTGTACCAATTTGCATTCCCACCAATGGTGGATGAGGGCCTTATTCTCTACTTCTTAGCCTATATGTGTTATTTCTTGGTTTTTTTTTTGTTTTTTTTTTTTTTTTAATTTTAGCCGTTCTGACAGATGTATGGTGATATCTCATTGTAATTTTGATTTCCATTTCCCTGATGATTAGTGTTGAGGATCTTTTCAGGTGTCTGTTGGCCATGTATGTCTTCTTTAGAAAAATGTCTATTCGGGTTCTCTACCCAGTTTTTAATTGGATTATTCAGTTTTGGGGGTATCAAATTCCATAAGTTCTTTATATATTTTGAATAGTAACCCCTTTAATAAGATGATTATATGATCTTTATTCTTTCTCTTATTAATGTGATGTATCACACTGATTAATTTGTGAATATTGAATCACTCTTGCATCCCTAGAATAAACCTTACTTTATAGAGGTAGATGATTTTTTAATGTAATGTTGGATTTGGTTTGCTAATATTTTGTTGAGGATTTTTGCATCTATGTTTATCAGAGATATTGATCTATAATTTTTTTGGCTTTGGATCTTTTTTTGGTTTTGGTGTTTGTTTTTGGGAGGGGTGGGTTGTTTTGGTCTTTTTGGTTTCTTATAGTATCTTTACCTAGTTTTGGTATCTGGTAATCGTAGAATGAATTTGGAAGCTCTCCTTCTTCTATGTTTTGGAATAGTTTGAGAAGAATAGGTATTAACTCTTCTTTAAGTGTTTGGTAGAATTAATCTGTGAAGCCATCTGTCCTGAACTTCGGTTTCTTTTTTTTCTTTAATTTTCTTTTTAAATTTCCTTTCAGTATTGCAGAATTCACTGTTTATGCACCACATCCAGTGCTCCATGCAATACGTGCCCTCCATAATACCCACCACCAGGCTCACCCAACCCCCTGCCCCCCTCCCCTCCAAAACCCTCAGTTTGTTTCTCAGAGTCCTTAGTCTTTCATGGTTCATCTCTCCCTCCAATTCCCCCAACTCACTTCTCCTCTCCATCTCTCTTGGGAGTTTTTTTTTATTACTGATTGAATTTCATTGGCTAGAAATGGGTCTGCTCAACTTTTCTATTTCTGATTCAGTTTTGGATGTTTACATGTTTCTAGGAATTTATCTATTTCTTCTAGATTGTCCTGTTTGTTGGCCTATAACTTTTATAATTCTTTGTATTTCTGTAGTGCTGGTTGTTCTATCTCCTTCATTTCTGATTTTACTTATGTGAGTCTTTTTTTTTTTTTTTCTTATTGAATCTGGCTAAAGGTTTATCAATTTTGTTTAACTGTTCAAAGAACCATCTCCTGGTTTCATTCAGCTGTTCTATTGTTTCTTTAATCTCTGTTACATTTATTTCTATTCTAATCTTTACCATTTCCTTCCTTCTGCTGGCTTTGGGTTTTGTTTGGTCATATTTTTCTAGCTCCTCTAGGTGTAAAGTTAGGTTGTTTATGTGAGATTTTTCTTGTTTCTTGAGATTGGCCAGTATTATAATCTTCCCTCTTAGAACAACTTTAGCTGTATCCCGAAGATTTTGGACTGCTGTGTTTTCATTTTCATTTGTCTCTCTATATATTTTTATTTCCTCTTTGATTTACTGGTTGACCCATTCATTGTTTAGTAGCATGTTATTTTTCCTCCATATATTTGTGTTCTTTCCTGATTTTTTCTTATGACTGGTTTCTGGTTTCATATTGTTGTGTTCAGAAAAGATGCATAATATGATTTCAGAGTTTGGGTTTTTTTTTTTTTTTTTTTAAGATTTCATTTATTTATTTATTTGCCAGAGAGAGAGAGAGAGAACACAAGTAGAGCAGCAGGCAGAGGTAAAGGCAGAAGCAGGCACCCCACTGAGCAGAGAGCCCTAGGTGTGGGACTCGATCCCAGAACCTTGGGACCATGACCCAAGCCGAAGGCAGACGTTTAAGTGACTGAGCCACCCAGGTGCCCCAATTTCAGGTTTTTTTTTTGGTGTAATGCGATCTATTCTGGGGAATGTTCCATGTATACTTGAAAAGAATGTATATTCTACTGTTTGGGGATAGAAAGTACTTTTTTTTTTAAGATTTTATTTATTTATTTGAGAAAGACAAGGAACACAAGCAGGGTAGGTGGTAGAGGGAGAGGAAGAAGCATGCTCCCCACAGAACAGGGAGCCAAATGCTGGGCTTAAACCTAGGACACTGAGATCATGATCTGAGCCAAAGGCAGACACATAACCGACCGAGCCACTCAGGCACCTCAGGATAGAATATTCTGAATATATATGTTACGTTCATGTGGTCCAGTGTGTAATATTCCAATTTACTTTTAGTTATACTTCGATAACTATAGATATACTATGATATATTTTGGATGTTTGGATTATCCTGGATTATCTGGGTGGGCCCAGTCTAATTACAAGCCCCCAAAAGTGGGTCCGTGCTGCGTCCAAGAGATGAAAGGAAAGGAGAAGGAGAGATTCCAAGCACAAGAGTGACTTAACCTGTCATTGCTGGTTTTGAAAATGGAGGGAGGAGGTCACAAGCCAAGGAATGCAAGTAGCTTCTAGAAGCTTGGGACAGTCCTCAGCTGACAGCCATGAAGGAAATGGGGACCTCAATCTTCTAACTGCCAGGAACTGAATTCTGCCAACAACCCAGATGAGCAAGGAAACATCCTCTCTTAGACCTCCAGAAAGGAACATAGCCTATACCTCACAGTGAGACCTGTGTCAGACTTCTGACCTACAGAACTGTAGAACAATACATTTGTGTTGTCAAAGCCAATAAATTTGTGATAATTCATTTTAGCAGCAATAGAAAATTAATAAAAATACTAACTTGTTTTTTTATAAAAGCATATTAGTCTGTGGTTTCTTTATATACTGTAACTTATCCAGCACTTCTATTTTTGGGCATTCAGGTTGTTTTAAGTTCTTTACCACTATGCATAAGACTAAAACAAGCATGACTGTACTTATAGCCTTATGTTCAGGTACTTATATATTTTTTTAGAATAAATTCCCCAACATGAATAAGTCAGAGGCTATTTTTACATAAAGATATTTTGATATAAGTTAGAGTTATAAATTGTAATAGTTCATGCCAATTTTCTTTTCCTAAAGATTGTAGCAATGCATACTCCTGCTTGCAACTCATGAAAGTTTTCATCACTGCTGTTCGGGTAAGTGGAGTGAGTGCTTTACAAACTAGCACTCCAGTGTAAGAGATGGACATGTTTTAAAAGTTTAAGTGCACCTGGGCATGCATGTCCTACATTCCAATTATGATAAAAACGAGGGAAGACTATACACTGCTTCCAAAAAAATATTTCCTAATATGCCTTTTATCATATCATAGACCTTTTAAAATATTAATCTACATTGTAAGAGTTTGAATAAACTCTGGCAACTGCTTCCAAAGTCTGACAGTCTTTGGAAATCCAAGAATTCTTACTCAACAGCACTTAAATTATTTAATCTAATGTGAGATTCAAAGAAGTAAAGGCAATGAATTCATCTGTCTCCTTGATTCATTTGGCTATGAAAATGATAGTCTTCACTAACCCAGAAAGAGGTAGAGATGGGTCAAGGGGTCAAGGGAGAATACATACAGCTTGAGAAGCCTTTGCAGAATGATTTAAATAAAAAATGTCTGTTGATTTTAGAAAATATAATATAAAATTGTTGTGGGAAATGATCTTCTTTCTACCTTGCAAGCTTTTTTGATTTTGCCAGTGGAATTCCCTAGATAAAATTTAATTTTAAGTTAAATTTTGTTTATTTGGAAATTTAAATTACCTTAGTATTAAAAATGTGTATTTAAAATATTAAACTTACTCAAGTGAGGCATTAAGAATTTGGAACTAAAATAAATGAGATAATGAGGAAGTGAAAAACATATTTTTTATAATTAACAGCTCATTTTGAGTTAATTATATACAATTACCAAAATCTAATTGCAATTTATTTTCTATTATCTGTGGGAAGAATCACAGGCAAGGGAGCTTACATTGCTGCCTTCCTGCATAAATGCTATAGAATGAAAATAAATAATATGTGAGGCCTTAATGACAAATAAGAGCAAATAGTAGGGCACAGCTGAGCCAAACCACTGGAAGATAATTACCACATGAAAGATGATAATGACCTAAAGAGTCACAAGAACTCTGATTGCTTATAGGTTTTCTGGTTTGTTTTTTAGTTACTTTGGTGTCTTTTTGTTGGCTATGCAAAGATGACCCTTACAAATTAACATTAATTCTATAATTCTGCAGATTTCTAAAAATCTGACCATTTTGTATTTTTGTATAATACTGAGCAACAAAATTTTTATTAGACATCTATTAATATTAATTTAAAAACTGGCTTGCTAAGCACTACAGGAAATATACAGAATCTCCTACCATCAAGAAAAACTGGCTTGCTAAGTACTACAGGAAACATATAGAATCCCCTACCATCAAGTACTCTAATAGGAGAGTAAGGCAAATATCCCAATATTTATCACCTATTAGATAGTATAAGGGCTACAAAGGAAACGCAAATTAAGGAAAGGTTTTTGAAGATGTACTATTTGAAACAAGCCCTAAAAGATAGGATAAAATTTCGATGGGTTAGGGGCATCTTTGGTTGTGTATGTGTGTTTCATGTGGGTGAAGACATGCAGAGAGTCTGAGTGAAGGAAGATAATCACACGGTATGTGAAGGGCATAGCAGGAAGTATACTTTAGTTTTACAGGAAGTGCAAGGGAAAATGAAATTAAGATTAAAATCATAACTTGGGTTACATTATGAATGGGTTTAAATATCAGAACAAAGGTTTTGGATCCATGTGACTGGAAGAATAAAAACGTCAGGAAAAGGAATTGATTTTGTGATAGCGATGCTTAATTTTATTTTAAAGACCATTGGAATGAGGGTCAAGAATACCAGGTTTTAGTCCTTCCAGAAATTAGCCAGTGACTTTAAAGATAATGCTATGCTCTTCAGTCCCCTTGCCTATAAACAGAAACTTCAACTAGATTTTCAGTTTCTTCCATCTCTAACCTGATTATCTAATTATTAAACAGATTGGATTTCCAATCCAAGGTACCTAGTATATAAGTAGAAATTTGAATTTAAATCTCCTAAGAGAAATTTAAGTTAGAGGTTTAGATTTGGGAGTCATCTAGATTGATGTTGCCCCTGTAGGAATGAGTATTAGTTTCTGAGAAAAAGTTCAGAGAAATGTAAACAGAACCTTTGAAAATGCCTAGGTGTAAGAGTCTGAAAAAACAGGAGTGACAATCTGAAAAGCTGTCAAAGAAACGGGCTAGGGCCGTGTCATAGAAGCAAAAGAGGAAAAGCAGAAATTTGGTTGAAAGAGTATGATTTTGGAGTGAGGAATGATTTGAAATATTGATAATCCTGAGAAGTAACTGGTGAAAGAAAAGATTGCAAGATGAGTAATTGATGGAGCCCAGTCCTAAAAAGGGTAGGATGATTAATTTCTATCACTGGTCAACCTTTCACTTAATTGTTATAGGCTTCTCTTTCTCCACTTGTACTTACACCTACCCCTTCTTCCCTTTTTTCTACACATTTTACCAGTGTGACTTTATCTAGGTCCTTGGCTTCAAATATTATCTATATGTTAGTGGCTCCCAAATTTGTTTCTACAGGACTGACCTTTCCCCCTAATCATTAAACCCATGGATCTTGTCTGTACAAGACTTCTACTAAACTGTCTGGTAGGTATCTTACAGATAATAAAGCTAAATTTCCCTTTTCTACCCCCCACTTCATATTCACCCCATCCAAAACTTCATTTCAATAAATACTAGCCAATCAAGGCAAAAAATGTCCTTCACTTCTCTCCGTTCTTCTCTCTCCCCTCACAAGCAATCCATAAGATATTGTTTTATTTCTTTTTTTAAAAAAGATTTTATTTATTTATTCGACAGAGAGAGATCACAAGTAGGCAGAGAGGTAGACAGAGAGAGGGGAAGGGAAGCAGGCTCCCTGCTGAGCAGAGAGCCCAATGCAGGGCTCCATCCCAGGATGCTGGGATCATGACCTGAGCTGAAGACAGAGGCTTTAGCCCACTGAGCCACCCAGGTGCCCCAAGATATTGTTTTATTTCTATTCTACCTCCAAAATGTATGTATTCCTCCCAACAATAGTTCAAACCTGAGCTTCTATATTCTCCCATCCAAGTACTAACCAGGCCCGACCCTGCTTAGCTTCCAAGATCAGACGAGATCGGGCGCGTTCAGGGTGGTATGGCCGTAGACTGAGCTTCTATATTCTATAAAGAGTTCTGTTCTTACCCGCACACAATTCATTTTCCACAGCAGATGGAAAGATCATTTAAAAATAACAGTCTACCCCAGCCTAAAATTTTCAGATTCCTCAATCATGTAGAATGAAATCTAAAATCTTTTGCCTGTCTTAGAATATTCTACACGATCACCTTCTGCTTACCTCATTTCATACAACTCTCCTTCTTAAATGTTTACTGACCCTTTCTTAAAATTTGAACTTCTTACCATGGCCTTTAGGTTCCTTTATGTTTTTTCTTCCTTGAATCCTATATTCCAATTTCATTAGCCTTGGTCTTCTTTCAGTTTCTAGTATATGCTGCAGCATACCTATAGCTGTCTTTGGCACTCTTAACCCTGTTCTTCCTTGTGTTAACTTTTTTTAGATGAGAGCTTAAATATGATCTCCTAAGAGGGTACTTTCCTGATCACCTATGTATAGCATGTGTCTCTCATTGTTCCCTGTTTTAGTATTCTGAATTCTCATACCACCACCACCCAACTTTAAGATTCATGAGGGCAAGGATCACAGTGTCTTGTTATATATGATACATTATAACATATCTTCTATAGGTTATGAAGATTAAATATTCATCATATAGTATGTGTTCATAAAATATTGGTGCAATGGATTTTTTAAAATCTCAATCTTCTCATTAGCAAATGAAGTGAAATCATCTACTAAGAAAGGTGGCTGGTTAAGGACAGTATCTGGGAGGAGGAAAGAGATACCTGGAAAAATCTCAGGGGAAGGTATAATAAGAAGTCATTAAAGGGATGATTAAGAAGTGTTATATCTGTATTATAAAAATTATTAAAATTCCCTTAAGTTAATAAGGCAAACTACCCTAAGAGGCAACTCTCAGAAGAATAAACCCAAAGAGCCAACACATATATAAAGTCTTCTGACAACTAATCATGGGAAAATAAAAATTAAAAACAATGGAAACAGATGAAAAACCTAAATGTGAGACAGGAATCCCTCAAAATCCTGGAAGAGAACACGGGCAGCTACCTCTTTGACCTCAGACACAGCAAGTTCCAACTAGACACATCTCAGAAGACAAGGGAAACAAAGGCAGAAATGAGCTATTAGGACTTTATCAAAATAAAAAGCTTTTGCACAGCAAAAGAAACAGTTGACGAAACCAAAAGATGACCTACAGAATGGGAGAAGATATTTGCAAATAACCTTTCAGATAAAGGGCTAGTATCCAAAATCTGTAAAGAACTTAACAAACTCCACACCAAAACAACAAATAATCCAATCAAGGAATGGGCAGAAGATACAGACATTTTTCCAAGGAAGACATACAAATGGCCAATGGACACATGAAGAAATACTCAACATCACTTGGCATCAAGGAAATACAAATCAAAACCACAATGGGATGCCAGCTCACACCAGTCAGAATGGCTAAAATTAACATGTCAGGAAACAACAGATGTTGGTGAGGATGTGGAGAAAGTGGTGGTAGAAATGGAAGCTGAAACAGCCACTCTGGAAAATAGTATGGAGGTTCCAAAAGAAGTTAAAAATAGAGCTACCCTAGAACCCAGCAATTGCACTAGTAGGTATTTACCCCAAAGATATGAATGTAGTGATCTGAAGGGGCATCTGCACCCCAATGTTTATAGCAGTGTCTGCCTTCAGCTCAGGTCATGATCCTAGGGTCCTGGGATAGAGCCTCACATTTGGCTCCTTGCTCAGTGGGGAGTCTGTTTCTCCCTCTTCCTCTGCTGTGCTCTCTCTCTCTCTCTCTCTCTCTCTGAAAAATAAAGTCTTTTAAAAAAGAATTCTTCAGGTAAAAAGATTACATTTCTCCAGTATTTCAGAGTTCTTTAATAACCTGACTGATTAACATGGGTGGGATGTCATTGGTAAAATTGAACTCAAAGATATCCCACTATAAAGCATAACTAAAATGAGAAAAAAATGTTTGCTATTAATTGAATGTCATATAGCTTCAATAATAGAGAAATTATCAGGTATTGTATAGTGATCTTCCTATCATCTCTCAAATCTCTCAAGTAATTTTGAGCCATAATAAAAAGAAAACAACCTAGTACTTTCTTTAGACCCATATTCCACTCTTTAAATCACTTGCCTTTCTGATAAATATAAAAATCATCACTTAAACATAGAATTACCACAGGATCCAGCAATTCCACTCCTAGATAACATTCATCTACACAAAGACTTCTCTATGAATTCTCACGGTAGTATTATCCATAACAGCCAAAAAGTGGATATAACCCAAATGTCTAGCAACTGATGAATTGATATATAAAATGTTGTGTATCTATACAGGGGAATATTTGACAATAAAAATGAACAAAGTACTAATACATGCTACAATGTGGATAACGTTGAAAACAAGTTAACTGAAAAAAGGTCTCACAAAAGATTGTGAATTGTGTCTTCTGTCTATATGAAATGTCCAGAAATGGTAAATCTGTAGATAAAGGATGTCAGTTAATGATCACCTAGTACAAAGAGTGGAAAATAGGAGCAACTGCAAATGAGTATGAGGTTTCTTTTGGGGGTGTTAGAATTACTCTAAAATTATATTTTGGTGATGGTTACACAACTCTAAACTTACTAAGAATTACTGTAAATTGGTATAAGGTATGGTTATGGTATATAAATGTATCTCATTGGTATATAAATGGTATATAAATTTATCTCATTATAACTTAAAATTTATGGTATATGGTATATATGGCATATAAATTTATCTCATTATAACTTAAAAATTTTTTCCACTATTTTTAATATTATTCAGTATTCAAAATAGATAAGAACAAAAGAAATGTTACAAAGTTTTTCATACTCTTAGACCATATCAGCCTTCTTTCTTCAAGATTTTTCTGCCCACATACCCCTTCCTCTAGTTGGTAATTGCTTTTTAAAACTTAATTCTTTAAGATGACCACCTACTCTGTATTCAAAAATAGATACAATGCTAAGACAAGAGGTAGCAAATACTCAAATTCTATTCATGAGACTTATGTCCTGGTGAATGGTAACTTGATAAATCAAGAATTGGACACTCAACTGAGCCACCTAGGTGCCCCACAAGCACAGTTTCTCAGTGATGACTAATAGACAAAAACATAAGGCTACTCGAGGTTCTTCCCAGCTATTGTCTACACATGCTTTTTTACTTTGGATATTCATGGCACTCAAATAGGAAAGGACAAACCCACTGTCCCCTCGTACATCATATAGCATATCCTTAGAATTACCTTCATGTGTAAAATCTACATGTTCTTGACACTGGATAATTTTTTAATTATATCCTCTTAGTATACAGTGGGTTTGTGAGATAAATATTTTCTAAGATGGCAATTCATGGATTTGCAGGATATTAGATTATTTGGCTGCATATCATTTTCCTAGGGTCTGATTTATATGTATATGGGGCAGGGGGTAGAGAGCATCATCTACAGAAATTAGAGTAATTTCCTGAAGAATATTGCTGCTACCACTGGTTAAATACAAGGAGCTGGATAATAAATTGTGTAATCATTTACATTTAATTTGCTGCACACAAATGAATAGAGCCGTGGTGGTTTTTATCCTTCACTTTAACAAACATATACAAATCTTCGTAGAAGTAATTTTCTTCCCAGACAACATTAGTGGGATTGGGGAATTGGAAGTTTCATTACCACTTGAGTCGGCTTTACTTTGATAACCTCATTCCCAGTTTTATTTGGAATAAGAGCAGTTTGATTTCTGTTTAGATGGTAACTGCCTATCCTGTTTCCAATCTGAAACATATGGATTCTTGTCCTGATTTGGAACAAGGGTGGCATCTTGCATAGTGAACATTGTTTCCCAGGAGATACAGAAAAACAATAGTCTCGGAGGTTCAGCTGGTTAAAAAAGTGTGATTTCTTTGTTACCATCTTTTTTGCAAGCCCCAATTAATAGAGATTAGGCTAAAGCCTACAGCTGCAGATTTCGGTATCAAATGGTGGGTAGTACCCGAAGGACTGTTTCTGGATCTAGTTGATATGTCCAAGTCTTGATTCCTTTTTTCTTCCTACAGGTATGTAAGATTTTTATTTGAAAGGGATCAGTAAACATTGCTGTGTTTCATTTATACAACTGAAGTATTTGCACATAAGGTATTTTGCAGTGGCAAGAAAGAGTCAGGCAGAATGGATGGAAGGCAAAGACATTTTACCAAAACGTTACATTGGCATATAAGATATTTATATGCCTTTAAAAGGATGGAGGCAACAAGGTAAAGACGTGATTATTAAGTCAGTTTTTTAATTCTTATTTTCAGAAGTCCCAAGAGCTCTCTCTGAGAGGATATACAATTTTTCGTTGCCATAAACAATTTTTAATTAGCAGTAGCTTCAAATGGCTTTTCTAAATGCCTGGATATAGTTAAAAAATTGATTTTTGAATTCAAGACAATGGAATACACAAAGGATAATCACATACAAACACAAAGGTTAAAAAACAAGTGCATTCTTTTATTTGTAGAAGTATGTATGTAGAGACATCCTGGGTAGGTAGAGTAACTGGAGTTTTCTTTGAAGATAAGATGAAAAGAAACAATGACTGTGTTTCTGAGCATACATTTTGATCATAAAGTGTCTAAGGATATGGTTGTGATCTTGATTAGCCCATGATTTGTTGTAGGTAGATGCCTGTCTCTGAAGGACTGGCTATTACATATGAAACAGTGCTAATTTTTTATAATCCTACAGAGAAAATTTCATATTGAACTCAACTCATTTGTTTTTCACATTGCTCCTGTGGTGAAGAGGATTGATTTCCGTGTTGCTTTTGCTATTTGGCATTTTCTCCTTTGGTAAACAGTGTCTGCAAGCTTTAATCCTTTAACCTTGAATCTGAGCCCTGGGCTATTTGTTGGAAAGAGAATCTTTCTTTGTTCTATCATGTGACATGGTGAAGGACTGCATTAGTCAGGGTCAACCAGAGAATAGAAGCCGTAGGAGACGTGTATTATGAGATGTATTGCAAGAAATAGGCTTATGCTAAGCAAGTCTGAAGTCATAAGGCAGGCAGGCTGTCAGGAAGATCAGGCTGGAACTCTTAGGTACAAGCTGAAACTGCCATCCACAAGAGGGGTTTCTTCTTTTTCAGGGTAGCCTCAGCTCTACATTTAAGACTTTTCCAGAAATTTAATCAGGCCCTTGAAAATTCCCTAAGATATTACGGATTTTTTTTTTTTTTTACATATAATGTATTATTTATTTCAGGGCTATAGGTCTGTGATTCATCAGTCTTAGACAATTCACAGCACTCACCATAGCACATACCCTCCCCAGTGTCCATCCCCCAGCCACCTTATCCCTATCACCCTGCTCCATTCCAGCAACACTCAGTTTGTTTCTTAAGACTGAGAGTCTCTTACGGTTTGTCTCTCTCTCTGGTTTCATCTTGTTTCATTTGTCCCTCCCTTCCCTAGATCCTCCATCTTGTTTCTCAAATTCCTCATATCAGTGAGAAATTATAAATGAAATAATAAGTTATTTTTTGATAATTGCCTTTCTCTTATTGACTTATTTTGCTTAGCATAATACTCTCTAGTTCCATCCACATCATCGCACATGGCAAGATTTCATTTTTTGATGGCTGTATAATAGTCCATTATATATATACACATCTTCTTTATCCATTCATCTATTTACAGACATCTGGATTCTTTCCGTAGTTTGGCTGTTGTGAACATTGATGCTATAAACACTGGTGTGTATGTACCCTTTTGGATCACTACATTTGTATCTTTGGGTAAATACCCAGTAGGGCAATTGCTGGGTTGTAGGGTAGCTCTATTTTTAACTATTTGAGGAGGGTTCCACTTTCTCCGCATCCTCACCAACATCCGTCATTTCCTGATTTGTTACTTTAGTCATTCTGACTGCTGTGAGGTGGTATCTCACTGTGGTTTAGATTTGTATTTCCCTGATCCTGAGTGATGTTGAGCACTTTTTCATGTGTCTGTTGGCCATTTGGATATCTTCTTGGCAGAAATGTCTTCTGCCTATTTCTTAATTGGAATATTTGTTATTTGGGTGTTGAGTTTAGTAAGTTATTTATAGATTTTGGGTATTAGCCCTTTATCTAATAGGTCATTTGCAAATATCTTCTCCCATTCTGTTGGTTGTCTTTTGGTTTTGTTGACTGTTTCCTTTGATGTGCAAAAGATTTTGATGTCGATGAAGTCCCAATAGTTCATTTTTGCCCTTGCTTCCCTTGCCCTTGGCAATGTTTCTAGGAAGAAGTTGCTGCAGCTGAGGTTGAAAAAGTTGCTGCCTGTGTTCTCCTCAAGATTTTGATGGATTCTTACATTGAAGTCTTTCATTCATTTTGAGTCTATTTGTGTGTGTGATGTAAGGAAATGGTTCGGTTTCATTGTTCTGCATGTGGCTGTCCAATTTTCCCAACACAGACTCTTTTTTTGAAGAATCTATCTTTTTTTCCATTGAGCATTTTTTCCTGCTTTGTTGAAGATTAGTTGACCATAGAGTTGAGGATCTATTTCTTGGGCTCTCTGTTCTGTTCCATTGATCTATGTGTCTGTTTTTGTGCCATTACCATATTGTATTGATGATTATAGCTTTGTAATAGAGCTTAAAGTCTGGAATTGCGATGTCACCAGCTTTGGCTTTCTTTTTCAACATTCCTCTGGCTATTCAGGGTCTTTTCTGGTTCCGTACAAATTTTAGGATTATTTGTTCCATTTCTTTGAAAAAAGTTGGTGATATTTTGATAAGGATTGCATTAAATGTGTAGATTGCTCTAGGTAGCATTGACATTTTCACAATATTTGTTCTTCCAATCCATGAGCATGGAGTGTGTTTCCATTTCTTTGTGTCTTCCTCAATTTCTTTCATGAGTACTTTATAGTTTTCTGAGTGCAGATTTCTTTGCCTCTTTGGTTAGATTTATTCCTAGGTATCTTATGGTTTTGGATTCATTTGTAAATGGAACCAACTCCTTAATTTCTCTTTCTTCTGTCTTGTTGTTTGTGTGTAGAAATGCAACTGATTTCTGTGCATTGATTTTATATCCCAACACTTTACTGAATTCCTGTATGAGTTCTTGCAGTTTTGAGGTGGAGTCTTTTGGGTTTTCCACATAAAGTATCAGATCATCTGCAAAGGATGAGAGTTTGACTTCTTCTTTGCTGATTCGGATGCCTTTTATTTCTTTTTGTTGTCTGATTGCTGAGCTAGGACTTCTAGTACTATGTTGAATAGTAGTGGTGACAGTGGAAAGCCCTGCTGTGTTCCTGACCGTAGAAGAAAAACTCTCCGTTTTTCCCCACTGAGAATGATATTCACTCTTGGTTTTTCACAGATGGCTTTGATGGTATTGAGGTATTGATACCTTCTATCCCTACACTTTGAAGAGTTTTGATCAAGAAAGGATTTTGTACTTTGTCGAATGCTTTTTCAGCATCTATTGAGAGTATCATATGGTTCTTGTTCTTTTTAATGTCTTGTATCACATTGATTGATGTGGCTATTGAACCATCCTTGCAGCTCAGGAGTAAATCCCACTTGATCCTGGTGAAAATCCTTTTAATGTACTATTGGATCTTAATGGCTAGTATTTTGGTGAGAATTTTTGCATCCATGTTCATCAAGGATATTTGTCTGTAATTCTTTTTGATGGGGTCTTTGTCTGGTTTTGGAATCAAGGTAATACTGGCTTCATAAAATGAGTTTGGAAGTTTTCCTTCCATTTCTATTTTGTGGAACAGTTTCAGGTGAATTAGTGTTTGGTAGAATTCCCCTGGGAAGCCATTTGGCCCTGGGCTTTTGCTTGTTGGGAGATTTTTGATGACCACTTCAATCTCCTTACTGGTTATGGGTGTGCTCAGATTTTCTATTTCTTCCTGGTTCCATTTTGGTAGTTTATATGTCTCTAGGAATGTATCTATTTCTTCCAGATTGTCAAATTTGCTAGCGTATAGTTTCTCATAATATGTTCTTATAATTGTTTGTATTTCTTCGGTGTTGGTTGTGATCTCTCCTCTTGCATTCATGATTTTATTTATTTGGGTCCTTTCTCTTTTCTTTTTGATAAGTCTGGCCAGGGCATTATCAATCTTATTAATTCTTTCAAAGAACCAGCTCCTAGTTTCGTTGATCTGTTCTGCTGTTCTTTTGGTTTCTCTTTCATTGATTTTTACTATGATCTTTATTATTTCTCTTCTCCTGCTGGGTTTAGGCTTTCTTTGCTGTTCTTTATCCAGCTGCTTTAGGTGTAGCGTGAGGTTGTGTACTTGAGACCTTTTTTGTTTCTTGAGAAAGGCTTGTATTCCTATATACTTTCCTCTCAGGACCACCTTTGGTGTGTCCCACAGATTTTGAACAGCTGTGTTTTCATTTTCATGTGTTTCCATGAATTTTTTCAATTTTTCTTTAATTTCCTGGTTGACCCATTCATTCTTTAGTAGGATGTCTTGGGCTTCATGTATTTGAGTTCTTTCCAACTTTCCTCTTGTGATTGAGTTCTAGCTTCAGAGCATTGTGGTCCAAAAATATGCAGGGAATGATCCCAATCTTCTGGTACCAGTTGAGACCTGATGATTTGTGACCCCGGATGTGATCTATTCTGGAGAATGTTCCATGTGCACTAGAGAAGAATGTGTATTCTGTTGCTTTGGGATGGAATATTCTGAATATATCTGTGATGTCCACCTGGCCCAGTGTGTCACTTAAAGCCTTTATTGCCTTATTAATCTTTTGCCTAGATGACCTGTCCACTTCAGTGCAGGGGCTGTTAAAGTCCCCTACTATTATTGTATTATTGTCAACGTGTTCCTTTGATTTTGTTATTAATTGGTTCATATAATTGGTGGCTCCCATGTTAGGGGCATTGATATTTTAAATTGTTAGATCTTCTTGTTGGACAGACCCTTTAAGTATGATATAGTGTCCTTCCTCATCTCTTATTATAGTCTTTGGCTTAAAATCTAATTTATCTCATATAAGGATTGCCACCCCAGCTTTCTTTTGATGTCCATTAGCATGGTAATTTGTTTCCCACCCCTCTCACTTTAAATCTGGAGGTGTCTTTGGGTCTAAAATGAGTTTCTTGTAGACAACATATCGAAGGGTCTTGTTTTCTTATCCATTCTGATACCCTGTGTCTTTTGATTGGGGCATTTAGCCTATTTACATTCAGCGTAACTATTAAAAGATATGAATTTAGTGCCATTGTATTGCATGTAAGGTGACTGTTACTGCATATTGTCTCTGTTCCTTTCCGATATGCTACTTTTAGGCTCTCTGTCTGCTTAGAGGACCAATTTCAATGTTTCCTATAGGACTGGTTTAGTGTTCACAAATTCTTTTAGTTTTTATTTGTCCGGAAAGCTTTTTATTTCTCATCCTCTTTTCAATGAGAGCCTAGCTAGATATAGTATTCTTGGCTGCATATTTTTCTCATATAGTGCTCTGAAGTCAGTCCTTTCTGGCCTGCCATATCTCTGTGTATAGGTGTGCTGCCAGTCTGGCCTTTCTGCTGTTATAGGTTGTCTAAGGCTGCTTGAAGGATTTTGTCTTTGTCTCTGAGACTTTTAAGTTTTACTACTAGATGTTGGGATGTTGACCTATTTTTATTGATTTCAAGGGGGATTCTCTGTGCCTCCTGGATTTTGATGCCTGTTTCCTTCCCTAATTTGGGAAGTTCTCCACTGTAATTTGCTCCAATGTACCTTCTGTCCCTCTCTCTCTTTCTTCTTCTTCTAGGATCCCAATTATTCTAATATTGTTTTGTCTTATGATATCACTTAGCTCTTAAATTCTCCCCTCATAATCCAGTAGTTGTTTATCTCTCTTGATCTCAGCTTCTTTATCCTCCATCATCAGGTCTTCTAATATCACTAATTCTCTTCTGCCTCATTTATCCTGCAGTTAGAGCCTCCATTTTTTTATTGCACCTCAATAGCCTTTTTGATATCAACTTGGTTAAATTTTAGTTCTTTTATTTCTCCAGGAAGGGATTCTCTAGCATCTCCTGTGCCTTTTTCAAGCCCAACTAGCATCTTTATAATTGTTATTCTGAACTCTAGTTCCATCATCTTACTGATGTCTATATTGATTAGGTCCCTGGCAGTCAGGACTACTTCTTGTTTTTTTTTTTTGAGGTGAGTTTTTCCATTTTGTCATTTTGTCCAGAGAAGAATAGATTAATGAGAGATCAAAATGCTTAAAGGGGAAACAATGACCCCCAGAAAAATATACACTAAACAAATCTGAAGAAACCCAAAACCAGAGGAAAAAGAAAGAAGGGAAAAAAAAAGAGAGAGAGAATACAATCAGGCTGGTGAATAGAACAGAGTCACACATTAGATTTTGGGTGTATTTTGATCTGTTAGAAGAAACTGCCTCCCAAACTTTTAAAGAAAGAAAAGCATATAGATAGATAGATAGATAGATAGATAGATAAGTATGATGAAGGGATAGAATATGACTGTAAAGATGAAAATTTTTAAAAATATTTTAGAAAAGGAATTGATAAGATAAGAAGTGGGTTGAAAAAAGAAAGAAAAATAAAGGAGAGAATGTGATAAGGCAGGAGACTAGAACAAAGCCATACACTAGACTTAGGGTATATTTTGGTCTGTTAGAAGAAACTGTATCCCAGAATTTTAAAGAAAGAAAGACATATATATACAAAAAATAAGCTTAAATACAATGAAGTGATAGAATATGGCTTCCAGAAAGTGGTCACCTTTCTATTCATAGAATTTTCTTCTTTTCTTTTCTTCTGTTGAGTTCATAGGTGTTCAGGATGGTTTGATAACTATCTAGCTGAATTCCTGGGACCAGATGAAATTTAAGTCTCCTACTCCTCTGCCATCTTGCTACCAATCCAATATTATGGATTTTAATTATATCTGTGAAATATCTTCACAGCAATCCCTAGATTAGTGTTTGACTAATTAACTGAGTAATATAGCCTAGCAAAGTTGACACATAAAGACCATCATAGCACACCTGGTGTCAGCTCGACACCTGTGCACATCTCCTTAAACCATACTTAATCTCCAATAAAGATACTAAGAAAGGCATACTTCCACCTAATGTGATACAGATATCCCACATACAGCTGAAAAACCCAGTCCCCAGAAGAGGATGTGAAGTCTTAGTTTGATGGTCATTGTCTTGCTAGCCTGTAATTTTAATGCTGTGATGTGATATAAATTATGATTAATGCATCTTATGTTTTATAATAAAGGAATGAGAGGAAAGAAACAAAAAATTTAGTTAATATGCATATGCCGACATACTCAAAATAAGGAAGAAATATTAGTCTTTATCTCTGCAACTGTCCACATGGCTGTAGTTTATATTTATAACTACTTTTTTTCAGTTATCCATTCCATATTCCCTTTGCCATCAGCAAATGCTTTGGCTAGTTATGGATCTTTGTCCAATAAGGTGCCCCAAGCCTTTATTCCTGAGGGCGTGGGCCATTAGCATCATATCTGAATTGGATTTTTTTGTAGCTTCCCATTGACTTTAATCAGAGGACTTAGTACTAAGAGACACCCCAAGGGATTTCTTGTATTCCTGACATCCTCTTCCTTATCTCCATTGTGTAGTAGCAACCCATTTCCCTCTTAGCTCAATCATCCCAGCCAAATAGTAACCATTTTCTTAGGCTATTAAGTTAGAACCATGAAGAGCCAAAGTGGAAACATGCCATGTCTACTTCAGTTCAGTGGAATCAGTGTTACATCTCCTGGTGGGGATATTCCTCCTTTGGAACTAAGACCTCTAGACCAACAGATCCCAAGGTCATAAAGAACCGAAGCAAAAATTTTGCTAATAGATCACTTAGGGAAATAGTGAGTAGAACCACTCCCATTTCCAACCTTTCTTTTTTGGACTTATGAGTCGTAACTATGCTATGGCAGGAATAGTACCATATATTGGCACTGACTTAGAGGATATTTAGAATATCCTATAGGACCTTTCCCAAGCCATGCAAGGTATTCCTTCCTAGCTGGCACTGTTGCTAAGCCTTTAGATGCCATTTCACTATACTATCAAGATAGCTGCTTTAGGATAATTGGGGATATGGTGAGACCAATTAATTCCACTAGTATGGTCCCATTGTAGTACTTCATAGCAAATGTAAGTTCCTTGATCAGAGACAATGCTGGGTAAAATACCATGATCGTGGGTAGGACATTCTGTAGGTCCATGGGTAGAAGCATTGTATACACAAAAGGAAAATCCATATCCAGAGTAAATTTCTATGCCAGTAAGATATATGACAGCTACTAATACCATGACAGCTGCTAATACTGGACACCTACAGTCTATCAATTGAAAAAATAATATATGGCTAGAATGAATGCTGTGGTACTGGATTAGAGTTGGAGACATTAGTATATTTTCACATTTTTGTGTTGTCTTAATCTTCTCTGGTTGTCATAACCATATACCAAAAACTAAGTGGCTTAAGCAACAGAAATTTATTTCTCACAGTTCTGAAGCCTGGAAGTATGAAATCAGGATGCCAGCATGTTCAGGTTATGTTGAGGGCTCTCTTGGCTTGTAGATGGCCACCTTCTAACTGTGCCCTTACATGGTAGAAACAGAGAACCAGTGAGCTTCCTGGTGTCTCTTCTTCTAAGTATACTGTTCCCATCATCAGGGCCTCACTCTCATGACTCATGAAAACCTCATTGCCTCCCAAAGGCTCCATCTACAAATAAAAAAACCATCACATTGGAAGTTAGGGCCCCTCATAATTCAGTCCATGGTGTGTTTGCATATGTGTATACACTAATGAATATATACAAAAATAAAATTATATACAGGTTAGTATACATAATATATATTCTGTAGCTATGTCTGCTGAGAGGGCCTAGGAACAGTGATTCCCCAGTGGCAATAAGCATCCAGCATCCAGATCTTGGTTTCTAAATCCCATTCTCCAATAAAAGAAACCAGGACTCTTGAGAGAAATGGCTAATTTTATGGGTGGTGCAAAGAAAAAGAGAGGTGAGCCTGATCCAGAAAGCAAGGAAGTGCTTAAAAATCAAAAGAATGAGAGCATGTCAGAGGGACAGAGAAGTCAACCTAAAAGAGCTACCAATGGCCAAAACCACAACAATTTGAGCAACAAAACAGTGTATTGTATTATAACTCAATGTATAAAATAAGTACAAATGACCTTACAGATATGAATAAATTATTGAATGAATAAACAAATAGAAGAAAAGAGAAAAATCTTCCTTCAGAAGAATTCCAAGTAAATATTTCTCCCTCCAGGAGGTAGAACTTAGTACTGACTCTGCTTGAGCGTGAGCTTAGGCTTAATGAGTCACACCCAAGAAATAGGATATGGAAAGGGAAAAGCATAATTTATGGTGGAGAAATATGGTGAGCACTACCTTAATCAAATGGCCAGTGATTAGTCATGTTGATATCATGTAATCCTTGGTATGATGTGATAAGGAGGGAACTTCACTGCCACAGTGTTCTTCCCAAATATGTATAATCATGGGGAAAACAACAGACAAATCCAAACTGAGGAACATTGTACAAAATACCCAACCAGTCCTCAAAACTGGTCAGATATAGTCATTAAAGACAAAGACTGAGCAATTGTCACAGACATTAGGAAACTAAGAAGACACAATGACTAAATACAGTGTGATACCCTGGAACGGATCTTGGGACAACAACAACAAAGGCATAAGTGTAAAAACAGATGAAATCCTAATAGTCTAGAGTTTAATTAATAGTAATGTACCAATGTTGTTTTCTTAGTTTTGGCAAATAAATCATGCCATTGTAAAATGTTAACTTTAGGGGAAGCTTGGTGAAAGGTATGGGGATGGTCTCTGTAATATCTTTGCAACTTTCCTGGAAATCTAAAATTATTCCAAAATAAAAATTTTAATTTCAAAAACAGAAAAGCATAAAGATAGGATATTATGCAAATGAATCAGAAAGGATAGGTTATTTTTAAATAACACTACAATTTTACAGTGTACTAATTATTCAATATCTACTTAGTGTGATCTAATGGTAGCTGCACTACTTTAGCAATAAGATGGGACTATAAACAGACTTTAGTTACACCAAATCCCAGTGACACTTACTAAGATGTCCTCCACAAGAATAGTAATGTCAGATGTTTTGGCTTTTATTTGCTTATTTATTTCCTTATAAAATAATGCACAGGTTTGTTAGCAGGTTGTTGAAGGCGTTCCCACACAGTACTCTCACTTCTCCCTGTGAAGCAAGAGGTTAGATGTTCTTCTTGTGGTAGAAGTGGTGAGGAATGTACAGGGCTGAATGAGGGTGGAATTGAAGGTTTGAAGAGTTTAAGAGCTTGAAATTACTGCTATGAAGAGCTTCAGAGAAGGAAAGACAGCTGACCAGGAAAACATGAAAGAGATATGGTAGCACTGCATGTTCAACTGACTTTAGAAATACAGAATTCAACATAGGATTTTTTTTTTACTTTACTACGGTGTGAAAGCCATGTGAATTAAGTAGAAAATTTACTTTGAATTTTGAATTTGGATCTTTTTCCAGACTAGTGATATACCTACAATCTTCCCTCATGATGCTGGACAAGTACAGCAAGTCACAGCTCCCAGTCTGCCTTGCAATCATGAGGTTAAATAACTGATACACTTAACAACCATTCTGGGCCCAGACAACTATTCTGTTTTTCACTTTTGGTACAGTAATCAATACATTTATGAGAGATTCAAGACTTTACTATAAAATAGGATTTGTGTTAGATAATTTGGCCCTACTATAGGCTAACGTAAGCATTCTGAGCATGTTAAGATAGGCTAGGCTAAACTGTGATGTTCTGTAGGTAAAATGTATTAAATGTATTTTTGACTTAACATATTTTCAACTCATGATAGGTTTATGAAGATATAACCCCATCATAAGTTGAGGAAGATCTGTATTGAATTTATACTGCCTTTTTGAAAATGTCTCTTAGGACATTGAAGTGGTGATAGAGGTAAAGAAAATATGCACAGGTATGGAATTTCATAATCCGGAATCATTATAAGTCAGTGTAGTACAATGATTTAATATCTCCAGCTCTACCACTTACTAGTTATATGAACTTGAGCAAATTATTTAACCTTGCAAAGCTTTGGTTTCCTCAGCCTTTCTTAAGAAAACATGGGATAGTTGTCAGATTTAAGAGAGAAAGCATTCTCACATGTTTTTACTATACTATAGAGCATTTGGATAAAATCAGAGAGAGAGGAAAACTGGAAGTCTTATTCCACTCTCAAGAATTCTTGACTGCCTGTTGTTAGCACTTCATATCCTAAAAGGAGGCAAAGGCAATCAGAGGAGTTGTCATGTTCAGCACAGTTCATGACAAATGAAAACTCTATCGTAATTAGATGCATAACCAAAACTTAAGAACGTGAGAGAAGAAATGTGAATTTCTTGTCTGAGACCCAAAAGGGTAGGAGTCCAAAGAGCTAGGAAACTATCAAAAGTATAATTCTGACCATGCAAACATAAATTAATTGAGGAATTAAAAAAAGATATTTTTAAACTATGGCTACAAAAATAGGAAGATTCATCTCAGGGTAAATATAAGAACTTCAGTGAGCAGTCTATCAAATACACTAAGTTCCAAATAAGTTTAGAATTTTATTTTTTTTAAGATTTTGTTTATTTATTTGACAGAGAGAGATCACAAGTAGGCAGAGAGGCAGGCAGAGAGAGAGGGGGAAGCAGGCTCCCTGCTAAGCAGAGAGCCCAATGTGGGGCTCGATCCCAGGACCCTGAGATCACGACCTGAGCTGAAGGCAGAGGCTTAACCCACTGAGCCAACCAGGTGCCCAAGTTTAGAATTTTAAAACATGCCATGCATAACTAAAATATGTTGTTTGATTTTGCTTAAAGGATTAAGGGCAACCATTTTGGGTTTATTGTTTAGAACCTGTGATGTTTTAAACATGGCAAAGATAATAAAACACTACCCAATTATTTTTCCTCTCAAAGATGAATGATCTTTGTCTAGAAAGAGTGGAACAACCATTGGTACAAGAAAGCTGAAGTAAAAAAATAGGTGGGAGTTTATTTAAAATATACATATATATGCATGTATGGACATGTATTCATAAATAGAGATAAATAAATTTAGTTCTTCCAGTTTAGTTTATTTATATCTCAGGGCAGTAAAAGGTCAAATAGATAATCCTGCTAAACATTTATTGATAAAATTGAAGTTTTGTGGAAAACTGTGGAAGTACGAGGAAGCTAACGATGGATAAATTGCATTTAAAATTTAAATTAAAAAAAAAAAAAAGAATTTGTGGTGCCTGGGTGGTGCAGTCACATTAGCATCTGACTCTTGGTTTCAGTTTGGGCCATGATCTCGGGGTCATGAGATCAAACGCTTGACCAGCTCCACGCTCAGGGTGGACAAAATCCGTGTAAGATTCTCTCTTCCTCTGCCCCCCTACTCCCTGTGCATGTGTTCTCTCTGTCTCTCTGTCTCAAATAAATAAATCTTTTTAAAAAATCATCATGTTATATGCCAATGAACTAGACATTAATTCTGGAAATGATTTTTTTTCTTAAGATTTTATTTATTTATTTGACAGGCAGGGAAGGAGAGAGAGAGAGCAAGAGAGAGTACAAGCAGGGGGAGCAGCAGGCAGAGGGAAAAGGAAAAGCAAGCTCCCTGCTGAGCAAAGAGCCCAATGCGGGGCTCGATCTCAGGACTCTGGGATGGATCATGACCTGAGCCCAAGGTAGATGCTTAACCAACTGAGCCATTCAGGTGCCCTCCTAGAAATGATTCTTAAGTATAAGATGATTTACAATCTAGGAAAGCAGAATGAATGTGTGATTACCATTGTTCCTATGGAATACCACTAACCTGTCACAAGATGTTTGGAAACCACAATCTCGTTCCTTTCTTTTTTACCCATTTCAAATATATGTGTGCCTTGTGACTCAAGTAAAAAAACTATATAAACCACCTTGACTTATTTCCTTCCTTCCCTCTCCCCGCATATCCAGTTCATTATTAACTCCTATTGATCCTATTTATAAAAGCATGCACTTTCTGTCATCTTCCCTCCGTGTCTGTTGCTTCCACCTAATCAAACCATCACCATCCGCCTAGATTATTGCAGATGCCTATTTCTACTTCTAACTCTTGCACCTATCCTTGACCCAATTGTCAGAGTAGTCATTTTAAATCATGTGTCTGAATCATGTTTGTCCTCTGCTTAAAATCCTCTAATGGGTTTAAATCCTACCTGAAACACAAATCTCCACTCTACCTCAGTTTACTAGACCCTATGAACTGTAGGAGAAATTATGGAAGAAACCCAGAACATATCACTTCCACCTATGGAATCCCCATTTCTGTGGATGAGACCCAGAAATCTGTATTTTCAGAAAGCTCCTGGGTGATTCTAATAATGTCTAGTTTGGGGACCAACTAGACAAGATCCCTTCTATGCTCAGGTTGTGTATGTTGTCAATTAATTTACAATTCTTACATGTTCTACTATAATGTAACTGATGTTTGGTAAATATTTTATTATAATGCCATTGTCATTATCTTTAGCAAGTAGTTTTTGCCTATTTTTATGGTCACTAGAGATTCATAGTGCCAAAATTGACATTACTTTCTAGAGCAGGTATGTACCAAAGATAGCTGAGGAGTGCTATCCAAAGTCAATCTTCTGAGCCATGGTTTCTGACCCCTTGCTTCTATGTTTGCAGAACCTTTGAGCAATGTAAAAGGAGCTTGCCTGTCTAAATGAATGAACTAATAGCCATAATGTGCTGTCATGATCTGTTTTTCATGGCCAAGTGGTTATTATGACCTTGGTAACTCTCTGCTCCTACCTCTCACTTTTCTCCAAGAAGCAATCCAGCATGACACCTAATAGTGAGGTTTTTGATGAAACACACATACTGCACAGAAGCCTTTTTACAAAACAGCACAACTCAACAGAGACCAATTTTAAATTTCAGAATTTTAAAACTATGGTTCATTTGGTAGCTATACAGTAATGTCAATAGCAACAAATGTTATGTGAGAAAAACATGCAAAAGACTGTCTTTGTGTAAATTATATAGAACTATCAACATTAAGGTAGCATGATTGATTTCCTCTAAATTACTCACACTGGGGTAATTAAAGGCTTTCATTTTATCCTTATACTCTGGGGCTTTTCATACTGCTGGAGGGTTCTGGGTCAAATGGGTGCCAGGGCAAGGCCCTTACAAACTGTAAGAAATCCACAGTTTTATAGCTCAAAGCTGGCTGCTTTAATTATGGGTCCTTTTAAGTGTTTTTCTTTGAATCCCTCTAAAATGTTGCATTTTCTTTTGCCCAGCTTTCTGTTACATTCTCATTTACTTCAGCAGATGATGGTTTTATGAATAGGACCTATTGGAAGAAAAAAAAAAGGATTTCAAAATTGCTCTTCATTTCCCCAAAGCTGCCTGCTCTCAATGGGTCTGAGCCAGTTCTAAGGCCCCTGTGGTGGAGAATAGTGTATATATTCTTATGGTCATATTGAGTATTTGAAAACATAAAAGATCTTACAGCATGCGGGTGTGCTCAGGATTTTTATAGAAGGTTCATTGATTCTAAGTCTCATGTTACCAGCTTGGTTGTCCCCTATATAATAATCAAAGCCCTAAAGGGAGATTCTTTATTCTGTTTGGCTCAAGAACACAAGAAAGTTTCTTGATGGCCTCTTTTAATTATTTTTAAGTTTTTATTTAAATTCCAATTAGTTAATATACAGTGTAATTGTAGTTTCAGGTGTACAATATAGTGATTCAAGACTTCCATTCAACACGCAATGCAAGTGTACTCCTTAATCCCCATCACCCGTCTTCCTACCCACCTCCCATCAGTTTGTCCTCCATAATTAAGAGTCTGTTTCCTGGTTTGCCTCTCTCTGTTTTTTTCCCCTTTGCTCATTTGTTTTATTTCTTAAATTCCACATATGAATGAAATTTTATGGTATCTTTCTTTGACTGACTTATTTCACTTAGCATAATACTCTCTAGCTCCATCCATATCGTTGCAAATGGCAAGATTTCATTCTTTTTGATGACTTAGTGATATTCAGTTGTGTATATAGACCATGTCTTCTTTATCCATTCATCTATAGATAGACATGGGCTGTTTCCATAATTTGGCTATTGTAGATAATCCTGCTATAATTTTTTTTTTCCTCTTTGAGAGAGCGAGCTAGCAAGCAGCATGAGTAGGGTGGAGGGGAGGGGTAGAGCAAGAGAATCTTAGGCACACTCCATGCTGAGTGTGGAGTCTGACATGGGGCTCAACCTCACAACCCCAAGATCATGGACTGAGCCAAAATTGAGAGTCAGATGCCTAACTGAGCCATCCAGGCATTCTGATAATGCTGCTATAAATGTAAGTATCAGGGTGCATGTATCACTTTGAATTAGCATTTTCATATTCTTAGGGTAGACACCTAGTAGGGTAATTGCTAGGTCACAGGACATAGGGTAGTTCTATTTTTAACTTTTTGAGGAGCCTTTACACTGTTTTCCAGGTTGGCTGTACCAGTTTGCTTTCTCACCCAGCAGTGCACAAAGGTTCCCCTGTTCCACATCCATACTAACATCTGTGTTTCTTGTGTTATTGTTTTTACTCATTGTAGTTTTGATTGCATTTTCCTGATGATTAGTGATGTTGAACATCTCTGCATGTGTCTGTTGGTCACTTATATGTCTTCTTTGGGAAAATGTCTATTCATGTTTTCTGCCCATTCTTTAATTAGATTATTTGGTTGAGTTTTACAAGTACTTTATATATTTTGGATACTAAACCTGTATCAGCTTTGACATTTACAAATATCTTCTATTCTTTAGGTTGCTTTTTTAGTTCTGTTGATTGTTTTCTTTGCTATGCAGAAGCTTTTTATTTTGATGTAGCCCCAATAATTTATTTGTGCTTTTATTTCCCTTGCCTCCAGAGACATGTGTAGAAAGTAGTTGCTATGGCTTATGTCAAAGAGGTTACTGTCTGTGTTCTCCTCTAGGATTTTTAGTTTCAGTTCTAAAATTTAGGTCTTTAATCCATTTTGAATTTATTTTTGTATTTGGCGTAAGAAAATGGTCCAGTTTCATTGTTTTGCATGTTGCTGTCCAGTTTTCCCAACACCATTTGTTGAAGAGACTGCATTTTTTCCATTGGATATTCTTTCCTGCTTAACCATATAGTTCTGCGTTCATTTTTTGGTTTTCTATTCTGTCCTCTTGATCTATGTGTCTGTTTTTGTGCCAGTACCATACTGTTTTGATTACTACAGTTTTATAATATAACTTGAAGTCCAGAATTGCTATGCCTCCAGCTCTGCTTTTCTTTTTCAAGATTGCTTTGGCTATTTGAGGTCTTTTGTGTTCCTTACAAATTTTAGGGTTGTTTGTTCTAGCTCTGTGAAAAACGTTGCTATTGGTGTTGAGAAAATTGGACAGCCACATGCAGAAGAATGAAACTGGACTATTGCCTTACACCATACATATAAATAGACTCAAAATGGATGAAAGACCTTAATATGAGACAGAAATCCATCAGAATCATAAAAGAGAACACATAAAAGCAACCTCTTCAGCCTCAGCCACAGCAACTTCTTGTTAGACATGTCTCCAAAGACAAGGGAAACAAAGGCAAAAATGAGCTATTAGGACTTCATACAAGATAAAAAGCTTTTGCACAGCAAAGAAAACAGTTGACAAAACCAAACAAGGACCTACAGAATAGGAGAAGATACTTGCAAGTGACATATCAGATAAAGGGCTAATATCCAAAATCTATAAAGAACTTATGAAACTCCACACCCAAACAACAAATAATCCAATCAAGAAATAATCAGAAGACATGAACAGACATTTCTGCAAAGAAGACATCCAAATGGCCAACAGACACAAGAAAAAATATTCAACATCACTTGGCATCCAGGAAATAAAAATCAAAACCACAGTGAGATACCACCTTCTCCCATTCTGTAGGTCCTTGTTTGGTTTTGTCAACTGTTTCCTTTATTAAGATGTCCATTCTACCCAATAGAATGGATTGTTTTCTTAATTTCTCTGTCTGATGCTTTATTATCAGTATATAGAAAAGCAACAGATTTCTGTACATTGGTTTTATATCCTACAACTTTACTGAATTCATTTATCAGTTTTAGCTATTTGTGTGTGTGTGTGTGTGTGTGTGTGTGTGTAGTGTTTAGGGTTTTCCATATTAGAGTATCATGTCATCTGCAAAAGTGAAAGTTTCACTTCTTCCTTGCCAATTTGGGTACATTTTATTTCTTTTTGTTGTCTGATTGCTGTGGCTGGGACTTCCAGTACTATATTAAATAATAGTGGTGGGAGTGGACAGCCCTGTCTTGTTCCTGGCTGTAGAGGAAAACCTCTCAGTTCTTCACCATTGATTGTGTGTTTTTCATGTATGGCCTTTATTATGTTGAGGTATGTTCCCTCTAACCTACTTTGTTGAGAGCTTTTATCATGGATGGATGTTCTACTTCATCAAATGCTTTTTTACGTCTACTGAAATGATCATAGGGCTCTTATCCTTTCTTTTATTACTGTGGTATCACATTGATCGGTTAGTGAATATTGAACCACCCTTGCAATTGATTGCCTCTTGCTAGTTGTTTTCCTCAGCAATCAGATCCTAAAACAATCTGTGAATGCCAGAAAATAGATTATTTCTTTGATACTTGTTGATCACATGAGGTTATTGTGAGTCTTAGATGGACATGAGGAGAAAGGTGAATTAGAATTGTAACTCCTTAAAAATTCTCAAGAGTTTATTTAAAGGTTAGTTGACTTTTCTTCAATAAGTAGGAAAAAACATTCCCTCAATGTATATGATGTAGTCTGATTTGAGGATCTTTGGATGACATTTTTAAAGATTGTCATGAAACTTTTGTTGAGAACAGACCAACAAGACTCCTTTTGATACTTGCTATTATCAGTGCTAAGAGTCAGAAGACTTCCAACTTTATGCTCTTACTGAAATTTAGGAGTCTCCTTTGTTTACATGAAGGTTCACAGTAACTTCATTTGCAATAGCCAAAACCTGGAAACCACACAAATGTCCTTCAGTGAGTGAATGGATAAATAAACTGTGATAAGTCCGTACAAAGAATACTATTCAGTAATTGAAAGGAATGAAGTATTGATACATGCTACAACTTCCATTACTCTCAAAGACATTGTGCTAAAAGAAGCCAACCTCAGGAAAGAGAGAAAAGAAAGGAAGGAAGGAAGGAAGGAAGGAAGGGAGGAAGGGGGAGAATCCTGTTTGATTCCATTTACACAGCATTCTGAAAAAGAACTGTAGTGGTGGAGAACATCAGTGGTTGCCACAGGTTAAGTATGGGAAGAGGGTGTGACTACACAAGAAGAGTAGAGTAGAGGGAGTTTTTGGGTGATGGAACTATTTTGTGTCTTGACTGTGGTATGGTTAAAATAATCTATAGATATATTAAAATTCATAAAACTATATACCATCCCCCCCCAAAGTTAAATTTTACTATAATCTGTTTTTAATTAAAATCTTTTCATGGGAGCACCTGGGTGGCTCAGTCTGTTAAGTGTCCAACTTTTGATTTTGGCTCCGGTCATGCTCTCAGGGTCCTGAGGTCCAGCCCACTGTGGAGCTCCATGATAAGTGGGGAGTCTTCTTGAGGATTTTTCTCTCCCCCTTTCCTCCTCCCATTCGTGCACTATTTTTCTTTCTCTCTCTCTCTCTCTTTCTCAAATAAATAAATCCTTTAAAAAAATTAAGTATTTAAATGAAAGTTTTCTCCTACCTTTGATTCTCTTGGGATCTTCCATTTTGATGCCACATTAAATTTCCCAAAGAACATGTTGGTAGTTATTTTCATAGACTCCTCATTTATCATGCTATATAAAACAGCAGTTCTCAAGCATTCTTATGGAATGCTTAAGGACCCCTTTACACTCTTAAATTATATTGAGGACGCCAAAGAACTTCAATATACATTATATCTTTTTAATGTAGGTTATATATATTACGTATATTAGGAATTAAAACAAATACTCATTCATTTAAAAATAATACTAAACCCATTACATATTAAAACAAATAATGTATCTTTATGAAAACTGCGTTTTCAAAAACAACAACAACAAAAAAAATTAGTGAGAAGAACATCATTGCTTTAAGTTTTTGCAAATCTCTTTTGTGTCTGGCTCAATAGAAGACAGCTATTTTCTCACATCTGCTCTGCATTCAATCTGTTGTGATGTCACATGTCATATACCTCCTGGAAAATTTCACTGTACACTTATGAGAGAATGAAAGTGAAAAAGACAAGTAACATCTTAGTGTTATGAATTTTTTTTTTTTTTTACCTTCCTTAGACTATTACACTTGAGGACCACTGCTATTGAGATAGCAGCAACATGGGCAGTCCTCACTTTATATATTCAGTGACGACTGTGTGTTAATTTACCATCAGACCCTGATTTTCTTTATGAAGATTTTCAACCATAGTCCTTAACTGACTACTATGTGGGTTTGTTTTTTTTTTTTTAATTTCCAGTGAATTTATAGGTCTTTGGTACCTTGTATTGGATTAGCCTTAGTTCTTAAATTTTGTTTTGTATTCACAGTTCAGTTGCAAGGTGTTTTTTGGCATATAAACATAACCTCATAATGTCTTTCTCATCTTAATGCCAGATTTTTGAAGCTTCAGAAATACATGCTTCAATGAAATTAAAATATGGATTATAGGTCTAGGAATGGCTCTAAATGGTACCACTATGTAAGGAAGAGGTAACAGTTAACTAACTCAGATTTCTGTGTTTTAATTCCACAAATGCCTCCTGAATTTTCATGATTTCTTCAGTAGATGAATTTTGGGCCTCTTCTCTGTGTACATCCCCATGGAAGGCAATTCTGGGGATTCAGAAAGGAACAGCGAAAAAAACCAACAACAAAACAAAAAGGCAATCTACTGAATGGGAGGTGTTTGCAAATGATATGTCTAATAAGAGGATAACATCCAAAATACAAGAACTTTATAACCCAGCAACAAGAAAACACAAATAATCTGATTAAAAATGAGCAGAGAACCTGAATAGACGTTATCCAAAGATGTCCCAATGGCCAGTAGACATATGAAAAGATGCCTGATACTACAAGCATCAAGAAATGCAAAACAAAGCCATGGGAGATAGCACCTCACACCTGTCAGGATGGCTAAAATCAAAGACAAGAAATAACAAGCATTAGCAAGGATGTGGAGAGAAGGGAATCCTCATGCACTATTGGTGGTAACGTAAACTAGTACAGCCACTATGGAAAACAGTAGGAAGGTTTCTCAAAAAATTAAAAATAGAACTCCCACATAATCCAGTAATTCCACTACTAGGTCTTAACTATCAAGGAAGAATTTTCTCTGCCTTTCAGTGTCCTCCCAGTTGGACTAAGAATCAAATTGACATGAAAGAGATTAACAGGAGAAAATAAAATTTAATACTATACATAACAGGGATTCTACCCATACATGGAAATTCCAAAGATGGGCAGCATGGTACTTATAGGAGCTAAAGAGAGGGTAGAGTCTGAGGAAACAAAGGGGAGAAAGACCATTAACAAGAAGGTGAAAGGAGATGTTTAAAAAGAAAAGTTGCCTTATTCTGCAAATATGTTTCTTAGAGAAAGAGGAATCTATGTTAATAGCTTTCTTCCTGGTACAGGCCTGCTTTTGAGGAGAAGGTAAAGAGATTTAACTGAATCTTCTAAGTTTTTATCGGGTTTTTTTTTTTTTACTTTTTTTTAAAGATTTTACTTATTTATTTGACAGACAGATTGCAAGTAGGCAAAGAGGCAGGCAAAGAGAGGGGAGGAAGCAGGCTCCCTGTTGAGTAGAGAGCCCGATGCGGGGCTCGATCCCAAGACCCTGGGATCATGACCTGAGCCAAAGGCAGAGACTTTAGCCCACTGAGCCACCCAGGCGCCCCGGTTTTTATCGTTTTTAACTGAAAACTGTCTTCATGCCATAGTGGCCCATCTTGGGGCAGTCTGCCCTTGGCCCCTACATTATCCATAGAAAGCCAAAACATGAATTAAAAAAGATACATGCACTCCTATATTTATTGCAATGTTATTTACAATAGCCAAGATACAGAAGCCAAGATGAATTAATAAAGACATGAGATAGATAGATTTAGATATATCTAGATATATAGCTTGTTGAAGAAATCACATCTATGGGTGCCTGGGTGGCTCAGTGGGTTCTAGCCTCTGCCTTCAGCTCAGGTCATGATCTCAGAGTCCTGGGATGAAGCCCCGCATCCGGCTCTCTGCTCAGAGGGGAGCCTGCTTCCTCCTCTCTCTCTCCTGCCTCTCTGTCTACTTGTGATCTCTGTCTGTCAAATAAATAAATAAAATCTTTAAAAAAAAAAAAAAAGAAAGAAAGAAATCACATCTATGAGAACTTACAGACTATACAGAGCCCAGTTCTATCTGACACTAAAACTAATATTCTAAACTACTAGGCTGCCCCAGCTACCTACCCCTCAGGGTTGGACTCCTCTCTTTCTTATGCTATGCACATCTAACTTATGTATTTTCTGCTTCTGAAGTACCTATTGTCTTCCAGAGACCATAGTTCTACCTAGCACACTTGAGGGGTTTGGCACACTCCCATAAGTAAATTCTTAACTAGGATGGCCACATCTTTTGGAGCCAGGGTCCTTTGCATAGTATATGCTAGTAAATTACCATTCCTTTTTACTGACCTTTCTTACCTCATCCCCTTCATGATCCTCCATTCCCTTCTTATAAGCTTCCTGTTACATTTATCGCTCTCTACAGCACTTTGCATATACTGTCATCATAACACCAGCCATATTATGTATTCATTATTGGGCTGGCTATTTCCTCTGGTTTACCTGCAAATATTCAAAGATAGTCACTTACTCTTCTGTATACTCTTATTACCAAACACAGAACTGACACATAGTAGGTTCTCAGATCATCTTTAATGGGATATATGGAAATAAAATTTGTGTTGATGATTTTGGAGTGGGAAAATAGAGATCTAATGGCATATGGAATATTATCATTTTTGAAATTTTACTCTTTAAACTTTTTCTTAGAATAATTTGTTTATTAACAGGTCCATCTCAGGGGAATATAAAGATCTAGTTGGGACATTTAGGAAAATTATTTTTAAGAGTTCTAAGCAGAAGGGTTATGTGCCATCTGGCTTTACATTTATTGGTAGCCAACTCTCACAAGAAACCATGAATCTTTTCTTTACAAATACCAGGTGGAAAATAAATACTAGCTCAGTGGACCTCCTTTTGCTACTTGAATTCCTTAGCAGCACATGAGTGGATCCATAATATTCCATTTTAGACCAAGCAGACCATTTTTGCTAGATTGATTCATTGAGATGAACAGCTAAAACTAGTTAAAATCCATCATCATATCCCTGCATTAATTTCAAAATGAATTTATTTGGTGTTAAATGGACATTTGTTTTTATTATCTCAAAGATTGGGCTTTTCCTCCAGTAAAACAGAATAATGTATCTATATGGTGTTCTAACTTGAACAGTACATAAAGATTAGTAAATAAGGCCCCATTAAAAATACTTATAATGTAAGTAACATGAGTCCCAGTAGCATTTCTAATGTCCATTAATGCTTATTCTGAGGATCAGAGCTCATTTTACTGAGCCATTTAGTCAAACCGTGTGATTATTTAGAAAGTTAATTCATGCATACTAAAATCTAGCTTAAGTAATGCAGAGGGTAGGAGGTAAAACTCTATGGAGACGGTAGTCCTTTTTGTTATTTAATGATCAGCCATAATTAACTTGCAAATTTGAAATAATTAGAACAAATTAAAGGTATTTAACTTTGCCTCCCTAAAGAAAAATTCAAATTGCACCAAATGCAGCTTTAAATTATTCAAATCTCAGAGGTCTGGGCTAGATTTTTTTTTTTTATAATGCCTTTTCTATGATGAGAATACCAATCTGCTTTTTGTCAGAAGGCATCCTATCAAGTAATTGTTCTTTGTGTTTAATAAATGACAGCTATTCTTCTTTGTAAAAGTATTCCAGTCTCCCAAGACTACATCAGCATTTCCGTGGCATTTTAATTCAATAAAACAAAAGGTTAATGTTTTTCTACTTTTTAAGGAATGCAAATACAAGTGGTATTCAGTTGGTCCTGAGTGACATTTAATATTTGCCATTCAAGCTCAGACAGACTATCGCGATACGAGATTTGGGCAAAATAGTGAGGGAGCTTTGGATTATTAGAATTTTATTGAACTTGAAGAACTGAAAATGTTTTTCATTTCCCTATCCTAAGTCAGGGCTACTCAGTTTCCCATTTACTATGTTATAATATTAGAATATGGATAAAATGTTAGTGACTGTAGAGTGACTAATATAGTGCAAGCAGTCCTAAACACCATGAGTTTAACCTCTTTTCTGCTACTGTCTTGAATTTGATCATTTTGCCATCACTTTAACAGCTCCAAGTGACTTTAGTGACTTTAGAGTGACTAACACAGTGCAAGCAGTCCTAAACACCATGAGTTTAACCTCTTTTCTGCTACTGTCTTGAATTTGATCATTTTGCTATCACTTTAACAGCTCCAACACGATGCTAAACACGAATACCAGACAACTACTGGTAATAATTTCATCATATCAATGAATGAAGTTGTCCTATATTAGTCAGAGCCCCTCAGTGAATTTTGTACACATTTCATCTGATCTGTATGAAGTGATAAACACTGATCATCTGACAATTAGGTTTTGACTTTATGATGCCTCACACAGTTAATAAGTCCTGAAAATACATGGTCGGTGAATCTTTTCTTTTAGTAGTCAGGTTTCTATAGTTTTGAAAATAATATATAGTTATTTAAAAATATATATTTATTTTTATATATTGCAGTGTATCTTTAAGTTTATTTGGTAAAGTTTTCCCTGCTGTTTCTTTTAACTTTATTTTTAAATCAACTTTATTGAATATAATTTACTCTTAGTAAAATGCACACATCAAGTTTAGAGTGTTTTAACAAATAGATACACTTGTGTAACTAACATTCGAATTAATATAGGAAGTATCCATCATCCAGAAAGTACTTTGTGCCACTTTGCAGTCCCCAGACAAACCCTGGCTCAGGCAACCGGTGATCTGATTTCTGTCACTCAGGATAGTTTTGCATGTTTTAAATCTTCATATAAATGAAATCATACTGTATGCATATATCTGGCATTTTTGCTTACCGTATTTTTTAGATATATTTGTATGTTGCTGCATATTACATTAGTCCATTATTTTTCAATTCCTGAGTAATAGTGCATTGTATAACTATACCACAACTTGTTTATCAATTCATTTATTGATGGACATTTAGATTGTTTCCAGATTTAACAGGGAGGGAGGAAAAAACTGAGCTGTTATAAGCATTTGTGTAGAAGTCTCTTAACAGGCATGTTTCTTTCTCTTAAGTAAATATCTTGGAATTGAATTGCTATATCATATGCAAGTGATGGGAAAGGGGCAGAGGGAGAGGGAGTAAGAGAATCTCAAGCGGGTTCCATGTCCAGCAGGACAACACAGGGCTTGATATTACAACCCTGAAATCATGATCTAAGCCAGAATCAGGAGTCAACTGCTTAACTGACTGAGCCATCCAAGCACTCTATGTTTATTTTTATTTTTAAGATTTTATTTATTTATTTATTTGACAGACAGAAATCACAAGTAGGCAGAGAGGCAGGCAGAGAAAGAGGGGAAAGCAGACTCCCCGCTGAGCAGAGAGCCTGATGCGGGGCTCGATCCCAGAACCCTGAGATCAGACCCAAGCAGAAAGGCAGAGGCTTTAACCCACTAAGCCACCCAGGTGCCCCTCTGTTTATTTTTAACTATATGTGAAACTACTAAATTATTTTCCAAAATGATAGAACTTCACAGTCCTACCAGAAAGATACCTGAGTTCTGTTTGCTCCTCATCATTGCCAAGGTTTAGTATAATCAGACTTATTCATTTTAACCATTTTAGTGGATATGAAATGGTATCTCATTGTGATTTTTGTATACTGATGACTCTAATGACAATGTGTGTCTCTTAATGTTGTTTATTGGCCATTCATTCAAAAATATCTGTTCAAATCTTTTGACCATTTTTAATTGGGTAAACAACTAAAGTATTGAACATATAATTGTTTGTATATTTGTATATATATCCTTTGTCAACATATATTGTGATTATTTCTCCCTGTGTAAGACTTGCCTTTTTATTTCCTTAATGGTGTTTTTGAAGAATAAGACTTTTTTAACTGATGAAGGTTTCCTTATGTTTCCTTATGAGAGTTGTACAGTTTTAACTTTTACATTTAAGTCTGATTTATTTCAGATACACTCTCACATGTAGTGTGATGTAGGGCTCAACGTTCATTTTTTTCTATAGAGATACTCAGTTTTTCTAGCACCATTTGTTAAAAAAAAAAAAGCTATTTTTTCTTCACTGAATTGTCTGATGCCTTTTCAAAAGTCAATTAGATATGTATACACACACACACACACACACACACACACACCCATTCATGGGTTTCTATTCCATTGATCTATCATCCCATTTATAAGAATGTCCATTCTTATGTCAGTGTCATACAATCTGTACTACTTTAGCTTTATAGTAAATTAATGAATCTTGAAGTCAGATAGTTTATGTCTTCAGCTTCACATTTCTTGTAAAAATCCTTTTGGCTATTCTAGGTTCTTTTGTTTACATTTTAGATTGCATTTACCAGTTTCTATTAAGGATCTAGAAATACGATTAGATCATTTTGGAGTAGAATTGACATCCTAAAAACATTGAATTTTCTAATCCGTGAACATGGTGTATCTCTTCATTTATTAGGGTCTTTTAAAATTTAACTCAGTAATACTATGTAGTTTTCAGTGTAACAGTCCTGCACACTTTTCACTGAACTTATTGGTGGTATGTAAAAAGAATATTGATTTTTTTTTAATATTTACCTTTATACTATAGTCTTGATAAATGCATATATTCCAGCAGGGTTTTTGTTTTGGTTTGGTTTGGTGGCTTTTTGTTTTGTTTTAGGGATTTGGGGGTTTTTTTGGTACATTACTTGGGACTTTCAAGTTCACAGTCACATTGTCTGAATAATAGTAGCCTTTCCAAGCTTTATGCCTTTTGTTTCTTATTCTTGCCTTATTGTATTGGCTAGAACTTCCAATAAAATATTGAATAGAAGTGGTTAAAGAAGACATCCTTGCTTTGTTCTCAAGGACAGGAAATTCTGTAATTCACCAATAAATATTGTGTTAAATATCGGTTTTTGACAGACACTCTTTATCAGATTGAAGTAAGTTCCCTTTGCTTCCTAGTTTGCTAAACATGTTTATCCGGATTTTACCAAATGCTTTTTCTGCATTTATTGATATAACTTTATGCTTTTACTGCTTTATTCTTCTAATGTGATGATTTACATGGCTTTATTTTTGAATGTTAAGCCATCATTGCATTTTGGAAAAATACTCATTTGGCCATGATGTAGTACCTTTTTATATATTGTTGGATTTGATTTGCTAATATTTAGTTGAATATTCTTATGTCTATGTTCATGAGGGAATCTATAGTTTGTAATATTCCTTTATTTTAATTACTTAATCAGTTTTTGGTATCACACAGTAACATAATAATGAGCTGAAAAGTGTTCCTTCCTATTTACTGAAAGCTTGTGTAAGACTTTTAATATTTCCATTAAATATGTTAAAATTTATAAGTGAAGCTATCTGGTCAGTTTTCTTTGTGGGAATGTTTGGTTATGAATTCCATTCCTTTAATAAATATAATGCTATTCATATTTTTTATTTCTTCTTGAGTCAGTTTTAATAAATTATATTTTTCAAGAAATGTCTGCATTTGGGGCAGAGGACTTGAATGGACATTTTCCCAAAGAAGATATCCATATGGCTGACAGACACATGAAAAGATATTCAACATTGGGGCGCCTGGGTGGCTCAGTGGGTTAAAGCCTTTGCCTTCAGCTCAGGTCATGATCCCAGGGTCGTGGGATTGAGCCCCGCATCAGGCTCTCTGCTAAGCAGGGGGCCTGCTTCCTCCTCTCTCTCTCGGCCTGCCTCTCTACCTACTTGTGATCTCTGTCAAATAAATAAATAAAATCTTAAAAAAAAAAAAAAGATGCTCAACATCACTCATCTTTAGGGAAATACAAATCACACCTGTCAGAATGGCTAAAATTAATAGTATGGAGGCTCCTCAAAAAGTTAAAAACAAAACTATCTTACAACAGAGAAATCACACACTACTAGGTATTTACCCAAAGGGTTCAAAGGGATACGTGCACCCTGATGTTTATAGCAGCATTATCAACAATAGCCAAACTATAGGAAGAGCCCAAGTGTCCATCGACTGATAAATGGATAAAAATGTAGTAGATATACATGTACACACACACGCGCACACACACACACAATGGAATATTACTCAGCCATCAAGAAGAATGAAAGCTTGCCATTTGCAACAACTTGGAGCTAGACGGTATTATGCTAAAAGAAATAAGTCAGTCTGTCAGAGAAAGACAAATACCATATGATTTCACTCACATGTGGATTTTAGAAAACAAAACAGATGAACATATGAGAAGGGGAAAAAAGAGAGAGGGGGGGAGCAAGCCACAAGAGACTCTTAATATTAGCGAACAGACTGAGGGTTGATGGAGGGAGGTGGGTGGGTATGGGCTAAATGGGTGATGTGCATTAAGGAGAGCACTTGTGGTAAACACTGGATGTTGTATGTAAATGATGAATCTCTAAATTCTACTCCTGAAACCACTATTAGATTAGATTGTTACACTCCTGTAAACATTACACTATATACACTATATCTATATATATACAGTATTAATATAAAATAATATTATATATATTATCTATTACACTGTGTATTAACTAACTAGAATTTAAATAAAAATTTGGAGGGAAAATATGCATTTTATCACATTTCAATTATTGAAGATAATGGCATTGTTACTCATGATTATCCTTAATATTTTTCTACTATCATTAGAATCTATAGTGATATCTCCTTTCTGATTTTTAACATTCATAAATTGAGTATTTTTCTTTTTTATACTTTGTGTTGGTAGAGAGTTATCAGTTTTATTAATATTTACAAAGGGCCCACCTTTGTTTCTTCTATTTGTCTGTTTCATGATCTTCTACTCTTGTTTCCTTTTTCCTACTTACTTTATATTTAGTTTGCTCTTCTTTTTCTAGTTTTGTAAAATGTCTTATTATATCAGTGATCTTAAATTTTTCCTATTTAATATAGGCATTTAAGTTATTTTCCCTCTAGTATCTTCTGTATCCCTTAAGTCTTGATAAGTTATATTTTCATTACCATTCATTTCAAAATATTTACTAATTTCACTTGTAGTTTTCTTAACCTATGGATTGTTTAGAAGCATGTTACATAACTTTCAGATTCTTGAGATTTTTCTAGATGTCTCGGCTTTTATTTTTAACTCCATTGTGGTCAGATTACATACTCTGTAAGCTTTCATTGTTTTGTAATATATTGAAATTTATTTTATGGTTCAAGATACTTAGCTTGGTCAGTAGTCCATGTGTATTTTCTTAAAATGTATGTTCTGTGGGTGCCTGGGTGGCTTAGTCAGTTAAGCATCCAATTCTTGATATCAGCTCAGGTCTTGATCTTGGGGTCATAACTTCAAGCCCTGAAGATGTATAATCTGCTGTGGAGTATAATATTCTGTACATGTCAGTTAAGTCAAATTGGTTCATAATGTTCAATTCTTCTTTTTTTTTTTAAAGATTTTATTTATTTTATTTGACAGACAGAGATTACAAGTAGGCAGAGAGGCAGGCAGAGAGAGAGAGAGAGAGGAGGAAGCAGGCTCCCTGCTGAGCAGAGAGCCCGATGCGGGACTCGATCCCAGGACCCTGAGATCATGACCTGAGCCGAAGGCAGCGGCTTAACCCACTGAGCCACCCAGGCGCCCCTGTTCAATTCTTCTTTAGCCTACTGAATTTTTATCTTTTTTCCATCAATTGATAATAAAAGGACATTAAAAATCTCCCAATGTGATTGTGATTTTCTCTTCTTTTTCCCTTGTCTTACCAAATTTACTATATGTATTTTGAAATTCTATATTAGATGCATATATAGTTAGGACTGTTTTGTGTGTCTGATGATTTTCCACTTTAATCACAATGGCATATTTCTCTTTATCTCTTACTGACTATTCTATTTGATATTATATAACTATTCCAATTTTCCACGTGTGCTATTTACATAGCACATCTCTTTCCATTCATCCTTTTATGTCAGTTTTATTCTTTCGTATTTAAATTGTGACTTTTGTAAAGTACATATGGTTTAGGTTCTCCATTTTTCTCTAGTCTAATAATCTCTTCTATTTACTTGAGTGTTTAATTCATTTGAATTTAATAACACTGTCATATTTAGATCTAGCATTTTGCTTTTTATTCTTCCTTTCTATTCATTCCATCTGTTCTTTGTTCCTCTATTTCTCCTTTTCTGTTTGTTTGTGGTTTTTTTGAGGTGATTAGGGGGAAAAATGAATTTTTTTCCATTTTATTTTTTAATTCCTCTATTATTTCTTTGTTATCTCTTTTTTAATTTTCTTTAGTGAATTCTATAGGGACTGTAGTATGTTTCCTTAATTTACTGCAGTCTACGTGGCACTAATATTGTGCCATTTTATGTGGAATGTAAGAACTTTTCTATTGCATAGCTTATTTACTTTCTTATTCTTTGCAATATTATTGTCATAAACATTACAGCTTAGTGCACTATAAAACCCATAATACAGTGTTATCTTTTTGCTTTAAACATTTATATATCTTTTAATGACATTGAGAGAAACATAAGAATATATAGACTTTTAGGGCCACCTGGGTGGCTGAGTGGGTTACGCATCTGACTCTTGGTTTCAGCTCAAGTCACGATCTTGTGGTTATGAGATAGAGCCCCACATAAGGCTCTGCACTCAGTGTGGAGTCTCCTCCAAATTCTCTCTCCCTCTCCCCCTCCATCATGCTGTCTCTCTAAATAAAAATAAAATCTTTTTAGAAAAAGAATCCTTTTATATTTATTCACTTATATACTATTTCCAATGCTTGCATTGCTTTCTATAGATCCAGGTTTCCATCTTGGTCATTTTTCTCCAGCTTGAAAAGCATTTTAATATTTCTTGTACTGCCAGTCTACTGACAACAGATTTTCTCTTTTTTGTTTATCTGAAAATGTTATTTCTCCCTCGTTTTGCGCTTTTTTTTTTTTTTTTAGTTTGTTTATTTTGGAGAGAAAGAGTGTGTGAGAAGTGGGGGAGGGACAGAGGGAGAGGAGAGAGAGAATCCCAAACAGGCTTCATGCTCAGTTCAGGGCAGAACCCAATGTGGGCATGGCAGGGCAGAGCTCAGTCTCATAACAGTGAGATCATGATCTGAGCCAAAACCAAGAGTCGGAGGCGTAAACAACTGAGCCACCCAGGCACCCCTATTTCTCCTTCATTTTTGAAGGATATTTTCATGAGATGCAGAATTATAGGATGACAGGGTTTGTTTGGTTTTTTTCCAGTACTTCAAATCCAACATCTGGGCCATCTTTTGGTGAATTTTAAGCGATTGATTTTTTTTGCCCTTAAGTGTGGGTCACACTCTCTATCTTTCTTGTGTTTGGCAGTTTGAAATATATCCTATATATTATGGATGATGCATTTAGAGAAGTGGATTTTATTATCATTCTCTGAAGGTTGTTGATTTTTGTTCTTTTCAGCAACTTAATTACTTGCTAGTCACCTTGAACTGGGATAGGTTTGGATATATGCTTTCTGAGGGCAGATCTCTGGAAAGTCCCATGTGTTTTCCAAGCCCCTCTAAATTGGTAAGACTCAGTGTCTTTCCTCCCTATGTATTTTGTCGTAGCTTGGTTTTAAGCTTTGTTAGAGGTTCATAATAAACATTTGTCTAGGTTGTAAACCTTTTGGTGTCTCAGCTAAAGTCCAGGATAGTAACATACCTCTTCATTCTTTGCCAGAACTCCTAATTTCTCCCAGCATGGTCCAATTTGCAGTACTTCCATATTTCTATTCTGCTTGCAATTTTCTAGCGTCCACTCTTCAGTAAGTCTTGCAGTGGAAAAGAAAACAAGCAATAGAGAAAATCTACAAGCTAAAAGTTGATGCTTTGAAAATATATGTAAAATTTGTAAGCCTTTTCAAGATGATCAACCTATATAGAAAGAGAAAAAAATTACAGTATCAGGAATGAAAAAGAATCTAAGTCCCCAGAGAGTCTAACAATATTTTTTTTAAGTAATTAAGGGATATTATGAACAATCTCTCAGAGGTACATTTGACATCCTAAATGATATGAAGTCCTTGGAATTGACAATATGCCAAAATTGTTACCCCCAAAATTAGGAAGTCTGAATAGCCTTATACCTGTTGAGGGAATTTAATTTTTAATTAAGAAATTTCCTACAAATAAAACTAGACTTGTAAATTTTACCCAACATCTAAAGAAGAAATAATATCAATCTTACACAGATTCTGTTAGAGGCTAGTGTAGGGTTTCTCAGCCTTGACACTATTGACATTTCAAATCACACAATAATATTTTGTTGGGGAGTTCTGTATATTGCAGGTTGTTTAATAGCATCCCTGTCTTCACCCATTAGATGTCAGTAGCATCCCACCCCTACTTTGTGATAATCAAAAACCTCTGCAGACATTGCTAAATATCCTCTAGGTAACAAAATGTCCTCTAGAAAACTATTGGACTAGAGGAACAAAGAACTTACCCAACTCCTTTTGTGAGACCTAAACCAGGTAAAAGCATTAGAAGAAAATAAAATGGCAAAGTGATCTTCCTCGTGAACATAAATGCAAAACAAAAGTTTCTTAACAAAATATTAGCAAATTAAGTCCAGGAATATATGAAAAGGATAATCCAGTTTAATCAAGTACAATTTATAACAGGAAAGCAAAATTGTTTTAACATTTGAAAATCAATGTGATCTGCCATATTGACATAATAAAAGAAATCCAGTGTCTCAAATAGATGCAGAAAAAGCATTTAACATACCTCTTCCATTGCTCATACATTATAAGGAGAAAAAAATGGCCTGTCATTAAACTAGAAAGCTGATAGAGGATATGAACAAAGATCACCTCTTTAGTGATGCACACTTTTAGGAATAAGGAAAGAATGTCCATACTTAGTACTTATATTTACATTGCACTGGAAGCCCTAGCTAGTGTGATCAGGCATAAAAAAATATTAGAAAGAAAAACGTAAAACTGCCTTTATTCTCAAATAGCATGACTGTACACGTGGAAATATCCTAAAGAACCTACAGAAACAAGTACTAGAATTATTAAGTGGATTTAACATACTCACAGGATTCGAGTTAAAGATCAACATACAAAAATCAATTTTATTTCTATATAATGCAATTAGCTGTCATATAGCAATAGAAAACAACAATTAGAATAGAGTATTTGCAGCAACATAAAAAGTCATCAAATACCTGGGAATAACTTAACAAGAAATGTACAAAATCTCTACATTGATCACTATAAAATACTGCTGAGATAAATTCAAGAAAACTTAATAAATGGGCAGAAAGATATACCATGTTCTTAAATTGGAAAACTCAATATTGTGAAGATACAAATTTTTTCTGAATTGAAGATTAGATTCAATTCAATTTGAGTCAAAATACCAGCTACTATTATAGAAATTGGCAAACATTCTAAAGTTTATATGGAAATATGAAGGGCCTAGAATAGCAAAAATAGTCTTTGCTATTTTAGAAGAGTGAATTGAAAAACTTGTGAACCTAAGTTTTGGTATATTAACTAAAGTTATATAATCAAGACAGGTTGTTATTCACATTAACATAGATAAATAGGTCAGTGGAACAGAATAGAGTCTAGAAATAGACCCAAACAGTCATATGTTCAATTGCTTTTTGACAAAGGTATCAAGCAAGTCTATGGAAAAAGTATCAAGCAAGTCTTCCAAAAAAATAATACTATATATACTAGATATAGATATGGGGAAAAAATGAACCTTGAATCTTACTTCGAATCATACCCCAAAACTCATGGAGCTTGATCCATAGAAGAGGGCAGCTTGGCACAAAATATCGGAGCTTGTGTGGGGTGGGGAGTACTTTCCTCCTGGGGACCTTATTGGTGTTGGAGCTTGAACGTTGACCAGTATATTTCACCCTCCCAATGAAATCCTAACCCAGGATCAAGCTCTCAGGCTGCTTTCTCTAGTTTTACATCTATAACACCTGAGTCTTGACACAAATTTATGATTTCTAATCATTAGACCTTAAACTTTGCAGGATAGTTTTTTCCTTGTTCTTGGTCATTTTTATCTTGAATTCCCTCAGTACAAATTCCAGATCTTCACTTCTCTCCTCAATACCCACTTCTTTTCACTCACAAGAATGAATTACCTCCTGCTTCACTGAGAACACTAAAAGTGAAGTATGTCCTTCCTCAACTCTGTCTCAACCCCACCACCGTTAAGTCAGCCAGCCAAGTACCAAAACACTATAGAATTATTGATCCAAATGTTTTCTTGAAATATCTTCCCAAATGTTTTATAAGTAACTCAGCCTACACTTAATTTCTTCCACATCCCCAATCTTTCCTCTCTGTATTGCTTATTCCCCCATAATTCTGCCAGTCCTTCTCACTACCTTTTCCCTTCATTTTTCACAAATACTCGTCAACTACTCCTGCTTTTAAATCCTAAATATGGTTTTTAAACCATCTCTCTTCATTTCATATGACTGCTTCTCCATCCCAACCCTCTATCATAGTTTTTTTTATTGATTTTTCTATTGAATATTTGCCTTCAGTTTTCCTGTTACAAATAATCCTGCAATGACTGTCCTTGAACAAATATCCTCATGTTGTTGTTAATATAATTCCATATGATAACTTATTAAAAGCAGAATTATTAAGAGGTAAGTGCATAAAATGCTCTACCAATTTGCAGTTCCTCCTGTAATGTATTACAGTGCTCTTGTCCCTGCACCCTCACTGACCCTGAGTATTACACTCCCCTCTTAAGGGAGGAGTTTCTGGTTTAGGTTTAGGTCTTGATTTTTAATGGAAAGCCTGATCGTGTTTGTAATCCTAGGAAAGAATCCAATTGAGAGGAGGAGTTTGTAAATTATAAGAAAAGGAGATAACTGACAGGCTCTAGAGGGTGTAAGTCAGTGATATCAAGAATATGAATAAAAGGTGTGATTTTCTTCTGAGACACTAACAGAGGGATAGTAGATAGGTAAAGATGGAAATAAATGCAAAGGATATAAGAAAATTTTTGTAGTCATCTTTATTTTAAACAAATTAGAAGCCAAGTCCCCTGTTGAGATAAAGGATCTGGTTTATTGAGAGAGAGTGCAGGAGCACAAGCACTCTCTCTTTCAAATACATAAAATCTTTAAAAAAAGAAAAAGAACAAGCAGAGATGGGGGCACCTGGGTAGCTCAGTCAATTAAGTGTCTGACTCTTGATTTGTACTCAGGTTGTGATCTCAGGGTTGTGGGATCGATGGAGCCCCGCTGCAGGATCCACGCTTGGTGGGGAATCTGCTTGGGATTCTCTCTTTCCCTAACCATTTCTCCCTCTCTGCCCCTCCTCAGCACCCCCCTAACTCATGCATACGGTCTCGAAAGAAAGAGAGAAAGAAGGAAAGAAAGAGAGAGAGAGGAAGGAAGAAAAGAAAAGAGAAAAGAAAAAAAAAGAAAAGGCAGAGATGTAGTCTAGTCCTTGGATTTGCCTACATCTGGAGCTTCTAGTTTAAAGTAAAATTATCTTACATTCACATTGAGGTAGTTTTATTCTCTTCCTTTTCCTTTCCCATGAATAGAAGTTTTATGAGCTAAGATATACATCCACTGGTTAGTCCACATGGGAAAGTGATCCCTAACTTCTGGTATTAAAAACAATTTTTTTAAGAGTATAGATTTAATATACTGCATTATGCCCATATAAAGCTCTACCACTAGTAGTTATTGTTTCTTTATATAACACTCCAAACATAAAGCCATTTAATGTCTTGATTTTTATTAGTAAATTATGATATGAGCAAACTTTATTAAAAATTCTGATCAACATAAACTAGAAGCCCAATGACTTGGATGGATTTACATGATTTGAATCCTGGTCAAGAGCCCTGAGATTAGCAATGGATCCAGTAATACTCTGTCAACTTATTCAACTTATATACCTACATTCTTATATTCAGCTTCTGGAGTTCAAATACCTTAATATTTAGACTCTACTTTTTGATTAAATGTCTTCTTCCCCCCCCCCCCACTTTAACTCTTAAATAGTTTTTGGGCATGGGGAAGACAAAACCAAATTTTCATGAGTCTGTGGTGAATTTAAGTGTAAAGGAAGAGGCTGGTAGAATAGTAAGGAATATACATCATTGGGACACTTCTCCCTAAAAAATAAAATGTTACAAGAGGAAATGTGTTAATGGTGGGAACACAGTTTATTAGAGAGAAAAACATATGCACATGTGTTTATTTTCATTAAAATTCCTTTTACTCCATACTTGCCTTGTTGACTTTGTAATGAACTTATGTGAGGACAGAGACCAGCTATTCCACATGCACCATTGTACTGCTCTGCACACACTCTGGGCACATAATAAATACTGTAACAATTGAAAATGAGAAACACAAATGCATTTTGAAGCAAATTGGTGATATTTTAATCCCTACTGTTCAATTTTAGTACTTGGAAACATTTTAGTTATGCAAGTCTTGTTTTAGGGTACTTTTTATTTCTACAGATATTCTGCTTCTTAGTCATACTCTGTGGCTTTATTAGCAGTTTCATGGGTCTGAGTCTCATTTCCCCAACTCCAAATATAAGCTTTTTGAGGATAAAGACCATTTCTTCTCTAAAATTATTGTGGCAAGATACAAAATAGACCTTCAGTAAATTATTCAAATTATACTTCAATAAAAAATAAGAAAAAGAAGTTCTTGCTGCCGTGAATTGCATTTGAACTCATGCTGAATTTATATGCCTTTATATGATCATGTACCCCCCGTCTGTGCTCTCTACAGCTCATTCATGTTTATTCTTTTCAGTTTATTGAAGTCAAAATGTGATGGCTGGCTGCTGGGAGCATCATCATCCATCAAAAAACACCAAGAGTCCACTAACAGTGGTGAAAATAGAAGAGAGAAGAAGACAGTTGGGTTTCAATCACATACAGAAGATGATACCCTATGGACATGTCAAAAGAAAGATACATATCGACCCCAAAGAGGTAAGTTTAGCATTTATATGTAGCAAAAGGAGAAGCTGTTCTGGGGCCAGTTCTTGCTGGTGGGTGCTAGCCATGAACTGCAGATGATTTTTATCACCCTGAACAAGAGGTAAGTCTATTACCAATTGACCTGTGTTTGCAAGGCCACAGGTGGCACATCTGCTACATCACTGAATCACATCAGCCTTTCTCTTAGAATACTCTTATAAGCAACTGTCCAATTTGTCCCTCTTTGTAAACTGTAAAGCTGATTTAACAGTAAGTATGGTATAGGCATAAAATAATGTTCAAAGTGAGTAAAGAGGACCGGAAATTAAATGTAAATTTCTGCTGGGAGTGTAAATTCTAACAACTATAGTTAATCCTCGATTAACTAGAAATATGGAAAGGGTGAAGGAGAGGTCATAGACAGTTCTACATTGTAGCTGAAACGAAACTTCATAAGTCTGAAACATGTATTGCCTAGCAGTCTTTTAAATGCCAGTAATTCTTCCTACTTTAGATGTCACAGATTTTTTTTTAAAGATTTTATTTTTAAGTAAACTCTATACCCAACATGGGGCTTGAACTCACCACCTCAAGATCGAGTCACACACTCTACCAGCTGAGCCAGCTAGGCACCCAAATGTCACAGATATTTTAAAAGAAATCAATAATAAAATAACAAATGTTGAGCGAAGTCAAAATTTAATTGTGTTTCCTCATTGTTTCTGGAATGGCTTATGGCTTCACCTCTCCTGAATTATCAAGAGAAGGACTTCCCAGCAGAAGCAGCCAGTCCAAGCTTCCTTGTGCAGAGATGTGCAGGCAAGAGAGGGCCACAACAAGTCTGGTAGCCCCCTCTGCTCACACCTTTTCCCCAAATATCTCTCCTACCTGCTCACAACCATTAACCCTGGCTTCCTTCTTTTTTGTTTTTTAATTTATAATTTAGGTAATTAATGCGCAGTGCAGTACGATTCATCAGTTCCGTACAACATCTGGCGCTCATCACAAGTGCCCTCCTTTCATGCCCATCATCCATCCAGCCCATCCCTCTGCCTATCTCCCTCCATCAACCCCATTGGTTCTCCTCCTTAGGAGTCACTTATAGCTTGTTTACTCTCTTCTTTACCCCCCATGTGTTTGTCTGTTTTCTTTCTTAAACTCCACACATGAGTGAGATCATGTGGTATTTGTCTTACTCTGACTGACTTACTTCACTTTGCATAACATCCTCTAGTTCCTTCCACATAGCTACCTCTTTTCTTTACTGGACTGGCACCTGCCCCACTCTGGTACTAAGCAACCAACTTTCCATAATCTCCCTGGCCACTCATATTCATTTGTTTGAAAAATGGGCAGCAGTTTAATAGAAGACCATGTATACTACACTCTCATCACCTGCCACCTTTGTCATGATTTTTAGTTTTAACTATGATTAATCTAGAAGTTGTTTAATCTTTTTCCAAATAACTGAGAAATGATAATTAGTCCAAGATTCAGAAAAGGAACTATCCACATCTTGGAAAGCAAGTACATTTTTTTTTTGACATAAGGCAGAAGTTCTGCAGACCTCCATTGCATTAGAACGACTTAGAACAACTTTTGTCTTTGCAGACTCTGCTTCCAGAAACAAAAATGAGATTGAGGGGACTTCATCTCTGAGATAGAATCTTCTTTATTTTCTCTGTGAGTCCTTGAGAGATGGGAAACTTGTATTCTCTTCTTAGTCACTGCACTTTGGAGAATAGAGAACCAGTCAAAACTGGTGTGTGTGGTGGTTACCCTGCAAGTCTTAACATAGTTTTCTGTTAACTTGTCAACAAATTTGTGTTGTGTGCCAGCACGAAAATAAAATGGCAAAATGAGAAAAATGGAGTATAATAGCAAAGGGACAAATGACTTGTGTTATTGGTTAAGACCACAGCCGCATTAGAAGGCTGCAGTTGAAAAGGCACTTTGAGAAAGGTACCATCAGGCCAGCCCTTACAGTGGTGGAGGTTAATCTCTCCCGGGCCCAGCTACGGAAGCTATAAGCCTGGAAAGGGCTTGTGTCCAAAAAAAATCAATTTCTAATTTGAAACAAAATCATTTTTGACTAACAGGGGTTCAGAACCCATTACTTTTTGCTGTATAGTCTGCTGACATTTCAGCACTTTCTGTTGTGCACAATGAATCCTAATAGTCATTTTATAATGTTGCTATACCAATCAATTTAACCAAGACAAAGCTGTTACAATTCTGCAAAGTTTTCAGAAACAGTTTTCACTCACGGTTTTATTTTTTTTGTTAGCTTTTTTCCTTTGTGTTTGTGGGGAGGTGGGGGGGAGGTTGTTTTGTTGCAGTGGAAAAAAAATAAACTTTCTCATTTTTTTAAGAGAGTTTTGTTTTAAGGTGTTCACAGGAATTAACTTTTTTTTTTTTTTCTACTTATAAGATTATCATGTAAGGAGTGTCTGGGTGGTTCAGTCAGTTAAGTGTCCAACTCTCCAAGTCAGCTTGGGTCATGATCTCAGAGTCATGAGATCAAGCCCCCAGTCAAGCCCTGCACTGAGCATGGAGCCTACTTAAGATTTTCTCTCTCTTCTCCCTCTCTCCTGTGACCCTCCCTGTCCCATTCATGCACATGCACTCTATCTCTCTCTCTCTCTCTTTTTTTTTTTTAATATTTTATTTATTTATTTGACAGAGAGAGATCACAAGTAGGCAGAGAGGCAGGCAGAGAGAGAGAGGAGGAAGCAGGCTCCCCGGTGAGCAGAGAGCCTGATGCGGGACTCGATCCCAGGACCCTGAGATCGTGACCTGAGCTGAAGGCAGCGGCTTAACGCACTGAGCCACTCAGGTGCCCTATCTCTCTCTTTTTTTTTTAAAAAAAAAAAAAAAGGAGGATCGTCATGTATTTTTCTCTTTTTTTCTGATATTTCTCTTTTATTCTGATATGGAGCCATTGCCAAATTACAGTATAGCTGATCATTGAGGAGCTGCAGCTGCCCGTCTGAGTCCTTCTGCTCATGGCAGTGCCAGTATGCGCAGATCACACAACAGAGCAGTTACAACAGCGGCCTTTCCAGTGGCGCACAGCCAGATGGGAGACCGGCTTTACAAGTGTGCTGCAAGGGGTTTGGACACCCTGTCTAATGTAAGACCGGTAACCTAGCACTAATTGCCTCAGTCACACTGCTTGGTTTAGTGGCTCCTTAATTGCTTTCCCTTCTTTAGTGTGTCTAAATTTTTTAACCTACTTTTCTTCTTTGTTTCTTTTGTTGTCTTTAATCATTAAGTACCACGTAGGATGTTTACTGCAGGACCATTAATCTTTATTATCCATCCCTTATTCCTCTACCTTTTCTGTCCTCCTCACCATTCTGTCAACTTTATTGATACTAAATATATAAAGAAAGACCTGACTCTTAAGAAAAGACCTTTGCGGTGGCGGGGGCAAGGGGGAGGAGTGGAAGGGAGGAATAGTGTGGCTGGGGGATGGACATTGGGGAGGGTATGTGCTATGGTGGGTGCTGTGAATTGTGTGAGACTGATGACTCACAGACCCATACCCCTGAAGCAGATAATACATTATATGTTAATTTAAAAAAGAAAGAAAGAAAGAGAGAGAGAAAGAAAGAGAGAAAGAAACAACCTTGAGATCACAACGATGTGTACAGTTTTGTCAGAATCATACTTAAAATATAATTTGTTTTTCAATCATCAGTGCTTGGTATATTCTATTTTAGTTGCCTTTATTGAGCTATGTGGAACCAGGAGACATTACTTAGGAAAATCTAAACTTGAGTCAAGAACTTTTAAGCCAAAGGCACAAATCTGGAAACACAACACTGTTCATTCCTTTTTTCCTCCCTACTCAGCGGTGGTTGTTTTTTTTGTTTTTATTTCCCTCTCCTAGCTTGCCTCCAACCACCCTTTTCTTATCAATCACCGATTCCCTTTCATAAGAGCCCTCCAAGCTAAGGGCATTTTTTTTTCTCTGTGATGCTGACAGGCTAGCAGAGGCCGTGAGGCCACTGAGCAGACATGTTCCAGAATCGAAATGTTAGACCTCAGGACTTGGCATTGTCCATTTCTAAGCGAGGTTGCAAAGCCATCCCAAAGCTCCCTGCTACAGTTAGAGCTATGCCTGTTTGTTCCTTCTCCATGGATCTTTGAGTCTTCTTAAAACTTCAAGAGAGGCTAAACCTAAAGTAATTTGGATTTAACTGATGGCATTGACCATGCCCCCCATTTTGTCTTTGGGCTTTTTTCGGCTATATAATATACAGCAGCTATCACTGGTTGATGGCCCCTGAGGAGCTCTGAAACACATTTTTCTTTTACTAGAAGAGGATTATTATAGACTCATCTGAAATGAGAAATAATCTTGAAACTCCTAGTTGTTCCTCTAAATAAGCCTGTGCTTGCAAGGTTACGAATGTTCTTTGTAGTCCATGATGGATTAATATAGGTGACGATGTTAAAGAAATAAACAAGTTGGAGTATCCAAAGTTTAGAAGGCAGTTCCACTTTGCCTCTAAAGAAAACTTATTTGTTTCTTTTATTATTAATATAATCATTGTTGGATGTTTAATCATTAGAAAAGGTATCACACGATATTACTTCTGATTCTGAGAACTCTGAGCTAAAAGATTTATTAAAAGTTGATGCCTTTATCAACAGAACACAGAAGAAAGGAATAGTATAGTGCTATGCATAAAACCAGATATATAGATTAAATTGTCCTGCTCAGTCCCCCTCCCTTTTTTTTAAGATTTTATTTATTTATTTATTTGACAGAGAGAAATCACAAGTAGGCAGAGAGGCAGGCAGAGAGAGAGGGGGAAGCAAGCTCCCCGCCAAGCAGAGAGTCTGATGCGGGGCTCAATCCCAGGACCTTGGGACCATGACCTGAGCTGAAGGCAGAGGATCAACCCATTGAGCCACCCAGACGCCCCTGCTCAGTCCCTTTTAAAAAGGAATTCAAGGGACGCCTGTGTGGCTCAGCCAGTTAAGCCACTGCCTTCAGCTCAGGTCATGAGCCCAGGGTGCTGGGATTGAGTCCCACATTGGGCTCCTTGTTCAGCAGGGGGCCTGCTTCTCTCTCTGCCTCTGCCTGCAGCTCTGCCTGCTTGTGCGTGCACATGCTCTCTCTCCCTCGCACTCTCTCTCTGACAAATAAATAAATAAATAAAATCTTTAAAAAAAAAAAAAAGGAATTCAGATGCAAGAGACCAGCATTAAAAGTTGAAATTGCGGGGCGCATGGGTGGCTCAGTGGGTTAAAGCCTATGCCTTCAGCTCAGGTCATGATCCCAGGGTCCTGGGATCGAGCCCCACATCGGGCTCTCTGCTCAGCAGGGAGCCTGCTTCCTCCTCTCTCTCTACCTGCTTCTCTGCCTACTTGTGATCTCTGTCTGTCAAATAAATAAATAAAATTTTTAATAAATAAATAAATAAATAAAAGTTGAAATTGCTGTATATGAAATATTTTCCCTTAAACCAGAACCTCTACATTTCCCATTCTCTATAATAGACTATTATCTCAAAATACTTTATAATTTACTAATTTTTTATATTTTGTGTCTTCTCTCACTAGAATATGAACACTCTGTGGCTTACTGTTGCATCCCATAACAACATTGCTTAACATGTAGTAGGTACTTAATATATATTTCTTGAACGAATTGATATAACATGATAGATAGACAGATAGATTTCTCTTTTTGTGACTTTGCCCATTTCCCAGCCATAAAGATCTGATCAGTTAGACCTTAGGATCTCAGTACCTACAGTAATTAAGAGAAGTGTACGTGCTTGTCCCTTCAGAGTCTTTATGCTGATTGATTACAGTGCCAAAAAGCTTGGTAGAGTGCAGTCTTGAAAACAGCACAGCCTTGAGAATCAAGAAAACTGGACGGTTTTTAAATTTTTATTTTATTCTGATTGAGATTTAATTTACCTACAGTAAAACTGCATAGATCTCAAATGTACAGTTTGATAAACTTTGACAATTCTATACACCATACAATTAAGATCCAGTACTTTTCTGTTGTTCCTGTTGTTGTTCACTCATGTTCCTTTCTAGTCCTTCCCTCCCAAGGCCTCTCTCCTGTGTTTGCACATGGCTGCCTTCTGTATCCTCACATGGCCTTTTCTCTATGAGAATACATCCCAAGTGTGTCTCTCCCCCGGCCCTTTTTTTTTTTTTTTTTTAAGATTTTATTTATTTATTTGAGAGAAAGAGCATGAGCTGGAGGAAGGAGGGAGAGAGAATCTAAAGCAGACTCTGCACTGAGTTCCAAGCCCAATGTGGGGCTTGATCCCACAACCCAGAGATCCTGACCAAAGCCGAAACCAAGAGTCCACTGCTTAAGGGACTGAGCCACCTAGGCACCCCCTGTCTCTCTCTTCTTTAGAGACAAAGGATCATATTGGATTAAAAGCCATCTATATGACCTCATTTAGCCTTAATTACATCTTTAAATGTCCTGTCTCCAAATACAGTCACATTATGAGGTACAGTGAAAGTAAGGACTTCAACACATGAATTTGGGCAGGGTCAGGGAGCACAATTCAGTCCATAACAACTACTTTTTTCCCCGCCTTTTTGCTTTTTATATGTTTTTCTTATCTCATTATACTGCCTAGAACTTCTGTTACAATGTAGAATAAAATGGTAAAAGTGAACTTCCGTAAGGAAACCCTGATCTCATAGGGAAAGCAGTTCCCACCATTTAGTATGATTTTAGTTGTAAGTTTTTTGTAAATGCTCTTTATCAGGTTAAGAAAGTTCCCTCCTCGTTTGCTGAGCATCTTTATCATAATGAGTGTTGAATTTCATCAGGTCTTTTTTGTGTACCTATTGAAATGACCATGCATTTTCTTTTTTTTTTTATTTTGTTAATTTGATGAATTACACTGATTGGGAGATATTGGTATGTCATATCTCTTTGGTAATGACCTTGTCAGGGTTTGGTAACAGAGTTATGCTGTGTCATAAATAAGTCAGGATGTCAGCAAAAATGGCAGAGTAGGGACTTCCAGAAGCGCTCCCCCCACCACCTTCAACTCCCAGAAATACTGAAAGTACTGGCAAAACTGCCAGAATCAGCCTTATCAGAACTCTGAAAGATAGTGAAAGATTAATAAAAATCAAGCAAGTGCTTAGCCAGCAAAAAGGCCACTGAAACATAGAAGGAGAACTTTGTGGAATTTTAAGTTAGCCTTGTCCCATCCCCAAAGCTTGCATGGCAGCATTCTTGAAGATGGCATCCTGACTTCCAGTATGAGCATCTGGTCCCAGAGAGAGCAGAAGAGATCTTGTTCTCAAGGAATTGTGTTTGTCTCTTTTCACCTGTCTATTCCCTAAATGATTCACACAGGGTTTTTCCTAAGCCTGACCTCTCTCAGGACAGAGAAGCAACTACACGTAGGACATTGCTTGTAAACATTAAAAACCAAATGAACACACCACTGATGCCTGACGTAAAAAAGTAATAGTTGAGCCAAACAATAGACACATCAAAAAGCCAACAAATTAGACAACCATGGATGAAATGGATGAATTCCTAAAAAACACACAAACTACCAAAACTGACTCAAGAAAGATAGGAAATCTGAATAGACCCAAACAGGTGAAGTAATTAAGTCATCAATCAAAAACCCCCCAAAAAAGACAAACCCAGGACTTGAAGCAGATGGCTTTACTGGTGAATTCTACCAAATATTTAAAGAATTATCCTGAATCCTTCTGGAACTCTTCCCCAAAAACACTTCTTCACTTATTCCAGGCCTCACTCTGATGCCAAAGCCAGACAAAGACATTATAAGAAAAGAAAACTGCACATCAATATCACTTGTGAATATAGATGAAAATCTCCTCAATAAAATACTAATAAAACTGGATGCAGCAGCATATTAGAAGAATTACATACCAAGTGGGTTTTAGCTCAAGAATGCAAAGGTAGTTCAACACACAAAAACCAGCTGGTGCAAAAATCACATTATCAGGAGAATGAAGGGGAAGCACGTCTGGCTGGCAGTCCATAGAGCGTGCAACTCTTGATCTCAGGGTCATGAGTTCAAGCCCTGCATTAGACTCCATTGCTGGGCATGGAGCCTACTTAAAATTGAAAAAGAAAAGAAGAAATTATGCTAATTGAGAGAAGCAAGACACAAAAGGCCATATGTTGCATGATTTTACTGATACGAAATATCCAAAACAGGCAAAGCAGATTTATGGTCCCAGGGACCTAGGAGAAGAAAATGGAGAATGGCTGCTTCATTGTTACAGGGTTTTTGTCTGAAGTGATAAAAAACATCTGGAATTAGGTCATATGATGGTTGCACAACATTGTGAATGGACCTAATACCAACAAACTGTACACATTAAAATGGCTAAAATGGCAAATGTGTATTTTGCCACAATTTAAAAAAAAATAAATGAGGTAGTCTTTTCCCTCTCCTCTGTATTCTGAAAGAGGTTGTGTAAGATTGGTATTGTTTCTTCCTTACATGTTTTATGGAATCCACCACTGAAACATCTGGCTTGGAGTTGTTGCTTTTGTTGTTAGCATTGATGGTGATGGTGTGTGTGTGTGTGTGTGTATGGGTTTTCTTACTTTGGATTTTTTATTTCTTTAACAGATATTGGACTACTCAGATTTGTCATTTCTTTTTGTGTTCAACTTTGCTAAATTTTGCTTTCCATAGGATTTGCTCATTTCATCTAAGTTGTTGATTTTATTGGCTTAAAATTGTTTACAACATGCCTTTTCTTTAATGCACTTAACATCTGGAGTGATATACCTCTTTCATTCCTGGTATTGATAATTTTTAATTTTCTCTCTTAATCAGCTTTGCTAGGGGGTAATCAATTTTACTGGCTTTTTAAAGAAAAATAACAACCTTTGCTTTTTGTTGATTTTTGTCTAGTATGTGCTTGTTTTCTATTCCATTGATTCTTGTTCGTATTTTTATTATTTACTTTATACTAATTTGGGTTTAATTAGCTCTTTTTTCCCTAGCTTCTTAAATTGAAAACTGAGATCAATGACTTTAAATCTTTCTTCTTTTCTAATATAAGTATATAAAACTATAAATTTCTCTCTAAGCATTGTTTTAAGCTGCCTCCCACAAATTATGATAAGTTGTATTTTCATTATCATTCTTGTGTTAGCAAGACTAAAGCACCAGGAATGCTTGTCTGCTGATCAGAGTGTAAATTTATACAACCACTTTGGAAAACAGTTTTGCATTATTTATTGAAGATAAAGAACAAATACCCCATATCCAAGATATTCCATTTCTAAATATATATACTAGAGAGAATCTCATACACACAGTAATTAACTTACAAATATGTTCATAGCAGCTATATTTAGTTGGCTAGGCTAAAATACGGTAACAAATAGAAAAAATATCAACGGCTTAAGAAACGAGAAGTTTCTTCCAAGATCACCTTGAGTATAGAGGTTAGCAAACTGTTCATGGCCAAATCTCGTCCAATGCTTTTTTTTGTAAATAAAGCTTTATTAGAATACAGCGATTTCCCTTTTTTATGTATTGTCTGTGGATGCTTTCATACTTCAATAACAGAGTTGAATAGAAGCGCAATGGCCCACAAAGCTAATATATTTACTAAGTGGCCCTGCCACAACAGGTCAGCAAGAAGTAGGAAGGTACAGAGTACACATGGAAGGTTTTATAGAATAGGCCTGAAATGGCACATAAAACATCTACTAGTTTTCCAGCCTCTGAGCATATAATATCTACTAGTTTTCCAGCGGCTGACATGGGGCTCGATCCCACAACCCTGAGATCATTAGCTGAGCTGAAACCAAGAGTCAGACACTAAACCAACTGAGCCACCCAGGTGCCATGTGCACTTTTATTTTTAAAATGCGTATGTTGTCTTTGTGTGTGTGTGTGTGTGTGTGTAAACAGGTATGGAGTTTTATGAATATGCATAACTGTATGTAATTGTTGGTATACTTAATATGAAATCAAATTTTGTAGAAGAAATGAGTATAATTAAAAGCTGATATGTTACTTCCCAGAAACTTAATAAGGAATAGCACTTAAAGAATTAAGAAAAAGGAATAAGCTTGTCCTATGTCTTAGACCAATCATTCTCAACTTTTGGGGTGTCTCATGCCTTTTTAGAATTTGATGAAAGCTATGGCCCCTTTCCTTAAAGAGTAATGGGCACACGTACACACATAATTGTGCCTGCAGTTATGAGGGAGTCACACGTTCATGAAGTATATCCATGGATTCCATAGGAGTCCCTGGGCCCTCTGTTACAATTCCTTCTTTAAGTTGTCCTCATCAAATGTCAGTTATCCCAACTAAACTTTTGATAGAAGGATCAAAACCATAAATAAGACTAATGTTCAAGTCTTCTATAATAGTGATTGCAGAGATAATTATATTCTTTCACCAGGCATATCTTTTTCCCTCACCTTACCCACAAGTCCCTCTCAGTTGTTTCTGCTCCTGTTTACACATTTTAATTTCCCCTCACACCAACCAGGACGCTACCTAGACAGTTGTAGTAGGAATGAGCCGCTTCACCTGCCTCCGGTCTCTCTGTCCCGCTCTATTCCAAGGTCTGCCACAGAAGTAATCTCTCCAAAGACCAGCTGGGTTTTTTTAATTGTGTTTGTTGCTGCTGTGTTGTATTTTTGAGGCCAACTAGCACAGTGTTTAAGATTAGTTTGCAATACAAAGTCAAAACCCAGCCTCGTTCTTACTAGCTGTGTGATACTGGACATTCTGCTTGACCTTTCAGTTTCTACTTCTTTATCTATAAAATGAGGGCAATAATATAATTTAAGGACTGTTGGAAAGAATAATGAGATAATGCATATAAAGTGATTTAAAGTGATTAGCAAAGTACAAGGACATAATGATGCTCAATAAATATTTCCTGAATATATTAAATATTTAGCCTCAGGGTTTTTAATTGAATACTTTTGCTAATTCCATGCTCTTTATTCCTTCCTATCAAAATACCACCTCCTGCATCAAATCTTCTTTAATCCTACAACCATACATGATCTCTCCCACTTCTTAATTTCTCAGACTTGTCGTACTGTTTATTATGGGGGAATAGCCTAAAAGTAGAACTCTGGGATCAGATTATCTGGACATGAATATTGTCTCCATCACTTAACTAGCTTTGTGACCTTGGGCAGGTCCTGTAAGTCCCCTATGGCTTATTTTACCTATCTGTAAATGAGATGTTAAAATAGTATCTATTGCAAAGGGGTTTTATGAGAATAAATATAACTAACTTCTAGAAATAGCAAAACTAGAGAGAGAGAGAACTAGAGGAGGGATAGGAACAAAACAGGAACTTTGGGGAATGAGGAAATATTCTGAAATCAGATTGTAAAAAGAAATAAGTCAATCCCATGAAAATTTTTAAAAATTATTTATTTGAGAGGGAGAGCGTGCACAGGGAGGAGGAGCAGAGGGAGAGGTGAGGGAAAGGATCTCAAGCAGACTGGGTTGTGGTCATGCTTTCATAAGCTGTATAAATTTACTACTGTTTATCAAGCTGGTAAGTTTAAGATGGTTAAATTTTATGGTATTCAAATTATAATGAAGCTTTTTTAAAAGAAAGATAAATGGTATATGGCAGAGGCTTAGAGCAGTACCAGGCACATACTAAGCATACCATATCTATTAACTGTTGTCACCTTATACTGCCTTGGGTTGTGATTCTTTACCAGGTTGTTCAGAGTATCTCATGTTCTTACTCTCTCCCGTCTTCATTACCGTCCCCTAAACTAACTCTGAACTTAATCCTGATACCAGCCCTTGCTGATCATTAGGTACTTGGTAAATATTTACTGATTGGTGCACTGCATGTACTGAGGGAGTTTGTGTCTAGTATGAAAATATATTGGTTTGGGTTCAGGGTCCCACGGGTTTGTGTATACAAAGAAGACTGAATTGTGGATTTAGGTAGCTAGTCTTTTACATCTATACATAATAGAGAACAGCCAGTATTGAGTATAGCTTTTGAATACCAAGGATCATGGTGACCGTTTTGATGCTAATCTCTGCACATAGAAGACTCTTGCTTTCTGTGGGTCTGATTTTTCTCTGATAACACTGAGTTCCTGTAGTTTTCCAGGAACCAGAAGAAAATTGTGAGTGAGATTCTTACAGTCTTGCAAGAAAAAGACAGGGATGTTTTGTGCTGTTTGGGAAATAATATTAGGAAGGAAGAGGAGGAGAAAATTATTGTTATTAGATAAAATAATTAGAAAACAAACAAAAACTAAAAAATCTTTCTTCCCATGCCATCTTATTTAGCACTCCAGAGGAGAAAAATAATTATTAACTGAACATTGCTTGTTAGAAAAGAACAAAGACCAAATCAGCCCTGGAATGGATAGGTGAACATCTTTTCCAATCAGACACTTGTTTTAGCCCAGTGTACAGGTCTTTGAAAGAAGCATTCAAGATTTCTGTCTGCCTTGAAAGTTTTAGGGGTAAGAGCAGTTTAACTTGGGGGATTTGGAGATACAAAGTGCTGGACTCAGAGAGACGAAAGATGTTTTCTTAGAATGGTTAAAGGGAACAAAATAAAGCAATTACCTTCTTGGTCATTTTCACAGTAAACTCAAACCAGCAGGAAGATGACAGGCCATCAGGTTTAAAAACAAAATCAGTAGCCAGTCTGTTATTGCACAGAGGTACTTTTTTAAAATAAGATACTGTGGATCTCTGATTTTACAAAATCAAAACAACCCACTGAGTTTCCCATCTGCCATTGTTTCATTTCAGAGGGAAAAAAATAGCTTACTTTTAAAGCTTAGGGATTTTGGAATGTCTAATATATTGCTCAGAATGGACTTTTCCATTTCCTTTTATTGAATGCCCAAATTAATTCTTTTTATTGTTCATACAGGAACAGTGGCAGGAGTTAGAAAAGATGCATCCACATCTCCTATAACAATAGGAAGCCAAAAGGAGCTTGGAATCACAAGCTCATCAGCGCTGCAGCACGACTCTTCTCGGTAAGCCTCAGGGACTCTTTGGTTTAACATTCTCTAGGTAAGAGCCTTTTGGGGGGCAGGGAGTCATTTAATAAAGGAGTGGAAAAGTCTTGACGATTCTTAAGAGCTGTTACTCGAAAGAGGCCTTCTTTGGAAGCATCTAGATTTGGCCAGGTTGATCGCATGGAGCTCTTTCCTTTACCCATGCCTCACCTTAATTGAAACCGGTAATTGGCAAGGATTTCCAGAAAAACACAAAGCTAATCCTATCTTTCATCAGAAAATGTGCTTCACAGCAGGTCTTTCCCAGTTTGTCGCAGAATTGTTATACACTTGGACTTTAAGTTTAACTAATTGAATTCATTGATTCTGAAAATTATGGTGGGTTTTGTATTACAGGTTTTTTTTTTTTAAAGATTTTATTTATTTATTTGACAGACAGAGATCACAAGTAGGCAGAGAGGCAGGCAGACAGAGAGAGGAAGGGAAGCAGGCTCCCCGCTGAGCAGAGAGCCCGATGCGGGGCTCAATCCCAGGACCTTGAGATCACGACCTGAGCCTAAGGCAGAGGCTTAACCACTGAGCCACCCAGGCGCCCCTGTATTACAGTTTTAAGGTTCTGTCAACGTTTATCGATACCAGAGACATTTGAAGAGTTAAGAATTTGCTCAGACTTTTCTGGAGTCAGGAAAAGAAACACATTATTAAAATTTTTTCACATCCAATAAGCCACCCACCTATTACGCATTTAAGGCTGATTATATAAACAGCAACACCGAATGGGCTTAGTTTCAGCTTTCTTGGGAATGTGCTTGTTTGAGCACTTAAATTCCCAGCATCTTATCAGAAGAATGTAGATTTCAAGACTTAATTTTAATTATAAAGAACTTTTGGGAAATAACCCTAACACAGAGGACAGTAAGGACTGCCATCTATTAGGCACCTACTGTGTATCCACCCATGTATGGACTGTCTGATTTAATCTTCATCAGAGCCTTAGGAAGTGGTACTTCTATCATTCTCATTGCCAGAATTAGGAAACTAAGAGATTGAGTGACTGGCCTAAGGTCACATAGCTAATAAGACGTAGAACTAGCTTTTCAGACTCCAAAGCCCATTATCTTAAATACTATAATAGTTGACAATGACAACCTCCGTATTTTGAAGGTGACCCACAAGCAAAAAAAAAAAAAAAAATTATCTAGTTTACCACATTCTTTGTCCATTACCCCTTTCTTTTATTTTTAATGCTGCCCTTATTAGCATTTTCCAAGTACCCACATTGAGCTGTCAGTTCTGAAATGTTGAGGGTCGGGGGTCCCTCCTTGAACCACTCGGCATTGCGGCTGAATGCTTGTGCTCAAAGAGGATCCATCCCAATCGCCTTGAGGGCTTCCTCTGGAGAAGTTATGGGTAAAGAGGAGAAATGATCTGGATTTTCTCTCTTAGTGAATTTTTCTACTGAAGATTAAAGCAAGCTCTTTAACGCTACTTTAATGTGTTTTTGATTATTGCATTTCAGTTTAGAGAGAAGCATGAAAAAGAATAAAATGTTTCCCCAGTAAGAGTTTTGTAGAACATTCTCAGCACACATTTTCTGAATGGACCATATCAACTTCGTACAGTTTTACAAGCCCACGTTAGAATTGCTGTGAAGACTCATATTTATGGACCTTAAAAAAGAGATTCTGTATCAGTTAGTTCTTAATACTGCAAATCAGCTAAATACAGATTTGCAGAGGTTTCATAAATAATGAGTACTTGGCTAAATAAAACAATGTGTAACACACTGGATTTCATCCTTAGAAGTGCCTGATGGCATATTATAGGTTTATTATACAAAGTGCAGAGTTGAAAAAAAAGATTCAGTACTATGAAAATCAGTTACCAGGAGGGCACAGTGGTTGCTTTCCAAATTTCAGAATCAGGATTATTTGAATTATTCTTATTTCAAAGTGTAGAAAAGGCATTTTTTATAGACTACTTTTCAGTTACATGCAAACTCTTAATGCAAGACAAAACTCTGTTTATTCTTCATCCCAACAAACCTTTGGACTTACTGAGAAGAGTAAAAGCCTATCCACCTTATATTCCCAGAATTTCCCAAACTTGGAAAACAGGATGGGGGTGGGACAGATGGTGGTGGGAAATAGGTTTTCCTTTGTTCTCTGAAAAGCGTTAACACCTCGGAAGAGTCCTATATTGTCCCACATGCCAGTGATAAAACCAGGCGTGGCAAAGTCATCTTTCTCATTCACAATGTGGGCTGTTAATTGTTCTCTCTGCTGCCTGTCAATATAATGTGAAATTTTCATTCCCCATTCAAGATGGGAAAAGTTGTGGCTGAAAATGTTAACATTTGCATTTTTATTTGTTGATTTATTTAAAGGACAGCCTCTCCCGCAGCAATCCATCACTCGGTGACACCCCAAATATGAATAATGTATTGTAGACTTGCGGTTACAATGTGTAATAAGTGCTAGAGACAGTAAAGGAATGTTAACTATGTTGCAAATGTAATATTTATTGACTCATAAAGTTTATTGCTTTGGAGGTTCAATAATACTGACCATAGGCCATTAATATCACTTATCCTGATTTTAGCTGGGCACCTTTATATGTAGAAATATTCATCTATCTCATGCTAACAAAATAAATAGGTAATTTACAGCACAAACAAAGAGGGCTTTATAGTTTTCTGTGCTGAGAGCTGCATCGCTTCTTTCTCTTCATTCACTTCTGGCCTCCAGCATTGATCACACACCCCTGAGCTGTCCAAGAGAGAAACCACAATAGGCACATTGGCACAAGAGGATGGAGCTGCTGAACCAAAGGGGGCCATGCATTTCTGCTTGCCTGAAACAGGCAATGCCTCCCAAACCCCCATCATATGGGCTTTTCTCCCTGTCATTCTGAACACCTGGTGAGGAAGTGCACCTTTGAGCGGAAAGTTCAACAAATACTTCTCCTGCCAGGACGCTGGGTCAGAGTTTATAGATTCTACTGGATCCTCTGGTCTCCAAGGTGAAACCAGAACTGGCCAGTTAATTTGCTATGAGCACAGCTGTTACTGATAATTAACCCTTTTATACCTTCCAGAATTTGGTATGTCCATTGCCAGCAATAAAGATCATACAGGAAATACCTGACACCCAAAGCAAAAGAAGTAATGTTAATTAGCAACCATCAGCTGTAATTGTCATTCCCATTAAGATGCAGAATTAAGTATTTCTTCGTTATAAATAACCTTTCTAATTGTACTTGATGTATGCCAATTTAATCAAAAAGTATACTTGCAACAGACCGATATTTGCATTAATGTAGCTTTGGATCTTCAAATCTTTTATTTCAAATTTGGGGAGAAAAAGCATAGTACAGCTGTATATCCTTTATATGTGGGGATTTTTTTCTATCCGGGTTTGGAGATCTAGAACATTTTATATTAAAATGAAGACAGTATCTTCTGGGATTGTTCACTGAAACAGAAATCTTGTCACTTTTTAAAATATCAGTAAAGTTTCTATGTTCCAGTCATATGATAGCTCAGTGGTAATTGTTCCAAACTGATAAACAGAGGCAAATAGCAGGCCTGCAGCACCAGGATTACATTCTAAGGCCCCGAAGTAAATGTTACTGAGGCTTCTTTTCTCTGTTGTCCCCTGATATATGAGAGTTAATGCTGGTACTCTTGCCCTCGTGTGTGTGTGTGTGTGTGTGTGTGTGTGTGTGTGTGTGTGTATGATGTGAAGAAAGAAAAGCAGATCTCACCAAAGCATACCAAATTACTGAATTTGGGGAACTGGAGATATAGATGGACTATTTCTGGGTAGTACTGCTCACCTCTCTACTCTAGCTTTTTTCAAAAAGGTTTTTCACCACAATGCAGAGTTGGAAATTTTGCTTTTTTTAGAGAGGGCATGTGCTCACCTGCATGTGGGGAGAGGCAGAGGGAGAGAATCCCAAGCAGAATCCTCCCACCCCTGCCCCAAGCACAGAGCCTGACACAGGACTTGATCGTATGACCCATGAGATCAAGATGCAACCAGAAGCCAAGAGTCAGACACTTAACCGCCTGAGCCACCCAAGCACCCCCAGAGTTGAAAATTCTTATTTTCTTTCATTTTGTTGGTTTTTTAGACATGTTGGAGAGGGGTGATTTTGTGGAGCTTGCTTTTTGTTGAGGGAGGTAAGAAAATATTTAAGTATGTATTTCCAAAGATTTAATAGCTTATTTGGGGGCTTTTTAAAAAATAGCCTAAAAAATAACTTAATTTGATCTTTTGTTAAAGACTGTGGTCCTTTGCTTTCAAACTATATGCTTAATTGTCCTGAAAACTTAGCTGTAAGTTTATAAATTGATGAGCTCTCCATTGTGCACATGCTTGTGCCATCATGCTCACAGACAACTGTTTGTGCACGGCGGAACTGAAGCTTGTAGAGACTTGCTGTCCATTGAGGTGGAGACTGAGGGACCACACTCAGAATATTGGACCACATTACACTAATCCAGGCTGGAGGAATCCAAGTACCCTGCAGTCTAGAACTTAAACTTCTGTCTTGAAAACTGTATTTTTCTGTGTCTTTGGAAGAATGTCTGTCTTTTTAGATCCTCTGCCTATTTTTTATTCAGACTGATTTTTTTGGTTTTGACTTGCTATTGAGTTGTAAGAGTTCCTTATATATTTTGAATATTAACCTCTTACTAAATAGTTTATAAATATTTTTTTCAGTTTGTGATAATTTCCTTTACAGTTTGATCCAGTCCCATTTGTTTTTACTTTTGCTTTTGTTCCTTGAACTTTCAGTATCTTATCCAAAAAATCATTTCAAAGACTGGTGTCAAGGAGCTTTTTTTTTTGTTTTCTTCTAGGAATTTTCCAGATTTTATAATTAAGTATTTAATCCATTCTCAGGGTTTTTTTTTAAATATCATGAAAGATGAGAGTCCAGTCTCCTTCTTTTCCGTCTGAATATCCAGTTTTCCCAGAACCATTTATTGATGAGACTGTCCTTTCCCAATTGTATATTCGTGGTGCCCTTGTTGAAAATTCATTGATCATTTATGCTTTGTTGTTGTTTTTTTTTCCTGGGTTCTTGATTATGTTCCATTGGTTTGTGTCTGTTTTTATGGCCAATACCATACTGTTTGGATTACTATAACTTTGTAATATAATTTGTAGTCCAGAAGTGTGATGCCTCCAACCTTGTTCTTTTTCCTCAAGGTTTTAGCTATTTAGAGTCTCTTGTGGTTCCTTATGAATTTTGCAATTGTTTTTTCCATTTCTGTGGAAAATGCCAGTGGAATTTTGGTAAGGCTTGCATTGAATCCATACATCACTTTGGGTAGTATGGTTATTTTAACAATATTAATTCTTTCAATCCATGGAGATGGTATATCTTTCCATTTATTTGTGTCTTCTTCAATTATTTTCATCCATGTTTTATAGTTTTCAGTGTACAAATCTTTCACTGCCTTGATTAAATTTATTCCCAAGTATTTTATTCTTTTTGATGCTATTATAAATGGAATTTTTTCCTTATTTCCTTTTTGGTTAGATCATTATTGGTATAAGTAGATTCAACTGATTTTTGTATATTGATTTTATATCCTGGAACTTTACAGAATTTGTTAGTTCTAACCGGGTTATTGTTGGTGTTGGTGTTGCTTTGTGTTTGGAGTGTGTAGGGTTTGTCTACATATAGAATCATATCATTTGCAGAGTTAATTTTACTTCTTCCTTAACTACTTGGATGGCTTTTATTTCTTTTTCTTTACTTATTGCTGTTGCTTGCACTTCTAGTACTTTGTGTAATAGAAGTGACAGGAGCAAGCCCTGTACCAGACCACAGAGGAGAAGCCTTCAATTTTTCCCTATTATGATGTTAGCTGGGGCTTTTTATAAATGGCTTTTATTGTGCTGAAGAGATTTTCTTCTATATTCAAGGGTTTTTGTCATGAGTGGATATTGAACTTTTCAAGGAAGACATAAATTGCCAACAGGTATATGAAAAGATGCTCAACGTCAGTAATCATTGGGAAAATGCACATGAAAACCACAATGAGATAGTCCCTCACACCACTGGGATGGCTATTTTCAAAACGATGGAGGATAACAAGTACATAATGGTGAGGATTTGGAGAAAAGGGACCCTCGTGCATTGTTGGTAGGAATGTAAATTGATACAATTACTGTGGAAAACAGTATGGAGGTTCCTCAAAAAATTAAAAATTGAACTACGGGGCACCTGGGTGGCTCAGTGGGTTAAGCCGCTGCCTTCGGCTCAGGTCATGATCTCAGGGTCCTGGGGTCGAGTCCCGCATCGGGCTCTCTGCTCAGCAGGGAGCCTGCTTCCCCTCTCTCTCTCTGTCTGCCTCTCCGTCTACTTGTGATTTCTCTCTATCAAATAAATAAAATCTTTAAAAAAAAAATTGAACTACTGTATGATCCAACAGTCTTCTTCTGGGTATATACTCAAAGGAAATACAGTACCACAAAGAGGTGTCTGTCCTCCTATGTTCACTGCAACATTATTCACAGTAGCCAAGATATGGAAACAACCTAAATGTCCTATCAGTGGATGAATGGACTTTGGAATAATATTCAGCCTTTAAAAAGGAGATCTGCCATTTGTGGCAGATGGCATGGATTAAGCTGGACGACATTATGCTAAATGAAATAAGCCAGACATAGAAATACTTCATGATCTCACTTATTTGTGGAACATAAAAAGTTCAAAGCATAGAAGCAGAAAGAAGAATGGTGGTGACTAGGAGTAGGATGGTAGAGGAAATGAGGAGATAGTGGTCAAAGGGAACAAAGTTGCCATACTGTAGGATGAATACATCTAGAAATCTAATGTACAACATGATGGCTATAGTTAATAATACTGTATTAAATATTGGAAATTTGCCAAAAGAATAGATTGCTAGTGTTCTTACCACCCTTTTAACTATATAATTGAAACTATATGAAGAGATGATATATTAGTTTGATTGTAGTAATCATTTTACTTTATATGTATATCATTAATAATTTCCTAATATTGAACAACTCTTCCAAAAAATCATTGTATATTTTAAATATGTATTTGTATATTTTAAATATATTTAATTTTAATTTTTAAGTGGGTTTTTTTTTTCATCTCTATTTTCATCTTAAGTAACTTGACATAGAAATTCAGTTGCTTCTAGCACCAGATATGATGATATAACTCTTCAAGACCTTGAACAACGGTCATGTTGGTCATTTGCTGTGCTGTGAAGAGGGACAAACATTTCTTCATTTGTCCCTCTTTGTTCTTTGTGGATCATCAACCAAGGCCTTAGCATCTGGGCAGTTCAAGCATTGTTTAGTTTCTAATCTCAATTTCCCAGTAACCATTTAGATTATGTAGAAGGAAAAATCATGTAAATATGCTGTTCCTGATTGTAAAAAATTATCTCTTTTATCCCTGACAAAAAAAGTTCTGGATTGGCAACATAAGTATGTTAAGCAACATATATCTATCATACTATTAACAAAAATATAATGCTGAAAATAATAATTACCAGTTCACAATCCTTAGCATAGTACCACAGTGTTGACAGAATGCTTCTAACCTGCATTTTCTTATTTAAATTGCACCCAAACCCTGAAATAAGTAGTAGTAGTACCTCATTTTACAGCGAGGAAATGGCAACTGGAACTGTCCATAGTCACACAGTAATGAAGCAGAAAAGAGACCCTGAACATAGTTCTTCTGATCCCAGATTTTAGTGTTTTTTCATTCTTCACTATTGCCTAAAACTTGAATTTCAGGTCAAGGTGTTGGCACTAAGCTGATAAAATTCTGGTATAGAGTAGGAATGAGACAAACTTGCCTTAAGAGTTACAGTTTATTTTTATAACTTGACAGGAAGAAGCGGGTCATTCAAGAAAAAGAGAAATGCTGTGTTTCCATTACGCACAACAACCAGATTGCAGCATTTTCTTGCACTTGTGCCTAGAATCCTCACTGCAACAATATTTTTTTTCTCATCTGTAGGTTCACACAAATGGTTTATGTACTCAACTAGATTCCCTTCTGTGCCTAGCACACAACAGTGTGTCATTCTCCCAGGGTAGAGAGAGGGGAGCTACACTAAAATTCCAAACCCCAAATTAGAGCCCACAGGCACTACCTGAGTTTATGTGGTAGTTGGAATAGCAGACCTCACTGCCTCTATATACTTGAGTATGTGACTGACGGCCATAAGTGACAGTAATGGCCCACTCTTCATTGAATGTCTGCTGTATATCAGGTAATGTGTTGGGCATCTACAGATATGTCCATTTAGAATTATATGTTCATATAAATTACATGGCACTGTAAAGCTCTCTTTAATGGCTACTAAAACTCAATTGCAAAATATTAGATAAAATTTCTTTTTAGGTTTTTCAAAATGACTTCCTAAAATGTGGGCTGCAAGGCTAAGAGCTGTCATTTTAGCTTTATGTGCCCTCAGAGTAAGTTTGCCCACCACACACAATCAGAGTAGCATTTACTGTAACTTTTCCATTTTGAGTCTTTTGTAAATAAAAACAAAGCCTAATGAAATGACACACACACAAAATGATGACAGTAAAAAGGAATAGTCTGAAAACTTAGAAAAGAATGTGTTGAATATGTAAAAGAAAACATGAAGTATAATGTGCCTCTCTGTCTTCCATCTTTAATCAGAAGGATGAAAAGCCCAGCCATTCAAAAGGGGTTTTACTTAAGTTGAGTTGATACTTTGAAATTCCCTGCCAGCAGGGGCATTACTCCCAAGAACAGTTGAACACATGGAAATTCTTATGTGTTTGATGAAAAGATATAGCTTTTAATTAAGCCAGGATATTGTGTTGTTACTGTAATTCCCACTGTTAAAAGCCATTAATATAATCATCCATTCCTCTGACACACACTGTTATACTGTGTATAAGTTTAAAAAACAGAAACAAACAGGCTCCGTAGAAATTTAGAGATAACATAATTCCAAGAAATGAATTCAGCTTGAGGAAGCTTGTCAAGACATTCTTACCATAGAAAAAAAAGTACTGCACAAAAAAAATATACATTCAAACAGCTGATGTTTACTAGTCACTTAGATTCGGGTCCCCTGGCTTCAGGAATTCTAAGTTCTGGATGAAGGAGTTGTAAAAGCTCCTTCAGTATTCACAGTTTCCTATATTTTCCAGATATCCTACAGTGATGTATTACTTACATAATTTTTAAAACAATATTTAAAAAGAAAGCAAAGGGCACATATTAATAGGAGGTAAATCCATTTCAAAATTTTTTACTCTACAGTTTCAAGTATTTCCAAATACCCTAAGGTTCACCTTGGAACGTATGACATAAATATGTTATTTCTTTGTCGAGCCAGCAATAGGTGAGGATTATGCTTCCTTGGTGTGTCTTCTCCAGGGTACTGAACGCTGAAAAATGGTATGATTAGTGACATCTGTTCAGAATTGCCAGTTCCCGTTATCATTTCACAGTGTTTATCCTCATGAACTGCTGTTTTAGAGTCATTCGTTTGCTCCAAGGTCACCAAATTCCCTGCACTTCAATGTTAAGAAACATTTGTTGAGTGTCACTTAGTGTTCTAGGCAGTTCAGTGCTTTTCTAAAATTCTTTCATATACGTCACCTGACCTAATCCTCAGAATCATGAGAAAATAAAGCTCAACGAGGCAATTATAGGACAGTCTAGAGCTCAGGTGTAATAATTATTAACACCTGGGTTTATAGACCTAGGTTTGAATGGCTTTGAACAAATCATTTAATTTAATCTATAAGATGGGGATAATACTGTCTCCTCATAGGCCTGTCGTGATGATTAAGCAAAACAGTTTACAAGGAGTACTTAGCACACTCCCTGTATATCACTAAATAATAGTTGTCATTGTAGAACTTCCCAAGATCACACAAGCAATAAGGAGCTAGGATTTGACCTTGCTATTGTAATTCCAAACTCTATGTGTGTTCCCTGACAAAAGGTTGGGAATAGGATTAAGAAGTTGGCAACTGGGTTGTATTTTTTCATTTTCACTATGCAGACATGTTTGTAAACATGCCTTTTATTTTACCTCTCTAAGCATGACTTCTCGGATGAAAAGAAGAATTTTAATAATTACCTTGAAAATGTGCTCAGAGTATTAACTTTAGGTAAGCAAAGTTAATTTGGTTAGATAAGCACCCTAATTTGGTGCTGGGCCATAATGTGCACTCAGTCAGTGTTCACTCCTTTCTCTGTGGGAGAAGGAGAGATTCCAACTCCCCGCTGAGTAGGGAGTCATAGGAGGGGCTCGAACTCACAACCCTGAAACTACGACCTAAGCCAGAATCAAGAATCAAACGCTCAGTGGACCAAGCCACCCAGACACTCCAGTGCAAGGATTTCATTTATTATATTCATTGCTCTACCCTTGTCCTAGGAGAAGGCCTGGCACATAACAGACATTCATTCAATAAGAATGAATGAATGATCACAAAGTAATCATTTCCTTTTCAGTTTTCCAGTTCATGGCATTCTTGTAGAAAATGATTTTCCATTAGGTCTCCTTCACATCTGCAAAAGAACCGTGGGTTGGTGCCCTGCTCAAACATTTAATCGTGCTTCTTTTACTTCCCAGAACTTCTTGCATTTTCATTGACTTTAAGGTGTTCCTGTTTTGTAAGGATTGAAAGATGTCTAGTTTTTTAGGAGATTTTCAAGGAGCAGATTCTCCATTGTGAGTGGTTTCAACATGTTCTTTATATTGGGATTTGATTGCTTGGACAGTATCCCATGGGTCTCTTCACTTAGCTATTTCTTTGCTTGTGTTCAGCCATAGCATACAACTTCTAAGCCTCTGCTTTGGACTGTGGCTACTTTGTTGTTCTGGTTTCATCAAGTTAAAATCCTTTCATGCAGACAGACATCATGGCTTAGAGGAAGGGGCATAAGTACTAAAGGCCAAAGATCTGGATTCATCCAGCCTCCACAACTAACTAGCAGCAAAACCTTGACAGAGTCCCTTGACCTTCCCTCTCAGGCTGAGCCTTACCCTTTGTTTAGACAAAAATCAAAATGAAATCATATGCATCTTCCTCTTGATTTCAGAGTAGTTAATACATTTTGAGAATAAAATGAGAAGTAAACATTTTCAAAAACAAATAAGTGATTTCAGAATAACATGTTTTAAATATCCCTTCAAAACCTTTGGGTTTTGTGCTTGCCAGTAGTTTGGAAACATTAAGTAGATAAACGTGGTACCCATCATTCACAGCATGGTGCAAAGCAATTATATGGGTATCTCTGACCTTCCTAGTTGAAGGGGACTGGATGCAATTTACATTTCTAGAGATTATGGTATGTGAACATGTGTTTACTGAGGGTTTTTCCTTTTTAATGTTTAAATGAAACCACGTCTGGAAAACATCAGATCTTACTTGCAGGAGGATGCCCAGAGAAAAACAAGAAAAAAGTTAACAACCTCAAAGTCCAAATTGAAGTCATTAGCCACCTGGAAAGAGGTGACCATATCTTAGTATAAGCTACCTACTCTGCCTTAGGGAAAGAATGGTCAGGATTGTGCGTGAGAGTTCCAAAATCACCACTGAGTAAATCAAAGACCTTATACTTATAACGGAGAAGACAGACAATAATGTAGTTAATGGTCACTGACCATTGCATCTTAGCTCAGCTGGATCTCTTTATATACTGTTTATATATTTAAATATATTATATATATACACACACCACTTTAAATATGTTTAACACTTTTTTATTTGAGTATAGTTGATACACAGTGTTTCAGGTGTACAACATAATCAACTTCTCTGTATATTATGCTATCCTCATCACAAGTGTAGCTACCATCTGTCACTGCAGATCACTATCACTTTACCATATATGTTTCTTATAGTGAACCTTTTATTCCTGTGACTTACTCAGTTCAGACCCGGAAAAACCTGTATCTCCTCTCTTTCACCCATTTTGTCCATCCTTCCACCACCGCTCCCCCTCCCCTGACAACCATCAGTGTGTTCTCTGTATTTATAGGTCGGATTCTGCTTTTTGTTTGTTTATTCATTTGTTTTTTAGATTGCACATATGAGTCATATGGTATTTAATTTAGTCTGACTTATATCACTTAGAATTATACCCAGTAGGTCTTATATTGTTGCAAGTGGCAAGATCTCATCCCTTTTGTGGCTGCACAATATGCCTGTGTGTGTGTGTGTGTGTGTGTGTATACCCACCACATCTTTTATATCCATTCCCCTAGCAGTAGATAGCTGCTTCCGTATCTTGGCTATTGTAAATAATGCTGTAATAAACAAAGGGGTGCATGTATCTTTTCAAATTGGTGTTTTCATTTTCTTTGAGTAAATAGCCAGTAGTGAAATTATTGAATCATATGGTATTTATATTTGTAATTTTTTTGAGGACCCTCTATGCTATTTTCCACATTGGCTGCATGAATTTGCATTCCCACCAACAGTACACAAGCTTTCCTTTTCTCCACATCCTTCCAGTACTTGTTATTTCTTATCTTTTGTATTTTAGCCATTCTGACCAGTGTAAAGTGATCCTTCATTGTGGTTTTGATATTTAACAGCTTTCATATTTTCTCCATAAACTATTTGCTTCTCATATTAATGGAATATGATCCCCCCAGCCTACTTTTCTTTATTTCTTTTTTTTATAATTTCTTTAAAGATTTTACTTATTTATTTGATGGACAGAGATCACAAGTAGTCAGAGAGGCAGGCAAAAAGAGGAGGAAGCAGGCTCCCCACTGAGCAGAGAGTCCAATGCAGGACTCAATCCAAGGACCCTGAGATCATGACCTGAGCCGAACACAAAGGCTTATTAACCCACTGAGCCACCCAGGAGTCCCATACTTTTCTTTACTTCTTATGGAGAAATTTATTTTAACATTTTGTATTTTCTGTAATTTTTTATGAGTTTAACCACAAAAATTAAGAGATGGATATACATGAAAATTCTTTGGAAAGAGTAAAGGGAAGCACATGAATATTGTTATTTTCATTAGTCTTAAGAGTTCTGGATACATCATCACACCAACCATCCTTCCTAATTTACCTTTTAGAGAATTTCAGTAAGCCATTTGGTGTATAAATCCTAATATTATCCAAAGAAGGAAGATTCCACGTTGATCTTGAAGCTCTAGCGTAATTGCCCAGTGCATTACGTATTTACTTATCAAGACTTCATTGATTTTTTTTTTCTTTCATGGGTGCATACTAAAGTAAGACTCTTACTGAGAGTGAGAATCCATCTTGGTTGGAATGTAAGTCTCTTGGCAGGCAAGGGCACAGTGATTATTGTTTTACATATGAGAAGCTGTTTCTTTCTTTGGGAGCGCTGGGGTATTCTGAGATGGGTTGTAGTTTCTGTTAGAACAGGGACCCTGCTTAACAACCTGTCACAGGACATGGGCCACGGAAAACCAGAGCCCATTGTTAGAGCCTAGAAGAAAGGCCCCAACCTAATAAGAGGACAGCAAGCTAACAAGCCTTATATACAATTGCACATCTCATAAAAGTCTTATATCCACTCGTGTTTCTTAACATACATGAAGAATTTGTCCTTTCTAAATTTCGACAGTTTTAGAATATTCTGGATAAATGCTTATGTTTAATAATAGTAATGTATAAGGAAAGTACAATAAAATGATGCCTAGCCAGTGGGATTATTTTATAAATGTTATGCATTAGATAAACGATGCAAACAAGTTGTCCCTTAGGGATTTTTCTTTTTTCTAGGGCACTGAATAACCCTGAGCAGGCACTTTGAAGAGTCAGGTTGAAAGCTAGAGCTGAAACACCATGCTAGCCCATGCTGAGGGGAAGGATATTCAACTTATTTCTTGTTGAAGGCAGTCTCTTCCCTACTCCCTGGAAGAACTCTCCCATCAGAAGTCCCCACGATCATATACTTAGCTCTTGGTGTGACCTGATGAAACCTAGAAGTAACTTGCCTTGGGACACCTACCCTACCAGATGCAGATTGGACTATTTACCACAAATGGCATACTGTGTGGACTTCCATTAGAATGCTTCTGAATGTTCTCCAGGAATGAAGTAATTCCCTCCTGCTCGGGTAGCTGGAAGTACTGTGCAAGCTAGCTCAGAGGAGAATCCTCAGTTAGTGACTTCTCAGCGCTATGTCTGCTGCCTTCACAGTCTCAGCTCAGGACTGAGAAATCTTCTGCTCCTAAAATAAAGCTTGTCTGTAGACCAGTTGATACAGCTCACTGCCTGTAGATCCTGTCTTCTAGGTTTGGGGAAGAAGTGGACTGGTAGTAGAAGAACCAGATTCTGGTAAAAGCTGAGGTGTGGCATCATCTCAGGGGTGGATCCTAACTGTAACATAAACCACTGATTTACACAGGAACAAGCTTAAGTAGTGGCAGAATTAAGACTGGCCCGGGCCCTGAAACTCCCAGAATCCCAGCCACTCTGGACCACAGGAGTTAGAAGCCTGCAAGATTGCTGTGCCGATCACCATGAGCCACCCTCTGCCAGGACTGCATGTTCCCTCCGCTCTCCTTCAGGTGCTGCTGGAGCTGAGCATGTTTTCCAGAACTGTCCCCTTCCAGAAGTTTATGCTTCATCACAGCTTGCCCCAGTTCTTTGGTCTTCTCCCTTTGGACATACATATTTTTGTGAGCAGCAAAATGTTTCTACTGAGGTGCACATGTAGGTCACATGGCAAAAGACCAGAAGGTCTTATGCTAAGATTGTAGCATTTTATCATTAGTTCAGTGGAGGTTATTGTATCAGTGGGAAAATTTTAATTTCATGCCCTGCAGACTTCATAGTCTTGTGTGCTCTCTCTGGTCCTGTTGTTGCACAAAGGGCAAATCCCTGTGTCACGTTCGTTTCACATTGAAAAAAAAGTGAAGTTGATCCATCTGAGATCTTCACACAAAGACAGATAAAAAATCTGTTGTCAGAAAGCTATTACATGAGGAGGGAGCTAGAGGGAAGAAAAATTCTTTACAGCTAATATGGCTTTCCATATGAGTGAGTATGGCCTCAAGGCCCAAAAGCGGGGGTTGGGGGGGGGGGGACTCTGTTAACACTGGCTACTGATACAAGATATCCTCAAATGTTTGGGTATAAAAACCAATCAGACTGGGCCCAAATCTTTTTTGATCAGTTATCACTGGCATAAAAAAAAATAAAATAAAAATTTCTCCTTCACACAAGTGTTTTTTAAGAAGAGAGAAGGAAACATCGTAGTAGAGAAAACGGTCAGTGTAAAATCTGGAATAAGTTAAAGTAAACATGGTGGAAACAAATCAGAGCTTAATATTTAAATTGGATATTTGACTAAAATTATTTTTTAACTAAGTAAAAGGGTTATATGGAGAGGTTGTCATATCAGAGGTTTAAGATTAAAAATACCACAGATTAGAATTATAACTTAATATCATAACCTGTTTAACATTAACCTCTAAGAAATCTATCCATTTAGCCCTTACAAAAGTTATGAAATACTGTGGGGCCTATAATGAACTATTCAAATTTCCTTTCTTGCCACCACCTTCAGCCTTTGATCCTAAAGTCAGGTTTAGACTGCTGAATAAGATGATTTGGCTACCACATAGGCAACCACCTTTTTTTCTTTTTTAATATTTTATTTATTTATTTGACAGAGATCACAAGTAGGCAGAGAGACAGGCAGAGAGAAAGGATGGGAAGCAGGCTCCCTGCTGAGCAGAGAGGATGTGGAGCTCCATCCCAAGACCCAGGGATCATGACCCCAGCCGAAGGCAATGGCTTTAACCCACTGAGCCACCAAGGCGTCCCCAGCTTTTGCTCCTTGATAATATCAACTGTAATCCTTCTTAGAGGGCTGTGTGTAGGACTCAGCAGAGTTAGCAAGGATCCATTCAAGAATCTGTGTGCTGATAAGTTTTTAAAGAAACTGACACCAGTGATTTGACAGCCATCACGTTAGCACTTATGATTATTCGGGTCAATTGCAGTTGTGATGTAGATTTTTTAAAGTACCATTTATATCACCTGCAATCCTACCATCCACTGTAGGTACTGTAAACACTGTGTATAACACTGTTAATATTTTAGTAGTTAGTGTATTTCCTTCCAACCTTTTCTTTTTGTTTTATTTATACTCTTCTCTTTCTTTAGACTGAGTTTTTCTAAATTGTGAAATACCTGAAAGTTAAAAAAGCAAGACATTATGTGTGTGTGTGTGTGTTAATCATTCCGTGCATAAATAAGAAAGACATAGGTAGGAATTAGCAATGCTAAATAAAACTGCCTAGATTGGCCTATAAGCAAGGTTGATTTTTGGAGTGAGGATGTACATGTTTCTCTTCTAAGTTACCTTAGGGATGCTGCAATGTGATTGTGTTTCCAATAAAACTTCTCACCTTTTCTCTTCTTTATTGGATCTATACACAGATTTAATCTGTAGTATAAATCACTCCTATAAAATGTATGGTTTATTTTTAATGTGACTCATACAACTGTCTTTGAGGTGAGAAAAATATGTATTAAAGTTAAGTCACGCAATTAGAATGTATTTCTTTGTAGAGGGAAAAAAATGAGAGGAAAAATTCCATTAAATGGAATCTTCCTGGTTAGGAATAATGCAAGACAAAGGCGTTTATAGGACAATGCCACTCAAATTTGCTGGTTGCCCTTCTACTTTGTCAATTTCCAGAAACAGAGGTGACTTTAACGAGCCATATTACTTCACCTTTTAGGCAGTTGCAATCTGTGCTAAGAAATAATATTATTCTCTTGCTCTGAGCCTCTCATAAGACAGCAAAATAATGTTGCGTTTTCACCTTAGCATACCCCATTTATTTGTCTTACCTCCTTCCTTCCACTTACCATTGATCTTGACCCAAACAAGGGACATCAGATTTAATTATTATGCTGGCCCAGTGCCAACAGCAGTGAGCCAGAAGAAGATCCTGGCCTTCCTGTCAATTTTCATCAGATTCAGTCTTATTGACACCTCTTGTATCCAGTATCAAATTCACTGGGCTTTTCCTTGTCATCCAATTTTATAAATTCTTTCAAACTGGGATAGATAGTTGATCTGGAGGGTCTTTTTACTGCCAGCACACTAGGAGAAACCTCCATGGGTTCCCCAGTCTTGGTAATGCTCTGTTAAAAGTCTGGTTTCTTTCCCATCAATTTCTGCTTTTTCCATTCCGTTTATTTATGGTTGAACTATTTCCACTCTATTTGGCTACCCTTTTTTCTCTATTGACTCTTCTTCCTGTCCTACCTTTCTACCAAATTGTTCTAATTTTCCAAGCATCAGTAAAGACTATTAAAGGAAGTTGGAACAGTAAGTCAGATACAGTTTCTTGCGCTATTTCTTACTCTCCTACCCCCACCCCAGAACAAAGTAACATGAGAGGAACGTTAGGTGCACTCTGATCACATCTTTTAATGTGGTCTAGGTCAGAGGTGTATTCGTTGGGAGAACGTCCTGGTTACCATAATGGCCACCAAACATGACTTGCATTGACAGCTCATCAGTTGCTTCACCCGTGGTGTTCCATTTTGCATTTAATAGGGGAGTTCGGCGATTGCCTTTTCGAGGTACTGTGTATGGTTTATGGTTGTGCTTATCTATCCCAAAAGGTTGGATATTCCCCCATCTCTAATTTTCATCCACAGCGTCATAGATAATGGCCATTTGGGGGGGTGCATATATTAACCCAAACATGCCTCCCCATGCAGCCGTATCCAGAACTAGGGAAATAGTCCTTCAGTTTCCAATCCCAACAAACCGGATAAAGTAATGACTCTTCTGGAGCTGTCTATACCTGTCAGCGAAGTGGGTGACCTCTTTAACCAAATATTCACTGGTTTCTGTTTTTTCATAATTTCACCCCCAACTAACTGTAGCATCTTCGTGGCCAGAGGGTGGAGGAGTATATTCTGCTATCTGAACCTGGAAGAATCTCAGATCTCCTCCATACAACAAATTCCTGTCTCAGCTTGCTCACGGTTCTAGTCTCCCAGCTTCAGCTGTGGCCCTGAAAGCAAACCGAACACCTTCCTCCCCAGTTCATTCCATCCCTGCTAAAGCAGCCCTGAACACACATTTGTTCTTAAGCTAAAGAGAACAGCCTGTGGCACGCACACAGAGAAATTGTGTGTGTGTGTAGGAGGAGGAGGAGGGAGTTACTTCTTTTCTGCTGGGTTGTTGTCCCCAATAGGTTTATATAAAGGTGATAAAGTCCATCAATTGATATTGTCTTTCTCTTTGAAAGTACACATGGTCATAGAACACTATCATTCAGTTCTGTAATCTTAAACTTCAAACAATGCACTGATGAATTATTTATGTTACAGAATGTGCCTTCAATAATGTGTAGCAGAAAATGGAATGCATATCCATATGTGCCCTGAACTTTCTAAAGTGCATGCTAATAAACAAGGTAACCTAGCATCACTTTGGTCTGGTAGAATTTATAAGGCAAACACTTCTCTTGCTTTGGGTTTCTACATTATGTTCTCTGACAATCAGCTTACAGTTTTTCCTCCTGGAGCCTAGGAGGTAACATTTTTCGATTGTAAGCTAACAATGCCTTTGTCTCAAGATAATGAAGGTTGAGGTCTATAAATTTCACTTGTCATTTTAGCTTCCAGCTATACTAAATTAGGCTTTAATTCATAATTAGTAGGAAGTTACAAATCCATAGAAAAGAGAATATTTTATGTTAAGTGGACATTATCTAATCTCATGATTTCATAAAATAATTAAGATAATAGAAATAATCAAGATTTTTTTTAAGTTTTTCATTACTATTTATTTATTTGAGAGAGAGAGAGCAAGAAAGCACAAGCCAAAGGAGGGAGGACCAGAGGAAGAGGGAGAATCGAGAAGCAGACTCCCCACTGAACAGGGAGCCCAATGCAGAACTAGATCCCAGGACCTTGGGATCATGACCTGAACTGAAGGCAGACGCTTAACCAACCGAGCCACCCAGGTGCCCCAAGTTTTTTCATTACTTAAAAGTATAGGTATGGATATCAGGGTTGGCAGTTTTTTTTAATCTGTATATAGTTCCTTCAACAATGACAGAAAGAAAAGAAATTCTGCTTAAATTATTTTTATAGTTGCACAAATTGTCAGATTTTCCCAAATAGTCTTTCCATATCAAAATCTGAGATCAACTGCGTCGCTTGCATAGTGATAGTCTTTTACCAAAACTCCCAGTGTGGGGGAGAACAAAACTCCCAGAGAACAAAAACAAAAAGCTAGCAGTAGACATCTTGAGAACCTTGAATGGTAGGCATTGTTGAGAAGAATGAGAAACTTTCAGGAGGCTGTTGCTGTTCATGATAATATTTTTGTGTGAAGACGTAACTCAGGATTGCCAGACAGGAGAGAAATGAGCCAGGTCCCCAGTCCCTCATATGCAACTGTTGGAGGCAAATGTATTTCAGAATTCACAGTTGTTTAAGGCAACATAGTGTACATACCCTGTGAGGTGCAGCAAAATGTTGGATTATTCACATTAAATGGGATAAATGACAAGTATAAATAGCTTCATATTAGCTCAAGTCAGATTTTGCAACCAAGTAAGTTTGGTGTAGGTCAGATGTTGCTACCAAAAAGTTATGAAACAAGTGCAGTTTTTAGTACTCTTAAGATTTCAAAATTGTGAGCCACCACTCTTGGATATCTAATTTATTCCCAATCCAGGAATCTCCATAAAAGGCAATGTCTCTGCCTTCCTCTAAATCATTTCTTTATTCTGTTCTCCATAAAATGCGAGGCTACACAGATTACAGGAGGAACCCATTAAGGTATCTCAGATCCAGATGGGTCAAATAGTCACTTGTCAGAGACAGAGAACTGAACTAAATTGTTTTTATAATTATTGTCTTATTCAAGAAGTACAAATTCATAGGGATATTGTTTGAATAAGGCTTTCTCACACCCAGGGTCCCAGCCAGCCAACTGCCATCCTGTGTTTGATGTAACCACTACCAGTTTCCTGTGTGTCCTTTTAGGGATAATTATACATGTGCAGTTTTGACTGTATACAAGTGTGTGTACTGTAGAACCACCTTCTTCTTTCAAATCTGTACAGTGTCTCATTATATGGATGTACCATAATGCATTTAACCAGCCCGCTGGTGAATGGATATCTGGGTTATTTGCAGTCTTTTGTGATTGCAAACAAGGCTTCTGTGAATATTCTAATACATGTCATTTATACATGTGGAAGGCTATCTATAGGATAAATTCCTAGAAATGTAATTATTGATCTCCCATAAGTTCATGATGAATTTTGAAAAATACCACTAAATTGCTTCGATAGAGATTATACAACTTGTGTTCCTACTGGCAGTATTTGAAAGTACCTATTTTATTACATCTTCAAGAGCATAAAAAAGGTTTAGTTCTTTGCCAGACTGAAACATGAACACGGTCACTAGTATTATAACTAGCATTTTAGTTGTTTCGAGTGAAGCTTTATATTTGAAAAATAGGTAGATGGTTGATATTCAAATATTTAAATTGTTATTCTTAACTATACATAAATACTACATACTCTCTTCTGTTGTAAAAAGTAAAAAGGGAAGATAGGAAGGTCTTGATGCAGGAAAAACTTGTCCATTCCATAAATAGAAGGAAGACCGCTGTACACTGGAACACAATGAATGAAACAGTCATGTAAAATGAGAAAGGAGAAGAAGGCGGGGACATAACACTGGGCCCTGTTGCCTACATTAGTCAGGGTTCTCCACAGAAACAGAACCAATGGGAGATACATAGATGGGAGGGCCGAGGAGGGGAAGAGAGGGTGGGAGAGATGGTATTCTAAGCAGTTGGCTCCTAAGTTGTGGGGCCCGGCAAGAATTCATAGGGCAAGCCAGCAAGCTGGGAATTTGGGGTAAACTTTGATGTTTACAGTCCATAGAGCAGGCCAGCAGTCTAGAAACAGTCTAGGCAGAATATCTGTTGCAGCCGTAGGGCAGAATTCCTTCTCCTTTAGGAAACCTTAGTCCTTGCTTCTAAGGCCATCGACTAATGGGATGAGGCCCACCTACATTCTGGAAGGTAATCTACCTTACCTAAAGTCAATTGATTGTAAATGTTAATCGTATCTAAAAATGTTTTCACAGCAACATCTCACAGACTAGTAGTTAACCAAACAACTGGGCACCATATCCTAGCCAAGTTGACACATAAAATTAACTGTCACACTGCCCATGTGAGCTGTTTTGTACTTTAAGTGCAAGGGGATGATCCTGAGGGGGATTGACAGGATATGTTTCAAATTTGTAAAAACATTCCCCGCTTACTATATGGAGAGGAACAGGAATAAAATGGGAAATCATTGAGTCTGCTGCAGTAGTACAGATGAGAGATGATAATAACTAGGACCCGGGGGTTAAAATGGAATAGAAATAATCAAAACCATAATATATTTAGGAACTAGCACCAACAGGATTTTATAGGGAAGAGGGCAGTAAGGTGTCAAGGATGACTCAAGATTTTTGGTTTGGGGAACAGAAAGGATGAAAGAGCTTTTACTGAAATGAGAAAACTGGGAGAGGAGGGAGCAGATTTTACATGGGAGAAAGGATAGATACAGAACAAAGATGAAGACTTCAGTTTTGAGTTTGAGATGCTTCAAAATACCCAAGTGAGGAAATCCAAGTAGATGATTATATTCTGGAGCTTGGACTAAAGATAATAAATTTGAGAACTGACACAGAGAGGTCACAAAATACTGAGATCACCTCAAGAGAAAGAGAAAAGTACAAGGAAAAAAGCTGAAAAGAGAAAAGAATACTGACCTAAGCACTGAGGAGTGCCAGTGTTTTGAAGTTGGATAGAAAAAATTTTTAGGGCGCCTGGGTGGCTCAGTGGGTTAAGCCGCTGCCTTCGGCTCAGGTCATGATCTCAGGGTCCTGGGATCGAGTCCCGCATCAGGCTCTCTGCTCAGCAGGGAGCCTGCTTCCTCCTCTCTCTCTCTCTGCCTGCCTCTATGCCTACTTGTGATCTCTCTCTGTCAAATAAATAAATAAAATCTTTAAAAAAAAAAAAAGAAAAAATTTTTAAAAAACTAGAAATGATATTGAAGAATGAACCAAAAAGCCAGAAGAAATTGAGATTATAATGTCTTCCATGAAACCAGGAGAACCAGAGGGAGAAGTGTTGACAGACAAGGTTAGTTCTGTACAATAAGTCTGAGAAGTCAAAATAATTGAAATATCTACCGAATTTAACAAAAGAGAAGGGGTTTGATAACCTTAAGAATCGTTTCAGAAAGGGGTGCCTGGGTGGCTCAGTGGGTGAAAGCCTCTCTGCCTTCGGCTCAGGTCATGATCCCAGGGTCCTGGGATCGAGCAGGGAGCCTGCTTCCCTTCCTCTCTCTCTGCCTGCCTCTCTGCCTACTTGTGATCTCTTGTCTGTCAAATAAATAAAATCTTAAAAAAAAAAAAAAGAATAGTTTCAGAGATTATGCTGAGTGAAATAAGACAAGCAGAGAGAATCAATTATCATGTGGTTTCGCTTAATTGTGGAGCATAAGGAATAACACGGAGGACATGGGGAGATGGAGAGGAGAAGGGAGTTGGGGGAAATTGGAGGGGGAGATGAAACATGAGAGACTGTGGACTCTGAAAAACAATCTGAGGGTTTTGGAGGGGTGGGTGGTGGGAGGTTGGGTAAGCCTGGTGGTGGGTATTATGGAGGGCACGTATTGCATGGAGCACTGGGTGTGGTGCATAACAATGAATTCTGGAACACTGAAAAGAAATTTTAAAAATAAATAAAAATTTTAAAAAGAAAAAGAATTGTTTCAGGAAAGTGGTCAGGTGAGTTGAAGTTATTGCAGACCAAATAAGAGAAGAGGAAGTAGAGACAGAAAACAAGCTACTGCTTCAAAAAGCTTGTTATAAAGAGGAGCAAAAGGGGATGCAGGCTAAGGGAAGATTATCGTTTAATTTTATACTATGGGACTTCTTAAATACACACAAAAGTAGAGAGAAGGTAATGGACTGATGTGGTTTACTGAGTTTCAGAAACCCTTCAAGGTTCTCTGTTCTTTCTGAATCCCAGACATCATGTCATTTTACCAATAAATACTTTAGTATGTGTTTCTAAAGATAGTAATTTTTAAAAACATAACCACAATACCATTAGACACATTATACACAAAATAACGAATTTTTAATATCATCTGAAGCTCTTTCCATGCTCAATTTTCCTGGTTTGTTTCAAACCTATATATTTATCATTGATTTTTTTAATCACTATATAATTGAAGTCTGCATACTCCATTTGGTTGATTGATCTCTTAAATCTTTTATCCATAACAGGTTTCCATTCTTTCGTTATGTCATTTATTTGTTGAAGTAACTAAGTCATTTGTCTTATAGAATTTCATACATTCCGAGACACGGATGGTTATATCCTGATGATGTCATTTACTATTCTTCCATATTTTGCATTTCATGTGAATTGGCAATTAGATCTAGAGGTCTGATTAGGCTAAAATTTAATTGTTCTGTAGTAAGAATACTTCACAGGTGATGCAGTGTACTTTATACTGTAATAGATAAGGTAGAAAATAATTACTGGCTGTCCTACTTTCATGAATATAAAATGGATAAGTGGGCTTACATTTCATCCTGATCCATCTATTATAAAGGTCCCTATCAACCTTTTTTCACTTAAGTTTTTTTTTTTTTTAACATTTTATTTATTTATTTGACAGACTGAGATCACAAGTAGGCAGAAAGGCAGGCAGAGAGGAAGGGAAGCAGGCTCCCCGCTGAGCTGAGAGCCCAATGTGGGGCTCAATCCCAGGACCCTGGGATCATGACCCGAGTGGAAGGCAGAGGCTTTAACCCACTGAGCCACCCAGGCGCCCCATTCACTTAAGGTTTTAACAGCCATTGATGATTGCTGTCTAGACATTGCAAAATAGTTAATTTTCTTTTTCTTTTTTTTTTAATTTCTTTTCAGCTGAACAGTATTCATTGTTTTCGCACCACACCCAATCCTCCATGCAATACATGCCCTGCCTATTACCCACCACCTTGTTCCCCCAACCTCCCACCCCCCGCCCCTCAGGTTGTTTTTCAGAGTCCGCAGTCTCTCATGGTTCACCTCCCCTTCCAATGTCCCTCAACTCCCTTCTCCTCTCCATCTCCCCATGTCCTCCATGTTATTTGTTATGCTCCACAAATAAGTGAAACCATATGATAATTGACTCTCTCTGCTTGACTTATTTCATTCAGCATAATCTCTTCATTGGGTATTCATCCTTTCTGATAGAGGCATAATACTCCATAGTGTATATGGACCACATCTTCCTTATCCATTCGTCCGTTGAAGGGCTTCTTGGTTCTTTCCACAGTTTGAATAGTTAATTTTCTATTGTTACTTCTTCATTTATTAGTTGTGATTTTTCTGAAAAAAAGAACTTTCAGGATTTTTTTTAAATATTGGAAGATACTAGAACTTGTTTGAATGCTGATGATAGTGATTTGGTTAAGAGAGAGGAGATGATCAAAACGATGAAGGTCCCCAAGAAGGTGACAGGGCTTGGAATTCAGAGCAGATAAGGAACAGTCACTTTTGTTAGGAGACATCCACTCCTTTTTTGTAACAGAGGGAAGAAAGAAGTTGAATGCAGATGCAGGGAGGTTGGTAATTTGGCACTTGGAAGAGTAAAACAGTTCCCTATGGCTTACATTTTTTAATGAACCATACAGGAAGGTCACTGGCAAGGAGGTTGGGGAAATTGGGGGAAGAAGGAAGAGGAGCATAGGTTTTAATTCTGCTCTTATGTTTAATGAGAGCTTTAAAAAAATAACTCTACAGAAATTCCTGCAATACCAATGGCTTTGTTAGAGCCTCTAAAACTAAAATTTTTTTCTTAGAAATCTTATCTTTTCAAAGAGATTCCTCAGAGCTGTCTAATCCCTTTGATGGAAAGATAAATCAATAATTTGTTCCACTTTATTTTACTGTGTTTCTCTCTTTCTTTCCTGAGATCTAAATTTGGTTCTCAACAAAGAAGGATTCTCTTTCCAACTTGGCATGTTAGATAACCATGCCCTTTTTGCTCTGCTCTTCCTCTTTGTGGGTGGGAGGGGCAGAGGGGGAGAGAGAGAATCTTAAGCAGGCTCCATGCCCAGTGCAGAGGCAGTGTGGGGCTTAGTCCCACAACCCTGAGACCATGACCTAAGTCAAAAATCAAGAGTCCAATGCTTAACTGACTGAGCCACCCAGATGCCCTGCTCTGTTCTTCTTAAAGATTTTATTTACTTCTTTGTTTTAAAGATTTTATGTATGTATTTGACAGAGAAAGTGAGAGAGCATAAGCAGGGGGAGAAGCAGGCTTCCTGAGCAGGGAGCCCGACACAGGGCTCTGTCCCAGAGGCTGGGATCATGACCGGAGCCCAAGACAGATGCTTAACTGAGCCACCCAGGCACCCCCTCTTCTTACCTTTCATTTGCATGCCTACTATGGAGAGCTCTCTTAAGGAGACAATATAAATCAAACATGAAGGTGGAATTTGGTCTGGAATTTGTATTTATTTCTCTGACATGTAAGGACACAATAGGATTATTGGTACTTCAAATCTTAGGACCGTGTCTTCTGCAGTTGATATCTCTGTTACCCTTCTTGTTAGTTAATCCTTGATGTAGATTTGAATCACATTGATATACATTTTTTAAAAATTTTATCATTTTCTCTAAAAGAAAAGCTAAACTACATCAGATATAGGATTGGAAAATGCTAAATAAAACTGTCCCTATTCACAGGTGTGATGGTGTCTACATAAAAGATCGCATGGACTCTGTAGAAAGTTCCAAAAACTAAATGAGTTTATAAGGGCTGCAGGATAAAAGGCAACACACAAAATTCAATACTACTTCTGAACACAAGGAACAGTTAGAGACTGCAGTTAATAAAAGTGCCATTTACAGTAGTTCCAAATAACTGGAACAGTCTACCTTTAAGTAATATTAATGCACTTCCTGCATGGTGTAAGACCCGTACAACAGTATACTTCCACTTCCCCTGGGTGCTGTTGTTAGTATACATTTAACTCATATGTATGTTCTCCACTTTGTATCTATCCAGATTTCCATCTGGTGTCATTTTGAGACTTCTTTATATATGCTGGGTAGAAGTCCTTTGTTGGACATGTGATTTTTGAAAATATTTTCTCCTAGTATAGAACTTGCTCTTTCATTCTCTTAAAGTATCTTCTACAGATAAATGTTTTAAATTTTGAAGAAGTCTAATTTGTAAGTTTTCTCTTGTATTCATTGTGCTCTTCGTGGCATATCTAAAAATTCTTTGCCTAAAACTCCAGGGCACAGATGTTTTTTCCTATATTTTCTTCTAAAATTTTTCTAATTTATGTTTCATACTTAGTCTGTGATCCATTTAATCCATTCTTTTAAATACTTAATTTTTTAAAGCAGTTTTAGGTTCACAGCAAAATTAAGAGGAAGATACAGAAATTTCTCATATGCCCACTACCCTCACACCTGTACAGTCTTTCTCATTATGAACACACCCTGCCAGAGAGGTACATTTATTACAGTTAATGAACATACACTGACACATCGTAATCAGCTAAAATCCATAGTTTACATGGTACACTTATGGTGTACATTCTGTGAGTTTTGACAAATTTATAATGACATGTATCTACCATTTATAGAATCATGCAGTATCATACAGTTTGCACTGCCCACCCCCCATCCCCACCTTCCCGGCCTCTGGCAACCAAAGATCTTTTTTTGTCTCCATAGTTTTGCCTTTTCCAGGATGTCGTATAGTTGGAATGATATAGTATGAAATCTTTCCAAATTGGCCTTTTTGTCTTATATACATGTAATAATATACATGTAAGATTCTTACATGTATATTATAATATAATATAAGGTTCTTCTATGTCATTTTATGGTTTGATAGTTGTTGTTGGTTTTAGTGCTGAATCATATTCCATTGTCTTTATGTACCACACACAATTCATTTATCCATTCACCTACTGAAAGACACCGTGGTTGTTTTCAAGTCTTGGCTATTATGAATAAAGCAGCTATAAGCATCCATGTGAAGGCTTGTGTATAGAATGTTTTTAACTCTTTTGGGTAAATACCAAGGAGCATAATTACTGGATCATGTAGTAAGAATATGCTTAGTCTTTTAAGAAACTGCCAAACTGTTTTCCAAAGTGTCTGTACTGTTTTGTATTCCTACCAGCAATAAAGGAGAGTTCTTATGCTCCATATCTCACCAACATTTAGTGTTATCAGTATTCCAGATTTTGGCCATTCTAATAAGTGTGTTGTAGTATCTCATTTTAATTTGCATTTTTGTGATGACACAGATGTAGAGCATCTTTTCATCTGCTTATTTGCTGTCTATATTTCTTTACTGGTAGGGTATATGTTAAGGTCTCTGGTCCATTTTTTTAATTGGGTTGTTTGCTTTCTTATTGCTGGGTTTTAACTGTTCTTTATATATTTTGGATAGTAGTCCTTTATCAGATGTGTCCATTGAAAATATTTTCTCCTAGTCTATGGGTTGCCTTCTCATTCTCTTGACATTTTCTTTTATAAAGTTGAAGTTTTAAATTTTTTTAAATTTTTGATGTGAATTCAGTTTAGTTCACATATAGTATATTATTCATTTCATGGGTAGAATGTGTGCTTCGTCAGTTGCATATAACACCTAGTGCTCATGATATCAAGTGCCCTCCTTAATGCCCATCACTGATAATGCCTTATCCCATCCCCCACCCACCACCCCTCCAGCAACCCTCAGTTTGTTTCCTAGAGTTCAGTGTCTCTTATGGTTTGCCTCCCTCTCTGTTTTTTTGTTTTTTGTTTTTTTTATTTTTTTTAAATTTTTTTTTTTTAAAGATTTTTATTTATTTATCAGAGGGAGAGAGAGTGAGCACAGGCAGACAGAATGGCAGGCAGAGGCAGAGGGAGAAGCAGGCTCCCTGCTGAGCAAGGAGCCCGATGTGGGACTCGATCCCAGGACGCTGGGATCATGACCTGAGCCGAAGTCAGCTGCTTAACCAACTGAGCCACCCAGGCGTCCCTCCCTCTCTGTTTTTATCTTATTTTTTTTTCCCTTTTCCTATGTTTATCTGTTTGTTTCTTACATTCCCCATATGAATGAAGTCATGGTATTTGTCTTTCTCTGACTGACTTACTCATTTAGCATAATACCCTCTAGTTCCACCACATCATTACAAATGGCAAGATTTCATTCTTTTGATGGCTGAGTAATATTCCATTGTGTGTGTGGTACTAGTAAAATGAGTAAAATTATATTTAAAAATTAGTAAAATTTATATTAGTAAAATTAGTAAAATTTTATACAAACACACCACTTCTTCTTTATCCATTTGTCTATTGATGGAAATCTGGGCATTTTCCATATTTTGGCATTGTGGATATTGTTGCTATAAACATTGGGGTGCATGTGCCCCTTCGATTCACTGTTTGTAGCCTTTGGATAAATACCTAGTAATATAATTGCTAGGTCGTTGGGTAGTTCTGTTTTTAACTTTCTGAGTAATCTCATGCTCTCTTCCAGCGTGGCTATACCAGTTTGCATTCCCACCAATAGTGTAAAAGGGTTCCCATTTCTTTGCATCCTCACCAACATCTGTTGTTTCCTGACTTGTTAATTTTAGCCATTCTGACAGGTGTGAGGCAGGATCTCATGTGGTTTTGATTTGTATTTCCCAGATGCTGAGTGATTTTGAACATTTTTTCATGTATCTGTTGGCCATCTGTAACTCTTCCTGGGAGAACTGTGTGTTCAAGTCTTCTGCCCATTTCTTGAATGGATTTTTTTGTTTTTAGGGTGTTGTTTGATTAAGTTCTTTATAGATTTTTAGATAGTATTCCTTAATCTGATAAGACATTTACTACTATCTTCTCCCTTTCTGTAAGTTGCCTTTTAGTTTTGTTGACTATTTCCTTTGCTGTGCACAAACTTTTTATCTTGATGAAGTCCCAATAGTTCATTTTTGCTTTTGTTTTCCTTGCCTTTGGAGATGTGTCAAGCAAGAAATTGCTGCAAAGTTTTTAATTTTAATGAAGTCCCACCATATCTATTATTCCCTTTATGGCTACTGCCTTTGGTGTTGTATATAGTAATCACCATACCCAAGGTCATCTAGCTTTTCTTCTGTCTTCTGGGATTTTCTAGTTTTGCATTTTACATTTAGGTCTATAGCCCATTTTTAGTTAATTTGTGTGAAAGGTGAAATGTCTGTGTTCAGACTTATTATCTTACATATGGATGTCCATTTGTCCCAGCCTATCTTTGAATATTTGTTGAAAAGGTTGTCTTTGCTCCAGTGTATTATCTTTGTTCTTTTGTCAAAATGTCAGTTGATTAAACTTAAGTGAGTCTATTTCTAGGCTCTCTGTTGTATTACATTGATCTATTTGGCTGTTATTTTTATCAATACCACACTGTCTTGATTACTGTAGCTTTATTAGTAAGTCTTGAAGTTAGATAGTGTCAGTTCTCCAACTTCGTTCTTCAGTATTATGTTGGTTATTCTTCATCTTTTTTCTCCCCATATAAACTTTAGTATCAGTCTGTTAATATCCACGAAACAGCATGCTGGGATTTTCATTGGGACTAATTACATTGAATCTATAGATCAAGCTGCAAAGAACTGACATCTTGACAATATTGAGTCTTCCTGTTTGTGAATCTCAAATATTTCTTCATTTATTTAGTTCTTTGATTTTGTTCATCAGAGTTTTCTAGGTTTCCTCATGTGGATCTTGTACATATTTAGTCAGATTTCTAAGTATTTGATTTTGGAGGATGCTATTGTAAATAGTATTGTATTTTTTCATTTCAAATTGTACTTGTTCATTGCTGGTGTATAGTGATTGACTTTTATATATGAACCTTGTATCCTATAACCTTGACTATAATCACTTACTAGTTGCAGGAGTTTTTGTTTATTCTTTTGTATTCTCTACATAGACAGTCATGTCATCTGTGAACAAAAACAGTTTTATTTCCTTCTTCTCAGCTTTTATTTCCTCTTTTTGTCTTATTACAGCAGCTAGTTTTTCCAGTATGATGTTGAAAAGAAGTGGCAAAATATATCCACGTCTCATTGCTGAACTTAGTGGGAAAGCTGCAATTTTCTCAACTTGTTAAGTATAATGTTAGCTTTGGGATTTTGATTTTTTTTTGTTTTTTTGGTTTGGGGGTTTTTTTAATAGATATTCTTTATCAAGTTGAAGAAGTCCCCTTTATTTACTAAGCATTTTCATCATTAATGGGTTTTAGATATGTCAACTACTTTTTCTTACAGCTATTGGTGTGATCATGTGTTTTTCTTTTTCAGTCTGTGGATGTGATAGATTACATTAATTGATTTTTCAAATGTTGAATTAACCTTGCCTATCTGGGATAAATCCCACTTGGTTGAGAATTTCTGCATCCATGTTTATGAAAGATAGTGATGTATAGTTGTTTGGTAGTGTCTTTGTCTAGTTTTGGTGTTAGGGTAATGCTGGGCTCATAGCATGTGTTAGGAAGAATTCTCTGAAAGAGAATTGGTATTAATTTCTTCATTAAATGTTTGGTGGAATTTACCAGTGAACCTGTCTGGCTCTGGAGCTTTTTGTTTTAGAAGGTTATTAATTAGCAGTTCAATGTCTTTAATAGATACAGGTCTAGTCAGATTATCTATTTTTTCTTGAGCAATTTTTGGCACATTGTGCCTTTCAGAGAATTCGTTCATTTCATCTGTGTCATCACATTTGTAGGCATAGAGTTGTTCATAGTATTCTTTGATTAACCTTTTAATGTTCATGGGCTCTATAGCAATATCTCCTCTTGTATTTCTAGTATTAGTAATATCTGTCATCCCTTTTTTTTTCTTAGTTAGCCTGGCTAAAGGCTGATCAATTTTATCAATCTTTTTAAAGAACTAGCTTTTGATTTCCTTGATTTTCTGTTGATTTCTTGTTTTCAATTGCATTGATTTCTGCTCTCCTTGTTGTTTATTTTCTTCTGCTTCCTTCAGATGTAGTTCGCTTTTCTTCTTCTAGTTTCATAAGGTAGACAGTCAGGTGATTGATTTTAGATTTCTTTTCTTTTTTTCCTAATATATACATTTACTGCTATAAATTTCCCTTTAAGCACTGTTTTGCTGTATCTCACAAACTTTGTTAAGTTGTGTTTTCATTTTTATTCAGTTAAAAATATTTTTTGGTTTATTTTGAGATTTATTCTTTGATTTACATTTTATTTAGAAGTATATTATTTAATCTCTCTGTTCTTTGGGATTTTTCAATTATCTTTCCATTTTTAATTTCTACTTTAACTCCACTGTAATCTGAGAATAGACATTTTATGATTTTTATTCTTTTCAGTTTTTTAAGGTGTGTGTTCTAGCCCGGAATGTGGTCTGTCTTGGTGAATGTAAAGTTAATTTTTGTATAACGTGGGAGGTTTATACTGAAATGATTCTTCTTCCTCCTCCTCTTTTTCTTCTCCTCCTCCTCCTCCTCCTCCTCCTCCTCCCTCTTCCCTCCTCCTCCTACATCCTCTTCCCTCCTTCCTCCTCGTCCTTCATCTTCTGCTTTGTGTATATGTATGTCCAATTGTCGCAACACTATTTGTTGAAAAGTTTATCTTTCTCCACTATATTAACTTCTCATCTGTAAAAACTTCAGTTGATCATATTTGTGTTGGCGTTTTCTGGACTCTTATTTTTTCTATTGATCTGTCTACCCTTTACTAGTACCACATTGTCTTGATTAATGTAGCTTTACAGTAAGTATTAAAACCGTGTTATATAAGCCTTCCAACTTTGTTTTCTTCTTCGTAATTGTAGCTCCTCTAGTTCTGTATAAGAAACTAAGTCTTAGATGAAAAGGTAAAGATTACAGAAAAATACAAATTATAATAACATAAGTAAGAGATTTTACTCTGTTAGCTGTGCCTTCTAATATGTTATATTAAAATTGTTCTTGAGGGGTACATGGGTAGTTCAGTCAGTTCATCTGACTTAGCCTCTGGTCATGATCTCAGGGTCCTGGGATTGGAGCCCCGAACTGGGCTCCCCACTCAGCGGGGAGTCTGCTTGTCCCTCTCTCTTTGCCCCTCCCTCTGGTTGTATGGTCCTGCACATTCTCACTTTGTTTCTCTCTCTCTCTCTCAAATAAATAAAATATTTTTAAAAATTGTTCTTGATTGGGGAATCTTCCATATACTCATAGACTCTGGTAAATTCTTTAGCCTCCTTTCAAGGTGAACTGACTTTACATAGTATTCATTCTGTGGCTTATAATCACTTCAGGAATAAATATGTTAAATTAGAGTTAGCGAAGTCCTGTTGTAATAGCACCTGTGTTGAATGGAAAACAAGAGACAGAAAGGTAAGGTTCTGAGTAGTACCCTAAATCCTATGTCTGCACATACTTGATTTTCTCTCGATCTATATGAGTAGTTCTCCTATGGGGTCTGCTGTTTCATAGGCAGGTTCAAGACCACCCCCTTATTCTTACTAGCCTTTTTATTGATGCTTGACAAGTGATTGTGAAGCACTTATAAAATATGCTGTATCTTCTGTAAGTGCTTCAGAAACCTGAATAGCAGCCTAGGTTTGCTTTAGCAATTAGAGAACTTTTGAGAAGAACTATTTTAGGATTCCTAAGAAGACCTAGGTGAGGACTCCTGGCCCAGTATGGTCATTGGTGATCCTTCTACTTTCTTTATAAAGCCATTCTTTCTTGAATTGATACCATTCCTTTTTCCCACCCAGGTAAGGATAATATATAGGGAAAAAAAGAACCATAAAAAGGACTATAAACAAATATTCCCTATAAATACAGCATTTTAAAACCCCTAAATAATTGTAAGGAATCTAATTTAATAGTATGTGTAAAGAATAATACTACATAACCGGGGCGCCTGGGTGGCTCAGTGGGTTAAGCCTCTGCCTTCGGCTCAGGTCATAATCTCAGGGTCCTGGAATCAAGCCCCGCATCAGGCTCTCTGTTCAGCAGGGAGCCTGCTTCCCTCTCTCTCTCTCTGCCTGCCTCTGCCTACTTGTGATCTCTGTCTGTCAAATAAATAAATAAAAATCTTAAAAAAAAAAAAAAAGAAGAAGAAGAATACTACATAACCAAGGAGAATATATTGTAGGATCTTGAATGTGGTTCCTATTTCAGAAGCCAAAAACAGAATATTCCTTAGCAATATATCAAAGAAGTAAAAGCATATTATCATCTCCATATATACTGAAAAGTTACTTGTTAACATTAATTTTTCATTCTTAATTTTTTTAAGCCAAAAGAGGAAATACTTAACATAATAAAGAAAATCTGGATGGCAAATATTTAAGTTAAACAATAGATAATTCCTTTTAAATCTGCTTCAGTGGCTCTGTTGGTTAAGGGTCTGCCTTTGGCTCAGGTCATGATCCCGGGGTCCTGGAATTGAGCTCCATATTGCCATATCGGGCTCCCTGCTCAGCAGGAAAGTCTGCTGCTTCTTCTTCCTCTGCCCTTATTCATGTGCTTGCTGTCTCTCTCTCTGTCTCACTCACTCTCTCTCTCAAATAAATAAAACCTTAAAAAAAAAAACTATAGTTTTAGCATTTCCCTGGAATTGTTAGCCAATACAATAATATAAGAAAAAATAATGCAAATAATAGAAAACACATAAACCCTATCATTATTTATATTCAGTGTAATTGCTCACCCATAAAACCCATAAGAATCAATTGAAAAAATAATGTAAAGAAATTAAGATTTCAATATTGTATAAAACTTAATTACTCTAAATCTCTGTACCAGCATTAGCTATTTGAAAGATACAGTGGGGAAGGAGGATTCATTCATACGAGCAATGAAAAAATTAGGGGATCCCTCCTAATAACAAACCTAAAAGAGAATTTTTTAAGAAGTAAATTTTTGAATAAGTTAATAAACAAGCAAACCTAAAAGAAATTTATGTAACCTCTCTGAAAATACATTCCCTAGCTAAGATAATTTGAGAACTTATATTTATCTATTTCCTAAAACACCAATACGATGACAATAAGTGAGTGCTTAAAAGGAGGGAGTTCACAAGAATAAGTATATCAGAAGATTCATCAGTATACCAGAGATTTATATACATTTGTGGAAAATGGAAAATGAATGGAAGATTAGTAACTTACTAAATAGAACAGAGGAAGCTACCACATAGAAAGCACTGAGAAAGGTATTCACACAAAAAAAGATGGATCTCACAGAACTTTGGGAAGTTTTGGGAATTAGAAGCAACATGAACAATGGAAAGTAGTGATGTGAAGTAGAACTAAAAATATTATGGAATGCACATGTGAAGTGAGAATTGAGAAAACACAGTGCCACTGCCACAGTGCCATGTATGGAGTCTTAGTCCCAAGCAGAAGACTGGAGACTAACTCTATCTAGAAAATTCAACAGAGAAGAGACATTACAGAATGTTATACTTTTTAAGGTGAGGTTAATCAGATTGGGCTGAAAATAGGATAAATTCAAAGTCTACAAATGGAAGGCTTGGCTTCTTTCCCTGGCCCAGAAGTAGACCACATCTCATTACCATGTAGAATATTGAAAGATTCTTCTCTGAAGAAGCTTAACAGTCTCAGAAAAAAGACCTCCACATATTGGTATGGAGTGGTGCATCCAGCTTGGGAAACAGTCTGACAATTCCTTAAAAGGTTAAACATAGAGTTTGTAACCCCACTCCTATTTATCTACCCAAGAGAAATGAAAACATATGTCCATGCCAAAATTTGTACATAACTGTTTATTGAGGCACTGTTCACACTAACCAAGGGTGGAAACAGCCCAGTGTCTGTCATGTGATGCATGGATAAACAAAATGTGGTCTATCCAAACTGGAATATTATTTGGCAACAAAGAGGAGTGGAGTAATGATACATGGTATAACATGGTCGAACCTTGAAAACATTTGCTAAATGAAAAAGCCAGTCACAAAAAGCTATATATTGTATGGTTTTATTTATATGAAATATCCAGGCAAATTTATGGAGATAGATAGTGGTTGTTTAGGTCTGGGAGAGGGGGTAGGAATAGAGAGTGACTGCTAATAGGTAACAAGGTTTCTTTAGGGGCCAGGGGGAGATGAAAATGTTCTCAAATTAAATTGTGAGATAGTTGCCTAATTTTTTTTTTTTAAGATTTTATTTGACAGAGATCACAAGTAGGCAGAGAGGCAGGCAGAGAGGGGCGGGGGGGGAAGCAGGTTCCCTGCTAAGCATAGAGCCTGATGCAGGGCTCAATCCCAGGACCCTGAGATCATGACCTAAGCCAAAGGCAGAGGCTCTAACCCACTGAGCCACCCAAGTGCCCCTAGTTGCCTAATTCTTAATAAACTAGAAACCACTGAACTACATACTTTAAATAGGTGCATTTCTGTGTGTATTTTTATTTCAATAAAAGAGTTTGAAGTTTATAAAGAAGCAGTCAGCCACACTGGATGGTGCAGAGACATTATGTAAAATAAGTGCTACAAAAAATGTATTTGATTTAACAATATGGAGGTCATTGGTGAATTTGGTGATTTCAATTTTAGTGGTGTGGTAGAAGATGAAAGTCAGATTGTAATAAATTGAGAAATGGTTTGGTTATGAAAGGGGAGGTCTTCTTAAGTGCTCTTGATTAACCAGTGAGCAGGTGAAGATTAAAGATTCTAGAGTGGATAAATGCCCCTAAGAAACATAAATGGAGTGGTTAGTCTTGTCTGAAAGAAGGATCACTTCCTTCAGTGTGAAAGGAGGAAATGATGAGTGCTGAAAGAGTTGTAAACTTGATAGAGTAAAGACAATTTCTCTTTAATGACCTCTGTTTTTCTCTGAAGTGGGAAGCAAGGCCATCTGTTTAAGAAAGTAGTGAGAAGGGGAAATGAGGAGAACACAACAGCTGATTAGAGAAATACAGTAGCTTTGTCAGAACATATGTAGCACCCATTTAAGGTTAGTGGCAATGAATTTATATTGGATCTGCTCTTTGTTTGCTTGTTTCTTTGAACATTGTTTTATTTACACTAAGTTGCCCAACTATAACTCACAGAAAAGACAGATGTTTAGGTTCATGCAGTATTATGTTTTTGCCAGATTTAAGGGCGAGGACAGAAAGACTGTGGACACATTATTAAGAGCATTGTTAAATGAGTGATTGGAATGCCAGACCATCAAATTCAAGATGAGTAAGGGAGGGATAAAGGGAAGAAATATGATATTAATGATATTAATGGTCCCACCAGGACAGAGATTTTAACAAATTTGTTCACTTTATTCTTAGTCCTTAGAACAATGGTTTTTTGAATTAATGGTCTGATGAGCCAATAGAGATAGTGGAAATAGTTAAAAAAGCAAGTTTGAAGGTAGCATGTGGGCATCAGAAAGTAGTAGAACATTTGAATTACTGAATTCAAAAAAGATGCCATTTTAATTGATGACACCTTCCAGCATATGACGAGAAAGTCTTGCTGAGAAAGTCTTTGACCTGAGATGTCAAGGAACTAAGAAGTCGGGGTGTTGGTCCAGTGTCATTCACGTGATGTTAACATTAGCAAGGATGACGGCAAAAGTTAAATTGAAGGAGAAGACTGAATCAAGTGTTAACATCTTCAGTGATTGAAAGCGAGTGGGTAAATAGATGATACAGATGAAGAGAGGTTGAGAGTGGTAGAGCAGACGACAGGATACTCAGACTGATAAAAGTTGAATGTGGTACTGGGAGAATAGTTATCAACAAGCAATAATAGAAGCAGTGACGATTCCAATACTACCTTTGGCCATGACACACATAGGGTATGTTGAGTATAAACAATGCCTACTGAGAATAATGTAGGGAAAGCACTGACCTTAGCAAAGAGCCAGGTTTCAGGAAAAAGAGGAGATTAAGGAAGAACTCTTAAGAGGGGTACAAAATATAGCCAAGTATGACATGAAGCAAAGTTCCAGAAGTGTTGGAAGGTATGGGAAGGGATGGGAATAAAGAAGGAGGAAGTACAGAATATAACAGAGATAGCAGTATTTTGCTAATCTGTGATGGATTGTAGTGGGGAATTCCTTCAGGCATTGACCTGTTGAGAGAAGGAATAAGAGACATAGTTGATTTCATCTCAAAGGACCTTGGACCTAACCTAAGTGCTCTTCATTAAAAATGGTGTTGTAAAAAATTGATAAGGAAAAAATAGTCCCAGTATATAAAATGAAGTTAGTTTATACAAACCATATGTGTAGTATCCTTTTTTGTAAAATAAGAACAAGAATATGTGGATGGGTAGTACTTTTCAGAATGTGTGAAATATATTGTGATTTTTTTTTTTTTGGTAGAGGCATCATTTGAAGATTTATTTACTTATTTTAGAAAAAGAGTGGGGAGAGGGGCAGAGGGAGAGAGAGAATCTCAGGCAGACTCCCCACCGAGTACAGACCCTGACATGGGGCTGTATCCCAGGACCCTGAGATCACGACCTGAGCCGAAACCAAGAGCTGGCCACTTAGCCAACTGAGCAACCCAGATACCCCGTATTGTGATTTTTTAAAAGACTAGCTGTCCAAAATTTTTTAAAAGCTGCTTATGAAGGAAGGTACTAAAATCTAAGCCATTGGACCATTCATTTTTTTCAACAAATATTTAACACCTGCCTTGTGTCAGATACCATTCTTGGCACTGGAGATAGTATCAATTAACACAATAATGACCCCATCCTCATGGAGTCTATTACTATTGAAAGAGGCAATAAATCATGTATTTTAGGTAGTATTGAGTGATATAAAGAAAATAAAACACCATAATAAGGTAAAGCGGCTGTGGCATGATGGCTGTTTCAGAGAGAGCCTTTAGGGAAGGCCTTTTTAAGGAGGTGGCATTAACGAACAGAGGGAGCAAGCAAGGTCTGACAGCAGAGCACCCTAAAAGATCATGTGCTCAGGCCCAGAGATAGCTGGATTGATGGAGACGAGCAGGATTTCAAGGGGGTGGGGGGGGAATGACTTCTGTTTAGGATCATTAGAAATGCCTATTACACATCCAAGTGGAGAGATCAGGCAGCAGGTTGGGGATGAGTCTGGAACTTGGAAACAAGCTTCACATTGGAGCTATATGTTTAGGACATACTGATATTATTAAAAATCATGTGAATGAATGGAATTGCCTAAGATATGAGAGCTGAGGATTGAGCCCTGGGACATGCCATCATTTAAAAGGCAAGAGAAGAGAAGGGTATTCAGGAGAGATCTGAAATCCCAAAAGATATAAAAGGGAATGTGAGGGGAAAGCTCCAGAGACCGCATCCTCCCCTGGGTTTTGTCTCAGTGTCATGCTAGGTCAGAGGCAACCAAAACTGGAGCAAGAGCTCTAGGAGAACAGAATTAATGCCAGTAAAGCCTACTCCAAGTTGCTTCCTGGATGGGACTGGCAGAATAAAGCAAATAAGCCCTCTGCTTATCGCCTCTCTAAAGAAGCTTGTAAGTCAGCCTGTGTGCCCAGGTAACTCGGGAGTACTGGCTCTGTGAGGTACAGATGTAAGATAGGCCAATGCCTATGGCTCAAGTAGAGTACATACCATAGGGATGGTATTTGATAGATTGTGAATAAGTTGCCTATCCCTTTAAATTGTTTAAATGCCAAACTCCCATCTGTCAGGCCAAGTTAATCAACTTTAAAACTAACCTCCTGACACATACCACCTCAGCAAACTAAGACACACTGCTCACAGAACACAATTTGATAAACACTGCTCTTTGCTGGTATTTAGTATAAAATGCCATAGGAATTCATTTTTTATTTTGCTTTATTGCATATATAATTCTAGTGTAAAATTGGGTGATTTCTCAGGCTCTGGTTTTTAAAGCAATCTTGGCTATTTTCTTGCTTTTTAATCTGCTAAATTATTTGGTCTTTCCTGATAGCAAAAGTACTGTTAAAATACTTGTTGAATGAAATTAGCCATAAGGGAGACATGAAATCTGAGATCCTTGTCTACCACAGACTTTCTGGTTCTTCTGCCACAATGTAGTCCATGATGGAAGATGGCTTCTAGAATTTTCTAGAATTTTTGTGATAACAGCAGAACCATGCAGATAAGCATTTGTACTTTAGGGTAAATGAAATCATTGGCAAAAAGATAGCCCAGTTGATTAAGAATGTGGATATATTCATGCTGAGTTACAATTGGTCACACTATATACTTTTAAAATTAAATGTAGGGGCACCTGGATAGCTCAGGGGGTTAAGTGTCCGACTCTTGATTTTGGTCAGATCATGATCTCAGGGTCGAGGTATCAAGCCCCAAGTCAGGCTCTGGACCTGCTTAAGATTCTTTCTCTCCCTCTCCCTCCATCCCTCCCCCTACCCACTTGTGCATGCACACACTCTCTCTTTAAAAAAAAATAAAATAAAATGCAATTGGAAACAGCAGCCATTTTCTTCTTTTACTTTTCCTTTAGTTACACATCTAATTTATCTTGGTGGAAAGACTGAAGATACCCAAGTCCAGGAAGTCACAGTGCCTAGAGTAAAACCACTTGGCTCTGCCCCCTGACTTGCTGTTTGACACTAATCAGTTCACTTATAGCTCTCTGGACCTCAGGTTCCTCATCAGTAAAATAAGAGAATTATTTCAAATTCTGTCCAAGACCCGGTCCTCCATGACTAAGCATTACTCAGTGTTTGCCGATACCCAGTTCTCCTCTCCTTCTGGAGCTACATGACTGGTTCTGGCCGCTCAGATAGAAGGAGAAGTAGTGTGTCACTTCCAGGCTGGAAACCTATGCACAATTCTTCAGTTTCCCTGCCCTGCCAAAACAATAGAGAAGCTTACGTGTTCCACATGATGTAGCCATTAGAGAGTGGAGCCACTCTGCCTGGAACTATTTGGAGCCTATAAAATAAACATGACATATATTTGAGTTCTATGAAGCCATTGGAGTTTGACGATAATTTGTTCTGCCACATAAACTAACTTATCCTAATACATCAGGTCTAACTCTCTGTGGTTTTGTGGGTCACTCCTTCCATATTGAAAAGATCTTTTCTACTATATTGTATGTAAGAGTACTGTGAAAGAATTTGAACCCCACAACTTTTTTTTCAAATGATCAAATAAGTTGGTACCTACTAAATCAGTCTTTAAACACAAATCCCTCTCATTACTCTCTATTTTTTTAGCTTTTGGCTTATACCTCTGAAAGATTGATTTCTGGCATACTTTCTGATCCCCATTATTTGGGCTCTATTTTTTTTAACAGAGAGAACAGCTCATTTATTTCCTCAGAGTATCTCTCCCTAGCTGTTTTAAGCACGAAATTGTAATAGAAAAATATACCTCTCCATTGTTTCTAACTTTTAAAAAAAGTTTTGACAGTCTGTATAAAGAGATGAATATTACCACAAGATTGCCACATGTTTCCAACGAAGACTCAAAAAAAGCCTATTCCTTGAGCATGAAGAAGGTCTGTCTCTGATAAAGAAACTTCCTTGGAAACAGTACCCAACTCTTGGTTTACACCTTAAATGAAGATGTTTCGGTTGAACATAGAAACCATTGTTTTGAATGGCAGAGATAATTACATTGAAATAGTGCCTTAATGCTGTGAGAATAAAATCTGCCCCAAAAAATTCTGCTCAAAAGAATTTCAATTTACAGTTTTCGTGCCACAGAAAATTTGACATTTCCGTGCCTGAGATGTTAGTCTGATCTTGCCTGGGACTTGACGGCAGGCTAGCTATATAACTTAAGAGACCAGTGTAAAATGAAAATGTGGAAACCCTTGTTCAAAAAGGATGAAAAAAAAAGTAGGAAGAGGGGCACCTGGGTGGCTCAGAGAGTTAAGCCTCTGCCTTCTGCTCAGGTCATGATCTCAGGGTCTTGGGATCTAGCCCAAGCAGGGAGCCTGTTTCCCCCTCTCTCTGTCTGCCTCTCTGCCTACTTGTGATCTCTGTCTGTCAAACAAATAAATAAAATCTTAAAAAAAAAAAAAGTAGGAAGAAAATGTGCTGTTAAAGGTAACAAAATACAAAACTTTATCCTCTATAAATTTATATAGCCGTGACCAATAATGGTGATACATGAGTAATAGCATAAACCTACAGATAGATAAAAATTTCTATTTTTGAGGTCATAACTTTATATAATAAATAATACCGTATTAATATGATAATGACTGATCATAAGATTTTTCTGGCCCACTTTTCTTTAAATTCATTTATTAGATCATCAAAATTGATACATTTAGCAACTTTATTTTAAATGATACAATTAAAAGCAAATCAGTCACTCTTGGCAAATGAAAGATTACACATAATATTTGGTAATTTTTAATTTTGAAAAGAATCTTTCTGCTGATACAACTGATACTGGAGCTGTTGGGAATATTTGATAGGCTTGGCAACACTAGGATAGATTTCTGATAAATGATTTCAAAATATAAATTCTAGTTTCTCTTGAGCTGATGACACAGAACAATTTTTCTAAAAAGGTACAACTCTTTATGCACATTAGTTTTATGTATGTCAGAAAATCTAACTTTGAATATAAGTTCAGTGCTGTTTTTCTCTGGTATGTCCCATAACTTGTAGAGGTTCTATAAGAAACCAAAAATTACTTAATGATTTGTATATAATTCAGAACACCTACCTACGCTTTCTATAACCGTATCTTCCATGACAAAGAAAAACTAATTTTAAAATTGTCATCCTCATTAATTGGTTCATTTGAAGCTACATGTGAAAATAAGAGTTTTATCCATCAGATGCAACAATTTTTACATTTAATTTCTAAACCCTTGGGTATTTACTTAGCAATGGTGCAGCTGGGTTTTGAGCGGGGAAGGGTTCTGGGTTTGTTTTGTTTTGTTTTAGAGCAAGAGCACATATGTAAGTGGGGTGAAGGGGCAGGGCGCAATGGGCAGAGGGAGAGAGAGAATCCTAAGCAAGCTCCATGCCCAGCCCGGAGCCTAACTCAGGGGCTCGATCGCAGGACCCTGAGATCATAACCCAAGCTGAAATCAAGAGTATGACACTGAACCAAGTGAGCCCTGGGCACCCCAATGCAGCAGGTTTTAAAACCTGATTCTAAACTCTTTGAAGAATTCTTATATCTCTTCAGTATGCTTTATTGCAACATCCATGTGTATGCTTTTATTTTATAATATTTCACTGATGTATATTGCCTAAACGCTACCATTCTCCTCCCTGTGTTCAGGCCGGAGAGCTAATATCTTGCCTTGGGGATGGGTTCCAGGAAAAGATAGGCAAGCCAGCAAGTGCTACCACAACTGCTGCTTCTCCTGCTGCCACCATTGCCATCGCCATCACCAGAATGCTCAGGTCCCAACCCCAGCCACTCCCTCAGAGCCCTGCAGCACCCCAGGCTGCTTTGGGCAGGAATGTGCACCCCAGGCAGGCAAGCAGGCAAACACACTGCCTATTGCCCACTGTGCCTGTAGGCCTGAACCCGCATGTGCGTACCTCGCTTATCTCCTCCGTTCACATACCTGCTCTCATGTCCCATCAGACTTCATTTGTAAAACACAAGGTCAAAGATAAAATCAAGAGTTTCAAGACCATAATAGATCATTAAGCCAAGTCCAGGGTCATGTGCGACTGCTCAAGGCTTCATGATCTATCTGTAGAAATTACCTGGCCCTGTGTATGAATGAGTATGGAGGCAGATACATTTATGCCTTTGGCTTTCTCTAGTGGGAATACATGGAAATGGGCTATGGTTGAGGGTGTTATTGGCCGCTAGTAGTATCAATGTCTCTGCTTCTCTAAGCCTACTCCCTTTTTTTTAACTTTTATAACAATTTTTTATTAATATACAATGTATTGTTTGTAACATAATTATTATTATACATTAATATAATATATATAATACACATTACATTTGTATAATATAATGTATTATAATCAGTCTTACACAATTCATAGCACTCACCATAGCACATACTCTCCCCAGTGTCCATAACCCAGCCACCCTATTCCTACCCCCTCCAGTAACCTTCAGTTAGTTTCCTGAGATTAAGAGTCTCTTATGGTTTGTCTCCCTCCCCAGTCCCATCTTGTTTCATTTTTCCCTCCCTTCCCACCATAACCCCACTCCCTGACTCTCAAATTCCTCATATCAGAGAAATCATATGGTAATTGTCTTTCTCTGATTGACTTATTTCGCTTTGCATAATACCCTCTAGTTCATCCACATACTTGCAAATGACAGGATTTGGGGGGGGGGGTGATGGTAGCATAGTATTCCACTGTGTATATACACCACACCTTTTTTATCCATTCATCTGTTGATGGACATTTGGCTCTTTCCATAGTTTGGCTATTGTGGACATTGCTGCTTTAAACATTTGGGTGCACGTGCCCCTTGGAATCACTACATTTGTATCTTTAGGGTAAATACCTAGTAGTGTGATTGCTGGGTCATAGGATAGCTCTATTTTCCACTTTTTGAGGAACCTCCATAGTGTTTTCCAGAGTGGCTACACCAACTTGCATTCCCATCAACAGTATAGGAGGGTTCCGCTTTCTCCACATCCTCACCAACACCTGTTGTTTCCTGACTGGTTAATTTTAGCCATTCTGACTGGTGTGAGGTGGTATCTCCCTGTGGTTTAGATTTGTATTTCCCTGATCCTGACTAATGTTGAGTACTTTTTCATGTGTCTGTTGGCCATTTGGGTATCTTCTTTGCAGAAATGTCTGTTCATATCTTTTCCTCATTTCTTGATTGGATTATTTGTTCTTTGGGTTTGATAATTCTTTATAGATTTTGGATACTAACCCTTTATCTGATAGGTCATTTACAAATATCTTCTCCCATTCTGTCAGTTGTCTTTTGATTTTGCTGACTTTTTCCTTTGCTGTGCAAAAGCTTTTGATCTTGATGACGTCCCAATAGTTCATTTTTACCCTTGTTTCCCATGTCTTTGATGATGTTTGTAGGAAGAACTTGCTGAGTTGAAGTTTAAGATGTTGCTGCCAGTGTTCTCCTCAAGGATTTTGATGGATACCTGTCTCACTTTTAGGTCTTTCATCCATTTTGATTCTATTTGTGTCTGTGATATTAGGAAATGGCCCACTTTCATTCTTCTACACGTGGCTGTCCAATTTTCCCAACACCATTTGTTGAAGAGTCTATCTTTTTTCCACTGGACATTCTTTCCTGCTTTGTTGAAGATTAGTTGACCATAGAGTTGAGGGTCCATTTCTGGGGTCTCTATTCTATTCCATTGATCTATGTGTCTGTTTTGGTGCCAGTACCATACTATCTTGATGATTTTAGCTTTGAAATAGAGCTTCTGGTATTGTGATGATGCCAACTTTGGTTTTCTTTTTCAACATTCCTCTGACTATTCGGGGTCTTTTCTGGTTGCGTATAAATTTTAGGATTATTTGTTCCACTTCTTTGAAAAAAGTTGATGGTATTTTGATAGGAATTGCATTAAATGTGTAGATTGCTCTAGGTAGCATAGACATTTTCACAATATTTGTTCTTCCAATCCATGAGCATGGAACGTTTTTCCATTTCTTTGTGTCTTCCTCAATTTGTTTCATGAGTACTTTTTAGTTTTCTGAATGCAGATTCTTTGCCTCTTTGGTTAGGTTTATTCTTAGGTATCTAATGATTTTGGGTGCGGTTGTAAATGGGATCAACTCCTTAATTTCTCTTTCTTTCTCTTGTTTTTGGTAGCCTATCCTTTTTTTTTTTTTTTAAAGATTTTATTTATTTATTTATTTATTTATTTATTTATTTATTTGACAGAGAGAGCACAAGCAGGCAGAGAGGCAGGCAGAGGCAGAGAGAGAAGCAGGCTCCCCACTGAGCAAGGAGCCCAATGCGTGGCTCGATCTCAGGATCCTGAGATCATGACCCAAGCCGAAGGCAGTGGCTTAACCCACTGAGACACCCAGGCGCCCCTGGCCTACCCTTTTTGACGAAAATGCTGGACACCAAGGCAGTCTTTTCTTTGGAGGGAGCTCTTCATAGATTCAGATAAGAGTTTCTTTTCCCAAGATTCTAGAGAGAATGGGAGTAAGACAGCAGGATGGAACTAACATTTATTGAGTATTTAATGTGTTAATATATACCAACCTATTCATTTAATCCTAACAGGAGTTCTCTTAGCCCCTTATGAATGAGAATCTGAACTGAGAGGTTGAAGAACTTTCCCAGGATCACACAGCCTGCAAATGGTAGAGCAGAGATTTGAACCAGGAAGCTTTAATGTCCTGAATGAGAGCACTGGAAACAAACTACCTGGGTCCAAATCCTGGATGTGCCATATAATGGCTTCATATTGGATGAATTCCTTCCCTGAGCCTTGGTTTCCTCGTGTACATACTAGAGATCAGACTTAGTAAAGTATCTGCTTCATAGGGTTGTTCAGAGGGAAGGTTGAATACATGTCAAGCATTAAGAATCGTGCCTGACACTTAATAAGCCTACAGTAAATGCTACTCCTGCCGTTGTTACTGTTATCACCATTCCTTTGCCTACTCCACAGTCTCTCTTCATAGCTGAGAAAAGAATGTTGGTGATCAGCAGAAGAGAACAGCTTACAGGCAGGCAGTGGGGGCCATCTGCTATTTACTCTCCCTGAAGTTCCTCCTGTAGACCCTCTCACATGTGATGTGATCAGTGATTGGATTCTTGCTCCCGGCAGCGCATCTCTGTAGGCTTCTTGGATTCTAATGTTCCACTGGTCTGATCATTTTCTGTGTGGGTTGTGTGTGTTGCAGGTATGAGACCTCTCTGCTGGATTTGGTTCAATCTCTGAGTCCAAAATCTGCTCCCAAACCTCAACCCCATTCCTCCAGAGAAGCTGGGGCCTGGATTCACAGTAATCGCCGACTCAGTCCTCGAAAATCAACCTGGAACAAGATGGGGACAGGCAGGACCCCCGAAGACCTGGAGGAGAATCAAATTCTGGAAGATATCTTTTTCATTTGACGTTGAAACACATGCTACAAAATTTCCATCTGAAATGTGTGGGCTTCTTTATATCCTGATCTAGGATTTTAAATTATTTGATCGCAAACTAACCGCGTCTCTCCTTTCACAGGGGCCTCTCTCACTAACATCCTGTTATGTGTTGAACATAGAAATCATGTTACAAACCCAGAGTGGTTTTGATCAGACCCCTCAGTAGGTGACACATTAAGGGCAGAGTGGGGGAGGGCAGTATCTTTTCTGTGCCAAGCAGAGATCAGAAAATTAACATAGGACCCTTTCTACATGCAAAGGACTTAACATATTCAGCCTCATTTCCAGAGTGTTTCCTTCTCAATACTTAGTGGGAAAAGGTTGGTTCTCTTTCGTGCACAAGGAAGACCTTTTCACAGAAAAATCCCTCTGATTTAAAAGTAGCCCCTTTGCAACATAAGCAGTTTCAGAAAGACACTCCCTTTACTTCTCCACCTCACCTTTACCTCTGTTCCCTCATTGCCTACCTCTGTATACGTGTAGTCATTTAATTCCGAAGTTGGAGTTGGTGTCCCTACCATCACAAGCAACACCCACAACCAATTGCGAGTCAGTTCCAGTAATCATCAGCCGTAACCAAAGGGCACAGTGGGCTAGAGGGAGGGCCCCAACCAATCCTTGGAAACCAGCATTAAGTCACAACATAGAGTGACTGCCCTCGGGAAATAAAATGGAGACACAGGCCTGACATGCTTTTCCTGCCATCCACCCATTTCCCGGGATAAATAAAAGCAATAGTTCAGTACTTTTTACTGACCTAAATGTCTGTATTTGTGAGCTGCCCATGGCTGTCTCCAGGGAAGATGCCACTGGAGAGAGGAGCATCAGCTGCCACAGGCTGAGAGGCCTTCCCTGGTTCTCCCTCTTACCTCATGAGGATCAAAGGCCCTAGCTTGATCGCGCCTTTGATGTGCTCTGCTCAGGCTATTGTCCCGTGACTCCAAAGAAACATCTCTACTTGCCACATTCTTCTCCTCCACTCCCAAGCAGAATCTCCCTATCTTTTCCACTCCTCCCTTTGACCCAGAAAAGACCTGTCGAAAAAGTACACTTGCAACCTCATTCTCTCTCTTCTTCTATTTGGCAGAGCTCTTAAGATGGGTCCTTCAGCTTACAGTGGGCTCCAGTGGGTTCTCATGCCCCTAGGCAGCATGATGAACCTGGTAGAGCCCCTGAGTTGATGACTTCCAGTCACTGGAAGCAAGGAAGGTGTGTCCCCAGATGTGTCTACTTGGTGACCTTATTTGATCTGTTCTGTTTCTCTCTCCATTTCACCCAACCCCAGGCTTGAAGTGGGACCAAGAGTCTGTCAGTCAGCATTGGTAGCCAAGGTCAGACCACCCAGGGTAAACTGCATTAGTGAGCCTACAGGGCTTCCCTAAAGTCTTTATCAAAACTAGATTATCTCAGCCTACAAAAACCTTGTTAAACAGATTCTTTATGTGGATGGATTGAAATCTCATGTCTCTTCTGCCTGATGTGTTACCCCCTCTACTCCGCCTTCCTCCACTTGGGTCTTTTTGCTCTTTGAAGAGAAGAATGGGATCTACCAACACCAGTCCTTCATCTGAGGTCAGGATTGACTAGTTTTAGGCATCCAGTTGAAAAGTTGAAAAAACACTGCAGATTAAAGTATCCTTTTAAAGTTCACCCCTTGACAGGAACTGAGTCAATTTCATCCCATCCAGAAAGCATTTGGAAAATTGTGTTTACTTTGGTGTGGCAAACTGGGGAGAAAAAACTGAGAGCCTTCAGCCATTTTCTCAAATTTAGGTTTCTAGAACTATCTTTTACTTGCCCCATATGTCAAGAGCACCTTAAGTACATCCAGTTCCCTTGGATCAGCCATAAGCACACACCGCATTTGTTGCCAGTGTCTTTACAGATCTCTAGAATAAGAGGGTGCCAGAAAGACTAAGAAAAGGATTATGCTTTCTTTAAGAAGCTTGTTTGCCTTTAGAAGAATGCTAAATGAGACATAAACTAAGGGAATTTGGCAGGGGGCGGTGGTGGTCACATGCCACAGATTGGAGTTTAATTGCTTCTCCCCCTGCATGAGCAGTTTGGAAGAGCAAAGATGGATTTTCAGCAGAGTGTCAAACATATTTTTCATATGCTCCGTCCCCACACCAGTTGCCTTTCTCTATCCTATAGGCATTTCTTGTGTGTCAGGGCAATAGGATGTGAATTTGTGTCTAATCCAATGTCTTCCTTATGAACTGAATGGCGTATGTTAACATCTTCATTTGTCTGACTTTGAGATACCTATATATATGAAAAGGTGGTTGTAGAGCCTTGAGGCTGTTGTGGAGCCCAGAAGCTTGACCTAATTGCAGATATCCTACAGAGAGAGGGTATGACACAGAGTAGTCAGCCTTTCTTCCTGGTAAAGTGCTCGCAACAATGACTGGTTGCCTCTGCTGCTTCCTCAGAGCAAGACTAGACACATATTAGGGGTGCTGCAGATAATGCCGCCACACTGCCCACCCTGCTGCCCACCACTCTGTGAGAGAAAAACCTGTCAATATTTGCAAAATGGGACAGGCCAAAGTAGGTCCGTTGAAGCTCCTACAGGGGCCCAAAGTGCTTGATTTAGGAAACTAAGGTCAATCAAGGAAAAGCTTTGCTGACAGTCATCCTTCCCATAGGTACACTTGTGTCATCCAGACTGGACCTGCATGGTGAGGACTTAACTAGAAAACCCCAAATGTCTTGGGGAAAGGAGGTAGTCTCTCCTCCCTCAGAGCCACTGTTTTCACTTGGCCCTGCTCCCAGCACCATGGCCAGAGACTCTGAGAAGGGACCGGTGGAAAGGAGAGAAGCTGGAGGAAGTCCATGGTCATTAGTGAGGTGGATGGAGGCTATGGTAGACCCCTCTCAGTGCATGCCTTATCCTCACCTTGGAGAGTATCATTTTTAATGTGGGTAACTGTTTATATAAATATGAGATTTTAAGTTAATAAATTATCTCCATGGATATTTTCCCCACCTGGTTTTGATATCAAATTGTCCAACACCCTTCATCAGATCCATGGGGCAGAGCCTGAAAGCAAGAGCAGAGCCCCAGGTTATCAACATGTTATTCTCTTCAGTATGTGTTAAAACAGCAGGAGCTTGGGTTAACAGAAAGAAAACGATCTGCCTGGTTTGCCAACCAGGTTTTCCTGGCTGACTCTGCCTCACTCACATGACATGGACACTAAGCCTCCTCTAGTTCTGTGGTTGCTGGAATGGAAGTTTCGATCTGCGTGCACCTGTGAGACAGGAAATATGGTCCCTTCAGTGGGCTTTAGGTGCTAAGAGATATTAGGCAAGGGCTTGTGTGCCTGAAATGCCCAGTTTTGAAATCATACTGGTAAATTCAGTCAACAGCCTGAGACCTTCTGTCCTTGTTTCCCCGGTCAACCTGGGGAACAGAGGTGGTGAGAACACAGTCATCACTTAACCAGCTCCAAGCCCTGTGCACCATCTTATTCAATGCTAAGGAGAGCCATACTTTAAAAAAAAAAAAAAAAAGAAGAAGAAGTTAATCCATTTACATGGAAGAGAGAGAGTATGAAGGGGGAGGCAGAGGGAGAGGCAGGAGCAGACTCCCTGCTAAGCAGGGAGCCCCACACGGGGCTTGATCCCAGGATGCTGGGAACATGACCTGAGCCAAAGGCAGACCCTAACCAACCAAGCCACCCAGGCACCCCAAGAATCATACTTTAAAGAGATTATTTGGATATGTGTTTCTTATCAGCATCAGCCACCTCAAGTCCTTCATGGAATGAAGACAGGGATACATCTATGGACACCTAAGTTTTCAAGGTTATCTTATGTACCAGTAATGAAAATGAGGCATAACAAAACCTAACTAAGGTCATCAGCTGGTAAAGAATAGAATTCCAACTCGGAATCTGAGGGGAGAGGATCATTATTCCCTCCCCCCACTCCTCCTAGTCAAACTCCCAAGTAGTATCAAGTCCACCTCCCGTTTCTCAACCCACCCCTTCGCTCTATTTCTGCTGGTGCTTCTCTAGCACAACAGTCTCTGCATTGGTCTTCCTGCTGGATGGCCGGATTCATCCTTGAACAAGTTTGACTTTACCCTTTGCCTCACTCTTATCTTTTAATGAGGACCATAGCAGAACCTTCCTCCAGGGGTTGTTGTGGAATGCAGTGAACTGAGCACAGATAAATAAGTGCTCAGCACAGATAAATAAGCATTCATAAGGATACTTGTTACAATTCTCCAGGAAGCTACCAGGGTCATCTTGCCAGGTCGTACCCTGGCTTAAAAGTGTTGGATAGTACTTAGTTTCTTATTGTGCTTAAGGAGGAGCTTGGCGTTACAAGCGTAATGCATGAGGATCTTCATGGTTTGGCCCACTGTAGACCTCCAGCCCCTTCATTTTCCCACTGTTTCTGTTGCCTTCTGTGCTCAACCACTTTGAACTGCCATAGTTCCTGAAGGCACTGTGATATCCTCCTGACCTTGTGACCTCCTTCATCACCACACTTACTGGGCTAGAAACGCCTGTTAGACGCCTGTTAGACGGCAGGCCCATGGTGGCCAGAATAAGATGTTGGTCTTAGCCGTCACTCAACTCCCAAGAACTTAGCACGGTTCCTGACACACTGTAGGCTCTCATCGTTATCAGTTAGATGGACAGGTAAGTGCATCGGTGAAAAAGAAGGAGAGCAGGAAGGAAGGAAGCCATTAAACAGATCTGTGCTGCCAAAGTCCACTACTCTGGACTATGCCAGGCTGCTTGCCCCTCTCTCACGGAGAAAGTAAAGACTGTACTAAGGGGCTTGGGAACACCTCCATTGTTCCCTCCTCATTCCCACACTGATTTGCATTTTCTTTCCAGAACCCTAAGATTTGTAACTTTCTTGGTTAAAAATCCAAAGGACTCCACAGGGCAAGGAGCATGCCCTTTAGAGTGACATAGCAGGACTCAGCATCTGACCCCGTGTCCCTTTTCCCACCTCATCGCCCTCCTTTCTCTGCTCTGTTCACCTGTGCAACTTACAGCTGTTGGCCACTTGTCCGCATCTCTCTATCATGGATGAATCTTTCCAGACCTAGCTCAGATGTCACTACTTCCACATTTTCCTGATTCCCCCCAGGCACCCTTACAGATTATTTTCTCCTGACTCCAATTATGCTCCAAAAGCCTTCTGTCCTATCCCACCTCAAACTGGGCTGTATTGTTTGTCCCCCTGTTAGAATGGGAAGTGTCCAAAGGTGACAAATACTGACCTTAGAAACAACTCGGCCTTACCACTGTGAGTTGCACACATTTAGACAGGTTATACTTTATAAATTCAAACTGTATTATAAAGCTAAGCTTTACAAATTATACTCTCTAAGCCTCACATAGAACAATTTATAAAATTATTTGTGTAAAGGGGGTGGTCATTCCTACCTTACAAGTTGGCTCCTGGGATGCTGATCTAGCCCAGAGGAAAGACAGAATGGTAAGACAAAACTGTCCATGCAAGGATGCCTAGGTCCGGGAGAGCCAGAGAGGGGTCCATGGGATGTGGAGGGACCAGAAGACCCAGGAGTAAAGAGCATCATTGGGGTTTGTGAGAGAAGAGGTGCTTGGCCGGAAGGCCAGGGCCCAGACGGGGTGGGCACTGGCAGCTGGGCTGGTCCCTTCCTCGTACCACCGCACAGACAATGCCCTGACCCCCTGACCAGGATGTCCAAGGTCCAGGGTCCCTCACCTGTGCTGCACTTACACCCCGTGCTGTTCCCTGCTCTTGGTCCTTCTGTTCCCCACTGCTGAGATGAGGAGCCAGAGGAAGGGAAGCTCAGCTGTCCTGCTTTTTGCCGCTTCCACCGGAGACCCTATGAACTCCACAGCTCTGGTTTTCAGCCTTCTCCCAGCTGGAGGTGATTTAAGCTTGTTGGATTTATATAACATTGGGAAACGGTAAACTGTGTAAATTTGCTATGTTTTCCAGGGACAGTTATTTATGGAGAGGCATTTTTAACTCAAGTGCAGAAGTGTTAAATCATTATAATAAATTCATGCTATTCAGACTTTCTTACATTGTAATAAATTTTTTCTAAGCATGAATGAGGAGATCCATGATTCCTCTAATATACCATTATGTATTTCTTCTCAAAATGACACAACTTACTATATCAACTTGGAGAGTGATAGAAGGAGATTTACTGTGTTGGGGAAAATGTCAAGTAGCAAGGAGTGTCAGAAGGGTCTCAGGAGCAGTTACCCACCGCAGAGGGGTGCCTGGCGAAGGGGGCAACCCCCACATCTCCCAGCTGAGCTTCGGAAAAGAGCAGGGAAATGGGTGAGGGGCCCAGGTACTTCTGTCCCCCACGGTGGGAGGGGGAGTGTTGGAGTGGGCTGTCGCAAAAAGGAAAAGTCCCCTGGTCTTCCAAAACCATCAGTTTGGGTAGAGAGCCGCCCTCTCATCATCCATCTCCCTCCTCACTCCTCACCTGGACACTCACCAGACCAGAGGATTCCTAGCTTTCATCAGATTCTAAAAGTTCAGGACGCACAGTCTTCAGTAAACGCGGACGCACTTTTTGATCGCCCACTCTGCCCTAGGCAAAGTCCAGTGACTTCGTTCCTGACCCCCAGCAGCTCCCAGGAGCTATGTCGAGCTGCACCTACAGCTCCTACCGGCCAGTCACAGAATCTTCCCCGAAGATGGGACATTTTGGCTGGGCAAAGGCAGGTAGGACCTTGAACCTTGAACCAAGAGAATGTGAGTGGTCAAAATCTGGAATGACAGGAGAATCTGTGTCCTTAAGCTATCTTTGAGGGCCCCCAGTGAGACGTTTTCCCAAAAGCTTAGTATGCCACCAGCTCCCCAGGTAATGAGGAGACCGGGACCACCAGGCTTTCTTCTACTCCTCATGGAGACCTGGGGCAAGAGGTGGCCGAGGGGCCTTGCTGAGAGTGTGCTGGGTAGGGGGCCCATGGGAGGCATGCCCTGTGCCACCCCTCTTCTCATTCACTCAGCAAACATTGTGGAGGCCCTACCTTGTACCAGCACAAAATACACTCAAGTAGTTCTTGATTCAGGGGGATCCCTTGAAGCCAGAGTTCTCCTAAGTTTGCCCAGCACTCAGGCAAGACAGCAAGTGTCAAGATTCGCTTCAACTTCCACCCAGACTTGAGAGCAGAATTAAGTGGTGGGAACACAAGGCTGCATCTCTCACTCAGGTGGCTCTTGTCTCAAGAGCTAGCCTGAGGGCATTCGTGGTCTCCCTCCTCTGCCCTCTCTCTTCTCCGTGGCCCTTCCCAGCACTTAGCAGAGCGCTGGGCCAAATCCTTGAGAGCCAGGCACCTGCTCTCTTTGCAAAGGAGAAAACTGGCAGGGGCAGGGGTCTAAGCCTTTCCAGGACGATCTTCCGTCCTGCGGTTCGGTTGTGTTGTCTTAGTGTGAGGCTTGGGAGTACAGTCAGTGAAGAGTGGTCGTGCCAGAGCCTTGATGAGGTGATCTCTTCCAAAGTAACAGAGTGATGACAAGCACAGACTCTGCCAGCAGGGGACCTGGGCTCACACCCCAGCTCTGCCCTACCATGTGACTCTGAGCACCCCGCTCAGAACCACGGGGCCCAGCGTTGTTGGGAAGATGACTGGGGTGGGGTTGGTGAAGTAGGCAGGACAGCGTGTGGGTCAGCAGTAAGTGGGCTGTTCTGAAACAAGGCCCGGTGTTTCCCAGCATATTCCCCACCTACCTAGACACCTTGGCCATTCTTCCGAAGGCTGGGGTCCTTTCCCCCTCCACGGCCCCCACCCTTGGGGTCTATGGAACCCTTGCTCACCTTCTAACACTCAGCCCCAGCGTCTCCCTCTAGGCTGGGCCACCAGCCTCCCCTCCTCGGGGCTCCCTGGGCCCCTGGACCACGCTGTCCCACAGCTGTATCGGCTCGTCAAGGAGCCTCCTAGGGTGGAAGGAGAGCCGCTGATTTGGAATCTGGGCTCCATTGCTACGTTGCAGTGTGACTTGGGGCAAGGTACTTACCTTTCCCAAGCCTCTGATTGTTGGTCGGTAAAGGAAGGTGAAGGCACTCTGCAGATAACTTCCAGGGTTAGAGAATACCCGTAACACACTTGGCATTGTCCTAGAACGCGGCTGTGACCATTATGTCTCCCTGAATCCTTAGCACAGTGCTGGGACTTGGGGAAAAGATGCACTCCCCATTCCAAGATGACTTTCTTTAAAGAGTAGGATAAATGGAGACCCAAGTCTCACCCAAGGAGAAGGCCCAGCAGCGGGACCTGAGACCCTCAGCGGCACTGGCGAGTAGCACAGAAGGTAGAATGCGTCCACCTGGTGGCCCTCGTGTTGGTTCCCGTGGCGTCCCTGCCCCGCCCGTGCAGAGTGAATACGAAACACAACTGCCTGGCCTCTGAAGGCCTTCTTTGGACCCCAGGAGGAAGAGGAAATGGAAGGGTCACAAAGTTGGCGGCACCTGCGTCCATGGATTCCCTGCCACCCTGGTGCCCACAGTCCTGGTGTTGGGCCCCAGGAAGAGGTAAGGAGGGAGGGCAAATGGCAAAGAGGATCCACGTGGAGACTCTGGAGACGAGAGGAATCCTCCTACCTCAATTAGTGGAGTATGGCGCTCTCAGAAATGGTTACATTTTCCCCTTGATTTTTGAGTGATGGAGAACCAGTTTGCGTTGATCCTAAGAATTTGCTTCTAGTTTCCTCAGAGTTCAGTGTACTGGGGAAAACAGAGCTGACACAAGCTCAAAAGGTTTTAAACCCCACGTGGCTGCATAAACTGTTAATAAATATTCCATTTATTTCCACTGAACTTCCTCTCCTTGCGATGAATAAAAGCCAACTGGGTCTTCGGGCTTTTCTGTTTCCCTCCATGCTCCCCTTCGGTCCCCACGGCCAGCAAGGGCGACTAGGCAGGGAGAATTCTGGACTCCTTAGCAGCACGCTTAGTACGTGTCACTCACTCATGTCTAAGAACCCCAGCCCCAGCCCAGCTGACGGAGAGGAGGAAAGGACCTTTCCTGGCACCAGAGTCCACATAGATATTTCCCAAACGTGAAACTGGATCGTTGAGAAACCCACGAGAAGAAGTGGGGAGCAAGGAGGCAGGACACCACATCGGAGGAAGCTGCTGTGTGGGGGTTCACAGTCCCGGGGGGTGGGATGGGAGAAGAAGAGCCCCCACCACTCTGCAGACACCGTGGGCCCTGACCCTGCATCGTCTGGGCAAGAGACTGCACCTTTCAGAGCCTATTTCCTCATTCGTAAGACAGGGACGAAAACACCCACCTCAGACAATTAGGTGAGACTATAATTAAGCGCTCCACATGGGATCTGGCTCAGACCAAGCACCCCTAATGGTAGCTACACCCATGGTTCCAAGAGAATGATAGAGCGTGAGCAGAAGGTCCCCGAGTCCTCTACCCAAATGGTGGGGACCTGAGCTCCCGCAGGCCTGGCCTGGGACTCCCACAGGCCAGCTCCCATCACCGCCAGGCTCTGGGTCTCCCCACTGAGTTCTTTATGCCAAGGCACCCCACATGTACGCATTTAAATGGGGTAATAGAAAAAACTGATAACACTGGCCAAAAAGGGTGGAAAGACTTTTCACCGGAGACTTCTTCACACTTTTGTGAATTTTGAAATATGTGAATATGTTACCTTTAAAAAAAAAAAGTAACATTTTTAAAATGCAAAGACCAAATTAATATGCAGCCTGAGGCCGCATGACCCCAGAGGAGAATTGGCTGTAGACAGTAACAGCCACCGTGGCGCCGGGAACGCTCTCGGGAGAAAGGGCAGAGAGAGGAAGGGGCACGGGAGCAAGCAGCTAATTGGGGTCCCTGGGAAAAAGCGTGAGCACCCAGAGACAGAGGTGTGTGCACCTCCGCATGACAGGAATTCTCCGGGAGTGTCGCGGGGCTGACTGGACTGTGAGAAGGTGGCTTGCAGTGGTCCGACGTCAAGTTCAAGCTTGCTTCAGTTGGGATGTGAATTGTCAATGGGATGGAACTAAGGAAAGGGAAGAAGGGGACTGAAGCTTGAAGTGTTCACTGCACCTGTACTATACCATCAGAGAATTCCTAGCTCAGAATCTTTGGGGTGGGAGGAAGCTGGGCTTGGCGGCGTCTCATGGACTCCTGACAACTCTTGGGTGGTGGTATTATTATCCCCCTTTGAGAGAGGAGACTGGGGCTCAGAGAGGTTAGGTGACTTTTCCAAAGTGACACAGAAGATATTTGAAAGAACTGGAGTTTGCATCCAGTCAGAAGTCAAAGCCAATGCTTTCTTCACTCTTGATACACTAGTCTCGGAGCCCCCTTCTGGTCTGGGCAAATCCTGGTGGGAACCCCACAAAGGGTGCAAGCCGAGAGGGGGATGTTTGGAGCTCCCTAAGGGATGAGGAGTTAGGATCGCATGAGGGAAGAGGAGTTGGGGTGATAGGAGGGGACTGGGGTGCTGGGGCAGAGGGCTGGAAAGTAAAGGGAGGACTCACCAAAAGAAGGGAGGGCAACTTAGAAAAGCCAACGGAGGGCAGAGGAGGGAACTCTCAAGCAAAAATCCTATACTTGCAAATACTCATCTGAGGGGAAAGGGAGTGTCAGCTACACACTTATTCCAAATGTGCTATCATTACTTAAAGAGCATTTTCAGAATCCTCCACTTTGGAACGTGTCCTCAGCTGTCTGCAGTTTGTGCTGTCCTTCCTTCCCTCATTCATTCTTGCTGGCAGTGAAGCCATAGTGGTCGAAAGGCCAAGTGCCAGGAATGAAGAGTCTACCAAAGTGTGTGTGGGGGGGGTGGGGTGGGGGGTATCAGCTGTAGCCAAGGCTTTTCATTTGAGGGTGGATTCCATTCTTCAAGACAGACAAATGGTCTTCCCAGCCAAGGCTGATATGTCACCTTGGGCAGGGCTGGGTCCCAGAGCTCACCACCCAGCTCGGGGGTGGAGTGGGGTTGGGGCGGGGGGGATGCTCGCTTGGGTTCAACCTGGTGTAATTGCAACGCTGGCCCAGCAGACCCCATGCCAGAGGGAGCTGTCACTGTGCCCAGCCCACTAGCAGCAGAGCCTGGGAGGCAGGCGGCCAAGGGGCCTGGAAGCACCCACATGGGCACGGAGGCTCTGGGGCGTCTGCGTCTCTCTGTACCCTGTGCGTGGGTACATGGGATCCAGCTCAGAACAGGACAAATGTCAGATCTTTATAAAAACCTAGAAGCAGAAGGGAGCTATTCACTCAACGTTCTCACTAAACATCTTCTTTTCATATTAGTATCACACAGTAAGAAAGGGAGATGGGAGAGAAAAGTGAGTACGAAGAGTGGATGGAGAGCTGGAGGCCTTTGAAAGTCACTGGGAGCAGGGGCTGGAAGGAGCCCTGGGGTCTAACCAGGCACCAGCACCGGCACGTGTGTATGGCTGATGGAGACCACCAGTTCCCCCCACCAGCAGCATGGGTGCAGCTAGCTGCCCCCTCCCCCCAGGCCACAGCCAGCCTCTAGACTAGAACGTTGCATCAAAAATGTTGAGGGCAAACTGAGATACCTATCAGTAAAATGACTTGATATCGAGGATTTGCTTCAAAATAATTCATGAGTTGAAGCTAGGTGGTTGGGGTGGGGGGGTTCTTGGGGGGGCTCCATTGGTGAAGTGCCTGACTCTGGGTTTAGGCTCATGTCATGATCTCAGGGTCCTGAGATTGAGCCTGCGGCTGGCTTGGCCGAGCTCAGCAGCAAGTCTGCACGAAGACCTCTCCCACTGCCCCTCCCCACTTCAGGCTCGTGCACGCGTGTGTGCTCTCTCTAAAATAAATAAATCTTCAAAGAAAAAAAGAAAAGCTAGGTGGTACATGGAGGTTCGTAATGTAAGGATCTCTACTTTTCATCATGCTTGAAATAAAAAAAAAATGTATGATAAAAAGGAAAAAGTCTTTTAAATGGAGGAGCTAGGCAGAAATCAAAAACTGTAGGTAGAATGCTAGCAGAGTAATCTAAGCCATAAAACATTGACAGAAATTAATGAGAAGTGTGTCTTGGGTTTTCTTAAATAACACTGCAGATCAGGAGTTCCGAGCCCTGGGGATGATGGAGGAGCTGTGGTCTCTGAGCCCCTGTGCGAAGTGACCTCATAGTTGTCAAAGAATCTGTGACTTTGCCCCAGAGGTTAATAATTGTATTCTCTTAAATACGCGATGCATTCATTAGTCACTGGGTGTGTGGTTTTTAAGGAAAGGGTTTATTTTCTAGAACTGGCACATTCACATCTGGATCCCGTCAGCCATACCTGGAACAGGACGTGGGTCAACCCGCTTCATGGCCCAGTTCCCTGGGGGGCAGTTCCCAGGGGCCACAGGACCCTGAGCTTCAGCAGTGGAGGTCTGGGAGAGCCTGGCAGAGAAGGATACCCAGTGGGGAGGGGAGGCCAGTGAGGCCCCTGGGGTCTGAGCATGGAAGGGGGAGGTGGTGTGGAGGCTGCCATCCTCTGGCTTTCGGCTGTGAATGTCCAACAGAGCCATGGTTTTGAATAGTCTGAGCTACAAAGCCCAGGGTATTCCTTAGAAATCACCTACCCGTTCCTCACAGGGGAGCAAAACACCCGATGTGATGTCATGCCCCTTGCAGTGACTTCTGTTAAGAAGACCAGTGCCCCACAGGCTCCCCAGAACAGGCAGAGAGCTCTCTCACCTGGGCTTACAACCTGGTGGGCAGGAGAAGTGGGGTTCATTTAGGGGACCGTGAGGGTCTCGTCGTGGAATTATCTCCACAGTTAAGGCTTCAAGTTCTGCCCCATTTCCTAAAGCATTAGGGCTAACATTTCACAGGCTAGTGCGAGAAACAAGAACTTGGCCCTTGGACTTGGGAACAGAGCGGGGAAGAGAGCATGGAATCTGGGGTCCAGGTACTACTCAGGAGCTGGGGCTCTGACTTCAGCTTTCTATGACTTTGCTTCAGGGGACACATCTGAGGGCAGAAGTCACTCCCACTCTCCCACAGGAGGGCACAGACAGGCTAGAGAAGGTCTGTCCCAGGACAGGGGCTGATGAAGGCTTGAGGCTGAGTTGCCTCTGTTTGGGCTCTCAAAAGGACCTGCAGCCTTCCTGCCACTTCACCTCCAAGCCCGTTCCATCCTTCCTCCTCTGGAACCCCCTCAACACCCAACCAATTTCCTTCTCAACCCCTCCCCCTGGCTTTCAGGCTTTGGAAGTCTGTGTCCTGACCAAGAGGTGGGAACACTCCAGGAAGCTCCTCCCTCTGCGCCCCTCCCCCTCCCCGAATCCCGGAGCCTGAGGGCACCCTCCAGAAACCGATTTCTCCAGCCATGTCAATGGCCAATACAGTGCAAGGTTCAGGACCGAGAGAAAATACTTGGTGGCAAGTTTGGAGTTGTGCCCTTGTCCTTCCTTGATTGTGGTCCCTGCCTCCTCTGCCTCCTTCTGTAATGCCTCACAGTGGTTCATGCCCCTACCCCAACTCAGGACAAGTGGCCTCAGTCCCCTCCTGTCAGGGAGGAAAGGGGGAATTTCTGTTGCATCTGGAGACTAGGGCCAATCCCGCCCAGAAACCAAAAGAATGGGTTTGCAATGGAGATTTTCAGAGACACACCACAAGGTGTTTCACAGTGTGGCAGGGGACCTCCTTTCTCTGCCCCATCATCTCCCGGAAAGCACTCCCTACAGCTTAAGTTCCAACCCAGGACCCGGGTAGCACACGGACCCCACAGAGAGAAGGACCAAGCTATCGCCAGTGAGCCAGCGAGGCACAGCTGGCCAGATTCCGAGAAGCACAGACCACTGAAGAAGTCTTGTTTTTGTTTTTGTTTTTGTTTTTTTAAACTGTGCTTTATTTAGGGCTAAGCTGGAGAAAGCGTCATCCAATAGTTACAGAAGGTTACAAGGAGTTTTAGGGAGTTGAGTGTGAAAAGAGCAGTTGTACTGAACTGCGGCTGTTTTTTTTTTTTTTTTTACAACATCTGGACATCCTAAAAGGAGGAGCCAAGAGAAAGAAAAAGAAAATTTTAAAAAATGATAATTAACCAACGAAATAGACAGAAAGAAAGGAAAGGCAGGAGGCCTAAGAGGAACCAGACAGTTGTTCGTCTAAAGCAAAAAAAAAAAAAAAAAAAAAAAGGAGGGGTTGGTAAGTCCGAGAGCCCCCTGGCCTCCAAATGACCTGGACATCAATGAGAGGAGGGTATCAAGGCAGAATGCCAAAGCAAGTCTTCCCAACGGTGCAAATAAATTATAATAAATATGTTATACTTTAAAATATATGTGTTCTTAAATAATTCAGTGTTTTTTTCTGATTCTGAGTTTTTTTAAGCAATGTCTTTTTAACTGCTCTAAAGTCATTTACCAAAGATAAATATCGTGCTTTCATTAAATAGTTTTCCTTGTTTTTTTCTCTATCATTACAATTAAAAGTCCTACAAAATATGCAAATTTATTTACAGAAAAACAGAGCCGGCATCATTTAAACATCCCTGTTTTTCAAAATTCCTTGTAAACAGTTTCAGAAATTCTTCAAAGATTGTTTATTTTTCTCTCTCTTGTTTAAGGTTTTTGTGTGTGTGTGTGTTGTTTAGTTGTTTTACGATGAATTTCCCAGGTCTCCCTTGCCCGGAAAGTCTCTGGAGCAAGCATGGAAGGCGAGTGAAGCGGCAGGTGTCGAGGGCTTGCGGAGAGCGGGCGAGCGCGCGCAGCTCCGGAGCGAAGCAGGCGAGGGCGGGCGGCGGGCCTTCCAGCGACGGCGCGGCCCCCACCGGCGCGGTGAGCGGCCGGGAGACCGCAGGTCTGGGCGAGTCCGGCCAGGCCCTCGGGGTGCACGGCGTCCGACAGCACTCGCGGGGAGAAGGGATCGATGCTCAGTCTAAACTCTACAAAAGTACAGTCCTACAACATCTGGGATTTTAGCAGTAACGCTAACTTCTATAGGTTTTTTTTTCCTTTTTTTTTTTTTTATTTTTTGCTTTCCTCTAATTTTTCTTCTATTATATAGGTATTTTAAACTTCTCCTTTTTTAAAATTCTGTACAACTATTATGATTTTAAGAGGGGGAAGAGTTAGAAGCATTTACAGACTTTTCACAACAATTCTCTTGCCTTGTAAGTCCCTTTTTTCCCCTCCTTGTTTCCTCACACTTCACGGTTAATGAGTTTTAATATTTTTGTTGCTTTCCCCAAATATCCACCAATTTGTTCATCTTAACAGCTCCATCCAGACATATAATACAGAAAACCATAGGAAAGTGTCATAGACTTGAATGAGGGTAATCAAAGCGCCTCTCAAAGTATCAAAGAACTATTATCTTGCTGTTTTAAAAGCATTGAAGCATTATTTTTCCTTTTTTTTTGTTTTTGCTTTTTTTTGTTTTTTTTTAAATTTTTTTTTATTACATTTTTTCATAGAATCGCTCTAAGCTGTTTCAAGAACAGCCACGAGGCAGGAAGGAGGTTCTCCTCCATCCCCCTCTATTTGACATAGAGCTACACAGCTGCAATAAAAAGTTTGGTCCTTTGGTCCCTAAATAGCTAAAGGAATGACAGATAGAGATGCTCAGCAGCGGCCTCCCAGCCGCCCCCTGGGGACCAAGCCCCGCCACACCGCTTGCCCCAGCCTGCCTCAGGCGCCCACGGGCTGGAAAAGCCCCAGGGATCGGTAAGCAGCGTCTCTTCCCACTTCCCAGCCCTTCGGCCTCCCCATCTGGTCTCAAGTTATTTTGTTTTAAAGTTGCCTTTTTTGTTTTTTTTTTTTTTCTCATTTTTCTTCATCTTCTTGGGTCATATATATTTTCCCCCAAACACGTGCCCTCTGAACTCCACAGACGCTATACTTTCCTTGAAGAAATGTTACAGTCACAGAAAGTGTCTGGAGTCTTCAGCTTGATTGATATTGGCTGATATGTCAAAGGTGTCATCCAACAGTTCTCATTTATAAATATATATAGAGAGAGGTTTGTTTTTTAATGTAGCCCGTTCAGCATCCTGCCCTAAAATGAAGAAAATCAGGGCTGATTAAGCCAAGAGAGGAAACACAAAATGCATCCAAACACCAAAAGGACCCTGCCTTGGGGAGCTCTGGGGGATGGTGGGAGGGAGGGGAGAGACCAGTATGAGAATTAGTCATGATCATGATACATAAAAAAGAAATTGACTCTTCTGTTCAGAGTAAGAAACCACTGGAGGTCTAGTGGTGATGACTGTAGCTGAGGTTTGGTTGTTGGGAGAGGGGTCTCGATTTGGGTTCCTTTCGAGTTCTGGAATGGGGGGGTAGCTGGATCTAAGGGAAGAATTTGGGACTGTGGGATATGAATTCACAATTAAACCGATGTCTGAGGGATCTAGCCCAGATACAATATGTATACAGAAGCCTAGCAAACAAGACAGCAAAAATCTAGCAACCTAGCCCCCTCCTCCCCAGCTTGAGGAAAAGAAGCAAGACATCCGTGACATGAATTTTGCTGAACCCTTGCCCAGTTTCCAGCCAACCGCTTCTTTCCCAAGGTCAGTAACTATTTGCGAGGCTATGTATATATATGTATATCTGGATATATGTGTAGAATATATTCACCTGCACATATGTGGATATACATGGATATGTGTGTATGTATATGCATAGATACACACATACACACACACACACACATAATATTTTTCTCATACATGCCAGGGAATTTAGAGGAAATTCGGAACTTCAAGGGAGCGGATGGGAGAACCTAAAAAATGTTAGAACGGATTTCATCATCAAGCTCAGATAAATTAACTCAGTTCTTGATTTTGTTTTCAATGGTGACTTTTCATTTGTTTTGTTTTGCTTTTAAGGAAAAAAAATCATGATCTGACTAGAATCAGAAGGAGAATGCTTAATCATCGTGAATTAACAAATGAGACTCATCTCCATTATAGCAAGCAGCTTCCACTTATACATGGGGGTGACTGGTTACATTGAGAAAGTTAGAACTGCAAAGCCCCCAGTTGAGGGGACAACGTCATGCGTATATCAATCCATGCTGGCAGGTTTTTCACACTGTTGATTCAACAAACAGCAAACCGTACACAGCAGTCTAAACAATTACAACACCAAAGAAAATAATAATAAAATTAAAAAACACTTGTCAAGGACCCTTTTTCAGTTGTAAACAAAAAGGTGCATTTTGCTTTTGTCAGTACTGTTTTTTCCAAACCAACCAAAAAGTCCCCCCCCCACCCCCAGTCCCCCGCCTCCCCGCCCCACATTTAATTTAGCAGAGGTGGCTACAATACAAACCTTACAATAGTTACCAGGCTCTCTCTCAGAGGCCTCTGGCTTTGTACTCTAGGTTTTTTTTTTTTTTTTTTTGGTTTAGAATTTTTTTTTTTTTTTAATCATTCTGTTACAGTAGAGATTTTGGTTTTCGTTTTCGTTTTCATTTTTCCTTTTGAAGTGAGATTTAAAAATAGCCTAACTGGAAAAAGACCAGACCTAGGAAAAGTGTCAATTGAAAAAGGCCCCCAAATTTCTAGAAAAAAATAAAATCACAATATTTTCAAGTGCAAGGAAATCAACCACGCATAGATTTTTTTTTAAGATGTTTTCCTTATTTTTAAGAAAAAAAATAATGGTTTGCACAGTTAAGTGATCCCATGTTCGATCATTCAGGAATTCATCTTTATTTTTACTATTTTTTTTTTTTTGGTTCTTTTGTTTTGTTTTTTTCTCTATGTGACATCTAGAGAAGCATCAAAAACGCTGAACAAGAAAAACCAAACAACAGAAAGTAAAACCACTGCAAGCACCAAGAACAAAACAAAAATGAGCACAGCAAAAAAGATTGTGGCAGCACAAAAGTCAAGAGAATGCACGTGTGATCATGACGGGCCAATCATCAACTGATACAACATCCAAGAAAAACGCTCCAATCACAGCACCTCCACGAAACTTGACGGCAATTGTCATGCAACCGATTCTTAGCCTTGTTACATGACGCCATCATGTCACACTGTGAACTTTGAGTTGATTTGAACTTACGGATGGGGGACTGTTTTCTCCACTCTCATGTGATTACGTGAACTTTATTCCTAGCTCAGCGCGAGACTGTGGTGGATTTGACTGGCCCTGGTTGGGTTGTTGGAATTTGATTGAATGACAAAAGAAGAAAAGATTTTTATATATATTTATATATGTAGAGAGAGAGAGAGAGAGAGAAAGAAAGAGAGGACAAGAGAGTGTGGGCAAAGGGGAGGGAAGAGGCAGGGGGAGGTCGGGTGGGGTCGGGGACTGTGGGAGGGCAGGGACGGTTGGGAGGAGGATGAAGAAGGGCAAGGAAAGGTTAAAACAAAATCAAAAGGAAAAATATTTATACAGCACCAGACCACAGCATCAATCTAAAAGCTCTGATGAAAGAACAGCAGTCAAATCATAAGAGAACCGAAAAGAACTCAAAGGATGGAGGAAGCCGGCAGACAAACGACATGGGCACATCAACACACACACACGCACACACATACGCACACACGGTTGTATATGCAGACACATGGTACACTGTGAACAGTAGCAGAACCTCACACAGGGCCACTAAGGGCATCCATCATGCGTCAGGGACAGGAGGAGGGGCGTGGGCAGTTTGGCGAGAGGGCTAGGAGAAACTAAAACAGCCCCTCAAACCACCGTGGCCAGCAAGCAGATCAGGCAGCACACTCTCTGCTTTGTATCACCTTCGATTATACAAGGCGGGGGGGGGGGGGGGGGCATGCTCTCCACACCCCCCACCCCAGCCTCCTGTGGCCTCAGCCTGTGGACCAGCAGGGGGAGCCTGTCAGGGTCACCCTGAAGGCAGGGCAGATCCAAGGCTGGCTACAGCGACTTGCATCCGGGGAGCCCAGCCACTCAGTCCTCCCGCCCCAGTGGTCCCACCTTGCTCCCCAACCCCAACCCCAGAGAAGGGCCTCGCTGCTGCAAGAGCACCCACTGTGTGAGGTTACGGGCCTCTCCTCTTCTCCTATGCTCAACCCTCATGTCTTAGAACCTTCAGAAAATGAACACACTCAGTTTGGAGATGGAGAGTAAATCATATCCGTGTTACTGGAATTCTATGGATACCCCTCGGCATTGCTGATTTCCTTTCACGGTCAGCTCATACCCTTCCCTTTGCTCCCAAGGTGGCCGGCCAACGTGGCCAAAGTGATGCTGCTTCCAGGCACGTAAAGCCTTTAGAAGGCTCCGCGGTGCTGACCATGGAAGGGCTGGATGGAAGCCTATTGAGCACCCTGCAGGGTGGGTAGTGTGAGAAAGGACAGTCCATCAGGGAGGGGAGTGCTACGGCCCTGGTCTCCAGGCTCTGCGGCTGTCTCTTCTGGTCTGCAGCCCTCCCCTCTATCTCCTCCTCCTCCATTCCCTACACTCCTGCCTGTACATCTTTCTAGACTACCCCATGTCACAGGCCTTCACCTGCCGTCTTTACTGGGGGAGCCCTAGGTGACTGGGGCTGTGTCCCCTTCTCATCACATTTTTCCACCTTGAATTATCTTCTGCCCTCCTCACCACTTCATGGCCCTCTGCCCCAACCTGGGAATTTGGGGGTTCCCAGCCCTACCCCCTGCTCATGGTTCCTGCGGAGCTTGCTCCCCAGCCCCCAATCCCTGAAGCCCCTGTGCCCGGCTCATCTGTCCACCATGCTGCTACACAGCGCAGACTTGCTCTTTCAGCTCTGTGTCTTTCTTCAGGGATTGTGGAAGGGGTGTCTGGGATCTGAAATGTCACTGTGGATAAGCTACCAAGTCGCTGAGGGGTGACTATTTTAAGGACATACCCAGCCTCCAGCTTTGCCTTCACAGAAGAGCTTTTCCTCCACGGACCCCTGCCCACCTGCCCATGCGGGCAGGGCTCTTGCTCTTCCAGCAGCAGGTCTCCTGCACTCAGACCAGGGCCTGCTGCTTGCCCAAGAGGTCCTGACACACCGCCCTCCCCTGCATTCCCAGCCCTTCCCAAATGCAAACCCTTAGACCAACCCAGGAGATCCAATAGGCTGGTCCCTTTGGGTGGGGGAAGAGACCTAAGAACTGAGGAGGACAGGGCCACCAGGTGTCAGCTATGGCAACTGCAACTAAGCAGCCCACGGAGGACCCCACTCCTTTCCCCACCCCCCACTACTGAGCATGTCGTGGGTGCCCATTCCTCCCCACTGGACTAGCTTCTGTGCCCTCCCTCAGTCGGCTTATAGCAGCCCTTTGGTGCCTGCGCTGTCCTGGGTGCTGAAGATCCAAGCTGATCATCACACCCACCTCCTCAAAGCGCCACATGGGGAACTTCTCATACACACTCTTGCCCCTCACACACACACAGGCTTGGCCCAACACACAAACACACTGTCACACTCATTCAACTCCTTGGGAGCCTCCCCAAGGCTCTGTACGTGCACAGCTGACTAGCTGACTATTCTCTTTATTAGGGGACAGCTGGACCCCAGCCTGCAGGGGTGACCCCTTGTTGGCCACTCTCTCAAAGATCCTCACAAAGCACAGTCCCAAGAGGTGGCAGCAGGGTCACTGACCAGCAAGGGGGGCTTGAATCAGGCCTGGGAAGCTCCAACTCACGACCTGGGAGAGGAAATTATTGTCAGCTGAGCCAATTCAGATGCCAGGTTCTAAACACAGCTGGGCTCCAGCCAGAGACGGCCCAGATCCAAAGTCACCGCCCAGCCCCATGCAGGTCAGGCCCAAAGCACCCGCACCTACACAGCTCAGAGCAGACACCGTGCAAAGCACAGCTCAGAGCAGACACCGTGCAAAACGCACTCAGAGCCACAAACCCAGGACCCAGAAGAGAGAGGACTCCCACTGAAGTCAGACACACTGCTCAGTGTCCTCCAACCACAGAACCACAGTGCTGGGAGTCTGTGACCCTGCTCTCAGCTTGGGGCCCAGTGCGTGCTACTGATCTCTGTGGCAGGACAAGGGACTTGGGTATTCTGCTCACTGGCTATGGCCCTGGCCACAGTGTTGCCCAGTCTTTCCACCTTTGCTTCCTCCCTCTTTGTTTCCTGGTGAAGATTTATTGGAGAAACCCCCACCTTAGTACAAGGTAATGAGCCCAAGCAGCCAGAGGAGCAGGGGTGTCAGGGGAACAAGGAGTGGGCGGGGCATCACAATGTCAGAAGACATCAGGATTTGGGGAGCCAACCTGACACTACCCAGGCCGCACATTATGGAACCAACACCCAACTGCGCTCCCCACGGCTGCTCTGCTGGGGCCCCCTCCTTCCCTAGACCTGCCACACTTTTGTCCTGACCTGGCTCTGGCCGCCATGGTGACTTCGCCTTCACCACTGCAGGTGGTCAGCCAGGCCCTGAGATCCCTCCACCCCACAACCCCTTAGCTCCCGGCTATGGTTTGTCCCTCCACTGGCCCTGCTCAGGTTAGCCCTGCTCTTCTGAGCCTCTAGGACTCATCCTTTACCAGGCTGTAAAACGGTGGGGGTTTTTAGCTGCTTTGGCACGCTGTTTCCTCCACTTCTCGCTGCAGTCCCCGAGTCTGCGCCTTGTCTCAGCACCTCCTTCTGCTTCGGCCTCTAACAGTCTTAAGTTGGAAAGCCTGAAATCACCTTTTGTTAAAATGCTGTCTAAATGGATTAAAGGTCAACTTTATTTGTAGGAGTTCTGTTATGTCATAATTTTCTAGAAGACTGCTTAAGAAGAGAGGAGCCCAGAGAAGTGAGATGTCATGACATTCCCCCTCAGATACTCAAGACAAGACTCTGGAGTGGGAGAGTTGGGGTGAGGATAACGGGGTGGGGGGTTGGGGACCATTCTTCTTACGTAAAGGCACTTAGGAGCACTGTATCTGGAATGAAGCTCCAGCTTCAAATCATGGCTCTACCACTCAGTAGCTGATAGGCAAGTAATGTAATCTTTTGTGCTCCATCTTTAAAATGGGAATAAAGACAGAGCAGTCACAGCGATACAGCTGCACTATGGACTTGTAACCCGTAAGAACTATGCCTCGTGTGCTCTTAAGCACACATGAAGTCTGGGTTCCCGGCTGTCTTGTCTTGGTTTTCCCTTGGGGAAGAACCCCTCTGTATTCTAAACCACGCCTCTCAAGCCCTCACTCCAACTACCAGTGTCGGCTACTTCTACCCCGTGGGCCACTTCTTACCTTCTGTCCCACACAGCAAATCTGCCTTACTTAGCCCTTCCCCTGGGAATTTCTCTGATCTACAGGTCTGATCTATCCTTGCTTGGGTTTTACTTGCATGTAGGTCTAGGAGGCTAAGACAAGATGCTTTCACGAGAGACACAAAACACACCCACAGGGGCCCCTCAGTATCTCAGGGCATGGCCCTGAAGCACACCCCGTACTAAAAAATCCTCTGATGACTCTAACACCTTGGTTTTATTTATGTAGAAATGGAAGTCCAAGAGATTGTGCCTTCGTGGCAGAGCTAAGTTTATCTATGATAAAAGGCTCTCTGTCCGGAAAGGGCTGCTCTTACTGACTGACCCCTAACTCCTACGGAAGTGCACCCCCTTGCAGACTGCGTCCTGTGGTCTGTGTTTGCTGAGCCCAGAAGCTCATGCAGGCAGGATGGTGACCCCCTCATCTCTGCAGGCCAGCACCAAGCCCAGTGCCAGTCTGGGAAGGTGCCACACTCTCAGTGAATGCAGGTGTATGCATCTTCACAGGAGCCAGAGATGGGCAGGGCGGAGAGCTCAGGGGTCAGGAGAGGTGGCTTTTGCTTTATCAGTCTTGCAGAGAGCAGAGGCTCAGCACCCTCTCTGAGAGAAGTGAGAGCTGCTGCTCCTGGGTGGCTGGAGGGTGTCCTGCTGATAGGGGTGGGGTTTGAGAGGAGACTAGGAAACTGAAGATCTCCCTCCCAAACTCCAGACTCTGAACCTCCACGTGAGTGGCTAGCTCTCATGTGCAGGGCCCATTCTTTTTCCCCAACCCTTCCTCATCTCGAGTCACGGTAACTCTGTTCTTCCAGTTTCTGGGGCCAAAAGCTGGGGGTCATCCTTGACTCCTTCTGTCACACCCTCCTCCAATTCATTATAAAAGGCTTCCTGGCTCTGCCTTCCAAAAACACCGAGAACACAACTCCCTCGTACCACCCTGGCTGCTGCTGTCCCGGACTGAGTGGTCCATGCGCTAGACTTCTGCTGGGGCTCCTATCAACACAGCAACCAGGGATCGCTCTGACTTGCAATAGGTTCGCCACTCTTCTACTCAGAGCTCTGCAGCAGCTCCCCAGCGCCCACTCCCTTAGCCTATACAATGGCTGCCAGTGGTGGTCCTCCTCACCTCGGGATCCCCTCTCCCGCCATGCCCCCATGCTTGCTCCCCTCCAACCCCCTTGTTCTGCTATTCTCCACCACACCGCCCCGCCCTCTCTTTGGAGCCTTTGCACTGGCTGTCCCTTCAGATGAAAGACTCGCTCCTCCAGATGCTGGCATGGCTCCCTGTCTCACCTGCTCCAAGTCTTTCCTTGAATGTTACCTACTCAACAAGGCCCACCGTAACTACCTGATTTAACTGTAACTAACATTTCTGACACACTGTATAATTTACTCTTTGGTCATATGTGTTTGTTTATTGTCTGTCCCTCCTTCTAAGGATGAGGGTTCTTGTTAGTCTTATTCGGTGCTGAGTCCCAAGTACCTAACAGTACCTGGTGCACAGTACTGCTGATGGAAGCAGAGGGATAGAGGACTGGGAGACCTGCCTCTGGCCTGTGGGTGAGCTGGGCCTATAGGAGTGCCCAGCAGTGTGGGATATCAGGCTGAAGGAGGGCTGGGCACATCTCCCCACCACCACCCCCTTTCCCAGGAAGCTGCTTCACCCAGGGGAACAAGTGGCCTGGAAGAGAAGTAGCCCAGTGTGTCTCCAGCCACAGGGCAAGACCCAGACTGAGCAGGAAGGGGTGACAACTGCCCACTCATCAGAGCCTGCAGTAAAGCAGACAGGGTAAGTGGCCCCAGAGCTAGGCCATCACCCTCCTCAGCTTCTGCCCCAGACTGGCTGAGCTACAAAGAACTGGAGGGGCGAGGAGGTCAAGTGTCTAAAGGCCACCAGCCTTCAAGGCAGGAGACATAGAAGGAGAGAGCCAGAGAGTCTAGGAGAAGGCCCCAGGAGACGTGGACAGCTCCCCCTCCCAAACTCTCCCAGTACTAAGCTTGCCACAGGCTCGTCACAGGCTCACCCCAGGGTCTTCTGGCAAACAGGACTGCCAGTGCAGACCTCCTTGATGCACGGCCCAGGCCTCGCCCCACCTTCTCAGAACGGTTCCCTCACACCTGCTTCTCCTGGCTCTGCAACAGGGGGATGGCCACGCCCATTTCTGCCGGATGTCCACAGCTCTAGGCCTGCCCCCAGGCATCGGGTGAGGAGCAGGTCGAGCTGGGCGCAGCGGGTCCAAGGCAAGCGAGGGTCCAGTTCAGGAAGGCCAGAGGAGGCGGCGGGTCCGATCGGTGCCCCTTCTCCAACCCCCCGTCCCCGCGCCCCGGCCGCCCCCGGTTACCTGTGCGAGTCCTGGTCTCCCCCGGGGGACGCTCCCGCCGGCGCTCAGTATGGGCGATTGGCGTCTTTGGGCCGCTTCAGCTGCACCTTGAGCCTCTTCATGCCGATCTGGAAGCCGTTCATGGCCTGGATGGCGGTCTGCGCGCTGGCCGGGTTGTCGAAGCTCACGAAGCCTGGCGAGACACGAGGGACGAGGGCCTGGGTTTCCACGGGGCCGCCCCGGCGGGGTGGGGTGGGTGGGGAGAAGGGCGGGGCCCGGGGGCGGGGCGGGGCGGAGCTGGCGGCGGCCCCTCCCTGCGCTCCCGCCGCACCTCGGGCAGGAGGGGGGCCTCGAGGCTCCTCCCCCCACCCGGGGCCCCGCCCCGGCCCGGCCTCACGCCCCCCACAGCCCGCGAGCGCGCGGCCCCTCCCGGGGGTGGGCGTGTCCGGGGCTCCAGGCCTCGCCGACCCGCGCCTCCAGGCCGGGCCTCCCCAGCTCCACCGCGGCTTTGGGCGGCGCCACTCTCCTGGGCGCCCTCGCCCCCCACCCCGGGCCGGCCCCGGCACCTCAGCCCTCTACTTCGGTGGGAGGGCGGACACACCTGCGGGTGGAGGAGTTTATTGGACACTGTCCTCCCTGACAGGAGGGGGCCTGGCAGCGGGAGGGCACAGGGTGCCGGCCTGGGGAGAGAGAGGAGTGCGAGGGGGAGGGAGGGGGGCACCCCGGAGAAAACCTCTCCACCGCCTTTTCCAGCCGCCCCCCCTCGCGAGGGCCGCCTGACCGTGGGGGAGGGCAGAGGCTGACAGTCCTCGCGGCCCTCCGCCCCCCTCCCGGTCCTTGGCGAGGCTGCCCCGAGCCAGGCTCCTGGCGGACACTTGCCTAAATCCAGTCGGACTGGCAGGAACCCACCACTTCAAGTCCAAGGGCGGTCGGCACCTCCCTTTTATTTAAAATTCCAAGCCCTGGGAGCAGGTGCTCTTGCCCTGGATTCTAAGAGAGCACCAATTGACGCATCCCCTATGAACCCCTCATGGTATCTATAATAACAGTAGTAGGGCAAATTAACGCTATTAGTAAAAGTTAGTTGAGAGCCTTCTCTGAGGCCTAGGCAATGCAGAAGTGCTCGGTCACTCTTCCCAACATTCCAGAAAGAGATACAGAACCATCTATGGCTTCTGAAACAAGTAGTTCCCAGCTGGGGATGGATACGAATCTGAAAGTTAGTTTAAAAGTCACCCTTTGGGAACTTTGAATGCATCTCCTTATAGAGACTATATTTCACATCAGCATCTCCTAAACTGGCTCTAACCCGTGCTCCTGAGAAAGGGCCTTCTGTGGTCAGGCTTACCACTGTGCCCCTCCAGGGCAGTTTAAGACACATGAATTAAAAAAAAAGCCCACCTCCCATCCCAAGTTCTCCAGTAAATAAACACTCATAGCTTGGTTTGCCTGGTGTTTCCTGGAATTTATTTGACTTGAGAGGCCCTTTGTCCTGTAAAATGGACTTAGATCCTGCGAATTATGTGAAACTAAGTTTGGCGAGGTTCCCAGGCCATCCTGCAAACGTGTCTCATTTAGGGTGCTTGTCCCCAGATGGCCTCTGGATATATAACTAATAGGTGTACAGACCCCCACAGCAGTAGTAGCTGTTTTCTTGGCTAGTTGTCCATGGTACACTGGGCCTGTCCCAGACCTCTCCCTCACCCTCCCCACATGGTGACTGTCTTTTTACCTCTGACCTATGCCCTGCCTCCTCTGGTCTCTTTCCTCTTTCTCTTGACTCCTTCCTGCTTTTGCTCACATTTGTCACGCTCACTCTTGCAGCCATGAGCCATCAAAGATGGTGTGTGTGTGTTGTGTATGTGTGTGTGTGTGTACACAGTAAGTGTACTCCAGAATGGGTGCGTATGAATTCAGATGGAATCAGTGAGTCAGGCCCAGAGAAACATGAAAGATCTCTGTACAAGTCCATGTGCCAAAACAGGAGAGACTTTGGATGGCCCTTAGCCAGAGAGCTGCGGGAGACATCCTTCCACCTCCTCCTCTCATCCCTTTGGCCAGTCCACCACCCCACTGACCTCTCTGCCTGATGACCACAGTCAGGTCTTCACAGAGCAGAGCAGTTTTCACGTGTGGGACCTGCAGGTCTGTTACACAGCTCTCCCCCAGAATCAGGGGCGCGGTTGAACCAAAGCCTCTCTCTGCCGGGAGAGAGAGCCTCACTGGGTGACACCCCTCTCTCCTCCGCTGGCCCGCCGCAGGCACAGCCCTATCAGCTCAGACTCTATCTCCCCACCTGCCCCCGGCCCTCTGTGGCTCTTCTTGCAGGAAACAAATGTGAGCAAAGCAGGGAGGAGTTGGGAGGAAGATAAAGGGGGCTGGGGATACTAGCTAGGGCAGAGGAGTAAAGGGAAGGACTGCTGCCCAGTGAGGAGAGTGGGGGACCAGAGGTCCTAGAAGGAAGAAGCCCAGCCTTCATAGGAGAGTTTAAAATCTCTGAGAGCTCAGGGGTTGGTAAGTGCTCCAGGCTCAAGGGAACGTTTCTCTCTCAGCTAGTTTTGCTAACTGGTGAGGAGTCAGGGCCGCTGAACAGGGCTCTAGACGCTGTCTCCCATTTTAATGGTTCCCAGGGCTGGGTTCCTTCCCCCAGGGCCTACTCCCCCATCCCTCCCAGCGCTGAGAAGGCTCCAGCCTCCCAGGCTGTGGGAAGCCATGTGGGGAGGAGGCCCTCCTGGTGTGCCCCCAGCCCTTCTCCGACACAGCAACCATTTGTGCTGCATATCAGCTCACAAAGGTTGCAAGATTCTGTTTATGCTCATAAAGAGCAGGTGAGCACTTTGGGGGGCTCACTTTAACACAGGACCACATTTACTCAAAGACAACCCCTCCTTTGGGGTACAAAGGGGCCTCTGGCACCTCCTGAGGGTCTGCTCTGCCACCTCCTGTAACCCTCACACGGCCCCTGAGAAATGACCACCAACATCTTCATTTCCCAAATGAGGACACCGAGGCTCAGAGGTAGATGCCTGCCTGGGAAGGAGCGCAGAGCTCCTTCTCACACTGAAGGCCTCTGGGAGAGTTGCCAAAGCACAGCTGCCAAAGCAAACAAGAAAGAACCCAGGGGGCTTAAGGAGGAAGCACTGGGGCCGGCCGGTGTGGCAGGAGCCCATCTTTCTCTAAGGCCAGTGGACTTTTAGCCCTTGAAGTCTTTCAGGAACTGAAGAAAGAGCCAGAGTAGAGGTATACAGAGGATGATTTCCAGTGGGGGGATAAAACCTTGGTCCTGGAGAAGTTAAATAGGCAAATGGCAGGGCAGACCCCAAGGAAATGCCTTTGAAAAGGTGGGCTGCACAAAAAAAAAAGATGGGACAGCACAAAGGCTTCAGAGCCCTGGGCAGAGCACAAGCCTGCCGGTCCAGGGGGCCCAGTGCTAGGGGTCTGCTAGCAGCCTCTTCTGCCCTCTGCAACATCTGAGCCCTAACATACATAATGGTGATTTGCCAGCACAAACACCGGCCACACAGGGGAGGGGTGCAACTCTATCTTCTTCTTTGGCTTTATTTTCTCACACTCAAAGGGAAAGAAACTGCTAGGATAACATTTCCTGTGGCAGCTGCCAGAGGGGAAGGGACCCAGTTGCAAAGACCTTGACTGCTTTGGGGATCATGCTCTAAAACCTCACACCATTCACGGGTCTGCAAAGTGGGTCAGCTAACAGCAATCTCCTTGCCCTGCGCTTGCTGATGCTTCTACACACTTGAGCGGCCTCCCCTTCACCATTCCAAGCTGTGACCGGGGGTTCCCCAGGCAATCCAGGCCCCTACTCTGTCCTCACAGGCTCAGAAGCTGGGGTTCAACCTGGAGATCTAAGCTTCTGGCAAACTCAGCTCTGGTTCCATGTGTGGCTCTCTGGGGACTGGACTCACGAGTGGATCTAGCCCCATGGGAAGGGCTGACAGAGGCAAAAGAGGAAGCAGGGGAGGGGGCTGAGGGGGGAGTGGAGGGGAGAAGTGTGGGAATGAGGTGGGATTCCAGGAGGTCCAAAGCAAATCCAAACACAGGATGCCCAGTTGAATTCAAATTTCAAATAAATAATATTTTTTTACTATAAGCATCTCCCCAGTATTGTATGGAACATATCACATACAATATTTGGAACATACTTACATACACACAGAATGGATCCATTGTTTATCAGAAATTCCAGTTTAACTGGGCACCCTATATTTTATCTGACAACCAGATCCCGAGATCCTCCCGAGTCCCCTGTCCCATCTCACACCCTGCCCCCACGCGCATTTCCTAAAAGCTGTATTTTCATTCCGTTATTCTCAGGTCAAGGACCTGCCAGCATCTCCCACTGCCTCCATCCCAGAAGCATCCTCATCGGAATGGTCAGCCCTCCCCATCACAGACCCTCCCTCACGGCTGGCGCCCCCTGACCCCTTCTCCCCAAAGCCTCCTGCAGCGTCCTCAGCCACTGTCCTTCCCCTCTTCTCCTCCCGCTCCCGGCCCATTCTCTGGTCCCTCTGGGGCACTCCCTCCCCTTCTGCACGGCTGTGTACATCCACCTGCCTTTCTCTCTGCTCCATTACTTGGTGCCTTGCAGACTTCAGTGCTGCGCAGTAGGCATGATTGTCATCTAAGCTCAGACCTGAGGCTTCCTGAGGGCAGGACCAGTTTGCTCTTCCTGACTCCTCAGCAATGTGGCTCTGGTGGCCTGAGGGAGTGGTGGGGGAAGGAGGGTTCAGTGGATGGTAGGAGGGAATCAAAGAGTGGGGTAGACAGAGAAGGGTGGCGGGGGCAGGACAGAGAGGTGGACAGAGAGGACCAAGGGGCAGGCAGGACGGGAGGGGGGGTCTCAGCGGGGCAGACCCCTCCCCCCCAAGGATCATGCTCCACATCCATCCACCAGGGCCTCTAGGATGGCCAGAGGAGGGGATGCTGGGAGAATGGGCTCGGCTCGATGCCCCCACCACCCTGGCCCAAGGTGACTCCTTCCCCTTCTCCATGGGTGGAAACTGGGCCTTGTGGAGGGCGGGGGAACCTGTCTCTTGGACTGGGATGGGGGCGATGGAGAGCGGTTAGGGGGCAGGGGTGGGCAGGGAAAGCCAAGAAGCGGAGAGAAAAGCAGCAGAGAGAAAAGAGGTGGAGCTGGGGGCTGGGCCTTAGGGAGCACCTGGGGTGGGGGGGGCGGCGATGTGGAGGAGAAGGTTAAAAGCAGTCGGACACCGGACACCGGTAAATTGGTGCGAGCACCGCCCTGTCCTGGGTGAAGCTAGTTGGTTTGTTATCTTTACCCACCAAAGCATTTACTTTGGTTAGTCGCCCGATCCACAAACACTTTCGAGGAGATGACATTACCGAAAGGGAGGAACATCTGCATCAGCTCAGCGTCCCCAAACTCCTGGGGCAGATGGTAGATGAACAGGTTACAGCCCTCGGGCCCTGCGGTGGGGGGGGGGGGCGGGGAGGAGGGATGGCGGGGTGGGGGGAAGAGAGAGACAGAGGAGAGGTGAGCGAGTTAGGCAGCGGCAGCAGGGAGGGGGACAAGGTTGGGGGGGGGGTCTCATCCAAGAGCCAAGGGCGGCCACGGAGGAGTGGGGACTGCTGAGCCCCAGTCTGAGCTCTGGTCCCCGCCCTGCCCCTGGGCAAGTCACTGAACCTCTCTGTGCCTCAGTCACCTTTGCTGTGAAAGCGTCTGTAACAGGGGGCCTGGCAACTCGCTCCAGGGGCGGAGCTGACGCGTGAAGGGGGTCAGCGTGCCAAGGCCCGACCAGCCAGGGAGAGGAGGCGCTGAGGAGAGGCTCGGGGGAGGGAGACCTGAGAGGGTCTGCCCGCCGCCCAGTCAGCCCAGCCCCTGCTCTGGAATCGCCCTGGGGCAGCCATGCCAGTGGTCCTGTGATATGGCTTCACCTCGCCTCCAGCTCCGACCTTGGGGCCACCTTCCTCCACAACCTGCAGCCATCTGGTGCCCCATGGTCCCACCTTCCCCTGCCCCAAACCTCACACTCAGCCCCCATCCCCAGTGCAGAAATCAAGACTTATCTTGTCTCCTCCAGCAGGCTAGGTGCACAGGGTGGGGCTTCACGGCATGGCCCGGTGTTCAGCTGGGGCTCCCGCATGGAGCTCCGCATTCCATGACATGGAGAACAACCCACCACTTCTGCACAAACTACTGGTCAGGGTCCTCTAAGCACTTGAGCTGTATGTTAAGTCACTTAATCTTCCTGCAGCCCTTGGAGGCAAGTGCTATTGTCACTCCCACTCCACAGATAGGAAACGGAGGCCCAGAGAGGTTAGGTCACCTGCCAAACATCACACAGCTGGGGGTGGAGCCAGATCTCATCGGGCTAGTCTGGGCTTTCCTCTCTCTGCCTATCATAGATCTCCACGCCCTGGAAACACTGAACACTGGCGAAGCCTTTGGGTTTCTGAAATTTCTAGGCTGCTAAAGTTTTACATTTTTCTTTTTAAATAAACAACATGCCCAGTTTTCATTTGAAACAGAACTCTCTCTAAGACGATTCATCTATTTCATGCCATTTTAAACAGAGTATGCTGCATATTTTTAACCTTTTAAGACTGGTCCTTCCAATGATTGTTCCCAGCCAGCATGCAAAGGAGGCAGGCGCTTTTGTCAGAGGCGTCTCAGAGCCAAGGTTCTGACCAGAGGCTGGTAGGAACTGAGCGTGAGCTTGGAAAGTGAAGGTGGTAAGGCCCCGACGAGGACAGCGATGTGGTGTTCACAGCCAGAGCTGTGTGGGGCTTCCCTGGGACAGGTGAGGCTTCAGGTAACCCAGCTCGGAGCAAGTGTCTAGACCCTCACTCTCTCCTAGGTCCCTACAAAGACTCCTCTGACCACCAAAGCTACCTTCTGAGCATCTGACTTCCTGGGTCCTAGATCCCTGCCCTGCACCATCTGCACTCCCCTTGTGCCCTCAGCCTCTCCTCCCCGGCCATGGTCTCCAGGCAAACTACCAGCTGACGGCGCATTCAGAACCAGAACCGGCGCAAGTGCAAGCGTCCTGGGGTCCCTGCTGCTGAATCCCCCAAGTGTTGGTGACCCTCCCCTTACCCCATCTCCAGCCATGCCAGGTTCTCAGTGGTTCACACTCTGTAGATGGATCCCTGGATGGTCCCCAGCTCAATGTGAGTCCCCTGAGGGTAGGAATCAGCTCAAAGGCCTGATCTAAGCCATACCTTTTCCAGGACTCCCCCCAGATAGTGCCTATTCGCTCTGTCTCTTCTGGTATTCCCTAAGTATACAATCTGTGGTCTGAGTCTCTTTCTTCTTTAGGTCTGGAAGCTTTTGCCTCCAGCCAAATTGGAAGATTTAGGGACAGGGACATTAGCCTTCTCCTGTCCTTCTGTACCTCCCCCAGCTCTGCCTTCTTTCTCCCTTCCATTCCTTTCTTCAGGTCTTCCCTCAATGCTCCCTACCCCATGCAGCCACCTGCTTTGAACTTGGGACTCTCACTTCAAGTTCTGTAAGCTTCTTTATATGGATGTTGTGTTTATTCAACTTAAAGATTCAAGAAGCTCTTGAGGGCAGTCCTATCAGTGTGGTATGCAGCAGAGCTTCATGGGAATGCCTCTCCCAGCTCCAGCCAACCACCCCCCACCCCATCCTGCCCTTCACGCCTCAAAAGGGAGCCTACACATCCCAGCCTTTGGAGAAATGGTGAAACAGAGCCCCAGAGACAGAAGGTGCTACCCTGACCACACTGTGGCCCTGGGGACAGCCAGAACTTGGGCATCCCTGAGGGTCACCTCGGCCCACCTGTGGAGTGGACAGCCTCCAGGAATTCAGGCATCTGTTGCTTTTCAGGCTCAACTCAAAGACAAAATGCCAGAAGGAGGGTCTCCCCAGCAACCAGTGTGTCCGGTATTTCAATGACTTCACACAGGGGGAGGTAACCGTGATAGAAAGGACCAACCACTGGCATGGCTGGAAGAACACAGCTTTCCTTCTCACCTATGCCTCAGGGAACGCTGTGGACATGGCTTTGGTCTGCCTCCAGCCCAGCCCAGCCTATCTCCCCACTCTGTCTCATCCCCAAGGTCAAGCTCATCTCCTAATTCACAGCACTCATGCCTTTGCTTCTGTTCTTCCTACCTCGAATGTTTGTGTCCCCAACTCTATGTGCTAAAGACTTCATTCATCCTCCAAGGCCCCCAAAACCTCCTCTGATGACCCTGTCCTGGCACCTTGAGCTCACCTTGTGCGAAGCCTGGTTCTATACCTTCTAGGTCCACGATTCCCCCCACCCCCATGCCCTGCTCTCCCATGGTGCCTCGCCCAGTACATCAGTCAGGGAGAACGTGGACAACAGTAGGAGATCCCGCAGCTGAGAGCTGGCTTGGAGGGGACTGGTCTGGGGAGCAGGGAGCAGGGCACAGGGCAGCAGGGGGTGGGGGAACTGAAGGCACTCAGAGATGGAAGGAAGGTCAGAGAAGTTCAGAGCAAGGTGCCTCGGGTGGAGAAGATGGAGGGGCTCACTCTGTGTAAGGGTAGGGGCCAGTCTGTGTGTTGGTCAGAGCTGCACTGACCTGCATCTGTGTGCGCGCAGCAAGGCTTAGAGACCCCTGGGGCCACGGGCCAGAGTGACGCAGGACACTGACAGCAGGCTGAGGGTGTGGCAGCCTAAGGCCAGTGAGGTGACAAAGCTAATAGTGCCTGTGGGCACAGCGCTCTGTTCTGGGCCTGGGAGATATGGGCCCCACCAGGACTCCTGCCCCCACCATGGCCCCCACCCTGCATGGATCTGATCTTACTGACATGCACTGAAGAGCTGGACCAAGGCACGGAGAGGCAGGGCAAACAGGCTGGAGGGCCACAGCCCAAGAGGGGGAGCCTCCGGTGGAGACCCGGCTGCTGGACCACCTCCCCACCTCACTTGACCAGTAGGGGGCCCAGACCCTATGGGTTCCTGTAGCTTGGCTCTCCTGGGTACCAAGAGATGATGACACAGATCTCAGGAGCTGCCCAATGTTCGTAAACTGGGGTGATGGGCACCATGGGCAACTTTAGAGGGGTGACAGTTTGGTGAAGGAAGGGCTGTGCGTGAGAAATGCAGAGGAAATTGCTGGAATTCCGGTCAAACTTGGGCTCCTCTGAGCTTCCTGCTTCCCTAGTGACTGGTCTTTGCTATCCTCATTTTACAGGTGAGGACGTCAGGGGTCAGAGAAGAGGAGGTGGCCAACCTGGGAGTCAGACCCAGATGGGTTTATTTCAAAGCCCAGGCTCTCAGCCATCGGCGGTCTGTGTGGGGCCTGTATGACCAATGGGTTTGGACTAGCAACCCCGCAGGGTCCTTTCCAGAATGGAACTACACACCCGGCGCTGGGACAGCCTGCTGCAGGGACTATGAGCTGGCGATCTGGAGACACGGCACTCCCCTGGCCAAGTGGGCTCCTGTGGCAGACGGAGGAGCCTCACTGCAGGGTGAGCTTTCCCGTGGGGTGGGCAAAGCAAGACCTTGTTGGTCTCCTGCCCCTCACACTGATCTCTCTGTGAGCAGGCCCGTGGAATCCCCGAGCATGGGCTTATTTCTCCAGCCTCCTATGGGGTTTCTAGACTCTGGAATGGGAGGACACTTGAAAGTCTCTATTAGATCCCAGCCCCCCAAACCCCACTGGCCTTGCCTGGCCTGCCCTGGGCCCTGGGCATACTAGAGCCTCTGGATGGGACTTTCTATGAGGCTCTTCTCCCACTAGGCTGCACTGAGTCTCTCCCCACCCCGTCTGCTGCCCGTGGAGTCCCTGGGAGCTCCAGCTGTCTCTCCCGGTCACCCAGAGGATACAAGTTCTCCTGTCCGTGATGAACACGTCTCCCTACTCCTGCTCCATTCCGAACATTCCTCCATCCTCCCTTCCTTTCCACTGGCCCAATCCTGCCCAGTAGGGGAAGGAAATTCTTCCACCCCACCTCCTCCAGGTTTTCCCTTCCCGACCCCCCATCTCTTGGGTTTACAGAACTGCCCTCGAGAAGCCCACCTCTGCGCTTGGACTGGAGAATGCCACGTCCTGCAATCCTGCTGTCTTCCCTCGCCCTCCTCAACACAACACGCAAACATGGTCACCCTTCGAAAGAAACGCCCCAGCCAAAGGCCCAAGTGAGCAGCCTCTTTAGGGACAGCAGGGGGTGAGGAGGAAGCCCCAGCTCAAAGACTCACCTTCTCTCTGCTGCTGGGGGATCATTGGAGGTGGCTGAGGAAAGGCCTGGCTTATCTGACCATAGGCAGCAGGGTAGGCGGCTGCTGGAGGGCCAAAGAGAAGAGGCAAGAGGGAGAAACGGTGACAGTGACATGGAGAGACAGAGTGAGAGGCGGGAAGAAAGAGAGAAACTTCAGTATTGAGCAGTAAAAGCAGACCAGCCAAAAAGGGCATTTTAGCTTAGCCACCTAAAATAAAGCCAGCTGAGGGCATGTGTGTGTGTGTGTGTGTGTGTGTGTGTGTGTGTGTGTGAGTGGGTGTGCACGCGCACACATGCGCTCCCAGGGTTGGGGAAGGCAAGTCTATTCTGAAACAATGGACAACCCACAGGCATAGGTAATCCACAGTAATGGATCATCAGAAACACTGGCCTGCCTGGGCCAGATCACCCCACCAGCCGGGATGCCCATTTTCCAAGCCACAGCTGACTTTTGCACACATGGTCCACCCACTCTGATGGCACCTGTGTGGGAGGGTTAGGTGCCACTGAGGTATGAGCTTGGCCTCTGGGGTCCTGCCAGGGGCTGGTCCCCAGGAGCAGAACACTGAGTTGGACACACCTAGTGCTTTCTGCCTTCAACTGGGAAGGGTCAGAGGTGGGACAGGAATGGCCAGCACCTTCCTCCACCTGGGCTGGCTCCAACAGGTGCAGGATCCGAGGTCAGAGCTCAGGGGTCCCAGCAGGTAAGACAGAGCTTCCCCTGACCTCCAGATGTGAGAGGCCAGCTTCACCAGAACCCCCACGTTGCCTTCAGGGGAGAGCTCTCTGGCTCTTTCTGACCTGGCCAGGCAGCAGGAAACCGGCAGCAGGAAGGATTATGGTGCGTGTGAGAGAGACAGAGAATCATGGCTTCCTACAGTGGCTCACGGCCTTCCCACTCAGTGACCTAAGGTCATTTGCTCGCCGCAAGGCTATCTCTTCTCAGTTCTCCTTTTATTCTACCTCTGGCTGCTGTTGCCGGTATGTGACCGTGAGGTGGGGGGGTGTCGCTGCTTCCCTTGCACCCAGGCATCTACCCTTGCCAGGCCAGTGATGTGAACTCCAGCTGCACCCCCAGAGCTGCCTTGCGATTTGAAGCCGGGGACGCACCGGCCTCGGCAGCACCACGGCGGGAGGAAAATCTGGCCTCCGAGATGCATAGCTTCCCAGCAAGGTTAGGGCTCCGACTAGGGCTCCAGTTAGAAGCTTCTCCTCTGAGAAGGGTACCCACCCTCACAGGTAAACCCTGCCTGAACACTAGGGGGAGCCGTCGAGAGGGAGGGGGTCCTCTCCCAGGAAAGCCCTCCCTCCTCCTCCCCACCTCCCCCCAGTTGGGCCCAGGCCAGGTGTGGGAAGGGGACCCTGGTGCCCGGGAATGAGGACTGGGGCCGAGAGGGTACTAACGACCTGCATACTGCTGCACTCCAGCGTAGGCCTGCTGCAGGGGGTCCGCGGCGGTGGGGCTCTGCGCTGCAGGGGAGCCAAGGGAGCAGAAGTCAGCCATGCCCACCAGACCAGCCTCTCCCCAACCATGCCCACAAGATGAGGCTGTGGCCGCAAGGCTCTTCCCAGCCACAGTGGCGTGGCTCCCACCCTGACTGGGGGCTGGGGAACGCAGGGGGTAGGCAGCTCACTCAGAAGACTGACCGGATCCTGGAGAAGGGCTGAGGGACAGTGAGTGAGGGGGCTAGAGGCTATAGAAGGGTGGGCTCCTCCGCACTTGTCCCCAGCACAAATCAGGGACAGATTCCCACCTGGGTAAAATAAAGGGCCTGTGAGGCTTCATCCCGCCACTCCATCTTCCTGGGCCACCCATTCCTGCTCAAACCCAGGCACCTCTCCATTAGTCTCTGGGAGTTTGCCCAGGCATGGAGGGTTTGCACTCTGAGGCTGCTCCTGAGACACCCTCTGCAGGGAGTAACCACACAAATATGGTCTCCCCCGTGGGCTGGGGAAGGGGTGGAGACAACCGAAGCTGAAATACCAGGGGACCTCCCACCTGACGTCTTGAGTCTGGGATATCTACTGCCCAGTGTGAGGAGAGGAGCCTTAAGCTGATAATCTGGCAAATAACTTGGAGAAGCTGGGCTAGGGAGAAGGCTTGGCTTGTTTCTGTTGCCTCTGTTGTGCCTACAGTTGCCATGGGGGAAAGCTACTGTGGGCACAACACTTGGTGAACAAGGGCCCTGATGACTGATGAGGTAGGGGGCTGGCCCTGGAGGCCCAGGGAGGCAAGTGGGGACACATCCAGCCTCAGCCTGTTTGAAGCAGACTAGATAACAAAGTGAGGCAGGAAGAAAATCATCTGGGCTTCCCTGTTTGGCAGCTCAGGCCAGCCAAGCTAACTAGTTAATGCTAGGCTTTGGGGCCCACAGAGCAGGAAGAATTCCCAAACTTCCATTCTCAGCTCTTGTCCGAAAACCTCTCAGGAACATTCCACTAGAAGAATAGCTCCCGAGCTTCAGGGGAGCCCAGGGAAGACCCTGGGGTGATAGTCCTTGGACACAGCATGGATGGCAGCATGGAAGCTAGGCCCAGGGGGGCACTGCTCAGAGTGGGGAGCTGAAGATGGGGAAGGATGCGGGTCCCTTCCTGCCTGGGGTTGTCTTGGGACAAAACCCTCACCGCAGAGACTGGAGCCAGGAGCTCCCAGTGGCGATGGTGAGAGTACTGGTGCTGGTGCTGGTGCTTGCTGGGGCTGGCTTTCTCCTCCCTCCTGCTCCCTCTGCCTGACCCCTCCACCAGCCCCAGCTCTCTAGGCGGCCATGTCTAGGTTTGTCCCCTCAGCCTTCCCAGCTGCTCCAATGCAACGTGTCTTTATGCAAATGAGAAAAAGGTGTCCCTTCCTCTGGCCAGTTTGGTGACCAAGGCAAAATCTAACCTGCACCACTTCCATGGTGGTTGCTCCCAGAAGAGTGCTGGGACCATAGCAAGTGCTCGGCAAGTATGGTGACCTAAGGAGTGAGGTGGCCTCAACAGTTGAGAGAGCCGCCCGCCCTTCAGGGCTGCTACATGGCAGGAGAGGCCACACTGTGGGCGTCGAACATGCTCTCCATGAGCGAGAGAAGAGAACAGAGAAGCTACCCGGGGCTAGGAAGCAGAGAAAAGCATTTCTGAGACCCCTCTCCACTTCTTTGCTTAATGACCTCATTAGTAACTGCCAAAGAGTGAACACTTTGAAGGATCTCGCTCATTACAGTGGCTCCAAACTCTGCATTTAAAGATGGTAAATTAATTTTTTTAATGTACTACTTCTCTCCTTTCCTTCCCTCCATCCCTCCCTCCTGTTCTGGCAGGGAATTGTTTATGGGATGTGGCAGATTGTTACAAATGGGGGAGAGGAACATTTCCAAATTCCATGAGGGAAACAGCTCACAGATGCTGGAGGGGGTGGGGGAAGAAACAGGTTTGTCAAAATCCAGATATCCAGATGGGCTTGCAGGCAGGGAGGAGGGGGGGAGTGGGAGGAATGAAACCACCCAGATGTGCTGGGGAATGGATCTCCCAGATCATGAGCCTGAGTGGGGAGGAGCCCAAGAACCTGAGATTGGTGGGGTCTCTCCTGTCTCTGGCTTCCCATGCCCCTCCCCACCTCCCTGGCCGGACTGGAGTCTTCCTCCTCCAACAACACTCCAGATCCTTCAGTCCTGTGACTTCACTCTGGGTTTCTCTGGCCTCTTGTCTAGGCAGTGAGGGTTAGATCAGATCTGACCCTCAGATCTGAGGGATCTGAGCACTGGGATCAGATCAGAGACAACTCCAAGGCCAAAGTCAGGAAATTCTCCTCTATTTCTGGCTAGCATAGTGACCTTGCACTCAGCTGCGGGTGGAACTTTCATCGTCTGTGGATGTCTGGGCCTCACTCCAGACACTGAAATCAGAATCTCTGGGATTCTTTGATTTCACAAAGTCACCCAGAAGTTACTGATGAGCAACCAGAGTAGAGAGCACTGCTTTGCCCCCCAAGCTGACTTCCTCTGTCCTGGTTCGGCCAACCTCTTTGCCAGCTCCTCCCTGGGCCAGGCAGGCCCATTGGTCTCTGCACCTCCAGGGCAGTCCCTTCCACAGAAGTGTGTTCCTTGTTCATCCTCACCTCTCTAATGTCTACGTATCTGTTAAAGTAGATCTGGTCTCCTCCTTGGGAAGCTCTCTCGGGCTCCTTCAGCCTACAGAACTCTCCCTTCATTTGAATCCTTTAGCATCTCAAGGCAGAGAACTTTCACTCTCGAGGACACTCTCTGTTCTGCCTTATTGTCTCATTATGCTCTCCACGTATACTGTATTCCTGGCTGACTTTGACCTCTAGGGGATAGGCCCCTGTCCTGTTCTTCTTCTGGAGGCCCCTTTCCTCTGGCACAGATGACTGGGCGCTTACAAGTCCTGATGGGGACTCTGTAACCTGACCATCTGCCCTCCGGGAAGGAAGACAGCATCTTCATATCTCATATTGCCCCTTGCCAGTCTACTCTAGGGCTTTAGGCCCAGCTTTCCTGCTCTCCTGTCAGTCCACCTTCAAAACTAGACAGCAGCTGCTTCAAGTCAGCTGGGCACTCTCACCACAACAGAAATGCTAAGTTCTAGAGGAACAAAGTTAATCAGGAGCTGGCCTTCTGGATCTTGTGTGCTGCAATTTATGCGGGAAGCACTGGGGTGCTAGCCAAGGTTCTGATTCCCTGTCCAGCGTGCTGACCATAGTTGTGTACAGATCCAGGGACCCAAGGGGTATGTAGACGCCAAATGGACAGTTTATATGTCTTTGCTACCTTCTTATTAGAACTTTTTCTTCCTTAACACTAAGAATCTTAGCATCTATCTCCTCACTTCCTATGGGTCAAATTTACTCTCAGTTAATTTGCAGTTACTAGCCTCTCAACCTGGTTGTACAACTGTATCTATTCTCTTCTCTGTCCTGACAGAGTTCCATGAGCTTCTTTCTCACCCTCAGACTCGCACCTCTCTAAGAAGGAGAATTTGGTCTCTTCTTCCCAGTCAGGGGCTCCCTGAAGGAGGGCAGGAGGCTAGCTGTCTCTGATCACATGTGGGGTTCAACTAAGGAAGAGGCAAAAGGTAGGAGCCACATATTCCCTGTTACACCACCAAGGGCAGAGATGGAATGGACAAGGAATGTGCTGCATGGGAAAGGAAAGGATACGCTTACCTGGGTAGGGGTGGATGCCGTTAGCAAACACAGCTTCCGCAGCAGGTTGCCCGTTGGCCTGTGGGGGGAGGCCGGTGAAGCCGTTCACCCCAATGGGGGACGGGATGCTAGGCACAGCTGGTGCAGTGATGCCCGGAGGGGTGCTGCCACCTGGTTCCAGAGGTGGAGAGGGGTGGAGGAGGAGGGGAGGCAAGTGGAACCAAGGTGAGGAAGGCCAACCCATGGAGCTCCACCTGTTGGCTCCAAGGGCCTTGGAATGTACCTACTCAGACCTATCTGGGAATCATGCCTTGGGTTATTTCCCTGCATGGTAACACCACTCATCCCAACTGTATCCATCCTTCAAGGCAGAGTCCAAATCTAGCCTACCCCATAAAGACTTCTGTGACCAGTGACTACAACATGATCTTGGACACGCAGCACATAAACTATTCTCAGTGTCCTTGAATTTGGTCACCCTTAATTTTCGTTTTCATTTTTTCAGTGGTTGTTGCTCACCTCCAGCTAAGTCAGGATGGATTGGTCATTGTATAGCCAGTAAGGAACTTCTAAGTTGATGGCTCTGCTCTCTTGTCTGCATTACAAAAGGAGCTGATCTACCTCCCCACCAAGGAGTTTTGCTACTCTGGTGGATGAGGTCTTAATTCTGATGCTCCGGGTTGAGAATCACTGAACGGAATACTAACCAAGATCCAGCTAAGAACACACCTTGTGGGGCGCCTGGGTGGCTCAGGTGGTAAAACTCTGTCTTCGGCTCAAATGAAGGGGGATCAAGCCCCACATTGGGCTCCCTTCTCAGTGGGGAGTCTTCTTGTCCCTCTCCCTTTACCCCCTCACCCCGAGCTCAGGCTCTTTCTCACTTGCTCCCTGTCTCTCAAAAAAAAAAAAAATCTTTAAGAAAATTTTTTAATAAAGCAAATTTTTAAAAAAAGAACATGACTTGTGAAAGGGGTTATTTCCAAGCCCCCTGTCCTTGAATAACTCCCGAGATCCTCTCTTGCTTATTGTGCAGTTGCCCTGGGAAAAGCCAATGAGTCTAAGTTGGGTTAAAGAAAAATGAAAAAATGGGGATCCTTCTGTGGCTAGGCCTGGAACCTCACAAGGTCACAGAATGGGCAGGACTCTTTACCCCTCAGAACTCCAAGGGAGGTGTTTTCATGTGAATTTCTTTCTAGAGATCTATAAAAGAGACCAAGATGTACTGCTTCCTGACATGGCTCCATCACAGGAGTGAAACTGTCACCACCCAGAAATCATGTCGGACAACAGGCGGCGCACATCCCATCTTCCCCTAGATGCCCAGAGATTAGAACATTCTCAAGAAAAAGTTCCAGAGGACGAGGCCTGCTCAGGCCCCTGCATGTGTGCTCTTGCCATAGAAACCTCCCCTGGTTGGCAAAAGTGGTCGATCAGTAGGTCCCACCCTGAGCCCAGCTGCCTCCCTGCCCGGTCAGGCACTGGGTCCATCCCCACCTGCTCACCTGAGGTTGGGGTCATGGGTGCGGCCGCCAGGCCATTCATGTTGAGGGCCGCCATCTGCTGCATCTGGGCGGCGGCGAAGGCAGCCATGGGGTTCAGGTAGCCGCCCTGCGCGACTGATGCCATTAGTGCCGCCTGCTGCTGCATCAGCTGGGGCAGAGGAAGTGGAAAAAATATCATGCGCTTCCAGGGGGGGCAGCCCTCCCCACCAGGGGGGCTCAGTGCCCCGGGGAACCGCCGGGGGGGGGGGTTGGGGGCTCTGAACCCCAGGGAGCTCGGCTCTATCTCCCCATCCCCCCCTGCCTGAGAGAACCATATTCATAAGTTATGGCAGGGCCTCAGGGACTTGAAAGTTGTGGGGGGCAGTAGACTGGATCCATGGATGCTGCTCAGGCCTGTCAAAGGGCTGTCATCTGTGGAGATGTGACGGCCAAAGTTCTAGAGATACGGTAGACGAGTCTGTGGAACTAACTTGGCATGGATTTGTTGAAAGTGATCCTCACCTGGAGTCTGCGGCCGAAGCAACAGGAGGACATGACCAGAACTCTAGGTACCCCCAATGTTTTCAGAAAGGTGAGTGGGGACTGGGTAGTTTGTGGACATGGCCAAGTTTGGACACTGCTGAGAAAGTGAAGTGAGCTGACCTCTTTAGAACAGGAAACCTGGCCTACCTCAGTGCCACTCACGTGGGGCTGTGGTTACAAGTCTGGGGTGGGGGCAGCTTGGGGGAGATGAGGACAGAGGCGGCTCCAGTGTGGAAGGAAGAAGTGGGTGGCCAGCAGCATGAGGCAGGTCCAGGGGGACCTCAGGGGTTAGTGCAGCTGTGGAACACCCCTGCCAGGAGTGCCCAGAGGCCTGAGGAGCCCCTTCGGAGAGTGAGGGCAGGAGTAGTGGGATGACAAGCAAACACCTGAGCCTCCCTCACTGCTTAGAAAGGATGCCTCCTAGGGGCCTCCACTCCCTGGGTTCATTCCTCTCCACTCCTCATTGCCCCAGGGCAGCAGAATATTCTGGGCCAGGAGCAGGGCTCCCGTCAGTGCTGTTAGCTGTCCTAGCTCTTTGGGGCTCTGAGCAAAGTGAGCTAGAGAACAGCTGCCCCCCACCCCCGCCCCGCTGAGCCCCCACTTACTGCCTGTGCGTAGGCGCCGTAGGCCCCGAACGGGATGGCCATGGGGTTGAACATGCCCATCTGGCCAGCCATCTGCTGCATCCGCCGCATCGTGCGCTCCTTGTCAGTGTCGGCAAACTTGACCACCAGACTGGACGAGGCTCCCTGCAGCCATTAATGCGCGTGAGGCCCCCTTGCTCCAGCTGCCTCCTCTCCCAACTGTCCCTGCCCTCAGCCTGGACCCACCCGATCCTCTCCAGTGGGGGATGGGGGGAGGGGGTAGCGGAAGGCTCGCTCCCGCGCTTGCACTGGGCGGGGGTTTGGGGTCTTAACCCCACCGCGGGCGGTTTTTATCTAGGGGCAGTCCAGTTCCTTAACATCTCTGGGCTTCGGAGTCCTTGTCTGAGAAACGGATATACTGATACAGCCTTCCTTCTCTTGGGAAGGCTGTGAGCGCCTCACGGTTGGCAAGGTTTGGTACGATGTGCGGGGGCGGGGGAGGAAGGGGGTGGGGGGAAAGGTGGGTGGGGCTCTGCGGGACTCCCGGCCCCTCTGCCCCCTCCCCAGCCCCGGCGGTGGGGGAGGGGTGGCCACTCACCGGCATAGTCTGGCTGCCGTGCAGGGCGTTGATTGCGGCTTGCGCCTCGGCGTGGGAGGAGTACTTCACAAAGGCGCACCCTGGGGGGACGGGAGAGGCTGAGCCAGGGCGCGAGGGCCCCCAGGAAGGCCAGAGAAGCGCTACAGGGCTGAGAGGCGGGGCACCGGAGGGACGGAGGGAAGAGGGCGCATCCCAGATGAAGGCAGAGAATGGGTGACCCACAGAGACTGAGAAGAGAGACATCGAGAAACACAGAGACACAGAAAGACCTGGAAGGGCCGGAGAGTTAAGAGACCCCGGAAGTCTCCCTGCCCCTGTCTGGACTCGGCTAGAGGCCTTCCCTTCCTGGGGCCGACCGCCTCGCCCCTTCCAAGTACGCTTCCCTGGCTCGCTGTTCGCTGGTCGGGTCCGTCCCCACCAGCTGGGGGCGGCCCAGGACAAGGCTGGCGGTCGGTGAGGTGCAAAGCCCGAGGCCTCGCCCGCCCGCTCCCCCGCCCCGCCCCCACGCACCCTTGCTGTTGCCATCCGGCCCGCGCAGGATGGTACACTCCTCGATGTTCCCGAAGGCCTCGAAGAGGCGGCGCACGTCGTCCTCGGACTGCTGCTTGTTGAGCATGCCCACGAAGAGTTTTCTATCTTCTGGAACAAAATTAGGAGATGCTTACCCGGGCCGGGGGAGCCGGGCTGCACCGGAGCAGGCCCGGGGGTAAAACGGCGCGACCGAAGAGGAAGGGGGAGGAGGATAGGGTAGAGCTGGGCAGGGGAGAGGGCTCATTGCTGGAGAGGAGGGGGGCGGCTGGGGCGTAGCTAGAGCAGGCTGGGCCACAGGGTGAGGGGGTTGGGGGAGAGGGAGAGCGTAGCCAGAGGAGGAGGTGAGGAAGGAGGGGTTGGGTCAAGGATGCTGGATGGCAGCGACTGTGCCCCCTCCCGTCCAGAGGGAGCAAGGCCACTGGTGCCGCTGCTCACCTATGGCACACAGGTGGCCCAGGAATGGCACATGGGTCGTTTAGGCAACCCTGCATTCCCTTCCTCCATCCTCTTAGACACACACTACCTTCTTGAGCCACCTTCACCCCCAGAGGCTAAAATTAACTCACAACAGGCAAATCTGCCTCAGGGCCTTTGCATAGGCTGTTCCCTCTGCCCAAAGTGCCTCCCACATCACAAGGCTGAATTCTCTTCTTCTAGGTCTTAGTTTAAATATTGCTTCCTCATCAAGGTCCCTCCTTTCTGCGGTCTTTTATTCTCTGTCTCAGCTCCTCCCTCTCATGGCCCAGACTGTGTCCCTGGTTTCTGTCTAGCTCCCAGCCCCCATTGCAGGTCCTCTCCTTGGGGGAAGAGACCAGGCATTGGTTGGAACAGCAGTACCTGGCACAGAGTGGGCCCTCAGCACAAAGTTACAGAGTAGATGAATGAATGCTGTGTGCCATTCCCAGGGTCACCCCTTCTTCCTCTCTCACATTGTTTGGCCTCCATCTGGTGTCCCTTCTTTGGTCTAGCCCATCCTATTTCATGCTGTAAAATTTAGCCCTGGGCACTTTGGTGGGGGCACTGCTAGCCAGCCTGCCATGAAGGGCTTACAACTAAGGTGCAGTGTGGCCCCATGGAAGGGAACCCAGGTCCCCAGCTGACAGCCCAATCAACCACCAGACATGGGATGAATGAGTCTGCAGTTGATTCCAGACCCCAGCCTGAGTCTTCCAGCTGATGCCCAGATATCCCGGAGCAGACATAAGCCTTCCACACTGTGCCTGCAGGATCCCTGAGCAGAACAAATGGTTGTTTTACTCAATTTGGGGCAAAATTGTTTTGCAGCCATAGTACTCCCCATGGCCAGGGGAGTTCACAGAGCTGAGGGGCTGACCTGAGGTCTGGAGCAGAGCAGAGGAAACCAACAGGTCCCTGCACCGCTGCACAGACCACCCCAGAGTCCTCCTCTTCAGGAAGACCTGACCTCTGCCCTGCCAGTACCCTTTAGCCCAGAGCACCCAGCACTGGGCACCTTCTCAATGACAGGGTGGCCATGGGTCCCAGCGCCTTCCATGCCCAGCAGGGCATCATTGCCAGCTCCTGCTACCAGTCCTGGACTGGGCATACCACATTGCCCTTCACCAGTAGTGGGCTTCAGCTAAAGCTCTGGGGCATGGAGCCCCAGCCCTGCCACCTGCCCTTGCCTGGGCTGCTTGACCCGGCTTCCGGGGCCATCCCAGGGCCCATCCCTTGCCCCATCTTCAGGGCTCTGGGACTCCAAACTCTGGTCTGGGAAACCAAGAGGAAGGAAGAAGAGAGAGAGAGGAGCAGTGAAGTGAGGAGAGCTGGGGGCAGATAGGGTTAGGGACAGAGGGAGAAGGAACATGACAAAAATGGAGGGAAAAGAATCAGAAACAGACAAAAAGGGGCACCTGGGTGGTTCAGTAGGTTAAGCAGCTGCCTTCTGCTCAGGTCATGATCTCGGGGTCGAGGGATCGAGCTCTACATCATGCTCCCTGCTCAAGGGAGCATCTTCTCTCTCTCCCTCTACCCCCTCCCCCTCTCATGCTCTAGCTCTCAAATAAATAAAATCTTTAAAAAGAGAGAGAAGAAGAAGAAGAAACAGAGAGCAGAAATGGGCAGAGGAGAGGGCAGAGAGAGAGGAGAGCCGGGTCAGGGACTCTGTTGAGCTCCCAGAAGCAGCAGCAGCATTCTGCAGGAAGTGGACAGATATTTTCAAGCCTTTGGTGAAGTCCTGAGACATTGCAACTGTGGACTGGAGGCCAGCCTAGGGCTCCCCCTCGCCCCCAGCACCTTTTAAAGACTCCGATTAAATGGGATTTCCAGAAAGACAATGAAGTGAAACTCCCTGCCTCCAGCTAATCCCTGGCTGTCCTTCTTAGAAATTCCTTCTCCTCCCTGGGTATGGGAAGGGGGAGGGAAGAGTAGGCCCCTCCTCCACCTGAGCCTAATTTAAATGCTGGGACAGCAGCCCCTCGCCTTCTCCTCTCTCCTGACGTCGGAATGTATTCCTTTATTATCATTATGACAGCCTTTTGATTGCATTAAAATTCATCCACACGTGCCTTTCTCTCCAGCCACTTTCCTTTTGCCAGGTTTTTTTTTTTTCCCCTTTAATTTTTTCCTCCTCTCCCGTGAAATCTTGCCTTCCTTACAGTTCTTCAGTCTAGACCAGGGCCTGTCCTTCTGGAGGCCCTTCCTTCCAAACGTGTAGGGGGCCAGGCTCCTCCTCTCCCTGACCAGCCACATTTCTCCAGGGAAACTGCAGCTAGCCTTGCCTTGCTGGAAGACTGAAAGAAACCAAAGAAACCCCGCTCCATCCTTACTCCCCGAGGGATCCTCCGGTGACCCCAGCCCCACTCAAATGATGGTAATTTCCAGGATACCCCGTTTGCCTCCTTTTCATTCCTGCTGGGCTTTGGTGTGATTCTCCTGATTCTCTTTCAGACCAGGGGCTGGAAGGATTCTGAGTCCAAGGGTGGAACTCCTTCGGGCCCAGGCCCTGGGGCTAAACCCCAGCTCCCCTCCTTGCAGTCATAGAACTGCTTCCCACCAGGGTCTTTAGGTCTACAAAATGGGAGGGAATCGTCCGTCCTGCCTTGGGTGGGAGGTGCTAGGTTTGCAAGAGATGCTACAGGGACAGGACCTGTTGAGCAGGTCTACAGTGAGGGCCATTACTCGGGGGTTCTCTATCTAGGAGGAAGAGGAAATGGAGTGCCACCCCCCTCCTGATTTATTCCTGCAGCAGGAAGGAGAGAGGCAGAGCTGACAGCACATCTGCAATAGGCCGCTTCCGAACAAGGCAAAGGCCACTGGGGCTGTCGCACAGTGGCCCCAGAACTAGTGTGCTGTCCCCCAAGGGAACAAGGCCTTAGAGTGGCAGAGCGGGACCAGGCCCTGGAGAACTTGAGAGGTCCTGCCTCTGCAGATGAGGAATGAGGAGCACAGAGGTTGCTCCAAAACACACAGCTGCTGCCTCCCTGGGTCTCTTGACTTCCCAATCCTATAACCCCTTGCTCCTGCTCCCTGCTCTTTTTAAATGTGAGTGCCTGTGTCTGTGGGGGTGGGAAGCACCTGGGGTTCAAAGGGAGCAGAACTGTGACACCCCGGAAAGGCTGGGCAGCAGAAGGTAGGCACTAGGCCTGGGCCTTGCCTGAACCCAGAGAGGGCAGCTCAGCCCTCTGTGCCCTGTGTCCTCCCACCAGTGCTAGGGACTGCATCGTCTACAGCACCCCCAGATAACGCATGGGTAAAGTATGCAGTTCTGGGTCCAGAGAAGACATTCATGGCTATCTTAGAGCAGGGCCTGGATCAGAGCCCCTGGCGTCCATCCTGGGCCCACCTTCCGGTGGCTCCTTCGGCAAGCACTTACTGAGCACCTACTGTGAGAGAGAAGAGACAGCCAGGAAATAGCTCTGGACTGGGCACTAGCGGGACCAACAGTGGAGGTGGGGAGTGTTCAGATGCTGAAGGCTTCCAGAAGGAAAGCGGGCTGGAGCTATGCTGTCCAGAGGACAGGTGGGGGTGGGGGGGGGGGGGGGCTCTAGGCTCACAACAGAATTTGAACAAAGTCTCAGAATTGGAAGGGATTCCTAAGGCTGCTCTTGTCATCCACCCCTAGGGGTCCCTGCATGCCTCAGGGCTTGCAATGGGGGGACCTGCTCAAGTTCAATTTTGCCTTTCCAGCAGCCTCGTGCCTCTCCCTCCATCAACACACACCTCTCCCGTTCCTCTGGCTTCAGGAGTCTTTTTTATTCTCCTAGAACCTCAGTCTAATTAAACATCAGTTTCTCAACCTCTAAAGAGCACCGGGTGCCAGCCCCCAGGAGCCATACAGAGGTGGATAGGTGCTTTTGAAAAGGCAGTGGCATCTGGTTGCCAGAATCTTGGGCTTTTTCCAATTCCTGAGAGAGAGAGAGACTCCTGCACTCCTTCACTCCGGACCTCAGGGCAGGATGGGGCTAGGTTGGAAGGATTTGCATTTTCAAAGGAGGGCCCAGAAAACACCAAAGCCATATAACCCCAAAGCGGGTTCAGGACCCGCCTCTACACTGGCTGTCTCAGGATGGTGCCTGGAGGGTGGGGGGAAGGGCAGATGTCCAGGGAGCTTCTCCAGGGCCCTGCAGGGGGAGTGGGGCCCTGAGTCGGGTGGAGGCGGACGGTGGCAGGGCCCCTTTGGCTTGCCAAATGGCAGCCCTAGCGCTAATGCTCAAATTCCGGTTTAATTTCCAAAATTCGATTCACTCATTACCATGGGCATTAAACAATATTTCCTGCTTAAGGAGAGACGGCACTGTGGGCGAGTGTTCAGATGGTTAATGCCTTTTATTGCCACAGTAGACTTTTACTGTTCTCTTTCTTCCGGCTGCTGACGGAGGATTTGTGGGAAGACGGAGGGGAGCTGGGGAGAACCCCAGGGCTAGGGGCCAGCGTGGGGAGTAGGTGGCTTTGAGGTCTGTGGCTGGTGGGGAGGGCAGAGGAATTGGTGGGGGGCTTGGCTGCTGGTGGGGATACAGGGCCAGGCGGGCAAGAGACACTTTACTTTGGGTCCCGGGAGACCCAAAGACAGTGGTTTGGGGAGTGAGGAAAAAATGCCAGATGTTCACAGTCACTGAATCAGAGGTCTTCCCTCCTGCTCTGCAGGCTTTGGACCCCAAGGTGCTCCAGCTGGGGCCAGAGCCGAGACCCCAGGGTGTCCCACATTCCTGCCTCAGCTGCTAGCAGAACCAGGAGCTCCGAGGCCCATCCCATGCGGGCACCTCAAGCATCTCCCAGGCTGTTTTGGGACCTGGAGACTTCCCCAGGTGCCTCTTGGATTTCAGAACCATCTGCTCTCCCTGGAGATGATCTCAGGGCTCCAGGGTCCACAGACAGCGAGTCTGAGGGGAAAAGGCTTACTCCTGACCCCTAACTTCACTGTGGATCAGGAGGACCTCCAGTAGAAGGGACAGGAGAGACACACCGACTGGATGGGTGGGGTGGGGGTGGGGAAGACATCTTTCAGGCAGTCACTGGGGCTGTCTGTCAAACCAACCTCAGGCAGGTCACGTAACCTCCCCGCGCCCGTTTCCTCATCTTTAAGAGGGTGGGAATAGCTGTTGTGCCCACCGTGTCAGCCTGTAGGAGTTAAATGAGCTGAACACACAGGGTTTTAGCACAGAGTGAATGCTCCCTAAGTGCACCCATTGTGCCACTTACAGCTCTTACCGAGCTCACCCCCCCCCCCGGGGGGGCACCCCCACCCTCATCCCCAGGGGTGTGGAGAGGAACCCCACCCCATACTTTGAGATGAACAAAGTCATGCTTGCCCAGCCCGGGCCGAGAAGCCAGGCTGTCCTTTGCAGTACTCTGCCCAAATGACAGTGTTTGGGGGACCACAAATTGACCCCCCAGCCTCCCCCAGGAGGGCTACCCGGATTGACCCAATTTTAGTATATGTGCTTCGGAAGCGAGCACAGCCTGGATTGGTCCAAAATGAGGCCTTTCTCCCAAAGTTACACTGAGCCCTACCATGTGCCATTTCCACCAGTGTGGCTGGTCCAGACCCACTAAGCCCCTTTGGCTCCTAAGGGACCAGCGGGCCTCAAACCAATCATACGGATCTAAATCTCTGCCCTTTTCAAGACTGATTATGCCCCAACCCAGGGCCTAAGACCTCCCAGGCCTCTTATTTGTCAGCCCGAGTAGAGGTCCCCCCCATCCCAGGAAAGCAGACTCAAATCTGCCTTCCAAGTAGGGGTGGGTTGACAGGGCGGTTGGGGAGGGGGTGCTCCTCTCATCACAGGGATCCCCACAATTGCCCCCCTCAGGTTTGTGGGGGCTCTTTCAACATCCCTCCCCCATCCTGGGTTAGGGGCCTGGGTTCAATCCCTCTGCAGCCCTGTGATGGGGTCAGCCACCCTCCAGAGAGTCAGTCCCTTCACCTGGGACATGGCCTGGGACATGGGGTAACAAGCCCAGCGGACTTGGGGTAACAAGCTCAGCAGGCAGTGTAAAATGAGGAGAAGAGTTGCGCCCTCCTCAGTCCCCACAGCACACACGGAGTCAGAGCCAGAGCCAGACCAAGGGAGGCAGCTGGGCGGGGGCTGTCTCCCCCTCCAAGGATAAAAGCCTTCCTGCCTGGGAAGAAGGCTGAGGGAGACATCAAACCAGATCAAAGGCTGCTGGAGCTGGGCTGGGGCTCCCTCTCCACCAGGGATGCAAATGAGGACCCTCAGCCGGCTCTGGCCCCCGGGGGAGGCGGGGGAGGTGGGGGAGGCGGTGCCAGGCCTTGATCTCCCAGCTCCCTCCTGACAGGCAGCGTTTGATGTGGGGGTGGGGCGAGGCAGGAGCCACAGAACTGCATCCAGTCCCCTCAGTGGCATTCCTTCAGCCAGCCTGCCTCCCTGCACGTCAGGGTCTGCCCTGAGCCCTGTGGGTCACCCCTCACTGTCTCCTGACACCCACCCAGGCCCCTGCTATCTGCTCTCCACACAGCATGGGGAGGGGTCAGTTCAAATCCCAGGCAGAGACCATCGATTTGCGGCTCAAACCTCACATGGGATCCCATTTCACTGGGAACAAGCCCGGTCTTCTGGAGGTCGGTAGGGAACGACACTTCATTTGTCCTGGGTCCCTCCTTCCCTCTGCTCCACACACCTAGGGCTCCAGGCTGTCTCAGGAACCCTCCTGTGCTTCCCTGCCTGGGGCCTTTAAGTGTCCTGTTGCTCCTCTTGTCTCAGAGATCATGTTCTAGACTTCTTCGGAGCCCTCACTTCCCGAGAGCCTTCCATCCCGTGTCACTGCGCGTGGAACATTCCTGACCATGCTACTTCAAATCACAACCTTCATTCCCCTGCCTTCTTCCCTGTATTTTTTTTTTTAAGCAGTGTTTTTTTTTTTTTTTAAAGATTATTATTTATTTATTTGACAGACAGAGATCACAAGGAGGCAGAGTGGCAGGCAGAGAGAGAGAGAGAGAAGAAAAGCAGGCTCCCCGCAGAGCAGAGAGCCTGATGTGGAGCTTGATCCCAGGACCTTGGGATCATGACCTGAGCCGGAGGCAGAGGCTTTAACCCACTGAGCCACCCAGGCAACCCTGTATTTTTTTCATAATGTGAATCACCTTATTTTACTCACTGATTTATCTCCAGCCTCCCTTCAATAGAGGCCAGGATGTGAGTCCATTTCACTCACTGCTGAAGGTCCAACGCCTGGAGAACTTGGCATGTCGAGGATGCTCCTATATATTCATTGACATGAATAAAGGAACCTGTTTGCTCAGTGAGCCTCAGGCCCAGGGCTCTGATGAAGCTGGCATGGGGGCAGGGGCCGGGACGAGGCACTGATCTCCAGGAATCCTCAGTAGGAAAGGAGGGGCCCTGGAGATGAGCGCAGGTGCAGAGCCTGGAGCGGTGAGCTGTGTGGGCAGGGCGTGGCCAGGGGTCTCTGAGGCTTGGGCTGGGCCCTAAGGGATTCGCAGGCCGGGGCTGCCAGGTAGAAATCGGGAGCCACAAACATCCCAGGTCTGGGAGCAGCACATGCAAATATTCTCCACACACCCGCAGTCTGAACACCTCCCTCAAGGCCTGGCCTGTCACCTCTGACCCCTGCACACTTGGCCTGGAACTCACAGTCTCCGTCTAGGGTCCTTGTCTGTGTCCGTTCTCACTGCCAACCATGTGCTCCCCAGGCTGGGCCTAGCTCCCCAATTCACAGCAGCAGCCTTCCCAGCCCCCGTGTCACCCTTTTATGACCAGAACGTCACAGAACGTCCACTGCCCGAGGGCTGCACTGATCAGATCAACTCCCTCCCCTGACTGACTTGCTTATGTCAGGAGGTGTTTAAAAACAGCAACAATAATACAAATCATCATGGTTCTCCAGTACTGAACGCTCACTTTAACCCAGGCCATGAGAGAAGCTCTTCACAGGTATTGTGGCTATTTCATTATTTCCACTGTGTAGATGGAGACCCTGAGGCCCAGGAGAGCTGAATATCTTTCCCAGGATTGCACACTTAGTCATCAGTGAAGCCAAGCCCACACTCAGTGATCTGAGCTGAGCTCTCCGGTCCCGTCACCCTCCCTCCAGGGGAGGACAGTGTTACCTGGACATCTCACTCCCTCTCCTTTCTCGCCACCCCTCCACCTGCACACAGAAAGCAGCAAGGGCATGATGGCCCACTGCTTCTCCACGTCCAGGGCTTCACTTCAGAGCCCAGAACGGGACCCAGGCAGGGCACCCATAACCTGCTGCTCAGTAACAAGATAGCAGCAGGCTCCCCTTCTCCTAAAGGCCCGGAGACCTCTCTTCAGGCCTCACAGGACCTCCCCAGGCTCACTCACCCCTCTGCCCAAAGCCCAGCTGTCTTGAACTTCCCCAGGTGACAAGGAAATATGCTCTTTCCTGGTGAGTCCTCAGGCCTTCCCCTTCCCCTGTCTAGGCTGCAGGGTCCTGTCGCCTCCCCACACAGGACAGGGGACCTGTTGGCAGAATCCACTCTCAGGGCGGTCAGTGTCCCTCCAGCCCCCTGGTGGCTGCCCGGAGCACAGCTGTGGCTCTGTGCCCACAAGGGCTTGCAACCGGTTTCAGGAGACAGGACCAGAGCATGGGGACTGGCCATAAACGGCCACCACCCACCATAAACGGCCCCTGCACACTGGTCCCTTACACTACTAGAGGCTTTGGGCAGGCATAGGGGGCCTGAATTGTGCAAGAACTGAGCCCTGGAGGTTCAGTACAGGTGAGGGGCATGGAGACCCCCACTGCACCCTTGTTGCCTCCCTCTCTGACTCTCCGACCCTCAACCCACCCAGAGTCTGCACCGGGCCTCCCAGGGGGAGCCTGGGTCACAAGGTAGCTCTATGGAGAAGTCACCTTTCTCCAGGGCAGCAGTGCGCAGCCGTCTCTCCAGGTAAGTGATGATACATTGGATCTGCTACAGTATCCTTACCAGGCGTGCGGCACATGGCAGACGGCCTGGGGTTCTGCTGGGACTTCTCGGCAGCCAAACCCTGTTGTCTAATGGGGTTTCCACCGGCGTCTGGTGCTCTCCGCAGCATTTCACCCATCACAGGATAATTTATAGCATAATGGGGCCTTTTTCCCTTTATATCATGTGGGAGCATAAATCATGGCCAGTTTGTCCTCGGTGCTCAAGGAGACAGACAAAGCCAGGCTTTATTCCCACAAAAAGAGGTGGCTTCCGCAGGGGACAGGTGGGCTAGCATGGCTGGAGGATGCTGGCTCACAGGAGAAGGAGAGACCCAGGAATGCCATTAAGAACATCTCATTGGCAGGACTGAGAAGCTAGTCAAGGTGGCCACAGCTACTGGGGCAGAAGTGAAAAGACCTGCTTGGGGCCACTCGTCTCTATTCACTTCTGCTCGGGGCTTGTCTGGTGCACGGTAGAGCTGTGCGGCTGTGGCTTGAGGGATATGGTCGGCCCTCAGACCCCTGAACCCCAGCCACAGCTCACCCTCATCCCCCCAGTGGTGGCCGAACTTCCTACAGCCTTACGGAGCCAGGGGCTGGTCCTGGGTCCACCCCGCTCCTCCCCTGTCTGCACAGCAGGGGAATGGGGCAAACCCTCTGCTTGTCTGACCCATGGCCCAGTTTTCACATTGAGGGTGGGGCTTCTTGTGGGTCAAGGAGGAGAGCAGTGTCCCGACTTCCCACAGCCTGCTGCCCGTCTTCCTGGGGAGGGGCAAGCACCTTGGGGTCAACCTTGCTAGTCTAATACAGCAGTGGTCATCCTTGAACCCAGAGGCCACATCTACTAAGCCCAGTCCCCACCCCGGACACTGTGAGGAAGACTTCCGATGAGCCTGGATGGGATCATCAGAGGCCTCTCAACCCACCCTCCTCTGGCACCACCCAGTGTAGGGGTGACATTTCCTGAACACCCTAGCAGGAGTCTCAAGGCAGCCCAGAAGACAGGTGTCTCACATGCCCCACCAAAGAGCCCAATCCTGCCCAGAGCCCAAGCGTTTCCCTAGAAAAACAAAGCCCGCTCCTCCTTCCTTGTACACCCTTTCCAGAATAACAGCAGAAGTCTTGGATCTTATAAGACGCTGGTTCTTGGCTCTGACTGCTAGGAAAATCACCTGGAGGCTTTCAAAATACGGATGCCTAGGGCCAGCTTCCAAGATTAGGGACTAGTCTGGAGCCCAGGAATCAACAGTACTGGCTTTGGTTTTTCGTTTCTTTGAAGGCCACTCAGATAATTCCAACGTGCAACCAGGGCTGGGAAGAGCTGTGACGGGTCTCCAGCTTGCTCCTGGCCATCTTCCCCTCAGGAACAACCTCTCCAGCCCTAGGCCTGCCTGCAGGAGCTCAGCCCTCCAGACGGTGGGATTCTGTGCCTGCTGGTGCTAAGGGGGAAGATGGCATCCACTTTCTCTGCCCCAAGCCCTGAAGCTGGGCCAGCCCTGCTCTGAGAGGAGGGTCCTGGCCTCTTCCATCAACCCTCAGGTTTCCTTCCTGTCCATCTTTGGTCCAGCCACCTTAGCCCTCTGGGAGTCTCCGCTGTCCCCCAACCCCCTTCTCCAAGTACTCATGACTGATAATGGACTTCAGAGAGACACAGAGATGGATGGATAGCAGGCATGATTAATAGATGCTAGATACCCAGATTAAATGTTGGATGATAGATAGATACACAGACGAGAGAAAAATGATTGCTGAAAGCAGATAGATTTATGATCAATGGGAGTTAAATAGAAATGGGTAAATGTGGGTAGATGGATGGCCACAGTGTTCCTGAGGGCTTCAGATAAGGGGGTCTAAATGCTAAAGGTCAGAAAACTAGTGGTGGCCCCCCACACCTGTGAGGGTGTCAGCTCTCAGAACAAGAAGGAACCTGGGTCTGCTCAAGACCGGTCTCGAACCAACTTTCTCTTTCAACTCAGGTTCCTGAGCCTCCACCTTCTCTGATGGGCTTGTTGTTTACGTAGGTTGCTGGGGGGCTCATTTCTTGCAGATGCCTGAGGCTTCTCTATGATGTTTCCTTGAGCCCGCAGGCAGGCTGAGGGCTCTTCCTGAGCCCCCACTGTACCTCATAAGGACCTCCCTTCCTGGGGACAGGCCTGCCCATCTCTCCCATTGGTGCAGGGACCCCAGAGGTCAAGGCCACGCCCTCCCACCCCGCAGAGCAGGTTGGTTTTTGGAGTGTGGCAGGCCGGTCAAGACCCTGGAGTTGGATGGCAGGTGTTGGCCCATATGGCCCTGCAGAGATTCATGCGTTCCCTCCTTCTCTCGGGGACCATGCCCTCAGAGAGGACAGTGAGAGCTGACTCGTGCCGAGCACTTGCTTAGGAGCACTCTAATTTCGTGAGGTGGGTTCCACTGTTATCTCAGTTTACAGATGAGGAGACTGAGGCACAGAGCAGTTTGGCAACTTGCTGGTGGTCCCCGAGCTCATCGACAGCGCAACCAGGATTTGAACCCATGTGGTCTGGCTCCCCATCTCTCATCTACAGACCCTATCACTCCCTGACCTGCTCACCAGACTGGATGGTTGTGAGGTTCAGGGAAGCTGAGAACCTAGGGCTCTGGGAACTGGAAAGGCCGAGAATTTGCGAGACATTTTTTTCTAATGACTAATGAGATGGTGAGGGGAGTGTCTGTTACATCAGGAAAACAAACTATTCTGAAGGGCGGCAGCATGGTAGCCGTCGAGTGTGGCTGCCCCTGCTGATGACAGAGCCACCTGCTCTTGTCACCCAGGGGGGCCTCCTGAGGCTTTCGGGCTGGCCGTGTCAGGTAAGTCACAGAGTGGCAGAAAGGGGACACTCCGTGTTTCAGAAACCAGCTTGCCTGCTCTGGACCCCTTCTTGTATCGGGCCTGCAGATGGTCCACAAACGCTGTTCAAGGGACAGTGTCAGGAGGTAGGGGAGCCGACCTGAGCCTCGGGTCGAAGTGCTTCTGGACCGGGGCCTGAATGACCCTACTGCGGAAGGGCAGCGCCAGACATTAGAGGCCGGGCCACCCCACCCAACTAATCTGGGAAGAGTGAGGCAGGGAGGGGTGGGGACAAGGAAGGAAACCTGCCGTGGGCACACAGAGGAGAGAACGTAGAGTTCTGTGCAGCACAAGTGCCCGTCTGCAAGGAGCACTGTTTCGAAAAGCAAGACACAGCCTGGCACCAACAGGTCTTGCTAAGGGCAGCTGGCGGTGACACGCGTGTGAAGCCCACTCTGCGTGGAGCAGCATGTCAGGGAGGGAAGGAGGAGGGTGAGCCCCCGGCCCCCCACCCAGTCCTCCCCGCTCCGCCACCGTCAGACTCTCCCACGGCTGATGGCACTAGCTGCCCTTCCGTGCCAACTGGACATTTGCAGACATCTGCCCCCTTCTCACTACCATGTTTCAAGATAACACGGTTATATCTCCATCCGACAGCTCAGCAAACTGAGGCTCCCAGAGGCTGGGTGACAGGCTCAGGCTCACCCCAGCAGTAAGTGGACAGCTGTGCCGAGGCTTCTTTGGTGTGCAAAATAGAATCTAACTCACGTGTGCCTGCCCCAGGGCTTGGAATTCCGTCCTTTGGGTTCTAGGCCTTTGGGCTCAGCTCTGTCTTCTTCCAGGAGCCTTTGAAATGTGGGGGCGCCTGTCATCTCAACCTGATTGATTTTACCAGAAAACGAACTGTCTGATCAGAGGGACCAGAAAAGCATGGAAGCCCCAGTGCCTGAGAATGGAGAAGGAGAAGGAGAAGAGGAGGCATGGGGCTGCAGAGGGCAGCTGGCGCCTGGGAGGAGGACTGCATGGTGCTGGGCTAGAGGCTGGTCTGCAATCATAGTAGGAGGAACGGTGGGGCCAGGTGCGTGGACGGTGGGAAGTGTGGGCTACAACAGGAGTCCCGCCCCGGGCTTGGAGTGAGGAAGAGGAGGCCAAAGAAGCAGGAGGAGCCAGAGAAACAGGAGGAGAAGAGGGGATGACAACAGCTCTCAGCCTGCGTCCCCCCATTGGTGGCCACAGGGACTGCCCCCACCAGCGGCCCCTCTCTCTCCTCCCAGCGCTCAGTGGCCAGATAGCCAAGGGCAGGGGTGCCGTCCGACCTTGGGGTCCCAGGCACTTCAAGGTTTGTCTGCCGACTGCATCCGAAACACCTCACTCCCAGGTAGATGTGACTATTTTTCAAATGCACGTAGATGCTGTTGCGATGTTAAAAGTACCAATTCATTTAAAAGCGCTGCTGAACTCAAGGTAGCTTATTGCCGTTTTGCATTCTCTCAAACAATGGATACTCAAAGTAAAACATCTGTCAAGGGGGTGCTGATGAATTTTTGATGTTAAAAATGGCTCTTAACCTTGAAAAGTCTGGGCGTGCTGATCTAAGGAAGACAGCAGGAGCTCGAGGAGCAGAATGTGCCCTGCCATAGCTTAACCCCAGGCCTGGTGCCATGTCAGCTGCGAGACCAGCGTCACCCACCCAGAGGGGACGATCGTGATGGGGGCAGCAGGCTGCGCCCCAGACCTGCAGTTAGGAAGCTCGAGTTTAGCCCTGAGTCCCCTGAAACTGTGACCTGGGCCCAGCCTTTCAGCAGATGCTGGCCAAGGAGTTTCTGTGCTTTGCCATCGGGGGTGCCTAGCGTGGTGCCTGTCCCATAGCGCATGCTCAAGAAATGCTGTTTGAACAAACAGTATCAGTAACTCACAAGTCAATGAGTAGGTTTAGTCTGAGAACTTTGAGAGTTGGGAGGGGAGCCTGGCCCACCCCCTAGTGTGACCGGAGTCAACCTTTAACAAAGATAGGATGGGACCCTCCTTGGCCTTTTTGGCTAGAGGCCTGGGTTTGGTTCCCATCAGCTGTGAATGGGGCAGGGGGCTCAGCCTGGCCTCCCCGCCTTAGCGGGGCAACAGGATAATTAAGGCCTCCCGCACTGGGCCAACCGAGGGACCCAATGGGGGAGGCCATGGGGATTTAGACTCCCTTTGAATAATGAGCAGCTCCTGGCGTGTTGACCACTATTCATCCGCCTCCCCCGACCCTAGCACACCGAAGATGTCCCTCCTAGGCCTCCAGGGTCCAGAAGTATCCCTGAGAGCAACCTATTTTGACCAACTCTATTTAGATAGAACCCATATTTGATATAGCCTTCTTTCTAACCTTTGTAAAAACTGACTAGCCCCCCTTGTCTGTGATCAGCACAGCAAGGCCCTGTGTCCCCTTGAATACTTTGCCAGTTCTAGGGAACTAATAATGGTGGGCACTGAGCTAACAAGGTTTTCCTTCCCGGTGAGGGTATTTTTTTTTTTTTTTTAAGATTTTATTTATTTATTTGACAGAGATCACAGGTAGGCAGAGAGGAAGGCAGAGAGAGAGAGGGAAGCAGGTTCCTCGCTGAGCAGAGAGCCCGATGCAGGGCTCGATCCCAGGACCCTGAGATCATGACCTGAGCCGACAGCAGAGGCCCCAACCCACTGAGTCACCCAGGTGCCCCCCGGGTGAGGGCATTTTAACAAAGCCCTCCGAAGCCTTAGTCCAAAGGAAGGAATGGAAGGAATGGCGATTCATGGGGACCAGTCCGGCCCCCTACAACAGGGGAAGATGTGTGGTGGCTTGGAAACCTTCTAAGACTCTTAAGCCACTCTGTAGAGGTCCCCACCCACTCTGTCTTGGGCAGGGCTATGCTTGGAAAAGGTTTCCAGAACGGCTTGCTGTCTGCTTTTGCTCCTTCCCTTCTGCCCAGAAGTGACCCACATAGTCCAAGTACTTAGCACATTGTCTGAAATGGAAGAAAGTTGCTTGGTTATTAGTGGTGCCTAATGATATTTGCATAGATTAACAGACTTTAATACAATCATGAATGCCACAATCCTGAGAAAATAATGAAGAAATCCATTACAAAGTCATAAAGTAACTAAGTCAATACAGTAATAATTTGATCCCATATTAGTAATAATTTCATCTCCCGCTGCAAGGTGATTTTTACAAGGTGCACCGTTTCTGGACAGTTTTATAAATTTCACATTTGTTTGAGATAATTAATTAACAAAATAAAAATATATACTGCTGGTATTTTATACAATAAATTAGTCATTAGTCTAAACTAGCAAGCTGGGTTAAAACTTACGGAGACAGATGTGCTGGGATTTCTAACTTCTTTTCGAACGGCCTATAACCTTCTCCTCGGCACAACCCAGAGGCTGCCTGGTGCCAAGTGGCTCAGAGGGACCGTCAGGGCCAGCAGAAGCCCATGGAGTGTGTGGTGAGGGGAGGGCGGAGACCCAGCCACAGGCCTCCTGGGCATCCTTCTCTGCTGTTCCCCTCAGGCACTGCCTTTCCTTCCTAGGGCCCCTGCAATAGGAAACTGGAACTGGGTGGTGTAAAGCAGCAGAAATCTGAGGCCTCACAGTTCTAGAGACTGGAAATCAGAAGCTGAGGTGTGGGTTGGGCTGTGATTTCTCTCCAGGCTCTAGGGTAGGGTCCTTCCTTGCTTCTTCCTGGCTTCTGGAGTTTGCCAGCAGCCTGTGGCTTTCCTTAACTTTCGTCCCGTCACGACGGTCCCTGCCTCCACGGTCACATGGCATTCTCCCTGTACGGCCTGAGTCTCTGGCTTCCAGTTTCTTCTTTCTTCTCAAGGCCCCAGTCTTATGGATTGAAAGCCTACTCTAATCCAGTATGATGACCTCATCTTCATTTGCCCCCCTCTGCAAAGACCCTATTTCCAAATAAGGTCCCATTCACGGGTTTTGGGTGGGCAGGAAAGTGGGAGGGACATTATTTAACTCACTACAGGCACCAAGGGCTTTGGGATGACCACTGGCCTTCCTCCCCCAGGAAGTAAGGAGGTGCCAGGGTCTGCCAGATCCGCTACCTGGCAGGGGCTGATGGTTGGAAATCCATGGTTTCTTGAGAAGTCATCCGACAAGCTAGAGGGGAACTGTGGACCCCCTGAAATGGTCCACACCAGTGCATTTCTGTATTTCTCCTAGGGAAAGAGTTCATAGGTTCCGGAAGATTCTCAAAAGAGCCCAGGACCCCCAGAGGATTCTTGTCTTGTTACCACGTAAAACCTTTGGGCATCAGGGAGGGAACCAATCAGCCAACCAAGCAACCAATCAACAAAGAACTCCCAGATACACAATTTTACAAAGTTTCCAGAATGTTCCAATACTCTGTAACCCAAAAGGGGTGTGGGTTCTGCGGTTTCAGAAAAGAAGCTGTTGGAATCTCTGACAAGGTGAGTGCAGGCACAGGGGCTCCCATGATCCTGCATCTGGAATGAGAACTTCAGGGGGAGAGATCTTTGGATTTTGAGTGTATTATCCAGCAGCTCATCCCCCAGACCAGCTATGGGTCCTGAGTTCATTTAAAAGTCAGCTTCTATGATGTACCCCTCCCCACCCAGTCCTTGATAAAAATGTTCAACAAGAAGCCACAAAGAAGGACGTCTGGGTGGCTCAGTTGTTTAAGCATCTGCCTTCAGCTTGGGTCGTGATCCCGGTGTCCTGGGATAGACCCCTGTATCAGGCTCCCTGCTCAGCGGGGAGTCTGCTTCTCCCTCTGACCCCTCCCCAGCATGTGCTTTTTCTCTCTTTTAAATAAACAAATAAAATCTTAAAAAAAAAAAAATCTTAAAAAAAAAAAAAAAAAAGAAGCAGCCACAAAGATAAAAGCCATAGATGTCACCAAGCCCTCCCTTCATTCCCACTCAGCTGTGAGTTAACATAGATGACTTGACACCTTCATCGCCCACCGTCAGAACGGGCCCCCAGCCCCTGACCCGGCTCACTCTGCCGAACCACAGTGGTTCCCAAGTCATCATCACTTTCCTTCAAGGGCTCTCGAGCCACCAGTTTGATGAATTTATTCTAGAAGTTTGCCAAGGGTAGTCTTTAAGATTGACAAACTGCCAATTTTTGGAATCCAGTACCCTGACCGTTTAAAAACTTGTTCCTTCATTCATTTCTAGGCTTTCCAATGCCTCATAGATGACCCCTAGCAGCTCCAGGAGCCCATCTGCCTGTTCGCTGTGCCCTCCCAGGGCCACGGCTCACACTGTGGAGAATTAATCTAACTATGGGGCTAGGTCGGCTCTCTTGGCCTCATTTGGATGCTAATTCTCTTTTACAGTGTTTCTCCACATTTCCCATCCTGAAGGCCAGTCTCATTGCTGGAGGAGACAGGTAACATGCAGAAGTTAAGCTCTACTTCCTCTTAGACAGCAGTTTACAGTTTGCTTCCCACACAGGCATAACTGGTGAGTCTCAGGCAGGAAGGTGTCTGCCCAGCCCCGTGGCTGTCTTTCTGGGCCATGGGGGTGAACAGTGATTATCTTTCTGTCTCTGGGGCTCTGGTTCAAAGCAGGGGGAGGCGATTCCTCATGCTGAGCGGCACCTTCTCTCAGGAGCAGTGCTGCAAAAAACCCTGCTCCTGGGGTCTCTTTGGGATAATGCCTCAGCCCATCCCAACCTTGGCACTGGAGGCACTGACTGAGGAGGGCGACAAAGGACCTGCTTTCTTCTCACCATTGTCCTCAAGGAGGTCTTCCTGTGGTCCCTGGTGCCTAAGGCATGTCTCATGCCTAAGAAGCCCTGACTTGCACCTTTTTACGACGACGGAGCTTTTAGACGGAGCTTGAATCTGATTTGGGATGCAGTGGTTAAGAAGTTGAACAAGCTATGCTTTGGGGGGAAAGTAAAAGGTACTCCCTGATTTCAATGCCAGCAGACCCAGGCAGGGCTGTGATGAAGCTACACGTGTTGGCTTGGGTCAGCCACTATTCCATGTTGAGAGGATCCAGAACATGCTCGGGGCAGAGATGCTCTCCTAGAAGCTCCAGGAAAGGACTGTGTCTCTTTTTGGAGTTTCTGCAATGTAGCTGTCATCAGAAATGGTATTTTTATGCTTGTTCTGCAGATGAGGAAACTGAGGTACATAAAGACACATTGAGAAGCTCCCCACAGATGCAGAGTTAGTAAGGGGTAGAATCTGACCTCTACACAGTCTGGACCACACCTCTACCGGTTGTTCCAGGGTGGTCCCAGGTTGTGCTCAACCTCCAGCAGCAAAAGTGGGACCCGCAGCTGTCACTCTCTTCCTGGGGCTGCCCCTTGCTAATATTGGGGTCTGGGGGAGGATCTGGGCTAGGGGGCAGGGCCCATGTTCCAGCCTGGCTCATTACCAAGGAGCTGCACAGCCTGCGCCGTGTGTCACTCCCAGGGTGTCTGCCCTCTCTGGGAAATACAGGAGTGTGGCATCGCCCTGTCCCACTTGCTTGGGGAGGAGCCCTTGCAGGAGCTCTGAAGCCCTCTTCTGGATATTCAGGATGGCCACCAGGCCCTGTCACTTTCCTCCCTGCTGGTTCCTTTCCTTTTCCGTCTTCTACAAGACCCCTCACTGTGGCCACCTGGCATATCCTCAGGTATACCTATTTCTTGGCTTTGTCGTTCAATCATCTTTCTGGTTTGTTTTGAGTGTGTTGAGTATCATATAATTTATTGTCTAAAACTGGGACCCTTGGGAGGTTGAAAGGGAGCACTACTAATAATGCATCCTGGCAACTCAGGACCTGTCCTGGCCTATTGGAATTTATGGGCAACCTAGTTTCATGCTGCCTCCCTCCCCGCTGCTGACCTTCGGGTGCCTTCCCTGTATAACACCCCTCCCTTGAAGCCCTCCCTGACTGCCCCAGCTTATACCGATGTCCCACCCAGGCAGCAGCCCATGGGTCTGGCCCCACCCACTGTTGTCCTGCATCCCCCCACAGGCAAATGAGGACCAAATCTGGGAGCAGAGGCCCCCTCCAGTTTTTTCCTGCGCACCCACAGGCAGGATGAGAAACACACCAGACTGAAATCAGACTCCGTAAAGGCTCTGACCTGAACCAGAAGTCAGCTAGGGCTGTACCAACACCCAAGAAGACATAAGAAGGAAGCAGGGGAAATCAAAGCCAGGTTGGGGGATGGTCACTGGAGATGCAGCTGGAAAGGGGGCATGATCATAAATGACCCCCCCCACCCCCTGGCCTATTGTGTTCACTGGGAGGTGTGACATGTGAGTGAGGGGCCTGGGGGGCCCCTACCCACTGCCTGCCAAGGGGTTTTCCATCCCACCACTAAAATCTTCTCTTTGAGGTAAACACTGCTGTCCTCAGAATTCACTTTTAAAACGCAAAATCACTTCATCCCCGGAGTCAACAGTCTAACACCAATTCCTTTATCAGATCACATTCCTCCTGCCTGCTGCTGCCTCCAAGCACCTGACAAGGGGTGGGGGGACCAGTTTCCCTAGGAACCTGGGCATCCTCTTAGGCAGCTGACCCCTCCTAGTTCTGTCTGGGACACCCCATCCTTCTCAGGCCCACTTTATGGAAAGATAAAAGTTATCAGTAGTGAAATGTATACATCTTGGATGTATATTTTAGTAAGTTTCGATGAATGCAAACACCCACGTACCCCACCCCCCTACCAAGATATAGAACACTTCCATCTCCCCAGAAGGTTCCCTCGTGCCCATTTCCGGGAAGCATCCCAACCACTTCGAAGGAATCCAGCGTTCTGACTCTTTTTCACCACAGTCAGTTTTGCCTGTTCTAGAACTTCGTACCGGATGGACTCATTTCGGACTGGCTTCTTTGAATCAGCATGATGTCTGTGAGATGCATCAGTGTTGCCTGGGACCCTGGGTGCCCCCTGGCCCAACAGTTTACCAGCCGCCGTCTTCAGGTGCCAACAGGGCCGGCTGGATGTTGGGCAGAGACGCTGCCACTAGTGTGGTGTGGTTCTATGCCCACGGCCCTTTTCTGGGAGCTAGGAAGGCAGCCTGGCCTACACTGGGCTCACAAGCGATCTGCTCGCCTCAGCTCCACAGATGAGCTAAAGACCAGAGGTGTCCCCGGGAGTGGGCGAGGCTTGGGGGGGGTGATCTGAACCACGGGAGCTCAGAGGGACTAGTGCTGAGCCTTGGGGTCCAAGAGCACCTTGAGCAAGTGCAGAAATTGGCCCAAGGATGTGCTAACACTCCCTCTCCCGAGAACCACAGCTTTCAGTGCCATGACACCCAGTACCTGGGTCTTAGGCATGTCCATCTCTCCTTTGTCACTGCAGTGACCGCCTAACTGTCCCTTTCCTTTCCCTTACAGTCTGTCTCCACCCAGCAGCCAGGGCAAGCCCAGCATGTCCCTCCACTGCTCAAAGCAGCTTCTTATTCCCTCGGCATAAAACTCAAAGCCTTTAAAAGGGTCTATAAGGTCCTCCATAGGGTCTGCCCCCCACCACGCTCCCCTCCCCTGACTGCTTCCCTCATTCATTTGCGGCTACACTGGGTCCTGTCCTGCCCTTGAACACTGGCTGACAAGCTAGAGCCCTTGACTGGGCTTCTCGCACACTACCTCCCTTCTCCCCTAGTCTGTAGGTCCTGGAAGGACGGAGATGGTCCAGGGCTTAGCACAGGGCCTGGCTATGCTCACAAACATTCCGTAGAACCCTTGAGTGATGAAACGCTTCCCTCAGTTGCCCAAGGGGGTCTCTGACCCAGGAAGGTTAAGCAGCCCTAAACAGGACCACAGCAGGTGGGTGGGTGCCAGGCCAGCTAGAGCAGGTCTGAGATGAGCCCCCTCTAGACCCCCCCTCCACACACACACAGTCGCAGAGGCAGGGCGAGCCCTGAGCCAAGGGTGGGGGGCCTTGACCAGGCAGACCAGAGGAAGTGCAGTGGAGAAGGGGTCCTGAAGCCCCAAGCTGGGCCAAGCTTTCGTTCAGCAACCCCTGAGGCTCCCACAAGCACCTGTTGCAAAGACTCCCTTGATTTCTGTGCTGCTTCATTGTGCCCTTGGGAGTGAGGCAGTGAAAGAAAGTGAGCGGCAGGCCTGGCGCTCTGGGCTGGGAAACTCACCAGTACGAGGGCGCCGGGGACCTGGCCCTGAGACAGAAAGGGAATCTTGGGGCCCACTTGGAACCCTCCCACCCTGAGGGTCAGGCCCAGGGGGACAAGGAGGAAAAGGAGAGGAGAAAGGTGGAGGGTCCAGGGCAGAGACCCCAGAGCAAGCAGTGACGGAGGGTAGAGGCTCCTGAGGCCAGAACCGGAAGGGGCCTCCTGCTCCTCGCTCCTCACTCACTCCCGACTCCCGGTGAAGTATTTACAGATCTGTTCCCATGGCAACCGAGGCTTCAAAGTTACTCTCACAATTCTGTTTTCTCAAATGTGTTTCTCTGGTTGATTGCACAGAGTTTTCTGGAAGCCGGCCAGGCCCAGTGAGTCGCATTTGCAGCCCTGCGCTTCCCTGCCTCTGACCCTCCCCTTCCAGATTCCATGTGGGCCTGTGAGGCTCTCCAACCCTCCCTTCTAAGCATGCTCTACTGTGGCCCAGCCTCCCCCAGCTGCTGCCAGGCGGTCCCAGGGCCGGGGATAGAGAGCCCGCTCCCCTCCACCACCTGGAGCCTCCAGTTTTCGGGATCCTTTGCAAGCTCCCTGGTCACCAGGACTCCCTCCTCAGCTTCCCGGGCCCACAGGGAAGACCTGAGCCCTGGGCTCCCTCTGGCCCAGGACCTGGTCTCTCTGACCCCTGCTCTTGTCGGTGTGCACGGACTGCGCCCTGCATCCCACCACTGTCCCGGTGGGGCCCTGTCCTGTGCACTCTCCATTCATTTCCCAAGGCCCTACTCTGGGTCAGGCCATAGCAAAGAGAGTCCCTGCCAGCAGGGGGCTCACCTTTCAGTTGGGTGGGGGGGGAGGAAGATGAATAAGAAAAGATCAGGTAGGGGTCTATGCCCTGAATACAATAAAACAAGGTGTCAGCTGGGGGACCTTGGCCAGGTAGCTGGCACAGTGGGACAGGCCTGGGTGGGAGGGACACAGGCGCTGAGACCTGAGGAGCAGCGCATATGGGGAGAAGCTCGCTGGCCAAGGGAACAGTGTCTGCAGCAGGGAGCAGGGATGTTTGCGGGAGGGACTGGCAGAGAGGGCAGCCGCAGGTGGAGTCCCGGGAGCAGCAGGGCAAGGCAGGGCAGGGAAGGGGCTTAGACAGGAACACGCCTCTGAGAGAGAAGACAGGCAGCCTCTGGGGCGACTGTCGTGGAGAGAGCAGCTCCGATGGGGTCCCCGTGTGGAATACGGATGGCAGGGACACAGGTGGAGACGGAGAGACCGGAAGTAGGGGGCAGTAGGTCCTCAGAGAGAGAAGGAGGCTCAGAAGGGGCCAGGGCCAGGCCAGGATGAGGGGCTACTGCAGGAGCTCCCACAGCTCCCTGTGTCCCCACTCACTCGTGTCCCTGCCCGATTCCGCCTCTCTCCTCCACCAGACCTGCCGGCAAGGAATGGGGATGGGTGCCTTCCCCTGCTGCTGTAGAAGCTCACTGACGGCTGGGGAATTTGGTCCCGCACCCAGGTCCACAGCACTTCCAGAGGGCAGAGAGGGCAGCCGCCCACAGCCCCCAGGACTGGCTCCAGGCCCAGCAGTAGAGTGTGCAGGGTGAGCGCTCCTGGAGACGCAAGCCGCAAGCCTGGAGGACAAGTGTTCTCTCTCTGTCCCACTGCATCCGGGGCTCCTGCCAGGCCGCAGGTAGGACCAAATGGTTTCTCCCAACTCCGCCATGCCGGAGCTGCACCTCCCCAGGTGGGGCTCTCTTGCCTCGTGCTGCCCCTTCCCCCATCCCGTGAGCCCCCCGGGAGCCCCTCTGGGGAGGCACTGGGAACCTAGCCCAGGCTGAGCCATCACTCTCAGTCAGGCCCTGCTAGGAGAGAGAACGCGCTGACTCTGCTAATGGTTCACTGAGTGGCTGTATCTCTATTATAAATGATTTAAGTCACCGGCATTTAATTGATGTTATAAATATGATATTTATGACACGGTATGGAAAACGATGCGATCTCCCGATACTATACATCATGGAGCATGTGTGTCTCTCGGCACGGCACCCTTCCACCCTCCACCTACTCCCTGCCCTGCTGTCCTTGCCACCGCTGTCCGGACTGCCCTCCTGCCCTGGGCCTGCCGGGGCAGCCGAGAAAGTAGGATTTTGATGAGGGAAAGAGGCCCGCCCTGATTCCCCAACCTGAGTCTGGCTCTGGGGAGGGTCTGCAGGAAGATGTGTGGGCTGGGGCTCCTCTCTGATCTTCGGGGAACTTGTGACCTTTCTGAAGAGCAAACACACACACACACACACACATACACACAAAGGATTGTGTAGAGGGTAGGAGAGGTCAAGGACAGCCAGTGAAAGCAAGGGGGCCTTTCTAGAGGAGGGGGGCTTTGAGCTGGGTTTGCAGCTGGTCAGGATTTGGAGAACAAATTAAGAGAGATGGGGTTGAGGGGTGAGACTTCAGAGTCATGCCCATCTGGATTCCAAATCAATTGTTATTATTTTTGTGTGACCATGGACAAATAATTTAGTCTCTTTGAACCTCTAGTGCCTCAGTTTGTAAAATGGGGGTGTGTTCTTACCAGTACATGCAGAACCAACACCTCCTTCATTCTTGACAGCATACTTCTCTTAAGATGATCACAAGGTGAATCACATTAGACCTTTGCATGCTGGCTATTCCTGAATAGTTCCATGTCTACCTTATACTCATGATGAAGCAGATGGACAGCTGGGGCCGGATTGAGGAAATCTCTTAAAAGTCAGTCAGAGAGAACAAAAAATAGGGAACGATTCTAGATTCTTCAGTTTGGGGAGCAAGAATCAATGCCAATCTGGTTTGAGGAATGCCTGTCTGGTGGAGGTATGTGAGGAGACTGGAGGCAGAGGAGCCAGGCCAGGATGGTGGCTGGTGTCCTGTCCTACCCCAGGCTGCTCTTTGCTCTTTCCCTGTGGCTCCTTGCTCTCTGCAAGGAACGTTGTCACTTCACACTGGTCTCCTGCCCCTCTGACCACATCCATCCTTCTCAGAACCCTGTCATGCAGCAAATGTTCCAAGAACCAGATTTGACTCAAAATCCCCACAAGCCTATTCCTCGGAGCCCTGGGAACCTCATTGCCTCTCCTTGCACATGCCCTGAGCTTCTGTGTATGAGATCAAGGTGCTGTCATGCCTTAAGCCTCCATCCAGGACTTCTCAGCATCACGGGATTCTAGTTTCCATGGCCCAGGGCCGGGGTCATTCAAAACTTTGGACAATCTAAAAACTCAGGTGATCCAAAGAATTGGACAATACCTACGTCATTTTCATTTTGCTTTGGAATATATGTTGACTTTCATAATAAACAAGTCGGATGCTATGGGAATTTGGACCATTTAAAGAAAAGTCCCAAGAGTACACTGGAGGAACTATCTGATGGCCACTGGCTTCTCCTTCCTCGTAGAAATGGGTGGAGTGACTCTCTTAAGTCACCCGGCACATTGGGGCCTCTTCTGCCCCATGTTCTGCCCTCCTCTGCTGCTGGAAGTGGCTACAACACCACTGGATGGGGAAGGCGAGCTCCTGTCAGTATCTATGGACTTGAGTCCCTCAAACCCCCCCATGGAAGGTGCCAGAAGGTCTTGCATTGCCTCTATCCTCTCCGACTGTGGCAGGCAGGCCACCTAGGTGAGCACTCCCATCAGTAGTCTGGGACAAGCTCATGGCCGCTAGGAGCCCCCTTTTGACAGGGAGACAAGCAGTACAAAGGGCAGACAGCCGCAAGATCTCGGGGGACACTGGACAGCGACAGTGTTGGAAGATGCTGAGTGGTATGCCCCCAGCCCAGCTTTCCAGGAGGAGATGAGGGGGAGGGAGAGGCATGATGAATGAGGACATAAACATGGGGACATTCCATGTGGGAGGCACCAAGGTGTCCTAGGAGCTGTGGGGGTGGAGAACCGGTGAGATGTTGCAGTGTGTGGCAGGCGGTACCTGCCTGCATGAGTCTCAGGAGGGGGACACATTCCCTTGCCAGCTTTGCTTCCCATCCATTTCCCTTCCAGATGACCGATGTCACTGAGTGGTCAGAGCAGCAAGGGGCCCAGGCTGCCCGTGAGACAGGGCAACCCAGCCAGGTCAGAGCTAATGGGCAGGAAATGGAGCTGTGGGAGGTATTTCCCAAGAGCAGAGTGGGGAGGGGTCTGCATCCTGCAGAAGCTGAGCCGGGAGGAGGACAGGAGGGCACTCAACAGGCAGGGGACTGAACATTGCAGGACATGGGTCATCAGCCAGGAGATCAAGGAGAAGCAGGGCCAAGAGGTGAGCAGTTGCCCAGTGCTCTCAGAGTCTCCTCTGGCTCTTACCAGAGCAGCCTGGCTGGACTGAGAGCTTGCAGGGGCTGGAGGAGCCCGTGGGGTGGGGCCAGAGCCTGAGCCACCCCCACCCCATGCTGAGGCTTTGAGGAAGGGCAGGAGTGCTCTGGTCAAGCCTTGCTCTCCCACTACCCTTGCCCCATGCAAGGTGTGGCCTGAGCCAGCTCTGGTTCTCTGTAGGGAGGGGGAGGTGGGATTAGCATTTGAAATCCACTGGGAGGGCTCCTTCCTCCACTCCCTACTCCTCTCTCCCCCCAAAATGAAAACAGTCGTTGAAATTGAAAAATGGTGCTCAGTGAAGGGTTTAAAGACATTTTGAATTTAAAACATATTTTAAAGGTCATTTTCAGCAGTAATTATGTTATAATGGTGGGGCTCTTAGCAAGGCAGAGTCCCACAGTAATAGTAGGGCCAAATGGGACATGGTGTGAGCCTCCAAGTCCTAGAAGCCTTAGAGGGGGCTTGGCGGGGGGGGAAGAGGCACAGCACATCCTCCCTTTAGAGCTAGTGTCAGGATTACTGCTGGGTCCCCAGGAAAAGGGGACGACACAATTTAATTTGGCCCTGGCACAGAAGGGTCCTCCAAGACTGGAGTACCACATCCGGGCATTTTCAGGTTCACAGGGACCCTCCCCTGAGGCACAGATTGGTTGATCTGCCCTCCTGCCTGATGGGACATCCTACCTTCCTGCTTCCCACCCCTGCCTCTTAGCCTCTTACAAAGTCGCATCCTTTCCTTCCACTTCTAAACACTCACTCTGGGGTCCTCTAGTGGCAGGCTCCCCAGCCCCTGCTAGGGTCAGCTCCCTTGGGGGAGGCTCAGGAGAAGATTCCTCCGGCCCAGAACCCCTTCAGGTGACAGCAGGCTGCCAGCCAGGCCTGGACCCACTGCTTCCTGAGCTGGAAGCTGAACTTGCCAGGAGCTAGCCTTTTAGTACTTCTTGACCATGACTGTGGTCTACATTTTTTGGGAACAGATTGAGTATTTATTTAAACCTCAGTGTTTTCCATCCTATATCCCCAGTGAACAAACCCACCTACTCCTTGACCCACTTTTCTCCCTTTCTGCAAGTGCACCCATTCTTTGCAGGAAGCGTCACCCACACAGATGAACGAGCTTGTTGAAGTAATGCACAGTGTGAGCACCTACTGTTAATCATTCTAGAAGGGCTGGCTGTGGGTTAGATGCTGGCTACGCCCCAGGGGGTTCCAATAGAAGGCAGACTAACAGGCTGTGGAGAGAAAAAATAGGACAGAAGACAGTGGGGGAAAATTGTGTCTGGGCACATAGAAAGAGCCAGATCTGGGGATTGGAGGTAATCTGGGAGGGCTTCAAGCAGGTGGTGTGTGGAGCATGAGCATAAACCAACAAAAGAATGAGGAACCAGGAACAGGTGAATAAAGGAATAAACTGAGACCTGGGTCTTCCAACCAGGAAGACTGAGTTTATTCCCCAGGCTTCAGATGGGTCCCCACAAGCAGCAGAGCTCTGGCCATGGGATCAGAGGTGCAGAAACAGGGTCCCTGAACAGTGTCCTCTGTGCATTGCCCCACTTCAGACTCTTTGTCCCTGTGGGTTTCCTTTGGGGGAGGCTGGGGATGGAGCTGGGAAGGGAAAGGGGTGACCAGCCAGGCCGTGGTCCCCACTTTTCCAGCGTGATGGGTGGGCACCGGTGTATGCTTAGAAGGGTGGACACAGTTGGGTTGAACCCTGGTGGGGTGCAGGTGGGGCAGGTTGTCCCCAGTTCCTGGGTGCAACCCAGCGCAGAGCGGGGAGGGGTTGGCAGGGTTGTAGCCTGGACTGGGGGGGGGACTGTAGCCAGGGACTGGAGTCCTGGAGGCAGCCAAAGGATGGAGGGAAGAAGGAGGTGGGGAAGAGGCAAAATATAAAAATATCTGGGAGAAGCGCAGCACGGGGCTACAGTGTTATTGAACTAAAGCATCTTATAAAACTCAAGCCATTAATAACAGGCTGCTGCCACGTCGGGGTAATTTATTCAAATTGCGGGTCCGGGATGGAGGAGCAGATGTTTCAGAGCTGCTGGTGTCACAGAATGAGTTCCAAGGGGGAGGCGGCGCCATGTTCTTGGAGGGGTGGGGAGAGGACCTTCGCAGAGCTTAGCTAAAGTCCCTGCACTCCAGAAGGAGGTGGAAACCTCACCCTGGGCTGCCCCAAGGGAGGAGGAGCATGGGCAGGGTGGAGAACAGCTGATTCAGTTCAACAAGTGCCGGGATGGAAAACCAGAAGGTGAGGACAGGCGGGCAGGGCCCCCCTCCTACAACGTCGCTGCTCCCATGCTATCTGGTTGTAAAGCCCCTTCCTCTTAAAGTCTTCTGTGTTTTTTCCAGACCCACAGGTGCTTGGAATCAGAAGGGCCTGAGTTCCTTTCCAAATGCACCACCACCTCAGCAAGTTCAGCTCTGGGTCACAGTGCCTCATCTATACAATGGAGTAATAATACCTAAGCCATGGAGCGGGGAGAAGAAGAAACCAGCAACCCAGCACCCAGGACTGGCCTGGGCAGGGGGCCGTGGAGGCCACCTGGTTTCCTGTACCTCCTTCTGGCCTGCACTTGTGTTGAACTTGGTGCTTTGATTCAAGGTCTTTTCCTGCCTCCTAATGACTCTATTGATTTCACTCAGTCCCAGCCAGACTGTGTGCCACCCACGGCCGAAGATCGTGCTGGCACACCCGTGGCATATGGGGTGTGGTGTGCACACAAGGAGTGCTCAGCTTAGGATGCCTGTGGCTTTCTTCTCGGCTGGGGAAGGGCCAGCAGAGCGTGCACAGGCCTCCCTTCGGATTCCTGATACCTCAGCACAGTCCCCTGTGTCTTGGCCAAACCTGGGTTGGGTCCTAGAGGGGTGTCAGGACCTTGAAATCTGGCCACAGTTTCTGGTACAAAGACCAGGAAAGTCAATTGGCCCCTGGGATCCTTCCAAGATCTCAGGAAGTGGAACCTCTACAGATGAGAATTGGCCTTCCTGCCCGATTTTACCTTTTTGGCAAAGCAAACATTACCCCCGTGGAGCTGTTTCCCTCCTGGGGGTGTCTAATGCTGGGGAGGAGGGGTACTGCTCGGCTGACGTCTTCATGCTGTGAAACCGAAGCCCCACTGGGGCAGGAAACACGAAGGGGCCCTATAAATTCTGGGTGCCCTGACTCACTATTTAAAATGGATGAAAAGATGTTTTCTCCTCCTCTCTCTGTGTTGCAGATGTGGTTGCCGGTTTATGGAGGGGACGTGAAGAGGGGCTCAGCCCAGTTGAGGGATGTTCCCGAATGGCCCCTTGGGTGTCCATGCCCATCGCTGACAGAAGGCCTTGGGGTGGCCCCTGATGGCCGGTTGTAGTGTGCAGCGGGCGGGATGGAAGGGTGACACTTGGGAAATGTCCCAGCTGGAGGCCGGCAAGTCTCTTTTCACAGGCCCAGCCCTGATGGTGCCACCATAAGGTGATGAGAGAAGAATGAGGAGGCCCTTCTGTCCCCCCCACAGCCCTGACCTGAAGTGGCACTCCTGGAATGATGTTCTGTTAGGGAAAGCCTGCTGAAGAAAATCTATCCTTGGCAGGCCACCATGACCCAGGGCTCAGGGACCAGGCAGAGGGGCCACCTCGGCTGTCTCTGTCACCTGGCCTGGCGACCACCCCAGATGTGGTGGTGGGGGGGATTGGCTGTCAGAAGCATGGGGGCGAGGCTGTGAGGGCCCCCAGTACCCGCACCCAGGAGAGGCGAGGGGAAGTGGAAGGGCTAGGGTTGCAGGCGAGGGCTGGCTCCCCGCACCTCCCCCCAAAATGCTCGCTACTCACCTGGCTGGGAGGTCAGGGTAGCTGCTGGCCCCATGCCTTTGCTCCCTACAAATGAGACCTGCTCATAGCTCAAGGTTCATTTCCAATGAAGGAGAAAGCGCAGCCCCACACTCGCGGGGCAATCAGCGCACTCCGTGATGAATGGAGCCTGTGTCACTCAGTGAAAATGAATATTTCTTTGCGATAATGGCCAGATGGTAGCAACTCTCCGATCCAAATTAAAACATGCATGATAAATGCCAGGAAAACAGAGGAAGACAAAACCCCAACCTGGAGTGAATTCTCTCTATAAATCTTCCCCCTACGCCCCCCTCCCCCACCACCACAGCGGCCCTGCTAATAGCCATTAAATTATTAAGATGCGCTGCAAGGAGAATGCCAATGTCAGTGGTACCCGCCCCACTGCCCACCTCCGCCCCCTGCCTGTGGGCCTGACTCTGGAGGGGCTGGGGGCTGGGGAGACCCAAGAGGGGGCTGCTTTCAGGCCAGCAGAGAGGCAGGGTGGTGGAGACGGTTCCTCTTAAAGACAGGAGTGCGAGCCTGGCCGTGGGGTGCCAGCACCCAGGGCCGCCTGCTGGGGCCCAGCCAGGCTCTGTGGCAGGCCAGACACACCTGCCCCTGAGGAGGACACCCTCCCCATGGAGCAACGGGAAACTAACACCCACTGCCTGACCCTATGGCTGAGGCAGAGGCCAGGAAAGGGGTTTCTGAGCCGGGAAGACCAGGAGGGAAGAGTGGCAGGAAGCATGCCAGCGGGGTGGACCCAGATGGGGGCTCTGACCACGCGGAACTGGGCAGCTGAGAAGGGTCAGAGAGGACCACCCAAGGGCAGGCTTGTGCCTGAAAGTGGACATGTACTTGGGGGTCTAAGGGTATCAGGTATTGGGCGGAGGGGAGGGGGTGGGGGTGGGTGGGTAGGTGGGTGTGTGCCGCTTGGGGGCTTGTATTTCATTCACGGTGACAATAGGGCTCTTGAATTTACACTCTGAGTCCCGTTCCTCCCTACCACTCCCCTCACCACTAGCACCAGTATCCATCTCTCCCTGGTCTCCCTGACACCCTGCCCAGTCCTCCCTGTGGGCAGCCAGCCTTTCCAGGTCCAGCTTCCATCAATCGCTAACCTCTTCCATAGTCTCCAGGATTCCCCATCATCTTCCAGAAAACCCCCAATTCTTTAGCTGGGCATTCCTGGGAACCCTCTCCTCTGGCCCGCTGGTTTTTCTTGGACAGGCCCTATATCATGGGGCCTGCATTCCTTTTGTCTCACCAGCTTTGCAGCCTTTTTCAGCCTAATCCCTTCCAACAGGGAGCCTCCTCCAGAAAGCCTTCCCTGAGTGCTCTCCCCTCTGCCAGCTAAGGCTTGCTGTCTCCACTGCTCATCTGGTGCCCGTGAGGCCACGGACAGATCTCCCCGTCTGTGTGGACTGGGGCAAGACGCCCACTTCTCCTCTCTGAGCCCTCATTTCCCCCTCCATAAAGCGGGGGTGCTGCTCAGCTGACCTTGTAGGGCTGTGGCAGGGCTCAAGCTACTCCCACTGGAGGCTCTAGCAGATGGGCTCTATCTCCCTTCCAGAGCCTTAGCATTGTTTTCCCAGCAGCTGCTGCAGACATGGCCTGGGCCTGGTTCCCACATGTGTTATGCGGGGCTGGTAGTGGAGGGAGCAGAACATGTTTGAGCTGGAAAACCGGGCAGATGCACCGCACTAGAGAAACACCTTGGAGCAGGCCTGGTGAACTTGGACTGCAGGATGACAAGAGACAGGATCCTGTCTGCCCCGACTCAGACACTGTGCAGCAGCGTCAGAGTGCGCGCCCTGAAATGGGAGAGGCAGTGAGACCCACAGTGCACAGAGTCCGAGTCTTCCAGAAAGTGGACCCTCTTCTCCAGACAAATCAGCTCTTCTACCTAGTATTTAAGCTCTGTTTTTATTTTATTTTTTTTAAAGTAATCTCTACACCCAACGTGGGGCTTGAACCCAAGATCTGGAGGTCAAGAGTTGCACGCTCTACTGTCTGAGCCAGCCAGAACCCCCTAGTTGTTCTATATTATTTTTCAAAAATCTCAGATGCCATATATTCGCCTTGCTTGCTTCTGTTTTCATGTCTTTGCTTGTGACACTTTAGCCCAGGTGCTACCACTTCTTGGTAAACCTGTCAGATTTCAATAATCACCTCCTCCAGGAAGCCTTCCTTATTCTACCCTTGTTGTGTCATTCCCATGCCCAGTGCGGCTCAGGCCCTAGGCAGTATGATTTTTATTTGCACTTTGCTGATCACACCTGTCAGAGGTCCTTACCCCTGTCACCTCCTCTCATGTCCTGTGGACTGGGCTCTAAGATTAAAATAACTGCTGAATAACAACAGAAGTTGTCATCGTGGAAGAGTCCCTGGTTTGCCAACCATGTCTCACCTATGACAGCTCCAAGGGGATCTCATTGTCCCCTCTGCAGAAGGAGGTGGCAAAGCACCCTTGTGGGAAGGGCAGGGAAAGTGGAATCAGGGTCCCTAGGTATGTTGTCCAGGACTGTCCTGCTGGTCCCCCCATCTGGCTGGCGAACCCCAGCTGCCTGAGCACCCGTACAGGACATCACTCCCTGCCCCTGAGCTGTAGATAGCTTCTCTGGGCCTAACTGCCTCCATTTAAAGCTCCTTGAAATCCCTGCTCCCATATCTTGCCCTCCCCTCTTTCTGGCCTCTTGGGATCTTCCAAATTTGCCTTGACTCAGATTATTTCCCCCCCTGGAAGATCTGCCCTTCCTTGCTCAAATCCCTGCAGCTGAGGGTCAGGCAGGTATTACAGGTTCTGATCTCTGATCCTGAGCTGTCTCTCCCGGCGCCCTGCCCCCAGGCTCCCCATGCCCAGGTTGTTATCAGGCTGTCTGAAGGCCCTGGGTCCGTCTCTCCTATGCCGGGGCTCATTCAGTGCCACGCTGAGGACGATCAGGCCAGGAAAGACAGAGTGTGACATTCTCTCTCTCTCTCTCTCCCCCAACCTCATCTTGCCAGATCTTCCTCCTGAACTCCCACACAGTGCCTGCAACAGGAAGCCATGGGAGTGGCCGAGGGGGTGGGAGACAGAGGCCCCTGGTCTGTGGCCTCTGCCTGTCATCCCGATTTCTATCATCAGTCCCTTCAGCCTGGGCACACACGCGGCAGCTTTTAAATATCATCCTGGAGCCCATTTGCAATGATTAATACCCCATTTCCTCTGAAACAATCCTTTGCTAAATTAGCCGGGGCCAGAGGGAATTTGGCGAGGAGCCGTGAGTCTCAACTTAACTTGCCGAATGGATTAAAAAAAAACCCTCAAAAACAAAATGCAGATCAATCAACACCCCTTCCCCCAGCTGAAAACCTAAAGTCCATTTAAACTCAGCAGGTTTGCAGTTAATTATAATTTCACACCCATGGCAGGCGTATTTATAATGGGCGCCTGTCCCACCGGAGCCTCTGTGGGGCCCTCACGAGGGACCCTTCCCACCAGCCACCTCCTTCCTCAACCACAGAGACCTGTCTTCACCAAGCCGCTGTTTCGGTTCAGTTGTGTGAACTAGAGAGGCTTCCCGAATTTTTTTTAAAGATGTCTTTCCCTTTTTTGGGAAAAAAGGAGACCAAGATTTTTAAGGGGCAGGGATTATGGAACATAAAACCCCAGGGCAGGGGGGCCTTAGAGCATCATCTAGGGAACCTAACAGTTGGAAACAAGCAAAAGTAGGAGGGATTGTGGTCAGACACACGGCAGAACTTCCTGCCCATCAAAGAAGCCATGCCCTGGGCAGGCCACTTGGCCTGGAGTGGACATATCTCAACCTTAGGCCTTCCCAAAGGCAAATCACAGGGTCCAGCAGGGCGACAGTGACCCCTGCCCCAGGCTGCTCCCTGAGCACTGCGACTGCCTGAGACCTGCTGTCTTATGTCTGACTCAAACTTCCTGAGCTACCTCTCTGCCTACTTAAGATCTCTGTCAAATAAATAAATAAAATCTTAAAAAAAAAAAACCAAAAACCAAAACAAAACAAAAATACTTCCTGAGCTAAAAGCCCTTACACCTTCGATATCAGTCCAAAATAAATCAAGGATTCATGTACATGAATGATCAGCCAGGACACTGGCTCTGGGCTGCTGTTCAAGGGAAAACGTTACAATCAATGGCTTGGGAAATTCTGGTGGGGCTAGGACAGGATAGGCTGACAAAACAGGATTTCCAAGCTCTGAAGGAGGCTGAGATGGAGGCCGAGTTTCTTTCTGTCTTGACAGTTTTTAAAAACAGGAGGGGCAGGATGAGAGGTTGACTCACAGGGGAGGGTGGGCGGGCGGCTCCGGGGGCCTCTCCAGGCTTTGGAGTTCCGTGTCTTGGCCAACAAGGCAGTTAGCCATCCTCCAGCCGAAGGTTCACCATGACCCCGTGCCCATCCCTGGGCGCAGACATGGCTGTGGGAATGTCTCTGTGCTCAGGAGCTACGGATACTGGGGTCTGCAGGGTCTGCTGAGGGGGATGGATAAGGAAGTGTACTCCCGCAACACATACACATTCACACATAGACACAATGAAGTACACATGCTGCCCAGCTTCTGGGGGCTTCTATGGGGACACAGAGAGTGTAAGGGCTGGTGAGGGCAGAGAATTTTCTGCTCTGAGGTCCAGCTTTGGGGTCTCAGTCACTGGATCCCTTCTCAGCCCAGGATCTCATCCTCTGGGCTGGGCTGGGGTTAACTTTGCTCCTTCTTGGGTCTCTCAGGCAGGGCACAAACCAGGACCCCCAAAGGTGAGGCAGGATGTGCTGGCCCCAGGGGGAAGCTCCAGATGTCTCAAAGGGGACAGATGGGGACAGAAGGGGAGGGGCTCGGACTGTAGGACACAACCTCACCAGTGAGGCTGTTCTTTGGACTGGGTCTCTGCCCACCCCACCCCCAGGGGAGTGTCACCCAGGAGGTCCTGGCAGAGAGTACACACTGCTCTACCTTTTCTCACCCTTCCCCCACCTCTCACTGCACTGCATCTTGGAGGGGGGGCGCTGTCCAGAGTGATAGGTTCACTTTCCTGTGTACCCTGCCCCACCTAGGCCAAGGGTTCCTAACAGAATCCGGAGGGATTTCTGTCTACCCAGAAGCTTTTGTCAGTGAGACATTTGTTGCCATCTAAGAAAGTGGAAACTCCTATTGAATTTTCCTACAGCGGGACCAGCCTGCACATCTATTTCCTCTACACGCTCACTAATTGCCAACTTAGAGTATGAAACTAAATAGCTAGAAAAGTCTGCGCACCCAACCCGGGGAGGTCAAAAGAGTGGCCACGGGTCTCTTGGGGCCGCTGGGCGGCCCGGGTCTCTCCTACCACGTTTGTTCGCTGCCTATGTCTGTTTAGAAAGAAAATAATGCTCGGAGGAGAAATGAGGAACTTAATAGGATTTTAAAAGCTGCAGGAACCGATGGGGCTACAGATGGTGGAGGGGCTGGGAAAACGGAATCAGCCACGGTTTTATGGTGGGGAACGTGGCCTCGGGGAGGGCCTCAGAGCCGCGGTCACATGCATTGTGTCCAACCTCATTAGCCAGCCCGGCGGGACTCCACTGCCACATGAGTGTGGGCCACGGTGACGGGGGACAGCAGCCCTGAAGACGCCCGTAAATGAATGCCGGAGCCGCGAAGGGCTGGAGGATGGCCGCCTGGCGAACCGACCTGCCTGCTCCTGCCTCAGGGACGCAGTGCACAGGCAGTGACTCTCAGGCTGTCACACCTGCCGCCAGCCTTCCCAGGTTCTCTGCTCAAACCTGCCCTGCCATTGCTGATAGCAACCCCGCCCCCAGCCCCCAGCAGACTGACGGAGACAGGAGGGAGAGACAGAGCTGGGGAAGAGAGGCAGACGGGGCTCCCAGTACTGGAGAAAGAGGACAGGAATGGAAACTGCTGTGGGGTCCTTCAACCCAGGTGATTCTGAAGGACTTGGTGGGCACAGGGAGACATAAAAGAAGCTCCTTCACCCTCTAGAAGCTTCCGTAGGGGGTAGCTTAAGGTAACGACCCTGCCAGGGTCCCCTTCATGTCTGGAGCTCAAGGCCACCCCCCCTCCCCAATATGTCTCCAAGCCTCCTCCAGACCCTTAGTCAGTAGTGGAAGAACAGGACTTTGTAACAGGGAGCTTGGCCCTCCTGCCGGTGTCCACCCTCTCCCATGCCCTGGCCTCTGGCTGACTCCTGCCTTGGATTCAGTGACAGCTGCTCCTTTGGCCCCTCTCCTCAGTCCTGCCTGAAGGGGTCAGGGAGGAGACTCCGGGGTGCCTCTCCCAGAGGAGGCCTCACATACTCCAGCTAAGCCGGAGTCCTCTGGAGCTTGTGTGTGTGTGGAGGGGGGGGGAGTGGCTTCCCTGCAGCCATGGCACCCAGTTCAGATGCTGACCATGAACCAGCTCATGGGGCGGGACACACCTGCCTAGTGCCGGTGAAGGAACACAGTGCCTCCCCTGAGATGGCCGGAACAGGTCGGGTGCCCTCCCCAGGCTCCTTTCTGTCCCCAGCCTGCCTCATCCTTCCGGTTAATGAATTGGTTTGCTCCTCTGAAGGCGGCTCAGTTTAAATTTAACTTGCTCCAGTGAGCTCTGTGGGGTGAACTGATCCTCCTTGCGGAGAGAGGGCGCCTTCCCTGCCTGACTGGAGCTCTGCGGCTCTGGAGGCTGCAGGGGCCCCGCTCCTCTCTGCCTGCGCAGGGACATCACGGCCTCGATGCCCTCTCTCTGCCTGGTCCCCCCACCAGGATGCGCGGCGCCTGCTCCTGATGGAGACAAGCCCAAGCCCTCGGCCTTGTGCTCAGGGCCCCATGTTCACTTTGTGTCCTCCCTGATTCCGGCCAAGTCCACACCTCTCGGTCCAGTTCCCTCCAGGAATCCCTCCCCGCCTGCTCCAGGCCACAGCGAGCTCTCTTCTTTGACCGCCCCCCCCCCCCCACCAGTCGGGGGTCTCCTGTCTCATGGGCTGGTCTGGATCCGGCCTCGCCCCGCCCCCGCACCTGAGACCCCCCTCTTCTCCCTGCAGCCCCCGTCCACACCCTTCTCTGTTCGCATTTCTTTCACCTTTTTTCACGTTCATCTCTTTCCCATCCTCTTCCCACCAGAAGAAGTATGTAATGGATATTAAATTATTTTAAACTGACTTTCTTTCTTTCTTTCTTTTTTTTTTTTTTTTTTTAAATAGCTCGGTGATAGTGCTGACTCAGGATCATCTCACTGTTTAATATTGAATATGCAATTAATAGATAGATGTTTAGGTTTGGCTCTTTTTCCCCCCTTTCCACTGCAGGAAGAGTAAAAGAGCTGATTAATCTGGTTTGGGGCAAGTGTCAGCGGCAGGAGATATATGGGAGAAAGGAGATGAGGTTAGCAACTTGGAGTCAGAAAGCTATTGCCTCCAAGGCAAGTGAAGGAGAAGAGGGTTTGCATTTGAGCTCGTGTGGCTTCGCTGGGCATGGTGTTTCCGACACCCCACTCCGGGCCTGGCCAGGAGAAAACCGCTGAACTCTGAGCTATGGGCTCTGTACCTGAGAGGCCCCCTTTTCCGCCACAGGGTCCCCCTCCCCATGAGGCCTTTATCATGCCACCCTGACTTCTTTTCCCAGTGTGGAAACTCCCCTCCTTCAAGGCCAGCTCAGGCGCCAAGGTATCTGGCTGCCCCCATTTCAGGGGCCCCTTCTCTGGGACCGCAGTTTCCGCGTACTGTTTGGGCTCCCTCCTGTGCACCAGAGATCCACCCCACCCTGCCAGGGACACGGGCTCTTCACTGCATCCTGACTCTGCTACCTGAACAGGGTGCGGCAGGTGAGTCACTGCATGACAGGGTGACCTTGGGGCCTAGGGCCTGCTGGGCCTGCCTCCCAGAGACAGTCTCTAGGAGAGGACCCTGGCTCCTTGGGGCCACCGAGGTGAAGTCTTGCATGAGGCGGGACAGTACTCCCCACGAGGGCAAGGATGCCCAGAGCTGGGTACTTGACAAGTCTCTGGGTGTACAGCAAATCGAAGTCACTGGACAGTCAGGAACCGGGTAGGTTCAGCGTGAACCAGGTAGGTATCCCCTGCCAGGGCCCTTTTCACTTGAGCCATTTTTGCCTCCCAACTGACCCACCTCAGCTCACAGGGTCCTCAGGATGGGAAGCTCTGAGAAGGCCAGAGGGAGGTGTGTCAATTCCCCGGGGTCATGGGACCCCTTTGGGCAGCACCCAGATTCCAGCTGGACTCGGGGAGTGGGATGTGAGATTTGAAGCCCTAGTCAGTTAGGTCCTAGACATAGAGGCCCTGTGCCCAGGTCAGGGTCTTCCTAGGACCCAGAGGGCAGTAGCCTGAGCTGGAGGGACCCCAGGTCTCAGGGGCAGGCAGGCCACCTGTGGCCACACTATAATTCTCTCTGGGCAAGGACTTTGACTCTGAATTTCCAAGTAGCTTTGGCCAATTTGACTTTTGGCTCTTAATTTCCTAGAACAGTTTTTGTAGGGAGGGCGGAGAGGGGAGAGGGAAATTGCTCAGTGCCTGTCTAAGCAGAGAGGGGAGTGACCAGTCCAGACCAGAGCCCGGGGTAGAGGTGGTTGGCGAAGGGAGCCAGGAGCCTGAGCCAGTGCAGCCTCTGTGTGCCGTGGTGGCAGGGCCGTCGCTGGTGGAGGGCCCAGAGCTTCCTCGGGGAGTGGGGCTCTGAGCTTGTGGGGTGTGGCTGTGCCCTCCCACTATGTCCCCTTCCAGGCATCTCCCTGTCTGCCTGGATCTGTCTCCAGGATCTTGACCTCAGCGGTCGCAAGCCCCCACCAAGGCCCTTCTCAGATTTGCCGGCTCTGGCCTGAACCTTCCCGGGTCCCAGCCCCTCTTCCCCAGCCTAGAAGGAAGGAACCCCAGCATCTGACAGACCCCAGTCACCTCCTTGCTCCCTCTTGCTCTCCCCCAGCACCGGTCACCCAGAGCTCCAAAGTCCTGTCCCAGCACCCAGCCATGAGTTCCCAGGGCGGGAGGCGAGGGCGGGGAGTCGCTGCATCGGCGCATCAGGGATGGGGGGAGGGTTGGGTCCAGGGAGGGGGGCAGAGACAAGTGAGCCCTCACGTGAAGGGGGCTGGCGCAGGCAGCTACTACCTCCTCGGCTCTCGCTGTCCGCTGGCTTCACCTGGATCGGCCGGTTCATCTGCAACAGAGCACAGGGGATGTTGTCAGAGCAGGCCTGGAACGAGGGGGCAGACACCCACACCCAGGTGTTCACAGGGACCGAGGCACACGGACCGCACCTGCCCACCCGCACACCCATGCAACCGCGGGCCCGTGCAGGGGCACCAACCCCCATCCCCTCCCCACGCCTGTGCAGTCCCCAGGGCCCCCAGGAGACTGGACTCTGGATGGTGGACTGGATGGTGGACTCTGAGGTGTCCCCCACCCCGCCTTGGAGCCGCTCTCATTAGCTTGCGACTTTAGCATCTAAGGTGTCCCCACAGCGCATCTCTGGCCAGCCCGGGTTCATCGGAGACAGCTGGCTTTGCCAAAAAGAGCTGGTCTCTAGACACCTCATGCCATCTCGCAGATGTGAGCTGTGGGTCCTAGGGTGCCCTCATAAGGCTCTGGGCACCCCCCACCAGCTCCTCCTTGGCTTCTGACCACAGCTAGCTCTGTCCCCTTGGGGGTATGTGCAGTGGGCACAGCTCCTCATCTCCCATGGTATCTAGGGGACAGGAGGACACCAGGACACCACCTGACCCCCGACGCATCCTGGAGGCCCATGTGATGTCTCTCTCTCTCTCTTTTTCCTTCCGGGACCCACGTCAGTGCCTCGATCGGGCCACTAGGGGTCTCTGAACTCCAGGCATCGCGGCTCCGCTCAGCGCCGATCTGATTCCTCCCTGCTGCCTGCCGGAGGCAGCAGGGTGGGATCGCCAGCCGAGGCCCCAAGATATTCCAGACAATAAAAACCGAAGGAATCATGCAAATGGAACCCTACGTTATGTCTTTTCCAGTGCTTTCGCCTGTCCAGCACCTCCTTAGCCCTTACTGCATTTTCATTTCTCACACAAACACACCCAGACAGGCAGACCGGGCAGAAACTGGCACCCCCATTTTATAGATGGAGATGCTGAGGCAGAGCCACCCCGTGGCCAGATGAGCCCAGGACGCGGAGTCAGCCAGGGCTGTTTCTAGGCTCCCGGGCTGCACCAGGTGACTCTGTCGCCTGTTCCCCCTCGTGTGCTGAGGCTGGACCAGCCAGTGACAAGCGTCCTCGGGCCTTCTGGTCTAGGATCCGAAGTGAGTTGTGGCTGCGTCAAGACATGTGGGTGGGGGAGTGTGGGTGCCCGTGACTCAGCAAGGTGAGGACAAGGCCAGGGGAAGGGCAGAGCCACCACGAGGAAGGACAGAGAGGCGGGAGGCAGGGCACAGAGCAGAGGACATGAGACACAGGTGGCCTGTGCAGGGGCAAGACAGGACTCTGGGGGCCAGCCCATCGAGATGGGGTCAGAGCGTCACGTTTGCCATGGGACTTGGCACGCCTTACCGAGTTGAAGGGGAGAAAGCTACTTTGTATGTAAGCTCCGCCAGAGAGGAGACTGTGGTGTTACAGAAAAGCTCCAATCACAGGGAGCAGGAAGAGGGACGTAATGAAGTTCCTGGCTTCGTTTAGGGGGTCCTGGACTCCCTGCTCCATGCACAGCCTCCTCTGCAGCTCTTGAGCAAAGGGCGCAGAAGGCCAAGCAGGCTTCTGGCTCTGGGGGAAGGGCTCCAGGAGGGAGCCAGGGCCCTCCTGGTTCCCCATCCAGTGCCTTTTGGGACTCAGTATCCAACCGTTTTCTAGAATGTCCCTTACTTTCTGGAACACCCCTATATTAAACAGGGCCAGTGGACTCTGCCTATGCATGGAGGCTTCTACTTCAGGGGCACCCCATTCCCAGGCAGCCAGCCTGTCCCCCCACGTGGGCATTCGAGAATACTCTGTTCCAAGCTCATGGACGTAGGGCGAATTTCCAGCCCTTCCAGCCCCCAGCCCCACCCCAGCCCTCCCTGACCTCCTCCATGACTCAGCGATAGGCTCTGATTTCTGGGCTTCCTGGCAACAGCCCCTTCCTGGTCCAGGGGCTCATCTGGCTTCCCGCCCTCCCCCAGCCATGGGCTAGGCACCCACAGGGTGTTCCACACAGATAGGTGGACTGGAGCTGAGCTGGCTCCCAGGGACCTGTGGCTTCTGGGGTCATTTTTCATGTTTTATTATGATCTAGAGATGGTCAGCAACCAGACAGCCTTCGCGGGGCTGTCGAAGAGGTGCCAGTCTTGATGGAGAGATAAAATACGGCCCGGTGCTTTCTTAATTCTCAGCAGAAATAAAGTGTCAGGCTCCGCTGGGAAGATTTCTCAGCTGGAGCAGGTTCTGTACAGATGCCTGGGGTCTGGAGGGAGATCTCCCTCGGCCAGTGTCTCCTGTCCCTATTCCAGACTCCAGCCCTGTTCAGCCTCACCAAGGCCTGGTTCTGCCCTGAGGAGGGGGAGTGAACAACGTTGAGCCTGTCCTGGGGAGAGGAGGCTGTGCCGGGCAGCAGAGATGGTGGTGAGGAAGGGAACAGCGAGAGGTGATGGGTAGGATGGGGGAGAGGCACTGCACCTGTCCTTCTTCTAACTTTGCCCCCTCAGACCCTGGTCTCTAGGAGCCGCTGGCCACACGGCCCCACGCTGTCCCTTACAGGTGAATAGCATGCTTCAAGGACACTGGAGCCTGCTTCTTGGGGCCTTTTCTCTCCCATGTCTGTTGCTCCTCTCTCCAGGCATCCCCCTCGGTCTTTGTATTATCTTTCCAGGAGGGCGTGGGGGTGGGAGTTGGTGGGACCTGGGCTGGCGTGCAGGTGCCCCCCTTGCTGATTCTCTTTCTGAGGTGTCGTCTGTGTCCCTCTGTGACCTTCCACCTGGGTTGTGCCTTTGCATGCCTGCAGCAGGGAGTGGGAGGGCAGCGTGGGGGTGGCAACTCAGGGCTGCCCCCCTGGGTCAGGAACAGCTCCCTGAAGGCACCCTGAAGTCTTCTGGGGTCAGTCCTTCGGGACATCACCAACTCTTACTGTGTTTCCGCTTCCAGCTCAGGTCCTATCACGGGGAGTGAGTGGTTGTGGCCCAGGTTTGGGGGTCTTCCCTGTCGCTATTGCAGCAGAGGGCTGGTGGTGGCTTCTTCTGTCAGTTCTGCCTCCCCTCCCCCTCCCCATCTCTGCCACTTTTTGCATCAACACATATCCATGCATTAAACAAGACATTCCATTAATTTCTTCATCATCATAACTTAAGCTGGGACATACCCTTTAAATATTCATTCAGCTATGAAAACTGGGCATTAAAATTTTAATAATGTCAAGCTCATTTGAACCAGGCTCCTTGGGGACGATTACGATACAATTAGAATAAATACGATGATTGAGCCGGTCCAAAGGCTTCACCTGTCTGTCCAACGTGGCCTCTTGCAGAGAGAGAGGTCTGTGGCCAGTGAGCAGGCAGACAGATTGACAGACAGGCCAGCCTGGCTCTTTCTTGACTCCCCCTCCCCTCCCCTCCTCTGCATGTGGGTTCTTGGTCAGCTCTACCATCCCACAGGTGTCTGCGGCTCTCTGCCGCCCCCTGAGGGCTAGGGGACAGCATCTGGGAAGATGGCCCTGAGTACCCGCCTTTTCTTGTCCCCCAGGTGCAACCTGGACTGGACTCCTGGGCTGGTTCCCGTAGGAAGGCCATTTTCCTGACCGTGTGTCTCCTCTTCCCTGCCCCACAAGGGCTCCCTGAGGCTGGAATGAGCAACCTACCAGAGCAGGGCCAGTCTGCAGAGGGGGCCACAGGTCCCTTAGTGCCCAGATGTGTTCTGCCACCAAACTAGGAAGGGACTGACTTCACCCAGCTCCCCTCCCCCTGCAACTGTCTTCCTGAGAGCTGACATGGAGGTTGGGGACTGCAGCTGAGCCCCTGGGCCCCTCATTTCTTAAGCCAGTCCTAGCAAGAGCCCTGAGGACAGCCACTCATGAACTTGCTTTGGCTTCCCTTGGGACAGCCCTCACACCAGCAGGATCCGTAAGGCCCTCCACCTGCCTTCTCAGGCACCTGAGCCCTCTGCTTCACACCAGGCCCCCAGGCAGGTGCCCCAGAGCTGTTTCAGAAATAAAAAGACCTGGAAAGTTCTCTGTCACTCCTCACTGGCCATCCTCAACAACCCTCCTCTATCAAGAAGACTTCACTGGTTATCTCTTGGCTCCCTTGGTCACACATGACCTTGTACTACTTTGTGCGCTCTCTCCCTCCTCTCATAGCATGTGTGTGTATGAGTGTGTGTGCATGTGTATGTGTGTGTGACAAACTGAAATAGGCACTTATTCCTCAAGCAAGAGCAGGGACCCAGTTTCCTACCCACAGACCCCCTAGACACTAACTCAGGACTAGGCTCCCCTGGAGAGAAAGAGAGAGAGAGAGAGAGAGAGAGAGAGAGAGAGTGTGTGTGTGTGTGTGTGTGTGTGTGTGTGTGTACGCACGCGCGTGCACGTGTGCATACATGTTTGAGTAGTACTTGGAGGACATTACAGACATCTTCAAAGAATTCATTTCAGCGGGAGACTGGGAATAAACAAGATAAAGGAGGAAACTAGCGTAGTTCCTTCTGTTTTGTAGCTTCTGCATAAACTTCATCCTCCATGGTGCTTTCCAGTCTGTGACCCAGAAATGCCTTGGAAGATCTGGACTGAAGCCCCGCACAGGGCCAGGGTGGGCAGAGGATGGTTGGGGTCGCAGCGATGACTGTGGTGGCCTATAGGGATTGGCCAGGGTGCTCTCCACCCAGCCCCTGAGTCCCCAAATGTAACTCCAGGGTGGATGTTCAAACCTCAGTGCTGAGTGAGGGTCCTTTCAGGCTCCACTAGGACGTGTGAGTACCTGCTGGCACCCAGCTCTCATGCTCACTGGAGGGGCTCACCTCTCCCCAAGCCATGGTGTAGTGTGGCAATGCCTATTTTTCTCTTGCTTTGTTCACTGAAGATATCTCTCTTATCTCTCTTTCTTCCTACCACCTCCCTGACTCCTGTTCCTCATTAGTCCCCACTATTTGCTCTCATCCCCTCAAAGAATCAACTTTTAGATTGTCTGCCCCCCAACCCAGCACACATCAGGGTCGTGGAAACAGGGAAGCAGTGGACCCTGAAGGCTGGAGCCCACTGGGATATCTATACCCCAAGCCAACAGCATCATCGCTCTGGGAAGAGAGATACAATCAGCAGGGCTCCTTCTTGTTCAAAAAGCAAGGGGAAAAGCGTCATGAAAGCACAAATTATAAAATTTCCTTTTTTCCCTCAGTCTCTCTCTTTCTTGGCTTGTCATGGTCTTTTTTATTTGCTGTTTGATGTCGTTTTAAGTAAAAAGAAATATAAATTTTAAATTATTAGCCTAGATCCTACCATTCATCTTTATTTTGTGTGATGCCAGTTTTAAATGCAAATATCAGGACATTTAGCTCCTATGCAGAATCACCAAAATTACAGTTTGTTTCCTGTGGCTTGTGCCTGGAGGATGCCTTGAGCTGGCCAGAAGAGACAAATGCAAGCCAGATTCAGGAAGGCTGAGGAGAAAGACAGAGTCCTCTGAGGCATGGAGATCTGCACAGGAACCCAGATGCCCACCCTGCAACAGTGTCGGGGAGCATCTTAGGCCTGAGGACTGCCGGGCTCTCCTTTCCACTGACCCCCCCCCCACATGTTGCTACTTAACCTAGCCTAGAATGGCCCCTTGGAAGTCAAACTAGGCTTCACCTCCACCCAGAGGCCACCCACTGCCCTAACCCACAATGGATGGTCAACCCTAAAGGTGTTGCAAATGTTCTACCAAGACATGCTAGATGGGGGCAGAAGGTTTACCCTTGCTAAAACACGGCCTCTGTTGGCCAACCAGACATGCCACAGTGCTGTCAGCCTGGGGGTCCCTGGGGGAGTAGGCCTGACCCAAGCCTCCCCTAACCAGCACCCAGGCCACTGCTGGCCAGCCTAGAGGGCTGAGGGCTGGCTTGTGGGGCCCAGAATGTGCACAGATTGGGCAGACAGTGGGGGGGGTGGGGAACCTCGCATATGCAAGAGGCGGCAAGTCCCCTACACATTCCTTCCTCCCACAGATTTCATTGACTTGAGCCATAAGTACAAAGAGAAAATTTTAAGAATTTCAAGATGGCGACTGCAGAGCACTAAACCCCACGCATGTGACTCTTCTGAGCAAGGAGCCTCTGTGTCTGCACGGGCTGTATGCTCATGGAGCTACCCCACAGACGATGCCTTTCTGGGTCCCCACCTCCCCGGAGTTCTCTCCATCGACCAACACCAGGCACCAGGCATTCTCTTGACCAGGAGGAGTTCTCAACATTGCTCCTGCGACAGAAAGATCATGACTCGAAGATTTATCTTTTGAAGATGAACCTTGGGCAACTTTGGGAGCATAGACTGAGAATTCTCCGTCTTTGGTATAAAAGGCTGGGGATGAGAAAGCCACCACCCGATATGGATAGAGAAGAAAACTCAAGCGTGAGATCACAGGGACTTACGTGGCTGGCTCCCCAGCGATTCTGCCCTCTGCCCGGACCTGGCCTTTGCGGCACTTAGCCAATAGTAATTCACAATGAATGAATGGAGAAATTGTTTGTTTAAAGCCCCAAGAAGGCAGATTCTGAATCCCATGTCCTGGTGGATTCTCAGGACTGTGCCTAGTAGGCTTTCAGGAACCACGGAATAAAAGAATGAGCCCCCGCCCCATGGCTTCCACTGTCTCCTAGTGAAAAGGGATTGCAGGGGAATGGCAGAAGCAGTGCACCTTATTTGCAGCTTCTTGTAAATATACTAACATTTTAATTATCTCCTTAATAAATCACAAAGGTTCCTTACATACAGAGGGGTTAGAAACTCCAGGAATCCCTTCTGTCGTCACCATAATGTTCAGACTTAAGGACAGACACCCCAACAGTTAGTGTAGAGGGCAATTTGCCCTCACTGGAGACCTCGGACCTCAGTCCAGTCTCTGAGGTGCACCTGGCCAGACCAGCTGGTGGTGCCCATCCCAGGGCCTGGAGGGTCCTATCTCCAGGCTGCCCCGTGGTTGTCTATGGGCAGCTCTAGCTGCCCTTTCTCCTGGCTACCTCTTACTCCTCCCTCAGGCCTCAGCTTCCCCCTGGGCCTTGCAACCTAAATGAGGTGTTCCTTCAAGCTTCCCATTCTTTCCTCCAATTGCCTTACCACAGCATTACTATCCCAAACTTGTCAACTTATTTGTTCAATGTCTGCCTTCTTTTTGCGAGGGAAGGCCCACACCCATTTTGTCTTCCTGCTGAACACACAGAACCCTGCGCACGCCCCATCACCAGACTTGTTCCCTCTTGCCTCAGCCATGCCCCTGGGACAGGAGTGTCCAGAGGCCGGAGGTGGTCACCTGCTGGACAGCTCTGTTCCCGACCCAAAGGCCTTCCCCTCCAGCAAGGTGGGGTTGTGGTACCTTGGGGTGAGGGAGGGTTTGCAGAAGCTCCGATCCTCGATCCTCATTTAGAGAGACAGTGAGCACAGACCAGACAGAAGAACCCGGGGTTATTGTTAAAATATGCAAATCCACAGCCCATTGAAATGCAAACCCTCCAGATAAGATTTTTTAATAAATCTGGTTCTGCTCCCACTCCCCGCTCCAAGGAGGCCATCTGATGCTTGTTGGGTCAGGACACAAACCGGCATGTAGGTCCCACTAGCTCTTCACCCCTCTTCTCATTTAGATCGCTCAGCTAGGGGCAGCCCTGGGTGGGGCTGGCTGCCAGCCCAGGCCCTCGGCCCATCCCTCGGCAAAGTATTTGAGGTCACTGCCAAGTCACCCACAGAGCTGCCTTTCCCTGTCTCTGTGCTGGTTACAAGGCCCCCTTCCTTACTGTCACTCTCACCTCCTCTCATACCTGTCTAAGGAGTAGAGTCCTAAGCCCTGATGACCTCTCCTCAGGGAGACTTCGGTGACTGGGTCCACACAGCCACTCTTGTCACTCTTTGAGCCATCGCCTCTGGACTCACTTTGCTACTGTCACAAGTGGCCCTTAAGGGGACAAAGGGCAGGCAGATGACAAACAGCACAGACGCCTGACAACCTTGAGGACTCGGCTGTGACCCAGCCCAGGCCTGGGCCTGTTGGCTCTGGGTCAGGACATGATAGTATGCAGACCTGCGTGGGCTACTGCCATACGCCTGGATGGGGACTGAGAGGCATCGGTGGTGGTGGCAGGTGACACTCGTCCTGTCCTTCCCAATCTCCAGACCTCATGCCAATCACATGAGGTGGCTCATGTCCTCCAGTCTTCCAGAAGCCAAGCGAGCCGGATGAGCAAAGTCACGGGGTGCTAGGATATGGACCAGGACTGGGCATTCAAGGGCAGAAAGCCTGGGTGAGCAGAGGAGACAGGGTGCCAGCAGGGTGCCAGGGAGTGGGAGGAAAGTCTGGGGCATGAGTGCACAGGCAGTCAGGCAGAGTGAGGGGGACCCAGGGAGGGGCTGAGCTGGTGCTGTGGGCCCTGGTGTCCCCTGTCAGTCTCCAGCAGGGACACCAGAGCCCACCAGCCGCGTTCAGAAAGAATAAGCTTGCAGCGGCGTGCTCAGGGAAGTGGGTCTGGTCAGGAACGCTGAGAAGTGCCAGGTAAATGTTTAGATCAGAACCGGCCTGCGCCGTCTGGGTCCCCTCCCCATGTGTGGGGAGACAGAAGCAGCCCAGGGCTCATGCACAGGACGTACTTGATGGATGGGAGTAAAACTTCCCCAGCCTGGCTTTAATGCTGGGATCCAGACGGTCCCTTAGCCCCAGCCCCAGCCTGGCCTCGGGAGCGTTCCACTGGGGAGGGGGCGTGGGGGAGAAGACCGCTGGCTCCCAGCTCGGGACGTGGTTGGGGGCAGCGCACGCCCTCCCCGGGAGGGCGGCCGGAGGCGGCTGGCTGCCGCTCCAGGCATCCAGGGGTGGGGAGCGCGGAGCGCGCGGGCAGGAGGCGGGTGGGGCGCGAAGCCTCCGTCCCAGCAGCCCCCTGGGCGGCCGCGCAGCCTCCGTGGTCCCGCCCCCCCTCAACAGGCGCTGGGCAGTTGCTATGCAACAGGCTGTTCTGCTCTCCGGCGCCCAGCGAACGACGAACTGCGGCCAGAGGACTGACGGAGCCTATTGGTGGGGCTGCCTCGGGCTGCCCCCTCCCCTTCGCTCGGCTTTCCTCCCTCTCTCCTATCCCCCTCCGAGCCTCCACCCTGTCCTTGCTCTCCGCAATCTAAGTTTACACCACGCTTTCCCCTCACATGCACATGCAGGGCGGGGGGGGGGGGGGGGGGGAGAAGTTGGCACAAACAAAGGAGGTGCCGCCCCCAGCTCCCGCCTCCGGGGGCCATCAGAGGTCTCTTCTGCGGGTTTCCAGGAGGGGGGGGACCCCCCTCACCGCCCCTCCACTGCAGTGGGGTCGGGGTTGGGGCCATGTGTGTGGGTAGATGTGGGTGGCTGTGGCAGGTAAGGCGGACAGGACGGATACAGGGAGAAATCGCGCAGATGGGCTGACATATTCCCTGCCCACCCGGCAGGGCTCCCTCAGGTCCAAACAGCCAAGGGCCGCCGGTCTCTTTGTTTCTGAGCCCCGTGTCCACCTCACCTGCTCCCACCAACACGCCAGGGCTGCCTGGCAAGGGAGGGAGGACCCTTGCAGTCCTAATTAAGATCTGCTGCTGTGGAAACCAAGCTTATTGCCTGAGTGGCCAGGCTGGGTCGCTAACCCTCTTCAGAGTTTGGGGGGGGAGGGGCGAGTCTTTTTTTTTTTTTTTAAACAGCAGTGGATAGATAATTCTGGAGGAAACAACTCCTGATTTAGTTGGGAGGCCTGGCTCTCAGTCCCAGCCATCTACTTGCTCATATGAGATGGGACAGTCACTTGACTCGTAGAGGCTTAGCCCCCTTGATAGGGTGGCAGGATTAATGTGATAGCTCAGGCGAAGCTCTCAGCAGAGTGCCTGGTATTCAGTAAGTGCTCAATAAATGAACAAGAGCTGTCTTCTCTCTCCTTTTCCCTTCCTCTCCCAGCTCCTCGCCTTCTCCTCCTCTGATAGTGGGTATTTCCAACATTTTTAAGGGAGTACCTAACATTTAATTTCTTTTCCTTCCCATCTCCTATGCCCTGGGCTCTCTTTCCAACTCTACGGAACAGAAAAGATTGGACGGCCTTGGGGGAAGAGCTGGTGGGAGAGGGTGGGAGACCATGCTCTCCTGAGGCTTCAACACCCTGAGCTCACTTGTGGCCCCCCTTACCTTCTCAAAGTCTCTCCCCCACCTGCCCCAGGTCTACCCTCTCTACCTGGCCTACCAGTACTTGAGCCTATCTTGAGGTTTATTTATTTATTTATATTTATTAAAAAAAAAAAATTAGTGATCGTCACACCCAATGTGGGGCTTGAACTCACAACCCCAAGATAGAGTCACATGCTCTTCCAACTGAGCCAGCCAGCTGCCCCTGGAGCCTATTGCTTTGATGCACCACTAAGTTTGTTCTTCCATCCATCCCTCCATTCCTCCAGGGCTTAGTGAACGTCTCTGTAGGCCAGCCCCTGTTCTCTGGCACAAGGATGGCAAAGCAAACCTCAGAGACATGGCCCTTCCTTCCAGAAGCTCACACCTGGTCTGCAAAAGAGCCTTGCTGAAATGGTCTTTAAGCCCTTCCCTTTCCTGTCCCCCAGCCGTGCACCATACCTTCTGCCCTCAGTGCCGCGCTGCAGCATAACTGAGTCCCAAAATGCCCAGCCACGTGGCCCCATAGTTGGAGGGCGCCAGCCACCCATTCACATGGAATTCCCTTCCTCAGCTTCTCTTCCGTAGCTGCTCCCACACTGCACTGGGGGGGGGGGGCTCCCTTCTGCAAGGGGTATCCTAAATCCAAGCTAGTCAGCTCTAGTGATTACAGAGGACACATCTCCAGCCCTAACCGGCCTCCCTTTGTTTCCCCTCATCTGCTCTGATACCAGAGCTCCACCAGGCAAGTCAAGGCTGTGTTCCAAGGCTACCCTCAGCTGTGCAGAGCTCAGAACTGGTTTCTTCCACCAAAACATGCTCACAGCCCTCCCTTCACATCAGCTCACTGGTCCTTCCCGAGAGCTCACACCTCTCTAGGGCCCTTGGCCCTTGAGTTCTGGGCCTCAAGGGGCTCTCTCTCTGGCTGGATCTGATGTCTCCCAGGCCGCAGAGGAACCACTGCCTTTCTGATTTAGACTCTGAGCCTCTTAAGCTGATTTGGCCGGACTGGGAAGGGGAGTGAGCACCCTGGCCCTGGAGGCTGGACAGAGCCCCTCACCTGTGTTATTCAAGGCCCACTTTCTTGTCTGTATTTCCCTTCAGCCTGCCCCCGAGCCAGGTACGAGTCCTCCCTCCCCACCCATCCTGCTCTAGGAGGTTGCTCTGGGACTGTGGACCGTGTTGCCAGGCTGAGTCCCCTCCATGACCAGGAGAGGAGTTCTGCCTGCCCCACCACCCTCTCCTGACCTGGGACCCCTCCTCCCCATCTCCCCAGACTCAGTGGGAGGCCTGGAGAGTCAGTCCCCAGGCGAGTTAAAGGAGAAAACAAAGCCTACACCAAGTAAATGACAAATCTGGAGGAAATTGCTCTTAATCCCCACACCACAGCCTGATGATGCCGGCCAAGCACAAACCTGAGTCATCCTAGAAATGGCACCGACATTTGCTTTTTGGAATTTGTTTTGTCTCTGAGCTTTAGATTTAATCATTCTCTCTCTCTCTCTCTCTCTTTCTCCCCCTCCCTCCCTCTGCCCCTTGCTCTCCGTTTTCTAATATGAGGCTGCACCGCCAGCTCATCCAAGTCTGTTTTCCTGGCATTAATTAACACAGCTCTCCAGCCTCCAACAGGCTAAATGATGAATCAGGTTAAATTCCAGACAACAGCCGCACACCGCCATCAATTAGCCATCTCTGGGGCAGCTTCATTAATAAGCATCGATCATGGCCCTCCTCCCCGAACACGCCAGGGTCTCTGGGTCATAGAAAGTGCCCAGAGTGTGTCAGGCTTAGGTATGAGTGTGATGGTGTGTGTGTAAGGGCTGGAGAGCGTGAAGGGGGGTGGACAAGTGAATGGGTGTGCAAGAATGTGGATGTGTGAGGAAGTGGGTGACTGGGAGTGAGAGGTACAGGTGTGAGGGGACTTGTATGTGAGTGTGTACAAGTAAGTGTATGCAGTGTGAGGGGCTGACTGTGGTGTGTACATAAGGTGTGTGATGCGTGTGTTGTGTGAGATGAGGTATATGTGGAGTCGGGTGTGTGTGGGGTGAGGGTATGTGAGGTGGGGTCCTGAAGTGCGTGGGTTTGTTCTCCATGCGGTACAGGACCCCCCCACTGCCCCACCCCCAACCTGTCTCCACTGCGCCGCCTTCTGCTTCTCTTCCCAATTCCACACCTCTGTGGGTTCTCCCACATGCGGCTGGCCCCTTCCCCTCTCCGCTCTCTCCCATCTGAGACTTTCCCATCCCCTTCTCTTCAACTTGCACGCTCCTGGAGACAACTCCAAACCCCCCACCACATCCCTACCCTCTTTCCCTGTCACATTCTGGATCCCCTTGTTCATCCTCCCTTGGCTGTCCCATAGGCACGCGAGATCTCCAGCCCAAAGCCCGAGTCCCTTGGTGGGTTGTCTGGCTTTATGAATGTCATTGCCACCACCAATGGCCAGGCTCACACCCTCCAGCACCCTAGGATCCCTCGGGTTGGAATCTGACCCTATTCCAGGCATTACCTGGATTGTCCTGGATTTTCCCCTCATCCTGCCTGGTTCCATATTTTTTGCAGGAAGCAGGACACTTCATGAACCATGAACCGCCCAGGACCGTTTTGGGACTCCCCAGCTCACAGGCTAATAAAGCCCACCTCCTCCACGGGGTCGAGGTCCCCCTCAGTCTCATGGCCACCCACGCCCACGCCTCCCATGCATCCAGGTCACCCCCTGTGGTCCCTGGAGGCCATGCTCAGTGCAGGGCTCCCCGCCGGAATGCGCCCCCTAACGGCTGCGTTTGCGGCTGTGGCTAACGACCGCGGCGTTTTTCCTTTCCTCTCGGCTCTCCCCAGCGGGTTAGAGCGCTGCCGGCCCCTCCCTCCCTCTCCCGCCCGGGGGTCCCAGTCGGCCACACCTCGTTGGGAACGGTGCACGGGAGCATTTTCGAAAGCCTGCTTGGGTAGAGCTGGGGGTGCTGGAGTCACGCTCAGACGCTTGCGTGGGACGGTGTCCCCAGGGAGCCCGCGGGCCCTGGCGCGTGCACGCCCCTGGGGATGCACGTGGCCTCCCCAGGCGGCTACCAGCCGACCATCTCCTTAAAGGTTAATTAAGAATCTGAAGCCGGACGGCGTGGTGCGGCCGGTGACGGCGGATGCGGCGTCTCTCCAGACCATTAAACACTAATTAGGTTTGGAAAGTCTATCGAGCTCCCGAGATCTCCTCAAGGCAGGCGCTGGCCCCCGGGTGCCCTTCGAAATGCCAGAGCTGTCACCCCCGACGGCCGGGCCGCCCCGCCTGCCGGCCCCGCGACCCCAGGCTTCGGGCCGGGTCCCGCTTCATTTCTCTCCATCTCATTGTCTCCCCCGTTCCCCGGCCGCCCCCCGCCCCCGTCCCGCTCTGCAGCTGGCTGGCCCGGGGTGTCGCGCGACGGCCTCGCTCCTGCGTCCTTTGCCGCGACGCGCTCCGAGTCTCGCCTCCGTCGCGGCCTCCGCGGCCGCGCCCCTGCTTCTGTCCCCTTCCTCGCCCGGCTGCCGGCCTTTCCTGAGTCATCCTGGCCTAGGAGCTTCCCCGGGCTGAGCTCTGCCTCACCCTGACAAAGCGCCTGCTCCAGCGGCCTCTGGTCCCCAGACGCCTGCCTCTCTTTCCGGGCCGCTCTTCACGGGGCTCTAACTACATTCCCTGCTGCCCAGTTCCACACGTGCAGCTGGGCCATCTGCTCCCCACAGCATTCGTTCGTCCCCTCACGCATCCTTTCGCTCCCCCCTTGATTGAAACCCTGCCTCTGTCTCAGAGGACCCAAGGGGGAAATGCTTCCATCTGGGGGCGCCTGCCCCAACGGCTGCTTCCCCCAGCCCCCAGGCCAGGGCAAGAATGCAGGTGGGGGGTCCTTTTCCATCACCCCCACCCCCATCTTTAGCATAAGCAGCTATGTCACAGGGCGAAGGGATTTCCACTCAGTGACAGAAACATGCTCTTGTCTGAATCTAACCAGGAAGAAAGACAGATTGCTCCACCCACTCTCAGTCTCCCAGGCCACGGTGTGGAATTTTTGGTGTAGTTCTAGAAAGTTGTGAAGTGGAAATCAGTTTCTCTCCAATAGACCCTGCAAGGGCTGTCTGTTATTCTACCTGACACCCCCCCACCACCACCATGTTAATGCCAAGCCCAGCGGAGAGACCATCTCTGTGACCACCACCATGTGGTACAAACTGAATAGGTTATGGCTTAACTCAAAGGGATATCACTAGTGGTGAAATTCTGGGTGCCAGATGGGTGAGGCCGAAGGGGGAAGGTTGTGGGTGAAGTGGAAACTTCTCCCGGCTGCTCACACCACAGGCGATGGGCAGCCCCCTACGGCCCTTCTACACCAGGCCACGTGATGGCACGGGAAGAGGAGAGCTGGCTCTGCCATGACCAGCTGTGTGACCTTAACTCAGTCCCTTCACCTCTCTGTGCCCCAGTTTCACGGACTTGAAAGTGCAGGAGAGAATGATCTATCTTTACAGGGCAGGGCTGTGAGCAGGAAAAGCCACGCGGGCAATAGTGCCCAAGACCTGCCTTGACATAGGTTAATTTGCTTCCTTCCATCTTCCTCTTTGGACAGTGTCCGGCACATCTACTCCTTTGAGGAAGGCTGGGAAAGGAGATGAGCAGTGTCCTATCATTCGGGCCCATCCACTCACCCTGGCCCCAGCCCCCCAGTCCCCAACATCCTCTGACAGGCAGGGCTGAAGTGGGCCTGTGGGCACCGAAGCCTCAGCCCAATTGTACAAGCACAGAGTATTATGATTGCATTGATTTCCATCATAAATCATATTTCCTATCTTCTGCCTCTCTCTCCCACGTGCCCCAAGTTAAGCCTTGGTATTTTCTTTAGCTGCTGCCACTGTCGAGCCTGGAGATGATATTAGGATAATGATGATAAATTTTACCCTGCTGCCAAGCCACTACCTCCGTGTGGGGAGGGGGAGTGTTTGCCCCCTAAATGGATCCCTTTACTACGTCTGCTGGGTGTGGGGAGAGTGCTGGGCTGGGCTGGGAGGATCCTTGCAACTGGACACATGGACAAGTGTGTGCCTGTGCGTACAATCATGTGTGTGTGAGGGCCTGGAAGTCTTCCCAGCGTGTGTTCTGTGTGGACACACGGTTATGCTCATACCAGTGAATGAACACATGGCAGCAAGCAAGGAAATGAGAAGGCTGCGGGAGAGGGAGGGAGGCGGTGGGTCGGCGGGGACATCTGTGCTGAGCTCCCCAACGTGCAGCTACTCCTGGCCCTGGTGCACATTTTCTACCAAACCCCAGGCTCGGGAGACACAGTCTGCGCCTAGGCTGGGGCACCCGTTCTGACCTCACAAATGCCGCCTCTGCTTGGAGGATGAAGCTGGTTTACAGCTGTCTGAGCTCTCGGGCTTATGCCCCTGCCAGTGGGGCAGGCTCAGCACTGGCTGAGCAAGTGGCAGAGATAGTGGGGCTCCAGGTGCAGCTTGATAGCATTTCTCGTGGGGCTCTGGGCTGTGCTCCATGGGTGAGAGGTCCCAGAGGAGAATTGAGGGCCAGCCTTAGAACAGGAAGCAGATTCAGCAGGGAGTGGCCTTGTGGTTGATCATTCATTCATTCACTGGTCATTCATTCATGCATCCATTCAACAAGTATTCCTGAGCTGAGTTTCCTCTCCTGTTCCCCAGTCCCACACGCCTGAGAATGACCTCCGGCAGGAAGTGTGCCTCATCTTTTACACCAGGGCCTGCCAGATAGAGATCCTTGGGCAGAGGTCTGACACGGGATAATATCCATTTGGACCCACATTTTACGGTGGTGTCTGGGAGCTACTCTACAAGAGGTTAGAGCGGGGGTGGGGACATCACACTGTCTCCAAAGGGCTGGAAAGCAGTGGGTTGAGAGTATGTGGATTTCACCCTGCTCCAGGAGTCAGCATGTAGCAGGAGCATCTCCTGTCCAAAAAAGGCCCAGGCTACCTGTCCCCTGGAGTGTGAGCTCCTGCAGATCCCGGAGCTGCCATCTGTGTGCACAACCATTTAGGCTGCTTCTGCCTAGGATTGTGTGATGATGACGGAAAGTGCTCCAAGGAGCCAGAAAGGCTAAGGTTTCCATCACAGTTCTGCCTCCTAATGACTGGGTGACCTTAAACATGTTGCTGGACTTTGCTGAGCCTCAGTTTCCTCATCCACAGAAAGAGAAGCCATAACCCTTGCAGTCAGAGTTGTTACCAGTGTTATATTATTCACCTGAAGCTGCCAACAATACTCGCCTCCCAGCAGGCACCGGTTTCCTTGTTTCTCTAATGGATACCTGAGGCCAATAGGATCAAGAATTCCTCCCGCAGGAAGTCTGCCCTGATGAATCCCTCACCTCTCCCACTGATCTGGGACTCTCTGCCAAGATGCACACATTCCTTTTGTTTGTGATCTACCCATAAATGTGTGTCTGCAGACGCATGGTCTGTGGCGCTCAGTGTGTGTGTGTGTGTGTGTCCCAGACTCTGAGGATGAAGGGACATTTCTCCTCCTCCAGCTCCCTCTACCCAGCCGCCTAGAGCCATCCCTCCTTATTCTGTCCTGAGAAGGCTGTAGCCATTTGCACCCATACAGGAATTTGGGCAGTACACACACACACACACATACACACAGACCCAGATACAGGGGTACATGACAACCTCTCTCCCTCCTCTCAAGTCCTTGTGCTCCCTGCCAGCACTCCTTGGGGGCCCTCAAAGACGGCAACCTTTTCTGAGTTGTCTTAGCTTGGAGAGCACAAGGGCTGGCCCCCTGACTGGCTCCAGGGTCAGTCTTCACCTGTTATAGAAAAACCAACCTCTTGCTTTCTATGGCAAGAGAGTGTTTCCTTTGACCAATTTTCCCCATCCTTATTAGGAAGTCTGTTGGATTGTAATATGATGGATTATAGTATGGGCCCCCAGCGTCCTCCCCCTGTGTGGTGCCCAGGGCAGATGTGTGTCAGTGTGAACATGCACACCAGCGGGGCTTGCCTGTGGAGCCAGCCCGGTTCTCACAAGGAGGGGGTCCTGAAATCACGTCAGCAGCACCTAGCGGGGCGAGCCTGAAACGGCACAGGATGACCACAGGGGAGGATGAGCGGTGTGCTGAAGACAGACCAAGAGCAGTCAGAGACACAGAGGAGATGTGCTCTGCTGTGCCTGCGCGGGCCTACAAACGGTGCCCTCCACCCTTATTTCCGAAACTGTATTTGGTGAGAAGAGGTACAAAGGAGTATGAATGGGAATGGCTGTGTTTGTGTCCACATGTAATTGCTGGAGTTTTGCTCTGAGGCCCTGTGTGCAGAGGGGTTGGGGCCATTGTGTCACAACCAGCACAATCGATGATTCTGGGTGTAAGGACCTGGGATGTCACTTCTGGGTGTGACATCCCGGAGGCTCCAAGAAGCCTGAAACCTCAGAGGGTGCAGTGCTCCAGACAACCACCAGATGGCGTCCGGGTGCAGTCTAAGGGTCTGAGCTGTGGGTTTTCTGGCTGGCTTTGTGTTCAGCCTCTAGGCCTGCCCTGGCCCACAGTGGGTAGGGACACTGTGTGTATACAGGGGTGATCAGGAAGGAACCGCCTGCCTGCTGGGCACCTGTGCATGTACACAGGGTGGCCAGTCTGTGCACATGGCATCTTCCTTCCTGCCATGACCCCCTGGGGTTGGCCCACACTGGGTACCCTGCGAGTCCTGGCTTTCCAGGGTTATGTGTGAGGAAAGGGGCTGGGTAGCTGTGTTGAAGCAGGTCCCATCCAGCATCCCCACTCCCCAGACTCTCACCTTTCCCTCCTGCCAGGCTGCCGTTCGCTGTGGCAGGTCCCACCTTCCCTCCTTTCCCCAGGCTGTTCCCTCTGCTGAGAACGGTCCCTCTCCAGCCAAGCTCCTACCCATTCTTCAAAGACTTCAGTCTAAGACCGTCCTTCTCCGGGAAGCCCATCAGAATCTGCCCATTTCCCTCACCACCTGCTTTGTGCTCCTTCTCTGACCACCCACGGCCCAGGACTGTGTGCTAAGCCTGCACTGTTTAGCCACTCCCTATGGTTCACTCCTGAATCTTCCCAAGAGGCTGAGTCCTGCAAAGGCAGGCTCGTGCGAGAATGGGACAGGCACTCCGGTAAAAGGCAGATCACTGGGCCGCACGTTTCTGACCTTGCCTGCTCCCCCAGTGTCCCACGGAGCCGGTGCCAAGACAGGCTGTAGGACTACACCCAGCAAACAGCCCCCGGGGGGCAGAGGACAAAGGACTTCCTGTAGCTGAGCCCTGACCACAGTGACTTCTGGGGGGCTGTTGTCAGACCCACTGGGGGGCTATGCAGGGTCCAGGCAAGTAGGGAAAGGCAATACTAGTGTAGCTGCCACAGGGGGAACTACAGCTGGACTTGGGACAAAGCCGTGCTTGTGGGGACGGAGATGAGGAGAGCCTCTGGTGTGAGGCATGAGGGCCCTCTCCCTTGAAGTTAACAGGAGCCGTGATACCCGTGTGCAACCTCACGGCTTTCTGGAGTCTCCACTGTGTCCTGCTCTCCCTGCGCTAACCCCATGTTATCTGCCGGCGCAGGGCTCTCTGAGACGTGAGCCGCTCGTGAACCTGAAGACGGGAGCTGTCACCGTTCCTGCTTGACAGATGAGGGATGCGTGGCTGCGGGGGGGGACTCACAACGGCGGCGTCCCGACAAGGGACCCTGAGGCCACCTGGATTTCATCCCCAGGGATGCACACAGGAGTTGTGTCCCCCTTTCTGAAGCCACTGAGAAGGGAGTGTGCCCTCCCTGATTCCATCCGTGCTCACAGCCTGCTTGAAACTCTTTCTGTTTGTCTGGAGTCCATACAAGCCCCTGTGGGCAGGATGTAGGACCCAGAGAAGGGGGAATTCCAGCAAGAGAGGGGAGGGGAGCCATGATCAGGAGCCCTTCGGGAGACCCTAGGTGTCTCTCTCTCTCTGGTGGGGTTGGAGTCCCACGACTGGAGGCACCCCTTCCCCAAATGGAAACTGCAAGAAAACAAGGAGGTTGGTTTTTGCTTATTTTGATCGTCCTGCAAAAGATCCTAAAGGGGAGATAAATTTGGGGGCGGGGGCAAGAGAGGGATGAAGTCAAGAGAGAGAAGGATAGGACGGAGGAAGCAAGAGGGAGAGTGAGATGCCAGGGAGCCAAGGCCAGAGCAAAGGGTGAAACAAGGGTTAGTCTTGGAGGGACTGCTGCAGCCAGCCTCTCTGGGCACCCAGCGGGTGAAGTGGGAGAGCGGGGCACGGGCTCTCCTGGGGGCTGGCAGCAGCAGCCAGTGACTGGCAGAGGCTCCACAGATGTTTACATTAACCCAGTGCTTGGGTCTGGGGGATGAGGGGCTGTTTGCTCCTCGGAGGGTGTCCTGGGGGATCTCTAGAAGGACTCCCTTGGGAAAAGCTGGCTCCTGGAAAGCTGAAGAGGAGGAAACCACATGGTGCCCTCCCCACCCCTTCCCCCCACATCCTGCTGCTCCAGGCTGAAGGATAGATGGAAAGAGGCCCTAAGGAGGCTGGGAAGCCCTGAGACAGAAACGCAAGTAGCCCACCCTGAGGCCCCCGGCCCCTCTTGGACACCTGGAGACCCCCGTTCTGCCCCAATCACCCAGCTACCTCCCTAAGTGCCAAGGCGGTCAAGACGGGCTCTGTCCCTCCCAGCACGTGCCTGACCGCTGCACCCCCAGGAGTTCTGTCCCAGTTCCTGGAGTGGCAGCTGGGCAGGTTACACACATTTAATTACTAGTAATTAAAAAACTGATTACTCCAAATGGTGCCTTCCTGGGGAGAGACATGCTGTGCCCATCCTCCCGGCCTACCCCGAAGGCCACCTCTGGGGCGTGGAGCAGGGATGTCCCACAGTCATCTCCTAGGGAGGGTGGGGGACTCAGGGCTCCCCTCCAGGCCAGAACAGCGCCTACTTCTCTGGCTGGCCCACCCAGTGCCTTAATGCCACACCGTGACCACATCTCCCTGCTGGGTGAGTCACAGGCACCCCCGTCTTCAGGTTCCCTTCCGAGTGCACATCCCTTGGGAAGGTGACACGCTCCGAACGTGGTAAGTCAGAAGGAAAGCCCCTCTGTAGGGAGGCCCAGGGAAGACAGCACTCTGGGCCCCTAGGGAGGAGGCCGAGGAGCCCAGAGTGAAGAACAGGTGTGCCTGTAGCCAGTTTCACACGTGGCATCCCGGGATTGACGCTGGGGTGGGACGGAGCGTCAGTGAGCACCCACGCCGTGCCAGGCACGATGGTTCCCTGTCCTGATGGACCGTCCAGCCCGAGATGGTGGGTGGGGGTCACGGATCCAAGCAAACTGTGTAACAACGAGGGCAGGCCGTGAAGGGCTTGCAGAGGCAGGGATGGGGAAATGGTGCCTGCGTTGTGCGTTTGTTGCCATTTAAGTTAGGGCAGTGGAAGAAGGCCTCTCTGAGGACGTGACCCTGAGGGTATGCTCAGGGAGGGGGTGGGTGGGGGGGGTGTGGGGGTGTGGGGAGGCCCTTGACACAATGGGAGCTGCTGGTGCAAAGTCATGAGGTAGGGCGGAGGGGTAGGGGTGAGGAGTTTCAGGAGGGCTGGGGTGGCTGTGGGGGGCAGAGCAGGCTTGGGCTGGACTAGGGAAGGGTCCCAGGACTCCACCCAGGGAGTCCTTATGACAGCAGCCGTGGGGAGTCACAGATGGGCTTGAAGAAGCAGCACCTGGCCTGAGCTGGGAGGACCCAGGGGAGGGCAGGAGGGGAGAGGGTGCAGGGGGATGGAGTGGTGTGGGCCGGTGAGAGGGAGGGGTTCCATGAGGTGGGGCAAAGCCTGAGGACCCGTCGTGAGGCTGTGAAGTTTATCTCAGGGGCTCTCTGGGCCTCCCGCCAGATGCCGGATGCCCGGGGCTGCACAGAAAGCTACAGGCTCTGAGGCATCTCAGGGAAGAGAAGGGGGAGCCCCAAACACTAGTGTGCACCAGACTCTCCAAAGTCTCCCTGCGACCCCACCCTTCCTACCCAAGTGGGCTGGTGACAGCGGCCACGCGGAGAAGATTGATCCCTGGCCTCACACACAAGATGCTGATGCACGGCTGTGCTCATCAATCAGAGGCCCTGAGGCCAATTAGTCACTTATTAATAAGGGGCTTGCGAGAGCCTCCCCTCCCCGCGCCAGCTCGCTGTGCCTGACTATCCACTTTTATCCTGGAAAGAGTCCTGGCACGCATCTCCCTGCTCCCTCCCCCTCATGGCAGGTCCCTTTCACCCACAGAAAGGCCTGAAGCAGCCCTGCCCCAAGCCGGAGGTTCCTCTCTGGCCCCGCCCACTTCCCTCTCACCTGTGCACCATCTAGGCTGTAGCCTCGGGCCCCACACCTGTCCTCCACCAGCCTGGGGGCGCCCTGGCTCCCCTGGGCTAGAAGGGCCAAGAGGGCAGTGTGAGGAGCCCACAGACCCCTGTCACTGAGCATCTGGGGGTGTGTGAGGGCAGGGGTCTGGCTCTGGGCTACAGTGGTGGGGGGTGGAGGAGCCTGCAGGGCCTGGGAGCAGCCTGGAGGGCTTCCTGGAGGGGGAAGGAGGGCAGGGAGCAAGTCTGGTCAGTTGGCTGAGGCCTTTGGCCTGCAAGGCAGCAGCAAGGGTTGGTGCTGGGTCCTCAGGTCGGGGTTCAGGCCAGGAGGGGCCTCCCCAAGGACTCCCCTTGTTCCTTCTTTCAGCTGATTCTAGAGCCCCGACTCAGACAGGGGCCAGTCGGGTGGCTTGGGGTGCCCGGGAGAGAGACTGACTTCCGGGCGTGGTGGGGCAAGGCTACCCAAGGTTGGCGTGGTGTTTCTACCCCAGCCTGGCCTCCAGACCTCCCGCCCAGCCCTGCCCCCTGCCCCTGTGCTCTGGGTCCCGAGGTCCTTTCTCTGCCTCCATCTACCTCTGCCTTTGGCTCCCCTTTCTCTCCTTCTCTGAACAGCTGTGCGGGGAGAGTATGGAAGTCGGTTGCCATCTGCCCCCTCTTAGGCTGTTTCCTCATCTGCTAACCAGGGCCGAGCCACCTTCACCTGGGCAAGGAAGGACTCAGAGGAGACCACACGTGACCAGCCCCCAAATCATCAAAAATTGTCTCTTGCCGGATCCCTGCGCTCTCACCTGGCTTCTCTGTATCCGCCTTCTTTCCCCACACGGAGCTCCTGCTCGGGCTCACTAGGGGTGCCCCCCAGGCGTGAGGGCTGTGGCAGGACCATCTCTGTCATCGCCCCCTGTGCTCCTCACCACCCCGGCCTTGGGGTCACAGGCTACACCTTCCCTTTCCCACCTGCCTGCATGCGCAGCTCACGGGAAGGACCGAGGCCTTCAGAAATCCTGGGCAGAATTCCCACTCCGTGCCTTGGCCTTTGGGAACTCTCTCAGCAGACAAAACAATGTAGGGTTCCTCATCTCCCCCTTTCCTCACTCCTCTCTTCCCCTCCCTTTGCTTTTCTTCTTCTTTACCCTCACACCCCTACTGAGGTAAGGCCCAGACCCTCCCTCTGCCAGGGGAAGAGAAGAGTGTGGTCACCCAGGGCTGCCTGGCTGCGGGAGGAAGCATCCGTGTAACTGTCCCAGCTGAGAACAGGGCGGTACTGGGCCTGGGGGGCGGGGTGTGCACTGTGGGAAAACTGCCCCGGCCAGGCTCACCTTGTGGATCAGTGCACCTCTCCCGCAGCCCCCATGGCAGGGAAGTAACACGGTGTGAAGTGAGTCTAGGGCACGTGAAGAGAGCCTGGAGAAGAACTGCGCACCATTGTGGGGGTTATGAGAAGCAGGACAGAGAAGCTAGGCAGGGGCAGAAGGTAACACGCTTCATGGAAACCAAGTCAGAAAACTCGAGACCACGAGCGGGGTCTGCACTGCTTAATTTCCTGAGACGAGTCTGGCCCTCCGTTCCTGAACCTGAGTCAAGGAGAGGGACTGTCTTGTCCCTTCTCGGTTGGGGGGCGGGGGTGTCTGTGTAGGATCTAACAGGAGCAGGATCAAGGTGGTGGAGAAACCAGGTCAAGGTCAGAGGGCCCAGGCGGCCTGTCAGTGCAGAGATGCGGCTGCCTGTGGGGGCTGGGTCCTTTCTACGTCAGGTTTCTGGAGGATAGAGGCAAGCTGCAGAGGACCTGAGGCTTAGGTTGAAGCAGGAGAGATGAGAGTATAGGCCTAAGGAGGACGTCCTCTTTAATCCAAAGACGTACCCATTCACCCCACAAGCACGTTTCGACCATGAATGTTGACCAGCCTCTGTGTAAACTCCAAGGACGCACCTGGAATAAGACAGGCCCTGCCTGTAAATGAGTAATGCAGGCAGGAACGCTGAGGCCAAGGCCAAGGCTTGGGCCCGGCCCATTAGGGCCACAAAGCAGCAAGTGACGGAGGACCTGCTTGAGGACGGCTGGGACGGGTGATTCCTGAAGGACACACGGCAGTTCGCCAGGAGCGCAGGGCTGGGAAGGGCATTTGGGCAGAGGGACAGCTGGTGTGGAGGCTCACAGACAGGACACCCTGTGTGTGTGGAGTGGAGGGTGGGAGCCTGCACAGAGGAGGGGGTTTGCTGCCCAGAGATCACATCGTAAGAGCGCAGGAGGAAGGGGGGGTGGGGGTGGGGACCAGGTGGACGTAGCGGTGGGCATGGAGGCCAGGTAAGAGGACCCGTCGCTGTGAGTGGACTTGTTTTTCCCAAGACCACTCTGGCAGGATCCAGGAGGCAAGGAGCTGCCTGGCAGGGTGGTCCACAGAGGTCCCGAGTTCAGGTGGTGGCAGGCAGTGGGATTTAGAGGAGGGATATGCCAGAGGCTGAGCTGGGAGCAAGAACAGATAGAATTCAATGTCCATTTCAGTGGATGAGGGCTATTGGAAATATGGTCAGGCGCAGGGCAAGGGCGGGGGGTTGCCCATGCACTGTCCTACCCCTGCCCCTCCAGACAGATGAGGACATGACGATGAGCCTCCTGCAGCCACACAGCCTGGCGGTTAAGACTGTCCACGTGACCATGACTTGACCGTTCCACGAAATTCTCAGAAAGACAAAGTTGCAAGTAACTATCTTATCCGTTGCAGGCACTTCCTGAACATCCATGTTTCTGAATAAGAAAGCGCTTGAGCTTGCCTCCTGGGGACCTCAGGTCACACACCCGCGCAGACATGCTTGCCTGCAAATGGCCGTTCCTTCCCCTTCCCCTGCTCAAAATGCTCACCTTGCTGTGTCCACCAGTTCCTGGCCATCCCGCACGGACCCTAACCAGGACTGGCGCCTTGACTACACGTTAGCCGGCCTTGGTGACTGTCCTTGCTGGGCTTCGTTGCCCAGTTTTTGCAAAAATATTGTCAACTCAGTTTATGGTGAATCCTTCACCTTGATACCTGATCACCCTGGCCTGCCTGCACCAAGACTCCTGTCCGGTCTGTTTGGCCAGAATGTCCCCTGACCCCCGATGTCTCCTCTTAGGAATTTTCCATCCACTGCCCCCAGCCACGCTCCCTGGCTGTAAATTCTCACTTGCCCGAGCTGTATTTGGAACTGAGCCCAGCTCTATACTAAGGTTTCTCTTCTCCCATTGCAATGGTCTCTAAATAAATTCTGTTTTAACCCCTTTAACTACTTACTGTCCAGCTTTGGTTTTATTTCGACAACCCTGCCCAATCCCAGTCAGGTCCCCACATTGCAAGACCCACCTTCAACCAGACCCCAATCCTCTAAATACCTCCCCCATCTGAGACACCACCACTGAGCCCTCCAAGATGGCAGTCACTCACTCTTACTGGGAGAAACCATGGACTTAGCTTTGCTTGAGCAGTGGATCATTTTGCTTGTCTTTTCAGGGAGACAGGCTGAAATCAGATGGCCTTTCAAGTGTTGTTTTATCTCTCAAGAGTCTAGAAGTTTCGAAATATCTGGTTCTGGGCTTGTCAACTTCTCTGTCACCCAAGATCATAGGAGCCCAGTCCCAAGGTTCACAGTGTGTCTGACCTGAGTTCTGAGGGTCACCAACAGGAGGAAAAGATGAATCAGGACTCCCCCGGCCCTCCCTCCCGCTCAGGGCAGCAGCCTCTGATGTCCTCACCATCTCCTCCAGGGAGCCCCCTCCCAGAGGGCTTCTCCATACTGCCTTGAAGGTGACCCATGTCTCCCTGTGGTCACAGCTTTATCCCTTTCCCCCCTTCTTCTTTCAAGGTTTTATTTTTGGCCGGGTAATTAGCCTAGCTCTTCTCATTAATATTATATTTAAAAAAGAAAAGGTGAGGGTGGGGGAGAGAGGGGCTTCGAGGGAGGAGCTTGCATATGCCAGTAATTGTCTTGACAGCCGGAGATCCTGGTGCAATGACAGTCTACTTTAAGTGGCCCAATTAGCATAAGAAACGGCTCGCCAAAAGTTCTGAAGGCATCGTGTTGATTAATGCAATTTATCTTGCAAACCAGCGGCAGACAGCTGAATCGCTGCTAATGATTATTATATACATTTATACACATTATGTACATGCAGCCTCCTCTCCAAGGAACCGTGCTTCTCCCTTCTCCACCTGCCCGAACCCCTTGCCCAGTGCATCCCTGCATGGCTCCACCTGCCCTGAACCCATCCAGGTTGCCCGCTGGTGGCCCGTGCCCCCAACGGCAGGCGATGGGTCGCCAAAATGGGTTGTCTTTGGTATTACCCTGAGATCAGGCTGGTGTCCAGAAAAAAAATGCTTTCAAGAATAATTTTCACGGCTCCGGTGAAGCTCCGGTGGTCACAGGAGCGGCTGGCAGATAAAGTCAGGACAGTAAGGACTGTGTGGATGTACAAGGTTCTAGAAGCTCAGCCATAGCCCCAGTTTAACAAAAAGGAGGAGGCGATGCAGGTCGAGGTGCCTGGCTGGCTCAGTTGGTAAAGCCTCTTGATCTCTTGATCTCGGGGTCATGAGTCTGAGCCCCACCTTGGGCAAAAATACATAAAAATTGAAACTAAATTAAAAAATAGAAACAAATAAATAAGGGGTAGGTGCAGCATCCTTTTCTACTCCCACTCAGCCTCTAAGCCATGTGGGTGTACCAGACACCACAGTCCTGGCACCTGTAAGGGCAGGCCGGGCCAGGCAAGAACTCCAAAACAAGCCACCGAGCAGAGTGACCACGACGGCCACCGGTTCTGTGCATTCATCTCCCGCCAGCACCGTCCTCAGAACTTACACACACTGCCTCACCTGCCCTCCACGTCACCTCCTCCCTGTCTACAGAAAAAAAAAAACAAAATGCATCTGCCCGGGAGCCCAGGTGGCCTGGCCCCAGAGCCAGTGTGCCCTTAGTGGCCCCTCTCAGCAGCCAAATTCAAGTCAGACTCAGGAAGTCAGATAGGGGGTGGGGACAGGCCGGGTGCAGGCTCAGGCTCGAGGTGGCTGGAAAGCTGCCACTTTGGGGGATGGGGTAGGGTGGCAAGGCTCCCTGAGGGGGATGCAGGACCAAGAGTTGAGGGGAGGCACCTGGAGATTCTGAAAAAAAGAGGCCAAGGCCCAAAGATGGGACCGGGCAGAACCACATCTCGGGGGCAGTGCTGTGCTGGGAGCTGAGGGGACACGAATATGTCAGGACAACCCTTTATTGAGAGGCTGAGGGACTGGGGTAAGCTCGACTGGGCATCTGGTTGTGTAGGGAGAGTAAACATCCCCCAAGAGGACGAGATCCAGCAATCCCAGGGCCAGCAGTGGAGCCGATACGGCTGACTGGGAGGCGGGGAGAAGAGCTGAGATGTGGGGAATGGCGTGTGTGGGGCCGGGCGGGGCCCAGGGGAGGTGTGTGGGGCGAGGAGAACCAGCCGGGTTGCTCTCCCCGGAGAGAAGGTATTTATTCTCCCAGCAAACCCCTGGTGGCCCGGTTCTGAAACAGGAGACTTTGGGAATGAGACGGTGTCGTGTTCACTTCTGTTCCTCTGACTTCTTACCTGTTACCTGTGAGCAGCTTGTGGTAATGGATACTTTGTGAGGTGAGCTAGGGCCCACGACTGGGGGTCTAGTAGAGAAAGGACCCTCACAAGCCTTCCCACCACACCTTCTCTCCATCCTCCAGCGGGCTCTGAGGAACCTGTGCGCAAAGGCTATAAATGCCCACCCTGCGGTGCAGAGTGCTTTGGTGCTTGTGTTGTGTTGTGTTGCGTTGTGGAACCAGGAAGACAGTGTGTGAGGCCGCAGGGAGGCCTCTGCCCCCCCCCTCCCCCCGGGGAGCCAGGTTTCCATCAGGAAGCCTGCTGGTTCTCAGCAGCTCTCTCTCTGCAGACGTGGAGGTCAGGGCTCCTAAGTTTTATGTCCGGAGGGTGTTCAATGCAGGAAACCTGCTCCCGCAAAGGCCTAGGTTGCGCGTACAGGAGCACCTGGGGACCCACAGGTTACTGTCAGGCATGGGGAGCGTGTGTGTGTGCACGTGTGTCTGTGCGTGTGCGTGCGCATAGATGTGGACATGCCTGGAAAGGTTTGGCTTGTGTCTCAGCATGGCTGGGTGTGTATGTGACTCTCTCTGGGAAGAAGACAACGTGAGCCGGCTTGGGGATGTGAGGTGTAAGTGTATCCGTGAGTGTGCACCTGGCTCTTGGTGTCTATAGACCTGTGAGTGTGTACACACAGCTGAATACCAAGAGGGCATGTGTCTGTGGATAACGTGATTGTATCCCAGAGTGCATGTGGCGTTTCTGAGTGTGTATTGGTGTGTACGTGTGCCGTAGTATACGGCCGGGTTTGGAGGCTGAATGTGTGCGAGTGCCTGTGTGTGTGCTGTAATGCGATCAGCTGTAAAGTTTAAACTGAAAACAGAGACCGAGTGCCATGGTCAGAGTGGATGACATCAGCCTAGGCAGGCTCCCCGGTGGAGGTGGTTTCTGAACCCTACACTCACCAACCCCCACTGTCCCAGTACCCCAGATGGGACCAAGAAGGACCCAAAGGCCAGCTCCCTGTGTTTGTGCCAATGCCCTTTGTGGTTAATCCAGGGGCCAGGACTCAGCAGAACCTCGAAGGCTGCTCTGCTCTGCTACAGTGGGAAGGCACGGGGTGGAGGGAGGAGGGTGCTCTGAATGGCCCATAACCTCCTCTTGGGCCACTGAAGGCCCATAGCCTTCAGCGCCTTGGCTGAAGCCGCGTCTCCACCAGCCAGCCGGTCTGGGGTCTGGTCCCCAGAGCCCCTCTGGAAACGTTGCTGTGGGTGTGCTGAGACCCCCTTATTTTCCGGCTCAGGTGGCATCCCTGTGGCCTAGTAGAACACCCCCACCTTCTATTTTCTATCAAGGAGCACAGACCAATGGACAAAACCACCTAGGGGCCAGCCTAGCGACTCCGTTTGGTTTTCGATTTTTAATAGGAAAATACAGTGTGACACTCATCCACTTTAAAAATGAAAAACAGGGACCATAAAACTTGATTTAATAAAGACACCAAATAATAAAATATTCTTCTGTTCTGTGCTATGGTAATTGAAAGGAGAGTGACAATGGGTAGGCAGGCCACAAGGAGAAGGCGAACCGGAGGGGAGGGAGTGTGGAACCGGAGAGAGGCTGAGAGAGGCTCAAACAAGAGAAGGTGGTTCTAGGAAAGACAGGCGTGCAGAGAGAAAAGAGAGAGGCAGAGACAAAGCCAGGACCCCTCAGGCCCACAGTGGACGTGAGGGTCCTAAGGGACCCACACCAGGGGAGGGCCCCTGTGGTCAGCAGCGGCTGTGCTTTTCACACCTGTTCTCACCAAACCTCTGAGTAGTCCAGACAGGTCTTATTAGAGAAGAGAAACATGCAGGGCAGGGGGCTTCCGCAGCTCACCCAGGTTCCCAGCCAAGCCTCGCTCCAACCTTGGTCTCACTGACCCTGACCCAGACCTCTCCACCAGTGGCCCCACCTGGCCCCTGTCTCTGGCTTGGCTCTCCATGCCCTATACCTCTGCTCTGTGCCCCCATGGCCTCTGCCCAAGCTCAGCCAGCCTCCAGCACAGCTCCCTGGCTGACCACAGCAGCACACCATGGGTCTTCCTGCTGCTACCCTTCCCCTCTTGCTGCTGGGCCTCCTGCAGGACCCTAGGCCCAAGCTACCGGCAGCCCATCTCCCACCCACTGTGGCCCTTCCTCTGGGCTCCAGCCCCTTGTCTCACTAGAGCATGCCATGTGCTTCTGTGGCCCAATGTATTTTCAGCCTGAGCTGGAGCCCTGGCAAGGGCTAAGCAGTAGCCCTCCTGGAGCCTGGAGCTGAGTAGCTGCAGGTCGGTTGTTGCCTTGGAGGCTGGTGCGCCTCAATCGGCCTGTCCCACACTGAATGCTCATTGCCCTTCCCCAGTCCCCAGACACTGCCACTGGGCGCTCACCACCTGACCCTCGGATGGAGCCTCAGGGAGTTCCTCGTGCCATTCCCCACTGCTGGGCGAGGCCCCTCTCCCCGATACTGGTGTCGACCAACTGCACAGTCAACAGTCTGCACTGAGCAAAGAGGCTGGCAAGCAGGGACGCCCTGGCGTGGCTCTGTGTGGCTACCGTGGTGAGTGACAGCTTGCCCTGTGCCGAGCCTGCTCGAAGCACAGCACATAACACAATAAAGAAGAAAAAAAGAAAAAAAAAGCAGAGCAGGGCTATGGGTAGTATCATCCCCACTAAACAGATGAGAACACTGAGGCCCAGACAGGTGCAAGCAGTTGCCCGAAGGCCTGTGGCTGGTCAGGGTGCAGCCGGTCTGGAAGCAGTCAGCCCAGCTCCAGCAGCACTCCACGATGCCCTTCCAGAGGAGGGAAGGTTCCCTGTTGTTTTGACATCTGGGTTCTGGACAGGCGTCTGCAGGTCCGTGGGTAAGTGTCGCGGGAGCACGAGGGGGTGGCGTGGGAACTGCCTGGGCTTTGAAGCCCCTCGGGCCTGGCATGGAGCCTCAAGACTATGAGAAACTGCCCACCCCAGCTCAGTCTCAGTCTCAGAGGGGCAGCATGAGAATGGTAGCGCCTCCCTGGAGGGGACGAAGCCGCCCGCCGAGGACACACGCTGTAACACCGGGCCTGGCACAGGCATGGCCCTTCGTAGGTGCTCATTAAATTCCAGTTATTATTAGCAGGCCCCCACAGGGTCCCCAGCAATGCTGGGCACACATGAAGCCTTGAAATATTCAGCTTGCAAAGGCTGTTAATATAGAGCAGTGACTTGTCATTTGTACAGGTACATCTGCGTTTCCACAAGGGTGTTGATCTTTGCAAGTGTCACATTCTTGCCCTGGATCTGGCTCCGCACACGTTATCTACCGAAGGGGCAGAGTTGGACCAAAAAAATTAACCTTGGACATAGAGGCTTAAGGATGTACGGGCCTGAAATTGCTGAATGGGGTTTCTTAGTTGTAGCCCCAGGGCCACAACCCCTGGAGCCTCTGACCTTTGCTGCGGCTGCCCTACCACCTGGGGCTCATTCAGCCAAGCAGGCAGAGCTGGCGGGGGCGGGGGGGGGGGGACCGCGGCGCTGGCATGTCTGGTGAAATGCCCTGGGAGAAATGATTTAGACTCTTGTGTTAATGACTTCCCAGGACAACACTCCTGGATATGCAAATCAAACTGTGGGGGCTATAGAAATTAGGCTGCTTCACTTACAATCACACCCTACTTGCCTCGAGCTGTGGCTCCCCAGTGGTGTCTGGGCCCCACGGGCAGGTGGACACAAGCCTGGTGTGGGGAAAGGCAGGCTGGCCCCACCGCCCCCTCTGCTCCACGCCCTATTCCAGCCTTTTTCTCTCCTGAGGGGTCACTCAGCTCATCGAGGACATTTTAAGTGGCTTTTAAAGCCTTTGCTCAGTCTCAATGGAGGCTCCCCTCAGAGATGCCCAGCCGGGGAGCAGCCTGGCCCATTAGAGCTGCCACAGCCTCAGCCCCTGCTGCGGAGGGCAGGGCGGGGCTTGGGACGGGACTGAAGAGGGCCTAGGGGACTCCCGTCTGCCGCAGAAGAGGGAGAGCTGGAGGGGAAGCCAAGGGGAGCTTCAGAGAGCAGACCCCGTGCACCCCAACGTCCAGGGGGCGCGGACACTAGTCATGGCCACAATGCTGCCGGAGCAGGAAATGAGAGGATCAGAGAAGCCCTGAGGTCACACCAGCATCCCCCACCCCGGCCTTGTGGTCTGACAAAGGACCCCAAAGTCCCCTGTGTGCAACACGTGTGCCCCCTGATGGATGTTGTCTCTTGGTCTGGGTGAAATGAGGAAAGGGCTCGCAGTGGAGCGGGACCTGGAGGAGGGGCACACAACCCCCGGACCTGCAGGGACTGGAGAGGACCTTTAATTCAGTGTCCGCTATACAGGCTCCCGGGCTAGACGCCCCACTCCCGCTCCGCTGGGGGGGGTGGAGGTTTGTTTGTTCCAGGCCCGCCGCAGCTCCTCCTCCTCGCACCAAATGGCATTTAAATGTTAATCAAGTCAAGGTTGCCGGTGCTCCACTCCTGGGAGGCAGCCGAAGGTCAAGGCCAAGCCTGAGCGGCAGTCCTACCTGATCCCGGATTGGCAATTCTGCTGGTCCTATTAGCCCGGGGCCTGGGGTCTGCGGGACTCTGTTCGCAGGGAAGGGGCCTGGCCCGCTGAAGGCCGGGAGTCTGGGACACGGGGCTGGGTGTGGTCGGGGAGCCCAGGGCCCACTGCCCTGCGGGACACGGGGAGGACCACAGAGCGGCCACAGCACTCTGGAGTGGATTTTGCCTGCAGAGATCTGAGGGGCCCCGGGGTCAGAATAAGCCCCTGGGACCCTGCTTTCCTGGTTGGCCCTTCCTGACTAGAATTCTCTGAGCCTCTCTCCTGGCCCTGTGATCCCCACAGCCCCTCCCTCCAGCTCCAGTGACTCTGCCTGCTCCCGGGCCCTCCTCTTGTGTCATTCTGACACATCTCTCGGCACCTGGACCCGATGGCGGGCTCAGGGTTCGAGAGCATGGCTCAGGCGGCGTCCCTCTCTGGACAGTGGACGGTATTTGCTCACAGCCCCTGGGGCGGGGGCGGGGGTAGATTATAGGAGGTGAAACTCAGCAAAGAGACTGGCACACAGTAGGCCTTCTCTAGACTCCTCCGGTTTCTTCCTCTGGGCTACCCTCGGATTCTCTCTGCAACGCATTTCTCTCCATGTCTGGCTTTGGCACACACACCCCTCCCCCAGCCGGAATGGACTCCCCCTCCCCCCAGCAGCTGGAGGGAGGGCTAAAGAGCGGGGATGTCCAATGGGCACAGATGCCACGGGGCCTTTAGAGAGGGTCCCGGACGTGTGCTTGGGGGCGGGGAGCGGACGGCAAGCTGGCTGAGACTGGGAGATTTTTGAAAAAATCACTAGTGGCCTCGCAACAAAAGAAGAGAACTTCCCACCCAGGCGATGTTTTCATGTACAGACATTTATCACCTACCAGGACACAGACAAGAGATAGGAAGGGAGGAGACATGTTTCCAGGTATCCAAAATCCGCATAAAGAAAATCAGTACATGTTTAAGAACAAAGAGGAAAACAAATACAAGCATTTTCTCGTATCACAGACTTTTCTTGGGCTCTCTCATAGAGTCTCATCCCTCTAACTTGTGGCAGAAGCTGACTGTGTTGATGATCTGGGTTCCTCGCATACAGGAGTGTGGAACTGGGCTGGTGTCACTAGACCGTTGCCTGACAGAAGAGGACACTTGGTGGCCAACGACCACGCAGGGAGAACAGGAAGGACAGTCATATTTTGGTGCTAAAAGGGTGTAGGTTACCAGCGATCTGGACTAACTTTGATAACGCAAATGACATTCCTTACCAGAGCTTCTAGAAAGCGGAAGTTCAGGCCCTAAGGTTGTCCCTGTAACTGTCCCCTGCCTGGCTGGGGCAGGCTTCTCACCATTAGGCACTTCTCCCTCTAATTAAGATCCTCCCCACTGCCCCCTTATGCCCACCATCCGCCCCATTCTCTGCCCTACTGCACTTGGTCTTCGGTGTTGTCTGTCTATCTGTCTGTCTGCTTCAAGGACTGACAGGGTGGGAGCCACACCCCGCAGTGTGTCTCTGGGAACACCTTGCGTCTCTGGGTGAGGAGACTCTGGGAAAAGGGGGATCCGGGGAACAGCCTCTTTGTCTGCTGGAGATTTCTTTGTTCTATGAAGTTCTTCATCCTCGGATTCCTCTCAGTACATGCTTCCCCGGGGTTTGGGGCTGCCAGGTCTGCAGAGCTGCCCCTCACACTGTCTGACACTCGGGCCACCGTTGGGGAGGACAGCAGGGAACATGGGGGGCCTGAGGAAGTAACTGGAGGCTCCAGCTTTGGGGGAGGGCACTTATAACTCCGAGGCCACGCACTGTTTCTTTTGGGGCACCCTCTCTCTCTCAGGCCGGCCCTCAGCAGCACATACCGTCGCTCAGCCCTGAGTGTCTGCTCGGTCCATGGGGAGGATTTGCCTGAAACCCTAGTGCATCATCCTATCTGACAGGACCTGATAAACCCAGAATTCGGAAGAAGCATAAGCCAGGCAAAGCAGAACATGTGTCAGAGGCTCCCATAAAGTATTCCAAGTAATATAGAGATTTCTCTGTAGTTCCCCTGAGGGATGCTGGGAGACAAGACAAAGAGAAGGCAGGTCTCTGCCCTCTGCAGACCTGGGAGCACAGCAGTGAGGGGTGGGGGCTGGAGGGAACCGTAGGAGCGACTGAGAAACAGGAGGGTCAGACCCCTGGTGCTGGAGGAGATGGCAGAGGGGGAAGGCCCGTGAGACTGGGGCGATCACTCCGGGGTCGCCAGTGGTGAGAACCCATGGGGTCTTAAAGGAGGAGGAGAACTGAGGAGAAGGAAGGCAGTAATGAGGGAGATTCTCAGGGAAAGATTGGTGGGGTGGGGTGGGGTGGGGGAGCAGGGGAGAGCCATGTTGAAGAATGGGGTGGGTGCTGGGCACCAGGGGCTTAGTGGGAGAGGAAGAGCTAGAATACCAAGGGCCGCGAAGTTCAACACTGAAGGCGATATGCAGCCTCTGCAGGTTCTTGAGCAGGGCGGTAGCTCAAGGAAGGGAGGAGGAGGTCTCCAGCACCCCCCTAAGTTGGGAGGAGGGGGGGTTGATGGAATCTTTCTTGACATACACCCCTGCCATGGGGCAGGCACCCTCATTAGGAGGGGGGAGCATGTCCCCCAGCATCTGTGACTGAGGCTGGGAGCCAAGGGCTGGGGAGGGGTCTGGATGGAGCAGGGGAGAGAGATTTCTGTCATAGTCCCTGAAGGGGGTTCGGCCAATTTAAAACGAAGTCAAGAGCTGAACATTAGATTAACTCTTGAAAAGTGACACTTCACAGGGGTGACAGCAAAATCCCACCCTGGGTGCAGGTGATCAGCTGGGTGATCAGGAACGAGGGTGCCCTCTTGACAATGATTTGTGTGACCATAACGTGGGGGTTTGGGTCAGAATTTAGAGGGAGGCAGGCTTTAGCTCAGCCTAAGGGAAAACTTTCTAACCCTAAACGTCTCTGACCATGGAACAGATGTTTGAGAAGGAGAGGTCTTAGGTGGGGCAGCATGTATTACCATGTTCTCTGGTTCTTAGCCTGTGAAGACTCTGCCAGGGTGGATGATCTCTGTGCTCCCCAAAACAGACCTTGAGGTGCCCAACAGAAGAATAGGGTTTGGGCTGGAATAGCGGCCGGGCAGACCCGCAAAGCTGCTTAGAGCACACAGCACAAGCCTGGCCAGGCCTTGAGTCTCACCGTGGTTATGAATGACCTCCACAGCGATGCCCAAGAGCTCACCTCAGCTGTGTCCCAGGCTCTCTGCTCTTGACTTTCACCTGAGGCTCAAAACCCCACGTAAGTCTTGCAGGATCAGTCCTGCTCCCGCGTTCACAAGGGAAGAACTGAGGCTCAGAGGGGTACAGCTCCCGTGGGGGTGGAAGCAGTGGGGGGCCCACCACCCAAGCTTCTGCTCCCCCCACTACTGTGGAGTCTCCCTGCCTTAAGGGATCTATGCCCCCCCTCCAGGCCTCCCTCTCTCTTCTCCCTGCCTCCACCCATCACCCCATCCCCACAGAGCTCTTCTGGGTGCCTCCTTACTGGTTTCCCATTTAAGAGATATTTCCTGAAACCCCTAGTGAAAATGTTAAGCTCTGCGTGATCCAGGAGTAGAGGAGCTGGGAGCCTGGCATCTCAGAAGCCTTTAGAGAAAGATCTGGAGGAGGAAGCCTGGGAGGCTCTAGGGGTGGGTGTCACACTTGAGTTGGGGGGAGGTGTCACAGGGTGTACTGCTGGGGTGTTTGCAGGAGGAAGTGAGGGAGATGAGGCTTAGGTAGCCAGGAGACTTCCTGGAGGAGGTGTGACCTGAGAGCTAGAACAGATGGGCAGGAAGGAAGCAGCATAGTCAAAGCTGGGGGTGGGGGGATGGTGAGAAGGATGGGGAGATAAATATGGGGAGGGGAGAGAGGGAGCAGGAAGGAGCTGAGGGCAGGGCCTGGCAGCCTCCAGAAGGTAATTATCCTAGCCTTGAGGTGCTGCAAAACCTCCCTGAGCTGGGCTATCTTGGGGGAGGGAGGGAAAGGATGTTCTGGACTTGTCTTCCTTGTCCTGCATGAGACACTTGGGATACACAGGACAGGGGAGCCACACCTGTGCATCTTTTCCGTAAGGAGCTATGGCTTTGGGTGCCCACGGGGCACAAGGCACAGGACTGTTTCCAGCCTTTCTGCTCTAGCAATAGGGAAGCCGAGGAAGGAAAAATGTAAATCAAATCGGGGAGACCTTATTTTTTTTTTTTTCTTAAGAGAGAGAAAGAGAAGGAGAGCACAAGTGACATTTGGAGCCATAATACCTTAAAGTCAATATCATTACCTCTGATATTTACTGTCAGCTCCATGGCTCCGGTGAAGTGGGAAAGTTCATCCATCTCCCCTACGCCAAGTGCAGCGTCTCCCAGAGCTTCCCCTCCCTCCCCTTTGTGCAATTCCAGTTAATTGTTTGGCTGTGATAACACCCCCCACATCCAGCCAGCCTTCTGCAGGGTCAGGGGGAGTGTGGGCTCCTGGTGGGGGGGGCTGGGCCCAGGGAGGAGGGGGCAGGGTCAGGGGGAATGCATGCTCCTGGGTGTTGGGGGGGGCGCTGGGACCAGGGAGGAGATGCAAGATGCAGGGTATGGGGGAGGGGAGCCAGCACTGGGATTCTCAGAATGGGGTTCCAGCCCCCAGCCCTTAACACAGAGACACTATTGGTGACACAGGTGTGGCAACACTAGATATGTCCCAGGGTATAGGTATTATTCATTTATTCAATCCATTAGGAGAGACCTCATCCTTCTCCCCGCCCCTCCAACCCAACTTGGTGAGATTGGGTTTTTCCCCATGCGGTACGGATTAGCCCACCATGTGACCCCATCCCCCTATCCTCATGGGGCCTCATCCTGGCTAGTTTCCCTCTTCTGGACCTTACGCCCTTGGACTCATGTTTGCAAAAATGTGTCTTTCAGTCCTCATGGCCTGCCTGGCTCTAGGGTCTTGATCCTTCCCCCAACAGTGAAACAGCAGGCCTGGCTCCCTGGGGAGGCGAGAGGGGGGTACTATCTCCCCCACTTGGCTCCTGGCCTCTCGTCCCCCTGCTCATCCTGACAACTGCCCTCTCTGACCGGTCCTCTTCCCTGGGGCCTGGTTTGATTTCAAATCCAATTTTCTGCCATAAAACTTCCTCTTTCTCTGTGTTGGCAGCCAGCCTCTGTCACTTTCCACCAGAAAAGTCATTTTTCCAACCTGACCCCAGGATTTGGGGCCACCTTGGCATGGAGAGAGCAGACAGCTGTGCCTCCCCCACCCCATAAGCGCGCACCCTGGGCCTGGCCCTCTCCTGCGTCCTTGTGGGGCAGCCACGTGTCCGGACAGGTGAGCCGCTCACGCACACCTGCGTAGTCCGTGCCTTCCGCCAGGCAGGTGGGCGCGCACCGTCTGCGTGCGAGAATGAGCAGGTGCCCGTGGGGAACTGGGTGAACACCTGGGCAGCCCGTGTGGGTGGGTGGGCCGGTTCCTGCCCGGCACTGGCGTGCCCGCGTGAGCCCACCGGCGCTGCAAACCTCAGCGGCTTCTGCTTTCCGGTGGGCACGTGCGCGTGTGGCCAGCACCAGGAGCTTCCAGAATGCAGAGGAGAGACAGGGGTAGGCTGGGGCGAGGTTCCTTTAGAGAGGCTTCTGCAGGGAGATGCAGGCCTCCTGCCCTAGTCCCTTAGGCCCGCTGAGCCTCTCCTCTGGTCCACGGCCTCTACCATGGGGCTCCCAGCAACCGAATGGAACTCTCTGCAGAGCACTGCAGTGCAAGAGGGGGCGGAGGGAGCCTGGGCAGGGTCCCAGAGTCTGATGGAACCCAAACGTTTGCCCAGTCATTGGCCAAGAGCCATGCCTACCCCCAGAATTCCTCCTCACCCCGGTTTAGCGTGGCTGCCGCATCTCCTGGAGGACTGGCCCTCTGGGCCTTCTGAAAAATTCACAAGGGCCTCTGGGGACTGTGTATGGGCGAGGGATATAGGGCCGGCCTCTTCTCCTGACAGCCTGAGGTGTGTTTATTTTGGGTTTTCTGAAGTCTCCAGGCAGCCCCCTGACCACTCCCCCTCCTCGAGGTGCTTGAGGGCCAGGCACTGTTGAAAGAACATGCTGTTTAACACTCTGAAGACACCCCTTCCTCTCCACCGCCGCCCCAGTTCCACTGCTTATTGCCCCACACCTGTGTCTGATTCTACCTCTATGGCTCCCTAGTGCGGATGGATTAGCTCTAAATCCTCTGGTCTGGCATTCACGGTCCCCTGCGGTGTGTTGCCAACGACTCCCCCAGAATCACTGCCCTCCCTAACCCTTTACACACCTTCCACTTCCCAGCCAGGTCCGGCCCTGGACTTGCATTCTCTGGGGACTCAGGCGCCATAGCCTATGCTGAGAGACACTGGCCAGGGAATACACCAGGACCCTGTGCTCCTGCCATGAGACCCCTGCCTGTCTCCTTTCTGCCCTGGGGCGTTGCCCTGTGCTCACCGCAGGAAGCCTCAACTCCCCTCCTCACCTCCCCAGGGTGAGATTATGCAAAGCCTTTGCTCTCTCTTCCAGAGTCTCACCAGATCCCCTCGTTGGCCTTAGTCAAATGTTCCCTCAAAGGAGAGGGCACCTCCTGCCTGAAACCGGAGGGAGAAGGACCGAGAGAGCCAGCGAGCTAGGCCCCCAGACCCAAACTCCCAAAGCCCACAAGCTGAGGGCCCACTAAGGTTCTGGGCCCTCCATCCAATAGGCACTGTCCTAGAAAGCTTCTCTGGGTGTAGAGCCCTTTCGCTCCTCCCTGCTTTCCGAGCTCAAGAAGAAGGAAAGGACATCCGCCTCTCTCTGTGGGGCCATCTCCCCAGGGTTAGATTACTAATGGGTTCATTCTGCTGTTCTGAAGCAGGGCAGGGGGCTCCACGCTGCCCACCGGCTCCATGCACCCTAGTCATGGACATTACTGGAACAATAACTCTCAGAAGTATATGGGAGGGCAGAAGTGGCCTGGGATCTATCTCTCCACGCACAGCAGGAACCGCAGGACCCAGATACGCTTGCAAGGGAATTTTGAGTCATCCGGCCTCTCCTTGTCCCGACCATCAACCCCCATGAAATGAGCCGCTCTCCGAGATGTCCTGTTTCTCTCCATACAGTATCCTAACCCCACTACAGTGACCACGCATCCCTTGCCAGCAATGAAAGTTAGCATGTTTTTAGGGTTGACCTAAAATCTGACTTCTAGTACTTTCCCTAGGTGTCCCTAATTTCATGCTTTGGAGCCACAGGAAACAAGCCTTTTCCTTGGGACTGCCTGTGACCGACCGATTTCCCAGCTGGTCCTCCCTCAGTGCTGGTTCCTGAAGTCATGTCATGTGTCAAGCACGGAGAGTGGACCTGTCCCCGCCGCATGCCTCTGAACACAGCATTTCCCAGGCTCTCACTGGTTCCCAGAACTGGGGCAACAGCCCAGAGTGGGGATGATCAGCACTTCCTCCTTCTCCATACTGCCTTTGTCTTAACGCAGCTTAAGGTGCCGTTAGGTTCTAGGGAAGCCGGTTGTACTGAAGCCTTCTATTGAGCAGCCGACCCTGCCTGCAGCCGCACCTTCCCTCTCTGGGCATCTGCAGTCAGAATTTCAGCCCCAAGGGGGAAGGCCCCAACTTCCTCCCCACTGAACTTCGTCTTCATCTTCTAGGTTGGATCCTACTCATCACTTTCATCTGCTGAGACATTTTTGCGTTCTTAGTCTGTCATCTAAGGAATAGTCTTTCCTCTCAGTTTTAAGCCATCTGAAAATTCAGTCTGAATGTCATTGATGACAATGACCAAGGCCAGAGGCAGCTTCTTGATCCCAGACACACCCCCGGTTGGTAACCCTCCTAATGGCTGCTGAGCCTCTTGCCCTTTGAGGAGCTTCGTTGGAACGAGGAATATTGTAAAAAGTCACAGTGATGCTCAGCGTTTCCCTCGACTGAAACAGGAAGAAACTGAGGTACCGAGTGGCTCAAGAGGGAGCCCAGGGCCCCCAAGCCCCAGAGCCGGCTGTGTCCCAGCCCCTCCCTGCCCCGCGTGTAGAGGGTGCTCCGCCTCGAGGGAAGTGGGCATCAGTGGGGGGAGCTGAGGTGCCAGAACGGGTGGGAACGGGGGAGCCAAAAGGAGCTTTACAGGGAGTCCCGGGGCCATCGCACCAGCCAGCTGCAGAGGGGGCAGGCGGGGGCTCCCTGGGCGTGCGGGCCTCTGCCGGAAGGCTGCTGGACGGGAGAGGCCCAGGTGGGCAACCGAAGGAACCCCTCCCACCCCTGCAGCCTCAGGCCAGTGCCCGGGCTCCCAGGCCGCTGGGTGATGTACTGCCGTGGGTTAGAGGCCTGCTGTAATCGAGCTATAATACTGGGGAGTGAGGCACCACCATGCATCAGCTCTTTCCAAATGAAGAATTCGAGGAGGTAACACGGGAAGTGAGCAATGGACTGGGAGTGTGCATTTCACCCAAATCCACAGCAGGTTACATGCCAGAGAGACAGCTGTGCCCACTGCTGAGCCCAGGAGCTCCCAACCACAGCTGGGCCAGGAGCTCCCCCTGGGCTCCCACCTCACATCCCTGAGGCCCGAGGCCCAGCCCCAGGGGGGCTCAACCACACTCATTTTCTTTATTCTTCTTTCTTCTGTTATTATTATCATTTTAAGTTCCCCAATGGCAAGATTTCATTTTATTTTTCATTTTATTTTTAAAAATTGTACGTTGTAGGGAAATACACATCATCTACCATCATCTACCATCTTAATCATTTTGAAGGGTATAGGTCAGTGAACTGATTTTTCAAGGCAGGTGGTTGGGGTGGGAGCCCCCTGCCCAGCTGGGCTCCTGGGCCGCAGACCGGGCTCTCACTGTCCCACCCTCACACCTTGGCTATACTTTGATCAGTAGCATCAGCCTCCTGAGGCTGGTGGCCCGACCCACCTTCCTTACTCTGTGGGAAGCCTCCTGACTCTTCCAGTCCCATCTGGTCTCCACCTTCTCGGGCCACCCTGGGGCTCCCTGCCTGGAGTGGCGGCTGCTGAGGTCTAATTGCTGACCATGGCATGTTAGTCTCCCCCGGGTCTTGCCCCTCCCACTGGCTATCCACGGGGTGGGGCTCTCTCCCACCTAGTGCTCCCAAAGTCTCCAGGGCTGGGCTTGTTCTGAATCGATCCTGACGTTCAAGCCCTAGGTAGGCCCCCATGTCCCGTCTTGCCCGGTTCCTCTCTTGCAGAGGGTAACCCCTCATGGGAGGCGGGCCCAGAGCAGAGAAGCGCTGTCCTTGCCCAGCCCTGACCTCACGCCTTCCCTCTGCTGCTTATGGGCTATGCAGTCCTGGCTCCTGCCTTGCCTTTCCAAGCTGGGGCCTCTCCTCTCCTCCTCTCCCCTGAGACGCGGGGGAGCTACTGTCTGGTTGGACGCTGGTGGCACAGGGCCCAGCCCAGCGGGATGACCGGGTGCATGCGGGCCTGTCCATGGTGCATGGCTGTCCAGACTTAGGTGTGTTTTCAGGGTGCATGTGTGCATGAGTGACAGTGACCACCACTCATGCATGAGCTGCAGCTGGCCTGGGCTGGGGGATGGGCCTGGCTGTGTCCAGGGCAGTGGTGGTGGTGGTGGGGGGGGACACAAGGTGTGTGTGTGTGTATGTGTGTCCTCCAAAGCCTCCTTGCTGCAGAGTATAAATATTTATACAGACACCTGCCGTAAATCTGCCCGCCTGGCAAACAAATGAATTGCAAAGGTAACTTTGGGGGGTTTTACAAAAATGCTCAGTGATGGAGTGGAAGAAGGAAGGAAAGGATTATGAACAGGACGAAGCTGGCAGGACAGCCCTCAAGGTCCCCTCCAGGGGCAGGCAGCCGTGTCCCCTGAGTGGGGAGCAGGGACACACCCCGGAGATACCCACAGACTGAGCTGTGTCCTGGCATGGGATGGGGACTCAGTCACCCAGACAGAGCCAGCACTCCCTGCCTTCCAATAGCTTCCTCTCTCTGCCTTGTAAGTAGAGAGGAAACCGAGGCACAGAGAGGAAAATGGCTCTCCTAGATGGTGGGGCCAAGACGCGGACCCGAGTCTATGGGAGGCTAGACCCAGCTCTGAAGAGCACCCAGTCATGCCATCTACCGCCAGGCAGGGAACCAGAGGCTGGTGTGCTGGGATGGGGCTGGGGCCAGGGCCAAGGCCCCCTTCTCTTTCACCCCTGAACATCTGCTTCTGATGACCCTCTTCATCTCCCAGGCCCCACGCTCCACCAGGAGGATCCTGCCCCGTCCCAGCCCCTCGGGCTAGGGCTGGAAGAGGGCTCTTTAATTGGGTCCACGAGAACTTTATTACCTGGTAGCTAGTTCCTTTGCTTTTCCTGTAACAAATTATCCTAACGATGTGACCCGGGACCAGATGTTAATTGCAATGGAAAGTAATCAATTTCCTTTACTGAGCCCAGACATGGAGGCAGGTTGGTTGGGAGCAGAGACGGGGTTCTTAATGAGGAGGGCCCCTGAAACGGCCGGAGGGCTGTGGCAGCGCACGCATGGTGGACGTGCCTCCTCTTCCCGCCTCACAGCTCTCACCCCTTCCCGCAAGCACAGCCCTCTCCTGACCAGCCCTCTCCTGACCTGGCAGCCTCCCACTTCTCTAGATCTTCTCCCTTCCCGGGCCACCTATGTCTCAGCTCTTGAGGCTCCCTGACCCCTACGGAATCCACTCAGTCCTCCTTCCTCTGTAATCTGCCCCCGCCCCTTCCTGATCTGGTGGCCCTTCTCTCCCCAGCTGCATGCCCACCACCCCCCAGCCCAGCCTGTGCACCTCTGCAAACTCTGCATTCCTCCCTCCTCTTGCTGTGTCCTGCAATGCTGCCCTGCCCCAGGTGTGCTCCCTGCTTCTCTCATCCTCCTGGCCAGAGCTCAGCCTTGCTTGGTCTGTCACGGCTCTGTGGGTACAGTGCCGGGTGCTGGGGAATTCCAGGAAGGCCTCAGAGAAAACTTGGCTGCAACAGGTCCCCTCTCCACTTCTCTTCTGCCAAGATGCATCATGCCCAGGGACTTGGGGCTCTGGCTTCACCCTGCTTGAAATGTCCCCTGGGGCCCCTACCAGCAGGTGGCAGTGCTGGTTGGATACCTTCCGGGATGCAGGGGGTGGGCAGGCTCAGCTTTCCTCTGGCCTGGTAAGAAATGGGGTCATTTCCTGGACTTCAGTTCAGGATGGTGGACCTGGAAATTTGAAAGCAGAGCGGACGGTCCTTCCCTATGTCTCGGGGGCCCTCCCCTGCAGTGCTTCAGCTGGGTGCCCAGTAGGGAGGCTTACGGGGAGGAGGAGCGTGGACAGTAGGCTACCTGAGGGACAGGATGGCAGAGGGGTCCTGATGGGAGGAACAGGGCGGGGAGGGCAAGAGACAAGTGTCTGCTGCCCTGCGGTTGGGCATGGGCCCCCTGATGGCCCTTTGACCCACAGAAGACAAACCTCTGACCACCTGAATCCAGCCTGAGGTCCACACAGCCCAAAGGACTCGTCGGTAGGCTCCAGCCCAGCTGCGCTGGGAACCACCCGGGGAACTTCAGAAAAAAGCGAGGAAAACAAAAGCGGGGGAGAAAGAGGAAATACTACCCATCAGCAGGGAGCTCCATCCAGATCTGTATGCGGGACCCCGGCCCAGGAAGTTTGCGCAGCTCCTGGGTAATTCTAATGTGCTAGCGCCAGAGGCAGGGTGGTGCTGGGCAGGGGCCAGCTGAGGGGTCATTTCCAAAGGCTCTAGAAATGCAGGGAGGCACAGAGAAACCAGCCAGGAAGGAAGATGCAGAAAAAAAAAAATGAATGTGCACAAAAGGGCTTATCACCCGATTCTTGGGACTGAGCTGTCAGGAAAGACAGGTGTGTTCATGGGGGAAGGGGTGTGAGTTACTCAAGTCCAATGCCTCTGGTGTGTCTGGGACTCAGGCTGCCTGGCTAGTAAGGGAGGCTCATCCCCCTCGCCGGGGCAGGGCTGGGGGACGAAAGGATGGGTGGACAGGGACAGAAGGTAGGGTGCCCTGGAGATGGAGGGGAGGAGCAGGAAGATGAGGAGGGAGCTCAAAGGAACTGGGCAACAAGGGGAGGGATCAGGGAGCGGTGGGCTCCCCGCAGAGGGAAAGGATGGGTGGGGACAGCAGAGGTCCTGAGAGAGAGCAGGGCTCCTCTGCACACCTGCGTGGAGGGGCTGGATTTCCCAGAACCTTGCCCTGTACAGAGGACCACGGTCACTCCTCGTTCCTGTCCTCAAGAAACTAAAGAGGCCAGTGCCCAGTCCCCCTACCCGCTTAGCCAGGCAGAGCCGGCTCTGGACTTGCCCCCATTCTGCCTGCTCTCCTGCTGGTACTGGAGCCCTCCTCTGGACTCCAGGCAAAGGCTACAAGTGCAGAGGGGTGGGGAAAGGCCCCCATGCTTGGCCACCCCTTGCTAGGGTGGCAGAACACAGGGCCTGGCCTCCCAGGGGCTCTGGAGGCTGGGGCAGGAGAAGCAGGGAGCCCTGGGAGGGAGATGGGTGCTGGCAGGCTGTAGGGGTGGCCAAGGACAAAGTCCCCGGACTTTACAATTTCCCTGTGAGTCTACAATTCTATTAAATAGGATAATGGATTTTAAAATGCCCCGAAAAGCAGAGAGTGCTGTAAAATGGGCGGCATTATTGTTATTAACAACCACATCCTTCTCGGAGCGAAGAGAGGAAATAAATCAGACAACGCTCGCTCACAACAAGCAAGTCCCTTGGAAGCATTCACTGCCACAAAATAAACACATTTATATTATAAACCCCAAATTAAAGGGAAATAGCACTTGGGGGTAAGCCATGCTTTTATTTTCTAGGGTCTTCTGAAAACCCACACATGTTGGGGAAGTCAGTCTTGGAGCAGTGGCTGATGGGCCACCGGGGTTGGGCAAAATCCAGCCTGACTGGGAAGGAGCATCTGGGGGTGCTCTGCTCTCCTCGCTCCATGGCAACTAGGGCCACCATGGGGTGGACCCAGGGAGGCCCTGGGCAAGCAGCACCTCTGAGCTCCTAATTGCAGGGTATGGACTCATCTTTTGTACTCAAGGCTGACCTAGTTCCTTCTCCAGAAAGCCACTCCCCTTGTTCCCACCGTAACTAACCTCCCCCTCTCCCTTCTCAAGGTCCTCGGACTTCCTTGCATTTGACCGTGCCACGTGGCTGTCCGTCGGCGGGTGGCCGGCCGGTCCTGCCCGCCTGCCGGGCTTTCCCAGCTGTAGCTACCGAGGAAGAGCTTGGCGGTGAAGGTCTGGTGACCACTCTAGAAGGGACGCTACATATTATTTTTTTCTCTCATACCTCATTAAACTTAGCTTTCAATTACGTGTTAATGATGCTGGCTGCCTTTTCCACAAAAGGCTGGAGTTTACTGCAGTGTCTTTAAATTTAATCACCTCCGTAATGGCCGGCTCTGGCATCACAAATAAGAGGCCATGATGAAAAAAAAAAAAGACAGTCTTTTGCTCCTGAAGGAGCCAGCAAGACCTGGGGCCCTGTTGAGGCCAGAAAAAGTCCTTCTGTGACTCCTGACCCTAGAGAAATCACAGGAAATGGTGAGAATTGTCTTCTGGCGCTTCCAACCGGACTCCCTCTGCTTCTTTATTTACAACTGCAACCAGGGATGGGGGTCAGACTCAGGGAGGGACTTCCTGCCTGTTCTGGGACCTGAACAAAGCTGGAAAGGGTTCACCTGGTTGACACCGTAGCCCGGTGCCGGCCCTGCCCTGCCCTCCTTCTCTCCACTTGGGGTGCGTGGCGCAGGCTATCAGGCAGGGGTAGTGGACTCCGTGTCTGGCTCAAGGAGGCCGGCTGGGAGCCTGAGCTGCCTCCTGGCCCTGGGGTCCTTCACCCACAGACCCACTCCCCACTTCCCAGTCAAAGGTGGATGAATCCCCGGGGGTCTGTGGAGCCAAGAGCAGGCTTCAGCCCTGGTTTGCCACTGAGCCTCAGCCAGCCTGTGAGTGAAGTCGTTCCTTCCCGCTGGGGGCTGTTGCCTAGTCCTGTGTTTGATTCAAGCCCAAGGGTGTGTCACTGGGGACAGGCAGGCCCTCTCCAAATTGCTGGGACTTTGGAGATGCAGAGAGAAGCTCCCCTGCCCTTATCTCCCCCTGGGACCAGCTGCTGTCCCTTCTGCGTCCTGCCGAACACTGCTCCCCCCACTCCCCACTTTATCTGCCACGATCCCCTGGGCCCAGGTGGTACCGAGACCTCTTCTTTTGGGCCTCAGTTTGACAGTCTGTGTGCCATCTCCCTTTCCCCACTTTTCCCAAACTGATCCCCACAGCGTCCTTGCCAGGCCCCACAATCTTGTTCTCCTCTCCACCCTGGCCTCTGCTGTTCCTGGCACTCTTCTACCAGAATTCCATCCATCCATCCATCCAGGACCCATCCATACACCCGTCCACTCGCCTAGCATCTATGCATGCATGGACCCAGCCAGCCAGCCGGCCAGCCAGCCACCACTCCTCCATTCATTCATCCATCCAACCATTCCTTTGTCCACTCTCCATACATCTAACAACCAGCACTGAGGGCCTACTTGATGCCAGGCCCTGCACTAACGCTGGGCTAAGGACTGGTCCTGGTCTTCAAGGAGTCACATGGAGTAAAGAATGCAGATAAGATAATCTACCCACCAATTGTGACATAATCAGGGAAGGCTTCCTGGAGGGGAGCGCTAAAGGGCAACCACCCGAAGTCTTTCTTTTCCATCATCTAGGTTCAGCTTACGCCTTCTGGCTCTGGGCTCCACGCTCGCTCGAAGAATGCTCAAGACTGTATCATTCCATATGGAGACTCCAGAAGACAGAGGCACCCTAGGGTAGGGACTGAACACCTCATCACACAAGCATCCCCTTAGAAAGGGAAGCGGGGAGTGTTTTGCCTCTGCCATTTGAGTGGGGTTGCTCCAATGGCATCGCGGTGCCCCGTATCCCCCCTCCTCCTTCCTGCTGCCTGGACCAGGCTTGGAGGCCAGAGTTTTAAAACTCAGCTCCAAGGATATCTGATGGCTGATTTGCTGACAGGGGAGACCTTTGGGCCCCCAGAGGCCCTGTGGTAGAGGGCTCGGATGCCCATTGGCCCCCAGCCTTCCTTTCTGCTTGGCCCACGTGTTTGGCAGCACAGCAAGACGGTGGGGCCTGTCTCAGCCTAAGCTCTTTATCGCTCATCAACACTGACTGAATATTTACTGTGGGCCCAGGGGATAAGGAGAGGAGAGGGGAGAGGGGAGGAAATCCAGAGCTTGTAAAGAAGACCTCCTCCTGCTCCAAGCCCTGGGAGCAGGAGCCTGAGGCTTGGGAGGGAACCAGAGGCCATCACTAGCCCCAAAGGACTACTCTTTACATTAAATCTTGAGGTCCTCCTGATAAGAAAGTCAAAAATAAAAAAAAGCAAATATTTACTTAGAGCTTATTAAATGCTGACATTGTTTTAGTTGCTTGGTCTGTTAACAGAGAACATCCTCACAAAGACAGGATGGGGCTGTTACCGTTCCATTTTACAGATGGGAAAGCTGAGGCACGGAGAGGCTGGACAGCGTTCCCAGGTGCACAGAGCTGGTCTCTGCAGTAAAGCCGGAGCAGCCTGCCTCTTGAGCACTTAACCACTCTCCTTCTCCATTGCTCTTGGCAGCAGCCCCTTGCAGAAAGTGGAAAGCACAGATCCGGGGAGGGATCAGCATCTCTCCCCTCCCCCAACATGCACACAGCTGGTCCCATGACCCAGCCAGGGTCCTTCCCATGCATAGCAACTGCAGACTCAGAGCTTCTCCCTCTCCCTCCTGCACCCCAGGCACTGGAGGAGAAGGGGGCACTTGCCTGCCTGCTGCTTCTAGAGGTTCTCTTTCTTTTTTCCAACCGGGCAGAGGTAGGGGCACAAACACACACGCACACACACACAGGTGCATGGGAGCATACACACCTGTGCACACACGCACATGTGTAATGCCTTTTCCATCAACGATGCAGCTAGTAAGCAAGCTTTCTCACTCCTCAGAGCACAAGAGAACCAGCAAGTAGGTCATAAAGGCCTCTAAGGTTTATTAATCCCTTCATTGATTTGACAAATGTAAAATATTTATGGTCCATGCATTAAAACGCTTGTGCACTTTGCTCATAGAAAACCCACTCGAGGAATAGTTTACAAACAACGTCGACAAGCTACTCCTCCACTCCCCTCTGCAGAGACGTGAGCACCATGATCTAGTCACTACTTTTTACCATGCCCGGACCACAGTCTGGCCCACGCCTGCTTCTGGGTGAAGCTGAGGGATTCTGGTTTCTGTTCCCAGAACCGATGGGCCACAGATTTCCTCACGAGAGGCCGCTCAGAGCCACCAGCACTGGGACAGGCCGGAACCAGGGGAACCCGGTCGTGGGCTGTCTGGGCCCTGTCCACCCCTCCCCCAGGCATTCTTGGCAACACCGCCCACCGCCCTGTAGCAGACAAACCCGGGCCAGGAGGGGAACTTCCCGTGATGTTTTACACTGAATAAGAAAACAGGGCACTTGGAATACATTTTAGAAAGATGTTGCCTCCAAGTCGTTAGAATGACAGTGTAAAAGTTTTGATGCTTGAAGGAGGCAATCCTCAGCCAGCTGAAAACTCCATTATACATAATCCTTAATTTCCAGATGGTTCATGTATAATACAGAAGTCTGTAATATACAGCCCCAGGATTTTTTCCTCCCATGCCAAATGACATGTGGCATCTGTAAAGCCCTCCTTTCTTTTCAAAGCACGTCCGCATTCGTTATCCTGTTTGATTCCTGTGATAGTCCTGAGAGTCGCGAGTCAGGTAATAACCCTATGATTTTACGGAAAAGGGAGCAGAGGCACCAAGAGGTGCTAGGTCTTGTGCGAGTTAGGGTGGAGACCTGCACAGAGCCAGGGCTCCTGACTCTGGTCCAGGTTCTAGCTCCTTCCAGATGCCCTCTCCTTGCTGGCTGGGAAGGCAGGGAACTTCAGGATCTTTGGGAAGAATAAAGTCTCCTTCAGCCCACCACTCCTGTCCTGTCTAGGGGCCCAGAGGGTCCCTCCTCCCTTGGTAGCCCTTCCAGACAGTGGGACCACCCCGCTCCCCGCTGCACTGCACAGATCTCCCATGGTTTCGAGCTTGCCATGCCTCTTCCATGGCTAATTGTGAAACTGGGCAGAGGAGCTCAAGGCCAGGCGCAGGGCTGGGCTGGGCGGGATGCGACAGAGAGAGAGAGATTGATTGATGGGAGGAAGTCGTGCTGTTTGCGTGATGGGAGCGGGACAAGTCTGGTTTCCTAAGTCTTGTTATCTCGCTTATGGGGGTGGGGGAAGGGAGGCTCTCTGTCCTTCCTGAGCTGCTAAATGCTGTCACAAAAACATTTATTAATATGCAAATTCTAAGTGGCAATCTGGACCCAGTCGGGTTGTGCTAATTTGCACATTAATATCTGTCTTCAGGCCGGCCTCAGCTCTGGAGAGGGAGGGCGTGGGGCTGGGAATGGGGACCAGGGAGGGAGGGTGCAGGTGGGGCAGAGTAGCCCCCCCCCACCCCCCGCAGGGCTCGTGCCCAGTCCCGACAAAGGCAACAAAGACGGGTGAGCAGGGCTGGAAGCCAGCCTGCAAGGGAGGAACCGGCAAGTGCTGGGCAGGTTCAGGCCCCAGACGCTGGCCTCTGGCCTCTACTGGTGCCTGGAAGCCCAGGGGCCATGATGGGAGTCATGCAAGAAAAGAGATGTGGCAGAAGCCTTAGCCCAGACAAGCTGTGGGTGCTGAGAACAGAAGGAAGGTGGTAGGAGAAATAAGCATGAATGTCATTGGCCACTTTGCCTATACAGAGCGGCTGCTGTGCCCTCCCCCATGGTAATGGAACTTTTGGGGTAAAGGAATGTCTAAGGACCCCCTTCAGATTGACTTGCCCCTTCCTGGCACCCAGCCCATCCTCCACAACCATTGAGGGAGTCTCTCTACCTGTCACAGAACCACCTACCTCCTCAGTGGTCTCCTGTCCCCCATTACTGTCACCACAGATCCATATGTCTCAGAGTAGCTGGCTCAGCTCCCGTTGCAAACCTCCTCCCTCTTTGTACCCCTACACACATTTACATTTGTCAGACCTTTTGTGAAGAAGATGGGATTATCTCTAATGGGTCACCCATGATACTAATGGCAGTGATGGGACACCAAGAAAGTGGTTGCTGAGTGAGTAGCCTCCCCTAACTTAGCTCAGTTAATCAGAAAAGCCAGCAGCAGTTGGGGCCAATGTGTTCCCTCTCCTTCAACCCACCAACCCCCAACACCCTTCTGCAAACTGGCTATGTTCTAACTTGATTCATTCTTCAAACCCTGCCCTATGCATTGAGAATCTCTGAGTCCTTCTCATCCTGTCCAGGATGCTCTTCTGTGGCACTCTGTGGCACTCACTAGCAGTTTGCTTGCTTGTTTGTTTTGTTTTTTTGAGACAGCATGAGTGGTCCTTAAGCGGGGGGGGGGGGGCAGAGAGAGGGAGAGAGAGAATTTCGAGCCGACTCTGCGCTCAGCTCAGAGCCCAAAGGGGGCTCCATCTCATGACCCTGAGATCACGACCTGAGCTGAAATCAAGAGTCACTTGCTCAGTTTTGAATATTTCTCTGATTGTTCCATGTGTGAATCTTGTTTCTCTTGGTGCATGGGTAGCTCCATCTTTCACAGCATTCTCAGGGACGAGATAATGTGGCCTGTGTTCAACACATACTTAGCAATTTTCCAAAGTACATTCATCAGTTAATACCTTTTACCTTCATGCAAGCCTGTGAAATGACCAGGCTGTAATTTTCAGATACTAAACTCATACTGCTCAAGTGTGACATTTGTTATTTTGAAAGTTTAGATTTTTGGATTCACTTAATCAAAAGAAACTAAACTTGCAATTCTGAAGATAGCCACCAGGTGGTGATATGGACCTTGGTATGTCCCTTTGGCTTGGGACATATTTTCCAAAGGCAGGAAATCATGCATTTATCTTTCTTACTTTCCTATTATATTAATTTACCTGCTCTTATGTTTCCGGCATATCCTGGAACACCCCCTACCACCACCACCACCACTGCAAAGAGTGTCTGCTCTGGTTGAACTGACAGATGTACAAAGAGGATGACTACTGTCATGTGATACGTGTTGAAATAAGCCAAGTGTTCTGGAAGGTTAAGAGAAAGGAATAATTAGCTTAAAGAAGGGGAAGCCTTTACAGAGGAGGCAACATCAGAATGAGGCGAGTAAGGAGAACACAAGAGTTTGCCAGGAATTTGTTCACAGGAAGGGAGATGCACAGAATTAAGTCAGAATGTGCCAGGGAAGAGAGCTAAAGCCAGGGAGGGACAAGCAGGGATATGGCTGATCAAAGTTCCCAGAAGAAGAGCAGGAGCCTGGGCGATTCAGCAGCGCCTGGGCCAGACCCCGAGGAGCCTGGAACACCTTCCCTCCACCTGCAGGAAGCGTAGAGCACGTCAAGAAGCGGCGGAGTGTTTTATGTCTAGAGGAGCAGTTCTTGGGAGCGTGGGTGAAGGCGAGCCCGTGGGTGGCAGGGAGCTGGTGAGAGCACAGCAGGGCCCTGGGGAGAGATGCAGGAAGGTGACAAGGCAAGCCTGGGCAAGGCAGGAAGGACCGGGGGGGGGCCAGAGAGGGGATGACGGGTAGGGTGAATGGGCACCCCTGACACTGAGCTGGTCTGGTCTGGTCTGGAGACAGTCCAGATGACGATACCATTCACTAAGTGAGAACACACGCTTTCCCACTCATTATCCTTAGAAAAAGTTAGAACTTTTGATGGAATTAAATTAACTTGAACATGGCGCCATTAAACAGGAGATTGCAAAGTCTTCTAAAACAAGTCTATAAAGAAAAAACCACCTAGGTACAATTCAGTCTCTCTCTCAATAATCTTTAACTGTTATGGTCCTAAATAGTTTCTCTTTTCCGAAATAGTTTCCCCTCCTGGGTTTCAGAGAAGAAACCCTTGAATGCCCGCTCACCTCCTCCCTCAGGGTGTGCAGTGTTGGGTGGTGTGAATTCCCTTCGCGTTAAAAAGGTTCTGTGGCCTCCTATAGGACAAGTCTGCGTTTTCTCACATTGACCTGAAGAAGAAAACCACCAGCAGAAGAAAAAAAAAAAAAAAAAAAGGAGGAAGAAGAAGAAAAATGTGCTTCTCATCGAGTCCCAGCACTTTCTTGGCTCTAAGCGGTAGCATCAGAGAAAGACCATGTGAGGGGCTGCCCTTGCTGCCTCCGGGGCTCCAGCCTCGCTGAAGTCAATTGGGAGGTGTAAGTATTGCTCTGACCCGCACCCAAAGCACAGATTCTAGCAGCTCAAGGAGAGAGTTCCAATGGTTCCTCGTGTGGGGCATTCTTTGTGTCTAAGACTCTTCGGCCTTCCCTCCTTTCCTGCCCTCTTAGCCTCTTCTCCTGAGCTGGCAGGCAGGAGGGTTCCAGAAGGTGGATCTAGGCCAGCTGAGCTCCCACAGCGAAACCGATCCCATACCCCGGGCCAGGCCCTGTTCCCCCACCAACAGCAAGCAGGGGCTCTCAGAACCTGCCCCCCCAGGGCCCTGGCCAACCTCTGCCTCTATGGTCTGAGCCCTGGGGACCTGGATCCACAACCAGCCAATTGCTTCCTTAAACTCCAAGTCCGCTCTTGTCACCTGGAGGCTCACGTTCAATCCTGCCATCCAGAATCCTGGAGCCCCCTAACGCCGGATCTAAGGCTGAGCCAGTCTCCACCCACCTGGGACTAGATTCAGTCACTCCTTCCGAATCACAGTGGACAGACCCAGAGACTTGCTAGGAACCAGAGGACACTGGTCTGGGGCCTTTTCTGGCTTCAGCAGGTGGCTATGTGCCAGGCTCGCTGAAGCTCTGTGTTCCTCTTGTACCACTTTTGCAACGTCCTGAACATTCTGCTTTCTGTCCCAGCCCTTTGCTTCTTCCAGCTCTAATCTCAGTAGGCCCACACCCCAACCCCCTGAGCCTAGGCCTGACAGGCAGGGACACTATAACTCCCAGGCAAGAGGAGCCAGGGTTGGGCGTCAGCCACTCTCCCCATGGTACCCACACAGACCCTCCTCCCTTCTCACCAGCTGATGCTTTACATCAGTTATCCCCTGCACCCTCCTTGTCCCCATTTTAATGCAACAGCCCCCTGGTGTGGGGACAGCAGGCCTGGTTAGAGAAGTCCTTTCCTTTGGGGCAGATGTTATGAGGGTGAGAATGAAGGGTTAATACCAACACTGGCACATTTGTCAGACTAAATTCTAAAGGGGTCCAAAGCTGTGTACAGAGAGATGGGGGGGGATATTGTCCCCCTCCCCGACAGACCCCCCCCCACTGCCTGTCCCACCCCAAAGCTGCTTGGCTCTTCCTGTTCCTCCTCTGTTCTCCCCTCGTCCTTCCCCCTCTGCCACCCTCCCCTTCTTCTCTGTCCCCACCCCCACCCCCAGCCTCCCCTGCATTCCCCTCAAGCCCCTCCCCAGATCTGAGCCTGCAGGGTCCCTCTCCAACTTCCCCATTGCATGGGCCACTCTCCCTAGTTATTACCGGGCTCAGGAGAGTGACACTAATTCCTTGGCTTAATGGGACATATACCCAGCAGTCACTGCCATGGTCAGAGGGAGGAGGAGCCAGTCCTCCCTATATGAGGGTGGGGGACCATTCCATGGCCTCCACGGGACCCCTGAGGGCCCCTTCCATCTGGTTACCCTTCTTTTCTATCCCTTTGGCCACCCCCCTGACAACCTCTGCTTCTGCCTGGACACCTCAACGCCCTCCATCCTGATACCTCTCCTCCAGGGGACCCTCCTCAGCGTGGACTATGCTTCATTCTGTCAGTGGACAGACTTCCTAGGTGCAGGCTGGGCACCTTCCTGAGGCTCCTGCTGGGGTGGGGTGTGGGGGTGTGGGGGGTGGATAGGGGGTGGGGGGTGGGCAGAGTCCGCACCTTCGGAACTGGCTTGGGAATACTGTGCTAGTGAAACAGCGTAGAGGCTAGCACTGCAAAGTTCCTGATGGAAAGTTGAAGGTGAGGAGAAGCATGGAGGGGATGACCAGCAAGACTGAGTGTTGGGGACACACGGGAGCCACGGGGGTGGAGGAGCCGCGGGTTTCCAGCCAGATGCAGCGCTCAGGCTGAGGCTCTCTTGCTCAGGTGGGACAAAGACAAGAGCCGGCTGCACTGGGGGGGCTGGCTTCAATCTTCCCCCGTCGGCCCAGCCCTTCCCCCAGACCCGAAGGGAGCCCACATCCACAAGGTGACAAGTCTGTCTGCTGAGCACGGCGGGCCACAGGAATGCACAGCTCCTAAAATTTATGGCTAGACTTTATGACAATGGAAATATTTTTTTAATTGAGGTTTGCACCACCATTACACTGCTAATTTAATTACTCCCTGTATTTCATCCGTCACCATCTGATCCTCAGGAAGCAAATAGCTTGTCTTCTTGACAAGAAAGCACCAAATTGATTAAAAGTGTGTGCAGGAGAGGGGCTGGGCTGTGATCGGCCCACACCGGCTGGACCTCTGGGTACCCAGGGAGGAGGGACACAGAGGGCAGAGGTGTCCCCCCTCGCTCATATACACACACCGTACCGAGTGAGGTCACCTCCCAGAAACCCTGAAGCCTGCACCCTGTGGCCATGCCGTCCCACGCAAGCATCACCCGCACCCCTATATCCACACTCACTTACACATTTGCACACTGTCACATACACACACACTCAAAAACGTATGCAGATAGGACCTCAAGCACACCGGCAAATCACTGTGTTCCCATCCACACCTAGGACGTGAGGCTTCCCACAATGAATCCACACTGGTCTCCCACACAAAGCCACACCACACAGAGTCACACGTGGTTGGGTCACAGAGGATGCAGTCAGGACACCAACCGGGTCCCTCGCTTTCACTCATGTCTACTGTTCCTTTGGGCGGGCCCATGGACGGTGCTAGGGAAGAGGGTGCCCTCCTCTGCACAGTGCCGCATTCCACCCAGGACAGGGGACACAGCCGCTGCTCCCCAGCCAGGCCCCTCCTCAACTGTCGGGCTGGGGGCAGCCTCCGCCCATCCCCTCACGTGGGTGGCATCCTGCGTCTATGCTGGGCACCCCGTGGGAACCGTGGTGTGGCTCCACGGAGGTGTCCGAAGCAGTGTGGCCGCCTTACTTTCCCCGCCTGACTCTCTGCATCATTCCATGACACCCCTGTTGGCTCCTGGAGTCTGAGATGCGAGCTGGGAAACATCTGTGGCACCCCCCCCCCCCAGCAGCCTTCTCCCCCCACCCCCACATCCCCTGAGCCTGTCGCTCAAGCCGGCTCTTGGCCATACAGGGTTTGGCTTGATTTTCTAAGGGTTGTGTGCAGGTGGATCTAATTGCTCCACCTACAAGGCTACTCTTTAAAGGGTCACCGCTGGGTGCTCTCTCTTCCTCTGCTGGATGCACAGGACCTGGCTAAGTCAAGGCTGGCTGGCCTGACCAGGACAGTCCTGCTGCCCTGGGAGCAAGGGCCTGGTTAGGCTGGTGGACAGGCCTGGGACAGTGGCTGGTGGGCCGGGTCAGCTGGGGGTGGGGGATGGGGCAGGAGTGCCCAGGGAAGGAAGGAAGACAGAGTGGGAACGGGAGCCACAAGAGGGAGGGAGCTGGGTGTGGGCTCCCAGGAGCAGCTAGATGGAGGTGGGGGCTGGCGGAGGGGTGGGTGCCATGGGCAGGCGTACTGCCATCAGTCATCCTGAAAGCTCCAGGTGCCTGGTGCGCTCCCGGCAGACCCCTGACCCAGCCTGATCAATCCTAATGGAATGGAGCAGAGGGGCAGCGGCCGGAGGGAGCAGGCCACCCATCCTCCCTGACGCCTGTCCTTGTAACTTTGTCAGCTGTCACAGCAGCCAGAATGCAGAGGCTGCCCGCCTCCGTCATGTCTGGTCTCGCCTGGCCATCTAGCTGCCACCAGACAGGGACGCGGGGAGGAGAGGACAGGGGACAGACGACCAGGGGAGGAGACCCCAAATCCTAGGCTGTAAGTGGCCAGAAACAAAAGGGGCAGGCAGGCAGAAGCTTCTGGGGAAAAGACTCCTATACTTCGATTCAGGTTTGTTTCCTGAGAGGGGCAGGGGGTGGCGGAACCCCCAAACTTTCTCTTAACCATCCTCCAGCAAGTGTGCTCCTGTTCAAGCTGTAGCACCCTGGCCTCCGGGGCCCAAATTCAGCCTGCAGGCCCTCCCCGAGCACAACAGCTCTCTCCTCTCCGAAGCACCCCCACCGCACCCCAGCAGCAGCGGCCTGTCCTGCTTGCTCTGAACTCAGGGGCCTTCCTGACTTCACATGGAGCCTGACCAGGTCCCCTGGGCCAGAATGGTCTTCGTGTTCGAGTGGTCCCGTCTTCCAAACTGGAGGCTGTGTCACTGCTGTGATCTGCTCCCGTGTCTGTCTCCCCAGCCAAATCATGGCTTCCTCTGGTGATTCCTGATGCCCTCTGTCCTCGACCAGTGACCAGAGCCCAAAGGATGCTCAGTCCGCACTGGAGCGAGTCCCCTCGTGCACAGGGCCAGCACCCAGTCAGGGCTGGAGAGGGACTGTTTGCTGGGCATCAGGTGAGGTGGGAGAAAGGTTTTTCCTGAAGAACAGGCTGGAAGCCGCGGTCCCGTGGCGGCTCCATCACCAAGGACAGGACCTTGATAAGCATTGCCTGCACAGCCCCCCGGGGGGGACCCCCATGGAGGTGTCTCACTGCTCCGCTCTCAGCCGGCTTTGTTTTAGCTACTGGGTTTGTACTTGGCCATGTGTTTGGCACAAGGGACAACCCCTGCTGCGCCAGGGAAATGCTCCTGGAGTGTTTGTGTGTGCACAGCCCCCACGCTGAAGCCTCCTTGCTCTGTGCTCATCATACGGAATCTGACTGCCAAGAACCCTCTGAGCTTCAAGCACTGAGGCACCGAGGCGGGAGGCTGCCCAGGGTGGGAGTCTGCCTTTCTTAAACCCAGGCTGTTTCCCCAAGCTTCGAGCCACCTCCTCTGTGCTTACAGGCAGGTAATATGTTGCCCAGTGCGCGCCCCGCAGCCCTCCCTCCTGAGCCAGGATTCCTGGTCCCCAAAGCGCTGGACATGAACGCCCCAAAAGCCTTTCCGTGAGTCACCAAGTCAGATACACTGTGTCTGATACAGTGATGGGCACGCGTGTGCACACACACGCAGGCACACGCGCGGGATCTGCTGTCCGAGAGAGCAGCCTCTCTCTAAAGGCACACTTGAGAACAGAACATTTCCTGAAGAAAGTGAATTTGAAAGGGCAGGGTTCTGAGAGGAGGGGATGAGGGAGCCCCCAGGAGAGAAGCGTCCTGTTTGGCAGGCTCTCAGCCCAGCGACACCTCAGAGGGGCTCCGGGAAGCCGAGGCCTTGAGAGGACACTCCGCCTCCCTCCAGCAGCCTGTTCCCTCTGCGCCCCACCCCTGCTTCACTCTTTGTGGTAGTGTTTGGAGCTGAGGGCTTAGGAAATGTCATGAGAGAGAGGGCCCCTCATGGTGGGATCAGTGTCCTGATAGGAAGACACCCCAGAGGTTGCTCCTCATTCTCCCCACCATGTTAGAACACAGGAAGAAAGGGGGTCATCTGGAACCTAGGAAGAGAGCCCTTCCCAAGGAACCAGTTGTGTCGGCATCTTGATCTGGGACTTCTGGCCTCCAGAACTGTGAGAAATAAATTTCTGTTGTTGGAGCAGCTCAGTCTGTGGTATTCTGTCATGGCCCAGAGCAGAGGCCTGAGGAGAGGCTCAGTTCCTATCCGGGAGAGCCTGGTCGCTTCCCACTACCTCCTGGTCAAGGGCTGACCAGCTTAACTCAGCACCTGGCAGGGAAAGCCTGCCCCAGACCACAGACTTCCCTGATGGGCAGACCTGGGACTTGCTCAAAGCCACTTAGAACCTTGGAATCTGACAGGGTATAAAGGTTACACAAAGGGAGCATTCTTTGCTTTCCAGGGATTATTAGGTTTGCCACAAATTCACTAAAGATCCCTTTGGAGAGGCAGCTCTCTCCTCTTGCCTTTCATGGGAATCTGACACAAAAATGGCCTTTGGGGCCCCAGCTTTCCCCATCGGGACGGGCTGCCCAGATGGGTGGAGGGTGTGGCTGGGATCTCTAGGAATCTGCCCTCTGAATAGTCAGGCCCAGGTCAGTGTGGGCATGACTGGACTGGAGCCGCCAGGTGTCTTGGGGAACTACATTCACCCTGATGGGGGAGCTTTGCCAGGAGCCTGAGGCCCCACACCCCTGAGGCAGCTCATCAGATGGGCCTACCCTGCAAGGGCACTGTGGGGGTAGGGTGGGAGGTGTGTGTGTGTGTTGGGGGAGTGGGTCCATTGCCAGGGGTTGGTTTTAGAGTTGGACCTTGGTGCCCCAATCCGGAAGCCTGAGTCTGTCTCGGTGATGGGGTGCCCCTCTAGCAGATTCCTTCACCTCCTCACCAACACCCCCTACCCTCAACCTTGGCCATCCCTGGAGGGGAGGGGAGGACTGGGGAGCCACAAACGCTAAGAGCAAATGAAATTAAATAAGTGATATTTTTGCTGCCTTTTCCCCTTTAATTTTAAACAACACTAACAATTCCAACTGCAAAGGCTAAGGGAAGAGAGAAAAAAAAAGGCAAAAACACCCCACCTCCTCCGAGCTTGGTGCCAGCGGCCGGCTCTGGGATTTGCATGACAAAAGCACTCGACAAACAACAACAAATTGCCAGCTTGTCGGGGGCCGCGGGGCGCCAGCGACAACTGGCGCGCTCCTCCGGGCGGCGACGGGCTCCCCAGACCCGCAGGAGGGGCCGGCGGCGGATGCTGGGGGCTGGGCAGCGGGGGCACCGCGGGGGACTGGGAGGGGGGGCGGGGCCGGGCTGCCTCGATACCAACGGAGCCGGGACCCTGGCCGGAGCACTCAGGAAGTCAGGACCGGGCGCGGGGGGCGGGGCAAGGGCGTGAGCTGCGTGGCTAGCTGGAGGGGGGATGGGGCGGGAGCACGGACGGGAGGAAGGCGGGGGAATGGGGGTCGGGGTGGGGGGCAGACTTGGACGGCCACCCCCATCACCACCCGAGTCCCTTGCCACCACCTTGCCACTAGACCTGGCCTTTGCCCTCGGGGCACAACACTGGGAGGGAGTTGAGAGGGTGGGGTGGGAGGGGGTGGTGTGGGGGTGGGGGACACCACAGACATCAGCCCAGGCTTGCAGGATGCCCCCCCCCCACTAACCCATTCCTCCACTTGCCCGACCTCAGGCTGCTCCTTGTCCAGTGTCCCTGCCTGGTGGGCAGCTGGGGTCCCTTCCCGACCATGCTCCTGCCAGAAGGCTGGGCTGGGAGGGGAGAGCAAGCGGCCCCTCCTTGCCTTGATCTGGCTCCCCCCACGTGAGGCCCAGGCAGATGGCTGGCCAGAGCTAAATTGATTCATAATGACTTGTGTCTCTCCCCTGCCCAGCAACGGGTAACTTTTCATTAGAGACACAGATGTCTTAATAATGCTCTGCTGGGGTCCTCCTGCAGCAGCCCCAGCATCTGAAGAAGGAGGGGTGCAGAGGAGCCAAGGCAGGGAGGATAGATGAGCCTCCCCAGGGGATGCTAGTCCAGAAGGGTTTGCTATCTCCAGGCCCCAAGTGTCTGCGGCCCATTTCCCAACAGTGGACCCAACAGTAGCCCGTGCCACGGCCACTGGGGGTTCCCTTTCTAGCATCTGGGCCATGTGGGGGCCCCCAGCATTACCTCTCCCACAGCCTGTCTGGTGGGCCCTCCCTCCTCAGCCTCCTGGCCATTCCCAGGGCATGGCCCGAAGCGAGCCCTCTGTCCCAGGGCCTCCAAACCTGCTCCCAGATAACCCCCACACTCCAGTCCCCCAACCCCCCAGATGAGTATTATTCTATCAGGGAAAATGGTCCTCCAGCCCCGTGGTGAGGGACGTTAGCACATTTGCCTGGCCTTGCACACTTTCTTACCAGGTCCCCTCCCCTACAGAGTGTCTGCTCTCTGGACAGCAGGCCCACTGGCAGGGGGAGGAAGGTGTCACTCCCTCCTCTGTCCCAGCCTCCTGCAGTCCGGTCGCACATGGCCTGCAGCAGGGACAGCCCATGACCGGAGTTGGAACTGTGTGGTGTGCGCCTCCCATGGCCGTTCCCCCCTCTGCACTCCTGCACTCAGCCGAGCACTGCCCCGCCCTGAGTGGGATGGGCTGCCCGTGAAGGAGCAGACAGGGTCCATCCTGAGCTTCTTGCAAGCAAGCGGGAACTGCCTTTAGTCCTCTCCATCCTTCTGGTAACATCACCCCGTGCTTTAAGCACAATAGTTGGCCTTTTGTTTGATTTTGCTCTTTTTTTTTTTTTAAGATTTTATTTATTTATGTGACAGAGAGAGACACGGCAAGAGAGGGAATACAAGCAGAGGCAGTGGGAGAGGGAGAAGCAGGCTTCCCGCTGAGCAGGGACCCTGAGATCATGACCTGAGCCGAAGGCTTAATGACTGAGTCACCCAGCCGCCCCTGATTTTGCTTTTGTTGAGAGAGTAACAGATAGTGTTTGGTTTCAATCACAAGCAATTCATCATTTTGGGACTAGAAACCTCTTTTTGGGCTCCCCTTGGAAAATAACATGTCCTCTGAGAGGTGGGTCAGCAAAGGGTCCCCATCTCCAAGTGTGGCTGTGCTGCCAGGAGGTCTCCAGCCTGGGGGCAGGCCTCCTTCAGCTGGTGTGGGGGAGCTGAAGGCCAATCCAACTGACCTCTGGGTTGGCGGGGGTCAGCTCTACCTGCCCAGGCTCGAGGGCTCCCAACAGCAGACACCGGTATCAGACCGAGCTCTGCTGCCCCCGCACGGGGTAGCAGTGCTCCCACCAGAAGAGAAAGGAGGCCAGCATCGAGACGCTGTGCCTAAGGAGCTCTCCACAGCCCAAAGGGCCCAGTGCAAACTCCAGGCCTGGGATGCAAATTACCCCTGGCTCCAACCCACATGGTGCTCCCCTCTCGCCTCACTCCCTTCAGACACCCCAGCAATTTCCTCTCACACGTCCTCGATGATATATATCTGCCTATCATGGTTCCTCCTTCTGATACCTCTCCCCCTTCTTGTCTATGCAGGCGAATCCAGCCCACAGTTCCAGATTATGGACGCTTCTTGTTCGTGAAGGTGAGTTACTTCTCTCCATGTGGCCCACAAGGACAAGGCCTCTGACCCCTTCCGTTCCCTCAGGACCAGGCCAAGTGGGGCTGGACGCTCCCCCTCATCTCCTCACCATCTCACACCACTACCCCCGACCCTGCCTCAGTGACGCCTGGCCTCAGTTCCCCCGTGCAGCCCCCTGGGTGCAGCCTGCCAGCCCTGTGCCCATACAGCATGGCTACCGGGATCCACAAAGCTGTGCTTACAAGAGGAGAACACAAATTCTTGTCCTAGCCGGGCTGCCCTTTCCTCACCTGTAAATTTTGGCTCTTGAGAACATGCTTCAGGGGGGTGGATGTGAATGGACTTTGAAAATAATTACAAGCAGACCAAGGAGAATGGCTGTAAGAGCAGGAGTCGCTTCTAAAAGGACAGAGCCAGCAGCTTCGAGCATGCATGGCTCTCAACTGTGTCCTAGGCACTGACTGGGGCTTAGTAGGTGCTCAGCAAACAGTGGCTAAATGAGTGCGGCAGCCCGGTCCTGCCGTGACCCTTGTGTGAGAGCCTGGGTGACACAGGCAGCTGGGTGACACAGCTGGGCTCCCTTTGAGGCCTTGGTGGGGGTCAGGTTGAGACAGGAGATTGGGGCTCTTTGCCTTACATGTGGGGTGTGAACCTGTGGCCTCAGTCTCACTGGCGACACCGCCAAACAATCAAGTGTTCCTTGCAGACAGCCCTCCTGGAGAAAGCCAAGAACCCATCCCTTCCACCTCCCTGGGCAGCTCCCAGGCAGTCTCGCCCAGCTCTGCTCATGTCTTTTGTTTTTCTTAATTAAAGTCGCAAGAGCCAGGATTCCGTCTCAGAAGGTGCAGCCTCGAGGCCGGATGTCTTCATTTTGGCCGCGCCACTGGTGTGGCTGCCTGCTCTGGCAGCTGGACGCTGGGCCTCACGGGACCCAGCGGGAGGTAAGTGTGGGAGCCCCTGCTGACGGGAGCTCGGGGCACCGCACCTTGCTACTGCCTGGTCTGCTCTCGCTGCCCACAAGCTCTCACCTCTTCCACATGGTGCCAGCCTGCAGCTCGCTCCTCTGCTGAAGCTGCTCAGGGCTCGAAGCTCAGCGGTGGCCCTTGGCTCTCTGGGCTCCCTGTAGGGACCGCCCCCTCGGCATGTTGCTCTCCTTCGGAGAGCCCAGGGTGCGTTCTTGCTCAGGGAGTCTTGGCAGCCCCTCCATTTGCTCAGGGATATTTGCTGGGCTCTGTGGTGTGCCTGGGGCTGGGCTGGCCAAAGCTCGGTCCCTGTACCTCAGGAGTGTCCAGTCTGAAGGGGGCCAGGAAGGGGCGCCTGGGTGGCTCAATGGGTTAAAGCCTCTGCCTTTGGCTCGGGTCATGATTTCGGGGTCCTGGGATGGAGCCCCGTGTTGGATTCTCTGCTCGGCAGGGAGCCTGCTTCCTCCTCTCTCTCTGCCTGCCTCTCTGCCTGCTTGTGACCTCTGTCAATAAATAAATAAAAAATCTTTAAAAAAAAAAAAGAAAAATAAAGGGGGCAAGGAAGGACTGCGGCGGAGCTGGGGCAGGAGCTGCAGGTGGCTCTGGGATGGTGGGAGGGCCTCCTGCCCTCTCTAGGCTTTGGTTTTCTCGTCTGCAGATTGAGGGCATGGGCTGGGATCTGCAAATGGTACTGAGGAGTTGTGGGCAGTCTGAGCACAGGGGTCCGGGCCACCTCTGGCCACTTCCTCCTGAGCTGCAGGGGACAGGCTGCCCTGAAATCAGACCCAGGGTGGGTAATCGTTGCTTGGTCCAGGAACGTGTCCTGGTTTATGTTGCTCTCTGGGTTTGTAAATCATGACTGTGCAAGAACCTAGGAGGCGGGTATTGCTGACTTTTTTTTTTTTAAATCAGGGAAAAGGTCCAGTCTTAGCTGGGGTGAAGCCAATCTAGGACCGGAAGCCAGGTCTGCCTCTGAGCCCTGACCCCAGGGGCTCCTTGGCTATGCTTCCTTCTGACACAAGGTTGGCTCTGCCCTTTGAAGCAGGGGCTCCTCCCTGCCCTCTGTCCTGATTATGGGCTGTGTCCTCCGTCCGGTCCCTCCCTGCCCAGGCCTGCGCCCGGCAGCAGGGCTATAAAGGGGCCCTGGGCCTATGCCGAGTGTGAAGGGCAGGTGCGTCGGGGGGAGCGTGTGGGGTGAGGGACAGAGCAGCCAGCCCGCACTGCTGGGAGGCAGGGACAGCTTTTATGGCTACCGAGCCTGCCTTCCCTTCCCTTTTAATAACAGTCTGGCCAAATTGCTTCCTCATCTGAAGTTTGGAGGTGAGAAGGGCGTGGGGGCTGGGAAATGGCGTGATGGTGAAAATCCTGCCCTGAGAGGATGGGCTGGTGCACCGCAGAGCAGAAGAACCGCTCTAACTCCAAGAACAATTTTGGTGAGAAAGAATCCTCCTAGCACAGCCTCCGCTCCTTCTCCATGGCCTGGCTCTGGGCTCTGAGGGGCATAGGGAACAGACTTGCTGTTCGCCTCCAGGAAGAAGCCGGCCCAGGATTAGTGGGAGGAGGCTTCTTGCTGCGGTCCCGGCAGAGTGGGGCAGCTGCCCCCCCAGAGGGTCTCCTGCCAACAGGGCCTCCATCTCCCCATCTTCCCTGGCCTGCAGGGCTCCTCCCAAGGGCACAGGGAGGTGGAGAGGAGCCATGGGCACTGTGTGGAGTGGGCTTGGGGGGCAGAGCACTGTGCTTATGGTCACCCGAGCAAGCACCAGGAGTCTGGTCATCTTGGATGGATCTCTCCTCTGGCCAAGTTCCCTACCCTTCAACGACATCCCCTCAGGGGCTAAGACCTGGCAGCGGGCCCACACATTGGGCATACGCGCCTCACGGAGGTAGTGACTCTCCCACCTGCCAGAAGGCCTGCTCCTCCCTACACTGCAGACTCCTCTTTCAGTTCCGCACCGATGGGGCCCTGATCCTAGCCACACTGTGCCCGGTGGCAGGGCACCCGAGCTGATGGAAGCACAGGACTGTAATTCACCCTCAGAAGTACCTGATCACAGCAGATGCCAGGCATTCGGTGGAGGTATTTGCGAACAGCTGGACAACAGTCAGTCTAGAAGGTCCCAGACAACCAAAACCCCAGGTGCCCGAGACCCACCAATCAGCGTCCACTCGCCCAGGGCTGGTGTGTGTAACAGACCGGCACGCCCGCAGAGCTCTTGCTCCTTCCTGTGCTTTCCTTTCCTTTCCTTTTATTTTTTAAAGATTTATTTATTTATTTAAGAGAGAGAGAGAGAGAGAGAAAGAGTGTGCATGCACGCGTGCGTGTGTGAGTGGGGAGGAGGGGCAAAAGGAAAGGGAGAGAATCTCAAGCAGACACCTGCTGAGCATAAAGCCTGATGTGGGGCCCGATCTTAGGACCGTCACCTGAGATCGTGACCTGAGCCAAAATCGAGAGCCACACCCTTACCTGACGGAGCCACCCAGGTGCCCCTTCCCATGCTTTTCTAGGCAAGTGACCCTATCCAGGACCCAGAGGCAGGGAGAGATGCTGTCCAGGTGGGGATACACACCATGAGCCTTGCCCCTGAACACGCTCCCCCCCCCCTCCCCAATCTAACCAGCTGCGTGACCTTGGGCAAACCAGTTTAGCACTCTGGGCTTCATTTTCCCCAACCACACGCTCCCCAGGGCCCCAAAACCCCAGGCTCAAGCATTCCCTGATGCTTTGCTTTCCAGCCCTGCAGGGGAGCCTTGCTGGTTTAGGTCTGTTGGGGGCGGGAGATGCCAGGAGAACCCAAGGGGCAAACCTGGTGAGATGGTTCGTTTTTTGTATCAGCTTGGTCCGGCGATGACACCCAGTTAACCAACCAGATATTAGGACGGAAGTTTGAAGCAGGGGGTAACGTCTAACTAAACTGACTTTAAGTAAAAGAGATTATGTGGGTGGGCTCATCCAATCAGTGGAAAGCAAAAGGAGGTTTCAAAGCAAAAGGAGGTTGCCCTGAGGAAGAAGAAACTCCACCTCAAGACGGAGGCATCTGCTTTTGCAGGAGAGTTTCCAGTCTGCCTGTCGGATTTCAGAATTATCAGGGCCAATTCCTCGGAATAAATCTTTGAATACCTGTCATGTACGTATTATAGGTGTGTGTGTATCTATATGCGTATGTGTTAATGTCTATCAGATATGTATGTGCAGAGATACACTTTTCAGAGAAGAGTGTTTGTGGCTTTCAGCAAAAACTACTTAGAAACAGATGAGACGGCCAACTTCAGTAGCGGGGCCTCGTGGGTAGTTAGGCGAACCCATTGGTCTTACATACACGCTCCTGCTTCTTGGCCACGTGGTGCTCTCAGTTTACCCTGCCCACCCAGACTCGCAAAGGCAACCTGGATTTCGTGATCCTAGACTCTGAGTGGAGGAGGTTTACTGGGCTGTATATTTTTTAAAAATTTGACTGGTGTCTATTTTACTGTTCTGAGCAGATGATGTGCTTTGTTTATGAGAGAAATTAGGCCAAATCCAACTTTTCCACAGATGGAGAAGCCTGAATAATTTATCAGAGGCTCATGAATTTGGTTCTGGCAAATGGTAGGGCCGAGGGCGGCTGATTTGTGTTTCGTAGCTGGAAGAGCTTCATCGCAGCGGGTCCTGGGCCATCTCTGTACGGTGCTGGGTCTGCCTGGGGGTCCCGGGCTGGCTCCAGGCAGGGGTCAACCGGTGGTAGGGACCCTTCCCCGACCGCTTCTGCTGGGTTCCGCTGGTTTGCAGAGGCTAAGGGGCGGGGGGCCCTGGCAGGGTCTTTGACTAGCCACTGGGACGCTCCGGCTTCGCTGGGACTCCTGCTAGGCTCTAGGACCTAGGTGTGTCTTCTTCACTTGGTGCAGAAACTGATGGCCGTGGGGAAGAGTTCACTGAAACTTCCCTTCCCCCACCGGGCCTTTCTTTCCTTTCAAGTTGAACCACAAAGCCAGATGGTGGACGTTTTTTGCATGGTTGGCTGTCTGGCAGCTCAGCAAGTGCCTACTGTGTGAGGGCCTCATTCTGGGCTCCCGTTGATCAAAGCAGTATCGTGGGAAGGTGAGGGCCCAGTGTGCGTTGGAGAAGGCATCAGGACAAAGCCTTTCAGAGGGACCTGGGCTGTCTTAGGTACGAACACTATTTCCTGTTGGCCGAGTGCTGATCGCAGGTCAAGTACGGTCCAGGCATTCACTCACTGAGTCCTCAGCACAGTCCTGGGAGCCCAATCCCTAGACCGTATGGTCAGGGAGTGTTCAAGTCTTTTCCAAGACCCTTCAACCAGCGAGCCTCTGGACCCCATGTGACATGGATCCAGGTTTCCTGGCACCAGTCATGGGCCAGAAAGCCCTTTAAGATGCTTGTAGATGAACAAGGAGATAGAGGAGGAAACGACTTAGCATCTTTACCACCCAGCCACGCTCACACCAGTCTGCTAGTCACCACTCCGGGCTCTGTAGGTGGTTACCCAGCCCAGTACTGAGATGGGAACATTGCACTTCGAGCCCCCAGCTGGCTCGACCAGGGGCCTGCGTTGCTCTTTCAGGAAGCCGAGCCAGATCCCAGGCCTTCTTCTCTCTCCAGGTGTGTCACTCCCTAGCCCTGTCCTGCTGTCTCCTTGAGGCTGTCTGGCCTTAAAACCTAACTATAAATTTGCCACGAGTTGGCTGGTGGCCTGGGACAAGTCGCTGCAGCTCTCTGGGTCTCAGTCTCCCCCATTCAGTCTTGGGCCTCTGAATTCCTGGTCTCTGGGCTTTCTTTTTCATCTCCAGGGCTACCTGGAGGGAACCAGCCCTCTCTGGTGCCAAGGCCATGGAACAAAGGACTCCCTGCTGGGAAGGGGCAGGGAGGCCACCTGAGGCGAGTGTCTCAGTGTTTGTTTGAACCGTTCAATTTGCATTCAAGTTTAATAACCATCATCTCTAAGGTTGCCCACAAGGGAGAAGAAGCACCTGGGCCCCAGGATGCTTGCTCCAGCTTCTGGACACTCCTTCACCTGGACTTACCTGGGATGTGCGCCTGGCTCCCCACATCCCATGACCTTGCCTCTCGGGCCCACGGAGCTGGCACTTCTCTGACCCCTGCTGCCCTGGCCTCCCCAGGATCATCTATCCTTCTCTCCCGAGTTTTTAGCAGGAGCCCCTGTCCCCAGTACTCCCAGATCAGAGGCGGCCGATAGAATGTGCGTGTGGGACCAGGTGGGGGTAGAAACTCTCTGTCATTCTTTATTTCAGCAAAGAGCAAGGGTCTGGGTAGAGCGAAGGGGAAGAGGAAAGACAATAAATAAGTTAAAAAATAAATCAGAATCCACGTCCATAGGAGCTTCTAAAATTCAAAATGGCCTTCGTTCCCTGGAATGGAACTCCCTCATCATCCCCAGCACTCCATTTATTTTGCCCTGAGAACGGGGGAGGCCGCTCTTTCTCCTCCGGGCAGTCCAGGGCCCTTCTACCACCTACCAAGTTCAAGGTCTCTGTGCGCTCTTTCAAGTGCATCTCCTCCATGAAGCCTTCTCTGGCTTGTCCCCACCTCCAGCCTCGTCGTCACATCCCACCCCCAGCGCACACAGGCTCCCACACCCACACCCTGGCTCCGTGGGGATCGCCCCTCCGCAGGCAGGGGGACTGGGAGTGGGAAGGGTACCCCGGATGGGCGGGCAGAGGGTGAAGAAAGATGCTGGGGCTGAGACAACCAGGGTAGGGGGAGAGGGGGGGGGGGGGAGGAGGGAGACAGAAGCAGAAATGGGGGAGGCAGAGAGGAAGAAGAGGAAGGTTATGGAGGAGGGTGGGCGAGCCAGCCGGCCGCGCTTATTGGACTAAATACAGTCCCGGGACAGCAAGTAATTCGGGCCTGAGTCAGCACGTTTCACCCGTAATTTCTTAAGCATCTGTCAGGCCACTGGCTCCCCGCCCCCCCGCCGCGAGAGGAGCTGAGCGAAAGCCTCATTTAGCAAATGAGGGGAAGGTTTAAAAATAACGCGAGGAGTCACCCTCTATGAAGGCGAGGCCACCCCCTCTCCTGCTGCTCTCCACACCCCTCCCCCAGTCCAGCAAGACCCATAAGAAGGGCTGGGGACAAATGGCTGGAGTGGAGGGCTGGACAGTGTCTGCCTGTGGCGCCGTGGGACACCGTGGGACATGGTGTAGGTGGGGACGGTGGCAGTGGTGCACTGGACGGGTGTGTGAGTGTCCATGCCTGCGTGTGCAGCCCTCTAGATGCAGGGCTGGGAAATGGAGCTTGTGACAGGGTGTGACTGACTGCGCCAGTGGGGGTACCTGTGATAGCGGATGTTATCTGGTGTGTTCTCTCGTGGCAGAGGGGCGGCGCGGGGCAGAAGTGTGAGTGACACGTGTCAGCATTTCCATACGTGCCTGTTCGCATCCGGTGTGCTGGGGCGTGCGTGTGAGACACTACAGCAGGGACAGAAGCACATGCATCTTCTGAGCCGGGGCTGCTCTTAAGAAACAAGCCATCATCGCCTCTTCTGAGATGGTCTCGGCTACACAGATTACCCCAGATTTGGCCCCAATCCTCATTTCCTGTTCTCAGAGACCCACTCCCCCACCTTGGCACTAGGTGCCAGTGGCTGGCCTCGCCCCCGTGGTGAGGCCATCTGTCCAGGAGGCAGAACCCTCGCCAGGCAGCCAGGGTGGTTCAGAGCCAGCATCTTCCACCTGAACTGGGATCTGGACCACCGTCCACTCAGTCTTTATTCCCTCCCAGAGCCTAGTCAGGCCTCCACGTGCCTCCTCTCATTTCCTCCCCCAACAGCCCGTGAGCAGGAGGAATCAGTGGCCTTCGCAGACGGGACAGCTCCGACTCCACCGGGAGACGTCAAGGCGCGTGCCTGTAGGTGACACGTGGCCCTGCACAGCTGGCCCAGCTTGGGGCCGGCTCACCGCCCGAGGAGAAGCAGAGGGTCTCAGCTGGGGAGACTCCTTTACATTCTGGACCTCCCCCCCCCCCCAGAGACGGAGGCCTCCCTTTTCCAAAGAAATTACCCGGGGCTCCTTTGAGCGGAACAGCTCTGGAGTTCTTTAAGATTTTGTTTGTGGACAATGAGCGCACAATGAGTGGGCTGACAAAGAGGCTGGATGGAGTGTGCGGAGAGGAGGCAGGGAAGACTACTCGGAGAGCGGGGCTTGCCCCGTGGGACTTGTGCACACCTCGATGCCCAGAACCCTCCTGGAGCCTTAGGCGCCCTCCCACCTGGGTAGCGCTTGTCCCCGGACACAGCTCAGCCCCTTCCCTGGACAGACAAGCGCTGGTTCTTGGGGAGTTCAGCTCATGGAGGCCTCGGAGGTGTCCAAGAAGACTCAGAGAAACAGGATGGAGGTTGCGTAGCTTCCAGCCAAGGCCAGTGAGGAGACGTGGTGCTTTAACGGTGCAATCTGAGGCGTCTGGAAAGTACTTGCCCTTCTAGTATCTTCCCTGTGAGTCTGCCTTGGAGGCTGACGCAGCACATTAGGACGTAATTGTGGGGTAGGCATTGCCTGTCCCTTGCACCAAGCTTCCTCCTGCATTTTTATCCATTCTGCTCCACCCTCTAAAATGTCTTTTCTATCTGTGCCGTCCAAAACCCTCCTTATAAGGCCTATCCAGGCCCCCAGCCCTTCGGCCCATGGGGATTGCTCTCTGCTCTGCACTGGAGGGGGGGGGGGACAGTGTCTGAAGGCAGGCCTCATGCCTCCCCAGCGTCCTTTTCTTTACCTCCTCGTTCCTCAAGCTATTCTTCACAGAACATGTTTTCTGGACAGTTCCTCCCTGCCTCTCCCTCAACCCCCTCCTGTCTTTTTCACTCACCGTTGAAGGTAGTCATCATATAGGGTTGTGGGGGGGGGTGGTCCCAAGGGATTGGGCTTCCCTGTAGGGGAGGAATTTCCTCAGGTGGGGGTGTGTTCATGAAGATCATCCATCTTACCCCGCCCCTGCCCCCTGCCCCATTGGTGCGGATCTCAGCGCACAGGTGTCCTGCCTCAGGGCCACGTCAGTAACCCATCCCACCAGCTCTGCCCATTCTGAGACAGGCCCCAGTCCTTTCCATGGGACAGGCATACCAGCTCCTGCCTTGACCCCAGGTAAGGGGTTCTGCCCTGGGGCGTGGAGACCCAGAGGCCTCTGATTAGGGGGGTGGGGGTATGTGTACCTTACCACAGAGACCAATGAGTCTCATCTCAGTGTTTCAACATGCAGAGTGAGCCTTTCTCTTTATAACCACCGTTTACTTCATCTAGGAAACCAAGTTGAGAGCTTAACAGTGGACTTGGTGGGGCCGGGAGACCAGGGCGGTTGGGGGTGGTGTGTGGTCCTAAGGTTGCTTCCGGCTTTAAGAGCCTGCGGCTGTGTCCTTCCCTATAAAAGGAGGCAGGAGTCCCTCTCTACCTGTTGAGGGACGAGGACTGTGGGCTGCTGCTGGGCCCTGGCGTGGGAGCTTGAGCGAGGAGAGCGTGCTCCTGCCATATACCAGCCACCTCCCGCCTTTCCGGAGCCCCATCTCTTACGGCTCTTCCCCTTCCCACGTCATTCCCATCACTGTAGGCCAGGCATCGGGTTGCGGGGGGAGCTGCTGTGGCCCTCCTCCAGCTGCGAGTTGGAAAAATCCATCACGCACCTAACATATATTTTAAAATAACTTACACGAATAACACCCCCCCACCCCGCTCCCATTTCTGCGTCTCAGATCTGATTATGTGCAGCGCTCTCTCTCTCTCTCTCTTTTTTTTAATAAAAAATTGCTATAAATCTTTTTGTCACAGAAGATATAAGACGCAGGTTTGCAAGAGAAACTGCCTTGCTGAGTTGTTTTGTAGGTGGTTTGGTGCCCTGCTCTGGTTTTTTTTAAACTCCCCTACAGCTCAAGTTGAATATCAAAGAAGTTGAGAGTTAGGGAGAGCTATCCCTGATTGGCATTAAAGGAAGGAAAGAAGTTTAGCAGGTCAGACAACGCCCATCGCACCCCACACCTGTCTCCACTGCACCCCGTCTAGGTTTGGTCAGAGGGACCAAGGGGAGGGAGATGTCCCAGCTTAAGCCCACATGATGGCCCCTTGGAATCACCCATTCTTAAGAAAAAGAATCATGTGCCTCTCACATGCGCCCCTATTCTTCTAGCTTAGGCTGGCCCTCCTGTGCAATGGGCCTCCTGGAAATGGGATGGCAAGGAGAGGGCGATAAACGAGATGCTGGACATCGGGGAGCTCAGTCCGTGAGACCACCGATGACCTGCCTGTTCACAGACTGACTTGAAAGGTGGCTGTTCGCTGAGAAATGGTCTCAACACACCTGACCCATTTGTCACCAGGGCCACAAAGCATGCTGAACGGAGAAAATATTCCCTCAGATGCTGCCTCGGGAGTCGGGGTTGAAGAGCAGGAAAACCCAGTCGTGGCTCACGTGGCACCCGTGAGCACAGGACCTGGAGGACCCTCCAGGCTTGGCATCCAGCACGTGCTCAGCCTGTGGATCTCGGGGAGCGCCGGCTAGGGAAGGGAAGGGTAGGGTGTGTCTTGGGAAGAGAGGCCAGGAAAGGGGTCCTGGAGCAGGGAGGGAGGGAATGGGGTGGTCTGGGCAGGGAGGTGGGCATGGCTGGGAGGTGGCGAAAAAGCACTGTCTGAACAAGATGGAAATTTGGGGGAGCTGCCGCTGGCCTGCTTATCAGTTCATCATCCGTGCGGAGTACAATGGCTGGCCTCGGGTTGATACACTTGAAGGAGGGCGTGTGGTCTAGGGGAAGGCACAGGAATCTTGGAGGGGGAGAGACAGGGATGGTGACACTGTCTCCTGAGTTGCTAGGGGGATGAGAGACCTTGGTATACGGTAGAAAGCTGGGCACACGGGCACTCTCGGCAGTCGTCTCCGCCCCCGCAACCTCCCTCCAGAGAGGGTGTCATAGAGCGTTTGTCCGAGTCCTGCCAGGCAGGCCCTCCTTGCAACCAGGCAGGATTTGCCAGCACAGCATTAAGCAAGCAGGACACAGCGCCGCCCGGCCATCCACGACCTCACGGTCCCATGGGGTGCGGCCGGTGGGGACATATTTTATTTGTACCTAATAAAGCCCCGGAGCGCGACGGTCTGTGACACACAGTGGAATGGAGTGTGGATATGCCTGTGTGCGTCTGTCTACACATGCACGCACACCTTTACAGGGATTTTCAGCTCCACTCCCGTTATGAATCTGGTTCAGAGCCCGCAGCCCGGTTTAATATCTGAAGTGAAATGGCAAGTCTTTATCCGCCTCTCCCTCCTCCTGCCCCTTACCTTCTGTCTGCTCTCCAGGACAACACCGTGCATATGCCGTATTAGATTCCATTTGGGTCCTGTTCTGATAAGCAGGAGATTAAATAATGAATGAGATTCCCATTAGCTCAATTTTTTTGGGGCATATTTCAGGCAACCTTTTCCCTTTTTAATCAAATCTGCTCTGTACCGCAGAATATTTTTACATTGATTTGAAAGAAAAGGATTTTTTTTTAAAGGCCTGCTTACACTGACATCCCCGCGTGTACCGAAACTTGGCCTGCAGAGTCTCGGGGAGAGGAAGGCACGGGGTGCAGCTGGAGGTCAGGAAGTGGAATTTGGCACTGACCCTGATCTCTGGCACACTAGCTCCATCCACCTTCCCTCGACCCCATCTCACTCCTGTTCTCCTTCCCCGCTTCCAGGACCTTCTGCTCTTTGACTCATGGCCTCAGGAGGAATCGCGGCTCCTTTGTTTTTATTAATAAGCAGGCCCATGCACTGAAATGTCATCCCAGGCATGGTAAGAGTTATGTGTAAGGTGCCTATCCTCCGGGAAGCCTCTTTTATTGAGCTGAAGCCACTGCCTTTGTCTCAGGAAGACCCCAAGCCGCATGTCAACCCTTCCGGGGGAACATTCAAAGGACGTGCGCAGCGGCCAGCTTTCCTAGGAAGGCAGGCACAGAAGAATCTCGCACCTCAATTTGCCCTCCCCCGTGCTAGCTGCTTCTCATCTGTCCTAAGCACATGTTTCTAACGGAACGTCGAAGAGGTGATTCTCCCAAGGGGTCTCAATGTGAGAGGAGGAGGCTTGGAGACTCCACCTAGGTTTGCCAGATCAGAAGGCATTAACACACTCTGGAATTCTTCTTGTTTACTGGACAGACATGAAAGCAGAGTTTGGAAGACCCTCGCTCTAGGCTCATCGCCCCTGACCCTTCCTAGAATTCCTGGGCCTCCCCTTTATCGAGTCCCAACTAGGCATGAGTGGTGTGATGGGTGATATGGTGCCGGCATTCCCAGTGACAGTTCAAGCAGGTCTCGTCAGGACTCCCACGGACAGATCAGCACACGCAGCCCAAATTGTCCACCGGCCACAGCTGGATTCAGGCCCAGGCTGAGCCCCATACACACTCCTCCCCCCGCGCCAGCCTCGTTGGAGGTTGGAGGTATCCCAGAGTCCAGGCTTCCTACTGCAAGATCGCCATTGTCTCCTTCTCTCCGGTCTGTGTGGCTGTCTTTGTCCCCGCCGTGCCCACCCCAGCCCCCGCACAGCACTGGGCCCCGCTGACCTCAGTAGAGGCCTTCCTCTCTCTTGGGTAAGAGTAACTGATTGAGGGTGTCAGGGGATCTGTGTGGAAGCCACAGTAGCCCTATCCTAGTCCTGCCTGGGCCCCTCTAATCAGTAGGGAGGAGGAGAGCTCAGTCCCATTCCCCATGGGACCCCTGCACCCAGGGCTCAGTCTACTTACAGCTGATGGACTGTAAGTGAAGGGTCGGGGGGGGGTGCCTAGTGGGGGCCTGGGCTGCTGACTCTTCCTCAGATATCTGAGGGGCAGTCATGCAGAAGGAGCCTGGAGCCTGACCTATATATCTTATGTACTAGGGAATGTGACTCTCTCTAGAGATGTAGTTTCCCACGTGAACAGACACTTTGCCACCAGCTTTTAGAGAGGACAGGACCAAGCGGGCCTCTTGCCCCCTGGCTGAGTGGTCCTGGAAGCTGGGGTTGGTGGCAGATAGTAGCGGTGGGGCGGTGGAGGGGGGGCGGTTGGAGTCCCCTCCAGGTGTGATGCACTGATCCCCACTGAGGGCAAGTGGGATCCCGGAGAGAATTCAGAGTGTTAGAGTTGGTTGGAATCTTGGGGGCATTACGGTCCCCTTGGGATGCATCAGGGGTGTGGCCCTGGTCCCCGCACAGGAGACTGCCTGCACTGTGGGACACCCAAGCTGTAAGCAAGGTGTTCGTGCCGAGCTGTATCTGCCTGCTGAGCCCTCCTACACTGGGACCCACTGAAAGGTATCCTACGGGGCCAGGCAGGCCTAGCCCCGGCCCTGCCACTGAGATTCAGAAAGCCTGGGGTGTGGGTTATCTCCCAAAAGGACCAGATGTGGAGGCTAGGGGTTGACAGCTTGGGCAGCAATGCCCTCCCAGCCTTCTGACTGCCAGCCTCCGGGACAGCTCACAGCCAGGGACAGAGGGAAGAGAGCGTGGGGCTGACAGGTGTGATAGAGGGGGACAGGAGTCACAGACCCTAGAGCTCTTCATCTGAGACCTACCAGAGGGAACATGACTCTATTTACAGACAGGTTTCCAGCTTCATCCTGTGCAGGCCTAACCCCTGGGCAACCAAGATAAAACCTGCTTTGCCAAGTGACCCTTCAGGGCCACACAAGCCAAAGTGAGCTCCTCAGGCCTGGCCTGAAATGGTAGGGTTTTGGTTGGCTGCTAGTACAGGGGCAAGAGTGGAGGAGAGAGGGGCTGACACACGGCCGTTTCCAGGCTTTAACTGAACCGAGAGGCCACCCTCCCTGTGAAGACGTATGTGAGGTCCTTGGGAGAACGTGACAAGTAAAGGACAGAAGGAGATAAGAGGTGCCCCCGCCCCTGCTTCCCTGGCAGCCCGGGCTTACACAATCCCTGCCTCACGTTCCAGGACCAATTAATCTCCTCTCTCCCCTGTCTCCTTCCTTCTCCTACTCCTGAAGACAAGGAAAGGAGAATGTGCCCTTTTGGCTGATGCCTTGGCTGAATTATTTGAGAGACGAGACTTTAAAAGCATGTTTAAAGGGCCAGAGGCCTGAGACTCCACTCCTAGGAGGGAGAAGGTTTTGCCTGCAGGCAGGTGCCTAGCCCTCCCGGTACCTGCAGGACCTCAGCCTGGAGGCCCAAGGCTGGGGGCTGACGTCACCGGTGTGCTCGCCCGCGCCAGCCTGTGTGTGCACGTGTGTGCGCTGGTGGGCACAGGGTCTGCACGCTGGCCTGTGCACCATTTTGGCATGCATGTACACGCTGGGGAGGGAGGGACGTGGTGTGGGAAGGCTCTGTCTAGGCTCAGCAGTTGCTTGGTGTGCGCTCATGTGTAGGCAGGACTTTGTGAAACAGGGCATGTGTGAGCTAGCGGGTGTGCTCCCTCACACAGGCAGAGACGAGAGCCCCACGCAGGCGGGCCAAGAGGCATGTGCTTGGCCCCAGCCCCAAGCAGTTGGCCTCACGGCCCTCCCAGCTGACCTGTTCGCCTGTTTTTGGAATTCTGCTTCTGTGAGCCCTGGAGACAGGAGGGGCTGCACTTCCAGAGGCAGAACCAAACTGCCTGAATTTTCATGAAAACATCCTGAAATTTGTTCTGAGTTCAGAATTCTAGAGGCGAGGCAAAGACTACCCACACCCTCCCCCCCAATCTGGGAGCTGTGTGCGTGTTTATGGGTGGGTGTGAGTGTGTGTGTGTGAGACTGAGTTTGGTGGAATCTGAGCCACATTAGCCGTGGTTCCTGGTTGTGTGTTAGGGGTGGGGGGGGAAGGAGGAGAATGGAGAGCCAGTTTCAGTCAAACCATCTGGAGGAGATAAGACTATGGCCTCAGTTGTCCATGAGGCTCCTTCAGAAGGCACAGCTTCTCCTTCCTTCTTGCCCGTTAACACCGCTGCCCTCACCGCTGCACCCCGTTGTGGAGTGAGTGGTGTTAAGGGCGTGTAAGATACCCACGTTCCTACAGCACCCGCCCAGCCCGGTCGAACAGAAGGTCCCTGAAATGCAGGAGAAAAACTACCCCTGGGATCAGAGGAAAGTACCAGACATGCGGCTTATCAAGAGAGGCAGCCAGGGTAGGGCAGAAGCTGGGGCTGCCTGGGAGCGGCATAGCTACCCATTGCCTAGGTCACAGCCCTCAGGAGCTAGTCCTGCTGGTACTGACTGTGCCTCACTCCCAGCCAAGAGCTCTGCCCATGGCTTCCCCTCTCAGCCACAGTCTCTCCACATTCTAGCAGCCAGGCGTGAGGAGAGAACGCTTCCTCCTTGTCCACCTGCTCCGGGAAGCAAGTCCTGCCCACTCAGCACCCCTTTCTTTGCTGTGTGCTAGTTTTTTTTTTTTTTTTAATTCACTCACTCACTCGCTCCCTCCCTGCCTTCCTCATTCATTCCTGTGTTACTGAGTCACCATCTGCACGGCTGTCAGCCAGGTGCTGGGGGAAGAAAAAGGGCAAAACCACATAGAACCTCTGAGTCTGCCTTCTAAACGTCAACTCTGTTCCGTACAAGTGGACCAGACATCCACTGAGCACCTCCTGGGGGTTAGGTGCTGAGGGTCCATTGCTGGATAATCAAATAGGAGGCCTTCTATCACAGAACTTCTGTCCCAGGGGGAGAGATCACTAATGGTCTGGTTATAACCCAGAATTAGTTACTGTCTGGGGAGTCCACAGGCTGGAGATCTCTGAGACACACATCCTATCCTAATCAAGGTAGAAATTTCTGTGGGGCAGGGACAGCAACTTTCTTCTTGTCATCATCTCCATCGCCCTTCGTTCAGGTCTGTTCGGGTTTTCATAGAATACGGAAAGATGGATAGTATGCGTGGGTTGACACACGGATGCACGGACACGGGCATGGGAGGACGCCTGGATGGACAAATGGATGCATGCATGGATGGATGGCTGTCACTTCTTCTGTCACACTCTGATCTCTTAGCTTTGGACGCATGGGTTGGTCAGGCTGGTCAGATCTCAGTGCTGAGTCGTAGCAGGGACACTAAGCGCCTGCCCCTGACTCCTACTGGGCCATGGGGGCTGGGTGAAGGAGGTTCCCCTCCCAGCCCAGGCTGTGCACACACATCATTGGCTTGCTCCTCAATCATGCCTTTTCCAGCTAGCTGCTCCTGTCACAGCACATCTTGTTAGCCCTGGAGGCTCAATGAAATGGAAATTCATGTTTAAATTTAAAAACAACATATTGACCCTGGGAGCCGGCGATGTCTACATTTTTAATAACTTATTCAGAATGAAGGCTTGGACGAGTGTGTGTTTCTTCGTGTCTATGTGTCACGCATGTGTGGACATGCGTGTTTTATGGGGGTGCATTTCCACATTTGTTTATGTGGGTGTCTGAAACCGTTTTCATGTGTGTCAGTGAACAGCTGGGGGTGGTATGGGGGTGTCTGCATTGGCTCTGGAGCGCAGTGGGTTTCACTTTGTGGTGAAGGCTATGTCAGGGTATACTGTGGGATGTGCTGGAAGGTGTATTTGATTACTGTGTGTTCATGCAGAGGGACTGGAGATAGGTGGACACAATGGGGGAAAGAAGGCAACCCTTGCTTCTACTCCTTCATGTCCTTCCACTCTTATGGCATCTGACCTAGGGGTCCCCTGTTCTTCAACCCCTCTTTACTCTGGCCTCCCAATCCAGAGGACCCCATAGGTCAGTTCTAGGAACAATCCCAATCAACTGAGGCTGGCCAGGTCCTTGGAGAACTCTTCACCTTCTTCCATGTCTTGGCAGAGTCAGCATCAGCCCCTTGGGACAAGTACTTCCTTCCCACTCGAGTGTCTCAGACTTCCAGAGCCCCATTCCTCCTCTCTGAGGGGCTCCTTATCTCCCCCTTAGATAGTTCCCCGTATGAAGGAAGAACATCAGTCCGGTGGTCTGGAGTCCTAGGATCTGGTCTTGTAAACCAGTCAAGCTAATAGCAAACCAGTCAGTCTATTCCAGGTCTCGTTCGTAGGAGTTTGGGCCATAGTAATAGTAAGACCTCTAGAAGGCCCATCTGAAGCTTCTGTCAGCTGTCATGTTATGATTTCCATTCTCCAGCCCAATCTGATCACTATAATCTTGTCTCAAGTACACTCAGTGTCTAGTCATTGACACTTCTTCTTCTGATTTCCAACCCAAGGCAGCAGAGATCAATAACAAGACCAGGTACATGGCAGGGACTCAGCAAACACTTGCCCATTGACTGAAAACAGTATACTCCCAGTTTCTTATTCTCCTACCCATTCACCCACCCATCTATCCATTATCCATCCATCTGCCTATTCATCTGCCCACCCATCCCCTACCCACACATCCAACCCATCCATCCATCCATCATCCATCCATCCATCCACCCACCTACCAATGGACTCATTCCACAAACATTTTGTTTTTCTCTTACTGTACTGGAAGATACAGAAGACATCTTCTATTCTTGAGATGCTTAAGCCTACTTGGAAGATGGTGTGTAGTGAAGAGCAGTGTAAGAAAGGGCCAGAATGTTCTGGGGGAGGGCTTGAAGGAAGAGAGAACATGTTTGAGATGGAGGATCAAGAAAGGCTTCATGACAGAGGTAGAGGTGGTAGCTGAACTGAGCCCAGAGGGCTGGAGGGATCAGATAAAGAAAGAAGGAGATAAGGAAGGGTACTCCTGGTGGTGGGCACATGGAAGGCATGCTTGGAGAAGAGTGAACCACCTGACTTGTCTGGCATGCAGTAAGCAAGTAGGGGAGAGTGGAGAAAATCCAGCCCAGCTATCTGTCAGGGCCTAGAGCACTTTCCCATCACCTTGCAATTCTCTCATTATCCCTAGGACCAAAGCAGAGAGGCGCTATCATATCTCTTTGAGAGATGGGGAAACTTGGTCCAGGATGTTTGAGTGTCTGGTCCAAAGTCACAAAGCAAGTATGTGGCACAGTAGAGACCACAACCTGAGTCTCTGAACTCCTTGGCTTGGGATCTTCTTCCCTAAAATGGGAAGAGCCCATCCCCAAACTTTTAAGTCTTATTTCTTAACTTCAAGAGAAGTGGGAAAGGGTCTGCAAGCACTTTGTTTCTATTTCCTATTGAAATTTGACATAATGCCTTGGCAGTTCCCCCTTAATATTCTGCTGTATATGGAGCCTGACGATTTCCACCATTGAATGTGACAGGTTGGGAAGATTAAAAAGAGGAGCTAAACTAGCAGCAGTTGGAGATGAGGAAAAGTAGCACATTTATGAATAATTTCAGCTGAATCCTCACAACACGACACTCCCTGGACAGAACACATTCATTATCTTATTCACCACGACTACTGCAATATTAGTGATTTGTTACCGAATCAATTATTAATTCATACAGGAGAACGAGGCTCTGTCACTTAACTCTTCTCTGAACGTTGGGCCCAGGGTGGGGCAGGGGGGTGGGAAGGAGCCAGATTTAGGCTTCATTCCCTTGTTTGGTCTCTTGTGGAACGTGGAAGGATAGCTAAGGGTGGTGGCAAGTGGGTGAGTGAGAGGTCTGGTGAGGCAGAGTGTGTCATGTCCCTCAGAGCCCTGGTTTGAAACCAGATACCTAATACAGCGCAGTAGCTCTGAGCCCAGCGGTCTGTCGGGGCCAACTGATGCCTTCCATACCTCCACCCACCCACCCATCCATCTATCCATCCACCCACCCACCCACCCACCCACCCACCCATCCATCCACCCATCCACCCATCCACCCATCCACCCATCCATCCATCCATCCATCCATCCAACCATCCAACCATTCATCCATCCATCCAATTCATTGCCTGCCATTTGAAGTAACTGACTCAAATAATTTGCTCTTGCCTGCATCCTCCCTGTTCTGATCATCCGTGCAAATCCTCCCAACTGTCAGAGCCCAGTTCAAGTGATCCACCTTTAGACCTCCTGCTCCTTCTCCAGCCCTCTACCTTCTCCCCTAGAATTCCCTAGCCCTGGCTGGAGGTCGAGCCACACTTGACTGGACACAGTTCTCATGCGAGTGTCTTGTCTCCTGAGCCTAGGGTTCCTCCAAGTGTCTTGGTACCTGCTTCATAGCACCTGGTCTGCTCTTCAAAGAAGAAGATGCTGGAGCAACCGAGCAGACACACTGAAGCATTACCCTGGGGCTGGGGCCTTGGAATAAGCCTTGTAAAAGAGAAAGAGGGGCCCCTGGGGTGCGCAGCTGAGTCAGTCTGGGGGGCTCCTCTGTCTTCTCATGCATTAAGCTCGGGGCTGGGCCTTTAGGCAGCTGAAGGCTATGAGACTCCAGTGTGTCCAGGCCATGTTTACAGGCTGTGACCTTCCTCACCCTCCTCCTCCTCACTCTGCACACTCCCTTTTGCATCTGATTTGCCTTAAGGAGGTGGAAACACAAAGTTCTGAAGTCAGGTTGGTTCAGAAAAAAGGCGGGTGGAAATGCTAGCAGTGGCAATGTCCTCCCTGGGAACAACGAGGGCAGGAGGGAGGGAAAGAACGAGAAGGAGACACAGGGAGGAGGATAGGAAGGACAAAAAGGGATGCAAAGAGAACGGAAGTGGGAAGAAAGGCAAGGAGGAAGCAAGGGGGAAGAGCGAGTGAAAAGTGAGGAAGGAAGGAAGGAAGGGAAGAAAGAAGGAAAAATATAAAGAAAGGAAGGACTAGAAAATAAAGAAGAAACCTCTTCCTGTCACACGAACCTGCCCGTAAACCCCAGTGAACTCACGCGGCTGCAGCCTTCTCCATGGGGTTGTTGGACCAAGAGCGAGCGAGCCCCCTGCCCTGGGGCAGCAGGTGGGGCCGGCCGGGGCAGTGTCTGCCTGAGGTTCACAGGGATGGCTCAGGCTGAGCGCCGAGGAAGGCGCAGGCTGCCACCTTCACCTGCTCTCCTTGTGGCCATGCCTCTCCTTTCAAGTGACCCAAAGACAAAGCACTGCATGTCCCCCGTCTCCCTGCGGGTCCTCCTCCTCCCACTCCTCCTGCCTATTTCTCTGACTTGACCTGGCTCAGGGTCCCTCCCCACATCTTCCCAAGGCCCTGCCCAGCAAGACATAGCAGGCCCGGTGTAGACCTGCCATTGGTCAGGTGTTGCCAACTCCTTTTGGTAGCCTGGGAGCGGGGGTGGGGAGTGAGGCGTCCCACAGTTCTCTCTCAAGACCCTTCTTTTTCATTTTTTAAGTTTTTTTTTTTTTTTTTAATTTATCTGAGAGAGCAGGAGAGAGAATGAGAGAGAGCACCTAAGAGGTGGGAGGAGCAGAGGGAGAGAGACAAGCAGACTGCTGGCTCAGCGGGGGGGCCTGATGCGGGGCTGGATCCCAGGCCTCTGAGATCATGACCTGAGCCAAAGGCAAACGCTGAATGGACAGAGCCACCCAGGTGCCCCGTCGAGGCACGCCTTGCAGTGTCTGAGTAGTCGGACCCCCTGGTTTGAGCCCAGCAGCACGGACAGGAGAGAGAGCCAGCAGGACCGGGTTAGAGGCGCCATCCTCACGGGGACCACAGAGCCCAGTCGGACTGTAACCATGGCCACTTCCTAACCCTGCCGGCCCCCCTGACGTTCTACATCCCGTCATACCCTCTGGGCCTCCCAGTCTCCCTCAAAGACCAAAGACTCAAGACATAGCGAGGGGTCGGGTAAGGGATGTCATCTGCTCATAGAGAGGACTGTGGTGGATAGTTGACTGAAAGATGTTGTGGGGGCTCATTTGGTCTCCAAGTTTCTGAATGCTTACTCTTACTCCTCAGTTCAACGATTGGCACCTGCCCATGCCCTCAGGGTGTCTAATCTCCTGGAAGTGCTACCAGTCTGGGATCTCATGGAAATTCACTTGTCCTTCAAGGCAAAAGTGATCTGACCAAAGCCTCCAACGGTGTCACTTCCCAACTTTTCTTTCTGTCCGCTCCCCAATGAATGGGAATGCGGAAGGGTAACCCTTCTGTGTGGTTGGGAAAGGCCAGCGTCCCCGGTGCCCAGATCTGAGGGTGGTAATTACAGGTGGACCGATAAACGGAAGGGGAACATCACCAAGAAACCTAATTACCACGTGGCACAGAGGTTTCAACCTTGGTTGAGTGTGGGCAGGTCTGATTTATGCAGCATCATGAGCCCTGAGCGGCCGGCCTGACCGCTGACTCTGGGGGGGCTCCGCTCTCTCTTCCTCAGGACCGCACCCCCCCTTGCCCAGAGCCCCCGAGCCTCCACCCACAGTTTCAGCTTTTCCAGACTTGGACTTTTTATGCACTCCCTGCCCCCATCTCTTTGAGTCCTAGAATTTATAAAGTAAAAGAAATTTGGGAGACCATCTAACCCAACACTGGAAAGAACAGAAAGTCTGGCTTCGGCTCCATTCCTCCCACTGCGTGACCCAAGTTTAACCTCCGTGGCCTCTCTAGTGAACATTTTCTTCATCTGCAAAATTGAACGTGGGATAATAATGTACAGTGTGCTTGTCTCCTAGGGTTGCCGTGAAGACAATCAGAAAATATCACAAAGCACTCAAACAGGAAGACCAGTGAATAGTCCTTTTAGAGGAGAAATTAATGCCCAGAGAGATTCAGTAACTTGCCAAAGGCACAGGGCTTCTGAAATCATTCGGTGGGCCCCCACTGGCAGGGAGTGTGTGGGTTCCTTGATAACCAGGCTTTCTGAACACAGGGTAGGTGCACTTGGCACTTGCTTCTGGAAGACCTGGCTGACTGTTCGTGTTCCCCCGGGGCCTAGCGTGGAGCTGGTACCTGGAGCGCAGGCAAGATGGAAGGGGCGTGACGCAGCCAACGCTCACCCGTCCCGCAGCAAGCTCTGGGATGCAGGGCCCTACTGCCGGCAAGAGCAGGCTCTACTCAATTTCTGCGTCCTCAGCCCCTAGTGCAGGGCCTGGTTCTCAAGAGGGGTTCCATCAATGTGATGGAACATACAGGCTAATTGCTAATCAATATTGGTTTTACTTTTCCCTGTTTGATTACATGGGTTTACAAATGAATGGCACTTTTAAGTGATGAAATGGCATTTCTTCAAAATGATTTCAGAAGCATCTTCATGGTTACAACTGAGAAAGATGTACTGGGGAGGGGGTGGGTCCTTCTGGAACATTCCATGCAGGGAACTACAGGCAGTCTGTGAATCAGAAGAGATGGAAGAGAAGAGGCTGGGATTCAGGTCTGGGCCAAGGGTGACCCTTAGAGAAACTTCTCTCTCCAGGGGAGGGGGGTCTGCTTGAGGGTTTAATTGGAGCTGGAATGGGTGGGATTCCTGGAAACTGGCTGGATCCTCCCCCCATTCCATTGTTCCTGGAGAAGCAGTCAGGGAGACGGAAAGCTTGGAGCCCCCACTGGGGAGAGGCTCGAGGAGGAGCTGCCTCAGGGCGTGGTCAGGGCAGTGAAAGGAGGGAGGGGGCCCTAGTCCTGGAATGCTTAGGTTCTACTCTCTTAGATCAGGAAGTCAACCTGGCTGCCCCCTCCTGAACAGGGTAGAGAGGCCTAAGGGAAGAAAATAAAACCCTCAGGAAAACCTTCACGTACCAACAGGGAGCCCAGGGAAAGACAGGGACCTACTCTACATGAGGATGGTCCCTATGGAATTTTTTTTAAGGACAAAGAGAGCAACAGTCCCGTGGAAACCCTGACCCATCTCCTTCCTCCTCCAGAGCCCCTCAGACCCAGGCAGGGCCAGCTGACAGCTGGGATCCGGGGAGGAACCAGCTCTGGAGTGGCACTGGGCTGAGGAGTGGCGTCCTCTGCGAGGGACTCACAGAATGGCCAGGCCTCTCTGGGCTTCTGGTGGCTGCCGGTTGCTCTCACAGGAGTCCCCTGCTCCTCTGATCCAGGATCAAATCCAGAGGCCAGCTTTAGGCACGCTGCTGGGAGGCGTGGGGTAGGAGGTGGCTGGGAGACGTCCAAGCCCTACCCTTGCCTGAGGCAGGCCAGTGAGGGGACACAGGCCCTCAGAACAGAAGGGGCTGCAGGACCTGACTCACGGTCGGGTCGGGACTGCAGGCAGTGGCTGTGAGAGGCGGTGCGGCCTCATGGGGAGGTGAGGGTGCAGCCCCAGACCCAGACCAATGGGGGCTGAGATCGGGCCTCCCCCCCTTGCTCGCCATGTGACTCTGGCCAGCTACTTCACTTCTTGGCGCCTTGGTTTCCTTATCTGGTAAAAGGGCTGACAGCTCTTACCTCACAGGGCTGTTCTGGGGAGTGAATGGAATAGTGAGAGCGATGTGCTGAGAATGGCAAGTGCGGGGTGCGGGGGGAGGCTGGCTGTGAACGGGAATCCTCAGGGAAGGCTTTGTGTGGGAGGTGGGACTCGAACCAGCAGCGAGACAAGGAAGTACAGGACACCATGTGAATGAAGGGCACAGGTGGGGTGCGCGCTGGGAACACTGGGGAGCGCTCTGGGTCCCCCTCCTGCCCCTGAAGACGCTTTCAGGGCAGGGCAGGGGAAGGAGATTGGTGGGGGACCTTGCTTCCTCCCTGAGCATGGGGCCTGAGGCCTGCCTCGTGGCAGAGCAGAGGCTTCGGGAACCCCAGCAAGAGAACCTTCTGAGCACAAGCTGCGAGCCAGGGCCATCCACCAGGGACCTGGGAATGGGTGGTTTCAGTGTCCCCCAATAGGTCGGAGGCTCCCAGCTCCTGAGGCCCTGCCTCCTGGTCTACCTGGGAACCTCAACCATCTGGAAGCCTGCGAGGGACAAAATAACCTTGCCTCTCCCTGGGAAGAGCCCGATGGCATGTCTTATTGCCCTGTTCTGGTGCAACTCGAGTGAAGATGGGCTTGAACCTGGGACACTCAAAGTCTCCTTAGCCAAGGCTCCCCCTCCTCTGATTCACTACAACTGATCCAAGGACAGGTAGGACCTGGGGGATCTTCGGTCCTGACCCTCCCTCCTCAGACCGTGTTCTCTCCCTCCTAGCCCTCTCAGGGGGCAGGCCTACCCACACTCTGCCAAGAGACTCGCAGCCCATGATTAGGGCGGCAGGGATCTACCTGCACCCCCGGTTTGTCGCTGTGGAAGCGAACAGGAAGCGTTGTGAGCAGGGTTGCAACCAGAACGCAGGTCTCTCGGCTCCCAGACCAAAGTTCCCCTGCTTAGCCCGCCTTCTCCACCTCCCTGGGCTCTGGCTGGCCCAGCTACAGGGGCCATGGGGTCTCCACCACCTTCTTAAATACACGGGGCCTCCTCACCAGCCTCCTGAACGCCACAAAGCTTTCTTCTTTAACTGCATGCATTTCTGCAGGTGGAGGAGGAAGAAACAGCCCTTGGAGTCCGTCCCAACCCTCCTGCTCTGATTAACGGCCGCCCCCTGCTCTCGATTGTGTCATGTGTGTGAGTCATGTCTCCCCAGCCAGACAGTGACCTGGCCGCCTGCCGCCATGGCCACGTGCTCCCTCCTCCAGAGTCCCCGTGGCCTGAGCGCACAGTGGGGACTCAGTGAGTGATAAATGGATTGGAGACTTGGGCATGAGAGTGATTGAGCTTGACCTTTGCTCTCTCCACAGAGAACAGGCTCGTGGAGCAAATGAACAGTCCAGCAATCCCAGGATGGTCACACGCAGCCTATGAAATGCGAGCTGTAAAACATCTGACGTGAATGCGAGCCCTCCTCAGTCAGCGTGGATTAGCATGGCCTGATTCTTTCCACGGCAGGCAATCCTCACACCTCCCTCTGGTCACCCACGCCAATGTCTTTTTAGAAAGTGGCAGAGTGTGAGCAAACAAGGAGAAAAGATATTCCTGGATCCTTGCCCTCGAGAACTCTCATTTTCAAAAAGCGCGTTCCTCGTGTCTAACTTAAACCCTTCGTGCTGTAAGAGAGGCCACTCGGCTGCCGTGCCCCGGGCAGCAAATCATTATCCCCATGAGCTGGAAACTAGGTCTGGGGGACGGGTGGTTTCCCCAAGATGACAGGAAGAGTCAGGGCTCAGGCAGAGACCCCAGAGTGGCACCAGTGGGCACCTCCAGCATTGGACCTCCATCCCCTGGTTGGGAGCAGGTGTGGGGCGGGGGTGGCGGAAGCCTGCCTCACTGCTGGGAAAGCCGATTCAGAGAAAGAGCTGTCTTTCCCCTCCTCAGACCTCCTCCTTCTGGCTAGAGGAGGTCTGAACTCCCCATCTGTGCTCCGGAGGCCAGGGCACCACGCTCCAAACACTCCTCTCTTGCTCCCCGACCCTGCCTCTGGCTCTCACCCCTGCACCCTCTCCAGGAGTGTATGCTGACCGTCTGCAATTCAGGCTCGCTCTTTTGACCCTCCTGCCTCTTACAGGCTGTGCCCCTCTGCCCTCTGTGGACCTTCTCTCTCCTTCTATCTCATCAGGGGACCCAACTGTCAGGTGTGAATGTGGGACTCACAAGGAGACATTCCCACTGTCAGGGTTTTCCATCCTGCCAGCCTGGGACTGGGCCCCTGCAAGTGCTAGTCCATGGTCACCTGCCTCACATGTGGGCTCCTCATGTGCGTGAAGCCCCTCAGCTTCCCCTGGAAAAGCTGTGTTCGTGTCCAAGAACATCTCTGCTTCGAAGCAAAGACAAGGCCCTTCCAGGATTCTAACCTGCTCCTGACATCCCAGCCGGATGGTCAAGGGGGGTCTCGGAGGGCAGCTGCCTCGGGAAGCCCTCCTGCCTCCCAGCTTGCTGCCTGACATCACAGTATGGCCGCCTGGCTCTATTGACCCATCTGAGATCAGAACACCCGGGACCTAGAAAATTCAGAAGCACCTGACTTCTTAAAAAAAAATTTAGAGAAAGGAGAAGAAAAAAAATGCGCATTACCTTTCCACCAAGTTGTTCATTATCACCTAACGAGAGCACGCACGGTGCCCTTGTTGGTGGGGGAGAAACCTCATGGAAAGTCAAGAAAGGAAAGAGTGCGTTCCCTGGGAGAGTTCTGGGGGCAGGAATCAGTCCCCCCCCCCCCCGCCCCGCACCAGCTAGAACATCTGTATCTGCAGATGTTACAGTGGCTGGGCAATAGCCCTGGGGCCACTGCCCTTCCCAGCTAGAAACACCTTGGAAGGTGAGCCTGTCCCAGCCTCCTGGAGGGACTGTTGGCCATATACTGGTTCTGTTAGATGCTGGAGGTACGGCCTCCATTCCCCAGAGCAGACGCCGGGAGGGAGAAACTGGTTCCTCTACCACATATGTTGGGGACAGTGGCTGGACAGGGAAAGGTGTGTTGGCCGTGACAGTGGCCACTGAGGTAGGAGCAGGGTCCAGACCCTCCGCCAGCCCCTCCCCTCAAGTCGAGGCACTCCCAGCACTGGCAATGTGCCTATCCCTCCAGGGTCAGGGATGAGAGGCCCTTCAGCTCCCTGCTGGACCTGCCCCCAGGCACGCGAGTCCTGGCCCTGGGGACTGGGTGGTGGGCTTGCACTCTCTCACCCTCGCTTCCTGGCCACCTCTTCCTCCTACTCCTGAATTTGCCTCCGTGATTCTCCCACTGCGAGAACCGTGATGTGTGCTATTAGACAGAGGCCAGACTGCTATTTCTGTGTCCCCAGAAATGGGGGAGTGGACGGAAAACTGGGAACCTGTTCTCTGTTTGCTACGGACACTGGAGGTGACCAGGATGAAGTTGGGTCCCTTATCTGGCCTCAGTTTCCTCTTATGTAAAAGGAGAGTGGTGACCTAGGTGCTTGCTTTTCCTGGCCTCAGCTCTGGTTGAAGATTGGGGCCCAGGCAAGCCCAGGGGCTGGAGGGGGGCAGGCCCTCCTGGGACTGAGCCCTAAAGAAGGGGTCAAGGCCACATAAGGCCTTACTGGTGCCCACCGGGGGCTGAGCTATAGGAGAGCCACTGGAGGAAACCACAAATGGCACACAGAGCGGATAATAAACCTGCAGAAAACTGAGAGATGGTTGTCTCTCCTGAGTGGACCAACAAGAGAGGGCTTGATGATTTCTAGGACACCCATTTCCTTTCTCCATCAGAAAAGCCACTGGACCTCTCAGCTCTGACGGCTGAGGAAGGAGGTTCAAGGCTGTGGAGGGCTGGGGGCGCGGCAGCCTGATCGGGGGTCCTGTTGCCTTAGAAGTCTCACTAGGACACACGGAAAACAATCTGCCAGGCCATGCTGCTCACTGCCACGTGCGGTTTGCTGCACATTAAATTCATTATTTTAACAGGTCAATGCCTCTGACAGATACTCATTTGTGGGAGATGAGCACGGCTGCTTCTTTAATCCCCGCGGATTACTCGGCTCTCCCGAAAAGCGATACCAGCAACTTGCAGAGACTTTAATCCCAATCGCTCCAGACTGTTTACAAGGAGAAAAACAAACCTGCCTGCGTGGAGCCGAGGGCCCGCCTCTCAGCCCTCTCCCATCCTGACTGCTCAGGGGGTCGAGGCTGGCCCTTGGCAGGTGTTGGCAGCGGTGGGACAGGGGCGGGAAAGCTGGGACCCTCCCACAGCGCCAGCAGCCCAGAGCACAGGGCTGGCAGAGGTCTGGGGAAGCTCCTTGTTCCGCTGCCCCGTGGGAAGCTGCTCTCACCTGCTCCGACCCGAACTGGCCGGGGAGGATCCCTGCCTGCTCAGGGAGGTGGGGTGCTGGGGTGGCATTCTGAATGCACCACTGTTCTTCTTTAAAGGTCTCAGGGTGGGATGCCTGGGTGGCTCAGTCTGTTAAGCGACCGACTCTTGATTTCGACTCAGGTCGTGATCTCAGGGTTGCGGGATGGAGCCCCGAGTCAGGCTCTGCGCTCAGCTTGGAGTCCGCCCGAGATCCTCTCTCTCCCTCTGCCTCTCCCTCTGCCCTCTCTCTCTCTCTCGCTCCCTCTCTAAATAAATGAATAAACAAACAAATTAATTAATGAATAATAAACAAAGGACTCAGTAGCCCAGGAAATAGCACAGGGGGCCATGCTTATGAGACACAGGGACATCCTTCCTGAGGGGCTCCCATGGGAAATACCCAGCTCCCCAAAGCCAGCTCTGCCCCCTCGGGCTGCCCGGGGAGCTGCTCTGTGGGCACAAGACCCCAGTGGATCTGTGACGTCCCTAGCTGGGTACCTCACATCGTCAGTTTCCTTACCAGAGAAAGTCAACCTGGGTGTGACTCTGGACACCTTCTCTCTGGCCTCCGGGACTGTTACAGTCCTGGCCTCTCCTCCGCTGAAGCCCCTCCTCTGACCTTGAGTCTCCTCTTGCGGGTGGCTTATGCCCTGCATAGACATCATTCCCTTCCAGGGCCTCCCTCCCTTCTCAAGGCCCTGAGTCACTAGCTCCAGCTGCCCTCCCTGGGACCTTCCCGAACCTTGGGCCCTATTGGGATCGGCCCTCAGACCTCTCAGTGTTACCACTCCCTGGGCACTCATGGGAGTGCAAAGAGGAGAGGTTCCAGTCCTGCAGAGTCGTTGGGATGACAGTGACAGGGGCTGGCAAGGTACCCACACCTGCTAGGGACGTTTTGCTTTCCTCCTGGTCCCCCAACCTATGTACAGATATTATGCTGGCCCTGACTTCTACAGCAGAATGTGCCTAGGGTATATGCGTATGTGTGTACATGTGTGCTCATGCACATCCACGACTACGGTGTCTGTTGTATGTGCAGCTTCACCTTCCTATGAGTATGTCCGTCCATGTTCTGGGGGCAGTGGCTACCTGTCCAGTGAATAAGTAATTAATTGGTGGGTGATAAAGCAATTAGCCCTAGAGCTTTCGAAAATAATGAATAAGGGTCCAGCAGATGTCAATATTTGAAAATACTAATTTAAAGCCTATTAGCTGAAACAAATTTTAATTAAACAGGGAATAATCAGGGTGATGAGAGGGAAATAAAGCTTTGGCCAGTGGCTGAGTCCTCTTGAAAGCAGAGTGAGGGGAAGGAGAGGGACAGTTGGCCTCTGGAGCCTGGGTCCGGCCAGCTGTCACCTGGGTGATGAGTGAAGGGTAGGCAGGGGATAGGTGAAAAAGGCCATGTCACATTCCTGCTCTGGGTCTCGGTGTCCTCATCTGTAAAATGACGGGGGGCTCCCAGGATTGTTCTCCAGCAGATTTCCGACTATCAGAGAGGACGCTCTGGGGGAAGCAGCGAGGCAGAGAGGTTTTTCTTTGAGCGGATCCACTGGGGTGTGTCTGTTTCCGAGGACAATTAGGAGGCGTCACCGCACAGTGGCTGGGGCAGTGCTCACACATCCAGTGGTGCAGCTGAGGGGACACGTGAGCCTTTAGAAGAACTCATTTTAGTTTTTCCACACAAGATCATCTAATTCCCTAAAATCTCAGCTTCATATAGATTTTAAATTGGCACCCATAGGTATACAGTGAGCTACGTGGGGCAAGAGGCTCCTAAAGAAGGTTCCACCTGTGTTTCAGGCAGTGGCTGCATTGCAGGAAGAGGTATGCCTGAACCTGCCAGCATAGCCCTTAGCCCTGGGGCTCCATGATGGCTGAGACCATGCCTCACTTATTTCTGTCCCCTCACATCATGTTTGACACACAGAGGGCATGCGGAGGCTCTCTGGGCTCAGCAGGGCCCTTCGGGGGTGTAGACGGCCTTATTCCCCTGGACTCCAGGGCCTAGAGTGGTGACTCCCAGCAAATGTGTCTGTGGGAGGCACGGACACCCATGTGACGGGGTGAGGCAGCCCTCAGAAACCAGATTTGGCAACAGTCACGGTAAGGAGTGTCGGTGTCACACCTGCGCGTGCTCACTTCGTAACGGGCTGGGGCTGTCTGTGGCTATGCGGGTGGCGCTCCTCTGAGTATTTGCTGGGAAGGTTACTATCTCACCCTGGGACACAACAGTCTCCTGACAATATGCCCTTCAGGAAGAACATGTTTATTCACATTTTCCACCCCCCACTCTCCAAGAGACCTTCTCTTGGAAAAAAGACCTCTCCCCATCGGTGTGGCCAGCTGCAGACGGCAGTCGGAGGGCCTGGAAGGTGTGTGTGTGCTTCTGCGTGCCCTCTAGATCTGTGTGCATTAGTGTGACCCTCTTTGTGTGTGGCTGTACGTGTGCTTGTGTGCAGGTCTGTGCACACACGTGCCTCTGTGTCTGTATCTGCAAGTGTATTTGTGTCTGTGCCAGGGTCCTGGATTTTCCCAGTGGGCAGTGCCACCCTTTGCCCAGCACAGGACTGCCCTCTTGCCAGGGCCCCAGCTCTAGCAGGCAGAGGCATGACCTTCAGCTCCCACTATAGCCTCTTTGGTTATGTATTTAGAACCTGCCACGTTTCACAAGTGATTGGAGGTAGAGGTCCTGTTAGCCTGGGGCTCCCCTCTGGCCTTGTGTGGCAGGGGCTGTCTTCTCCTCTGTGGCTTACCTGGGGAATCCAGAACAACCTCATCCTCTTTGGACTGATCTCTGTCAAAGTCATCACACGTGGCTCATGCAACTCTCCCTTTGCGACCTGTGACAGGCACCCACTGGCCGTTCCTGCCCCCCCTCTTTACTTCCAGCATCCCTGCTGAGCCTGCTCACTGTCCAGACTCTGGACCCAAACGTCCAGGCCGGCTGGCTCCTGCCACAAGCGCTGGCTTTGTTTCAGCCTCTCTCCCTTCTGCATCACTCCCCAAGGACTGTGCGCCCCTCCCCTCCCAACCACCCCTCACGGGAGGTAGACTTGGGCTCTGCACCCAGATCCCAGCCTCCCAGGCCTCAGCTTGCACTTGCTTTGTAGGGGGGAGAATTACAGGGCCTCCTGCCGGGTCCCCTGCCCCCCACCTTTGCAGCTGAGGAGGGGCTAGGGGCCCCATCCACTCAGTCAATGCTGCTGGAATTGAACGTTGCATAATAACCTGGGGCCCCTTGGAAACTTTTCATCTCAACACGGAGCCTGATTAAATAGCAACAAAAATAAATTATGTATACACAGGGTTGTAAAAGCACCCAGAGACTGGAGACTTGGGGTCTGTGCCTCATATAAATGCAAATACTGTAATAGCATTGCAGCCGATCCCCTGCCCCTACCCCACACAGACCTGGGGCGGGAGGGTCGCAGGCACGGGAGGATGGCGTGTAGCGCAGCTGACAACAACCTCCAGCCCACTGGGGTTTTAAAGAAAACCTAAAGCAGGGCAGGAAACCCAACCCAGCACAGAAGGAACTGACCTGGGACTAGGGTTGAGGGCCTAGTTTGCAAACAAAAGGCTATAGAAGAAGTTCCTGCATCTGGGCAGGTGGGGGGGGGGGTGATCCTGGGGGAGAGGGGAGGGTGATGCACTGAGCAGGGAGTCAGGGGGCCTGTTTCCCTGAGTTGCTAGGAGACATTGCCTCCCAGCCTCAGCCCCTCCTGGTAGACAAGGGGCTGCTGTGTCCAAGATGTTCCCCTCCCAGGGCTGGGCTGGAATGCACTCCCTCCAAGTGCCCCCCCCCCCCAAGGGGAAGTGCTTATCTTCTCCTCACCCTCTAGGGCACAGGGTGCTGGCATTAGTAGCTCTCCCTAGGACCACAAGTAGGCTTTTTATAGCTGCAGGTGTCTCTGGGTAGGTGGTCTCCCCGACGCTCCCTCCTTTGCCAGCTTCCTCCCTCTACCATGGCTCTCGGGTACCACTCTGGGCCTGGCTGCTAGGTTCAGGGATGAAGAGAAGGAGGAAAGGACTTCAGGTCCCATGTTGCTTGCCATCTGGGTGAGTTGTGTGCCAGCAGTGTGAATGGGCCACTCCCCTGCCCTGGGACAGCACTGTCCCCTGGCCGTGCCTCCGTCATCACAGGCCCCCCATCTAGTTCACTCCCTGGCATTCAGCAGGTGCCCAGTTAGAGGAGCCCAGCTGATTGGTTACAGTCATACCCTGAGGATGAACGCTGCTTTCCCCGATGTGTTCTGGTTCTATGATGCCACTGTCCGCTCCCCCTTAAGTTCTTCGAAACCTCAGTAAACCACTCACCACAATAAGATTAAAGTATAAAGTATTAGACTTCCCTGGCAGGTGAGCTCACAGCATGTTGTACTTTTGGAAGTGCCATCTTAATACTTCTCTCATTTCATCCTCCTAACACATGTGCCAGGCTCTCTGGGCGGGTACCATCCAGCCCAATCTACAGATGGGAAAACTGAGGTCCCAGGAGGTGGCCTGTCCATGTTCACATGATTAGGCCTCCTGAGTCCTAGGCATCTGTTCTGTGCACAAGCTGTAAAAGCACGAAATAGGTCTTCCTGCCTCGAACACTTAATTTTCCACTGACTGCAATGAACAAGGGGGCATGAAGGATGCCTGTCTGTGGCTGTCTCTGGCCGGGCCTCTGTGCAGCTGGTCTCAAATGAGGGCTATGTTGCGGATCACCTGCCAGCGTGGAGATGCAGGGGCCAGAGCTCACCCTGACCCACCCTGTCCCAGGAGAATCCCTCAGTCCCCTGCATACCTGACCTGGGCCCAGAACACAGCGCTGGGAGGTGGGGCGGGAAAGAGGGCATTTGTTCTCCTAGCACTTACTTGAAAAGACCAAATTAGAGGAAGAAGAGAGCAACAAATAGGAGAAATCATGGCGAGGCTATCCTGTCCTCCAACTCGATAAAAGAGGTGCAGACAAGGGCCAGAGAAGGCTGTGCATGCGGCGGCGAGGCAAAGCAAACCCCAGAGACCGGGATGGGGAAGACACATACGCAGCTAAGCGAGCAGATGTACAGCCAAGAACACCAGCACAATACCTACAACATAGTCTCACTCCTGGGGTTTGGTAAAAATGTGAGTACAAAGTACATCGTCACCAAGTGTCGAACCTGAGAACGAGGGGACACTTACTGTTTCAGGGTTAGCGGCGTTATTCAAGGCAGGCACCCAGACATCCCCTGTACCGTCCCCCAAAACAGCCACCAGGATGCAGGAGAGACTGCCTCTGCCCCATAGACATGGCCGGCATCGCCCCCTTCCAGCTGGACACCCTCTTCAATGTTCCCCGCTTGTAGGAAGAGACCTCCCACTTCTAATGAGTTTCTTACTATGGCCTCTCGGCACCTTTACACTCCTTATATTCTATGCTCTTTCGGTTTGCCCCTGGTTAGGAATGAGGCTGAAGCTAACTAGTGTTACGTTTCTTTTGAAGGCCCGTCTCCTGTCCCAATCCATGGAGGGTACAACACGGGAATTCTGCTGCCACCCAAGTGTCCCCTCCAACACGGTAAACCCAATTAACGGGCTGAGTGAACCCGCCGCCCTGCCTGTGGTCTGAGTGATAGAGTGTGTTTGGGACGAGCCCAGTGGGGCGCCGCGTCTCTAACTTTCCATGTTCCGCGCCTCCTGTGCTGATCGCTCTTTAAGAAGTGTGTGTGCTCCCAGGAACTTGAGAGCCAGAAGGGGTTGGGGAGAGACCCTCAGGGCCCACTCTTTCTGCAGGTGGAGACGTGAGGGGCCTGCCTGAGGAAGGAGCTGTTCCAAGCCACCCAGCAGTGAGAGGTGGCACGGGGACCAGACCCAGACACGGTGGCCTACAGCCCCACACAATGGAGCAGCTGATGGAGGGACCTCCTTTCCTGTCGTCTGGCCCCCAGCAAGACTGAGCGCTGCAGGAGGCCAGGATCACAGCTTCCATGGCCTGCGCCCCTGTCCTGCCCGACCAAGCCCTGAGCACACAGAAGACCACCCAGCACCACGGACATCAAAACCATTTCTGGGAGAACCTTTGCTTTTGGAAACTATCTTAAAACACCATGTCATGGCCACAACTATCTTTGTCTTGGACCGTCTTGTAAGCCCTGGCTACCGACCTACCGGGCCTCCTGGCAAGTGGGGAGATCCCTGCTGGAAGGTGCGGGCCTACAAAGACCAGGTGGCCGACTGAGAGAAATGTCGGGGAGAGACTCCCAGAGCGGGTAAGAGGACAGAGCACCCGGTCCCTACCTGTCATGCTCTCTCTGAGGTTTCAGGATTCTGTCTCTCTGAGGGAGAAAGGAGAGAGAAGTAGACTGGGCCGCACATGTCTGGAGCCATGGCAGCTGGCTTGGCTTGCTGAAACCAGTCTGTGAGACTGGCCCGCTCCCCCGCCCCCCCCGGACTTGAAATGCTGGCGAGAGGCAGTCTGCAAGTTTTTCAGTGGGGAAATCCTTGTGGAGTCTTCGTAGCACGGAAGGCACTATTTAGCATGCTGGGTCCCAGGGATAAGACAGAGAAGAAAGGCTTGGTGTCTGACTTCACCGAGCTTATACTTTTGTTGGGCAGAAGGGAAGCTGCACATAAACTCTAAAACATAAACCATAAAAAGTGAATTAATAATACACGAGTTAACTAATAGTTTCGAATAAAAAGAGAAGCGATGTTTCAAGGGCATACACGATTAGCTGCCCAATGACGGGCATAGACAACAAGGCCTTGGGTTACTCTGAGGAGGAGGGAGCACCCACTTCCGGCACAGCGCTCAAGGAACGTTCTGGAGGCTGGTCTCTGGCATCGGTAGTCTATTAACTGCAGTTGTGACCACTGGGATTCGACTTCTAAAGAGCATCCAGTAGAACCCCTCAATGGTTGGAAGTCCAGGGTCACTCCTGCTACTCCCCGGGGGAGGGCGTCCTGTTACCCATCATCTGCTTTGTGTGACCTTCCGTGGCTCCTGTCCCCAAGGGCAGAAGTTGACAAAACAGAGGGCTTTGCTCTCCCTGTCCTTCCCACCTCTGGAAGTGGGGCAAACTGTCTCATGACCCCTGCAAGGTGTGCTGTGCAGAGTGGACCTGGGCGTGTGCTGGTGCCTCTCCTCTCCAGCGGGGGGACGAGCGGTCCCCAAAGCCAGAGCCTCTGGGGCCCGCATCGCGTTTGGTTGAGCAGCAGCCGTTCTGTGATGGCAAGAGACCATAGTGGCAATCAACAAACACCACCCCACCATTTGTCTCAACAGAGGGAGTCCGGGGAGACTCTGGTCCCTGTACTGTATACTCCAAGTCTCCCAATGCCCAGGTGGGATTCAGCCACCAAGGCCACCCTGAGACACTACCCACCACCCCCAGCCCTGGCCCTCAGTTCTCTTCCCAGCTGAAGCCCTGAGCTGGGAAAGCAGGTGCCTTGTTCCTTTGTGACCTCTCGTCTTCCCTGGGGGAGGATGGCAGTTTGGTAGCAGTGCCAGTGGAGCCCGAGGGTGGGAGGAGTGACAAAGGCACAGGAGGTGACAAGGTTACCTGCCCCCTCTCTCAGCAGGTCCTATCTCTCTTGGCCACTGCCAGGGCTTGTCTTGGTCCCCCGTTGGGGGATGGGAGGGCGGTGCTCTCACCATGCCCCATATTTTAGGACTTGGGCCCTTAGCATCCTGGCCACCTGTGAACGAAACCCCTTGTTAGCTGAGCTGAGCTAAGGGGGACCTTTTCCAGCTGTACTTTCTCCAAGAGAAGGACAGGAGCACCTAGAAGCCACGGGGATGGCATAGCTCACAGGAGGCCTGTGACAGCCTGCTGGCCTGTTCTCTGGGGTGAGGATGGTGTGTGTGTGTGTGTGTGTGTGTGTGTGTGTGTGTGTGTGTCTGTGTTGGGGGTGGAGGGCGGGTGCTTCTGGCTTACAAAATGCAGCGGCTGCGTCCCGGCCTCACACATGTGCTTCTGGCCTGGGTCTGAGTGAGGATGCCACACCTCCCCCCTTCAGAGCCAGTGGCAGCTCCCCTGTCTCTTGTTGGATTTCAGGTCCCTTGGCCACTAAGTTTCTCTCTTTTTCCTTAGGAAGGTCTCCAATCCTCGCTTTTCTTTGCAGAGCTGACTGAGACAACTGACAGGTTTTGAACCTAACAAATGATCAAGCTCTTCTCAGCTCAAGATCTCAGCAACACCCACTCGCCTGAGTTCTTGGCGATGATTCATCCCTCAGGTGCCTCCCGCTACCCCCACCTCATCACACACCCCCCCCACCCAGCTCCACACCCAGCTCCGGGGCAGCTCCCAGCAGGGGAGGCCATGCTGTTGGGTTCGATGCCCTGGCCCCTGGGTGTCAAGCCCATCCTGGTGTCTTCCACAGGGGCAGAACCCAGGAGGACCCCCATGTCCCAGGCAGAGCCCCACCTCAACTCCGAGTCTACAGGGAGGGGAAGAGGAGAGCTGGGGGTATGTTCCAGGAGGGACAGGGAGCCAGGTCTCGCCAGGGTCATGGAACAGAGGGGCCATAGGTGGGTTAGGGGTGCTCCGAGACCCCTGGCCTACAGTCCCCCCCACCCCGCCTCTCCCTCACCGCTCCCCTGGGCTGGGGAGGGCAGGCAGGGTGAGCTGGAGGAAGCACGAGTGACTTCACATCTTTGTTGCTGGAGCTGCTGAGCTGAAAATAGTCCTCTCTCTTGGGCAGGCTGGCTCAGGGTGTGAAAAGCTGCGCTCCCAGGGAGTGGCAGGAAACAGCCAGGGGGGGAAAAAAATAACCACAGACCCGGGGCTTGCTGGCTTCGCTGAAGAACGCCAACGCTAGCTCTCCAAGCCTGCTCACGGAGGAGCTAAGTGTGCGTAAGCCGGGGTAACCGCAGACTCACCCCGCACGGCTCCCACTTCAGACTCCCATTTGCGCCTCCTGCTTCCTGAGGGCTTCCTCCCCCAGGGCCATGGAACACTGAGCGGGAAGCTGCAGGCTTTGCAGCTGCTGGCCCTCCAGTGGGCCTGGACCAGACGGTGGCCCCCTCTGGTCACAGATGTGGAAACTGAGGCCCAGAGAAGCTCATTACCTAAGGTCACGGAGCAATGAGGCCGCAGAGGTGGGGTGACGTGCCTGTCGGAGCTGTCTGGCCTCAGCCTTCCAGGGGGTGTCCTGTGGGCCCCTTGGGATAGGCATGGACTCCTCGGCCTGGCACACCCACAGCAAGGACTTCAGGTGGTCAAGGGTCTCTGATTCCTAGCTCCTCCCCGCCAGGTGACCACCTGCTTCAGGCTCAGGACAGTGATGTGACAATCTTGGAGGGCAGAGGATGTGCAAGGGAGGGAGTGTCAAGGGTAGACAGAAGTGGGGGCGCTTCCCTACTCTGTAGGCATCCAAGCTCCTGCATCAGCGTGATCAAGGGTAACGTGGTCTATTCCCAGCACGGTCCCCAACCTTCCTTTCCACCCGAAAGTACACCAGATAATTAAGTCTCTCTCAGGTCTCCTCAGTATAATGCAGATTAATTTATTATTTAAATCTGAATAGAATATTAGCTCATTGTCTTAATAGTTCTGATAAATGCTTGCGGGGGCATGGGATGGAAACCTTCCCGTTCACCCCCTCTCCAGCCAGAATGTTAAGACCCCACCACCTGCAAGCCGCTGGTGGGTGGGGGCGAGATGGGGCTGGGGGGGGGCAGAGGGAAGACCCCCAGGGCCTCCAGGCTTTGACCACAGCCTGCGCCCTGCTCCAGCATCCCTCTCACCACAGGCCCAGCCTCCCGCCCAAGAAAACAGAAGGAGAAGGGGGCTGGGAAGCAGGAGGCAGAGCAATTTCCCAACCTGGAGGCTTTCAGGGCCTGAGCACTGGGGCCGGTTCCCGAGCAGCCACCAACCCGCAATCGGAGAGCTGGGAAGCCTTTCAGCACCTGAGTATGCCCCCATAGAAATGGTTCTGGGGTAGAACCATCTTCACCAGGTCATCTGGAGGGCACTGTTAGTAGGCTTGGCGGTGGGGCAGGCCCCAGGGAAACAAGGGGCAAGGGAGCAAACTGTCTCGGCTTTGCCAATACCCCGCCTCCCCACCCCAGCCTTGTCCTTTGTCCCACGGAGGCCTAGGTCCTTCCCCCATAAACAATCTTGGAGGAAGACCCCTCAGACTGGCTCTGGGCCCATCCTTGCTACTTCCCTCTTCCCCAGAGAGAGCCTCCTGGTCTCCATAGTCAGTGACTGCAGGTTGTGATGGTATCGTGTGATGGTATTTGAAGGTGGAGCCTCTGGGCGGTGGTCAGGTATAGAGGGTGCTCCGTGAGGGGATTAGTGCCCTTATGAGAAGAGGAAGAACCCAGAGCTCCCTCTCTCTATCAAGTGAAGCCACAGTGAGAAGGCGGCCCTCCGCAAGCCAGGGAGGGGGCTCTCACCAGGACCTTAATCTGCCGGCACCTCGACCTGGACTGTCCAGTCTCCAGAACCATGAGAAAGCAATGTCTTTTGTTTAAGCCCTCCGGTCAACAGTATTTCATGATGGCGGCCCTTGCTAAGAAGCCTCACTCTATAGGTATGGAGACTGAGGCCCCAGGGGAGCAGGGTGGGTGGGGACAGAAGAAACAATGTGACTGGTGCTCCAGGGGCCAGTGTTATCCGCCGACCTACGGACAGAGGGTCCATTGTGAGGGCACTTGGCATGGCGGGGAGGCACACAGAGAGGGCTGCCGTGTGGTCCTGGGCCCAGGGCATGACGGACCAGGAGGCATCTCTTCACCAAGACATTAGACACAGCTCGAGAAGCTACCCTGAGGAAACGGAGGCCCAGGGGATCAGGGCTGGGGAGAGGAGGAGGCTGCCCTACTTCCCCAGGCCCTGTGCCCCGCACATGTCTGATGCTTCCCATGCTGCCTGCTACCTCTGGGACAGTTGGCTAAGGGTCACGTGCACCTGGCTGGCCCCCCAGGTCTGGAATCGAGTGGGAGCCCTTGGCACGGAAGGTACTGAATTCCCACCAGGAAAAATATATGGGACACATCGTGTGGCTGTGGTTCCTTCACACCATCCCGTCATACAGCTGGCAATTAATTTCCCCTATAAATGAAACACCTTTCATATCACTTTATCTGGAGAGCTTGAATTGACAGCAGCGGGTGTAATTTATACATACTTTTTACCCATCTGTTAGCATTCAGGCTTCAGGCTGCTAGCGTTTTTTTTCTTCAATTCTCTCCCAAATTGAAAGGATTAGGTTAGGATTAGGTGAGTGTTTTAACCAGATATTCACAAAGGTGGATGGCGGTGTTTCCAGACGGCCAATGCCCAGGGGAGGCCCTCGTACAACGGTGGCCAGGTGGGGATCAGTGATCTGGGAAATTGCCTCCACCTGAGAGCCCAGCAGCCCCTGCGGTCCAGATGCTAGAGCTGCAGAGGGCCGCAGGGACTCTCCAGGCCCGCCCTTCGTTTTACAGATGAGAACACTGAGGCTCAGGGAAGCAGAAGGGCTCGTGCCAGGTTGAGAGTGGCAGGAGGCAGTACTGGCGCGGGACGTGGCTCTGGCTGCAGGAACCCGGAGGGAGGGGAAGGTCCATTCCACCCTGAGAGGGGCAGAGGAGTGTAGATGGGAGCTGGAAGTACCTGGCTGGCCAGGGGACAGTCCCTCTTGCCCCCCGGTGTCCACGGAAGTGCATTTCCATAAACTGAAAGCGGGACCAATTAGGACAATTTCAGGAGGCCTTTTTCTGATTGTGTGTGCATCTGTGTGCACATGTGTGCCGTGCGTACAAAAACTGGGAGCCCGTGAGGGCTGTGCCACTCCCCTCTGAACCTCCAAAGTCCTGTTAGGCTGGCCCATTGGCCTTATTTTCTCTGGAGTCCTGTGCCACGCTCTTCCAAGGAGTCTTTTCTTCCTGACTATCCCAAGGGCCCTGGGGGCTAGAGCCACGATGAACTCCTTGGGGACCTCTGTGCCTGGCCTGGCCCATCTTCAGAGGCTTCTCCAGGAAGCTCTCCCCTACCTGTATCTCCTTCTTCAGATTTCTGGAGTCCCTACATGGGGTACAAATGAAGCTTTTTAGGTTCCTCTGGGTTCCTTTTAATCAAGCAGAATCATATCGTCTCTGGTCCAGGCTGGGGAGCTGGGAGGTGGGGTGGGAAGAATGTGTATCTTTGCATGTCATCTGAAACATATTTGTCCAAGACCTCTGAATCTTGAGCACATGGGCCCTTCTCATTCATACCTTCACCCAGCCACGTGTATTAAATGCCTGCCGTGAGTAAAACCCTGCCTTAGGCTCTGGGGACACAGGGATGAACCTACAGGGCCTTTCCTTTGGAGGTCACATGCAGACCTCTGGCCCCACGACTGGCCCATTTCTGTCTCTCAAGGCCATCGCAAGGTATCAGTGGCTTCCGCTTCCTTCAGCGCCTCCTTTTTGCCTAGACTCAGCCCTGAAGTCATTAGCAGTGTGACTCTGTCTGGTGAGAACCAGTAAGGTAGTTCTGTATTAGTGCGGGGGCCTGAGGAGATTTGGCCATTAAATGTTACATCAGACCCAAGGTGTCCTGTACACGCTCCCGGTGGAGTTTTTCAAGCAGCCTTGGCTGGGGGGCCTTGGTGAGGGGGAACGTGCTCAAACTAACAACCAGGTGGAGAGGAGGGCTGCTGGGCTGCACACTCCCCCTGGAGCTCTGAGGACATCCTAGAGAATCGCGGACGAAGGGCAGGCATGTCCTTGCCTCTCGTTCAGCCCCAGCAGGCCCTGCTGGCCGTGGCTGGGTGCCCAGCTCGTCCCCGGCCCAGCGGGGCAGCAAGCAAGCAGCTCCCCTCGACGTCCCAGGGCAGCCCTGATTCACTTGTCCTACCGTCTGAGGAGTACTTCCTCTTTGTCGGGCCAGATGTCTGGCATTTTAGCTCCAAAAATGTAGGCATGGGAGGGATGGGAGAGAGAGGAGAAGCCGTTTCCCCTTCCATGGGGGAGGAGAGACCTGCGGGGAATAATTAGTGAACAGCACTGATTCAACTGAAAATAGGACTAACTGCATCCTGTGGGTCAGGTGCTTATTCCTCTGAGAAAGCAGGACAGGACAGATGGCTATTGGCCCATGTCACCTCGTCTTGCCATCAAACTAACTATCCACCTCCCTCCCCACCTCCCGTGGACCATCTAAATGCCTATCTACTGAACTCCCCGCCCACCCAGCTAGCCACCCACCTGCTCATCCTCCAAGGACCTTGGGCAAACTGTGCAGACCCTCGGAGCCTTGGTTTCCCTGTTGCAGGTGGAGATAAGAATTGGAAGGGTCTGGTGGTCCTGGAGATGGTTTGTGAGTGGGGTGAGGACTACGAATCGCAGATGGTCCGTATCCTCGCACAACACTGCTGGCCCGAAGGCCTTCTGACTTGAGATGTCTTCTGACTCTCCCCTCCCTGGGACCGGTGACTCTGCACATCCACTGAAGGAGGGAAAGCTTGGGATTTGTTTTTCACCATCTTCTCCCGGCCGGGAAGGGCGGGGCAGATCCTGGAGGAAGCTCCTGCCACCCAGCCCCCTTCCTGCTCTCCTGAATGTCTCAGACGAGATAGCTCGTCCCTGCCGCCCCGCAGGGTCAGGAACAAACCTGGGCAGGGGATAGGGGAGTAGGCATGTGGGGGCTCTAAAAGCATTAGTGGCTGGGCTGGCTGCAGGGAGATTGCGGACAGATGCCGAACATTTGTTTTCTCCAATGTTGGGGTCTCAGAACCAGAGAGAACAAACTGGAAGAGAGGAGATGGCTAATTGTTTGGGAGGGAAGATATTATTTACAGTAATGGGGCCATTAGGAAGGACAGGGTAGAGCGAGCCTGGGTGGTTTGGCTGGGGTGGCCCAGCCCACGCCGGTCTGGGTGATGGGGCAGGCAGGGGGCCATTACCTTGAGCCAGGCCATCTGCCTCGTGGTCAACCTCTATCTCACAAGGTCACCCTCTTTTGGGGAAGGTGTACATGAAACAGAAGGTAACATCTATCTACCCAGAATGGCAGCCAGATCACCTCCCACCCACCACGTGGCGGGGGAGTCTTCTATTCTTTTAGGCTCAATTCAGTCCTCCTCCCTCAGGAAGCCCTCCTGACTTGCAACTCACAGGAATCCACCCTCTTCTAAACCTCCCCGGATCCCCAGGTCTGAACTAAGAGACCCTTGACCGCACCATGCCCTCTTTCGGAGCTTCTCCTTCACAAGGTTCCCGACTGGTGCCTGGAGCAGGACCAGACTTGGGAAGGGAGAATGAATTACACAGGGCCTTTGGGAAAGTGAATGGAGGAGGAGGTGGGGGGGATAAAAAGCAGCAGCGGCAGTTCAGCTGAAGGAACAAATTTACAAAATGAGTAACATGGGCTCTACGGAGCCCCACGCCTGAGGTCCCCCCTCCATCGGCTGGCTCGCTGGCTCCTGCCATACGGAAATGAAGGTGGCGGTTGAGAATCCCACACTCAACATGCACCAAAGTCTTAGATCTCAGATTGATTCTGGCTAGTCATTTGAGAATACTTGAAAACTGCAGATCTCAGAGAAAAAAATCATCTTCCTTTGAAGCAGAAAATGGTCCATTTGCACATTAATGGCTGGGTGGGCCAAGAGAGCCCCTCTAGGAAGGGAGAAGGGATGGCGGTGTCCTGTCTCGGGAGCGGTGGAAGCGGCGAGGCTAAGGCGATGGTCATCACCGTGCCAGGACAGTGACAAGCGGGGCTTGACCCGAGCTGCACGGCGAGCCGTGGAAAGGCCCCATGGCGACTCTGGGGAGAAGGAAACCAGACACAGGCTGCTTTCTGGAGACAGGGCGCGCTTCCAAATACCAGGAAACAGATCGTGCTGTGCTCCTCCTCTGGACATTTGTTAAGAAGCGGCTGGGCAGCCAGTGGCACAGAGTGCTGGAGGGTAGTGGCAGTGCCGTGTGCAGCCATGGAGGCAACCTGGAACCTCAGACTTCTCCCGGGAGCAGCAGGCAGGGCTCCGTATCTACCCAAGCTCTCCCCAGCTCCCTACAGTGCCTGCGGCCAGGCACGCTGCCCTCTGTGCCCTGACGCGCCAGGCTAGCTCACGCCCCTCAGCCCCGTCTTGCCTATGCTCCAAAACACTCCACGACCCCCTCTGACTTCCACACACAATGCTCTCACCCTCTTGGGTTCCCAGCCAGCAGCTCCTGTTTGCCCAAACGTGAACTCCTAGATGGGGGAGAACCCTGGTTCTCTGTGCCGGCCTGAGCCCTGTGTGCCGGCCTGGCGGGCTTGTGAGTCCCTCTCTCCTGTGGATTAGGCTGTAGGGCCTTGCAGGGTGTCAGGCCTGGCCTGTCTCTGACCGGTGGCCTCCTGGGATTGCCTTCCTCTCCTTCCTTTTTCCTTACAAAAGTGGAGGAAGAAAAGACTGGGGCCATCCTCCTACTTGCTGGAAAGGAGATGCACGAGGCAGCCTCTGGGTTAGCAAAGGAGGTGAGAGAGAGTCTCCCAACTGCACCCCCTGCCCTGTGCCTCCCGCCCCCCCTCACCTCTGCACCCTGTGACATCACTGGGATAGGTGGGGAGCAGACTGGGTGGGGAGGGGACTAGGCATCAGTTCTTGGATGGCTGGAGAGAGGTGGCCAAGCTCTCATCCCTGGGACCTCTGTCCCAGGCTCCCCTGCCCCTGTATTCACAAGTGTTGGAGAGTGGGGAGCAGAACCCCAAGTTCTGCCATGGGATCCCCAATATGGCATCCTGAGCCTTCCACCACACACATAAGCTCAGCCCCCTCTGGGTCCAACCCATCCATCCTCCGAACAGCAGACACTGCCCATCACAAAATGCCCAGCAACATGTCAATTCAACAAATATTCAGAGTGCATATTCCGAGTGCGGAGTCCTAAAATAGATGCTAAAATTTAGAGATTTATGTAACTGAATATAGGCCCAACGACACACAGTCACATGCATCTGTGAGACTCTCCTCACGATCTGTAAGGCCTGGCCTTAAAACCCAGCACAGCCAAGCTCTGCGGTGTGGCTTGGGAACAGCTAGTTAACGTCTCCTCTCCTCAGTGTTTTCATCTGCAGAATGGATGGCTGTGCCAATTAAACAAGTTCGTGCAGGTAAAGCACTCAGTGCAGAACCTACTGTACTGTTATTTCCTGAGTTTCTGCACAGGAACCTGGGCAAGACACCTGGCCCGTGGCCCTTGACCCCGTGGTGTCTACCCTGCACTGCATACCTCCCCCTGTCCTGCATACCCACACAGACCCCGTGCTGGGCAAAAGGGCCTCAGGCACAGAGGCATCCAGAGCCGAGGGCAGGTCAGGGGGCACGGTGGGCAGGTGCTCAGGAGCTGCTGCTTGAGGCTTCGATGGGCTCTCTGAGGGATACAACTATGGTAGGAGGCGTGGGCATCGCCTGTGAGCCCTTCGAGTCCATTTCTGCCGAGGTCACTTATGAATATGAAATTCTTTGCTCCAGGCTCCAAAGAGTCCCCCTGCCCTGCTCTACCCAAAAGCCAAGGTTAGAGCAGTAATAAACAGAGCTGCCCTTCTCCAGAAGAAACGCGCTCTCCCCCTTTCCACCACGTGCAGGTGCGCACGCGCGTGTGGGCATGCACACACACACACACACACACACACCACACAGATGCACGTAGCATTGGAGAAAGGGGGGAGTGGGGAAGTGCGGGGGATGCACAGACAGGAGCATTTTCCACACTCCTGCTTGGAGATGGGGTGCTTCTTTGTACCAACCGTGTCCACAAACCCAGCCCACGGGCTGACAGGCTCAGGACGGGGACCTCCAGATGACGCCACACCTCACTGGGCCTCCTCTTACTTCTCTCCCCACCAAGGTTCTCAGGGACACCAGGTAACTGGAGTTTGACATGCCACAAAATAAAAGGAACTTTCCAGGAGAGGGTGCTGTTGGAACATCCTGTGAGTGGGCTGCGGGCTCCTGGGTGTGCTGGTGTGGGTGGGCCAGACGCCTGCCCTGCTTCAGGGTGCAGGGGCACACTGGGAAGGGGGAGGGGGCGGCGGAATTCTAGCTTTGGGGCACTTGCCAAAATGCAGGAGGCCTGAGGGTGGCACGGGGGACACCCCAGCGCCTTCCCTGCAAACTGCTTGAGAGGGCCAGCTGAGGAAGTGTGGCTGAGACCCTGGGATGATGTAGCCACACACACTGAGACCAAGGCCCCCCCGAGGGGCCTGTTTGAGCCCCAGCGAGCACCACTGGGGGACTTGCTTTCTCTGTCCCCACCCTGGGAACAGAACTAGAAGCAGGAAAGGTTTGTCAGTGCTGTGGGAGCTGAGTCCCCGGGTGGGTGTTTGGAGCCTGCTAAGGAGGGCCTGGGGTCTGGCAGTCCCAGGGCTGGCATCACAGTGTGTCTGTAACTCGGGGTTGTCACCTTCTGGGGTGGTGCCACCGTGTCTGGCTGAGTTACAAGGACACAGCAGATCAAATGATTAAGCCGAGGAGGGAGCTGTGGGCAGGGAGAGAGGCCCACGCCCACAGACCTGCAGATGGGGTGACAGACCCAGAGAGACAGAGACAGGGCGGGGGTGGAGGGACACAGAGACGGGGAAGAGGACAGACAGTTGGACAAGAACTTAGAAAGCAGGAAACTGGGGACAAAAAGAGACGGCTGATTCATTTCGTGTCTCCCCCAGAATTTCCCCTGAGAGGCTGAAAGAGAAGAGGCAGACAAGGTGGCAGAGCAGACAGTGAGCAGGGATGCCTGGGAGCTCTCCGGGTCCACGGGCCTCCGGCTCTCTCCACCACCATCACTGCCCTCTCCCTCCTCATTCTGAGTGTCTCCACCATGCCGGACGCCACAAGCCTGTCAGCTTCTACTCTCATAACAACCCTCCAAGTCTAGTCTTTCCATCTCCACTTTACAGGCACAGCAAGGGAGGCTGGGGATGGACAGAACCAGGATTCTGATCTGGGGCTTCTGAGCACTATCTACCTTTCACACCTGTCAGTTCCCCTCGACCTCCACTGCTTCTGAACATTTGTATCAGGGGGAAGAGACCAAACTGGGTTGTACAGTTCTGTCCAGGTGGGCTGGGAATGGTGTGTGTGTGTGTGTGTGTGTGTGTGTGTGTAGGGGGCTGGGGACTGTACAAACACTACAGCCAGCCGTCACTTCTGAACCCTCACTGCCTACATCCAGGCACTGATCTGGGGAGCAGGGACCAGCTTCTGGAGGGGCTGAGCCGGGCCTGGGTGACTCGTGCAACCCTCCAGGGTCCTCAACCCAGGGATGCTTCCCTGGGAGGCCACGGCCAAAGAGCCAGGTAGAACTGAGAAGAGTTCTCACTTGATTCCAAATGCAATCCCAGGCTCCCTTGTCTAAGTGAGAGCAGGAAAGCCTGGGCTGCTAATCCCACAAGGGCAGACCCGTGTCCCAGCTGGGCCACCCGGGAGCTGTGTACCCTGGGTGGAAGTCCCTGACTTCTTTGTGACAGCTTCAGCACCCATAAAATGGCCCTGGCCTCTGGCGTGGACAGTCAAATGGGAATTCATGTAAAGGCACCCAGCCCGCTTCTTGGCACACAGCAAGCGCTCGATAAATATTCACTGATGTGTCTTTAATCATTAGTGCAATTACTTATTCTCCTTTGGCTGCTCACCCTTCTTTCCCTCCCCGCCTCTCCCCTGCTCTTTACTCCCACCCCCTTTCCCCAACCTGTCAACCCTGTTTTCAAAGGGTCTACCGAGTGTCACGCCGCTGTTAGGCTGACAGTCGCTCACGGGAGGGCCACAGTGTTGCTGGGGGACAAAATTAAGTCAGTTCAGCACGACTCGGCATTTTCTCAGTGCACAACCCTGTGATTAGCACCAGACATACCAGCCTTTCTTTCCCCCTCAAAGACCTTCTGGCAAAGAGGAGAACTATGGCAAGTACACAAAGGACTTCACTCACTCACTCATTTGTTCACATTTAAGAATACTACACCCATTATCCGGCAATGTGTGACCAATTGCAGAAGTGAAGTACCGCAAATCCTGCCAAGGCACTAAAAGTGAAGGAAGAAAGGATTCCGTCTCCTGAAGGTAGGGTCCCATCATCGTAAGGCTGGTGAGATGAGATGATACAGGTAGCTGCTAGGGGCAGGGGCAGGGGCAAGACACCCTGGAGCCCAGGAGCCAATCACCAGACTCAGGGACTCCGAGATCACAAGACCCTGAGTGTGATGGAAAGGTGTCACTCTCACGGTTGAGGCTTCGGGAACGGTCTTAGGTGTGTTTTTCTCACTGCATCCTCTCGACAGCCCTGGGAGGTAGCCAGGTTGGGGCAGAGCGTCCCTGGGGGTCACTATAGACATTACACAGGCAGGACGGTGGCTTGCCCAGAGTCCCCTGGCACTGATCTTCAGGACTGGGACCTGAATACTAACCTTGCTTGCACCTGGGATTCTTCTAGCAGCTGGGCGACTGCTTTTGTTTTTCTCTCTGCATGGACTCAACCCCCAGCTCCAGGAGCTCCTGAGCTGCCCTGGGCCACCCAGCGTGTTCTTGGTGCCCAGAAGGCACAGAGAGCTCTTCTTGGCTCAGTGGCTGAGCCGGGCTGCCCCAGGGGTGGCATCTGTACCCTCTAGGCTCTGCACTTGGACCTTCTCTTCTGATTTGCACCTGGCCCAGTATTCAGATTGGGGTTAAGTTTGTCCTGATTGTATGTCATTTGGGGGGACATTCACCATGTATGCAGCCCCTTGTCTTATCATGGTCTGAGCACTCTACATTAAACCCCGAAGGTCAGCACCCCTGGGAGGGATTCCCCCTCATCTCCATGCACCAGCACCTCCACAACCCATCAGGGACTCTCTGGGGCTAGCCTAGCGTCCCCATGTCCATTCTGCAGACTGGAACGTGTCTCCTTTCAGAGCCACCCCAGTGAAGCCTGAGTCTTAGCACATTCTGTATTCGGGGCTGCCCACAGTAAAGTGAGCCAGGACTGCGAGGGGTAGAAAGACCAATGGGCTAGAACGCTCTGTGGTCAGCACAGGTAGCTTCAGAATTTCTATGGTACCGCCGCGCATCTGCTTCCTGTCTGAATCCAAGGGAGTGAGTCTCCTGTCCCCAGAGGCCCCAAGGCCCACCGTGGCAATGGGGAGGGGTCTCCATCTCGAGGGTTATTTCTTCTCTGGGAGGTCACGGGATGGGGTGAAGCTCCAACCCATCTTCCCACCAGAAGCCCCTCCAACCCTGCAGTCCCCAGCTACAGCAGAACATCCGGGCTAGCCTGCCTCCCACGCTCGGCCCGGCTTCGTCCCCCCAGAGCCGAGCGGGCCTCCTCTCCCCAGTTCTGCCCTCAGCGCCGGAGCAAGCACATGTCCAATGACGAGGCATCTGTTGACTGGCTGGGGATGGGGAACGGCAGCCACCGCCACCCCCTCTTCTCTCCTGCGTGGGCCCTAGGAGCAGGCACTGGCCCCCAACCGTTCTCTGACATCTGGGAGGCTGGCGGGAACTGCCATGAGCCGCTCTGACCGCCTTCAAGGGCACTGCCAGGAATAGATGCGGCCACCCCGCCGCCTGCGTGGGTCTGGCAGCCTCAGAGTGCCCTTTCTCCAGACTCTGCGCACGTCCCAGGGAGCATTCATCCCCGACTGCCTGCTTCCTTAGGAGCGAAAGCTCAGCGGGGGTCCTGCTCCTGGCTCTTCAGAACGCAGCGAGCCACTTGCCCACAACATGGCTCGGCAGATGCTACCCCACCCACCTCTCGGCCAGCAAGCTGCAGCCGCTGGCCAGCCAGCCAGATGGGAGCCAACTGACTGCCTGATGCCAGCAGGTGCAGCCTCCAAGCCCCCCGCAGAGGGTCTGTCCAGACAGGAGCCCTCAGTGACTGAGTTGGCTGCCTTTGATTGGTAGCCAGGAAACAATGTCAGGAAGATAAGGTGACTCGCTCAGAGTCACAGCTAGCCAGTAGCTAGCTCAGGCCTCCGACCCACAGCGCCTGACCACGGCTCCAGGCCACTGGAGAGAGATGGCTGTGGAAGTGTGGAGGAGGGGGACTTGCCAAAGGGGGTGTACCAGGTGGCATTCAGATCCTGGGACAAGCGGAAGGATGTTATCCCAAGATAACAAGGAAGGTTGGGTTACCTTTGAGTGCCGATGAGTGGACTAGTGTGGCCTGGACAGTGGGTTTGAGGCAGAGAAAGGGAGAGGGCAGGATGTGACTGTGTGGAACCCAGGGGAAAGGGCATTAAGGCACTAGGAAATCAATCAACTCTGCTATGAGGCTGGCTGCATGACTCAGGTATGTAGGAGAAACTCAGTCCCTCATTCCTGTATTCTTATAGGATTCACTGTGTGGCCCCTTGGTGCTGTGTGATAGGTCCTATTCTAGGATCTAGAGATGGAGCAACAAACAAGATCCCTGCCCTCATGAAGCACACAGTCTAGCGGAGGGAGACTATCAATAAAAACACGCAAGTCAGGATAGGTGGTGATGGAAACAATGAAGAAGACTAATGGGGAGAGGATCTTGGCCCTGGGGCCAGGGGACAGCTATTTTATATAGAATGGCTAGGGAAAGCCTCTCTGAGAAGGTGACATTTGAGAAGAATCCCAGAGGAAATGAGGGAAAAGACCAAGTGAGCAGGTGGAAGAAGAGATTTCCAGGCAGACAGATAGCAAGTGCAAAGGCCCTGAGGCAGATGTGTGCTGAGCCATCTACAACCTGTGGAACAAAGTATGCCACGAGAGTTTCTCAGCTCACCTCCTAAGACCAAGCTGCTCAAAAAGCCCATTCTGCATGTGTGGCCCCATTCCTGTGTCTCAGGTAGACCAAATAAAGTTCCTTCCTTCGGGGAGGCAAGACAGCTGACATACCTTTGCTGCACGGTGACACAGGAGAGAAGAGACTGGGCGCTGATTTCCTAACCTCAAGGTGCCCTCATTCAATGTGCAGCTCTTTTCTTGGCCTACTACCCGCTGCCCTCCTGTCCTTTCCTCTGCAGGCCCGCAGCGGGACCTGCCCCAGGTGGTGAGAACTGGGGCGCAGGGGGCTGAAGTTGCTACCCGGGAGGGGAGTCCTGGGGGGCACCACGGCTTCCTGGAGGAGGGAAGAGAGCCTTAGGAGAACCTAAGGAGTATAAGCTCTTGGAGTGGCCAGAGCACGGCAAGAGAGAAGCGAAAGCTCGGAGGCTGGTGTGAGCTTGTGCGTGCACTTGCACGTGTGTGTTCACATGGGTGCGTGTGCGCATGCATACGTGTGTGCCGGTGTGCATGTGTGTCTGAGAGGCCCCACTGTGGTGGGAAAAGAGAAGTGTGGTGCGTCTGTTAGGCCCTCGCTGTTAGCACTTGAGGTTGCTCTCTTTCTCCCTCTTTGTGTCTGTGTGTTTTTCTGCCTGAGTCTGTCAGTCTCGGGGTGTCTGTGTCTCTGTGTGGCTCTCAGTCTCTCAGTTTCCCCTCTGTGTGGCTCTCTGTTCAGCTCCGGCGCTTCTGTCTCCCTCCCCCTCTCCTCCCTGCCCCCTCTCGGCTTTCTCTCTGCACAGGAAGAGGCCTGCAAAGGACCGCCATTCTCACTGCACCCCCCCCACCGCCTCCCCACCCCATTCCCTCCCCAGGTTTTTTCTCTCCTCCTTATTCAAGGCAGATAAAGTGCGCACAGCTGCTCCCAGCTGAAACGGGCCTTAATTGCACCCCCGTTGCCATGGCGATCCCTGATGATCTCCGTGGCTGGAATGTTGCCCTCCCGGATCTCCCTGCTGGGGCCTCTGGGCTGCAGGGCCTCACTGGCCCCAGAGCTGACCCCATGCAGCTCCCTGGCTGGGCAGTGGGGCACAGGCAGTGGCCTCACCTGGAACCCCCATGCCTCTCCCCTCCCCCACCCCGGACTATTTCAGGGTCCAGTGCCATCATGGACATGCTCCTAGGCAGGGGTAAAGCATTTTCCTCGCACCAGGCTGGGCCCTGATTCTGGGGGGGTCTGGGCTCTATCCCCTCACCGGTGGACGGGCCACAGCGGCACCTGCCAGGCTGTGGGAGTCCTTTCAACGCAGAGCAGCCCACTTGGTGCTGTTTCTATGGAGCCCTGAGCACAGGGCTGTAGGCACAGTAGACAGAAGGGGTGCCCCCAAGTCCACTCAAGGGTACCAAGGTTTTGCAGGGGGGCGGTCAGTGGGATAGGGCTGCCCCCCACCCCTGCAGAAGACAGCAGAGGCAGGAGGCACAGAGGGTGGCAACTTGATAGGCACGTCGGGAAGAGAGACACGAAGGAAACTGTGGGGGGACCCAGGCAGGGCACCGTGATGTCCAGGGATGTGAGCCCAATACCCAGAGGTGGAGGGGTGTGTATGGGCATGCCCTGATGGATGCTGGGGTGTCTGGCCTTCAACCCTGCCTTATACTCGCCCTTCCCAGGACCCTCCCCTGGAAGCCACGCGGGGCCACATGTGAGTGTGTGTTCACAGTTCAGGTGCTCCTGACAGGGGTCCCGGGGGGCGGGGGGAGGGGAGGCAGCTGTACTTAGTGTCCCAGTCAGCATGCTCTGAGGGGCCATCCTGCGAGAAGTGGGATGCCTCTGACCAGTCCAAGACTGCTGGCTCTGTCCCCCCCATCCCCTGCTCCTCTCTTTGAGCCTCCCAACCCCAGGCCCTCTATCTCCTGGGGCCCAGATGGAGTAATACCAGCACTGGGAGGACCAGCAGCTCCTGCTCACCATGCAGCCTGCCAGGCCCGTTGCACAGCCCCTGCACGACCCTGGAGGTCGGAACCCTAAATGCCATACAGACAGGGAAACAGGCGTCCCCTGCCCAACCAAGGCCACTCCCCCTTGGCGGCCACCACATGGGACCCTGAAGTGGACGCCCTGTGCCTGCCTTGCTCGGGTCCTGAGGAACAGGTGCTGCCCGGGACCTCCTGCCCGTGGGGCTAAACGTCACGGCTGGCATTGTACAGGGAGGATTTCCGCATGAGGGTCCGTATCAGCTGTGCCCCTGCCTTTGAAATATCCATGCCACTATTTACCCCAAGTCCATGGGGTACCACTCAGGGAACCATCTCTCTCTCTCTCTCAGACCCGACACTAGTAGCTTTTCCATGAATATTTGCTACATACGTCAAGGAGCAAAAGAATAGCATTCCTTGCCTTGACATAAAGCTCACCCTGATCTTTCCCTTTCCTTAACCCGGAAAGGGCTACAAATTCACCTCCTTCACTTCCGCACAGCTGAGACCCCAGCGAAGCCCCAGCCCCGCACCTGCTGCCTCCCATCCCTCCCTAGTGCCCATAGCCAGCATAAGTCCGAAAACAGGGCGGGCATGTCGCCCCTCTGTGCCTGTCTCCAGCAGCCTGCAGAATTGTGTTGCCTTCCAGGCCATTCCAGGCCCTCCAGAGGAGGCCTGACCCCCGCCTCCCCTCTAACACCCCCACCTGTTTCCTGAACACACTCCCTACACCTGGCGCTTGACCAGGGCCTTCCTCTACCTGGACTGCTCATCTCCCTCTTCGCTGCCTGCAGGAGTGTTTCCTTCAGGGTCCAACTTATTTGCTGCTCCTCCCTACGGCACGCATTTTCCTAAACTGACCACGTTATGCCGTGTGCCACCGCTGTTGGCAGATGGAACAGATGAACACCAAAAGGCAGTTCAGAGAAAATAGGCTGCTTCTCTGGGATGCTCCCTGACCTCTCAGCGCAATGCCGAGACTCCCTGACATTCTCTAACCACGCTGGGGGCCACTGGGAAGGGGTTCCCAGGGGAGATGGTGTCACCACTGATGACCGACTGTGGGACATTCTCCGGAGAACTGGTCCCTTCCAGGACCCTTCACCCGGGCTGGAGGGTGCTGTCCAGACTCTAAGGGCTACGGGAGTTCAGACAAGGAGCTGACGCTTGAACTGGGAAAGGCTGGGAGGGAGAGAGGTCATTTCAGGTGGACAGGCCCCCCCTGGTCAGTGGCTCAGTGTAGTGGGAGACAACAGCGAGCAGGCTGGCCGGCCAGGGCATCAGGTTGAGGGGAGGTCACGGATGGGACATGGAGGCCTTGCAAGCTGTGGTCACCGGAGGGATGGCAGCCTGGGAACAGGAGCCTCTAGCGACCTTTTCTCCTAGTGATAAATACAGTAAAATAGAGAAGCTTATTTCCCTAGAAGGAATCATGAATTCCTCAGGATTTTTTCCCCCGCATCTATCCCTCTTCCATCCCTGCCTTCACCCCTGTGCCATCTGTCTGATCCAAGTCCTGTCACTGAGCTTGACCTTGGGCCTTGCCTGAAGTTCGTTGATGAGCCCTCAGAAGGCAATTTCCTCTAGCTCTGATCATACCACGCCCATGCTTCTTCTCCGTTCATGTCTTTCTAGCCAAAAACCTATTCCCTTGCTGCCAGGCAGGCCTAATCGCATGAAGAAAGGGGAAGGTGTAATTCAGGCCCCCAAATTTTCCCCTCTGAAACTGAAAACATCTTTCAAGAAGATTTGTCCACTGGGAAGCAGAAAAGATCTCACCCCTTTGCGTTCTATCGGCTGAGAAGTGGCTTCTCACTGCCCCGCAAGGTGCCAGGAGGCATCAGGGGTCTTCCTCCCTGAACTGGGCACCAGGAGGGAGGTCAGGAACTCTGTTCTACAGAGGAGCCCTGGGGACCCAGGGGCTCACCCATTCAAATGGTCCCCGTGAGACCACCAGACTCTGCAGGTGCCCCATGGCTGCTTGGAGGGGGAGCAGTAGCCCTTGGCTGGTCTCCTTCCTACACCCTTGCCACCTGCCTCAGCACCCCTGGCCCCTCACGTGCTCTCCCTGCTTCCCCCTGGTTCTTCCTGCTTTCTGTGTCTTCTGACCTTGTATCACCTAAGCTCCTTGAAGGCAGGAATGTGACTTAATCTTCCCTTATTTCACCCACAACTCTGCTCCGGCCCCAGAAAAATTCAAGGCATTCAGTGAAACCACATCGATCCAAGTCCCGGCTGCATTGTGGACACCAGTCAGTGTGGACATGCCCATCAGGTATCAGGAAAAAGAAATAAAGTCAGCCTGCAAAGGGGACTTGGCTCTTAACATCATGCTTTGTTTAATTAACTGTCTCCGTTGGGGACTATTAACACACTAAAAGATATATTTTTTTAAATCACATGATTAACCTTGGGAATGAAAGAGTCTATTAAACACATTTGTTCCCCCTTACCATGTTCTGGAAACAGGATGTCCTAAGGCCTCTCTTGAAGAGAGTGGCTGTCAGTTAATGAAAAGCCATCGATCCCCTGTTTGCCGTGGCCACACGAGGAGGACACAGGCACCCATCCCTGGACTTGGTCCCTGTGTAGCCAGGGTCCCGTCCCATTCCCACTGGTGAGAGCGGTTCCCAGGGTTGCCCGAGGTTTTCATAGCTAAGTGGTCCTTTGCGGGGGCGGAGGGGGTGCGAGCGGAGAATCTACATCCGTACATAGTCTCTCCCTCTCCATTCGAAATCTCTGGGCTTTTTAAAATGAGAGCCTTTTATTTCTGTAAAATTGCCACTGCTTTCATTTAGTTTGATGGATTTAGCGTGTTTAGAGGCGGGAGGCAGGGCTAGGAGGGCGATGGATTTCTCAGCCCTACCTGCTCCACCTTCCGAAGCCTCTCCTATCTGGGCAAGAACGAATCCTCCCTTCCTTTGTCTTAATACTTAGGATTTAATTTGTTCCGAGGGCGCTTGTTTGTGAGACACACACCCCCCCACACTTTTAAAATTTCTCTACCTGTTTTTCTCCCTTTTCGCCTCCTCTTCCATGTCCTCCTCTCCAGCTGGAACACACGTCCCCTTGCCCTGCATCCCAGCGTCTGCTCATCCCAGGCAAGCCAGGGCTGGAGGAGTTCCCCGCCCCCCCCCCCGGGGGGCAGGAAAGAACTCACCTGGGGCTCCCCCAGAGGCCGAGAACCCCTCCCTTTAGCCGTAACTGGGGAACCAGAGCAGGCTGTGCTTCTGCCCCATCCCCGGGAAGTGGGCTTTGGGACCGTGTCTGTATTTGCAACGAGGTGTGCTGGGGGTGGAGGGCGGCTGGAGGCTCGCAGCCCTTGGACTCCAGGGACAGGAGCTCTCAGGTCACAGACAGGCTCCCGGCAGGGGTCTTTTTCAGAGCCGGGCTGCTCACACATGCAGAGCCAGGCAAGGCCGCCTTCCTCCCTCAGGGCTTGGAAACTTCTCCACCTTAGGCTCTCATGGCTTCCTTATTTTTGGTCTATTTCCCCTGCCAGATTGGAAGCTCCCTGAGCGCTGGTTCACTCTCATATCTCTAGTGCTGTGAATCAGGACAAGCAAGTCCCTGTGGCTGATCCTGGGCCCCCAGGCCTCTGTTCTCCTTCTGAAGGCCTCTGTGTGTCTCTGACCACATCTGGGCACCTGGGAGGGTGGTGGTCGCCCCAGAGCCTTCGCCTGCTTCTGTGCGGACACCTTCCTCACTGGCTGCCAGACTGCTCTGGGCTTCTCCCCCTCCTCCTCCCCACAGCTACCCCAGGCTTTCCCTCCCCAGCTCGGCCTCATCTCCATCTCTGCATAAGGGAACCCACCCTCCATCACAGTGCTTGGTAGGGACTCAGGCAGAGCCTTGGTGAGGATGGGCCCTGGGATGCTAGTTTGTTCAAGGGCCAGGCCTGGGGTTCTGACGGCCCTGGATGGACTGAGGAGGGGGATGAGGCTCTGTCGCTTTCTGTGCAGGTGCTGGTTAGTGGCCTGCCTTGTCCTACCCCACCCTGCCCTCACTCTGACAGCATGGGGTCCCTATGGGACCCTCTCAAAGGGCTCCGGGCCAGCTCCTTGATGAACTTGACTCCCTTACCTACAAGGCTGCAATCTCGCCCAAGAGATGGGGTTCTCTTGGGTAAAAGACAGGCTGGGTCTTCTCAGCCTCTAGTTATCACTGGGGAAACTGAATCCTGGGAGATCAAGTGACCCAGATCCATGAACAGCAGAATCAGGACTGTGTCCTCCTGTGGATTCTCAGTGCAGGGCTCCTTCCAGGGAGCACAGGCGTTCTCTTGGCAGCGAGTCCGGTAGTTACTTCCACAGGTGAGGGGCATGGCCTGAGACTGAGTCATGGGAAGGACTCCATGCTTGGGGCTTCATCCCACTTCTCAGTCCCCTTCCTCACACCTGGATGCAACAGTATCCCACCCTTAGAAGCCTGCAGCACGAGCCTGGCCCTTCCCCAAAGCATCCGTCCCCGGGGTGGCATCTCTCCTGAGGAACTTCTGAGACCTGCCCCCTCCTCAAGGTGTGGTGGGAATGGGGGGGGTGTGTGGTTCTGTTGCTGAGGGCTTGCAGAAGCCAGGCTGCTTCCTGGGAAATAAGAGCGTTTCCGAGGGTCTTTCCTTCTCTTTGCTGGTTAAGGAGCTGGTTCCACACAACTTTTGTCCCGTCCATAGTCTGCTTGGTTCTGCCTCTGTGGCTGACGGTGGTCCCTTGGTGCATCCTGGGCCATTGTTGAAGGTACCAGGCCTTTCTCCTCTGAGTGGGTCTCCCCTTCGGATAACGTTCTCCGGGACACTCAGGTCAGCTCTCTCTGGGACTCCGAGACCCTGAAACCTGGGTCTGAGCATTCTGTAGGTCTTGGGGAGTGTGCTGAGCTTAGACAGGAGAGGGAGAGGAGGCTTCCATCAGTCCACCTCGCAGGCAGCTGCTAAGCAAATCCAGGGAGTTAATAGGAGCTACACAAAGCCCTTGATTTGCTCCAGAGATCAAGGGTCAGCTTGAATAACTCATTAATTAACCAAGCAAGGCTTCCTGCTATTGACAAGGTCTGGGAGCTCAGCCTGGGAGCAGACCTCACATCCTGCAGCCAGAAGACCATCCCCAGCTCCCACTACCCCTCCTCTCTCCTGTTCAGTGCCCACTGACCTGAGAGATGCCTGCAAGGCTGTTCCTTCTCCTGATCCCAGCTTTCCCAGTAGCCTCTGGCCTGTGCCCCTTGACCCTTCCGCTTTCAAGCCTGACCTACAAGTTGTCTCCTTGCTTCCGTCCCTGCCCACTCCTGCCCCAGCCTTCTCTGGCATAATAGCTGATGCTCTCAGGATCCAGGCGTGAGCCGGCTCCCACACACCTTCAGACACTGCTCCTGGATGTCTATCACCAGGGAGAGGACATGAAGAGCTGATTCACACCGAGGTGGCAGCCTGAGGGTGTTGGGAGAGTGGGTGGGTGGGTGGTGATTTCATCTTAACAAGGGTCAGGCTTTGACTCAAAGGGTGTAAGCTCTAATGGTGGGATTTCAGGCATCAGAGACAGGTAAGGCGGCAGGATTATTTTGGTCAAGAGTCCTTCCCAGTGATGGGTGAGGGCACGGAGTGGGGGTGGCTGAGGCTGCTCTGCCCTAGGCGTCTTTCCTTCCATTAGGGTCCAGCTTCTTCCCCATGAGTATGAATGTCTAAGTGCCTGTTTTGGCTACAGCCACATGCGCAGCAGGCACCACCTCCCACAGGAACTCAAAGGGCACACCAGAATCCCTGCCCCTGGGGAGTTTTCTTTGCCCTAAACAGAATGTACCACTAGAGGAGACTTCATGGAGGAGGCCCGCCATCCCATCCAGGTGTTGCTGAGGAAGGGAACTTGTCATCATCCGTGGGCCTACATGGAAGGAGTGCTCACGATGAGGTGTGGACAGAGGTCTTCGGGCATGGACAGAGCTTTCTGCAGCCTCATATATTTGGAGACCAAGACATCAGATATCTTGCAGTGCAGTCTGCAGCACCTCTGTTATTACTTCTAGTGCTCATCCCTGCCCATTGGCATTTGCAGAGCTTAGTGTTGTCTGCAGAGTCAGCCGTTTCCAGAAGGGCTTGTCACTGGCTTTAGAGTTTGTTGCTGTTTGTAGAGTCCATTGTTCACAGAACTGGGCATTGCACACAGAGCTCATCACTCTCTGCAAAGCTGGCTGCCACGTGTCAAGTTTCTTGGGGTTTGCTGAGCCTGGTATTTCTTGCAAATTCATCAAAGTTTGCAGAACCCATAGCAGTTTGTGGAGCCTCTTGTTTGCAGAGCCCACCCTTGCTTGCAGAGTCCTTCACTGGCTTTAGATCCAGGTACTATTTGCAGAATCTATCCTCTTCAGCAGATGCTGGTTTTGTAGGCTGCACTCATCAGAATCCACAAAGCTTACTGTCTGTAGAGCTTGGCTTTGCTTGCAGAACCTTCACTGTTTGCAAAGCTCCTCTTGCATGCAAAACCTGGGGCTATTTGCAAGTCCTACCTTGCTTGCAGGGTTCATCACCAATGTTAGGTTCCTGGGGCATTTTCTGATTCTACTTCTCATCCCTGGATTATCTGCCTTCTGGTGAATTTTTAAGGATGTGTGCCCATACACAAGGTTTTGAAGTGTTTGTTTTGTACTTACAGATTTGGGAATCTCTCCAAGATGGCTGCTGAATTCAGGCTCTGCATGATTCCCTCTAGTCCCCGTGAGTCCCCATGACACTGACTCAATGATTAGACTGTTTTGTCTCTAAAGCCAAGATCCTCTGAGTCTTTCCTTCCCGGCACCAACAGCCTACATAACCACCTCCCCGACTATCATTGTTCAGGGTCCTATTCTAGTCAGGTATCTGGGTTCTCTTTACCTTTGGTTCAGTGAGATCTTATGTCCTTCAGTCTACTCCCGTCCTTAGCATGGAGACCTAACATTTCCATAGCCACAGATATTTACAGAATTCATGAATAAGATGTCCTGGCAGGAATGAGAAGTAGACAGGAGTGGGGCATTTGTGTCACATGTGAGGCCTCCTCTGTGCCCAGGCGGGGTGGGGGGGCATGTGACATTGGCCCCAGAGTCTTGAAAGACCCATAACTATTTTCATCAGGTCTACCTTGTGAGGCTCTGTGCCCCAGGACTGGTGAGGGTCTTGGCATTGGTTGTGCAAGGCTGTCCTTAGCTAATTTGGCACACCGAATTAGCTCGGTTACCATTGGACACATTTGGTCTTTAATACCACGCCGACTCAGGAACCCTGTGCTGGGCCGAGTGGTTTTTGTTTGTTTGTTTGTTTGTTTTGTTTTGTTTTGTGGGGACACAGTCTTCTAAATATACATATCTTTGGAAAACAGGGTTTAAATGGCATGACTCCAGGTACTTCTTACCCCAAACTAGCAGTTTAAATTTTAAATGTACAGGCAATATTGGCCAAGAGGGATGGCATAGAAGGAATCAACCCAGAAGTCATGGGCATTTCTTCAGGAATTCTCCTATCACAACCACCCAGGGCTTGCCATCTTGGAACGTGACTGGGTCCATGTAGAGATCTTAACACCGAGAGTTTCTGCACTCCGGAAGTCTGTGATATGAAAAGTAAGTCAGGAGGTGATCACTCACTCCCTGCAGCTCCCCGGACACATTTAAAACAGAACAGGTTACTCTCCACCACCTGACTAGGAATGCAGCTCTCATGCTGAGGGAAGGACTCCTGAACCGCCTTTGTTTCTTTCCCAGGAACTCCAGGGGAGGTCCCAGCTGAGGACCCAGTGGTCTGGGCCAGTGATTAACCTTGGTGAGGTCTGGACCTTCTGACTTTCTCTGCTGTAGTTGGAATGACCTGAGGTTCCGCTTACAGGGAGAGTCATGAAGCCGCCTTGAGGCAAACTCTTCCCCTTCCTCAGACCATTTTCTGTTCTTTGTTCTTAGAAGAAATTGAGCTCTAGATATGTCTCACTGTTGGCTTTGTCCACAGGGCCTGAGGCAAGCGTTGCCGCTCAGGAGATAATTCAGAGTACTAACGGCATACAGATGCAGGTTAATTCATGTGCACACACACGAATTAAGCCGCAATTATCACAGGAACTATTTGCTAATGCTGGTTACCATTTGAACCATTACTCAGCATTGGTTACCAGAGACATCTGGTCAATATGGCTCAGCATGAGGCCTGCCTCTAGGACAGCCTTGGAAAGTAATGGAACCTTGAGTCAACATCAACACTTGCGTGTGCTGCTTCAATGTGGGAGGCGGGTCTCCCAAGGTTGGCCCCGGGAATGGAACAGGCCTGCTGGAAAAGGACACTCAGATCCCATCAGGGGGAGGAAAAGCCAGCAACAGATGCCACGTAACACCACTCCTTCTCCGCCTGGAAGACCAAGAATGTAACACACAAGGTATGTGCATTCCATTCACCAGCTCCCCGGGGGCTGGCTGCTGTGTGCCGGAGTGTGAGACTCAGGGGAGGAGAGGTAGACTGATAAGTGGCTTGTAAGACAAGAGCCACCCCACAGAAGCAGCTAGTTAACTCCCAGGCATAGAGGCTGATTCATGGTTGTGTCCTGTAGGAGTTCGTGCACGGAGGCCCCTGGAGGAAGCAGGCTTGCTGTCCCTTGTCGCAGACGAGGACGGGTCTGGGTGAGAGGAAGAGCGCTTCTCAGCAGCCAGAACTGCTCCACCAAGTCATGGGGTGGCCCGTCGGGGTGGCCACGGGGTCACAGGAGTGGCCCCTCTTCAGGACAGCATCTCGACAGCCTCACCCAGGAAGGCTTTACTGTGTGTCTTTTGCAGGAAAGGAGGAAGAGGCAGGTCCTCGGCAGTTCAGAGATGAGCTCAGAGGCCACATGGTGGGTCTGGCAGGGCGGGAATTAGAACCTGGCTATATCTGACTGTGGGTAAGGACACTCAGGACAAGGCAGGAGTGGGGGCAACAGAGAGGGGCAGTCATGATGGTACCACTGAGAGGGCTTCTGGGGGTACCGAATTCCTTCCACCGGAGAAGGAAATGGGGCCAGGGCCAGGAAGTGATGCCCGTCGGGTCCCCAGCGAACAGCCACGGAGCAGGGCAAGCGATGTGCTGTGCACCCCCAACAAGCACCTGATTCCCTGAAGCCCCCACCCCAGAGTTCAGCGGAGGTGGGAAGTGAGCTCCGCATTGCTCCTCCACCCCAGAGCATTTTCTCTGCCATCGTCTGGAGGTCTCAGGTGAGGGAGAAAGAAGAAGCATGGGTGGGTTGGTGACCGCCTGGGGGTGTCCAAAGGCCCTCCAGAAGGTGGTTTGTCCCACTGTCCTGTGGGGGAAAAGCTAGGGTTCCCACTGCTGGCCCCGGGTGCCACATCGCCCCGCCCCACCCACCTGTGTGCTCCCTTGAGGCCTTCTTGTCTGGCTGGCCATTCTCTGGCCCTACAGGCATCATCTGACTTCCCCGCTAATCCCTCCCCTGTGGACTTGCCCTGAGGTTTCCAAGCTGCCAGCCGCACGGGCTCCTGGCCACCAGAGAATGCAGTCGACGGCTGTCAGCATCCGTGCCCAACGCTGTGGCAGGCGCTGACATCCACGCTTCGATGTTGAGGTAGGAGGTGGGGCTCCCACGTTTGCCGCGAGGCAGGAAAGGATTGCTGGGAGGTGCTCCCCGGGCCACTGAGGAAAAGGGGAAAAGGCAGTGTTCATGCAGAGATGGCCCAACGTGACATCCCCCTGACAGCCTGGTGCGCCGTGCGTCAGAACCCAGTCCGAGGCGGGAGTTCTTGGCGGAGTATGTCATGGAGCCTACAACATGAGAAGACCTAGCACTTTTCCTCAGGGAGTTCCTTTTCCAGGAGGCTCCAGACACAGAATACACTGAAGTCCCCAGAGAACATCCTTGATGAGTACAGGGTCTCTGTGAGACTCGGTGGTTTTGACAGGACTGTTCACGTAATTGGCAGGTGCTAATTGAAAACGCAAAGCCCCTTGTTCAAAAATGAAGACTTCCAAGGTGGGGATAGCAGAGCATTCAGCCAAGTGCTGGGGCCTTCCAAACGTGGCGTTTTGCGTGACTGAGCAGGCGCAGACCCATGAAGCCAGCCTGGCTCTCCAGCAGGTCAGGAAGGGAGCCGCCCCTCCTCAGAGCCCTGCCCGCTCTTTCCCTCCTTGACCCTCAGAGAGTGGCCCTCCAGGACCAAAGTGGGATCACTCACTGGGGCTTGAGATCTTTTCTGGAAGGAACTTCTCAGGACAATGACCTCTCTCGTTTCCCAGGCCCCCATTCCAGACCCAGCTTCCTCAGGGCCCACCTAGAAATGTGGGCGGGTCCCTGCCCCTGCCCCGCACAGTGTCTGAGCGCTCCCGGCAACCTCGGCGACCTCGCACGTTTTTACCTTTGTGGGCAGTTTTCCACTCTGCCCACACCCCAACTGAGTGTGACATTTTACAGTCAGATTCCTCCCTCCCTCCCACAGGGCCTTCCAGGGGCGCTAATGAGGCCTCCCTTGGTTTATGGTAATGGCACCTCCTGTCCTCTCCCTCACATGGAGTGGAATGCGTCACACCTGGCCACCCCCAGATCCCCAGGCCCCTCCTCTTGAACCCAAACTCAGGTTACCCTCCCCGCCAGGCCCCCAGCCCCATGGCATATTTACAGAAATGCCACTCAGCAGAACAACCCAAATCAAATGAACGTTAACGGGAAAGCTGCTAGCTTCCAAATTAGCGGTGCATAATTAGTTTCATGCATAAACCTCTCGAAAGCACCGGGCGGGCGCAGGCTGGTGAGAGAGACAATTAGTTTTTGCGAGGATGAAGAGGAAGAGCAGGGAAGGAGGGGGGGAGAGTGGGGCGGGGGCAGTGGGGACCCCTGAGTGAAACGCAGGTTGCATCTGTCCAGCAAACCCCACGACCTGCCTGAGTGCAAAGCCCTTCTGGGGCTTTTAGGCCTCCAGCCTGTGGCTCGTACAGTCCCTGACCCAGGCCCAGCCCAGCCTTCCCAGAGCTGATCTGGCTACAGGACACACTCAGAAAGATCTTTCCAGGCCCCTGGCTGGGCGTCAAGGACTCTGCCTGGAGTGGGCCGGTGCTCTGGCTGGCCCGCTGTTCTGGGGGCGGAGGTGCAGAGCCTGGCCCGGCTAAGAATCACGGCCCCGTTGTGAACTGCAGAGCTCCTGGCTCTTTGTGATCCCAGCAGCCCCTGGAGGGGAGGCATCTCACAGACAGGGTATACCAGGCCCCCTCTGGAGGGGCTCTGGCTGAGTAACCATCTCCAGACTTGGAAACCCAGCCTGCTCAGCCCATTCCATACGAGTGACCTGCCCAGAGGGGGACCCTGGCTTGACGTCTTTGGATGCACTTCCGGCATAACTGCCTGCTTGGCACACACTCCCAGAGGGTACAAAGGCCCGCAAGGACTCTCCTTGGGTCCTCCTAAGTCCTTCAGGACACAGGCAAGCCCTGCCCCCCAGGGCTCCTCCAGCCACTCGGTCTAGGCCCCGCTGCGCACTCTTGCATCTCTGACCCTACTCAGCCCAGTGCACTTCCCTCTGTGGATCCATGGCCGTTCCAAGCCCTCAGCCCTGGCTGGTCCTTGACCTTTTCCTTCTGCCTTTCCCACCGCTGCCTCCCCAGGCCCCCTGAGAAGCTGGCGATGGGTGGGAATCTCTCACGGACTCATCGCTGAGGCAGGAGGATGAACTTGGGTGGCTCCGGCATGACGTTGAGCCGGGAGGAGTGGGCTCGGAGGTGGGCTGCGGAGTGTTACCCTCTTCCCTCACCCCTGACTCTCACCTTCGGAGGACGGTAGCCCCAACCTCGTCTCTTGGAAGATTGTCCACCTCCCGCCTCCACCCTGACCAGCCTATAAGTGACCAAGGGGCACAGGGCAGGACAAAGCAGTTCGAGGCACGGATGCCTTTCCCTGCGGTCCTGGGCCGGTGTTCCGCCTCTGCAGGCCTCACCTAGTTTCCTCATCGATCAGTTAGACGTACTAAGACCTGCCCTCCCTTCCTCCTCTAGGTTCTGTGAGGATCCGTGGCAGCAGGAAGTGGAAGGTTTTCTGTCAGGGCTGGCATGCTTCCCACTCAGGTGTTATGACTGAGGACACGAAGGCTCACGTGGGGAATGGCCCAGCCAAGAGCTTGGGATGATGGCTCGTGTCTCTCAGTCCGGGGTTCTGCTGGGTCTCTAGGCCCAGCTGCAGGGAGAGGCTGACGCCTGCCCGAGGAGAGCGCCTTACATGGAAGCATGCAGTCTTTATTGCTTATTATATATTATTTATTTAGTCTTAATTTATAATTGCATGATTGCCAGAGGATCTTAGTGCCATCGGGACAGAAATGTGCTGCCCAGTCCTCAATAAAGAATGCTTTTCCTGCCATAAATAAACAGAATATCCAATCAAGTACCCATCAAACCGCCTGGCCCTGGCACAAACAGAACGCCACTAATGAGACACAACATGCATTAGCTTAATGCTCTACCAGGGAAAACGAGCTGCCAGGCTGGGCCACAGTCAGGGACCGGAATGGGAGGGCCTCCGCGTGGGCCCCAGGGGGGGGGCGGCGCTCCGACTGCAGACACCCCCGAGGAACCGGTGCCCATCTCAGTGGGGTCACTGCTGCTGATCTGCTTCGCTTCAAGACAGCAGGGATTGGCTGCGAACCCCCGTGTTCCCAGTCCTGGGCTGGCCGCCGGGATCACCTGCCGGGGAGCCTCGTGTCTGTTTTGAGAGATACGACCCATGAGTACAATGGGGGTTAGATCACTTAGGGAAATGATGTCGCCCTTTCAGCAAGGGCCATGGGAGGTTGTTGGAATGGGTGGGGTAGGCAGAGAAGGCTGCTTGGAGAGGAAAGGAGTGAGCTCCTCCTTTGAGGACATGCAACAAATGGGGGAGAGCATTCAGATGGGAGCCGCAAAATGGGCATGGGCATAGAAGGAAGGACAAGCGCAGTATGTTGGCAGCAGAGATGGGTACCCAGAGGCTGGGGAAGACTCAGATGCTGGGAAGGGCTGGAGAATGCCGAACATCCAGGGCTGGGGTAGGAATCCGGACTTTGTTTGGTAGTGCCAGAGCACCACGAAGGTCCCAGCATTCTGGAAAGATCAGTGTGCCAGAGTGGAAACCACTGTAGACCAAGTTACGCCAGGCTCCCTCCCCAGTCATCTCTCTGCCGTCCCCCCTTCCCAGTCTGGCTGGGAGTCGGCTCCAGGAGGGGCCATCACAGCGCGCTCTTGCTCTCTGTCTGCTCTATCACTGTCAGCTGCTTAGAGCCAAGCCTGAGACGGCCGCCCTCCCCAGCAGAGCTGAGCTCCCCCAAGATAAGATGAATGTCTGCAGGCTGCAGAGCTGAGATGTTCTGGAGGAAGTGGAAGAGGAGGAAGAAGGAATAAACACCCATCACATTAATAAGAGTTTGGAAGAAGCGAGGGGCTGAAGCCAGGAGTCTCCAGATGGTGTTTAGTGAAATGACAGTTTGATGCTTAAGAGGAAAAATGGAACCATGATATGCTGGGAGCATCGATCTTCATGGGGGGGGATCGGGGAAAGGGGTGTGGGCACATGGAACCCGGTGTGAGGCCTGACCAGAGCCCACTCCAGGTCCCAGCAATGAGGGTGAAATCTTCCCAGATGTCCACAGAGGGGTTCCACCAAGTGGCTCTGGTCCTAAGGATTCAAGGACAGGGCCACTCACTTCCCAGTGTTATCACACGCCCTTGAGAACTTAGCAGGCTAATCCTGGTGCCAGTACTGGGCCCCCAGGGATGGGTAGGACCCAGCTCCTGCCCTCTAAGAACACACCATCCTGGGGAAGGACTGGCCAAGAGATCGTGTTTAAACTTTGATAACGGAGGTAGGCGCAGGAACTTCTGAGAATACAGGAGGGAGCCTCTTACCAGCCTCATCCAGACTGGGGAAGGCTTCCTGGGTAAGGTGAGGTCTAGGTGGAATTTGGAACACTGACCAAGGTCTTGTTCAGCAAAGAGCCTGGGCTCCAGGAGAAGGCCAGGCAATGTGAAGTTGCAAGGGGAGAGGGGAGGTCTTGGGAGCAGGGTGGCGGGGGTGGGGGGGTGGGGGGTGGTCCTGGATCCTGTGTCAGACTGAGTGGCAGAAAGGAGCTGGGCTGGGCTGAGTCTGGGAAGGGTGGAGGAGGGCTTGGATGTCACCTGGCAGTGGTGGAGAGTGAGAGGACTGCTCACCAGGAGTGTGGATGCACGAGCCATCCCCTCCCCTCATGCCCGTTTGTTTGCACAGCCCGTGTCACCGACGGTGGTCGGAAAGCTTCTCCTGGGCTCGCCTGCGGCTGTGCCTAAAATTCTGCCCTCGGAGTCCTCTTCATTTGGGTTAACTAGAGCACGATTTTAGCATCCACCTCTGATAGCCCAGGCACGTTCTCTGCTCTCCCTGGAGGGCGGCAGGAGCAGCAAGGCCCCGCTGGTGGTGCGATGCCATCTCCGGGTCCGGAGAAGTTCCACTGGGTGAACTTTGGGCAGAGCCAGGCACACAGCAGCTCTGCTGGTCGGCACTGGGGAGCCACGTCTCTGGGACACTCGGTCTGGCAGAGTCCTGGCCGCTGTGGGAGCTGGGGGGACAGAAGGGCTGATGCTGGGTGGGGGCCCCGGTGGGCAGACAAGGGAGGGGAGCAGAGAGATGGGACAGGGGGAGGGTGAGGCAAAGAGAGTCAGGGAGGAGTTCCAGGCTCTGAATCCATTCTGGTTCAATTTCCCCCAAGTCACACAGCTGCCAGGTTCAGACAGATGCTGTGATTAGCATTTTAATGCATTTCAGAGGACCTTGTCCAAACTGCTCTGAAAATCAGAAATCAAGAGTTTATCTTCAGCTGTCCCTGTAGAGCTACATTCTCTTTTAGTGCCAGAAGAGCCCGAGGAAAAGCGTGTGTGCACATGTACGTCCGTGTGCCTACGCGTGGGCATGTGCCAGAATGCCCGTGCGTGCACGAACCCAGCGTGTGTGCGTGTATCCGCATCCGTGTGCACACGTACATTTCGCACATGTGTGCTTCATCTACACTGCCTTTGCAAGTGCGACTTCATTCGGGATCACTCACGAGGAAGAGGGGGAGCTGGATGCTGGCTGAAAACAGGTCAGGACTGAGTGACTCGGGCTGTCAGGGCGTCTGGGCCTCAGGTAATGGGAAATGCATTTCAAATGCGGCTGGGGCTGCTTGGCCAGGTCCCAAAGCCATGTTTTCAAACAACACAGGCTAGCAGCATTTTGATGCAATGTGGAACTCCTGCCGTTGGAATTCCTCTCCCCTTGGACAGTACTAGTATCCCTGGCCCAGGCTTGAGAGGTTTCTGGAGCCTCAGATGGGGGATGGAGCAGCTCCTACTGGGTCAGCAGAAGGTGGGATTGGGACTGGGAAGCCTGAAGCTCCTCATGACACATCCTGTATGTCGTGGGGCCCCCTCACCCCTTCTTCCTGCTTCCCAAGGTTCTCCTCCTGCCATCCCCAATCTGGCTTCACGTCCCATCTGTCAGGGCTGTCCTGCATCTGGCTAGATGTCACCAGCCTTTCAACTAGCTTCAGGGTGAAGGCACGCTTTCTCCTTCCTTCCCTTGTCATCCTTCCTGGATACAACCCCCTTGATGTGTATCTCTCAGCCCCAAACACAGATTTCTAGGACCATCTTCCCAGCCCAGGGGAAGGCACCTGTTCTCCTCCCAAGACTGTGTCAGCTATTAGGGACCTAGGTGACATCCCTGGTTCCTCTGGAGTCAGCTGAAATTCCAGATCTTTAATTCCGGCCAGATCAGCTCCCCCGCTGTGTCACAGGGCAGGGGTATCCACTTTTAGTCTCCAAGAGTCCCTCAGAGTTGCTCTGAACTCAACCTGGATGGCACAGACAGTAATGGTAGTGGGGGGATACGTGCATTGGGAAGGGGGCAGGGAAGCAGCAGACAGTTCCTTGTGAATTTGTTTAATGTAAATACATCCTCTATTTATCTTTAGCTGTTAATAAATTCATGCATTATTAGAAAATCCCTCATACCAGCAGACCCGCTGCGTTAGATCAGCTCGTTTTAAGAGATTTCCTGTTGGCAGGATTCAAAGCCCACACCTGCAGCCGGCCCAGGCACAAGGATTTAACTGAACGCCACAGATAATTAGATCAGTTAACCTCACAAATTAAAACAAGCACATCGTATTAGCTCAGTTTATCCTAAAAGAAAATATTAAGTTCCCCCAGATAAATCGTTTAATAAGAATAGAGGAAGATGGCACATACCGTCTCCCTAGAACCCACGGGCATGAGCCCAGGAAGGCACCAGCGGCCGCAAGAGGATCGGTTTGCCTCCATCGCCTGATGCGTGCCAGGCTGGGCTCTTGCCCCACGGTCTCAAGGGCTTCGAGCAACCTCAGGCAGGGTGTGAACGCGAAGCACACGAAATAATGCCAAACTCCGTGGGGTCTGAGAGGCGTGAGGGGCATCCGTAGGACCTACCCTATCCTGTCTCCTCGTAATGCAGCACCATCCCCAGTGAGACCATGGGGGTGCTGTTAGAGAGTGGGGGTCCACTCCATCCGGGGAGGCTTTCAGGAGAGGCTGAGACCCCCATGCCAGGTTCCTTCCATCTTTGAGACGTGCACTACTTAAGGAGATGGTTGCCTTCTGAAAATTCTGAACTCTCCAAGTCGGATGAGAAAGAGGTCAATTCTTGCAAAATCGGTGGGGCCAAAAATGTTGATCAGCAAATAAATAGTGCAGAATTGTTGTCTGCAGGGATATGTCATCTACCTCAGAGAGCGACAGTGTTTGCAAGTGGCTTACTGGTGCTTGCTGTCACACCATCACGGTGCTAATCACACATGCTTTGTATCTGTTCATTAAAGCAGGCTTGGCAGGACATTCACTTGGAAGCACTGTTGGACTGTCTACTGAAAAGTAATCAAACCGCACTGAGCACACCCCATAATATGATGCTAATGGAAACGGGTGTCCTCCCCAGCTCTTCTGAAGGTGGGCGTACTTACCAGATTTCTCCGCCACGGGGCTCCGGGAGATGAAGGCTGGGATCTCAGGGAGAAAGGGCACAGATGTGGCATCTCGGCAGTGTGCCCCGTGTCCATGGATCCTCACAGGCTATGTGCTGTCTCTGGGCTTCTGAGTCCCCCTTGCAGAATGGGGGCACGGAGCAGGGGACGCTAAGGCACCACTTTAATTTCTGAGCTTCTCGGGCCCTCAGGAGGAAAACAGGGTGGAATGGACGGAACTCTACTAGCCTGAGAGCAGGGACGGGTTTCCTGATAGTGTTGGACACAGAACAGGGGTGCCCAGGGCTCCACAGCTGGGAGGAACACTGAAATCACCCAGGGAGCATTTGCAACATATGGATTCCCAGGCTGCTCCCTGACTTCACGCCCGCGCATGTGCGTGCCTGCGTGTGTGCATGTGTGTGTCTGCACGTGTGTGTGCCCATGCACATGTGTTGATGTGAGATGTTGAACCTCTTCCTCAGCACCTGTTACAAACCTGACTATCTCAGAACCCTCGAGGTGCAGTTAGGTGGTTTAGGAACCTCTCCAGAACTCTCCTCCAGGTGAGACCTGTCCCCTAAGCCATGGTGGGGGTGTGGGCAAAGTGCCAAGATCCCTTCACCAGCTTCCATGTCCTAGAGGGAGCCACGTTTCCCCGATGGCCCCCTCCAGCAGGCTTTTCAACACCGAGTGAGTGGCCTCCTGCCAGCTCGTGCCCCAAGTGTGCTGGCCTGGCCCACTGAGGCTGCTCGGCAAAGAGAGACTCTGGAAGGCTCTCTACTCTCTCAGACTCTATTCCTGATGCCACTCTCCCACTTCTGGCCTCTCGCTGGACAGGCCTTTTCCCTCCAGACCATGCTGCCTGTCATGGGGAAGCCGTCATTCTCCTACTCAGGAAGCTTTAATGGCTCCCAGGCACTGAAAGAAAAGAGAGCAAGTTGCTCCGTGGGACATTCCAGGCCTTCCCGACTCGGGTCCCGAGCCTCCTCTGCCTTTCCCCGTCCCTTCTCTCAGGGCTTCCTGAGCTCCCGCAGGACAGGGGTGGCACAGCCTCACTCCCTCCCTTCCTGTGTTGTGCGTGCTCTCGCCCCAACGGAATGCTGTCTCCAGCCCCTCTCCAGGGACCCCGATCCTGCCCGCGGTCCCAAGGCAGTGCCCTCAGCACCCAGGGTGGGCTCATGGAAGACGCTGGGTAAACAAGCCCCGGGGCCTTGCAGGGCTCCCAGACTACTCAGAGCGCGAATTGCAGTCCAAATTCACAATCCATTGTCCTGTAATTGCTTGGCAGGTACATCTTTTCTCCTCTGCGGGAGGGAAAGCCCCAAGGGGCAGCAGGGTTCTCGGCCTCTCCTCGCTCCCACCTGCCAAGCTGCACCTAGCACAGGGCCGCGCTCCTGGTGGGTGCTCAGGAAACACTTACGAACTGAATTAAAAACCTTCTCTCAGGCCGTGAGCAGTCCCAGCTGTCGGATGCCAGCTGTCAGGGCTGCTGGGAGAGGCCAAATGCATATTCATTTCGGATCCCTGGGTCGCCCTGCCTGGAAGGGCCTCCTGGACCATGCGAAACGATGTGGCTGCCGGGGCACGAATCTGCTTCTGCTCTTACTGGTTTGGGTGTTAAGTCTTCGGGGCTCCTGCTGCCCAGTTGCCAGGGGGCTGCCCTTGTTTGGGGTGAGGCTCTGTAATTGGGGAGTGGTGAGGCAAGTACGGAGCCCTCCAGTGTGGAGCGGAGCATGGGAACCATGAGGACAGACTTCGCCCACACCTCTCCCGGGGGCACAGAGTAGTGATCCTGAGTCTCTTTCTTCCAGCACAGCCAGGCCTTGGCAGGGAGAGGAGCAGCAAGCCAGGGATCTTCCTGCCACTCTCACACTTGGCTCCCGTGCACTGGGGTTTGTCGGTCTCCCCGTGTGGCCAGCCCGGTGCTAAGCTATGCAGCCGGGGTTCTTGTGACTACGCCTCATGTGTCAGTGGTGCACCAGATCATGGCAGACAGGGGTGGGGACAGATCAGAAGGAGCCAAGCAGGGACACTTGCCCCTCTGGAGGGGAACGTGGCCACAAGGATAGCCATAGCCACGCAGAGACCGTCACACATCTCCTACGTGGACGCAGCGAGCTGGGGGCTTTGCAGGCTGGACCTCACACTGTGCAGAAACAGCCCCAGAAGAAAGGCACTACTGGCATCCCAGGGTTGAGATAAAGCACGGAGAAGTGAAATGAATTGCCCAAGGTCACACAGTTCAGAGTGGAGGAGCTGGGTTGGCTGAAATCGGGGCGCGAGCCTGCCCAGCGGCACGGTGGGCTCTAAATCCTGGGGGCCTTCAGAGAAGGGAGAGATTGGAAGGGCAGAGTCTTCGGAAGGACGTCCTCCTGGATTGAGGCTGGGGCACGCAAGTGGGACAGTGGGGCTTGGCCGGGGCTTCAGACAGGGACAGGAGCTGTGGGGCCTTGTATGATAGAGAAACAAGTAAAACAGGGAGACAATCATGGGATCTCGGCTCGCAGAGGAGTGATTTAATCCGACGTGGGAACTGCCTGCACTGCCCTCCTCCACCCCCAGGCCACTCAGATTCAGTTTGAACCCTTCTGTGGCCAGAGGCTCACTATCTGTTGGGACAGTTTCTGCCACTGGGGGTTGGGGAGGGCTTGGTGGGCCTTCCTCAAACTGCTGGCAGAGGCCATCGCTGACCTTTTCCTTCCCTGCTCAGTCTGCTGGAGCTGAAGCTAATCACCAGTGTTTAAGTTCTCTTTTTCTCAGGCAGGATTTACACTGAGCCCGCAGCCTCACTCCACACCCCCTACAACAGGCCGGAGGGGTGCGCTTCAGTTCTTTTGAAAAACAAAGTGGTCACGGTTGTTGCTGGCCCTGAGAACTGGCTGGGCCACTTTCAGAAGGTATGCATGCAGCGTGACAGCAGACAAAGGGGTGGGGGGGGGACAGTCATGGCATGCCGTGATGGGGGACAGCTGTCTGTAGGCACAGTGGTCTTTGATTCTTTAATATTTAAGCCAAATCCAGAGGCACAGAGAGATACAAGTTCAAGGAAGACACAGATGGTAAAAATAAGGGGCTGAAATCCTCCTCCCTCGCTGCGAATCCCATGGAATCGGAAACCATGTCAGTGGTTGAATAAACGTGCTGAGTTAGCAGTGCCATGTTGAAGAAACATCTCTCGAACACACTGCGAAACTCCTCTTTCTGACTCAGCCTCCTCATACAAGCAAACCCTGCATGTGTGTGGGGTGCAGCTGCTACTCTGGCCCAGCTTGCTTTTCTGTACCCCACACCCATCTCTAGGAGGGTGGGGCAGCAGACTTGGCTGGCTCCTACCCCGTATCCATCCCCTCTTCTCCTTCGTGAACCAGAGTACAAGGTTTTATTCATAGCAGATCTGAAATCCCCTTTCCCTGCTGCCTTGCAGCTAAGGTGACCACAGGACACAGTTCTGGCCAGTGAGACATACACTTAAGTCTACTGGGAAGGGGCCTCGGGGAAACCTTTTGCATTTTGGATAAAAGGGATAGACGCAGCTGCATTTACTCTGCTTGATTGTGGATGTGATGCATGGAGCTGCGGCAGCCATTTTATAACCATGAGGGAAGAGCCACTGACATTGTTATGCTGCCAAACCTCAGAATCTGTGATACGCAAAAAACCCAAGCTCCATTTGTTGAAGCCACGGAAGTCAAATGTATTTCTAACTGACAGGATAGTGATTGCAACTGAGGTTCAAAGAGATTAAGTGGTTTCCTAAGGGCATACCATTAGGATCCAGGCAGAGCTGAAGCTGGAATCTGATACTGCTTTCCACACAAATTAATGCTTTCCAATCTAAAGGCAGATCTCCTCTGCGGTGACATGTATAGGGCCTTGCCCTGCCTCATGTGGACCCCGGGGGCTCTAGCACTGAGGCCAGAATCTCCTGTGGGAACAGCTTGGTCTTGGCCTTAGGTGACAGGGACTGAGGAAGAAACACTATTCCTGCCCATTGTGAAGCTCTGGTTTTCTGCACAGCTGGTACCACGGGATTCAGTAGAGGGTGCACGGGCCTTGGAGCCAGACCTCTCCCTGGCCACATGACCCCAAGAAAGCCCATTCACCTCAGAGTCCTCTTCCATAAGACAGTGCTAGCAATCCTTACTTGAGAGCCCCAGTGCGATGCTACCTGGGCCCATAAGCGGGATCATCCTTGTGATGTGTCTGGCACATGGTGAGCACCCAGTGAATGGCTGTTGTCATCATGGCTCGAGAGACAGGCCTCTGTCATCCTCCCTCCTATTCGAGAGTATGGAGTCAGGAGCCAGAGCAGATCTGCAGCAAATTCAGGCAGTGCCCTGCCCGTAGCTCCTTGCTCTCCTCACCGTCAAGACCGTGGCCTCCCTTCCAGCTGCCAGCATCTGCACCTCCTGTCTGAGGGATTTCTTGGATCAAGGCGCCCACTCTGTCCACCCATGTGGCCAGCCACGGAGAGCTGGGGATTTCCTGGTCCCCGCACATTCTCAACCAAAGACTGGTGGGAATTGGGTGGGTGACTCTGGGCAGTGTGACCCACATTGGGGCTAGAGGTCCCAGTGGGACTAAGTACCACTCACGGTGGAAGCTAGTCTGTCTGATGGACACACACTTGATCGATCTCTTTCCCTCCTGTCATACTTTCTCACTTTCTATTCATGTTTCCTGGGGTCACTATCCAAAAAAACCACTTGTACGCAAACGCTTGTCTAAGAGTCTGCTGCTGGGAGCATTCAAAAGAACATATTATCTTTCAGAGCCTGAAGTTAGGCCAGTGGCCATCAAATTTTTGTGCACACGAATCTTCTAGAGCTCTTGTTAAAATGCAGTGGGGTACAGTCTCAGTGATAGGACTCAGTCCAGGGTGGGGCCCAAGACTGCATTTCTTTTTTTTTTTTTCCTTTTTTTTTTCTTTTTTTGACAGACAGAGATCACAAGTAGGCAGAGAGACAGGCAGAGAGAGAGAGGAGGAAGCAGGCACCCTGCCGAGCAGAGAGCCCGACTCAGGGCTCGATCCCAGGAACCCGGGATCATGACCAGAGCGGAAGGCAGAGACCTCAACCCACTGAGCCACCCAGGTGCCCCCAAGACTGCATTTCTAAAAAGCACACTGACATTGCTGACACGCAGGTCCCACAAACACACTTTGGCCAGGGCGTGGACTCCAGTGCTGCTGACCCTGGTCAGACAGAAGGGAGACCTGTGTGGCTTAGAGCAACCTGGGAGAGCTTGCTAGAGGAAGTGGGGGAGTGGTGCTTGATGCTAAGTCTTGGAGCCCTGGGAGGACTGTGGGGGTGAGCAGCAGGAGTCGGGCTTTTCCAGGGAGGAGGGAAACAGGATTGCTGGGCCTGAAGCCATGCCCAGAGTGAGCAGAATGTCAGTGTGACTCATCTGCCTGTGACTGGGGCCTGCAGGATGTCGGGGCGGGAGGTTCTGCAGAGCAGCGGTGCAAGGAAGGCCTTCTCATCCCTAACGTGAGAAAATCCAGACTCCTGGCTCCCCAAAGTCTTCTTTCCTTACTACCTTTCTCATTCCCCTCCCTTGTACACACTTGAATTCTATCTCCTCTCCATGAAGCACTTTCTGGTCATTCCAGGTCATAGTCATCTTGCTCTTTTTTTTTTAAGATTTTATTTATTTATTTATTTGAGAGAGAGAGAGAAAGAAAGAGAGCGCGAGCAGGAGGAGGGGAAGAGGGAGAGAGAGAGAAGCACGCTCCTCACTGAGCAGGGAGCCCCATGCGGGCCTCCATCCCAGGACCCTGAGCTCATGGTCTTAGCTAAAGGCAAACACTTAACAGACTGAGCCACCCAGGTGTCCCATCTTGCTCTTCTGAAATGTAACAGGACATATGGTCTAAACTACACATTTGATCATTTTATATTTTAATTGTCCTGTGACTATTTCACATATGAATTAGGAGTCACCAGATTTTACTGTAACAATGAACCCTGTGGTCATTCACACTGACATTGCTGTTTCAGCATTCATCATAATACTTGGATTATTTATAGCAATCCACAGCATATAAAGGTCTTACACATACGATTTTCATTATAGAATTAAGAGACAGGTCCAGAAAGGTCAGGTGGTTTGTCCTAAGTCATCCAGCCAGTGGGGTAGAGGGTGACAAGTGCGATAAGTGGGTGGCGCGGAGCATTTGGCATCATGTGGCCTCTTCGCTGAACACAAGAGTTGGGCGCACCAGGCTCCCTTGCTTTGTGCCGCCTCAGCCACAGGGGAGGAAGCCACTTGCCTGGTGCCCCCTGGTGGTCTAGTTGAGAACACTGCCAATGCCTTTGATCAAAACATATTTGAACCATAATAAATGGGGATGCTGACAGACCACATCCCCTGAATTTCAGCCCTTTTCTCTTTACAACAAGAATTTTCACGAATAATTGAAGAATGAGGAGCCGCAGTGCTTTCTGCCAGCAACACCTCGGGTTGCCCATCTTTGTGGGGACATGGCAAATGGTAATGGTAATGACTCCAAACTGGAGTCAAGAGTCACTTGCCAAAAACATGGGGACATGTTCCCACCTAGGCCAGTGTGGGCAGTGCAGGGGAGGCAAAGGCCTGGGTGGGAGGACTCTGAGATGTCTCTGTGCGCAGGGGAGTGAAGAGTCTGCATAGAAGCGAGGGAGGTGGACTGGGGCCAAGGCCTGGGGTGGGGGAGGAGAGGCAGGAACAGAGGGTGCCTATCTCGTGCTTGCTGTCTGGATTTCAGGCATTTCTGACTTCCCTCTGGGAACTCTGGTGTTCCCTTCTGCTTGATGGACTCTCAGCCCCAGCCCTCCTATCCGTGGTGCGGTCTGAGAGGCTGCCAGATCTGCTTCCTGGCACGATGGGGATCCTGCAGAGGGAGGAGCTGGAGAAACCCCACACGTGGGTGGGCTGCGGATGCCTGGTTTCTGGTCCCCGCTCTGCTTCAAGGAAACCTGCAACTCCTTCCTCTCAGATCATGGGTTCCCACTTTTGGAGATATTTCCTTCCTGCCATGGAAGAGCCATTCGTTTGTCCATTTCTCTGGGTTTTAGGTTGAATCATGTTCCCCCCAAAAGATGTCGAAGTCCTAACTGCCACCCAGTACTCATGAATGTGACCTTATTTGAAATAGGGTCTTTGCAGAAGTAATCGAGTTTAAGATGAGGACATGTGACTGGTGTGCCCTTATCAGAGGGGAAGCTTGGACACAGACACACATACAGGGAAGGTGATGGGACGCCACAGAAGAACATTATCTACAAGCCAGAACACCTAAGGCTCCCAGAAATGAGGAGAGAGGCCTGGAACAGACTCTCCCTCATAGCCCTCAGTAGGAATCAACCTTGCCAACAACTTGATCTTGGACTTCTAGCCCCAGAACTGTAAAACAACAAATTTCTGTTATGTAAGCTCCCCAGTGTGGTACTTGGTTTCAACAATCCCCAAGCTAAGACACTCAGGAGGAAGAAGGACAGCAGGACTGGGGAGCTGGAGGTGGGCAGGGATCTGGCTTGTGACCCCAGCGCGGAAAGGAAAGCAGAGACGCACAAAGGTGGCAGGGGCTAGGGGAGAAGATGCACGTGCCGACACGACCCAGGCTCACTGCACAGAGACAGGCGCCAACCCCGGGCCCAGAGGACAGACAAATGGAAATACACCATATCTCTAAAATGAAACTCTTTGATTGCGCCAATCACCAGAAGTTGTAAAACTACCCTGAAGAATTAACAGCCTCCGTACATGCTAACTACATCCATCATAAATTCGTCTTTAGTTTCTGTTATCATATCACTGTCTCTGGGGACCCCTGGCTTGTCATCATTTGCCCTTTATAATTTATTCATCTTGTTCTTGCCTGCATCCTTTCTACTTATCATTCATCTTTACAGTTGTACATAAAATTGGATGGATCCTTCCATAGCACGGTTGTCAGGAGGGAGATGGGGCTCATCAGGAAGCCCCAGGAAAGCTGGAGCAGGTCCCGCTAGAGTCTTGGAGGGTGTCAAGGTGGAGACAGGGTGCACAGAGGGAGAAAGAGGGAGAGCCAGAGGGAGGGAGGCGGAGAGGGGAGAGCCAGAAGAGGCAAGTGAGAATGATAAATGAAGACAGGGTAGAAAACAAAAGGGGGAAAAGAGGAAGAGAAAAATGACCAGGAGGGAGAGAAAGGTGGAAGAAACAGGCATAGAGAAAAGGGAGAAAGAGAAAGAATGGAAGACAAGACGGGACTCAGGCAAACAGAGGAGGCATCCAGAGCCTGCGGGAGCCAGGGGTGGGGGGGGGGGTGCAGCTAGAAATCCAATTAAGGTTGTTTTGTTTTTTAATTTTCCATTTTAACATCTTTCCTGGTATATTCAAAGAAGGTAACACTGAATTTCCCTAGGAATGACTGGTCCTGAGTTGCGGGGACCTGCGTCTGGAGGTGTGATGGCAGTGATGTTACATGTCTAGTGGGCTGAACCCAAGGCTGGGGGTGGGAGACAGACAGAGAGCAGTGTGTTGGTTTGCTTTGTATTCTTGGGTTGCCAGAGTGAGAGCACAAAAGCCAATCTTTAACTAGTGAATTGGAACTTTAATGTTTACCAAGCAGATACAGCTCCCACTCTCCCCACGCCCTCCTCCCCTTGCCAGCTCACTCTCTTCTTCTCTTCCCTGTCCGCTCCTTCCTCTTGCTGTTTCCACAAGCCTCCTGCTAATCGAACCTAGCTTTTCCCCCTTAGCAGCCCTGGCGAAGAGCCCTTTCTGCTGTCAGAGGAGCAAAGTGCTGGCCACTACTGGCCATGTTGCCTGGTTTTCCTTATCCAGTCTCTCCCCAGAGGCCCTATGTTTCTAACTTTGGAAACAGATGGGGTCTTCCTGGAAGACAATTGCCTGCAAAGTCCCAAAGGCACAGGGGCTGAGACTAAGGAGCAGGGGCCTATTTTAAGGAACAGAATTCTTCCAAGAGGTCTCCTATGCATACTCAGGCCCCAGGGAACTCTCTGAGTGGACCCCTCTGGCCCAGCTCACAGCTCCTGACTTGTCATTCATGCCTTGTGTTCAAGGCTGATTCTCAGACCAGTGCGCTCATCTCAAACACCTGTCCTTTTCCTGACTCCCTATTCCCAGCCTACTCATATCCTGGACAAAACCTTGAGCTATTCCTATACCCCACAGTCATCTGGATCCCCCCAAAAGCAACTGGTAGTGCTAAAAAAGATAGGTGGGTGTCCTGGTGCTGGTCCTGGCTTGGCCATTTCTTAATTATGTGACTTTGGACAAATTGCTTAATCTAAGCCTGGGTTTCTACACGTGTGTAGGGTAATCCTGATAATTTCCTCTTAGGGTAGTTGTGAAGATAAAATGAGGTAAAGGAGGTAACATGCTTGCTTCCTGTCCATCAGATAGTAATGCTTAAATTAATAAGTTTTAGTTGTTATTATCGAGCAACTGTCCACATTACCCATTTTATAATAGCCTGCTGCCTTGTAGTGTTGATATTTTTGTGCATGTGTGTGGCTTCTGCCTCTAACTTGATGGAAACCTCCGAGAGGGATAGGGATGAGTTTTTCTAAACATGTATTTGCCAGGATGCCTAGCACAGTGCCGAGGACACACTCAGGAAATGCATGTTGATGGATTGAGAAACTGTCCCATGTTGGCTGTACCCTACAAGTAGGGTAACAAATGTTGGATATGAAAGAGGGTGGGCTGAAGAGGGGTAGGGGGCCGGGAAAGAGCAATCAAGAGTGTGAGGAAGACATAGAGATGGAGAGTTTAGAAGAGTGGAATCACTCTGCCTAGATCCTGGCAGAAGATACTTCTTCAAAAGGACCCTGATGAGCTTTTGTGGTTTAATAATCTCATTTTAACCAAGTCATGCTGAACTCAAAAATAATAATCCATTTGTGACACTGGTCCAGGAATATTTCCATCAGCCATCCCAGGAACTTTGGTTAGGGTGGTTCCCAGGGACAATGACCTCTGACTTGCAAGAATAGCCATTGTGGAATGGTTTCTGAGCTTCCACTCACCCCAAGAGAAATGTCAGTTTCCTTCTCAGTCCCTAAATGAAGGCCCATATTGAGGGGGCATCTCTAGTTTTACCTCTGTTGTTTTGTTGTTGTTTTCGGTGATGGTGATGTATGTGTGTGTGTGTGTGTGTGTGTACAATGGTACTGTTCTCCTTGCTGCCGACAGGCAAGCCCTGGAACTTGCTGGGAAACAGGATGGGTTGCCTGCACTATTTTCTCCCCTCTTTTTCTTTTCAGTGAAAAAGTGGAGGGTTGGTTTTAATGGACTGATTTTAATGGATTTTGAAGTCTGGAAAAGTGCCTAAATTGCTGAGGTTACCAGTTTTCTAGGTGCTTTTTTCAATTGCTTTCTTCTTAGTCTGACACAGAGTGTGCTCACTGGGGCACCTAATGTGGTCAAGCCAAACAAGAAGAGGTCTCTCTCTGCGCCCCCGCAACCAAACAGGTGGCCAAGAGCACAGTCTCAGCTGATGGAAATACTCCTCATTTGGTTAGGGTGACAGCATTTTGCTTGGTCCTGTCCCTGCATTTGCTAGCATCATACTTTCTCTGATCTCAAAGGAGAGAACCACAATAATAACACCAGTTCTGCTTTCTGGAATCCACTTTAAAGCATAATTTTATTTGGTCATTTTGTTTTTCATTTGTTTCCATGTGAATGTGGGTGGAGACCATAGGCCCTGGGAAGTTTGAGCTTCAATCTTGTCTTTTCTCTATGTCCCTCCACCCTGTTCCCTGCCCACCCACCCCCCAAGGCTGTGCCTTCCCTGAGAATTGTGATGAGGTCTTTGAGGCCACGAGTCTCCCTGTGAGGCCTTTGAAGAAAGAACAAGCATTCCAGGCACTGCACGGGGACTCCAGGCTATGTTTTAGCCCCACCATTGGCTTCTCCTCACCCCTCCCATCTCCCAACATACATTCACGTTTCTTTTTGTCCTTTCTCCCAAACTTGCCCAACTTGTCTTTGTGATTTCAGAAAAATGCCACTGGATCTCCCAGTATGAAGGATTAGCGCAGATTATGGGGAACAGTGTTAATTATCGGCGGAAGGGGGGCTGGCGCGTCGCTCCAATGTGCTCCTGATTTCCCCTGGGCCTTTCTGCCTGGTAATAAGCCTGCTTTAATCTGGCAGGCCCCTTGGTGAAATCAGCACCACGGACAGTGGTATTGATTGCTTCTGAGAAACCATCACAGCTGCTCAACCAAATTACCTTTGATATGTGACCTTTAATGTAATTACTGCAACATCAAAGTATTTCTATAAATTATTAAAGAACTAATACACTCCATCATTTAGCTCTTCTATTATATGTAAAATAAACAACCACAAGTTAATGTTAGATCCTGAACAATCCACACTTGCTAATGAAATTCTCCCAGTCCCCTTTCTCTCCCCCTTCAAAATCCTGAGTGTCTCCCTCCCACCTTCTCTTTCTCTTTCTCCATCTAATTCCCAGCTTTTAGCCATCACAAAACTCCCCGGCAATCTCTCTCAGGCTGATGAAGGGCCTCCCAAAACAATACGGTATTTTCTTCCATTTGGGTGGTTCTAAAATATCTATCACAATCTCCCCCAAAACAAAGTACTATAAACACTTTATTAATCAGCACAAACCTTTCTCAGAAGGCTTTGATTATCTTACAATATGGCTTTATGCTTCACACATAACATGGGGCGATGTGGAGCATATTTCTGCCATCTTACAGAGGGCACCCAGAAAGTAATTACTATAATATATGTGCGTGTAGCCGCGCCACTAAAAAACCAACTGGGGAATGGCCACCGTGCCAGAGCTGGGCTCCACACAAAAACCTGTGCGGTGCACGATTTCCATACATTTGCATCCGCGGGTATGTTATTAAGATGACTCAGCCCCGTGCTTTGCAATCACAAGTACCAAAATACAATACAAAGGCTGTCTTAATGGAAGGAAGGCCCTCCCCTCCCCTCAATGGGTAAAGAAGGATCTGTGATGCAAAGGAAAGCTGCCCCGACCCAGGGTTGCATTTTCTGTCTACCTGGTTAACCTTTCCCGCTGTGGGGCAGAAATGGAAACGTGTGTTTACATACGGGTTTGCTCGGTAAGAATGTAAACATGCATGTGTAAACACCGGTAAGCACACACACAGAATACACGTGCTCCCCTGCAGTGTCCATTGTATAAGCTTAACCACGGTATATTTGCAAATTCTTTAAATAATGCCCACCAACAGTCACATCTTTCCATTTATCTTTAGATACTCGGTGAGCCGTATATCTACCCCCCCCCCCCATCTCTCTGAACCCACAGGAGAGACCGCGCAGACCCTTGACCCGAGGAACACTTCTTATTTTATGGTGATGAACTAGCCGCGATAATAGCCATGGCTGATATCACACCCAGTTAGGGGGGCCATAAATAATTCTCTTCTCCCCCGCACAGAAGCTATAAACCAGGGCTGAGGCGCGATAGTTTATCAAAGACGAGGGCTGGCTCCTTAAATAAACCGCGGTGATCTCACTTGCGGCGCCGAGCCTGGGCGAGGAGGCGCCCCCTCCCGCCCCGGCCCCCACCCCCGCCCCAGGAACAGTCCGTGTCCGAAGTCGATCCGCTGGCGCTCGGGCGGCCCCGCCACTGGGGGCCCCGTGGGGCCGGCGGAGCCTGCTCCGGGCTCCGGGGACCCAGGGCACTCTGCGTCCCCGCCCCGGCTGCCCGCGCGGGAAGTGCGCGGAGCAGGGACCAGATCGGAGGCGTCGGGAGGGCCAGGGGAGGAGCCGCGCCCCAGCTCCGCGGCCACGGCCGCGTTCGCCCCCCGCCCAGGATTCCGTCGGGCCTGGACGGCGGGCTGAGGAAGCCGCGGGGCAAGCTCGGAGACCCGCGCCCACGCTCCCTCGTCCCGGCCCTGCGCTTCCAGGCTTCTGGGGGCGCCGGGGGCGGCGCGCCAGCTCCGGAGCGGAGGCAGGCGCGCGCCCGGGGCCCGCGATCCCCCCCGCCGGCCGCGACGCAGCCCGGCCTCCTGAAGTCGCCCCCTGTCGGCGCATCGGTCGCTCGCGCCTCGGCGGGCGCCACTTACCCCGGGCAGAGTCTTCTGCTCGTGCAGCGCGCTCTGGGCCTTCAGCGCTGACTCACGCTCGCAGTAGGTGAGGAAAGCGCAGCCTAGGGAGGGAAGCAAGCGCCGAGAAGGGTCAGTGGGGCGCCCCCGGGCCGCCGACGCGCCCTCTCGCCCGCCCTCCAGTCTCGGCCCCTCCCCGCTCTGGGTCCCTCTCCCCACCTCTCTCTCTCCTGTGCACTCCACTAGAGCTTTCTTGCCTCTCCGTTTTCCTGTCTGTCTGCTTTTTGTCCCTCGCGTTGCTTTTCTGTTTTGCTCACTCGCCGAAGTCTCCCCACCCTGCATCTCCCCCCCCCACGCCCCCGCCCCCTCTCCCCGCGGGTCCCTTCCTGGTCCCTGTGCCCTGTGCCTCGGCCTCTCCCTCCCTTCTTCTCTCCCTTCTTCACCCCCCTCCCCCGCTGTTTTGTCTTAGCTCCACACCCAGTACCTCCTGGAAGGGACAGCTCCCAGCCCTCACCCCCCCACTTCCAGTCACATTGCGCCATGAACTCGTTCTGGCCCCTTCCGGAGTGCTGCTGGCTGCTCCATCAGGGATGATGGAAGGACCCTCGAGACCTGCCCCTACCAAATAAAGTCTCCATCTGTAGGGAGGACCCTAGGCCTGTCTGTACTAATAAAGTGAGTGGGGCTGTCCATGTATCCCCTGCCACCCCATGTGCAGTGACATCTTCACACCCCTCCAGTTAGAGGGCTTCTTGGGCATATCCAGCCCACCAACGCTCAACAGGAGCTGAGGCCCACTCTTGCTCTGCCTCTAATTCCCTGGGCGACCCTGGCAAATTCCGTCCCCTGTGCAGCCTTAGTCTCCTCGTGTGTGCATTGAGAGGGCTGACCCACTGGGCTCTGCGGTCACTCCAGTATAGTTTTCCCCTTAAGTGACTGACCGTGCCTCACCAGGGAATCTGTATTTTACAGAACAATGTACCTAACTCACAGGGTGACTCTTTCTGCTGGCCCTTCAGGCATGGTGACCAAGCAAAGAGCATGGTTGCTAGTAGGAGAGTCTTTCTGGCAGTTCCCGCAAACAGCCGGGTGTCAGGGGCCTCTTCCTCTGCCTGTAGACATGGCCGAGTATGGCTTCTGAGGCCTGTAAGACCTAGGCCGTAGGGGAAGTCAAAAAGCCACCTTTGGCCAACAGAAGGTTTTAGTCTCCTGGGGACCGTCACCTCAAGCTTTCGGAAGCACCCTGCAGCCGGTCCACCTCCCTTGTTTCCCAGGCTTCTTCCCCTCCACTGCCCCTCTTCCTTTGTTCTCACGATCTTCTCACCTGCTCTGCCTTCTTGGCCCATGCTCCCATCTTCAATCCCACCCTTCTTTCAAGAATCCGATCAAGTTCCCCTGATTCTGAGCAGCCCTTCCTGACCGCTCTGGTCCATCCCAAAACAACCTCACGTCCATCCCAAGCCACCCATTCTCTGGCCATTTGTTAACTACTTCCCAGGTGCCCGCTGTGTGCCAGGCTCTGTGGCCTAGGCCCTCTTCCGGTGAGGTCTGTAGGCTGGTGGAGCCTACACCAACTCTCGTGACCAGGCTTTCTCTGGCTTCTTGCTCTCCGGGGAACAGAGTGCTCCCAGCATCCTCTGCAGATCTTTTCTCCTCCACCACCTACTGCTGGGGCGGGGTGGGGGGGAGTGGGGGACACAACCCTTCCTTCTCTTCCAGTATAGACATTGGTCCTGGGGTGCCTGGGTGGCTCAGTCCTTAAGCATCTGCCTTCAGCTCAGGTCATGATCCCAGAGTCCTGGGATCGAGCCACACATTGGGCTCCCTACTTGGCAGGAAGCCTGCTTCTCCCTCTCCCACTCCCCCTGCTTGTGTTCTCTCTCTTTCTGTGTCTCTCTCCGTCAAATAAAATCAATAAAATCTTAAAAAAAAAAAAAGCAAAGAATTGGTCTGCCTCCCTTCCCCTTAGGAGAGGGAATGTATGATCCCCTATGGAAGGGAATGTATGATCGAAGGGGACAGAAAGGAGGAAGGAAGCAGGGAGAGATACCGCGGAGGCAGAAACTCTCAGCAACCTGTGGGCTCTGCGCCTTCCCCACCTCCAACTCTTGCCCCAGGCAGGGGGGACCTGTGAGTGCCAGGAAGTCTCCCCCCCACTCCATCCCATCCCTCCCCATCCAGACCCCAGATCACCCTGCCTTCTCCCCCCTCCTCACTCCTCCCTCCCGGTCCTAGACCTGGCAGACGGTTATTGATGGAGACACCAGGGGACTGAAATGAATAGCGGTCAGAGGCCCCCATGACATCCTCCCTCGTGCCGCTGCCTGCCTCTCTGGGGGCCTCTTTCCTCCCGCCCCTTTCCTGGCCTTGTCCTCTGCCTGTGTCTGCCTGCACCTGGGAGGCAGCCACTGTCTTGCTGCAGGCAGGCAAGCCAGCTAGGGACAAGGTCAGGGGCAGGTGTGGAGAGGGAGGAGAAGGAGGAATGGGAAGAAGAAGAAGGTGGCAGGAGGAGGAGGGAACGGGGAGAAGAAAGGAGAAGTAGGAGGAGGTTAGAGGAAGGCCAGGAAGGGGGAGTAGGAGGAAGAAGGGGAGAAAATGGCCCCCCTGTTGTGGCCCTGGATGACGGATAACGGTCCCAGGAAAGAGAAAGAATCTGTCACTTTTTTCCAGCTTCCAGGAATTTCTGCCAGTGTTTCTGAGACCTCACAGCCGCTGTGAACCAGAATCTTTGAGGGAACCCCCAGGCCCCATGTGACGGTCCCTGACATCTCCTCCCCTTGACCTCACCTCCTTCGGTTCTCCTCTTGCCTCCTACCCTCTTGCCTCCTTCCTATTTTCTCAGCTCTGCTAGACACACTGTGCCTTCGGACTTCTGCCCTGATTCGCCCCGCTCTCTGCGGCCTGGCTCCTTCGCTGCCCCCAGGTTTCCGCTTGAATGTGATCTCGTGATGCCCCTTCTGACCTCCCCCAGCACACACTTCCTCTCCGACCCCTGTCCTGTTTTCTCTTCCGTTTGGCACCCCACTGAGCTGTTAACCTTACCCGTTGGTTCCTTGATTGGCAGTTGCCCCGCCCTCCGAGGGAGGTCAGGGACTTGCTTCTGTCCCTTTCCAGCTTGGTTCTCCATGCCCCCAACAGGAGATCCCGGGAGGTGGGATCTCAATACATATTGGTCAAGAGCCCGCAATCCTGCCTGGCAACTTGTGCGGGACCAATGCGGGGGGCGGGGGGCGGTGCCCTCATCTATAAAAGGGGAGAGCCATCCCCCTCAGAGGTTGGTGGGGAGACCTACTAGTCAGCGGGTAGTCAACAACCTCTGCAGAGCATGGCCTAAACAGAAACTCGCTCTCGTGGGCATGAGATCAGCAGGAGTCCCTCTGCCCGTCTGCCAGGCAGACCAGCCTTACAGAGGTGCTGGCTGGGGGAGATCCCTGGGCCCTGCTTAAGTGCCAGTCCGGTGCCACGGCTCAACTCAATACATCTCACTAGGGTTCTTAAAAAAAAAAAAAAAAGGCAGATATAGCTAAACAGCTATTAACTGCTGACCACATTGTGCGCAAAGGGACTGTATTTGCTCCCTCGTGGAGGGTAGAGCCCTGGGGGACCAGCAGCCTGGCTGGGAGGCAGGGTCTTGCCCAGCAGGGTGGGCCTGAGGTGGAGACTCAGGTGGGACTCAGGGTGGCCAGGCCTCACTTGCTTGCACTTGCTGGCCTCTCATATGTAGGGCGGGGGCTTGGGGCACACAGAAGCCCGCTGGGAAACGCTAGTCTTAACTTCCTGGTGTTCACTGCCACTCCTCAAGGGAGTTGTGCAGTTGGGGAGGAGGCTTCCAGCTGCAAGGATGTGGAAGGGACCCTCAGCTCAGGGCTCACCAACGCTGCCCTGCTCCGCCCTCTGGGACATGCTGAGCTGACCTGTCCCCAGACCAGAGATGCAGCTGTGAGGCCGCTTAGGAATTCACAGTCTATTCAGGAAATGGGATTGTCCCCCAGAGCAGCTGCTACTGAGCCAGCAGGGCCCGGGAGAGGAGGCTAGGCCAGGCTCTGCACCTTGGGGAGGTCTGAGAAGGGAGCCCCTTTCCCTGAGGAAGGGGCTGGTGGCCCAGCATACCCTCCCCGGCCTAGCCCTACAAGTGGACTCTTCCCCTGTGCTCACAGAAAGAAGAGGAGTCCACTGTGGCCTTTTGGAAAAGCAGAACAATTGAAAGGCACCAAGAGGTTTCTCAGCGCAGAGACGGTTTTATGTTTCAACCGTGGAATACTCTATAGCCGTTAAAATGCTGAAATGGTCCTCGATGTACGAGCGTGGGAAGCCACAGTCAGCGGCGAAAAGCAGAGTTGTGAAACAGAATACACCGCATACACGCAGTGACGACACAGTCCATTAGTTCCATGTGCACCTGAATCTGTATTTACACCATGGCACAAAGTCTAGAAGGTATCTCACCAAGCTGGAAACAGGGAGTCTGTGAGAAGGTGGGGCGTATCACCCATAACATTAACTTTTTTCGGTTTGATCAATGCAGTTAGACACCATGTATCCCAGTTAGACTCATGTATCACTTGCACAATTAATTTTAAAGAAAAAAAAAAAAGCTACGCCAAAGAAGATAGGATGACAGGGGAGGTGGTGCGAGTGGGTGAGCCAGACTCATAGTCCCTTATGAGGGGACAGTCAAAGATCACTGGACATCAGCTTCCTGGCAAATTCTTCGTGAGGGAAATTATCACGTGAGGGTCCGCCTGTGTCCTGGTCTCAAAGCTTCCAGGAACTGAGTTAGATTCCCGTCACCCAGCAAGCGATGCTGAGGCGGGATCTGAGGTGGGGAGTGCAGAAATGACTCTCCGTGGGGCTAGGATCTCACAGCTCTGGCTCCTGTTTTTCCTGTCCCATCGTCCTGGAGGGGGGGTCCCCCAGCACCAGCCCCTCCCACAAGTCTCCCATCCCTCTGGAATCATGGACCTGAGCAGAACAGAACTGCAGCCCAGCAGAGCAGGGATGGACTTTGGAAATCATGAGGGTGTGGGAATGGGTGCAAAGAGATGTCACACGTTGAGACAAGTGCCATGACAATGCTACCGGCAGCAGCTGTAGCCCGGGGTTCCCTGCACGAGGCAGCCCCCACCCTCCTGCCTCTCTTCTGAGGCTCTCACTTCTACCATGTGCCCTGAACACTGGCCTAGACCTGCGCTCACTGGTCCTCATGCTGACGGTTAACCTCTTCCCACTCATCCTTCGTATTTACTTGTCCTTCCCATCTGTTCCTTGGCTTGTGTCTCTGAAGAGACTATCCACTGTGTGAAGGCTAAGGGCTTCGAAATGGAGGACTGAGCTTCTGGCTCAGGCACCTGAGGGCTGGGAGACCTAGAGAGCCATGGGGGTGGGGGAAGGGGAGCCACCTAGCCTGCTGAGAGATTGGGAAGGCCTCGGGCAGAAAAGGAGGGGGAGGGGGTAGAAAGGTGTTGCCAGGAGTGGTTGAGCAGGAGCCCAGGAGCCTTGGGGAGGCAGGCCGAGCTGGGAGGGTGGCGCTGTGCTGAGGTGCAGGGGGCCGGCAGACACTCCCCTCCAGCTGGGCCAGGGGGCACCACTGGTTCCCGAGAAGGTGGGTGGGTGCCCTCTCCCACGTGGGGGTAAAACACAGCCCTGCAGAATTAATTGCGAGAGATGGCAGTAATTTACAAAGCCCCCGTGTGCAGGGGATAAAAGGCCCTTGTCATTGTGAAGCGAAGGAAGTACAATTTCCTGCCCAACTCCAAGCAGGGCCTAAGCCTGGGGTGTAATCATCATCACGGAAGGGAAGGCTCCCGATGTGCACCCCCCCCCCCAGCCAAGCCTTGGCTTCCCACTAATTGAATTACCGAATTAGCTGGAGGAAGGTGGCCCTAGGATAGGGAGATCTGGACTTTAATAAAACATCAGATCCTTCGGGGCCTGCACTTGGCTGGCCTGGAGGAAGTGAGAGGAAGCCAGAGCCTGGGAACGGGGTGGGGAAGGAAAGCAAGCCAGACCAATGGGTCAAGCCAGGGGCTCCCTGTTCAGTGCGGTCCTCTTAGGCTGTCCAGGAAGATCCCCTTCCCACCCCAAATCTCCACCCGTAGACCTGCCTAGTTCTTGAAATCCCATTCTCAGAGCACCCCCCCTCAGTGGTTCTCACCGAGTCTGCACCTGAAAATCACCTGGAGAATCTTAAAAAACAGACACAGGCCCTGCCGCAGAGAAATGAAGGCAGAATCTCTGGGGGCGGATGGAGAAGGAGGGAGAGAGGGAACATCCGCCAGCCTCCCAGAAAAGAGGGTCATGGGTGTTCTGAGGCCAATCCGCCCCCTTCTCCCTGCCCCAATCCAGTTCCCCTCCCCCATGGTCTGGGTGGGCAAGGGTTACCTCTCTGGTGCTTTCTGGAGCCAAACACCCCTTCCTCCCTTCTTATGCATGTGGGAGACAGAGCTGCAGAGCTGTTCCTCACCTACACATTCTCCCTCTGGGAATATCTTCCCACCTGGGTGCTCGTCCCGGGTCTGTACCTCCTTTAAGACCCACCGCTTTGGGTCTCTGGGTCTGTGCAGCCAAGGACCCCCACAGTCTCACCTCACCTTCTTCTGGTTCCTGCCCCAAGGGTGAGCCTTGTCTGCTCACTTGAGAATGGGCCCTTGGGGCTCAGCAGAGCCTGGTGACTGGCAGGAGTAAGAAACCAGGAGACTGTGAACCGTCTCTGCCTCTCTTTCCCAGCCCAGTCCCCAGCTGATCCTCTTGCCTTCTTTCCAGGACCTGTCCTGGCTGTGCTGGAGCCCCCAGTTCTTTCTACCTGGATCTTCCTCCTTTCTGTCCCTTCCCCAGAGGACTCCTCTGTGCTGGTCTTGCAACAGCTCCTGTGGCTCTCCTCTCTCCACAGCAGAGGGACAGTGAACCCACCCATGGACATGACTCTGACTTCCTCTTGCGTCTCCATCTCCGTGGGGTAAAGCCAAGCCTGAGCATCCTTTCCCCTTCAGCCTCTGCCTTGCCTCTCTCCTCTGGAGCCCACATGTCCTTCTAAGAGTGATGGAGCCTCCCCTCTCCCACCAAGATTTCCCTGACTGCACCAACCCCAGCATCTCTTCAGGCCCTTATGGATGGCCCCTCTCAATTGGCAGTTAGGACACACATATTCGTCTACCTTGCATTTATGTGTGTTTTGCCCACATTGAAATCTGCTGCCGTAGGAACTGTCAACTCCAGGGTCCTCTCCTCTTCCCAGTGACAGACATCATTGAATAAAGTGGTGGTTAAACTCCGCTCTGCCCCTGCCTGGGTGGCGGCGATCTGAGACGCTGGGGAGAGATGGTTGGCTGCGGGGAGAACAGGGTGTGTGGAGAGGGTCTGGGACGGCTGCCTTTCGGCTCAGGCCCCTGAGGGCGGCAGGAGCCATCCATCTTCCTGGGAGGAGGCCTGGCAGGTGGGGTGACAGGGCCGCGGGCAGGCGGGGGAGATGGATGGCGCCCTCAGCCAGCGCATTAGGGCTGCGGACCTTCCCCCTGTTCAGGGCCTTCCAGGGTTGAAGCTCTACCCTTGGTCCTCATCCTGCTCTGGGGCTCAGCACTGCCTTCCTGCTCCCACTGTCCTTAAACAGGACACTCCAGAGGAGAGCATGGCGGCCTGTTCAAGCGCTTCTCAGAGATAGTGGTTGCACGATGTGGGAAAGTTGATTTGGCTCACTGTGACCCTAAGTGTGTCTCCTACTTCTTCCAGGTCTCCTGTCCTTTGTGGCCACAAGACAGAGATGGACATAGAGCTGGGAGATAGGGATGTCCCCAGACTTACACTAGGAGCCCCCGGGGAATGGGACCAGCCTTCTCTTTCTCTGCCTGCGGGACACAGGGCAGGGTCCAGGAAGCTCAGACCTGGCTCTGGACCTCAGGGGAGGAAAGGAGCGGTGTGCAGGCCTTTGCCAGGCGTCTCTCCTGCTAGTTGCTCTTGTTTACACCCTCAGCACTGGAGAATGACATGTCTGGTGTCAGCTGCAACATCTTTATGGCACTGTGAAAAGGGACAAAAACTGGGCATGACATATTGATGGCCTCTCTCTCTCTCAACGAAGAGCTCTTGGTGGTGGGGCTGGGCCCAGGGAAGGTGTCAGCCTTTCTGAGGCTCAGCCCAGGGACGAAGGACCCCCACCCCTTGCTCTGCTGACCCGTGTGCTGGCTTTGTTCCCATGGCCAAAGGGCTGCCTGTGCCTCCTCTCTAGGCCAAAATTTCCTTCTCGTCCCTATGAAAGCACTTAGCGCTCCCTTTCATTCCCGTCTTTATGGGGGGTGGGGCTTCACTGGACACGGTGCTGTTGCTCCCATGAGCTCAGCCTTCTTTTTTTTTTTTTTTTAAACATTTATTTATTTATTTATTTGACACACAGAGAGAGAGAGATCACAAGTAGGCAGAGAGGAAGGGAAGCAGGGCTCCCTGCTGAGCAGAGAGCCCGATGTGGGACTCGATCCCAGGACCCTGAGATCATGACCTGAGCCGAAGGCAGCGGCTTAACCCACTGAGCCACCCAGGTGACCCGAGCTCAGTCTTCTTGTACCTTGGAGCAGGCCACAGCATGTTATCGTGGCTTGCAGAGACCTGAAGCCCCCTGATGGCTGTTTGGGGCTCAGTTCCTGTTGTCCCCTCCAGCAGCCCTGGGCAGTATCTGGGCCCTGGGGGGCCTCATGGGAGATGTCTTCCCTCCACACCCTCACCCCATGGCTTGCACTTGGAAGGAAAGGCTCTGGGGTGACCTTATTCTCTTCCTGCAAGGACCCAAATGGAGTGAGCTGGGCTCTCAAGGGCTTCCCTGGGCCACAACTACCTGGGCTCCCTCTACCCCTAGAGCCTCTTCCAATGTCAAAGTCAGGTCATGGACTCCTCCACAGAGGGCTCTATTTGAGCGTCCAGGTTGGATCTGAAATGCACGTGGGGCACTTGTTACTCACACGGATGCCAGGATAAGCACTAAGGCACAGACCCTGAACCGTGTTCCCTTCTAATTAACCTGGTTGGGGAGTTTAGATCTTCCTGTTTTGAATTATCTCAGAACAGGGAGCACCTGCCGAGAAGCCGGGTGTGACTCCGTGGGAAGGGACTGTGAGCTTTCTGAGTGCCACAGTGGAAGGGGCTCTCAGGGGCCCCCTTGGCCTGACCCAGCCCCTCACTGAACTGTGGGAGCTGGGCCACAGGCAGGGCCTCTAAGAAAACGGGGCCATCTCAGCTGCTCTGGGAGGGAAACCATATTCCCGTCTCAGAGCACTTCTGCCCTCTGTGTTCCCATCTCCACTGCCGGCCTGCAGCTGCCTCTGCCTCTTCTCCTGTTGCTGCAACAGCAGCGCTGGGCTGGGTGACCTCAGCCATGCTACTCTTCCCTGCCCTGGTGCGCTGAACCCTCAGCATGTGGGAAGAACATGGTGCAGGACCCGAGCCCCTTGGTGGCCCCCAGTGCTTGCCGGGTCGTGTGTCTCAGGCCGGCAGAGGAGGCTCAGCCATGCTTGTAGACTTGCACAGAATTCCCTCTGTTGGAGCATCACGTGGTGGTTGCCCAGCTAAACTAAGGTGGGGGTCATTTCCCCAATAGAATCCCCTTCCCCATGTAGGTGGAAATGTTGGGGAATCCCTCCTTGGTATGCTCCCGAAGCCCCAGGCCACCTCCCTGAAACTGTCTACAGCATATCCGCAGACACAGCTCTCTACCCCATGATGTCCTTGTATCGTGGGGGACTGGCCTCTCTTGACTCCTTTCTCCGGCGAAAGGAGAGATCACACCCTCAAGGCAGGGGACTGTGGAGTCCCTCTGTCCCTCTTCTCAGTCACACTGAACCACACTTCTCCCTAACACATAGCCAGTCTGCGCCTTTGCTCTGGCTCCTCTCGGACCTGAGCTGCCCTCCCGGCTTGCAGGGATGGGGTGTGGGGGTCCTCTACCAGCTCCTCCCACCTCTGCAACCCTCCCCAGATTCCCAGGACTCCCCGATTCTCCTTCCAATGAGTTCTTCTACGCCCAAGTGTCTAAAATATAACCATGAGGATTTGGCTGAACAGAGTTTTCTGTGGAAACTGTATCTCCCTGCAAGACCACAGCTCACAGAGCTGGGTCTGTCCTGTCCATCCTCGAACCAGCCCCGGAATGGGAGCTTCACAGAGCGATTGAGCTGCAGAGAATCAGAAGGGAGGGCACGCCAGCTCCACTTTGATTGTGCTCGAGCACGCAGGACCTGCCAGGTGAGGTGAATTAATCTTGCCTCCCTCTCCTGGCTCCTTCCTAACAGCCCCTAATTCACTTAAAAAAAAAAAAAAAAAAAAAAAAAGAGAAGAAGAGGAAGAAGAAGCAGCACACCAACCAACCAACCAAGAAATTCCAAGCTCAGCATCCAAGACAGGCTATTTTGAAAAGACCAATAGCCAGGAGTCCCCTAGTACAGGATCAATGTTTGGAAAATGTGATTTTCTTTTTAAAAGCAGAAAAACAATCTCACACAGTCCTGGCAGGCCATGGTCCAGCTCTCGGCAGAGGGTGTCTTTCTCTCATGATCTCAGCCACTTAAGCCACTCTTCTGGCTGGGCATTGGGCTTCACCCAACATCAATAAGATAAGTTCAATCGCAGGCAGTTAGCAACATTTAACCTGAGGGCTGCAGCAAAGGAGTAGTTAGCAAATGTGGCGGGGATGCTGGCCTCCGTGAGTTAATCCCTCAAGCTCCCTGAGCCCTGGCAGACGTAGCCATCACACTATAGGAGGGACGGAGGCTTGAGCCAGTCCGCTGGCCCGAGTCCTGGGAAGGGATGGAGACACTCACCCTTCATTCATCAATGACCTTGGGAGTGCCCAAGCTGGGTGAGAGGCAATTGGCAAATGGGGAGGGTGACCTCTGAGAGGGAAGGACAGAGCATGGCATTCTGCTTGATTTCCTCTGTTTCTAGAGACTTACCCACATCCCAAAGAGCCACCAAGAAAGAGGACCGAGCTATGTAAGGCGTTGACTGGTACATCAGACTCAAAGCATGTGACTGGGATGGGTCGTACTATCATCTGTGGTGGGAGGGAAAGATGACTCATTCATTTACCGGTTCCGCAACTATTTATTGAGGGCCCACCATTTGCTAGATGGTAAAAGACATAAAGGAACCTCTAGGTGAAAAACTTGCAAGGCTAGGTGCTACATGTGCCAGGAGCACACCAGCCAAGCCAAGGTTTTTGCGGGGCTCATGCTGACAGCAAACACTGATGATTGGTTATCTGCCGGGTGTGGGTCTAAGTGCTTCACATGTATCAAATTGTTTAATACAATAACTCTATGCAATAGTACAATAATCATCCCCACTTTACAGGTAAGGAAATAGAGGCTCTCGAAGACAAAAGATTTGCCCTGGGCCTTTGGCCAAGTTCCTGGTAGAACTGGGCTGCCAGAAGCAACAGGCCCCCTGCAGAGTCTGTGACCTTAACTCTGGGTTCTGCCACTTCCTGGAGGAGGATGCTGGGCTCTGCTCAGGGCAGGGACAAATCAGGGCGGGGACTCCCCCACCCCACCCCACCCCACCTCCTTCCTTCGTTTCTTCTTCTGTCTCGTGGCCGGAATCCCATATTCTCTCTTGTCCTTCTATTTCATTCCCATTCTTGACTACTCTAGGATACGCCATTTTTTTCCACCCCTAAACAAGGTAACACCGGACCCCGTGGTTTCTGTCACCTGCCAGCCTCCACCTCTAGGAAATCCATTTAACTCCCACGACCTGGTTGTTTCCATCAGCAGGACCCCTGGAAAAGGGCTCCAGTCTCTGAGAGAGGTGGGCCTGGCTTCAACGGCGGTCTCTGCCTTGTTCTGGAAGCCCCGGCTAGTTTGGGTAGTTCACGTAGTCCCACTGCAACCCCTGGGCCTCGGGTTCCTTAGCCAGTGACCTGCCAGGGTCATGGGCATCCAGCCGTGTGCCTGGCAGATCACTAGCAGGGGAGGGATTACTCCAGCCGCCCTCACGGGGAGCAGCAGCGGTGACATGGCACTAAAGATGCCGCTTGGCATCTACACTGTCCAGTTTGTCTGACGCTCTCTGCTTCCCGTGTGGGGCACCTGCACGCTCCATCGTAACCTCCCCACGCCAGTGCGTACTCCCAGGACTGGGAGCACCTCTATGTTTCCTGCTTCCTAGCTGGCCAGACCCTGGGGGCTCGCAGTGCCTGAAGGTGTGCACAGTGAGTCTAGGATGTGAGTGTGTTTTGTTTACCTCATGTATCTAATATGCTAATGACAGGAGGCAGTAATGAGCTGGCAGGGACCTGAGTGACAAAGAGCTGGCTTCCTGCTTCTCTAAAGACTCATCTTAGTGTCAGTTGTTTCTTTTGTGAGAGGAATTGCTAAGGCCTGGAAATGTGGGCTGCAGAGGAGGGCTGGGAAGAGAAAAGTGTGTGTGTGGGGTGTGGTCTCAGGCAAGAGCAGTGCAGGTCAGTGGGTGTGCCCTGGGATGGGCAGCCCCGGAAGGGTGGATGTGGAATCCTATGCCCCCTTGGGGAGGCTAAGGATGTGAATCAAACAGGTCTGTGTTAGTCACTTACTAACTCTGGAGAGACCCCGTAAGCGCCCAGGTGGCAGCGCCGGGCCCCATCTGCTCTGGGTCCTTGTGGCCCTGCTCCTGGCCCAGGGCCCGGCATGGTCCCAGGAAGGAGAGGGTGAGGGATGGACACCCTCTGGAGTGAGAAGTCCTACTGAAGGCGTTTCTTGATGGGTAAAACAGCCTCCAGCCAGTCACCAGATCTCTCTGGACTTTAGTTTCCTCTTTTTGTGAAATGGATTTGATACCCCTGCCCATGAGTCTGGGTCCCCCGCACCCAGTGGAGTCCTGGCACAAAGTGGGTCCTGGCATACGTTCATCAGTGAATGGGTGAGTGGAACAGGAGAGAGGGAAGAAGTGTTCTCTGTTCTTTGACAGAGAAGGAAATAGATGTGTCTGTAGATCAAGGTGAAGCGATCATCCTCAGCGCACCCCTGGTCAGTGGAGGAACTGGATCCCCCATTCCTGCCCAGCCTCCTGGGTTGAGGGAAGAGAAAAGTCTCTGAGAGATCAGAGGGCCCACAAGCAGATGCTGGGTGGTCAGCACAGAAAGCCCTAGATGAAATGTGTAGGAAGCAGAGTAAATTAGCAGTGCGTGTCTAAGGCTTTGCACCAAATGGAGGGAGCTGGGACGGATTAGTTTGAGCTCGTGGGGCTCAGTCCATCCGGGATCCCCGCCCCTGCCTGGAAGGATGTGAGCAGTGACCAAGGCTAAGGGGAGGGGGGCAGAGGTGGAAGATCTCATGTGTCCTAGATGTGTGTGTGTGTTTCTAATCCCTGTTCTCACTGCTTTCAAGGGTCTGAGGGTGGAAAGGAGTGGGAGATCCAGTTGACTTGGTGAGCTGTGCCAGGGAGGGCCAACCTGAGGCCTGACCTTACCACTTCCATGATGGGTCTGACTCCCACAGCTGGTCAAGGCTCAGTCTTTGCAGCCCCAGGTTTTATCCTTCCTCTCAGCTTCCTAGAAATTTATATTAGACCTCTGCTTTGTCTTGGCTGTACAGACTGTACCCCATGGCCAAGAAGGCCAGCTGGGGGAGCTGAGGCCTAGAAGGGGAGAGCCCGGGCAGTGGGGGTAATAAAAGAGGTGGCTACCGGCCCTCCTCCCTGGCGTTTCTACTCCCAGGCAGAGGTGGCCCTCATCTGTGTCTTGAGTACAGAGGCTTGACACACTCTGTGAACGGGGGGGCACCAGCGATGTGGGTTGTGGCCGAGAGGCTGGGCTAGTTGAGACCAGAGCTTCTGGGACCGGACTGAGAGGGTGGTAGGAGTGGCAGCAATGTAGATGGTAAGAGACCCTGGGCGCAAAGGCCCCCACAATACAGAAGTGGAAAAAGATACTGGGCTGGAAGTTGCCATTTGGACCAGAGGCCAGGACAGTATGCTTCTGGCAAGCCCCTGGCCTTCTGGGGCCCTTGGCTTCCTTGTCTGCAGAATCCTGACCTGAGCAAAAGTTTGGCTCTGGCAAAATTCTGGGACATGAAAATGGGAAGGAAGATTCAGAGTTCTGGATTTTAATCCCGATTCTGCTTGTTTTTGAAGGTCTAGGTGGGACAAGGTCAGACAGTACCCCCACCTGCCTCACCCCTGCCACCATAGCCCATGATAGACCTCTGAGGCCTCCTGCCCTCAATTCTTTCACTCGATGTCCATGGGCACCTGCTCCTTCCCACTTCTGGCCTGAGGAGGGAGGGAAGGGTAGGAAAGGGAGATGGGCAGCCAGACCCCAGTGGTACCCAGCCTGGGGAAGGACTAGGGAGGGAGGGACATGGAGGAGGCCTCACCAAGTGAGATGTGCCCCCAGAGACCATGCTCCTGACGGTGGAGGCCTGGGGAAGCCTGGGACAGAATGAGTGATGAGGGGACCCCTTATGGAGGCGGGGAGTGCCCCCAGGAGCCTTGACAGAGGTAGAAAGGAAGAAGCGGGGACTTATTCTCAGAGGTCGGAGTGAGCTGGCTACATGTGGGGAACCAGGCAGGGCAGCAGACATTCGCAATCAGATGGTGTGCTCCTTAGAAATGCACCCCAGTGTCACCCAGTAAGGGGCTAGCCCACCCTCCCCCTCTCCCCTTCCCCCTTCCCCATCTCCTGCAGAGGTGCGGGGCTCAGTGGGCAGCAGCGTCCCTCAGTGAGGGCTCCCACCCTAGTTTCAGAGTGGCCCAGGCTGCCTCTGCCTCCCATGACGGGTCCCTCTGTGAACCCCGTGCCACCTCACTGCCTGCTTTCGTCTGCGGGTCTATATATAGTGATCTCGAGGCACACTCTGGAATTGGATTTGATGTAGCCCTCTGGACTCGAGCTAACTTTTGGGGAGTAGTTTTCTTGGGAGCCTGCCAGTCCAATTCCTCCCCCATGAACACTAATTACTGCACAGACCTTCTCCATGAAATCAGCGCTGAAGCCATTCCCATCCAGGCGGCTCTCCAAGACGAAATTTTTCTACTGGGAACCGACAGCCGCAAATAAACCTACCATCTACTTAGCAACAGAGAGCAAGAGCAGGCAGGAGGTGGGGAGGGAGGGGGGACGCGGGGAGAGTGGGAGGGAGGGAGGGGGAGGAGAAGAGGGCTCGCTGCTTCCCTTCCTTCTGTTCTTTATTTCACAGAAAGGGTGTAATCAGCGCTCTCTGGAAAAGGTGGTACAGCGCGTCTCATAAGACAATGCAGTGGCCCAGGAGGAGGGCCAGGCCACTTGCAAGGCCAGTACCTGTTCCTGGCTGCTTGAGCTTGGTCAGAGCCCCCACGGCCCCGCTAGATCCTGCTGGGTGCCTGTGGCAGCCCCCTGGCCTCTCCAGGTTTTATTCCGTGCTTCTGCCCCCTAACCTCCCCACCACCCCAGGGGCCCGGCCCATGCCTGGGCACTCCGTCTTGACTCACTGAGGATGGCCTCCTTCCAGCTCTCTGCCTGGCCGGCTCCCACTCATCTGCCACGGCCTAGACAACAGCCCACCCCACCTCTGCCAGGCAGTACCTCCTGACCCCTCTAGTCCCTCCATTCTGAATTCCAAAGGCCTGAGCCAGGCACCCGGCAATGGGGTCTGCTCTGCCCCCCTGCCCTCTTGGAGCCTGCATATCAGCTACCAAGGAAGGAGTGAGCTCTGGACTGAACAGGAGCTTAGTAGCACCAGTCCCGTTGGGCCTGCGAGGTAGAGGCCCTCTCCCCTCCTTGCCCCGGGGATGAGCCTGAAGCTCGGATTGCTCAGGCAGGACACTCATGGCTGTTCACAGCCTCAGAAGAAGCAAGGTGGGATTGAAATCCCTGGGTCCATGTCCAAAGGCCAGACCCTGGGATAGTTTTGGGAGTTTTGCCTGCTTCCGCCCACCCTGGGCCTCAAAGGTCAGACAGGGACTGAGCACTCAGCTCCTGTTCCAGGAGCCTTTGAAACCAAAAGACAAAAGAATTTCCCCTGGAGGCTTCTCAAGGCCCAGGGCAGGCCCCCTGAGCTCTGATGATCATTGACCACTTGCCAGGAGCAGGCGCTTCAGCCAACAAAGCCGGAGAGGTTCTCGGAGCTGCTGAGGTCATGACACTCTGTACCAACCTTGCCCAGTTGGTGGAAGAGCTGTGCCCTCCCTTGGCAGAGCCCCCCCCCCACCCCTGCGTCGTGTCTGGCTGTGTGTGCCTAGCCACTGGAGCCGGGGCTCCTGCCAAAAAGCTGCCTCTCCCAGGTCCTGTCATTTCTATCTAGTGCCACTTCTGCCACCAAGGCTTGGGGAAGCCTTCCCCCACTCTGGGCCTCGGTGTCTCCACTCATCAAATGGCTGTGATGATTCCTGTCCCAGCTTCCCTGCTGGGGGACACCGCACAGCAGAAAGGCCCCAGTGCTGCTCTGGTGTCGGTTGTCTCGCTGACAACCGTGGGCTTTTGGGGACTAAATGGGGGTGACTGTCCCACGGTCCCTGTCTCATGCCCATTTGGGACTCTCCTGGCCTGGACCGCCCCCATGCAGGGTGGATGAGTGAGGCCAGAGCTCAGCTTTCTTGTCCAGTGAGAAGCATCCAGACTCCGAGAGAACCCAGTGGGTCTAGGAGAGTGGATTCCCTGGGCAAGGAGGGGAGAGGATCCCCGGAAGAGCTCTTTCTTAAAAGAGAAATCGAGAAAATGGGTTATGCCCAGGGACAAGCTACCTTCGTTTTGGGGCTGCCTGCAGCCTTAGTTGTAAGGAGGGGAAGGGGGCTGGGTGAGCTGATCTGTGTGGCCTCTCCCGTTTCAAGGCCATGGGGTGGGGGCGGTGGGCAGTGCCTCGGAACAGGGCTAGCACCTCATGGCTCTCTCACCTTTGAGCTACCGGGTTTGAGGCAGGTTTCTTAGCCCCTTTGTCCTGTAGTTCAGGGGCTCTTTTTGTTTTGGGTGTGTTTTGAAATGTGGCGAGCCCCAGGAGGTGAGACCAGAGTGCTGCCTGGACCAGTAGAGGGCATGCGTGTCTGCAGAGTAAGTCCTGGCTCAGCACTGGCGGGCAGAGAGGCGTCCTCCAGGGGACCGGCCGGGCCAAGTGGAGCTGGTCATGGCAGGCTGGGGAGACAGGGCCTTGGGGGGGGTCCCCCAAGGAGGGGGGACCTGCTTGTCCTCCCTCCCTTGGAGGGAGGAGCTTCTTCAGCTCAGCGGAGGGCAGGACCCGTCCCCAGCTTCCATGTGAGTGGTTTTGGGGGCTCAGACACTTGGGCCTGGTGCCCTGGCCAGCTGGGCCTCAGCATCAGGAAAACAGTCTGGAATCTGCACACCATTCCTCTCGATGGCTCTCACATTTGCTAGTTTTGCTTCCCCTCTTAGGTTCCTCCTTATTTTTCCTTAGAAAAACTTTATCCTTCCTTCAGCAGAGCTCACCTGAAGCACACACCCATCATGAGGGCTGTCATGTGGGGAACGGGGCAGTGGGTACCCCTGCTTTGGCTGGAGCTTAGGCACCGTGGGCTTTTGGGGACTAAATGGGGGTGACTGTGGGAGCTAGGCCCCTCCTGAGTAAGTAAGCACCCTCTTCCTAGGGAAGCAACCCAAGAAGCATCCTTGGCAACAAAGAGGGCCCTGGTAGCAGGTGGAGAGCAGGTCCGTTAGGGAGGCAGGCTTTGGCCTCAGAAAGACCTAGGTTCCTATCTCTCTACCACTTGCTGGCTGTGTGATCTCAGGTGAGTTCCTGAACCTCTCTAAGCCCCACTTTCCAAACTGTACAAGAGAACTGATGCAAGCCTGGTGACCCGTGTGGAACTCCCAGGGCAGTGCCAGCCTCCACATGTGTCCCTTCTGTGAGGTTCTTGAGCAAAGGTGTCTTGTGTCTGAAACCTCTCCTCTCCAGGGGACATCAGGGCAGTGGCCTTGGCCCCATCGGCAGGTGGTCCCTCCCAGGCTGCTATGCCTCTCAAAGCCTCAGCCCCTCTGTGTCTCCCCCTCCCCTCCCCTCTCCACCCTCCCTGTTCTTTTGGTGTTCTCTGTTCCTTCTCTCAGGCGGGGGATGAGCAGAAAAACAAATCAAAGTTGCCTGCTTGTCCTGGAGCCTGCGACGCTCCCACGGAAGGATCCCTTGCTTCCCATTACCCACCCCAATAACTCTTGTATATGGAGTGTGAAATAATTAGCAGCAGCAAAAATAATTTAGGAAACAAGAAGAAACTAATTGTATAAGCTTGTTTGGGGAAAACACAACCGACCAAAAAACCCACTGTGTAGAAAGGTTTAGACAGATAGACCTTGGCGGTCAAGGCCACACCTGGATCACCTGGCAGGGTCTCTTGAAAGGCCCTCTCTCAGGACGAGCTTCCTCCACCCCGACCTCCAGGAGGGGTCCACGGCTGCCAGAGCCATGGGCCCCCTCATGGGCTCACGACTCACTTGCCAAAACACCTCTGCACCCTCATCTCAAGCCATCTCAAGGAGACAGGCGAGCGGGGTGGGGCGGGGGGTGTTAAGTAGGGAAGGAGGTCCAGACACCTGGAATAGTGTGAGGCCCCAGAATGTGACCTTCCTGAGCTTGACCTGGGTCTGGGTAGCAAGCCCTGTACCCTGCAGGCCAGGAAGGTTCTTCTGTCTCCTACTGCTTGCCTTTGCCACTCAGACTCCCTGGCCCCAGCAGACACCCACTACCCATCAGAGAGCAGCAGCGCGTTGAGAACATGGCACTTCCCCAGGAGGTGGGGAAAACATCCGGGGCCTGGTGCTTTACGGCCCTTCTAACTCTGACAAGCCCGCTACCTCCTCGAGCACTTTTGCGACTTCTAAGCTGTCCCCTCTCCTCCACCTCACTGCTCCTCGCTTCCTGGGCTGTAAGAGGATCAGGTGCCCTTGTTTCCATGGGACAAATGCAGAGAAACGAGGAAAGCTCCGCATTCCTAAATGGAAGTTCTCAAAATAAGGGAATGAGGGACCGGAGAGATGCAGTAAGGTCACAGTGACCGGGAAGGGCTTAGGGTTTGATCTGGGGATGAGGTTTCTCTCCTTCCTTACCCTGCTGGACAGCTGGCCTGGTTGCTCGAGGGACCTAGGTGGATCCCAGCCTAGCAGGACTCCTCAGCTCTCTGGGATGCTGCCCAAGGCCCTTGACACCCTTCGCTCCTACCTGAGTGAGAGCTGGGCCACTGGGAGGCCTCCTCTTCCCTGCCCCCTCCCCTGAGAGGAGGGGTATCTGCCTTTGCTTAGAACTGCACGGTAAGGACAGGAGTCTCACCTCTTTCTCCAGAAGCTCCTGTCTGCTATCTCCCTACTACAAGGCATCTTCCCTTGTCCGGGCCATCATGATAACCTCCTAATTTGTCCCTTGGCCTCCAGTGCCTCAGTCTCAGGCCAGCTTCTGATCTGTCACTCCCTGGTTTCGAAACCTTCTGTGACTTCCTCTTTCCTCCAAAATCAGCACACACTTCTCAGCCTTGCCTCCATTGTGACATTGGTTTCTGTCATCCCCCTTCAGTCGGTCTCCGTGTTCGAGGAATTACTTCAAAGGTCGACTCTTCGGTGAGAAGTCAACTCATTGAGAACAGACCTGGGTTAATACCCTGCTGTCACCCCTCCCCTCCGCCTCACTGTTTTCACCTGACTCACAGTGGCTCCCTGCAGCCCTCAAGCCATGGTGGCCTGGTGTGTCTGTCTCCTAGGCACACCATTCCCTGCTGACCATCGAGGCCTGGAGGGCTCATGGTGCCTTACATTCAGCCTGAGCAAAGCGGTATCCATTGTTTTGTCCATACCCACCCCGTGTCCTGGAATCCCCCATGCGGGTGATTGGCACACCAGAGGCAGAAACTTGGGAGTTCTACAACCTCCTCCTTCAACTCACACACCCTGCAGACATCTCCAAAGTGGGTTTCTCCTCTCCACCCTGCCCCCACCAGGTACAACGTCATCATCACTTTCCTTCCTGCGGCTCCCAAGAGCAGCCCCTGCCTCCCCAGGGCTCCTGGACAGGCCTCGTCTGGGCTTCTCCCTCTCCCACTTTGTGTCCCTGATTGGGCTGAAATCTGGTCCCCAGTTGCCCCAGCAGATGAGAAAGGGCGGGCACAATCAGGGGACCTCAAGGGCCAGCCTGAGACATCAGAGGCAGTGGAACTGATGGATGATCTGGTGGGAAGCACCCGGGGAGGGAGCGGTGCGAGCACCGTCATTCTGGAATCGGCACATGGCATGAGCCAGGGGAAAGCATTTGGAGGCAGGAGAGCGGCTCCCTACGGGCAGGCCCCTCTGGGCCCATTTGCTGCGCTAATTGCCTGACAGAATTACAGGGCAGGTGTCCAGGTCCTGGGCTGTGGTCTCACCGTGCACTCAGCAGCTGAGGTCTTTTGAGGGGTGGGGGTCGGGTGGAGTACTGGGGAGGTAAGTGTGGAGTGCTGCCCCCCAACCTCCCACTGGGCTGATGGATGGCACTAAGTATGCATAGGCAGGGCACGCCTGTGATCCAGGCTGACGAATGCCACAGGTGCAGCCGCGGGGGACACAAGCCAGCTGCTCCCAGCACATCTGCGAGTGCTGTTCAAGGTCATGCTGTGAGCTCAAGTGGTCTGGTGGCCGGCGGACCTGAAGCCCCTCACTGTCTTTGGCTGATCCTCTGAGCTAGCTCCCTCTTCCTGGCTGGGGAAGGCGAAGTGGGAGGCAGGGAGGGTCCTCTCCCTCGGAGACTAGCCGTGTCACTCTGCGTATGCCGGCATGAAACTGAAGATGCGTCCCCAGGCTTGGCAAGAGAACAGCCGTCTCTGCAGCCTGCAGCTCACCTGCTCCTAGAATCACCTCTCCTGCTGCCTCAACCGTCCTTTTGCCTCTGGGGCTTTCTGTTCGCACTGCCCTGGCCCGCATGCGGTCTGCCCAGCCCAGAGCCCCGTCTCGACAATTCCGACGAACACCCATCTCCCTCCCACTGGCACGACTGAGCGTTCAGCCCCTCAAAGCACTTCAGCTTGTTTTTTCCCCAGCTCACGTATACAGAAATGAATGCAATGGGAGAAGGCCATCAATTTGATGTCCTCCCCTCCAATTAAAAAAATATTAGCACCTGCAACTGCCGGTCTATAGTAGAATCTAAAGGATCCTGAGTTCACGTGGAATTAAATACTTGGACATTTCGAGTTCTACAACGAGTACCATGAAGCCGGGATATCCAGGCCTGGGTGCCCCAGTCATGTGGGAGAGCCATGTGTGGCGTGCTGGAAAAATGCAGGAAATGACATCTGAGTTTCTGGCACCTCTTGGTTGGCCCAAGACCTCATCGATCTGTACCTCAGAATAGTCATCCATAAAATGGGGGTCGACACAGGGTAGCTCCTAGAATCAGGGAGGGCATGATGCAGAAGTATGCACTCGGTAAATGTAGACTTAATTTGAATCAAGTTGGAGACTTTGAAACAGACAAGTCAGCTTGGAGCTTAACAAAAAAGAAGAAGAAGAAGAAGACGACATCCGTCATATTATCCAGCAACTACAAACAGCTATGTACCCAAAAGAATGGAAGACAGGCATTCACATAGACACTTGTACAAGTAGATTCACAGCCACACCATGCACGATAGCCCCAAGGTAGAAGCGATGCAAGCTTACATCAACTGATGAATGAACAACATGTGATCTAGCCATTCAATGGAGCATTACTCAGCTATGAAAAGGAAGGAAATTCTGACCCATGATGCAACATGTGTGAATCTTGAAAACAGGCTGAGGGCAAGAAGTCAGGCACATAAGGTCCCATGTTGTACGATTCCATTCATACGAATCACCTAGAACATGTAATCCATAATCCATTGGAACAGAATGGAGACTAGGGATGGCCAGGGACTTCGAGGAGGCAGGAATGGATTAATTAACATGCTCTGTTTAATGCATCTGGGCTTTCCTCTGGGGCTGAGACACGCATCTTGGAACTTCATAGAGTGGGCTGTTTCACAACACAGTGGTGGTTCTAAACGGCAGTGAACTGCACATTTTACAATGGTTGATGGTTAATTCAGAATAAAAAGGGGAAAGGCAAGAAAGCGTCAGGGGGAAATGAACACATTCAAGCACAGAGCTTTGCCCTCTGTCCCCCACCTGGGAGCAGATTTTCAGGGTGCACCAGGCCACCTTTGCCCCAACCCAGCAGAACATGACTCAGGCCCAGCGGGTGAAGCACTGGCCTTCTTCCCGCGAGCTGGCCTGGGTCTGCCGTATAGGGATGGCATCTGGGCGCTCAGGGTGCCTCAGTTCTGGGGCTCTCAGCCTCCTCCAGGCTTCCTTGGTGACCGTGGCCACCTCCCTCAGCCCTAGAGCAAGCTCAGGACCTGAGGCCCAGAGTCCCTCACGCCACACCTGCTCTCCAACTTGGCCTGTGACATTCTTGGCCTCACGCCCTCATCTGTTACACCTCCAGACCCTGTCCACTGCCTCTGACCGCCCAGGTGTGGGTCTGTCTCCCCAGACTGCGAACACCCAGGGACCAGGAGCCCGGCTCTGTTCATCTCCACAGGCACAGAACACTCATCACCATCTCCGGCTGGTAAAAATGGAGAGTGGGTCGTGAGAGAAGTTGCTGGATTCCTGTTTCCCTCATGGCTCTCTGCCTTTTTTCTTTCTTTCTTTTTTTAACCTGGAGGGGATACAACTTCAGCATCTCCACCCACTTTATAAGTACTTTGACAAATGGTTTCTCTCCTGCCATGCTTACCCCAAGCAGGGGCAGCTGTCATTTTGGAAAGCAACTGTTTACAGCCCTTCTGACCTTTCCTGCAGCGTCAGCGTCAGCGGCTGGGGGCAGGGATGGCGAGTGGAGGAGGGGGCAGCCAGGCCTCACGCAGTTCAGCAGGCCCAGAATTTAAAAACGGGGAAGAAGAAAGAAAGAAGGAAAGGCAGAAAAACCCTACACAACTCTCAGAGTAATTGCTGTCTCCTTGGCAACGAAGCAGCAGTCTGGGGACCTGTGCTCTCCATCCTTCCCCGGGCTGGGAAGGCGAGGACAGCCGGGGGGGGGGGGGGGGGCTGGTGGGGGGGGGCGGGGGAGGCGTTTCCACCCTCCAGTGGCATTCTGAAGAAGGATCTGTTTTCAAGTCACTCCTCAGCCCCATTATCGTTTCCCCGTGTCACTCAGCTTCAGTTCACACTTTGCACACCAGTGTCCCAGGCGCTGGGAAGAGCCGGGCATCTAGGTGGTAAGTGGGCACCGGAGTGCCAGCCAGAGGACCCACGGCCTAGGATGGTTCCCCGTGGAGCCAGGGCACCCCATGAAAGCCCTCCCAAGGGAGCTTCCTTCAAGGAGCTTAAACTTCTCCTCTTCCTCCTCCTCCCCTCTCCCTTTCTCCTTCTCCTCCTCCACCTCCTCCCTGTCCTGGTCTTAGGAAACCCCCTTTTCCCTGCAGAAGGACTCGGTGGCCTTTGGGGGCCATGGGTGTGCTCTGACGGGAGCAGGAGCTGGAGGAATAAGAGCTCTGAGTCGTGTGGGGGTCGCAGAGGCTGGGATCTCAATGGCACAGGGACCCAGGCAAATGCAGAGGAAGTGCCTTCCCCCGAGGTTTGGGAAGAGAGGAGAAAACTTCTCCCTGACCCACCGCCTACCACCCACCTGCACTGCCTGCTCCTGGTCCCACTGTGGAGAGGGCAATGTAACACAGACCCTCCCTTCCATGGATCCCTTCATCCTCCAAGGGTGTGCTCTGGTCTCCACCTCCTCCAAGAAGTTTCCCTGACTGCGCCCACTGTAAAGGCCCATCCTTCTCTGGTGCCTGCCAGGTTCTCTCTTTCAGGGCTTGTCTGTCATCTGGGAGGTGGGGTGACCGCCCCCCCTCCCAGCCAGGTGGCAGCTGCCCAAGAGTGGGAGCCATACTCGTCCTTATGGGCTTCTCTGTGGTCCTGGAAGTATTCAGCGAGTGGGTGTCGGTAGATGGGCACCAGTGTAGGCTTCCGGCAGTCAGAGCTCTACTCCTGGAAGAGAAAGCCTCTGAGAACCAGTGGACAGAGGCATAGGCTCTTGTTACTGAGTGGGTTGGATGGTCTCCATTTTTACATTCTCTTCGGGCCCTCCTTAGCCTGGACCAACCTGCTGTCTCCAGTTACATCTGTTCGGCTCTGCTAAGCCACACTCTGTGTCCTGTTCCTCAGGCATACCTGCTCAGTCCCCACGACCATGCCTGTGCTCACACCGCCCCCAGCCTCCGGAACGAACACTCTGCCCAGGCCTGATGCTTCTCTTGATTCAACCTGCGCCCTCAGGCCAAGTTCAAATGTCCCCTCTTCTACGGAGGGGCCTCACATGTTCATGAACCTTTCCATCCCTTATCTTGCTACAGCATTTCCAGTCCTAACTACCTCTCCTGGGTGTCCTCTGATTGGCTCACGGGGACCTAAGTTTATGCCTTTCACAGGGATGGTGTGCGTGGGTGTGCCTGCACTTTCTGGTACATGTGGACTGGGCCTCTCTGAGGCTATGGTTCTGTTGAGCCCAGCAATCAGGAGCGATGCTCAGGGAAAGTCCCTGGGAAGATGGTGATGTCCATGTGTCTAGTTTACAGCTCCTCTTGGTACCTCTTTCTGCATTTCCCCTATCTGACCCATCCAAAAGAACCACATCCCTTGTGCTCTCTGCCCCTGGTGTTCAAGTTCTGCTCTTTGCCACTCTTGCCCTCCTCTGAAGAGGTCCTTGATTCAGCACGGAGACGATGTCCCCCTCTCTCCTCCCTCAGGAAGAGGGTATTATAATAGGAACCCAATCGCCTGTGAAGGTTTTCCAGCCTCCCCTTGGTCAGTGGGTTAGGACTTCTCCACAGAGTGACCAATCGCTGGCAAACATTTAGTGAGCACCTACTGTATGCACAGGACTGTGCTGGGTTTTAGAGAGAGAAGGGAGATTTCTTCCTGGGGCATGGTATTGATCTCAGGGATCTCAGAGTTGAGCTTAAAGAGGGAGGTAGATGCAGAAACAGACAAACCACATGAAGAATCAGGCAGAGGTGAAACTGCCTGGACCAGGCATCTACAACTGACCCATTGAGCCCTTGGTCCCAAGCCCAAAGAAGCCCCCTGCGGTAAACAAACAGTTTAAGGAAAGCACAGGGAATTAGAATTTTAAAAACCTTCCAGTGGTAATAAAATCTGGGGTGTAAAATGGGTTAGGAAATTTATTTTTTCAATATATGATTTTTCCCCCCTCTCCTCTGAAAATCCACATATCTATTCCCCTTCAGGTTGGGGCTCCTTTAAATGGTTTTATTAAAAAAATCATTTACTGTGGGCTTTTTAGTTCAACTTTAACTGGACCGGGTGGAAATTAAAAAAAGGATATTTTAAAAATAAATTATATAAATTACAGCCCTAATTATAAAGGAACTTTTAAAAATGTATCCAAGCATTAAAAGAAAATCTTTTTTTTAAAAAAATGCCCCATTTCCCTGTTCCATTGCAGGAGCATAATTTAGATACTTTTAACAAATCCTCATCCTTTGGAAGAAGCGGGCTCTCCAGGCCCATTTGCCTGTGTCTCTTTCTGCGTGCTATTATTATTTGATAACTTTGGGCTTAAATCTGCATGAGAGCCAATTATCTCTCTTTGTCATCAAGCAGGCTTGCTGTTCGGCAGTGGTTTTTATAGTACAGTAAAAGCCTTCCAGGGCCTGGAGGAGGTGGGTTTGTGATTCTCCCAGTGACTTCCGTTATTCCCCCCCCCAACCTTTTTTTTTTCTGTTTTTGTTTTTCATCATTTTCCAATGCAACAAGCTTTCCTCCCCCAGCGACATGCCTCTCTCCGCAGCTTCTGCCAGGCTGTTCCCTGCCCTGATCTCCTTCCTTGGGGGGCTCGCCCTCTTGAGGTCTTTCTCTCTTGACCAAGTTCTTCCTGCACAGAAGTATTGGGAATTGGCATTTCTTGGTCCACTCACCAAAGGGAGCCTAAAGCACGAGTCACGCTCTCTCTCCTTCTGAACTAGAGGAGGTGGCATGGTGAGCACGGCGCTGGAGGGAAGCAGGGACACCCCATTCACGGAGTTGACTGTCGGAAGGGAAATGTCGGGAAGGATCCCACCGGGTCAGTGCCTCGGCTGTCAACCAAGGATGTTAGAGATGGCTGAGCCGCCCTCCTGCCTGGGGCCTGGAGAGTTCTGGGGCCATGGGCCTTGCAGGCTGCTGCTCTTATCCCCCCACCGAGAGAAGGGAAGACATAATGATCAGAAAGAGGAGACAGGGACGCCTGGGTGGCTCAGTTGGTTAAGCTGCTGCCTTCGGCTCAGGTCATGATCCTAGCGTTCTGGGATCGAGTCCCGCATCAGGCTCCTTGCTCGGCAGGGAGCCTGCTTCTCCCTCTGCCTCTGCCTGCCACTCTGTCTGCCTGTGCTTGCTCTCTCCCTCTCTCTGATAAATAAATAAAATCTTAAAAAAAAAAAGAAAGAAAAAAGAGGAGACAGAGGGGCGCCTGGGTGGCTCAGTGGGTTAAGCCTCTGATTTCAGCTCAGGTCATGATCCCAGGGTCCTGGGATCGAGCCCCACATTGGGATCTCTGCTCCAAGAGGAACCTGCTTCCCCTCTTCTCTCTCTGCCTGCCTCTCTGCCTACTTGTGATCTCTCCCTGTGTCAAATAAATAAATAAAATCTTAAAAAAAAGAAGAAGAAGAAGAAGAGACAGAGTTTCATAAGCTCGGCCCGATCCTGAAAAGACAAGATTGGAGAAAAGGAAAGGCGGTCCCGGACAGCGGAACAGCCTGATCAGAGGCAGGAGGCAGACTGGAGGAAGAGTACTTCATCCCATAGGCAAGCTGCGATCTGGTCTGCCATCACCGCTGCTGTGTCCCTGCCGCCTGGACTGGGCTGGGTCCCCAGAGGCACTTGGTGCACGTCAGTGGAATGAAGGCATGATGAGAGGATGAAGGGAAAGGATAGCGAGGCTTCGATGAGGAGCGGTTTAGGGTGTCAGACTTTTTTGGTTCCAGATAGCAAACTGCCTCTTCTGGCCAAAAAAATCATTTCCTGACTTGGTGTCCCCCTTAGCACAGAGCCCCTGCCCCTGCCTGCCCCGTGCACAGGGTCTTCCCCTCTGCCCCCTTCCAGACCTGCGTGCCCGCTGTTCCCTCTGCCAGAGGGCTCCACCCCACCCGCCTAGACCATTTCCCATCACTTTTAGGCATCTTTTCCTCCTGGAATTCCTTCTTGACTCCCCAAGTCCAAGTCAGGCCCCCTGAGGGCCTCAGTCCACACTAACTCTTGTCATCACGCTGACTCTAACCTGGTTTGTGGCCAGTGCGGATCCCCAACCCTGGCCACGCACTGACCTTACGTCCATGTGGACATCTCACACTGAATGTAAATTACTGTCAGCAGCCTCGAGGGTGAAGTACGCGTGGACCGGGCACCGCAGTCCGCATTTTCTCTAAGTTCCGGCATCATTCTTCAAGCCGAGTCTAGGAGGCACTGAGTGACCTGCTCAAGGCTAAAGCCCGGGGTCAGGGGAGAAAGCCCATTTACACCCCAGGCAGATCTGGCTCCAAAGCCTTAGCCATTTCCATTGCTCTACTGGCCATGAGGAGCTTGGGCTCAGACGGGGGGGTCAGACCACAGCTGGCACAGCGTGGTGCCCGGCTTTTGCCGTCACACTCCTTCACTGAGGGCTCAGCACCCAGGGTACGTCACTGAGATCCTCCTCCCTGGCTCTCCCCTTGACCAGCCTTCCCTCTCCCAAGAGCAGCATCAGGACACTAATGTGGCCTCTGTTGTCCCCTTGTGAGACTGCGGAGCCCTGAGAGGCCATGGGGACAGCACCACCTACTTCTGGTATCACATGCGCGCACACACCCCATCACAGCATGGGGACGGGTGGGAGGGGCTGGCTCTGCAGACCTCGGCCTCCCACCTAGTCCCCGAGAACCCGGAAACCTGTGGGGGTGAGTCACTCCCTCTCCTCGTCCTGGCTGGAAGGCTTGCATGGGTGGCTGAGTGCCCGGCCCCTCTCCCCCCTGGCCCCCCTGAGAGTACCCGGAGCTCCAGGCCTCCCAGCCACCAGCCAGCTGTCCGCCTTTGGATTTGGGGTACAGCTGTGTTCCTGCTGGAGGGCACTCATTTTATTTTTCAAATGAGGGCTTCCTGGAAGGTGATGGGAAACTCCCTGGTTTTTGCAGCAGGTATTTAGGGGGAAGTGATATTTCCAGATTGGCTGCTGGGCAGGGGTGCGTGGGCCCTCCTGGAAGGTGCTTGACAGAGGAGAGTTCTGGCCGCCTTCTCGACCACTCAGCCCACTTTGGGGATGGGCCCTCAGGGCCAGTCTCCTGTTGCAGTTTAGCAAGAGGGTCGTGTGTCTGGGCAACCTCTCTGTCCCTGGCAAACCGGGACACTGGTCCAGCACCTCGTCTAACACATTCTCTAACTGTCCCCAGGGAGCAGAGCCTCAGGTTGGCCATGGCATCCTGCTCCCCGCCTTCTCTTGACTCCCTGACTGTGGGGTCTAGGAAATGGCTTATGGGGGCTTCCTGATAGAGCACACAGTTGGATGATTGGGAGCTCCAACTTTGGCTGGGGTATATGCCATGTGGCGACACTCGTTCTGTGGGCCCTCCCAGCCCTGCCAGCCCTGGGAAGATGCCTTCAATCCCAGGTGTGGGTCCATCCGCCTTACACAGGATTCCCTACAACCGATCATCTGAGTTCTTCTAGAAGCTGGAGGGTAGTGGGGTAGGGAGGAAGCAATCTCCTGGGTCGGGGGAGCTGTAACTGGGGAGAGTTTGTAATGGTGTAAAAGATGATGTTGGGACTTGGGGGAGGTGTCTCCCGGCCTCCAGGTGTGTGGCCACTGTGTGGGTCTGACTGGGTGGGAGCTGCCCCTACCACTCTCCCTCCCCTGGTCACCCTGGCCTTGATTCAGTGCTAGCCCCTCTTGGGATCTCTGTGGCCGCCCGGGGAAAGCCCGTTTGGGGGCTGCTCCCTGGCCTTTCACTGCTGGCCGGCAGGCAGGCGGGTGGGCGGGCAGGCAAAATATTACCCCTAAGATAAATGAAGAAGACTTTCAGCCCTTATTGGATTATAGTTTTTATTGAACTTTATAAATTCCAATTAGCAGAGCCCTGGGCCATAAGCGACACACAGCCCGTGGCTCACTTTATGGCGTGATTATGACCCTGTTTATCCTCCCCTGAACGAGAAGTATTAATGGAGGAAACGAAGGATAGGGGACCCAAGAATACATAAAAACAGATATTGGTGACACAGAGATAGACCGGGCCAGAGAAAGAAAACGACCATCTCCGGGCAGGCGACGGGGCACAAAGGACCAGAGATTTCCAGAAAGCCACATGCTTGGAGCCACAGCCTGCTTTGATGCCCTTTTGGCTTCCCTTCGAGCACAGAGAGCCCCCTCGACCCCCGATGGCTGCTGGGTCCTGGAGAGCACCTCCCACCCCGTCCCCCACAAGCAATCGTGCTCTGGCTGGAGTTTCATTTACAAAGTCGGGGTCCTGGTTTTTGCACTTGTGTGGGCTGGCAGCCAGAGCCTCATGAGACCCTGACTCTAGCCCAGCAGCTGGAGGGCCAGTGGTGTTTCCTTCATGCTTCAGAGGAGTCCCTTGCCCTTTGAGAATCAGACGGACACTAAAGGCACTCTTCCTAGAAAAATGTCCCCGGGACACACACAGGCATGAATAGACCTACTCATGGATGCCTAGACGCATATACACATGTCCGTCTTCATACAACTTCAGGAGATCCTTAGATCTCTGAAAACGGATCGTGGATCACCCCCCCACTCCCTCATCCCCCACAGCTACGAGACTGAGCATCAGATTAAGAATCCTTGAGCTTGGGGTGCCTGGGTGGCTCTGTCAGTTAAGCGTCTGACTACTGATTTCATCTCAGGTCATGATCTCAGGGTGGTGAGACCGAGCCCCTTGTCAGGCTCTGTGCTCAGTGCAGAGACTGCTTGGGATTCTCTCACCCTCTCCCTTGCCCTCTGCCTCTCCCTCCATGCTCTAAATAAATAAAATCATATATATATATATATATATATATATATATATATATATATATATATATATGAAATCCTTGAGTTTAATGGAAGCAAGACCTGTCTCCTGTTAATTCCCCTTGGAGGTGCTAAGCACAAGCCTGGCCACAGCAGGGATACCCCCTGACGTCACCTGGGTCTCCTGTCTCCCTAAATGCTCAGGTTTGTCCCCACTTACTGCACTTTAAACCTTTACTAGCTGGGCCCCAGAACAGCGGCTGGTGAGAAGAGAGGTATGAGGTGAGCTGGTGGGTTTCTGAGCCGACAGGGTCCGAGATGGCCACGCTCTCCCACATCCACACCCCCACATGCCTTGCTGCATTTCCTGGGGACAGAAGCATGCTCAAGGACGGTATACTTTCCTCATTGCGTCTGACTTTGTTTGTAACTACCTCCCCCTTCTGTGGGTCATCTTTCTCCCAGCCTTCAGGGGAAGATTAAAAAAAGAGAAAAAAAATTCCTCCTATCAGCATTTTGCCGTTGTACAGAATCACTAACACCCATGTACCGAGGAAGCTTTTGTAGTTTGAACAGGATGAAAAATGCTTCAGGTGTTTGTGTCTGCAGTGGTTTGTAAGTAAGATGCCGAGATCTGCGTGCCACCCAGAGCGTGTCTATCTGGCTGGGTCCATTAGGGTCCGTGGGTCCCCCCCAGTGGCCTGGGCCTTGCCTGCCCTCTATGCCTCTGTGATTTCTGGAGCCCCGACGGGCATGGTCTTCCTTCAGATAAGCAGCGTGGGAAGTGTACCAGCTCCACGGTCATGAACTACCCCATGTTCCTGAATTACCCCAGCCAGGACTTGCTGTTTCTTCAGGAGGGGGAGTGAGTAAGCCAGGGAACCTGAGCAGGGACTGGGGACTGGACCGAGGGGACGGATTCCTGGGCTGGAAGCCTGTGGGGAGACCGGGTGTTCTGTTGAGGCCTGGTGAGGGGGTCGCTGTGGACATTCAGGCACCAAGATATTGCTGCTTGCATGCCTTCAGTAAAGTAAGAGCTTCCAGATATGTCCAGGCTCTGGAGGAGGGAGGAGAGGCCTGCAGCCGAGGGATCTGTCCCTCACGTTCCCTAGTCTGGACTTTCTCCCCGCCCTGAACTGGCTGAGCCTGACTCCAGAAGAATAGGCTGCTTCCCTTCCCTTCCCCTCCCAAGCTCCCCCAAACAGCCCCTTCCTCGGACCCACACCTGGGGCACTTGGGCAGGGCCCGCAGTACCAGGGCTCTACAGCAGAGAGCTGCAGAAACCACACCCGAGGGGTGGGTGTGTTTGGCGCCTTTCAGAGGACATGCCCAGCGATGTGTGGGTTACTTCTTTTCATTCTCATTTTATGGTGTAGGAATGAAGGCTTAGAGAAGGATCTTTTGGAAAGCTGCAGTCCTATCGCTGAGCAGTTCAGGGAATAGATTGTGGAGCTGGTTTCTCTGGTCCAGACGGGCTTTGGTTATCTGTTGACCCAACTGGCCAAGTGCTATAGACTTTGGGTGGTCATATGGAGAATAAAGTGGGGTTTTCCCTCTGCATTGTTGAAGGGTGTGGGGGGCTAGGTGGATAGGGGGATAAAAACACTTGAGAGCAGAGCTGGGAGTCCAGGGGGGGGGGCATTGGTGCTCTCTGGAAGCCCCATCTATGCCCGTGGGAGATGCTCCGTCCATGGCTTAAGTGAGCAGAGTGTCAGAGTCAAAGCCTTGGGTGTCTGAGCACAGGTAGGCTGAGTATGGGGGTTTCAAAGTTCTCCTGGCTCCTTTGCCATGGCCAGGAAAGCCCCTGTGCACATTGCCAAGGCCCTCCAGGCCCCTCATCATGGGAGGAGTCCTTCGAAGGATCAGGGGATCCCTGCGATCTTTTGAAACAGATGAAGAAGCCATCTGCCCAGGCAGGGTCCTGTAACCCAGGATGGGAGGGTCGGGGAAGGATGGGGGTGTGTCAGGGAGCGTCGGTTTTGGAGAGCCCTCATGAAGCCCGGAGCTCCAGGCTCCCCTCTGCCACCAAGTAACTATGGCCCTGTCACTTGCCTTCCTTGGCCTTCCTCTCCTCACAGCAAAGAGACAGCGTTAGCAGGGCTGATCTCCGAGCCAAGTCTGAAATCCGCCAGATTCCCTCTCTGTTGTTTCAGGCACGAACACAAATGAGCACGTATGGAGAACTGTGGCAAGTAATAATGGCCCCCCAGCCCCCGCCCCGAGCACACACGCTCTTTTCTCTCTTCATGCCTCTGTAATAGATCATACAGGATGGATTACATTAATTTTCTATAAACTATATCAACTTGAGTGACATGTCCTTAAGGGTTGGCTGATTGATATCTACAATGCGGTCTTATAATCTAAAATCATATTAATATTAATATTAAAGATTTTCTGTCCTTTACGCGCACCATTAAATCTGGAGTATAAGGTGAAATTGACAACATACATTTTGACAGCTTATCTATAATAAATATGCAAATCTTGATGCCCACATGTCATCACAGATGCACCGCGGCTCTCTGAAGATCAGAGCGTGCCTGTCTCCCGTGTGACATTTCCAGCGGAGGATCAGAGCACACGTCTGGACGGCAGGAGCAGCGCTGGGTGCGTCTTTGCCAGCGGTGACCCTGGCCTCTCCTGTCTGCCTGTGAAAGCCTGTCCTTCATCCTGCCAAGTAGGCGGGAGGGCCTCAGGAGCCACAGTCCTAGAGACCAGGGGGCACCGTCGCTCGTATCCTCTGGAACACAGGAAAATCAAGCTTCCCTCTTTATTCTTCAGAAGTCACAAAGGGACTGGCTGTCTTCTGCAGCCTTCTGGGTGCTGCAGGTTCTGACCACTCAACACGGTTAAGAGTTAGGGCTCCTGTGTTGGCAGCCTTGGGGTCAAAGCCCCATCTCGGCCCCTAACCTCTGCTCTTAACCTCCTGCATCAGCATCGGTTGTGGTACCTGCCTCGTGGTAGAAACGTGACGAGAGTTCCTGAGAGAACTCTGAGAGAGTTCCTGCAAGCCAGATGCCCCACATACACAGTGAAGCCTTGAGAAAGGGCAGCTCTTCGATTATTTTCTAAATGGGTTCCCCTCCCCCTGACCCGTGCCACTCCTACCTGTTCCCATGCCCCTGCCCTTGCCATAATTCCGGAGTCTACCGTTTAGCAGAATGACCATCTTGGCCTCTTCCCTGCTGGCCTGTGCCAGATGTGAGCTCCAGACGGCAGGAAGCACGCACCTCCCTGTGCCCCTAGCCCGACCAGGACCCAGGGAGAGCTGACGCGGCTGGGGGAGGAAGAGATTGGGACCACTGAGATTGGGATCTACTTATCTGTCCGCTGGGACTCTGCCAGGTCTGACCAGCTAGTGTGTGTGTGTGTGTGTGTGTGTGTGTGTGTGCGCGCGCGCGCGCGTACATGTTGGAGAGGGGCAGTGAATGGAGCCTGTAAAAGGCACACCGCTCCTCACTCACATTAGCAGGGAGGGTGAGGAAGAGCCGAGGGAGGGTGCAGAGAAATTTTCAGCGGGCGCAGGATTGTTTGTTTGAGAGAGCCCCCGTCCTCACTCTACACCCGCTGACAGGGCAACAGGACCCGCCAGAGGCCCTGGGGCCATATCTCTGATCTCTGGCTTCTTTCCAGCCTCTCTGAGCTCACTCTCCAGGGCAACATGCAGTCTCCCTGGTCTCCCCATCAGTTTGATCCGCCTCTAGTTTCCGGCACTGCCTTCACCTCGTCCCTGTGTCCCTTCCTCCAGGAAACCATCCCAATCAGTCCAGCCACGCTGAGCACTTCTGTCTGAACTCCGCTGTGTGAAGACCCACAAGATGATGTTCGTTGTGACATCCCCTTGCATCGTTCTGTAACTGGTTGGCAGTGCACAGTCTTGTTCTCTGCAACTAGATTGAGAATGTGGGGGGTGGGGACAGCTTTACTTCCCTCTGTTTCCCAGAGGGTTACCGTGTGGCTGGGCACGGGTGCACATGTTCTGGGTTTGGACCTTCAGGATCCGGTCAGAGTAGGAACAGACACAGGGACTCCATGGATCTGGGGAAGCCTTAAGAGGTTCATTTGTTAGGTGGCCTGGGTGGCTCAGTTGTTTAGCGTCTGTTTTTGGCTAGGGTCATGATCCCAGGGTCCTGGGATGGAGGCCTGCATGGAGGCTGCTTCTCCCCCTCCCACTCCACCTGCTTGGGCTCCCTCTCTCATTGTGTCTCTCTCTGTCAAATAAATAAATAAGAATCTTAAAAAAAAAGAAAGAAAGAAAGAAAGAAAGAAAGAAAAGAAAAAGAGGTTCATTTGTTGGGAATCTCTTGAAAGATCAGAGTTGGGCTGGATCCACTCTCATGCTCTTTCGGGTCTCTTTTGGGGTCTGGAGCAGAACTTAGGGGGACCCTAGGTGTTCTTCTGGGATCCCAAGAAATCCATTCATAGCCCCACCTCCCCTGCAGGGGTCATCAGAGTCCTGGAGGAAGGCCCACTGTTTATCCCTTATGTCCCCCATATGTTCCCATCCCTGAGCTGTCTCCAGCTCCGGGATCCTGAGACACACAGCCACAGGTCCAGTTCTGACCAAGGGTGAGAAGTTTGGTGACCCAGCTTGGGGAGACAGGCTCGCTGGGGGAGTACCACTAGCAGGCAACTGCCCAGTGTGGTTCTGGGAAATTCAGACACTTCATGGGATGCTCAGCAACGGCCTCCTATCGCTTAGGCTTTGAGTGGTCCTGGGGAGAGGGAGAGACGCCCATGGTCTGCTGAGAGGACTCCCAGTTTGAGGGCGTTCTTGGCTCCCCTGCTCTTTGTCTCCCCCCAAATCTCCTGCCACCAACCCCTCCTGGTTCTTCATCCCCGTGTGAAACTGGAGTCTCTACACTGTCTTTAACAGAGCATGACGGGTCCACCATCTACAATTGAGAAGTCAACAAGAGGGGAAGAGAGGAGGCACGGAGGAGAGGAAAGAGCGGGTGGCTTTGGGCAACTCACTCAGGCTTGCTGAGCAACCGGGACGTCCGCGCTGCCCGGACCCCGCCATTCAGTCCCGCATTCACTACATCTTTCGATAGACTGCTGCTGTGAATGAGGTACAGGAGCTCTGCTGGGCGCTGTGCCTTCAGGGGAGGAGACAGACCCTGCCCGGCACCCTTGAGCCCGTCTTCCGGGCTGTTGAGGAGGTTCAATGAGCTAATATTTGATTATCACCGGGCACAGTGCCTGGCATACAGCAGTACTCCCTAAATGTGAGTTCTTCTCTCTGCCTTGAATGAGTCACATCTGGTTGGAGAGAAAAAGCCGCTTAAAGTAGGACCAGAAAATATTATGGGGGAGGGAGAGGTAAGGAAGTGGGTCAGGTTGCAGGGGTGCCTATGCCAGTGGTGTTGGTGGCTGCGGGGTGACCAGGTGGGTGGGAAGAAGGGAAACGGGCCAATTGCAGATGGCTTCAAATACCAGCCACAGGAATGAGGATTCCAGGGTCTTTTAAAAATCCCTTTCTGTCTCCCTCCTCATTCATCTCTTCCCTGCTCTGCCTCCGGGCCTCCTCCTCCCTCCTCACCCTCCTTCCTTCTCCTCCCCACAATTAACCCCAGGCTGTCCTGATGGCGCCCGGCTTCGACGAATGCCTTCCCCCTTTTCCCATCCCCCACTTCTCTCTCTCACTCTCTCTCTCTCTCTCTCTTTTTATTTGTGTTGACTTGACTTGACAAGCCCTAATCCCTGACTCAGCTCCCACTTCTTGTTAAACCAAAGGTAAATTCTCGGCCGGCGGGGCGGCCTGGAGCAGGAGGATCTAGACCGCGGAGCAGCCGCGGGAAATATTGATATTAGCCGACCTCTGGCGCCGGCCGCCCGCGGTGAAAATAGGACGCGGGGCCAATCAATTACCGAGCCATTAAGGGCAGGGAGAGGGGAGGAGAAGAGAAAGAGTGAGCTCCTCCACCCCCTCCCGTGCACGGGCCGTCGGCCAGCCCCCTCCCCCACGCCCCGCCTCGCCACTGCCCCGGGGGTGCCGAGCTGCGTCCAGCGCTCGGCTCCCCAAGCGCTCCGGCCGTGGCCCCTGGCGGCCAATGTCAGTGATCTCAGCGGGTGACTGGAGCCCCGGCGGGCCCGGGGCAGGGGCGGGGGTGCGCTCCAGTCTCCACCGCTCGGGCCCTTTCCGCTGCGGGCTTGCCGCTGTCTTTGTCTGCGCTTCCCTTCCTCTCCCCGGGGCTTCTGGATCTCCAGCCCTTCCTTCCTCATCCTGCCCTCCTCGTTTTTTTCTTTGTTACAACCTCTCCTCTTTCCCTGGTGCCTCCTGCTCCTCTGACCACTCCTCTGTTGTGTCTCTGCCTCTGCCTCCCTCCTGAGCTGGCCACTGGGTGGCTCCTGCCTCCCGTCCCCCCTAGTGTGCTCTGAGAACTGTGGGGACTGCCCCCTCACCCCCCCCCCCCCCCCCCACCCCCGTCGCCACCAACTGCCAGATTTCCCATTAACACGTGTCCTCACCAGTAGGAACCAACATCAGGCCCTTCTGATTTGGGGTTAATGACTCCTGAGAATCCTTTCCATTTTTAATTTGCTCCTTCTAACTCAGACAACTGCCCTATGTTAGGACCCCCACATCTAGATGGGGGCCCAGTTGTGCTCATGGCAGACAGAGCCTCTCTGCAGGTGGGTTTCCGCGGTGCGCAGAGGAGAGTGGGAACAACCTTGCGCGGGCGCGTGTGTGTGTTTGGGGTGGGTGGTTCTGGTGTCTGTGACCAGCTTTGTACAGCTGAAGGTTGAGCGTGGGACCACACAGATTCTGGACTTCAACAAATTTTTAACGTTTCTCCTGAAAGCAGCCTGTGGAGCTGCACCTTCCATCCCAACAGAGGAGAGAATCTTCTGGTTTCTTGAGTTTCTAGGGGGTGGGGAGAGAGTAGGCTCATTTGTCAGTGTGTGAGCTCATTTCGTGACTGGCTGATTGGTCTACAATATCTCCTGTGAATTCCATGGGTTCTTAGATAAGCAAAGGAAATTGAGGAAATCTTAAATTTGATCAGAGATGGTGTTGGAGGGAATAAACAGTACTTTTTCACTCTAAAGAAGGATCCCACGTTTTACAAAATTTTAAAATAAAATTATTTAATTTTAATTTATCTAATTTAATTTATTTAATTAATTGGCCTGTGTTTAACCAGCCCTCTGGGGGCTCTGAGGAGCACTGAAGTTAGAGCACCACTGACCTCAGTTATCCCCGCAGCCCTGGAAGGCAGGTGGCAGGGAAATGAGTCTACTTTTTACCTCTGGAGGAGCAGTGGCAGAGAAGCACAGCGCGGCCAGATGGCAGCAGGGCCTGGGATAGGACTATTCCTAGTTTTTGTGTGAGGCAGGCTTTAAGGGTGTTAGAGGGTGCGTTTTATTTCAACTCACAAGCTCCCCTCAAAGGAGGTAAATATGACACGGAGGGAGGTGACTGACATTTGTGGGGCTGTGGGTCTGCCTGTGACCTGTAGGGTTAGAGGATTCTTGAGCTCCTCTGGCCAGCGTTCAGTACTTGGGAAGGGGGAGCCACTTGCATGATAAGTAGGATGATTCTTTACAATCGATTTTTTAATTGGACCATTAATCAGCCTGTGGAGTGGCACCTTCCATCCCAACAGCTCACCTCAGGGTTTTGCCAGGCACCCTCCAAAATGTAGACTCTGAGATCCCCGTCCTGACAAAGGGGTTCCAAAGCCCAGAGAAGGGACTGCTAAGTCCTTGGGAACCTCCTGGGAAAAGCTTTAGTGTCCACTGGGTATAGTTTGAATGCCAGCTCTGCCCTTTATGTGCAAGTCCTGTAACCTGGCCATCCCGAAAGAGCTCAATTTGTAGGGTGTGGTCACCGCCCCAGTTCTCTGAGAGCTTGGGAACAACCCGCTCTGCTTCTCTGAGGCTCAGTCTCCAGCCCTATACGGTGAAAAGTCAAACTAATAGGCTCTCCAGCTGCAACACATCATGGTTCATACTATTAATGTATGTAAGCCCCAAAGAGCATAACATCAAGTAGAAGGCCCTCAACCCACAGCAACAGCTTTCCCACTGTCCCCACCCCGTTTCAGGAAGATGAGCGCCAAGTCCTTCACAAATAAGCACAATTGTTAAGAAGAAAACAGCAAGTGCTGTGCTTTGTAGGGGACACCAGTAGCCCCAAACACACCCTGAGCTCCCTGACACTTTGTCACCATCACTCCATCCTGCGACCTCTGGCGACAGGAAGCCTTGCTAGCAGAGGAGGCCCAGTGTGCAGACCCTGTTGGACCCAGGTCACCAGCTGGGGCCCACGAGAGCAGGCGAGGTGCTCCAGCCTCCTCCAAACATCCTTTTTTTTTTTTTTTACCATCTATTTCCCAGAAACCAGAGTTCATTAAAATCCTCCATTTTCTGAGAACTTGGGCTAATCAAGGTTTTTATGTAGCATTTTTTTTTTTCCAGAACACTAAACTCAACTGACATTTCCTCAAAGAGCCCAGTACTTCGTGAAACTGCTGGGGTAGGACCTGATCTTTGGAACTGGAACATCAGACCATGCGTGGGGGACGAACCGGATGTGCCCCTGAAAAAACAGGCCAGTAGTGGGGGAGATGGGGGCGGGGGATGCGGCTTGCTTTCTGGGCTCTGGGAGGGAGGGGGATAAAATGTTTCCTAGTGTCCTTTGTCATCTCCAACCCACAATCTCAGTGCATTTTCCTGCTCCTTCTGCGCGAGTGTCGCCTCCTCCTCCCAGCGGCTCTGGCCACAGGCTCTTGACATCATTCTCCTCCACCTTCCACAAGCCTGTGGACTCAACCACACAACTTTGCACTCGATTTCAGACTGTCCCGGGTTGCTCCTTAAATCTGCTCAGGGTGTACTCTATTTCCCAACCAGATTTTAGATTCTGTTAAGCCAGGAGAACTCACGGGTCCCCGCAGAGTTTTAACACACCATAGGCCCTGGGTAGATACTTCAAATCACAGACAAGGAAGCGCTAATAGCATCCTTACAGGTCACTGAGTCTGACCTTTGGGTCGCGGCTGAAGGAACCGAGGCCCAGGACTGCAGAGTGACTTGATCAAGACCTTGTAGGTGGTGTCAAGGCAAGAAAACCGAGCCTTGGCAAAACTGTTTTTCTGGTTAGACACAACATTAGTAAGGTGTTTGGGAGAACGGGGATTCAGAAAAAAAAAAAAAAAAGTAATGAGAGCTTCAATTGCTAGAATCTCTTTGGAAGCCAACGTCAGTCAAAATGCAGAATGCTCAAATCTACTGAAATAATTTCACTTGGAGGAATTTATTCTACAGGTGGAATCGTACATGTGCATAGTGCACATGCACGGAGATATTGACGGTGTGTGAATTGTAATGAAATAAAGCAAAACTAGAAAGAATCTGATTGTCTATCCGTGGGGCCCTGGTAACGATAAGGCAGTGCATATCTGGATAACTAAATACTCAGCAGTTATTGAATGGAGTAAGTTGATACTTAGGCAGGAAAGATCCGGATCTGGAAAGATCCGAGACATACTGGAAAGTCAGCCATCAAGGTGCACAGCAGCCTGGGGACCATAATCCAACCTCCACGACAGAAAGGTTGTCTGTGGGTGTGTTTGCATGTGCCTGTGTGTACTTGACGTATTTCTAGAAGAATACCTGGGAAACCACTCCTTCTGGTGAGTGGGATGGGGTCTCAAATGGAGGGGGAAGCATGCTTTGTTTTATACCTCTTTGCACTTTTTACCATGTGCGTGTGTTATTTTTATAATAATAATTTTAAAACCTCAACACTATAGTCTCTTAGCTCAGCATTTCCCCCCACAGTACCAAGCCACCTCTCGTGCTATTATTCTTCTGTAAATTGGTAACTTGGAGTCTAATTGACAAAGTTTCAAGTAGGTAATAAACAACAAACATGCCATCTGCTCTTAGCACATCCCACAATTATTTTCCCAGGGGACTGAGGCTCTAGGGTAGGACCCCCACATGTGAAAGGAGGTACAGTGGGGTTAAGAACCAGACTCTAAAGACGGTTGTTGACCAGGCAAGTCTTTCAAGTGCTCTGTGCCTTAGTGTCCTCATCTGTAAAATGGGGATAGCAACACTTCCAGTCTCCCAGTGTTTGTGGGAGAGCGGATGCCATAATGCACAGATCTGGCTCTGGAAGTGCTTGGGCAGATGATGCTGACTTCTTCCTCTCATCCAGGGAGCCCGCTTCTGGCCTGAGAGGCAAGCAGGACACAGAGCTCCCCATCTGTCCAGTGCTCCGTCCCAGATGGCATGGGTCAAGGTGCCCATGAACCTGCAGACACTGTCTTTGACCTTGGGGAGCCCAGTCTTGGCCGGATGAAGTACAGCATGCTCATCACACGAGGGAGATTTATGGGGAAGCAAATAAACAAAGGAGCGTCCAAAGGGTTCAGCACCAGCTCCCATATCAAGGAAACCAGAGAGGAGTGGAGGCAGGGGAACTGGAATAGAGAGAAGGCGTTCTAGGAGATGAGACAACCTGTTGCCTTGCCTTCCTACAGAAGCTTCTGGACTTGTTCTGCAAGCAGCTGGTGGATTTCTGGAAAAGCAAGGGCTGACCTTTTGAGGGAGACCATGATGTGGTGCTGGTGGTAGGACAGGGACCTAGATTCTATTCCTAGGGGACTGGCACCCAATTACAACACAGTAGCCACCCCAGCTTGGCCACAGACTTGACTTTTTCAGTGCCTTCACCTGAAAAGAAAAGGTGCCTGGGCCTCACCCCCAGGGACTGATTCAGTCAGTGAGAAATGGGGTGTGGAGGGAGGTGGAGACCCACAGCCTTGGTCCCCAGGGACTGCCTTAGACCGTTCTGTGGGTTTTTCAAGCAGTCCACACACAGAGTGGATGACAGTCCCTGCGCAGATCCGAGGTCTTTGGGTTACCTCAGTGTTGACACATGGCCTCGTGGTTATACTGTCCCTAAAGACCGTCCATCTTGCTGAGGACAGTGGGCCAGACTCTTTTCCTGAACTTTGGATGGAGGTGTCATAGTAATTACTTATCAATAATAAGACTAAATACATGGGCTCTTCATGCATATGATTTCCTGTAAGTCTCACTGTAATCCTGTGAGGTTCTTACGGTTATTGTGTCTGTTTACAGGGGAGGAAACTGAGGCAGAGAGAGGTCATGGACCTTGCCTGAGGTCCCTGGTGAGTCCTCCAGCCCGCCGGCACCTCTGCCAAGTGCCACTTCAGTAGTCCCTCAGTCCCAAATAGACATCCCCGTATTGGACAGGACAGGGCTGTCTCCCTGTGCTACCCTGATTGTGGGTGATCTCATGCAAGGTCTCCAGTCTCTGTGGCCTCAGTGGAGATGAAACCATCCTCCCACCCCACCCCCACCCCCAGCCCCAGCCTGCTCGGGGAGGTGCTTTGAGCACGGAGAAGGGCTTGGCAGGGGTAGGCAACACCCTCTCATCCCTGAAGGAGGGTGGGGGAAGCTGAGATAGGAGAATCTCCCTCAGCATCACATTTCCCTCCCAGGGCGCCCCGCTTTGTTTCCCTTCTTTTGTTCCCCTTCCTCCTTCTGCTAGTGACGTGGTCACCTTCCCAGGAGATAATGCTTGTGCGGCTGTGTCCTGACAAGCCCTTTCGGCCCTATCTCTAATCTTCTCTGGGTTTAGGATTAATAGACTTTTTCCTCGTTTGGGATCAATAAGTACAGGGGCGGGGGAAGGGAAGGAAAAAAGTCAGCAGGATTAAAAAAAAAAAAAAGGACTGATAAGAATCTGGTCCAGGTCCTCAAACCCGGCTGTTGCTGGTCAGTATCTTTCAGCTGGGGGTGTGCAGGCAAGGGACGGGTGGGCCGCCGGGAAGGTGTCTGGCCTGGGAGCTGGGTGGGGGCTGCCTGTGGGACAGCAGGAGCTGGGTGAAGTCGCAGACTTGATGAGGGGGCCCCGGGGACCCTCAGTCTCAGGCCAGAGCAGGTTCCAGCCTGAATCTCTGCCCAGGAAGGCTCTCTGAGTCCTGAGCTGCCTGTCCCAACAAACTGCCATGTGCTAGAAGCCCTTTCTCTCCAGAAGCTGGTCCCCACCATGTGGGAGCAGGTGTCCCAAACTGCCTCCTTCCAGGCCCCTAGGATTCCTCAAGGGTGTGGGCCATTGAGCTGAGTTTCCCAAATCGGAGTCCCAGAATCCAAGCTCTTTCCCGGTATTTCACGAAGTTGAGTGGTAATGACACATGTCCCCTTGATGAGGCTGCCGGGTAGCAGCGGTGTGTGTGTGTGTGTGTGTGTGTGTGTGTGCACACAAAGAGTACCTCACTGCTTTGAGCAAGAATCCTATCCACTCGGCTTGGCTAACACTGGTTGCTGCATGCCGATCTGCAGCTCTGATTAGCCTTTGATTAATAAAAAATGGGGAAGGAAATCAATTATTTATTTAATAACAGCAGTTTATTTTAAAGGCAAAACCTTTAAGAAAGCCGAGAACTCGGGGATGGGCGGGAACCGGGGAGGGTCATTAGAGCGAGGAGCTGGGGAATGGAGGCTTTCCATCACAGGGCAGGTGCCGTCCTGTGCCCAGGCTGGAGGGCCCATGCCGGCGGCCTTTCTGGATGTGGGCTACACGTGCCCCGAGTTCAGGGAGCCCATGCAGCTGCAATCTGGAGGACAGGCCAGTGTGAGGACGGGGGGCAGGGCACTGTTGGGTACCCATACCTAGGTAGCTTGGTAGCTTGGGTGATGCATGATCTAGGCCCGTCCCTAGCTCCCGTCAGGACCTCTCTGTTACTTCTGGCCTTAATCTCTTGTGCGCCCACCCCAGGAACTGTCCTCCAGCAAGGGCCTGGGCATGTGGTCCCTCGAGCACTTACGCTGGCTTCCCTCTGCCTGTCCACGCTGGGGCCTCCCGCCTGGCCTAGCCAGGGCCAGCTCCTCTCCCCGTTCCTCAGATGGCCTTCTCCTTGTGGAGGGCACTTCTGCTGATCTTTGCATTTTGAAACCATATCCATTCATCAAGGCCAAGATCCGAAGGACACCCCGCAGAGCGGCTCCCCAAGTCGTCCCCTCGGGACACAGCCTTTCTTCTTTGGAACCTTCCTTGCACTTTGAATGTGCCTTTCTGTGGCGGTTTGGGAAAATGTGGCTTTGTATTTTTATTTCTTTGTAGGTATTTTGAGGGCAGGGGCTGCGTCTCAGTCACCTTTGTGACCCCTAGCCAGGGTGTGTGGAGTAATGGACGGAGGGGTGGATACTATCTTTTGGGGAGACTGGTCCCCTATTTATATCTGAAATCACTTTCAGATTAAAGCACCAATCTTGAAGGGAAATGATGATAGCTTCTTGGAGGGATTCAAAGGAAAAATATGCTTTCACACTTGAGATAAGCAGATTAGGGCACGCGGGTCACGAATTTGACTTTTTATGTTCTGGAAGATAAGGAAGGAAAAAATGGTCAAGTGACCAGAGTTAATTTTCTGAAAAAATGAACCTAGCCTTTTCTCTATTGACATACCAGCTCTCCTCCCTTGACAACGATCTTCAAACTCGGTTTTCTCATCTGTCAACTGGGATAGAAATTCCTAGCCCACTGAACTTCCCCCAAAGAGAAAATGCTCTGTGCGTGGGGCAGGTATTATCTATTTAGGTAATTATTGATTATCTAAAGTTACTGTCTTGGGGCGCCTGGGTGGCTTAGTGGGTTAAAGCCTCTACCTTCAGCTCAGGTCATGATCCCAGGGTCCTGGGCTCTCTTCTCAGCAGGGAGCCTGCTTCCTGCTCTCTCTCTGCCTGCCTCTCTGCCTACTTGTGATCTCTGTCTGTCAAATAAATAAATAACATGTTTTAAAGTCACCGTCTTAGTGCATCGTCTAGAAAGACAGGCACTGTACCATTAATCAGGGACCAAAGTCTGTCTTTCTGTTTCCATTTTCTGGATATCTCTCATGGAAGTCGAACTTCCCAGAATTATCTGGGTTGTTGCCATGACTTTCTTCTGAGCTTACTGGTGTGGGTGGCCACTGCCAGCGTGGCGCCTTCCAGCAAGCCGCTCAGCCACGACGGATGCCACGCCCTTAGTTAGATTCTGTCGGGGCTGGGCGCCTGCAGGTTCAAGGCCTGTGCACAAATGTCTCCTTCCCGTTGGTGGAGTGCTTCGAGTCTTCCGAAATCTCTGCTTTCGCAGACATTATTCCATGAGCTCATCCCCAATTCCCTGGATGAGAGTTGGGAACCCCGGGCAGGGGCCACATTTGCTGAGCTACAGAGAGCCCGTTAGATCTTCTGCCGCCAGCACGGCAGGTGAGAAGTCTGGGAATCGAGGGCTTCCGTCATGGACTTGGTGTTCCTTACACTCAACCTCCCCAGCCCCTGTCCCTACAGTAGGTGGGGGGTGACTTGAAGAGGGGGGCTTTCTGATTCAGAGAATAAGTCACCTGGTGATTCGAGGGGTGGCTTTAAGGAACATGGCTGGGTGGAACACCCAAGCTCACAACCCAGACGAGGTAAAAGGCGACTCTTCACAGGGCAGAGGATTCTTTCCTTTCTAAAAGGAGTCCTTATGAGGCTCTTCTGATGAGCAAACAGCACATCTCAACAGGATTCATTATAAAGAAAAAAAGAAGGAAGAAGACAAAACCGAAGGTAATAACAATTTGCCTCCTATTTCAGGAGCAGCTCTTGTGAGAAGTGAGGCCCGTTTCTCATCAAAGCGCCTGCAAGTCCCTCTCCTGGAGAAAGTGGGGAGCTGCAGAGACGGGGGAACTCAGGGGGGCTGGGAAAGAAGCATGGCCCTGTGATCCTATCTGTCCCTCCCTGACAGAGAAGGACACCTGTCGTCCCCCTGTCAGGGGGCAGCGAGGAGGGGTGGTCCTGGAGGGAGGAGTAAGGATCGAGCAGTGTCCCACTGTGAGCGGCCCATCCAGACACTGGCGGCTCCGTGGGGAGGATGGCGGACTTACTCCAGAGGCAGATCTCTGACCCTTCCAGAGCTGTGGACCTGGCCACTGGGTCCTGATGGAGGCCGCCTCTTTCATTCGTCCCTGATGGGCACCAGGGGGCTCCTGGCTCTGGCAATATTTGCTTTATGGCATCAGAGCAGCGTTTCCCGTATTCACATAGTTAAATTAGTTAGCTGGATAGGAACCTCCGAGATGATGTATCTAGTTGTCAGTCGTGACTTGGTGCTAATGGCACTACAATTTGGTTACAACCCTCACCGTCATTAATCATCGGCCCCCGGCCGGCTGCATGTGGGGGTGCTGAGAGGGTGGGGCCGGCTTGGGCAGCAATGCGCCCAGCACCCAGGCCGGCTGTCTCTCTCTTCCTCTGGGCAGTGTGGAGGCTCCGTCCCTGGGCAGGCTGCTGTCCCCCGGTTCCTGCCGCCACCACCGCCACCAGCACGGCGCACCTCTATTTATTAGCATCATGCTACTTATGCTAATAGCAGGCCGTACACTATTTCTGAGCATTAACATCTGCTCCAAGCAGCCGACTTTCACTTACAGAAACTGATTTCAGCTCAGTCAAGCAGATAAACAGAGAAATCAAAGCAGGTGGCTGGAAGTGAAGGAGGAATTCTCAGTTCCTGCATTCAACCGATGAACTTCACTAAAGCCATAATTAATATTCAGATAACTATATTCCGACACATAGAATAAACAAGATCATTTAAAGGATGCAAAATACATCCCCAGGGCCAGAGGGGAAGAGAGGGAGGGGAAGGCAGAGGACTGAATATGAATGCAGACACTTCCGTGTGGGCCTATTGTCTGCGTGTTTGCAGCCTTGGAGGAGAGGTGCCCAGGCTCAGGCTCGAGGCTGGCAGAGCCCCTTCTGCAGGCCGGCAGGAGCCAGGCCACTCACGGACGAAACAAGGGGGCCTGCGGGACAGCGTCCGGGAGGCAGAGCTATCCACACCGCGGGCTGGTGGAAAGCTGCCCTCTGCACTCCTCTCCTTGGGAAGCTGTCAGAAGGAGGGCTGACCCCGGGGGGGGGGGGGGACCCAGCGGCTGGGTCTGCCTCCCTGCACCCAGGCCTTTTCCTTCTATGGAATGCCCTGCTGGTAATCCTTCCTGCCTACGATTTGTGATTCTAGCATTAAAAATAACATCTCTATATGATTCGGATGAGGCTGAATCCAACTCTTTATATTCAAAGCTACGAGAGAGACGGTGCATACCTTATTGGGTTAATTTACGTCATTTTGTTGTCTTTCCTAGTCGGTCATTTCAGAAATGTTAAAAATAAGACCCATGCCACCATCTGGAACAAATTCTGAAGCCAATTGTTCTTGTTCTCCAAAGACCAGCAGTCCCGTGGCTTTGAGGTTTAGACACCCACCCAGCGACCATCCCCATGCCACTTGCATATGCTTGGCAAAATCCTCACCCCAACGCATTTCACCGTAGCTGATAACAGCAGTGGGAGTAATGGGAAAGGTGAACGGAAGCCATCACCTGGTATGGTGCACACTCCATGTGCGTGTGTGTGTGCCTGTGTGGGCTGCAGACAGAGCATTCATGCAAGTGTGTGATTTCAGGATGGATCTCTGTACCGTGAGCTCGGTGACCAGGACCCAGTGTGTGGGATCCCAACCTGAGCCCCACCGGAGGGGGAGCAGCCACCAGGACAGGGGGACCCCAAGAGCCCTCTCAGGTGTGCCCTGCTGTCACAGTGCTGGCTGAGCCGGTCCCCGTATGAACCCACACTAGCCATGGTGAGCGGAGAGCCGGGTTCGTCCCTCGCCAAGAGGACCTTGCTAACTTTTGCTTTGCTCTTTTTTTTGGTTCCTCTAGCCACGAGGGCCTTGTGGCTAAACAACAGTGACAACAAAATGTTATTGATAACTTTAATTTCCACTTTGGGGAAACATTCCTCTCCTTCCCCACGCCTCTGCACATATGTCCTGTTTATGTCCCGTCCTCTGAGAATGGTGTTGACAATGCTGGGAGCCCTGAGCTGCGTCCTGGGTGCTGTCAAGGCTCCTCTGGAACCACTTGCTTTGTGGTTGAAATTTCCCCTGACGCCTGGAATCTTTTTTCTTTCTTTCTTTTCTTTTCTTCTTCTTCTTCTTCTTTTTTTTTTTTTTTTTTTGGTTTCCTTGGAAATGACTCTGAATCACAGTGTTTGCAGCAATGGGGGGGGGAGGTAAGAGGATATTCCCTGGAGGGGTGTTGGGGGGGGTGGGGGACGAACAGGCTTCCCCAGGGAAAGCTGAGGGCTGCACAGGCCTGTGTGGCTGTGTGGTGTGGCTGGGGGTCTTCAGGAGCCCCCAGGAGCAAGCTTTAGGGCCAAAAGTGGATTGGACCCTGGACAGCCCGGAATGGCTTCTTCCCTGGAGCCTGTCTGCCCACCCCATCTCCAAGGGAACTGGCCAAGCCACAGCCATCTTCCCAGCCTGAGCTCGCTGTCTCAGCTACAGGGCTCTACCGGGCCCCTGTGCGGTACTTCGCTCTCCCCTATCCATCTTTGCCTAATTTGAGTGTCACCACAGCCACAAGAGGTAAGTGAGACAGGACTTGCCTGCCATCTCCGTTTGCAGAGGCTGACACAGAGCCAGAGAGGTTGGGACACCCCCCACAACCCCCAGACTGTGGTATGAGTTAATCAGTGGCAGAGATCGGCCTACAGGTCCTCACCCCCAGCCTGGCAAGTCTGACGCCCCCGGCCCCGCTCCCGTGCACCCCCACATGACCTGCAGACGCGCACATATGCCTCACGAAGTCCCAGGCTCACGCGGACTGCCGCTCGCCGCCTGTCTCACACACTCGTGCACACACAGCTCCGTGGGCCCGGAGGAAGAGGAGGAGGACACCTCCTGGCTGGCAGGAGCTGGGTGCTACCAGGGGAAGGAGCCCCACCCTGCCGGGGCGCGCTGCCTGGCTGACTTCACAAAATGCATACACGCAGAAGCATACACGCAGAAGCAGGGACAGACATGCCCTGATGTGGCACCCTGTGGCTTAGTCGTCTTAGGCCACAGCGGGCCATGGCGGTGCAGCAGGTCGACCCTCCTCAGCCCTGATGTGTCCAGTCTCTTCCTCCTTTGCATATCCTCCACCCCCACCCCCCGCGGGGCCCCCCGCACCCCCCGCACCCCCTCATCTCCTCTCCTCCTCTATCAGCATGACCGTCACCTGAGTCTCCAAATTGTCAACCCCCAAACCAGACATATGCAGGGCGAGGACAAAAACTGATTTCAGACCCATATCCTTCAGAGTCTGGGAAATTTCACCCAGGCTGGATAGAAGCAGGCCTGTGTACACTCCGAGGACCCGGGCTGCTCAGCCCGGAACGGGGCTTCTATTCAAGAGAAGGAGTCCCTGGGTCGTCCGTGTGTGTAAGGGGGGGTGAGGTCTTCTGTAAAAGGGACGATCCGAGTGCTGTGAGTGGCCTTTAACATTAAGGCAGGAAGGCTGGTTCCTGGTCAGGTCTATGTGAAAGGACACGACTTTTCTGTCATGCGTCTGCAAAAGGACATGAAAATTGCCAGTCTCTGGGGCCCGTTCCAGGCTTCTCTCCCCACCTTGACTCCACACACACGTGTGGACTGACAGGAGCGCTTTCCATCCCATTGGTTGTCTGTGGGGCATTGAGGGATGAACCTCGGGGGTGGTGACAGATGGAGAGTACCCTCCCTTTGACTTCTCCGAATGGAAATGACAGAAAGCTCACCATTTTATGTCACTACCGGGCTCTGGCCCATCGTGGGAGAAATCTCTTTCATTCAACCCCGGTACCTCCTTTTTGCATGTGCCTGATTCTGGGACAGCCACGAAGTCTTCGCTTGTCCACCCAAGCATGCCCCTGTGAGCCTCACCTCCACCTGGCAGCTGCTCAGGTAGCTCTCCCATCTGGTGCCCCGTAAGTGCCTCACCCCGTGCAGGTGTGCGCGTGTGCATAGGTCTCTGCCCTGTGCCCTGAGGGCCTGAGGCTCTGAATCCAGAACCAGGGGCGGCCACTATGTGGCTGAAGCTGTGCAGTGCTCCTGGTGCCCTCTGCTGGCCACATCTGGAAACACAGGCAGCCTCTAGCCAGTGTCTGGGTGGGACCTTCCAGAGGTGGAGGTTTTCAGGACAAACAGGGCTGGCTGCGGGGAGGTGGCTCTTGTCTCTCCCGGTGTGCACCTCCGAGCCTTCCCCTGCGCCCCCCCGCCCCCCGCCCCGGTACCATACACGGGGGAATAGAGTCCCTTTTCCTCATCTCTTCACAGTGGAGGGACCTCATGCCTGATTCTGGTCTTTGCTGGCTGTGTGGTCCTGGGCAAGCTGCCCAGCCTCTCTGGGCTTCATTTAGTTCTGATCCCTCCTTCAGATCCCACTTCGAGTACCGGTTCCTACTTACCATCTTGCCCACACAGGCCCCCACTCACTGTGGAACGTCCCCCTCACCTTCTGCAACCCGGGCCTTGGGCCTCTTTCTCAGGCTCACCACCCCTTGAGGGCAGAGCTCTTTCAGATCCTTTTTTTTCTTTTTGAATCGCACCCAGCACCCACGTAGCTGTCTTAACACCGCACCAGCACCAGCAGTCGACCAATACCTGTTGAAATGATTTGTTTTACAATGGCTGCCTTGGACTAGAAATTCCCTCAGGTGCCTCCGTGGCTCGGATCCTTTTTCATTCTAATTGTCGCTTGTGGGTTGGTCTCCAGTCCCAGGTGAGACTTTAGACCCTAGAGGGCAAGGTGTCCCGGAATAACAGTGTGGCGGCTTTCCTGAATAGAGAAAGCAGTTCTGACTAGTAAAGTGGTTACGCGTGTCACTCCCTCTCCCCAGACCAGTACATTTTTAGGGCAGAACAGGAAGATGAAGGCTGTGAAGAACATGGCAGGGCCAAACTCCTTCTCCATTTCTACCCCTCCTCCTGTGTGAGCCGCCCTCCCCCCCCCCCCTCATCAGCACCCCATCTCTGCCCTACAGCGTCTCTTGCTGTTGTTCCCTTTACCCGGCTGGTGGGCTGATGGTGCCCGCAGCTTCGCAGCAGCTCATCCCAGCCCCTAAACTCCAGGCAGGAGGATGAGGCGACCCTCGGGTCTTATCAGAGCTCTCAGCACACTCCCCTATGTGACTCCTCTCCAAGGCTGCCCCAGCACAGCAAACACTGCTTCCCGAAAACAACAGTAACAGCTAAGGGGTATTAATAGCTCAGAATGTGCCAGGAGCCACGCTGAGAGCTTTGCACGTATTATCTCACGGAATGCTCCTAACAACTCTCCCCAGCGGCTCTATTATTATCTTTATTTTATAAAGAGAAAGCTGAGGTACAGAGAAGCCAAGCCACTTGCCTAAGGTCACACAGCTAGACAGTGGGAGAGTCAACATTTGAACCTGAGCCCTTTGATTCCAGAGCCTGTGGTTCATAACACACTCCTTCAGGCAGCAGGATGTCTGGATGGTGGATGAGGGCTAGGTGCCTATCAGACAGACAGACGGGCACACACACACACACACACACACACACACACACACAGGCCTGGTGCCGTGCCTATGGAACATGCCAGCGAAGCCCACACCTGCCCGTGTCAGGTTTCCACACACACGCTTATGTTAGTCATCTGTGTGCATGATGCTCTCGGGGCCTGACTGTCTGTGGTATTTTGGAGCAGCGCGATCTAATAGAACGTTCTGCAGTGAAGCAAATGTCCTATGTCTGCACTAACACAGTGGCCACTAGCTACTTGTGGCTAATGAACGCTTGGGCACGGCAAGGAGACTGGGGAACCGAATTTTTTTTTTTTTTAAAGATTTTATTTATTTGACAGACAGAGATGACAAGCAGGCAGAGAGGCAGGCAGAGAGAGAGGAGGAAGCAGGCTCCCTGCTGAGCAGAGAGCCTGACGTGGGGCTCGATCCCAGAACCCTGGGATCCTGACCTGAGCCGAAGGCAGAGGCTTTAACGCACTGAGCCACCCAGGCGCCCCAGGGGGGAACCGAATTTTTAATCACATCGAAATAAAATCGATTTCAATGTACACAGAAACTGCCACACATGGCTGAGGGCTGTCCAGCGGCCGCATCACGGGGCGGTCGTGAGCATGAAGGGAGGCCACGGGGCCAGGAGGGCACGTTAGAGCCCTCAGTAACACGGCGTTACTGTCCCTGCATGCTCAGGGACAGTGTGAATGCATTTCTGTGTGTCCTCTCCACATCTCCATTTGTCCTGCCATCCAGCTGCCCTCCACTCTGCGGGGGCCTTCGGAAGCCCACCCTCCCGACAGCGGCTCTGACCCAGGCGTACCCACGATGATGTCAAGGAAGGAGGGGTTGGCTCTAGGCCTCCCAGGAGAGCAGTTAGGGTGTTGCAGGCCAGCCTGGGGCCTTGGGGACACCTCCCGCCCCGCAGATTCCCTTGTCCCAGCCCAGCCCAGCTTCCCAGAGCCTCCCCGGTGCTTGGGTGAATCATTTCAGCTGCAATTTGTAAGTAAAACATCAGCTTATTTCGTCGTGTTGCTTTTATTAGTTTCTTTTACGTTAAAAGAGGGAGAAAAGGGCCAGCAGGCTGCCTCAGGCATTTGGTCGTGGTTCTGGGGGCCACACAGAAGTCCCTGAGGAATGCGTCTCTCCTGAGGGGTCCAGAGAACCCAGTGGGGTGGAGTCAGGCTGGTTGGGGCTGTGGGGGGTGGGTGTGTGAGGCCACAAGGACAGGGGGATGGGGCAGGCAGGGCGGGAGGCCTCAGCCACCGCAGAGCAGGGAGGAGGGAGCTGGGCGACCTACATCTCCGCTGTGAATCTGGCTGACTCACCCCTGGACAGTTCCCGCTCTCCCTCCGGGGTGGAATGCAACCTTGGCATCCTGGGAAAGAGACGCTGCAAGAAAGGGCAGGGTGGTGGCCCAGGCAAAAGCTAGAGGGATCGAAGCCGCAGTATAAAGGATTTAGGTGGGAGCATAGGAAGGATAGACCTGAGCAGCTTTGTGGGTGGGGGCGGGGTTCGGGGACAGGAGGGCTCCCTGGATCCTGTCTCAGGCTTCATGCATCCCTGACCTCTTAGTGGGTCTGGCACAGTCTGTGACCTCACTATTGTTCAGACCAACTGGGAAAGAACAGTAATCACATCTGTGAAGACTGTTTAACTCGTTCTCATATAAATGACTTTAAATACCATGATACGTGGACACCTCTCACATTGATACCTCCAGCCCGGGCCGTCACTCAGCTCCGGGGTCACACAGCTACCTGCCTTCTTCATGCCTCTGCGTGCACATCGAACTGGCATCCCCCTCTCAGCACAGCCAAAACGGAATTTTGATTTCCCATGCCTAAAACAGATTCCTTTCCAGTAAATGGGACCACTTGGCACTGAGAGGTCAGAGGTTCTTAGGCTCTCCTCTTTCTCTCACTCCACACCCAATCCAGCAATGACCCTGTATTTCCCGCATCTTCTCTGCCCACCCTAATTTACATGCCCATCATTACCCCCTGGGCTGCCTACCTCCACCTTTGCTCCCCCATAGCAGCTGGCTCTACCCAGCAGCCAGAAAGATCTTTGTGAAATGTACATAACGGCATGTCGCTTCCAGTTTTGTGCTATACTTAGAATGCAGCTCAGACCCTCTCTTGACCTGCCAAGCCTGACGCAACCCACACTCCCCACCTCTTCCCGCCTCTCTCTCCTCATCACTCCACAAAGCTCCGGTCACACGGGGCTTTCTCTAGTCCCTTGAACACATGAAGTCTTTTCCTGCCTCAGGACATTTGTACTTGCTCTTCCCTCTGCCCAAAGATCGCCCTCCCTCTATCTCTGTGGTTTGGATCTGAGCTCCACTGTTAGATCTGGAGGGAGACCTCCCGTCACACAGCATAGAGGAGCCCCAGTCACTCTATGCCTTACCAGTACACTTGAACTCTCAGTACAGCCCTTACTAGCACGGCTTTCGTTTTGATTTTAAGTTTATCATCCAACCTCTCCTCCGGAAAATGTAAGCCGATGATAGAAGTTTATCTGCCTTGGTCATTGTTGTGTCTCTAGCAGCTAGACTCGTGCCTGGCACAGAGTGGGTGATCGATAACTATTTGTGAATGAATGAATTATTTAATCCCAATGATGTTTGTCTGAGAAGCCTTTTTGCCTGGGGTGTTAGTGTGAGCTCGTGAATGTGTTTCCTGGACCGGCTCTTGTGTACGAGTTGCAAGACTAATTAAACTCATACATATTTGTGGAAATGCAAATATAATTTTATTTACCAATGACTGTAATAAAGGTAAATGCTCCTTACTTAAACAAACAATTCACTTTGGGAATAGAGCTGTAAACAGAAGCAATAAATAAACACTCGTTATTGAGTGCTTACTGGGTATCCACTGAACTTCAGAAGCTGGCTGCTCTGATCAGCCGTCAGAGTGCTCACCCTCCTGGAGACGTCCTCCTCCCCAGAGAGGGGACTCAGCCAAGACCTGCACATTACTCGACCAAGCACATGACTCTCGGGAGGCACAGCCTGGCGTCTCGGCTCTGCCACTTCCTCACTACGTGACCTAGGACTTGACTTAAACTCTCTGTTTCCTTGTCTGCTGAATAGAGAAAGGAACTGAGCCCCCTCCTGGGGAACCGGGAGCCTTAAATGAGATAGCACATTAGAATGCCTGGTACTCTGTTGAGCACTTGGTAAACAATAAAGACACGTTAGGCTTTCTTCTCTTGTTATTATGATTATTAGCATTATACAAGCCTATTCTAGGTGTTTCTACATGTTCTCATTTAATTGCTACAATAACCCACGGAGTCAGGGTTGTTATTCCTGATTTATAGGCTGAGAGCTCAGAGCTCCAGGACTAAGATGTCCGTGGTCATCATTGAGCTCTCAAGGATGAAACCTCAAGGCTTCCGACTCCAGATCCAGTGCTCTCTGCATGGCACTGCCCCTGCCTCCCCTCGTTCTTGGGGAGAACCTAGAGCTAATGAAAGCTAACTCTCACACCCCATTTCCCTTTTGACCCACGGCCCAGCCGTAGTCACACACTCTTCAATCCTTATGGGATCTCACCATTTCCAGTTACCTCCAGCCCCTACTGTAGTCTCTGAGCAAGCCCTCCAATCCTTCCATGATCGCCCGCCACCCCCCAAGAGTCCCTAATGCTTGTCCGGCGTGGACGCTAGATCCAGCACTAACTTCCCATCGCGTGACGTTAGACCGTGAAATGGGAAGCATTCTTAGAGGTGCTTACTGCCATCACTCATCTGCGTTCTCAGGTGAGAAAATGGAGAGCCCCAAGAGCCCAGTGACGCACTCTGGGGGGATCCCGGGCTCGAACCCAGACTTCCACCTCCTTTTGAGTCCTGGCCACGGCTTGACCCACCACCCAGAGGCAGGCATCTCCCTGGCCACCGTGGGAGCAGGTTAGGGCATGCAAGGGGCTCCCAAGTCAGCCCACTGGTGGTGGGTGAGGGTAGGTTGTGCTTTAATTATGCTTTGGGCCGCAGTATCCCAGCGTGGGCCTCTCGAGCCTGGTGGCTTCCTCAGGCGGGGGCTGCAGGTCCTCCTTCCATGCTTCATGCAAGGTGCAGCCCAGTCCTGGGTGAGTGAGTGATCGTTCAGATATGTGGCGGGGGGCTCCTGGGTGGACCTGCTAGCCTGGCCTAAGGCAGAGAACCATGACATTCACAACAGTTCTCTTTGAGAGGTGAGAAGGCAGGTGCCTTTCTCTTGCTACCTTCCCGTCTTGTTTATGTTTTCTATGGTGAGTATTGCTCACCGTGGAAAACATTTATAAGCCACTTTATTTTAAAAAAGCAACTGGTCTTTGCTGGGACCAGAGTGAGAGTCCCTCCAGGTGAGTGAAGGCAGCCACCTTAGATCTGGGCTCAGGTGTGCCCAGCTGAAGTCTGCGGAGAAGTCTGTGGGGCACATGGTGTCACTGACACGTCTTGCCTTGGGGACCTTGCAGTCTAAGGAGAAGCCAGCCAGATGTGCCCTTGCAGCCTGGGTGGCACAGCAGGTCTGAGGCCCTGGGGAGGGCGATTCAGGCTCGAGGGGCCTCAAAAACGGAAGAATGAGGCTGCAGCCATTACAGGCCTCCTGAAGGAGGCTCACTGTAGCCTCTGCGGTGGAGAAGGCTTTGGTTCAGGGGAACGAGAAGGGAGTGGGGTGCATGGGGTGGGAGGGGCTGCCTGAGTAGAGAGGCCCGGCTGGGACTGATCTCGCAGGGAGGGAGGCACAAGAGCAGGGCCGGAGGTGTCTGGGTTGGGAGCCCTTTGACGTCTTTCCTTTTTTACGTGGGATACATCTACAATCTCGGGCAGGCCTGCCACGGTGCAGGCAGGGTCTGGACACTCTGCCTCGATGGCTGCATTTCATACTCAGGATAAACCTATTTAGGCAGTTTGTACATTCTCATTTGCCAGGCAAAGAAACTGAGGCTGGCCCAGGAGGTAAAGTGACTCGCCCAAGGCCTCCCAGCTGCTCAGTGGAACAGCTGGGATTCACCCTCAGCACTGCCCATCCCACAGCCCCTGTGCTGCCCCCTCTAGCCACCGCCGAGTCCTCACCTCCCACTGAATGTGGTCGGAAGGCCCAGAAATCTGTGTGGGGTGCTGAGCAGGTGGGAACACGCAACCTGAGCTGTGTCCATATCCGTGTGTGCCTGTGTGTGCTCATGCGTTTATCTGTATGTGCTGTGTCTGCGTGTGCGTGAATGTGTGTGTGAGTGTGTGTCTGCATGCAGGGTCTGGGTGGCCCAGTGCCTGAGGGTGAGATGCAGGGGAGCAGGATCAGAACCTCTCCTTAGGGGTGGGGATATGCCGTTCTGGCACTGATGACAACAGACTGAGGAAGGAGTTTTCTGATGCAAGTGCATGGGCCTGGCCGTGTGGGAGGTCATATCCCCCGGGGAAGAAGGCCTCGGGCCAGTGGCCACAAGGCAGGGCGCAGGAAGTTACAGGATGCTGGGAGGGTGTCCATCTCTGAGGAGGGAGGAAGCCCCAGCATTCCGACAGCTGACCGTGGGGCTGGGGAGCCTCCAGAAGGTGGCTCTGGGGACCAGGCATTGGTGTGCACGGAGGCCCCTGAGCTGTTCGCCAGCTGTGGGCTTCTTGGATCCTCATTTGGGGAATTCCAAGGCTTGGGAAGGTGGCTGGGATCTTTACTTCCCACCAGAGTCCCAGGGGATTCTGACACAGCACCCCTGGGACGGGCTGGGGAGGCTCAGGGTCTGGCCCCAGCTGCAGGAAGACAAGGCAGGCTTCCCCTAAGGGCTCTGCGTGCCCCCCACGCCGACTGTGGAGGACCTTCCGGCCAAGCACAGATGACACCCCTGAGTTTGAGCACAGGGTGGTGCACCTAGGGACCAGCATTGTGGGTCCCTTCGGTTGACTGAAGGAGGGAAGAGCTAAACCTGTGCCTGAGACCCTGGGACCCTTGAGACGAGGTAGGACTGGCCCTCTTCCCACGCACTGCCTGGAGCAAAGCGAGTTTGCACACAGGCGAGGCTCAGGGTGGGCCTACCCTTATGTCTGCACCCCAGGAGCTGCATCAGTCCCCAAGTGGCCCAGGGATGAGACAAAGGTACAGGTCACCTGTAATGGATGTGTGGGCTGGGCACAGGGACTCTGTGTGTCTAGACAGAAGGACCAAGCCAGCAGGGCAGAGATGCGTTCAGCCAGAGAGCATTTCTCAGGAGCCCCACCCTAACCCTCTTTTGCACTGTCCTTCCCTCAGGGCACACTGCTTCCAAGCGCTGCCTCTGGCCTTGCTGGTCAGGTTTGAGCACCATCTGCTCCCACCCAGATGGAGGCCGTGGGGAGGGCCGGCTCTCTCTTCTCATAGCTGCTGCCTGCACCCCCCCAACTCCTTCTCTTTGTCTCTGTCTCTGCGCGCCCCCCCACCCCAACCAGGGCTCTGCCCTTTCTGTCTCCTAGGGCAGCTGGGTGCTTCGGGCTACTTTCTGGGGAGCCCAGAAACCCCAACCCCCTCTTCTTCCGGTCTCCCAGGGGAATCTGTGGGCAGAATGTGAGAAAATGCCACAGATGGCCCAGCCGTGCATCCAGGAAAGCAGCGAGGTCTCTAGGGGACACAGTCTCACTTAGTGTCCCACTCAATTAGGCTGCCCACAACCACACGTGTGCAGAACCCTTCCTCCCACAGACCTTTCCCACCCTCCTCCACACCCAGGCCAGAACCCCTTGGAAAGACCCCCGTCTCCACACATATTGGCAGAGAGCGGCATGAGTGCCCAGCGAGGGAGCTGGACCCAGCTTTTTTGCTGTTTCTGACGTGCACTCGGTAGAAACTCTAGTCATAGATATACACACGATCTGTCACTTGAGAACTGGCCCGCCGAGCCTGTCACAGCCCACACCGGCCTGCATACGCCCAGCACATATGAACACATACACGCTCACGTGGCCTTGCCTGTGGCTCACTGGCTGGAACCGCAGTGTGCTCAGAGGAAGGTGGTGTGTGTGCTTGTGCGTACACACGCACCTGCGCGCGCACACATGTGCCAGTGTTCTCACGGCAGCTGCAGTGAGGGCTGCAGATGATTCTGGAGCTCTGCTTGGACTCAGAGCTTTAGGATGGGGCCCCGGGGTCCTCCTCGCATGCGATAGCCTTCGTCTGAAGAAAGGGCAGGGCCCACCTGGAGAGCAAACGCCCGTGCGAGGGAGTTGGCAGCCTTGGCGGTGCAGTGAGAGCGTCCTATCTGCATCTTCCCTTTACCTTCCAGAACCAGGGCAGAACACAGAGCTCTCCTACACCCGACTTGCTTATACAAACCACATGACACCAATACACACACAGGCACACACACAGGCACACAAGAAACTCAGAAGACACAGCCTAAATGCAAAATGTGAGGGGCCGACAGGTAACCAACCACACAGTGTGCCTCTAATGGACTTAGCACGTGCCAGGAGCGTAATCCACACCACGGTCACTCACAACCCTCTCTCTGCCACGGTCTTCAGAGGGCCCAAAAAGCTTCACCCCTCACAGCCTGTCAATACGGCACGTATACGGCGGTGGGCAGGGGAGAGGGCAGAACCCACCCGCCACCTCCAATGGCAACCCAGAGCCAACCCAGCACGCGCGGCTCAAGTCTGTGCACGGCAAAGCAGCCCTGCCCCTCGTTCTGGGAAGGCCGCCCCTTCCTAATGGTCTGCTCATCCTTCCAGCGGTGCAAGTTTAGGGAACCCATTCCCAGAACCTCCAGATTTTATTCTAAAGGAAAGAAAGCCATAGGTTTCGCATTCTCCAACGAGTTCCCTGCCGCTGCTAACCCTTTTCTGTGTGCCCGCGTGTGCGTGCGTACGTGAGTTCTCCTAGGACAGCTGCACAGGGCCACTTTCTCTGCCCAGCCCGAGCCAGGTGTAGTCCCAGGGATGACAGGAGCCCTGCAGGCTGGGAGCAGGCTTGGGCGGACACCGGAGGACTTGGTGAGTGGACATCAGCCCGTGCTCCCAGCCTTGAAGGTGAAGCAGCTTGCACGTCCCAGGCCAGACCAGCTAGGAACCTGCGACCCTCCTCCCAGTTCTCCTTCCCTTTCTCTGAGGCCTCTCTTCTGTTCACAGGCTTGGCTTTGCTGAGGTGACACCTGATCGTGGCCGACGTGCGGGACTGGGTGGCCCTGGCAAGAACTGCCCCAAATTTCTCCAGAACCTGCCTTTGGTCTTGGTCAGATGAGCAGGAATTTGGCTGGGATTGTGTGAGCTGACGCAGAAGGGAGATTGCAGGCTGAGCGTTCTCAGCAAACGCCTTCTGTTTATTTGTGGATGTCTAGTGAGAATTTGGCCTTGGGCTTTATGGGGTTCCTAGGCCACACAGGTGTGAGCGAGAGGACTTTTGGCCTCTGGCCTAGGACCCTATCCCTCCTTCCTCCAAACCAGCTGGTTTTCCTTCTCCTGCGAGGGTTTTGTGGCTTAAATTGTGTCTTTGGTTAGCAAAGCCTCATTATGGAGTGGTGTGCGAGCATGCAGGTCTGTGAGACGTGTGTATGTCCACGCGTGTATCTCTGGGTGCATGTGTGTGTGTGTCAGTGTGTTTCTATGTGATGTGTCTGTGACAGCACGCGTTGGCGTTAGTTGTATTTTTGAGAGGGTGTGTACTTATGCATGCATTGCTCTGAATGTCCATATTTGAGTGTGTTCCTATGTATTTAGTTGTGAGTGTGTCTTTCTGTATGTATAGATGTGTATTTGTATGAAGGTGTGTTAGTTATCTCTGATGTGTCTACGTGTGTGCATGACTGAGTGTGTGTGTGTGTGTGTGTGTGTGTGTGTTCGGAGCCGCAGAAGACAGTGAGGAAATTTTAAGAAAACATTAGCCTATAATGTCACACGTATAATGTCACACGGCTTCACTTTCCCCATCTGTAAAAGGAAGGAGATGCACGAGATGATTGTTATTTACATCTGTAAAGAGAGCTGCAATCAGGGAAATGCGGTGGGCTTGAAAACATAAGGAATTTGGGAGCAAGTTCTGTCTTGGCGGTTCCCTAGTGTGTAACCAGGGTCGAGTTACTGCCCTCAGAGCTTCTGTTCCCTCGGCATTCAAAGGGGCACACTGACATCTCTGTCGCAGTTTTGTCACAGGGATTCGGTGAGATAAAATAAGCGAGGGCCCCATGTGTGTCATGTAGTAGGTGCGCGGTCAGTTCTCTCTCCCGTCCATCCTTGAGCCCTGATGTCATCCTGCCGTCCTATTTCCAAGACAGCAGGACTGTGAGAGCTCCCTGCGGTCTAATAGGGGTGCTGGCACTTAGCACATGACAATGACCCTAGAGATTTTAACTTCTTCACCACATTTTCCCTCATCTCAGCTCATTCCCTCCACATGACCCTAAGAGGTGGGAGGAACAGGTGCCCCTGCAGTGATTTAAGAGAGGAGGAAGCAGAGACTCAGAGTGAGGTGGCAGAGTGGGGCAGAGATGCAGGTGTCCGGCTCCCGGGTGCGGTGCATCCGTGGGGCACCGGCCACCTCTACGGCTGGCAGCGTCCAGAGTACTAAATGCTTCCTGCTTCCTGGGGCCCTAGCAAGAAAGGAAGCCTCTCTCGAGCTATCAGGCCCAAATCAGAGGAGCCTGCCCCGACCCTCAGACGCATGCAGGCCATCCTTGGAGTCGATACGTGGAATCAGCCCTTTGCACGGAAATTGCAGGTCTGACTCCGTGAAGGGTGGCTCGTCATTCCTAGAGCCAGCTCTGATCTGCCTGCAAGAAGCAGATTTCTCTCCCCGCCACCCAAAATCGATGGAGTGAACACCCAAAGCCAGATTCCTCAGCCTTGTCTCCCAACGGACATACGAGATTCGACTCTAAGGGATGTTTGCTGGTTTCTGAAATCAAGACCGCCGTAGAGCAGTGTGGTCTGGGTCCCAGGAGAGTAGGGAAGAAGATGGTCTCATGCTACTGAACGGGCCCAGCCTTTCAAGGTGATGTCTCAGAAAGGGGTACACTCCGTCTTTACATTTAACTTTGGGGAGGGGTGTGGAGGAAGGGTCCCAAACTAATCATTTCTTTTGGCCAGGGGCTGCCCAGCAGGCCAGGCCTCGGGAACCTGCCTTGCTGGTCTGCAGCCAGACCTCTGTCCCCCTGGTTTACCTCTGCCCCCTTCCCTGGCTTGCCAGCACTGGGTCTGAGCCTAAGCTGCGCTGCTGTATCCTGGCAGGATATGACCACATTGTAATTTTCCCTCATGATCCCTTTTCCATTTTTCTTTATAAAAAAGGTATCAACACTACCTGGTGGCAATAGGGATAAAAAGTGGTAATATGAAAGAAAGCACTTTACAGATTAAAATACTATATAAATGGAGGGCATACTCTAACAGAAATGAAAGATAAAATTTAGCATCGACGATACAGTATGTAATATGCATGGTTTGACTTTAAATGCCCCAAACACCTTAGTACCTAGGTTAGACAGGTACAGTGTAACATACGGCTTAATTTGGTCTCTAATGTGTTTTAGAGTATGCACTGTGATCCATAGGATTACATAATATCTTACAACACATCATAGTCCTAGCACCGAGGAAAGTACCATCAGAATCAGTTGACATTAGGCTATTTTGGCATTTGAAACACCAGCCCTAGATTTGTGATTTTAACCGCTAGAGCTGGGAGAGAGAAAATGAAAAATAGGAAGGGGGAAGGAATCTCCATGGGCCAGCAGTGGCGCCCCCTGGGTAGGAGGTTGGTCCCTAAGAAGGCAGAAGTTCCAGGAACAGGTCCAGGGAAAGGGAGTAGCAGGGAGAGGGCTCTCTCAGGGGAAGGTAGGAGAGTCAGGCTTGGCGGTGACTGCTCCCACTATTTATGAAGCCAGATGAGGAGCTATAGGGCTTGTGGTGGCCCCCGTGTCTGCTGATTAGCTAGAGATTATATTGATGATGTAATAAAAATTCACTTTGTCTATTAAGTTTCACCAGAACAATCAGGAGAGATTAGATAAAAATCAGAGGAAATGAATAACAGAAGGAAGACGAAAGCCACGAGCCTCACTCCCTGCCATGGTCCCCGTCTGTCTCCCTTTCTCCTGCCTTCTGTGGGGCAGGAATGACGATACCTCCACCCTGGCACCCAGGCCAAACCAGCTAGAAACGTCCCCGAGCTGGGCGGCTGTCGGGGAGAACCTCACACTCAGATACGACACTGGTTTAAGTTTACGGACCCTTGTTTAATATTTGATTAGACCTTTGGCAAGGCAGCCTCCTGCTGGGGGATGAGCTGGGTACTGAGCCTTTCAGCTGCCTGGGTCCCCCTGGACCCACAGCGCGGGAGGAGGAATCCTGCGTTCTGGGCGATGCAGCTTTAGGCCAGGCAGACCCGTGTCCTTATAAGTAGCCAGGGGCCGCCCAGCCTCACAGTGGCTTCCTCTAGCCTGGCCTGTGTCCAGATTCCCCCATTAGAGAGGTTTCTTACGGTTACAGCCCGGGCTCTAAAATGTCCCTGTATGAGGCACATGTCACCAGAGATGGTAACACATTAATGTCCATTAGCCGCCAGGGACATATCTGCCCAGTTTGATTTGTCAGATCAGCAGGGGGCAGGACTTTGAAAGGCTGGGAAAAGGAGGTCACGCTGGGTTGGGGGCCATTGTCTCAGGAAGGCGGGGAGGCCTGGGAGCACTGGGGCTTGGGGTATGTGGCCCGGGGGGATAGCTGGGGGTGGGGGGGAGAGTGGGGGAGGTTCCCATCCCCTGCCAGGAATGGAGTCGTGCAGTTACTCCGGCTCCGTGAGAGAGTCTAGTTCTGCTCACCCTCTGAGACCCCCCCGGGTCAGGAAGGTGCCAGGTCTGTGGCACTCAAGGTCTGTGGAAGGCCAAAAGAGGAGAGTATGCCTCTCCTAAAAAGACAGCTACAGCACTCCTGTTCGGGGGCCCCCAAGGTCACCTCTTCATTCCTGCTCCTCTGGGCTGGCTTTCTCTCCTGGTGACGGCGAGGCACCCTAATTGTCCCCCTGCCGTAAATGGGCTGTCCAGGAGCCCTGGCACCCTTGCCCACAGTGGCAGCATTTCTTCCTGGAATTTAACAAGATGCCTCAACTGCAAGGCCATTGTCACCCCGGGAAAGCACTGTTTCCTGGCTTCACCTCCATAGCCTGGCTGCCCCCAGCCATCCCTGAGCGGCGAGTGGGCACAGAGGAAGGGTGGAGGGCATGAGAAGATTTTAACCTCCAGAACCTCATAGTTTATCTCCGGGACATTCCGCTGAGTGAGCCTGTGGGGACAATCTGGATGTCTGCCTTGGTGACAGGGAACCTGGCCACAGGTTTAAATACTCCATGAGTAATTTCTCAGCCCAAGTGGGCTGCAGTTGGGACAGCTGAAGGACACTGCAGCCCCAAGGCAGGGGAGGCCGGTCCTTGCCGGTCCTGTGTGTGTCACTCACTTCCTGGGACAGAACTGGAGCCTTGTCATCTAGTTCCGATCCCCACTGCTTCTCCCTCAGCCGGATGGGTGGCGGGTCCCAATTTTATTCAAAGTGAGAAAGTCCTTTGTCCACTAGCCTGAGAAGGAGATGTCACTGCTGCGGGACAGAGCCAAAATGTAATGACGAGACGAAACAAGGCCATGGGGCCCGTCAGCCACCCAGCCTCCCTGCTCTGTCTCTTTCCCGTGTGCCAGCCTCGACTCCTGCCACCTCGCACTACTTGGGCGTCCAGGACCAAGCTCCCATGGGCAGGAAGCCTGTACTCCTATCTGATTACTGCTTTTGGGGGGTTTCCTTCCTTTGTCATATAGGGCCTATGCACTTGGTACCTCTGTATTTGTGCGTTTGCTGCTCTCTGTCCTATCCAGTTATTTGGTGGTGGGGAGGGTGGGTCCCCATGCTCCAAGGAGAGACTTCCAGATCCTCTGTGTTGTGCATGAATCTATGTCTCCTTGAGGGAGGCCTGTGTCTGCCCCATGGGACCCAGGGCTTCCCAGTGGAGGTCATGGCCTGTCTCCCCCTCCAGACTGAAATGCCTTATACACTCTCCACTTTGCAGAAGCCTGCCTTTGCTCCATGGGGGGATGCCTGGGGGTGTCACAGAGGTCAGCTGCAGTTGGGGCAACGGTGCCCCTGCTCTTGCTTCACCTGGCTCCTCCTCTTGCCTCCGCTGGCCTCAGGGACCCTGTTCTCTCTGCTATGTGGTCACTGCTCTGGGCCAGACTCTTAAGCATCGGCTGAACTGAGACAGTTCGTAACATTCAGAGTTAATGAATGTTTTGCAGAGAAACTAGAGAGAAACAAACTAGGGCCTTAGGGACAGTGTGAGGGGCAGATAGGGGTTTCACACCAAAGGGCAGTCTAGCTGCCCTCTGGCTCCAGCACCTTGGGTGGAGCTCGCTCAGCTGCTCCTGCCTTCTCCCGTCCCCTCTCTGGTGTCTGTCATTGCAACCACTTCTGCCAAGTGGCCATTTATTAAAGTCTAAGGGTGTGCTCTCCCCACACTGAGACACTGCCCTGTAATTCGTGCCCTCCTCCTCTCTCGAGGGACACACTCAGTTGCCCTGTCCCGGACCTCACCCTTTTCTCCTTATTCCAGTGGATTTTCAAACTTGTTCAACACAAATGGTAACAGAATTGACTCTGAAATAAACAGTGTAGGGGCACCTGGGTGGCTCGTTTGGCTACGCGTCAAACTCATGACTTCGGCTTGCGTCATGACCTCACGGGTCCTGAGATCGAGCCCCACCTTGGGCCCTGTGCTCGGCGGGGATTCTGCTTGGAGTTTCTCTCCCTTGGCCCCTCCCGCCACTCTCTCTCTAAAATAAACAAACAAATCTTTAAAAACTAAAATATATCTAACAATTTACTTATTGAAATAATTAAGATGACCATAAAGAAGGTCTTATTTGTCAACAAAAAGACTTTTTAAAAATTGGGGCAAAAATGAAGCATGAACGTAAAGTCAGTACCTCTGTGCTCTTCTCCCTCACTCTCATGACTAATGGGACTGAGGTCCCTGCCTCCGTTGGACCTGGACGGTCTCTGTGCCATTGACCCCTACGGAATCAGTCCTGCCCGCAGATCTGTTTCATCAGGCGCAGTGTTGAGTGTGTATGCCTGCGTGTGTGCGTGTGTGTGTGCGCGTATGTGTTTGTGTCCTGGGCGGGGGGGGGGGGGGGGCATTTGCAAACGTTGAGGGATATAGCAGTTTGGATTCAGACTCGTTACAGGTCCTAAGTGTGGAAAAGATTCTAGTGCCCAACATACAGAACTAAGAGGAAAACCCATGTTACACTGTAAACTAATTATTCATTTTGGAAACGGAACAAAACACACATTCCCATTGGAACTACAATACTTTCTGGATTTTCTGATTCTCCTCTCTTGTTTTGTGTGGCTCTATTTTGCTGCTGCCCCAGCTCGGGCCCGGTGAGGGGTCTGGCCCAGGGTCCTGTGCTTCCCCCAGGAGCAGAGGGCTCCCCTACATAAGAGAAGAAGCTCGCCGTCACCCTGGGAGCTGTAAGGAGAGCGGCTAGAGAGAGCGGTGCGCTCTGCAGCTCCTCCAAGGCGAGTCTGACAGTGACGGGAGCGCCTTCCTTGTCAGGGGCCCCGCACGGGAGAGCAGGAAGTTCTTCCTCTCACCGTCAGATGGCAGGCGACCGCTGGTGGAGAGGGGAGCATTTCTGCACACACACGTAGTAGGGAGGGGAAGGGTCTAGAGGAGGGGCCTGGCTTCTGGGATCTCTGCTGTTCTCCAAGAGTTCCTTAGATCCGGGTCTTGGGTCTGGGAGGGGGATGGGGCCCTGGGGATGGAGGACGACCTTGGTGCCCAGACCCATCCATGCTCCCCGCGGGCCCTCTGTAGCTGCACCTAGTCTGGGCTGGTTTGGGAGCAAGTCCGGACATCCTGGAGCTGTTCCAAGTGATCTGGGGGCTGCGTCTCTGCTAGGAGTGCTGGGCCACTAGCACTCGGGAGGGAGTGCAGAGTCTAGCCAAGGTGCTTTGTCGGAGGGCTGGGTATAAGCTCACGGGCAGAACTCTGAGTGTGTGTGCAGCTGGGGGAGGGGAGGCAGGTCAGAGGAGGGTAGATGTGGCCTGTTGGCTGAGGCCCAAATGTTCCCTATGGGAAGGGGTGCATCCAGTGCTCAGAACCTCCATTCCCCATTCCAGCCATGGGTACCACTCGTCACCCTCTACAATCGCAGCTCTCTCCCTTGCACGTTCAAGGTCCATCTCCTATCATCAGTCACCAACCATGGGACCTGGCCGCGATGGCAGGCTCCCTTTCAGCTGCCTCCACAGGCTCTGGGAGCAGAGATGAGGAATGATCCAAAGGCTCAGTGGGCTTTTCTCACCAACCCTATTCCCTTTCTTCCTCTCTGATGAACCCCCAGCCACTGGGACTCTCTCCTTTCCTCTCCTCCCTTCCAGATACTCAGGGCTGGCAAGGGCGGTCAGGAACATCGTGAGCTGGGACTCTGGCAGACAAGGGAGGAAGGGGTCAGGGGCAGGCCTGAAGGGAATTCCAAGGCCAAGGACACAGCGGCCTTCCCTTTCCTTTTTACTCACGGTGACAGGAGGTGAGCCTCCACGAGCAATGGCTTTCCAAAGTCCAGAATATTCCGGACCCAGCCAGACTCTGCTGGTCCCAAGAATCCCATTATGGTGGCTGATTTGATCAGGTGCCTTTCTTCCTGGGACCTCTAAGTTGAGAAGTACACACGGGCCTCTCCCGGGGCCAGTATCCTACCCATAACTTGGGATGTTACTTCAGGTTCATGACACCCCTTGGAGATGGAGCTCTTCACACAGCGGGCGCAAGGATGCTCCCTGCGCCTTCTCTGGTGAGACAAAGCCAAGTATTGATTTGACAGAAAGATATGGATATGTTGGGTGGATAATGGTTAGGGGATCCTATTTCTTTCTTTTCCTGTTCAGAGAACACCTCTCCTCTGCCTCACCCCGCTGGAAAGCAGAGGCCGGATGAGGGAGAGTGTTCTCTCCTCGGTCACCCGGGGACGCCTCCATTCCCCCTGGGCTCCTTCCAGGAGTTTAAGACCACGAAGCCTCTGGGAATATGGTCCCCTTCTCCCACCATGGCAAGCACTACCTACATCCTCGCCTCTCCGTATATTCTTAGAACCAGTCAATATGATTAATTTTACATGGGTATAATTTCCGGCTGCTGCCATGGAGCCCTCCCAGCCTCACCCATCAGCAGCGACATGATACAGTTTCTGGTTATCTTGGTCAACCAAGATATTGATATTATTAATAATGGATATCTATATGCTGACCTTTGTCCACCCAACTGAATCACTCTGGGCTGGCTGTCACATTTCTTTAAGAGCTATTGATAAGCCCATTACTGGAAGGGCATGGACAATCTTAGGTATGTGCTTCTCACTCACCTTCAAGCATCTCCTGTGAGAATCTCCCCTTGTTAGGTGAGCTGCTGTGCGTACGGCAGTGTGTGCAAGAAAAGTCTGCAAGCAGGTGCCTGTGTGGGGAGCGTATGTACGTGTGTGAATATACATGTACGTGAGCATGCCCGCAATTGCACATATGAATGTGTGTGTGTGTGTGTGTGAGAGAGAGAGAGAGAGAGAGAGAGAGTCTGTCTTGAGCACTGGCCCTTTTAGAGCTGATCAAATAGTCAATTAGAGCATTATAGGGAGGTAGCTGAATCAGAGAGTTCCTACAAATACACTGTGATGTAGTGTTTGATCTTTGGATGCCTCTTGTCTCCTAGGACTTGTGCAGGAGGTTTGGCTTTATAAGGATATTATTAGGTTGATGCCTCGTTCTCTCCATGTACCTTTCAGGCAAGAGGCCCCACTCGCTGGCAGCAGGCTGGCCAGAACCTGCCACAGGGATGTGTGCTTCAGGTCACGCTACAGGCTTGACTCTGGGCTCATGCAGCCTCCAGCCTCAGTCTCTCGCTCTCTCTCTGGCCAGTGGCCCCAACGGCTCAGGCTCCACTTTCTTAAGGGCGGAGAGAGGAGCTTGACTCGGCCTCTCTACCCTCTACATCCGAAACTCCTGATCAGAGGACTGCCTGGCACGCTGGGTTATTTATCGTGTGCCACGGGGCAGTACTTCTGAGAAGGGGTCCATGGTAGAATGCACACTTTGCGTGCCCGTGTGTGTCAGGATGGGCACCTGATCTCATCACCAATGAGATGTGGTGTCCAATCTTATTGTGGCGTGTGTGCGTGGCTGCTGTTCCTGCCACCTGCGTGGACGGGGTTTCAGGGACAGCGCCTCTATCAAGTCAGGCAACAGGGATCGGCTCCTGTTTGGTCCCAGACAGGCTCACTTGTCAGGGGAGGCCCTCATTTGCCCCTGTAAAGGGAAGCCAGCTAGCTAGAGAAATCTTTTGGATCCTCAAACATAGTGTATGAATAAACCAGACATGGATTAATTAGGTGTGACTGCATCATTAAATTAGAATAATGAACAAACAGCCACGTATGGCATTCAAATTTGCCTAGAACGACTCCAAGGGTTGCTTTCAAGTAAGTCACCTGTCAGTTTGTAGGTTTTGGGGACTCTGGAGAGTGAGGTTCCTGTCCTATCTTGAGAAGCGAATTCTTTAGGCACCATCTACCCCAGGCAAGGATAATCCTTCAACGGGTGCCCGGACTCCACAACCGAATCCAAACAATGGCTTTGGTTCGATACAGCATCATCTATGCACGCTTCAGCTGCAAGCATTTCTCAGAGTGAAATATGACAGTAGCACAGGTGCTCAAGAGACAGGAGGGAGAAGTTAAGAGGTGTGAGCAGCGGATGTGAAACGCATCGATCCCATAATATTTATGTGGATGTGCACGGCGTCACTTGTGCATGTGCACGCGTGTGCACGCACACACACCTTTTGCATTTCTGTGAATTCTCTTCTCCTCTGTTGACACTCCCTATTTCAGCCACAGAGACTCGAAGGTGTACCTAGTCCTAGTTGTATAATTTTAGAAATAACAGCCCCTCGCTTCTGCAGACAACACCCCTCGAAATCCCTGTCCTAGGACAGGGAGGCTGTGCAGCTGGAACCATTTATCTTTAACAAAGAGGAAGAAACCACCAGCTAAGAGGGAAGAAAATGGGAAATAAACTCACTTGCCTCACTGAAGAGCCCGGGGGATAGCCTAATGCACGGGGGGCTTTGTTAGTAAGATCTGTTAAGTATCTAGAAACCTTTGATCTGGAGCTGCTTTTAACAAAGGTGATAATTAATTAAAGCAGAGTGTATTGCAATAAAGTAACATTGCGGTCAGTTTATGCGCTGTCCAGAGCCGGCCTTCGGAAGTCTCTGTCAATTAAACTCTTGTTGGAGGCCAGCTCATTATCAATTTTTTTCCTGAGCTTTGATCAATATTTTTGGCTGTTCTGTCCCCACAGAACCAGAACTACGTCTGTCTACATGAGGACACCCATTTATTTACATCTCGCAGATGGCCACGTAGGATTTGTTCCTGAGCTCAGCTGCTGGGAATCGCTCTGTTCGGAGCATTGGTCAGCTTGTGCTGGAGGGGAGATACAAGGAAGGATAAGAGAAACCAAATACGGAGCAAGTCGAAGGGGAGAATGCCTGTGAGCATATGGTCCCGAAAACATCCCCTTCTATTTCCAAAGGGACTTGGAAAGGAGGACCGTGACCCTGGGGCTGCCCACCTGGCTTCCTAGTTGGTTCCTGAGGGCAAGGCTGAGGTTGAGGCTTTACACCCATCCAGGGGCCACTGGGACAAGGATGTGTGGAGACAAGGAAGCCCTCAGGACAAACACAGCAACTCTGGGAATTCCTCTGCCATCATTTCTACCCTTATCATTGTCTTTTTGTCCTGGCATTTCTAACCGCACCCTATGTTGCCAAGTGGAATGTGGATCTTTCTCTGTAGGCCCCAATGGCAAATAGGAGAAGGGAAATGGGGAGATAAAGGCTGGTGATAAACGGGTTGCAACTAATCTGGGGGCTCTGTTCCCTTGCCTTAAGCTATTTGGCTAAGATTAGTTGCTTTTTGTGATTCTTGTGAATTTAAAAAGGCAAAAGTAGAGGGAATGAATGTGCTTCTCCTGTGGAGAGACCAAAAGGGGGGCATCCTGGTCCCTGCCACCCCCTCCTTGCCTGGAGGGGAGGGGCTAGCTTGACTGACTTGGTCAAGTCGTGTGTGTGTGTGTGTGTGTGTGTGTGTGTGTGTGTGTGTAAACATCACAAGAGAAAAGTCAGGCTGGGATGCCAAGGGGCAACCGGTGGGGTAGGAAATGCAGTGGGTGGAGGGATTTATCTCTGCAGAGAGCCAGGTTCTGTGCCGGCCACTCAGCTCCCAGATGGAAGGTCATTTCTAAAATGAGTCAATAGGTGAGCTGAAGCAGGCAAACATCTGAAGGGTGATGAGTAGGGGGAGATGGAACTTTTTTAAAACCTGCACCTTTGGGTGGAGATATCAGGCAGATACGCAAGAGCACACCTTCACACTGGAACTTAGATCCTTGACAAATCCAACCTCTGAGTTCTTAGGTGGAGCACGGACATAATCACAAGGACAGTGTCATCCTTCCCACATTCTTTCCTTTTCTCCATCAACCATCTCCCTGGTCGCGCACACTGCCTCACCAGATGAAAACTACCCCTAACATCATTCCCGTGCTGTTTGCATTTATTATCTCTTCCCTGGACATGCAAACTCATATACAAACAGAAGTTCACACACACAGGCTCACACCAACACCCACACAGGCTGCGGTATCTTCCCCCCCCCCCCCGCCCCATCCTCCAGGACCCGCAGACACACACAGATTTTCATACTCTCTAGCGCTTCTTTCTGCATGTCACATGGGATTTCCCTTCCAAGTTCAGAAACGCCGCGTTTCGGCTGCTGTCAACCAGCACTCCCAGCTTCCGGCTGGCATGTGGGCCCTACAACTTTCAGTTTTCCTTTTGTTCTGCCTATGATTTGGGGCCTCACTTTCTGTTCCATTTCCTCTTCTACGGCCTGCCCTCTCCAAGTCCCCATCGAGGAGATCTTTCCTGGGTCAGTTCAGAAACAGGCCACCTTCAGATGATGTGTGAGCTGTGTAGTGTTTCCCCCAAAACCATCTGAGGTGAGTGAGACCAGCTCTTTTCTCAGGGAAGGATGTGGTGTCTTGGGTATTTTCTCAGGCATCACTTAGAAGCCCCTCTCTTATCCTGGTCTATGAATTATAATAATGAGGTTGATCATGTTAATAACAGCGAGAGAGATGGCTGTGCTCCGATTCCTGGAGTGTGGCATGGTCACTGGGTGTCAAAAGTGCCCCCTGGAAACCAGCTCTTTGAAAGTACTCACAATATGCCTGCATATTATGGGGCACATATCTATGACATATGTTTTTTGATAACTGTTCCTTTTTTTTTTTACCCCCCCAAGCTGCGACTTTACTTAAGAAAAGCCTTTCTTTTTGTTTTATTTTGTTTTGTGTTTGAGAAGCCACAAACATCCAGCCAACTGGAGCAGGTGGAGAGAATCAAAGTATGCCAGGGGGGTTCTTTCAACCCAATCTAGAATTCCCATTAAAGCTGAGGGGGAAAGAAGTGTTAACATCTCCCTGTTGAATTGCAGTGAAATCTAGGCCAGCCCTGGTTCCCATATGTGTGGGATGCGCTCAGTCATGCTTGCACATGGATGCGTTGACGGCACATGTGCAGATTAATTTATCTGTGTGTTGATTCCGAGGGAGTCTCTTTAAAAGATAAACGAAATTACGTACAAGCAGCAAATAACCACCAGTCTCTTCAATAAATCAATTCTTTCCCAATATTGTTCTTTCTTTGCTCCTAAATAGAATACTTACAAACATCTGGGGTTTGAAAGTCTTCTATGGGAGCTGTGGCTTTGGTTTACATTAGTTTTCTAATGATCATTAGTGCTTATTTTTTCCACTGCAATTTGTATTGTTTTTAATGTTATTTTCCCCATGTTTTTCGTATCTTTTTCTCACAAGGCAAATCTTTCTTTTTAAAAACTGCAGGTGTCTGCCCAACCAGTCTACCAGTGTCTTTCCCTGGAAAGCCTGAATTTTTATTTTTCAAAGTAAATTTTTTTTAAAGTTCACCCTAATTGAGCTGATGCCCATGTTGACCCTTCCAGATTCGCCGTCTCTTAGACTCATTTGAAAACAGAAATCAGAGAGAGCCTCACTGGCTTTAATTCACCTATCTAAGGAAAAAAACCAAGATCCCTCTCGGCTAAAGTCAAGCGATAGAAACTCAGTGTTCTGAGAACTGCTATACCTTACATGAAAATACAAGGCACAATTTTATGATACTGGTCAAGAATCAACAAGACAATTATAACACTTGCCATTTCTCTTTCTCCCAACTACACACCAAATCCAGGGGCTTCATGCATATTTTACTCAGCTACCATTGAAATGAGAGGTTGTGTATCTGGTGATGAGTCTATTTTCAAATGATATACTCTCCAGAGTTCAACCCACAGAAGGTTCCATTACTCTGTCCCAACCCTCCCTCTGGATGTAGTGTGGAAGTATAAGGGGCTGAAGTCCCTGCAGCTGTGGCTCCTGGGTTGGGAGAACTCGATTTTCCTCTATGCAGTGGGGGAAGATATCAATGCAGAGTGGTTACCCAGGCACAGATCTGTTCTGACTGGTTAACAAGAGGGAATGTGATATGGGCTTGGCTGTTTAGATTAAAATGCATTGCAGGCTCCCGGAATAAGCACACATCAGTAGTAAAGGCTGTTTAAACCTTTGGGGACAGCCCTATGTTTAGATTACATTAATTCATAAATATTATACTAAATACCACTTAAATTGGACTTAAATGACTTCAAAGATAATGCATTATAATATGGCTATCCAGAGAGCACTAGTCTTTATGTCTCCCAGTAACTCAGTCTTTGCTGCCTCCTATCCTGCTAGACAAGACCAAAGTTATGAATGGATTGCTGGCTTGTTCATGTGTGATCCATCGACTGTGTGTGTGTGTTTTAGCAGGCATGGGTATGTGTATGTATGCATTTTCAGACACTGCTTCTGTTTGTTCTCCAGGACATAAAAAGAAGAAAAGAGAAATAAAGGTAAAAGGAGAGAAGGAAAGAATTCCACTAGTGGGTGACCTCTTCCTTTCCCCAGGGGAGAAAAATTCTATAGGAAGGGGCAAAACTGGTCCTCAGCTCACTTCTGCTGCTACCCAGGGAGCTTGCCTCTCTCCTCTTTAATCAATAGTACAATGTCTTTCTCTTTGGAACCTGGAAAAAAACAATCTTTCTCAAAGTGCTTCTAATGGGGGGAGAAAAGAAGACTCCAGAGTTCGCCGGGAGAGTCTGCATTAAACTGGGTTTTTTTCGTTGGGTGTTATTTCTTTGAATTGTAATTCTGGGCCTTTTTTCTTCCTTTCTCTCTCTGCCTAACACCCAGATCTCCCCCACCCCCGCCCAAGTGCTTTCTGGTCTCCAGGGGGTGAATTTACCTTTACAGTAATTACCCCAGTCCACAACTGCTATTTGCTGGCTCCCCAGCCCAACAGCCTTTCTCTGCTACGGCTGGGTTTGCTCCACAACACCCACCCACTCCCTCCTCCACAGACTCCCAATTTGACTGGAGTAATTGCCTTTTAAGGTTCACTCTACGCATGGCAGGTATTCCATTAACCCTTAGAACTCCTTCCTCCTTTAGTTACCTGAAATGGCAGGTGGCCAACAAATGGATAGCCACCTGAAATCTCATGCATTTTATTTAATTTTTACTTATTTTTTCTTCTTTCCACTTCTCTTTCTATCTTCTTCTTTCTTTCTTTTTCTGTTTTCTTTTCTTTTCTTTCTTTCTTTTTTCTTCTTTTGCCAATAACATGCAGATGCCTTCCACACTGGAGGCCAGTATCCTGTCATGTCTCTCAATTTTATTCCAGTAAGATTCATTAGAAGTTATAAATTCAAGAAAGGGAAAGAAAGAGCCACAAACATGCCCTGAAACAAGGCTCAACAAAGACATGTTTCTACCCCTAGCTTCATGTTGTCAATTTAGAGTTGGGGAAAATCTAAAAGCTAAATTCAAACCTCATTCTTCAAGCCTCATCATGCTTTTTGACTTAACAATAATTAATCACCAATGGCAAGCGAGTAATTTTTTAAGGTGGCCGGAGGCTTATTTTATCAGGATTAGCTAATAAATCAAGCTGTATCTCTGAAAGAGGAGTTCAAACTCTTCTAGGACTAAATAAACCAGACCTTAGAGACTGTCTCATTTATTCAGGTCTCCTGGAGCTTCCAGGCACTGTTAGAGACATTGTGGCCCAACCTTGCCTATAAAAATCTGAGGGTTATAGAGGCAGGAAGTTTCATAGGGAAAAATATATATGCTCAGGCTCTGAAGGATGAGCTGCGACAACGAAACACCCAGCACACTGGAGCCAACGGGCCTGCCTGCCACTGACTGAGCCAGTTTAGGGGAAGAATTATTTAGAAAATGAAGTTTTGCTTGTTCTAGGAATCCTGGCCAGATATGTGTATGTATATGTATGAAACATATGAAATAACTATAACATATCCTTCTCTAGCTTCCTGATGCAAATCATGATAATTCTACTTCTTTGCTATAATGCAAGGGAGTCCAAAGAGCAACAAAAACAGTGATGATATCAGCAAGGGATTGTGAAAGAAACAAGGAATACTGTTAAAGTTTATCTTCATTTGAAATAAAGAAGTGAATAAAGTGCTCCAAACCCGGATCTCTTAAGAAGCTCAGTTCTTCACAACTGTCTTTTGCCTCTGGTTGGTTCTGATTTTTTTTTTTAACTTTAAAATTTTTAAATCACCACAAGAACTGATGATTAAGATGGGCAAAGGATTTCCTTATTTATGCTCTTTAAATTTTCACTATTACTATTTTTAAATCTAGGGACATATTAGAATGACAAAGCTTTGATACAAACCTTGATTAGCTTCTAGGGAGCTTGATTGGAAAGGGAAAAACTACAAAGATATGGTTGACTTGAGAGGGAGGGCGAAAAATGGAAACAAATGTTATTTCAAACACTGCCTCCCCATTTCACCTTTCCAGTTTCTCTTCTGATCAGACATTTTCTCCATATTGGAGAAAGGTTGGTTTGTCTCTCCATTACACCCCCCACCTTCACCCCACCCCAACAAACCCAGTATATTTCCATTCTGCTGTGTTTCTGTGCTACTCAACATGCCATTAACTTTAAGATTTACTCCTCAGCAGGCAAGCTGGAAGATGCTAAAGCCAATAAAAACTGCTCTCTGGGACTCCAACTATGAAGAGTTTGGAGCTCTGCTTAGTATTCGGATGAAGGGAGGGCTGGAGGAGGGAGGGAGGTTGTGATAGTGAAAACCACTGCTGCTCAGAGAGCCAGACAGCTCTGCGCTCTGCACCTAATGTGCTGGAGGATCAGCTCTGTTCATAGCCCATTTGTGGCCAAGGATGAGGCTGCTCTCTCTGTGTGGGTGGGTGTGCGTGTGCGTGTGTGTGTTTTCATCTTTAAAACCACCAGCTCTAACACAGCATCTTCAGTGGCTCTCCACACTACTGTTTATTAAAAACGGAACGTCCATACACATCCCTTACAACTTCCTTAGCCCGGTGCTCCTTCCCTGCCTGACGATCAATCTCTCTCAGAAAGCATTTAACTTGCCCACACAGCTCCAGCCTGGATTAATCCCCACTGCACATCCTATACATTACTGTTAGGGAGCGGAGCACTGGGCTAATTTCGTCACCCACCAGCCACCCACACACGTTCTACAACTGAACACGTTTGGGGATCTGCCTTAAAGATAATAAAACAAGGAGAAAACAGGCAGGCTGCAGACAATTCTCATGACCACTTTCCTAAAAAGTTGCTGGGTTTTAATTCTTTGATTATTCTGTGTCCCCCTCCCCCAAGCACTCACTAGCAATGATTGCTTCAAGGGAGAGCAATAATGTACTATAAACCTCTCTGCATGGTGAGTTTGGGATAATTTAGGCTACACCCTTCAAAAGGCATATTTTGCCCACACAGATTTTTTTCCCCAAAAGCTCCGCTTTCCTGGGAAGGGGATCATCATTCAGGCTTCCCCGACCCCCCCACTCCATCCAGGGGATGGCTGGTTCCTTGCTAAATCTTGCCTTAGGTTTTGTCCCTCCTTCCTTCAAACATCAAACACCCCCTCCCCCACCACTCACACCACAACCGGATTATTGAGGCACATAGCTCGACAGGGAGAGTTTACTGTTAAATTGATAGCAAAATAAAAATATCTCTCTGAATTTGTCACCTCTCTTCTTTTTAGACGGCTGCGCTCCTGCTATTCTGGCCCCGAGCGGAGAAGGAGGAGATCATCTCCTCTTAATATTTTCAGCACCACGGCGATGGACAGCACCCTAGGTCCCTGGCCCGCTGAGCGTCCGCCAGTCTGCTCAGCGTCCCGGGCTTGGCCGGTGCAGCGGTCCCCGTCCCAATCTTTCAAGTCGCTGCGCCCAAAAATCCAAGCCCCGTTTCCCCTCGATCCTCTCTCTCTTTCTCTCCATATTCTGCTTCCGCTGCTCTCCCCACCGCACCGCTTCTATCAGCTCCTCGCCCAAAACCCAGCTTTGCCCCAGCGAACAGCTCCCCACGCACCCCAGTCCTGGGTCTCTGCTGCCCGAGCGCCTCCCTCCTCGGCGTCCGCCCGAGGCTCCCTCTCGCGCCGTCTCCCGCTCGTCCGTCGCCGGCCGGCTGGCCGGCCCGCCCGCTCCTTCTCCCCGGCAAAGTTGGGAGGGAAAGGTGCACTCACCTTTGTGCATGCCTGTGAACCTGTCCTTCAGAACCGTAAGCTCGTAGATCTTGCCGAACTCCTCGAAGAGGGGCTTGAGGTCCTTCTCATCCAGGTTGCGGGGGATCTGCCCAATGAACAGCTTGATGGCATCGTGGTCCTTCATGGGAATGGTCGACGGGTTCCCCGGGCTGTGGCTTAATCCGTTCATGTGCCCGGCGCTGCCCGGGCTGCTGCCGAGCCCGTTGGTACTGAGGCTCGCGTTGTCAGCCTGTCCGTTTGCTAACGTGGCCATCTTTATATACATAGAGAAAATCTTCTTTCCTTTTATTCTTTCTCGCTCGCACTCTCTCGCTCTTCTCCCTCGCAAGCTCGCTCGCGCTCACACACGCACACGCATACACACACTCGGGTTCTCTCCCCCTCGGTTTCTCTACACCTCGCTCTCCTCTCGCTCTCTGCTCTCTCTCTTTCTCCTCTCTTCTCTCGCTCGCTCGCGCTCGCGCTCTCTCTCTCCTCTCCCCGCTCTCTCTCTCCCTCCCTCTCTCCTCTCTCTCTCCCTCTCTCTTTCTCTCTCTCTTTTTCGGCCTGATCCGATTTTTTTCTCCCCCCCCCCTTTCCTTTCTTTCTTTTTTCCCCCTTTTCTCTCTTTTCTTTTTTCCCCTTTCTTTCTATCTTTCTTTCTTTTTTCTTTTCTTTTCTTTTCTTTCTTTCTTTCTTTCTTTTTTTTTTTTTTTTTTTTTTTTTTTAATATATTGAACAGACAGGATCTCTGTCCTTTCCGTTTAAACAGGCTGGACCGGTTCAAGTTCCCAGTCAGACCAGGGGTGGGGGAGGCGAGTGAGCGCGCGCGGAGGAGGGGGGCACTGGGCCCGGAGAGGGCGAGACGAAGGGGGGGGCTCCCGAGCGGCGGCGGGCGGCGGCCGGGAGCAGGACGGCGTGGGGCGGCGCCGGCCCCGCCGCGCCTCCCCCGTCGGCGGCCCCGGCGAGCGGTGGTGGTACAGTCCGAGACAGCCCCCGGCTATAAATAGCGCCAGGCGCATGGCTCTTCGGGAGGCGCTGAGATTCCGGGCCCGGCGGCCGCGGAGAGCGGGTGCCCGTTAGGAACGGGGCTGCTGGCCTCTTCTTTGCCTTTTGGGGGTTCCTTTTGTAATAGCAGCAGGTGCAACTTTTTGTATTTTTAAAACATTGATTTTCATTTTCGTGTGGGTATGTCGGGGTGGGGGGAGCGTTATGCACCGAGCTGCGCTCTATTAGGGCGCCAGGCGGGCGAAGCAAAGGCAGGGATGGCGGGCGGGGCGGCGGCGAAGGCGGCGGCGGAGGTGGAATGGGCGCTTTTTTCTCCCATCTGCTTCCCTTTATTTATTTATTTAGACTAGAAAAAGCGAGTCGGCTTGGAGGGAGTCCGCCCAGCGATCCGAGTGCGCATTGATCAGTGTCGAGAGAAAAAAAGCTACATAAATATATATTATGTGGATAAATCTATGGACAAGAGCTCTCTCGCGCGCGCTCTTTCTCTCCGTGTCTCTGCTTTTTTCCTCCTCGAGTCCCCAACCTGCCAGAGCAGTCCCAAATCTTCGCCTTCTCGCACGGCATCTACCGCCACCCGAGCCACCTGGGAGGTCCGGGCTGGGCAGCAGTTGGGCCTCGCTGGGGGGACGGGGCGTAGAGATTTGGGGCCCGACCCTTGTCCCAGCCCGCCTGGAAGGCTGGAGGTGGGTGTTTCCGTCCCGGACGGCCTCCCCCGGCCCCGAAGCGCGGCGACTGGTCCGGCAGGCGGCTGGCGGGAGGAAGGTAGGAGCCGGGCGCCTCGGCCCGCTCGCCCGCCGTGGAAGGAGACAGGCTCTGGGTGCCGTGCCGGATCGGTGAGCCAGAGCGAGGGACGGGCTTAATTTTGCCCTCGTCTGCTTTACTGGTTCAAATTGAAATTTTTTTCTTAATCCACTATCAAAGAAATACCCCCCCCCCTCCCCGAATCGCTATCCGGGCTGCGACCGGACCCAGACTCGCGCGGCGTGCGCTGCCCCCGCGGGTTTCGTGGGCAGCGCCTCCCTCTCCAGAAGTGCGAGGCTGGGAGTCGCGTCTGCGGGCTGGAGCAGAGGGTCCGGTCGCCCAGCCCGACTTTGCTGGGTTCCCCACCGGGCCCGCAGGGGCCAAAACCTCGGCTGCGCGGGAGAGGGAGTGGCCGGCGCGGGAGCCGGGTCCAAGCAACCCCGCCTTTGGGGGCGAATGCTGGTGGTGAACTTGGGTTGGGAGAGCAGATTTTCATTTTAATGATATTTACCTGCCCCTCATCCTCTCCCACATTTGCTTTTCCAGGGCAGCCTCTTCTCCACGGCTTCAGAAGCCGGGCAAATTAAAATAACGCGCCCGCTCCCCCGCGAGTTGCGGGGGCAGAGCTGCTGGCCCGACCCTGTCCGGACCCCCTCCGGCCCCCTTCGGGTGTTCTGGGTCTCTCTTTTCTTGCCCTCGGATTACATGACGTTATTAGACAGTACGTTTTAAATTTTACTTAAAGAAATGAGACCCCATCCGCCTGAAAACCGAGACCAAGCCCGTTTGGTACAACCACAACGCGGAGCTCTCCAGCGCCAGGAGGAGGCCCGAGGAGGGCCCGAGGTTCGCAGCCCCAGGCCCCGAGCCCACCTGGGACACCTCTCCCTGAGGATCCAGGGCGAGTGACCAAACAGCAAGTACAATTCTGAGAACTGTGGAACTTCATCCTTTCATTTTAAGATTCTCCTGTCTTTTCTTGTTGGAATCGTGTGTAAGTATAGTTGATTCATAACTCGGTTCTGGGCTTACATTATTCAGTGTTATATGATGGCCTAAGAATCGCACACGTTGATGGAATCGAACAGAAACTCACACATAGAGCCTATCCGCAGTGTAGCAAGCAGTGCGCTTGGTGTGCCTGTGAAGTGCTGGACTAGGGAGGCAGGCATGGCCCTGGTAGGTACACAGAGGGCTTGAGCTGGGGGTTTGGAGGTGTGTGTCTATCTCTCCTCAGGACTGTGGGTCCTTGTGTGATGTGGTGAGGATGTGTACATAGACCCTGTTTGTATCCACACTCTGCCTGTGTGTGTGTGTGTGTGTGGTGTGTGTGTGTGTGTGTGTGTGTGTGTACCAGGCTGAGACCTCCTCCTCCCCCTTTCCCTCAGGGCACATCAGTAGATGCCAATATCTTTGTCCAAAATATCTCCTCTAACATCATCTTGTGGTGCTGGCACTTACCTCCTAGGTTCTCACAATGGAGTGGGATCTATTTTCTGCCCTAACAGGAGTGGAGGAGACTAATTCCTCCTTGAGGTCTTTCTCCCCCTGCCCCCCAAGTCCTTAAAGACCCAGCTAGGTCTGGGGGATGAGGAGGGAGTGAGCTGGGGTCCAGGGCTGGGAAAGGGGGAGCCTGCACAGGGGAGGGCAGCTGTGGTTTATCTTCCACTTCTTCCTGCCCCCACCCCAGCCCCGCCCCAGTCCCAGTAAATTATTCACAGGTGTTTCATTATTCATATTATTATTAATAATAATAGCCAATACATAAATAAAAGCAGTCCCTGGGCAGGAGTGAGTGGGAGAGTGGAGTTGTTAATGGAAGGGGGCATCTGGTTATTCCCATGCCTGGGCTCAGCTCCCTCCAGGACAGGACCTCTGCCCCAGGGCAGGACACCCAAGCCTTCTCCCAGTGTCTCTCCACATGTGGCTCCAAAGCTGTGGAAAGCTCCTTCTTCCCTAGGGAGGGAGGATACCTCACCCTCCCCTCTCTCCCACCTGAGGATGGCTTATTTTGGATTTGGACTGTCTCTCCTTAGGGGGCATAATATGGACTTCAAGGCTCGGCTTTCTGACCCCTATGTGCTGAAATGCCCCACCAGTCCCCACATTGCTGGGGCCAGGCAACCAGGACACCAGGCCCCATGTAACTGAGCTACCTACCCTGTGTAAACAGCGGCAGAAGCAGCTCGGCCAAGGCATTGATCTCTTAAAGGCGCAGAGCTTGAATCTCTTAGGCTCCTACTGCTTTGGCACAGCAGAGTATTGGGGATAAAACAGCATGGACAGGTGTCTCCAACTAATGTAATAAAGAAACAGGACCCTAGAGATAACAATAAGGAACGTGGTTAGGTTTCCTCATTGGTATCCTTGCCCTGATAGTCTAGAAAGACTTAAGCTATTTTTTTTTTTTTAACCTTAGATCATCAAAGAGAAATGTAACTAGGGAAAGATGGGGGCAAAGTATTACTCACTGTGACATTTAAACAGATTTCAAACTTTTTCTTCAAGTGCCACTTCATGGCCACAATGATTCCCTCTACTGAAAGGGAGAAGGCCGGCCAATGGAAGTGGGAGCTGGAACAATCGCTTCTCATTTGCTCTCTGTGTTTGGGGTTTACATTTTTGTTGCTGATTCATCTCTGGGGATGTCAGGAAGCCCTGTGCGGTGGGGCTCTTAGCTCAGATGGTGTAGTTTTCCAGGCCTTACCATTGCCTCCTGCTCCTGGCTTCCTTCTGCTCCTCCCCCTCCAGGGAGGAGGAAGCCCTCCTTGTCTTCAGCTTCCCTTTCCTGAAGCCACCATCCCTCTCCTCCCCTCTGGCACCCGCTGAACCACATTATGCAGCCCTGGCCATGGCCCCATACACCAAGGCCTGCTGTGGCTGTCCTGCCTGTGAATCTTCTCTCTCCATCTAGATTGTGAACTGCTGGAGGGTGGAGGGCAGGAACCTGGTATCTGGCCCCTCCTTCCTCTCTCCAGGCAATCTTGGCAGACATGAGCACACAAGAGGTGCTCAGGATGGAGTTTCTAGCCACCTATGGCTAATCTGACTGTGGGGTAGGGGGCGATGCTGTATTCATTCACCTGGGCCCTAAAGATGGGGAGCTGCAGCGACCCAGGCAGACACCCAGGAGTTCAGAGCCCAAGATGAGAATACCCACACAGCAGTGTGGCTCCCAAGGCCACAAAGCTGGGCTCGAGGCATCAGCACCCAGTGATTTTTGCATTCAGCCAGCCCTTCCAATCTCCCACTGGAAGCGGCAGAGAAAGGGCAGGACTGCGAAGAACCCACTCTCTAGTTAGAGAGACCAAAGTCATACCAACGGAGGATCCCCAGAACAGCAACAGATGGTTAGTCTTCCAGGCCTGAGGAGTTCCACACGTGAGAAAACAGAACGAACCAAGTTGTGTGGGATAATCCGTGATGGGGGGCAGCCACCTTGAGGAAGGAGGGTCTCTTGTGAAGGCAGGGGGCAGAAGGTGGTGGCCAGAGAGCTGGGTGATGGCCTGGCATGAGGGCTAAGAAGGCAAGAAGCAGCTGGTTCTCCAAGCCTATGTTCAGAACAAGCTGAAAACAGAGCTGCGTTCTGTTTGCCTGAGGTTCTCTAAACGGAGACAGGAGAGCGGAGCACCAGCCAAGGGACTCTGTGGAAGGACTGCTCTGCTCAGACCTGCAGAGGGTAATGAGGGGAGGCTGTAGACAGAGAACCCCACTTGCCCTCTGCAGGGAGCTGCTGCCTGGTTTGGGCAAAGAGGTTGACTCAGAGAGGAGCAACCACACAAGTGTGTAAGCCTGCTGAGGGGCAGAGCGGGAGGTGCTGGTGGTGTGTGTCATGGGACCCAAGAGAAACTGAGCTTGTGTGGGCAGCGGCACCCTGGGAAGGCTCCATGGTGGACAGAACTCTGATCTGGCCCTGTAGGAAGAGGAGGTCTGCTTAGGGAGGGAGGAGGGAGGTTGAGACAGCAGGTGAAGTTGCCAGGTCTGGTATGTGCAGTGGGCCCTGAGTGATGGTGGAAAGATAGAAGCTTCTAGAGGGGGGTCTTGTGTGGAAGTAGGTAGGGTGGGGAAGATGTGGCTTTGAAAGCAGCCTCAGAAGTCTGTTTCTAGTCTTCTCCACAAGTTTAGGACTTCTGTATCCTTGAATAATTTGGGAACATTTAGTGATACAAGAAGCACTAATTGAGGTGTGAAGGCAGAGGAAAACCATCCCTACTTTCTCTCAGTTAACATTAGCAGCCTCCTGCCAGCAAGAGAAGACAATTGAAGGGCTCCCTTGTCCTGTCCCTGGCCAACAACAGACCTGGCCAGGGAAACAAGCCCATGGAAGGGGAAGAGAGTGGAATTAGGATGCCATGTGTTTTGGGAAACCCAGAGACTCCCCAGAAGGGCGTGGGCTGCCTCCTCCAGCTCAGAAAATGCCAGGGCTGGCAAGAGAGGAGCCTCTGGGCTCCCTCCCTTGCTGGTTGAATCCCAGGGACATGTGGTCGTGGTCTTATGGGGGTTCCTGGGCTCTGGGCAAGAGTGGGTGAGAGTAGTTTTGGGGAGTCTCAAGGCCTTCAGTCCGCATGGACCTGCCCTGTTCTTCACATGGGAACATGGTCCTGTTCTAGGCTTCTATGCCAACCGGGGCTTTGCCTCACTTTTGCTGAGGGCAGGTGGGAAACGGAAAGGCAGCCCAAGAAGCATGATAGAGGGATCTGGATTCCTGTAGCCCAGACATCCTGCATGTGGGGGGGGGGAGGGCAGGAGGGACCCCAGTCATTGCTTTCCTGGGCTCAGCTTTCTCCTCCATAAAATTGAGACCCTGGTCCTCTCTTCCACCCACCTTTCTTTCCTCACATCACATCCAAGAAGTTGAGACAGCGCCGTGTCTGTGAGGCTGACTCACGGTGTCATGTAAAAAATTCAGGGGAGAGCAGGCACTGAGGGTCATAAGGGGCCATACCAGAGGGTAGATACAATTAACTTGTTTCACTGAAGGGTTAGGACTTTACTCCTCTTTCCCAATGAGTTCACATGTTTTCCAAAGGAGCCCTGGCCAGGCAGCCCTCAGTCCCACGGAGCAGGTGCTTATGGCTGCATTTAGGGAAAGCTGGCAGAGCCAGATTCCTTGGCTTCACATCCTGCCTCTCCCCGAGTCCTAGCTCTGTGACCTTGGACAGGTAATTTAATCTCTTTGTGGCTCAGTTTCCTCATTTGTAAAAGAGGAAGAGGAATAGAACCTACTCCATAGAGTTGTCCTGGGGATTAAATCCTGCTTGTACTAGGTAAAGTGCTTGGATCAATGTTGGCCCAGCCAGGACCTTGGGACATCACTCCCTGAGGCCCTCTCTGGGTCTGAGCAGCTGCTGAGGCCCCTCCCACAGCAGACGGAGGAGGCGGGGCGGCCCCTCCCGTTGCCCCCCTCCCCGCCCCTGCTTCGAAGCTTCGTGGGTGTCTCCGCACTGGCCACAGGGCAGTTTCTCCCCGTGCTCCTGGGGACCGAAAGCCTTCCCCGAGGGCGAGGCCCGCATCACGGCCTCTTCTTCGGGCCTCCCCTAAGTGCTGGCTGCGGGCGCTCCGCAACCTCTTCTTACCTGAGAGGTATTGCCGCAGCAAGTCCTTTTAATTGTGATGTTTTACTAATTAGTTTTTAATTATGTTAATTTATTGTACATGAGCCCTGAGGTTTTCAGACACTGGGCTCACTTTAGAAACTGGAATAGTAAGTTGTATTTATCACACACACAATGCTGTGGATAAATGTCACTTTCTTGTGGCCATGATTTCTCTGATAATGTGGCTGAAAACAGGGCTTCTATTCGGGCTTTTAAATATTAATTTTCCCCTTGCAGCCGGCCACACCCCCCACCGCGTCAAGTCCTTCAGACAGTGTTGGGATTAAAACTCAGCGTCCACAGGCTGTGCAGGGGACATGATGGAGTGAGGTGGCTTGGTGGTACAGGAGGACCCCGGCTGGGTAGGGGCTCTGCAGGATAGTTAGACCGGGGGGATATTCTCAGGGTTGTTATGGGGGAGAGGGCTCTGACTCACCCACCTGGGTGGACACCACCCCCCCCACCCCCACCCTGTACACCACCTAGCAGCAGGGTACTGACAAGAGCATGGCGGGGTGCCTGTGTCTAGGTCTGCCAGGGAGAGGGGAGGAGAAGCTGGTGATGAGGATGGAGAGGGCACGTGGGCAGTCAGAGTGGGCCCTGAAGTCCACGGAAGGATGTAGGCTTTTGTTCCAGCGCTGGCGGGTAGCACTGGGGGTGGGGGAGGCTTACAGCAGGGCAGGCTCACAGGGAAGGCACAGAAAGGGGACTCACTGCCCATAGGCTGACCAGTTGCTGGGGATAACAGGAGAGAGTGTAATCAGAGGCACAAGCCTGGGAAAAAAAGGCACCTGGATATTTATGGAGGATGGCTGAGAAGGGAGAAATTACCCCCAACACAAATACATGTGCCAGACTGGAGGGGCACTGTCTTGGGCTCATTTTCCAAAGATCATTTCTACATTCAAAGGATGAAGGTTTGCTGCCATTGGTAACATTTAAAGAAGATGCCACCGTTTTTAAAGAACCACTCCCTTCCCCAAATAATTTCCAGATGGTCGCCTTCTTTTAATAAGTTTGAAGTGTTTATGCAAAGTTGTGTATATATGTCTATATATACAAAGACATATATATATATCTTACTAAATAGACATATTAATATACATTTTGCTTGAAAAGAAAATTTAAAGAAATACAGTCTGGGCATTTAATGCTTTAAAATATGTATATGAGACTTAAGTTGCTGTACTGTTTGTACATAGGTGCATAGCTGCATGCAATGTTGATAGGAAGAGTTTGAGCTTTAAACCAGCCAGATCTTTACTTGCCAGCAATGTAAGTCATGATTTCCAAGGCTCAATTTCCTCATCTGAGACACGGGCATAATAACAGTGCATATGACTGTCATGGAGAGATAATAAATTATTGAAATAGGTAATACTTAGTGCCTGCCACATAATAGGTGCCCAGTAAATGTTGGCTATGATTATTAAGAGTGTGTTCATTCCCAAGTAAACTAAGTATCTCCTTTCCAAGTATCTCCTTTCCAGGTATAAAGATAAGCTGTAGCAGAAAATAGCATTTAAAATATGTGTAACAGGACATGGAGAATTTTCTTTCTTTCTTTCTTTCTCTCTCTCTTTCTTTCTTTAAAGATTTTATTTATTTATTTGAGAGAGAGAGACACAGTGAGAGAGAGAACACAAGCAGTGGGGAGTGGGAGAGGGAGAGGGAGAGAGAGAAGCAGGTTTCCCAATGCGGGGCTCAATCCCGGGACCGTGGGGTCATGATCTGAGCCGAAGGCAGAGGCTTAACCACTGAGCCACCCAGGCGCCCCAACATGGAGAATTTTCTAAGGAAGAGGGCAGTTTAGGTTTCTCCTCAGTGGTCCTCCCACTGCTTTGAGGGGAGAGGAATCTAAGTCTCTGTTTGTGGGTGCCATGCTGTATGAAAGCGTTTTGGGGGAAACGCCTACGTCAGGGAGGGGCCCCATGACTTTCCCTCAACATGGCCACTCAGTGGTGCTCACCTACGTTCAGATTTAGAAAGGGCCCCTCATGGTAGCGAGGACCTAGTACCTTCCCTACATTGTCCGGGAGCCTGTACTCCTACACCTGCCTGCCCAGACACATGGGAGGCTCCCACATAGGTCTGCGTGACCACCCCCTCCCCCACACCCCCTTCCTGGGAAGGGGAAGGGTGGGCGAACTCTGTGACTCATTCTCTGGCTCTGTGCCCTCTCGCTGAGTCACAATGTAATTGATCCCTCCCTGCGCCAGGTTTCTCTCTCATGTGACCCAGAGCAGGGTCATTTCCAGACCAGGGCTGGGGAGGCCTGGCTGGGGAGAGGCAATCCCGGCAGGGAGGGGCAGACTGTCAGAAACTGAAGATGGCCCTGAGCCTCGTGCCTGACTCTCCTGGTTATCCAACAAAGTGCTGTGTTTGTAAGAGTCAGGGGTCGGTCTACCAGTCACCCACCATATGTATTCTGTCATTGACCTCTGTCGCTGTCCCCATTAGGGGAGGGCTGTCTCTATTAAAATCATGCCAGTGGGAGATCATGGAGGTCTCTGGGCACCTCCTTGAAATGCGGATGGGATTCGTGCTTCTGGGATGAGGGTGGTCGTTCTTATTTCTAAACTGGGTCATGGGTTTAGAGAAGCTGAGAAGTGGGAGGAAGGAGGATGGGGATGCGTGATCCCTGTTGGAGGGGGGCATCACCCCTTGGGGCTCAATTTCATGCCATCCTTTGCCCAGAAAGAGAGGAACCACTTCTCATCCTGGTGAAATGGGAAACTCTGGCTGGCAGGGCTTGAATTGCAAACACTGGCCTGGAGGCAGAAGGCAGACCAGGGGTCAGCTGGGCAAGGTCTTCTCTAATAGACAGATCTGGGCTGTGGTGGACAGCCCCCTCTCCAGCACCATCACACAGGCCTTGATATGGACAGCATCACTGTCTCACCTTGGACATGTCATGTAACCCCTCTTGGTATCCTCAATAGGCATCGAATTCTTTTTTGAAGCCAGAGAGGTCCCCAGTGAATGTATAAGTCTCTAAGAAATAGGCAATCCTCTTGTGAAAAACTTGCCTCCCTCTCACCTCCCTGTCCCTGGCTCTTGTCCTGACCTGTGAGCTGGCATCCACTTTGAGATCTATGCCCGCTTCCGGTCTCTGTGACCGGGTCCAGTCCCAGTTCTGAGATGATTCCTGCTCTACTTCTGCGAGCAGGGTCAGGGTGACAGGGTTTCATGTCAGGTGGCACTTCTGTGGCCGTCAAGCAACAGACGGCTCTCATCCAGGCTCTGATGGGACTCAGGCAAGACTTGTGTGTGTGCCCCTGAGTCACCTGCGTCCCCTCTCTGGACCTCATTCTCTGATTTATGAGATGGGGATGGTAATCCGGGCTCTGTACACCTTTTGGGGAGTGGGGGGATCAGAGGCAGGGGTGGAATGGCTTCCCGGAGGGCAGTGTGTTGATGCTGTCAATGTGCTCCTTCCCCACCTGCCCTGTTCCTGCCTCTGCAGAGTCCCGACCTCAGAGTAGCCCCGCGAACAGAAAGAACCGCCTAGTTCTCACATCCATCCTCCTCCTCCTGATTATTTCTCCCAATCACACTTAATAGCCGCCTGGCTTTTGGCTGCAGCCCGGTATATAATAACCTGCAATTATTGTCCACTTAAGCTGTCCCCAGGGCCTTGTCTGCTGCGCTGCCCAGGCCTGCACCGCCAGCCTGCTGATTTCCCTGTCAGAGTCATGGCCAATGGGAAGGAAGCCCCTGAAGGGCCAGACTGACAACCTGTTTGGCAGGGCTGCCGCCTCTCCAGCTACATCTTCAGAGATGGGGCCTCGGAGGCAGCCCATGCCCACCACAGCCTCACCCAGACTGGGTGCCCCGCTTTCCTGGGACCTGGCTCTCTGGGCTGCCTGCAGTCCTCCTCCGCCCCGTCGGCCCCCACGCAAGCACTGTCTCATGTCAGCATCTGTGACCTTGCTACCCTTACCTGACACTCCTGGCTGCTTCCTATAGCCCAACTCCTTTACAGACTCTGTTCCTTCTCAGTTCTTTCTCCCTGCACCCTTATAATGGAGGCCTTGGCTCTTTACATGCCAGGCTGCCGAAGATCAGAGAGGTTAGGTATCTTTCCTGGGATCACACAGCCAGGCAGGGACAGAACAAAATTCCAAATCAGGTTGGCTGATTGCACAGCTCACTGAGTCCTCATGTGGTGCCGTGGTTGGCTTTCTGTTCGCCACAAGCCCAATCTTGCTACGGTGGCTCTGCTGGGTGCCTGCTCCTCCCAAAAGTCATCTCCACCACAGTGGTAGCACCGGTCCCAGCACTCAGAATGTGCGCTGCCCTGGAGTTGCAGCAGGTACCCTCCATCCCAGGAGGGCTCCTCACGAATTGCTGGCCTGCCCCTCCTCTGCCACACTGATTCACAAAGCACTGCTGTGGGCAGATTGGACACAGCCAAGTCTCTCCTTCCCTACCTGGCCACGTACTCTCCTGAGCCTCCCTCCTAGAGCTCCTGACAAGGTCCTCACCCATCTGTACAGTAAACATTTGCATTATCTCTCTGGCTCCAGCTGGACCCGGTCGAGGTGACTGCGATGCTGACGGCGGTGACAAATGTCGATCCCTAGGCCACGAAGGACCTGCAGGGCCCTTGCTGCCATTGGGAGATGGCAGAGTCTGAGCACGTTCGTATTTGCACTCCGTTCTGAATCTATTAATTAAATGACCAGAGGGACAAAAGAAGGTATCCAGACCCTAAGTGAGGACCTTTATCTTAAGTGCTGGACATCCTGATGTGTGTCTGTGGGTTGGTCGGCGAGCATGTGTGCGTGTGTGCGGGCATCTGTAGGCTCAAGAGCGCATTGGTGACGATGGGCTGTGTAGCCTGGCGGGGCCTGGGGCGAGTAGACTCAGGACTCTCCTGACTGCCAGGCTGGAGGGACCCAGGGCCTGAGAGCTGAAAGGCTTTGATGGTCCTTTTGTCCAGAGGGCCTGCCTGGCTGCTATGCCCCTGGCAGGTGCACTGGGCCCTGGCTGTCGGTGGAGGAGGACAGGAAGGCCTGTGGCTCAGTCTTTGTCGAGTCCACTCATCTGCCTAGGCCCTGGGCTGAATCTTCCTCCCCAGACTTGCTCAGGGACACTTCCGTTCCCCGTCCAGGCTCCCTTATACTTTGCCTGAATGTTCCTCACACCTGCTTGCCTATTTCAATGCTTTGTCTGGGAAATAGGTTCTCAGCAAGAAGAACTGTTGGGAGGCAGTTTTTGGGTAGCCGGAGGCCTTCTCTGGTCCACCAGATCTCACAGGCTAAGTCTCAGGCTGGCCTGACTGTGAACTGCCATGAGGGCTGTGTGGAACCTCAGGAAGGAGCCAGGCTTCCTCTCCTGTGCCACCGTAGAGTCATCGGTTCAGAGGGATGCAGCAGGCCTTCTGTCTTGACCTTCATTCAGCCGCCCTGGTGCAGGGACCCTCCCCCCATCCCATGCGGCCCGCATGGGATGCCCACAGCCACGCTGCCTCTCCGTGGCCGCTCCCAGCCCTGCCCTGACTCGCAGGCTGGAAATGCCCCTGCCAGCTGGTTGTCAGTCCCCGGCTGAGACCTCTCAGGAGAGGCTGCGAAGGGATGCTCAGGCAGGGAGAGGGCAGGTAAGGAGGGCGGCCAGAACCAGCCATGCCAGCTGCCACCTGCTGCGGTCTTTGGTGACTTAACACTAAGAGGGGCAAGCATACCATGGTCTTAATTTTCTCTGCCATTTTACTCTCCTGCCCCCAGGCCCTGTCTTTCCTGTGCCAAGGGGACAGAAAGATTTCAAGCATGCTTGGTAAAGGCCACTCCATCTCTTTTCAGGGTAATGCAGCCTTGTGTGGGCAAATCTTCCATCTTTGGGGAGGCTTTTCTCCCCATCTCACCTCCAGCTGAGGTGAGGGGAGCTTGTACCCCTTGTGGGGAAAAGGGGGCCTGGGGTTGTCCTTGTGCTGTCATCTAGGGTTTTAATGGACTCCCCGGGATCTGCCTGCCGTGATCTCCACCCTGGAATCCCAGAGTGGGAGTTGGCAGGTTTCCCTGCCCTTGAGGCCCCAGCCGACATCAGGGTCACAGGGAGTCTGAATCTCAGGTCCTCCTAAAAAACCCACCTGCCTCCTTCTCCTTCTGTGTTTCTCACCCCAGATGTCAACCAGAGAGCTTCTGGAATTTTCCCCTCTCTCAGATGGGTAGAATGGACAGGGAACGAATTGATGAAATTCATGTAAATTCATCTTTCTGCCTGAGCCCACTCTCCTTTTGCCCCTCTGGGTAGTAGCCCCAGGCTGCCCGGGGCCACTGGAAGATGGCCCTATAGCCCCAGTCTGTCCCTCTATGAGTGCAGCCCAGAAACCTAGTGCTGCTGTGTATTAGCAGAGCAGTAAGACAGCCAGGGCCCTCAGAACCTACAGTGAAGTCAGGTTCCGCCGAGCTGGCTTAAAACATTTCTAATACAAAAAACCCAAATACCTCCCTCCGGGGTTGCTTTTAAAACCAGTTTTGATCATTGGGAGAGTAAATCCTGAGCTACTTAGGAAGCTTGACAATCGAAAATGATTCATTTGTCAAATATTCAGGTTAGTAGAGATTTAGTCTTTCCTGGTGTAGGAGAGGTGTGACCGCAAACCGGTCTGACAGGTTCTATGTGAAATGTTCCCACGCCTGGAGCTCGGCACCCCCGAGCACCCACCCTCCTGTGGCGCGCACACGTGTGTGTCAGCGTGTGCGTGCACGTGTTTGTCGGGGACACACGTGTGAGTGCGTCTTCCTCATTGGGGTTTATTATATTCTCTTTGTGCTGCTAATGCTTTTGGCCTCTGGGGGTGCTATATTTATATATATACAGATGTAGAATTCGAGAAACACAGGATTTTCAGCCTGAAAGGAACCTTAAGCACCTTCTGATCCACTTTTCTCATTTTACACAATTAAAGTCCAAAGAGGCAAAGTGACTTGCTTAAGGGGCACATACAGAACCCTGGTCTCTGTCTCTCCCTCCTGGGCATATGCCCACTCCTCTTAGTAAGTAGGAGGTGGCTTAGTATTAAGAGACGGTTATTTCCTCACTGTTCAGCACTTTTTGTCCCCCTACCCCCTACCCCCCCCCCCGTCCCTTTGACCATCTGTCTGTCTTTTCCCTCTCCCCTCCCTGCTCTGTGTTCCTGAGCTAGAAGCTGAGGCTATCACGGGCAGTGAGCAGAGAGGCTGGCTCCCAGGACGGATGCCTCAGCAGCTGGCCAGGCTAGGGCCCACCCCCTAACTGGGGGAAGTGGAGTCTCAGCGTGTTCCCCTCTTCCGTGTCAGCCAGGAGCCTGGGGGAGCAATGCCTCAGTCCTTGGGGAAGGTGCTGAGGAAGGAGGGTGGGTTGGCCCCACTGTTACGCAATCTGTTTTCAGCCTGAACCTTTTTTCCTGGCTCCCTCCTGGGAGGAAGGGGGGGGATGACATTATGCTGGGGAGGGAATGGGTTACCTCCCTGTCTTTCCTCCCTCCTGAGTCCTTTTCTCTAGCCTGAGCCACGTGGTCTCCAGTTCAGATACCCCATTTGGGAAAAATGTATGCACTCCTAGCCTCCAAGAGACACAGGAAAAAGATCCCTTTCTACTGCTGACATCCTGATGCCAAAGCCTGGCTCCCAATCCTTAGCAGACTCTGTGGAAATGACTGTTTTGAAGTCTCATTCCCCAGAGAGGCACGAATCTCAGATTTGGACTAGATCTTAGGGGTCACTCCCTTACTCCCTTACACCCATTGCAGGACTCTGTCCTCAAGCATCCTGACAGCTCTCAGGTGTGCCTAACCACTTTCAGCGACAGGCCAGTTCCTTTATTTAAAAAAAAAAAAAGATTTATTTGTTTGAGAGGGAGAGAGTTGGGGTGGGGACAGGGGCAGAGGGAGAGAAATCCTTTTGGAACCGACTTCCCCACTGAGCACGGAGCCTGCTGCTGGACCCTGAGAGCGTGCTGGACCTGAGTCAGAGACTCAGCCAGCTGAGCCCCGCAGGGGCCCCAGGCCAGTTCCTTTAAGAAGTCCTGCCCTTGGGATGCCTGGTGGCTCAGTCTGTTAAGCGGTTGCCTTTGGCTTGTGATCTCAGGGTCCTGAGATCCAGCCCCTGGTTCCCTGCTCAGCTAGGAGTCTGTTTCCCCCCTTCTTGCTCTGACCCTCCCCCTGCACCTGCTCTCTCTCTCAAATGAATAAGTAACATCTTTAAAAAAAGAGAGAGAGAGAGAGAAGTCCTGCCCTCATGCACGATGCAGCCTTCCTTCCTTCTTGTCTTCATCAAAGGTCTTGAAATAGGTGGTGGTTACCCCGGCTTTCACTGCTTCTTTGTTTCTCACTTGTTCTGTAACGCTCTTAGATCTGATGTTGCCTCTCCCACTTTACTAAAAGCGCTCTCACTAAAGTCATGGGTAGCTTCCTTGGCCAAAACCAGTGGCTATTTCTTTAGTGTTTGTCTTATGTTATTAACTAATTCTTTGTGAGATTGTCTTTCTCTTTCAAGAAACATATTGTGTCTCTTTTTTTTATTTTTAAAGATTTCACTTATTTATTTGAGAGAGAGAGAGCATGGGCTGGGGGGAGGATGCAGAGGGAGAGAAAGAAGAAGACCTCCCTGCCAAGCAGAAAGCCCGGCCCGAGGCTCAATCCAAGAACCCTGAGATCAAGACTCCGGTGGAAGGCAGATGCCCAGTCGATGGAACCACCCAGGTGCCTCCATATCCTGTCTCTTTGATCACCCTCTACTTCCCACTAGTCTCCTCAACTGTCCAGTCCTTAAATGTTGGGGCTACCCTGGTCATGTCCTCTATTTTTTCTTTTCTATATGCTTTGCTATCTCTTAGGGCCACCACATTCTTGCACAGTTTAGTAATCCCATCACTCACTGATGGTCCCATGAACATGTCCAGTTCCCTCTGCCCTACTGAGCTTCAACCCCTTATTTACAACATCTAGAGGTTTCTTTTTGTCAGAAGACCCTCAGACTCAGGGATTTTTTTCTTCTCGTGAGGAAAAAAAAAAAATCTCTCCCACCTGAAGTCCCTATTTTGGTTAGCGCTACGTCAACTACCCAGTCATCTCAGCCAGGATGTGAATCATTCCTGACCATATCCTTTCCCTCGTCCTGCAGATGCCTTTGGTCACCAAGTCCTGCCAGCTCTACTGCAGCTTTGCCTCCTCCCCACCAGATCCTCATTTTGTCCTGCTTCCACTATTGCCACAGTCTTCTAAATGGTCTCCTCGCATTGGCCTTGCCTTCTATGGCCCACATGTACTTCACTCAGTAGCCAGAATAAGCTTTCTGAAACATAGAACTGGTCATGCCAATCCCCTTCTCAAAAACCTTCAATGGCTGGGGTGCCTGGATGGCTCAGTGGGTTAGAGCCTCTGCCTTTGGCTTGGGTCATGATCCCGGGGTCTTGGGATTGAGCTCTGCATTGGGCTCTCTGCTCGGCGGGGAGCCTGCTTCCCCCTCCGCCGCCCCCGGCCTGCCTCCCCGCTTACTTGTGATCTCTGTCTGTCAAATAAATAAATAAAATCTTTAAAAAAAATAAAAATAAAAACTTTCAATGCGCCCCCCCCATCTCCAGAATAGAGCCCAATCTCATTGGCTGGGTATTCCAAGAGCCTCCTAACTCACCCTGTCTTCTCTGCTTCCCCTTCTAGGCCTGTCGTCTGTCGCCTCCCCCTTCACCCTTGTCCTGGGTCCCTAGCCCTAGGTTGTACCAGTCTCATTCTCACTCTTTGTGCTCTTGTCAAGTTCTCCAGATGCCCGAGGTCTCTCTTGCTTGGGGCCTATATCACACTGCTCCTTGTCCTGGAAACACCAGTCTTTCTTTCTTTATGTGGCTAACTGAGGCCCAGTTTTCACATCTTCCCTGAACACCATTGCTTTAGGAAGGTCTTACTTGCCTGACCTCACAGACTAAGGTTACCCATTGTGTACTTACACGATACTCTGTGTTTGCAGCCATCTGTATGATTGTCACTATTTTTTTAAATAAGATTTTATTTATTCATCTGAGAGAGAACACAAGCAGGGGGAGCGGCAGAGGGAAAGGGAGAAGCTCCCTCCTTGCTCAGCAGGGAGCCCAATGCAGGATTTGATCCCAGGATCCTGGAATCATGACTTGAGCCAAAGGCAGACACTTAACTGACTGAGCCACCCAGGTGTCCCAATTGTCACTAGTTAACTAATTACGGGTTGATTCTTCCTCTCTCCCCTAGCTCCAGGAGACGCTAAACTCCTTGAGGGTGTGACTGTGCCTTTCCTGCCCAGTTCTCCACCCCAAAGCCTGGTACCCTGTGTATACAGTTGTCTGATTGGATGATGGGAGGGCTTCGGATATGTCCGTCTGAGTAAGATCTTGATCCTGAAGTGGGCAGTAGGGACAGAAGATTGTCCCCACTAGAATGGTGGTTGGTGAGGTATTGAGTTTCAGGAAGGTTAGCTGGGGAGCTGCATGCAGGACGGGGTGGAGGCAGGTGGTTTCAGGGACCAGGGGGGCTGGCAACAGTACAGCCATGAGGGGCAGTTCTAAAATGAGTGACTTTCCCTCTCCCATCCCATATGCTTCTGATGGAGAGTCCAAGAGACAGAGTCAATTTGTGCATAATTGAAAATGAACAGAATCCAGGAATGGGCTTATAATAAGCTCAGCACACAACTGTGAAATGACCTTACCTTCTTGTGGGAAGGTTTTCTCCCACTTTCTTTTCTTTCCAAATATGTTCTCATTTCATTCCTTGGCCCCCATCGCCTCCTCTTCCAAGGGTAGAATCCAGAAGAGGATGTTCTCTGTTTAGAATAGCGTTCCTACTGGATTGGCTGCTGATTTGTTAATATTATTGTTATCCTCCACAATACATATGCAACTTTCAGATATCACATCTGGAGGCTTCTACCCCAGAGAAGAATAAAATTGCTGCTGAAAGTGTCCAAAAAGTGTCTGCGTTTCTGAGTTTCAGACCAGCTAAATTGGCAGCTTTTTCCGGCTCTGATTTCTGTGATGGGAACAAGGAGCACCATCTCATGGCTCTCTGTCCCCTGGCCCACGCTCTCCAGCCCAGGGATAAGTTAGGAGGCTGCTTTCTGCTCTTTGTTATCGTGGGTTCTGCCCCATCTCTCTAAAGCAATCTTATAAATCATTGATGAGAATACTTCTATTTTTGTCTTAAATATCCTAGCCAAGAAAGCCTATGAATACTTTCCAAACCAAGGGCTGGCATTGCATGATGCTTCCTCATTGATGGCAGCCCCATTTCATTGTTTTTTTTCACTTCTTGGCTCTTTATCCATGTCAGCAATGCCAACTTTCAGCTTGGGGGTGGGGCCTGACCCTGGTGCAGCAACCTCTGTGGCCTCCCTTTTTGGGGCAGAATCTCCTTTTCCCCCCTTGTTCTCCATAACCAACCCCCTCTCCCAGGCCTCCATCTTAAACCTTTAAACCTCAAAATACTATAAATTATGACTGGTGTTTATTCTCAATAAGGACTCCTCCTTATGTCCGTCCTGCCTCTGGAAGCACTGCCCTTCCATCCTGATTGTCATTTACTCTGTACATACAAATTCAATTCGCTTGAATATCAACCTACATTTGAAGGCATGAATTTATAGCATGAAAAAGACCCTCTCCTGTAGTGTCTTCCAAACTCCATCAGTCTGTAAGAACCATGTTTCTCTCATTCACTATATTCTGGACCTGACACATGGTAAGCACTCAACAAATATTTGTTGAATAATGAATAGGGGAATTAATGAATAAATGAAAGACCTAAAGGATTAGATTCCCGATACACTGGAGCTCCTCCATCCCTTAAAACCATCTGGACCTGACACTCTAAGATGGTTAATACAGGGTTTACTGAGGCTCATTATTAGTCTCTACTGATCAAGTAGTATGGTTCAAATGCATCTTTCATGATTGCCCTCAATTTGTTCAGGTTTCTCTTTTACTTTGGTTTTTCCTTAGCATTCATGAAAATAATTTATATTAGATGTCCCTTACCTATGCATTGCTTAGTTGGGTTCCTTCATCGGAGTAAGTCTTGTATTCCTGACCAGAGCAGGAATACCTGGAGGAAGGAACTATTATCTAACTTCATAGCCCAACTGCAGGACTCGATACAGTGGGTGGTTAATGAATGGTTTCCAACTAGCTGGTGGAATGAATGGGTCCTAAGCCTGACATCCACTTTTATTTTTAATGTTAGAAGTTAGAGGCTAAACCCAAGAGGGAATGCATACTATATTCTCAATCCACTTTAGCATGACTTGCATAGCATCTCTGATAGCACAAAGTGTTATGGATTCACAAGGTTGGTTTCATTGTGTAGGTACATAATAGGAAAAATGTTAGGTAAATCAAAATTAGCCAGGAAATCACTGAGTGATTTCCATTATGTCTTTGCAATACTTAGATCCTTTAGAGAAGCCATTCCTTGATATTTTGATGATTGCTTCAATAACATACATTCTTTGTGTGACTTCCATGCCAATGGAAAGTGATGATCCAGAAACTCTGGAAATGTCCATCAGTCCAATATAGATCAGACTGAAGCTCACCAGGATCAACAATGGAGCTTCTTGCCATCAGTGCCACACTTCCTGCCCCTAAGGAGCTTATGGGGTGGGGGGAGACAGATATACACCTGGAGCTCAAAACCAAATGTTGTAAATATTTGAGCACATAGAGTACGATGTAGGTTACTTCTTATCGGGAGAATGATGAACATCTCGTGCTGAAGTCAGCATTTATACCAAGTTTTGAAAGAGAGGTCTAGTCTTACAAGCTAAGACTGCGTCTAGTTTCTAGTAGGTGCTCCTCAAATGCATGTGGGCAGCCTAAGAGAAGACAGTGGTGTTCCATCTAGGAGGACAGAAAGAGTGAGAAACAGCAGAACAAGGAGAGCAAGGCTCATCTGGGGATGTAGTGAGTCATGTTCTGGGCCCACAGCTGAAGCCTGGGTTGTCTGAGCCAGTAACTGGCATGGCTCAGGTTGGTTGCTTGGAGGCTGGGTATGGAAGTCCTCGAGTTGAGCTGAGGATTTTAAGTTTCAGTTGGAAGGCAATGGGAGTCCCCGAATGTGTTGGAGCAGGTCTGGGTTGGGCTTCAGTGAGGTTAGGTTGCATTGGTGAGAGGGCTGTGTTGGCACGGAAGAGGCTGGGAACAGGGGAATCCTTATGAGGCAATTACAGATGACTTGGGGGAGGGGGCCTAAGCAGTGTCATGAACCCAACAGTGACTGTGGCAAAGGGGCTTTGTGAAAGCAGGACTGGGAGCTGCCTTCATGGGCGGCTCATCCTGACAGCCTCTCCTCTCCTCTTCCTCTCCAGTTGCGCTTCCTCCTGTCCCTTAGCATCACTTCCTTCAGGAGTCCGACACCTATACCTCTCACCCCACAGAGAGGCTCTTGCTTAAGGGGAGAGTTGACTTTGGGCATGTATATGTGGATGTTAATTTATTAAGACTCCTTTTGATTTATAATTAGTTATTTAATGCTTTCCTGTGGTCCAAAAGGATTTGAGGAAGATTGAGTGGATGTATATAAACAAATTTTCCAGCCAAATGGGGCCTGCAGATTATGCCTGATTTCTCGTTTGACAGCACAGTTGAGAGTAAGAGCTTTGGGGTAGGTAGATGAGCGGGTTTAACTCCTGACTCTTGCAGTGGCAAGCTAAGTGACTGTCAGCAAGTTACTTGTCTGCTCTGAGTCTCAGGGTCTGTATCTGCAGAGATAAAGATATGCCCAGGATGAGCGTAACCTACCTCCTCGTTTTGTTGTATGGATTAAGTGAGATCAGATGTGTCCAGTGTTTAGCGTAGCCCTAGACCACAGAAGGCCTTCAAATGGGCAGTCAATATCAGAAGACTCTACTTCACTGTAATTATTATTACTCTTTAGGGCATCATTGGTCAGGTTGGGAGGATGTCGCTGTATGAGTGTTCTACCTTTCCTAAGCCCTTGCCAGTTTATCTTCTCTCTGGTCACCTACCTTATTGATAAGATAAAGAAACACATAGTTCCCCCAAGGCATGGCTTTCTGTCCGATTCCCCATAGTCTCCTGCATCAAATCCTGCCTTTTTTGACCAGACCGGCATAGGAGAAATATCAGCAGGTGGCAAAAGTGCTAGAAGTTCCATTTAGGACTCATCCATTAGGTACACCTTATAAAGACCTGGAATACAAAATAAGTCTTGACCTCTGTTCTCAAAGACTTTGCATGGGGGGAGGGAGGCACGGACATCTATATAGAAAATCACAGATCAATGAAGCTGCTGATAAAGAGGGATGGATGCAGTGCTGTGGGAACAGCCCAGGCTATGTTTGAACTGAGTCAGGATGCAGGAGTCCACTCAGCAGACAACGTAGGGAGGTATTCTGGCCAGAAGGAGAATGGGCGATCTGGGGTGTGGTATGTTGGGGAACCCCCACGTATCTCAGTAAAATCAGACTGTAGAGTTTCCTCATCAAGAAGACAGGAGAGAACAAGTATTGGCGAGGATGTGGAAAAAAGTGAACCCTGTACACCGGTGGCTGGGCATGTATATTGGAAAACAATATGGAAGTTCCTCAAAAAATTAGAAATAGAATTACCCTATGATCCAGCAGTTCCATTTCTAGGTATATACCCACAGGAAATAAAAAAACAGGATTTTGAAGAGATGTCTGCATTCCATATTTATTGCAGCATTATTCACAATAGCCAAGATATGGAAACAACCTAAGTGCCTATCAAGAGATGAGTGGACAAAGTATGGCAGACAATATACAATAGGATATTATACATTGTATACAACGTATAATAGAATATTATTCAGCCATAAAAAAAGAAGGAAATCCTGTCATTTTTGACAATATGGCTAGAACTTGCGGACATTGGGCTAAGTAAGAAAACTAAGAGAAACAGATACTATAGGATGTCACTTACATGTGGACTCTAAAAAAAGCCAGAATAATAAAAAACAGAGAGTAAATTTGTAGTTGCTAGGGAGCAGAGAGTGGGAGAATAGGGGCGATGTTTCAGGGTGTAAATTGCAACTAGCAGATAAATTAATCCTGGAAATGTAATGCACAGTATGGTGAGGATAAACAACAATATTATAATAATCAAACTTGCTAAGAAACTAGATACTAATTATTCCCACCACAAAAAAGAAATAAGTAAGTGGTATGATAGAGGTGCTAACTAATGCCCAGTGGCAATCATATTATGATACAGAAATGTACCAATCAAGGTGTTCTAAGTCTTGAATTTATACAGTGTTATAGGTCAAATACATTTCAATGAAAAATAAAAGAAACTATACTAATCCTAAAAAAAAATTGTGGAGTTTCTAATGGGGCATTTGTGTGTCAGTAAAGGTGTAATAATGGGAAAAAGAGAAAAAGACACTGGGGCAGGTACACTGGGGAAGCTTTTTTTTCTTAATTTTTATTTTAAAGATTTTATTTATTTAACAGACAGAGATCACAAGTAGGCAGAGAGGCAGGCAGAGAGAGGAGGAAGCAGGCTCCCCACTGAGCAGAGAGCCCAATGCAGGGCTCGATCCCAGGACCCTGGGAACATGACCTGAGCTGAAGGCAGAGGCTTTAGCCCACTGAGCCACCCAGGAGCCCAGTGGGGAAGCTTTTAATGTGTTATCCAGGTGCTCCTCAAATCACTCCCAGAGCATTACCACTTTCTCCTACAATGAGTCGTTAATATCAAGCTATGTATTCTATTTCCTGTTATGAAGCTAAAATGAAAAATGAATACCTTCTTTTATCTTACCAAATCTATAGTCAATGTTTTAATTTTCTTTTATCCATTTTTTACTCTGGTGAGGGATATTTAGCGTCAAACAGTTTCTGGCATCATCAGCCCAGGGCATCACCTACAGTCCCATCTCCTATTTTTGGCAGAGGTTTAACAGATGGGCTGTAAACAGCTGTCCCAAATGAGCCTGGGAAGCCTGTCCCCACAGCTACCCTACGGGCTCGGATGGTCGAGGTCCTCCTAATAGGTGCTCCCAGCACTGCTGGGGAGGGAGGATGGTAGGAGGTGACTCCAGCAAGGCCATCTGAGAAGTGCTCGCAGAGTGTATGGGGGCAGGCATGTGCTGGCATCCACACACTGCTGGCTTCCAGAACTGCCCTCATGACTGTAGGACAGGCTGGCCCTGTCCTGGGACCATTTGCAAGTGCACTGGGTCCAACACTAGGTCTTGGTACTATCTGGGTCTAGGGGTAGATCATTGTTCTGTTTCTTTGATTCATCATCTTGCATATATTCCTTTCCATTCCTTCTAAATGTCACAGGACTAAGGTGGGAATCTTGGATGTTGTTTCCCTTGACAAGTGAATGAACAGTTAGGCTTTTTCCTCATGGTGTTCGAGGGCCACGGGATGGGAACTGCTGACCCTCTAGTAACATTTCTCTCTCTCTTTCCCAATTCAACCCCTTTTTTTTCCCCGTCAGGCAGTGTCTGAGGTCTCATTTCCAACCGCACTCCTTCAAGACCGTGGGTCTTGCCTCTGTCTCTGATGGCCCCCTTCACCTCATCATGTGCACCACCACAGTCCGCTCATTCTTTGGGCGCAGGCCCAGGCTCAGACCTCTTGTGAAAGCCTTCGTGGCTTTTTGTGACCTCAGATCTTTTCAGAGATCTGAACTGGGCTGCCCAAGAACATCTAAGGGTCTGAGAACTCAGATGGGATCCTCACTGTTAACTCATGCCCAGGAATATACCGACTTCCCAGGCTGCTCTATTAGCTTCCGAATGGCGGGAACTTCGTATTTCTTGTCTTCTTAGAGACAACCCTATAGGACTGGCTATGGGAATGGTAGTCAGCTAGGATGGCTTAACTGTGGGCTGATTTTGTTGTTCTGTTCTGTTAAAAAAATTTTTTTTTTGGTCTCATTCAAAATAAGCATTTGGGTACAGAGAATCAGATATGAAATCCCAGCCTTTGAGCTCAAGGAGAGCTGGACAGGCACTTGCTAAATTCTGACCTCCAGGCAGGGGTGTGTTCATCCCTCCAGGCAGTTCCCCACCCTCCCCCTCCTGGCAGCTTCCCTCAGCTGCCCTGACTCTTGAAATTGTATTTGGCAGAACTGGAGAGGCTTTTCTGTATGTCTGACCTCGACCTCTATCCCAGAGCGCCCAATACGCAGTCTGTGTGCACACAGTCAGTGTGCTCTGTGCTAGGTTCCGGCTTGGGGTAGGGAGGGGGGAAGGGGTAGATGGGAGAAGCAGAAAACTTGGACGGTGCCTTTGGAATCTTGGGATGTAGCTTCCAACTCAGAACAGTGCTGGGGGGAGATCTGGAGAGGCAGGGAGGTCGGGAGTGCCATTCCAATTGTGGGAGAGGAGACTTTCCTTTTGTCTCTAGCACAAATCCTCTGTGATCTCTTCCTTCTGGATCTGTGTTTACTCCTGTCAAATGGGCATAACCAACTGCTCACTGGCGCACAGGATTGCAGGCCAGTGACTTGGGGCGATGTGAGGGGAGAGGTGCTCCTGGATCTAAGGCCAGCATCTGCATAGGCCTCCCTTCTCAGCCTATGCACGAGTCAGTGCTTGCTTCATCTAATTTAAACTTCACTTATCACCAGCCTTACTATTCCTGTTTTCATCGATTGTGTGATGAGTGGGTTGTATTTTTTTTTTTTAATTTTTAAAAGATTTTATTCATTTATTTGACAGAGAGAGAGCGAGCCAGCACAAACAGGGGGAGCAGCAGGCAGAGAGCGAGACAGGCTACTGCTGAGCAGGGAACCAGATGTGAGACTCCATCCCAGGCCATGAATTGATTTGAGGACAGACACTTAACAGACTCAGCCACCCAAGTGTCCCTGTTCTTAAGGCTTCTGAAAAAAAAAAAAAATCATGGGGTAGTTGTATAGTTAGGATATTGTTACGACGCAGAAATATCCCAATTCATCCGGCACATCCCCTTCCCAGAGCGCGTGCGCACGCGCCCGTGCTTGCGTGCGTGTGCATGTGTGCCGGGGAAGTCACGTGTCGGGGTCTTCTGGCTTGAAGAGGAATCTAGGAATGATGGAGAATCGTGAGTTAAAGGGATGGTGGCCTTGGGTCCATCACTTTGAAAACCAGCTGTGAATCAGGCAGGCCTTAGAGGGAGGTGCCCCGGAGGACCTGGAAGTCTAAACCCCGATCAGGTGTAACCTGGGAAGTCCATGTTTGTTCTTAAGTGTTGCTTTGTGCAGAGGGAGAGCTGCTTTCCCCAGCTGTTCTCCCGCCCGGAGGGCAGGACCCTGTGAAAGGGCTTGCGTCACAGTCCGGTCCTTTTGGAACCAGTTCAAGGATGTCTTTGGATAATGGAATTGGAGGCGCAGGCCAGCTCTTTCCTGTTTCACTGGGCTTCTTAAGATCTGAGTATGGACTTTGGAAAAGACTGTTTGCGCTTGCTTGCTTAATTAATTAATTAATTCATTAAGTGCTCTGGCCTGCAGACAGACTTATAATTTTAATTAGTTGCTAAGATTTAGAAAGAGACTTCGGAAGGTCCGGGTGCCCTGGGCCTTTATTCCTAGGGCTGAGCACACTCTGGGCGTGTGCACTCTGTAGGGAACCTCACTGCCCACCTGCCTGGGCGTCTGCCCGCTTGAGTTCTCAGGTCTGAGGCGGTCAGCATTGGCCTGTGTCTGTGGTTGCTCCTACGTTGTCGCGATACCGGTGGTGTGGGTACCTCAAAGCTATTGTCTTAGTTAATCATAACTAGCTTTCTGAACCTGAAGCAGCCACTTTCCACCCACTGCAAGCTCCTGCGGTTTCTCTAGGGCATTTCCAGGTATGGGTGTTATGGGCTGAATTTTGTGCCCCCCCCCCCCCCCCCCCCCCCCGCCCCAAACTCATATATTGTAATTCTGACTCCCAGCGTGCTAGTGTTAGGGGGTGGGGCCTTTGGGAGGGGTGTAGGTCAGAGGGGTAAGCCCTCACCAAAGAGATTAATGGCTTTAGGGAAGAGAGAAGAGACCTCTGAGAGATGCCTCGTCCATTCTGCCTTTGAATGAGAAGATGGCTGTCTGTGATCCAGGAGATAGGGACTCACCAGACTTGGAATTCTGCTGGCGTTTTGATCTTTGCCTCCGAGTCTCCAAGACTGTGGGGAATGAATGTTTGCTGCTTAAGCACCCAGTCGGTGGTATTTTTGTTATAGTTGCTTGAACAGAGGTAAGACTCCCGGTACGATCCTGTAGCCAGTGGGCTTGAGCAGGGGAGAGAGCAGGGCTGTACTTGGCTGGATCGTGGAAGCAGTAAGCAGTCTAAGCTTTAAAAGGAAGTTCGCGTGGTGGAATTGGGGGCTGGATATACAGATCGGTCCTGGGCTGGAAGTCTATAGGCAGATATGGAGCGCTTACAAGAGTGTGCTATATTTGAAACCCTGCTTGGCTCTTCAGATATAAATTCTGTAGAAATTTTGCCCCTTTAGGGAAAAATAATCCCCCCTTGTTCTGGCATAAGAAACTTGGGAGAAATAAAAATATATGTAATCCTATTTTTATTTTATATTTTCAGCAATATTGTCACTTAAAAATGTATGAGTGTAAACACTTATTAATTATAAATTGTTGATAATGTATGCATAGAGATATGAAAACATAGAACGGAGTCATATGCTTTCAGTAGAAAATGAGGAGTTCTTTATTTAAAAAGTTTTGTCATTTCTGGAACATAGTACATCCATTTTGGATACTCAGGGAACCAGATCCGGGGATCACCTAAGACCCTGCAGCTCTGAAGCTCTATGAAAATGCATCTCCTTATTTTCCATGTAGGAAGATGGCTAAACAGTGTCTGAAACTCTGTCTGTTCATTGGTTATGCTGTCTCTAGCTGTGCTCTAACTAACATCGTACTAAGAATTGCATTTTTCTCTCTCCTGACTTAGATTTAAATCTTGCAATCACCGCTGGGAAGTGAGCTGTATCATCTTGAGAAATCAGACCACAGAGCTGGGCATGCAGCCGGCAGGCTGGGTCATCTTTAATCGCTTAACCCTTCATATCAAAGGATGGGTCGTAGCAGCAGATTCCTTCTCAAGAATTTGCCATGGCAGATTTTCTCAAGGAAAAGCTGGAAGTTAGAATGAAGCAGAATGTCTACAGCAAAAACCTTGCCTTGTAAGTTGACTTTTATGCCTATACACATGACTGGTTTTATGTGTACGCCCATGGAACTCTCTCTTATAGGCCTGTGTCTGTGTCCGGCACATGTGTGGCTGTGATGTATATGTACACGTATTTAACACGAGAATGTGCAGGGTGCATGTGTGCCTGTGAGGGTGTGAATGTGTGTGCGTGTGTATGTTGTGTGTCTAAGGAAAATTCTTTCCTGTCTTATGGAATAAGATCCAGGCTGTTTAAGGTTGTTTGAGAACATGGCCACGATAATTCCCTTTATACCCTTGGGTGGGGCTCTTTTAAACAGACCTTGGATTTGGCCATGTGCTTCTGTTTGGAACATTGCCAAATGTGACACAGAGATCTGAAAGGCAGTTGTACGTTGAAGTTGTCTTCTGCTGCTGCTCTTGGGAACCCTTAACCAACACAGTGTCAAGGACCTGGGGCGAGCCTGTTGGAGACATGTGGCCCAGTGACACCTGCCACCCTAGACGACAGCCACCACCAACTTCCAGATAGTGAATAAAACCATCCTGGGCCAAGAAGCCCACACCCCACTTGGGAGCTCAGGGCAGCCATGGGGGTGAGCCCAGAGGTGGCTGGCAGGAGAATAGCCCGGCTGAGCCCAGCCCACCCACGTAATCCCAAGTTCACACTGAATGGTAGTTGTTTAAGGTCACTACATCTGGGGTGGTTTGTTACAACAAAAGACCTTATTAACTGATCTGGTTGGAAAGAGAGGGAAAAGGCTCCCTGCTAGAGGAAGTGGTGTTTGGCGAGAACCTGTAGGCATGAATCACAAGAAGAGATGTAATTCCGCGTAAACATTCTTTATAATCCTATTCTTACTTTATGAATTTAGAAACATTAAAAATTAGCTCTTATTGGAGGACCTACTATTAATTCTCACACAGGCATGCACATTAACAAGTCAGGCATGGGCCGTGCTGGTATGCTCCAGTAATGCTTTACTGGGGCCTGGGGAAGAAAGCCAAAGAGAAGCCAACCCAGGGATGACGCAGAGAACGCTGCATGACGGAATCTGCCGCGAGGCGGTGACTTGCTCTTTGGAAGCGAAAGGATTCGTGTCATGCCCGCTCCCAATCTGACTCCGTGGGGTGGGCAGCGCTCCGCATCCATTACCCGGGAGCTCACCCCAGGCGTCTGGACTCCTTGAAGAACAGCGCCTACAAAATGAGGCTCTGAGAGAAACAAGATTCTCTTCCCTGCCTGAGGCCTGCCTTTCGGGAACCTGCCACCTCTTTGGATAATTGCCTCTAGGGATGATGTCCCTCTCAAGGGAGACCGTGTGCTCTTCCAGGGACAAGACCTTTACCCTGCAGACCACAACAGGGTATCAGGATGTAATGATCAGTTTATTCCAGACGGCTCTGCTTATCTGTAGAAGCAGAGGTATATGTGAAAATTCTGTGTGTGTGAGTGTGTGTGCGCGCGCACGCGCATGTACACACACCCTGGCCCATGTGCAAATCCAAGAACCTTGGCTCGGAAGTCAGGGCACATGACTTTGGCACTTCCAACTCCAGTCCTGCCTTACAATAAATCCCCACTCGGTGGGACCTGAGGGAGTTGAGGGTAGACTCTAATCTGCTATTAATACCAGTACTTTGTGTCTAAAAGACATTTTAGATCTAAAAGTCCTGTCTTAAAACAAAGGAATACACACAAACACTTTTGTTACTGGTTAACACCTAAATGGAAAAATAGTGGTTCAGACGGCATAGACACTTTGGAGCTCTTAGGGACCTCTGATGCCCGTATGGATACCAACACTTAACTACGTTTTGTACTTTACGTTTTATCTAGGCCTGGACCTGCCGAGCGTTCTTGCAAATGAATACATGTCACATACTGCCGAAAAGCATGTGCTATGGCAGTCAGGTCAAAGGCTCAAAATGACTTATATTTCTTTTTCTTTTTGTTTTTATTTAATAGATTTAGGGACGGTATGTATAGGGGGAAAATGATTGGATTAATTATATTATTATTAACACAAAAGAAACTGGCTTTGTTAAGTGTTAGCTATTGTCAAGCCCTGTATGAAGCCCTTTATATATTATTATTTACCTAGTAATCTGGTTATAGTATTACTATTCCAGTTTTCCAGATAAGGAAACTGAGATTCTTTTTTTTTTTTTTTTAAGATTTTATTTATTTATTTGACAGACAGAGACCACAAGTAGGCAGAGAGACAGGCAGAGAGAGAAAGGTAAGCAGACTCCCTGCCAAGCAGAGAGTCCAATGTGGGGCTCGATCCCAGGACTCTGGGATCATGACCTGAGCCAAAGGCAGAGACTTTAACCCACTGAGCCACCCAGGCGCCCCAATTAAACTGAGATTCTTAACTAGAAAGTTGAAACATCTCATGCGTGGTTGCTGTTCCCTGTTGAAAGTAAAACCTGAATACAGCAGGCCTGTCTGTTGACAAAGCACTGCCTTTATTTATTAAATATTTTTTAAGGATCTTATTTATTTATTTGAGAGAGTGAGGGAGAGTAAGCATGGGTTAGGGAGAGGGAACACAAGGAAGGGAGAAACAGGCTCCCAGATGAGCATGGAGCCCAGCGTGGAGCTCAGCCCCAGGACTCTGGGATCACGACCTGAGCTGAAGGCAGACACTTAACTGACCAAGCCATCCAAGTGCCCCAGCACTGCCTTTATTTTTAATTAAATTTATTGTGAACTATTTGAACCACACAGAAAACTTTAGAGAACATTAAACAAACACTCATGTGCCTATCACCCAATTTTATTAGCTCCTAATATTCTATTATAGTCACTTTATATTTCACGGTATTTTTTAAGGTGCGATATATATTTTTTTTAATTTATGTGTAGAAATTCTTTATGGAGTCTGGATATTGATTCTGTGGATTGCAACTATCTTTATTTATGGTGATATCTAACAAGGAGAAATTTTCATTTATTTAAATGTAGTAAAATGTTTATGGTTGAGCTTTTTAGTCCTTTTAGGAGTTTTTTTTGTGGCTAGTGATTTGTGGGGACTATTTTTGAAATATTTTTCTTTGCTACCACCAAGATAGTCTCCTTTTTCAATTGTTAGAGTTTCTGCCCACATCTATCTGGAATTTACTGTTTGTGAATGCAAGGAGGTGGAGATCTATTTCATCCTTCTGAGATGGAGAATGACTCAACCCAGGACACTTCACTCAGGAGTCCCATCTTGACCCTCATTCTACCTCTGTGCCATATGAAAACTGTCTCTTAGCTCTGTGTTCTGTCTCATCGTTCTGTTGTCTGCTGCTGAGCCAGCACCACACTACTGCTTCGTTAGAGAACTTGATATGGGCAGGGTAGCATCTCTTCATGTCACTCTTCCATTCGTCCCTTAGGTAATTTTGGCTTCTTATGCTTTTTAAGATCAGTTGTGAAGCTCCGTAAAAGCTCTGTGAGAATTTGGGTTGTAATTGTATTCAATTAATATATTAACTTTGGAGTGGAATTGAACCTTTATACAATTGAGTCTGTCCAAGTATACAAGTGTTGTCTCTTTCCATTTAAGTTGCTTTTATGGTTCTTGCTAACATTTTGAAAATTTTCTCTTCAAAGTTCTTACATAGATTTTTTTTTTTTTTTTAGTTTTATTCTTGAGAAGTTCATCATTTTTCTTGCTACTGCAAGTGAGATATTTTTTCCCATTATTTCTTCACATTAGTGTATAGGAATGTTATCAGTGTTTTAAAGTTTATCTTTTGTACATAAAAGTATTTTAATTTTCTTATTTTTTCTAATATTTGGTAGATGCCTTCAGATTTTCTATATATACAAATACATTACCACAAATAAGGCTATCTTTTTCTAAGATTTTGTTTATTTATTACAGAGAGAGAGAACACAAATGAGGGCAGGGAGGCACAGAGGGAGAAGCAGGCTCCCCACTGAGCAGAGAGCCCGATGTGGGGCTCAGTCCCAGGCCTCTGAGATCGTGACCCGAGCTGAAGGCAGCTGCCCAACTAACTGAGCCACCCAGGCTTCCCCAAGGCTAGTTTTTAATTTTTCTTTCCATTTCTTATATCTCATTCTTTAATCTTGATTTTATTACTTGGCTAGAATATCTAGTATAAATGCTTTTTGTGTGTCTATTGAAAAAGTTATGTGATATGTCTCCTTTGTATTAGAGCATCCTTACATTCATTTGATAAAAGTATTTTTGAAATATTGTAATAGTTTATGAGGTTTATTTGCTTGTATTTTATTTAGGATTTTTATACCTGTGTTAGTAAGAATGGTTTATAATTTGATTACTTGTACCGCCTTTGTCACATGGTGATATCAGTAGACGAGATGGGTAATTTTCTCTTATTTTTCCTTTCTCTGAAATATTTTGTTCAAGATACGAATTGTCTGCTCCTTTATAGATTTGCTAAGTTACCTTTAAAAGTGTCTACCTCTGTTGTGTTTGGGAGAAGGAGATTTCGATAACTGAATTTGATTCTTCAGCAATCATTGGTTTATTCAAGCTTTCTATTTCTTCTTGAGTCAACTTTGATCATTTATATTTTTCTAGAAAACTTCCCTTTCGTATACATTTTGCGGTTACCTCCAGCTGGATGCAAGCATTGAGGTATTTTGCAAGCATTGAGGTATCCCAGTCACAGAATCTTTGGTTGTCTAGCTTCACTTTCTGGCCACAAGTCTGTGACGTTTCCCCCTCTAATTTCACGAATATCTTCACAAGCCTGTTGTCCCTGGCAACAGGCTACCATTTTCCCCCAGCCTCCTTTTACCAGCCCTGGCTTCATGCAGGGATCCTAGTGGGGTTTCTTTCTAACTCAGGAATCTCTGTTCGTTAACTGGCAGAAGCCAAGGTCTAAGATACCACTCCTGCTTCCAGCTCAGGCTGCAGCAGACCCTCGGGTCTGTTCATTCCCTTGATTTTCTGTTCTTTTTCTGGTCCACAGCAATTGTTACCTTGTTTTTGAGCGTGACTATAGTTTTACTGGTTTCTCCTTTAAAATTTTAACTGTTTGTAGCAGAAAGGGTTGTTGAAGATGGAAGTCATTAAGTTGTCTTGAATGGATGTTTCCTAGCATCTGCTTTTGACCACTGGCCTCTAGTGCCTCTTCAAGTCCATCATTCCTTTAGATAATCTCCAATCATCTATCCAGGAAGTCGATGACTTGTGCACAGCTTCCTGCTCCCTGGATTGAACTTACCCTTCTTCTGGACTAGCACATAAATAGGGAGCAGAGGTCATGAACTCAGTCTATGAGGGTCTTTAGATGTCCTAAGTCCTCTTGCCCCTCCTCCTTGCCCCTCACACCCTCCACTTGAGAGAGGAGGAAATAGAAGTTCAGGGAGCTAAAATTATTAGAGCAAAGCTCTCTAGATAATGGGAGACAACACGGAATTAGAACATCTGGGTAGCCTGATTTCAAACCCAACCCCACAAGATTAGTGGTTCTCAGGTTTGGTGACACATTAGTAACACTGGAGATCACTCAGACATCCTGATATCCAGCCCGAATGGACTGAAAATTTTAGAGTTTGGGATCCAGACTTCTGAATTTTTTTCTAAGCTTGCCAGGTGCTTTCTGAGGTGTAGTGAGGCCGAGGAACCCCATACTGGCTGATGCCCTCTCTCTTGTTTACTCCAGCTTCCCTTTACCTTCTGTGATCCCCCCCCCCACCACCAAGGGCAGCCCTCACTGTACAAGTAACTGACTCTTCACCCTACAAGCTGAGCCATTGTTGCTCTCTCCATCTTACCCTATTTTCTAGTTTCTTCCCCCCTCCCCTCTGTTTTTTTTTTTTTAAAGATTTTATTTATTTATTTGACAGAGAACACAAGTAGGCAGAGAGGTAGGCAGAGAGAGAGAGAAAGAGAGAGAAGCAGGCTCTGCACTGAGCAGAGAGCCCGATGCGGGGCTCAGATCCCAGGACCCTGGGATCATGACCTGGGCTGAAGGCAGAGGCTTTAACCCGCTGAGCCACCCAGACGCCCTTCCCCTCTGTTTTTATGATTAAAATTTTCAGCAGAAGATGTCTGTGTTGTTGCTTCTTGATCATCATCATAACAATAACAAACTACTCTTAATTGTTCATTTAAAAACAACACATTATTCTCCTTGGTGAGTGTGTCGGTGAAATATATGTGTACATACACACAGACAAACATATACACACAGGGACACATCAGCGGGGACTGAACACTAAATAATCACATAGTATGTTCAGTGCTTACAATTGGGTTAATCTTTGGCCTAGGAGCACATATGTGCCATAGTAACTAGACACTGTCATAAGTGTATGGCTTTTCTAGTTCATGGCTTGCTTCCCCCAATGTGAGCTATCACTTTTCTGAATCTTGTGCTTGTCATCCCCTTTAAAACAGTTTTATTATATATGTACATTTCTAAGATTATGTTGCTTGGTTGGTTATTTTTAATTTTTTAGGAAAGAAATCATGTTGCCTGTAGTCTCCTGGAAGCAATTTTTTTTTTCCCTAAAAATATCGTATTGCCAAGAGTCAACCATATTGTTGTATGTAGCTACAGTTCATTAGTTTTGAGTGCCTCACAATATTTCATTGTGGAGTACTCTAGAATTTACTTATCCAGTTGGAATGCTTCCAGATTTTTGCTTCCAAGAATAGCACTACTATGAATACTTTTGTACATCCTTCCTGGTGCACATATGTACAAGTGTCTCTTGAGTATATACCTAGAAGTGGAATTTGGAGGTTGTAGGGTATATGACATAGGGCTACTTAACTTGAGATAATGCCAAATTTTTTCCAAAAAGGTTTTACCGATTTACTCTCCCCCTGGCAATCCTGTGTATCCATATAATTTCTAACACTTGATAGTGGCATCTTTCGTCATTCTTCCAATCAAATGGGTATCAATGGCATCTCATTATGCATTTCCTTGATATTACCTCAAAAGTTTGTTGGCCATATATGTATATATGTATATATATATATTCTTCTGTGAGATGGTTATTTGTGTCTTCTGTCTCTAACATTTTTTTGTCCCTTTCTTATGGTTTTATAATAGTTTTTTGTATATTTTCCACATTAATCCTTAGTTGATGGTACGCATGACAAATATGTTTTTCCAGTTTGTAATTTATCTTTTCCTATGTGTAAGATCACATTTTAGGCATCTTCTTTCCCTTTTTTGATGCCTCCCTCCATTTAACACTATCCGCTGTCCTCCCCCTCACTCCCAAAGACCCAACACTTGACATAGTCATTTGATATATTCTGTAATGTGTTAACTTTTGCTTTCCACGATTTCTGGTGACTATCTCTTAAACACGTGCTGGGGTCCCGGTGGTGGATGAATATCCCAAAGTACTTACTTGCACTTTAATAGAGGGGTTCTGAGGCTTAGGATTGTGGCTGGGAAGAAATATTTCCAGGCAGAGGGGCCACCATCCCTCACCCCCCAAACCTGTCTACACCGACTGCTCCATGGGCAGCTGAAATATGTTCAGAACTCACATCTTATAGAACTCTTCTGAAATACAATTCCCCAGGAAGCTTTCATTTTTCTCCAAGTAGTAAAACTCCCACTTCCTGATAGTTACAAAGATAGGTTTTGTTGTCATAATGCTTTCTCTGTGTGCTGCTTTGCAATCAGAGTTTTCACCACTCAGTGGATCTATCACTGAGCAGCACATTACAGCAAACGCATATCCGTTTGCCTCTATTATTGTCATAATCAAAAGGCGGGGCTACATTGAAATATTTGCTTCGTGCATGCATATCTGTTATCCGAAGGGCCCTTTAACCTAAATGGTGTGCTTTCTGTAATGTCTTCGGTTAATGAATGGGTCTGTGAGGGCCTCAGAGCAGTGCAATGTGGGAAGAACGCTATAATTTCTTTTTAACATGCAGGAATTCTGAATACGAGAAAATGCATGCCAAATTTTATTGCTTCTAAATCTGAATAATTGTATTTCTGGGCTGTGCATCTGGGTAGATAATAAAGCCACAAAACAATTTAATGAAACATATAAAAAATAAAATGACATTACTAAATATTATAATATGAAGAAACTATTTTTTGCATATTGTCACCTAATCTTTCAACCATATAGCAACAAATAATGCAACCATAATTGAAAGTTTTATTATCCATCTGAGTAAATTGAGCTCAAATTTACCTTGTTCTCGTTAGTTGGTGGGCAAGCCTGTTGGGGCTACTGACAGGATTTCATTTTCGTGGTGGTTTTCTTTTCCTTTTTTTTTTTTTTTTTTTTTTGCCCTTTCTATGGAATCTAAAGTGGTCAATAAATAGCCCTGCTGCTTAATCGATTCTGAACTCAGCTCTTCAGAAAGCCACTCCTCGGCCCTGTGACCCATGCTGGCAGCCAGCCCTGCATTTGCCGAGTTTCAGAAACTGGCTCCCGCCTTCCTGGTCCTAAAGCCCCACACACATGCCGGGGAGCCCAGGGTCTTCACTCCTGGTTTGCTGCAGGCCATAATTCCTGACTCCACTCAGACACCTCCCGAGAGGACGTTGCATTTGCAATGGGAGGAACTGACATGGGCTCTTGAGGGAAGAGCGGGAAGATGCCAACTGGTGCTGGCCCAGTGAAAAGGTCTCTCATTCTGCTTTGCCGAAGGTCCTCAACCTGCCTCTGTGGCAGAGGGTGGGGTGGAGGCTGCCGCACGCAGAACCCCCTAGCATTTCTGATCTAGGGACCCAGGTGCTAACCCACACTGTGGGGACTCCGGGCCACTTGTTCTCAGGGCAGACCGCGGACTGGGGGTGCTGCCAGGCCTCGGGAAAAGACAGCACATCTTTCAGAGGCATCCGAAGGGTTGTGGGAGAAAGTATTGATTTCAACAGTAATTTTTAGTTAGGCTCGTTGTAAGAAGTTTCGCCTTTTCCTGGAGCTTTGGTTTGAAGAATCAGTCCATCTGACTGTTTCCCTACTTTCAAGTTCACTGCGGTGAGCCTTTTGAGATTGCCCAAATGGTGGGCTGCCCAGATGTGAGGGGATGCTTCTTCATCAGGCAGACCCTGGGGTGCCTCATGGAGCTGGGGCTCTGGCATTATCCCCTCTTCCATCCCCCCTGTCTTCATTGGTGAGAATTAGCAGGAGGAACTAGCATTAGGCAAGTGATCCTTCCAGAACTGCTTTCCCCTTCAGAGCCCTAAAATAGAGTCTGGGTCTTATTCTGTCAGACACGCCCCCTCCCCCAATTTTTTCCAGGGCTCTTGCTCCTGTTTCCTGCCATTTGGCCTCATCAGGCCAACTTTGCTCCATCTGGTGTGTTTCACGAACTTCATGCTTCAAAGAGAAGGGGTTGGGGATTCAAGCTCTTTCTTCTTCGCAAAGCTCTGGTGTGTTTATACAGATGTGTCCAGACCCTTACCCTTAACCTCCAGCTGCAAATACAGAAGGGGGAGGGCCAGGAGGAGATGCAGCACCTGGCCGCATTCCTGATCTGTCACTGGAGGCCCTGAGCCTGATGGAAAATTTCCTTCACACACATCCCCTCTCCCCCCAGGGCAAATCTGTGGGGCCCTTTGGTTGTTCTCCCTGTCTGCATACAGTCCTCTGGCTTCAAAGATGGTGACATCCCTTCCTAAGAGATGTTCCATTAGGATTAAGAAAAACCTCACCACCGACAAACCCCACCACCACTGACAGTAAGGTTATAGTGATATTTTGGAGAAACTATTTTCAGACGAGGCTTCTACGAAATGTGCTGCTTGCTACATGCCAAGACTCATTTCCAGATCCTGTGGAGGGAAACGGGAGTAGTCAGGACAGGGTGACGAGGAAGCCTCTTTACTTTCTCTTGTTCTTTGGGTAATTCAGTATAAAACTTTGAAAATACTGCGTTAGGCCAAATGTTAATTTTCCTTGTAGCTTTTGGGGATAGAAGACACGTTCCCCACTCCCCACCTGGAGGGACATCTACCTTCCTGAAATGTCCCCAGTCCCCCTTCTGTGGGTTGGGGTATGGAAATGGGAAGCTGGGGAGGCAGTGGTGGAAGATGCTGAGTTCAAGCCTTGCCATCCCTCTGTCAGAGGCAGCCTCTCTACCGGATTCCACCTGCCTTGCTCTCTACCATGGAGTGCAGAGCAGGGCAAGCCAGAGGTGGTTTGGCTCTGGGGCTCTGATTTAAGTGTGAAGGACGAGCAGCCCCTTTGACTACAGAGCTGCTGTGCTTTTCAGTCTGCTCTTAGCTGCAGTGGAGCAGATCTTCTGTTCTCCTTTTGTTGGATTCCCATGGCTATGCCTTAGTTGGCTCTCAGGGGACAGGGAGGAAAGGCTGTTACCGATGTGCCTAATATTGTGATAGAGAAGGTGATCCCAAGTTGAATCTTGGAAGCAAACCTGAAAACAGTATAATTCTTATAGAGTTTTTTTTCTCAGTTGCATTAATTTTTTTTTAAAAACTGTGGTACAGTACGCATAGCATAAAATACACTATCTTAGCCATTTTTTAAAAAAGATTTTGTTTATTTATTTATTTGACAGAGAGAGAGAGAGATCACAAGTAGGTAGAGAGGCAGGCAGAGAGAGGGGGAAGCAGACTCTCTGCTGAGCAGAGAGCCCTGTGAGGGTCTCGATCCCAGGACCCTGAGATTGTGACCTGAGCTGAAGGCAGAGGCTTAACCCACTGGGCCACCCAGGCACCCCTATCTTTGCCATTTTTAAGTGTAAAGTTTAGTCAGGTGTTAAGTGCATTCCCACTGTTAGACTACCCAATCTCCAGAACGCATTTTCATTTTGCAAAACTGAAACTCTGTATCCAAACAGACAACTCCGAATTCCTTCTCCCAGTTAGCTGGTAACTACCCTTTTACTATCTCTATGAATCTGACTTCTCTAGGTACCTCATAGAAGTGGATCATACAATATTTGTCTTATTGTGACTTGCTTATTTTACTTAGTGTAATAGTATCAGGGTTTGTCCATGTTGTTGCGTGTGTTAGAATTCTCTTCCTTTTTCGGGCTAAATAATATTCCCTTGTTTATCCATTCATCTGTCCAAGGACACTTGGATTGTCTTTGCCTTTTGGCTATTGTAGATAATGCTGCCATTAACATATGTGTACATATTTCTTCAAGACCTTACTTTCAATTCTTTGAGTATGCATGCAGAAGTGGAATTGCTGGATCATATGGCAATCCTATATTTAACTTTTTGAGGAACTGCTATACTGTTTTCCATAGCAGCTGTACCATTTTTGCATTTTCAACAGCAGGTCACAAGGGTACCAATTTCTTCACATCCTTGCTAACACTTGCTTTTTATGTTTCTTTTTTTTTTTTTATAGTGACCATTCATATGCGTGTGAGGGTGATTTTTTTTTTTTTTCTTTAAATAGAGAGACTACAAGTCATGCAGGGGTGGTGACGGGAAGGAGCAGAGGGAGAATCCTAAGCAGGCTCCACACTCAGTGCAGAGCCCGACTTGGGGCTTGATCCCATGAGCCTGAGATCACAACCTGAGCCAAAGTCAAGATGCTTAACCGACTGAGCCACCCAGTCACCCCTGTGAGGTGATACTTTATTATGGTTTTGATTTGCCTTTCCCTAATGATTAGGGGTGATTGAGCAGATTTTCATGTGCAGATTAGTCATTTGTATAAATCTTCCTTGCAGAAATGTCTGTTCAAACCCTTTAATTTTTAATTTTTTTTTGAGTTGTATGAGTTCTTTATGTATTATAGATATTAGCTCCTTATCAGATACATGATTTGCAAATATTTTTTCTGTTCGGTGAGTTGCCTTTATACTTTGATTGTGTCCTTTGATGCATTTTGATAAAGTCCATTTTATTTCTGCTTTTGTTGCTCCTGCTTTTGGTGTCATATCCAAGAAATCATTGCCAAATCCAATGTCATGGAGTTTTTCCCTTAGGTTTTTTTCTAATAGTTTTAGTTTTAGCTCTTATGTTTAGGTCTTTGATGCATTTTGAATTAAGTTTTGTGTGGTATAAGATAAGGATCCAAATTCCTTCTTTTGCACATGGATATCCAGCTTTCTGAGCACTGTTTTTTGAAGACTCTTCTCTCCCCATTCCATGTTCTTGAAATTCTTGTCAAAATCATTTGACCATATGTGTGAGGGTTTATTTATGACTTCTGTATTCTATTCCATTGGCCTATATGTCTTTATGCCAATACTGCACTGTTTTGATTACTGTAGCTTTGTAGTAAGTTTCAAACAGGGAAGTGTGAGACCTTAAATTTTGTTCTTTTTAAGATTGTATTGACTGTTTGGGTCCCTTGAGATTGAGAATTTTAGGATGGATTTGACTATTTCTGTAAAAAACATCATTGTGATTTTGATAGGGATTATGTTACATCTGTAGATTGCTTTGGATAGTATGGACATCTTAACAACATTGTCTTCCCATCCGTGAATACATCCAGTCCAGGATGTCTTTCCATTTATTTGTGCTTACTCTAATTTTTTAAATAAACTTGTTGTAGTTTTCAATGTATAAGTCTTTTGCCTCCCTGGTTTAGTTTATTCCTAAATATTTTATACTTTCTGATGTTTTAATAAATGGAATTGTTTTCTTACTTTCTTTTTTGAATTGTTCATTTTTAGTGTATGGGAATGCAGTGGATTTTTGTGTGTCACTTTTATATCCTATAACTTTACCAACTTTGTTTAGTACTTTACTCTGTGTATGTGTGTGTGAGATATTTAGGGTTTCTATTTAAATGGTTATTTTTTTTTTTTAATTTAATTTTTTTTTATTTGACAGAGAAAGATCACAAGTAGGCAGAGAGGCAGGCAGAGAGAGAGGGGGAAGCAGCCTCCCCACTGAGCAGAGAGCCCGATGTGAGGGCTCGATTCCAGGACCCTGAGATCATGACCTGAGCCGAAGGCAGTGACTTAACCCACTGAGCCACCCAGGCGCCCCTTACCACTTCTGCTCTTATTGGAGCCTTCTTTGTATCTAGTCATTCTACTTCTCTGTTCAATCAATTCCAGTGACTCTGATATCTTTCTGGTAACATCAGGTTAATGTCCCACTTCCTTAAGTGTACTTAGAAGGACTTCAGATCTGGCCCTGGTTCTAGAGACCCTGGACTATTCTAGGTCTTTGAACATGTTCTGCTTGCCTCAGGACCTTTGCACTGTGCCTTCTGCCTAAATGCCTGCCATTTCCTCAACCCTGTCTCTGGCTTATTCCATGTGTTAGGAATCTTTTTGACATTATGTAGCTGGGTTAAGAGACCATGGTATATAGCCCCATGAGACCTTGCACTTTATCCCATTTTATGTCCATATATTATTTTGATTGTCTGTTTTTGTATCTCTCCCCAAGTAGACTGTGGTGTTTGCATACAGGGACTGTGGTTTGCTCCTTAATGTATCTTTAGTGCTCAGCATAATTATGGCACAGAAAAGGTACTCGGAAGGACACATGAGGCACGGCTTTGGAGAGGAAATGTTCCATTCCCTGAGGGAAAGGAGGTAGCATGGGCTAGAAGTCAAGGGAATTTGTTAAGGGCAGATCTCCCTTTCTATTAAAATGGAGGTAATTATGGGGCGCCTGGGTGGCTCAGTGGGTTAAAGCCTCTGCTTTTGGCTCAGGTCATGATCCCAGGGTCCTGGGATAGAGTCCCGCATTGGGCTCTCTGCTAAGTAGGGAGCCTGTTACCCTCCCTCTCTCTGCACCTGCCTCTGTGCCTACTTGTGATCTCTGTCTGTCAAATGAATAAATAAAAAAATAAAATCTTTAAAAAAAAAACAAAAAAAATGGAGGTAATTATAACTGCTTCATAGCATCTACACAACCAAAATAAATTCCATGAAAAGAATGTTTATTGTACATCTACTGCATTCCTCTTCCTGAGGGAACTCCACCAAAATGGAAGTGGAATGAAGTGAGAAGCAACATTCACCTCCAAATTAATCAGGGTAAAATATCCCCAGGAAGCATGCAAAGTGCCGAAAATATATATAGTATACAGTACACAAAGCATGCAATGCCTAGTAAGGAGAAGAGATGAAAAGAACAAGCAAAGGTAGAAGTAGTTTGACAGAGTCAAGGGCAAGACTGGAACCCAGTGTTGTGGTGTCAGTGCCTCCAGTGAAAGCTGCAGAGTTCATGGGGTTGGGCGCACACCACGGGAGACAGGAGTCCTGTCCTCCAGGGCTTTCTGTAGGAGGGAACCTATTGGGGAGAATAGACAACTGTCTTCACTGGCCCAGACTTTCAGTCTCTCAGTCATCACATGGACCAGAGTCATCAGCATGGAATTATGACCAGAACTTCAAGAAGGGGAGAGGATGGGAGCACCTGGGGGCACGTTCGGTTAAGTGTCCACCTCTCGGTTTTGGCTCAGATTATGATCTCAGGGTTGTGGGATTGAGCCCTGTGTTGGGCTCCGTGCTCAGCTCTCAGAGTCTGCTTGAGATTCTTTCTTCCTCTGCTCCTTCGCCTGCACACAGGCTCTCTCTCAAACAAACAAACAAACAAAATCTTAAAAAGGGGAAAGGATGTAGTACGGTGTTCTGTTAGGCTGCTGGTGTGTGTGAGGATGGAGCTGGCCCTTGGAATGGCTGTCTCATTGCTTCCTCCCAGTAACCAGAAGATGCCAGCCGCACCTGAGGGATGAGTAACTGGGTTTGGAGACTGGGGACTGGACCCCCTCCACAGCGAGAGTCGTTCTTTGAGAAGGTTCCGTTGACTATATAAAACATTAGATGGATACTTAGGGACTTAATAACCAGTTTGGGGCCAGAGGCAATTTAAAAAAAAATGTTTTTTTTTTGAAACTAGATAAAACTGTTAAAATTATAATTTCAAAGTCTTCTTTCTCCCTATCATTAATATTTTAAAGTCAAGTGAGAAGTAGCTTCTGTCCCCCTGCTGCGTAGCAGTGCTTGGTTCAGCACTTTGAGAGCAGGGAGAGAAAAAGGGGGAGTGGTTTAGCTTTACAGGATTATATGGGGGACTTATTTTCCTACAAGGTTTTAAGTTTTGAAATGACTGGGGGTTTTGTTTCATTCTCAACTGTTGTCCCTGGAGCCAAAGAGAGTGCCTAGTACATACTAGATACTCAATAACTATTTGTTGAATGAAATAATAACAAGGTCAGACACAAGTGACAGTTAGAATCTGTGTGAGATGATGTGTAATCCAGCTCCAGACATTGAGGTGCCAAGGGCCATCCAAAAAGAAAATGATGGGTAACAGCTGCTGTTCTAGGAGAAGATATGGGGCCACCATTTGCTCTTCCTGAAGTTGGGTTTGGAGTTGGGTGCTGAAGGACAGACAAATGGCGAGGAGGAAGGACACGTCCAGATGTGAGAGAGGCCGGAGCCAAGCACAGGGCACGGAGAGGATGCTGAGTACCGACGAGCAGCTGAAGGTTCAGGAGGGGAAAGAGCTGACCAGGATGTGCTGCTTGGGAATGAGTGGGTTTAAACCCAGGTGGTCTGGCTCAGTCTACAGTTCCTTAATGAATCTGGATGATGGGCGGGAGGAGGAAGTTTGCAAGGAGTAGTTCTAATAGCCCAGAGGACCTGTATGTTGGGTAGGTGTCCTCTGATTTACACATATATTCTGTCCAGGGAGGTCTTCATACTGCTTCCCTTTTACCACTCAGGTAGTGTGGATAGTATTTATCTGGCCATTTCGAAGTAGGCAAGTATTAATGGGAGAGTCACTTAGGAATTCCTAGGTGGGAAACTAGTGCACAAAGACAGAGCATTTCTGTACCAGCGAGTGGTGAAAAATAAAGGGCATTTCAAAGAATATTATCATACAACTTGATTTTTGCATGGAGAATTCAGACAGACTGCTTTTGCAGACTTAAATAATCCCAGGATGAAAGGTACTATATAAATGCAAAGTATTATTATTATTATCCCGTGGTAGAAAAGAAGGGCATTTCAAAGAATGTTTCAGTACAACACAATTTTATTTTGCACGGAGAGTTCAAGGGAAAAAGCTTTATTTTATAGACTTAAATAATATCGTTATGGAGCTACAGTAAAATAAATAATACAGATATGGTGTTAAAATAAATAATACAGTTAGGAGGCTTAAATAAATAATGGCGGATAGAGAAGAGAAATTAAGAGTCCTGAGAGAAAGTGTGGGGGGGGGAGATGCAATTTTGAATTATAAGTGGTAGAGAACTGAAGTCCAGAAAGTCTTAAAATATTCAGGATGTATCTACACTGACCAAAAATATAGCATCAGACAGGTTACCATCAGGGAATTGATCTGACAGTGTTTTAATTTTTTAAAAATTTTTAATATTTTTTTAGTGATAGGCTTTTCCCATTGTTTCAATGGTTCTGAATGCAATACCAAAACTTTTGGCTGAAAGTAAAAAATAAATAAATTCACCACATTATGATATTTATGCAAAATGGTATCTGATAATATCCCTCCTCCCCTAATCCTTGCTCCTTAATCTGTTCCTCTCTTCCTTTGTTCAATTACAGAGAAAACTACCTTATTTTCTACAGATTTCAGAGCTGCCCCTTTTGAAAAGCCTATCCAGTTCTATCCCCCCTAGGGTGGCCCTCTAACCGTCATCCTCATCAGTAGGTGTGGGATCTGTCTACATTTTGTGGCTCTGGTGTCTCTTTGAGAGTCTGCGTTCTCTTCTTTTTATGGAGACAAGGTTGCTATATTGTAGGCAGAACAACAAGACCTCTTCTTTAGCCATAAACTTGAGCTGGGAGGTTTTTTAGGCTTGAGATCCTGAGAAGGAGCCTGAGCTGGGTGCTTTTGGGAAGGAGCTGCCATTAGCACCATGGCTGGCTTGGGACAAGGACCACCAGAATTAGGCTCCTGTGGGTGGGAACCAGAAGAGGATCACAGGGCCAGAGAACGCAAGGCCATGGGGAAGTTCAAGGTTCAGTTTCCTTGCTGCCAAGCAGGGCTTGGGATTCTGAATTCTCCAGGCTGTGGGAGAAGGGAATAGACTGTGAGGTGGAAAGGTCAGGAAAGTTTCAGAGCATCCCAGAGGCCATCCCTGGGAGAACCTCATGCAGTTGACCCCAGCCGAAGGGCTGGCAAACCGGATCCTCCCTGTGCCTAAGAGATTTTTAAGGTCTTGGGACAATGGAGAGAAAATTCTTGTCCAGAGGCATTAGTTCTCTGCCTGGACCTCCATTCTCGTTCTCCATTTGGCTGTGCTTAAGTGCGGAGGTGACACTGTGTTTGCAAAGAACGGTGTAAGGCACCCCCCCCACCCCGCCCCCGTCCAGCCCTCCCTGCTTTAGGTCTCAGCCTCCTTCACCCCGACCTCCATCCCTCCAGCCCCGCTCCTGTGATCTGGTTAGGTTAAAGTGCTCACCTCGTCACTTCCCATGTATTTTCTTCTCTTGTGATTAGGCTGTCTCACTGGATGGGTCTTCCTCAGCAAGTGGATAGTAAACTCCTGTTTACTCTTGTCTCAACCAGCTCAGTTGGCTCAGGCCTAGGCATGGGGTCGGTAGGTAGTTGTTCAGTGGGAAATTGTGGATGTGAAGAGAAGCAGGAAGCTGTGCCTAGCAGTGGACTTGGGGAGTATTAGTGGGGACTGAGGGAGCCCCAACCCCGCGCCTCCTGTCTCCAGATGCTACAATGGCCTTTAGAGCGTCCTTCGTGGTCGGATGTCTACTTGGACAGCCCCACAGTGAGCGAGTCAGGAAGAGCCTTGGGGGCATTGTTTCCCTAGGAGTAAGGAGATGATGAGTTGGATGTGCTGTTATGTAACTTTGAGGGGAAAGAAAAAACAAACAAAACAGAAAGGCAGGGAAAATATAAATAAGAAAGAGTGCAAAGTTTTATTGTCAACTGCTGCTGTCACCTCCTGGAACTACAGTCGTATCTAAGAAATATGTGACATACTAATAGGAAGTAATTTACCCAAGGATGTTTTTGTGCCTTGAATTGCCTTCCTTGTTCAGCTGTGGGAAGTGTGCGAGTGTCTATGCATGAGAGCCGGCGCGGAGCTGCAGAGACTTCCCAATTTGTGCACAATGTGACTTTTATAAGGCCATTAAACTCATCTCGGAAAAAAGTGCTCTGGAAAACAGTGATACATGGGATCTCAAGGAGCCCGTGAAGGCAGACAGAAATTGCAAAATGATGACCAAACTCTCTTGGCTAAAGTGACTTTGAGGTGGCTGCTGTTCCTCTGCTCACCCTCCTGCCCACCTGTGATTTCTTCCTTTCTCTCTCTGCCTCGAGTTTGCTGATGGCTGGGCAGGCCTTCATCTGCGCCATCTTTGACCCAGAGAGCACTGTCCTTTTTCTTGCCCTGGTTGGGTGGACACTTTGTGACCCGAGGTTGGGGCCTGAGTGCACGACGCTTTAGCTCTTAGCCCAGAACCAGCCTAAGAGCCATTGTGACCTCAGGACACTGGTGATGAAGGTCCTCAGGGGCTCTGAGGTGGGCCCTCCTGGGGCCACACCCGCAGAGAGGGAAATGTGGGCATCCAGCCAGTCTGCTGAGGAGACCTTGGGGAGGAAGGGCCAGAAAGACGTAAGGACATGGGATAGGGAGAGAGAGCTCAGTGAAAGAGGGATAAGGAAAGAAGGAGGTGGGAGAAAAGCAGGAAGTTGTTGTTGGAGATGGCAAGAGAGTGGGAAGAGGTGGAATAAATAAGAAGCGTGTGGTGGAGGGTAGCCTGGAGGGCACGGAGGAGAAGGAAGAGGAGAAGTGTCAGGAGACTGTCCTGCTGTTGTTCTTCTTCTCAAGGGCCTTCCTATGCTTGTTCTGTAAACATAGGCAGGGCCATGACCAGAATACAGAAACCATGAGGTAATTAATAGCACGGAGGACAGGAGAGCTGCCTGTTCGGATGGGCATGGCTTGCAGGAACACAGGAGGCCATTTTGAGGGCTCCCTGCACGTTCTACTCTGCCCCCCCCCCCCATACCTCCCTGCTACTCCAGTCCCAGGTCCCACCACCATGCCAGGTTCCGTCTTGGAAACGCAGCCCCACCTCAAAGAGGGCCCTGTGTGGAATGCGGCATGCTGAAGGACTGATGAGGCATTCTCCCTGCTGAGCAGGGCAGCCAGAGGCCTGGAGCTGCTAGTGTGGTTGCAGGGGAAGCTGAGATAAGAAGCTAGGGGATGGGCTTGGCTCAGGAGCGGGTGGGAGCGTTCCTCTCCAGCCTCGTTGCCTGATCAGGGTGTCGACTCTGGGTGCTGAGACACTAGGGAGGGGACATGCGAGTGTTCATTGGCCGCAGATGATTGGGTGGGGATCAGGGGAGCTAAGGAATCAGGGCGCCTTTAATTTGTACTCTGGCCTGTGTATCTCTCCCTGTGTCCTAGCTTGGGGAAAAAAGAAATGAGCCCTTTATCAATTTTTAATAAATTGAAATGACAAATAATCCATTTAATAAATTATTAACTGAGAAAATTACTGAAAACTGAAATATCAAACAATCGTGAGCAAATGCTCAAAGCAGCGTGTTTATTAATAACGAGCCCTGCTGTGGGAGCGCGCTGATGCTGTGGTTCTGACATGGCCTCTGACCCACACGCCCATAGCGGCCCAGCGTGGAGGAGGACCCAGGGCTGGGGCATCTGCGGGGGCAGAAGCGTGCATGCTGCGGGTCTGAGGACAGAGGTGAATGGAGCAGTTGCTTTAGGCTTGGGAGTCTGCAGCTTCGTGGCCCACACACAGCTCTTGGGTGCATGGTACCGGCATGTGGCCCTTCGATGAGCACCAGGGTGAGGTCCCAAGATGCCCCCTTCATGGTCCTGGAGGGGGCCAGAAATAATCTCAGCTTTAGGCTTTAGGTCTTTAAATCAAGAATGATGTGTCGAGAAAAGAAATCGTGTGTGTGTGTATGTGTGTGTGCACGTGCATGACATTTTGTATATATAAAGGGTGACGTCACCCCCCAGGCTGTCTGCTGTGATGATCAGCTGAGCTGGCTGTCCCGCAGCGGGCCTCACCAGTGACAGTCAGAGGCCTGGCGTGCTTTGTGACGGGGGAAGCCTGGCGTGGGGGCCCTTGCTGGGGAGCAGTGAGCACCACGTGGGTTGCGGGGGGGCCCCTCAGGCGGCAATTTCAGGAGTCCTCCACAGAGTGCCCCCGGTCAGACACCTGAAAAGCTGCTGGAGATCATGGAGTCCAGGCATCATTCCTGCTGCAAAACGGTGGTTCATTGGGAGGAGTCACCTCCTGCAGAGTCAGGGCTCAGGCTTCTAGTCCAATGCCCCTTCCCTGTGGCTCCAGGTCTGCAGGCTGGCCCTAGGCTGCTGCTTCTCCGAGAAGCCTCTCTCTGGACAGCTGTGCTTTCAGGGAGTCACACAGATGTCTCTGCTCTGGACACCTCTCGCCATGCGGCTGGCTATGCCTTCCCCATGTTGGCCCTGGACTGTGCTGAGAGACAGTGGGCTCGTCTCCCACTAGTGCTTGCTTTTTCTAGAAGCATAAGCAAACCAGCCTGCCCGCCTCTGCTCTTCCAAGGCTGCATTCCCCGGGAAGCACGTCTTCTCCATTATAGTCCTGCTGTGGGCTTGGGGCAGGTCAGGTGACCTCCCTGTGACCTAGTTCCTTTATCTGTAAAATGGGGATAATAATAAACGGTAATTTGATGACTAGGATTGAAACAGTCCCATTATAAAAATACAATGCAGCAGTTCGGGATGACAGGCTGTAGGCTCCAAGATGGTGCTGCAATGGGTATTTTTAGGAAGGAGGAAAGGGGGGAGGGATGAGTGGTTTATAAATGTTTGTTGCATTAAAAAATGTGCTAGTTTGAATTGTGCAGAACAGAGTATCATTTGTTTCTAGAAAAAATTCACTGCTGTGGAAACGAATTAGTTTATATTGAATATGTGATGGTTCAGAGAAAGGGATATTAACCCAATTTGCATTTCTTTGAACTGAAATAAATTATTGCCATGTTTGCATTAGTTGGGTCAACTGGGTGTGTTTGGGCAGAACTACAGTGGGGAGGGCTGGCCCTGGGCTCAGAAGGTTATAATAGGGTCAGTGTGTGCAGGTCCACAAGCACCCTCCAAATCAGGGCTTATTAACCTTTTGTGAGGACTATGGACCCCTTTTGGGGGGTCTCATAAAAGCATATCTATTCCATACTGTTGTGTATGGATCTCAATAGACTCTGAGTCGTCCAGCCCGCCATGGTCTGGAGTGAAGGATGTTGGCCCCAAAGAAGGCACAGTGTCCATTGTCTTGGGGTCTCATGCCCACATCATGGCACAGATTGACTGGAACTCAGTTTCTGAGGCCTCTCTCAACTGTGGAAACAAAACATGACTTTGGTTCGAAAGAGACAGACAGCCAAAGACAAGCTCCTGTATATGCTAGGAGCTGGGAGCTGTGGACATTTCAGACCGGCATAAAACGCAGCCCCAGCTGTGAGGAGGAGCTGGCTATCCTGACTTTGCCTGCTCAGTCATCAGAATTAGGTTGGTGGGCCTAATTGGCAAGCCATGGCCCCTTCTTCCCTTACTTCTTTGTGTCCCAGCTTGCTGAAATCGCACTTTAAGCCAAATTAAGAGTACTCCCCATCGGCAGAAGGTGCCTGCACCTGCATTCTTCCAGACCAGGCCCCTGCCTGGCCTCCAGGAGTTTCCCGTCATAGTGAGAGGAGCTCAGAGCCAGCCAGCCGGCCAGCAGTCTGGGCAAGCTCTTGAACCTGACAAAGGGGCGTTAGTCAGCGGTAGGGAGATGAAGAACTGTGATAGTGTATGTGGACAGAAGGTGACTGCCATGGATGGACACCAAAGATGAAGGTAAATCCAGAAGAGGTGGAAGCTATCAGCATTCAGAGACATGAGCCTGGAATTTGCTGCTCTTAGACCAAAATAGCTTCAGGTTCCCAAAGTGTCTGGTTCTACGGGGCAGAGAGCCTCGGGTAGAGGAGGATGGGGAGCGTGGAGGGTGGCAAGACTTCTAGTAGTGAGCAACCAGTGACCAGACAGCCTTATTTAATGAGCCCCCCAGCCTCTGTCTGAACTCACTTTTACTGGAAAGAGACAACTGCAGGACAGAAAGATAATAAGCAGGGGGTTAATTAAAAAAAAAAAAAACTTCAGGGGGAAAGTTCTTGTCATATCACTTCTCTGCTTAAAACCCATCAATAGTGTTCTAGTGATTTCAGGAGAAAGCCCCAACCCCTTACTCAGTCTACAATCTGCCCACCCTACTTGACCACCAGTGCTGGATTTCCTGAATGTCATGCTCTCTCTGGCCTCCAAACCTTTATTTCTTTTGCTCTGTCCCTTTGGGGCACACTCTCCTCCTCCTCATGGATGTCACAGCCTCCTGGCGGTTTTCTCTGGCCCCTAGACTAGGTTTGAACCTCTGTGGTGATGCTGCAGCCAGGAAGGCTGATAGGGGCCAGCCAGCTGGCAGGGTCCTCAGGGCAGAGCCACACCTGGTTCACCGCTGTGTCCCTGTGGCCAGCCAGCTGCATAGGAGGAGCTTGGCAAATGCATCTTGAATGTGTGCATTCATAAAATCAGAACTAAATGAAGCAAATGACTTCAGTCACGTTGTCCTGAGTTGCGCCCAACCCACTGATAACTTCCACAGCAGAAAACAAGACCTGTATTTATTAAGCCTCGTTGATTTGTAAAATGGGGATAATACTGTCTACTCATTGGTTTAGGTGAGGAAAAGCAAGTTCATACACACAAATGCGGTGCCTGGTACCGGTACGTGCTCAATGAATGTTAGTTATTACTGCTGTCGCTGACCAAGACGGGAGAGACGAATTCCCGTTACTGTCCTAGAAGCAAGAAACTTCATTTCCCTTAGTGGGTAGAGCCACCATTAATGACTTGTTAGTACAAATGCTTCTGGAAAGCCCCTGCCAGAAGAAAGTCAGGTGTAGACCCAGGACTAGGAATCACCTTTTGGGGGACCATAAGGAACCACGCAGGCTGCTGGTGTTGCCAGATACTAGAGTTGGATTTGGAGAATGGTGGCCAAGAACGGCTGGAGGAAATGCCTGTGCCGATCTCTGGCTAGGCTTTACTTAAGTCAGGGGAAGGAATTCATGCTGGGTAAATGAGGTAATGAATGTGCAAGTGCTTTGCAAACGGCAAAGTGCTTTACAAATGTGAAGCATTATTGCTCTCATCTATTTCTCTTCTTTGTGCTCCCGGGGTTTCCTCATAAGAGTTCCTTTGGAAAATCCTAGTCTGGCTTTAGGTTAGCTAAAGGGAAAGGTGCAGTGTGGTAGGTAGGGGGTCTGTGTCCCCTGAGCATAGCAGAAGTCCTGGCTAGGAAAGGGGGACTGGCTGACAAGAGGAATGAGGACAGAAAAAGGCTGCATATTGTAAAGTCATCAATCCCTCCCAACCCGGACTATTTCCCAGGTCCAGGGACCATCCTAGACCTGTGCAAACCACTGCAGAAAGACAGAATGGCCCATGCTGAGAAGGGTGAGGAAGGGTGAGGGTAAAACCCAGGGCTCTTGTGGCTGTGATTAAGTGTGGGGTATCATGGGAAAGGTTTCTGATCCCTGAGTCTGGGTTTGCCACTCAGTCACCCAGCCTGGCCCAGGCCAGTGCAAAGCATTTCCAATTGCTTTGCACAAGGGACACAGACTGGCCTGGAAGAAGGAAGAATTCTGACCCCTAGTAACCTTGATTATCTCAGCAGCATGGCTTGCTTGTACCTGTGTCCAGCATGTTCGTGGTCCCCTCCCTGGCTCCACAGCCACGGCATCCGGGCAAACACGCGGACTTGTGGAGATCGACAGCAGGGTCCCGCCAGCTTGGGCAGAGGAGCCAAGGCACCAGCTCTATTTTCAAGGCAAATTTCCCTGAGTTTATGGTTCAACTCTACTTACTTATGTGTGTATATTGTCAGGAGCAGAGTAGCTCCCCCTGGAGGGAGTCACCTGAAATCTCAGTCTCTTCTGTCCCCCTGGGGTGTGAGAATGAAACCTTGGATGACCGCATGGGTAGTCCTGAGGGTAATGGTTGTGATTCTGCCTGAGTTGCATCTCCTTAAATTCTTGGGAGCTGTCTACACCACCGACTTCCTGAAGCGCTAAGCTGGAAACTGCAGGTTGTTTTTACGCAGTGAAGCTTAAGCATGCAGCAAGCATTGTGTGTCCATCTCTGTTCACTAGGATGGGTTCAAATGTGCGTGTTCACCGAGTGAACACATGTATGAATGTGGCTGGACCATCGCAAGACACATTTCAAAGGTCTCAGCAAGACAGTGTTGAGTTGGGTTCTTTGCCGGAACGTCCGCTGATTTTCACATGATTAACCGTATCCCATCATCGCCCCAAATACATGGGTGTGATTTCGAGAGGCTGTTGAGGATGCAGAGAGTAGTGTAAGTGGTTGAAGAGCTCCATAAACGGAGGACAGGCTGGGAGTGAGCCTGACGTGCTTAGCCGACAGTGAAAACTAGAAGGGCCAGAGGTCAAACCTGCACTATTTTTTTGTTGTTGTTATTCCAAGACTTTCTGAGTTTTTAGAAAACTACATTTATTCCATACTGCCCCCTTCCCCCAATCCCCAAGGGCACTTAAAGCCTGCATTCAGGTTTGAACTGGGGAAGGGTGCAAGCTGGTGTTTGGTTGGTCCCAGTGTTCTCGATCATCAGAGCACACCACGATCATCTGTAGGCCTTCTGGAACTATAGCTCTCGGGGCTCCGTCAGGATGTCAGGGATGTAAGCTGTCCAAGCTGCACGGATGGGTTTGATGCCCTGAGAATGACTAGCAGAGTCCTACATTTCCCCCAGCCCCCTGAGTGCTTCTGCAACGTGCAAAGCATTACTTACTTACTCATCCGCCACTTCTGAGTTTCTGGGGTTTCCTAAGGTATGCCTCCCACATAGTTTCCACGTCCCACATGTCCTCTGACCAGGCTAGAGAGCAGAGGGCCCCTTAGTCATCCGCAAAGAGCTGCATGACCACTACCTTTGCTGGTTTTAGATCATATTGCTGAGAACATGGGCTCAGCACGGGCGTGTTTTGATGGAGGCGGCAGGAAAGGAGGAGCAGAGCTTTGGCCGAAGGAGCTGCCCAGAGCAGGACATGTGTGGCAGTCTGAAAGGGTCGGGGTACACTGTGTTCCAGGCCTCATTTATTCATTCACTCATGGGTGTTTCCTTCATTCATTGGTGGCTTACTGAGCGCCTACCACGTGTTAGTCTCTGCAGACACCACCGTGTACAGTCTCTGTCCCATGGAGCGGATAGTCCAGAGTGGGGTTAGGGGAACACAGAGAGAGAGATAATACATCAACAAATAAGTAACAATTATACAGATTTTAGTAGGTTGATAATCAATAGAGAAAGCTTCAAACTACTTGTCACACTACTTAACCACCCCCAATACAGAATCCATGGAAGTGGCTTCTCTGTTCCAGAGGCACTGGCCGGTTATGTCTCGTTCCTGCGCAGGAAGCCCCTGCCGTGAGCTCGCTATCCTCCTCGGCTCTCTCACTGGCTCTGTGTAATTTACATTTTAACACTTGGCAATGCCAAACACTTTTCAGATGAGGCAGCTGAGGTCTCGAAGAGCCGGACTGACCTGCGCATGGCCAGTGAGTGGGGGGGATGAGATTGCCTAACAGGCTCTGAAGCCCTCTGTGACCTTGTCCCCTAAGGCTATACCTACTGTGGCCTCTCTTCAGCTTCCAGAGCAGGTTGCCTCAGTTTCCACTCTTTCTTTTTAATTTTCTTTAGCCGAGTCAACACTTCGGTTAACTTTTCTCTGTAGAACGACCGTATTAGGCAAAAGTTTGTGTGGGATCCAATAAAACATCAGATGATATTGAGCACACGTCAGGCAAAGCCTGCAGCCCAGTAAGTTATTATGTGTAAATGTTACAACTTTATTTTGAGGAGAATACATGTGTACTATCAAGCTGTTTTATGGATACGCAGTGTGATTGATTACAGCATGCGGATCTGTCGCAACAAGATAAACTCAGATAGAATAATCTGTGGATATTTAGGCCTCAGCAATTTGTTATCCAAAGACGACTCCAGAAATGATAATTCTTCTCATTCCAGCGATTTCTCTACTCCACTTCCCGATAAAAACCCATTTCCAGAGAGCTCACTTCTGATGCCAGGGGTCCTTTTCTTGCTTGTGTCCCCTCACAGTTGCTCAACAGTGAACAGTGGCAAGTTGTGTTTGCCATTAAAGCCACAACCACAGGGAGACCTGGCCTAGATTAAACAGGTGTCAAGGGGTTGTTGCTGGGGTGGTTGCCCCAGAGCAGCCTCTGCTCCTAAGCTAACAAAGAAGCAAACGTGAAAAAATAACCATGATTTTTCACCACAGTTTGGGTAAAAGTGGATTACATCAAGTAGCAGAATATTTTGTAGATCGGCTCCAAGCCACTTGTTGCTACAAAATAACTGTGGAATTCATTAGCTACTTTCTCAATAACCATTTGTTTGTGACACAGAGTTGCTTGAATGAGTTAAATCAAACTCAAGGCCCCCACCTCTTCCTTGACTACCTGGGGGCAACGTGACCTTCTTTAGGCTCCTTTAGAGGCTTGGACCACTCTTTCTTTCTTTCTTTTTTCTTTTAAGATTTTATTTATTTGACAGAGAGAGATCACATGCAGGCAGAGAGGTAGGTAGAGAGAGAGAAGGGGAAGCAGGCTCCCTGCTGAGCAGAGAGCCTGATGCGGGACTTGATCGCAGGACCCTGGGATCATGAGCTCAGCTGAGGGCAGAGGCTTAACTTTGCCGCCCAGGCACCCTGGACCACTCTTTTGAGAATAAGTTACTGGTGTGCTTTCCCTTGAATTCCTATCCTGAGTTATGATTTCTGTTTAACAGTTACACAACTTTCCATGTATATAGAGGAGACATGGCCCAGTAAAAGGGAATTCTAGTTCTGGAGGGCAAAGCCTTGTGTCGGCTTCTTGGCTCCGCCTCCCTACTGGTTCCTTGATATTGGGCAGGGCACTTCCCTTGAGCCACAGTTCTGTCACCTGAAAAGCAGAGACAATGACACTTGTCCTATCCATTTTGTAGGGTTGCTGTAAGAAGCAAATAAGCAGATAAAATATTGGGAAACAATTTTTAAGGTATGCAATTCTATTCAAGAAATACTTATGAAATCACAAGGGCCATTTCACTTGCTTTGGGTGTTAAGTACGGTCGCTTCATGTTTACTTTCCTAATCAGTTACTTAAGACCTCAGCTGCTCAGGTTGCCTGGGTGGCTCAGTGGGTTAAAGCCTCTTCCTTTGGCTCAGGTCATGATCCCAGGGTCCTGGGATAGAGCTCTGCATCCAGCTCTCTGCTCAGCGGGGAGACTGCTCCCCCCACCCCCATGCCTGCCTCTCTGCCTATGTGTGATCTCTGTCAAATAAATAAATAAAATCTTAAAAAAAAAAAAAAAACGACTTCAACTGCTCTTATTATCTGGAAATGCAGTTCTTTATTGTGTACCACCCGCTGTGCACATTCCTCCCATAAGCAGGGAGAAAGGCAGTTGAAAACTCATGTGCCCATGGCAGCACTACTACTTGAGGAGAGGGGTGGTGTCTTACTGCATTCTGGTCCACAGAGCCTGTTTTGTCTATGGGCCCCTGGCTGATACCCTACTGATGCCCTTGTGGGTCCAGATCCCTGAACTCTGAGCCATTTCTGGACTTTCCGATACTTGGGTCCCCACTCTCACAGGCTGAGCTACTGTTTTCCTAAACTGTGACTGGCTCCTGAGGCCTTGGACGTGTCCACCACGTCCTATGCCAGAATCACCTTGTCCGCATGATGACCCATAGATTGTAGGACTGCTCTTAGGTCACCATTCATGTCCTTCCCCCTTTCCCTTTTGGGAGGTCCCAGTCCTTCTTCCTTGCCAGAGGACTTGGCAGAATAAGAGCAAGTACTCTGGAGGTCAGCCTGCCTCGCATCAAGTTCCAGCTTCATGACTTCCCAGTGGCGTGGCTTTGGGGAGAACTACTTAGCATCTCTGTACCTCAGTTTTCTCGTCTGTGAAATGGCAAAAATGGAAAATAAAATCTCATAGGCTTGTCTTGAAAATTAAAAAGAGAAAATAGGTGTGAAGCCCTTAGAAGTGAGCACTAAAGAAATACAGTTCAGCTGTTGGCTTTGTGACTGATCATGGTCACAGTGATTAATATATGTCAGTTTCCCTAATCTGAAGCTTGAGATGTTGGGATAAGATACGGGCTGTGTCTCCCTCAGAAAGCTCCCAGACTCCTAAGATAACTAATACAACTTAGTCCATGCCCTTTGCCTCCAGGACACTTGCCAAGAGGTCGACCTGCTAAGTTAAACCAAAAGAGGCAGAAGGAAAGTTGTGTCAGTTAGCTTCTGCTGCATAACAAATTACCACACATATGCTGTGGTTTGAAATGACAAGCATTTATTTCATTTATGGTTTGTGTTTTCTGGGCTGGTTTAGCTGACCTCTGCTGGATTTTCTCAGATGTCTCTGGTTACCTGATGGTTTCGCTGGTGGCCTGATGAGCTGGGGATGGTTTCACTCACACGTCTAGAAGTTGGCAGGTTATTGGCCAAGTGTTGGTTGCCTGTTGGCTGGGGTGCCTTGGTTCTTCTCCGTGGGGGCTCTCAACATCCAGCAGACTAGCTTGGGCTTATTCACAGGGCTGTCTCAGGATTCCAGAGATGGGAAGAAAAGAAACTATGACCTTTTGAGGCCTGGGGTTGGAAGACACATTGCCTTGGTCAAATCTACCTCTTGACGGAAATGCTTCATTGCTAAGAATCTGTAATTATTTGCTGTTAATTACAGCAATAAATCCTTGCTGAGGGTAGTGGGCTTTTTCTTAGTTTCCATTTACATTCAGAGAGGGTTGTGATTTTACCTTTACTAAGATGTTTCTCTTTCTCTTTTAAATTTTAATTTATTGTATACCCACTCTGTGCCAGGCACCCTGTGGTCACAGAGTACTCAGGGAGAAGAGGAATACAGATTGGAAAACCCATGCTGATGTCTGGTAGTGGCTTTAGCTTGGCCTGGGGAAAATAGGAAGACTTCTTCAAGAAAACCTAGTTAAGGCTGAGTCTTAAAGGATCTCAGGAGATAGCCATTTTGGGGGGATGGAGGGGAGGAGAATGTAAGGATAAAATTTAAATTACAGAAAAAAGTCATCTGATTCTGCTCCCTTAGCTACAAATGAGAGCAGTGGGACCTGGAGACTCTCCCAGTTATACCCACATTTAGTGGAAGAGCAGGTATACAGGCCTCCTGACTTCCTTGTCTTGATTTGTACCCAGAATTAGGTCCCCAAATAGATACATCTCAGTTAAGGCCACCTTGAGAAGTCTACTCACACACTTAATCACATTGCCTTTTCAGGTCCCTGATTTTTACCCTCCTTTACGAGGAGCTCCAGATCCCTCACCACCCTGACTCCCATATGCCTGGTGTCTCTGAAAGTAAGACCTGCTCTAGGATTGGCTGGTGAGTAGCTCAAACAGATGTCTCTGCCCAGGGATGGCTGTATGGCCCAGAGACCCGTGTGGCCATTGAGGTACCTCCATGCAGTAGGCCACGCTGTGAAACCACCTCCAGCATTCATGTTGCAGGCAACACGTCAGGAGATCAAATGGTACCCAAAGTCTCGCGGGTTTTATTGCATTTTGTATTTTGTTGCAGAAAGGTACAAGAGGCTACAAATTGATTGTTAAACTTATGGAACACTTGGCCCTTGGATCCTGCCATAATTAGGAACGTATTTTGCTGCAGAGTATCAGCTCTTCTTCTAGCCACAGTGCCTCACTGAGAACCTGGGCTGTCCCCAGCCAGACAGAAGTCAACCATGAGCTCCACACTGGCCATGGCACAATCTGCACTTCACAGCCTCCGAAACATTTTTATATTTATCATCTCATGGAATTCTCGTAAAACTATCTATCAGAGAGGCAGATAGAAAAGTCCTCAGTCAGTGGATGAAGAAGCAGAGGCTCAGAGAGTTAAGAAACTTGCCTGAAGCCTCAGATTAGTGAATAGTTGATCCAGTGCAGATGGCCAGTGCTTACGCCTCTGAGAGCAGAACTCTGGAGAAATTCAGAGCCAACAGCCTCTGGCATGGTATCAGATGCACCCTCAGGGGTCCCTGGTGCCCTGGTACCGGTGTTGCCCAAACCCAGCGGCCCAGGTGTTGGCTCCTGCTTGAGCCTTTCTCTCTGATTTGATTTCCGTGCCCATGGTCCGGTGCCTGACCACGACACGCATGGGATACTTCCTGCCCCACGTGGCGGTCTGCACACCAGGGTGCTCGGGCAGTGGGCAGCCGAGAATGAAAGGCTATTACCACATGTCGTGGACACTCCACAACTTCTGCTCTACTGAAGGCCATTCTCTGGTGGGTAGGCAAGGAGTCCCGAGGCCGTACCTGTTGAATTGAATCAGTGCCCACAGATTGCATGGTGGATAGACATGGGGGACAGACCACGGGAACTCTAAGGGAGAGAGGCCTGGCTTAGACTATTTGATAAGAGGATGGTGACGAGGCTCTCTTTGTGTTGTTGGGAGCAGAACTAGGGCAAACTGCAGAGAGTGTCAGGAAGCACATTTCGATGCTCCGCGAGGAAGAACTTTCTACCCCTTTAGAGCTGTCCAGAAGGAGAAGATTTTGTCTTAAGTGATCGCTTATCTGTCATTCATGGGATTTGCCAGTCTTATTGCTGAAGAGCAAGAACTGACAGAAGAGGCTTTTTCAGTCAAACGAAAGCCCATCAATTTTTCTTTATTAGGCCCAACTATTGGTCCTAATTTTAGATTCTGGGGCGGCATCAGATAAAGCTCATCACTCTTGCACATTTTACAAGAGGGGCTTGTAAATGAGTTTCTAATTGGTGGAATTTCAGGCATGATTATAAAGTGAAATGTAGAATTTCAGGCCAGTAGGGAGATATTTTGGGGGCAGTGTGGTTTTTTCAGAGCCTTTAAATCATTGCCACAAAGCTGACCAGCTACCACCCTGGGTTGGATGAATGTATGAGAAATTCATTCAAATTTCAGTTGCTGAAGATACTTTCGGTGGGAACCAAGTGGCATCGGTAGGACTTAAGACGTTTTCTCGGAGTCTTTGGTCAATGGCCTTTGCCTTTTAGACTCAGATTATAAAGCTGAGGCCTCTGATTGAAGAAAGGGCTGTCCTGGATGGGGCAGGGCCAAGGGCAGGCGGGAGGGGTTGGTGCTGCAAATGAGCCCTGGGTCTTGACGCCCGCTCTCGTGGAAAGAATGCGAACTGTCAGTGTCAGCGGTACCGACTGCACTACGGGCTGGGCCTGGGAAGAGCTCTGGCAGCTCGTCACGCCCCTAGTATTGGACACGGTGTGTCCCCAGGGAAGGGTGCGCTGGCTTCTTCCATGGTGGTCACAGGTAACAGAGCAACATTCAGTGGCGCACGAGAGGCATCTGAACTTCTCACTGGAAGTCACAAGTGGAGACAGGGGCTACTGCCAGCAAGCTGTGCCTTCAGCTTCTCTGCCTCTCTTTTCCATATCACTTCCCTCCTTTCTGCCCTCATCTTGTATGAACGTTGTTTTGGTCCATCTTGGGTCCCGAGTATTGTGGAAATAATAATGTGGGATTTTAGCTCCACCGAGGGCCTGGGGGCTCACTCTGTAGCACCTGTGCCAAGCTCAGGAAGGATGGTATGGTCAATTTCCCGGATATTTTTTGCTCGCTCAGTCCTCTTTGTTTATTGAACGGGTGAGTGTCCCTCTCTCTCTCTTAGGTGGTAACAAGAAAGCACAGCCCTGCCGTCTACACACGCCTCGGTGCAGGCATGTGGTTGTTGGACACACACTTCCTGGGCTCTGACATAGAGTCAGACACTGTGCTGGGCATCAGGGACACACGCTTAGGGTAAAATGAAATCCTTGCATGACAAGCTGGGATATGGGCTTTTCAACGCATGCATCTGGTACAGTGAGACAGTCACTGCAGTGGTGTTTTGCACAGGGGGCAGAAGGGCTCAGGACAGACCTGTTTCCCGAGGGGGAGTCTGGGAAGGTGTGAAAGAAACCTTCATGACTGCGTCTGCATTTCCCACACAGACTAGTGGTCAGGGAAAGCTGGGTGCAGGGTCCTGAGCTAAGAGACAGCATGCCATGTTTAAAGAGACATTCCAAGACGGCAGGGACTGCATCTGCTTTTGCTCCCCATTGTGGATCTGGTCATGGTGAACTCTTGTTCCCTCTAGAATATATAGCTGTGTGGGGCACCTGGATGGCTCAGTCGGTGAAGTGTCTGCCTTTGGCTCAGGTCATGATCCCAGGGTCCTGGGATTGAGCCCCACATCAGATTCCTTGCTCAGAGGGGAGCCTGCTTCTCTCCCTCTGCCTGCCGCTCCCCCTGCTTGTGCTCTCTCTCTCTCTCTGTCAAATAAATAAATAAAATCTTTAAAAAATTTAGAATATACAGCTATGCATATGTCATTAAGTTTACATACCTGCATTCAATTTTTATTGCTAAACTAGTACGTGTACATGATTACAATTCAAATTTATGTCAAGACTTGCAAAAAAATTTGGTAGTTCCTTGGCCTACCTTTCTGCATTTCTGAGTCTTACTCCTTAGAAACACCTTTTCAACTTTTTGAGCTCTTGTTGCTAGCATTTACCTTCCTATTTCTAAATAATATTATTATACTGCTATAGCTCCAGGACAGTATTTTTCTGACTTCTGTCTACAGAAGGGTGGGCTTCCTCTCTCTGAGCTAACACATCACTCCTTCTCTTTCTTCCATCCTTCCAACATAGCTGTCATGCAATTTTCTGTGAAGTTTATTTTTAGGATTTTCATATTTATATCTATGAAAATATTCATAAAGGAATGCAGATAGGAAAATTTCCTTTTATACACAGCTTTTTGTTTTTCCAAGAGCTAAAAATTGTCAAATTTAATAGTGTACCTAGTTTTCTATGTACCTACTATTGATTCTTCCCCAAACTCTCTGACAGATCTACCAAGATCCCCTAGACACAGTCACTGGGTGACTAAATGGTGCTGCTTTTTTTTCTTGAAACCTCCCCTTCTGGAACCCTCCAACCCCAGCTCTGTTTGATTTGGACTCCTCCCCCTAGGCCGGCCATACCCGCCCTGTCTCACTTTCCTCTACACTGGTCTCCTTTGGTGACCTCCTTCCTCCTTGATCTTTTGTCTTTGTTTTACTCTCTTACTTTGGTGAAGATATTCTTTCAGAAACGTCTCATGAAAACCTACAAGAGCAGTTGCATATCTGAATATGTCTTTATTTGCTCTTCACATTTGACCAGATACAGAATTCTGGGATGGAAGTACATTGCTTCAGTGTATTCTAGGTTCTGGTGTCAGAATTGAGAAATCTGATGTTTTACCAATTTCCTCCTGTGTGTGTGATCCTTTTTTTTTTTTTTTAACCCTTCTCTGAAAGTGTTTATCTCCACTCTTTATCCTTGGTGTTTTGAAATTTCAGGGTGATATATCTAGGTGTGCATCTTTTTTTTCATTCAGTATGTTTGACCTTTTGATAAGTCCATTACATCTGGGATTTCACACCCTTGTTCTGGAAATCCTTGCGGGCTTTGTTATCTGTAATTTCCCCCCATGTTTACTCTTTCTTATTGAAATTTCTATAAGAGATTATTGGACCTCCTTGGGGAACACTTTAATTTTCCTGTTATTTCTTTTCTTTATTTCATCTTATTGTCTTCTGTCTACTTCTTAAGAGATTTCTTGTATTTCTTTTCTAGAAGTCTATTTAATTTATTATAGTTATTGCATATTTAATATCAATTTAGTCTTTTTTATTTTCTGACTTTTCTTTTACAGTAACCTTCTGTTCTTGTTATGTGGCTACCTATCTTATTTTTTTCTGAAGATGTTAACAGCAGTTTTTATTAAAGAATTCTTTAGTTTTCTGCTTTACTTTTATTTTTAATGAGTCCATTATTTCCAATTTTTGTTTTGTTTTGACTTTTGTTAGACTTCCTAAATGTCTGCTGATCTTTAGCTATCCGTTCATATTGCAGAGTGAGGAACTGTACTGGTGACTGGAATTCTGTGGTGATGGGTTGGCTTTGTTGACTGGTGGGCATCAGTGTGATGTGACTGGATGCTGGAAAGTGTGTTAGCCAACTCATTTTTGTTAGACAAATGTCAGACTCTTTAGAGACAAACCTGCTAGCTCTCTGTCTTGTTGTCCATCTTCTGGGAGTCCATTGGGTTAGGGAAGGATCATGTTTGACCATTCAGTCTTTAGACTTCACTTCATGTTGGAGTTCTGACCCTTAGACCAACCACATTTAGGGAAGAGGAGGAAGTTGAAGTCAGCGAAGGGGACAGAGGACTGGTCACCGTGTCAGGAAGAAGAACAAGGAAGGGAGAGATGATCAACAGCATTGACTGTATAGCCCAGATGTCAAACGAGTTGACTTCAGGCAACAGTTGGAGGTCTTCACTGCTACTGTGGAGGTGGAATCCAGCTTGTGGGGAAAAGGGAGAACATGAAGGAAGAGAAGCTAACTAGAGACTGAACTCTCTGCCTCTCTTGAACCTTGTCCCTTTGCGGCCACTGCTGGCTCCGGTTCCTCTTCCTTCCATAGGTTCTGAGTATATTCTGGAGAAATAGGGGATGTGTGCACATCAGCCATCAGAAATGATTGACAGAAGATGAGAGGGAGTCTTAAATGTATGAAAGTAAAACAAACACTTTATTTAAGGAAAAGGCAACTTGGAAAAAAAAAGCCTAATAAATAACTCCGTACAGCTGGCTTAAGCACTTTAAAGCCAGTGTCTGTGATAAGCAATGAAAACATTAATATAAAATGCTTCACCATAAATGAGTACAATTCAGGCTGATGTATTGCAGCTGAGCCGGCTGTCGGATGGCATGCTTTTAAAGTGATGTTTACAATCAGTATTTTTTCCTTTGGTAACTAGAAGAAGGCAGAAATGGCTGGAAGCCCTGCCAGGGTGCGGCTCTGAGCCTCAGGAGGATGGGAGACCTGCCAGGCGGCCGGCCTTCCTCTCCATCCCCGTTCCCAGCCAGCTCGAGACAAGGCAGTTAGGAAAGCAGTGTGACACAGGGCTGAGTGCAGAGCTCAGAGCCTGGGTTCACTGGGTGGGCAGCTATGCGGTCTGGAGACAATGAGTCAGGGTTTCTGGGCTCTTTACGCCCCCAGCTGGTTCTGGAGGTCACAGAGGTGTCTCCCAAGTTCTCTGAGACCAGGACCCACAAGTGCCTGCTGATTCTTCCTCCTCTTCTCTGGAGCACCTTGGCTGTGTTGCCCATCGAGCTGCTCACCCCCAAATTCCACTCAAAACAAGCATGTGTTTCATTTTAACATTTTACCGAATGAAGGGGAAAATGCCCCTGTCCTACTGTGTCAGTGTGCTTATGGAAGAATTAGATAAAATCATCGCACAAAAGAACACAGGAGTGTTAAACCTTCTTTTTAACATATGGACTCTCTGATAATCATCCTCCAGAGAACATTCTGTCACAGGCAATAATAATAATAACAAGCAGCTCACATGTGTGGAGTGCCAGCCTCACGACATCCCTGAGTGGTCTCTCCTGAGGATGCACCCACCAGCTCCTGGCTCCGTGCCTGTGTGGACAACCTTCTCGTGGCCTTCAAAAGCCCTTTCTTTCTTCCTGTCTCTGTTCCATCAGGATTCTACTTCTCCCTTGCCGCCAACACCTGTTTCTCTATCTGAGGTTTCTGGCAGCCCTACTGACTGAGAAACGAGAGCTGTTCTGTTTTGTTTTATCATTGTTGTCCATGAAACACATTACAAGGCCCTTTCCTTGAAGTATTTTACTGTCAATCGTTGTGGGGAAAATAAACAAAACAGCATAGATGGTTAAGAGATACGAAGAGAACCTTGGTGACTGTCACTGGCTGGTGGCTTCTGAATTCGTAAACAGTGACTCCCAGATGTCCCAAAAAGGAACCAAGAGCTTCTCTAGCTGTGTCTGGGGTCTCACTGACAGCCTTTGATGACTTAGGGGCGAAGCCAGCCTGCTCAGACTCTCACCTATGAACCTGGCTGGCTGTACCATGCAGGATAGGAGGCCACCTTCCTCCCAGCCCCTCATCAGGAGCAGTTGGACTACTTCCTGGACCCCAAAGACTTTCTCCCTGGACCTAGACAATTCTGTTTCGGCTCCTCTGCATTTCCTGTGGCTTCCATCACAAGTACACAAGAAGTTGTGACTTTAAATGACATAAATTCATCATTTTACAATTCTGGATGTCAGAAGTCCAGTCTCATTGGGCTAAAATCAGGGTTTTGGCTGGACTGTTTCATTCTGGAATCCTTGAGGTGAATCTGTCTTCTTATTTGCCTGTTCCAGTTTCTTGAGCCTGCCCATGTTCCTTGACTCATGGCCCCTTTTCACCTTCAAAGCCAACAATGGGTGGTTGCATCCTCATTTCCCTTCACTCTGATGCCAACCCTCTTGCCTCTTCCATCTTTTAAGGACCCTTGTGATGCCATTGGGCCCACTTGCAAAATCCAGGATAATCTCCCTATTTAAGGCCAGTTGATTAGCAACCTTACTTCATCAGAAACCTTAATTCTCTCTTGCCATGTCAGGGAACATATTCATAGGTGCTGGGGATTAAGACAGGACATCTTTGGGGAAATGCATCCCCTGTCTATCGCAATTGTCTACACTTGACTTCTGCTTCTTGAAATACCCCCCTTCTTCTTCACATGAGGTCAGCGGTAAAGACTGCTTCTACTTTAAGGTAAAGCTTGTCTTATTACGGAGGTTAGGACAGACTCACTCTAGTTTCCAGTGGTAGGCAGGTGCCAGCTTCCCAGGAGACTCCCTTGCCAGCAATGAGAAGCCTCTTCTGGGGCTTCAAAGACCCTCTGCCCCTATTAGACTTCACTCCCAACTCATATTCTCAACTCACAAGGGAGCCTTGTTCATAGCACAGTGGTGTAGCCAAGAGGCCATGTGCCCTGAGCACTACAAAGGGTCCTGCTGCCACGCCACTCACCTGCAGGAATTTTTAAAAATTTAATTTAATTTTCTTTAAATTCAATTAATTAATATATACTGTGTTATTAGTTTCAGAGGTAGAGTTCAGTGATTGATCAGTTGTATATAACACCCAGTGCTCATTATATCATGTGCCTGCCTTAATGCCCATTACCCAGTTACCCCATCCACCCATCCACCTCCCCTCCAGCAACCCTCAGTTTGTTTCCTGTGATTAAGAGGCTCCTGGGGCACCAGGGTGGCTCAGTCAGTTAAGTGCCTGAACCTTGATTTTGGCTCAGGTCGTCATCTTAGGGTTGTGGGTCAAGCTCTACACTGGGCTCTGTGCTGAGAGCAGAGTCTGCTTGTCCCTCTCTCTGAACTTTTCCACTGGCTCCTGTGCGTGCTCTCTCTCCCTATCTCTGTCTCTAAAATAAATAAATGAATTCTTTAAAGAGTCTCTTATGGTTCGTCTCACTCTGTGATTTGATCTTAGCTTATTTTTCTCTCCTTTCATGATCTTCTGTTTTGTTTTTTAAATTCCACATATGAGTGAACTCATATGATAATTGGTTCTCTCTGATTGACTTATTTTGCTTAACATAATACCTTCTAGTTCTATCCATGTCATTGCAAATGGTAAGATTTCATTTTTGATGGCTGAGTAATATTCCATTGTATATATTTATACCACATCTTTTTTTTTTTTTTAAGATTTTATTTATTTATTTTACAGAGAGAGATCACAAGTAGGCAGAGAGGCAGGAAGAGAGAGAGGAGGAATCAGGCTCTTTGCTGAGCAGAGAGCCTGATGCGGGGCTCGATCCCAGGACTCTGAGATCATGACCTGAGCCGAAGGCAGCAGCTTAACTCACTGAGGCACCCAGGTGCCCCAATACCACATCTTCTTTATCCATTCATCTATTTATGGACATCTGGGCTCTTTCCTTAGTTTGGGTATGGTGGGCATTGCTGCTATAAACACTGGGGGCATGTAAGAATTTTATATTGGTACACTCCAGTATTCTATACTTGGGAATGACCAAGAATGATCATTTATCATCTAAAATACTTTGAGAAGTCAGGAACAAGGAATGCTCATATAAATCTTCCTCAACTTATGATGGGGTTACATCCTGACAACTCATCATAAACCGAAACTATTCTAAATCAGAAATTCATTTAATACACCCAACCTACTGAATAGCATAGCCATATATATATATATATATATATATATATATATATAGCCTACCAATGGTGCTCAGAATGCTTGCATTAGCCAACATTTGGACAAAAATCACCCAACACAAAGCCCATTATAATAGTATTGATTATCTCATGTAATTTACTGAACACTGTACTGAATGTGAAAAACAGAATGGCTGTGTGGTACAGAATGGTTGTAAGTGTATTGGTTATTTGCCCTCATGATCATGGGGCTGACTGCCCAGCATCATGAGAGAGGATCATAGGGTATATCATTAGGCCAGGAAAAGAGCCAAGTTCAAACTTTCAAGTATGGTTTCTACTAAATGCATATTGCTTTCCCATTGTTATAACATTGAAAAAATCATAAGTCAAAACATCATAAGTCATGGACTGTCTGTATATAATTCCTAAGCTGGAGGGAGGTTAGTTTTGCCAAGCACCTATTATAAGGAAGGCCATCTGCTCCTTCAGACACCATCACTTTGCCATTACCATCCAGTACACAGTCATGTAGCTCTAGGACTGTGGTCTGGATCATCTTGGGCAAGCTACTTCATCTCTGAGCTTTGGTGTTCTTTTTCCTCAAATGGGAAGTCCTAGTATGAAGAGTGAGACAAAATGTACCAGATGCATACTTCTCTACTCCTTTCTTCTACCACTTGCCCCGCCTTCAACTTCAGTTATCCACACTTATCTTTCATTGTTCGCACCATGCTTCATTTCTTTCTAAAGGGTCTAGGATTGACATGTTGCTATTTTGAGGCCTTCTTTCTCCCATCCCTGACATGCTTGTGCATGTGTCCTTGAGCATGAACACACAGACACACACACACAGACATACATACACACACACACACACACACACACACACACACACACACTGGATAGAGATGTGGAGATGGTATGGAGATGCCTTGGATTTTCTGCATCAAGCCTTCCTCTCAAATGGAGGTGCTAACCCCACAGGAGGAAAGGTCTGAGGACACAGTGGGGAAGGCTTAGGCAGAGGGAACTTTGGGTGGAAGATGGTCTAGAATCATCTAAATTAACCCCCTACACAGCTTTTGATTTGAGAGCCCATTCCCTAGGCCCAGTGCTGCTGTTCCCCAAACTTTCTTTTCTTACATGTGGAATGGTGAACAGCATCATACGGTGAGGGTTGGGATGAGGGATTTGTCACGGGCTGGGCCAGCATGGTTTCTAGACTGAAATCAGCCTAAACCACTCCCCTCCGTACCAGAAAGAGCTGCATACAAAGGGCCAATCAAACTCAGCTCTTCAGAGCTCCCCAATCGTCATTGTGCTTTTTTCCAGAATGCAATTATAAATTAGAACTGAACAGATGTATTATATGGAAATGCTTTAAAACATTATTAGGAACAGCTTTTACATTAGTGGTAATAAATCCATACCTGCAGTCATTTCTCATTTCTGCCTAACTCTTTGATAACTTGAAAAATGTAAATTCTGTTCCAGTATAAATTTGGGTAAGTGGATTGGTGCCCGCCTTCCTTCACTATTCTGCTCTTCCCCCTTCCAGTCCACTTGTCCCACTCCCCCAGGCCTGTCCACAGCACCATTCAGAATGGAGAGGGGGGAGCTCAAACCTCTTGATCTTAGGTACACTGGGTGCCCTTAGCGGTACATTGCTCCTCAGATGGCTCTCAACCACCCCTGCCTCCTGGTATTTATGCCCTCTGTATGGGCTGGACCTAAGGACTTGCTTCTAATGATTAGAATACCAAGAAACTGATGGGAATGTCACTCTGAAGGTTAAATTATGAAAATCTCTGATGTTCATCTTGCTGGCCCTCTCTCTCTTACCTTCTTGGCTTGCTGGCTATGATGAAGCAGGCTGCCATGGTAGAAAGACCCACATCACAAGGATCTGAGGGTACCCTCTGGTTAACAGCCAGTGAGGAGCTGACATCCTCAGTCTGATGGCCCGTGAAGAACTGAATCCTGCCAGCGCCACTCTGTGAGCTTGGAAGCAGGTCCTGCTTCATGGGAACCTTGAGATGACTGTAGCTCCAGCTGCCACCTGGCCTGTGCCTATGAGAGACCCTGAAGCCACCCCAGCTAAGCCGTGGCTGGGTTCCTGGTCCACAGAAAATGGAAAATAGCAGAGATAATAATAAAGAATAAATGTGTATTGTTTGAAGCCATAAGTTTTGGGGTAATTTGTTACACACTGGTAGATAGCTAACATGCCTTTAATGTCACCCATCTGTAAAATGGAAACTTTCCCATGGGTTCTCCTAAGTATAGCAGGAAGAATAAGGTTTCAAGACACATTTCAATAGTGAAACCTTACTCTGTTTGCACCAATAGTCGTCAGCCATTGATTTATTCCAGAAATACCTACCGAGCACCAACTATGGTCAGATGCTGTGCTGCAAACATAGACTACAGAAATGAATATGACATCTTCGTTTCCTTCAATGAAGTCATGGTCTTTGTGAAGGAAGTGATATACAGTTTAGAAATAGAGTGAAACACTGTATATTAATTGTTCTGAAATATCCTCAAAATGATTTGGAAGCCCAGGTGCCAAATACAACCTCATATAACAAAATTGCTCACCAAAGTAGCAAGAATTCTTGGAGATCTTTGGGGATTTCCTGTTTATCCTTTCCCACTGAGGTTAACCACCAGAAAAAAAAAATGAGTTTAAGTAAGACAGAAGGCAAAGAATTGTATAAGACCCTTGGGTACAGTCTTAAAGTGTGTTCATGATGCACTCTGGTCCTAGGACATGTTTTCAATAGGCATCCCCTTCAACGTTATTTTCCCGGCACTTGGCTCTGGCTCCGTGATATACTCTGTCTGTAGCAACCCCTATCCTTAACACTATTCCTAAGCCTCCATGGTTTTCTGTGACTTATCCCTCTTACCTGACCTCCAAGAGCCCCTGGAATCTGAACTACATATTCTAGCACCGGACTCTCTTTTGTTTCACCAATATTGTTTGTTCACTTATTCACTCCTTTCAATAAAAAAGAAGAGGGTCCAACCTCACCCAGAAGGGTAGAGCAAATGCTGGGCTTCAGAAGGAGTAGCCTAAAATGAGTGTCTGTTGAAAGTATGTTTGAGAAGTTCTTAGTCCTCCAGAGTCCCTCCAGTACCCAGCTTCACACCATGACAGGAGAAGGGAAATTTAGTTTTTGTATAAATTGAACCCCAGAGGCCCTAACTGTATCACTGGTCACAGCAGGGGTGGGTGGTGGTGGTTCCTTAAGGAGAACAGTGATTCAGTGAAGAACATGCATAGCCTACATCATAGCTTCATTGGTTCTATGTGATGAGACTTGAATTGGTTATCTGCATCCCTGACAAACTCACTCTCTCTCTCTATATATATATATCTCCAGCTGTACCTGGAAATTCTAACATTACTGCTGTCATGACCATGCCAACCCACACAAATTCCCTCAGCATCATTTGGTCCCCAGACATCCAAGCATAATGTGTATCAGGGCCTTTGCACTGGCTGTTCTCTCTGCCAGGAATGCTCTATCCATGTATTGGCATGGCCTACTCACTCTTCACTTTCAATCTTTGCTCAGATATCACCTTCATAATGAGTCCCCCTTTGAACTTCCTTTTTAAAAATCCCTTCCCCCCCAACCTTGAGCAGCACTTCGCATATAATTGTCCCTAAGTACATTTTTTTTTGAAGATTTTATTTATTTATTTGACAGAGAGAGATGACAAGCAGGCAGAGAGGCAGGTGGAGAGAGAGGAGGAAGCAGGCTCCCTGCTGAGCAGAGAGCCCAACGCCGGGCTCGATCCCAGGACTCTGAGATCATGATCCGAGTGGAAGGCAGTGGCTTAACCCACTGAGCCACCCAGGTGCCCCTAAGTATATGTTTTTAGAATGAGGTAGAGTGCTTAAACAGAAACTGGAAACCCAAATATTTTTTTGTGTGTGGGGTAATGTATTTATATATTAGTAATATACATATATACTTTTATATTAATAATATATGTAAATGAAATAAAGTTTGCCAGTAGGTACATTCAGAATGTTGTTTAACTATCACTGCAACATTTCTAGACACTTTTTCCATCATCTCAAACTGAAGCTCTGGACCAATTAAATAATAAATCCATGAAGTTATTTGCAAATGGGATAGCTGATAAAGGACTAATATCTAAAATACATAAAGAACTCATAAACTCAACACCAAAAAAACAAAATAATCCAATTAAAAATGGGCAGAGGACCTGAATAGACATTTTTCAAAGAAGACATATGGATAGCAAATAGAAACAGGAAAAGATGTTCAATATCACTAATCATCAGAGAAATGCAAATCAAACCACAATGAAATAATCACTTCGTACCACTTAGAATGGCTAATATCAAAGATAAGAAATAACAAATGTTGGTGAGCATATGGAGAAAAAGGAACTTTGTGCACTAGTTAACAGGAAGGGAAATGGGTGCAGCCACTATGGGAAACAGTATGGAAGTCCCTCAAAAAATTAAAAAAATAGGAATATCATGTATTTCCAGTAATTCTGCTGGGTATTTATGCAAAGAAAACAAAAACTAATCCAAGAAGTTATATGCACCCCTATTTTTATTGTAGTATCATTTACAGTGGCTAAGATATGGAAGCAACCAAGATATCATCAATAGTTGAATGGATAAAGAGGATGTCATATGAACATACACTAGAATATTACCCAGCCATAAAGAAGAATGAAATCTTGCCATTTGCAAGGACATGGATGGTCCTGGAGGATGTACTGCGAAGTGAAATAAATCAGACAGAGAAAGACAAATACCATATGATTTCACTTTCATACAAAATCTTAAAAACAAAACAAATGAACAAACAAAAAATAAAAACAGACTCATAAATAGAGAACAAATTGGTGTTTTCCAGAGGGAAGGGGTAAAGGGATGGGTGAAACAGGTGAAGGGGATTAAGTCACAGGGATAAAAAACATAGTATAAAGAATATACTTAATAACTTTGTATGGTGTTGGGTGGTGACCACATTTATTGTGGTGAGCAATGCATAATGTATACAGTTGTCAAATAGTATGCTGTATGCCTGAAACTATTATAATATTGTATGTCAACTATACCTCACTTAAAAAAAGAGCAGAAACAATAACTCCCTATTTCCTTCTTCCCCTTAGCTCCTGGAAACCACCATTCTACTTTCCCGTCTCTATGAATTTAACTACTCTAGTGACCTCATGTAAGGGGAATCATTTGCATCTGGCTTATTTCACTTAGCATAATGTTGTAGCAGAATTTCTTTCTTTTTTTTTAGAGTTGAGTGTCAGAATTTCCTTCCTTTTTAGAGTTGAATGATACTCTATTGTGCGCATATCACATTTTATTTATCCATTATCTATTGATGGTGGAAGCCTCTGGTTTTTTTTTTTTTTAGAGATCATGCCCTGAGGACTATAGTGTGGGATGGCAGGTGGGCCTGGTCACCCCGTGTTTCTCTCTCTTTTTTTTTTTAATTATTTTTATTTTTATTTTTTAAAGGTTTTTATTTATTTACAGACAGAGATCACAAGTAGACAGAGAGGCATGCAGAGAGTGGGGGGGCGGGGAACAGGCTCCCCGCTGAGTGGAGAGCCTGACATGGGGCTTGATCCCAGGACCCTGAGATCATGACCTGAGCTGAAGGCAGAAGCTTAACCCATTGAGCCACCCACGCGCCCCGCTTGTGTTCCTCTTGATGGGTAAGAGGTAGTGAGTTGTTTCTCCAATGGATTGTGGTGATTACTCACCACAAATAATATACATTAGTCCTTTATCAGGGAGAGGGATTTCTCGACAATTAGAGGAAGCCCTCAAATTTGGGGTATGAAGTTGCTTTTCTTTCTCTGGCACTACGGGGGAAGCTAGAGATAGAAAGAATTTAATGAAAGCTGTGAGGATGACTTATTTACTTTATGGTTCATAAATAATGAATAAATGGACTCTTTGTCTCCAAACATTATTTATATCAGTTCTCTATTGAATAGGTGACTTCAGCTGAAATGCTAAAACCAAAAAACAAAACCTGAAACTGAAAGCAATGATAGCCAAGAAAAACTGAGAAATCACCTTGCTAGAGATCCTAAGGGAGCTTACGCTGGGTTTCTGGGGTGTGGCGCCCAGGCTGCTGTGGGAGCTGGGCTAGCTGGGCGCTGTCTGATGCCCAGAGAGGACACTCCCGTCCACTCAGGTGTGGTATCCCTTCGTCTTCTCTGATCCCACCTTCTTTTGTGTTGCTTGTTGTGTTTTCACCTAATAATGTATCTGGGGATGATTGTAATTTTAAAGAAATATATATCAGTTTTTCTTCTGTATTGACCTTGAACCCCCAGGTATTCTTGGATGGATTTGATGTAGTTCTGGGAACTAAAGGTGCTTCTTAAAGACAATGAAGTGAGTCCTAAACACCCTCCTGCCTACTTCCTTGGGGCCTCTCTTTCTTTCATTGAGCTACCAAGGCCTGGCAGAGCATATAAGGGTAGCCACCTGCCTGCTTCCCACATAAGGCCTTTCCCCATTGCTCTCCCTCCCTGAAGGCAGGACAACCTGGGTGAGAGTCTGGTTCCCTGCTTTGCACGGATGTGTTGTGAGAAAAGCATCCTTTGAATGTTAATGGGCAGGATGTGGAAGAAAAGGAGAAAACTGGTAAATTATTTCAGAGAAGGTGTTTGGAAGTAGGGATTCCAGACCCGTCTCTATGAGAACTTGGGGAGGTCCTGTAAACACCCCCACAATCATAGAATTTGGAAGGGAGAAGGGGTCCCCAGTTAGACTCTAGATGTGCTCTCCCACGGAAACACTTTGGGAAATAGGGTCCTATTAGGACAGGGTTACACTCCTGTCCTACATGGGGCTTCAACAGGCTTCCGTGGGCTGCCTGGAACTCTAACCGCCACGCACAACATGGTTTCTATGGGAAAATGCATTTTGGGTACCAGAAAACTGACATACACTCAAAGTTTTGGAACAGAGCCCGCTCTTAAGTTAGAGACTGCTTGAATGCCACATTCACAGCTAAATTATATACATAGGCCTATTTTTAAGACATATGCCTATTTCAGCTTATGTAACAATAGGAATTAGAAGAAAGAATTGGTAAAAGTAGAAATTGTGTTCTTGGTGGGAAAGGGGGAAGATGTGAACATTCACTATGTAGAACACATTCAGTTCTGCATGAGAGGAGATAGAAAACACAGAGCGAATGCCTAAAATATTCTCTAGGTTTGTGTGGTTCACCCATGTGGGCTTTCTTTGAAGCAGCTCCACACACATAGTGTTCTTAATTTTGAAACCAGTGGTTGAATTCTATAGTAACAAAGAAGATTGAAATAAATTAAGAGGTCAAGGTATGACCACAGCCTGCATTTTATAGGCTATGCTCAGTCCATGAAGGGCCATAGTCTCCTCTCTCCCCTTGGTCTGTGGGCTTCCAGGATGGTGGATAATGAACTCTCTGGTGCCAAAACTATAGTCCCTTGTCCCAGATGGGAGTAACCCGCAGGAGGCAGCCATGACTTTGCACAGGGCCATGCCTTGGTGTCCATTTTCCAGAGCTCTCAGTAATTGAGGGTCAACACCCATATCTATTGTCACCAACCCAGTGTTTAAAACTCTGGGTACTCTGGCTCTACAAATGAACTAATTTAAATTCATTTCATTTTATTTTACTTCAAATAATTGAACCCAATAATTCATGAAGTTAAAGTAATTCATTTCAATTTAACTACTGTAAATCAACAACGCAAATCAGCTCAGGTGAGAACTGAATTCAATACCCCAACCCAAACATTGATTAAACCACTCTAGGTGGCCAGTACTATGTTCTTGACTCCGGAAAACCGTGAAGGTGTTTCAGTTGGTCTTCGGGTTGGGAGAGAGCCGTGAGATGAATAGTCTCCTCTTCTCCAACTGTGTGTATTTTATTCATAGACTGCCCTTGTATTCTAGACAAAAATAACTAATATAATGTTGTGAATTTAGGAAACAGGGTTATTTGCGATTCATACCTCGAGTTTGGAATAGAGTTGGTGTCTCATAACAAAAAAGAAAGAAATGGAAGAAAAGAGGGCAGAACTGGTATCAGAATTCTTGGGGAAAGCTGGCTCTTCTCCACGGTGTCACCCACACCCATTGCCTGTGCTCAATGAGGAGGTGGCTGCCACGCTTAAGAAGGAAGGACTCCGGCAGTGTGCATAGCTGCTTCTTGCCTGGCCTTTTCATTAGCACAGGCCTATTTCCCACGGGAGCAGCTACCCAAATCGAGAAGGATGGATCTGTGTGCTGACCGTAGGGGCAGTGAGGAAAGGAGGGAGATGCTTTCTTGCATCCTGATCGTCGTCGGGGTGAAGGAACTCCTTCACTCCTCTTGCAGAATGGCAAGAACACTGGGCTCTGGGTTAGGAGGCCTCAGTTCTGCTTCCTGTTCTGTTAAAAACCAGCTGGGTAATCTCATGCAAATCACTTGCCTTTCGTGGCAAGCGGATTGGTCCTGTGTCTTTTAACTCTATAATTGGAACCAGTGGTGGTAACTGTGGGAGGAGAGAGAAGCTGCCTGTGTTCCTGGGTGGAGCTTCTGCTGGCTCCAGCCGTGGACAGCTGGAGCAGGTACAGCCATGAGCCTGGAGCCCTTCAGTTTCTCTATCAATCCTCACTCAGCAGGTTAGCTTTTAGGCACTTGGCCCCATGAGCCAGTTGAATCTGAAATTGATGGTGTGGTTGTGCTCCTAGATTTCATTGTTAATTTTTTTTTCTTCAGTACCCGCAGGCCTGTCTCTGCCAGTCAGAGAGCCATCATCGTACTATGAGTACGTGCCAGGCTCTATATTAATCGTTTGCCATTCATTACCCTGTTTAGTCTTCAGAACCATTCCATAGGGAGGTACTCTGCCCATTTTCCACGTGAAGAACAGACTGGATTCCTGCTGATAGTCACCTGATTCAGAGACTCTTTCCTTTAAGCCCTAATGATATAATCCTCAAGACAGGTTTTCTGCGGCTGTTTTCTACCTTGTTATCTAGTTCTTTGTGTGGAACACAATGCTCTCTCGAAGCCCAGGCCACCTGGGTTTGCCTTTGACTCTCTGGCAACCTTTCTGCTAGACTCTGTGAACCTGGACCCTGTTCCTTGATTCCCAAGATAGTGAGAACCGGTTTCTGGCTCTCCATGAGCCACACCCTCTTGCCAGGGTGTTTCCTCCATCTGAATTGAATACACCTGCCATTTGGCTCATCCTGCAGGCCCTCCCTGTCCTCTGAACTGTAGTCCTGGGGATATCAGGGCTCACTGGCACTAAGGGTGACTTCTTCACAACTCTCTGGGGCTCTTCATCACTGATTTGAGGTTGGCCCTATAGTTCTCAAAGTGTTCTTAGCTCTCTTCTGGCCATCCTTGCCTTTGCCACTACCCACTGCTGAGAGCTCAGCACAGATCCATCAGAGTTCACTTGACTTAGGACATCTGGGACCTGAGGGAAAGAACTTAGGGAAATGTGGTGATCCAGGCCCGGACTGGAAGGTGACCCCAGGGGTCAAGCCAGCAGTAGGCAGTAGTTGCACAACAGAGCTTCATAAATATACCTTTTGTTTTATTCACACCTTACTTTCTACTCTCACTTACTTCTTTGCTTGTGGAGAGCTATTGAGCACAGAGCCACAGGCAAGAGAGGCCTTTCCACGGAGGTGGCCCCGTCTTATTCTGCCTGTGCTCTTCGCAGGATTTGGTGGTTTTCCATCTTAATTATGCTCCTTGCATCAGTGGCTGGCGGGCACACAACCTTTAAAGGAGTTTATCTTAAAAACCCACTCTCTCCTGAGAGAAACAGTTCTATTTGGAACTGTGAGACTTTCAGGGATTGTGTGTGTGTGTGTGTGCTCACGTGCGTGCGTGTGCGTGCATGCATAGTCTATGGTGTGGGTGGTGGTAGCTGCTTTCTTGCTTACTGTTACTTTGGGTAAGTCAGAGCTGAGGTCTCTGGGGATACTTAGATGCCCCCTAGCCTTGAGTCTCATCAAACACACAGGCTTCTGCTTGCGATACTACTATTGAATCAACTGGGAACAGTAATATTATGAAAGGGAACCAGGGCTTGTGGGTTAAATGAGAGACAGTGCCATTAGTGCAGGTTACATTTGCCTAACTTAGTGACTAATTGTAACATATTTCTTTGGATTAAGATTTTGAAGACCTCTGACTGAATAGAGATATCATTCTGCAGACATAATGGCTTATAATTATCAGTCATTCACATTTTAGTATAAACCAACACACAACTCAATTACTAAGTGCAAGGTCTTTCCATATATAGGAGAACTGTTAGATAATCCATTCATTACATTGTGATTTACTCACTTGATAATTATTTTTTTAAAGCTCTGTATATTTTGTCCTATCCAGGGAGACCAAGTGAAGAAAAAGACCTGGTTCCTTGAAGAAGTAGTTGGGTTCCTAGAATCTCTCACAGGAAACAAAAGAGCATGACAAAGATAAATTATAGTTAGGAGCTGGGCCAGGGGTTACAGACATAGCTGTACATTGATTTTGAATGAAGCAGGTTTCAGCGCGGCTGAGATTAGCTCTGAAGAGGAGCTAAGAGCTACACTTAAGTTTACTCTTGGAATTACCCAGATGAGGTTGATAGGATTAAAGTCAGGATTAATAGTATAGAGTAAACATTGCAAAAGGAGAAAATGGTTGGACCACAGGAACAGGAGAAGGCAGAAGTCTTGTGTTACCTGTAAGGATGTGATGGTGCCCTGGAGAGAAATTCCCCGCCCTTCTTTCCCAGCCTAACTGCCCAATTCATTCTTTCTTTAGCAATGTCTATCTCTGATTTGAATTTCCTGCCCCCCCCAATTCCCCCACCAACTTGGTGGGCAGGTATGATGCTCTGCTTTCACATAGTAGGTGCTTAATTAATGATTGAATCAATGAGAAAAGAATCATAGATCATCTTGAGCATATCTGCTGAACTACTGTGATTCTTCTGGACTAAAGTTTGGTTCATCCCAAATCTGAAACTGGAAAGAAGGGTTGATCTAACAACAAATGCCATATTTTGACCCTGGTCATGTTTCTATTCTCTCTCCATTTCTCATGAGCATTAATAGGGCCTTACTCAGAATCGTTCTGACACAGCTTCTTTTGCCATTCATGTGCTTAGGTGCTATGGAACAACCAGGCCAAGAAGATACCACCCTTGCTCCTAAGGACCTAAAACTGGTTGTTAATTTTACACGAGGAGCAGTGAGGAATTTCCTTGGGAAAAAAGATCTACTCTGTAATAAAATGTCACCCAAAATGCATATTCTGATTTCTTTACTAAATATCAATGATCTGACCCCTCATTAGATTATATCCATGAGAAGGTGAACCATCTAAGAAAGAGGATTAGATATTCCTGACCCATGTGAGCCATGGGTCCCTTCACCTCGCTGAGGATAGGCTCCCCAATACAGCACAGGCACCAGGATCTTCTGGAGGAATGCAGTGACTTAGTGTCCATTGGAATTCCACAGGCCTCAATTTGTCCCCAACTCCTAAAACTCCTGGATGTGACTGTATGTGCAGTCCTATAGCTTCTACAGTGCTAAAATGCATTCATAATCTGTTATTCTCTCTTCTTGTTTCTCCCTAACCAGGAAGACAGAATATTTAGATTTCTGCCAAACTCCCAAGAAGCTGACTTTCAAATCTGCACTATCATTACTCAGGTCTCTTCCTGCCCACCCAATGGCCATGCCAGGGGGCTGGACTGGCCATCGCCATGGTGCCTGGGAGGGGGAATGACTGCTTACGGGATGCCATGATGCTGACAACAATTGTGCCAGTCCTCCAGTCATTCTAGCTGGGTGATTAAAAGGATAAGAAAGCAGATAGCACTGAACATGGGATGACTTTATAATTCAGTACATGTCTAGTGAAGCAGAATCAGAACCATTTAAACTCATGTTGGAGAAATAGTAGACAAAACCAGACCCAGCCCAGGAGGTGAGGTCGTACTAGTGTTGGACAGAAGATGCCCAGGTTGAGTGGGACAACTTCTGGGAACAGAAGTGCATGGAACCCAAACTGGGAAAGTAAGGGGAAAAGAGGGCAGCTGGATGTAATTGTCATGGACGAAATCTTGACAGGGATCCCTTCCCAGCCATGCTCCAGGGCTGATAAAATGCAGGGACACTTTATGGAGTCCTGTTTTAGGGGAAGGTTGGTTTTCTTCTGGGCTAGACCCCAGCTTCCCTTTCCTTAGAGAGAACAGTGGTTGAGCCAGGATTAGCATGCAGGGTTTAGGGCCTGTCCTGGATTAGGCCCCATCCCTCCTCACAGCAAACCCCATGCACCTGCTGCAGCCCTCACCTCTGCCTCTGCCTAGTTGTCTCTGCGTCCCCTACTCCTTCCCCGCCAACCCCCAGCCCAAATCTGGGGCTTAGGTTAATTGTTGGTTATTCCATAGGTGACTGTGATTTCTTCATTATGCTAGTATTTGTCTCCTTTTGTATTTTTTGGAGATCAAGGCTGTCCACAATAGGGTAATTTGTTATGTTTGTTGATAGCTGATTGGTATTCCTTACTATTTCTTTCTCTTCTCCCACACTAGTCATACACCTCTCCCCAGTCCACTAACTTCTCTATGCACTTAGGGGTGGGATGAGGCTAAATTTACCTTTCCTGTTCCATTAAAAGTCTGCTCAGGTGTTGATTTTCCAAGTTGCTTGTTTTTTGGCTGGCCTGAACTGACTCTAATGTATCAAAAATGCCAATAGTACCTTGACCCTCCTGGGTATAGAATTGGTTTTATCTGTGTATCATGTTTGTAATTTCTGTTGGATCATTTTTCTCTTAGTAACATATTTGAAGACCTAGCCAGGCACTGGCTGGGAACATTGAGATGAGAAAGACCTAGTGCAAATAAGATCCAAGGCTGCCATGGAGAGAATAACAGAGGCTTGGAGGGATTGACTTACCCCGTGGAGAGTTCCAGAAGGAGATTCAGGTCTGTGAATAAAGTGCAGTGCACCACTGGTACAATAATCACAGGACACATTTCAATAATCTGGGTCGAATTAGCAATGGGGTACTGGGACAGGTAGCACTTAGGACTATAGTTGGAAAGTGTGTCTCAAGACACAGGAAGAGCTGAAAGCTTGGAATAACCACCTTTGGTATCTAGAAAGGGAATTTCAAGATTCTGGGAATTCCAAGAAACATGCCATCCTAGGAGGGACTGGGCTGGCTTTCTTCCTTCCCTGGCTCCTCCTTTACTGCCTTCATCAAATAACATCAAATAATACTCAGTAATCTGCTGGGTCCTGGGGTAATCTGGTGAATAAACAGATAAGACCCTTGGAGCTCAGAGGGGAGCAGACCAAAACTAACGAAGAAATGCATGAAAGAAATACATATTGTAAAAATATCTACCAAGGAAACAAATAATGTTAAGAGAGCAAATGGTGGTGGTGGGAGGTGATTGGAGAACAACCTACCACATGGAGAACAAAGTTCAGTGTGGGTGATCAAGGAAGCCAAGACTCAAAGGATGAGATAGGGCTGACCAGGATCAGAACATAGAAGAGAGAACTCAAGGGCTGCCTGGGTGGCGTAGTTGGTTGAGTGGCCAACTCTTGGCTTCAGCTCACGTTGTGGTCTCAGGGTCGAGAGATCGAGCCCCATGTCGGGTTCTGTGTTCAGTGTGGAGTCTGCTGGGGATTCCCTCTCCCTCTCCCTCTGCCCCTCCTACTCTCTATCCTTCTAAAATGAATAAATAAATCTTTAAAGAAAAGAGAAGAAGAGAGAAGTCCAAAGTAGTGGAAACAGCCTATGAACAAATCCTAATTTAGAAAAGCCTTAAAAGAACTTGTTGAAACTTGTTGAAAGAACTAAAAGGGAATCAGGACGGTTAGAGAATGGGCAAGGGGGACAGAAACAGCTTACTGATGTAGGCAGAGCCATGGAACTCTATCAGTTAACTTTTGCAAACCAGCAGTCCCAACATTGAGTGGCTTAAAACAATAAAGACACTATTTCTTGTGATTCTTGGGGTTCTTCTGGTCTGGGCATGTGGCCGGGGCTGGAAGATCTAAAATGGCCTCACTTGCATGTCTAGGGTCTCAGCTGGGATGGCAAGGATGGTGGTGGTTGGGTCTCTCATCTTTCATTGGAAGCCCAGGCTTCTTCATGTGATGGTTGTAGGATTCCTAGAAGCAAGAGAGGACAAGCTCCATGGAGCAAAACTTTTCCAAGCCTCTGCTTGGGTCACAGTTGCTAATGCTCCATTGGCCAAAGCAATTCACACAGTCAAGTCCTGATGAGAGGCCAGAACAATTCACCTCTAGATGGCAGGAATTGAACAAGATGGCCATTAGTCAATATAGTCTCAGGAATTAAAGTAGAAGTTTTGTTTGTTAATTGAGTACCTGGTCTGGGCTGGGCTCCATTCAATGATTCCTTCCTTCCTTCCCTCATTTCTCCGTTCTTTTTTTCTTTTTAAAGATTTTATTTATTTATTTGACAGACAGAGATTACAAGTAGGCAGAGCGGCAGTCAGAGAGAGGAGGAAGCAGGCTTTCTGCTGAGCAGAGAGCCCAATGTGGGGCTCGATTCCAGGACCCTGGGATCATGACCTGAGCCAAAGGCAGAGGCTTTAACCCACTGAGCCACCCCGGCGCCCCATTTCTCCGTTCTTTAAAAAAATTATCTGCTGTGTGTTAGGTACTGTCTTAGATTTGCTGCTGAGTAGACATGGACCTTGTGGTCAGACAGTTCCTATTACAGTGGGGAGATGCATGAACAGGCACTGGTAGTTCAGGGTGGCCAGCGCTGCGGCAGAGGTGTGCCCCAGTATAATGACGCGAGGGAGAAGAGGACAATCATCCTAACCAGGGGGTGAAGGAAGGAAGGTTTCCAAGCTTGAGCTGGAGTCATAAAGAATAAGAAAGTGAGGACAGGCATTCAGGGGGCAAGAAGGGAGCAGGGCAGACATCTGAGGCCAGCAATGGTTAGAGACTGAGCCTGGAAACATGGGACTTGAGCTTTGTTAATGCTTCCTGTTGCACGCCACACCTGGTCCTGAGCACCAGGGTCAGGGCTGGGCTTGAATGCACAGTAATGGTGACAGGAATCAAGGGACCCTAGCACTGGGGAAGGGAGGGGTGCGGCTGGGTCTGACAGAGACCACAGACTGTCCTGGTGTCATTCTGCAACCTATGCCCAAGGCCCTCTGAAGCTTGTGCCAGGGATCTCCCATCAGACTGCAGACCCCTGAGTCATAGAGTCAATGCTGGCAGACTGCCTCAGCAAAGCCCCAGCACCTCCTTGCTAGAAATAGTTTCCAGAAGCCCCCATACAGATTGTATCCTAAAGGGACAATATGGTATGAGTGTATTATTCACTGCATTTTCCATGTACAGGGGGTGAGGATGGGGAGAGAAACAGAAGGAATCTCAGGAAATGTGTATATTTATCCTGGCCTCGCCTTAAGAAAACCCAGCCACCAATCCATCAAAAATGAATTTGAGTTTGGATAACATTAGCGTTTAAGGCAATGCTCTTCTCTTGTATTGATTCTCTGTGGGTTGAAATAGAAACAATTTTAGAAATGTAGTCTTAGGTTTCCTTAATCTGCGTGGCTCAGAGAGGAAAAGGCTGTTGTCACTTGTGCTAATAACCACAAGGAACATGGTTCTAAAGTGCTTAGCTGGAAAATGAATTCCAGAAGCCAACCCTGGCCATGTCTCCAGGGAAGACATGGAAGTTGTTTCCTAAAAATCCACCCTTTTTCTTTCCTTACAGGGAGTTGCCTTAGGTGCAGAGCCACTTGGGGAATAAAAACATGTAGAATTAAGGATTCCCAGGAAGGGAAGAGTCAATATGGGGTGGGCTCCTCATTATCATTGGTGAGTTAAGGGACTATGTTCCTTGTACAGTTGACTTTGGAAGCCCAGAGAGGTGTCTGCTTGCCACCATCCAAAAGAAATGTCTGTTCGGAGTTCCATTATGATATTCTTTATTTTTATTGTATTTTATTTTATTATGATACAGTTCTTTAGATTAAGGTGTTGAAAGTGCCTGTTCAAATGTGTATGATGTTTGAATGCCTTAGCAGAAAATATGTGTCACAGTAACATGGAGATCAGAGAAGGGAGAAAGGTTTGTAGCATAGGGCACTGCACTGGGAAGAGAAGACATTGTGCAACATGCAATGCTCAGCGAGAGGTCGTGGAGTGTCTAGGTTTGGAGTCTAAATGCAGTGAGCCTGGCAACCCCCACATGGAGGTTCTGCTCTTTCTAAAGAAAGTCATGTCTGTAGTTTGTGCTGAGCTTTCTAAAGACCCGATATTTGAAGCCTAACATCCCAACCCTTTGAATGTAGGAGAAGAGGTAGGGATGTCAAAATTGAAATGAGAGTGGAAGTCAACAACTCTTTTCCCTCAGAGCCTGCCCTGTTGCCTCTTGTAACTAGTAGAGCCCTTGTGGGTGTTTGCCCACATAAAGATGGTCTCTGTTTGTGTAAAGTGTTGGCACAGTTTGCAGTGTGCCTTGGAGGAGCTATCTGTTCTGTGGCCTTTTCTCTGTCACCTGAAATTTATCACTTCACACCCTCCTCCTTCTCACCACCCACGTATCCTGACCCAGATCTGGGGGGCCCGAGCGTGGGAGGAGTTTAGAAGGTGACGACAGATGGACTTGTCTTCCTGATCACAAGTAGGGTCCAAGGCCTGCTCCTTCAGAGACTGGACTTCCTTTTCCTTTCTCAGGCCTCTAACAGCCTTCTCTGGCAACCATGTGTCTCCAGAATAACACTTTCCTTTTAGGTATAAGTAATTTGCTTCTAACAATTATAGTGCACCTCTCCATCAGCAGCCTGCATTTGGGGATAGCTTGTGCACATGGCTGACTCAGCCCAATGGTGATGTTTCAAAGGGACAGACCTGGAGACATAGATGGGGTGGCTTCCCTGAAACCCTGCCAGGAGGCCAGAGCTCTGGACATTGACCTCCTGTCACATTGTCCGGGCTCATTAAGGTGAGAGTACAGATGCTCAGTTCACATCAAAAATTGGGGTTTACAGCAGGTGAGGCCACAACAGGCATACCTGGAACATTCCAGGGCAGGAATGCAGGAGAACAGCACCATGCTGAGACTGTGGTAGAGTAAGTCTTGGAGGCTCTCAGATTCTAGGCTAGTTCTAGTGCCTGGATTATCTTGGGTTCATAGAAAGTCATTGTCTCCCATTCCTTCCATTAATGACCAACTACCTTCCCTACTACTCTGTCTGGTTTTAGAGTTTCTGTTTTCTTGTGGCTTCTGCTTATTGAGTCAAACTGAAGACTTAAGGCCTTTGCAGACTAGTTGCTTTTGGCATGATTTCCATGGTCCCATTATCAAATGGCCCACCTTCTCCCCATAAAGAAATTTCCAGAAGAGAAAGTATGATGTATCCAGGTGATCACCACTATGTTTATTTGTTTGGGTGCCCACTCCTTCCAAGGCTGCTGGCCAATATAGAGATTAATTTTTCCTGATTCCAGATATGATCTAACCAACTGTGGCAGAGGGCAGGTGGGGAAGGGTGTTGTCATGCAACCATAGGCACCCATGTGGGAAGATCTCTTGGAAGGAGTGGAGAGCATGGTAGCATTCCAAAGCTTGACCTGACTCCTGTGCCTGGCTGTCTAAGGTGATGGCAACTCTGATAGCAGCCAGCTTCAGTAGTCATCTATGCACTTGTGATGCTGAGGAAATCTTAGATGGTTCCATGCATCTAATACTAGTTTTCTGTTGGCTTGTTCATTTGTCCTACTGGCTGAGGGCTTCTGATGTCTAATATAATGCCCACCACATCCTCAATACCCAGTACTGACTTGTGGAATAAATAGGTGTTTGCTGCTAGTTTATCATAGTAATATCTCCTTTCCATCCACCTAGATTATAAGCATATTTAGCATATTTTAATAATCTATAGTGCCTAAGGACCAGGTATACAACTGGTGATTATTTAATACTTACAAGGCTTGTTAAATAAACAAGCGTAAGAGAGATTGTAGGGTATGGTCTACAGCCCTTCTAAATGGGGATTCTAGAGGACTTTAGGTCAGCTTGTCCTATTGTAAATAATTAGACCATTGACTGAAGAAACTGAGCAGGTGGGATAAGGCGTTGAAGAAATAAAACAAGGTCTTAATCTGGGGTCCTCATGGGCAGAGCCCAGACTCACTTGACTATAAGGAGAAAAATGACCTTCTTAAACCTCATTAGCTCAAACTCCACTAATTTAGAGTAAGCAATCACTCAGACCCACGGAGCAAAAGTTTGCTTTTGCACTTTGAAAAATGCATCTGCAAAGTCAGGGAGCAGTGTCAGAAGGAAAATGGGAGGGTGGGGTGGATGGGAGTGAGAGGGTGGGTGAGGGATCAGGCTGACTAATGACTACAAAGCATAGGCCCACTATTAAAGCTCAGGAGGCCCTCCCTGAATTCTTGTTCTGTAGCGGCTAAGGGCCCTTCTGTGCATCTTCCATCACAGCCCTTAGCACACTGCTGGGAACAGACTGGGAACAGTCTGGGAACCCCTTGAGGACAAGGCCTCCAGTCCATTTTCTTTGTATCCTTAGCTCAGAGCCTGCCTAAATAAATGTTTCCAGTGAATAAATAAAGCAAAGTTTCCACAGAACAGTCTTCATAAATATGAATACTGTGTTTATTCCAAACAAGTATTATTCTAAGACTAAGGTTTTACAGTTTTTAGTCTTTTAGTGAAGTCCTGGACAACTTGGTCTTTCAGACCTACTATTACCGCTAGATAGTCTATGTTTGAAAGGCAATTTGATGATTAAGATTAAAGTTAATAGATTTTGAATAATTAACCTATTGGTAATTAGATATTCACTGTTACATTGCAATTTGTTACAAAGGTGCTCACCCCCTCGTCCCCCTCTGGGATCCCAGGTCATAAAGAAGAAAATGTGTAAAAGAGTGAGTAAGTGAATGAATGAATATTGTACAGTCTCTCTCACTGTAGTTCAGGTGCTTCACCTCATGTGGCAGTTTGCCTGCTGGTGGGCTTTGGTGCATAGAAGGAAGCTATGATGGGATTTGATGGCCAGGACAGGCCTGGCTGGCGCTAGAGTTACAGTTGGGGGAAAGAACAGCTCTGGATGGGCAAACCTAAGGGCAAGGGTGGGCCGAAGCCCAGTTTTGCAGGAGCTTTATGGTGAAGGCTGTAGAGGATGGCAGAAAGTTAGTGTGAAGGAAATCATAAAAAGGGCAGACAGGAGTTCAGATGTCACCAAGGACCTGGCCAGCAGGTGGCATCCCAGGAGCATTGGCAGGCCCCAGGATCCTGCTTCCCACCCATAGAGATGCCATACTTGAAGTCTAGGAAGCTGCTGAAAAGGAGAGAGGTGCAGCTCTAGGCCTGGAGGGGATAGAGAACAGAGCTTGTCTTTAGTTGCCAAGAAAAGGACAGAAATGAGTATCATAATTGAGATATAATTTGGTCACAAGAATAAGACAGTTGTCTTATTCTTATTGAGTACTCATAATTGAGTATCATAATTGAGATATTATTTGGTCACAAGAATAAGACAGTTGTCCTACTAGCAGTGGGACATGGAGCCACTAGCAGTGGGACATGAAGGCAAGGCCGGACTAGGGCAGGAGTAACTTGAAGCTGAGTCCTTTAGTAACAATCTGCAAGTTTTTCAATCCCCTTTGCTACTAACATGTCTTTAGAGAAGGCGTGACTCTGGGTAGAGGTCTTTCTGGAATTGGAAGACAGTATAGAGTTCCTAGTTTCAGATGTAGGACAGTGTCAGATTTGTGGATTAATTTAGACAAACCCTTCAGCTGAGGACTAGAAAAGGTCAACAACTGGGAGTAGTCTGAAAGCATTGGAATGTTAATAAAGTAGTACAGAGTTTAGCTGTATTAGATTAAAATACAGAGATGTGGCACTGGTAAATCACCCTCAATTTAGGCTGGGACTTTGAAAGCCTATACCTTAGAATATGGGTGAACAAGAAGTAAAAGGACCCTCTAAAGACTCCAGCCTGAATTGAGTTACTAGATGGGCCAGAAATTCTTAATACCTGAAACGGAATTAAGATAATCCAAAATTTTTATCATTCTCAAGTGTATGGCAAAAGCAAGTGAAAATCACCTCAGGGAAAGATATTATTTTATGTCCTAAATTATTTCTATAAATAATTCTTTCATTACATTGTCTGGAATGCACTGAAAGACCTATAAGGAGATAAAACCAATATGAACAAGAACTTGACCAAAGAAAAATTTGAGGAGTACCCACATGTTGAAAATAACAGGTATAGGCTTCACAATAATTATGTTTATTATTTTAAAATAATTAAACCAAGATGGAAATTCCAGCAGAGCATAAGAAACTCTAAAATTGACATAACAGATTTAAAAATTGGTTATATAGAAGTATGTAGAAGTTGGTTATATAGAAGTATTGGTTATATAGAACTATGTAGAAAATTGGTTATATAGACGTATGTAGAAATAAAGGGCAATACTGTAAGTCATGAATTCTATGAAATGGTTTATCTGAAGATTAGATGTAACTGAAGAGAGAATTAGTTAACTGGAACATAGGTCAGAAGAAATATCCAGAATGAAGTCTAGTTATATGAAAGGTGGTGGTGGGGGAAATGGAAAGGAGGGCAAGGGACACAAAAGAAATGGTGATATATTCTACTACATGTTTAATTGAAGTCCCAGAAATAGGAGAGAGAGAATGTAACAGAAAAAATATATTTGAAGAAATAATATCTCTGACATTTCCCACAAAGTTAAGAGACTAAGACAAAACTTAAAAACTTTACGAACCTCAGATAAAAAATTAAAATCTCACATGGACCATCATTTTAAAATTGCAGAAAACCAAAGAAAGAAAAGAAACTTTTAAAAGCAGTCATAGGTGACAGATTACTTCAAAGTGCATTGATTAGACTGATGGGCAACTGTGATAGGAAAAAAACAAAACAAAACAAAAGACAATGGAATGATATTGTAAATATGCTAAGAAAAAATAACTGCCAATATAGGGGAAAACTAATTTGTAACTTTTCAGCTGGGCTTATTTTGTGACTACAGATTTTGTTTAAGATAAAACTAAAACTTTAGCAAACCTGGGATAGAAATAAACTGCCCTGTAACAAAGGATAATCTCTCTGACAAAGGATATCTACATGGGGTGCCTGGGTGGCTCAGTCATTAAGTGTCTGCCTTAGGCTCAGGTCATGATCCTAGGGTCCTAGTGCTGGGATTAAGGCCCACATTGGGCTCCTTGCTCTGTGGGGGGCCTGTTCTCCTTCTCCCATTCCCCCTGCTTGTGTTTCCTCTCTCGCTGTGTCTCTTTCTGTCAAAGAAATAAATAAAATCTTAAAAAAAAAGATATCTATAAAAACTCTACCTTGTATAATACTTTATTATACTTAGTGTCATGTGTTCCATGTCTTTGCAAATGGAACATGTCTTTGTACATGGTACATCCATGTATTTGCAAATGTTGGGATTTCTTTTATTTTTATGGCTGAATAAAATGTAATTTAATTAATAATATATAATTTAATATTTAATTTAAATTTAATAATATTTAATTAATTGTATTTAGTGTGTGTATCTATGTAGTTGTAGCTATATCTAATCTATATCCATATACCACATTTTCTTCATTCATTTTTCCATTGATGGAATTTAGGTTGCTTCTATATCTTGGCTATGGTAAATAATGTTGCAGTGAACATGGGAGTGTAGGTATCTCCTTGAGATTCTGATTTTAATTCCTTCGGATAAATACCCAGAAGTGAGATTGATAGATTATATCCTAGTTGTATTTTTTAATTATTTGAGGAAACTCCATAATATTTTTCGTAGTGACTGCATCAATTTACATTTCCATCAACAGTGCACAAGGGTTCCAATTTCTCTACATCCTTGCCAAAGCTTGTTATGCTTGTTATCTTTTTTCTTTTTTAATAATAACCATCCCGACAGGTGTGAAGTGGTATCTCATGTGGTTCTGATTTGCGATTATCCGATAATTAATGATAATAAACAGAGTATCCTTTCATATACCAATTGGCCATTTGTATGTCTTGCTTGGGAGAAATGTTTATTTCCTTTCCCCATTTTTCAGTTAAGTTGAAACAAACCAAAAACAGAAGACAAAAGCTATATGATACCACTTATATGAGAGATTTAAAATAGTCAAACTCCTGGAAGCAGAGAGCAGAGTGGTGGTTGCTGAGACAGGAGGAAGGGGAAGATGGGAAAGAAAGTGTCAGTTATGTGTCTTGGAAATCTGCACAGCATAATTAACAATACTGTATTGTATACTTACAGATTTACTGAAAGGGTAGATCTTATGTTAAACATTCATTACTAATACTAATAGTATAACTACGAATAGTGAGTTAAGAAGGCAGGAGGAAACTTTTGGAGGTGACAGTTATGTTTATGGATTGTGGTCATAGTTTCATGGGTATATACTTATCTCTAAACTCATCCAGTCATATACATTAAATATGAACAGCTTTTCATATGTCAGTCATACCTCCATAAAGTGGTTTTTTTTTTAAAATAACCATTATTGGGGTGCCTGGGTAGCTCAGTTAGTTAAGTGTCTGACTTGGTTTCAGCTCAGGTCATGATCTCCTCATGGTAGGATCAAGTCCCATGTAGGGCTCTGTGCTTAGTGCAGAGTCTGCTTCAGATTCTCCCTCTCCCTCTCATCCACTTTTTCTCTTTCCCTCTCTCTCTCTCAAATAAACAAACCTTTTAAAAATAAAAGCCATTATTAATTATATACAAAAAAGACAAAAAATAATCCTTTATGTATATATACTGACAGATTTCCTCTTGAGATCATGGCCAAGGACAAGGTGCCCACTCTCATTATTTCTATTCAGCATTATATTGGGTACCCTAGCCAATACAGCAAGAAAAATTGAAAAACAAATGTTATTTGATTTGAAGAACAAGAAATAAAATAGTGCTTATTCATAGATTATATTATTGTATATGTAAAAAAGATCTAATCTACAGATAAATTATTAGAATTTACAAGTGAGTTTACCAAAGTTTTTGTAGGCAAGTCACCATTCACAAATTAATTGATTTTGAAATACCAGCTAAATAATGAGAAAATTACAATTTAAAGTATAAATATGCAATTTATAGTAGGATCTGAAATAAAAAGTGAAATCCTAAGAATAAATCTAAAAAAGATGTGCAAGATGTAATTCAGCTAAGAATAACCAAGACTCTTGAAGAAGAATGATTGAGAAGATTTTTTCTGTTGAATGTTAAAATTTCATTTAAAGCTGCAATAATTAAGGCAGTGCATTATTGTTGAAAAAATAGGCTAATAGACCAAGAGACAGAACACATTTTCTAGAAACAGACCCATGGACATATGGGCACTTGATTAATGACAAATATCATCCTATATCACAGTGGGCAAAGAATAGTTTTTTCAATAAATGTTTGTGGAAAAAATAGATCTCCATATGGTTAAAAAAGAAAAAAAAAGAAGATTCTGACCCTTACCTAACACCATTAAAAAAAATCAGTTATAGATGAATTGTGCATATAAATGTTAAAAGCAAAATGATAAATCTTGTGGAAGACAAGACGGAGATATCTTCATAACCTCAGAAAAAGGAAAGATTTTTAAATAGGAAAAAACTACTTATAGAGAAAAGATTGATTATTTCTATTCAAATTTAAAACTTTTGTCCATTAAAAGAAACCATCAAGAGAATGAAAATACAATCCCAGTAATGAAAAAAGATGTGTTCAACACATAAAACCGACAAAGTCTACTTACCAAAATAAAGAACTCAAAAAAAAAAAAAAAAAAAAAGACAGCCTAATAGGAAAATGGGCAAGAAACTTGAACAAGGATCCCACAACAAGATAAAATACTCCCATGACAATGTGTCATAATAATAGGAAAAATTTAATTAAAGCTCTGATAATGCTACATAAGTACATAATGGCTGATTTATTTTTATAAGAATGTGGAACACCCAGACCTCTTTTTACACACTTTGGTGAGTTTGCCAACTGACACAACCATGCTGTAAAATGGTCTAGCTATGCTTCCTAAAGCTGAAGATATCCACATCCTGTGACCTAATAATTTCACTCACCAGAAATTCATGCACACATATGTCAGAAATAAGTCACAATAGCCCAGTGCTGGAAACAACCCAAATGCCCATCACCAGTAGAATGGATAAATAAAATTTAGTATATTCATATAGTAGCATACTATTCAGCAAATGAAATTGAGCAACATGCAAAACATGGATGAGTTTCACAAGCCTAATGCTAAATAAATCCAAACACAAAAGAATACATGTGTGATTCTTTTTATATAAGGCTTTAAACAGCCAAACTTAAACTATAGTGTTTAGGAATGCAAATTAGGTTATAAGATTATAAAGCAAAGCAAACAAGTGATTACCATAAAGATCATGATAGTAGTTACCTTTGGCTGGTGAGGGAGAGAGAGGCAGTTGGAGGGCTTCTGGGATGCTGGAAATGTTTTTATCTTGACCTGGAGTCATGGTTATACAAGTGCTCATTTTGTAGTTATTTAATAAAATGCATGTTTATATTTTATTTTAGGTACTTTTCCATATGTGTGGTATAATTTTGCTAGACAAAAGAGATGGGGCAGAGCTGACAGACAGCCAATAACTTGCCTTCTACCTCCTTCACTTCCTCCTCTTCTTTTTCTTCTTCTTTTTCTGAACATCACCCAGCTCTATGAGTCCTGGAACTATTTTATGTAAAAACAAAATAAATACCTTTTCCTAAAGATTTTTTTTCTTTTTACAATATTATTCTCCAAAGAATACTATTCGGGAAGACAAGTGTTATGATAAAAGAACTGACTGGAATCATTAGTCACCTCAGGGCTTGTCTGTTGTACTTTCCACATTCCATTAGTCTTTGCAATTGTGGGGGCGGGAGGACTCCTACTGTTTGGGGCTTGGAGCTCTGAAAGCAGTGAGTAAATTCTGGCTGAGATCTTAAAATACTCCTTGTTCATGTGATATTGATGCTTTGAATTCTTCTTGGATTAAGAAATATTACTTTCCCATTTGTAGATGTAAGCAGATCTGGTCAATGTTGAGAATGCTTAGAAGGTATTTCTGACCCTTGGAAATGAAGGCAGCATACTCTTCACTTCCGTGTCAGAGTACCTGAAATTTCCACCCATGCCCACAGACCCTTAGGGATTTAGTACTTTATCTTATAATTTTTCTCTCCAGACTCTCCTATAGGCAGTTGTCCCTGGGAGGAAGATACTGGGGACATAGTCAGTGTCTGGCATCTCTATGAGGATGAGTTCCTTGACATTATTTTCCCTTCCTGATCTCTGAGCACATGGAGGTGAAGTAGGGGAATGTCTCTGTGGCAGAAAAAAGGGAGGGAACCAGGGAAGGTTAAGAATAGTCACTTGTCCTTTTGCTATTGAGTTGGAAGAGTTACCTAAATATTTTGGATATTTAACCCCTTATCAGATACTTGGTTAGCAAATATTGTCTCCCGTTATGTGGGTTGTCTTTCTACTCTGATTATTTTGTTGTTGTTGTGCAGAGCCTTTTTGGTTTGATGTAGTCCCATTTGTCTATTTTTGCTTTTGTTGTCTGTACTTCTGATGTCATATCTAAGAAATCATTGCCAAGACCAATGTCATAAAGCTTTCTCCCTATCTTTTTTTTCCTAGGAGTTTTATTTTTCTAGGAGTTATTTATTTGTTTACTTACTTACTTATTTTAAGTAGCTGGGTGGGTATGGAACCAAACTCAGGGCTTGAACTCACAAACTTGAGATTGAGACCTGAGCTGAGATCAGGAGTCGGATGCTTAACTGACTGAGTCACTCCTAAGAGAAGGAGAAGATACCTTCTCTTAGGAGTTTTATAGTTTCAGTTCTTTGCTTAAGTCTTTAATCCATATTGAGTTGATTTTTGTGTTTTTTGTAAGATAAGTATCTAGTTTCATTCTTTTGCACATGGATATTCAGTTTTCTAACACCGTTTGTTGAGGAAACTATCCTCTCCCCATTGTGTATCCTTGGCATTCTTGTTAAAGATCAGTTAACAGCATGGGTAAAGGACTTGAATAGACGTTTCTCCCCAAAAGACAAATGACCTACAGGTACACGAAAAGGTCCTCAACATCACTTATCATCAGCAAAATGCAAATCACACCACAATGAGATATCGCCTGACACCTATTAGGATGGCATTTATAAATACAATAATAACAAAAATAACAAATGTTGGTGAGAATGCAGAGAAATTGGAACCCTTCTGCACTGTTGGTGGGAATATAAAACAGTGCAGACATTATGGAAAACAGCATGGAATTTCCTCAAAAACTTAAAAATAGAACTACCCTATGATCTATCAATCCTACTTCTGGGTATTTATCCAAAGGAATTAAAATCAGGATCTCAAATAGATTTTTGCAATCTCATGTTCTTTGCAGAAATATTTATAATAGCCAAGATGTAAAAGCCACTGACGAATGAATAAAGAAAATATGGTGTATCATACAACGGAATGTAATTCAGCCTTAAAAAAAGAAGGGGATCCTATCATACGAGATATGGGACCTTGAGGACATGATGCTGATTAAAATAAGCCAATCAGAGAAGGACAGGTAGTGCATGATTCTCCTTGCTGAAGGTATCTAAAATAGTCAAACTCACAGAAACAGATGGTAGAAAGGTGATGGGGCCTGGGAAAGGGGGTAGGGGGAGTTGGTATTTAATGGGTATAGAGTTGCAGTTAAGAAAGTTGAAAAGTTTCTAGAGATCTGCTGTATGACATTGTGTTTATAGTTAACAATTCTCTACTGCACACTTAAGAATTTGTCAAGAATGTGGATCTCATGTATGTGTTCTTACCACACATGCATACAATAATCAGATCGCCATCTAAGCCTGATTCTGAAAGAGATGGGGAGAAGATTGGGTAAAACTGTCCTAGATTAGTTTGAGGAAGGTTCTGCAGAGCTGCAGGGAGCGCTTAAGCCAAAGTTGGTGGATAAAAGTATTAGAAGCTAGAGCCTTTAGTCATTCATGCTCCCTGAAAGTCCCAGGGAAACAGTCTGATGAATGCAATAGTGAGGAAGAAAAAGGAAGTTGGGATTCTGAGGACAGTTTGCAGTGTCTCCCCACAGTGGGGAACTTTGAATGTTGGCTGACTTTCTCTTTGCCCTTTGAATCATCACTTTGGGGCACAAAGTTAATCCAGTGACTAAAGCTAAATCCCAGTGGTCTCAGCTATCCATATCCTTCCAGCCTCTGTGAGGCTCTCCTGAGGTTCCTGTTCTTGGGGGCACCCTACGGTATCCCAGAAGTTAGACCTTGGAGCAGGGAGAGAGGCTTGCAAAGTCAGTGTGTAAGGCCCGTTCTGAGCACTCTTTCTTTCTTTCTTTCTGACAATGTAGCTGTTGAAAGGAGGCACCATAGTCAGGTAAGAACACCCTAGAATCCTCCTTGGGAAGACTACACCAGGCTCTATTTTGGAAGGGAAGGGAGAGGAAGTCCAGATTCTAATCATTGGCTCTGGTATTCTTTTCCTCAGCTCTCTGAGCCAGCCCTACTGGATGTGACTTACCCCCCTCATTTCTCACCCTGCCTTCCTTCTGGTTGACTTCTGATGCTTGGGAGCAGGAGTCATCTTCTCTTTCCTCCTCTAGGGCCAGGCCACAGGGCATCCCCCTATACTTCCTCCCAAAATAGCCCTCCTTGACCTCAAGGCGCACTTGAATCCTCTTCCAGGAAGCGTCTGTGGCTTACTTTAACTGAAGCTCATTATCCCCAGGGTACTTTCAGTGTGAACTGATGACTTGGGGGTCTGCATTTTTGTCCAATTGTTTCTCTGTGTCTCTTGCCCTAGTAGTAGTCACTAGCTTTCCCAGGAATCTGTTCCTTTATCAGATCATTCAGCACATAATAGGGGTCCTTTTACATAGAAGGAACTTCAAATGAACAGTCAACAGGACTCCAAGGTCAGGATCAATGCCGATGATTACTTTAGGAATCTAACTGGGAGACTTCTAACATTGCCTCTGGAAGAAAAAACCTCTAGAAGCAAAGCTAGTTGTAGGGGAAGATGGTAGCATTTTCACCATGAGTAGCTTCAGAAGCATGTGGAACATTGTGGTGGAGAGTCGTGTAAGCGAAGTGGGAACTGGAGCGGCAGGTGTGGGAAGCATCATTATAGGGTGGAGATTTTTACTCTTGTCAACACATGCTGACTTAGCATAGCATCGAACCACTCTCAAAACAGTTGGGAGCATGTATCAGACATAAAAGCTCTTCTCAGAGACTAACTAATCTCTATAGAGACGAAACACTGATGTGTTGAACAATAACCTAAGGTTATTTAAATGAAAGTCCTAGATAACAGAAATGATCTGCAGCCTAGTGGTAACTAGTTGACAAATGAGAGATACAGCCAGTAAGCTCTGTTTGTTCCAAAGGCTAAAATCCAAGGTACAAACTTAGGCTGACTCTTTAAAAATGGGAGAGAAAAGGAGACAGTCCCTTGGTGAGTGCAATTCATTAGCAAGATGGGAGGCTGGAAGTGTGCAAGTTGACTTTGGACATACTCAGAAATGCCCAGAAGATTCCAGTTATAAGAAGATTCTATGAAAAGCGTGGAGTTACACCAGGGAGTCTTTCCTGTCTGATGTTAACATACCTTTGCAAGAAATAGTGTGACATTAAGGCAAAGGTGCCTGGGTTAGAAGTCATGGCCATGGGCACTAACCCTGCTTCACCATTCACTGGTGGTGTGATCTTGCAGACAGTTAATCTTCCCAAGTCACAGTTTCTCATCTGTAAAAGCAAGCCCTGCCTATGTTAAAGGACTTTTGTGAAGAGCCAAAGAGAACACATTTGTGAAAGTCCTGCGCATGCAACAGTTAGTGGATGTTGGTCATTATTATTTTATCTGATCTCTTTATTTTTTATTTATTTACTTTTTATTTTTTAAAATTTTTAAAAATTTTTATTTTTTATAAACATATAATATATTTTTATCCCCAGGGGTACAGGTCTGTGAATCGCCAGGTTTACACACTTCAAAGCACTCACCATAGCACATACCCTCCCCAATGTCCATAACCCCACCCCTCTTCTCCCAACCCCCCTCCTCCCTGCAACCCTCAGTTTGTTTTGTGAGATTAAGAGTCACTTATGGTTTGTCTCCCTCCCAATCCCATCTTGTTTCATTCAATGTGATATCACCTCACACCAGTGAGAATGGCTAAAATTACCAAGTCAGGAAATGACAGATGCTGGCGAGGATGTGGAGAAAGGGGAACACTCCTACACTGTTGGTGGGAATGCAAGCTGGTGCAATCACTCTGGAAAACAGCATGGAGGTTCCTAAAAATGTTGAAATTAGAACTACCCTTTGACCCAGAAATTGCACTACTGGGTATTTACCCTAAAGATACAAACGTAGTGACCCGAACGTTTATAGCAGCAATGTCTACAATAGCCAAACTATGGAAAGAACCTAGATGTCCATCAACAGATGAATGGATAAAGAAGATGTGGTATATATACACAATGGAATAATATGTAGCCATCAAAAGAGATGAAATCTTGCCATTTGTGATGATGTGGATGGAACTAGAGGGTTCCCTGATATGAGGAAGTGGAGATTATCTAACCTCTTTAATATACACAGTGCCTTCTCCATTCTCTGAATTCTTTAAGAGGCCTAATGCTTACATCATTAATTTGAACCTGCCTATACCACCAGTTATTATCTCTTAATTGCTTCATCTGTTTGTAGGAGCTTCTTAGATAAAAAACTGACTGTGGGAAAGAGCCTTTTCTTAGACATTCACTAAATGCTCAGAATATTGTAGGTACATGCAGGGTGCTCAAAATATTGTTGCAGTGATTGATTTCTATATCCATGAGGACCAAAATAATCCCCAAAAGATTTCCAGGGGAAGTAGATGCTGGGGTTGACATTGATGGGTAGGCCAGTTTCAACAGGTACTATTCAAGTCACAAGATACCTGGTGAGGGGAAAGATGTGAGCATAGTGGCAGATTTTAAAAAATATTTTATTTATTTATTTGACAGAGAGAGACACAGCAAGAGAAGGAACACAAGCAGGGGGAGTGGGAGAGGAAGCAGTAGGGTAGGAAGCAGGCTTCCTACCAAGTAGGGCTCGATCCCAGGACCCTGGGCTCGATCCCAGGGCTCGATCCCAGGACCCTGGGATCATGACCTGAGCCTAAGGCAGACACTTAACGACTGAGCCACCCAGGCGCCCCCATAGTGGCAGATTTTTTAAACAAGTTTTCTGGGTGTCTAATTCCTCTAGAACATTCTACCGGGTTTTGAAGTCATTTATTACTCTGATGCTTTGTGAGAACACCAAATGAAACAAAACTGAAAGAGAAAATATCCATCCAGCAGCTGGACAGCTAAGTTATTTTTAGGGAAAGGAGGAGAAGCCAGGGTTTGGGACTCAGCAAAACATACCACCCTGTTTGGGGTTGACCAGTCCCTGGAAATGCATGAGTCTAAGCATTTTCTCAGCTGTAACTCTCCAGCACATGTATATTTGAAGGGAAACTTAATCCATCTGTTTCTAATTCATTTACATTGAACTCATCAAAAAAAGCTGTTGACATGTCCTTTGCCTGGCCAAGTTCTCCATGGGTTTTCAGGAAATCCCAATATATTATTGAGTTCTTTTTGGCATCCTAGGGTTATTGGGTTTTGTCTTTACTGGCAACCCAGGGAGAGCGGAGAATGCTCTGAACTGGAGTCATTCCAAACCTGCAAAGCTCTGTTCTTTCCTTGGTCTCAGTGGCTCCCAGAGTCTGATCAGCTTGGAAAAAGAACAAAGTAAATGGCACCCCAAGATTTCATATCTCTCCTAGCTCTTAGCAGAGCCTGAAGGGTGACCCAGGAGAGGGATAAGAGTGTTTTAGAGGCAATTTGGCCAGTAGACAAATTACATATTGGATGAAGAGAATTTTAATTCTAGATACTTTGTGACCTTGAGTAAAAGAAATTCCTTTTCTGTTCTTTGATTCTCTAAAATATAGTAGGAGAATGGTGTTGCATTTTGGAGATATGTCCTAGAGATGGCTTGTGTGGTTGGTAGGTGGTTTGAGACTTTGGAAACAAATATATCATAGTATGAAATTATTTTCCTGATGACAGTGTTGACCCCTTTGAATAGAGTGTGTTCTGGGTATCCCATTTCTAGCAATGGGATGGACAATGACTAATTGTTCATGCTCATTCTTTCTTAGGCTTGGTGAGGCATCTAGCTTGGGTGTGTAGCCCAAGTCCTGAGGGATGCTGACTGATCCACAAAGGGGTTAGGTTGCTGATACCTGAGTCTACCAGCCTTTCCACTTAATACACACACTTGGGCAGACACACCAGGAGCTTTGTGTTCCTGCCAGCAGAGATATAGCTAATACCCCACGGGAGGAGATAAACATGTACATTCTCCAGAGAACTGAAAACTAAAGAGGAACTTGGGAACTCACAACTCTCTTCTTTATTTTAAATATGAGGAAAATTGGGGTTCCAAGAGGCAAGATACTGTGCCCGACAGAAGACATTGATTTTATGCCAGGCTTCTGCTGAGTGTGATTGTATTTAATAGCACTGGATGGAAGATATTTTTAATCCCATTTTGCAGATGAAACATCTGGGATGCAGAAGAGGCTGATAACTGGCCAAGGTCAGTCAGTGAGCAAGTTATGAACTGAAACTTGAATTCAGCTCTGCTAACTTTAAAAGTCAGTTGACACAGAGCTAGTTAGTGAGGAATCAGAACACAGAGTCCTGGCTCCTAGCCAAAGAATGTTCTGATGTGTAAAAGTTGGGTCATACCTCCAGTGTTCATGCCCTCCTGTCTATAACATGTCCCACTGTCTGGACCTACCAAGGGGTTGGCTGCCCAGGGAGAAGAGGCCATTGGCAGAGGTAGAGAATGATAGAGGGTACAGCGGATAGAGGGGGAGCTGAATCTCTCACCTGTTCAGAGCCAGGTCCTGTGAGTGGCCTCCAGAGATTCCCATATAGCCACAATGACAGAGCAAGGTTTACAAGCCAGCAAGTAACAATGACCAGTCAATTCAAAAAGGGCCAACATAGCACCATACTGGTAAGACACTTGCCACTTTCCGTCTTTTCTCTCTACCCTTTTTGCCCCAACACACCAAGGGTTGAGAGGATAGTAGGAGATGTCCTAAGAGTAGACCAGGCTCCCCTCTTGTCTTCTTTTCCTTTAGTCTAGAGCCTGGCCAGTAACAGGGGAAGGGAGGAAATGATGCTTTATTGGATATCTGATGGAGTTCTGAGCAGGGCTCAGCTTATTTGTGCTTTTTTAACATTTGGAAGTGATTAGCCAGCAAAGAGATATGCCTGGGTTGTCATTAAAAATGGGTAAAGGGATTTGTCAGGGCTGGTTTGAAACCAGTATTGAAGAAAAAGCAAATCATTTCATGTCTCTGCCCCATGCGTTCTAACTGTTCAATGGGCTGATTATCTTCTCTTTTCCCTACCATCTATCAGTGGAAGGAATATGAAAATGAAATGAATCTTAGATACGATTCCTTTCTTCTTCCTCTCCCCTTGGGCATATTTTGCTTGTGCCTGCACTCCCTGGTTTTGGCCAGAAAAAAAGGACCCAGATACTGCCAGGTTGGCTGTTCTTCCCAGTGGAGCCACTCAGCACCATAATGTCCAGGCATGTAGAGAGATACAGAGATGGAGTGTGTGAGTGAGAGACAAGATGTCAGGAAGGGAGAAGGACCAGGTGTATGGGATAGAGGGAAATACAGCAAAGAGGAGATTAAAAAGGCGGAAGGAGGAGGAAAAGGGGAAGGGAGTGGGCGAGGGAGGGAGAAGAGCAGAGTGAAAGGGCGAGAGAGGGGTCAGGGGAGAGGCATGGGTTTTGGGGTCAGAATTGGAGCAGCTTCCTACCAGGCCCGCTGCCCAGCCGGCTGCTGGAACATCTGCCTCCTGGCGGGGGTGTTTCCAAATGGAGCTACCTCTTCCTTGGACTTCTTCCCCGTGTGTTTGAGTGCCTGCCCAGTTATGCCCCTCCCAAAGCACTTGCTTTTCCACTTACTAATCAACCATTCGTGCCCAAACCGCTAAATCAGCTCTGAACATGGGCGATAGGTGAGTAGTCGAGGCAACCCTGGGGTCAGTCAGGGGAAGAAGGGTTTGCTCTTGGACTTCATGACCCCTGGAAGGGAGGGTCTGGGGACAGAGTCACTGCATGGTCTTGGTGACTGTCTTCTTAAGTGTCCCTTCCATCATTTGTAAGACAAGGAGGTGAAGTCTCTTCCTGGTGATTTTGGGGAAAAAAAGATGCTCATACAATCTTATTTTGACATTCTTTGGTAGCTGGTTCCTGAGTTTCAGTAGAGAGCTCAGATGAGTGTTGAAAGCTGTTGTTTTCTCCTCAGTGTCTTTCATCTCTCTGCAGCCTCTCAGGCCTGCAGTGGGGTCTTACCACAAGGGTCCCTGCAGTGGTGCGCATCCTCAGGGGTGCCCGATGGTTTCAGGGGTTGGGGCCGCTCTGCAACCCGTGAAGAAGGAAAGCTTGTTCCCTAGCAATCCCTGACTTTTGTGGTGTCTCTTTGAGGGGCCCCATCCCTGGGTGTCACCCTTGGGCAAGCTTCCCCACTCTGCCTTTCAACTAACAGATAATTACTCTCCACAAAGCTGCCACAGACTTGGAAGTTTCCAACAGCTAATTCTATGAAAAGAGGTTCTTGTTTAGCTCTTCTCTGGGAAATCTCACTTTTAAAGGCCACCCTGCTCTTTCTCCAGATGGCTGTTCTCCTGGCCCTTCCTTTTCCTTCTCTTTGTCTCCTTCTTTTTCCTGATTCCCACAGCCCCTGAGGAAGATGTCCCAGGCCACAGGGCCAGGCTGGGCCCCCTTGCATGTCCTCTTCCCTGTGGCAGGGGCAGGGGATCTCGGGACCCACTCACCCCTGCTCTGGGCTAGTGCAGGTCTGGAGCCCACTCTGGGCCATTTGCTAATTCATCTCTCCTGAAAACAGCACTGCTAGGCAAGCACTATCATGCCCCCTCTAGAGGTAGGACATTAGGGCTCAGATTATGAAAATAGCCTAAAAATTATACCACAGCTACTGGCAGAGCTGGGATTTTAAGAGGAATGTGGCATATTTGGATATCAATTGTCTTGGGGAAGTGTGGCAAGGGAGGAGGCACTTGAGCACTGCCTGTTCTCTGCTCGCTGTGGGTCTCCCATTACTCCCAAGTCAAATTCTTATCACTTTTCAAAGGCAGCTCCAGATTCAGCTCTGCTGGGAATGTCCCCCAGTCCTCCTCCTCACATTCTTTCTCTCCACCCACCGTCTCGACCTGGGCACAGGGTGCCCAGGAAGAACCAAGTAAGTTCATCCTTCCTCTGTCGGGACTGGTAGCCCTGGGCCGACCGAGATGAGGCTTTCATGGTCTCACTCGCTGGCCACTCTTGGCGAGGGTCCATGCTGTTGAAGAAACTGAGTGACCAGTATAGAAAAGCCACAGGAACTTCTGGGGTCCCCTAGGCCTGGCTTTGACCTGAGCTAGCTTTGTCTAGAGCCGGGGCAAGGAGGATCCCTCTGCCTGGAGATGCTTAGCTGGGTTCCTACCGAGGACAACAGAGGGCAGGGGAATGGCCACAGACAGGCCTGCTGCTAGTCCAGCATCTCTGTCCTCGACATCAGCAACCTTGCTGGCGTTACTTCCCTTACCCTTACCTATGTGTCCCTAGTTCCCTAGGACACGATGCCGGTGGGTAGTAGAATCACATTCACTAAAGCCACCTGCTGATGCTCCCGAACATCCTTCTACTTAGACACTTAGCTTCCCGGATGGAATTTCGCATGTCCTTCCCTGTAAATCTTGTTGGTGGCCTCATCGGGCACTGCTGTCAATACTCTGGGGGTACTCCTGCTTCCCCTACCCTCTCTGCTCTGAGCGCCAGGCCTGGCTTCAGTCCTCCTGTCTTAAGCACCACTGCCATCTCCTGCTGGGCAACACTGTGGCTGTGGCCACCCCCTCGGCAATACAGGTGACATCAGAGTCAGGAGATATATAGAGTCAACATGCTACAGAATGTCTCCTTACCCCTCTGTGGGGCCTGCTTGTGGTGCCATCACAGGCAGAAGCCTGTCTGTGATTCCTGGCAACATTCTTGGTGAAGTAGCTTTTTCTGAATTTTTCTCATAGTCACTTTCCCCCTTAGACCTGAGACATGGCTGGATGGGGGAGGTAGGTGTATACAGGGGACAAGAATCATGCTGCCCTCAGATGACCTTCCTTTACCAACCACTACTGCTATGTTCCTGGGCCACCATGGCTTCCTGACTCCTGTTTATCTCAAGAGCATTTTCTGTCAGGAAGATGTTTAGCCCCTCATGAAACAGATGCCCATTGGTTTTACCTAGTTTTTAGACCAGCCTTGATCCCACTAGGAACCCGCTGCCCTGACCCCATGTGCCTCCTTGTCATCTCCTCTGTGCTCCTTCTGCCTGTGCTTTCCCTGTAACCTTTCTCCTGTCTGGAGCGAATGGAGATGTGCTTCTGTATTGTGATGTCTTCTGGCACCTTTTCTCCACTCTAAGCAGCTACACTTCACTTCTCCTTCAAGACTCACCCGAGCCCCCACTGCCTCGGGACTGTCTACTTGATTACTGGGTTCTGTACTATAGCTCTTCTGCTCAGCTCCTCCAGCCTTCCTTGGAACCGCCCATACAATTAGACGACCATTTTACCCGTGCTAGAGATAGAATGTTTGTGTCCTCTCAAAGTTCTTGTGTTGAAACCCAATCCTCATCCTGGTGTTTGGAGGCGGGGCCTTTGAAAGCTGATTAGCTAATGGTGATGGAGCTGTCCTGAATGGGATTAGCATCTTTATAAGCAAGGCCCAGAGTAGGCTCTTGCTGTACGAGGATATAGCAAGATGATGGCTATCAGTGAACCAGGATGTGGGCTCTCACCAGACACAAGTCTGCTAGCACCTTGATCTCGGACTTCTAGCCTCTGGACTGTGGGCAAGAAATTTCTGTTGTTTCTAAGCCACCCAGTTAATGGTAATTGGTTATAGCAGCCTGAATGGACTAAGACATCCCCCAAATTGTTCTGTACGTGATGTCATCTCTCTCTGTCTAGACTGGGTGCCCCTTGAGGTATTGGAGTATGTCACTTGCTTCTCTTGCTTCTTGCAAAGCACTCCTTGCTGGTGCTCAGCAAATCTTTGATGCCTGAATGAGTAAAAGCAAGGACATGGTTGATGTGGGGTGGGGAGGTCCTGGTAGCCCAGCTCTGTCTAGTGATTCACCCCTTTCTTTGTGTTGCCTTAAAATCCTGACATGGTTAATTAAAATGCACTAAGAAGTCTGGGAACTGGCATCTTCTGTTTTGCAAACCATAGTTTACTCGGTTCTGCCCTCATCCCCCCAGCCCCCAACTTGGCAGCCCTGAAAGCGAAAGTGCCTGCAGGTCCCTTCCAGGTGTTGCTTCTCCACCTCTAAGGAGGAAGATTTAGTTGTATGGATTTTGGCAAAGGTTTAAATCCAGCCATAAATAACAGAAAATTCAGCATACCATTCTGCATATTTTATAACTCAGTCTAATAAAGAAATAATCCAAGATGGCACCTGCTAAGAAAACTTAGTTTATTGAAATATGACTGTAATATAGAAAGGATGGCTAATGCACTAGGCTGCAAGATATTAATGCTCTACACTTCAGCTGGTGTGTTTAAAAGAAGTCTCTCATGTATTTTATTTTATTTTATTAGGAGCCATATCATTAGCTTTTAAAGACGTTGTGAGTGAGAGAGAGAGAAGAAAAGAGATTTGAACTATTTAAAAAAAAACAAAACCCTCAGCAACTTGACTAGTCTTTCTCTACAGACGAAACAAACAAACCAAAAAAAAAAAAAAAGTTTTTTTTCATAAACATTTTTTTTTTCCGGCTGGGATATTAGGACAGTATATTAAATTCCCCCAAAAGGAGGCCCTAGAACTATTTACATAATAATGTCTCCACTGTGGTTGTGACAGATGGGCTTCACTGACGCAGACATACTGTTAGGGGCTTAGCAATAGATTAAAAAAAACCACCACAATACTGTGTAACATAATAAAAGTGTATTGTAATGTACATCATAACTTGTGGCCAAGGTTAAATTTGCAGTCGGAGTATGAAAGTCGTATTCCATTATACAAAATAGATGTTACACGGAAAGGCATTAAAGATGAGTTGACTCAACCATTTATTTTTAGTTTATATTTTATTCCATTTGCCTTGGCCCTACTTACGCAATATTTTTTTAATCATATGAAATGACATCGTTATGTGCCCCCTGCCCCTACCTCAGAGTGGGGGGCATACTGAAATGTGTAGACTTCCTTTGCCTTGTGGATTCATGTTTTGGGGGGTTCTGAGATTTCATTTTCCTGGAAAATGGCTGTTTATAGGTTTCTCTTTTTGCTTCATTCAAACCTTTTTGCTGGAGCTGAGACCAGCGATGGCTTCTGAGGGTGGCCTCCTTTGGTTTATGTGGGCTTTTTGAAGACAAGCTATCATTCCAGGGACTTTCCCAGGGCCTGCCCACTGACTTCGACTTGATGGTTCTAGCCCATCGGCTCACCCTGTGTCCACCAGCACGTGCTCCAGGCATTGGGTGAACGGGGTGCTCTCTTTGCCTTGTGAGGGAATATTTGTAGGTTGGGAGAGCTGCTGGAGACCTTTCATTCTAATCTGTCTTCTTAAGTCTCCAGGTGCCTTTCAGAGAAAGGAAGATACTTTCTAGAACCATAGAATTTTGGAGCTAGAACAGGACATTTGTGCAAATAATCCTCCATGTGCCTCATTTCTTTATCTGTAAAATGGGAATCCTCTGGCTCTTGTTTCATGGGGGTGCTTATGAGGTTTTAATGAAATAATATAAAGTGCCTAGCATATAGTCAGTACTCCTTAAATGTTAGATATTTCATATTATGATTATACATACTATCGCACTTAGAGCTGATCTTCAGGAAACTAGAAAGGGTGATGGAAGAACTGTGTGTTTCCCCCTTTCTGACTTCTTTCTCTCTTTCCCTCCCTGGGTCTCTTTTCAGGCCTTCCTTTCCTTCTTTATATACTTTTTTTTCTGCCTCCATTTTGTTCATCTTCTTGCTTTCTGCATTTTTCAAGTCTCTACTGAAATTTCCTCTTCTCCTTGAACTAGCTGTTCACTTCTCCAACTTGACAAGCTCCGGCCTTCTCTGAAACCCAGAGCAACTTGTATCTGTTCATTCACTTGGTATCAATTTGTGGTTGGAAATTGGAGAGAGTGAAATGTCAGCTCCTAAGAGCTCTGAAGCAACTGAGCTTTTGCAAGGCGGGAGCTCCATGTTACTGAAAGACTGAGAGGGTTGTCGTGCACCTTTGTGGGGATGCTAGAGGGTAGATTGCAGCATCCTAGGAGACCGGGGTTGGAAGTCCGCTCGAGAGAACAACTCATCCATGCCTCACCTTTAATATATGAGGGTCAAGGAAAGCGAAGCCCAGGAGGACAGGAGGCTGCTATACCAGGGGCCCCATGGCTCAGTGGTGGTAGAGCGGGTCCTGAGCCTTAGCTGCTCAGTCCACTCCCACCCTGCCCCAGAGGCTGCTTCAGATACGGAAATTAACTGGAGGGCTTCTAAAGTCCAAGATAAAAAGCTGTCCATTTTTGTCTTGAATTTCAGTTTTTTTCAGTTGTGATTTAATTTTGCTTATTGATAATCTTTCTAACCTCTACATATTCCAAGAAGGCGGGACTAGATTAACTGCTTCTGCATACAGAGCCCATGTAGTACACAGTAGGACACATTTTACTATCAGGTGGTCAGTTACTATTTGTTGATCCAATTTAATTGACTCTAAACTAGTCTGAGTTAGTATTTAAATTTAGACCTTATAAGAAGCAGATGGAAAGACCCTGCAGAAGGTGCCAAAGGGAGGGAAGAATGAGAGAAGGAGCCAGAGAGCCTCTGCATAGGGAGAGAACACTGGATATGTGGTAACGGGTTACTGTCTGTGGGGAGGTTGGTGATGCTGTCCAGCCGGCAGCACTTGCTGTTCTTGGGCCGGTAGTGTCCATGCGAGAGTGGCTCATGGAGAAGAGTGAGGTTCCAGACAGGGGCCAGAACTCTGGAGACAGGCCCCAGGTGCATCTGAGGAGTTTTACATCTCTCCATTGTTCTGGGTCTTTTGGGAGGTGCTCCCAGGAGTGGGAATACAAGGTTCTGGGTGGAGAAGGGGAACAATAGTGTCCATCTAATGGAGGCAGGTTGAGGAACTAGAAGAAAGCCCCTTTACGGAAGGCCAAGTACCTCCTAGTTTTATGTTCCTCTCATCTCCCTCCTCTTATCCTTCTGTTTTTAATAAAGTCTTGTTGGTGACCGAGTCTTGTGTCAGGATGTCGTGGGTGGTCAGCATGTGGTCCTTTCTGTCCTAAGGATATAAGGTAGAGTGTAAAGGGGAAGTGATGTCATGTTTAGGCCATCATGCTGGTAAGAATCTACACTCCTCGGGAAAAGATGAACTTCAGAGGCATCCTTAGGACCCTAGGCAGAAGTCCCTTGTCAGAAATAGATTCTTCTCCCAGCACAGCTCAGGAAGTTTGGTTATATATTATTTAAGGGAGGAGGCTTTTCCCTTCAAGAACCCATTCAAGACAGGCCCCAGATTCCACTCTAATCAAATATATTAACCCTGCTTTATTTATTTTTTAATTTAAATTCAATTAGTTAACATAGAGTACATCATTAGTTTCAGATGTAGTGTTCAGTAATTCATCAGTTGACTATAACACCCAATGCTCATCACATCACATGCCCTCCTTAATGTCCACCACCCAATTACCCCATCTCCTACCAACCTCCCCTCCAGCAGCCCTCAGTTTATTTCCTATGGTTAAGAGTCTCATGGTTTTTCTCTCTCTCTGATGACTTCCCATTCAGTTTCCTTCCCTTCCCCCATGATCCTCTGTGCTGTTTCTTATATTCCACATATGACTGAAACCATATGATAATTGTCTTTCTCTAATTTCACTCAGCATAATAGCTTCCAGTTCCATCCACGTCAATGTAAATTGTAAGGTTTTTTTTTGATGGCTGAGTAGTATTCCATTGTGTGTGTGTATGTGTGTGTGTGTGTGTGTGTGTGTGTGTGTGTGTGTATACACAGCATATCTCCTTTATCCATTCATCTGTTGATGGACATCTCAGCTCTTTCCATAGTTTGCTATTATGGGCATTGCTGCTATAAACATTGGGGTACAGGTGCCCTTTCGAATCACTACGTTTGTGTCTTTGGAATAAATACCTGGTAGTGCAGTTGCTGGGTCATAGGGTAGCTCTATTTTTAACTTCTGGAGGAACTGCTGTATAGTTTTCCAGGGCAGCTGTACCAGCTTGCGTTCCCACCAACAAGAAGGGTTCCCCTTTCTCCATATCCTTGCTAACATCTGTTGTTTCCTGTCTTGTTAATTTTAGCCATTCTGACTGGCGTGAGGTGGTATCTCACTGTGGTTTTCATTTGTATTTCCCTGATGCCAAGGGATGTGGAACATTTTTTCATGCGTCTATTGGCTATATTTGTATGTCTCCTTTGGAGAAATATCTGTTCATGTCTTCTGCTCTTTTCTTGACTGGATTTTGGGTTTTTTTTGGATGTTGAGTTTGTTAAGTTCTTTATAGATCTTGGATACTAGCCCTTTATCTGATATATCATTTGCAAATATCTTCTCCCATTCAGAGGTTGCCTTTAGTTTTATTGACTGTTTTCTTTGTTGTGCAGAAGCTTTTTATCTTGATGAAGTCCCAGTAGTTCATTTTTGCTTTAGTTTCCCTTGCCTTTGGAGATGTGTCTAGTAAGAAGTTTCTACCGCTGAGGTCAAAGAGGTTGCTGCCTGTGCTGTCCTCTAGGATTTTGAAGGATTCCTATTTCACATTTAGGTCTTTCATCCATTTTGAGTCTGTTTTTATGTACAGTGTGAGTGAATGGTCCAGTTTCATTCTTCTGCCTGTGGCTGTCCAATTTTCCCAGCACCATTTATTGAAGAGACTGTCCTTTTTCCACTGGGTATTCTTTCCTGCTTTGTCAAAGATTAGTTGACCATAGAGTTGAGGGTCCATATCTGGGCTCTCTATTCTGTTCCATTGATCTATGTGTCTGTTTTTATGCCAGTACCAAGGTGTCTTGATGATTGCGGCTTTGTAAGATAGCTTGAAGTCTGGCATTGTGATGCCACCAGCTTTGGTTTTCTATTAACTTTGCATTAAATAGTTCTTAATTCTGATATCTTTGATATCTTTCTTTGGTTAAAGCGAGCAACCTCTTAGAAGACATCAGAGATCAGTAACGAGCATAGCCATTCCCCAAAGCACCTTGGAGAACACTAAGACATAACTTTAACTAGAGGTCCTCTTTCAGGAGCCACACCAGGATATCAGGAAGAGAGAGGGTTAGAGGATGCCCAGCCCAGCCCATGAGCCTGGCTCAGGGAATTTAGTTTGGGCTTGCTCGGCTGGGCTCTAGCAACCTTGGAGGCTGGAAAAGCTGACTGCTGGGGACACCTCTGGGGAGGGAAGTTCTAGAAGGACTGTCCTGCATTCTTACTGCTTCAGATAATGAGACCTCTAGTACAATCTGAGTGTACGGTTACCTTCATGGAGTTATTGAAAAGTACTGGAAAAGCACTTTTATCCATATCAGCACTGTCCAATAGAAATATAATGTGAGATATAAATGCAAGCCACATATGTAATATAGAATTTACTACTAGCCATATTTAAAAAAGTAGAAAGAAGCAGGTGAAATCAACTTCATTCATTTAAAAAATTTAATCCAATCTAAAATATTCTAATTTAACATCATTATTATAAAAAATTGAGATATTTTACATTCTTTTCTTCATGCGAAGTCCTTAAATGCCATATTTATTTACAATGAAAGCAAATCTCAATTGGGATTAACCACTTCTTAAGTGCTCAATAGCCCAACATGGCTGGTGGCCCCCATACTGGATAGCACAGGTCTCAGTCATGTTTTTCTCCTGAAATTCTGCCATTTGGGCTGGGAAGGCAAGTGGATTAAGGGATTGTTACCTGCTCTAACTCACATTTCTTTTTAAGTGTTCATATTTGAATTCCTTATCAAGCTATTGACCTTTAACAACAGTGATCACAATTCTCAACTCTTTTCAGTATTTCTGGGGTAGAAATAGGACCAAGGATTTAATACTGTGGTGGGGGTTTTAGATATGAAGGCTAGTTAGAACACAGCTGGAGGGCCATCCCTGGAAGGTATGGAGCTCTGAGGAGAACAAACAGTTGAGATGAGGCCTGGAATGGCCTTAAGGAAGCGAGAGAGTGGCCCCCCTTCAGGAGAGGGGTAGGGGAGGGGCTGGACGGATTCCCACCCCTGCCTGCATGACTTCAATCTAGATCATGACTCTCTCTGAACCTCTCCTTTCTTATCTGTAACGTGGGGATAATGAGCGCTTTCCTGCTTTCCTCAAAGGAGTATCATGAGGCTCCAGTTATGTGATTCACGGGAAGCAGCTTCGTGGAAACACGGAAGTCCTTTGCTTGCGTACATTGCCTGCCATCCAATCCGCGTCCAATCCCGCCACGCTGCTGTGGCTCATTCAACGGAAGCAGGTTTTATGAAGGGCCTGGGTGGAAGCCAAGGACTATAAGAGGCGAGGAGGTGTTGAAGGGGAAGCACATCTGCAGTAATCTCCTGCCTCAGTTGGGAAGATGAAACTCAGATGCGAACAGTTAGAAGACAGAATATAATCCTCAGAAGTGGGCCACATAGACATTCTGAGGGGAGGCAGTGGAGCGGTGGGTGCAGGAAGGGTCCGTGGTGGGGTGCAGAGGCTCCCAGGAAGAGGCAGAGCAAGAGAAGAGAGTGCTCCTGGTGGAAGGCACAGCACAGACAAAGGCCAGGAGTGGGAATGAAAAGTCACAGCCCAAGGGTGATGGGAAACCTCCTGATTAGGACGGAAGTGAGGAGTGGAGAGGACAGCCCCCGGGTCCCTTCCCTGTCAGCACCTTTCCCAGAGCATTAGATATCAGGCAGAGACCACACTTGAGATGCCTAAGTCTTCTGTCTTGCCTGAAAGTGGGTCACCCGCTGCAGAGGAGACCAGCCCACTCAAGACAAATACGAAATCCAACCACAGCCATGGTGGGGATGCTCTGATAATCACAGGATGCTCTGGCCGGCTCACTGGAAGGGGACTCTGATCTCGGACCATCTCTCTACAGCATAGGCTAGTCCCAGGAATAAAACCAGACAGAGGCCCCGCAACAAACAAACACACACAAAATTGTCAGGCATTTCCAAATTTTCCAGGGACTTCTGGCTTTTGAGTCAGTTCTTTATTTGATATGAGTTTAATATTTACTATCAGTTTTTTAGTGTCAGACTGTTTTCCAGCATGAGCCCATACGGTTTTACACACACATGCAAGTCAGACCGCACCAGCATGCACTGTGGGCGCCCCTTCCTTGCCTTAGCTAGCAAGCACGATGTTCTCACCCAGCACATACAGGTGCACGACACAAGCCATGGGCACATGGAGGACAGAACTGCTCTAATTTGAGAGTAACGAATGGATGAAGACTCTGGGCTGAGCTGATATATGAGACCGTTCATCAGACACCCAATAGGTAGCAGTAGGAGTGACAGCAGGGGCACACTTGTCCCCTCTTCTTTCCTCTCCTGTCAGTTATCTATCCACTTCAATATCCTTTAAGCTTTGGGTTCCTTGCTTGCCTGTCACTTGTCTCTCTGTCCTTAGGTATACCTCTTTCTAGGGTTTGGTTGGGTCTAGGAATGTGGAATTTGGAAAAAAGCCAGATTACCTTTGTTTTTTTTTTTTTTTTTAAATCAGTTTAAATGGAGGTAGAGAGTTTCAAAAAGTGTCCTCTGCCCCAGCAGCCCTCTGTCCTGACCATCCTACATTTCCACATTTTCCCTTTTCTTCTCCCCAAGAGGGTCTGATCAAGTCCTCCCACACTGAAGTGGGACAGCTCCGTCCATAGGATTTGCATCTCAAGGGAGGTAGGCAGTTTGAAAGGGAAATACCTACAGTGCTGAGACATTAGGCATCTAAGTGAGGGTTAGGGGACACAAAGGTCTGATGTGGGGAGACCCTAAGGACTTGAAAAGCTGCCCTGTGTTTTGAGCCTGAGCATAAGGCAGCTTCCACGTTCCTTCCTTTCTCTGCCAGCCCACTTCCCTCTGCCCTTCCCTGTCTGGCTCCTCTGCTTTCTTGCTTTCTTTTCAGGACCCTGAGTTGCTAGGCAACTCTGGTCTGGAGCTGAGGTTCTCACTGTGGCGAGCAGCTTCCAAACAGGGCCAGGGAGTTTGATGGAGCCCGTGATTATAGGTGTCTGTACGGGAAGGAAGACAACAGCAGTAACCTCCTCTCTCCCGCCTCATGGCCTCCTACACACAGACAGCTGGGAGCGAAAACGAAGCTTTGCTAAGGCCGTTTGCCATCTCTGCTTCCTATTCTCCTGCTCCCTTTTCCCACCGATGGACTTCCTTCCATGCAGCCCCAGAATGCTCCTGGTGCTCTTGGCCTCCTCCTTCCCCACTCAGCCCGGCAGTGACCTGGACCTCCTAGGATTCAAACACCTTCCCAGAGCTGCCTTCAGCGGTTTCTCTGCCCACCATTACCCTCATGTCGGCAGACCTCCATGGCTTATCTGGGCAAAGCTAACTCGGCCTTGGTGGGAATAGGGGAGTGCAGGGCCCCCCCTCTATCTGGATCACCCAGAGGTGAGAGCTATATGTGTGTCTCTTGTGCTCAGGGCACCCAGGGGAAGGGATGTGACCATTCACGGTTGTCCCTGGGCCCAGAGGGGCAGCAGCAGTGCCAGACTGAGTCAGGGCGAAACTCAGAGGACAGCCTAGGAGCTACTGCACACTTCAGTGGTATAAGCGGAAATGCTGACTGTGTCCATACCTTGGCCAGGTTCCATGCGTTCTTCATCCTGGGAATTCTGCAAGAATGGGACCCTTCCTCTCTGACCTCACAGAGCGAATATTTGTAGCAAAGAAGAAAGGTGGCAAACAATAGATAATGAAGCAAATAAGGCTACTTCCGATAGTGTTTTTGAGGGTTCCCTTCCCGAGGAACTGTCCTGCTCAGAACTGAAATGGCCCTGGGTTTCCTTCCAGCAGTTTGGTCCCTGGTACCAGGCGCAAGACCCCGGAGCTTCTGGAGCCTGCCCATAACTGGCATTTCTGGGAATAGCATCAGACAGTCATGGTGGCAGAAGTATTCCTAATTGGGAGTGCTGGCCTCTAAGGACCCCCCCACTGGGTGGCGGGGACCTGATGACTTTGCAGAGGCTGAACTGGCCTCTAGAATCAGGGCGGTCCATTCAATGCGGCTCTGCGGAGGGCATGTGATCTAGACCTGGCCAGTCAGAACTGAACGATTGGTTAAGGAGGGGGCATGTGGTCAGAGGTTAGCCAATCAGAGCCCATCCCTCACTTCGTAGAGGGGCTGTCTTTCTGCAGGCTGTCCAAGCCGGACCTTGTGATCTTGGAGTTGTGGTGGACAGTCTTTGGTCTCCTTAAGGGGAATGCAGCCAACCCAGAGGAGAATTGAGCCTTGCAGAGGAGAAAGCCATCTGGGTCTGAGGCCAGTGCACTTTAGGACCTTTGGGTTTCATAAACCAATATATTCCATTTTATTATTTCCTTTTATTTTATTTTATGAATGCTCAAGCCAGTTTGGGTTTTTATTACTTGGCCCAGTAGGGTTTCTCTATCCATATAATTTCATCACTTAACTTCTCTCCTCCCTTGGATCCCTTTACTGCCCAAGTATCCAGGGCTGGCCTCCAGACTAAGGAGGATTTCCTTTGTTGAGGCTCCAAGTTTCAGGCGAGGGCCCCCCCATCCCCTCTGCTTCCTGTCGAAGCTTGCTGTCCTTCGTTCCATCGCTTCAGGGCCCTGCCCTTTGCTAAGGTCATTTGCTGAAGTTACACGAGGCTTTTGTTGGCTAAAGATTGCTCTGGCTATTAATAATCCTGTGCCAGTTTTACACTTGGACTGCAGTTTCCTGTGCCATAATCTGTTGAGCTGGGTACCTGATGGTGGGAGTTCAGGTACAGTGGCAGGCTGCTGAAGAGGATCTCATAGAACATTCGTCCTAGTGACTCAGGTTCATTGGCTGGATGTTTCATTCCTCTGCCTGTGGCTGTGGCCAAGGGCCAACTCTCCTGGCTCACAGTGAAGTACCTGGGCCTCTACCACTGTGAAGAGGTCATGTCCTTCTTATAAAAGGAGGGGGTAAGGTTCTGAAAGAAAAGCTTATGGAAACAGGCGTTCAGTTTGCCTCTGGAGAAGCCTGTGCTAGTCTGTGAGCACAGGGGGCATTGCTCTTCTCGTTTATAAAATGCAGATGTTTTGAAAGCTGACTCCCTAGTCCTCTTCTCTCCCAACACTGATGTCTTGGGTGAGGTGTCTGTGACTCCGAGTGGCCTGTGGGCCTTCTGTGTTTTAGAGTGGAAGTGTCCCCAGTAGTAGCACGGGGCAGATTTAAGTGGATACTTCTCATGTCATGTTTCACAATCCATTCAGAGTTTTCTTGCTCCCGTCCACTGGTTTCAAGCTTGTTTTGTGACTTACTCATGTTCATTCTGCACAGGGCTGCACGTGGGAAGTGTGAGGAATCTAACTCCAGTGGTTAGCGCATCTGGGGGTCCAGTCCCAAAGTGGCTGCTTTCCAGCTAGCCAAGACCTTGAAAGAGATACCCACTACTCTGAGTCCCGTTTCTCATTGTAAAATGGGAGTAAGATTGCTTGGCTTTGCTCACAGTTAGTTGTGGCTTACATGACACTTTAGATGAGAATGCAATGAAAGGTAGAGGCTGTGTAAAAATATCAGGGGAGCTCTCAGCTTTTGGCTCTAGGAGGTCAACTTGCAACTTTCTTTAGTTATCCTGCATCCAGGTTCATCCCACGCCAGCTGTGCCTGCCATGCCACCCACATTTGACCTCAAGGAGATTAAAGTAGTGAACCTGGGGTGCACTGTGGGAAAGTCAGTGCCAAGTCTGTCCTCAGTCCCCTGGGCTTGTCTCCAAAAAAGGTTGATGATGACATCGCTGAGGCAGCAGGTGACTGGTCAGGTCTGAGGATGACAGGGACCTGACCATTCTGAATAGACTGGCCCAGATTGACGCGGCACCTCCTGCCTCTGCCTGATCATCAAAGTCCTTGAGGAACTACCCCAGAGACAGAAAGAAGCAGAAGAGCATAAAGCTCAGTGGAAATACCACTTTTGATGCCACTGTCAGCATCGCCTGACAGATGCAGCACTGATCTTTAGCCAGAGAACTCTCTGGAACCATTGAAGGGATCCTGAGAACTGTACAGTCTGTGGGGTGCCATGTCGATGGCCATTGCCTTCTTGACATCGTAGATGACATCAACAGTGTGACGTGGTGGAATGCCCAGCTAGGTAGGAACTACAAAGGAAATTATTTATTCACTTATTTTTGAAAATGTCTTAATAAAAGATCACTTGACAACCAGGAAAAACAAATGCCAAAGGAAAGTGTTTAATTTCGGTAATGCACATGGGGAAACAGGGCTAGTCTCCTGCCATACCCGGAGAAGCGGTGATAACGTAGAGCTTTTTCTCTGACAGTGGGAGATGAGATAGGGACTCAGAGAGGGGAGGATATCAGCTGAATCTCACACAGCAAGTCTCGGGACTGTGGTTTGGTCTGTGGGCAGAGAAGGAGGCCCTCCTCCTGGTGTCTTGTTGGCTTGGTCTCCCCATTTTCAGGTTAGAGATTTGAATCAGATACAAAGCAAATGCTTAGGCAAGGAAAAAAATGTTTCGCCAGCTTGCTCCACAGGGAAAGAGAGTCCGTGATATGATATGAAGCCGAAAATAGAGTGCCCTAGGAAAGAAGTATCAGCTGCGGACTCTCTTGTGGTGGGTGTGGGGGCCTCCTCCAGGAAGATGGGCATTGAAATGAGAACTCAATGTCGGTCGCTGCCTGGTCGTACTGCTGAGTGCAGACGCTCTGGGCTGGGATTTGGAATCCGTGTCACTAGAAAGGGGTCCCGCTGGAAAGGCTCATTTAGCAACGCTTTCCTGCTGGGGTCTGTGGAACATCCTGACACAGTCCAGGGCTTGAACAAGGGCCAAGGATTTATCCAGAAACAGCAAGCCCTGTACAAAGATGATCCTGGATTTAGAACAGATGAAAGGTACTTTGAGGGAGTTCAAAGAACGGGCACATGCTCCCCGATGGCTGCTTGCTGGATATTTTGAGAGGCGACTGGGGCACGCTTTTCCTCCCAGCTTCTCCCAGGGGTCTTTTCCAACACGGTTTCTCTCCATTAGTATATTCCAGAGCTCGCAGGATTGGAAGTCTTAATATGGAAATTCCTGCGGCGATGGGAACAGGCCTTTCCCAGTTGGGGTTTGCTAAGGCCATTATTCTGATGATGTTAATGGTAATGATTAATTGGCACTAATGATGGAGATGGTGACGGTAATGAGGCCAACCTGGTTGGGTGACAGGAACGATGGAGAATGTGGGCACGTGGTGACGATGGTGATAATGGTGCTGATGACAATGGCAGGGAGCTCCGTTTTAGAAATTTGATGAGAAATCTAGGGGACAAAACTTGAACTTAATTTTTTGTCTGGCAAGTAGAGTGTTGGCAGGAAAAAAAATTCAACCTCTGGGAAAAAGGGAAAAAAAAAATCCCTTTTATGTATGGTCAGTTCTGTTAAACCAGATACTTGGTATCAAGTAGATCAGATCTACTGCACCTTGGTGCTGGCTTGGGTGGATTACCTAGTGAGCCCCGAGTAGCATATCATGGCCACAAACAAGCTTGAGTAGTAACTGAAGGGGGTATTAATAGTCACAAGCAAAGAAATCTTTCAAATATTGGCTTAATACAATACAAAGGAGCCAACCAGTCTCCTGTTCTTGCCCTGAACACTGTCTAGAGAGAAGGGATGAGAAAAGTCAATCATCAAATTCTTCTTCAGGATCTGAGACAATCCTACTGCCTTCAAAGAGCATTTCATGTAAAGCTGTGGTTGCAAGAAGTCCTTCCACTTCCCTATTTCCACCCTTAAATCACGACATCCTTACCTTCCCCGGTCACTAGGCCCACCTGGTGAGATGACAGCATTTAAGCAAAGAAACTTTGAGGTCTAGCTGACTCCTGCTTGTGGCATTGATGGCACTTCCCAATGGCAGGGCACAAGTTAAGGCTCTCTGAAGCCCAGTAAACAAGGGGTGTGACACCAGTCCTGGGTAATCCTAATTTCACTTACTATCAAAAACCTTAAAAATAGATGACAAATCAAATGTGATCAGTTCCCATTAGGTAGAGAGAAACCCTGGCAGCATCAATCAGTTTTGGTGAGATTATGAAATGTGAGAAGCTTGATTTCAGAGCTCCTAGACTTCCCTTCTTTTGATTTTTTCCTTCTCTCTGAATGTTCTTGTTCACAAACCCATGCCTCATTTGTGCACAGTTGCCCCTCTAGTCCAGGGACAAACTTGCGGGAACACATTCACTAGGAGATGTTAGGGCAAAATAGCAAGAGGGCCACTGCTGGTTCTGCCACATTGTGAATGCGTGCTCCCCTCCCAGGGAATTTCTCTGTAATGAAAGAGCCTAGAGGGGAAAATGCTTACCCCATGAGGGCCTCTAGGATGGTGGATTAGCACAGAGAAGACCTTTTGCCCTTCAAACCACACCACATAGGTGGCACCATGGGCCAGGGCTTTGGCAATGATGGCCTAATGGGACTGAGGGGTCTGTCTGCCCTTTGGGGCCGTAGTTCTGTGGCTGGCCTCTTATTGACTGAGAGTAGGAGGATAACAGTAGCCTTCTAACATACTGATTGCTAAAGAGGGCCCATCTTTCCCTAGGTAGTGGCTTCTCCTGAGAAAAGGGCAAGCTCAGAGGCATCAGTTTTTTCACGGGTCTTCTTGTTACATTACCTCTTCTTTTATAGTGAATAAGCCTTTTCTGCATGCTGAATATTTGGAGGTATACCTGAAAGGGAAGTATGTAGAAGGAAGCAAAGTTCAGACTATGCTGGTTCTCTTAGGTTCAAGTTCTTAAGAAGACTCATTAGCATGCATAAGTTTGGAACTAAGGAATGCAGTGATGTTTAGGACTTTTCTTCATTCATTCATCCATCCATTCATTTATATAACAAATATGCATGGATTAATTTTTATAAGGCCAACAGATTTAAGATTTAAAGTGTTTCAGAAAGGAGATTAGTAAGACAGCAAAGAAAAAAAGGGAAGTGTGAGTAAGTTCCGGTTATCAATTGCTGTGTGACAACTCACCCCAAAATTTAATGATTTAAAATATGACAATCATTTTTATTTTTGTTTTTTTTAGAAGATTTTTGTTTATTTATTTTAGAGATTGAAAGAGGAAGAGAGAGAAAGCAAGAAGTGGGAGGGAGAGGGATGAGCAGACTCCATGCTGAGCCTGACGCCACAGGGCTAGATCCCATGATCCTGAGATTCAGACCCGAGCCGAAATCAAGAGTTGGACCTTTAATCGACTGGGCCAGTCAGGCATCCCAACAATCATTCTGTTGTTATAATCTCTCAAAGTTCAGAGACTGATGGGACTCAGCTGGGCAGTTCCTTCTCAGGGTCTCTCCTGTATTTGCAGGCAGAGAATGCCTGGAATCAGTCATCACAGAGGCCTTTTCATTTGCATATTGGTGGCTGTTGATTGGAACATCAGCTAGGGTTCTTAGCCTGATGAACACCTATACATGGACTTTCCATGTGGCCTGGGCTTCCTCATTGAATGGCAGCTGCGTTCTAAAAAAGAGCCTTCTGAGAGAACTGGGTAGCAGCACTATTGTCTTTTCTGTCCTGGCCTCAGAAGTCACATGGCCTTGTTTCTGCTGTAGTCATGGCCTTGCGCAAATTCAGAAGCAGAGAACACAGATGTGCTTTTTTCGTAGGAGGAATGTCAGTGGCGAGGTAAGAAGAGTGTGTAGGATGAGAGGAATTGTTGCAGCCATCTTGGGAAAGACAATCTGCTGTGGGTAAGGTAGACCCAGCAATGAGTGGTTCTTGAATGAGTTCCTGCTGAAGAACTAATACTGTCAAACCTTGGATAATTAGAGCGCAATACAAGGAAGCACATGATCAAAGGCATGATTGGAGAGCATGGATAAGAATGGCTAAAAGAGTGTGAAGGATGAGTAGTTGAGTGAGGTCCAGAGGAGTCAGAGCATACTTCATGGAAAATGTAGGACTTTGAGCTAACTTTGAAGCCTGGGGAAGATGCATTGGGCCATGTTTCATTTATAATCATTTTTGCTCCCACACAGAAAAGAAATGATAACAAAATTATAATTCTTGCTAATTTTCCCTTACTGAGATAACTGCTTAGCTTTTCCATGATATCTCCCTAGTTTTTCCTCTGGGAATATACTACACATTTGGAATCCTACTGAACTTTTTAACTTAAAATACGTTGTAGCTATGTTTCTATTAGATATTCTTCTAAACTGTAATCTTGAGTGGCTCTACAGCAGTCAGTCATGTGATATGCTCTCACTTCCTTTCAACATCTTCCTGTTGGAAATGTAAGCTGTTCCATTTTTTTTTTCCCCATCGCAGAAAACACTGTGATAAAAAACTTTATGCAGAATTTTTGGTGCTCACCTATCATTGTTCTTTTGGGAGTAATTCCTAACAATTGAATTACTGGTCAAAAGTTATTCACATTTTAAAACCTTTGGTGCATCTTACCACAGTGGTGTCCAAGGCAGGTTATGCTCAGTGACCATCCCACCAGTGTCTGAGTCCCTGTTTATTTGCAGGTCTGCCAATTCTGGTTGCTACTGGATGCAAAGGGCAGTTTCCTTTTTGGGATGTTCAAGTGGAACTTTGGGCTTTACTCTGATTTTATCTGATTATTATAAGAATAGCATGCTCTTTTATATTTCTTTATCTTCTGCATTAATTTTTCTGTGATTTTCTACTTTAAGTACATTGCCTATTTTTCCATTGGCATTTTCCTCCTATTGATTGGTAACAGCTCTCTATAAATTATTAATCTTTTGTTTAACATATACGGTACGATCATTTTTTTTTCTCATTTGATTTTTCACTTTCCTTATTATTTGTGGTGTGTTTTTAGATGCAGGGACAAATATATATATGTATATATACATATATACATATATATATTTATATATATTATATATATTTAGCTTTTTTGTGGTCAAATCTAGTCATCTTTTTATTTTTATATTTTTCTTTTGCTTTTCTATATGAGAGGCTGTAGCCACAATAATAACAGGTTAATTTTATCTTGTTTTTCCTTTGTGTTCACATACACACTCACACCCACACCAGTATACCCACACACATATACAAAACATTGAATTCTTGAATCAATCTGGACTATATCTTTTTTTTTTAAGACTTATTTATTTATTTATTTGACAGACAGAGATCACAAGTAGGAATAGAGAGAGAGGAGGAAGCAGGCTCCCCATGGAGCAGAGAGCCCGATGTGGGGCTTGATCCCAGAACCCTGGGATCATGACCTGAGCTGAAGGCAGAGGCTTTAACTCACTGAGCCACCCAGGTGCCCCCAATCTGGACTATATCTTATAATGTTCTGAGTAGGGGGCTCCTAAAGATTGTTCTCAAATATTTACCCAGTGGTTGGATGATAGAATTTACCTCAGTTCCAGCTCTCTGAAAGGGAGAAATGGTATGATCCTGGCTGAAGCCGAGGGTGACTGGTGGGGGTTGTAGAGGGTAGAGCACTTACATTCTGGAGAACTGGGGATCTACCTTGTAAGGGGAAGTACCTTGTAAGGGAAAGGGGAAGGGGAACAAGCAAGGGGAAGGAAGGGGAAGTACCTTGTAAGCATCAGGAATTACAGCTATGGTAAGAGGGAAATTACTTTTTCTGTTTCTTAATATATCTTGAAGACTTGCAAGGAGCCTGATATTGTGGGAAACATACATAATACTTCATTTAATGCTTATCACTGCCTGGGAGGCGGGTACTATTATTACCATCATTTTACAGATGAGGTGTTTGAGGCTTAATATGTGGTGGGGCTGGGACAGAGTCCAATCTGACTCTTTTCAAAGTTCTGTGTTTAACCACTCGGCTTATTCATTGCTCTGTATAATTAAAGTAAGAATTTCAGAAAGTTTCTTCAGAAGCATTGTACAGGTTAGAAAAGAGGGGGGATGATTCAGGTCAGGAGCTTCTGAAATACTGGAGGACAAAATGATGAGGTCTCTTCCCCAGTGGCATCAGGGAGTGGACGACAATGATGATGAGGTGGGGGAGAAGCCAGGAGTCAGCAGTACAAGGGATTGGAAGGGAGCTGGCTGAGTTTAGTATGCCTTCATTTTTGGCTCGAATTCTAAATATCCCCTTCAGGCCTTGCCCATGGTCTTCATCAACTGATCTCAGCAGTTATCATCACCTTCCCGAGACTTGAACAGACGTTTCCAAGAGCCAGATATTCTTGTGTAGAGATTGAGAAGTGTGCCACAATTCTTTTTGTCCATCTGCCCAGATCTTTGAAGGAAGCGGTGTAACTAAGCGATTTTTTTTTCCCCCCAAGGGTTGGAACTGTATCTTCGTCCCTTCACTAACCAGTAATGAAGCATACAGAGGGCACCGTGCTTCTGCCCCGGGCGACCCAAAGACACATGGGAATGGACCCCGGCCGCAGGGAGATGAAAGCCAAGTGGATTTAGTCCCTTGCACACCCATAAGCATCAGAGAAGATGGGGAATGCTGAACCCCTCAAAAAAGGCATAGTTCATGGATTACGGGAGGTCTGAGAAGGGAGGAGAATTCCTGTCGGGAGGGCCAGGAGCAGATAGAATCATGAACTAATAATTAGCGTCTAAGGCGGGGTCGCGCTGGACTTGCTAGAAGGAACAGATAAGAATCTCATGTCATGAGAACTTTCGTTCTTTGTTTGCAAACCCCGAGACCTGCCCTCCTGAGGACCGGGTGACTCCCCTGGCATTTGTACCTCCTCTTCCAGGCCCCTGAGGTGGTCTACTCTTCCATCACTGTGGTGTCATGCTGTAATTACAGGAATAGAAGCCGCTCAGTTGTTTGCTTTCTTGATGCATCTAAGACGTTCTAAGGAAGAGGATAGACGCAGAGGAATAAGAAACAAACTGCAGCTCAGTTCACAGAACATACATCTTTATCAAAAGAATGATGGAACGGATGTTGCTTTTATTCTCCGCCCAGACACAACTGAAGTCCCAGTTCTATCGCGGAGTCTTCCCTAACAACTCAAACTACGTAGATCACCCACAACACTTATATTTATTTATTTTTTAAAAAGATTTTATTTATTTGTTTGACAGACAGAGATCACAAGTAGGCAGAGAGACAGGCAGAGAGAGAGAGGAGGAAGCAGGTTCCCCACTGAGCAGAGAGCCCGATGCAGGGCTCCATCCCAGGACCCTGAGATCATGACCCGAGCTGAAGGCAGAGGCTTAACCCACTGAGCCACCCAGGCGTTCCACAACACTTATATTTATAATCCCGATTTGGATGTGTGGTTCTTGGTAACTGAGCAATCGTAATTAGGTTTGGGTCTGAGCACCCTACAAGACAATGGCTGAGGCCCCTTTGCCCCTGACAGAGAGAGAAGGATCTAAGGTGGCTGACTGGTCCTGGGTTGAATCCCAGCCCTGTGGCTCCTGACCATCCATTGCAAGCTGTTGCTGAACTTCCAAACAGCAGCTCAGTATCCCGTGGAAAGGGAATAAATAAGAGTACTCACTTCCCAGGGAAGTTAGGAGGGTTATGTGAGGTTGTGGAGCAAGAATTCAGGAACTAGGAGGGTTAATGCAGAATGAGGACAGCCAGATGTCCCAGTGGATGCACTTCAGTGTCTGCCCCCGAGTTCTGATAGGGCAGGACTGTTTATTTCCCCCTTAGGCTGGAGGTCCTCATTCCACGGTTGCTTCATTAAAAGGCTTGGAATGGGTCTTCCCACTTGTTACAGGGCAAGTGTATCCTGATGAATATGTTCTTTGCATTGTCACTTGAACCTCTTCTGAAGCCTTGGTAAGTGCCCCAGGTTTGGGACTGTGAGTTTGAAACTGGAAGCTGGTGAATATTCCCGCCTCCTATATGTCGATCAACAGAGTGTATGGCTCACACTGCCCTATCTGCAAGTTCTACTTGTTTGTATCTCTAACTTGACCGTGAGCTCCAGAAGGGAGGGACATCCATTTTATGTATCTTGGCATTCCCAGGATATACTGTAGAACTTGGCCCATGGCAGACAATCACTGAATCTTTACTGAATGGATGGTGCAATGCTATATCCATGCCCAAGGATTCCTGCCAAACATCTTTTTGGACTCTTTATTTTCTAAGTTATCTAAACTTCACCACAACCTCATGAGCTAGGCATTACCATTTCCTGTGTATTAACAGAGAAGCAGGAACTCAGAAAAGTTTACCAACTCACCCAAGGTCAAAGAATCACCTGCTTTCCTTCTTTATCTGTTGTCTCTGTTCACCCTTAAATCCTCTGTTCTCCGTTTGATTATGCTGCTTATTAACCATATGGCACCAGACGAGTCACAAATCCTATAAAGAATTACATTTTCTTACAATGAGAACTGCTTCCCTGTCTTGGGAATGTTTTAATATTTTCTGGATATTCACAATCCTGAAAAATAAGTGACTCATCATGATATTGTTTTGATGAAGCCTGAAAATGGCTTGTCTATTTTTAACATTGAGTGGCAGTGACTAATAATACTAGGCTCTCTTATCCTACTCTGTGAAGAGAGAGAAGCGAAAGGTTGTGGGGATTGCACTTCACACAGCACCCAGGACAGAAATTGTCCAGTAGCCTCAAGCACCTTGTCCTGATGCTGGCTGTCCCACGCCATATCAAGGTGTATGTTCAGGGAACATCTACAGTGGTTGTCACCAGCATGCTTCCACTGCTACTGTTTTCAGTCTCATTTGGACATATCTCTGTCCAGCTACATGCTTTGTGTGTTTTCTCCCTTTTCTGGTACATTTCTGTTTTATGTTGCTTGGGTTCTAGCTCAGCATTTCCAGCCACTTACAAGTTAATGTGATAATCAGCTTTTACCTTATTTTTTTTAAAGTGTAAATGAATTAATGAATGAATAATTAGATACAATGGGAGAGGAATTCAGCGTGTGTCCAAGTGTTGTGTTGGCACAGAAGAACAGGGAAGGCAAGAAGGGAGCTGCTGATGTTGCCTACATCAGGGTCTGGGACCTGAGGGAGACCCTGGCTTTACCGTTCACCAGTCATGAAATCTTGGGTGGGTTACTTACCTTTTCTAAGTCTCGTTGTCCTCGTCTAAAAGGAGAAATATGGGATACCTCTATCATTTAACTATTACTGTTTAACAAACCACCCTAAAGCTCAATGGCTTAAAAATAACAACCATCTTTACTGCTCATGTGGCCAAGGGTCACTTAGGGCTGTCTGATCTAGTCTGGGTTTCACTCAGGTGGCTCTGTGTCTCCCATATTTCTCTCTAGTGGGCCAGCCTGGGCATGCTCTCATGGGGATGGCAGAAGTGCAAGAAGACAAGAAGAGATATGCAAGGCCTTTTTTAGGGCCTGGATTAAGAACTTGATTAGGGCTTATATTAAGAACTTGATGCTATCATTTTTGCTAATATAATATTGGCCAAAGCCAGTCGCATGACCACACTCCAAGTTAAAGAGAGAGGAAACACACCATGCTTTCGGAAGGGCTCCCCAGTGGTTTGGATACTGCAGGTGGAGTGGAGGGGCAGTGAAATATTGTGCCCAGTAATGCAGTTTATTATACTCTCTTCCTGAACTATTGGAGAAATTTAAAAAGATGGTCCTTGTTAAGGTCCTTGCCTGGTATGCTGTGAGCATTTTACAGGTGGTTGGTAGGTCATATATCTTGTAAGCAATGCATAAATTGCATCTACTATAGTTGTTATAACCATTATTTGTTAGAAATGCAGACACTTGTTATTCCAAAGAGCAAGACTCATAGGGAGCTTACCTGGAAACAGTATGTGAAATAGGCTGTGTTTGGATGGTAAAAGGGGAGTTTACTCATTCAAGAAATATTTATTGAACACCTATGTGCCAGGCACTGCCCTAGGCACTTGGGGTACCTTTGAGAATGAAGCAAAGATTCCTGTCCACGTGGAGTTTACATTTCAGTAGGGGAAGATGTATGCATAAGCAACATAAAGATAAGCAACTGATCTAGTATGTTGATACTATGAAGGTTGTAGAGGAGGGTAAGGGGTTTGGGTATGATGCTGGGGGGGGCAGGTTTCAGGATTCAGTAGGGTGGCTGGGTGGGCTTTCTTGAGAAAATGAGAGCAAAGGCTTGGAAGAAGATGATGGAATGGGTCAAGCAGAACTTGGGGGAAGAATATTCTAGGCATGGGAACTCCAGAGCAAAGGAACTTTGGTAGGGATGCAGAGTATGTTTGAGCAGCAGCATGAAGCACAGTGTGACTGGAGACCATGCAAGAGGGAGTGGAAGAGTAATAAGGGTTGAGGTTGGAGAGGTCACGAGGAGGGCCTGGTAGTTCTTTGTAAAGGCTTCAGTTTACTCTTAGTGAAATGTGTGCTATGTGCTACTGGAAGGTTTTGAATAGACACATGACTTGATTCTGATGTCAAATACCACAAAACTTCTGTTTTTTTTTTTAATTAATTTATTTGAGAGAGAAAGAGAGCAAGCAGTGGGGAGGAGCAGAGGGAGAGGGACAAGCAGAATCTGTGCTGTGTGGAACACCACATGAGACTCAATCTTATGACCCTGAGATCATAACCTGAGCCAAAATCCAGAGTTGGATGCTCAGCTTACTGAGCCACCCAGGTGCCCTGAGAGTTCTGTTTTAAAGCACGTGGCTACTATGTTAAGAATAGCATCAATAATACAGGGAGGTTGTGAGAGCACTCAAGGAAGGAGGCAATAGTCAACTGGGCTTGGATGGTGACAGCAGAGGGGTGAGCATCTTGAATTTGGATATGTTTTGAAAGTAGAGCCAGTAGAATGTACTGACAAATTAGATATGGGTGTGACAGAAAAAGACAAGTCAAGGTTGATTCCATGGTTTTTCACTTGAGTAACCAAGATAGCACTGGGAGGGGAAAAATTAGGTGTTCAGTTTTGGACATGTTGAGTTTGAGGGGCCTTGTAGACATTCAAGTGGACATTTTCACGGAGGCAGTTGTAGACACATGTCCAGGAATCAAGAGAAAATCTAGATTGGAGTGACAAATTTGGGAGTCATTGAGCTCACAACAGTATTTGAAATCACGGACCTGGTCATATGAGCAAGGGGGTGATTTTTCATGAAAAGAACACTGAGGAGGTACCCCCAGGGGACTCAACATGTAGAGAGAGTGTGCGATCCTGAGAGGTGGACAGTGTGGTCAAATGCTGCAGGTAGGGCAAGTACAATGAAGACTGGGAATTGATGGGTAGATATAGAATGTGGAGGTCACTAGAGATCATGACAAGAGCAGTTTGGGTGGGGAGGTGTTTATAAAAGGTAGACCGGAGTGGGTTTAAGAAAGAAAGTGAGGAGAGAGATTTGAAAGAGAATAGATGATCCTTTGAGGAGGTCTGTTGCAGAGGGGAATAAAGAAATCTGTCAATGGTTAGAGAAAGGTGAGGTCAAGAGAGTTTTAATGGCAGGCATAATGGCATGTTTATGAGCTGATGGTAATAATCCAGTAGAGAGTGAAAAACTGATAATGCAGAAGACAATAGGAGAAAGGTTAGTGATATGGAAACCACCAAAGGAACTACTCAGGCTTTTCCGGCTTTTTACTCCTGGTGTTCCTTACCCCACAGGGATGTTCATTATGTTATTAAGATTCTCTCCTGTCGGATTATTGCATCAAGTCCCATCGGTGGTTTCAGTGCCACCATCAGCATTAGTGTTTCCTCTCTTGTTGTTTGTCATCCCTCTACTCAGGGCACAGCAGTACTGGGGCATTTTTCATTTTCTAAATACGGAACCCTGAACCATTTCCCAGGCTTTCCTTTGTGGCATGGACAGGACGGTAAGAAAGCAGAATTGGGCTCCCTGACCTCAGTCCATGAGGACATGTAGACAAACTCTGTTTTAAAACACCGAGGCTGTATTCAGACAAACTGGGACCAACCACGAGAGAAAGAGATAAGGAGGCACAACGGCTTTGGAGATTTTAATAAGTGGATCAGATGAGTGCTGTTCTATACAGAAGCAAGTTGGAGGTAGTGTATTGGGAGGGGTGTCCTCTCTCCTTCGTCTGTGGCTTCCCACTAAAGGATCTTACTTTTTTTTAAAATTTTACTGATCTGACATCCAGATCCTACCCCACAGCCTTCCCATGATCCTCTGGCCCTGTTTGAAATCATTCTCTACGTCCCAGGTGCTGTTTCTCCCCCAGACCCACATGGGTTATGAACTTTCTGAAGGCAAGGTCTGTACTTCTCATATGCACCAGGGCACTAAGCTCCTTTCCTGAGCAGGACAGTGGATTGATAAATACTAGGCAATTCTCAGATGGGGGATGGCAGGGAGCAGCTAGGAGCAAAGCCTATGAACTGGAAGAGGTTTCAGCCCCATCTTTAAGTGAGTTGGCAGCAGGACAGAATGGGTCTGATGAGGAGATTTCATTCCAACCTTCTGTACCAAATGTATAATATGGAGGCTGGAATGTGATCTTCGTGATCTATTGATATATTAGGGGTCAGAGTTCTCTCTTCTGTCTAGTCAGTCTATACCTGGCACATGGTGGTCAGCCTCTCTGAAGGGTAGTTAGCTTTCCTTCTCCGGGGACAGTCTACTGGAGGATAGTGGTTACTAGCTAGGGATACTATGGATGGGCCTGCTACATTGCTGTAGATATTCCTTAAGGACCCTGTTGCCTTTCTGTGATGTGCCCAGCCCAGACGGGTGGGTGAGTGATAGCTCCTACTGCTTCCCCCCACCCCATCCCTCAGTACCACCTAGCCTTGAACCCTGGAATCCTAGGGCTGCTGCTCACCTGTCCCGAGTCTGCAGCTGACTTCTACATTCCAGGCTGCGCACTCCCACGACCCCTATCTGAGGCCTGGGACACAGGGGACAGCTATAGGGAGTGGTGTCAGGAAGAAGACAGAAGCCATCTTTCCACCACACCCAATGCACAAGAGGGTAATTGTGCTCTGACCCCGCTGATTCCAGGTGTCACATGAGTGAAAAGCCACTAGCAGATGCTTGTGTCTGGGTCAGTGAGGTGCATCTTCTTTTCTGCCTATTTCCCCTCTCAGTATCATCTCTAAATGTTGGTTGATACCTACATCCACACTATGAGATCATAAGACTTTGAACTTCATTAAAATGCACATATCCTGGAAAGAAATTGATATTTTTGTCTTTTTTGACTTTTTTGACTCCTGAGTGTGCATAAGTATGTGTCAGTCTCCTGTTGAGGGGAGGGTCCTGAAAGGTATAGTATCTTGCTGTAGGAGAGAAGCAGCAAGGGGAGGAGGAGAGCCCAGAAAGGAGTTGGGGGGGGGTACCCCCGAAAGAATGTTTTACACTCCGCATTCTGTGGCGGGCGAGCTGTATGCACCTGTTGCTCCCCCGGTCTCCACCCCTCCTCACACAGCAGCTCCCAAAAGGCCTTCAGTCTCCAAATGACACCCTCATCAATAAGCTTGCATTGCAAAACCACATTTTGACAACACATTTCCCAAATTTAGTCCCCTAATCCACTCCCAGAATATATTATGCTTTGCACCCAACAGATGGATTAAAAGCTTAAATCTTCTGCTTGTTCGGAAACTAACCAGAAACCAAAAATACAAACACTCACACCCCTGCAGGTGTGAGTGCAATGGTGGTGGGGGGGGAGGGGTGAAGCAGGCGTGTACATAAGGAGCAGGGAGGGTGCACTTTGGGGAGGAGACAACTGTGGCAGACAGTACGGAGAGATCAGGGCATCCTCTGGGCTCTCAGCGGGCTTGTGAAGGGCATGCAGCTGCTTTTTCCAGATCCCTGTCAGCTCCTCTGATGAAGGGCTCTGTGTGCTAGGAGGGTGTGTATGGTAGTATGAGGTCCAAGGCACGAGTCTGAATCCCTGAACGTGGGGGTTCTCAGGGGATCTCGGCCAAGCTCTCTTCTACATAAATGAGGAGAAAGAGGCCTGAACTGGGGCACCAACCCCACAACCTGCCCACCCCCCCCCGCCCCTCCAGCACCAGATTCAGAACAAGATTCTGGACTCCAGCCCAGAGCTTGCTCTCCTCTGCCAGCTGCTTTTGGAGCATTGTGTGCTTTGAGGGTTTCCCTCTTTCTATTTTCTGGGGGTCCCACGTTACCATCATATAGGAGACCACATCTCATCTCCCCTTTGTGCATAAAATCTTCTGAAATCTCTGTGAATAGAGATTATTCTGAAGGCCTGTGGGGGAAGGAGCTGCATGAGAACATGGGGTACTAGGGGACATTGACGGGGAATGCAAGGGAACGCCCCAGAACTGGGTCATTGGGGGAAGTAGAGAAGATCCCTGGGGTTCCATGAAAAATTTCAGAATCCCTTCCCCATTGTCTTATTTTCTCCTCGTCATTGAAAAATGGCTCAGAATGCAATAAAAACAAGGTGTTCTAATTAAACAGATTTGTTTACATGTTGTGGCATGAAAAACTAATTCAATCTGATATACTGTACATTGCTGCTATACTTTTTCCCTTTTCCTTTATATAAAACTGCCCATTTAAAAATAGTGTTGTACTTAAGCATCTTAAATAGTGTCCTTGATTAAAAGAAGATGAGCAATTTTCTAGTTCCCACAGCTTTCAAAGGATGTGTCGATGGGGTGGGAAAGAGAGCAGCTGGGGGCTCCATGATATTCCTCTTGACATTTCTCCTGACAGTTCTGGCCATTTTATGACCAGAAACATGTGTGATATTGCCAGACCAGAGCCTTAGGTGAGCTTTCTACTGTGACCGAAGCATAGAGGCCAAGGGGGCTGGGAGCAAGTGGTGGCCTGCTCTGGGGCCCCTGCACCTGGGAAGGAAGAGGGGCCATCAGCACAGGTTGGCAGTGGCCCCAGCACTCTTGCACAGTCCCAAGTGTCCTGGGGGAAAGCTCACAGAGAGGAGTTGGTGTGGAGAAATAGAAGAATATTTGTAACATTGATGATTGTCATAACAAAAGCAACGTTTTGTAGGAACAAGTGGGAGGATTTTAGTTATTATAAAGTAAACTTTCTATCAATGGAGATCATCCAAGAGAGGACCCAGATGAACCTATGTCATCCCCCCTCTGGGGATGTCTGAGCAGAAGCCAGCCTACCAGCTTTCCAGGATTTTCTGGAAAGAGTCTTTATTTGGCCTGGCTAGTTTCTTCCCACTCCTAGATTCTCAGAGCTGGTAACAACCTGGCAGCTTTTGGAGAACTGGGACTCTGTCTTTCTAATCCTTAGTCCTGTGCCTTAGGCAGTAGTGTGTGTGTGTGTGTGTGTGTGTGTGTGTGTGTGTGTGTGTGTGTGTATTCATAGATATGAATATGAATTGGGAGCATCTGTTCTGGGCATGTTCCTTGTTTGTTCTGACCTCCTTTTGCCTTCATCCAAGCTGTTCCCTTCACCTGAGAAACCTTCTTCCATCCACTTATTCTACTAAAATGAAACCAATCCTTTGAGCCACTTGGACCCACACTCACCTTCCCTGTGTTTTCTGCATATTCATTTTTTACATCTGTGCCCAGTTCTCAGCCATGTTACTCAACCATTCCATGGTTCTACTTGGTTAATGCCTTTTGACACAGTCTTTTCCCCCAATTATATTGTGCCTTCTTTTCCTGTCTTTTCAACAGCGCTGTGTGTTGTTCTGGAGAGTCATGAGTGGTAATAAGGATATCTCCACTCCTCCCTCCCTGCTTCTTTCCCTCCCTGCTTCCTTCCTTCCTTTCTACTCTGTCCATTCTATGAGTGTCCAATAGACATATCACCTGAAAGTTCTATGGCAACTCAAACATGAATGGGGTGGGATTTCCCTGTGTTGTTATGTGCTCCTGGAGAATATCTGCCCTGAGTGTTCATTTGGGGCTTGGAGAGAGAAAACCCTTGGATCTGAGGGGGAAGGCAGCAAGCCTGCCAGAGCAACACAACTTCACCTTGTGGTCTAGCGATGTTACCTCTTTGCTTCGCTCCCTCCTTGCTGTTTTCTACCCTAATGCACCCTCCGCCACCCAGACAGCCTCCTTGATTAGTGGTCAAGATAAAAGTGGGGGAAAAGGCCTAGACTCTCTTTGAAGGTAGAATGGCTCTCCTGGACCTCAGCAGTCTGTATCTGCTCAGTGGGACAGTGATTTCAAAAATAAAGGCCACGAAGGGGAAAAGGTGCTCCCCCAGTTTACCTATAAGATCTCCTCTTCACATGTAGGGTCTAGAGAGGGCTTCTTGGCATCCCAGATTCTCATACCCAAGTATTTAATGGTTGTGCTGATTTATTTCTTCAAAAAGACTTTCTGAGATCTCACTGTGTGCTGGACACCATGCTGGGTGTTCTGATGTTCTATCCCATAATTCAGAACATTTGGTCTAGCCTAAAATTCCACTCTTCTTCTACCAAGCCCAGCTAAACTAGCATTCTCATCGTACAGCGCCTTCTACTGGTCTCACACCAGTATCCTGCCTGCAAACACTGGTTCCCTCAATTGGGATGCTTTCTTCTTCTGACCTACTCAGACTCCATGTTCTGAAAACACTATTATAATGCTTGTATGTTCCTTGTCTCTCCTGGCAATATAGAAAAAGGCCTGGTTATTTCTTTTTTTCTCATATCTCCTAGAACTTCTTAGAACATAGGTACTCAAACAAGTGCCTGTTTAGGGACAAATGAGTCATTACATTCCCAAGGTCAGGGTGCTGGGATGTGGGCTTAGAGTTAAACTTCAAATTCAGAGAGAGGGTTCAAGCCTTTCTCTTTTCAGGGGGCTGTGCCATCTTGGTCAAGTCACTGCCCTTCCTAACTTGCCAGACAGAAATGATTGTACCAGTTCCTGTACTTCTCTAGATCTCACTTTCATTCTAAAAAAAAAAAAAAAAAAAGTGGAATTATAGTAGTGATTTTGTGAGGATTCAGTAAAATCTCATATGACAAAGCATCTCACTCTACTCATTTGAATTAAATCTGGAGATAAAATTAGGGGCTCAGTACTGAAAACTTACAAGCTGATTTAAAAATATGAAAACTATGTATATTTACTACCATGGCTAATAGATATCATTTGTTGAGTACTACATAGAAGAGTTTTATAGATATCTTATTGAATTTTATGTAACAAGCACAGATAGCCCTATTTTACAGAGGAAGAGACTAGTCTTAAAGGTTAAAGAACTTGCAGGAAGTCACAGAGTGAGAAAGTAGCAGGGTCCAAATTTATACTCAGGGCTCTGCTCCGAGATCAGAGCTCCTGATCCTGGCTGTGTGTCTTGCCTCGATGGGGCTTAGGATGCCAAAGGTGTCTCTAGGAATTCACCTGTCCCCTTTCATGTGTGGGTGGACCTGCTTGTCTCATACTATCTCCGAGAGGTAGGCTTCTACTCTGGAGCTTTCCTTCAGAGCCCTCAGGGCTGGAAGGTGTGGACAGCTGACAGGAGGAGGGAGGAGGATTTCTTCCCTTGGTTATAGCCTCAGCCTCCAGTTGAACTCCTGGCTTTGTCCTAAGCTCTAGGAGGGAATCCTGATAAAATCTCAGGGATGTAGATGGTCACCAGAAGTTCCGCCCAGTGGTACATATACACAGGGGAAGGGACATGGTAGGATGTCCAGGGATTTTGGAAAGAGGTTCATCAAAGTAGCTAGCCTGAGTGTAAGAATGGCAGGAATTTTATAATAGGAGCTTGATTTTATTAGTAACAGATTGACTCTGACAAAACACAAATTCCTTGGTGTCAGGCTGAGGCAGTGTAACATTTTGAGTATAACCTTGTGCATGGATCTTAGCCCCTGGTTGGTATTATTGGGGCTGGCAGACCCCAGAGCCAGAATAGACCATAAGACAAAGCTTGCTTTAGGCAAGAACTCATTTTTGTTGGAAGGTGGACTAGTATACACCAGAGGTTCAGGGATTGTTCAGATTCTGGATAAATTCTTCTGAGTTCGAAGTGACACCTACTTAGATCTCAAGCAAAATTAGGTTCCAGCAGAACCCAGTGTCCTAACCTCTGTGAATCTGGAAGAGCAACAGGGCATTAGGGAGAGGAGAGTGTGAAGCTAAAAGTAGAGACCAGGGTCTGGGACTCACAGCAGGGAGATGTAAGTCTGAATAGAGCACCTGGGACACACTCTCACAGCACCCACAGAGGGCACGAAATGAGTCCGAGGGGCGGTACAAGTCACCCTCTCCCCTGTGTTTAAGGGATGCTGACCCACAGAAGCTGGACAGGATTAGAGCTGCTCTGAGGCGTGCTCACAGACTGAATACCATTCTCAGAGAACAGGAATCAGAATGAAGGCCTGTCTGAGGTTCTCTGGCAGAGGGAAGGGGAAGGGATAAGGAGGACAGACACATGCAGTCCTCAACAGTCGTCTGTGTTCGCCACCTGCTAGTCTGGTGGTTAAGCTTGTAGCTCTGACATTAGACCACCCTTTTTCAAAGGTCACCAGCTAGTTGTGCTTATCTATTATTACCTACGTGGTTCTTAAGAAATAATCCATTATTGGACTACATGGGCTCAGCTGGGTGGTTCTTGGGTCTCTTGTGGTTGTTGACATATGGTGTCTGGCCCTGGAGTCAACTGAAGGCTCAACTTGGCTGCATGTCCAAGATGGAGGCTTTACTCACTCACCTGGTACCTCAGTGAGGATGGCTGCCGTGGCTAAGGCCTGGATGAGCATCATTCCTTTCCGACCTAGCTTCTCTGTGTGGCTAGCTTGGACTTCCTCACAGCATGTCAGTGTTGAAGTAGCTGGACTTCTCACTACTGGCTGCCCTCCCTGAAGGACGTATTCTAGGTGGCTTGAACAGACACTGTAAGGCTTCTTGTGATCTAACTATCAGTGTCACAACAGCCGCTCTTCTGCAGCTCTCCTGCTGGTCAAAAGCAAGTCAGACCCAGCCTAGGTTCAAGAGGCTGCATCCACACAGTGGTGTACACACCGATGGGGCCATTTTGAAGACTAGTTACCACATAACATACCAGCTGTGTGAATAATAGACAAAATGTAGAACACTCCAAGCCTTGGATTCCTCAGCTGTGGAATGGGAAACTATAATGCCTAGCTTCCCAGGATTGCTTACATATTAACATATAGATGCCACAGGATTCCCATAGTGACCGGCACGATGGAGGGGTTCAAACACAGTTGGCGCTTTTGCACTGTCTTGGCTGAGCATTTGATTTTCTCTCTAGTATTTTAATACATCTGTGTCTTGTTATCCTAGCCAGGCTGTAAGCTCTTTGAGGTCAAAGATTATCTTATAGCTTTCTTTAAAAATTTCTTTTCGTTACCCTCTATAAATACTGAAAGAATCTGAGTAGTAAAAAAGAGAGAAGAGAGCTGGGGACCCTGCAAACAAGCTTGGGCATCTTACAATTTTCTCTAGGCTCAGCAGAGCACCCAAGCTCTTGGAGATCTGACCTTTGCCTTTTCTGGAAAAAAACTAATAAGTTATCCTAGATTGTAGAGGGGGCATTATTAATCTAGTTAATAGATTGCACTGTTTTTATGAGGGCTTTAGCCCATTAATTGTTTCCATGCGAATGGAAGCCGTTAATTACAAATTAATCTTATCTTTTTGTTAAGGCAGGGCCATCAGTGCCTCCACTTGGCAATACTTGTTGGCACTTGATTTGAATCAATGCTTATACTTGAAAGTAATAAAACTGCATTTCTTTAAAGATAGTTAATAAATCAGATCTTCATTAATGCAGATAGGCCAGACCCCCTACTTGTCTAACTTAATGAGGTTCTAATTCATTACTGTGATTCATGTGTCCCCCCCTGAGGATGGTGGCCAATAGGGCAGGGCACATAGTAGGCAGTTCATAAATTCTGTATTTTCCAGGTTCTCCCACAGTGGGAGGCTGTCCACTAGTCTTTCTCTGGATCATGGAGCATCATTTAGGTCCTCACCAGCCTCCGTATCATTTTCCAGATGGTCTTATGGGACCTCAAAGTGGAAATATGACCTCCTAGCGAGGGCCAGAGCTGGGAGGTCTGTCTTCCTTAATTAAGAAAATAAGGGTGGGGGGCATCAGAAGCATGTTGGGTTAGTGTGATGGCATATTTAACTGGTGTTTGGACTCTGTTTGTGGCTGAAACAGTTGGATGGGGACTGTCTGCTCTCTTTGAGCCATCTACCTGAGCATGGTGTATATGCAAACAGGCAAGGGGACCCAGATTTTTCCCTGGGACCCATTAGAGATCCATTTCCCAGTGATCGCTCTAAACCATTTCTCAGTCTGTTTCTTTTTGTGGGCAGGTTTCCCTTTGTCGGTGAACTGGTTATTTCTCATCATATTTATTGCCAGCCTGGGACTGAGCCTCCACCTACCTCCTTCCAGCTACTGGGATCTCAGGAGCCAAGCCCTGGCTTCCTTGGTTTAAGGAACAAGTGCGGGCCAGCAGGGGCCGGGGGCTTGCCCATGCTTGCCCATCCCTCCCCATCCCACCCACCGGCCTGGCACCCCGAGGGGTCCAGAAGCACAACCAAAATATGGGGTGGGGTCTGCAAAAGTGGGTGAGAAAAGGGAGACATGGCTTCTGTTTTAGATCTGGGGAGCCGGCAGCGTGATGAAACGCTTCCCTCCGTGCGGCTGAATTCATTTCTTTAAAGTTCCACTGTGCACAGAACCATTTGTTTCCACATTGTTTTTATTAAACAAGAAAGGCGAGCTTTATTACTGCGCAAATGAAAGCAGCCGGCAAAGACAGATACTTCCCAGATTCTTATTAATCTCCAAGAGTTATGGGGCCTCTGAAGTCCCACAGAAATTAACATACTCCATAGAATTCTCTAAGCAAGTCGCCCGGTGCTGCTCCTCTCCCCTGCGGGCAGTGATCGCTGCCCTGCCCCAGCCAATCCGGGGAGGCTCTCTGGACCTATCCGCGGCTCCCACCCTCCTATGCTCTCACATGACACCCACCATTTCTTGGGTTGCATGTGTGCTAACCTCATGCTTCAGTGCACAGTCCTGGATTGATTTGTACACCTATTCTGGGCATTGTCTGGAAATGTGGATTTAGGTGTCGTTCAATTCACTTCCATACACAATTAAATATGTATGGATTATTTACTATTGTAGTATGGGAGAGTCTTGACATCTGTGAGATTATATCCTGAGGCCTCTGTGAATCTCAAACGCATGAAAAACACAGTCATGTATAATTCTCTCTCTCTAGAAATGCAATACAGCGATCACTCATTCATTCTACAAATATTTACTCAGCACCGTCCATGAGTTGGCCAGAGTACTCTTTACCCTCAGATGGGGAGGCTGGGAAGTTTGAGAGAGAGTTTGAATGAAGGAATGACAGGATCTGTCTTATGATTTTAAGTACAGTAGCCACTGTGTTAAGAACAGACCCTAGGGGTCAAAGACTAGAAGTAAGCCAACTCGTTCAGAGGATGTTGCAACAGCCCAAAGGAGAAGGGGTAGAATAGGGTAAGCACGTGGTGGCAAGCAGAGGAATTCAAGACATGGTAGGAAGATACAGATGACACACATAGGGACTGCCGTTGCTCCTTCAGATTCCTCGTTGGGGTGAAGGGGCCTCTGCACGGGGGAGAACTGCTGTGCTTGTGGGAGGGCGGATGCTGGACAGTCAGCTAGACTCCCTCACCAGGTGCATCACTCACCCGGCCTTACTGGGCCCTGAATGGAAATCAAATCCCAGCAAAGTGCTGGCTTCCTGTTATGTCCTAGGATGTTGGGGTCCTTTCAGGCTGTCAAACATGGCATAGTAGAATCTGTGAATATGAGGGTCTGCTATATCTAAGATTTGGATAGCACATATTAATTTAAGCATTTTCAAGTTGGTTTCCATTCAAGAAGTAAAGTAGCTCAAGTGCTAATTTATAGGTGAGAAGCAAAGGCTTTGAGAATGTAGGTGAAGTTTTTCAAAGTTACAAGGTAATTAGGTCTCAGGTTAAAGCCTGTCTCTCCTGCATCCAAGTGTAGCTTTTCCCATGGTTACGATGTGTGAACTTCTTTCTGTGACCCTGCTCTGCCCCGTGTGGGCATTGGTGAGAAGGATAAAGCAATGCCACGGGAGATCTGGTCCTTGTCCTAGAGGAGCTAAGAGTTTCCTTATGGGTAAGACTCATACACACGCAAATCTTAAGAAGGAATGTGTTCCAGAATGGCACCATTTAGAGTTTAAAGCAGTGTTTGATCAGATGGTAGGGTTGGGGTTATGACTATAGGTACCCCCAGCCCTTAAGAAGTTCATCCCCATGGAATGTTCCATGACAGAGGTTCCAAGGGGAGGTGTCTATAGGATTAGGTTGTGTCTATATGTTTGCCAGCCAGTCAATGTGGTTTCACAGTTTTTGCTCTCTCATCTCATGTTCCATCCTTCCTACCCAAACCATTTGGCTCAAGGGAAGCCATTGACCATAGATCATTCGAGATAGAAACCAATCCAGAGCATTGTGAGGACTCCCCAGAGGGGCTCTGAGAGATCCCACTTGTAAAGATGGGGAGGGTGCCAGGGCACAGGTTAATTAAAAAGAGCCAGTCTGGCTCCTTCCAGGTAGAGCCCAGGAACAGAAGGGGGGCTTCTCATCCTGCTCCGGGGTGGCTGCCTGGTGCTGTTGTTTCCTTTGAAATGGTCCCCCTTGCTGGAGAGCACATCAGACCCTGAGCTCTGTGCAGTACAAATTGGAGTGGGAGTCAGAAAGTTTAGGACCCCTCTGTCCCTGTGCCTGGCACTCCAAATGAAGGCTGAGCCAATGCTAAGTTTCTAATAGCTCTCTGCTTCCCTCTGTCTGGGGGGCTGAAAAGAAATGAGGTGTGTGACCTGTAGGCACTTTGGCCCTGCAGTCTTAACCTTTGGCCCAATGCATGGCTGTCCATCAATACATATATTATCCAGGATGAACACGTGGAGGCCCCTTTCTCAGGCATTGTCACAGTTTGGGAATGAGATGATCAGAGTCTTTCCAGGGGAGCATCATGGAGGAGATTGGGGGCTGGCATGAGGGGAGGTTCCTGGCGCAGGGTTCTGTTGGTGAGTGCAAGTCTGGGTGGGATACATGGTGTGTGTGTGTGTGTGTGTGTGACTGGTGGCTGAAGCAGCATTAGGATTCCTACGGGATCCCAAAAACCAAGCAAGATTCTAGAGATCGTTTGAAGAGGAAGACCTCAGAGACCAGTTCTCTCTTCCTACATTAAGCACATCCCCAAGCCCTCTGAGTCTTGGGGCATAATCAATTGTAGCTAGTGGATTGGCCAGGAAGGACTATCCGACAGTGACATTTGCATATGCGGCCTGACATTTTCCTTCTCAGTGATTCAATTTTTTTTCTCTTCATTTTTGCTTATTGTTATAGTCCCTCCTGTGCATTTAGGTCGTCCATGAATACAGGCAACTCAGCTAGTCATGCAGGCATTCTCTCTCTCTCAGTGCTGGTTGTTTCCCCAAGGCCCCCTCTTCTCTTCCCTTTTCTTGTTCTCACATGAGGGCACCACACCAGTGTGGTGCGGCCTGATTCAGCAGATGGGTTTCCTGAGAAGGACTCCCCTCTGCCTCAGGTACACTCTGCTCCCCAGTGGTGAGAGTATATGCATATGGGGTTCCAGCCCTGGTGCAGGAAGGAGAGGGCACTTGGAAAAGGCCAGAATGATGGGGACTCATGCCCCATAAGAGAGACTGGAGAGAAATGTGGGCTCAGCTGGCCCTCCCGGAGCCCAGTCTCGGTACCGGACCTACCTCTGTAACTTCTCCCTGCACAGGACTGCTGAGAGGGAGACAGAGATGGGGATGGAGGTAGCGGTGCCATAGCTAGAGAGGAGGAAATAGGGAGGAGGAGGGGAGGGAGGAGGAGGAGAAGAAGATGGAGAAGGGCATGGGGAAGAAGGGGAAATGGAGGGGAAGGGAGAGGAGAGGGAAGAAGACATCTGGAAAATGCTCTGAACCTAGAATCAGAACTTGTGGCTTGAAATCCAAATTCCATATGTACTAATGTTCAAAGAACTAAACAAATTGCTTCTCTCTCTGAGCTTGAATTCTTCCCTGTGGCATGAAGCATCATATCATATCCTGCCAATCCAGCAGATCAGTTGTGAAAATCAAATGAGATGATATATGTGGCATAGCGTTAAAGTCTGCTAATGCAAATAAATGCATGTGGGTGTGTGTGCAACGCACACGTATGTGTGTGTGCCCCTGCTCCTGATCGGCACGTCATTATAATTGTAGCATCATCCTCTGCAGGTGCCACATTGACTTCTGCACCTTTGCCCTCGCCAGTACCATCCGGGATAATCTTGCCATTTCTAACCATTGCCATATGCATTGATCAGAACCACTTCTCCAGCATCTGCTAACTAACTCCTCTGGCTCGGAGGTATTCCGTCATTGCCCATTTACCGCCCATACCTCCTTTCTCTGGATTGCGAGCCCGGTGATGGGAGAGAACTTCTCAGGAAGGGCGGCTCCCCAGCCCTGCCCTGTCCTCCTGTCTACTTGTCCGCTGGAATTGTGCAGTTTTAAATGTGAGCACGGGAAGGATGCTGTTATTGGCACATTTGGCATCTGTGGTATTTTTACATAGTGCCCCATGGTGTGGGTGAGCATGTGTGCAAAGAGGGCAAAGACAGGTTTCTTGTTGGGCCAAGCTAATAATGGATGGCAGACACAGGGCAGGGCAGTGCTTCCCACTTCTGTCCCGGCCTCCGATGGAGAGCGGGGCCTACAGGGCAGCTTCCTGCCTTTGCTCCAGAGACAACAGCGGCAGATTGGAAGCCCAAAGCTGTCGTAGCAAGTCAGGCTATTTTGAGAGGTGTTTCTTGACTGTTTAAGAAATAGTGGCTGAGAGAACAGAAGGGAACACCTTTCAATCCCCTGTTTACTGCCTTTCAGGGACCACAGGCCATGGTGGCACGCCTCAGATCCTGGGACAGCGACGTGGAGGTGGGGGACGTGTGGTGACATCATTACGTATTGGCTTTGCTTCGGCGTTTGCCGTACTGCACTCAGGCGAGGAGGGAGCTCAGCCCGGGCTGAGCTCTGGGCCTGTCAGGAGCCCAACTACTCTGGACTAGTGGCTGTGCCCTCTGATTTGATCTCAAGCACACCCTAGAACTTTCTCTAGTTAGTCTCTCTCTGTGTGTCTTGTAGTCCCAAGCAGTTTCTAACAGCCTTAAGGGTGGAGCCTATGAAATACTGTCCTGAAACCCATAGCCCTAGCGTATGTGAAGTCTTCTCTGGCAGCCCAGTGAACTGATACGCACACGGAAGGGCCATACTAGAAACATACAACACAGGCACTTGGCCAGGCGCCAAGGATTTTACACACATCACTCCATTTAATTACCATAAGAGCGCTGTGTGGTACATACCCTGATGAGCCCCAATTTATAAAGGAGGGCAGGAAGGCAAAGGGAGATGGAGTAACTTCATGAGGGTCACAGAGCTGAAGAAAGAGAAAGCCAGGTGTGAACCCAGGTAACCCGGCTCCAGCATCCCTGCTGTTAAGCACTGAACCGGGCTTTCGTGCTGAGTCGCGTCGGTGTGCATGTGTATGTGTGCACGGGCCGGTGCGGGGTGGAGGGCCTGTGTTAGTGTGGTGGTCGGAGAACTTTGACAGGAAGGACAGAAGCCATATAAGGGAGAAATCCTGGTGGGCTTTGAGGAAAAACCTTTTTTTTTCAAAGTGTGTATCCCTCTAACAACTTAGCCAATTCCCACAAATAGGAATATTCCTAAAATAGACCATTTCTTCATATGCTATGTTTGCATCAACCTTATCCCAGTCTTATTTTTAGAACTTTAAGTAATCCTTACTTTCTATTTGTTGTCTATGTTTTGAATTCTCTCAGAAAGTTCTTTCTGAGACTGCTCCTCTCTTGGGCCCACCGGAAGCGGCTGGGCATGCAGGCTGTGATGCTGAGGGCAGCAGGAAGGGACCCTGAATAACATGGCTGCTGTTAAGCCTCTGTTAGCTTCCTTTCCATGCAAATTAACCGTGTGTATTCAGAACTGTGAGAAATGTGGGAGCTCCTATTCTCCTATTCTCCTTTTATCTCCCATACCTCCCTGCACAGGGGCTGATATATGGTTGATATTTAATCCCCATTGTTTATCAGTTATAAACTCACAACCAGAAGCAATGGCCTCTGCTTGGAGCCATCTCCAAGCTGGATTTGGTTCATGGGCAAGGGTTAGGTTTGCTCAGGGACCAGTCGGGGTGGACTCCAGAGATAACTTCTCAGCTTAAGCTTTCTGTGGACTCATCCTCATTGAGGATGATGCCATTTCCAGAAAACAAATGTTCTTGTGGCCTATTGCATTTGTTATCAGACACTCTTATCAGTTGCAACACGAATACGAGACATGTTTTCTCAGCTGGAGGGATGTTGTCTTAGGGGAGAAGTTTCATATAATAAAAGTTCAGGAAACCCAGGGATATGATTTAGAAGCGATTCACTAGGTCAGAGACACAGTTAAATCAGAAATGTGGCAAGGGGAGAGAAGAGAAATCTGGAACTGTTAGTTATTTTGTCTACAAATCAAGGCAGGGTAAACTTCCTCACTTTTAACTTCCATTGAAACAATGACCATAAACAATGTGCAATGCTAAAAACTAATTAAATGGCTACCCTAAATCAACAAAAAAGGGTAAATTGAATTTTAAGCTACATTTGCTCCTGTGAGATGTGTGTGGGGCAGTGTGAGGGGAAGTGTGCTTCTCCTTGTTTGGGGCCTGTCCCAGTGCTGACAATTCTAGGTCGGGCTTGGCTGATAGTGAGTGGATAAGCCTGTCTCCATGATCCCAGCTGGCTTTAGATCTGACTGAGCAACCCTCTGGGTGTCCGCTCATCATCATGCATTCCTGAAAGCCATTTGTCCAGCTAAAAAGTTCTTTTTTTTCCTGCTTAGCTAAATTCTACTCATCCTTATAATGCTGTCTGTTCTTTCGTCCAGTTTGCCCGGTGATCCTTCAGCATTAAGGGACAGATATTTCAATGACTGTCTCACTTACTGAGCACTGGTTACACCCAGCTTCATGAAAGCTATTCATCCCAGTCTTACCATTCTTATCAGATTCCTTGTCCGCCCCTCCCCCATCCACCCCCTGCACCCCATGCTAATCAGGAAGGGCTAGCCTTTGCAGGAACAAAAGATTCCCAAACGCAAGTGGCTCAGCACTACAAAGTTTCATGCTCTTGTTCAAGGATCCAAGCCAAACGGGTCTCATCCATCCAGTAATTGTGCTCCAGAGCACAAAGCCTCCTTGGTCACCATCACCATCAATGCTATCACAGGAGTAGATAGCATTTTCCATGGACTCATCCTGGATGTGAAACGTATCCTTCTTGCTCACATTTCATCAGCCAGTTAGTCACACAGCCATGCATCTGCAGGGCAGTCGGAAAGCACAGTTTTCCAGGTGTCTGGAAGGGGAGAAGAACTTTATATTGGGGGGGCACTATGATGCGACGGCATCCCCAACTACACAATACATTTGTAAGAGAAGATTGGATATCTTGTATTTCTTAGCATCTCCCATGATGTTTTAGATCAAATAGGCTCTCAATAGGTGTTTGCTGAATAAGTGACGTCATTGGTTACCCTTAATGAAGCATTTGTGACAAGATTTAGGCTAGGCATGAGCGGAGTGGAGTGAAGACTCGTAATTTAGGTCTGGCTCGTGGTAGATCGTTCATCCACCCTACAAATACCTATTGTGTACCTAATCTGTTCCAGGCATTGTTCCAAGCATTTGTGGACAGCATACCGAAACTAGTCCTTCCAGAACTTCCATTCTGGAGAAGGAAACAGATAACAAGCAGTAATATAACAAATCAGGAAACTAAATAGTATGATAGAATGTCATGTGCTGTGGGAATAGAAGAAAAGCAGAATTCAGTGAGGGATATAGAGATGGTGGGGGTTGGGAGGAAAGCAGTTTTCAGTAGTGGGGTCAGGGCAGGCTTCATTGAAATGGCATTGGAAAATAGGTGAGATAGTGAGCCATAGCAAGCCTTTGGGGGGAAAGCACCCTGGAGGAGGGAACATCCTTTGCTAAAGCCTTTAAGATGTGGCATATTTAAAGAACAGCATGGGGGTGCCTGAGTGGCTCAGTGGGTTAAAGCCTCTGCCTTTGGCTCAGGTCATGATCCCAGGGTCTTGGGATCGAGCCCCGGGATCGGGCCCCGGGATCGGGCGCTCTGCTCAGCGGGGAGTCTGCTTCCCTTCCTCTCTCTCTGCCTGCTTCTGCCTACTTGTGATCTCTGTCTGTCAAATAAATAAAATCTTTACAAAGAAAGAAAGAACAGCATGGCTGGAGTGAGACTGTGATCAAGGGAAGATGAGTTTAGAAAGGAGATGTGGACCACTGCATGAGGGCTTATAGGCCATTGCAAGAATTCTTTTTGCCCTGAGTGAAATGGGAAGTCCCATTGAAGAGTTTTGGTGCTAATACATATACATATAATACATATGTGTGATACGTATACATATATTTGAACCCAAAGAGGAAAACTGAGATCATTATCTCATTTGCATACAAAGGGACATTTCTTGGCCCTTCTTATAATGCCTTGTGTTTGTCGTTTCAGAGAACTTTCTGATGGACTGTACTGTAAAACAACAATTATAATATAGAAGGGGTTCCTGCTACTCTCATCTCCCTCTTGTATGTCCCCTTTATGGGGGACACTGGGGCAGACTCTAGATGGAAATTGTACCTAGAGTCCCATGGCCCAGCTTCCCAAGGGTTGGGCCTTTGGGGGATTGGGATTCTCTCTTTCCAGCCTCCCAAGCAGTCATACCACCAGGTCTTAGAGAAAGAAACTTAATCAACAGAGTCAAATGGGTGGTGAGATGAGTTCCACATAATTCCCACTCTCATCGAATCTAAGCATCTCTTAATAAAACTCACAGTTGTTGTGGGGAAGGGATATGGGACTCCAGCGTCTCCAGCCCGCTGAGCCACCACCTGCTCCCGGCAGGCGCTGCACCGTTAATCCCCGGAGCATCGTTGCTTCTTTCCCAGCCTGCTTTCCCTTCCAGGAAGAAAACAACCACTGGGTTGTGAGCTGTAGCAGTCTGTCTCTCGGTGCTGTCAGAGCCTCTGTGGCTGCTGCCTGCGTCATGCCATCAGGGACCCTAGGGTGAGGACCACTGCTCCCAGCATTCTTAGGGGATTTTCTTTTTAACTGACTGATGCCACACTTGCTCGTTTTCATGGCCCCAGGCTTGCTGATATTAGGCCTGCTTCTCTTACCCAGGCCAGGCTTTAGTTTTTAACATTTCTATTACTGTCACGTGATGGTGATTTTTGGATACAAGACCAAGACTTATTAAGAGGGCTTCATGATCATCTCTTAGTTTGCTTTTGGACACAGGATCTTGAAATCTCCACATCTTTCCAGCTCTGCTCCGACTCTGCCCAGGTGGGCTCTCCTTGGTCTTCCTAGTGTGTCCCCAACAACTGTTAAACAGTCAACAACGATCACCTCCTCCCAGTTAGGTGTCCAGCCTTTTCTGAGAATATTAACTCTTTATCTGATGGATATGTTGACACATTCCCTTGCTTGGCTCTTTCTCTTTGCTAATTGTGCGGATTACACTCCATGAGCTACCCCTACCCCATCCATTTCTGCCTTTACTGTCCCGCTAGCTGCCCTGGGATGTGAACAGCTGCAGACTGCCTCCCCCAGGCTCCCTTGCAGTCCTCGGAATGCCTTTCTGTGTGAATCATCAATGGGAGCCACTGGCGGGATGCTGGGGTGGGAGGGAGAGCGAGGTCAGGGTGTCTACTCTGCTCTCTCACTTTGGACAACGGCTCTGGCTGTTTTTCCACTCTACCTGTCTGGTGGGTCCTCCTCCAGGACAGTAGCTCCTACTAGGTTCTGCTAACATCATTTCCTCCATTCGCTGGCCCCTCAGGCCCCTGAAGTTCTAAACTTTGGGTGTCTTGACATCTTTCCTTGGCTTCCTTAAATCTGCTTCTCACCCCCTCACTAAATTATTTTCAAAGCCCTAGCATGGGTGTGTTCCATTTCCTGCTGGGCCCTCACCAATACACCAATAACTGTTCTCTCTGAAGGCAGGGACAGGATTTGGCTTCGGTATTGGGGCTTCCCACTGTCACCTCTCTCAAGGTTTCTATCCTCATCTCTTTTTGCTTGACAGTTTGCATAAGTGACTTCAGGCACGGTCAGCCTCAGAGTTGAAGGTGAAGGTCATCTACCGACTGAGGGCACTGCTGTGGCCCTCTGGCAGTGGTAGTTTCGGGCTGAAATGAGGAGGTGTGTTCACTGCCTCAGGTGAGTCCCCAGACCAGCTGGGGATATAAGAAAGCAAATACCATCAAAACAATATCAGTGATGGTCATGAAAACATGGCGATTATTGTTTATTGAGCTTTTAATATATGCCAGACTTTGGGCCATGAGAGATTTCATTAAGGAGGCAAGATTTGACCTGTGCCTTGAGGGAAAGAAATTGAGATACAGAGAGGAAGAGGAAAAGGGAGATGAGGACACCAATGGCAGTGCTCTATTTAGAAGTAGTGACTCCTGTTCAGAAGTAGGAACTCAGGAAGAGGCTGCCCATGCCACATGAGTCTCCCTAAGGCCTTGGGCTCCCGTGGGCTGGACTGCCCTGGGCTGGGATCTAAGACATAGCTGTGGAGTTTAGCTTCCCTAGGGCACGGCTGCCTGAACTGAAAAGCTCTACATAGCTCTTCATTAGATCACGCTTGGATTTCCTGTTTAGAATGAGGGCCGTGAGCTTCTGCTTAGCCTCCCTGCTCGTTTTGTGTTGATCCGATGGGGACATGTGCTCTTGTGACCACACTCAAGAACTTATCAATCATCTGTCAAGCCATCCTTTGTCTATGCATCTACTTACTCGCTTAGGTCCATGCACTTATCTGCTTTATTCCTATCTGCACCCACGGTATAGCCACACCAAACCATCCCACAAATCCTTAGCTGTGGGCTCAGTGGTGCACCGGTACTGAAGCTGGTGGACACGCTGAAGAAAATGCCCGCACAGTCGTGCCAGGGGGGGAGCCACAACCTCACCAGGTTCTCAGCCTCCCTGAGAACTGCTTTGTATATCTATGATACCCTCTCCTTCCTAGCGATTGTCATTGCAGGCTCTCCTCATGCTTCTTTAGACATGAGCTGCCCGCTCCCGCCTCTGACCCTCTCACGCCCCCACACCTCAGCTATCCTCACTGCTTTCTCCATCCTTCTGGGCTAGTTTCTTCCAGGCCCTGTTGCGTCTCTACGCTATTCGTGTGGATAGTTCGCCTCTCTTCCTTTACTTTGTCTATACTCTGGGGTTTGCCCTCTCATTGCTTCTCTGTCGTCTACACTGCTGTGGTCTCCCCATACCAATCCATGGAAAGACACGTGGATTTTCCAACGGCCTCCAGATGACCAAACCTGAAGGACTTTTTTTTTTTTTGGCTCTTAGCTTGCTTTCTTCATCATCTGGCACTGATGTCGTTCTTCCTGCGGGATTTGGTAAGCATCTTTCCTCCTGTCATCTCCAGGCTCCCTTTCATCTGCTAACCACTGTCTATAATCTCTTTCACTCCCTGTTCTTCCTTTTCTCCTTTCCTAGCTCAACTCCTAAATTCACCCTCCTCTTTCTCAGTCATGGAGTAACTGCCATAGGGGTTAGAAGTATGGACTCTAGGACCCAGTTGCTGTGGGTTTGACTGTTTGAATCTTGGGCCCACTGTTTCCTAAATGGACAATTTCTCATGCTTTGCTGTGGCTCCACATTGGAATAGAGCCTTTCATACAGTTAATGTTTAATAAACATGCATTATTATTCACCCAGTCGTCCCATGCACAAACCTAGAAGTCATTCCAGACTTCTCCTTCCTCATCTAATCCAGCAGCAAGGATCTTGACCTTCTAGTTGCTTGTTGGAACTGCTTGTTTCTTGTGTTCTTCAAGCTGCCTGAGCTCAGAGGCTCATGTGGGGTTTGATTCTTAACTGTCCTATTTGTTTACAGCTTTACCCTCCTTGATCCAATTTTACATTGCAGCCACAATAATTTTGTAACAAACAATTATGACCTTACCTATGCTTCAAATCCTACCGGAGTTGCCACTGTCTTTGGAACAGTGTCCAAATCCCTTGGCATGTAGGAAGGATCTGCTTTCTCCTTCTTTCCAATCATACTTCTTACCTCTTGCAAGTTTCCCAAAATCCATTCCATGACCCAGTCATCTAGTATCTTGAAAATGCTCACTAGACTTGGGTCCAGAACTTCTGGATGGGACTTACTGACATTGGATGTTCTCAGACTCTACATATTTGACAAGTGCCTACCACCCTGTAAGTGTCGAATGCACTTAAAAAACTGGAAATTGGGTTTTCCACATATAGTATCATATCATCTGCGAAGAGTGATAATTTGACTTCTTCTTTGCCGATTTGGATGCCTTTAATTTCCTTTTGTTGTCTGATTGCTGAGGCTAGGACCTCTAGTACGATGTTGAATAGCAGTGGTGATAATGGACATCCCTGCCGTGTTCCTGACCTTAGCGGAAAAGCTTTCAGTTTTTCTCCATTGAGAATGATATTTGCGGTGGGTTTTTCATAGATGGCTTTGATGATATTGAGGTATGTGCCCTCTATCCCTACACTTTGAAGAGTTTTGATCAGGAAGGGATGTTGTACTTTGTCAAATGCTTTTTCAGCATCTATTGAGAGTATCATATGGTTCTTGTTCTTACTTTTATTGATGTGTTGTATCACATTGACTGATTTGCGGCTGATATGCAACATGGAGGCTTAAGTGGGTAGAAGAATAAATGAAACAAGATGGGATTGGGAGGGAGACAAACCATAAGTGACGCTTAATCTCACAAAACAAACTGAGGGTTGCCGGGGGGAGGGGGTTTGGGAGAAGGGGGTGGGATTATGGACATTGGGGAGGGTATGTGATTTGGTGAGTGCTGTGAAGTGTGTAAACCTGGTGATTCACAGACCTGTACCCCTGGGGATAAAAATATATGTTTATAAAAAATAAAAAATTAAAAAAAAAAACTGGAAATTGTTGCTTTGGAAAATAAAACAAAACAGTGCCCAGTCCTTACTCTTAATAAAGAGGTCAAAATGAAGTTAATCAGGGGCACCTGGGTGGCTCAGTCGGGTGAATTTCTGCTTCGGCTCAGGTCAGGATCCTAGGTTCCTGAGATGGAGCCCTGCATCGGGCTCCTTGTTCAGTGGGAAGTCTGCTTTCCCCTCTGCCTCTGCTGCTCCCCCTGCTTGTACTCTCATTCTCTCTCTATGAAATAAATAAAATCTTGGCAAAGAAATGAAGTTGATCAGTGGCTAGGTGATGTAATCCTGGCCAAGAATGCCACAGGAAGGAGATTACATGAAGGTGCTTGTTTTTCATGTCTTTGCCTACTTTTGCCCACTATTTCTTCAGTACATCACTCACCATGCTTATTTTTTCCTAGCTTATGGAGAGGAGTGTGCCTTTGTACATGCTTTTGTGAAATGTGGGAGGAAGGATTCACCCCATTCATTCTCCATGGACATGAAGAACTTTCTTCCTCACCATACCTGAACCAAGACCTGTGTCCTCACAAAGCAAACACCTTTTATTTAACTCTTGGATTTCTTTTGCATGCATCTCAGCTGGATCAGGGTATAAGCTTCGTGGAAGGAGACATAGGAACTCCATCTGAGTCCAAGGGGAAAATGAGGAGAAATAATGACTAGTGTTGGGATCAGAGTTCCTGGGATCTAACTTCAGCAAATCAATGCATTCTCTTGGCCAAGTTATAGATCCTTTGGGTATCACACTTGGCACCTTTAAAGTGGGTTGGGAAAAATGATTATCAAATTAGTAGCATTAGTGTACCTTCTTCATAGGATCAATAGGAGACTCCAGTAGGTTATGAGCTGTGACAACACCTTTAAATCTTAAAATACCATGATGCAAAAATGGATTACCGAGACTTGGAAATGTCATCTGACCCTCTGCTTGTTAGATTTTATAAATGATATTTTTCTTCCAAATGTGAGGTGGGTCTTGAGTGTGGGTGGCGGTAGGGGTAGGGGTGGCTTAATATCTGAGGAAGGATCACGAAAGGTCCGCCTTTTGAAATGAACGTTAAGAGCAGGAGGAGCCTCTTACATGAACCATCTTCTCAATATTCTTCCTTCATGAATGACCCAAACCACATCCTTGCCAGCTTTTTTCTCTTTTGGAGAAAACTGAACTTCTACAAATCTTATAATTAATTTTCTTTGAACACCACATTTAACATACTTGCTGAAAAATCTCCAGCAGGGATTTTTCCCACCTTTGTCCCCATGCACCTCTTAAACCTTGGTTCCCACTGGTTCCTAAAGCCCATCTCCATTACAGCCCAACGGGTCTGATCGCTCTTGGACCCCTGGTGCATTGCTTATTGGGTTTTGTGCAGACCAGCATATGGTAGGGAATTCCAGGACACATTTCTTCAGAGGTGAAATATATCACTTCGCTAGGGTCAAAGAATTCCTTTTGAGTAAATTCTTAGTACCACTTTGGAATGTTGAGCCCAGAGTGGCCAGTTAGATGTCTCTTGGGATGCAAGCAGAGCTCAGCTCCCCGTCAATAAAATCCAAACAAAGGCAGCCAGTTTTTAACTGCATCTCTTGCTAACCCTCGGTTCTCTGTCTCCTCTTCTTCTTCCTCCTTTCTGGCCTCACACACCAAGCAGGGCCAGGTATTATTCCAGTAAACTTGGGTAACAATAGATATGATTGTCAGCCTCCCTGGGGCTGGCTAGGTTTTTATGAAATTAGACATATTTGTCTTGATGTTTAGGAGCGAGCATGAAATTCAAATCTGTGTGTTGGCATTCTGCGGGCCGGGCCTTTAATATTCAATGACATAACTTCATTGCGGTTTTGACAACACTATATAGAAGTTGTGCTTACCATTGAAAATTAAAGCCACTGAAAGCGTTGACAACAGCAAAATTGTGAATGCTTCCCAGCTCCTGAAGTGATTGCTATTCCAGTTTGTCTAGAAGTGCTTATTGTGTTTGTAATGCCGTCAGTTCCACTTAAAGACGACTTGAAGTCGATGCCATACAGGTAAGTACCAAAGAAATCTCCGTCTTCTCTCCTCTCTTCACTCCTCCATTGCCTCCCACACAATTTTTCCACTGAGGGTCTATTTGCATTTGGTTATAGAGCTCCCGAAACCCTCAACTTCTGAGCCAGTTGATTGCATTTCCCTTTCAAGTTCTCAGGTTAACCAGACTTTCATTTTTTCCTTTTGTTCATTTCCCTTTTCTTCTTTTTCTTTTTCTCCCACGTGAGTATCAAGGAAATTGAGTTTTAGCGACTTACTGAACAAATCCCCTGAGCGTGTGAATCACCTCCTCTTGTGTGTAAAGCAAATCTTGGTTCGGGGTGTGGGGGGGGGGTTGGTGAGGAGGCTTTGGTATCTGAGGCAGGATTATGAGAAACTATCCTTTGAAACCAATGCTAAGAGTAGGGAGAGGCTACTCTATTAACTGTGACTACATGTTAGGTTCTTAGGATGTTGAAAGATGGTAAAAAGAAAAAATAATAATTTAGTAACGGTCAGCGTGGCTGTTGGTGGTGGTATTAGAGCTAATGAACTAGCAGAGAACTCTGACAGCTTTGGTCTTAGGTTCATTGCTGGTTTGGTCTTTGAAGGAGATTTCCATCCTGTGCCACAGTCGATATAGGATGATTTTATCAGGAAAAATTCTTTATATAAGCCTTTCCTCCTCAAGCAGGGTGAGAACCTTGGAATGTAAAAGGAGAGTGGGTAGCACTGTCTGGGGGCACTGAGAGCAGTGATCCTGGAGGGGCCGTTGTGGCAGGTGGAGGGGGAATACTTGCAGGAAGGGCCCAGCATGAGAGAGAAGCTGTGTGGGTACCCCATCGGCAGATCTGGGGAGCCAGTGTGGAGGCAACCCCCAGGCTCCAGTCCACTTTCCTCAGTACACTCCTGGTTATAATCGGTCCACTTTCCCAGGCTTCCAGACCCTATGGGACAGAGGGAGGTTTCCTACTGTGGACCACAAGAATTCCTTTCTGTTTCCAAGCAGCCCTCTTGGAGTTCAGAAAATATGAACCCCATTGCCAGGGCACAGCTGCTGTGGAATAATTTGGATGGCGAGGCCCCAGGGCACAGACATCTGAACTCCATCATGGACCCGTTGTAATTCCTGAGAGCTGGCATAGTCTCTCCTGCTCCCTGAATTTTCCAGAGGACCGTGTCACTAAAGGGAGGTACCTCATCCTTAGGTAGCTTCTCAGGAGGTCCTTCTTAGAGATACCATGTTTATAACTCTTCAGCAGCCTTGACATTGAAGCATTGACAAGTTGTCCTCAGAAGCCTTCAGTCAAGTTGAAGAACATGGCTGGATTTTGTAATTTTTAAAATGTATTTAAACCAGAGAACTTTGTTTGTTTGGCTTTTGTTAGGTTTCCTAGTCTCAACCCACATCTTTCCAGTGGCCCACTTGAATTTTGGCCTCATTTTCCATATGTGTCACTCTTCTGTGATTATCCATGCGACAAGTGTTATGGTCTCTTGAGTGGATTGGAGACATGGGATGAGCACTGGTGACCATTTCCTGAGTGTCCACTATCAAATTCTTTCTTTGGTCCCTGACCTCTCTTATTTTCAAAAAAGTTGAGCTTTTGTCCAGAGCTGTGAAACATGGTATCATTTCATGGCACTTTGAATGTGACTGATTTAGATACCGAAATTTAACTTTATTTTTGTTTCCTGACATTGCTTTAAACTTTTTAAGTGGGAGCAGTTTTTCCTGTGCTGGATAAGAACTGTGGCATGTCTTATGGCTTTTCTACTTTTTTAAAGATAACTAGATAGACCTATGACCATTATTATGTTTAACAAACACAGGCTAGAGCCCATGAATGTATACCTAGTCTCATGTTACGGTCAGAACTCTGAACTGGACTTAGCATTACATATTCTTCCTTCCTTGGCTTGGACGGCTTCGGTGTGGAAGCCTGGTAAGGAAACAAGGCATAGTTCTTTGGCTCTCTCCTGTTCCCTGACTCTCTGCTATTCTCCTTTTCCACTTGGTTACTAGCTGTTATACTGATCTCACAAAATTGGAGACACAGGAGGGAGGAGAGGTGAGTGGATAAAATAGTATCTGCCTGGCAAGGATCATCATGGTCTCTGGTATTGGCCAATGAATAGAACCGATTCTTTCTCTTGAGGGTCCTTTCTTGGGATTGTTAGAGGTTCCTTGCTTGGTTCCTCTATCCTGAACATTCTGTGACCTCTGCGTGACCCCCCCTCCCCCAGTCTAATCCAGTTGACTACTTGGGACATCTTTCATTGCCACAGGCATCCAGTGGTACACCTCAAGCCTCTTTCTACTCAAGACCCTCCTTCCTCCAGACAACTCTACTGACTAGAGCCAAGAATGCCCAAAGTAGCTTCTCTCACTGGCCTATGTCTGGCCCATGAGAAGCACTTGCACATCTCTTACTTTACTCTAGGAGCGAAGGCCAGGCCTAGTGAAGCAGCCCTCACCATTGGAGTAATTGGTAACTCTGCCCTTACAGATTTCTGGGTAGGGATCAGACTCCTGGCTGCAGTCACCTTAGCCGTCTCAGATGTGAAGCTGGTGGCAGTCCTCTGTTTCAGAATTCTAAGTGCAGAAATACATTTCACATTCCTGCAAGAGGTGATGTTGGAGAACCTCTCATTAGGCATGGGGGGAGAAGGTAGCATTCTTCTGTTCTCCCTAAATCCTTGACTGAGCTGAGGAGTCTGAAAGTTGTGAAACCATGTTTGGCTTCTTTCCTTTATAAATTCTGCGAAAGGGGTCATGTTGAAAAATGAAGCAGGAAATACCCATTCTGTCTTGTTGTACATGCTTTCTTCTCACAAGGACCTTATAGTCTAGATAAAGAGCCAAAACAAAATGAGGAAAAAAATGAAAAAGCAATGAAGGAGATGTGACAAGTCAAGGACCTGCAAGTCCCAATTGTGCAGTATGGATGATTACAACTATAGTTCTGGTTGGGGTTGGGAGGGTGGTGGAAAGGGGGAAACAGGGTGGGCTCATACATGTGTGTATTCAAAGCATTCAGTTTTAGCCTTGTTGCAGTCTTTCTCCTTTTCTACTTGTAATTCAAGATTCAAACACTCTGAGATGATGAGCCAAGCTTCAAGGATTCTTCTGGCTGGGAATGGCTGGCTGAGAAAATGCATCTAGGTCCAGGGAGCTCCTGCAGGGAGGCCCCATGCATGATGAAACACATTACTTATATTAACTACCATATGCATATAAGCCTTGTCCTGTTAACCGACATGTGTTTTTGGCCGATTCCAGAGGCCTCCCGAGATGCTTGGTACATGCAGAAGAAATGAACTTGGATCAATAACATTTGCTTTGCAGAAGCCTTTAGACACCCAGTTGTTCATTCAACATATAAATATATATGCCATGCATCATATCACTCCATTCTAGGCATCGTGAAAGAAAGTGAAGTCTCTCAGGTAGCTTAAGACATAAGAGGCACATATTCAAGACGTATACCGAATACTGGGGACAGTGTAATGGCGCATGAGTGTGAGGACAGTGATTACTCGGTCAGTTTAGCAGGAGAGATGCTCCTTGCTGCCATTGTCTAGGAAAACGTCACCAGAAAATGGGAATCATTTATATCTCACTCCAGATTTCATCAGCTCACCAAGCCCTGGCTTCCTGGCTAGGCTCAGTCATGGCTTCTGGGTTCCTTGAATGCCCAGGTATTAACTTTAGTCAATGCTACCAAAGACTTTGACAGGGACTCCGAGTCACCGTTCCCAATACCTGAGAGGTCCAGCGCTTCCAGAATCTTCTGCTGTGCTCAGTAAGTACCTAGTGCATTTCCTGGCCCAGAGTAGGTCTTCCCTAAGTATTTTTGGGCTTATTGAATGAGAACCTGAGAAGGAGGGAATCTCTGGAGTCAAGTTGGTACAAGGTACCTCTGGCTTTGACCTTGACCTGGATGGAGCCCCAGAGACTGTGTTGGAAAAGACGAGGTCAAGCCTCCGGGGTGGTCTCAGCAGGACAGAGATGCTCTTAAAGGACTTCTGTCCTCTGGGTATTTTTCTCCACCTTCGTATTTTTTTTCCTTTTTTTTTTTTAGAGAGAGAGAGGGAGGGACACCAAGCGTGCGTGGGTAGAGGAGAAGGGGAGATGTGGAGGGAGAGAAAGAGAATCCTAAGCAGGCTCCAGGCCCAGGGCAGGGCCGGATATGGGGCCTGGTCTCATGACCCTGAGATCATGACCTGAGCTGAAACCAAGAGACAGACACTTAGCTGACTGCCACCCAGGCGCTCCTGCACTTTCTTATTCTTTTTTTTTTTTTTTAAAGATTTTATTTATTTATTTATTGGACAGAGAGAGATCATAAGCAGGCAGAGAGGCAGGCAGAGAGAGAGGAAGGGAAGCAGGCCCCCTGCTGAGCAGAGAGCTTGATGCGGGACTCCATCCCAGGACCCTGAGATCATGACCTGAGCTGAAGGTAGCGGCTTAACCCACTGAGCCACCCAGGCGCCCACTTTCTTATTCTTTATGCAGGTTTTGATTTGTTGTGTCTCTTAGGGGATTTGTTACCCAGCCTTTCTCCCTCTGAAGGAACATGACCTTGCTTGTTTTAAAACTCCCTTCAGACCGCCACTAGGGGCGCTTTGGATAGAGGTGGCCTTGGGGGTAGAGTGAGGGAGAACTCTAGGCTTCCCACAGCTCCTTGATCGCCAGAAGTTCCACCCTATGTATATACCAACTGTCTCTACTTGGGACTGCGGGCCATTTTCTCCATTTCTGCTTCAGCTGGGAAAGCTTCCTCCTGAGCTTTTTTCTGACATGACTTGCCTCCCTCCATGGCATGTTCTGGGGTGATCTAGGAAGTTCTTCCTCAGCATTGGGGGTTTCCCCTTCACTCTGACCTTCTTCACGACGGCACTTGTGTTCTCTCTCCCCTTCGAGTCAGCCAGTGACGTTCCTGGGTGGTGGAGGACACTTCCCACAGAGCATCTGCCTTCACTCCTGTTTGCAGAAGGAAGCAAACTGTTCTCATCAGAGGTTGGGGGCCCCCTGTGAGCAGCTGGAGCGCCCTCAGGTCCCCATAGTCACATCGTCGGGTGACTCCCCATGCACTCACGCCCAAGAGCACCAGAGACAAGCTCTGCACTGGGCCGACTTGGCTTCCCTCCTCGCTCCACCAGTCTGGAGGTTTCTGAGGTTACAGGCTGAATCTACTGTTTAATTTCTAACCTCCCATGGCTCTCAATTTAGGGCTCGCCTATGGGGTCCAAGCACTCAATTAGGGCAGGCATTAAAGGCCGGGGCTGCTTTTAGAGCAAGCGGGGAGGTGGCAGCCTGTCCCCAATCCAGGAGACTTTCATTGTCCGTGACAGCCTCCTTCAAGGTTTCTTTATCGTATCGCAACTCGGTTCTTGGGGTAAAGGCATGGCAAAAGTGAAGTAACATTCCTGAAAGCAACACTGGGACATGGGCTGAGCCTTGAAGAAATGGGGCAGTTAGGGGAGAAGCGCCCAGGATGGAGGAAAGGGAGGCTAATGGTGGAATTGAAAACAACAAAGAAAGTCTTTCCTAGTTTTTGACATTTTGGCCAAAGTGTCCCCCATAGCGCATCACTATTCCCTCTGCAGGGTTTGAAGCCACCTGCTCTCATTTTCTAAAAATATGAGGAGCTATGCTTTATGGAGCGTCTACCTCTTGAGGCAGGGAATTTTTTTAGAAATGAAAGGAGAATCGGCGAAGTTAATAATCTTCTTTAGAAATGAAAGGAGAATCGGCGAAGTTAATAATCTTCCCAAGGTGGCACAGCCAGTGGGTGGCGGAGCTGGTGTTAAATCCTAGTGTGTGCTCTGAGCTGGGGTTCTGTGCTACAGTCATTCTGTCGCCACTGAATGCTTCCTCCTTCTCTCTCTCTCTCTCTTTCTCTCTCTGGTCTGAACGTGGTGCTGACAAGAATTTTAAGCTAGTTTGCGAATGCTGCTATGCCTGGACCGTTCATTTGCTTCAGGCAGGATTCAAGAGGGTAGAGCACAGAAAGGACCAGGATGTTGTCCATGTACATTCTATGAAAGACCCACAAGGACTGTAGACTCTCATCCTGTTCACTTTTTTCTCTCCCTCCTGTTCTTGGCAACTGTCCCTTAAGCCCGTCTGTTCTCTGCCTCTAATATATTATGCTGATATTTTATTACCAAACAATTACATCCACTAATTTGAAAAGGAAACGAGCAGGAAATTGCAATTATAAGAGTAAAAGCAATGCTCTTTTATTTCTCCCCTTTATGCATATGAAATATGGTTTGTCATTGCTGCAAAACAGACTTTCCTCTTCTACCATGGCTCTTCACTGCCTTGTCTTTAATAATTGAGCAGAAACAGGAGTAATAATTAGATTCCTGATAACAGAGGCGATACCCATGGGGTTGGAGATGTGGAGGCTCAGCTTGGAGCCACGGGGCCGCCACCATGTCTCCGTGGGAGAAAGCATACTTCATGCTGTTTCACTTGCATGCCTTCCAAAGCATTCTTTACATCCATGGTCTTCTGTGTAGATTAATTATTTGTTCACAGTTATTGTTTCCTATCTGCCCTAGCTAAGTTTTCCCACCCCATTGACTTTGGGCGTGGTCAGAACTTGCTTTGGTTAATGGACTACGGATAGTTGTGATGTTCGCCTCATTTAATTGAGCAGAAACTTTCAATGTGCTTGCATGATTTGGCCCTGCTTCCCTTGAGCTATGCTCAGGATGGCGGCTGCTCCGTCGAGGTCCCTGAGTGATTACGGGGCACAGAAATGCCCTGCTGACTCCTGATGGGTGTTTGGTGCGAGCAAGAAATAAACGCTTTCTGTTTGAAGCCGCTGAGATTTGGAGCTGTTTTTTAATCACAGCGTAGCCCAGCCCACCCTACCGATATATCTGTGATCTCATTTGGTTCTCATTATATCCATGGGATAGAGAAAAGGTTGATCACACTGGGTGGTGTGGGGGAAAGAGCGTGTGCTGTCGAATCAAAGGGATCTGGCTAAGAATGCATTTTTCCATCATTGCTGGCTGGGCAGGCTTAGCGGGGCAGCCCAGTGTCTCTGAAATCCTGTTTCTTTATCCATAACAAAGGAGCAATTATTCTTACCTTGAAGGTTCCTGAGAATCACAGGTGGTGTATGGCAGAGGCCCTGGCAGAGTGTCTATCATGGAATAAACAGCTAATAGAACATAGCTGTTTTCAAAAATATTATTTAAAGGTCTCCTCTTGACATTATCTCCACTGAGTGGATTAGAATATTGAGGCCGAATGTGGTGCAGGGACCTGTCCACATGCACTTCCAAACAGCTGGAGTGTGAGCCTCAACTTCCGGACTCTGGGTCCAGATCCCTCTTCCCGGACGAACACATGTTCACCGAGTCCCACGCCTGGAGTGGGGCAAACAGTCCGGGGTGAGGCAGGTGTCAAGAAGTGAAAACACTGATCCTTCTGGGATTATCCGTCTATGCAGTGAGATGGGCTCGATAATGGAGCCACCAGTCTCTCGGAAGCACACGGTATTCTAAATTTCTGACTCTGTGTGCGTAGCAGTCACCCGAGGAATTTCCTAAAATGCTGATTCCCTGGACCTATCCCTAGACCTTCTACTTTAATACTATCCTGCATGGTTCAAGGAGGAAGAGACAGTGGGCTCTTGTATCAGATTCTCTCCTCTAGGAATTAATCAGATTAATTGCACGATCCTGCACAAGTCACCCAGCCTTTCTGTGTCTCAGTTTCTTCATCTGCAAGATGGGGCTAATATTAATAGTTATATATTTCCTTGATGTTCAAGTCAGGTAATAGATGTCAACCCCGCGGCACTTAGCAAGCACCCCGAGAGTGCTACCCATCAATATTCAGAGGCGGGGTGATGAGAATCACTGACCTGGAAGCTTCTCTGCAGAATGGCTCAGGGCAGCCTCTTCTTCTGCTATCCTGGCTGGGTCCTCTCTCGTGGGGATTGTTGCGACAGTGGCCTCCAGCCTTATGGGGTCTGTCAGGGGGATTTCCAATTAGGGAAGCTACACGTGTGGGGGTGTATTTGGGTCAAGCCGTGCAACTCTGTGTGGCTCCTAAATTGCACGTGTGCTGCCTTATGTTCAGTCCTGCAGAGGCTGGCTTCTGGGGAAAGACCCTCATTAGACAGCTTTGCTTGGGAACCATCTCTGGCTGGTGAGGGAGTGGCAGGGAGCAGCAGTGGGAGAAGTTCCCGGCCCTCGGTGTCCTGAGGCTGGCGTCAGGGCTGGATTTGTCCCCTTGAACCGTTTCACTTCCTGCTCTAGCACGGTGACACACGCTTCATTTTGCCTCTTGCTCGTCGTCAGGTAGTAGAGGATATAATAGGTCACATTTACTACAAGAAAGATTTTCTTCTTCTTCTTCTTCTTTAGCTTCCTTGAATAATTCATGGTCAACTTAGAAGGATTGAATATGGTATGACCTCCCATGCCAGCAAGAGCCACAAGTGGAAATCTGGTGTGTCGGGGGAAGCAGAGGCCAGGCTGTGGGGAGCTCTCCCAGCCTCCTGCCTCCCTGTGCTGCCACGAACAGTCTGGGGCAGATCCTGTGGGCTGTCCCTCCCTTTGGTCCCACTTGCCTGTCCTGGCTCTCCAATTTTACTCACTTTTCAAGGTCCGCCCGTCAGCACCCCATCCTCGGTCATGGGGTGCTCAGGCCATGAGAAGGCAGAAGGTGTCTTTCGGAGAGAATGGAGTCCTGAGCTGGGAAGGGCTGCCGGTTCCATGGGCCCAGGAGGCTATCGCCATAGATGTTCTGGCACAAAGCTAGAGGAAGCTATAGGGTACCTTGGGGAGGGCTCCCCCAAGTAGACTTCTGGCCAGCCTTTGGATTCCAGCTCTGTGACTCCTTGGGGGTGGTGACCGCAGACAATTCTTAATCTTCCTATTGCTTTCCCATAGGAAAGATGAGAACAGTGTGGTCCTGAGGAAAAAAGTGAAAACAGAAAATAGAGGAACATAAAAGCACAGGAAACATACCCAGAAACCACTCTGAACAGGGTCTGGTGTTTGGTAATCTCTCAATTAACATTAGATGTTAATATCATGTATCTCTTAGATTCAAATTTGAAGTTTATGATGAAGTATAGGTTTTATAGTATTTTATTTGTTCAATTAAAAATTAATTTTAATTACATAAGGACTTCATGAATATATTTTCCTTGTAAAAAACTGAAACATTACACTGAAAACTACAATTCATTTTGACTTCCCCCATTCCTGGTTGCTCCTCAGGATTTCCTGGGTTTCAGTTTGGTCTACAGACTTCTGGGAATATTTGTTCAGATTTTATTTATTTATTTGGGGGAGGGGAGGAGCAGAGGGGGATGGAGAGGGAGAGAGAATCACAAGCAGAATGCACAGAGCACATAGTCAGCACTGAGCCTAGAGCCCCATGCAGGGCTCTGCGAGGGGCTCAGCTAGGAGCGGGGTCTCCTCACCCTGAGATCATGACCTGAGCTGAAGCTAAGAGTGGGAGGCTTAACTGATTGAGCCACCCAGGCTCCCCAAACTTCTAGGATTTTTAAAAAGGCATCTATGTACAAGTATGTACTTGTAGAAAATAATATAGCGAATATAAGTATCTGTCTATTACTCTAGTCTAAATAGTATCAGACCTACATGTCCTTCTCATTCAACACTCTGTCATAGAGAACTTTGATTTCGAAACATAGAGGAGTACCCTGTCTAAAAGAACCTTCAGACTGTTTCGTGTTATGGGGATATCACATTTAATTCAACCATTATTTAAAATTTCCCCTTACTATAGCCAGTACCAGAAAAACGTTCTTGTAGATGTCTCCATGTACGTTTACACCCTCAGACTTTCTCGGAGGCTGTCATTCTGTTCTCTACAGTGGTCGTGCGTCAGTTGTGCACTGATCACGTGCTTTCCTGCCACCTCCTCATCCTTTTCTATTCCCTAGGTATGATTTTGTCAGTCGAGGCAATGTCAAGGGAGATAGAATTGTATTGATGTTTTAATGAGAACTTTCCTTATTCCCAGTGAATTTGAGCCACTTTTTGTATTTGTGGGACGATGGCGTGTTCTGCTTTATGGATTACCTATTGTGCTCCCTCGACTGTCTGAGTTGCTTTTCTTTTTCTTAATTATTTTTTGAAGATCTTTGAAGAAACATTTTTGGATAGTCATCCTTTCTCTGTTACATTTCATGGCAATATCTTCTCCCATCTACTGTTTGCTTTTTGTCCTATACATGTGCTAAATTTTGACTCCATCTCTTTGTACCTCTGTGATCTTGCATGGCCTGTTGTTGTACCCTGTTTGTAAGGAGACTGCCCTCATCCTCAGCATTATAAACACATTCGCCAATGCTGGTTTTCTATTTTTCAAAACTATCAAGTCTTTCATCCATCTGGGCTTTATTTGTAAATGATGTAAAGTAAGATCTAATTATATGCTGTAGACACTGAGCTAAGGGCTTTATATGCATGATCCCAGTCATTCAAACTACCTGGAAAGTTAGGCGTACCGACACTGAAGAGATATAGTGATTTGCCCAAGATCCCAAAGACCAATGCACAGCAGCCGTCTGAAATGATGTCTCTCTGTGGGATTATACAGATTTTTGCACATCCAAATGCCTCTCCCAGAGCTCCCTGCAGGCTGAGCATTGGCTGATCACACGAACAGAAGGAATTTGGACCAGGTAAGGGAAGAGCCTCTCTTGTGCCCAGAACTCAGATGACTAAGCATCCCTAAGGGCCAGGAAGACAGGCACTATATGGGCAGCAAGGGAGGAAGAATCCCAGAGTCTCAGCCACATTGCTTACCTGAACCAGCTTTGGGCCGTGCTGCTCCCTAGGGTATGGGTGGGTGTCCAACCCAGACAGGGTGTGCCTCACTGGTAGGAAATAGGTCCAGACTTTGTTCCTCTCTCTGCAGCAGGAAGGGTCCAGGAAGCTGGGAGCGCAACCTCTCCTTTGTTACCCACTCTACTGTACCCTTGACCAGAGAGGCTCAGAATGGGGTGGGGGTTGTAAGCAGGGTGGTGTAGGGAAGGAGGGGAAAGACTTTTTTGGGCATTTCCCTGCAAATCTCACAGCGCCTCCCCCACCCACTCACCTGTATAGGCTGGAAGCCTGGCTCACCTGTTCCATCTCTCCCCAAAGAGCTGTGAACCACACACTTAGCAATGCAGAGAGATGGCTCCAGGCACCCTCGGCATTTATTATAAATCACTGACACAGGAAAGATATGAGTCCCCACCTGCAGAATCACTGAAGCAGCAACTGCGGGCATATCTTACCTGAAAACGATTTCTCTGTTTTCGCCACAGCACATGGGGCTTTGGGGGCCAAACCCAGAGGTGCCATTCCCTGGGGCAGCATTCTCAAATCTAGGGAATATTTTCTTGATATGATTCTTACATCAAGACTCTCTTGAGGGCTGGCATTTTCTGTCTTCCCTTGAAAGTATCCTCTCCATGTCCCTCCTCGTGAACCATGGCATTCTCACATTCGGGCCTGCATTAGGATATAATTTTGTTGTCTTCTACCTACTAATAGATTAACTTTGATCTCTTCACCAATTACTGCGTCTCCCCCACCACCAAGCAACTCTGTTTGACACTGTCCACCTGGGGATAGCAACGGACCCATAGGCTAAAGGCCCATCTCACAAGACCGCTCTCCTACCTTCAGACCCTACTCACAAGTCACCTGTGGCCCTGACCCGGTGGTTGTCAGTCAGAGGCTCGCAGGACTCTCTTCCTTGAGTATGGTTCATTTGCTAGCGTGGCTCACAGGATCAGGAAACCAGTTTACTCCCTGCATTAGTGCTTCATTACGGAAGGATATAGCTTAGGAACAGGCAGATGGAAGAGATGCATAGGGCGAGATTTGGGGAAAGGGCCAGAGCTCCTGTGCCCTCTCTGAAAGTTCCACTTTCCCCAAACTTCCATGTGTCCACCAACTTGGAAGCTCTACAAACCTTGTCCTTTGGGTGTTTAGGGAGTCTTCTTTACATAGGCATAGCTGATTAAATCACTGATTGTTGGTGATGGGTTCAAATTTCCTCCCCTCTCCCCTGGCTGGAAATCAGGGGGTGGGCCTAGAAGTTCCAACCCTCTATTCCAGGTTGGTTCTCCTGGCAAGCAGCCCCCACCTTTCAGGCTTTTTTCTTTTAAAGGTTTTATTTATTAGAGAAAGCGAGAGCACACAAGCAGGGGGGAGTGGCGGGCAGAGAAGGAAGCAGGCTCCCTGCTTTGATGTGGGGCTCGATTCTAGAACCCTGGAATCATGGCCCCCAGGACCCTGGAATAATGACCTGAGGCTGAAGGCAGAGGCTTAACAACTGAGCCACCCAGGCGTCCCTAGGCTTTTTCAAAAGTCCCCTATTTGTGGCTGACACCCATTTCACCTTGATGGCTCTGGAACTATTTCAGGAACTAAGGACAAGGGACCAAATATTATGATGAAAGATGCTCCCATTGCTCTTATGCTCAGGAAATTCCAAGGCTTTGGGGAGTTGTGAGCCAGGAACTGTGAACTAGGACTGAATATATATATATATATATGAGAAATATATTTTGGTCATCTGATAACCAAATACATATTTTTATAAGTCACAATATCGCAGGCTCCTTAAGGGAAGGAATGGTTTTCTTTGTGGAAGATCAATAAAGGGTATTTAATTTATTTTTAAAAAGGCACAGGAAAAACAATTTAATCTTTTCTTTCCTAATGGAAAAAAAGCTGATCTCCAAATCAGGTGATTTCTTCTCTTCCAAAACACAGTGCCGTCATTCCTCACCCTAACCCTTTGTTCCTTCGGTTCTCACATCTGCGATGCCCTCTCTTCTGTGTCTGAGTGGATGTTTAAACTCTTCAGTTGTGTTGGGGCGCCTGGGTGGCTCAGTGGGTTAAAGCCTCTGCCTTCGGCTCAGGTCATGATCCCAGGGTCCTGGGATCGAGCCCCACATTGGGCTCTCTGCTCTGCGGGGAGCCTGCTTCCTCCTCCTCTCTCTCTGTCTCTGCCTACCTCTCTGCCTACTTGTGATCTCTGTCTGTCAAATAAATAAATAAAATCTTTAAAAAAATCTGTAAAAAAAAAAAATAAACTCTTCAGTTGTGTTGATCAAGCTGCTCTTGATGTGTGCATTTTAATCCAGTAGCACATGCTGTAACATGAAAGCAGAGGGGAGGAGTGGCCCTTCCTGTGGGGTTTGCCCCTGGCTTCCCCCGCTGGCCTCGAAGCTCACCCTACGTGTCCCACTGCGGGGGAGAGACTGTGCAGAGCCATTCACCAGGCAGTCCTGGCCTGTGGTCTGACCAGCCGGTGCTGCCCTTTGCTTTTCAGATCAGATTCCATCATCGTCAGGCAGGGACGCCCTCCAGATGGCCCCACACATGCACAGATGCTACTGGGAAGGAGTGGGGGAGGCTCCGTGGGCCTGGCCCATTGCAAATCATCCTGAATCACTTTCCCAGACTAATGAGCACATCCGATTGGCTCTGTCACTTCTTGGAGGGCAGTTTTCTACTCAGATCCCTCCACTTTTTCTCCCAAACCTGAACTTGTAAGGTGGACCTTGTTCCCAGATGACTTAGACTTAATAGTTCTCTGTCTTGGTGGAACAGTGGGAGCATGAGCAGTATCCTCTTTACTGAAAATTATTGAATTAAGAAGAGATTCTCATATGACACACCCACCTGCCTCAATGAAGTTGTCTTTCTCTTAGATAAATGTTGGACTTGTCAATTACCGTGCAGACCTTCCTCAGCTTAGGATGGGGGTTATGTCCTAATAAACCCTCACAAATTGAAAATATCGTAAGTCAAACATGCATGTAATACAGCTAACATTCCGAACATCATAGCTGAGCCTAGCCTCCCTCAGCGTGCCCAGAACATTCACATTAGTCTACAGCTGGGCAAAATCATCTAACACAAAGCCTATTTTATAATAAGGCGTTGAATATTTCATGCAATTTATTGAATACTGTACTGAAAGTGAAAAATGGAATGGCTGTCTAGATACACAATAATTCTGAGTGTATCTGTTGTTTACCCTCTTGATTGCATAGCCGACTGTGAGCCATGGCTTGCTGCCCTCTGCCCAGCATCATAAGAGAGGATCATACCACTTATCGCTAGCTCAGAAAAAGATCCAAATTCAAAATTTGAGCACAGTTTCTCCTAACGGCTTATCACATTTGCACCACTGTAAAGTTGAAAAATACAGGAACCATCTATATTGTATATGGTGCTTCCTTGAGATCATATGGCCAGGGACACCTTTGCAGGCACACTGATTTCCAGAGTTAACTGTAGAAAAGTGAATCCTCTGCAGAAAACCAGAACTTCGGTGGGAATCCAGTGGGCTGGGCCTCTCCAGTTTCACTCAGTTGGCCGTGGTACGTGGAAAGGTCTCAGTGCACTTGGATTTGTCCCAGTGTGGAAGGAGTTACAGGTGGCCTTCTGATGCTGGGCTCTGTTGCTTCTCACTGTTGCCATCCTGGTTTGCCAGACTACCCAGGCACATGACCTCTCAGCTTATTTCCCCGAGTCTTGTTCTCCCAACTGGGCAGAATGGAGCAGGATGTGTGTGCCTGGCCAGACAGTGGGGGTAGGGGGTGATCATGGCGAGTCTCTCGAGGACCAGCTAACTCAGTGGTGGGTGCTGGCATACAAGAGCGAGTTTCTCCAATGCTGGGAGACTCCAGCATTGTCAACCCTGGGGGATGGAGTTTGTGTGAAAGGAAGAAGGTGGCTTCCTTATCAGCTCCCTATAGAACTACTTTAGGCAGGGTCTCACTTGCTACGATTGAGATTCTGTATATTCCTGGATGGATGATTCCATGGGAAAATGTGGCATACAGTGAAGTTTAGGGCAGGGAGAGATGAACTCTAATGGGAAATTAAGGGAATCTTCAGGTGTGATCATAAGTCAGAAGGTTTGATAATAAGTCAGATTTGATAATAAGTCAGATAAACTATAGGTTTGATAATAAGTCAGAATTTGCTAAGAAGAGAACAGAACAAGCACTTGCCCTTTGAGGGCAGGGGGTTGGAGATCCTTTATGCTGTCCCCAGAAGAGAGCTTAGCTGGGCCAGGAGGAGGGGGCAGGTTGCGGAGGGCTGCACTGTCTGGCGGGGGGGACAGATGGCAATTGAGGGAAATGAGGTGCCATCAGGCTTCAGTGGCAGGCAAAGCCTTAAGTGTGACCTGGAATTTGGATTTCTGTCTGTTTATAGAAGGGTGAAAATTTCCGGAATGCTATAGGCTGGTTTGATTTAAAAAACTACATTGTGGAGGGCCTTTGGGGCAGCTGGATTATGGCATAAAGAGAAGTCCAGCCACAGAAAAATGACTTCTGCATTTGTCTTTGGTTCAGGCTGAATCCCTTGCTGAGGGAGGACCTATGGTGGTCAAGGTTCAAGTGCCACCACCCTTAGATTTCAGAGGTGGCCCCAGTGAGAGGCCTCTGGGAAGTGATTCAAGTCAGGCCAGGAGGAACGTCCAGAATTCATCATGAGTCCATACCCCTTCTTTCCTAGATGCCAGAGAAGGCGGTGGAGACTGTGTGTCTTTCCTGGGAACCGGTCCTCTGTGCAGGGGAAACAGCTCCAAATACCCAACACTGTAGTCATCAGGGTGGCAGGGTATGGCTTCTCAGACTCACAGGTGGTGCAGTGGGAGAGCAAAAATCTGGGAGAAGGGAGGTCTAGCCTCTGGGTGTGGGGGGGAATGGGCTGGAAGTGGGATCCGTAAGGTTTGGAGAGGCAGAGGGGACAAAATTCAGTTACCCTTATAAAGAAAACCATCCAAATGGCTTTTGCAATTGCAACTAGCCAACAAGTGAGTGAGCATCTCTGAGTATAGAACCATCTAAGGAGTGCTGGGGGCAGGTCAAGATCAAAGTGAAGTAAATGGAGCCCTCGCTCTCTCAATACCTACCTGCCACAGGAGACACTTTCTTCCATTCACTGATTAGTCATCCCCCAAAGAGAGCTCCTTGCATGTGCCAGCTCTGTGGTGGAACTGGAGATATGACCCTAATGGGGAAGGAGAGGCAGTGATCTAGCTATGAAAGGGCTAGACCATTTAAAGCATGCCCATAAGGTTCTGGAGGGCTGGAGCAATGAGACTGGATTGGGTTGGCCAGAAAAAAAGACCTCCTTGAGAAGAAGAGAGATTGAAGGAAATAAGCAGTTGATATTTATTGAGCATGTATCCCTGGCCACCTCTGTGTGTGGCTTGTAGGGTTGAGGCAGCCTGTAGGGGGAGCTAGCAAGTAAGCAGATAGCCCTGACGCACCTGCGAGGGTGCCTGTCAAGTGTGAGAGTGCCATTAAGAAAGGAGGTGGCAGGGGGTGGGAGGGGGAGAGAACAAGGGTGGAAGGATCTAGAAGGCCAGCAGGAGGAGTCTGTGGCGTGTGTGTGTGTGTGTGTGTGTGTGTGTGTGTTTGGGAGGGGGTGGCCTCAGGCACCTGGAATGGACCCTGTGATTCTGTTGGTCTCAGCGATACTGATCTTGATGCTGTGAAAACCCCAAGATCACAGAAACGAGGAGGAAGAGCTTCAGCTCTTATCCCTGTGAGCTACTGTGTGTCTCAGAAAAGGCATTAGGGAGTGAGAAAATGAATGCTGGTGCTGATGCTGCATAAACAGGCTTCCCAGGGACGCACGGGTTTTCATGCGATGTTACGGGATGAAGAGGGGTGAGAGGAGGCTCTGAAGTCCCCAGTCCTCTGCTGCCTCCTGGAAAACCCATCCTGCAGGAGACTCCGGCGGGGTTCCCACCTGACGCAGCCCCTGAAGACAGAGGGGAGGCTAGAGAGGGGAGGGGACACCCAATATCTCAGCTTCTGATTTTCCATGCAGTTTACGTAGTTTGCTCACAGGGCTATCTTAAATATCCTTGGAGTTCACAGTCACCTGGTGGCCAGGCTCCCCATCATTCTGTGTGCTGTTTGAAAGTCTGCCTAAGGTTCTGCTCTCACTCAACCTCAACAGTATATCATTTAGGTTAAACATCACTATCTGGGGATCTTCTTTGAGTCTAATTTACCCATTTTTTTTCCTGGGAGTCTCCTGGAGCTCCCCACACCCTGCCTAAGGGCTCATGGGCTACTTTATGAGGAACATGAGCACACTGGCCTGCTAGCACTTTAAAGGCTGTCAGGGACCCCCGGAAATCCTCCGTTTGTGCTGGCTGAAGGACCCCCATCTTCACAGCATTACTAAGTGCATTACACTTAGTAATTTTATTATTCCCTGATAGGAAAGAAAAAAATCATCGTGGATACCGGTGAACATGCTGCCTTCCTAAGAATTGGGGTGAGGGGGACAGTGATTGTCTTAGATCTCCCGTATCACAGTACCACAGGCTGGGGGGCTTATAACAATAGCTGTTTATTACTTACAGTTGTGGAGGCTGGAAAGTCCAAGATCAAGGCACCGTCAGTGTTGTGAGAACCCACTTCCTCGTTCATAGATGGCTTTTACCAATAACTTCACGGGGTGGATGACAATAGGGTGTCTTTTACAAGAGTACTAGTCCTACTCATGAGGGCTATACTCTCGTGACCTGATCACCTCCCAGATGTTCCCCTCCAGATACCATCACATTGGGAATTAGGTTTCAACATGAACTTTGGGTAACACATTCTGTCCATAGTTGTGGTGGAATGAATCAGAGAAGAGGCAGGAATCGCCAATTTCACTAGTTTTCTAATTTCATCACATGATTCTCTTTCCCAGTTGAGGCACCATTAGCACAATCTCTCATTGGCAGCAAGGGCTTTTGACCTAAGAACTGGAGAACTATCAAACGATTCTTCGCCGGGGTCCCTTCCTGGTAGATCCCTTTGCCCCACAGCCCAGAGAAAGTCCGTCTTCAACAAGACGCTGGATAGGTGACCCAATTCTCCCTGTCTCAGCTGACCCAGAGAACCCAGCCTTGAAAACTGAGGACCTCTGACTGGGACAGCAGGGAGTGGGTGCAGGTCTGCACAATCCTGACCGCCAAACCAGTCTTCCTTGACAGGGGAAACTCTATGCCCTTGGAAGTGTATATCTTCCAGGATAACCAAAACTTTACACCCCTGGAGAGCATATTATGAAGACTGTCCAAGACCAGACCAAATCAGTCTGTGCCAAGATGGAACCCAGTGCTGAAACTTCATCCACTTTTCCCCTCATTAGAATACTAAGAAGTGGTGTGCATCGGTGGCTTAGTCAGTTAAGCATCTGCCTTTGGTTAGGTCATCATTCCAGGGTCCTGGGATGGAGCCCCGTGTTGGGCTCCCTGCTCAGCGGGGAGCCTGCTTCTCCCTCTCCCTCTGTTCTCTCTCTTGCTCGCTCTCTCGTTCTCTTTCAAGTAAATAAATAAAACATTTTAAAAAATACTATGAATCACTCCCAAGGACGGAGATTTAGCATATTAATTAGACATGTGATTCATGAAGAGGTCTGACTTTCAGTGTGCGGGTGCTAGCAAATCTGCCTCTACATGCTTAGATACTCTTTTTTCCCACCTGAACCTTTCCAAAGCTCTCCCGGACCTCTTCTCAGGGGGTCAGCCTAAGGATTCTTTCCTTTCTGCTATCTCCCTTGTGATGGAGCATAAGCCCCAGTAAAGCCTTGCCTGAAACTCCCATTTGGCGTATTGTCAATTTCTATTTCTTGGCGAGCCCAAGGGCCCGGTTAGGTATCATTAACTTTGGGAAGAATCTAAATGTCTGCAGTGGTCCCATTTCAGGCGGAACTAAGGATTCTTTTTGCAATAAACTGCCATTGTGATTTTAGAGACATTCTATAAATGTATCAGACTCTAAGCTCCTTGAGAAGAAAAGACAATATAGGATTTTTGTTGTATATTCCCTTATCCAGTATAGTGCTTGGCACACAGTAAGTGTTCAGCAAATGATTTTTGGATGAGATGTTTCATATCCAGTGCTGTGTAATCTATAGTATCCTTGAGGAGGCTGTGGCTAGGCCTTGGAAGGGAGTAGGCTTTAGAATTAGATCGGCCCAATTGCATGGGGCAGATACCGGGGGAAGTCAGTCCCGTAGACAGAAGACTCAGTACTGGATGGGCATGGCTGGCCAGCATGGGAGCGTTCCTGTGGGCAAGGAGCCCGAGATGGGGAAGGCTACGGCCAGAGAGTGCTTCTGTGTGTCGGGCGCTCTATGTATGTTACCTGCTTCCCTTCTCATACTCAGCCTATGAGACCCATAATTGCTCTTCTTTTTACAGATGAAGAAGTTGAGTCAGAGTGAAGCAATGACATTCTCAGGGCACCTAGCTGGTAAATGGGATGAGGACACCATCTTAAGCTGCCTCTTTGGAGGCTGTGTGTTCCTCACAATTGTCCTCTACTGCTTTTCTGTAGAGCAGAGCCCCAACGGTGGGCAGCGCAGAGCTGAGAGACCAGCAGTCGGATGATTGAGGCAGACTCGGCAAACTAGCAGGGGCTTCTTAGTAGCAGGACTGTCCCCAAAGGGGGTGGGGGGTCAGCTGGGGTCTAGACTAGCGTGAACCACATCCTACAGCGACTGAATGTTGGGTTGATGGAGGCAGGAATTCACACACAGGAGCAAAGCAAGAGGCAGTGATCAGAATCAGGTAAGAAAGTTCCCTGGCTCAAGGGCTGGATGGTTCACACTAACTAAAGCTAACAGTGCTGAGTCCCAGGGTATTGTGAAGGACCTCTGAAATACTCCCCCTCCAGGCTTGGTGTTGGCCAAGTACTAGGGCAAGGCCAGAAGTCAGTCTTAAAATGTTTTTTTTCAGAATAGGAACTACCTGAACAAGGGAACGGAAGAAAGCAGAAACCATCCGGCCTTATCTAATACACGACTCGCTCGATTTCTTTATGGCGAAGACGTTTCTTTTAGGCCCATCTTGTTTTTTCAGGCCATACAATTGGAGCTGATGTTTATTTCCAAGGTTGTGTTATATGATGGGGAAAAGTTCTCTGGAGAAAAATTCTGGGGCTCATTAAACAGTGGGTAGAAGAGGAGGAGAGAATGAGGGAAGGAAGTAAAGAGAAAATTATAGCAAGATGGTTTTCTTTTCCTGTAGGAAAGGACCTAAAATAATTGCATCTCCTGTTTGGAACACTTTTTGTTTTTCACACTTCATTCCTGTTTATGCAAAGCAGTAGGTTAGGAGAGTACATTCTTAGGGGAAATTCTCCCCAGGAAATACACTGCTGTGCTTACAGGACTTTCCAAATCATTGAGGGAATTGGTTAGAAACCAGAATTTACTTACAGTGGAAGAGTGACCAGAAGTGTCTTCTCTCTCCTTTTGCTTTTAAAACACTTGGTACTTATGGTTTTTATTTGTAGAAATCAATCGGCCTCCCTTTGAGTGTACTTGGAGAAACTTAGTTCCTGTCCAAGGTTGTTTAGTATAAGGCCAGGCTGGACAACTCTCCCTGTTTATTTGTTGGAGGGCTTTTTCTGGAATGAAAAAGAAAATTGTGACCACTGCTTCTGAGCAGTCAGCCTTTGTAGGCAGCAGACCTTCTACAAGTCATTTTCTTGTACGTGGTCAATGCCTTAATTCTTTCCCAACAACCATTAATCAGCCTAGCTCACAGGATTCGACTTCATAACAAAGTAATCTTAAAAGTATATACAGCATATAATGCCTCTGCTTTCCTGACTCTTCGGCATAGACGTTATAACAGAGGCCTCAACTAACAACAAGAAATTCCTAGATGATTGCATTTCAGGCGCTGCCCACAGGCTGGTAGGGCAGATTATCTGGGAGCAGGTTGCCTTTCCTCCAGCTCTTTGAACAGCAGCACCAGTCCATCCACATAAAACATACTTTCCCTCATAAATGTCCCATCTGCCTCCATGATTTTACTAAGAATGAGCCCAAGGGGATGGCTGCTTTGGGAGAACTTTGATCAACTCTGTCTTCATTGATGGACTGGAGAGAAAAGTTAAGACCATGATGGGGAACAGATCTTCAGAGTAGATTTGACTAATTTTTCACAGAGATGAAAGTTTCCTAAGTTCTGTCTTGTGACATCAGTATTTAAGCCTGGAGGGAGAGGGAGGCTTTGAGAGTGTTTATGAACTGGTCTCTGGAGGAAATGGAGAAATGAGCTAGAAAAAGAAATTGAGGGAAGACAGAGGGGTGTGGTGTTGAGAGGAGGCTTACACAACAAAAATTTCTTTCCTCACCATTCTGGAGGCTAGAAGTCCAAGGTCCAGGTGTCTTCAGGGCTGGTTTCTCCTGGGGCCTCTCTCCTTGATTTGCAGATGGCTGTCTTCTCCCTGTGCCCTCACATGGTCTTCCTTCTGTCTATGACCTAATATTTTCTTCTTAGAAGGACACCAGCATGTTGGATTAGGGTACATCTTCATACCCTCTTTAAAGGCCCTATCTCCTTGTCACATTCTAAGGTACTGGAGGTTAGGCTTCAAGATAATGTATTTTGGAAGGGATGTAATTCAGCCCAGAAAAAGGAGTGAATTTGGAGGGGCTTCTGCAACTACAAGTCACTTTAGTCCTTCTTCATAGAGAGGGGTCCTGTTCTTAGCTACAGAGCTTAGGTACCAGAAATGCAGCATATAAGCCATAAGAAATCAATCCAGAAGGGACCTTAAGGACTAAGTATTGTCCATTGATTCTCCAATTCAGCTGTCCATTAAAATCAGGAAGTTCTCAAAAACACTGATGCCTGGCTGCCACCTTTCGAGATCCTGATTCAATTGGTATAAGGTAGGGACCAGAGTTGGGTAATTTTTTAAAAAACTTACCAGGAGTTTAGTGTTCTAGTAGTCATAACCACTGGTGTAACTCACATCCTGATGTTCCAGATAAAAAAAGGAATAGCTAGAAAGCTATTTTAATGACTCTCCAAGAACAGAAAATGTGTGTGGAGTAGTGCACAGGGCTTCTGGTTTGGGTCTCAAGACTGGCGAGTACATGTCTTTCCATTACCCAAACACCAGTACTCAACTGGGGACTCCATGTCAGATACTGAAGTTCCACTGTTGGGAACTGACCTACTCCTTCTTACAGCTGCTGGGAGTAGTGATGCCGTGGGCCAGACCTCATGTAGAGACTGGTGGAGGGTAGTGTATAAAGATGGAGTGCCTTTGAGGGTCCCTGTGAACTCCAGAACTTCCTGCAGTGACCGTATGGCAGTTGAATGCCTTTCTCTGCCTCTGGCTCAGAGGTGTGGGTCCCAAGGACATCCCAATAAATCTCTTGCCTGCTAGGCTTCATCTCAGAGTTTGCTTTCTGGGGAAGTCAACCTATCATGAGTCCTTCCTGTGTTCATAGTTCTTTCATTAGTACTAACTGAGTACCCACCATGTTGGTCTCCATGCTACGTACCTGGAATATAAGGAGAGATAAGACCCATTTCCTCAAGCTGCTTGCCATTGACCAGAGGGCCAGTGGTCAATGGCTAACTCCAGAGACCTGTCTGGGCTACTGTAGCAGTGGTGTGAATAAGTGGGGTCAGAGCATCCCAGCAGGGGATGCTGATACTTTGACCAGAGGAGTCAGCTCAGGTCACCCTGGTCTATACATCCTGACACTTGTGAGCAGTCTGTCTAGGAGACAGAGCACCTTCTTGAAGCAGTGGGTGCTCTTGCTTGCCTCCACCACCCTGCCCTTTCTAGATACTCTATTACACAGTGGATGGGTTGTGAGTAGAGGAAAGAGAACAAGAAGGAAAGTGCCGGAACCAGGGCAGGTAGAACATAGCATGAAGGTTCAGTTTGGGTCTCCCAACCATTACCCAGTCTTCCTTCTCTGGAGGTCATTTCACTAGCAGCTCACCAAGATTGGCCCCTAGAGTGCTCAGCCCTTCCCTGAGAGAGGCACCAGAATCTGGCTCTGACCTGTCAGAGGGAATAATGTTAGAGTCAGTGTGTCAGACTTGACCTCAATGCCCAAGGATGAAAAAGAAAATGGGCATCACCTAGCAGGTGGGCAAGGTTTTAGGAGCATCCAAGGGTTCTTCCTGGTGCTTCCTGGACCCATGCAGACAGCTGGTTATGTAGGCCTGTGTCTTCAGACCTGGTTGGCACAGCCAGGACTGGGTCCTTGTGATGACAGACCCTCTGTGCACTGGCTGAGAAGAGGACTGGCTAGCATACCAGTACTTAGGAGGAGGGGTTCCTTGGACACTCTCGTGCCTCCCACAGAGCATCTGCTGTGTGCCCAGCCCTGAACTGGGCCAGACAGAGCACCCTGGTGGAGTAGAAGGGAAGGCCCCAGGCTCTGAGCAGCTTCAGCAGGCACACCATCACCAGGTTTCTCATGTCTGGTTGAAGATAAACAGTCTATACCCTTAGGGAGCCCCAGGTATCCTGGCCTAATTTGAGAGATGTGGTTTCTGCCACAGGCCAGTATTTAGGACACACATGCATATTTAAAAGGCCCAAGAACAGACACCAATAAGACAGTAACATGTGCAAATGGTTACAGCTGACTGGCTAGAGCCAGGGAACAGGACAGAGAGGCAGGCCTGAGAGCAGAATGGCTTGAACACGGGGGGTCAGCCCATCAGCCCCTAGTCAAACTGGGTGGCAGCGAGGACAGGGGGAACCCTAGGCAGCACCAGGTACCTTGTAGTTAGCAGTTGGTAGGAAACACAATGCATTCTCTTATGGAAGGAAGGCAGGGCTGGGCCTAAATACTGCACAGTTGTGTGTGTATGTATGTGAAGCATGACCATTTTCAAGGGGATGTATCTGAGAGGCCTCTAGGAGCATCACTTGGATGGTTTGTAAACACAGGTTCATGATTTGTGATTGTGTGTATGTGTGTGTATACTGTGGGTATGTCTGCATGTGGGGCTTCCCACATACTTGTGGGGCTTCCTTTATATTGGAGTTTGGTTGAAGATGCCGATACACAAATCAGCCAACCCATTCTCTCCCTTATTCCAGGAAGCTTTCTCTCTTAAGCAAGTGGCCACCTTCCTGGCTCCCTTGCATACACTCGCCCTTTGGGGATAGTCCCTTTTCTGAGGAGCTGAGACCTCAGGCCCAGCTGTAGATGCTTTCTTGCATTTAGGCCTGAAGATGAGAAGCATTTCACCAGTTGATGGGTGTGAGGGGACACTGAAGATGGAGTGTGATTTGTCCAGGTTGGAACCCAGATTCTTTGGTAGAATAACTGTTTTGTACAAAATAAGCAGAATCTGGAGAAACTGGGTTTATTGGGCAAACTTCTGGAAGCAGAGAAGGAGCAAGGTTGTAAAAACAAGCCACCTTCACTTACTGAGGGACTGGGAGATGACCTTAATTAAGAAGCCACCTTAAGTTGGGTCATAGAGAGGTCTATAGAAAGTGATCCTCTTCAGTTGGCTGAAGAAAGTAACACTAAAAGTAGAGCTTATTTCCTGAGTTCTTGGGTTGAAGTGGTCCTGTGGCCTCCCTCCATAATGTGGACACAGTTAAAGGAGGGGTTTAATGCGGGACAGCTAGTCGTCAGGATCCCAGGCCATTGCTCTCAGTGGCCCTCTGCTGAGGGCATTGTGGAGGGAGGGAGCAGTAGCCCTGCGTCGTCAGGCCTGACGCCTGGGCATTTAAGGTATCTGCAGCCCAGCTGAGGTAGTGGGTTGTGGGAGACACCATCAGAACCTGGCTGGTGGCCCCGGCACATGGGGAGTGGCCCTAATCACACACTACCCACCTCCCCCATCCTCCTGCTGTCACAGTCACCACTGATTCTCACTGTCCCCGTGCTGCTCCAGGTCTTTACTCATACTTCTACTTCCACCTGGAATGCTCTTAACTGCTCGACACTGATCTAAGCTCCGCCCAGTCTCCAACGCTTGACTTGATACCACCTATTCCAGGCAGCCTTTCATGATTATTTTAGCCCACAGTGCTCTGAGCTCTTCTAAGCTTCCACTGGCTTCAGTGCCCGCATCTTGCCGTTATGTTGGCTCTTTGAAACCAGCCTAATGCAGAAATATATAGAGTAGCATCCTGGGTCCTCTTTTCTTCTTTAATTACACTTTCCTCTTTTAAGAGATATTCCTTCACCTTAATTACTAACCTTATGTTGATGACTCCAAAATTCAAATGTGTATGGCCTTTTCCGTGATCTTGAGACTCACACATCCACTGGTCTTCTCTTCCTGTCCACCTGTCTCCTAGGAATCTCAGACCTCAAGTACCCAAGAAGGAAGCTCTTGATTTCCTCCTTCGACTTCTCTTTCCCCAGGCTGGGTACGTGGCACCATGTTACATCTAAGTGCTTAAGTCAAGCTGAAGCCCAGTCATCGGCTTCCCTGATTAGCTTTCATGGGCAAATCCTACTGACTTTGTTTATTATCATCTTCTCCATCCTTCTGAACTTCTCTGTCTATCTGGGACTATCTAGACTGGGTCTTTACAACAAACCAGTCTTCAAAAGCCAAATGGCAGTTCCAGAACACAGACCAAATCACCTACTCCTCTGTGTGCAGCCCCTCCCATGTCTTCCCACCACACTGAGACGAACGTCCAAACTTCTCCTCGCCCAGCAATCTAATGTCCGTACTTAGTTCTCCTTTTTTACATTCCATTCTCCCTTCACTGGCCTTTCTGTTTCTCAGAAGACCCACGGTTGTGCCTACCTCTTGTCCTTGGCACTGGTCATTGCCTCTGCCTCAATGTTCTTCCTTGCATCTTCTCAAGGTTCTTCCTTGCATCTTCTCAAGGGGACCTTCTTCCTGTCGGGAAGGACTTGGGTTAAATGTCACCTCCTCCAAGAGGGCTTCCCTGATACTCACTTTAAAGCAGCTCCTCAGCTGCCTTCTCTTGTACTATCCTATTTTACGTTCTTCAAAGCACTCATCACAATCTGATGCCATGCTGCTTGTTAATTCAGTTTATTTCATATTGTCTAGCTCCCTCCACTAGAACATAGGCTCTGTGAGAGCAGAAAGCCTTTCTGGCTCCCTTCTCCACTATACCCCAGCTCCCAAAGCCATGCCTGGCACAGAGTAGGCACTTGGTGAGCCTTTAGTTAATGACTCAATAAATGAATGTGCCCCAAATAGATACTTTGATTTGGAATGCTTGAATTTCCTCGAAAAAGCATTCTAGCTTTGAGAATGGATTTTAGCTGATGATATTTTTTATTTGAAAGGATCCAGTCTGTGTATTTTACCCAAACAGCACCCATTGACCTTCCTATCCTTTCCCTAATATTTTGATAGGCTATTACTACTAGTCATTTACCTACTATTGAAGAAAAGGACCACATCTGGTGTCCATGTTTGTGGTGAAAGTTCTCAAGTGTTTGGAGACTTGTGTCCCACAAGCCTGTCAAGCCTCACCAAACTGGTGAAGAGGCATTGCTGTGTGGGGAAGGAGCCCTGGGGCAGGCAGGACCTTGGGGGTTGGGGGGCATCGAGCTGGCCTTGCCACAGACAAGTTTTAGCCCATTGGGGAAAGTCACAGAACCAAATCTTTTCCTCTAGTTTATAAAATGAGTGTAATCACTGCAGCCCTTCTGGCGTTATGAACCTATTGAAAGATGAAGGAGATTGTAAACATGTATATTTAAAGGGGAGGTGACTGTCACTCCTCATTTATTTTCCTGCTCATTCATCCATCAAGTATTTCAGAGCAAAGCACTAGCCTAACAACTGTGTGGTGAAAAGGATGTGGGGTGTGCTTTGTCCGCCCCCTCCTGCGTCTGGTAGGGCCAATGCACCCCGACGGTGGTGGCTGGAAGGACAGGGTATGGCTGAGAGGTGTGGCAGCATGCTGTGGGCTTCAGAGAAGGCTTTGGAGACTGGGAATACAGCATTTTGCAGAAGTTGGATACTACAGAAAATACTCTTTCAGGCATCTGCTGGAGTGCCCACCTAGGGGTCTCCATTGCTCCAGCTGGCTGGGGATGGTGAGGTGACAGCTCCTGGCTAAGGCCACCCTTTTAGAGTCTCTTCGGTGGTGAAGCACGAATCAGACTGACCAGCAGGTCCTGAGGCTCTGGAGCAAATTGTCTTCTGATAAAGACTGTGAAATTCACAGAAGGACAGGAGAAAGATACAGACATTTGCTGCCTTATAATTGCCTTTAGTTGATGCGTTGTTATTATCAAAGCATGGTCTGGCTTGTCTCAGTGGGGAGTCAGTCTTGTCTTCCCTGGGGGAGCCAGGCTAGAAGCAGGCTTGGAGTTTCCCTGGGTTCATGGGGTCTGAGCTCGCCTGGAGCGACCGTTTCCAGTGGGCAAAATCTTTTGTTCCGGTTAGCACTGTTTTTCTGCCGCTGCCCAGTTCCCTCTGCCCTTGTTTCTCCGAGTAAAGCTTCCTAGGCTGAGGGCAGGAAAGAATACTGAGCCTGGGACCCTTCTGGGATTTCCTGGGGGACGAGCAGCAGGCTGGAGGTGGCTGAGGGTGTTTCTGTGAGTGATTCAGTTCTCTCTTCCTGCAGTGCCACAGAAAGGGAGGGCATCCCTCCATCCCCTCCATGACAGGCGGGAAGTGCCTTAGACAAGGTGGGAAAGGGCCAGCCCATCTCTGGAAGAAAAAGAAAAAGATATGTGGATAAGCTTGATTTTGATTTTTTTTTTTTCTAAAGAGAACTGCAAGTTCTGTTTATTTGACAAATGGAATAGATGTCATCTGAAAAATCATACTGCGTTTTCTACTTTTTCACACAAGCAAATTCTCCTGACACAAGTAAGGGCCAGTCAGGAATATGTGCCCCCTCCGCCAGCATTGCCATACTTAGGAAATAAAAATAAAGGATGTCCATTTAAACTTGAATTTCAGATATGTACTCATTTTTAGTATAACATTTGGGACATACTTAAACGACAAAATTATTCACCATTTAACTGCTGTTCACATTTACTGTATCTTATCTGGTGACCTTTCCTTTCGTAGACCTCAGGTTGCCTGTGAACTCCCCCAGAGCTCTGGTTCCAGGATCTTCTCTGCCTCAGTCCTCTGAAGAAACTGGTACTGGCTGGCCTTCCAGATTCCTATTCCAGAGCAACCTGCCATGATCTTCTCTGGGAGAAGATTGCTTTCTCTTAGTACTTCGGCCAAAGTCCCTGATTATTTAGGACATCTAGGGGAAGGCTACTGGTAGGCTACTGGTGAGACTTAGTTACACATACAGGTGTGGTCTTCCTTCCAGACACCTGGAAAACAGTGCTTCTTTGCGTTGGTTACACTTTGGATATATCTGGGGGAACTTTAAAAAATACTAATGCCTGGGTCTCATTTCCAGAGATTCTGAATTAATTGGTCTGGGTATGGTCCACCAACTGGAATTTTAAAAATCTCCTTGGTGATGCTGATGAGCTTTCCAGTTTGAGGACAAAGGCCTTAGAGTCCCCAGTGCAGAAAAGCGCAGATCTGGTGTGGGGTCTCACATGACAGGGACTTAAAGAGAGACGACCATTTATTGACTGTGTCATAGATTCAAGAGGGTGGAAAACCCAAGTTTTTATCAGTTGCACTGGTGTCTCCTGGCCATTTTTAATGGTTCTGGTCCTCAGGTGTGGGGATTTGAGGAAGTGAGATCCAAGACCTCTGCTGTCCAGGTGCAGTGCCCCTGGGAAGAGAGGTTTCTTCCTCTATTCCCATTGGCTCTGTAACATTACCTTATAGGCAACCCAGGATCGGAGCCATCAGCATCCTGGGGTGTGTGTGTGTGTGTGTGTGTGTGTGTGCGAGAGTGTGTGTGTGCTTGCACACGTGCACGCGCAAAAGAGAGGTGAGCATGTGTTACCATAGCCAAGAAGACTTTATACAGGAACAAAATTGGGGTGACTTTGATGACCCATGCACTGGAGTTGTCATTCCACTGGTGGTTAGGAGACGCTTCAATCTCCTTTCACAAGGAGAAAGTTGATCTCTGAGTTGGGAAGGAAGAAGGGCAGCGTGTGAACCCACCACCATGGCTCACACTTAGACAAATGCACGAATGAGGCAGGGCATGGGGGTGATGGTAATAATAAGAGCTGTTATTTCATTATAACTTTATCAAGTTTTAATAGTCATTTTTATCCATATGTTCTTATTTTTGTTAACAGCTATTAATAGTTACACTGGTGTACAATTCCTTGTCCAAATCCTTGGGACCATTTGTTTAAAAACTCAAGTTTTTGTTTTTTCAGATTTTGGAAAAATAAAATGATATGCATTGTTTATAAGTAAAACTTCAGTAGCGATTGAGGTAATATCCTAGCCAAACACACTAAGAGTTTTGAAGCAAAACACATGAATACTAACACTGTGAGGTGAATAAGCATCATAAAAACCTCATGTCAGTCAGATCAGGTTGTAAAAAATCCTTTGGTTTCCAAATCTTTTTTTGAATCCCGTGAATAGGAGATTGTGGGTCCAAAACCTACCTATCTCATTTATGAAACATGAAGTATTTGATAGGAGTGTGCCAAGTATTTTATATTACCCCATTGGAAACTCATGGCAGCCCTATGAGGTAGAAGCCATTGTTGCCGCCATTTTGCAGATGAGGAAATGGAACTTAGGAGGTTGGAAGACTTGAGATGATTAGAACAGGAATTGAAGTTCCATTCTGTCTGACTCATGGCTTGAACAGCACTGCCACAGGGGCTGTAGGTGGAGAAGCAGGGAAGGGGGAGTACAGAGTACCTGGGCAGACACAGGCAGGCAAGGCATGTCACATGATGGGCTTTTCGCAAAAGTGTGCATGTGATTACACGCTGAATGTGCATGTTCTGTGTGTTTGTGTGATAATTTGCATGCTTGTGTGTTTTTCTGTTGTGAGTAGAGTGAGGGTGAGAAGTCTCTGGTCATGCGGCTGTGTGTCTAGGGACGTGTCTTTTCCTCTAGGCTCTGTATCAGCAGTTCTTAAACTGAGAGAGTCACCGTTGTCATATCTCTACCTTCATATAGTCTGAGATCAGGAAGAGGGAGCCTTCCAAGGGGGAACTGGTGGTGAAGACTGTGTGTGTAGACCCCAAGTGGATATTAGTCAAGGTCAGCATACGATCATCCAGGGGCCCAGAGAGTCCCTGAGAACACCTTGGCAAGGTCAGTGAACTTCATCTTGGTTCATTTATTCTTGAGAGGACAGTTTTCTGGATAAATGGAAGAAATTCAGATTTTATCAAAGGTTCCTAAGAGGAATCACCTATTTCTTAGAAGAAGAGGTAGGGATGGAAACCTCTGTGAGGCCTTGGTTATATATGGTTGGTCTGGGTATTGGCAGCCAGTGGCACTGCATTCAGTAAGTGGGAAGGCTGGTTTTCTATTCTCCTGGGCTGCACTTTAGAGAATGAGCCTTGGTGTGACTGAGACACCCCACACCTGGGCAAGCAAGGTCAAGCAAGTGATGATCCTGAGGAGTGGGATTCACAGCTCGAGTCTCAAGGTAGCCATGAACAAAGGATGGCAACTCTCCACACCCCAACTTGGAAGAAAAGAAAACATACAGATTGCTTGGGGTGCCTCTCTAGTCTATATCTTTTATGAACTCCTGCTTAGCTGCTGCAGGAACAAGGCAAAAGGGAGGGAACTCGCATATAGTGAGTGACTGTCTAATGAGGCCGTTGTTTATTAGTTACTGTTTTATTCCCAAGCGCTACCCTCTGAGGAAGGTATTTTCTCTCTCTCTTTTTTAAAGTGTGGAGCCCAACACAGTCTTTATCACGACCTGAGATTTCACGACCCTGAGATCAAGACCTGAGCTGAGATCAAGAGTTGGACGCTTAACCGACTGAGCCACCCAGGCGCTCTTTTTTTCTTTATTTTCCCCCCCTCCTTTTTAAAGAGGCTCATGGAGGTTAGGCTACTTATTTCAGGTCATCCTGCTAGAAGGTGGCAGAGCTGGGATTATAATCCATGACTCTCAGACAACCATCCATACCTTTCCATTATCACACACTATGTCTGGGATTGCTCTCCTCTGTGAACAACCCTCTCTGCTATAGTGTGAACCACGCACCATGAACAACACGACTTTCGCTGCTTTAAGTATTTCTTATGTTTCCTCTGCTGCAATTATGCAGATTCCTCATAGAGAAGAGGTTGGATGCTATTGTTCAAGCTCACAGAAGGGAGGGAGGAGGGGGTAAGAGGGTGATGAGTATTAAGGAGGGCATGTGTTGTGATGGGCACTGGGTGTTGTATGTAATTAATAATCATCGAACACTACATCACAAACTAATGATATACTATACAGAGGCTAACTGAACATGATAATAAAAAAAATAAAGTTCACTAAGCTGGGATTCAGGAATATTGAATTCTAGACTTAGTTCTTTATCTCCTGGGGACTCAATTTCCTCATCTAGAGAACAAAGTGGTTGCAAAGATGTGGCCTAAACCTTGCTTCGTTAGGTTAGGCTCAGACTCTGAGGCAGAATTTGAGTTATTTATGACTTTCCTTAGAGTCTGAGGCATGGAGCTGGATACAGGTGGACATCTACAGATGCACTAAGTCCTTAATATTGTTCAAGTTTGGGTTGAATCAGTTGGTTCAGCATCTGATTCCTGATTTCAGCTCAGGTCATGATCTCAGGGTTGTGAGATTAAGCCCTGCATTGGGCTCTGTGCTCAACAGGGAATCTGCCTGAGAGTGTCTCTCTCTCCCTCTGTACCCCTCCACCCCTGCCAAAAAAATATTGTTAGTGTTGTTAATTCATAGCAATTTCTCATGCATAAATGAGAAAACACTAGTACACTAGGTGCAAATTTACAAATGGTTGTTAATATTCCCTGAGCTCTTATTAGGTTCAGGCTCTCTTTTATAAGAATGGGTCAGACAATGGGACAACAATGGAATGTGCACAGTGACTTACTAATTTAACATCTGTGGTAAAAAGGGAGCCAATGGACCCTGCAACCCTTCTGAAAGTTGCCACAAACACATTGTAGTCAATATCAATTTTCCAATGTGTTATTGATTCCAAGAAGCATTAATTTCGAAACAAACAATGGTTTTCTTTGGTGATTTCCATGTTGTGGATACAACTGTCATTTTTGCTGGCCTGCCTGTTGTCAGATATTATTGACTGCCTATAGAATGAATGAGAATTATTGGATGGGTGTCTTTATTGAACTGAACTGGGAAAACGGGGACAGGGAATTATAAATGAGAGTATTTTTAATGATGGTCCCCACCCCACATCCCTGTCGCTGTACCCAAACTCAATATAAAACTCCTGTACCTGGTGGTCATTGTTCTCCAGTTATTAAAATGTTTTAAATTTCTCCCTTTATTTTGCCAACACACACACACACACACACACACACACACACACGCGCGCGCGCGCGCACACACAGGTCAATTGCTTTCAACTGTGGTTTCTATTTCATTTTTGTTTGACATTGCAAAAGCCTATCAATGCTGTTGTGACTTAGGATTTATACATGAGACATTCATCCATTCATCAAGTATATGCCAGGGACTTGGGTGAATTTGAAAAGTTGAGGTCAGGATCAAGATGGCAAATTGGGGAAGGGACTGGCCCTGGATTTGAGCCCCATCTCCCTGGGTAAGATGGGCCAATTTAGAGCCCAGAAAGTCTACCCTGCCAGGCCCCTGGGATGGAAATTTGTTGCCCACCACACAGGCTCCTCCTTTTCCTTCCTCATCCCTCTTCTTTTGATTTTGCCTTTTTTTCCCCCTGGCAATCCCATCTCCTCATGCTTCTAGTTACCATCACTGTACTGACAATTCCTGAGTATGTGCTCCATCTTGGTTGTCCGTCTGAGTTTCAGCTGGGTGTCCTGACTTTCAGGCACCTCAAACTCAACTTCTCCAAACCAACCCCTTCAATCCCCATCCCCTCATCCTCCCCCAAATCCTCTACTATGTTCTCTGTGTCCTTGTGCACATCCACCCACTAATGCCTGAAAGGAACGTGGAGGTCATTCTATAGTCTCATTTCTCTCACCACCACATCTAACCAGTGAAGAGCTAAAAAGGAAAAATATATTTTTGTAGTAATTAAATAATATTCTAAACTAGTAAATTTTTATTAAAATATACATGCAAAAGACTTTACTAAGTGTGTAACATGATGGCATTGTTATTTTTTAAAGTAATCTCTGTGAGCAGCATGGGGGTCGAACTCACAACCCCGAGGCTAAGTTACATACTCTACTGACTGAACCAGCCAGGTGCACTATGATGGGGTTTTTAGAAAAGTGACTGTGTCTCTGTAACTACCATCCAGATCAAACCCAGAACTTTACCAGCAGAAATATCCTACATGCTACCTGATTGTACTGCCCCCGAGGGTAAACATTCCCCTGGCTTTTAACATCAGTGACTAGTCTTGTCTGATTTTGGACTTGATACACATGGACTCACGCTGTATTTTTGTGTCTGGCTTCTTTCACTCAACATTATGCTTGTTGGATGTATATAGACTATCAGGAGTTCTTTGTTCTTTATTTCTCAGTGCCATTTAGTATTCTTATTTCATAGCAAGGGAATTTTACTGTAAAATTCCTATCTTCCTGAGGACATGTGAAGATCTCCTCAATAGCCAAGTCATGGCAAGCTTCCTCTCGTAGCATATGTCTTTAAAAGCAGGACATACGTGCGGTGATATTTCAATTACACCAATAAGGAAGGTGAGTTCCCTGAAGAGGCCCAGACAGTCAAGAAGATAGGAAAAGTAAAAGTGAAAACTTCTTCCACTTTCCAGAGTTTGTTCTCTCTGTTGTAGTTTTGAAAGAAAAGTCATGCTTCAATTAATAACAGACAACGAAGTCAATATGATGGGAGCCGAGACAATGATGTGATCAAATGCCAAGAAATGACTGACGGCTGAAAAAATACCATGTGAGCCAAAGCAATTTCTCTTGACTTCTAACTTTATTCATCCAACAAATAACATTTCATCACAGTTTTATCAATGGAATGCAATTCCACCCAGATCATTCTGTCAATGACAAGAAACAGCATCAAATCATTTTGTCCACACAAATAAATCAATTGCTGATTATTATTTTCTTGAATTTGGGACCCAAGTGGGAGGACCAGATATCTTGAGTAAAACAAAGGGGAAGAAGGAAAAAAAAAATGGTTTCTATCTTGACAAATCCAGTTGGGTAAATGCAGCTTAGGCCTTTTTTTTTTTTTTTTTTTGACACGTTCTGATGTGAGGAGGGATAAACAGTTTTTAAATTTAGAGCAGAGACAAACTGTAATAATAAACACATGGGAAAAGAACGCCACCACTTACTGCTCCTTGCAGAGACAAGAGCATTTCCAGTCCTTCACATTTGCTTATGTAGTTCTCCTTCCTGGGATTTCTCCCCTGTCTTTAAATATATAGTCAAGTTTTGGGAAAAATTAAATTGCTAGGGCTTATGAATCTGAATGGGGGAGGCTTCATCTTTAAATGATAAACTCATGTGGGCCATGTCGTGGTTACAGATTGGGCTGCCCCTCTGGTCCTGCTGTTTCTTCTTGCTGTCACATCCCGATGCTGCCCCAAGCCCTTTCTCCAGACTCCTTGCTTGGTGGTCCACTGCTGGATGGGAGGAAATTCATTTTGTTTTACAAGTTTAGGATCATATTCATGCTATACACATGCAGTTATATATCAGGATCCTTCCCTTAATAGATTGCAATGGACTGAAGTTTGTAGCCTCCCAAATTCCTGTGTTGCAATCCTAACCACCTAACCACAGAGTGACAGTATTAGGAGGTGATGGCCATTGGAGAGGGATTTCATCATGGGGATTTTCTTCATGAATGGGATTAGTGCCTTTCAAAAGAGATTCCAGAGAGCTCTTTCGCCCTATTTCTGCTGCATCAGGATGCAGTGAGGATAGAGTGAGGGGCTGGTTGTCAGCAACGGTATAGAAGGCTCTGTCCAGAAGAACGCCACCGCGCTGTACTCTGTTCCCAGGCTCCCAGACCCCGGCACCATGAGCAATACATTTCTGTTGTTCATGAGCCACCTAGTCTATGGTATTTTGTACAGCCATCTAAGCTGACCAAGACATATATTATATCACAAGCATCTTTTTGAAATTTGCCCTAGGAGAGAGGAAGACCCTCATGACGGTCTTGTGTGGGGAACATTCCCTGGGGCCGGTCAAGTCAAGCTTGCTCCCCACTGTCATTGTTCCCTCCACCATAGTTTTTGTACTTCCCTGGCTTGTCCCATTTAAGACTGTCCGCCAAGGATCTAGGTCTATTGTCAGAAGGGGCCCTAGTGTCCCTAGGACTGGTTTTTTTTCCCTCCCTGGGACCACCACGGAGGGAGACACTTTCTTTTTGTCAGAAGCACAGAAGCAAATGGCCTCCTTACCACCCTTTCCCAGATGACGTGCCCTTATGTCTGCTGCAAGGGAAAGAAGTCAGCTTTGTACCTCAGTTGTGATGTATCCTTGTAAGGAAGACTGAGGTATGTGTAGCCCAGAGAAAGAAAAATAAATTAAATAAATACAAGTTAAATTTTCAGTGGTGCATCAAGTGCCACTTATGGGGCCAAGCCCAACTTCTAATTTTTTGAAGTTGGTGAATTTATTATGTATCTGTGTTTCTTGTGCATACCACCTGCTTCAATGAAGAGGGGTTTAACACAGGTTTCTATGAGGATAAAGATGGTGATGATTATTTGTGTGTACAACGCTTATAGCATAAGATCAGGAAGGAAGATTTGATTCTAATCCAAATACTTCCACCTAAATAAGGATCCTGATCCAAACAATGACTATTTTCGAAACAGCATCTTTATTTTATGGTATTCAAAGTGATGCTTATTCATTAAATGAGGTAACAAACACCAAGGAATATATAAGAAGAAAACAGAAGGGGCACCTGGGTGTCTCAGTGGGTTAAAGCCTCTGCCTTTGGCTCAGGTCATGATCCCGGGGTCCTGGGATCGAGCCCCGCCTCGGGCTCTCTGCTCAGCAGGGAGCCTGCTTCCTTTCCTCTCTCTCTGCCTCTCTGCCTCCCTGTGATTTCTGTCTGTCAAAATAAATAAAATCTTTAAAAAAAAAAAAACAAAACAGAACCCATCTATAGTCCCACTTCTTAGCTGACATTTGGTGTGTTTATTCTCTCTCCCGCACGCCTTTCTCATCTACTTTTGTTTTACAAATTTATGTTCATATTTATGCTATATATGGTAAAGTCAATCATCAGACGTTTTCACTTAAAACACTATGACATGAACACCTTTGCCAAATTCTTGGGAACATATTTTACCAAAGCCCTACTTGAAGGTATGAAGGTTGTTCTTTATTAATTTTTAAAATTGAAACAATATAGCATTTGTGGGCATTTTTATACCCATATCTTGGGGCAAACCTCAACTTATTTCCCCAGAAAATATTGCTAAAAGTAGATTTTTTAACAAATGAAAATGTCTTGATACTTACTGCTACATTACCTTGTAGAAAATCAGAGCTAATTTAGACTCTCATTAACAATATTTGGATGTAAATATTTCCAGTGCGACCGTGTCAGCATTGAAAAATGTGATTTAGAAAAAAGGGAAGGGATTATTTTGATGAATAGGCAAAAATACAAATCATATTGTTGTTTTAATTTGCATGAAATACTAAATTCTTATTGTTGCTTATTTTTGTTTGCCTTTTGTGAACTGCCTTCTCAAATTCTTTGCTGATTTTCCATTGATCTTATTTCTTTGCAGAGCTCTGATATATGATAAAAATATTTCCCCCAGATACTTACTCTCGTTTCAAAATTAAATAGTGATCTCCTACCCCAAACGTAAGTTTCTGATACTTACATATTAAAATGTAGCTATCCTGTTCTTTAAGGATGTCTTTCTTCATTTTTAGGTATAGATCACATTTTAAAATAGCATACATTTTCTTGTATTTTATCCTCCATCCCTCCCCGCCACCCTCCCTTCTTTCATTTTATAATTAATGGGTCAATGCCTTTGGGATATGGTATAGGGCAGAAATCTAACATTTTCTTTTCAAATATGTAATCAGTTGTCTAAGAGCCATTTATTAAATATTCTTTTCTTCCTCCCTTGATTTAAAATGTGATCCTGGTCAAATGCTAAACTTTAATTTTTATTAGAGTCTATTTCTGGAACTGCTTCTGTGCCGTTGATTCATCTGACAATTCTTGCTCTGGCATCACGTTGCTTTAATTACTGAGTTTTATACTATAGTAAGTGTTATTATCTGGCAGTGTTAGTCGCCTCTCATTACTTTCTTTTTAGGGGACTTCTTTGTTTATTCTTCTAGAAGGATTTTTATATTACCTTTTCAAACAATGTCAGTGTTTTGATTTAAGTAAACTGAAACTTATGAATTATTTTAGAGAAAACGATACACTTATAATATTATCTTGAAAAAAATTTCTTCTTATTCAGGAATACTCTCTGTTTCTTAATTCATTCAAGGCGTTTATGTACCTCAGTAAAGTGTAATAGTTTTCTTCATCAAATGTTACCAGCTTCCTACATTTATTGCTAAGTATTTCAGATATTTGCTAATTTTTTTTTAATGGAAAACCATTGTGAGGAGTGTGTGTGTGTGTGTGTGTGTATGTGTGTGCATGTATGTGTACATATTTTGTATTTGTTCAGAAATATTTTGGTTACTGCTCTTAAGTTTTCCTTTTGCATCCCTTATTTAAATATATAAACCTCATTTATTTTTCTTGTTTTGTTGCATTGGCTACATCTGCCAAAGTCGTATTTAAAAGCAGGGACATCTGGTATCCTTTGTGTTGCTTCTTACTCTGATGTGGGCTCCTTTGGTGTTTTATCATTTACCCAATGTCCACTACTATTTTAAGAGAGATTTTTTAAAAGGAAGAAAGCTTTATTCTTAGTATCAGAAATATTTTTATCCTTTAAAATTGATATGATATTGGTGGATTTCTAGCATCATCCCAATCTTTAAATTTCAGAAGTCCCATTTACCCGATCATGTAATTTTTGGTATGCTTATGATTTTAATTTGTGTTGCTATTTTATTTAGGATTTTTGCATTTGTATTTTCGGTAAGTAGGATCTGTAGGTGTTTGTGTATGGTTCTGTGTGTATGCGTATGGGGCATGTGGGTATATAAATGTGTGTTCTTTCTGTCAAGTTTGGGGAACAGGGTTGTAGAGACCAAACAGGAAATGTCATAAAAATAAACACTGGAATATTTAATAGAGTGTGAGCATTGTTCCTTTAGAGTTTTAAAGAACTCACACATTTTCTTGTGCCATTTAGGAGGTAACAGATACTTACATCATGAGATTTTTTTTTCATTGCATTTCATAGTTCTATATTCTTTCCCTTCATGATTAATTTTGATTCACTTATATTTTAATAGAAAATTGCTCCTTTCATCATTGTTGTATCTTTTAAGTTTATGGATATATGTACTTTCTCATTTCTAATTTTTTCCTTTGTGTCTTCTTTAGTTTTACTTGAATATATTGCTCAGTATTTAGCTATTTGGCTTTTCCTTTTCAAAGCTCTATTTGTATGATTTACTAATTTTATAAGTTTTAGTTCATAATTTTTAAATGATTTTTAAATTTCTGCTTTTCTTGAGATTATCTTAATTTTCTTCTAATAACCAAGTTGGATGTGGTGTTCATTTATTTTCACATTTCATTTTTAATTTTGGAAGAATTTAATTTAATTAATTTTGTAGGCCTTCTATTTATCACTGAAAAATTTTTGGCTACAACATAAAAGTTTTTATGTATAATTTTCTATTTGTTACAATTTTTTATAAATAATTATTTAAGACATTTAGACTTGGTGTGATTTAGCAATACTTTTTCATCTTCCAAGTGCTTGTGTTTTGTTGTTTCTGTGCTTTGAAATATATTTGCAACATTTTCTCCTTTTTGCGATTTATTCAAATTTTACAGTGTAGTGTTTCATATACATTTGAAAAGGTATAGCATTATCTGTTGGTAGTATGTAGAGTTAAATACATGTTTCTATGAGATACGTAAGATGAAATTTAGTCCAAAGAGTTTTGAAAATATAATAGATAGAAAGTAAAATGCTGTCTGATACAACTGATAGGACCAGAGCCCACATAGCTATTGGAGAAGGGCATTATCCCATCTAAATACAACTGACCTTCCCATGGTCAGCCAGTGCCTGCAACAAGAGTTGAGTGCAACCTGGGGAGGTCCAGCCTGGGGAGGTCCAGCCTGGGGAGGCTGAACTTAGCCTGAGAAGATACACCGGAGTGCAGCTGCACAGGAAGGTGAAATCTCAGGGTTGGAGCAAGAGTAGAGGAGGGAGGGCAACTGCAGGGACCCTGGAGACTGGCCTGAAACTGGCACCTTCAGAAGTGGGTGCATCTGTTGGCAAGGATCATTTGTCTTCTCTTTTCCTCTTTGTAAACTCTTAGTAAATCCTTGCTAAAGACTGTAGTCTATTCTCAGCCATGGGACTTAAAAGAAAGGTTTCTTCTAGACTTGTGCAGAGAAGGAAAGAGAAGTGAAGTCTCTGCAAGGTGGGTGGGCAACCAAACTGACCCTCCCCAGGCCCAGCTACGGCAAAGATGGCGGCTGGGCAGCTGGAGGAGGCAGGCAGAGCAGAGGGATATAAGGGCCTGGTCGGTATTGGTGAGGCAGCTCTGGGGCTGAGGAGCCCTGAAGGGCTGTAAGAACAAGGAAGCTCTTCGAGGGTGGTACTGCTTGCCTGGTCAGATGGGGGCTTGCAATGTATGCAACTGGAGCTGTCAAGTGAGTTTTATTTTAGGCTAGACTAGTGCAGTTAGAAGACATTTAAATTAGAAATACTTTAAATAAGCATTATTAATTATACTGTTTGGAACCCTCCATTCTTTTCTGACAATATGATCAGCCCAAACCTGGGAGAAATGTGTTCAGCTTTTCTGTGATTAACATATGGCTTTCCGTTTTCTTGTTGTCAGAGATTCTGCTTTACATTTCATGATGCTGTAATATAATGTGAGATGAAGACATGCATTTGTTGTATCCTAATTGTGGATTATACCCATAATCAATTTAAAATGCCCCTCTTGGCCTATTTAATGCTTTGTTTGCAATTTCTATCCCTGTTTCCTTTTTTGTGTACATACATCTTGGCTAAGCATTTAACCCTTATTTCTGACCTTGTTTGAGTTGTATCTTGTGTATTTTGTATTTTGACCAAACATTAAAAAATGCGTTTATTTATTAATGAGGGAGTTAATTAGATTGATAGTTATTTTCAAAGCTGATGCACATATTGGACATTGCTGTCCCCGCCTGAAATCTTTTCCCTACTTTGTCCTAATGGAGCCTGCATATTTCCAGGAGATTTTCTTTGAACCTGACTCCACCCCAGTTCTAAGGTGGGCCTGATGGGTTCAAATGTAATTCCACTCTGTGCCAGTGACCGCTTCCACAATGAACAGGTAACTCAGTCCTGGCCAAGACATCGAGCGAGGAAATGGGTTTAGAGGCTTTTCTGGATAAATGTCTTTGTTCCTAAGAAAGCCATAGGAAAGGGCGGTCTCTCTTCCTCTGTTAGGCCTCATCAGGTCTAGACATTGCCCCTGGACCTGCCATAGACCATAGAGTGCCATGTTGCTGCCTGTGTGTGTCCAAAGTCCTCACAAGGATGGATGGCAGATCCATCAGAAAGGATGAATACCCAACATTTGTATCAATATGGACGGGACTGGAGGAGATTATGCTGAGTGAAATAAGTCAAGCAGAGAAAGTCAGTTATCATATGGTTTCACTTACTTGTGGAGCATAAGGAATAACATGGAGGACAGTAGGAGAAGGAAAGGAAAAGTGAAGTGGGGTAAATCAGAGAGCGAGATGAAGCATGAGAGGCTGTGAACTATGAGAAACAAACGGAGGGTTTTGGAGGGGAGAGGGTGGGGGATGGGATGAGCCTGGTGATGGGTATTAAGGAGGGCATGGATTGCATGGAGCACTGGGTGTGGTGCAAAAACAATGAATCCTGGAATACTGGAAAAATAAAATAGGATTAAAAAAAAAAAGAAGGGTGGATGCAGAGTAAAGAGATGGGAAGAACCTCAGTTCCTGAAAATATCCCTAAGCTTCTGAATCAGTGGCCCGGTGGCTGTCCTACATGTTTCATTCCCGCCACATAAAATTAGGAAAGGTTTTAGTTGTTCTTTGAGCCGGTAAACATCTAATTTCTGATAATTGTAGCCAAAGGCACTTAAATGACACAATATGTTAATTTTTCATTTTTTACATTTAATTCGTGCTTCTAATTTATTATTTCTCTTTCTTTGGTTTTGTGTTTATATATAGATTTTTATATAATATATTACATATATTATATATAATTCTTAATATAACATATAAATTATTATATAATATATAACATATATTATAGCATACAATATATGTTATATATAATACACTATACAATATATTTTATACATTATATAATATATAAGATATGTAGATTATAGAAATATAAAGATTTATATTTATATATAGAATATATATAGAGGAAATATATATAAATTTATATAGCTATATAGATATATATAGATCTATAGATATAGATTCATATATAGATTGTATTTTATTTATATGTAGATTTATATAGAGATTATATTTTATTTAACACAATTTATTACTGGACTAACTAATATCTTTTTGAGCAATTTTATTCAGAAGTTGTAATCACAGAGTGATCACTTGGTTGGTTGTAGAATTTCCCTAGAAATTCTGTGTATTTCTTTTATATGTTCTCATACTTACTGCTATGTGGAAGTTTGAGCCTGTTCTTTTTTCTCTTTGGAGTCTATCCAGTTCATTTCTATTCAGATACTAGTGGTGTGTGTGTTTACATAATTAATTTTCATTGCACAAGTAATTCCTGAAATAGTCTCCTTCCACATATTAAGAAGTTTCATTTAAAAAAAAAAATTCCATTTGACCACCCTTCCCTCAACTCAGATTTTTCCCTGAGGTAACTACCACGAACATTTTCTGTGAATCCTTCCAGAAAAGTTTCTATGAATTTATGTACATATATCCATAACTATAGAGAGCACTTCATTATTATTTCAGGGAAAGAGTACTTTGAGAATGTATGTTGAAGGCACCAGTGAGAAGTTTGTGATGGGATGGGGTGGACATACAGAGCAACGTGGTTACCTAGGAAAGGAGACTCCTCTTTGTGACAGTGGGTGTGTGGTCCATTATATGCTGAGGTGGATTTAGGAGATCTAATTCAAGATTTATTCCATAGGAACAAGCAAAGCCATCTTCTCAGGCCTGTGGGCTTGTTTTCCATATCAGCCTCACCTTATAAATTAATGTGCACTGCAGCTTCAGAGCTCATGTAACATGGAGAGTCTCCACGATGATTACGACTTATGACAACCTTACTATCACACCCATTTTATGGATGGAGATTCTGGCCAAGGTGTACTTAGCCCTGTTCAGTTTTCCCATATTCTCATGTGATTTCACTAGGATTTGGAAAAAGCCAAAGACCTGGGCTTCACTACAAGAGGCCACTGTGGGAAGAATGCAGGCCAAATTGCTTAGAAAGGGCAGGTTGCCTGGAACTGGGGGAGAGAAGAATGTCAATTATTAGCTCTTTGCCAGTGCACCTCTCATCTTCTGATTAGAAAAGAGGGAGGCTTCTTTTCATGAGAAATCAACTTGTCCAAAGAGGGTAGTGCTCTGAACATTGAGCTAAGGAGATCCAGCAAATGAGCTTGGGCTCTCCCTGGCCTGAGCTCTAGAGGAACAATTCCCAGGCTCTTTCCCAAAAAGTAAACCTATTGTACCCAGCTCCTTATGGATCCCATAAGATTTGTTTCTCAAGTGAACCAATTTAGTAAAAATGTGTTTTCGTATTTTAATTACTCCCATAACTTCTGAAGAGCATATGACGCTCCAGATTACCACACCGAGCTGCTGGCATTGCTGCCAGTGGCAAAGGAGGCTCTGTCTGATAAGCCCAAGGAACTTGCTGTGGGTAGACAACCTGCGCCAGGCTTTTAGGAATTTGGAAGATCGAGCAATTTACTACTTTTATATGACTTACATTTTAGTGCCATTCATGTCCATAAAAAAGGAACAGCCAAACAGACTGGTAAATGCTGACTTGTGCATCTGTTGGGTCTGGCAGCTCCTAGCCTCGTTTTAGTAGTGAGTGCCTTCTGGAACCACTCAGTCTAGTGGACCTCTCCCCACCCACATCCCTCTCCATCTTGCCATCTGCTTCATTTCCTTATAACTCTTATCATGATCTGAACTTATCTGGTGTATGCACTTGTTGCTCGTCCATCTTCCCCTCCTGAACGTATGCTCTGTGAGGCAGGGGTCTTGCCTGCCTCGTCCACCGCATAGAGACAGTTAAGAGAAGTGCTTACTGGGGAGGAGGCATTCAATACACAAGCATTTAACTTGTTGAATGAACTCTTAGCTTAAAGTCCTAGTGGTGGAAGTTTGGGCGCTGGAGTCCCAAGTAGGAAAAGGAAACAGGATGCAAGATGACCCAGCTGCATGGAGGTACTGATTCCAGACTCTATGTGGTCAAGCCCTGAGGCTAATGGCCAAGGGAAGGTCTTTGTTTTTTACTCATAATAGATGAGATTTGTATGTTGGAACAAAGAGCCAGAAGATAAACATGACTACAGACCAATTCTGAATTTGGGTTCAAATTACAAGTTACACAAATATAAGAGATGTTTGCTTGACAATACTTTAGGGAAAGAAACTGTATTTTGGCAGTCTCATCTTTTGTAAATTAACAGCATGACTAGCCCTTAAATGTGTTGCACAATTAATGGAATATTATGTCTAACAATACAAATAACATCAACATCATTGTAGCCACCACTCATTTTACACTAGCCACATACCAGGAACTGTGCTTCATGCATTTTATACACGACTGTGACTCATGACAACCTTATTATCGCACCCATTTTGTGGATGAAGAGACCTAGGCTCTGAATACTTAAACCTATAGCAGGACAGAGTTCAGACGTGGTGAAACCGAGTGTATCTATTGCAGAAAGCTGTCGTTAGTAACCACTGATTGTCTCACTGCTCTATGTGTCTTCAAACACATCTGAGGCATTGGCCTCAGATCTAGTAGACGTGTTTTAAGACAAAAACTAAACAAGCAGCGGCTTCACAGAGAGGTCATGGGCATGGTAAAGGGTCTGGAAACCACAGCCTGTGGGGAACATTCAGAAAGAAGGAGGGTGGGGTGCCTGGGTGGCTCAGTGGGTTAAAGCCTCTACCTTCGGCTCAGGTTCCTGGGATTGAGCCCCGCATCGGGCTCTCTGCTCAGCAGGGAGCCTGCTTCCTCCTCCCTCTCTCTCCGCCTGCCTATCTGCCTACTTGTGATCTCTATCTGTCAAATAAAAATAAATTTTAAAAAAAAAAAAAAAGGAGGGTGTTCAGTGGAGAGGAGAGATGATGGAAGGTGGGGTCAGGAATGAAAGGGTGTCAAAGGTCGTGCTTGGGTCTGAACAGCAGAACTGGAATAGCAGACGGAAGTTCCAGTGAAGCAGGTTTCAGCTTGACAGGAGAACGAACTTTCTAAAGATTAAAGATGTGGAATGAAGCTTTTGAACCCAACCCCCCTTCCCCCTCCAAGCATGCATAGCCATCTGTCAAAGATGTTGGATTTCAGGAAGGAGTCCCTTCCACCTCTCTGAGTCTGGGATTTTCTAGATAGGTTTAAGTTTTATTTAAAAGAAAGGTAAAGATCATTTGAGCTGATTTAAGGGGAATCTTGTCTAGGAGCGGGGGGATTATATTACTCTCTGAGTTCCTGTCAGCCATTTCAGCATGTAACTCTTCCACTGGGGCCACACCTGGGGCACATCTGAAGTCAGGAAAGGGGACTTGTATTTGTTCTGAACCTAAATCCTCTTTGAAAATAATAATTCATTGGATGGTATTCTGGTATTCAGTTCGTTTCAAAGTGTCTTTCTCATGTATTTATTTTGTGTTCAGCCCCAGGTAGGTGCTAATATGTGAACCATGCTCCTCTGCACCCCACTCCTCCTAAATTCCATTCTATGCCAGAACTATGGCCTGTCCTGCCTCTTGTGGCCCCTCCAACACCTTCTATCCCTAGATAGATTCAGAAACTAGATGCAGGTAGAAATTAACTGTGCTTATAATTTATGAAACCCAAAGAGGAGTAGAGAGAAAAAGGAATGAATCTGACATGATTACAAGGACAAAGGCAGCTCTGGGTGCATTTCCACAAGCTAGGGTGGGTTAAATTTTCTTTAGAGGCAGTGTGCTTATTTGTGGTTTCCCAGTAGCCTCTTGGTGCAGAGAGCATCTACAAAGTGCTAGATGAAATGGGCTCGTGTGCGATTTCAAAGAAGTGTTAGAATCTTGGGGTAAGATTTCAAGAGTCCCAGCCTCTGAAATCGCCCTTCTATGGGCTCAAAATTTTACAGTCAGAGCACTGGTGTTCTGAGCTAGACATTTCCCTTGGCATTCCTCTAAAGGCAGTTCACCTGGGAAATGAAACGCCTTGGCTCCTGAGGTCATCTTCAGGAGGAGAGTCCTGGAAGTGGTAGTAGATTACTGATTACTTGCTTCATACCGGGCACTATCCTAAGCCTGTGGCATATTTATCTAATTCAATATTCACGATCACAGTGTAACTATACACTACTACTCTCTGTGTGTTTCATATGAAGGAACTGAAATTTAGAAAGGTTAACTGCTTTGTCAAAATTCACAGAGATGGTGTATGGTTGATATAGATTGAATGTCTGTGTTCCCCCAAAGTTGATATGTTGAAATCTAATTCCCAATGTGATGGTGTTTGGAGGTGGGGCCTTTTGAATTTGATTAGGTCATGAGCGTGGAGCTCTCATCAGTGGGATTAGTGGCCTTTTAAAAGAGATCCCAGAGAGCCCCTAAACCCCTTCACCATGTGAGGACACTGTGAAAAGATGGCTATCTGTGAACCCGAAGGAGACCCTTACCAGACATCAAATCTGCCAGTGCCTTGATCTTGGACTTCCCAGCTTTCAAAATGATGAGAAATAAATTTCTGTTGTACTATTTTTGTTATAGCAGCTCAGACTCAGACAATGGTAGACATTGGATTTGTCTTCAGAACCTATAGTCTTAGCAAATATATAATACTGTTGCCATTCTAAATAAAGTAATTATATGACTCTCAGAAATGGGAGAGAGCTCATCACGAAACACTATGTCTGTGTGTGTGTGTGTGTGAGGGTGGTGGGGAGGTTTTTATTGTGAATTAACTTTCTAACCCTGAGTAAATTACTAATCTAGAATTTATCTGAGATGGTTAATGTAATTCTGACTTCTGTAAGGTCATTATTAGCATTTTATTATTTGTCTTAAAGTCAATTGAAGGTACATGTCAGGGAGTAATTACTTGCTGAGTAACCCAGGTATATTCTTCTCCCCTTCCTTTATTTCTCCCTTCGGTCTCCCTTCTTCCTTTCCTCTTCTTTCCTTCCTTTTCAATAATTTAGTTATTTCTGAGTATTTGCTTTGTGCCTATCACTGTGCTATACAGTGGAGGTACAAAGATAAGTGAGTCTCCGTCTGTATTCTTAAGGACCTCACAGCCTGGAAAGGGAGTTAAAAATAATTACTATTCAACATGGCAATGGTTATAAAGGAGCAGATTTTCCAAACTAGTTTTTTAAAGAACACTCTTTGGCAGAATGTTAAGTAAGGGTATCATGAAAAAGAAGTATTTTAAGTTAAAACAAGTTTAGGAAATGCTGGGTTAAATAAAATTAAGCAAGATTTATCTTACAGGGAATTTTCAGGCCTTTTAAATTGCTAATGTGCTCTGTGAATTACCAAGAAGGGACGAGAACATATTTTGCAAGCCCGGTTGACCTCAGAATGGTTCTTTTTTCCTGGCACATGTAATAAAGTGTTTATTCACTCATCTCTCTCTCTCCCTTGGTCCATCATCCGTCCATCCATCCATCCATCCAGTCTTCCTTCCATTTATCCAGTATTTCTCACGTACCCACTATGTGCCAGACATGATATTGTATCCTTGGAATCCTTTAGTAAATGAATTTGCACAGTTAGTGTTTTGGGGGGGAGATAAACATCAAAGAAGCAAATACATATATAAGATTATTATCCCAGTGTGGTAAGATCCACATAGGAAATAACCAGAGTTTTAAGATGAGGGAAAAAAGAAAAAAAGCGAACAAAGCCAGAGTGATTTACTTATGTAGGTGGTTGAGAAAGCCCTCTGTGAGCAAAAGACATTTAAAGCAAGTACCTGGAGGAAGAGGATGAGCCAGCTTTGCGAAGAGCAAGAGGAAGAGCCATCCAGGAAGAAGAAACAGCAAGTGCCAAAACCCTGGAATGCAGACAGGCTTGGCAAGCTCCAGGAGCGGAGCTTCCTCCAGGAGTGCAGGTCTGCTTCAAGGCAGAAGGCTGAACTTGACACATTTTTAAGAATTAGAATCTCATCATCATGATATCACAGCATTGGAGGAGACCCTGACACCATCTTATTCCAAGTTCTTATCCAAGAGGATCCCGTCTTCTGAGATACAGGGCTGCCTGCTCGGCTTGGCTCGGTTTATAGGGTTTTCCCCTTTAGATGCGAGGTAAACTTCAGCCCCAACGTGGCTAGGGAAAGCATTGCTTATGACATTTCTCTCCTTCCTATGAAATGAGGACTAGGGAGGATTGAGTATAAGGAGAAAATTTCTTTCAGAGGTGCAAATCCCAATGCACGGAATCATAGCTGGTAACCTTCACTCCAGCCTAAAAATAGGAAACAACAAGGCTGAAGGGGGAAATTGACAGAAGCCCTAGCTAGGCAAAGTGACCAAGGAGGGGAAGGAGGAAAGCTCTGATTCGCGCAGCCCGAGTGCCTCACTCCCAAAGCTTTTATCTTTCAATTCTTCCTGCAAGATTAAGCATCCCCAAACACCACTTTTATGGTCTCTGCCCTGGTTCAAGGAGTTACAATGGATCTTCTTTACTGTCAAGTCAAGTAAAAATCTCCCTGCTAGACATTCAGGACTATCCATTATTATCATCATTTTCTTTTGGCTAACCCTCTGCCTTCTTCTAACCCCCTTCCCCAGCAAGCACAAACACTCACACATGCGTGCGCACGTGTGTGCGCACACACAAACACACACACACACACTGAATTTGTTTCATTGTGCAATTAATACCACAAAGGAATAACAAAATATTTCTGATTTGGGGATCACACTCCTGGCTTTAAGCCTATCATTTCTTGACTGCTTGAATGTATATCTCACAGACCTTCAACTTCCTTATCTGCATTGACAGATATTAATAATAATAATAATAATGTTTGTTGGGGCACTTGAATTGCAGAGTTGGTTGAGCATCTGACTCTTGGTTTCAGCTCAGGTCATGATCTTAGGGTCCTGAGATCAAGGCCCATGTTGGGCTCCATACTCAGTGGGGAGTCTGCTTATAATCCTCTCCCTCTCCCTCTGCTCCTCACCCCACTCAAATAAATAAATAATCTTTAAAAAACAATAATGCTTGTTAAGTAATAATAATACGTGTCACAGAGATGTTTGGGTGGCTTAGTCAGCTCAGGTCATGACCCAGGGTCCTGGGATTGAGTCCTGCACTGGGCACTCTGCTCAGAGAGGAGCCCACTTCTGTCTCTCCCTCTGCTGCTCCCCCTGCTTGTGTTCTCTCTCTCTCTCTGACAAATAAATAAATAAATCTTAAAAAAATAATACTTGTCACATAGGGATGTTGTTTTTTTGAACTCAACAGTCACAGTATCTTCCCTACTATGGAAGCTTCCCTACCTTGGACGCTCAATTCTTCTACATTGCTCGCTATCTGCTGGGCCCCCCTGCCTCTTTGGTTCTCTCATCCTCCTTTAGACTTTATGATTCTTGCTTAGTTGTTCACAGTTAGCCTTTGAAACACAGACTCTGGTTCCCATTTGATGCATGTTTTACCATCAGAGGCAACCTGGCTTTCCTTCATTTCCAGTTCTTATTTCCAAGTAGCTCAGCTTGGATAAGAGCTTTCAGCTCCTGCTTATTTGAGAGGAAGATTTGGAAAGTTATTTTCTGAGGCCTAACCTCAGTAAGTTGAGACAATTGAGGTCTAGTTCTTTCCTCTTGGCTGGTTTTTGCTCAGCTAAGAACTCCCCTTGGTTTTTTGCTGGCTGCAGAAGACACTCCCAGAGAGCCTTTTTGTTCTGTCTTTTAGCCTCATGGTCTTGTGATTCTCAACAGTCACTGATGCATGCTCTGTGGCTGGCCATGCTTTCTAAACTCTGGCTTACTACGACCTAAACTAATTCAAATGAAGATGGAAGAGCTTTGTTTCAAAACCAGAATCCAGTATATCCTAGCTCTCACCATAGCCATCACCATCCCTAGAGAAATTCTCACAGATCACCTGGGCATCCTTTCTCCTTTCTGCTATAAATGCCACAAGTTTGTAGGTAAGTGAAGATAAGGCATGGGCTACTCAGATCCTTTTCCTAGTGTTGCTAGTGGTTGAAGAAGCAGTGGGGAAAAGGTGCTTCTTCTTCTATTGCCCAGGACTTCTTGATGTCCTGGCCAAATAGATGACAATGTTTAGTAACCTGGTTTAGCAGGGAATGGTCATAGCACATAGACAAGGTCAAGCATTGACCTTGTCTAGTGGTTCCTTCATAGAGTAGGTCTGTTTTCTTGCCAGTAGCTGGAGAAGAATGCCCAGGAGAACATGTTTAATCCTGAGACATGCCTGGGACGGTCTTATCCTTGAACTGAGGACTTCAAGCCTCTTGTCCTTGCTACAAGAAGAGAATTGTTTGGAACTTGGGAAATACGAGTAAAGGAGGAAGAAGTGTTTTATGTATCTCTCCAGCAGAATTTTGCAAATATTATTGGTCATAGTTTTATCATATGATCACCTCAAATAACAAGGAAGACCAGGAAATGGCCTTGAAAACTGGGTGCATTGCCTCCCTGAATTGAATTGGGGTCTGTTTGTAGGAAGGAAAAGTGATAACATTTGGTAGGCAACTACACAGTCTACCACTGCACAATACTTGTCAGCCTACCCTACCTCCCAAGTCTCTGGGATCTTCCTCTTGCAACCTTTCTTCCCATACTCGCCTCTCTTCTCTGTGCTCTTCAGTGTTACCAGCACCCAGATCAAGACTCTAATGGGAATGCAGGCTATCCCAAAAAACGTTAAGACACCTGCTTGTGGTCTCAGGTTCCATATAAGGAGCATTCTCACCTTTTTGGGTACCAGAGACCATCTTATAGGGAAATAATGATAAGCTCCTCTCCCGGTCAGATACTAGAAAACCATTTGGAGCCCTTTTAACTGACAGGGTTCAACCCAGTGGTGGTGTGACCCTGCCATCTCTGCATGCCCATCTACATCATCTCCCATGTCTTCCTCGTCCAGCTGATGCTGAGCCCTGATGTTGTAGGTTATAAGCTCCTTATGAGCAGGGCTATGACTTAGACACCCTCACAGGTAGAAAGAATAGGTGTGCATTATGTCCTTTATGTATTATTTAATTGGAATCCAGAGCAGAATGCTGGGTTGCAGAATTTTACCTCTCCAAGGAAGCTTTTTTTTTTTTTTTTAAAGATTTTATTTATTTATTTGAGAGCGAGATAGTGAGAGAGAGCATGAGCGAGGAGAAGGTCAGAAAGAGTAGCAGACTCCCCATGGAGCTGGGAGCCCGATGCGGGACTCGATCCCAAGACTCCAGGATCATGACCTGAGCCGAAGGCAGTCGTCCAGCCAACTGAGCCACCCAGGTGTCCCTCCAAGGAAGCTTTTACTGATTAAGGAAAAACAGGGGATGCCTTCTCCCTCTCTGCCTTCTTTCCAACACTTAAGTTGATAATACTCCTGACTTTCTCCCCATTCAGCCCCATTGCCTATTACACCTTTCACTGTACAGAGCTATTGGAAAGGTCCTGCTAGGTAGGTTAGCTGAGTGGACTGGCATATGGATCAACTGAAGCCACAGTCAGAGATTTTTCCTAATTAACCATTTTATTCATGACCTCTTGAGTGGTCATAGGCTCTAGATCAATTACTGTTGGGTCTTTTCAGTGGAGAAACCCATTTTTGCTACAGGTAGAAAGACTCTAACATGTGCAATATAGGTGAGTCAGGAGCATTGTTTTAAATCAAAACATATTCTGTGTATGTGCTTCTTGAATTGTCTGAACCAGGACTAGGATTAGAAGACAGTGCTAATAAAGTAAACTGGCTGCATCATTCTGAGGGCCCAAATACCTTTTCTCTATCATGTAGCTATGGATTGACCCTGTATGCCTGCAACTCCAGTCAATTCCCTTTAAATTTAGATACAAAAGATCCCTTGATCTGGTTACTCTCTGACCCCCTTAACCCAGTGGTTTTCGCTAAAGCCTAGGCCATGGCCTCAGAGTTCTGGGATTGTTGGGCTTATCCAGGACCTAGGCATTGGCATTTTTATCCTTCCCCCACCCCTTGGGTAGCTCTAATATGCAGCCCACAGTGTGAAATCACCTCCTAACCCTATCAGGAAAACCAACGTAGACTTCTTTAACCTCTGTCACAAATTAACTCTCCCAAATCAGGTAAGCTAACCCTGCCTCAACTACGTACCAGCTTCTAAGTCTTAATCATTGAGCTGATGTCATGCTAGATCCAACATACCATCTGCCCCACACCATTGCCACAGAGAATATTCATATCTGGCTGTAGATTTGAATTTTAGCTCCGGAAATAGATAATTCCCTAACTGAGGGCATAAACCATCTTCAGCTACAGAAACAATGACCTCCTTTGGCTACAGATGGTTTCTTCTTAGTCCCAGTTTCCTACTAAGCTGGCCATAGACTGGTCCCAAGCCCACACCCACAGTTACCCTGTAATTATGATCATACGCTTGCTACCTGTTCTGCCCACTCCTGGACTCTTTCTTTGGTAATAAATTGTTCCATATCTGATAATTTAAAGTTTATAATCCTACCCACAGATGGAAGCCAGGGCTCCAGCTTCAGCCCAGCCTGAAACCCTGGCCATAAACTAATAACCCAGCCACAGAAAGACCTCTGCACTTGCCCAACTGCAAAAACATCCTCATTTTTTAATGAAAAAAAAAATATACAGACATTAAGAAACTAATAAACTGAACCTTATGTATTTATCTCCCAGCTACAATAATGGTCAGTACATGACCATTCTTGTTTCATTCATATCTTTACCTATACTTATTTCCGTTCTCTCCTGGGTTATTGTGAAGGAAATATGGGCATTATTATATCCTACCACCTGTATATATCTTGGTTTATATCTATAAAATATAGGAGTTCTTTAAAAAAAGATAAACAACCACAATACAATGATCACAACCAGAACTTAATAAACTTAAAAATTCTTTATGCACAAATATCTAGTTAGTGTTCCTATTTCTCTATTTCTTTTATACATATATTTTTTTCCAGTTTGTTTCCTGATACAAATAAGGTCTGCACTTTGTTATTTGTTGATATATTGCTTCTAGTCAGCAGTTTTCCTTTTTATCGCTTTTATTGCATTTTTATTTCTGTTGAAGGAAGTTCCAAGTATAAAGCCCTAAATGTGGGACCGTGCTGACCTTTAGCCCCGGCCACTGATGCATCAGCACACACGTCCCACGGAAGGAAGGCTCTGACCAAGAGGGATGCAAGCCAGGCAGTGGGTGGAGTGTGTCCCTCAGTACAACCACTAACTGTGTCACCAAGTAAAGCTTCTGCCCTCCAACCAGTGAAGAACACGTCACTCTCATATTAGGTGATGATCATGTCTTTTGTTTGTCATGGCTGCTTTGTCTTCTCACTGCTGTGTCCTGTGACAGGGGTCATGAACAGCAAAGATGCAGACAAACAACCTGTGCATATATATTCAGAACCTACAATTACACGCACAGAAAGGGTTCCCGCTGTCCCTGCCCACTCTCAGTCTAGTTATGGCAATGACAGTCACACAGGGCAGGATTCTCAGTCTAGAGCTGGGGTCACCAACAGGGGCTATTATGGTGACCAGTGTCATCGCTTCTGGGAGTGTAGAGAAGGAAAGGGATTTGAATTGAGGAATCACAGGGAGGAAAGGAGAAGCATCCAGACAGCTCCCTATTGGAGATTCTAATCTCAAACTGGCAGACTCTGGTCTTGAGGACTTGACCATTTCTTTGAGCAGCGAGTTCCCATTTGAGTTTTGGGATTTTTGAAGCAGTTGGTCTGACTGGGGTTGAGTGAAGTAGCAGAAAACAGCATCTTCAGCAACTCCATTTTGCCTTCAGAGGAAGGATGTTCAAGCTTCTTGGCTGACATTCAAGTCTCTGCCCATCACTTCCAGCCTATTTTGACAGTGATAGCTCCCTCTTTTCTCCTACTGGAATCTTCTCCAGTCAGACCGAGCTGCTTTCTCTCTGCTTTCCAAACAGGCCATGTGCTTTCCTACTTCCTTGCATCTGTCAAGTTGTTCTCTACTCTTGGAATGCCCATCCCACAGCCCTCCTGTGCACATGCTGCCCAGAAGTCAGGATGATAATACACAGGCCGCACAGGAACTCTTGAGAAGCAGCAGAAGATGGAGTCAGCTTGAACGCAAAGCAAAAGAGACACTTGACAAAATGACCTAGAGCCTGGTACTAGAAGGTGCCTGGATGCCTAAACAGCCAGTAGAGGAGTGTGAGCCAGGAAAGATGTCACTCCAGCCTGGTCCTCACACTAAGGCTCAACTCATCCAAAAAGAAAGCTCGATGGAAACATGTTGAGCAAAATTATACATGCTCATTTCTTAACATAGCTTTCAGATTTAATCGTAGGGAACGTTTGTTTTGGTTTGATTTTCTCTCATTTTTAGATACCATTTTCTCTCCCAAAGTAGGTCATTTGAATTATCTACTGATAGTTCAAATCTGTAGATAATTTGCTTTTACTCACATTCCTAAGAACTAATTACCTGTACATATAAAATGATGAAATCTCATTATATTTTCTTTTAAAACTCTGACATGCATTTAATTACATTAGTCAATTATTACTGTACATGCTGAGGATTTGCTATTGACCAGCTCGTGCTGGAATATTTACTGCACAGATGTGTTACTTTAATTAAACAAATGTGATTACACACATATCAATTTTTATTTGGTTTCAAAGCCCAGAATCTAAAAGTGACGCAGTTGGCAAAGCTGTGAGGTGTGGTGCTGGTTCCCAGGAACGCAGTGAGAGGCTCTTTATTGAGGGAACACAGAGCGCCTGCAACTCTGCGTGGGAAACTTCAACCACAAGTGGGTTTTTGTTGGTGTGTAAGTGCCATTGAGCGAACCCAAGAAGGGAACAAATAAACCAGCCCTGAATCTTCCTAGAACATCTTCAGCTTTGTTCTCTTATAAATAGAGAGATAAGGACTGTACTTAGAGAACTTACAAGAAAACTAACCTAAAAGTCAATCCATCTGAGCCTGGGGATTACTTGGGATTGGACCTTGGTCAGGTAGACGATCTGGTATTCGTCTTTAAAATCAGGGTGAAGTAGAATGACATTAGAACATCGGATTGGTCTCTTGGTCTCCTCCCTGCCATAAGCTACTTCATACCCCCAAACGATGAGTTTAGCGTCAAGGAGGACCTTCTCCCAGTGCCTAGTTCCAATCAAGCAGGTTTGAGTAATAATATAAAGATGGAGACAAAAAATCAGAATGTGCTGTCCAAACTGGAGTCATGTAAAAGTTCTCTATGACTTTCTGGTTACAATGACTGCACATATCGGGTACTTGGTGAATAGTCCGGGGTATTAATAAAGGCAGTAAGTCAATCCATTAACCCACAAACACTTACCAAGCACCGTATGAACTGGTTGTTGGTGGGCACAGACGGAAAAGCAGGAGATCTCTCCACACAAGTGAAGACTAGTTGTTTTCGTTAGTCTCACCCATGAGTGATCACTGTGTTTGTTCTCAGGCGTGTCTCTGTCTGGGCCTTTTGGTCATGGCCTACGAAGAACCCACCCAGTGGGTCAAGTCAACTGAAAGTTCTCCTTCAACTATGTGTCTCCAGGTCTCCTGGATGCAGACAGCATTTCCAAGGATGAGGTTGGGGAGCAAATGAGATGGGACATGCCTGGGTTCCCAGATATACTTTGTGCATGGAGAACACACTGAAATGCTGAAGAGTGTGTGCCGTCAACTCTAGGTGCGGAGAAGTTTTGCCAAAGAAGAGAGAGCAATTTGTTGCCAAAAATAAAGGAGCCTCAGGATTTGGGATGAGACAGAGGGGGGGCACTCAGATCAGGCAGACCACTTGACTCTGTGGCTTTACCACCTTGTGACAGTTTCCTCACCTAATGGTGACGATGAAACTCATCTCATAATGTTGTTCCGGAATTACAATCACCTCTGAGTGATGCCCAGGGAACAGCAGGTTTTCAGGAAATTGTTGGAGATTTTGTTAGTAAAAGAGTTAGTGTGGGTCAGCTGGGGAAGGTAGAATGTTAGAGGGGGTTGTTTTCAGTCACTTTGACTATGCCATTCTTCCTTTTGGAATGTGGTATACCATAGACGCATTCCTACCTCAAGAGGAAAGCCTATGTATGGTAAGTACATTTACAGAGGTGTTTTTTTTTTTTTTTTTAAAGATTTTATTTATTTATTTGAGAGAGAAAGAGAGTGAATGGGGTGGAGATGGAGAGAGAATGTGAAACAGAAATCACATTAAGCTCAGAGCCGGATGTGGGGCTTGATCCCACAACCATGAGATCATGACCCATGCTGAAACCAAGAGCTGGATGCCCAGCCAACTGAGCCACTCAGGCGCCCCTGCATGTACAAAGTTTTAAGAGTAGGAAAGCTATGTGGTCAGTTCCCAGGAAGTGAGTTGCATAATGTCTTGCGGCTACTAAATTTCTCCTGTATTTGAGTTTTCCCACCTGTATGGCTAGACATATTTATTATCTCGCCCAGGTGGGGATTGGGGCAGCTCTCCAGGTTCCAGGTCCCCTCTCCTTAATCCCGGGATTCTGCACAAATGTTTCAATTTTCCATGTGTGCCATGAAATAAATAAGCTTGGGGAACGTTGGCCAACTAGTCCAGCTTGTTCAGAAGACAGCTTGAGTCTTGGCTTCACCTTTGTCTTTTTTTTTTTTTTCCTTAAGATTTTATTTATTTATTAGAGAGAGAGAGAGAGAGCACAAGCAGGAGGAGAGGCAGACAGAAGGAGAGGGAGAAGCAGGCTTCCTGCTGCGTGGGGATCCTGATATGGGGCTCTATCTCAGGAGCTTAACGACTGAGGCTTAACGACTGAGCCACCCAGACACACAGCGGGCTTCACCTTTGAATAGCTGACTAACCCCAGCATAGGGAAGTATTTGAGCCTTAGTTTCCTCATGAGCAAAATGGATATAATTTTATCTTGTAATTTTGCTGTAAGGTTTCAGTGAGACTGTCCTGTGTAGTGTTTGAAATATCATAAATACTAATAACGGTGAGTTGAATGTGTACCGCTTTTCCAGTTTATAATTTTATTTGTTTGAGAGTACAACTTCTGGCTTCCCGTACTCACAGCTTGGTGGATGGAGTCAGGAGATAACTGAGCTGTTCAAGCTCTCAGCTTTGGCGGTGGTCCCTCTCCATCTCAGGTTCCATTTGGTCTGCCAGTAGTGGTTCTGGTCTGCTGGGGTCACTGCTTAGAGCAGAGACCGGGGTGAGGCCCTGTTGGCCCCAGCTCCCAGAGGGAACCGAGCTCAGGCTCAGCCCAGCACCTTTAACCCACCCAATTCCCTGGTTGCTGATCTCATCCTTTTGCCAGGGCTAATTATACTTAAACCAGATTGGTAGGAAGCAAGATGCGTGCACACACAGCCAAAGCCTGGAACTGCTTACCCGAAAACACGTTCCCTCCTCCTTCTGCTCCAGTTCTCAGTCTTACCAGAAGCAGGGGCGGGGATGGGTGAAGAAATGGAGTTTGCACCGTGTGTGCTGAGGCAAGGCATTCCTGGAGTCACCCTCCACGTCGCCCGCCCCAGACCACCTCTGGCCTGCAGCCTCAGGTCACTGGAGTAGAGTGGAGCCCAGCGGGGTACTGGGCTTCTCCTCTCTCAGAGTGGGTCACTGTGGGTTGCACCCAGCTCTTCGGGGGGCGAGGGCTGGGCTGCTAGCCCACTGTACCTCATTATGTATTCCTTCATTGTTTCCTATGCAAATTAAGTTAATGAGAATTAGGAACATAATGGAGCCCATTCACCGTTCTAGTCGCTGGAAAATGGGTTTGACTACCAATTTTCCATTACAGCTGTTTTGTAATTACCGTGGAATACTCTGAATTCTAATGGAGACGCGGAGCTGCCTGACAGCCTCTCGACTACTTTTTTTTTTTTTTAAAGAAAGGCTTAAAAAAAAAAAAAGGGAAACCTAATCCTATAGCATAAAAGCCTTTCAATCTGAGTGCCCCTAGTTTGGCTTCTGCCATGAAAATCTCCTCCACTGTTGCAATAAGGACTCACTGCCATTGGTGGGGTTTCCTGACCTTTGTCCGGGTTAGATTCATTACCTTGGCAGGACCAAAGTTCTCCCTTGGCTTGGGAGCAAGCAAAACAGAGTTTGGGGCCACGTTCAGTTAGGAGCTGCCCTCTGAAAGGATCAGAGCAGCCCACGGCTAGTGGGGACTGCTTCCGGCTAGATCTGACTTCCCCACCCCTCCCTAGCTGGAGACCTACTCACCTGTTGCTAAATTCAGGACACTTAGCATTACAGGAGTATTCTTTGACATAAAGACTCTTTCCTTTTCAGCACCAAAGATTCTAGGAGGAAGAACAAGTTAAAAGTTCAGTAGATGAAGATGACTGGAACATAGGATGCTGGGGTTGAGCGTGAGGCCTAGTACAGTGAGCACTGGCCAAAGAGAATGTGGAGGCCATTGTGTCATGTGAGGCTAAGAAGTCAAGATTTTATCCTTAAGGCCTCTTAAGCAGGGGAATTACCTGATAAGGGTTTTAATTCAGAAGGATATTCTGGATACAATATGGAGAAGGGATCTGGATGTATATATCCTGGGGTGGGGTTGATTTGGTTACTGGACACATAAAACTCAGCTAAGGGGCGACGGCAGCTACATACTGCTTCTGACTGATGGCGGAATCATGAAGCTGGAACTCAAGAGGTAATAATTGGGATGGAGAGAAGTGGATGGATTCTGAAGACGCTTACGAGGTAGAATCATGACAAGTCTAGATGATGAATAGGATACGTGTGCATTACAGGTGATAGGGGACTCAGGGCTTTGTCCTTGGCTTATGGGGTGATGCAATTCACCAAAACATAACAATACTGAGAACTAAAGTTTTTGTGGAGAGTGTAACATGTACCAGGCACTGTTTTGTTTTACACATATAATCCATTTGATCTTGACCATAACCCACAGAGGTAAGAACTATTATTAACCTCAGATCATCAGAGAAAAGTTAAGATATAGAGAGGTAAACAAACAAAGAAACGTGTCCAAGTTATCAGAGTCAGGAAGCGGTTGAGCCAGGACTCAAAGCCAGGTGGTCTAGTTCCATAGACCAGACACAAAACTCTTGGAAAGGGAGATTTGCTCTGGTGTGTGTTTGTGTGTGTGCACACATGAGAGAGACAGACAGACATACAGATGGGCAGACAGAGGGACAGAGCATTATCAGTCGTGGGTGTATGAACTGGAGGTGTCTTTACAATATTGTGGCGTAGGTTTGTAGGAGGAGACTGCAGTCTAGGAGGGAGGACTGGTCTCAAAATACAAGGTTGTGGGGTGTCAGCCTCAAACTGACGTTTGAAGACATGGAAATGGTTCAGAATATCCTCAGAGAGATAAGTGAGGGGCTCTAGAGAACCCCCAGGTTTTGCATGCTAGACTGAAGAGGAGGACCCTCTAGGGGGCACTGGGAGAGAGCAGTCCAGGAGCAATGGGAGTCTGAGGGAAGGCGTGGCTAAAGCTTCCGATCCCTGGAATTTAGGAAAGAGTAAGGGTGCATTTCAGGTTGCTTCTCCAGTAAATAGACCCTGAAACAAGTAGTTATTAGAGGTGATTCCGAAGCTCTAGGAAGGGAGTGGCTTCATCCTCAACCAAGATTTCACCTCTATGCCATGTTTTCCTGATGAGCTCGGAAGTCATTTCTCAGTTTCAGCATCTTTTGCCACCTGGAGAGACTGAGAAATTTCAAAACCATCAAATCCTGATGCATTTTTATTTCACAGTTCTTCGCTCATTTATCTCTCCCCCTCACGTTGTACTGTAAGCAGCAGGAAGAAACCTGGCTTGCCTTCAACACTTTGTTTGGAAATCACCCAAGCTAGATAACCAGGTTCATCCCTTACAAGTTCCGCTTTCCCCTTACAGCAGATGACAATTTTGCTAAACTTTCTGCTGCCACATAATAGCGGTCCCCTTTCCTCTAGTTTCCAGTAGCACATTCTTCACTCTGAGCCCTCCCTGGCAGTGTTCTGGTTGTCTATGTTTCTACTAACTGTCTGCTGAAAGCGGTTTAGGCTTTCTCTACCATGATCTTCAAAAATCTTCTAGCTTCTTCCTCTTGTTGTTCCCAAACCCGCTCTCACATTTTGAGACATTTGTTACAATAACATCCTGCTTCTGATACTCAATTCGGCATTGGTCAGGGTTCAACCAGAGAAGCAGAACGTAAGATAGATAGATAGATAGATAGACAGACAGATAGATAGATAGGTGGATAGATTTGTGACAGGCTTACACAATTGTGGGGGCTGATTAAGCAGTCCTATAAGGGTGTAGTCTTCGTATCTGTTGCTGGAGTTGAGTTCTGAACACTCAGGTCATCAGGAAAGGAAGGTCACATAGCAGGCTGTAAGCCAGAGCACGAGGTTTGACCTGTAAGCATGGTCTTAAGCGTCTGTCCATGCCTGTTGTCTCTGACCTTGTGATGAGGCTGTCTTACAGATGCTAGGACCTCTCTTTCATCACAGAGCCAACTGCAACCTGGCTCAGGGGCCACAGGAGTTGAAGGAGGACCTAGGGGCAGGGGGCTAGAGTATTTCCTCAGCTGCTGGTTCATTGAGGTGAATCTGCAGATAAGCAACTATCTGTGTGAGGTACAAAAGAGCTGCTACTTTGCTTCTGCTTCTGCAGATCTCCCAGGGACCTCCCTTGAGGCCACCCAAATGAGAAGCATATAAGAAAGGAAGTATCAGGAAATGTGGTTCAGCCTAGTGAGTCGGCACTTTACACAGGCATCACACCTGTGTTCCCCTTACCCCAACATCTTTGCGTAAATACACCAGTTTCCTGGAATATCTTCCCTCTGCCTCCTACCTCTGTCCTAACCTGGACCTCAGCCCTAATGGCCCTTCCACTGTGACTATCCTAATAGGTCTTCATGATGCTTGATACCTTCATTACAGCACCAGTCACATGTATAGGTTTTATTTATTAATTTGTCTCCACCCCCCACCCCCAGTCTTAAAACTCCTTCAAGAGTCATATGCCACATTTCCCCTAAGATCCTTAAAAGTTATTGCCTGGCATATAGTAGGTGTTTAATACGTTTGAATGAATAAAAGAAGAAGAATGAATGAGAAAAAATAACATTCCAGTTCATGAGGCCATTGTAAAGATAAGAGGTACTAATACATGTCCAAGGGCCCAATTCATGGTAGGTTATTAGGGAAGCTCCAGACTTTTCTATGTGGGTCTAGCTCTGGCATGTGTCAGATGGCCACTTGGGCTTCAACAGGCTCCTCTCCTTCCAACACTGTGGCCTGCCAAAGTTGTCATCCTGGAATCACCCAGGTCAAGAAGAAAATCTTGAAGAATGCTATGTTTGCAAAGGGGATGCACTGATAAAATTCTCTCTTTTGGGAAGAGACATGTGATCTTTACTGAGGATTCCTCAGTTAGCTGGAGATAAAATGAGCTCAATCTTGGGGAAACCATGATCATAGGAATATGCTGTCCATAGACCTGAAGAGTTAGTGCGTCACTTCACCTAGACTCACCCAGGGTAACGAGCAGATGAGGTTCAAGTCTAGGTAAGCAAGGTGTCATCTATCTGCCTGTGTATTTGTTTATTCAACACACACACACACACACACACACACATTATATATATCATATATGTGTGATATATATAATATATTATTATATGTATATATCATATATATAATTATAAGACATATAATTTTACAAATGCATTAATATTGGAGTATAGAAGAGTTAATACATGTAAAATACTTAAATGCCTATAATCCCAAATATTTATTATTATTACTTTTAAAGTGATACATATAGTTCTCCATTTATGCTTTTCTTTGTAGACATGCAGGTCTTATCTGTTCTCTCTCTTTCTCTCTGTCTTTGTCTCTCTGAGTCCTTAGCTGGTCTCTATGATGTGTTGTCTAAACGGATTACCCATCGGATTCTTGACTAATTGCTGTAATTTATTGAGCACTTGTGTGCCAGGAACTGTGTCACTTAATTTCACAAGACTTATGATTAAATTTAGTTGCATATAACATGAAAAGTCATCTGCTTTCTGTCCGTCATGTAAAAGATGCCTGGAGGTAACAACCAGGGCCTCGTAAGGTGGTTCCACCATATCATTAAGAAACCAGGACTTTCTCTATCTTTTTGCTTCACCAGTTGCAAGAGAAGCTAGGAAATGTGGAGTCTTAGCTGGGGGGCATCATTGCCCTCAATGAAAATCAGACTCTATTGCTAGAAAGAAGGGGAGAATGGGTATTGAGTGGCGTCATGGCCTCTCAGACCTGAGCACCTGATTCTACTTGATCAGAAATCAAAAGATGACCTCTCCTCTGCATTCTGGGTTCTCACGAAGCCTGAGGAAAATAACAGACACCCACAGGTCTTACAAAGGTAAAATCGTGGCTGGAGCATGGCTGGCGGGAGAGGTTGGGTCATTCTCAGACCAGTGATAGAAAGGAGTCTGGCAAAACGGCATCGTGATCTAGGAATGAATTTTGAAGATTGACTCGTGGAAATTTCAAGGGTCTAAAGATGAGATATTGTCCAGACCTACTATTTCTGTTTACCCCTGCTCCAGCTACTGAGAGAGAAAATTTCTGCTCTGTGTCAAAAAGGAGACAGATGTCAGTTTGAAACGGAAAGAAGCAGAGGGGTCAGTAGCCACCTCTCACCAGGACCTAATTCACACTCAGGGAACATTTGATCCTCTGGGCTCTGAGGGAAGTTTAATTGAAATGCAAAAACCAAAGGTCAAAACCATGTAAAATTTAAAGGCCATTTTTACTATTTGACAAGGAACAAATTGTAACTTTATATTGCTTTTAGATGCAATTTTGTTCAGTGAAATTAGATTATGCTCAACTAAAGCACCTTCTTTAGAGCTTTTAGATTAAATATTAGAACTTATTAGAAGGACCTTGATTTCGTCAGTAAATACCAAGGAAAATATTTGGTGGGAAATGCAGCTGCCTAATTTGCATTAATACAAATGAGAACTATTAAGCTTAGTTGATTAGCATATTCATATGTACTGTAGTCCCCGTGTATTTAAAATAGATTCTGCTAGATTCTGATTACAAACTCAGTGTATGTATAACTCCCTGAACCAGAGCCTTGGCAATAGATTGTGCCATGGAGGGTGAGGACGCCAGCGGGAGGGAAACAGAATGCTGGTCTCAAGGTTGCTTCCAGAACGAGTACTGTGCAGAGCTGGCCCCATCCTCAAGGCTCTGAGCAGATGAAACCCAGGGAGCTAGGAAGCCAGGATAGGGGGCCAGGCAGCAAGATGTGTCGGAACAAATACGTGCGAGTACCCTCTTAACTTCTTCCTTCCTCTCTCGGCTCAGCCTGTGTTTATCAGGTGCCTGCTGTGTTCCGGCAATGCGGGGGCTGCTGCTGGGGTGGTTGCCCAGGACAAGACCCACCATGACAAACAGCATTCTTCTCTTCAAGGAGCTTGAGGAAATGAATCCTGGCTTGTCACAGAAGGAGCTCATCTTCTGACGCCCTGCCTGATTTTGTGCCTTGGCCCTTTTATAGCTGGGAGTGTTTCTGTTTGGAAGATGTCTCTAGATGTGGGGACCCTGGGGAGCAGGTCACAGAGAGTGGGCAAGAGCTACATGGCTGCTTCTGTTCCTGTGGAGCCTGTAAGTGATGCCCAAGCTACCGTGTGCCCCAGAGGGAAAGAGCCCTGCCTGAGGAGGGCAGGATGCTAGAGACCCCCTCTACCCCCGAATTGGGCAATAGGGAGGGGCATAAGCACAGGCACCGGGTGTTGGGGGGGTGTGGGGGCGTGGGGGGGTGGGGTGGATGGAGAACATAAGATTTGGGGCAGCTGCGGTGTCGGTGCGCTGAAGCAGGGGCTGCAAAATGGAAAATGAAGGGCAGACATCTGCCCCTGTCAGGGATTGGTCCATTTACCTTCCTGCTAGCTCTTTAATGCAAATCAGTTTGCTCCCTCTGCAAAAGTTCTGTGTAGACTGATTTTTTTCCCTTTGCAGATAAATTGACAATCTCCCTTTAACTTGCAAATTAATTCTGAGATGATTTAATTTTATTTTTGATGATCTTTTAGGCTCTCTGTCTCCCTATAACCCCCCCACTCAGCCCCCCAACATACCTACTAATATAATAAATGAGCAATAAACACCCAAGCACACCTGTGAATTCAATCAAAGGGATGCCAATGATCTGTTAAGGAACATGTTTTATAGAATAAATAATCTCCCCCATTCCCTGGCCTAGGATTTCTGTAACATTTCTCAGAGCAGAGAACCAGGGCAGCCTTTCCAGACACCTAGATCGCCATCATGGGGTTCATCTCTTTCTTCTCTCTTCCTGCCCTGGCTCATAGCCCATGTCAAATGCTACCCAAGTAGTCGGGAACCCCATACCCCCAGGAAGGGCGTTTTGGGTTCCCTGCTCCCCTCAAATGCATTTTCTCTATGTTTCTTCTTTTTAAGGCGACAACTCGAGGCTAATGCAGTGAGTGGCTAATACACTTGAATGGGTTGATGCATATTGTTTACAGATAAGGTCGTTGCCCCTTACATTTTTACAGGTTAGGGCCCCCTGGAGAGGACAGCACACTAAAGGTCATTGGCATTTCCTTGTCCAATGTCAGTGCTGGTCCTAGAGTTTCCAGAGCAGGCACGGGTTGGGTAATGGGTGTCCACAGCAGGGATGCGAGAAGGCAGAGAAACACTTTCCTGATGATTCTGTTTATTTACTTTGCTCTTTTGTGCTTTTTCTGGGACCTAACACATAGAACTTTGGTGCCAAAAACGATTTTAGACATTATCTTATTCTAAAAATAAAGTTGAGGCTCCGGAGAGTCCTGAGGCTTGCCTCGTGATGCATTCCGAACCAGCAGCACACATTCTGAACCTCAGACCAGTGTGTGAGTTAACAATCCCTAACGTGTATTTGGTTCACATTGATCTGGCTGCCCTCTGTGTGCATTACAAATAGATGTAACAGGTTTTAAAGCAGACACAGTAAAAGAAAAGCTTCAGGTTTGGTGACTTTTCTGGAACCTAAACATCTATCCATCCATCCATTCATTCTTCTAACGAAGACCTAATGAGCACCTCCCATGTGCCAAGAGTGTTCCAGGTCCTGAAGGTGAAGCCAGGAGCAGAAAGACAAAGCCCTAGGCTTGGGAAGCTTCCTGGGGTTGGGAATAAGAATGGACTGGAGCTGCCAGGTGTGCATACCTGCCTTGAGGAAGGATGTGGTGGGGTATAGGGGTAGAGCGTGACCAGGATGTTGTTCCACGACGAGGCTGTCGTGGGTGGGGGGTATTCCTTGGAGTAGACATGGTGACATTTGAGCAGCTGGAGATCTTGGGGAAGGAGACATAAGACTATCTGGGGAGAGAGAGTGTTCCAGATGGAGACAGAAGACATAGGGGAGAGACAGTGAGGCCCAAGGGAGGGAAGTGGGATGGAGGGCACAGAGGAGCAAGTCAAGATCAGGCAAGTTCACAGGGGCGGGTGGGCTGTCTACATATACTTTATTGTCCAGTCGCCACCTTCCAAGAGTGAAAAACAGTGCTGCTTATAATCATTCCAGGACAGACATGAACAGTGGGGTCCAGGGCGGGCTGGGGCACCTGGCATCTGCTGGGAGGGTGGGTGTATGGCTCTGGCTCCTACTGTGCATGGGCGACGAACCACAAACGTACGAGCAGAGGGCCTTGTGGTTCTGAGGACGAAGGCACAAGAAGGGAGACACATCAGGGGGCAACGGCGATGATCCAGGTCAGGGCCGCGGGGCTGTGGATGGACGAGGCCACGCAGGGGGAGGAGGGTGCGTTGTGGATGCACACTGGCATGCGGCTAACAGGATTTCCTGGTCAAGTGGAGGAGAGTGGGAAAGGAAAAGAGAGCTGGGAGTGACTCCATGGCCTGAGCAGCTGGAAGACAGAGTCGCCTCTACTGAGACGTCGGAAGACGATGGGGAAATCAGGTTTGAAGAGAAATGAAGTTTGGTCTCACCTATCACAAGGGACTGAATATTCGTGTCCCCCTCAAAATCCATACATTAAAATTCTAACCCCCCTCTGATAGTATTAGGAGGTGGGGCCTTTGGGGGGTTATTGGGTCATGAGGGCAGAGCTCTCACGAGTGGATTTTGTGCTCTTATAAAAGAGACCCCAGAGAGCTTCCCATCCCCTTCACTGTGTGGGGAGAGGGCAGACAGACAGCCATCTGCGAGCCAGGAAGTGTGCCCTTGCCCACTAAGCTGCTGGTATCTTGATCTGAGGCTCTAGAACGGTGAGTGATAAATTTCTGTTGTTTATGAATGAGCCAGTCTGTGGTATTGTGTTACAGCGGCCTGAAACGGACTGAGGCATCCACGGTACCTTTGATCTAACATCAAAGCGAAGAGGTCGTATGTAGTAGAAACAGGAGTCATCAGGATATATATTTGGTATTGGAAGTCCCCAGGGCCAGACGACATCCCCGAGCAAGTGCGTGCAGACAGAGAAGAAAGCAAGACCTAGGCTGGCAAAGTTTACAGGTTAGCAGGACCAGGAAGCTCCTGGAAAAGAAGGCTGAGAAGGAACAGAGAGGTGGAAGAAAGCAAGGGGAGAGGTGTCCTAAAGTCAAGTGAGGAAAATACTGCCAAGCTCTCTTGTGACCTGTTCAGGATGTTTTCACCTGGAAAAGGATTGAAAGCAGGATCTGGTGGAGGGGGCGAGGGGAGGGAAGCAGTGAGCCCTGAGCCCCGGGGACTGGTCCTGTGTAGGCAGGGACTGCTATGTCGTGAGCAGTGTAGCATGGCGCTGTGGGGGGAGGGGCTTCAGAACATGAGAAATGCCTTGGGTTGACTTCTCCTGGGGCAGGTGGAGCTGTGGGTACGGACTGTGCCATCTGGGCAGCCTGAGGCAAAGTCTCCTTCCTCTGTAGGCACTAGCATCCTTTGAGCAGACCCCAGCTGCGCTTATAAGGTGTGCTCGGTAGAAAGCGAGAGTTTGTGAGGAAGAGACCAGCCAGAGGTCAGGCAGTTGGAAGTGTTGGCGGCGTTGATACAGTCCAGGATGAAAGAGCAGAGAGGAAATGGTGCCAGGCCTGGGTGGGAAGAATTCCCAGGCCAGCGCTGGGAATCGTAGACAAAGCACAAAGACCAGGAACTTAGAGAGAGGAGAACTGGAGGCAGTTCTAGCTTTTGCCACATCCTAGTTTGGCCTCTCTGAGCCTTTGTCTCTTTGTCTCTAAAACTGGGTATAGCCCTGCCCTATCTGTGTTTCTATAAAAGTTAAATGGGATGAATTATGCTATAATCAATTTATGTAGGCCCAATCCATTATAAAAATACAATGCATTCATTTTCCTTGTCTTTGTAATTTTTATTATCCCTTTCTGCTGAAATTGGGACAGATGTGGGGGCTTGTTTTCTAGGAGAGAACACGAAGGAACAGGGGAAGCAGTCTTTGGTTGCTGAGTGTGTAGGAACTCTTGGGGGAAAAGGAAGGTGACTATGACCCAGATCACTTCCTGCACAAGGATGAGAGTGATTATGACATGGCCTCATGCTGTCATGGGTCCCCACACATCGTCTTACTGAAGGCGACCAGCTCTAACCTGCCTTGCCGGAGCCCGCTGGTGGGAACAAGAGTGGGCTTCCTGAGGAGATACGTAGTTCATTCCCCCCATGCTCAAGAGGGTCGCCTGATGCCCCAGCCTGCCTCCTCTTGCGACACTGTCTGGGGCTGGCTGTGTGGGATGACAAGCTCTGGGAGCCCGAGGCATGCCCTCTGTCCTCACAGACACCCAGGTGGGGGCCACAAACTGTGAAGTGAGCCAGTCCTCAGTGCCATGCAGGGGCGCCTGAACGCGGGGACACGGTGCTGTGACAGCTATCCCAAATGTCTGCTCCCTGTGGTCGGACCATGTCCGGGTGGTGTGTGTTCAGTTAAAGGCCGGCACCGCGTTCTCTGTGGCCGCTGTCACCAGCCATCCTCCAGTCCCCGTAGCCTCCGCCTGACACCAGTAGGGACACCAGAGAATTGGATAAGTGAGGTGAGGCTCTGACTCAGGAAGGTATAAATGGGGGCTTCGGCCTGCCCACGGGCCCAGCTTAGGGGAATGTGCCTAAGGGGCATTGGGTGCAGGGCGGGGTGTGTCACTGTGTGGAGAGCCCATGGGCTTGGTGGTGGACTGAGGAGTGGTGCAGCCTGAAGCCCGAACAGGAAGGTCAGAAAGGTCAAGCCTGTGGCAACAGGGCTCTGAGGATGGCGGCTTCGCTCTGACCAGGGCCAGCCTTGCTCATAGCGGAGCCCTGAGGTTTAGATTTCAGGTTTCCCCATGGGCACACAGTTCTCATTCAGCCTTCGGGGTCCTTCTTCCTGCTGACGCTGCATGACAGCTGGGAGTCTGCCGTGTGCTCCCTCGGGGCCGGCCTCTATCTGTTTCCGTGCAGAATTCTGAGCGGCTCCACCCACATGGCAATGGTCTCATGGGTCATACTCGGCTCTTCCAACTCCAGAGGCGACAGGTATGGCTCCCTGACCCATCCTTTCCTGTGTGCTGCTCCCAGCAAAGCCTGGTTCCGGGCTCAGGAAGCATCGACGGACACGAAACCCATAAGCAGAGTGGCGATGCTCCACAGTGACAGTCCGAGCACCAGAGAACAGGTAGCCGTGGTGGTGGGAGCAGTTCAGTCCCCAGAGCGTCAGAAGTGGCTTGCTGGGTCCTCCCCCTTTGGCCTGGCAGCTGTGCCTTTGCTCAGGGCCCCTCATAAAGCCCAACAGGGAAAGAGACCGTTCACCTTCCCGGATGAGACCACCAGGGGGCAGTGGAGCACACTCGCAGGAGGCTGCAGCTGCAGGACCAGGAAGGTTGGCAGAAGCTTCTGAGGCCTGGAAACAGGCTGGGAGACCCTAGGGTCAGAAACCATCCTTGGAGCACCCTCTCCCCTTTCAGAGAATGGAAGAACTGCGCTTTGGCTTCAAATCAACCAGCTTTTATTTTTACACAGAAACTATCCAACCTTAATAGCCTCATCATCATTTTGTTCTGGACCATCACCCTTCTTTCCCTGGCATGAATAGCCCTGAGAGGTTGTGTAACCAAACCGAAGACACACAGCCATGAAGGTGGTCAAGCGCTCCATTTTTCACAGTGGGATTTTAGCCCCAAACACCTTCCTTAGTGCTCTACAAGGATTAATCCAGTCCTCAGGGGAAGTGGATGTCCAGACCCCACTTCATACCTTTCCCAGAATCTCTTGTAGGGAGGGAAAGCTCTTGCCCCCAATCTGCATTTCTAGCAAGCTCTCCAGGTGATTCTGACAAACTTGCTGAGCAGGAACCCTGACCTTGTGGGGGAGCGTGACCTGAACCAAATCGTAAAGAAAGTGAATGTTTTCTTAAGTGTCCCCCTACCACCTCCTCTGTACTCATGCAGGATTCCCGCCACCTGCCTGCACCCCCCCCCCCCAGCTCATGATGTCAAGTGCTCACCTCTGAAATCCGCTTCTGCCAGGGACTTATCTCCATCACTCCTGGCTTCTCCGTCTCACACTCTGACAGGGACTGACACTGAGCCGCCCTTTACCACCAAACCTTCCAAAGTGACAACAAGTTAATCTGATTAAAAAATCAATTCTAGTGGGATTATGATACAAAGTTGCTCCAACAACTGGCCAATCCCAGGTGTTGTGGGAATTTAAACCAGGGCTTTCTGGACATAACATCACAGTCTGGGCTTTTAATCCAGAAGTGCTGGATTAAATGCAATAATACAATAAAGATGGGAATTTCAGGGAAGAGTAGAGAGATGCATTCTGAAAGATAGACATACTTGGTGCTGAGATCCAGGTTTAAAGGGTATTTTACCTGTACAGTGGAGATGACTGATGTCAGTCTCAGGGTTTTGTTTTGTTGAAAAGGGCAAATATTGTTTTTTTTTTTCATTTCAGAGATAATATATATGCATGCAAAATATCCATTCAACATAGAAAGTTATAAATTTTCCTATCCAGATGATTAGGACAATGATGAAATATTGCTACACTTTACTGAGCACCTGCTATGTGCCTGGCACAGTGCTATGTGCTTCCCATACATTCTGTCATCTAATTCTCACATGGTCCATGGACAGGAGGTGATAGGTTTTTTTGGAGGATAAAGAAACAAAACAGAGGAAAGATTTTTTTTTAAAATTTAATTTCTTTTCAGTGTAACAGAATTCATTGTTCATGCATCATACCCAGTGCTCCATGTAATTCTTGCCTTCCATAATACCTACCAGGCTCCCACAATCTCCTACCCCCTACCCCTTCATAACCCTCAGATTGTTTTTCAGAGTCCATAGTTTCTCATGGTTCATCTCCCCCTTCCAATTTCCCTCAACTCCCTTCTCCTCTCCATCTCCCCATGTCCTCCGTGTTATTTCTTATGCTCCACAAATAAGTGAAACCATATGATAATTGACTCTCTCTGCTTGACTTATTTCACTCAGCATAATCTCTTCCAGTCCCATCCATGTTGATGCAAAAGTTGGGTATTCATCCTTTCTGATGGAGGCATAATACTTCATAGTGTATATGGACCACATCTTCCTTATCAGAGGAATAATTTTTGCAGGATGAAGTGCTATGTGATGGGGCAGGAACCCAACTCCGACTGCTCTCACTCCAGGGCCCATATTCTTCTACTGGTCCACCCCCTCCCCCCACAGATACACACTGTACTCGCATGCAGGCACACCACACATGCACACACAGAACTTGTACACCCCACAGATTCACCCACGGACACATAGGCCCTACAGACACACACATGCCACGACTCACACAGAAGACCCACACACCCTACAGACACACAGAATTTACACCTCGAGATATACAGAATTCACACACATGCACGCACGGTAGACAATCACAGAAAATTCACACACACACACACACACACCACAGTTATATACATAGGACTCACATACACATTGCAATATACACACCACAAACACAGCCCCTGCCCCCTGGTCACATACATGCATAGAGGCATACATACACAGGCTCTTCTGAAATCTGTTTTTTTTTTTAAATTCCACATGTACAGAGAGCTTTTATTCTTTTAAAATCCTGCATAGAATTCTACTGCAGAGACCAATCATAATGTTATTAATCTAATCCAATTGGTAGCTCTCTAAGTATCTGAAAAAATACAATCAAATAACAATAATGGAAAGTTGGTGGGTTTTCATTAAGCACAGGATTGGGTGCATTATATCATTGAACCTTCACAGCGACCCTGTGTGTAACCCCATTTTGCAGATGCAAAGACCAAGATTCAGATGGTTTTAGAGCTTCCAAGTGACAGAGCCAGGAAGCAGGGTTAGGAAGTATCTCCAGACCCACCCTCAGTATGAGCTAAATGTTCACGAATATCCATGTCTGTACATGTCTGTGTTGGAGAAGTTTCAGGAAGAGAAATCCCAAGTCTAGGGCTACATACATTCTCCAGTTTATGCAACTTGCTGAGCTGGCGTTTGGAGAACTGTACCAGTGTGCAAATAAATGTCTTATTTCCCTTTGATTTTTTGAGGACTGGGTATTTGTACCTTTGTCTCTTTGTAAGGTGAAAAGTTATATTAAAGTATTAGATGAATCCTTTTAGGGGAATCAGGTTTTACTGACACAGAAAGGGGTTTGTGGTTTAGGAAGATGGTGGCATTGAAGGACAAGTATGTTTTAGCAGAGGATGTGTTTTTCTTGGCGACAGGGATGGTGGAATCAGTTCTGGGGTTCCTGGTGGTCTCAGGGCTTCTAACCTGTTGAGTTGCATGTAGGAGCTCTGGAAGCTTGCTTGTCGTAAAGATGCTCTGACTTGAGGCTCAGTGTTTGGAAGAGGTGCCTCTTGCGGACACAGATACTGCATAGTCTTAGGAGGCAGAAGAAAGAGTATGGAGGCCCTCCCTTGAGATCCTGCCTTGAGATCCTGTAACAGGACCACCTCCTGGGCACATGGAGAGTGACATAAGGGGCCACCTTAGAAGCATGTCGGTGGCAATTTGGGGCTGTGTGTGTGGACTCTTTATCCTTGGCTGCTTTCCAGCCCCCCCCGCCCCCCCCCCCCCAAAGTAGGCATTTGCAGAGCAGCTCCATGAGGCCAACAGCTTTTGCCTTCCAGCCTGAGATCGTTGCTGCTGGAGGATTCGGCCTTGCCATGTGCCTCAGCTCTGGATTTGACACAGGTAGCTGCTTCTTGCCTTACAAATGGTGGCTCTCCAGGTTCATGTTTTTATTGGATCATGATAGAATGGTGCAGGCAGCTCCGGAGGTAAGACTGGGTCTATGTCATATCCCCAGCCTGCCCCTTGCCTCCTCTCAGAAGCCCCCCACAGTAGTCCTGCCCCGTCGCGTTCCCACCTGCCAACCTCTTTAGCTCAGCTCAGCAGCCCTAGGGCTGGACAGCGCCGGGCTGCTCCCGGGACTCGCTCAGCCGTGGCAGGTTTGACACACCGTCAAAACGGCAGCTGTTCCTTTCTCAATTCTACCTTCCTGAGCTTTCCTTGCAGCTTTTTGTTGCCTGAAAGATTGGGTTTCCAGCTTCTGTTGTCAGTATTCTTCTAAGCAGGCTCCTTTGGTATGTATGGTTGAAGAGAGAGCAAGAGGGGAAAACCAGCTATGGGAAACTGTCCCTTCCGTGGTGTCTGGAGTCTGAAGACTTCATTCCTAGAGAGGCTTTTTGTCCATGAGCTGGGGCCACAGAAAAGAAGCTGAATGATAGCAAGGAGACTTAGTGTGGGCTCTTTCTCCAAGTGTCCAAGGGAATATGACAAAGCTTTAAGAAAAGTAGGTAGCAGGAGTACATGAAAATAGGCTTTCCTTTCTCCCTGGACGTGCTTTATGAGGGGTTTCTGGCCTTGACTCTGAAGGGTGATGGGGCTTTTGCCTTGTCTAGCCTGGGTGCTGAGAGCAACCAGTGGATGGGAAGCCTGCCTGCTTTTTCTCCACGACCGCCACATTCTGGCTACCCAGTCATTCCATACATAAGTGGGGCCCACAAAGAATGGAGTTAAGTATTTTTGGTAAATACAGCAGACTCTTCATTCACATGGCTGTTATTCCCAATTTCACTTTTATATCCTTTGTATTATTTTTATCATGCATATTACTTTTATGAATACTATAAACACAATAAACTGCTACTATTTTTGCTTTAGACAGTTATCTTTCAGAGCTATTAAAATAGCAATAAAGAACATTTTATTTTGCCTTTATTAATTCTATTTTTATCCTTCTTGATTTTATTTAGTATAGATCCCAGTTTCTGGTTGGTGGCTTATTCTTTATTTCTTGTTTTGGCATCTTATTCTTTAAAACTTTCTGTGATCTTTCTTTCTTTAAATATAGGTCTTCTGACATTGAGTTCTCTCTCTCGCTCTCTCTGGTTTTTTTTTTTTTTTTTTTTTTTTTGAGAAAGTAGTTGTGTCTCATTCATTTTTGAAAGACTTTTTTTTTTCTGAGTATAGTAAATTGACAACTTTTTGAAATACTTTAAAATGCCATTTCATTTTCCTCAGGTTTGTGTAGTTTCTGATGAGAAGTCCATTTTAGCTCTTATCTTCATTTCTTCATAGATAAAATGCCTTTTTCCTCTGGCTGCCTTCAAAATATTTCTTTGTCTGTGGTTTCAATAGCTTTACTGTCATTTTATTATTTCCCTTGATTGGTGACATAACTATCATTAATTTTGGAAAACTCTCAGCTTTTGTTTTTCCAGGTATTTTTCCTGTCCCCTTTCTAGTGTCTTTTCACCTTCTGAGAGTAAAATATAAATATGCTATGCTTTTTGATAGTGCCTTGTTGCTTTTGTATGCTCTTTTTTTTACTATTGTTGTTATTATTATTATCATTATTATTATTACTACTACTACTACTCTTATATTGTTTTTCTTTTTCAGTTTGGATAATTTCTATTAACCTGTATTCAAGTTCATTGATTCTTTCCTCAGCTGTGTTGAGTCCACTGATGAACTCATAAAAGTCTTTCTTCATGTCTGTTTTCATTTCTAGCTTTTTCCTTTCCAGTTTTTCTTTCTGGGTTTCACTTCTCTTCTCAAATAGCCCATCTGATATTGCATGTTATCCATCTTTTCAGTAAAGGATTTAATGTATCAATTTTTAAAATTCCATGTCTGGCAGTTCTAATATCTGTGTCATATGTGTATCTGGTTCTGTTGATTGCATTTTCTCTTGACACTGTTTTTTCTTCCCCTCACTTTCTTGGGGTTTGCTTTATAAGTTTTTGATGAAAGAGATGTCTTCTGTAGGGCCCTGGAAGCTGAGGTAAGCAGTCTGTATGCTTGAGGATAGGCATGCCTTTCCTTCTGTTAAAATTTCAGCTTGGGGATGTACATGGATGTGACTAAGAACTGCGTTAGATTTAAGAGCTGTTGTTGTTATGGTTGCCTTCAACGTGCCACATGCTTCCAGTTCCTCAATACTGCCTTGTCTTGAGGTTGAGTTTTGGTTGCCCAGAGAGTTTTTCTCAATGTTGAAGCCACTTTAGATCTTCCCTTTACATCATGTTTTGAGAGAATTTCTTTTCATGTTCTTGTCCCTCCACACTAGAGTTCTACTATTGCCTGTAACTTGGTGGCTCTTAGCCTATAAAGGGGAATAGGTGTATACACAGTTTTTCTAATTAAGCTTCAGTCTTATAATGGCATTGTTTCTTTGGGTCTCGGGGGGTGGTCTTCTTGTGTCCCTGCCCCTCCCCTGGAGGCAATTCCTGGGCCCACTTCATATTCTTGCTCCTCTCCTGGAGTACATGTTTTTTCCTATGTTCTCCTCCCCCAGACACAGGAGGCTTTCAGCATTGCTCTGTGTGTGATAGTGTGGGTTGCCTTCTCCCAGTAGTCTAAGACTAGGATTATGAAGAGGCAACAGGCAAGGAGAATCTGGATGTGATTTTATCCCTTCCCTATAGCAGCTGCTGTTCACTTTCTTCAGGCTTGAACTACAAGGGGGCACTTCAGGATCCTCATCTGTGGTTTTGTGAGCACTGGTTTGGGTGTGTAGAGAAGAGCCTGTGAATGGTGCATTTTCGTTATATCTGCATCCTCAGGAGTTCTGTATTCTCTTGAAATTCCTCACTAGGTCTTAACAGTTCAGTAAGAATTTTAGCTGACTACTTACCAATATCCTGCAGCATCTACCCCAGGCAAGCAAGCGCTCATGTTCTAGCTCTTCTTGCACACAATTTTATTTACTTAGATTTCAAATCAGTTATTTGTCCTGGGAGCTAGATCACCGACAAGTTCAAATTCACTGCAATGAATTTGTGGATTGTGTAACATTTTTGTTGTAAGGGTGGGAGTTATGCTCTTACTAGCTTTCTACATCTTAAGGAGAAGCTAGAAGTAACACTATTCTTAATACTCCCAAACTGGAAACTACAAAAATGCCCATTGACAGTCCAATGGATAGATATATTATGGTACATTTACCCAAAGGACTACTAAATAGCAGTGAGAATGAATGCACTATTACTACATAAAACAAAGTGGATATAACTATAAATATAATGTTGAGCTAAGGAAGCCAGTCACAAAGGAGTACATACTGGATAATTCCATTTGTATAAATTCCATTTGTATAAGGTACAAACTAATCCATGATCTTAAAAATCAGGGGAACAATTGCCTTTAGAGGGCCAGAGGCTAGAATGGAGGACAAGGGGGCTTCTGAGATACCAGTAATGTTCTGTTTCTTGAAAAGCTTATTCCTATAGCTTTATATTTCTGAAAATATAATTTTATATACACATATACATATATCTCTTTTTCTGTGTGTGTATCATATTTCATCAAAAATATTAAAAAATATATCCATTAGGATAATTAAAACCTGGATTTATAACATTCCAGATAGCTAGAAAAAATAAAAGCTAAATCATAATCCAGCAAAAGAAAAAAAATTAAGAAAATGCTAAGGAATCTTATAAAATAAAGTGCTAAAGGCTAAGGCCATCAATTATGGCAATAAATACAAATGCTTATAAATGTTCCCCATTAAAAGATAATAAAATACAATAAAGCTCATATATGTTTTTAATGATGTGTAAATGTGAAAGGACTATAGGTGAGTACTTCCCCCCACCACCCCCCCGGTTCCCTTCTTCTCTTCTTAAATTGTATTTGTGCTATCACCATGATCTGGAGACAGTGTTCCGAATTTATTAAATGATGGATGGGGCAAGGATATCTGAAGACAGAAAGGAACAGGTCAACGAGGGGACAATTTGGGACATATAAAAAAAAATATGTAACACCTGCGATTGAGCTGTTCTGAGTTGGACCACCCTCACAATTTCTAAGGGAGATTGTTTTTGTTAATTTAGTATCCATCTCCAAATCTTTTGACTGACACCTGAATTCTGCATACCCCAGGATTCTAACTCCATAACTCCCAGGGAATTCTAACTCCCTGAGGGTGATGACCTCAGAGGATAATGCTACCCTTTCTCAGACCCTGCCAAGGGAACACATCATAGTATGACCACTATGTAAAGGAAATTTAAGGGGAATGTTGAAGACATTGAGTCTGGATTTGGCTGGAGGAGGATAGAGGTTTAAAGGGAATTAAATAGAAGAGTTTGGGTTCACCTAACTGAGGGAGTCCATAGAAATAAACACAGCAATGATCCCTATCAGGAATTACTTTGTGAACATAATGTGGGTTGGGGGCATGTTTGTTTTCTCACAGTAGTTATTCAAAAACATTCAAGAAAATGGAGACCCATAGACAAGGTTCTGATTAATAAATGCATCTTATAATTTATTCAATTTTTAAAATAAGAAAAATTGACTTGCAGAAAATTTTTCTAGACTTATTAAAACATCTTATTTTTTAAAAAATAGTTTATTGTGACCTAGAAAATTCCACATCCATTATCTAACTGAAGTTACATGGATTCCATGTTAAGGAATATACAGAGTAATGGGCATCTAAGATTTTTCATAATCAAATTACCTTATTGTTACATAAATATATTTGAGATCCCAACTATGTATTGTACACTAAAGAAGAATTCTTAAATCAAGGCTTAATCTCTAACATCAAGAAGTTCAAGGGGCACCTGGGTGGCTCAGTTGAGTAATCATCCAGCTCTTGATTTCAGCTCAGGTCGTGATCTTGGGGTCGTGGAATCGAGCCCTATGTTGGGCTCAGCACTGGGCCTGGACCTGTTTGGGATACTCTCTCCCTTTCCCTGTTCCCCTCCCTGCTCGTATGCAGTCTTTCTCTCTCTCTCTCAGAAAGAGAGAAAGAAGGAAAAAAAGTTCAAAATCTAGTGACAGAGATAGTTATGGGGATAACAAAAACTCAGTGTTATAAATACTGTGATTGCAGAAGGTTCGATGTGTTGCAAGACAGTTCTGCATGGCTCTCTCAGGTTTCTACACATTGTTTAAGTGGGTACTAACTGTTCCCTGTTTTGGACTATCTTTTCAAAAATATTAGTATAATGAACAATCTTGGGAGATAGAGAATCTCTTCATTTGGGACAAAGGTCAGGTGGGTTTACTGCCCATTTTAAAATACTTGTCTTCCATATGATCAGAGTTCTTTTCCTATAACATCACCCACTATTTTTGTAGATGCCTTCTTGCTCCCTTTGAGTTACCCTGTAGGAATTGGAAACTAGATCAAAAGATAATACTCTGGTTACTGCAGTGATTCTTATGTCTTCTACCAGCATTCATGAACTGTAGCAAGCTAACTTGTTAGTTTGTAGGTAGGATAAAGTTTCAGACCCTTCACAAGTCTTGATACATGCTATTGTGGGAATATGAAGAAGGTGTATTTATTTTAGCTAATACAATAACAATGATATTCTAGAATATGAAGAATGTTAGGCAAATTGAATCTGTGAGGATGTGGGTAAGAAAAGTGAAGGGCAGGGAAAGAAAAAGAGTCAAACCAGGTGAAGGAAATAGGATAAGTAAAGACCAGATTGTGGGGATAGAGATTTTGAAGGATATTTTATTTTATTTTATGTTTTTATTTAAATTCTAGTTAGTTAACATATAGTGTAATATTGGTTTCAGGAGTAGCATTTAGTGGTTCTTCACTTACATTAACATTCAGTGCTCATCAGAGAGCACTTGAATGTTAACCAAGAATGTGTATGTTTTCATGAGGCAATGCAATTAAGGGATATTAACTAGCGGATGATATCATCAGATTTAAGTTTTGGAAATGTCATTTTGGTAGTAGAATGATTTCTATTAAGAAGGGAGGCAGGGAGATCCATAGGCCAACTGGGAATCACTGGGATAATCCAGATGAAGCATGATAAAAGTTTAATGTAGGGAAAAGGGGTAAAGAGGAGGAAGAATTCACAAAATATTTTGGAAGTAGAATCAACTGGTTGTGTTGATAGAGGAGATTTTAGTGCTTCTTTAGGCTGAAGCTATTTTTGACACTTGAGGAAATAATAGTAATATCCATCATGATAGAAAGAATAGAAGAGTAAAGGGCCATAGCATTCATAGGGATACCTGAACTGAACATATGTATGTAGGTATTGGGTTTAGAAAGAATGACCATTCTAGATGGGTAGGGTGTGTATTACTCTGATTTAACAACTAAAGAAATTGTGGTCCTGAGGATTGAATGGACTGCTGAGAGTTGTATGGTCAGCAAGTTAATAGTGGAAGTTGGAACTTGGATAAAATGAGTAATCTAGTGACCTTTTTTATTCTGTTTCCTTGAATCAATCATCAGCAACATCACAAGTCTCTTTTCTATTCTCAAAAGATCTAGGCTTCATCTGGGAGCTAAAGGAAGCAGAAGGGAAAGAAAACTAAGAAGTTACATATTTTTCTTTCATTTGACAGATATATTAGACCTGTTAGCTCATTGCTGAAAGAAAGGGAATAGAGGATTCATGTTTGACAATGTGGGCCAAAGAGAGTCTGTCTGCCTTATTAATGAACTAGCTTCCCAAAGCATATTCTTAGGAGTGCTGACCTTGGATGACCTGAGAAGAAATATGTTCTACCAGAAGGCTGATCTCATCTTTGAACATCCAATCATCAACACTATACTTGGTTACAATAGCACAAGGCTAGAGCACTGAGTTTGTATCTATACAATTTTAAAATGCCCATCAACTAATTCAGTGAAAACAGTGAAAGGCCATGTAAGTCATGTTTCTTGTTTGAGTTTTACTATTATGAGCAGAGATTTTATTAGTGGTTATAGAACTAAGTTGTGGTATGATGTCAGAAAGTCAGTTACTCTGTCTGGTCCTTGGTTTGGGGTGCATAGTGTGGATAGAAGTGTAAAGTGTTTTACCATCCTAACACTCTAAGTCTGACTGAGAATTTCAAGAAAGGGTATGCAAAGAGTAGAGATGAGGACCCAAGTCAGAATATTAAGGAAATCCACATGTAGGGACCAAGAAGACAAAGAGGAACTTAAAAACAAGAACCAGTGAAGTGGTCAGAAAAGGAACATTTAAAGAGTTTGTCTGCCTTTTTCTAAAGGAGAGTTCACCAGGTAGCAATGAACTTTGTGAATTGGATGGTGAGCCCCTGTTTTCCCTATCTGTAGAAGGACCTGTGAAAGAAAATGAAAGCCTGGGAAATTTGAGTTGGGTATAAAAAGTTTAAATTTCTGTTTAATATGAGAACAGGAAGTCTTGCCTCCAGTTCTTTCCAAAATGGATCACTAAAAAGAAAATAATTTCCCATTCTCTGTTATATTAACTCCCTTAGAATTTATTCAGACATGACTGTGTTAATTACTTAGTAGGTGTTTCGTCTTTCAATTGAGATGTCAGTTTCGTAAGTGCAGAGTACCAGCATGTATTGGATGAGTAATACATGAGTAATACATGAATTTTAACTTATTTGTTTAGAATTTTCTGGCAGTAATTAATCAAACTTGGAGTTGAAGACTCAAGAAGAGCAGAAATATTTAGAGTTCACTTGACTAAAGGCAAAGTGCTTTGAAGGTCCTCCAGGCTCTGAGAAGGTCTGAAATATCTTAAGCAGACCTAGATGAGATTCTAGAGTCTCAGCTTGGTGCCTGTACTGCCCATCACCCTCTTGCCCTCTTTGCATCAGTACCTCTGAGAGAGGCAGCCTGCTTTTTCATCTTGTAGGAAACACAGTCTCAGAAAACAGCTGCACTGAACTATTGGACCATAATGGTACATATCACTCTTGGTCTTTGGCAGGAGATGTCCTTGGCTCCCAAAATAACCTTAACCACAGGGTTAAGATTTTCCCATAATTGAAGAGTACGGAGGGAAGGAATCAAATACATGAGGCCTGACAGACATTTAATCACACTGTACTCAACAATTTGGGCTTCCTTTATAGTCACATTGGTGATGGCAGCCAAGACTTAACCTCTTGGGATCCAGACTCCTACCATAGGGGGTGAAGGGGTTCTCAGAGAGCTGCCACTTTGAGAGAGGTCTCAGCTGGTGATGGAGAGTAGTCAGCATGGCAGAATGGCTGAACAAAATTGTTTAATTTGATTCATAACCCATATCTGTAAATAGTGCTCTTATACTTGGTTCATTCCAGCAAATCAACTCTCAGGATTAATTGGAGCAAGACTTACATGTTGATGAATGCCTTTAAGGTCTCCTTATTTTCCTGGTCCTAGATGCCTTTTTGGGCACATCCTTCTCTCTCTTTTGGGATACTTGGTAACTTATATTCTTCCCTACTTCAAAATCCCTTTCCCATTTCTACCTTAGGAACAGATGCCTAAAGAGCATCATATAACATGGCTGCATGTGTATATTTATATATATATATATTTTTTTTAATTTTAAGATTTATTTATTTTTGGAGGGTGAGGCAGAGGGAGAGAGAGAGAGAAATCTAAGCAGACTCCACACTGAGTCCTGTGCAGGACTTGATCTCATGACCCTGAGCTCATGACCTGAGCTAAAACCAAGAGTCATCCAGAAGCCTCTATATTTATATTTTAATAAGAAGTGAAGCTTTGAACAAAACACATGCATTAGCCTTTGGTGAAATAATTGTCATCAGACAGCTAACTAGGACATTTTGGATAAGGGGACCCTTCAAGTGCATATTAACTTACTTCTTAGCCTTTTTTTTTTTTTTGGTGGTGATGGTGGGGAGTCTATTATTATTGTCCTACAGGTATCCTATGGACACAAATCACTTTCAGACTTCTGTGATTTTTCTGGAGCTGTTCCTTTGCTCTCACAAATGATAACTCCTACATTTTATCTTTCAAAAGCTGGTTCCTTTATCCAGTCTTAGCTCAAATGCTACCATGAGTGGTTTTCACATTTCTTCACTTGGATTTCTTCATTTCTCTTTTAATTTCCACAATTTTGTGTTCCTCTCTTGCGGTTTGCATCACTTTCTACCTACTATTTAAATTATTTGCATTGTCATTTTGTGGCACAATACTTCATGTGTAACACAATAGTGTATAAAAGTGATTTCACTTCTTACATAAAATTATCATCAATAATGTGCCACTCATTGTGCTGTGTGATTTTTATCCCATTACCAAACAAATCTTTGTTGATTTGGGTTGAATTTCTTTGTCCCATTCCTTATCATTAGGAACCCTCATGGTCTCTACGTGTTTGCATTTGTTTATATTCAATCTCAGTACCCATGCATTGTGTTGGTGGTTAAATACATATACAAGTTTGTCAAAACTCATCAAATTTTACACTCAGAATAGGTACAGAATATTATTGATAAGTTATACCTTAATAAAGTGGCCTTTAAAAATAGGGGTAAGCTGGGGCCCATGGGTGGCTCAGTTGGTTAAGTGACTACCTTCAGCTCAGGTCATAATCCTGTAGTCCCCAGATTTCAAGTCCCACATTCAGTTCCCTGCTCAGCAGGGGGTCTGCTTCTCCCTCTGCCCCTCCCCCATCTCATGCTCACTTTCATTATCTCTCTCTCAAATAAATAAATAAAATCTTTTTAAAAAATGGAGGTAAGCCTTTCGACTGTTGAGGATGACTTGTAAAGGATAATAAGATCCTTTCCTTCTGACAGTTGGCTGTCCAGTCACCCAGGCAGAGAGCAGGAACGTCCTGACCTGGCCATGGGGTATAGAATTTTACAGAATAGAGCTCTGCCTGAGAAAACTTACTACCAGCCTAGAAGCAAAAAAAAAAAAAAAAAAAGCAAAACAAAACAAAACCCCCCCAAAACCCCTCAGGTTCAAACATCTGAAATGTTCAGTTGTTAACTAAATCATGTGTTCTTTTTTTTATAATAGGACTACTTTAGTTTATAGTGTGCATTCTTTAGTATTTATAACAATTATAGTTACAACCACTTTATTTTATTGTAGTAAGGCAATTAAATATAAATCATCTGTTTTCCTAAGGATAATTAAAATTATCAAAATAATTTATTATTATAATATATGGGTCCTCCACATTCTAACCACCATATTATCATTTGAAACTTAGATTATATTTCACTATAGAAACAAAGCCCCAGTCCTGAAGAACCTGAATCTTATTGGAGCCCTGCTCAGAGGCACTCACTCTTCTTTCCATTCTGGAGAATGGAAATGTGGTTGCCCTCCCACAGGCTACCTAGGAATAGTCTGGGACCAGTGCACCTGGGAATGTTTTATGGCCCCTGTGAGACTCCCGTATGGCAGTGCCTGCTGGCTTGTCTCCCCTGGACTTGCTGGATGTTGTGGGCATTCAGATTTCTCAGTGTCCAACTTTCTGTCCCAAATCCCTCCTTCCTTATACAAGGTGAGCCCCAAGCACCTGCCTCCTCTGACTTGTTTTTCCATCTTCCATTTTCCAGTTCTCTTATCCAGATTATTCCCAAACTGCCAATAGCCCAATTGATCCCCAATTTAAAATAATGCATCTTTCTAATTCCATTGACTACACATATTTTCTTGGTAAAAAACGGTCCTAGCACTGTTGTTTCTCAGTCATGTAGATGTGGGCGAATTACCTAACCTCATTGGTGATGATTCAGTTAGCTCTCTCTCAAGCTTTATTGTGAAGACTAAATGGGTTGATCTTCGTAAAGCAGTTAAAGCAGTGGGTGGCCCCTAGAAAGTGTTGTCCGAGTGCTATTATTATAATTATTGTTGGAGTCGGTATTAAAAACCACAAAACATACAGCTCACCCATGGTGTGATTAATAAAAAATTGGCATTCATTGGATAATCTCTTGATGCCTGTCTGAGGTTGACCACCTGAAGGTTTTGGGAGTCCCGAGGAAACAAAAAAGAGGAGGTGACTTTGGAGGACGGGGCACTGGAGAAAGTGTGTAGACAGGGGAGATGCCACAGGAGAGGAGAGGGTATACACATTTTATGATTTTGTGTAAAGACTCAACTTCAATTATTTCTTATGTGTCAGTGAGACTGGGTTTTTCTTGTCATCTTCAGCCTTTGGGCTGAAGGGTGGCTGATGCCCGATGCCTCCTTTGCTTTTATTAAAAGTTCCCCACACCAAATTATGTCCTTGACCCTCAAGAGCAGGTGCCCAAACTGAGCCTGATCAACAACTACGTTGATAGTATAGATACATGACAAGAAGGAAATAAAACAGTTACTGTTAGGTGATGTGAGCAGTTTCATACATGATACATACAGTACAAAGCAGCCCTGTGAAAAGCCATAGCATAAGATACTGTGGAGAAGGGGAGGTCAGTGCTGGGGGGACCTGCTGGGCTGAGAGACACGGTCAGTTGGCCCAGCAGTGTTCATCCTATCCTTACAGGGGAATGCATGCCTGGGAGGGATTGGATTACCTTCCTTGTGGGGACGTGAACCAATGAGCTAGGGGTGTGACTCGTGGTGCTTCTCAGTTACCAGCAGGGGAAAAAAATAAAGACAAGTTCCTGTTGGCAAAAATACTTGGATACAATCCAGTGATCTACTACTTATTATGGATCTATTACCCTGAGGCTGTGAAGAGAGAAGGAAAGCATGACTTCTGCCCTCCATGTGCTAGCATTCTGTTGGGAAGTCCAATGCCTAAGCAAGCATAACATGGCAGCAACCTGGTGGGCTCTGTGGCTTCCCACGGAGGAAACAGTAGCTTAAGAGGCTTGATGTACTGGCTTATGTAAATGGGAAAAACAAGGGAGGTTGCTCTTAGGGACTCCTGAGAGGCATACATCTGAGTATTGTTCTTGTTCTAGTCTGATCTCATGGGCTATCTTCATGCAGTAGGAGTGGCAGTTCCAGTTCTGGGTCTGTTTCATGCCGCTGTAGTCACATCAGTGGAAAGAGAAGGAATCTTTCTCTCGGAGCTGATACCTAAAATTCCAGACAATGACCCATATCGGAGTGGTTTGGTCCATGTGTTCATTTCTGGCCAGTAATTGTAGTCAGAGGGTTGAGCTGCTCTGATAGGGCAGCCTGGTGCCTGTGAGCACTCTGCTGAGCTAGAAGGTTGGGTCTTGCCCCACAAGAGCCCCATGGAGTGGGAGAAGGACAGCTCTTTAAAATAAGAGAGCTGGGCTCTTTCCAGAGGAGAGGCTCTTACTGAGAGGTAGCAAATGCAGGAAGGCTCCCTGTGAGAAGTGGAGCCTGAGAGGAAGGTATTTTTCGGAGGGGAGACTGCATTCCTCTTTTTTTGCAGGGAGAGCAAAGGAAAAACAGGGAAGCAGACCCTGCTCCTCTCCCCCAGCGCCCTTTCAGCCAGCAAGTGGTGGTTATCTAATAGGGGCCCCTGATGAAGCCACTTAGTGGCACTCGTGCTAAGAGGTGGTGACCTCCAACCCTAGAGCTGGGGCGCTCTGGCAAAGGCAGCCTGTCACCACCCAGAGTGTAATTTGTCAGGGACATGGAGGTTAACATTTTTCTTCACAAAAAACATCTTTAATGACCATCAGCAATCAGGACCTCCGATTTCTGTCTCATTTGAAAGCTTTTAATGCTTTCAGAGGGACAGATGGGGTGACCTATGAGGTCTTTTCCATCTCTGATTTTCTATGATTAATGAAGTTCAATTGTGCAGAATAAAATGGTAAGTTTCTCGGTGTCAGTTCAGCTGTATTCCTTTTCTCCTCCCTCTTTTTTTTCCCCTATTTTTTTTTTTTTTTTTTTAGACAGATGATAATCATGCACATTTTCTCTTAATGCTTCAGGGGAAAAAAGGACTTTTCTTCTGAGCCAGGCTTTGAAAATGTCAAGGTGGGTGTATTTATTCGTGGTATAAATTGTTGCCGACTGCCACAAGCCACTCCTCATTTTCCCACCCCCAGGATAGACTGGGCACCTGCATTAAAGGCAAGATGAGCCCTGTAAATGTGAAAACATTTTATGTTTGTTAAGAGTTTATTAGACTTTTTTTCTGCATACCTTCATAAAATACATTTGTTTAATGACAGGCCAACTTCTTGTCTTCTGGGCTAGATGTGACAGACTTCATTACTTTTTTTTTTCGGTCTGAAGGGAAACTGAGGCCCAGAGCAGTTCTCCGACTTTGTCAGAGCTGCCCAGCTGGGTGCAGGGAAGGTTTCTGCCAGCGCTTGTTCATTCCACTCTGCTGCATCTGGGGATTAGGAAGCATCTCTTGAAAATTCTAGAGGAATTTGGCTAGTCTTATTTTCTCCATCAGCCTGAAGATTTTACTAGGTTGAAAGTCCTCTGAATTATGAAGAAGCAGACCTCTGGAGAACTGTCTAGGGAGCCGGAGGTTTTTCACCCCTGCACATTCTTTGCATTTGGAAGAGAAAGGAATGGGATTTCTTTGGGTTTGTATAGTTAGCCTCTTTTCTGGCTAAGAGCTCAGACTGAGCTCCACTGAATTCCGGGATCTGCCGCTCAGCATGGAGGGTGGTAAAGGGACCTCAGACAGAATTCCCTCCCAGGGGGAGCCGAGGCTCACTGGCTTTACAGTTCTGCCTAGAAGCCCTAAGACTGTCCCGCATGGGGACTGCCTCTTAATTTGTGAAAAAGATCTATCCAAACAATCCATCAAACTCCCCAAATGACTAAATTTAGACTACTTTCTTGTTTCTAAGATCCTGGAAGTACCCAAGGTAAAATTCAGAAAAAAATAACTTCCAACATTCTCATCAGTAGATACACTCCGGCCTGAACTGCTGCAGATTCCAAGCACATGGAGTACATGATGTGACTTTTAACTATAACTTCCTTAAACACACTATCTGAGCTAAACATGCCTTACAAGGGACCACTGTGGAATTGGTCCTGCAGCAGGCCTATGGCCTGGGGATTGTTCCTTTCTCCCAGGATGAGGGTGAAAAGGCCTCTTTGGGATCCATAAATGGAAGAGGAGTCAGTTTGTCTGTACCAGAGCTCATTCCTTTGTTTGCTGGCTTTGGAGTTAATGTAAGCAATGTATTAGTGAAATGAAGTAGGCATTGCTACTTGAAGCCGTGCAATAGAGTGGGTCTCATTTTCAGTTGGAAACCAACCCAAAGGGGCTGCAGTGGGGTGGCCCTCTGGTTGGTGATGTCCAGTGAACGGATCCCAGTGTCCATAGAGAGCTTCAGGGAACACTTTCTAACTGAGTGATTACCTGTTTTACGAGGTAAAACAGGAAGGCCATGTTCTAGGGAAATAGGTATGCTGGAAGGATTTTTTAAATCCACATTCTAAATCCAAATCCACAGTCTGTACTCATCATTTTACACTCCCACCAACAATGTATAAAGTTTCTAATATCTCCACATCCTTGCCAACACTTGTTATTTTCTGCTCTTTTGATAACAGCCATCCTAACCATATTAAGTAGTAGCTCGTTGTGCTTTCAATTTGCATTTCCCTAACCAATAGTGATGTTGGGTGTCTTTACCTATGCTTGTTGGGATGGACAGGAGTTTTGACTATGCACCCCAGCTCTCATGACAGGCTCTCAATGTTGGTTGCATGTTAGAATCTCCCTTGGAATTCTTTAAAAAGCAGTGATGCCCACGACCAACTAATTAAATCAGAATCTTGGGGAGGGAGGCAAGAATAAGCAACTTTTTTTTTTTTAAGATTTTATTTATTTGTTTGACAGAGAGTTAGATCACAAGTAGGCAGAGAGGCAGTCAGAGAAAGAGGGGGAAGCAGGCTCCCTGCTGAGCAGAGAGCCCGATGTGAGGCCCGATCCCAGGACCCTGAGATCATGACCCAAGCCGAAGGCAGCGGCTTAACCCACTGAGCCACCCAGGCGCCCCAAGAATAAGCAACTCTTTGAAAGTGAAATTGGGGAGCCCTGGGTCTCAAATCACAAGACTTGAGTGGAGTCCAGACTATCAGTCCATATTTTCCTAGTTGGGCAGACCTTTTTTTTTTTTTTTTTTTTTTTTTTGGTACTGTCTTTATCATAAAATGAGATTGATAGTACCTATGCTGCAGAATAAATCTGAGGTTGAAATGAGATAATACGATGATCTAACAATAAAGAGCATTACTCTAAGCCGATGCATATTGTGGAAGAGGGAGGGAGTATCTGGGTTGTTCTCTGCACTTTGATAATAACCATGAAAGACACGTTCGCTCTGGAAGAGAGAGCAGATGCGATGAGACTGACCAGGATCAGGAGCTATACTCCCGGCTACACATTCAAATCACCTTGGGGTTTTGGACTTCCTCGTGGAGTTGTTCATCTACTGGCTTGGCACAGTGTTCTAGAGCTCCTGGTGTTGGTCCCTAGAATAGGTCAGTCACCACCTCCCAGGCCTGGTGACGGAGTACTTGTGTTCTCTGTGGTCATAGGAAGTAAATTTCCTTGTAGAGCCATGGGAGGTGCAGAGATTGCTCTAACTTCCAAGGGCTTCAACTTCAAAAAGAGCCCTTAGTAATAGGAAGAAAAACTGTGCTGAGTACTCTCTGTATCTCCTTGGCTTTCATGTGCATTAGTAATAAAGCTGGTAAGTAATTGATTTAAACACATGGTTTCTCACTTGATACAATGTCCCTTTAATTGCCAATTGCTGTCCTACAATGCTAGCTCATATGTTTGGGATAATACCATTATTATCGTTCTCTTGTCTTTAAGTATGACAAAGAACCAAATGGCTTGTTTTAAATAAAAACTTAAGTTCAGGTCCTTTTGGTCTATTGCATGCATCCAGGAAGGATTTTGGGATCTAATAAGGCAATTATTGGGTTTCAATTAGATGACAGGTGATTATGAAGATAATAATTTTTGGAGTTTTATACCTCAGTTTTACAAAGCTTAAAAATCTACAATGCTTTTTTTGGCAAACACTACATTTAATACCTAACCAATGGAGGGTCTCTTTCGAATATATATCTTTTGGACAGCTAATCAGCATTAATTAAGCAGAAGTATGTTCTGAACTATCTTTTTCTGTAGCTTTATTTGTCTCCTTTCTGTGTTCAGTTCCTTTTTAATTAAAAAGTGTCTATGCACATGGATTTGGATCAGAAAGATTCTGAGGATAGAAGCTGTGCCCAGGGACAACTCTTGGCAAAACTGGGAAACGGGCCCTGCTGGCCTCCATCAAACTCAACCAAAGTCAATCTCCACGTTCTCCCTCATTCCTTGTTTCCCACTCACTTCAGACCCATAGAGCCCTAATTAGTGCTTTGCTGTTAATCTAGCTTCAAAAAAAAAATCCCGTCCTAATTTATACCATTTGCTTTTCCCAGTGTGTAATATGCCTTGTTGCCTTGTACCAGGGCTGGATTCAAGCTCCTGACTTCACTGCGGGGCACATTTGGCTCTTGAATCTGATGTTGTAGCTGGGGGCTACCTCATACCACGAGCCCTAATGCTGGTAGTCTCTCCTGCCATCTGTGTCAAAACTCACTGTCCCAACAGGATTATACATCAGTCTTTTACATCTTAGTGCCCCTTAGTTCCCTGTTTTAGAGAATGTGCCTGTCTCTGCTGGAAGAAAAGAGGTTTTTCCCTGTCAATGAGCAGTGGAGAAGTTATTCTAAGGAAAATGAGAAGACTGCCTTCCAGAAGCCCATATCCATGTTGGGAGGAGAAAAGAATACATCGAAGAGGCCATGAAGGCCAAGTCCTTGTCCCAAGTCTTTCGCCTGTGTGACCTAGACCAAGGCAGGCTTCTGCTTTGGTCCCCGGATTTCTCATGAGCCAGCTGACCTCCAAGGGCTCTGCCAGCTCTTAGCGGCCCCTCCACCTGGCATCTGATTCCATCATATGTAATCACAAAGCTGGCAGCAGAGAGAAACGGTAGCAAAAGAGACCGGCTGGATTATTTCTTCGTATTTGTCTCATCAGCTGAGTATTTTTGAGATGAAGAAAGTGAAGAAATATGTGAGAGTAAAAGAGGAATTCTACAAACTTTGTAATATTTTTAGCTTATAACCGGCGTTTGTTAATGCTCAGAGAGTCTTTAATCAAGCGGTGTGTATTTATCATACAATCATTACCTTATTTAGCTATAACAAATGCCTAGTTAAGTGTGCATACAGGCCGTTTCTGTTGCAATTTAATTACCAACGCAGTTAATTAGGCAATACACTCCATCACCATTTTTATTCAAAGAGTTTCTCAACTTTATTAAAGCACTTTTGAGGAAGAACTGGTGGGCCCCAAACCCTTGGTTAGGAGAGGTAGAGAAAGCCGCGAACCACTGGCCCCATTTATTGAGTGCCTACTATGTGCCAGTACTTTATAGATACTATCTCCAAGTCTCCACAAGATTCACTGAGGGGCCTTGGACGTGGAGAATGTGTGTTAGAGTACACTTGGCCAGAGGGCCAGTAACACTTGCACCTTTCTGTCACTGGCAGCAACTGTGCTGAAGAGTGTCAGGCAGAAGAGCCCGGCACTCTGCTCTGACCGGTGCCCTCCCCTCAGAGCTGCTACCAGAAAACCTCTCTGAATTTCTTTGGAGTCTTTCCCAATGCCAGATTCACCAAGGTGGCATTTAAGGAAGCATGGAGGGAGCCCAAATGCACCAACATTTCTCATACAGCTGGAGAAAAACCAGTGAAAGTCCACCATTAAAAGCTTTGGCTTGGGGCTCCTGGGTGGCTCAGTGGGTTAAGCCTCTGCCTTAGGTTTCTATGCTTAGCAGGGAGCCTGCTTCCCTCTCTCTCTCTGCCTGCCTCTCTGCCTACTTGTGATCTCTGTCTGTCAAATAAATAAATAAAATCTTAAAAAAAAAAAAGCATGCCAAATGCGTCTCCTCATAGAAGGCTTTGGATTTTCAGCTGTTATCAAGCCCTTGGACTACAGAAGGACCTTAGGAAATAGCAACTGATTCATAGGCTAGGAGAATTAAGATGGTTGGGAGATTGGGTGGAGGTGGGCAAAAGGAGGGAAGCAGAGACAGATTTCAGACTTCAGTCTTGTGCCCAGAGACCATCCTGAGATCACATGACGGACTAGCTCTGAAGAGAAAGGACATGTCGGGGCTGGAGAATCTGATGCCGGGGTGATTTGGGAGCCTAGAAGAAGGTACGGGGCTTGGACTCTGACCATCATGTATATGAATCTTTACCTGATAATTAAAATCAGAGGCACTGTTTTCTGATAGTTGGTTTCCTCACTGTGAAATGGGGCTAGGAATACCTTCATCTTATACCACTGGTGAGGGAGTTCAGTGAATCAATGTATAATAGGTTGAAAGTTACTCAGTCCCCCCACCCGCCAATCCCAAAGTACGTACCCAGTACACATAGAAAAGATACCAATGTCATGCTCACTGATTCGTCATTTGATAAAGCATGTGGTTTGGTGCTGTGTAGTTGGTTGCAAGACCATTTAGGAAATGCCAGGTGCCTTAAAAATTTTGAAGCATTTAGGAGTCTGTCATTCATATATATCAGTCATTTATTAAATATATTTGAATTTGTTGATTAGCCTTAGGATTCATTTTAATCACTTCATAAAATATGATCCATTATGTAATTTTTTTAAAAAAAGTATTTTATTTTCTTATCCATTGAATAGCAATTTATTGCTGAACTACCTATTTCCTTGTTCAGTTTTGTTGGGGGGTGGCAGGTGGGCAAAATATGGATGCCCATGAGGATAGGGGGCACGTGTAACTTGCCAGCTGTTGTGACTTAAGTTTGTAACACAATGTCTGACATGTAGTAGATACTCGACTATTTTTTGATAAACACAACTTTTTCCCCCCTGGAGTGACAGTTATGTAGAGGTCATGGGGTATGAAGCTACTCGGAGAGAGGATGTACATATTTAACCTGAAGCCAGACTGATAAGGTGAAGTGCACAAAGGTAGTAGACAGTGCTAATGTCCACCATGTACCAAGTGAGCTCCAGGCCCTGGGGACATAGCCATGAAACACCCAGACAAAAATCCCACTCTCATGACACCGACATCCTGAGGGAGAGAGATGGTAACACAAGACGATTATGTGTGATGAGGAACAGAAGGCAAGCTGAGGCCAACACCCTGAAACCCCATCCCCCCCATGGGATATGTGTGTCATTCCTCAGGCATTCCTGGCTGCCCTATAGGGAAAACAAATAGTTAACCTGTAGAGATCACAATCCTGCAAGTCTCCCTCAGTTTACAAATGTCCTAGTCTTCCTTATCAACAGCCTAACTTCCAGAGCCCCATAACTCAGTTTCTTGAAGCCTTAACATCACCCTCCCCTCCATAAAACTGAGGCAGAGGGAAATGTAAATAAAATTGAATTTTTTTTTTAAACCTTCAGCCCATTGATAAGGACGTGTGATAGGAGGTATGTAACATTTCTCCAGGAAGCTCCCAACTATGTTACTGTTAATGACTTATTAGAGGGAAAAACAACTTAACTTGTCAACAGCAAGGCCTCCGGTATCCTGTGAGTCTTCTCTGATACATGAAAGTTCTTTCAGAAACCTCCCTTTTGGGGTGCCTGTGTGGCTCAGTTGGTTAAGCAACTGCCTTCGGCTTAGATCATGATCTCAGGGTCCTAGGATCGAGCCCTGCGTCGGGCTCCTTGCTCCTTGGGGAACCTGCTTCTCCCGCTCCCTCTGCCAGTTGTTCCCTTGCTTATGCACGCTCTCTCATGCTCTCTCTCTTTCTGTCAAATAAATAAAGAAAAAATCTTAAAAAACAAAACAAAACAAAACAACACCTTTTTCCTTGCCTCCCCCAACTCCAAAACTTCATCACACGAAGAAAAGGATAGGGAGTGTTGAGAATGTGTAGGAGTAATGTTATAATTTTAGATAAGGTTCCTGGGAAGACATCACTGATAAAGGGACTTTCAAATGAATACCTGAAGGAAACAAAGGACTGAGCCATGAGAATATCTAGGAAAAGAGCATTTCTGTTGGAATAGAAAGTATTAAGTCCCAGAGATAGGAACGCTCCAGGAATACTGAGGAAAGAAGACACTAATACAAAGGAAGTGAGTGAGGGTGATGGGGTTTTGGTAGATAGGTGAGGTTCGGAGGGGTAGAGTCCGGAGCCGACAACCAAGAAAGAATTCTTGAGATGTCCTTGGTGCAGAATGGTGGTTTATTAAAGCACAGGGACAGGACCCACAGGCAGAAAGAGCTGGTGCTCCAGGGCTGTGACTGAAGACAGGATATACAAAGTTCAAAGACAAGCTGCACATGGGAGAATGTGCACAACAGCTTTAATCAGCAAAGGAATGGCAACCAGAATACAGAAAGAAACCTCCCTTTTCCTTACCACCCCCCACCCCATAGTATATAATCAGCCACCCCCCACAACCCTGGGCTGCAGGTTATAAGGACATTTAATTGTATTTACCTTCCCTTCTGCAAGCTAGACTATTGATAGAAATGCTTTGTTCCTGTAAATTGCTAAGGCTTTTGTAACTGAGGGAGACTCAGGTCTTGTAGGATTGTGATCTCTATAAGTTAACTATTTGTTTTTCCTTTCCTTAGCTCTTGGGCAGCCAGGAGTGCCTGAGGAATGTCACATATATCCCTTTGGGCGGGTGGTTGTGGGGTGTCAGCTTCTGCTTTGACCTCAGCTTGACTTCTTTTCCCTCATCAAGGGCAAGGGTAACAGGAGACAGGATCACAGAGTAACACAAGCCGCTTAGGTCATTATAAGGACCTTGACCTTTATCTGAGGAAGATGGGGGACACTGAGTTTTGAGCAGATAAGTCACATAACCTGACTTCCAATCTAACAGGACCACTTGAACTTCTGGATTAAGCCTAGATTAGAGGATGAAAAGGATAGAATCAGGTGGATGGGTTTAGAGATAGTAGCTGAGATGAGAAATGATGGTAATTCTCACCAGGGTTGCAGCAATGGACATGGTAGGAAGTACAGTTGACCCTTGAACAACAGGAAGGTTAGGGGCACTAACCCCCTACATAGTTGAAAATCCACGTATAACTTTTAACTCTCCAAAAACTGAACTGCCAGTAGCCTACTATTGACCAATAACATAAACAGTTTATTAACACATATTTTAGATGTTACTTATATTAAATACTCTATTCTTACAGTAAGGTAAGCTAGAGAAAAGAAAGTTTTACTAAGAAAATTTTAAGGAAGAGAAAATACATTTACAGAACTGTACTATATTTATTTTTTAAAAATCCATGTGTAAGTGGACCCATGCTGTTCAAACTATGTTGTTGAAGGGTCAATTGTGTTGATATATTTTGAAGGTAAAATCAACCAGATTCTCTGATTATGCAGAAGTGAGTTAAAGATAACAAAGATGATCCCAAGATTTCTGGCTTGAACAATAAAAAGGTTGGCGTTGCCATTTACTGAGTTGGGGGGAAATTGTGGGAGAAGTACATTCTGAGGGATTGGGGAAATTTTAGGATTTCAGGTTTATCACATTAACTTTGAAATGCCTTATAAGTATCAAAGTGAAGATGTCAGGTAGATGGTTGGATGTATAGAGTTGGAATTTGGTCAAGAAGTTGGAAGTAGACATAGAATTAGAAAAGCACCTGCATTCAGACACCATTAGGCTGTGAGACTAGAGAAAGTCACTAATGGAATGGTAGGAAGAAGATAAAGAAAGCAGCCCAACAACTGAACCCTGGGGCGTATGAGAATTTAGGAGAAACCAGGAAAAAAGACAGTAAAAAAATCAGTAAGTGAGGTGGGAGGAAACCCATAAACAAACCATTGAAAGAAAGTGCTTTCGGGAGGAGGGAGTAGTCAGCTGAGTCCTGTGCTGCTGAAGGGTCAGCAGGATGAGGACCAAGAATTAACTGTTGTGCAAAAACAATGAATACTGTTACGCTAAAAAGAAATTAAAAAAAAAAAAAGAATTAACTGTTGTATTCATTGTAGTCCGTGAAGTGGAAGCCACCAGTAGGTTGTTGAGGGCATTTTCGCAGGAATAGGGTGAATAAAATCTTGGTTGGTGTGTGTTCAGTAATTTGGAGAGAGAAGTTAAGGTTGGAAACTTTTCAAGAGGCATTGGTATTTTTATACCAAATTGTACGGCTACAGTTGGTTTCCTATGTGGAAAATAAATTGGATCCCAAATTATTTCATGCCAAGAAGAAAGAAAAAAAGTCATATGGATCATAGACATAATGTGGGAAGCAAACTTTAGCACTTGTAAAAGAGAATATAGAAGTATATCACTATGATATAGGGGTAGGTAATAATTTCTTAAATGAGACAGATAAAAGAGACATCATAAAGCAATAGATCTTATTTTTTTCTCACATTCAATATTAAATCTTTTGTATGCCTGAGGATAGCATATACAAAGTTCAAAGACAAGGCACACATGAGAAGATGTATACAACAGTTTTAATCAACAAAGGAATGGCAACCAGAATATATATAAGAAATTCTACAAATCAGTAAGAAAAACTAAAGAGTTTAACAGGAAAAAAAGCCAAGGAAATGATCTATCAATTTACACAAAAGAAATTTACATTTGAACAGGAGCGCAGACATATCAGTGATTAATGACAAGTATCTTAAAACAAATTCTCATCACACATGTCAGTTAAAAGTTTTAATAATTCCAAACTTGGCAAAGATCTGGAGGACATGGATTTTTATACCTTGTTAATAGGAAATAAATAGATAACAAAAATTTCAAAGACCAATTTAGGAATAAAGTTGAAAGTGCTAATGACCTCACAGTTCTCTTTGGTGTATACTCTAGAAAAACTCAGACCCAGATGTAGAAGTGGGTGTCTCTAAGGTGTCTTTTCTAGCATAATTTGGGGTAGCAAAAAATGGGAAACAATCTATATGTCCATCAACAAGAGAGTTGATAAATTGTGTTACAAATTGTATATTCACCTGATACACATGTATTACAATGACTGGACTGGGTGGCGTGCATCCCTAGATGATCTGAAACTTCATCACTGTGTAAAGAACACAGTACCTGCAGATGAAAAGTTTACAGGTAACATATGTGCTTTTACAGCTATGCACATGTAGTAAAAGCAAAGTCGTAGGGAAAGAGTCATGTGGGCATCTGGGTATACATTCAGGTGAATGAGGTCAAAGGGAGGTATAAAGAAAACTTTAACCTGCTCTGCAATGGCCTTCTCTTCAGGAAGAGAACCATCGGGGGCAAGTATGTCAAAACATTAATATCTATTAAATTTGTATGGTGAGAAGGCAAATAAAATTTTTCTCAAAAATATATGACAATTTAGATAAAGATGTGGCAATTGGATAAGTTACAGAGCTTTTAAAAAGAAAAAAAAAACAGTGAAGGAGCGTTTAAATAAGCAGACAACCCAGTGCTTGTTGGTACTTTTTCACAAATGAATGAGCTTGCTGTCCCTGTGGGTTGCCAGGCAAGTTCTAAATGACCCTTTCTCACAGAAGCTAACGGAGGAATTCTTGCTTTGAGTGAGCTTGTTGTACATGACCTGGAAGTTTCTTTATACATTTAAAGTGATATTAGGTCTTGGGCCCAAAACTGTCTTTGGGCATTTCAGGTATGCAGGTGGTCGTGGCAATGGGCAGGATTCTACAGGGCGCCGGGAAGGCAGCAGCTGGCGTGGACTGCCGTGTATGGGGGTGCGGAGGGGTCTGTCAGAATGAATGGGGCCATCCAGAAGAAGAGGCTCTCCCTGGTCCTCTGCTCCCTTCCTGATCACCGAGCCTTGGCCCTCTGCGATTCCCTTCCCTGTGTCTTTTGCTGACCCAGATTTCGTACTGTACCCCAAGTCTGGTATATTCAGGCACTAGGTTGTGTAGACCTTCAGGTTTTTACTCCATCAGGACTGCATGCCACCAGGTGAGGGGGTTAAAGACAGCTGAGTTGCTGAGCTCAACTCAGAACTTGGTTGCAAATGACAGAAAACCACCTCAAACTAGCTTAAGTCAAAAATAAGATGTATGTATGGGGGTTCTGCCTCTTTTGTCTCCCATCACCAAACCACAAGGAAAGCAGGCCTGGAATAGAGCCAGTCTTGGGGATGGCTGGACTCAGGGTCAGACCCCATCAGGGCTCTCCATCTCCCTTCTGCTGTTTGGGTGATAGCCAAACCAGCCTTCTCCTAAGACAAGAATTATGACTACAGGCAGATCCCAACTCATATCCTGCCAGCCTCACTACTGGAAAGGAAGAGAAGGAATGGACGAGCTCAAAGGGTGTCCTGTGGCAGGTAGTGCAGCCGGCGCATCTTTCCTTTCCTGATCAAGCCTAGAAAAATAGGAAAGAACTCTGATCAGGCTTAGGGTACATGTGACGCACTAGCTGTGAAACCATGAATTGGTTTACCCAAGTTCTCTGCTTTAATTTCCTTTTTAAGGGACTAGTAATGGGGAGATAATAATAGACTATCCCTCATAAGGTTATTGGGATGATCCACATAGAGCATTTAACACTGAAGTAGGCTCAGAGTTAAAGATGTTTTAAAGATAACAACAACAAGCCTTAGACTGATATGATTAGGCTGGTGAAGGACTGTGATTAGCTGAGCCTGCTTAGAGATGACCCACCTTGTCTTCAGGATGCAGGGTGCTGAACAGAGCCAAAGATGGCCATAGGTGCTCACTCAGGACGTCCTGCCTCCTCCGCTCTGCATGCTCCCTTGGTTCTTTTTCCTCTGATAGTTGTGTGTCTATCACTGGGTTTTGGCAGGCCAGCGGGGGCCTGATATATCATTACCCTAAGCTCTTTTGAGTTGAACGCATAGCTTGGTGGGTTCTAGTTCCCTGCTCACTCCCTTGGGCCAGGGGTGCAGGGAAGGGGGGAAAGAGATGGCTTCAGATGGTCCCTGGATCCCACAATTATTAAGGCATCTCTGGTCATTAATTATCCTCTTCTAACCCTTAGCACGAGCTTCTAAGGCTTGGCAGCTGAATGTTCTGTGAACAGTACTCTGGAAAGATAAAGCAAGGGGCAGGAGAACATCACTTTGGGCAAGTAACTCTGGGTAGATAAGTATTCCCTCACTCAACCACACAAGGACTGCATTCCTGTGTATGTGTGCTGAAGAGGACGATGAAAAGTTACAGGAGGATAGCGGAGGCAGGAAGAACGAAAAGAAGGAGACTGCATTTCCATATCACATTATTTGTGAAGGGTCCGTGATGAAAGTATGCGTATTCCCATTTGCTTGTGGAGAAATTAAAGGTCACAGGAGGTAAGTAATTTGCTCAAGGTCACACACTTTTTGGAGGACAGAGAGGAGAGGAAGACAAGGGTGAGAACGAGGAAGTATGGTGGTGTCTTTGACTTCAGTTAATTTTCAATTATTTATGCAAGGTTCACTATGTGCTCAGCTCTGTGCTCGATCACATGAAATAGATGAAGGTTTTCCTTCTTCGGGGAACTGAGAGTCTACTGTGAAGATAGTTCATAAAATAAAAAGAGGTGGGTTTCAAAGTAACAGATAAAAGAGTACCTGCCATGGGCAGGACCTTAGGAGATCTGACAGAGGTCTCATGGGCTGGGCAGCCGTGAGGTAAAGTCCAAAGGGGAGAGATGAGCCCCTCTGCCCCCAGGGATCCCATCTGGTGACTGGCTTCTGTGGGTCACCCCAAACATACAAGTGGACATTCTCTGTATGAAGTTTGGCTTTGTGAAGGAAACCCCCTCCGTGCTTCCCTTAAATTGTGTCTTTGGATGCAGACCCCTGTCTTACAAAGCTAAGCCCATCTAGGCTCATGAATTCCAGAAAAGAGGGAGGAGAAGGGGTGGACATTCCATTTTTCATTGAGATTCAGACTTCTGCTTTGCAAAAACAGAGGTCAACTTCCATGGACCAAGAACTATTATTTTGCTGAGAAAGCTGTTCTTGAGACTAAAAATGCTGACATTCCATGGGAAAAAAAGCCAAATTCATGCCCGGAAGCAAATTTGCAAAAAAATATGTTTTTGTGTTGCCAAGGCAGAATTTTCTCTCATCTCTTCCCTCATCTCTTCCCCCATTTTCATCACCACGTTCTTTGCAGGAAAGATATGTAACTAATCCCAGATTCAACTAATAAAAAAGAGGAAGTGATTTGTTGGGGGATATGTCTTTCCTGTCTTCTTAATTTAGCTATGTAATCATGCATGACCATGGTGGTAGCCAGGAGAACACACTCTGTATACTGCTAACAAGGCATTAACAGCAAGCCAGCCCTTTCCTTTCCCCAGGCTCTTTGCCTCAGTTTCTCCATATGTAAGGTGACTCTCAGTGATTTTCAAGCTAGGCTCTGCAGAGCCTTCTCCGGAGCCCCCTGATGGACAGGGGCAAGATGCAGAGGGCTAAGTGCAGGGGGCTCCATCCTCCTTCACCCCTAATCCCGGCTCGAGGCACAGCAGATGTGCTTTTATCTGTTCGATAAATTTATGCTTCCTGGTAAAATTTCATTTGAAGAAATGGTTTTGCCCATCTGTCCCTTCCATTGTAACACCCCATGGCTTCAGGTCTTCAAACGGAGTGTCCCTAACACATTTGGATCTGCGGTTGCTCTGTAACAGATGCTATTCCTTCCTCAACTGAATTCATCACCAAAGGCTAGATGGGGGCTCTAGGACTGGGTTTCAGAAGAGGGAGGGAGCCTCGGTGTTCAAGCAGTCCTGGAAAGCCTGGTGGAAGAGGTGGAATGTGGCTGCAGGAAGTGATTTGATAACCCACATTGCATTCCTGCCATGGCCCGCTTCATCATAAGCCTGCCACGGGCAGCAGGGAGGGATCTCGGGCCATCCACACGAACCCCCACCCCCCCACCCCGGAACGTATTTCCCTGCCTGCCTGTGTCTAATGATTGACATGCCACTGGTGAGAGTTGGGCTTACACATTTAGGTTTTAATCCCGTCGAATGTGTTAATAGCCCTGTGGGGATTCCCTAGAGACTGAAGCAAACATGTGCTCTTTTGTAGTCACTGGATAACTGAGAACAGGGTTTTTCAGGCATACTTGAGCCAGTACGATATTATGGGGTTTGGAAAGAAAGGTGAAAAAATGGACATTTCGGCAGGTTGCCGGTCCTTTCTCTGCAGCCACATTTCTGTAGAGAATCATGGAATCTCTTAACAGAAAGGCTCCTTCCCTTGAGGCATGTGCTTCAAACCCTAACCAGCACCAAGGACTGTCTTAACACACGGTGACCTGGATTCTGCATGCACTCTTGGTGGGATGGAACTTATCAGCTCATAAGACTCATCCACTTAGGGAATATTCTAGCTAAGAGGAAAGTTCTTCCTTACAATGACTTAAAAACTTTCAGCACTCAGTAATTTTCATCCTTTATCCTGGCAGCTATGCAGGAATGATCTAGCACTCCTCCCCAAACAGTCTACCAAGGGGTTTAAAGAGAAATATCTATCACGTCCCCCTCTGCTATACTACTCCATCACATGTGGCTTTTCTATTCTAGTTAAACATCTAGTTAAACATTCCAGTTAAATATTTCTTCTATTTTCTCTTATGACCAGGCTTCAAAGTCTCTCACTTCCTTGACCTCACATCCAAATGAACTTATCCTGGGCTGTCAGGATCCCTGCTTCAGTCCCAAGCCTAGAACTGAGAGCAACTTTGCTGAGTGCAAGGAACGCAGGAGTGTGCTTCTGGCTGGGGCAGACACACTAGTTATGCTTTGCTAGCCTGGGGCCGCATTAACTTCTCTAGCATCTACATTTAACTGTTGATAGGCTTGTCCTTCATCAAAAGTTCTCAAGCTTTTATGTGAATGGTTTTTAAATCTGTTTTTTCTAATTCTGTCCCCAAGGGAGTGATTTTTAAAACTTAGATGGAAGCCATGATGGTTAATTTTATGTGTCATCTTGACGGGCCACAAAGTGCCCAAATATTTGGTTAAACATGGTTTCCGGGTGTGTCTGTGACAGCCTTAACAGAGATGAGCATTTGAGTTGGTGTCGTGGGTAAAGCAGATTGCCCTCTTCCCTGTGGAGAGGCGTCATCCAATCCGTTGAAGGCCTGAATAGAACGAGAAGTCAGAGGAAGGTTAACTTAACTCTGCTTGGTTGCTTGAGCTGGGGCATTCATCTTCTTCTGCCCTTGGCATTCCCAGTTCTCTGGTCTTCAGGTGCAGACTAGAATCTAAGTGACTCTCAGGCCTTCAGAACACACCACTGGGGCTGCCTGGGTGGCTCAGTGGGTTAAGCCTCTGCCTTCAGCTCAGGTCATGATCTCAGGGTCCTGGGATCGATTCCCCCATCGGGCTCTCTGCTAGGCAGGGAGCCTGCTTCCTCTTCCCTCTCTCTTTCTCTCTCCCTCTCTGCCTACTTGTGATCTCTCTCTGTCAAATAAATAAAATCTTAAAAAAAAAAAAAAAAAGACACCATTGGTTTCCCTGGGTCTCCAGCTTCTAGTTAGCTGCTTGTGGGGCATGAGCCAATATCTTCTGATAAATCATCTCTCTCCTGCGATTTCTTTTTCTCTGGAGAACCCCAACACAATACACATTTCTTTATGTTTCCCCCTGCTGATCTTAGCATTGTTAATTGTCAGTCAGTGTCTTCAGTCTAGGGTTTTGTCTGTCAACCTGCTTCCCACCTCTGTGGGCTCATGACAGGCAGATGCCTGAAGAGTTCACCTTCTGGGACTTTACTCTGGTTGCCACCCCTGGGCCAGGCCTCCAGTAAGCAATTGTTGGAGTCGTGGGGAGATGAGTGATTGAATGATCAGGCTAGGAAGAGCCTTTTTGGCCCGCCTCCAACAGCCTTGGGTATAGTCAGTGCCTGCAACCGTGAATCCACGTCCAAGGGTCCCTGCATAATAGGGCAACCTGTATTTCTCTGTCTTACCTTCAAGAACATCTTGAGCTCTTTTGTGAAATCACTTAGAAAAATCAAGGTGTGTTTTATCTAAGGAGAAAAGGAGGCTGTTTTTGTGTTGCTTTTAGTTAACGCCTATAGGATCTCTGTGATCACTTTCTTATTTAAGACATTCCAGTTGTTTTCTCCACTCTAGGGTAGAGTTTCTGAACCCAAAGATTTGAACTAATTTAAGAAGCCTACGTATTAGAATTCTAATTAAATGCACACACATAGGCACACAGACACACAGAGAGTGTGGAATGTTAGGGAAATATGACTGGCATTTAATAATATTCTGCACTGAATGGTGGTTTGTGGATGATTAGCATCTTTCTCCTTATTTGCAGTTATTCTATTCTATGTATGAATGACCCATCTTCTAATCAGACAGAGGGATTTTTAAGAGGTTGATATGTGTGTTACCACCATCCTTTTACTTATGCTGGGATTTAATTCCTTCTGAGCTACCTTATTCCACCTTTCAAGTTAAAGTTTATTAACATTGTCAGAGGAAACTGGGAAAAATAGAAAGTTAGGGAGTGAAATTTCTCACTACCATCTCTTAACCTGATATTATCTTCTCGAAGCAATAGAGTTATCTCCCCCTTACTGTCTTTAAAATCACACTTGCTGTTTTTGTGGAAATTTTAATATCTTCAGTCTCATTCAAGCTATAACTTTCCCAATACCATTTAGATAGATTCATATGACCCATATATTACATGGGATTTATAGGCAATTTATTTACTTCTATGTATAGGAAACTGGTCAGGGGAAATTGTTATGGAGTGTGTGGTCTGCTCGGCTCCAGGCTCACAGAAAATCTAGGAAATCTGTGGTCTCTAACCTCAGGAAGCATCCAGGCTGATTGGGGGGTTGACTTTCATAGAGGGACACACAGTAGGTCATCTAGGAGGAATAACCAGGTGTAAGGCTGCATAAGGCACACTACGAATTTTCCTGAGAAAGCATGATAAAGGTCAATGGAAAAAAAAAATTAAACCCTATGCCCATCATGAGCAAAGTTTGGAGAGGAGTGAAAATCTTTTTCTGATATCCTGATGAGACACAAGAAAAAGCTTAATTATTCTGATTCATTATATGAAGAAACTGAGTCACAGAGTAAAAACACTAGTTTGTCAAATATTACACATTGGCATGTGTGGAACTAGAATTCAGGATTCCTAGGGTAGGACTATTGCCACCTGTCTCTCTCTTTCTTTGTGTGTGTCTCTCTCTCTCTCTCTCTCTCTCACACACACACACACACACACACACACAGAGACTGTACCTCCACTTCCAATTCTCCTGCCTCTCCTTCAAGTCCTGTGCCCTCCTGCCAGATGTTGTCACCTGTCTTTTCTCAGAAGGCCTTGGTAAAGTTACACAGCTGAGCCCGGCAGGCGGCTGCCCCAGGCCAAACAAACAAACAAAGAGAAATCTTTCCGGCTGGGCACCAGGGAAAAGTGATCTTGATGCCGTCCGTGGCATGAGCCGAGGCAATTGATGACTTGGCATTCTGTCCCCGAGTCATCAATCATACAGAATCAATCTCTGCTCCCTCAGGAGCTGGCCCCCGGCTCACATAATTCTCTCTCCCTGCCACCAACCTGAACAGTCTGATCCCAGTGGTGGGAACTGTTTTGTTCTGCGTTCAGCATTGATTCACTTGGCCTTCAGTAGTATTTTCTACATTCCCCAGAAATGTCACTTATTTATCCTCTCCAAGGTGGCTAAGTTGCCTGGGCTTCCTAGCATCAGATGGGTCAGGGGAGCAAAGAAACATGTCTGGCTTTTTGCATCAGAGGCATGGACCTCGGGGCCCTAGACCTGAATATCTCATGTTCCTGTCTTCTCCCCTGAGCATGGAGTGGAAGGGTCAAGCACAGAGGCCAGGACCTGGGGCTCTCATGTCCAAGGGCCCTTGATTCCATGACTCTGTCACTTCTAAGCTTTGTGATCTTAGACACATCACTAATCACCTCATGCTTCAGCGTCCTCATTTGGTAAACAATACTGACGATAGTACCTACCACACGGAGTTCTAGGACGGGACGAGAGCAGGAGTGTGCGTGCTTAGTGCAATGCGGGGCAGGTGCGATCGGTAAGGGTAGGTGATTAATATTGAGGTGATTAGTTATTAGGGCACGGTTTGGGTTTATCTGGTTGACCATATAAATAATAAGGTTGGTGGCCATGAGGGGAAGGCCTTGAGAAAGTAGCCTGTCCAGAAAGAACTACTTTCCTAACTTGTCTCAGAAGCTGATATCTGACTGGCACTCACTTTCTTTGATATCTCGCACGATGAGCCTGCCCTAGACTGAAGGTTTGCGTCCCCACAGAATTCATTTGTTAAAATCCAATCCCCAGTGGGATGGTATTAGGATGTGGAGCCTGTGGAAGTTAATGACATCACGAGGGTGGAGCCCACATGAGTGGGATTAGTGCCCTTATAAAAGATGGCAGAGAGCTTCCTAGTCCCTTCAAGCATATGACAACATGGCAAGAGACGAAAGCAGGCCCTCAGCAGACACTAAATCTGCCAGAAACTTGGTCCTGGATTTCCCAGGCTCCAGGATTCTAAGAAATAAACTGTTGTTTGCAAGGCATCTGGACAGTGATACTTTATAGAGCAGACTGAATGACCAAGACAGAGCCCTCTTCTTCCAAGCAGTGGGGAGTGGGTCGCACAGAAACTGGCTTAGCAGGGTGCAGGGGGATTAGGGGGAGGTGGAGGACCTTATCCAGAAACTCTGAAGGCCACAAGTTTTCTGCAGGCCGGCTCAGAAGAATGTGCACAGATGAAGGGGAGAGTCCTGCTTGCTTCCATGCAAAGGCTTTTCTCTCCCTCTTTGTAAGTGGAGAAGAGGAAGAAGGAGCCTTGTTGGCAGGTGATGTGGACTTCCTGGGACCACGTGGGGAAGACAGGAAAGACAGTTGGCACAGGGGTCGGTCAGGCTGCAAACCTCTGGGAGGTGGCACTGCCCTGGGAAGGGCTCCGGGATCCTTCGCTCAGGCTAGACCTTGGTGTATGGCCGCATCTCTCTGTCCCTTTTTCCCGGCAACTGGAATCATCTTTTCCAAGAGATTTTGAGGGCTGTTTTATTTGTTAGGAGACAAGGAGGCACTAATAAATTCCTCTGTGTGAGGTATTTAATTACATAATAATGTGTACACTAATCAGGGTAAATGTGTTTGTGAAAACACCTTGATATGGGAACAGTTAATCACCCAAGGCATTGCTTCTTAACACACCTTGGAAGTTAACTTAATTAAATTAATTAGAACAATGAAAAAATTGAACTGTTTATTGGTCCACAATGGCCTGAAGAAATGCTCCCCCTCCAATGCAGGAACACCCCCTACACTGCAGCCTGTTTTCCCCCAAACGCTCAGCCCTTACAGCTATGGCTACACCCCAGGGGCTTGTAGCCGGCAGAACCCCCCATTGTTTTACCTTGGTGTCATTTCCTGTCGGAGACAGAAGGCAGTCTCCATGCCCGCATGCGTGCAGGTACACACATGCGTGAGCGTGTCCCCCGCCCCCATACACATGTGCCTCCTGTGCATTTTACCAGAAGCTCAGGGAAATCGAGAAAGCTTTTACCCAGGATTCCTTAAGTGTACGTTTTGCAGTCAACCACTGAGCCAGCCAGCCTATACTTCCTAAAGGCAGGAGAGGAAGAATGTTTTCTGAGGGATTATTATAATCACCATCATTGCCATTACATCATCATTATCTGTTAATAATGATGGTGTTAATAATCTGAATTTGCATAGTGCTTAAAAAACCTCACTATTTCTTAACCCCACCTCTCTGTATTTGGGTATTATATAAGGTAACAGAAAATGCAGCCTGTCTGCCCCTGGGGGGCCTATAGGCTGTGGCATCGAGCCCTGACAGGAACAAACTTAAAAGCCATTTTGACAACTGCGCAAACATTGAATGGTGTGCACATTTAATTAATCAATGAAGAGTGAGCATGAAAGCTGAGGGCCGCTTGGGGTGGGAGTCTTATTTCGGCGGAGGAGTGCTCGGAATGAAGAAGGTACTAAGACCCCCTGTAGACTGTCCCCCAAATCCAGGAACAGGAGGCCTCAACCATCTGCTGAGTTGCATACACCATAGTCTGCTTCTTCCTTAAGGAGCCTCCTTAACCTTGATGCTGCCATAGGTCAGCCTGAACACCCTCCAGCGAAACCGGGTCCCTAATAGGCAGCAACCAAACAGAAAGCTACCTCTATAGACCAGATTTACCACTATGAAAGTAAGGGACTTGATGATATCCGGCCTGGATTTACTTTTTACACATGTCCTCCCTTTCCCTATTTCAAAAAATCAGCAAGAAGTAGGTAAAACATCTCTCAGGGTTCAGCATAAATCTACCTTTCTGAAATTCCTATTAGTTCCAAGGTAAGAACATACCTGCAGGAGAGGCCTCCTTCCACAACGTGCCGAGGGCAGAGCCTAGGAGTTTTCTTCCTCTGAGATTTTCTTCTGTGCTCATCACAAACCTCTCGATGTGGTTTTTCACAATTTTACTTCTTTAGTCAAGATGGAGGCTTCACACGCAGAGCAAATCTATAGAAGCTAGTCTCCAGCGAGCCCAAATATCCCAGCACTGCTTGGCGCCCCCTTCAAAGACCAGGCTGATCCTGGATCAGTGTAGAAATAGAAAAGTGACCATCCTTTTCCTCACTGAACATTTCTTGGGTCCATGGGATTACAGCTATATCCATCAGGGTCCTTGCAGGAAGCAGAGATGGGATGCATCCAAATAAGGTGGGGGCCTCGGCAGCATTAGGGGAATCAACCAAAGGCATTGAAGTTCTCAGGACTGGCCAGAGCAGTGGGCATGAGCAGCGTTAGCCGCTCGAGGCCTGAAGGTGCAAAGAAGTTGCTAGATCCAGAGAGACTGGGAGCTCTGGTTGCAGAGGGAGAGTTTTGGTCCCACACACAGCTACTGGCCAACCCCAGACCTGCAGAGAGGGAGCTGAGTGAGTCACGCCTTGACTGCCCTCTCCTCTTCCCCCTCACCTCCTGTTGGAGCCTCAGAAGTCAGAGCGCGAGGGAGCCTGGGTGATTCAGTCCCTGGAGGTCAGTCCGGGACCGAACAGTGTCAAGGAGGGTAGCCGGCCAGCAGAACTCAGACCAACTGATAGGAGTGAAAGAAAAATTTTGTTAAAGGGAAATAAGTTAAAAAATACATTGTGAATCTTATTCAGATGCTTCCTTCTACATTGGGGTCATAAAGTGTCTGTCCTATATGGTTATTTAAGCTCTCCATGTATTGAAACAGATATTTATGTTGAAGCTGCTGTCAGAACATAATTTCAGTTTTCACAACTGTTCTCCAAATAATTATCTATCTGTGTGTGCTTGGGGTACACAGTGAGGAGGAAATTGTGGACAGAGACTTCTGGTGAATCCAGACTCCAAACTACAAAAGACCCAGAAAAGGGAGAAACTGACCACATGGAAGAGGGAGCTGAGCATCAAGGCACTGTGGTGATAAGCATTTGACTCTCTTCAGGTTTCTAGGTTTCCAAGTTCAAGTGCATTTAAGTGCCCTTAAATCAGATCTGCCAACGGCAGTCAGATCTCCTCCTCCCTATCAGGTTGGCCAAAGGTACCCTGTATCATTCATTAATAAGTTACTGAATCCAAGTAACCTGTACCAAATTTCTGGTCTCAGGAAGATGCATATTAGGGACATAATGCAGCTTAGAGTGTAGTAAGAAATTTAGGTCAGGTAAGTAAATAACCTTAGCATAAGGCAGTACATCATGTGTGCCTGGAAAGGCATGAAAGCAACGTGTTACCAGGGTTCAGAGGAAACAGAAGACACTACTAACTGGGGTAATAAGAAAATCTCTGTGGGCAAAGGGGTCCTTAGGGGGGTCCCCAAAAAGGGAGGTTGTTGAAAGAATTTGCTCAGCACCTCCCTTCATTTGCTGCACTCTAACCTGTATGCCTCTGCTTATTCTCTCATGATCCTAGCTTGTAAGTACCCCCTCCATATCTTCTTTAAATAGTTTCCAGGGCCTGGATGATGTCCAACCTATTCCAGAAAACTTTTCCCTACTGCTCCATGCCCCCGTGATCTCCATGATTTGTGACCTCCAAAGTCTGAGCCTCCCTCTCTTCTATCTTGACCTCTTCATGAGTGAGATTTGTTTTTCCCAAACACACTATGAGCAGGCGCCATGCTTTTTTCCTAAGAAGCTTCTGTGTTGCCCATCTGCATTCTGGTAGAGAGCCCTTTTGAAACGGGACCTGGGGGACAGATACTTCAGATTGCCATCTTTTGTCTCAGCGATCTGCCTCAGTACCTGGACAGGTGCACATACAGGCAAGCCGGGTCTTCTCACAGCAAAACACATGGTTCTGGATAAACTCAGCCCAACTGCAGGGACTCCACACCCACTGAGTCGATGATCTAAGTTTCTGAGCCATTTATCCCACTCCAAGTTAACGTTTTTCTCAAAGATGATTATGGAGGGAAGATGCGGACGTAAGCGGAAAAGGTCCTCCGTGCTTCATCAGCTCAATCCCCTTGTAATTACAGCCCCATCAGATGGGAAGGACAAACGTGTTCTTGGGACCTGATTCCTCAGCACTCCTCGTTCATCACCGGTGCTCTCCGCCCCTGGACTCCTGCCCTTGCCCTGAAGCCCCTCCTCTCCTTCTATGAGTTTTGTTCTTGCTCCCTTCCTGCTTGTCCTTAGGACCTGAAGCCCCCAGCCCCTCTTGTGGGCAAGGTAGGAACCTTAGGGTTGCTCTGGATGTCCTCTCTGTGTTATTGCTGTCCCTTCGTTTGTGAATTCTTGATAGCTCTTCCATGCATGAGGCCCCTAAGAAGCATTAAAAAAAAAAAAAAAAAGGAGAAAAATCTTTCATTTCTTCTGCACAGTTGGATGCCTTTCCCCCTAAAGTTCATACATAAAACCCAGAACAGCATGTGTGCGGGAAGATAAGACCTGCCCAGAGGGAGCTGCAGGCCAGCACCGGTGGGGGGGGAGCTAACTCCTGTAACCCTAGATGGTTTATCTGATGGTCACACACCTTCGCATGCTTTTCACAATTACAGTAATTGTCGGATGACTCGAATGTGTCTTTGTGACTCTGTAGCTCCAACTGAGCCAAAGCCAGTCTAAAAGTCCGAGTGGAAAACTTTCCATCTCTGTAGGTGAATTTGGTCCATTTCTGTTCATTTCTCCATCTTACAATTCAGTTCTGCTCATTCCATTTGATCACATTCAGTCCAAATGTATGCTGAGGTCTAACTTTAAGAAGATGTCATGTTGTGGGGTGCCTGGGGAGTTCAGTCGGTGGAGGGTCGGGGTCTTGGTTTTGGCTCAGACCCTTATCTCAGGGTCCTGAGATGGAGACCCGTGTTGGGCTCCCCACTCAGCAGGAAGTCAGCTTGAGATTCTCCCCCTCTCCCTCTGCCTCTGCAATGCCCCAATCCCCCATGTGTGCTCTCTCGCTCTCTCTAAAATAAATAAACCTTCAAAAAAGGAATATTTCATGTTGTAAGGAAGTGATACTTCCTTGTGATTTTGATTTGCATTGCCCTGATGATGAGTGATTGTAGAGCAGCTTTTTAAAGTGTCTGTTGGCCATCTGTATCCATCTTCTTTAGAAAAGTGTCTGTTCCTGTCCTCTGCCCATTCTTTAATCAGACTTTTTTTGTGGTGTTGAATTGTATAAGTTCTTTATATATTTTGGATATTGCTCCCTTTTTGGATATATCATTTGCAAATGTCTTCTCCCATTCAATAGGTTGCCTTTTTGTTTTGTCGATGGTTTTCTTTGCTGTGCAGAAGCTTTTTATTTTGATAGTCCCAATAGTTGATTTTTGCTTTTCCTTGCCTTGGGAGACATATCTAGAAAAATGTTGCATGGCTGATGTCAAAGAAATGACTGCCTAGGTTCTACTCATGCGTGAAATCTAAAAAACAAATGAATAAACAAACAAACAAAAAGCAGAATCAGACCTACAAATTCAGAGAACAAACTGATGATTGCCAGAGGGAAGAGGGGTGGGGGAAGGGCAAAATGGAGCCAGGAAAGGGGAGTAGGAGATCCAGGCCTCCAGTTATGGAATGAATGTATCATGGGAATAAAAGTTACAACATAAAGAATATAGTCCATGCTATGTAATTGCATCACATGGTGACAGATGGTAGCTACACTTGTGACCATAGCATAATGTGGGGAAGTTGAATCACTGCGTTGTACACCTGAAGCTATTTTGTGTCAACTATAATCAAATTAAAAAATTTGTTAAGAAATATTTCACATTTTAGGGTGCCTGGGTGGCTCAGTGGGTAAAACCTCTGCCCTCGGCTCAGGTCATGGTTTCAGGGTCCTGGGATTGAGCCCTGCATCGGGCTTTCTGCTCAGCAGGGAGTCTGCTTCTCCCTCTCTCTCTGCCTACTTGTGATCTCTCTCTCTCTGTCAAATAAATAAATAAAATCTTTTTTAAAAAAGAATATTTAAGATTTTTTTCACACACACAAGTTCCATGTCCCAATAAGTATGGCATAAATGAGTCTGCTTCTTCCCTTTTATCCTGGTCCGAGTGTGAATCCTGAGTTTCTTCCTTTCCTCCTAAGCTGGAGAAGTGGCTGAGCAAACACAGAGGATCTGGTTCCCTTTCTCCTGACCTTTCTCCTTTAAGCCTGCACCCCCACCTGGCCCAGCATTCATCCATCCATCCCCAGTATCCATTAAGGATTATCCATGGCTTCATGGGTATCAGCTCACTTTTATTATCATCAGTCGTGCTAAGTGCTGGAGGGATAATGGTGAATGTGAAAAGTTTTCCTTCATGGAATTAGGACAAATCCATGAATTTCTCTTCTTTTAATCAACTCTTACTCTCTGCTTTTCAAAGGGACTTGCCAGTCAGTCATAGCCTCCTACTCCTCCAGTTCCCCTGGCTAATAACTTCCTTATTCCTATCTGAAGTCCTAGGTCATGCTCAGGGCTGTGGAATTTGCCTTTAAGTGGAGAAGTAGGTGATAGCTTTCCCTCCCTTCACTGAGGATGCAGCATTTTCTATCTTTGACTTTCAGGTGACAGACAGCTGTTTAGAGTATCTTTCCCCTTTCATATACTATCTTCCCCTTTTGGGGCCTTGGATTCTTCCCAGATTTCATGGAAATCCAGCGAGATAGTGAGCTACTCTTTACTGAGTGTCTTAACACCGGATGCCATGAAATTTGTGGATAGATAGCACCCAGACTCTGCCTCCAAGAAGCTTGGGATTTAGGTGGAGGAATAACACATATGCTCTACATTATTTTAAAGTGATTAGCAACATGAAGAATATAGCTGAAATTCTTTGTTAGCTTAGGATAAACAGTGAGGCTTTTCAGGACTTTAGAGAGGTAACATTTCCTCGGATCATGAAAAATACTTAATATAAAAGAGAGAACCCCTCATCCTTCTACCCATCTTCCCACGTCAGGCCTGCCAGCTTCTGCCAGCCTCTTCTTCACTCCCCTTCAGCCCAGCAAGGAAGAAGGAATAGCTCACTTTCATTAACTGAGCCTGGCACCATGACTGGATTGCACTTACCTGTGAGCAGGACCCCTGAGTTAAAAGGCACAGAACTTGCATGCAGCTGTGTTTTCCTTAAGACAAAGATGGAAGGGCTCGCTGGGCAGGTCTGGCCCTGGTAACCATCCTGCCTGCCTTTCTTACCTCGTTCCTCCCCTTTCTCAAGTTTCTTCCAGTGTGTTTCCATCCAGAGGTGATGAGACTCCATTTGCTTCACTGTAGCTTTATGGACCCTTGGCATTGGGGTATTTATGTTATATACTGTCCTGTTTTTCAGACATCTGTGAATATCCTACTCCACTCTTAACCTGGCTATGTGGTCAGATTAATATTTTCTTCTTGGTTTTGTTTGTTTGCACCAGTACAGTGTGGTAGACTTAGCGTAGCAAATGGGTCATTTTTTAATAAATGAAGGGAACATGCAAGCATGCCCGATCTATGGCTCTTGTTTCCCTTATGCCCTGGATGCCCTCCCTACCGACACACTCTTCTTGACCTCGGCAGATGGAAACAGAATTGTAACCGTTCACCATGTTTCTAGTCATCCAGGTCTGTGCCCTCAGGGCCATGGCTACCTAACCCTTCATCTCTCCCTTCCTACAGAATTGGTCTTTGGGATCTGCCTAATCTCTCTTCCCAGTTTCCTTTCAGCCAGCATGGGGAAAACCCTCACCATGGCACAGCTGCCTGTTGGCAAAAGGCCCCAGTCGAGAACTCTGCCTCCAGGCCCCTGCTCCAAGCAGACGCGCCCCGCTCATGGCCTCCAGGTTAGTCCCCCTGAAGTAGCATGTTCCCCCGAGTGTTCCCGGGCTCCTCCGTCTCTGTAACATTCCCAGGTTCTAATTTCTTCAGAATATGAATCTACTCTTCTTACCCAAGCTCATGTCTCAGCATTCCCCAATATAAATGGCCGGTTCTTACTGACCTGGCCATGGCATCCTGCCAAATTCAAAGTACCAGTTTCTCTGAAAAGTCTTCAGAAGGTTTCATACAAAACATGAATCTTTAGCAAGGACTTGATACCCTTTTTTAAAAAAATAGTTATTATGAAATTGTTGCTACTAACCAAAGGACATAAAACTCTTCAGCAGAAAGTGATTAAAGCATAACTGGGATGGGCTGTGTGTTGGGGTGAGAAATCAGTCCATGAAAAGAAGGAGTTCTGTGTGAAGTTTGATTGTAAAGCAATGTTCCTTCCACGGGCTGACGAGGGAGGAACCCAGCCAGCAATGCATTTGCCGACAACCTGGCCCCTTTTCCTTGTGCCCGACCTGTATAGCAGCAGTGTGACAGGGTATATCATTACACAAACAAAACAAAATGCAGCATGATACAGATTGTTTGTCCCGTCCTAGAAACCTGGAGATGACGGCCAACCAGGAGTGAGAGTTACGAACACGAGGAGTTGGATGAGGCTTTTGGGCTTCCTGGGCCTCTTTGCTGATTGAATATCTTCGCTAATTTAGGATCACTTGTTCGCGGTAGATCCAGGTTGCCTCCCTGTGATTAATAGCCACACTTTATTACTATCTGTCTTTGTGTGGCTTGATTTGTGGGTTTATTCTTATCCCCTCAGATATATTTCACCCATGGAAAGTTGAAAGACAAGGATCTATTTAACATGAAATTTAGACAAAGACTAAGGAGACCAGAAAATCTGTAGTGAATATTAGCTGTCATCACATGGAAGAGATGAGAGACTGTGTCACATACATATTTAAAAAGCTTTTTTATTACAAAAAAAACAAAAAACAAACACAAAAACCCCCCAAACAAAAAACAAACAGAACAAAAAAACCCCAAAAAACCCAAAACCCAGAACCCAGAACCCTTCGGTAAAGTTCTAAGCAACTCTGGATGAACTTGTGCAGATCCTACCTACTTGAAAACATCTTGGGCTTTTACTAAAACAGTACATTCTCTGCCATGAGTTGCGGAAGCTGAGCGTCGATGCTGGCCTAGGAGGGCTAGTGGAGGGCCCGAGCATTTGGTGGGGGAGGCTGGAATTCTGGAGTCTCAAGTTGTTTAAGCTTTCAGTTTTCCAAGCCTCCTGAGTTTCCCATTCTAAGCATTCTAAATGTGTCTTCCTTGTCCTGTAGTTAGGCCTGATGCTGAACTGGGCATAGAGTAATCGTTAAAAATTGTTAGTGACTGGTATAGGTATTCAGTAAGATTTCAGTTGAGTGAATAGACAGTACTCTATAAGTCAACAAAAATCTCAAAATAAGTAATCCTCCAGTAAAATTATGTGATTCATTCCAGAACCCAGAATTAATGATTTTGGGGTTCTTCCCTTTCCAGAATATGCTTCTTCTTTGGGTGCTGTTTATCAAGAGAGTTGGTACCTGCTGAGATGCTACTATGTGATTTTATATGCATCAATATTTTTGATGGCGTTGTAAGATCAACTGAGCCCTTGTCACAATGCCCTGCTGCTGTCTGTCACATGTGGTGGGGTTTGCTTTTTAGTGGGGGATGGGGTACTAGGCCTACTGACCCACAATTACATGTGCTTTAGAAGGAAATAAGCAATCACATTTGGAGAAATCTGGGGATAGATGGTGATGTCCCCAACAGGGGACCCTTGAGTGCCCGCCTTTGTAGGACTTTCTACTGACACTTGAGTGGGGTGCACCCAAAGCTGAGTTCCTTGTCCTTGAAGCTGGCCTTGAGGCTGTCAGCTTTACTCCTGTGCTTGGAAGGCTCAGGGATCCATTTCATTCCCTAGGGAAAGGGTGACCATGACAACATTTATGTTATGTGGTCTATCAGGATGAGAGGGAGCAAGAGGCAAAGAAGGCTCAGGGCTACCTTGTGACAGGACCCTATGCCTAGCTCACTCTATGTGGGCAAGGTAATGAGTGCCCACCTCAGTCTGGAGTCTAAAGCCATGATCCTATTTATAACAATACTCTAGAATGTGCTAAAGACTAAAGAAATTGCTCTTTTGTTGGTCCCTGATGCCCTCAGGTTGTCCCTTGGAAAAATGTGTAATGCCCACCTTCTCCCTGCCTCTGCTTTCGGCACTTGCACCCCAGATGAAATGCTAGGACCTCATGGGAATGTCTCTGATTGCCCTGTGGCACATAACTTCCTCTGCTGCCCCCGAAGCATTTGAGCATTTTGCTTGCATCATTCTTTCATCGCTGTCTACAGGGGTTTGTCTTCTGAGAGTTTTCTGGCTGATGACTAATAAGCATTACCTCTTCCCTGGGCCACTGGTTAACTACAGAGAGGGTGTTCCCTCTCCCCTGGCATTTGCTTTCAAATAAGTGTTCTCTTGGGAAACCTAGGAATCTGGAAGATATACTGGAGTAGGGTTCATATGATAGGATATCCAGGAGAGGGTTTCTTTCTTTCTTTCTTTTTTTAAATGAGAATTTGAACTTTAATATATAGCTTTAAAATGATTGCTGCCCCTTGCTCCCAAACTAGAAAGCCTAGTTGGCTACTTGGCCCTGACTCTTTCCATATCCCTCTGATTTATAAACCCACTGGGCAGCACCCTGTTTCCCTAGTGACTCTGTTGCACAGCTTGGACTCGGCGTTAACTCCTCCTTTTCTCCATGAACCGGCCATCTGAAAAGTATTTTCTGTTTCACTCTTTCAGTAACTGGCCCTTTCTTCCTATGCTATGTGGAATCCCTCCCTCCAATGTGTGCCCTCCCTCCAATGAGCCATAAAGTTGATGCTGCCCTTGTCTTCTGCAAGCCTGATGTGCTCGTGCCCTTTGCTGCCTAGCAATTTGCCCCATCCCTCCCCCACTCAATGCTGCAGAGTGAACCGCTTGCTCTGTGAATCATGCCCATATGGGGGCTTCTCAGGTCTGACTCCATGTTTCCAAGTTCATTTTCCATTTCTTTGCTGCACATACACAAGTGCATTCACATCCTACAAACACACACTTGCATATACACAAACATACATGTATACACACATATATAAGCACAAGTATATTCCCATACAGTTGTACACACAGGTACCTAGACACACATAGACTACAGGCACAAACTCACTCTCACACAGCTCTTCTTGGAACCATACACTTTGTACTTGCCATTTTTCTCCTGAAATGCCTTTTATCTCCATCTCTGGTAGAACAGCCATGGAGGTCCAGTTAACATGTTACATATTTCATAAAGCCCCTACTAATTCTCTTCCAATAAGATGCCACCCCATTTTCTAAACTCCAAGGGAGGATCGGAGAGGGTTGGGTTCCTGTTTATTGAGTATTTGTTTGAAAACAGTGTATTTAGCATACATCTAAAAATTATTTTTTGCAATAGTCCAAGCCAAATACTACTGTCCACATTTCGAAGAGGAGCAAAGAGACTCTATAAGCAATTGGGTTGATTTCTTTCTCTCCCTGTCTCTTAGACATCACTCACAGCTTGTAGATGGCAGGGGTAGTGTTAGAATCCTGTGCATTTATTTATTTATTTATAACTCCGATCTCCACTTTTTCTCCTTTTCCATGGGGCCTTGCTAAAGCCCTTTGAAAGATTTGGAATGCAGTATTTCTGTCTCTCTAATTAAATATGTCACCTTTCCCTGTATCTTATCTCCTTTAGCTCTCCCAGTGTGTAAGGTCAGTGACTTGCCCACAGCATAGACTTAGGAATCCATGCTCTTGAGAGGTAACTGAAGTTCACGCAGCACTTCATTGTGATTTTATGTTTAGCTCTATGCTAAGCTGAAATATGGGTCTTTCCAGCCTATTCCTAGGATCATTCTGGAGGGCACCTAAAATTTTCTGAGATGGTAAACATGGAATAATTTCATAAACCGCAAAGCATGATGCACAGATTGTCCAACAGATATTTATTAGGCATCCAATATTGTTAGAGACACAAAAGGAGACATGATCTCTGATGTCAAAGAGATCACATTCCAGGAAGAGTGAGAGATGTAAATAATCTCAGTTTCCTGGGAAGCCTGTGACCACTAAAGTATGACTTTGCAACAGAGGCTGGGGGATGGGTGGAGGCATGTCTGGTGCTGGAGGAGGGACAACACTGACAGAACCTTGGAAGGTAAGATGGGAAACAATTCCTGGCAGTGGGTCAACAGAGGCGAGGGCAGGGATAATGCTTATTTATTGAAGTCATAAATAAGTTAATGCCTGGAAGGACTCTGCCTCCCTGCTAGGTGATGGCTAAAGTGACCCATACAGAGCCCCTCTGATGATTTTCAAAGTCCATCTAGGAACCCTCTTCTCCCAAACTTTCCCTTGACTTGGCTCCCCCAAATCCTATACCACCAGAATTTATACAGACCTGTTGACACTCACTGTCCAACTGTTTTCATTTTCTTTAAACAAGTTAACAGTGATAAATACATATGATTTGCTATGATTTATTTAAACAACTTTGCAAGGTGGATGTTACCATTTGCATTTTAGAGACTCGAACCACGGAGGCCCAGAATGATTAAATAACTATATGAAAGTCAGGCAGCCAAATAGTGTTACAGCCAGACCTACCCACCCAGCACGGAATGTGCTCTCTGCCTTTTTGAGCTGATGCATGGGACCAGGCAGGAGCTTCAGGGTCAAGAGGGAAAGTGGAGGGGTGGCTCAATTAGTCATTGTTTTATGATAATGACCTATGTGGTCAGTGGAAAGGTCAGACAGTTTTAAAGAGGACCAGCAAGTGTCACTTCTTTCTTCCCATGGTAATGGTTTCTGAAGTCAAAGAGGGGACTTTATTCCCCTTCAAACTTTTGAGTTCCCCCTACAAGCTTCAACATCTTTCTCCCACCTCTAATTATCACACAGTTTTCAAGACAGTGAAGCTTGACTTTTGGGTTAAGTATAAGGGAAAGGCATAGATTCATGTCTGATTCCTCTTAGACCTCTGTTGGGCCTGGCATAGTGTTATCATATACTAGAGGGCCAATTAAAATTTGGAGAGTAGATGGATGGATGGGTGAGTACATGAATGATGTTTAGGTCTCCGTAGCACAGGTGATTTTCTGTATCCACAACCACCTCCTCCTCACCCCAGAACGCACCCAGCATAACCATGCCTTTCAATTCCCTGATTAAAACTCACCACCTCCAGAAAAGCTTCCCTCATCAGCCTAGACTTTTTCTTACCTGTCCAGTCACATTTCTTACTGTCATTTGCCTGGAGCTTTTCCTTTCTTCTCTACCTCCTTTCTGTTCCCTTTAAACATTCTGCTCCAGTCTTACTGAATTACTGCAGACCTTCCCTGAGCCATTGGGCTGCTCCTTCTTTGGGTTGAAACAGCCTGCTCTCTTTCTCTCTCTCCTTTTCACCAGGAGAATCCTTTCCTACCTTTAGGTCTCAATCTAGAAGCCTTCCCTGGTGCTTTTGTCCCAGGTCTGAGTTCCATGGTCCTTACCTGAACTGTCAGAACCCACAGACTTCTTTGTCCCTAATTGCCTATTTGCACTTCCAGGGAACTTATTTTACAGTCCCAGGAACCAGGGCAATGTCTGGCACATACTCAGTACTCAGCATATTCCTCCTGAAGTAATGGATGGTTGGGTGGCTGGATGGGTGGCTGGCTGGCTGGCTGGATGGACGGCTACAACTAAACTGTGTTTACGTGTGTGTGGGTGCCACTCCATTTGGGTAATGCCTTCTCACAGAAATGCTGCTCTCAAGACATGAAAATGACTGAGTAAGAAGATATGAAAGATGCTTATGAGGCTTCTATGTAATTTTAATGGGCCTTTTATGTATCCTACTTCATTAATAAACGAAAGAATGGAGTACTCCAGCATCTTTTATCTCCCATCTGTATTCAAATTCAACAGAAATTTCCCCCCAATAAAATTTGAAAGTAAATGAATGATTTTCATTTTCTCAGAAAAATCCATTCTTCCCTGAATGGATAGACTGCTGACCCAACACATAAATGTGATTTCCTGCTTAATAACGGGCACTAGCTGATGTGATACACTATAAAATGAGCTTTGGTCTTACGAATCTGTGGGCTTTGGGTTCAGTGGGTTTATCCTCTCTGTAGGGGCAGCTGTGAGGTCATGATGCGGTGCTCCTGCTCTGGGGTCACTGCTCCTATGGCCCAGTCAGTTCTTGTTGGCTTGACATTCTCAGTCAGCCCACGGTGTGCGGGGGCTCAGCTTAACCTCAAGAGTGACTGTCCTCTTTGCTGTCTTTCAGCTCTGGGTAGCTTGGTCTGGCTACATAGAAGACTGGCCTTGAGGGCTTTCCAGTATAGGATTTTGTAAGCATTTGAATATATATGATAGCTAGTAGGTTTGACAAATGTGCTTTTCAAGGGCACAGAGAAAAGGTTGAAGTAGGTTGAGCAGCGGGCTGGCCACAGATCCCTGTGAGGAAATGATAGGTTAGAAGGCCACCCAGGAATGCTGGGTACTCTGGAGAACAGACAGAAAGTTCTTTCCCCATGTAGGTTGTGAGAGCTTGTGAGAGGCCCACAGGGAAACGGAACAAAGCCCAGGGTTTTGGAGGCAGCCAGTGGCGAGGAGGGGAACCCTAGCAGAGGCAGTGGAACAGACCAGGAACTCTCCAGATGCTGCAGGGTCCTTCTTCGACCCTGAGATTGGAGCTGCATTCAGTGAGGTTGGGTTCAGACAGAGAGATGGGAACTATGCCCAGTAGGGCTGTACGAACCAAACCATCTGTGGACAAAATTCCACTGTTGTTAACACCGAACAATTAGCAAGTGCTGGCTACAGGCCAGTAATATACAAGATCTAGCAGGAAAAAAGTGAAACTAGTTATAAGTTCTATTTATGGAAGGATAAGAGGACAGAGGGACACCGTGCAGGACAGTGCAGTGTTCTGTGGGGAAGTAATAGTCAGGGACTTACCACCCTTGACCTGAAGGGGCAGAGGTGGGGAGCCATCACTAGACCCTGAAAAAAGAGAGTTGTGTGGAGGCGGCATTTTGACAGCTGCTATGACCTTTGGTTGAGGGATGCAGACCAGACTGAGGTCACTGTGGAGGGAGGGAGCCAAGACAAAAGTCACCCCTCAGGTCTCTGTCCCATGTGTGCCATTGGCTAGACCTGCTCAGAAGCCAGAGGGTGAGGGATCCCATTATTACAGTCAGTGTAGGCCAATCCCTTGGGGATGCAGACCAAGCAAGATAGAGGGATGCAGTGTGGATTTGGAGGGGAAATGGGAAACAGCCTATATGCGTGTACTCTCTCACTTAATCCCCACAGTAATTCCACTAGGAGGGCAGCATTATGCCCATTTTACAGGGAAAGAAACTTGCACAGAGAGGTTAAACGACTAGTCCAAATATACATAATAAGTGGTAGAACCAGGCTTGGAACACGGGCAGACTTCCTCTGGGGTCTGACCAGTTATCACTACTTTTAGAAATCAGCCATTGAAAGTATTCTTTTTGGGGGGACAAAATGTTTTTCCTTTTTTTTTTTCCCTTTCTTTCTTTCTTTTTTTTTTTTTTTTTTTTTTTACATTTCCAAATAATATGCTTTGGAACATGTCAGACTCATCTCCATTGAGCTTGGGTTTGTCTTTCTCTGGGCCTGGGTCTCCAGGGGCTAGGGGTAGCAGGATGAGTGCAGGACAACCCTCTTGGTTTGGAATCCTGGTGGGAACTGGGGTTCTGCACTGCTTGAGTTGAGGGACATGGGAAGAAGGGATACCATCAGTGAGAATCAAGTGGAGTGAAGAGAATTGACAATCAAGCCCTATGTGTCCCTAACTTTGTAGTTCATTGATTGGTACTAACCAGTTGTAATGGGTTCTGCTGTGCACTGTTATTCCCCCTTCTGGACAGGTAGACAGATTACTAAGATGACAGTGAAGGTTCCCAGGCACTGGTATACACACACCTTCTCCCAAGTATACCCCCTTCTTGAAGGCAGACTGCACCTGATTGGCTCAAGAGTACCAAGTCTTGAGACCCTTGCCTCCATTTGAGGGGCCATCCCAGTGTTAGAGCTGCCTGTAGGATGGTCTGGAGTCACTGCTACATGACACTTCAACTTCTCTCCCCACCCAGTCCTGCTTTCCTCACTCCCTCACTGGTGGTTTTCCTGAGAGTAAGCCCCAGTAAGCTTTTGTATGCAAATCCCCATTTCAGATTCTTTCCATGTGGAAGCAGATTTAAGGCAATGCACTAAGTAAACATGGAACAGTGGTGGAGAAGGAAGAGGAGTCTGGTCTAATAGGAGGCCAGTTGGGGAAACAGACTCCTACAAGGAGCAGTAAAATCACAGTGTTAGGCTCCACATGGTAAAGGGCCAGCATCTGTAGCCCAGACATAGAGGGACTGTGTATTTCAGCATCCTGGCCCAGACTCTGTATCTGTTACCTTGGTGGTTATAATTAATAAGTACCTGTTTGACTCTCAAAAGTGCAAATTATATGGCCAGTGTTTCCAGATTCTATGGGTTTCTGGGAATGCAGAGGCAAGAGGGGCCAGCTTGGGGAGGGGTGGGCTGAAGACAGAGACGTTTACATCAAGTGGCCTCTGAGCTGGACTTTGAGGGATGAGCAGGAATTTTGTTACTTGGAATTCGCCAGGTATCCCTGTGGATAGAAAAGGTAGGAAAGCATGGCCAGAGAAGGAGAGCTAGGAACATGTATGCATTGGAAGAAGTGGGGAGCAGCAGCCACAGCAGCAGGAGGAGGAGGCGGCTTTCATAGTTGGGATGACATAAGGAGCTTGTTAATGGGTGTCATTTTATGAATATATAAAACAAGGAAATTGGTGCACATTGGTCATAGAGGAGATGAGTGCCCACATACAGAATCAGGCGACATTTCCTCATATGTCTTGGGGAAAATCAAAAGGAGAAAGGGAACAGATGGCTCGCCTCCCACTGTCTGAGGCCAGACCATTTTGCTTATTTGGGCAGCACTATTCTTTTGTCTCTAACCCAGTTTGCTTATTTGTCCTGTGAAGATGCCTTTGTGGATCGATGATGAAAATCGCAATGTTGATGGTAATGACCATCCCTTGCTTCTGCAGCCCTTGAAATGCTTTCAGACTTGTTTCACACTCATTATTTCATTTCATGTGATTAAGATTCTCTTTTGTCTGCATCACTGTCCTATGTAAAAGGCAAGGCAGGTATTAGTTTTTCTGATTCTACCAAAGAGTTAAAGTCATTGGTTGAAAGAATTCTCCAGGGTGAAGAGTTGTGGAGCTCAAAGGAGAGCATGGTTGTGGTGGCTCCTGTAACAGTGGTCTTTCCCCCACATCATGAGGAGATGATGGTGGGTCTTTGCCCACAGGTGGCCTGAAAAACCCACCACTGCATTGATTGTTTCTTTGGCTTTGCTTCCTGGTTTTTAGGTGCCCATTAGACCCTCCATTGAATGACATTCTCCACCCTGACAGATCCACACAACAGTGTTTACTGAAATTACCCTGGAAGATTTCTGTGGAGGTGCATGGAGGTTGTAGCTCTTCTGAGAAGATAGTATTATTTAATTGCAGCTTGGACAGGAACATTAAAAGAAGAATGGTTTTCACTTAGTGCCTGCTATACACTTTACCTCCGATCTTGACCACAGCCCTGCAAAGGAAGGAGTGTGAAATTTCTATGAAGAAACTGAAGTTAGAGTATTGCAATCCCTTGCTGATGGTATTGGTCAAGGTAGGGATTGTACATGACTTTGCCTGTGTGCACATTCAGCACCTTTTCTGATGAGCCACTTTGGCTGTCTGGACTCCAGTGGTGTCAAGGGAGAGTCAAGGTAAGAACGCCCTAGAGCTGAGACCCTTTTTACAGGCTTAGGGTCCTTGGAGAAAATGATACTTTGCGAAGAGAACTTCTCCTTGGAAACATGCAAATTTATCCAATATTTTGTATGATATTTCAAGTGAGCAGTAGGATGCCAAAGTTTCTCTGTGGTCTGGTTTAGGAGCTCCTGCCCTAGAGGAGGATAAAATTCAGGAAAACAGGAGTGGAAGAGATTCAGTAGCTCACATGGCCACCCAGAGCTTCTCATTTTTAAGCTCATCTCTGCTAGGGCTTAAAGGGTTTGGGTCTTTGTCTTAATAAAACAGGTTATTACCTCAAAGGCTATTAAAGCAGCAGGAAAGAAGGCTAAGCCAGCTGCTGGGCAGAGTGGCAATCCACTATTCTTTCCAGCAAACTCAAGCTCCAGAGAAGTCTCAGTCAGGGGCACTAAAGTTTTGTTATTTTGGAGTATTTTTTTTTTTGGGCAATAATGAGACTTGGGCATTTCCTATGACTCATGCACCCCCCTCCCTCTTCCTCTCTAGATTGACTGTCTGAAAGCAGTCAATGTAGAGTCCAGTTTTCCTGGATCAGGCTTCTGTCCCAAGGCTGTGTCAAGATGATGAAATACATCAAACTGAAAAACAGTGGAAAGGGCTTTTTAGGACATCTTAAAACTGACTTGGATCAATTTTTAAGATGGCCAGGAAAAAAAATATAACTGACTATGAAGAATCTACTCACATCCAATCACAGTTCCAAGATCAGATTTTAAAAGATTTAGATACATATTAAATATGTATTTAGATTAAATATTTAAATATTTATATGGAGATTCCCCACTACCTCTTTTTTTTCAGCAGATGGCCATGTCTGGTATCATCCCAGCCTTCTTACCTCAGTGTATATCCCACTGCTTCTAGATGAGGATCCTTGGTCCCATTCTGGTGTGTTTTGTTGCTCTGCTTCTGAAAGTGAAAATGTCATCCCCCAACCATCTAGAGCTCCCCTGCCCATTCTGCCAATCAACTCCCCTCCGTCTGGCTTCGTGAGGCTGGAAAGGGCTGGGAAGCTTTCCACCTCACTGAGCTTCACTTGCAATAGGAAATGGAATGTTGTATTATTGTATGTTATAAATTAAATGAGATAATACATGTAAAAGAGATGGCAGTTGTACCTACTCTTAGCTTCCCTCCTCAAGGCAGAGCAAGTGCTGCCTCCTTCAGAAGGTCCTCAGAATTGTATTCCTCCCATGCTCTTTGTCTGCCTGAGCTGCCATCACAAAATGATGCAGGCTGGGTAGCCTATACAGCAGAAATGTATTTTTTCACAGTTTTGGAGGCCAGAAGTCCCAGATCAAGGTGCAGCAGTGTTGACTTCCCCCTTCTCCACCTCCTCACTGACATGTGTTCTCTCTTGTGTTGCTGTCTTTCTAATTTTTAACAATTTTTAAATCTTTTCTTAAATTTAAATTCAATTAGCCAACATATAGCACATCATTAACTTTTGGTGTAGTGTTCAACGACTCATTAGTTGTGTATAATACACAGTGCTTATCAGATCACATGCCCTCCCTAATGTCCATCACCCAGTTACCCCATCCTCCCAGCACCCCCTTCCTTCTATAACCCTCAGTTTGTTTCCCAGAGTCAAGGGTCTATCATTGTTTGTCTCCCTCAGTGATTTCTTCCCATTCAGTTTTCCCTCCCTTCCCTTATGGTCCTTCGTGCTAGTCCTTATAGTCCACATATGAGTGAAACCATATGATAATTGTGTTTCTCTGATCGACTTATTTCACTTAGCATAATCCCCTCCAGTTCTATCCAGGTCAGTGCAAATGGTAGGTATTCATCCTTTGTGATGGCTGAGTAATATTCCATTGTATATATGTGTTGTTTATTTTAGCCATTCTGATAGGTGTGATGTAATATCTCATTGTGGTTTTCATTTGTATTTCCCTGATGGTCAGTGATGTTGAACATCTTTTCATGTGTCCATTGGCCATTTTGATATCTTCTTTGGAAAAACTTCTCTTCATGTCTTCTGTCCATATTTTAATTGGATTACTCATTTTTGGGGTGTTAAGTTTTAAAAGTTCTTTATGTATTTTGGATACTAACCCTTTATAGGATATGTCATTTCCAAATATTTTTTCCCACTCTGTAGGTTGCCTTTTAGTTTTGTAAATTAGTTCCTTGGTTGTGAAGAAATTTTTTATTTTGATGTAGTCTCAATAGTTTATTTTTGCTTTTGTTCCCCTTGCTTCAGGGAACACATGTAGAAAGAAGTTGCTACAGCCAATGTCAAAGAAGTTACTGACTGTGTTCTCCTCTAGAATTTTAATGCTTTCCTATATCACATTTAGCTCTTTAATCCATTTTGGATTTGTTTTTGTGTGTAGTGTAAGGAAGTGGTCCAGTTTCATTCTTTTGCATGTTGCTATCTGGTTTTCCCAACACCATTGTTTGAAGAGACTATCTTTTTCCCATTAGATATTCTTTCCTACTTTGTGGAAGATTAATTGACCATCTAGTCATGGGCTCATTTCTGGCTTTCCTATTCTGTTCTATTGATCTATGTGTCCATTTTTGTGCCAGTACCGTACTGTTTTGATCACTCCAGCTTTGTACTATAACTCGAAGTCCTGCATTGTGATGCCTCTAGCTTTGCTTTTCTTTTTTAGGTTGCTTTGGCTTTTTGGGTCTTTAGTGGTTCCATATAAATTTTAGCATTGTTTGTTCTTGCTCTGTAAATAACCTCATCTTTTAGTATTTAAACCTTTCCCATTGCCTGCCTACATGAAATGGATATTTTCAGCTAAGACAGCAAGCTTCTGAAGATAGAGGCTTCTTTCTTTTTCTTTCTTTCTTTCTTTCCTTCTTTTTTTTTTTTTTTTTTTTCTATAGACTGTTATATGACAAGGGCACTTCTTAGGGTTAGCAAGTACTAGCTATGAACTGGCTGGCTGCTTTGTTGGCATGAAACCAATCAATCTGTCCTTTGTTTTATGAAACTGTGGTGATGTCATGAGTGGATGTATTCCTCAGGATTGGCTCGATTGTGCATTACCTACAAATACCAAATCTCAGTGACTTGAAAGACAAAAATGTTCTTTTTCTTCATGCAGTGTACCCATCATGGAACACTGGGTGAGGAGGACTCATTCACTCTAGCTGCCCAGGAGCCCAGGCAGACATCATCTTGAACACTGGCTGTTGTGCTGGAGAGAAGAGAGAGTCTTATAGGGTCTGGCATCAGTGGTAAAATGCTCATTAATGTTCATTCATCAGAACTAGTTACAGAACTAGAACCCCATCCAACCCCAGGGGAGGGGCAGGAAGTACAATCCTACCACACGTCCAGATTATGGAGAGCTGGAAATTCCCAACGAATGTCCCTAATGACCATCACAGTGGAGAAACAGGTGTTCAGGTTTCTAGGAAGCAGAACAGTTGACGATTATTTCATAATATTTGTCTTTGATAATACTGGGAGACTGGTTGCAACTTTCTTCTCCTCCTTTTCCTTGTAGAATCAGCCAAGGAGTTTCACACCTTCTGTGAAGCCTGGATTGCTAGCTCAGAGTTGCCATTTGTTGCGATTAGAGGAAACCTTACTTTGCATCTAATCTGGGGACTTACCCAATGACCCTGAGAGATCCTAGTGATTCCATAGGGATGTCTCTAGGGAGAGCTGTAGGAAGGGCTCTTGTCAGAAGAGGAGAGACTCTGGACCCCAGATTTGCTTCCTTTCTGCCTGCCTTAACATATAGGGCTTCTTCGTTTTAAATATATCTTTGAAAACATAAATGGTGCTACAGAAAGAAACCAAAACCCATGAATGTAGTCCAAACCACTTAGTCAGGACCTAGATGATTCTACAATGTTGTTTCTAAAACCTCAAGCCATGCTCTATGGACGGATATGAGACGCGCCTCTGTAAGGCCTGGTGCCTCCCTGCACTTCAGGGAGCTCCCTCCTGATGACTGCTGCTGAGCCGGAGTTCAGGCTGCTCTCCTTGCCTGGAGAGCTGAGGGTACAACACATTGGGCTGCCCCTATCTGCTGGAGCTGTGAAGCAGCCCATTAGCATTGCAGAGGTACCTCCTCTCTGCTTGGAGTCCAGTCCTCAGCTTGTTTGGACCAATATATTATGCAAAGTAAACTAAGGGGGAATTAGAATATTTTTGTCTGCTGTGTCTCCAAAATCGCAGAGGCCCGAAATGCTTAAGATCCTTTTAAAGTTGTTTTCCTTTTGTTCCTTTAAAAACTCTCTTTCTGAGTAAGCCGAGGACTGATGAGCTGTCCCCAAACTGCAGCACTTACATGCAAATATGGGAGAGTGACAAAGACCTTGATTACAGCTTCATTTGCTTTATGCAAGATTTCAAAGCCAGTTAAAGCCACAGAAAACACAAGTAATGGACTCCAACAAGTGATGAAGGAGCCAGCGGGGCTGCCTGGCAGGCCCTCTGAGCAGTCGCGCTCCCCCTTCCGTGGAGCAGCCCTGGCTCTAGGCTGGTAGGGGGGTCCTCAGGGACTCTCAGCATGCTGTCCTCACACAGAAAGTCTTCTCTTCCTGCTGCCTGGGGTCTGAAACGCTAGCACTGGTATTTCATCCCCTAGGTTCTAAGTTCAGTCCCTGTGGAACTGCCTCTCTCACCAGGAGGTCACCATCCCCATGTCATCAGGTGTGGTCTCCTCAGTGGGAAGGAGTGTGTGAGAGCGAGTGCCCAGTGTGAGAGGGAGGCGTGAGTGAGGGCTCTGAGGGATGGATGACAGGAGGGTTGAGGCACTCGCTTGGGAATGGGCGGGCTAGGCAAGACTGACTTCAAAAGTTGAAACTGGTCAAATCCTTTGATTTGGGGGTCACTAGGCCCCAATGTTTTAATGGAAGAAGAGCAAGTAAGTACCAGCTTTTTTCTCAAAATCGAGTTCTAGTAAACTCAAGACTCTTACTGCGTGAAGCCTGGGGGCTGAAGAACAAGAGGGTATTTGCGCTTGGACTCATTGCCACCAAAGATGTCAACTCATTAGTTTAATTAAATACATGATCGAACGGCAGCCATACCCACATGTACCTTCTCTAAAAACGTATGCAAAACCCACAGCATTCTCTTGATTTATTAAGACAAATTATTCAACTCAGTCAGTAAGGGTGAAAGCCCCTGAACAGGGAAGAGTACTTCTGCTTTTCGACCAAACCCGTCCAGTTAGGAAAATGTAACAACTGGCTTATTAAGCTTAATGACAGGAAAACAGGCAGCTAAGGGATGGTAACCAGGGGCCTGGAGCCTGGGGCCAGCCCAACAGCTCTCCAGCCCCTTGCCCCCTGCCTGGCCCACAGCCAGGACTGGTGATGCTTTTCTGGGTGTGAGAGCACCCATTCATACACATGAATGAACAAGAGAGTGGCGGTAAGGGCAGCAGCGTAGCTCTCTGACCCCCAAACACTGCAGACGCCCCTTTGTTCTTGACCCTCAGACTTCACTAGTAAGAGTCCTAATTCTACCAGAAGCAGAGTTTGAGGAAATAAACTGATTTGCTGTTCTGTTGCCAGAAGAATGGGGCCCGAGTGGCTGCATATGAGGGTCTCTGTATGTGTTTTCGAAGAGGAAGTTTGCTCCGTATCATCCATTAAGACATCGTACGTAGTGTCTCTTGGCCCATAACTTGTCGTTGATGAACATGACCTTGTGGACATCGAGCCCAGGTGTGTGTATTGATAAAAGACAGGGAGGGACACCTGGGTGGCGCAGTTGGTTAAAGCCTCTGCCTTCAGCTCAGGTTATGATCCCAGGGTCCTGGGATCGACGAGCCCCGCATCGGGCTCTCTGCTCTGCAGTCAGTCAGCTTCCTCCTCTCTCCTTTCTCTCTGCCTGCCTCTCTGCCTACTTGGGATCTCTGTCTGTCAAATAAATAAATAAAATCTTTAAAAAAAAAAAAAGAAACAAAACAAAACAGACTGGGAGACAGGGAGAACAGATCCAGTTCATAAAGAGATCTGGGTAAGGGGAGAGAGGCCTGCCGGCATAGCGACAGCATGGGCCCCAAACAGAAGGGCACGTGGGGATCGAAGTACGCTTTTCTGAGTGTTCCTCAGAGGCTTTGCAGCCTGGAATTCAGTGATGGGCAAACAGACGGCTCACTCCTTCTCTGGTCCTCTCTTCCTCTGAACCCTGGGGAGATCTGAAGTTTTGCATTAAACTTCAGTAGGAAGCTGACCTCCCTAACATGGTGTGAGTGTCTGCCATTCTGAGGGCCATGGGTGTTCATAGAACCCATGAACCGTGGCGTAACTGAGGGGCTATGCCGCCAGGGGCCTGGAGCAGCTTCCCTGGCCCCCCACAGCCCATGATGTGGATTAACAATGTAACTTGTAATAATTTAGAATAACCTTGAATTATAGCTCCAACTTACAAACACTCATACTAGCTCAAGATAAACATAAAATAATAATTCCTATGATTGTCTTCTCCTTCATCTTCCTCCTCCTCCTATTATTATTAGTATTAGTGGTAGTAGCAATAGTAAGAGTTGAGGTTGTATTTCACTGCTGAGGCACTGAGTATTTTTGGAATCGTCCTTGCCAAGGCCTCTCATCTCTGCCCTCTTCCTCAAACATACTCCAGCCTTTTGTCCCGAAGCTTATATTCCTGCAATCTATGCTTTTGGAAGAAGCATTTACTGGGGGAGGCGAGTTGTTCTGGCAACTATTTCTATTACACAATTGATTATGCTCTTATGCCCACATCTTCCCAGTGACCACGATTAGCCTCTTCTTTAGGGCTTATCTCTTTCCACAGATAGCCTTATTGTATTCTTAACATGATAAGAATTGAAGGACATCTGTTTTCCTCACTCCCAAATCAGTGGCAGCACCAAGATTGGGCTTAGAGACCTATAGCCTTCCATTATCTCCATAAGCTATACCAAAAGTTACTGCAAATCAATAGAAATTATAAGTGAACACAGTATTCTTACAGAGCAATTGGAACTTCAAAACAGGACCCTCTAGTGACTTCTTCTAACCAGACTGTAATCCCCAACTCTTACTACAGTTTCTGTTACCCTTTATTATGTTTCCTTACGGGTTTTTATGATACCTGAGATTCTTGGGGATTTACTTTGTAATAAATGTCCTTCAAGAGATGTGTGTATTGTCACTGGGGTGAAACATTCTGTCTCATATTCACTGACACATAAACAGGGATTGATTTCCTTTATAAATAATTAGTGGGCATGCGGCATAGAGCAGGCTCTGGGGGGACCAGACTCAGGACATGCATAGATGATGGGGATGTGGAAGGGAGGAGGCAAAGGGGCATCTGCAGCAGGAGTCTGCGGGAGGGCTGTGGGAAGGTTGCACGGGGGGTTACGACTGTCCGCAGCAGGAGAGAGAGTGAGGTGGCCAAGATCAGTGGGCTTTGGTGTCAGGGGGCTGGGTTCTGTCAGGATGTGTTCTGCTAGATGCTTCTAGGGATGCCCAGATAAGCAAGGCCAGGAGAAACATAGAATCGCCAAGTTTCAGAGCTCGGAGTTCATTTACTCTAATCTTTACCTAATGACTAAACTGTAACCAGGACAACCAATATCCAGCCTCTGTTTCAGCACTTCCCAGTAGGCAAAAAGGTTTCTGGGGAGAATTAACTGATTCTGTTTTTGAACAATTTCACAATGGTGGATTTGGCATCCTTGTGTTGAAACATAAAGTGACTCCATGTAATTTCCACCCAGAGGTCCTTGTTTTGCTTTTAAAATTGTACCCAATGTGCCTCTGACCCTTCCTGCATGGCAGAACTTCAGCTAATTTAGTGAAAGTTCTGATACCTCCAGAGTCTTCTTGCCAGCCTGAGCATTCTCCCTGAGCACCCTCCAGTCTTTCCTTGTCCTGAAGAATGCCAGTGATTTCCACCCAGCAGTTTCGTTGGGGTGCGTGTGTCTCTGCCATTTTAGCATATTTATACTTTAACAATTTAAACTGCATAAAGTCATAAACTTCCTATCTTATACTTGTGTAGAACAATTTCTCTATTAGGTATCACTTTTTGCTTATTGTTCAAATATGAAGAACTTCCTTTACAAATGTGTTTGTACCATTCATTCATTCATTCATTCATTCAACAAAGAGTAATATTTGAGCATAACTGTGTGTCAGGTACTCTTTTAGGGACTAGGTATGTACCAGTGAACAAAGCAAAGTGCTCTCCTTCTTGAAGCTCACATACAAGTTAGAGGAGGGAAACAATATATGAAAGGAAAGAAAATTAGGATGACTAGGATGGGCAAGGTTGCTTTTCATATAAGCTAGAAATGGGTCTTGCTGTTTCATAAACTGTGTATCTCAGCTTCTGTATTTGATCCATGCTTATGTCATCTACAGCCAAAGGGATAGTTTTGCATTAGGCCACTGCTCATTTCACCGTACCCTGTATTCATGCCCTCAACTACATACAACAGGAGCTCTGCAGAAGATCATGGGCCCATGTGGCCAGTCTGGTTGTGTCTACAAGCACTTCCTAGCTGTGTAACTTGAGCAGATTTTTTTTTTTTTTTTTACCTTTGAGCCTCAGGTATTTATAAGATGGGCATAAGAATAATACCTTTTAGGGTGGTAGTTTGGATGAGATCAAATTCTGCATGTAAAGCAAATTCTAGTTCATAGCAGTCAGGAGGTAGCCAGCAAACATTAGCTCCATTCCCTTGCCCCCTTTCCATGTCTCCAGCTTATATGCTGATAAAAATGTCCAATTAAGAAAGGCCGAGAATTGAACCACAGGAATGCTTTCACATATTGACCTTACTCAATAATTTAGGATCTTTGAACATGGTAGGCAGATTTGGAGTCCATCTAAGTGGGGTCCCAATTTCTCCCTGTTCATATCTTTTTCCATAATAAGCACACCAACTCAGGAAGATTACAAAAGTTATTGTCGTGTATGGGGTGGGCTACCTTGGTTAGGCTATACAGTTTCAGGCTGTGTTGAATTGTGAAATATGGAAAAAGATGGAACAAAATAGCTGTAATCAGCATAGGATATAGGGTAGATGGGGGAGAGTTGGATGGGAGTGGAATAGAGTGGGAGAGGGACAATGAGTGGATGATCTGGCATGAACAGGACTGGAGGACAGAATTGCATGGAAGGGAAATGGGTTGAGACCAGGTGAGCACGTACAGCAATCAACGAGTAGAGGCATTTCTCTGACTTTACTCTTTCACATTCTTCTTCTGCAGAGGCTCTGAATGTAACTACAGTGAGCATCTTGATTCTCCGTGTGTTTTGCACAAACTGATGCCAGTGTTGACAGAGACTTAGTGCTGCCATCCAGGGATTTACACTGCCTCTTTAATGTTCCCCTTCTGTGGGAGCTTTATGGCCCTGCTGTCCAACTTAATATCTGCAGCTTGCCATTTGGCACAGGAGTCTCTCTTTGTCCCAAATGCATGAAGAATGGGAAGGGGAGCAAGGCCCTCTGTGCAACAGCTGTGTCTGTTTCTGGACTGGGTCTGGGCTGGGGTCCAGTGACCATTCTGCCCTTAAACTTTTAAATTTCCTATCCCAGTAGGGTGGTTTTCCCAAGAGAATACTATGTGCAGCATCTGGACAAGATAAAGGAATTGGGATGTCCATGGGTTACGGGCGTGCACAACATCCCTTGCAAGTGTCTGACTCTCTGAAAGTTGATATATAGAGAACATTCCTCTTAGGTCCGGCAGGGGCTACATCATATCCAAGTGTCTCTTGATATGTGAGTGTTACGTGGCCCCTCCAGGAGCAGTTCTGGCTGACAGTGATTTATCCATCTTCATTTCCCTGCTCTGGCTTGTCTCAGCATCATCTGGGATCATGGTTAGTTAGCGTGTGGTTGGGAGCTAAGATCCCTAGGCCAGGGTTTGCCTAGGAATTATTTCTCCCTATGGGCTCCTAAGGGGCTGATGTTATTGTTGAAAAGCTGGTGGCAGAGAATGTGTGCTGTAAGAGAAAGAGTATGGGTTTTAAGTCAGACAGCCTTGCGGGTAGGGCCAGGACAATCATGAAGGCACACGCTCCCTCTCGGGATCCTATAGGGTCAGAACGTGAGATTGAGGGCTTCCTGAAATTTTACATCTTGGGTTTTTTACTTGCCTTACCTTGTTCCTGGCTCTACTTGCAGGGTGCAAGCCCTGGTTCAGCCACTTCCTAGCTGGGACCTTGGGAAAATTACTTAACCTCATGGAGCTTCATTTTTCTCATCTGTGAAATAGGCTGCCTCATGCTTACCCTCAGAATTCCAACAGGGATGAAATGAGGTACCATAAGTAAGATGCCCATAGAGGAGATGCTTCTGAAACATTATCTCTCTCCTCCAGCATATACTCCTCCTTGAAAATAACAGACAATAAAACAAAACAAAACAAACAAACAAACACTGGGGCACCTGGGTGGTTCAGTCATTTAGCATCTCCCTTCAGCTCAGGTCATGATCCCAGGGTCCTGGGATCCAGCCCCACATTGGTCTCCCTGCTCAGGGAGGAGTCTGCTTCTTTCTCTCCCTATACTTCTCCCCCTGCTTTTGCTCTCCTTCTCTGTCAAGTAAATAAATAAATAAAATCTTCTAAAAATTAAACAAACAAACAACAACAAAAAAACACCACCAAAGACCTGAGTGCAGTGACTAAGGGGCTATAGTTGATGTTCTCATGGAGACTGTTTTTGATCTGAGTCCCAAGAGATCTCACAGACTTGAGCTGACTTGTCACACATAGTAGAAACAAATGAGCTACAAAGTGAGACTAGGACATGGGATTAAGCTCACCAGGTCTCCCTGCCTTGCTATACCTCCAGAGCAAACCCTCTACCTCTCTGCCTAGAACAGGCAAACAAGGGTGCTATCATGCAAAGCAGTGTGTGTCTGGGATGCTGCCGGCTTCAACTCGAAGTCTTCATCCCCTTAGACACAACTGCTGTTGTCCCCAAAATGTGCCTAAAACCATCACATAAAGAATTATGTCTGATAAAGATCATTCACAGTGAGCTTAACGTGCTGGTCTTTCTCATGGCTCTGCCATGACATCCCCATCCCACTCCTTCCAAATGCTACCTTCTCCTTTAAGTCCATTATAGAGTCCTCCTTCTCTTTGAGGTTTTCTTAGCCACTCCAGCTCACCTTTGTTCCTTTGCCTACTCTCCTTTGGGAGATAATCATCTCAAATCCTGGCGTTGGGATTAGGACAGAGTTGGTAACTAAGATATGGTGCTGGCTGTGGATCAGGCACAGTCCTGGGCTCTGGGTTCTGTATCTTCTGACATCACCCAGGTGTTCTGACCTTCTCCAACTAGAGATCACTCAATGGGAACACTGGGCATCAGACTCAGGGAAAATTGTTGGAAGCATGTGATACCCAAGGTCACACAGTGTCTTAATGACAAAATCTAGACTAGATCCCAGATCTTCCTAATCAAGTCCTCTTTCCACAGTTATTCCATAATTATCACTTAATTATATACTCTTGCCTTATACATATCCACTGCAGGGCTGGAGAACAGCAGACCTCCTCCAACTAACCAGATAGTGATGTACTTAAAGGAAGAAGCTGTGTTTGATCAATGTTGTAACCCCATGATGCCCAACACAACATCTGGTACACAGGAGAAGCCCTTAAAAAGATCACAAACAAAACCCCAAGCCCCCAAATACTTATTGATTGGACCAGAGGCATTCACATTCCAAAAACAATTCCTGCATGGGTAAGAGTTATGTTATCTATTGGGATTGATTTCCAATGTTAGCCACTATTGAATTCCAGTTGGGTGTGATATGTTGGGGTCAGAGACACCTTTCCCATGCCTTTGATATCTCGCAGCATAGACAGCTACCCAACCCCCAGTGTTAGAGTCTGCTGAAATCCAGGTGACTGAAAAGATCTAATTAATATGGTTTTAATTATGGCAGTAATAATACCTACCTCCCAGCATGAGAAGGTAGGATATTAAGTTAGTAATACTAAATTTCCCAAGGGTGCTAAGACCCTTTAAGATGAGTTAATTTGAAAGTTACTGATATGATTAGAGAACAGAAATAGGCATATTTGAAAGATTCCAAAGGAGCAAGCAAATGTCAATATATCAGTCAAACGTGCAATCAATCAGCAATCCAAGACACAACATTAGGCTCTGGCTGTGAAAAAATAGATGCTACCCCTGCTTTTATACCATACATAGTGAGGCAGGACAGGCAAAACATAGATCTCTGACCCCCTCCCCAGGTTAATTCAATGACTTCCTCTTCTTTCTGCTTCCCATTTTTCACCCTGTACTAGTTGTTTCAACCTAGAATATGTTACCTTGCATTGTTCTTACTTAAGAATATGCCTTTCTCCTCAACTAGGTATGTAGCCCCTTGAAGGCAAGAGTTTGTTCTGTATTGCTTTGTGTCCTCAACACATAGCATAGTGTGGAATTTAGTAGGTACTTTGTAAGTATTTCTTACAACTGGAGATTAATTACCATAAGGGTCATTAATGTTAGTCTTACTTCTTTGGGAAACTTTCATGAAGATGGAAAGACCTGACAAAGGATTTTTTTTTTTTTTAAGATGTTATTTATCTATTTGACAGAGAGAATGACACAAGTGAAAGAGGAAACACAAGTGAGAAAGAGAACACAAGCAGGGGAAGTGGGAGAGGGAGAAGGAGGCTTCCTGCTGAGCAGGGAGCCAGATGCAGGGCTTGATCCCAGGACCTTGGAATCATCACCTGAGCTGAAGGCAGACGCTTAACGACTGAACCACATAGGTGTCCCGACAAAGGATGATTCTTGTAGGAGAGAAATAAGAGCTAAGGATAAGTAGTAGAGTTGGCTCTTACAAGGGATTTACCAACAAGTTTAGGAATTTGGAGTTTACTGTTCAGGAAATGAGGAAGCACTGGTATGAGTGTATGGGTGGGAGTTCTGAGGTTTCTAAGAATATTGCTCTGAATGCTGTGTTAAAAATGCATAATAGGGGGCGCCTGGGTGGCTCAGTTGGTTGAGCAACTGCCTTCAACTTGGGTCATGTTCCCAGAGTCCTGGGATGGAGTCCCGCATCGGGCTCCCAGCTCCACAGGGAGTCTGCTTCTTCTTCTGACCCTCTCCCCTCTCATGCTCTCTCTCTCTCTCTCTCTCAAATAAATAAATAAATAATCTTTTTAAAAATGCGTAATAAGTTTCCCCAGAAGACCCTGTGTCAGCCACTAAAGTTGGGTCCATACATTTATCCCACTTCCACTTTAGCTCTGCTCAGTTTTGCATGAAGTTTCAGAGTCAGGTTGGGAGTCCATTCAGAGCCTCACTGAGTTGTCTGTCTAGTGTGTTTTAGAATGAACTCACTCATCTAGACCTAGAATTGTGGCCCAAGTCATGATCTGTGTTGCTAACAGACTATATGTTGTTATTAGTCATATTCTGGAGCCAATAAATCAGTGACAATCCCTTATTCCAATACTGTTCTCAAGTTGCAAACCATTCCTAATTTTGTCTCCTTCTATATCCTTCACTTTTTAGTCCTACACTGAGCATTTCCTTTACTTCCATGTTGTGATGTAAGACCTGAAATGAATATGCAATATTAAATGCTGCCTTCACATCCTTAAGCCTCATAGGGCCCCAAAGACCTACGCATGAGTTCCATTCCCCTCCCCCCACCAATATGTCCTCAATTCAATGAAAAAAGACTTTCCAGCTGGCTAGGTCCCTTATCAGAAGGACCAGTACACCAGATTTTCAACCTGAAGGTCAGCCCATGAAATTATTTGAACAAGCCAGTTACATCCACTTTTAGAAACTGGGAGTCACTTTTTCCTCATCACTACAGAGCTTGCCTCCTATAACCCCTACTTGTTCCCACTATTCCTGAGGGAAGCCCTGTGCAGCCCTGCATGGCATTTGGTTACCCCCACCCCTGCAGTGTATGTGATTAATAAACACAAGTTAATCTCTTCTGTCCTATGCAAGGTGTCATGTCTTTCATGACTCATACTACTCAGGGGGAGGGATCCTTCCCTTCACCAACAGGGTTAATAGGAGGTGATCCGAAAACATTCCTCTTCCTAGCCTGTTACTTTGCACATCAATTACTAACCCTCCTGATTTCCCCTAACTCAGTAGCTGTGGAAAGGGTGGTGGGTTGCTATCTTGGTCTTGGCAGCCCCATCTGGCAGGGCTCTTGTGTGGGATTATTACCGTGAGTATTTGTCTTCTGAGAATTGACTGGTGCCTGAGTTCCCCAAGACTTGGGTTTGGTGCCCAGATCGAGAGAGAGTATAGCTTACTTTTTTATATTTATGTCGTTTATTCAATCACCAGCTTTTATTGAGCATTTATGAAAACTGCATCCTGAACATACAAAGAAGTCTAAGACAGCGTGGCCTCAAGGCAACCACAGTCTGGTGAGGAGATAGACAATAACATCAATAATGTTGACAGAGACAGATATGTGCTATAATAATGAAATGCCTGTAGTATTATTGGAGTTCAGAGGGACAGCAAAGAAAGAAAATTCTGAATTTAACCAAGGATAACAGATTGGAGAATGCTTCCAAGAGATGAGGCTATTTTTGAAGGTCAGGTGAGTCTGCCACCTGGCTGGATGGGGGAGAAAGACATTCCAGACTAAGGAGACATTATGTGCTCAAGTTCAGACGCCTCTTGCTACCTTCACTGTTACAACCCTTGTTTGACCCACTGTCATCTCTTGCTTTTGTCCCTGGGAGAGGCTTCTGGCTCCCTGCTTTTGCCCCTGCCCTCACCTCTGAGCCCAGAGTGGTGCTTTTCGGATGTCAGTTACATCAGTAAGTCCTCAGTGGTCCCCGCATTTCACTCAGAGTAAAGACAAAGCCCTCCAAAGTTCAAGACCTTCCATGACTTGGTCTCCTTAACCTTTCTAATCTTTGCTATTATTTTCTCCTTTCACTGACTGTTCCAATCCTCCTTGGGGATCTTTAGGGTCCTCTTCCCCCATAGGGCTCTTGCACTGTCTGTTCCTTTTACAGGAATGCTCTTCTTTCAGAGCCCACATGGCTCTCTCCCTCAGCTCCTTCAGTCTCCACTCAGATGTTGCCTTCTCATGAGGCTCACCCTCATTATGCTCTTTAATTATAAACCATAAAAGCTCTCGTGATTCCCCTTTACCCTATGTCATTTTCTGTTTTTTTCCCCCTGTTTTACTTATCCTCTTTTTTATACACAGGATAGCTTATTATCATTTATTATTATTATTTTAAATTTTTAATCATTTTTTAATATTTATTATTTGTTGTCTGCTGTCCTGCACTAGATTATAAGCTCAAATATAGAGAGATCTCTGCTGTTCTGCTCACTGGAACAGCCCAAGGTACCCAGAACCAAGCCTGGTACATAGAAGCCTGGCACACAAATAAATAATTATTTGTCATGGGAAAGCCTGGACAAATGACAGATTGTGTGGCCCTGGAATGCTGCAGGCAGACTGGGACATCTGAATGCTTTCAACTGACACAGCTGAAGAAGAGCGGCCAGGTAGATAAGGCCCAGGTCACGGAGGGCTTTGTAGGCCCTGGAGAAAATTTTCCAACTTTATTCTGAGGGAATTAGAGGGCCCCTAAGGGATTTTGAACAAGGAAATGGAACAGCAAGGTCAAATATCTATCTTGTTAACCAAGATAGGAAATCCAAGGGGAACATGTCCACCTAAGTGAGATCTTGATATTTTAACTTTCTAGTATCTAAGATGTACTGTGAAGAAATCAGTATGTGAAATTTGACGGATGTGTCCCAGAGGCAGAGGCACTTGGGCAGCGTCGAAGACTGGGCTTGGAATCGGGCAGGCTGACTGGAATCCTGGCTCTGGACCACTCAGCAGGGCAAGTAGAAAGAGGGCCCAGAGCTATCACGAACTCCAGATTTTTCATCACATTGAAGAGCTGGTGAGGATTCAAGGAGCTAAGTGTGAAGTGTCTGATTTCTATCTTCCTTGGAGTAGACAGTGATGGTTCCTGCTTTCTCACATGTGTGGGATTATGCACATGTGTGACATCTAGGAGATGCCTATACATAGTTGGAAGTCACCGAGGAAGAGGACAGAGCAGGAGCTGGCAGGGCGTGGCTTGGAGACACCAGCATTCTGTGTGGCCTGAGCGACGTGGGCAGAATGAGACCCAGCCAGGCAAGGCAGGCCCAGGAGAATGCTCAGAAACAGGTGGACGCCAGTGTTTTAGGCTGGAGAGAAGTCAAGGAGGAAAAGCTCTGACAAATGAAAATCCTGACAAATGAAAAACTCTGACTGCAGAAAATCCCTAATGCCCAAACCAGGGACAGGTTCTCCAGGAGAGGAATGTGCAGAGGGAGAAGGCAACCGCAGGGAGCATACGCCATGGTAGGAAGAAGTCTGGTCATACAGGGAAGACACAGTGGATATTTGAACTAAGCTGGTCATGAAAAAATATCTTTTTTGTTTTTCTTTTTAATCTTTTGGTCTTTTTTGGCTTTCTTTTGTTGTTGGATGTGGGCTCCTGGAGCAAATTTTCATTTCCACTCAGGTCATGATCCCAGCGTCCTGGGATCGAGTCCCACATCGGGCTCCTTGCTTGGCGGGGAGCCTGCTTCTCCCTCTGCCTCTGCCTGCCACTCTGTCTGCCTGTGCTTGTTCTCGCTTCTCTCTCTATGACAAATAAATAAATAAAATCTTAAAAAAAAAATTTTTTTTCATTTCCATTTGGGAGAAAGAAGCCAGTAGGAAGGAGGTTCGGAAAATGCTTGACATAAGGCTTGGTGTCTAAGTGCTATTAGGGGAGTCTGGGCTGAAATTGTGCTTTTGCTTCTTTGTATCTGTGTAATGTTGAGCAAGTTACTCGAAATTCCTAAGCTTCAAATAAAAATGAGGATAAAATGGTCACACCCTCTACTGCTGTGTTGGGGGCTTAGATAAAAGATTTGGTGAACCCCTTAGCAGAGTACTGGGGAAGGAGCAGAACAGTGTACTGAGGAAGGAGATGGTAGGAAGAGACATCCACTGGCTCTTGCAGGGCAGGACAGAGCCTACCTTTGGGTGAGCGCTAGTGTTTTGATCTGCCAGAGAAGTAGTGCAGGCGAGGGCAGAGGCGGGCTGGACAAGAGCAGAAGGAGTTAGGACGGTGGCTGACCTAACCTGTGAAGTGTGGGTTGGCCTGTCTGCAGCCAGTCTGGTTGGTGAGGCCAGGGGGACCCAGAGAGGGAGGCGCAGGGTAGGGATCCTGAGCTGTGAGGACAGCGGGGAAGAGCTGGGAAGGGGCACCTTCAGGCCCCACCAGCACCCAGTATAGTCACACAGGACCTCCCAGTTGGGTTTTAATGCTTTGTGGCTTCCATCTTGAAATTTTAATAGTTTTATCTTTGAGATGTGTCCTTTAAGTGAGTTCAGTGAGAAAATAGGGCATGTACTGGGGACTTGGAGCCTGGCTCACATGTGTGGTTCTACCTCCCAGGACAGGTTCTCTGCTTCCTGTTCCCTTGTTCTCTCTCATCTGCCTAAGCCCAGGGAGGGGCATGGGGGCGTGGTGGTGAAATGAGGCATACACCCCTGCATGGAGATGTGAGGCAAAGTCCAGGCATCTCCGAGGGTCTGCATTCACCTCCCAGCAAGTAGCTTTGCACTGGAGGGAGCACAACATTAAATAACGAATAAAAACACATGGAAGCAAGACAGCTTTTTCTCTGCTCTTTGAACAAGGAGACCTGCATCTTCCTTTTGTACGGGGCCCCACAAATTACACAGCCGGCCCTGAGGTGGAGAGGGATTTGGAGAAGCGAAAAGGCTGCAGAACAGAGGCACAGAGCAGCAGGACTTGGAGTTCACCAGTCCCTGGTAGGCAGGCAGGACAGAACTCTCCAGCAGCTCCATGAGGCCAGGCACAGGAGCGTAGGAAGTAGCAGGAATTAGTGAGGGGTGGCTATGGCAGGTGAGAACCATGGAGCTCTAAGGTTACAAAGGGACTATTGATGTTAGGGAAAGACAATTCAGACGATCCAGGGGTAGACCGAGTGGAGAAGGAACTCAAACCGATGAGCAGATATACCACGAGGAACAGATTTGGAAGGGCTCAGGTACACAAGGACGTGGGCTCGTGGAAGATTGGGCCAGAATAGTGGATTTGAGAGTTCAGAATTTCCGAAGTAGAATATTTCCAGAACAAGCTCCCTTACATCTCATTAGTAAAGTTTGTAATTTGCGTCCCCCCCCCTTTTTTGCCCTGCATTTGCAAACAAAACATTGCTCTCAGATTCAAGATTTAGACTTCTGAATCATAGTACAACTCATTTTTTTTTGTATAAGTAACATATGTTTGGTGTCTTTAAACACAATTACTTTTGTATAATAAAAGTGTTGATTTGATGATGCGACATTTTCTGCAAGTGTGTTTAAGAGAGTTTATGTTTTCATAAGTTGCAATGAAACTCAATTATGTATGTGTAATAAGGCTTCTGATTGTTACACTTAGACTTTTCTGTATAATGAAGCCAGCAATTAGAATTTGCTTGCTCTATGGCTTAGGAAAACACACTTGTTTTGGAGACAAAAGACTCTTAATGAGCCCCCTTTTTGTTAATTTTTTTTGTTGTTGTTGTTAAAAACCAGTCTATAACTCAAACATATAATTAGATTTCTTAAAGGTTTGGATTTTTTTGTTGTTGGTATTTTTTTCCTTCTAAACACAAAACAAAGGAAAACGCAATAACTTTAAGGCACACATTGTTTCAAAGCTGCAAATCTGGCCGTGATCTGCACTTTACCTTAGAGGCTCCCCCAGTGCCCAGTGTCTCCTGCTCTGCTAAAAAGGCAGAGGCCTGGCAGAGTACAGAAATGTTCTTTCCACTAGCTGCATGGGTATTGGCCTGGACCCTGCCTAGAGGTGAGCATTGGCGTTCCGCTTGAGTGTCAGCCTCAAGGTTAGCCTGGCTCAGGAACAGAGTCCCCCCTCCCCTCCCTGAGGCTACTACTCACCTCAGAGGCCTGCTAGGGCTCCACTGAAGAGCCAGTCTCTGTGCTGACCGTGTGCGGGTTGGCAGAGTCATCTCAGTGGCCCAAGGAACTTCCTTGCTCTCTCCCTTTCCATCTCCACCGGGGAAGCAGCAGCCCATCGTTCCCTTCTCATGTTGGCCCTTCATTTCACTGCTGGCCACTTGTGGGCTACTTCCACCCTGGGTTGTCCCAGCCTCGGGGGGAGGGCCCAGGGGTGCAAACTTCCTCCATTATGTATCAGTTGGAAGAAGCCCTTCTGCCTGTCAAATGTTTTCTGTGAAGCTGACTGTTAGAAAGGGGCTGCTCTTGAAAGTGCTAAACTGTTTTGTCGTTATCGATCATTAAGAGTTTAATGAAAAGTCTCTTTTATAATTTATAATATACTGAGAAGGTTTTCAGTGGTCTTGATCGGTCAGTGTCCAGTGAGCAAAACACAGAAAACTCGAGCTATGTCAAGCAGAAGAGGATTCAATATAGGCAGCTGTTTACACATGTGCTCGAATGGCGAGAAGAGGAACATGGTAGGCTGGTTTTACCCAGCACATAGAAGCATGGGTGCCCTGGTGCCCTACTGTGGCTGGAGCCCCATGGGAGGCACATGTTGCTGCCCTTGGACAATGCCCTCTGTGGCCAGCGGGAGCCAAGGAGCTCATACCCTGCTGGTCACACCACCAGTGAGACTACCAGAGCCTTCAGGTCCCCAGAAGTCGCCTGTTGTGGCCCTGGCCAGAGGAGGTTGGTTTCTCCCTCCATCGGGCCTCCCAGTCCCCAGTGAGCACCTCATAGCAGCGGCCTGTAGCTGACCTAGGATGCTGTGATGCTGGGCCCTACAGCTTCCAGGCTTTCACCCCCTTGATGGAGAGGAAGTCAAAGCAGCGTGGAAATGGGTCTGAGGATAAACCTACCGTCTTTGGCACATTGGGGGCATATGACAAGAGTGCTCTAGAAAATACAAACTTGTAATCGCCAGCGACATAGCCTAGCAAACGCCAACCACAGCTGTGGATTTCATGTTCAATCAACTCTCTGAGCAGTGGAGGAGGGAAAACATAGTGGGGCATTCTGTCGGGAATTATCACTATGAAGGAAAGCCAGGTCTAGTCTGATTGCCAGAATTAACAATCTCCAAAACCAAGAAGTACTCCATTCAGCCACTTCTCAGAGGCAGACTTTTAAATTTTAAACAAAGGATCCAATTAAATTTGATCCAATTTAAATCCATTCAGTTCAGAAACCTTTATTAAATATCTAGGATGGATTGTGCCCTGGGCTAGATGGTAGAGGAGTTACAGATTTGTGGCTGGCAGGCAGGGTCTGTGCTGCCGCCATAGATCTAAGTTAGAGTAGACTCCTGGTCCCCCAAACCCTTGGTTTTGGTTTCTTCGTTATTTAACTGCATAGACTGTATATCTCCTTGGGAGAGGCATTATCACCCCCGTGTTTCATATAAAAGGTCACTTATACTGAGAATTTCTTATGTGCTCGTTCTGTGCTTAAACTCTAGAAAAGCACCATCTTGTGAAATTCTACCAGGATCCTTGAATTCAGCTATAACCTTAAATTTTATTGTGCTTTTTACATAGATGAAGAAACTCAAGCTCCAGGAACTTAAAACGACCTGGCCCAGGGAGCCACCAGGTTGGTGGCAAACTGCTAATCTTTAAGCCCCGTGATCACACTAAGATGTGACGTTTCTCAGATAAGGCTCCGTGTCAGTGATCTAGTCCAAGGAGTTGCGGTATTTTCCCTCTTAGCTGCACAGACCACGAGGTCTGTGGATCCGATTTTTAGCCCACTTTCACATTCCTCAGCCACATTGCTATCTTCGGCTTCCATTTCTCATATGTGGAATGAGAGCTTGAGTAAAAGACTTTCCCCATGGGCGTGGGTCTTAGGTAAGTGCCTCTAGGAGCTTCCATTTTCCCTGTCCTGTTTACAGTCTAATCTGTCCTCCCATCACACCTGGCGCCTCATTGCCCATTTCACACGTCATTCTTGTTTCACGTACTCACCAAGAGATTGTGTTCTTGTGTTCTTGTCCACCCGGAACATGCTCCCTTGTCTTGCCACTTGCCCAGAGTGGATTCACTGTCCAGGCCCCTCCTCCTGCAGAGAGCCTCCAGCTTAACGTCCAGAATGCACAATGATCCTTGCCCTCTCCTAAGTTCATACTTAGCGTATATGGGACGCAGGTTTTTGTCTGAATGGCCCACTTGAAACTTACAAGCGACAGGACATTTTTTTTGGCTTTTCACATGGGCAACTCTGGTCTCCCCGGTGTTTGAACTTCTGAGATGAAGGGCTATACATGGGCCATATTTTCTTGTGTCCTCACAATGCCTAGTACGGACCTCAGCACGTGGCAGATGTTACCAGTTATCAATGAGTGAAGGAGCTGGTGAACCACCCACCTACATGTTAGTGGGTCTGGGGATGGAGAGGTTAGTGGGTCAGGGGATGGACTGTGAGCGTTAGGAAGGAGTCCCCTGAGAATGTGGGCTTGGAGAAGAGTTTTGAAGTTTCGAGAGAATTTGGAAAGGCAGAGACGATTGAGTATGAAGAGTATCAATGGCATAGCACAAGTCAGGAGGATGTGGGCAAAGAACATGGTACGTGGGGAGAGGCTGCTGGGAGAACTATTGGTTGAAACACGTGAACAGACTAGGCTGTGAGAAGACAGGCTCAGGATGTGGAGTACATGGGAAATAGACCAAGGTGGTGGTGAGTCTGGAGGGTTACTCAGCACTTTCTGTGTGCTGGGGAGACCAAGTTGAGAAAGAGATCATCTCTTCTTGATTATGCAGGAGTTTATAATCAAGGGAAGGGGATGGAGACAGGAGAACAGTGAGCTTCCACACCAGAAAGAATACAATCTGTCTGCAGGAGAAGTGCTCCTGGGGCTCAGAGCTGGGCTCCATAAACCGTGGAACATGGTGGTCCTGGGTACGGGCCTTGAAGGCCAAGGGCTGGGCATAACTCTCAGCTCTGGAATTTACCTGCTGCCTTATTGTGGGCAAATCTCTTGATGTTTCTGGGCCTCTGTTTCATGATTTATAAGCCTAGGGCAACAGTGGTGCCTAACCATAGGGTTATGATGAGGATTCTCTAAGATCGTGGCTATGAAATTAGCACAGTGTAGGACCTGTGTGTGCCCTCCATAATCATTACTGACTGCGGAATATGTATTTAAAAGGAAGAGAAGATGACCTGTGATTGAGAGAGACTGTTCTGGTTCTCATGAAGGTGCCCTATGGGGTGGAACTTGAGGAAATGGTGGAACTTAGCAGGTGGAGATTCATAACTGGGCAAGCCAGAGAGAGTAGACAGCCCAGGAGCCGTGAGCAGGGTGAGGGTGTGCCTGGTCCCTGTGGGGAAGAGTAGATTGCCCCGTGTTCTGGAAGCAATGAGTGACAATTTGGAAAGACAGCTAAGGGCTCTGCAGGGCTTTATATCATGCTGGGTTGCTAAGCTTATTCTTAGCAGTGCAAACAATGGAGTGACTGTGGCCTTGGTGCGGACAGAACCAGGGGACACCAGGCATGGCCCTGGGATGGGACCCAGAGTGGTACAAAGGCCAGAGGGGCTCTGTCTCCCAGATCTGTACTGGTTAACCTATTGAGGCAAATTCACTTTTTTTCAAAGTCAGTCTCAGAGAGAGAAAGCCATGTGAATCCAAATATCCGGGCAGCAATCCCCAGCGGCACCAAAGGTAATGAAACATTGGTATCTGCCGCTCTTATCTGTTATTGCTGATATGCAGATAATGATGCCAATACCCAGCTCGGGAGGGAGGAGGGAATGCTGCTGGTGCGGCTTCTTCAGTTCATCTCTTGGACGGTGGAGAGGAAGGGCGAGGAGACAGGGAAGGCACCCTAGAAACAAGCTCTCTTCCCCATTCTGGTATAAAGTCAAGGCAAAATAAGTTACTCCCTACGGCACAGCGCCATCCGAAAATGGTTGTTTCCCCACCCTTCCGGCCTGCTGTAGTGCTTGACTTCATGACTGTCGCACCTCATAGCTAAACAGTGTTTTACCACTGGCACAGTGGTTTTACCTCTAGTACCTCATTTAGCGTGCATCATGAGGGTAGCTAGACTCTGGAGATGATAGGACTCAGGCAGGGAACTTGGCTAATGCCATTTTGCCACCTCTAGCTCAACTTGAAAGAATGGGATCAACGTGGGGAGGGTGGAGAATGGGGATCCTTTCTTGGTGGTCTCTGATAGATCTGAGGTCAGAGCTGGATGGCGAGACATGGAGCGGTAAGACGGCCTCACCTGCCCCTTCCACGCGTATGGTAGACACTGACGATGGGTCATGACAGGCTTTTCTTGGAGCCCAGATGAAGCCTCGGGGTCCTTCCCAAAGCATTTCTGGGCAGCCACGACTAATTGATGGGAGCCGGCACCCAGGATGGAGTCTGTTTGCTCTCCTGCATTAAGGCATTGTCCAGAGCCTCTCCTTGTTAAAATGTCAATAATGGAATGTTAACGTATTAAACCATTATCAGCCCCTGGCCCCTCCATGTGAATTCATTTGTCAGAGCTGCTGTGTGCAAGCCTCCGAGGAACTAATCTGGAATGGAAGAGCTTGTTTACTAAGGAATGCAAGGCCTGACGGGAGCATGGGATGACTAGTGGCGAATGGTCTAGCAGATACGCAGATTGTTTGACAATCGCTTGAGAAGATGTATTGTCTATACACAGAAGTATGGTATGGGACCTTGGGCAAATCACTTAACCCTGTTAGTTTCCATTTCCTTACCTGAAAGATGGCAGTAAGGACATCTGATCTGCCCACTCCAGAATAACTGTGAGGGCAAGAGCTTCTGAATGTGTGTTGTATTTTATAAAGATTTGTACCAATGCAAGGGATGATCATTTAGCTGCATTAGGAAGAGACAAGTTCCCATTCCTCAAGTCAAATGCACATGAAGGGTAAGGAAAAGAGAAAGAGAGAGGAATTAATATTTATTAAGTTCTCAGTTGCCATTCGTCTTAAATATATTAGCCCATTTAATTTCCATAACCACCCAGTGAGGTTGATATGGTTGAGCCCAGAGTCCTGTGGACCACACAGCCAGTATTTTTCAGAGACAAGAACTCAGGTGTATCTGAGTGCTCTTCATACATCATAATCCAGGGCCTTCCTGCACCCATGTGCACTCTTTCCTTTGCTGAATGCTTCCTGCAGAATGAGTTAGGGCCCCAGGTCAGACAGAGAGGGGTGGGGAACAGGCAGGTGCCCTGTGACCAAAGCCCTCCAGACAGGCAAGGCTGGCTGGTGATTTGGAGTTCCATGAGAAATGATTAGAAAGGCACAGTCAGAAGATCAGAAACTGTTCTCCAGGCCTGTGGCAGGGTGAAGGGCAGCCACCTAGGGCAGAAGCATCCAGAAGACCTTAGCACTCAGCCTAGTTAGTGCACAGTCCCCATGGGGGCAAAGATCAGGTCACGGAAGGGCAAGGCTAGGTTTTAGGCAGAAGCAGCATGTAGGGTTGTCAGAGGTGTGAGTGTAAATCCTGACATGGGTCAGATTGTCCAGATTCTCTGAAAACATTTTAGCCATGGAATCTACTCAGGTTATTTGCTATCATTGTATCGAGGTGGATAGGCAAGAGGGGTACCTGTGACCCAGAAGATGTATGTTCATTGAAATGCTTAAGAAGAACAGTGGCACAAAGAAATGCCAATTGTTCGAAGCACTTTGTTTGGCTTTCGTGTGTTTGAGGAGCTGCGTGGAATTTGGACCAGCATGATCAAGCAAACACACCTATTTGCTACAGATTTTGGCTGTGGCTGTATGGGATTCGAGGGTCTGGGGATAAGTGACGCTCGCCCCTGAGGGAGGTGGAGGCATAAAAGATCCTTTCAATGTAACAGCTGATTTTTTTCATGCGCTTGTACTTAATATCTCAAATCAAACTTCTTTAACATACTGGACCAGATAATAGGGAATGCTTTTTTTCTTTTTCATATGCTAGTTAAGCATAGTTGGTACCCAAAGCCAAAGGTAGCATTAGGGGGGAAATGGAGTGCCCATGTTCCCTGCTCCGTGGCTTTGCAGGAGACAGAGAGAAAGCCCAGGGTAGCTACTCACAGAGGAGAGGCATTGGCTCCAATGGGCCCTTGTGTAGCCTGGAAGGAGGAATCTGCACCAACGGTGTCTCTTCCGGCTCCTTTACTGATGTGCAGAGCTGTACAGTCACGCTGCCAGAGAGCTAAGGGGGGGGAAAATGTGCAGGATAGGGATGAAAGGAGGAAAAACAGCAGTGCAAACATAATGGAGATGGAGCAGACCGAATTAGTAGATCATAGCTCACCCTCCGGGTTGAGGAGTGTTCTATTACACATGGATACGGAGTTAAAGGAAAAGCCACAGCTTCTCCAGCACTTCAGAAGAATCCCAAAATGACATTCGCAGCTCTCCTAGAGCCAAGGCCCTGGTGGGGCTGTGCTGGGCTGATCACAGGATCAGAAGACATTCTGGCGCTTTTATGGATGAGATCACTCTTATCAGGAAAAAAGATTCAGCTTGTTTTGTGAGGCCCCAAGGGACAGAAGCAGGTCCCAGCAATGGGCACTGTGGGAAGATGTGTTTTGGCTCATTATATGACAGATTACTCTAACGAAGCAGAGTGGTCCAAAGATGGAATGGTTTGCCTGAGGCTCTCAGATGCCTGTACGCAGAGCAGTGACTCCACGGACTCTGTTTGCTGTGAGGGTAGAAATGACTCATTCCTAAACCTGACTGCATCCTAGGCTTACCTGGGGAATTTCTTGAAAAATACAGAGACCTAGCCTCCTGTTCTAGAGCTCGTGTTCCAGGAGACAAGGGGAGAAGAACTGGGAACTTCAATTTTTAACAGACTCCCAAATGATTCTTGTTTGTGGAAGAGTATCTAGAACAACTTTTGTGAACAATATTGAACCAGAGTTTGGTTCACTGTTCTCACTGTTCTCCAAAACTATTCCTCGAAACACAATTAGAGTTCTAGTCTTAAATCCACCCCAAATCTCTAGCTCTTCCACTCTGAGCAAGTCAAGTTCTATGGCTCCATATTGTGTTCAGTGCTCCTCTCTGAGCTCTGTCCATGGGCTCCAGAGAGCTCTAGTTGCTCCTGAGGTCTCTGTCCAGCATGCCTTCTTCCTGAGGAAGAGCTGGGTCACATGCGACAGTAATTCTCAAGCTAGATTAATTATATGAGAGTATTTATGGTTTTTTTTTTAAGATTTTATTTATTTATTTGACAGAGATCACAAACAGGCAGAGAGGCAGGCAGAGAGAAAGAGGAGGAAGCAGGCTCCCTGCTGAGCAGAGAGCCTGATGTGGGGCTCGATCCCAGGACCCTGAGATCATGACCTGAGCTGAAGGCAGAGGCTTAACCCATTGAGCCACCCAGGTGCCCCAGTATTTATGCTTTTACATTAAAAATGCTAATAGTTTATCTAGGAAGAAGCCACATAGAAATAAATAACCTCATTATTTTGATTAGTATTGATAATAATGATTATTTCTCAATAAATTTATGAAGGTAATATTTTGTTAATTCAAGAAAACGACTATTCACGGTCTAGGTCATTTTTCATCAATTGATCAGTTATCCCCCTCCACCACCTAGATGTCATTTTCATCTTGCATGTATTTGATGGGGAGAAAGTAACTGGAATCTTTTTACCATCTTCTGCATTTGGACACAAAATAAATAGCAGGAAGACGAAATGGTCAACTCCCAAATCAGTCATGCAAGATTTTTTTATCCTTGGAATGACAAAAGTGACTCCTCAGAATGTGACTCTGGCACTTGATGTAGCATTGGACAACGCCTCCTGACCCTGGAGGGTTTCTGTGTGCTCCAAGCAGACAAGGCCTTTCTAAATGTCATGGCTTGTTTGGGGTCACCTGGCCATACCACCTGGGGGTCAGACATGTACAGACATAACTGCGGTTGGTCTGTATTGCGTGACAAAAGCCAATTACAGAGAGGAAGAACGGAGCCCCATGGGTCAGAGTGAGCAGTCTGGTATTGTAAGGCTGTATTTGAACTCATCCTGACCCCGGCTTCCTGGGGGACTGGTGCTCGCTGGGAAGGGGACAGCACTGGGCTGCTATAGTGCACCATAAGGTGATCATGAGAAAAAGAGAGATTGATTCACGGTTAGGCTCAAGCGTAGGACCTCCCCACAGGCAACAGCAGAGTGATGATGGTAAGGCTATGGATGCTGCAGGCAAATGTGAAGCCAGCCATATGCTGTGGGGAGCCCCACGGTGAGAAGGGGCTGGTGACACTGGGACCAAGAGCAATGAGCAAAAGATGAGGTGACCCGGCAGTAGGTAACGTGAGAAATGGTTAATTCCCACACTCCATTCGGGGCATGTGAGGAACAGAGGTCCCCTCTTGGAAGGGAGACAGGTTAATTCTATGACCTTAAGGACAACTTGTATTAGAGGGACCCACATACAGTTCTGTGAGTGAGAGGCCCTGGGGTGGGGGACAGGCACAATCAAGATACACTTAGAATTGACTCAAGTCATTGTGCATGGCACTAAGAAGGTAGGTCAAGGCAACAGTGAGAGAGATATGGTTTGACCTGAGAGATCAAACTAGTCAGATTATAATATCCATCCTTTCTCTTTTCTTCATTGGGAACGCCATAGATTAAAAACCACATCAGATGTCAGTATCAATGCATACACCTTTATGTACAGTTGCAAATCTCAAAAAGCTGGGGATCTAGGTATTATAAATTAATTGCATTAAGTCACACGTTTTCAAGTCCCAGTGTTGATCTACTGATTTCCACACCGTCTCTCTTTTCTGGATCTCCTAATGTTACTCCTGTTACCTCACAGCACGGCATTCCTGTTATTGCAGGTATCACTTTCCGATTGCGTTATAAATGCTATTTATTGAGGGAATGCCACAGACCCACAGTTGATGTTGGTGCCTTGAGGAGAAGAAGGGCATTTGATTCATTTTTTTGTACTTCCTCTCCCTCTCCCCACGCTCTTCACACTGCTGTTCCTATATTGAGCTACATGTGCTTTACGAGAACACTGTGCCAGGCACTAGGAATATAGTGAAGAACAAGAGAGAGTTGCTGCTCTATTATCTGGTTATTAGGAATAAATAGACCCTTCTCTGAAACAGCCAATGCTGTTAGAATTGATAGTTAACAGATCCTATCAACTCCCTTCTGGTGTAACATGCAAATAAGGTACAGGTTAGCTGGGAAAACAAGACTTAAACATATTAGACAGGGATACTTATTTATTTTTATATTTAATTTTTTAAGAGATTCATGTATTTATTTTAGAGAGAGAGAGAGAGAGAGAAACAGCTTGCATGCAGAGGGGCAGGGGGAAAAGGCGAGGGAGAGAGGAGGACTCCCACGGAGCCTGACTCAGAGCTCCATCCCAGGACCCTGAGCGCATGACCTGAGCCGAAATCAAGAGTTGGACACTTAACTGAAAGAGCCACCCAGGCGCCCCAGACAGGGATATTTAAGCAAGATGTCAGGGGAAGTATAGTTTAGAGATCTCATGGGGGAGGCAAAGAATGAGCACGTGGTCAGAAAGGTCCGCTATGTGAACAGATTTCAGTGGGGTCAGTGCTTGGAGGTACTCCATCTTCAGGCTCCGCAGGGATTAAACACAAAATCTCCAACACTCCATTCAATACACAGTCTCAAATACTCCATTGGAATTTTGACTCCATTGCTATTTTAGGGCATTAGTATCTTTTAATCGAGTTATGTGACCTGGAGCAAGTGAGTTAATTTTCTTTTTTTTTTTTTAAGATTTTATTTATTTATTTGAGAGAGAGACAGTGAGAGAGAGCATGAGCGAGGAGAAGGTCAGAGGGAGAAGCAGACTCCCCATGGAGCTGGGAGCCTGATGCGGGACTCGATCCCGGGATTCCGGGATCGTGACCTGAGCCGAAGGCAGTCGTCCAACCAACTGAGCCACCCAGGCGTCCCAGTGAGTTAATCTTCTAATTCTCAGTTTTTTCATCTGTATATGGGGGATAAAATTACCTCATCTTGTGAGGATTCAATTCAGTAATATGTGAAAACACTCATCAAACAGCCAGATACTTTGGAAGCACTCAACACGGACCAGTCGGGCTTACTAGGAGCAGCTCTGTGTTACTCTAGTGCTTTTTCATGCGTGTGGTTGGATATTAGATCTCCCAGAGGTCATTTCTTGTGGACTTCACAGCAACAACACACAGTAGGTCTAGTAATTTCTTGTCAAATTGCCTCTTCTGGTTCTTCTTATACATTCTACTGAGTTGCCTTGCAACCTGCTATGTTGTTTTGATACAACACCTTCATACCCTCCACGTTTTGTTGTAATAAAATGTACCAATGAATGTAGTTGGGGCACTAATTACACACATGGTTCATGCAGCATCTGACGTGAGTGAGTGAAGAAGGGGAATTTGATTATTCTGAGGTATCAGGGCCTTTCAAGCAATAATAATTTACTGTCTCTACTAAGTACTTCTAGATGCTCTCTATAGAGGAGGCATGTTGTTTTATATACAAGGGGCAGAACCCAATCTTATGAGATCATGTGGTCAGAGAGTCAAATGACTGCTGCACTGAGTACAGAGATGTGGTCAGAGAGTCAAATGACTGCTGCACTGAGTACAGAGAGTGCAAGGGCTTCCTTTCCCAAAAAAGGTCGTGTTTTATTTTTCCTCTTCCAGAGCTCTAAGACAGGGCACGGAGGCCACAGTACTCTATGAGTTCATAAGGCAAGAGGATGTATTGGAGCAGAAAACTGTGTGCAGGGCTTGGAGACTAAGGCTAACTTTCTGAGATTCAGCATGTCAAAGAAAGGTTGTCCGTGCATGTGTGTAGGTGGACATGCTTACGAGTGAGGTGTATATGCATACACAAGGCTTATATGTACATGTGTGTGCATGTATAAGCATGTGTATATATGTATACATGTGAATGCCGTGCGCGCACGTGTGTGTGTGTGTGTGTGTGTGTTCTGATTCTCTGTCCTTGGTCCTCTGCCCCTTTCTTTCCTTCTGGGTTTATCTATCTACCTATCTACCTACATGCCTATCTATTATCTATTTAGCTAACAATAATCAATCATCTGTATATTTTTATTGAATGGTCATGCTCTATTGGCAGGCACTCAGTCAAGAGTATCTGCATAACCCTCTGAGGTGCTTTTGTAATAATGGTGACCTTCAGGAACCAAGACTTGGAAGGTCGAGTAATTTGCCCAAGGTCAGCCACCTTGTGAGTAGCCCAGCAGGAGCTCAAATTCAAGCCAACACAGCTATATTTATAAAGTCTACTTTAAAGATTCTGCCTTCTGGCCAATGTGTCTTTGGTGCAACACTCACGTTTTTCAAATTCCTTTTAAAGGCTTACATTCAGAACCCCAGCCACGATCCTCCTGGAGTTGTCTGCCCAGTTAGTGTCCATTCCTCCAGTCAAGCCACCTTTCTTTCCCTAATGTCGTCCAAGGCAGTATTTTAGCTGAGCAGTGGGGTTCTTTTTCCCTGACCTTATACAAAGATTACTGTTTTTCAGACTTGGCCTCCAGAGCCCATGCAGATTTCTGTGACTAGTCTACAAAGTATAAAGATCAGTCACAGGTCAAGTAAGGTGGCCAGAGGGTAGCACTGACCAGCTGTTGAGAGAGCAGGATGAGGTGAACAGGTTTAAATGACACTAGTTCCCCTGAGTGCTTCAGGGTCGTCTTGGAACCAACGGCTGACCCAGCAGTTCTAGGAGGATCCTTTGAGCACAGACCATCTCCTTGCAATCCCTGCAAAACCACACGTGGGAAAGAACCTGTTGCTAGTACTGGAGGGAGTGGGAGACTTCCAGAGTGCAATGGGAACTTCATATAAAGGCTTCCGCCCACTCAGTCTGGTTTGAATGCCAAACAAATTATACCAGCCCACATGGTCTCTCTCAGTAAGCTGCCCTAGAGTGGAAAAATTCCCACTCTAAGATAAAATATTATCTAGGAGGGCTCATAGAACAAATCATAGCTATATTTAGCAGCATCTAGGATGAATTCATTTATTGGACTAGCCTTTGAAGGAAGCCGTGACCCGAGAGGCTGAAACTAAAGACTGTCAAGTCTGTAAGGCTGAGCTGTCCAGTGTGGTAGCTGTTAGCCACATGGGGCTGTTGAGCACTTAAGATGTGGCTAGTCTGTGCTGGATTTTGAAAAAGTGCTATGAAAAAATGAGTGTAGCCTATCTCATTAATAACTGCTTTATATTGAGTGCAAGTTGAAATAGTTTTGGACACATTGGGTTAAATAAAATATATTAAAATTAATTTAGCCTATTTCATATTACTTTTTAAAATGTGACTTAGGGTGCCTGGGTGGCTCAGTGGGTTAAAGCCCCTGCCTTTGGCTCAGGTCATGATCCCAGGGTCCTGGGATTGAACCCCGCATCAGGCTCTCTGCTCAGCAGGGAGCCTGCTTCCCCCTCTCTCTCTGCCTGCCTCTCTGCCTACTTGTGATCTCTGTCTGTCAAACAAATAAATAAAATCTTGAAAAAAAAAAAAAGAGAAAATTGTTTAAAAAAATAAAAAATAAAATGTGACTACTGGGGGCACCTTGGTGGCTCAGTCAGTTAAGCATCTGCCTTTTGCTCAGGTCATGATCCTGGGATCCTGGGATCCTGGGACTGAGTCCCTCATCGGGCTCCTTGCTCAGTGGGGAGTCTGCTTCTCCCTCTCCCTCCAATCCCCCCACCCCCACTCATGCACACACACTCTCTCAAATAAATAAATAAAATCTTTTAAAAAATTAAAGAGTACTGGAAAATTTAAAATCACATATGCCGCTTGAATTTGTAGCTTTTTAATATTTCCATTGGATAGTGCTGCTTTAGAAGTGTGGTCCAGTGAGGACCATACTTTTGTGGGTTGGGGACTTGGGAATGTGGGATTTCTGGGTGTAGCATTGATGGTGGATGCTACCGTATGCCTTACCTATGTTCTAGGTTCTCTTGGGTAGAAGCTGCCTGTACTAGCTTATGAAAAATAAAGTCTCTTTTGGTGAAGAAACTATGTATCATTCATGTGCATGACTTCACACTTTCTTCTCCTAATAATTGAATCAGCCGTTTGGCTTTTACAATAAAATGGATTTTAGGTCATCTTTCCAGAGGATCCATATTCTTTACCTAGTTTTCTTTAACAGGCTGGTCTCTTCCTCCTATGTGCCCATTCCATGTTTATATGCATGTCCTTTTTTCTTTTTCTTTTTTAAACTCCTTATTTCATTTGTTTCTAGACATTAAGACCATTAAGCACCCTTCAAGTCTCATGAAACCTTCCTGGAATGCATGGATCCTCATTAGTCTTTCTCCACTGACGTTCTTGGGTACTTAGTTCCCAAACTAGCTCTGATTACACACTACCTGTCATTCTCCTCTTATGTCACATATGGAAGTCCTGTTTTGTGGGTCATATTTTATCCCCCACTGGGCCAATCAGAGTAGATGTGTCCCTTAATCCTTGATTGCTGGCATCATTGCTTTGCTCTGCCTTGTTATGTCCTCCTATTAAATTGTACCCTTGGTGCAGAAGGTTGGGGATGGCAAGCAGCTTGAGACCAGATCCCAGGATTTCAGCATTTTTAAGCTTGATATTATTTACTCAAAATGTGTCCATTTGTTTAAGAAGGACTTGATGACTTTTGACCTACCAGCACTTGGCTGGGCTAGCTGCCATAGTTGTGTCCCTTGTGGGCCTGACACGGTGCCTGTAATTCCTCCAGCAGAGATATGTTTCCCTTTATAACTTCTTTGAATATGTACAAACCCTACAAGAAGGAGTGTTTATTAATCCCCTCACCCAAGAAAAGAGTGAGACTGTTGGGAGATGCTAAGTGGGATGCTTATGAGAGCGCTGAGAGAGAGAAAACATTAAGCAAGTGTGGGGTGGGGGTAATTAAAAGTATTATTGCCTTCTTCCCAAGATTCCTGAGGGCAAGCCCTTTGCTGAGTCTAGAAAGAGTTCACATCCTAGCTCTTCCTTTCATTCCTGCAGAGCCAGGGCTGGAGGAATAAACCTCACGTCCGTAAATCAACAGAGCTGAGAGATCAGTCAGTCAGTCAATCTTAAGAGCATTCTTGGATTTGTGGATGCCTTGAGAAGGATGCTTAGAGAAACCGAGGATAGGGTAGTTATTAAAAGAGATTAAAGGGTATTAGCTAGTGCCTCAGCAAGTTATAATTAAAAAAAGGGAACAGAAAGGAAACAGGAGACTAATTTTTCCAGTCGCTGAAATTTCAAGGAGGAGTGAGCTGGCCTGTGAACCATTACTGCTTTATATTAATTCTCCTGTATGGTTAAATCTAACCCAAAGACACGTCTTTCTCAGCTGGAAGTGTCCTAGCCAATTTCACTGTATAATACAGAGACGAGGCAACAGGGAGACCAGGCAGCCACATTATACTCAGACCGAATTCTCCTCCGAAGGATCTTAAATCCTGTTCTGAAAATAAGTGTATTATTTCTAGGTCACACTCTTGACACCAGTAAGGGGTATTGTTATGATGTCCACTTGGGGCATTTGAGGCCAGGAAAAGTAAAAGAACAGATTTTCCTAGAGCACCCAACAGCCATGTGTATCACTAAGCAGCCCCATTGTGACATGCATGACAATGATTTAGTCCCTGTGCTGGTTGTTAGGATGGCAGAAGGAACATGGGAGGCTACATTTCTGATGAGGTGTAACAGGATCTCTCTAGTTCTTTGCTGTCAAAACTCTCACCTATTTCAAAAGTCCTAGATTCCGCATTAGAACTTCTGTTTAATAACATCAGACATCCCTGTTAACATGCAAACTGTCTGAGTAGCACGATGCCATTCATCTACCTTTAAATAAGGATTCGAAGCCTGAGAACTGTTTTTGAAGAAAGGGTAGATCGTGAAGTTAGGGGTAACTGATACAACAGAGGAATAGATCCCCAATATTTCCCCTTCACATTTCTGCAGAAGCTGAGCTTTGATGTTATTATGTGCACTTTTATTATTTTAAAAGATAGGGCAGCAATGAATCTAAAGATCTTGGTGTTGCTCTAAAGGAAGTATTTTTAGAAATTAGCCACACATCAAGACTTAAATGAGACAAGTATCTGGTTGTATGAAGACTTCTGGATTTCTGGTGGACTTTTTTCCTCTTTAGTCCCTATATTCAGGGTTACATGAATTTAGTGGAGCCTCACAGAGCTTTCCTAGTCCATAGATGAAAGGGAACACTGGCAAAAATGACAGAATTGAAAGCGGCAGCCAACAGTCTGAAAAAAGGAGAAAAAAAGAAAATTTAAAAAATACTCATAAGATTTTCAAAAGGCACAGCTGTCTGAGATCAACTGCCAGAGGAGTGAACAGAGCCTTCTATGTCAAGACCCCCTCACATATCACTTCGCGCCATTGCAAGAACCACTGACTTTCACTAGGGTGGCCGCATGGCCTAAGAAAATACTGGAATTAGATTCAGTGTCTCTCCGAGGTCTAGCTTAAGACTGATCTTCTCAAAGAGGTCTTCTTTCCCCACATCCCATAGCTTTCTTCTTTGTCTGATTTCCACAGCACTTATGGCCACTCTGATGAGTGGTCAGGGATTCTTGCCTATCCGTCCACGACTTTTATTATGCCTTATTCCATAGAACCTTGTGATAGACTTTGCCTCCCCCACCAAAGGCTTGCTTCTTTAGGTCAGAGACCTTGCCTTTTCTTTCTTCTTTTTGTTTCCTAATTCCACACGAAACACTCCTTTATTCCTGGTAAATTATTGATGTGTAGAATGTGAATCTACACAGTGAATCTAAGCGGTGTCTTCTGGGCCTGTGCTTTTGTGATTAGCTGATGTCCATCTGTATCCTGGTCTCTGAGGCACAAATCTCCCGAAGCGTGGCCCAGGCATGCCTGAGATAGTTGTAAGAAGTCTTTCTCTATTCTCATTGCCTAGGCCCATGGCATGCCAGGTGACCTTGCTGCCCAAACTGTACCCCAGCAGAGAGACATCTTCTTCTAAGGCTTGAAGTCCCTTTGGGCAGTAAATATGTTGAGCATTGCACTGATGAGTTGTTTCAATCCTAAAAATTAGACAGAGGCTAATGCAAATTTCTCTCCTCTATCCTAGTTGTCACTATTTCTCATCTATCCTACCATATCTTTGGCCAGAGTAATTTCTCCACAGTTCCTTCTGTCCACCTGCCTCCCTTCCCCACTCCCTCTTAGGTCATAGTGAGTGCTCCTGCCTGCATCTCCCTCCATCCCTAGGAGTCACTCTTCATTGCTACCAGACCCTTGAATTCTGTGCTGGTAAGGTCACTTCATCAAACAAAGCTCATTAAAGGAAAAAGCAGAGAGACGACGCAGCATCCTGACCCCAGATATTGTAGCTGAAAAAGCCCTTTGCCTTTTATATTTCAACCTGAATAGGTGTATGACTCAGTTGTGGAAGGATTTGTAGCTGACACTCAATAGAAGCTGCTCTCGAATTTTGACAAATCCCATCTTGAGCCAAGAAGAGAAACAGATATTGATCCTAAGTGTACCTAATTCATCTCTGCACTTGTAATCCCAAAAGAAAATGCCTTCTATGACCAGAGGGCAGTCAATATTTTTTCCATCTTGTAAAATAAATAGCCGTTATTTTGGTGTGTCTTCATGTGTCTGGGGCACCAGAAGTAAACAAAGAGTTGATTTTTCCTCTTTCTATAGTTGAGTTATAATAACTACCGGGTCTCTTGTTTGGGCTAATTAAAACTACATCAAATAATTTGTATTGATGAGTGACTAGAGGTAATCGTACCATACTCTGGCCACATTAACGAGGAAGCCTCATTCCCCAGGCTGGGGAGTGGCATATCTGCAGAGATTTAGCTCGAGACATACAATAAATTGCAAGAGAATTCATTTCAGGGGACTCTCTCTGACTCCAGCAGTATTACAGTTTTAGCCACACAGGGGAGGTGTTCGTATCAGCCAGGGGTCCACTTACAAACATGGTTTTATTTATTGTCCTTCCCCTCCTTTACCTGTGAGAGTAGAGTTAGTTATGGGAGAACTTCTAGAAGGTGAGCAGGTCAGGCCAGATAGAGAACTGTTCTGTTTCCACAATCATTCTGTATATTCCCAACCCAGATGGAGGGTCACAAGTTGTTGGAAATTCTGAACAACTGATTTGTGTCTATATTGATCCAAGCCCCACATCATTTCCCAACCACCCCAGGTCAATTCCAACCAAGGAGCACAGAATCTCCTTGAAATGATGCATGTCAAACACCCTGCCTACATGTGGCCAAACCATCTGCTCAGTTTCAGTTTTGTCTACAATTAATAATTGTTTTGATTATTACACCTGACTAGTTTGATGCAGATAAACAAACTGCTAGCTTCTTGAAAACAAATAAAAATATCAGAAGTCAAATTTGGATCATTTAAGGCTTTGAAGAGATACCCATTTCAAATGATAAATCCATTGATTTTGGGCATTCCAAGAGAACCATCTATATTTTCCCCAAATTTTCTCTCAGTGCTTTGTCAGAATTCTTATTTGGATAGAATATGAGCCTTATCCAGAAAGGCAATTCTAATTTTCCAAATCCATTGGGTGGGTGTGCTGGACAAAGAGGTCCTCAAGACATAACAATCAGATGTTTGGGAACTGTGTATTTGTGTTTCACTATCCAGCCAAAATAGCATACTCCTTCTTCCCATAATGGGCTACTGACTCTCCCACTTAGGTTGCTGTTTGCTCCTGGATGGCCTCTGCCATCAGTTCAAATTAAGTTATTGTCCTGGCTGGTTTGCCCACGCATCTGGAGTATAGGCCTATAGCTTCTATACCCCAGCATTGAGATGTATTCTTTGAAGGCACAGAGGCTCAGGTCCCAGGCTCACCCTGTCTACCACTGTAGAGATGAGCAGAAAACAATGCTGGGCAAAGCTAAGCAAGATTGTTTCTGAAATTATTTCTACTTAACATGTGAGTTAATAACTAAATGTCAACAACTTCAGTAGAAATATAAAAGCCATAAAACTCAATAATATGAATGGGTAAGTGACACATTTAAATGAAACAATATAATTGGAGGAGTTAGAAGCCCTGAAAACTACCTTCAGCCTTGGCCCCAAGTACCTCTGTGTTCTTAGTTAAGTCATTTAATATCTCTGGGTTTCAACGTCCTCATTGTCAAATGAGTGGGTTAGGATTAGGTGGCCTCTAAGCCCCCCTGCCACTTTAATATTCTATGATTTTATATCTCAAAGGCATGTAAATAAGCCATTTGGGAAGATTTACATTGTTTTCTTTACAACTGTAATGCAGAAATAGAGATATTGGGCTTATCTCAGCGTGGTTAAAACTCAAGAAATATCAAGCTTAAGTTGTGAATCTCCTTAGTGGATCAAGGCATTTACCAAGGTTCTTTAACACTTTCATCTTCTAGGGTCCCAGGGATGAAAAAAGTGGTGTACACTGAAGAAACTAATACAGTGAAATTGTCTGTGGCATTGCATTTCATAACATAGCTAATGCACTGACATACATGTATACTGTTGAATGTATTCATGATCATGGGTACTTATGTTGAAGACATAAGAAACAAACCATAAAGAACCTGAGAAATGACCTCACGTGGTCCCTCCTTTCACATATGAGACTGTAAAGACCCAGAGAAGAGGAATTGCCTAAAGCCACCTAAGTAATTTTTAAAAAATGTTCCTACTTTAGGATAACTATTGGCAGTGTCCATATAAATTTATATTTATGATGCCTTTTATATATTATATGTTTTCTTTCATTCTGACATTATTGTTATAATAAATAGGCATAATTTACATTTAAAAAAATTGAGATCTGAATGGCTTAGCTGATACTTGTCTAATTCTTTTGTTTCTTTTTTTTCTTTTTTTCTTTTGTTTCCTTCCACAGTTACACATCAGAAGCATGTAAACATTTATATCATTAAGGCAACATGCAAACATGTCTTCAGCAGTTACTTGTGTACCTATAACACACCCCTACCAGTTAGGAATGCGCTCTTACAACCAAGGCAGAATTATGAAAGATCATCCACAGACTTCAAATCTCCTCCCCAATCCCTCTAGGAGTCTGCTATAGCCAATATGTTCCCTGGCTTGTAATTTGTGCACAGTCACAGTAAATCGGGGCTAAATCTAGGCTTTTGCCTTGACTGGATACTTCAGAGTTGAACGTGGAGCATGGGGCTCTTAGTTCTCAGTCTGTGTTCTCTTTCATATCCTATCTCTTCTCTCCTATCAAGCTGGCATTTAGCCAACTTTCATCACTTTTTCAACATCTTACCCCGTATTTGTTTGAGTACTGCCGATAGAGTCCACCACTGCCTGAAATAGCTAATTCCACCATAAGAATATTGCTCCTGATTTGGACCTTAAATTAGATTCCCTGTGACTCCCACTCTTGTGTCCTAGTTTGTCCTTTGGTCCTTTATGTAGTGCCACCCACACCGTGACACCCCTTAAATATTTGAAGGCAACCACAATGTTCCTGTCATGCCACCCTCCAGTCTTCCATTACTGGGCTCAGCTTTCCTATTCTATTCTCCCTTTCATTCTTCACACCATGTTTCCCCTCCTTTGGGTATTTCTCATTGTCCTCTGGAAAAGATTGTGCCCCAAATAGAACACGATTCCCTAGGTGTTCTCTGATCAGTGTAGAGTGTAAGGAGCTGTTATTCACCATGAACAGGATACCACCTTTCCATCAAGCATAGCGACTCATCAGTTTTCACTTATTGCTTTGTTAAGGGGTGATGAATTTGTTCAATCCTTTCCCTGGTTTCCTAGCAGAAGGCAGGCAGAGGAGCAATGGGCTTGATTTCAAGAATCTCTTTCCTGCTAGAACACTGAAGAGCTTGTCAATATCTTTTCTAGGTGCATTTTGTCAAACCGATATTCCAATAGACAGCCATTAGCACCTCACCCTATGCTTCAGAATCACATTTGGGGGAATTTACTTTGACTGATCATAGCTTGAAGGGATCATTTGGTTCTATGAATCCAATCTTACGTTTCAAAAGCCATTTCCTATCAGTGATGATGTGTATACCCCTTGCTTACACGGATTTGCAATGAGCAAGATAGAAATACATCCTTTAATTTTCTTTCTTGTCTAAAGGAAAGAACAATCTCTCTCCCTACGTCTCCCTCACCCCAGTAAGAACCAGTCACTGAAGATAAAGGATATCATACCTCCTAAAAAATCTGATGAAAGCAAATTGACCCTATTGACATATTGAGATGGCAAATCACACAGTGCATTTCCTAGGCCCCAGTAATATGGATGTTTTTCTTCCCAGGAATGTATCTGATTGGGGAAGTTTATTGTCCTATAGAGTGTAATGTGGCGATCACTCAGATAGAACCATCAAAGGCAAGAGTAACTCTGATTCTTATAATAAGCTGTGGATATATTTTTATCAGGGCACCAAAGAAAGATTAAATATCTAAGCAGAGGGGATTCAAGGGTATTATTCTCTTCTATGGGAAGAGTAGCAATATAAAGGGAAAATATGGTTTAATAGGCCAAAGGAAAAAAAATCCAATTGGTGACAAGAACAATAGATTTTACAGGAAAATATGTGATAAGAAAGAAACATTGCATTGTTTGGGACACCTGTAGTTAATTATTGCAGCTAAAGACATTAAAATCAGTTTCTTTGCTCATATATCTTCATAGACTGTTTGGCAATATTAAATGACAAAAGCTTAATAATCAAAAGTACTGAGTTAGCAAATGTTTTCTAATTTTAATAACTTCTTGTTGTAATTACCAAGTCTTAGAGTGAAATGATTTAATTAGAAAGTAATCAAGAAGTGTCTACTGTTAATTGAAGGAATTATAAAAGATCTACATTTTTAATATATTTCTAGGGTAATAAAATTAGAATTTACCATAATTATTTTTAAACCACCCCAATGAGGAATGTTTGATGTGGGAACAAAGTATTCAATACTTCCATGAGTGGTACCCATCACTAAGAACATGGTGGGATTATAAGCTCTCATCCCTCTTCTCTGGGAAATAATAAAAAAATAATAACTGTCAGCTAATATTTATGGAGAACTTACTGTCTGTCAGAAAAAAGAGGTTCAGAGCAGGAACCGTACTGTTTCATTCACCAATGTACCTTCTGGGCGCACAAGGCTTCTGATAAAGAATTCGAAATCACATTAAATGAACTTGGTGCAGAGTCAGAAATAAACAAGTGTGATCTGGTCTGCAAACTCAGTTTTAATAGAGTTGGTCTGGCTACTCACTCTTATCATTAGAACTCCCCTGTTGACACATGCTCTCTTGGGATGAATAGACTGATTTATATTTTCCCTCAATTCCAGAATATAATATGCATTTCTGCACATATCTAGTTCAGTTGGAGCGGGGAAGACCTTGCCACAGACCCTAGAAAACAAATTTTAGCTATTTATCTGCTACTCATGGTTTATTCTCATAATGTATAAGAATTCAAGTACTGGGTATTAATGGGTATTTATGGAATGGAAGTGGCAAAGAAAAGAATGAAGAAAAATAAAGAAAAGTTAGTGTTTATTCCATTAAGTTGGAGTGCTGGTATTGAATATTATTATGAAGGTAGAATCATGCAGCTTCATACCATTGATGTGGAATTGAGAATGCGAGCTATGCCTTTAGATAGCTAACTGTACAGAAGCAGTCATTTTCATGGACACTGGAAAATTCACATCTTCACTAAACCCACCCAACTCTGGCTGCCCGTCTCAGGCCCATCACTGTGATATGCCTGCCTTACCATCCAGTTTTTAGCCACTGTGAATTTCCAGGGACTTAATAGTTATCTGGGGTTTAATGACTTTTCTCTGCATCTTGGACCATCAACTCCTCCTGAACTCTCATTAATCCCAGGGGCAATGGCTTAGACTGTGATCATTATTGCTTTAACAAATACTTCTAAGACATGATGAGAGTGACTTCCCATTTATCTTCCATGGAAATTCGTTCTGCAGGAATGACATTGTCAGCCTCAGAGACACAAGTTATTGTCTCGAAGTTCTTTAAAAAATGGTATTATTGCTTTCTGTATATATTCTATTGAAAGACAAAGGCTAATTAAATGTTATGTTTCCTGGCTCCTTAGAGACAGAGCAATTCTGGCCAACTTTCTTGAAGAAAGTTTTACTAATACCTTGAGGCTATTTAGCCCTTCTACAGGTAAAAGCTAATGAGGGGGTAAAGTGGGAAGAATCAATATCTAGAAGATTCAGTATTTTAAAGAATATAAACTCCAGAATTTAACTGACTAAACCAGAGAACAAATGAATTAAATAACCAATGTCTATCCATTGAAAAATTCCTGTGTTTGTCATTGATTTTTAATTTTAGATTTGTAGAGTCAACCTCCAAAAGCTGTTGATTCAGCCACTAGAAAACTAAAACAAAATGAAAAGCTAAGCTCATGGTTCACGGGCGGCACCAGGTAGCAGAGCTTCCATCAGTCATATACGCGTGAATCGATTCGCCAAAGATCCAGATCTTACAACAAGAAACTTTCTAATCCAGTGCATCCTTATTAAAAAATCAGTTTTAATATATTAAAATTGATTAACACAAATAACACTAAATGGAGAGTATACTCAAACATACCCTTTGAGAGTATGATTTAAAGGAAGAGTAAGTCTAAGGTAGAATTACATCCTACTATCAATTCCTAATATTCACTTCTTAGAAAGAAAATTCCAGCTCCATCATCTAGTTTCAAAATCCCAACCTTTGGTTCCAGTCCACTGTTAACTTTATGTGGAACCAAAATATTTGTACACCCTGTCAGAGCGATTGGTTGTAAAGTTTACTGCCAGTGCACATGCTCTCATTTAGCAGTGTGGCCCAGTCGCTAGGTGTGAGAGAGTGTTCTCTGTCTCCCTGCTTGTGCTTTTCCTATGTGCATATTTTTCTTAATATGTAGCTGCAGGAAGGAGAGCATTTCATGGAACATCTCTGCATCTAGTCTTCTATACTCTGGCCTCACATCATCTAATGTGTAATACAGGACAAACCACGTAACTTCTACAGTTGTCCCAATCTTCAAGGAGAGGGCATTTTGAGGAGGTTATTTTAGAGGATTGCTAAGGTCACTTCTGGTTTAAAAGGATACAATTCAAGAAGAGAAACAATGATTTCACTCTGCCGTTTTTAGAAGACAACCTTTTTTTCCAAATCCATTTTCTACTACATTAGATGGATGCTACCACACTTTCCTCTTGGCGTAGCATATTGCTTTGAGATCAGACACTCATCCATCCAGTTATCCCCCTTTTTTTTTTTTAGATTTTATTTGTTTATTTGAGATAGAATGAGCAGGAATGGGGCAGAGGGCAGAGAGAAAGGGAGAAGTAGGTTCTCCAGTGAGCAAGGAGCCTGACATGGGACTCGATCCCAGGATCCTGGGATCACAACCTGAGCCAAAGGCAGATGCTTAAGCAGGCACCCCCATCCAGTTAGCCTCTGATATTAAATTCTCTGAAAACCTTTCCAGAAAGAGTTTGCACTATCAAAACTGGATTAAGTGTTTTAGGGGAAGAGTATGTTTTTATAAGAAGTTCAGAGAAGCTTGTAAAACCTGGAATATGAGTAGTCTTCACTGTGGTCCTCATCTCTAAGAAATTTCTCTTTACAACTTACCCCATGAATTCCATGTTTGGACAGTATTGTATACATTAATTATTTGTTTTCCCTATTAATTTGCCATAAGCCTACCTGATTGCTATCAGGACTTGGATCAGAATGAATTAATCAAATTTAAACTTAGTGTTTTTATAATCCCAACCCAAAGGAGAAAACATTAGCCCAAAAAATATCATGGTAAGTGTCTATTTGCCATTTAGGTTTTAAGATATTGAAAATAGCTTTTCAATTTCATTTCCACTTTAAATGTCCTGTCGACCTTTGTACCCAGGCTGGGCTGTATCATTTACCAGGTCAGGAAACCAAGGTAGACGACTCACCCAAGGTAACAAAATAAAGTGTGGTAGTGTCACATACTCTTGTGTTCCTTATCTTTGGTCCTAGAAACCTGGGACATTATAAACTCTTTGTCATCCTGACTGCTGCCAAGACCTGTGCGATTTTCTCCTGGGTATGTCATCTCTTGTCCAAAACTTCCAAAACCATGGCCACAACATTAGTTCAGTGTCTTCATTTTTCTTCCTGGACTGTTGGTTTTACTGAAAATCAGTCTTCAATAATTTCCTCCAATAACATGTCTGACCTCCTCTCAAGAATTAAGCAAGCCACCACTGTGCTCCCACGGCACACTCTTCCATAATAGCAATGTTTTCTTTAATATACCTCAAACCTCATTGCATCAGGGAACACAGAATTTTCTATTTTGAACCTATTTGGTACTTGTAATCTACAATGAATAATTGTATGTAGGTTGTGTATTCATAAAGAACTGAGATATGTAAGATTATTTAAACATTTGGGAATTGGAAGAAGCATAGATTTCTTTACCATCTGTCCAAACATGGTAACGAGGGAGTATTCTCTGTGTCTTCGTGGAGGTAAGATAAACAAACAGGAAGTCCCACTTTAACTATTTGGATATGATTGGGGGAGTCATTTATCCAAGAGGAAAAGTTACCTAAATGATAGAGATAGTCTTAGATTACTGAAGAAAAATTAGGGATTTGTGAGGAGGAGTAAATCTTTAGCTTAAAGAAATAATTTCAAGAATTTGTAACTTCCACAAACATCCTTTAAGACAATCTTTGGGATGTAATTTATGATAGGCTCCTAGATTGGAAGGACTTCTGGAACTAACCTATACAGCAGTAGAGATGATATTTCGCACATTTCTCCAAATATCTATATTTTAGCATATCGGATGTGGGACAACCCAAAGAATTTCTCTCAGACACCCTCTGCCCTTTTTTCAGTTAATGCCCCTTTTCATTCCCTCTACACCAAATGTGTTTCTGAATCCTCAGCCCCAGATATAACAGCATATGCTTCCTTGTCTCCTAGAGATTTTTCCGATCTTCCAAGGTCCCACTGCCTGGTATAATTAGGTAAACTCTTTGTCAAACCTCCTTAAGTTTACAAAGGAAAGCTGTTGTGCAAAAATCATAATTTTGAAACTTTTTCTCAATGAAATTGCTGAGATTATCCCCCTTTTGAGTAAATCCAAAGTGATGTGACTGGTGTTTCAAAAGCAAAACATGTTCAGCTATCACCAAAGTGACGCAATGTAATCTTCCTGCTTTCAGAGAAATGTAGACTAGGAGACTCATTTGAGACACACGATGGCCATAATGGAGAACATTTCCCTACATCTGAATTTCCCCAGGAGAAAACATTTTGAACACATTTGGAATAATCCCACAACTGTTTGTGAAGAGGTTGGGCTTAAGCAACAACATTTCAATAATCTGAATGAATCTTAAAATGACCACATGCAAATATATTCATCTGCATATTTTAACTGAAAAAATATGAAGGAACTAGAAAGAATGAACATAGTCATGTTTATCACATTCCAGGCACTATTAAGTACTGAAAGTGGTTGCACCGAGTCAGTTGCAAAGGTGTTGAATTTAGCTCTGCGTCTGTCTGGAACAGATGGGTCAGCTATCTGCAACCACTTCCCTGCCTATTGCCGAGATGGTAACAGTGGCCAAACTGAGGGGGTCATTTGGCATATGAATATGGTGACCAGTGTGATGAGTGTCAGAATGACCAGATTTACCACGGCATAGCCCAACTTACGATAGAAGCTGCCTCAGCACTGGCTGTGCAGAGAACAGACAAAGAGGCAGTAAGGATAAAATTAGAATTATCAAGTGTAGCATGTGTTTTCCATTCTCCTGCCCCACTCTCCTGCTCCTTCTACCCCTCACTGTCAGTGCCCTCATTCAACCCAAATCAGTGTGCATGACCATTTCATGCTGCAAAATTCACAGGTCTGGAGGAACCTGAGTGGAAGTTTATTAAACTGAAGATTCATACTGCTCTCTGTGGTTCTTCATGTATCTCGCTGGCCTCTGTTACAGAGTCTCCCACCTTCCTTCTGCCTTCCTTGCTTGTCGATGTGGCATTGCCCCTGGATTCAGTTCTCAGAGGCTTCCCTTTGTCTGTGTTCATACTTGGTACAAGGCTTTAATTAATATCTAGATGCTGATATGTATCTTTTGTTCCAGCCTCTCCCCCTAGATTCCAGATTCCTATATACAGCTGCCTACCTGATTGTCTTCACATGGAATGTCTTACTAGAAAACAGCCTCTTGGTTTTTAATCCACAAACCTGCATCTGCTGAGGTTTTCTCCATCGCAGTAGATGGCAACTCCATCTCCTCTAACCAACACCAGAGTTCCTCCACCTGCCCCTCCCTCTGCTCTCTGTGTCTCATTTTTCTCCTTCATCTAAGGTCATTCATGAGTCCTCCATCTGGAATCCATTGCTTCAGACACTTTTGTGGAACATTTCTCAATTCCTTTGAGAATTTGGCCAAATGTTGTGGCCTCATAAGAAGCTTCCTTCAGGGGTGCCTGGGTGGCTCCCCTTGGTTAAGCATCTGCCTTCAGCTTGGGGATGATCCTGGGGTCCTGGGATCAAGACCCAGGTTGGGCTCACTGCTCAGCGGGGAGTCTGCTTCTCCTACTCCCTTGCTCTTGCGTTTGCTCTCTCTCTCCCAAATAGGTAAAATCTTTTTTTTTTTTTTAAAGATTTTATTTATTTATTTGACAGAGACAGCAAGAGAGGGAACACAAGTGGGAGAGTGGGAAAGGGAGAAGCAGGCTTCCCACTGAGCAGGGATCCTTATAAGGGTCTTGATCCCAGGACCCTGGCATCATGAGCTGAGCTGAAGGCAGTCAGTTAAGGATTGAGCCACCCAGTTGCCCCTCAATAGGTAAAATCTCTTTGAAAGAAAGAAAGAAAGAAAGAAAGAAAGAAAGAAAGAAAGAAAGAGGAAGGAAGGAAGGAACGAGGGAGGGAGAAAGGCTTCCTGCTTGGAGCACCTGGGTGGCTCAGTTGATTTAAGTGCGGGACTCTCAGTTTTGGCTCAGGTCATGAGTTTAGGGTTGTGAAATTGAGCCCTGCATTGGCTCCATGCTGAGCGTGGAGCCTCCTTAGGGTTCTCTTTCTCCCTCTCCTTCTGCCCACATCCCACTTCCCTGCCACATCCAGCATGCTAGTGTGCAATCGTGCTCTCTCTCTCTCAAAAAAAGAGACTTCCTTCATGCCTCTTTATAAATGACCTCTTCCGCACAACACTCTATATCCCTCATCCTGCCTTTTCTTTTCACAGCTCTTATCACATGCAAGGACAGGCTACCTATTTCTCGTCTGTCTGTCCTCCTAAGAAAAGGGGCTTGAGGAAAAGGGCTTTGTCTCTTCTGTGTCCTGCTGTATTCCAAATCCTGGAACAGGAGTTGAAATATAGTAAATACCAAAAAAATTATTTGCTGAATGAATAAATTATGCTTTGGTTTTATAATCCTTCATAATTCTGTAGTTCTAGGTTTACAGCTATTTTCCCTCGGCTCCCTCTAATATATTATTCCATTATCTTCTGGCACCTACAGTTGCTAAAGGGAATTTTACTTGTTATCATACTAATTGTCATTTCTTTTCATTAAGAGTAATCTGCCCATTTTTCAAAGCTTTTAAAATTGTCATTTAATTCTTGGTTTTCTACAGTTTTACTTCTATGTGACTTGGAATGGATTTTTAGAGTTTAAATATATATATATTATATATATATAATCTATAATATGTAGTATATTTGGAATCTTTAGTATATATTTTAAGTAAATAAATACAAACACACATGAAGTTCTATAGTCTAACTTTCTTTTAAAAGTTTCTTTTAGAGATGCTTGGGTGGCTCAGTAGGTTAAGCATCTGCCTTGGGCTCAGGTCATGATCCCAGGGTCCTGGGATCAAGTCTCACATCGGGATCCTTACTCAGGGGGAACCTGCTTCTCCCTCTGCCCCTTTCCCCCATTTGTGCACTTCTTCTCTATCTCTTGACAAATAAATAAAATTTTTTTTAAAAGTTTCTTAGTTTCTTTTAAACTTGAGAATAATTGTTTTCTTAAATTTTGGCTAGTTCTCAGGTATTATCCTATTAAGTACTGTTTCTCCACCCCTCCATCCATTTTTCCCCAGAAAATTTTCATCCAAATTTTTTAGGTCCTCAATGACTTTTTTTTAAAAGAGTTTATTTATTTATTTAAGAGGGAGATGGACAGAGCACAACCTGGGGGAGGGGCAGAGGGAGAGGGAGAAGCCGACCCCACTGAGCCTGGAGCCCAGAGCAGGTCTCAATCCCAGGACCCTGAGATCATGACCAGGGACAAAGTCAGATGCTTAACCGACTAAGTCACCAAAGACAGCCCTTAATGACTTTTTTTCCATATTAAAAGAATCCTTCTTTCTCTAAATTATCTTTAAATTCACCCAAGTCCAGAGTAGAGTTTTAAGCCCCCTTTAACTTACAAAAATTACATATTTATTTTCAAGATTTCTGATAGTTTTAAAATCTCTGCTCTTGCTTCATTCTTATCTAAGTTTGTTTCATAATTTCAGAGTTCTTTAGTGGGTATCATGCCTTTGTGTGTCTTTTAGGTATCATTAACACTGAGTTAAAAGCCTTTGTAAGATAGTTCTGTAAGACAAACTTTACCTGGCTCTCATTCATGTTACAATTTCTGAAAACTACAAATGGCACATTTTATTAAGACTTTCGGAGGAGTCTGTGCCACTGGTGAGAATCCATGAGCAGAACTTCCAAGGTTTATTAAAGGCTGCAGACAACCTGACCCATGTTAAGGAACTGCCAGAACTTTAAATATTGGTGTCTTATGTTGTTAAATGGGGAGATCTTTTGGTCATAGTTGAGTTTTAAATCTTCGAACTTGTTTTTGTTATCTCATTTTGCATTTTCTCTTTACTACATTTTTCTTAATTTGTGTTTTATCTGCTATTCTGATTTCTAATGAATTTGATATGATTTCTTTGTATCTCTTTTCTTCTCAACTGAAATTGGAAAGTATCCATTATATTTCCACTCTTATTAACTGTATCTAAAATGCACATTTACCTAAAAGTAAAGTTAATCAAAAAGTACAAAGACCTTATACCAGAAAGTACAAAGACCTGAGAATCTTTAAAATTCATGTCTCCTCCACTTTCCATTATCCCAGATTTCCTGCCTTATTTTAAAACCCTAATTTATGTTTTTCATTATTTTCCATCAATACCTTTTTTAATGAACAAACATGCTGACATCCTTCTGTCAAGCTGTGGGAGATGTAGAATGTTCAAAATATTCATTGCCTCTTCTGTCATACAATTATACTTCCCTCCCTCCTGGATGTGAGACGTAGTTTGGCCAATATGTTGTGAGCAGACATTACCTGTGTTGCTGCTCAAGAAGTTTTGAGAGACTTTGCTATGAGGGCAGCTGGATCCCAAAGTGAAGAAAGTATGAGGCAGAGCTCTAGCAACCCACAGCCAACATGGGAGCTGTGCACCCCTGCATATCACCGCAGCATGGCCTGTAATCTCCCCAACCTATCTCAATACACACAAGTCTACCTTCTTAAGAATGCTCACTGAGAGTTTGCTTGTTAAATCTTGCAGTCTTTGTCAAAAAAGCAGAAACAAAAACAATTTTGCTCCCACTTTTTTTCTCTTTAAAGGTTTCAAAATTGCTTTCTCCAAATATAAAATCAGTTACAGTTCAATTCAACACAAGAACTTGTGTGCAAAGTTACAAGGAACTGAGACATTCTATAAAAAGCTAGGTTAAAGATGGTTGTATGGTTTGTTCTGGGTGTGTTTTGTTTTGTTTCAAGGGTGTGGCTCTTCCTCAGCCAAGAAATGGTTATCGTAATGGAATAGCAACAGTTGATCCATGGATGAATTCTGAAAATTAAAAAAAAAAAAAAAAATCACCTGCTGTAGGTTGTAAATTCTTCCAGGAACTGTTTTACTGTCTACTTTTCAGGAATAATAATAATAATAATAATAACAACAACAACCATAATTATCACCATCATCATCAACATCATCTTTTTGAAAAGCCACAAGTTTAAAAATCAAACTGCTGAGGAAAGCAGCAGCAATGGATTTTATTGTATTTATTTGTTTCTTTTGTTGATCATGCTTTTAAAACTTTTAACATCTGTTTTTTTTTTTTATCATTAGTGAGAACAATACTGATACACTACTATTAACTAAAGTCCATAGTCTATTCAGATTTCTAGTTTTTACCTAATGTCTATTGTCTGTTCCAAGAGTCCATTTAGGATAATACATTACATTTAGTTATCAGGTTACCTTAGGTTCTTCTGGACTGTGGCTTTTTCTCAGATGTCTCTTGTTTTTGATGACCTGGGTAGCTTTGAGGAGTACTGATCAAATATTTGGTAGGCTGCCCCACTGCTAGAAATTTTCTGTTTTTCTCATGACAGAACTAGGGATATGGGTTTGAGGGAAGAAAACCATAGAGTTAAAGTGCCATTTTTATTACATCATATTAAAGTTATAGACTAACAATATGATTTGTGACTACTGATGTTGACCTTGATTATCTGGCTGAGGCAGTGTTTATCAAGTTTTTCCACTGTAAAGTTCATCTTGTTTTTCCTCCTTTCAACACTTACTCTTTGGAAGGAAGCCACTACGTGCAGCCCACATGTCAAGAGTAGGGAGTTATATGTTCCACTTCGTTGAAGATAGGGTATCTACTTAAATTACTTGGAATTATTTTGCACCAGAAATTTGTCTCTTCTCTCCCATATATTAATTTTTTCAATAACTTATATCCAAATGGAACCACGAATATTTATTTTATACTTTGTGTTATAATCCCACACTATTTATATTGTTGCTTGCATTTTTCCAGCTTTGGTCATTAGGAGCTCTTTCAGCTGGCCCCTGTGTTCCTTTGACATGTCCCCACCATTGTGGAGGTTTGTGATTTTTCCCCTTTCGGTACTACAAAGTGTTCAGTGGTCATCTTTATATTTCCTGTTCCAATCCTGGAATCAGCTATTTCTCCAAAAGTCTTACTCCTTTTATTAGAGAATGGTATTAAAGACTAAGATTTGGATGGTAGATTTATTTGTTGCCACTAGAGTGTTGTTTCTTTTTGGCTGTCAGCAAAGAATTATATGTAGTGTATTCTAACCTGTGTATATTCACAAGTTGACAAATATTTCTGTATGTAAACATCTCTCTCTGAATTAAATTAAGCTAAACATGAGTTTGTACTGATATTGCCTTTGCTATACGGATCATTCTAGTCTTCCTTGCTGATCTGTATTCCCACTCCAATAGTGAGAATTCTAACATTTTTAAAGATTTTTGATAACTGATTTTTTTAATCACGTCGGAACTAGGTATGCATATAATTTACTCTATTGAAAACTCAGTGTGCTCTTTCAAATGGAAGACATCTTTTGTAAATTATCTATCTGATTCACATTACATCTTTCAGTATTATTACTCCCTATTCTCTAATTTCTCCTCCTGAAACCCTAAGGAGATACAGATGAAATTTTTTATATTCTTTCTGTCTTTCATCTCTTTTACCTTATCTTTCATAATTTCCATCTCCTTATAGCTTTATACTGCATTCAGATGAATTCTCTTTGCATCGTTTAGCAATTTAACCCTCTTTCTTTCTTTACATTTTTTTTATATGTACTGCCATATAAATACCACCCAGAGAAAGATGTAAAACATTTCCAGGATCACAGAATGCTTCTTTATGTCCCTTTGAGTCAGTATTCCCCTAAAGGTTCCTCCATATCATAGATTACTCTTTTTGAATTTCATATGAATTAATTCCCGAGTTTATGCCATTTGTGCCTGGCTTTCTTTTTAACAGTTAATTTTGTTTAATTTGAGATAATTTTAGACTTATAGAATTGTTGCAAAAATAGTATAGAAAGTTCCCATAAACTTTTCACTCAGCTTCCCTTTCTGCCAACAGCTTATATAGCAATATGTTTTAGGTGAACATGAATACTCACTTAAATTAGGTATTTACCCATATGTCGAGTTGCTGGGTCATAAGGTATGCATGTTTTTAGCTTAATAGATTCTGTTAAAATGTTTTCCAAAGTGGGCATAGCAATCTGCAGTTCAACTCATCCATATATATAAGAATTTTAGTTTCTTCACATCCTTGCCAACCCTTGCTACTGACAGCTTTCAGAATTTAAACATTCTGCTGGGTGTGTAATAGCATTTCATAGTGTTTTTAATTTTCATTTTTTCAAATACTCCTTGGCCATTTGATGACCTTTTACCTTTTTGGTAAAGTACCCGTTCCAATCTTTTTCCTACTGTTTTATTTGATTGTCTTTCTCTCATTATTTGTAAGTATTTTGAATATATGCTGGAAAGGACTTTTTTCTCACTTTATGTACTGCAGACATCTTCTACTCTGTGAGTTACCTTTTGACTAATCTGAAAATTAAAACAATATTCCTAGAATAAAACATAGAAAAAATATATTCATGACCTTAGAATAGGCAAAATTTGTTAAGTATGACACAGCAAGAACTAACATTAAGGGAAATATTAGTAAATTTGATTTATAAAGCCATTTTAATGTACTTATCTTAAAAATTTTTAAAGATTTTTAAGCAATCTTTCTTTTTTTGTCGTTTTGTTTTGTTTTTGTTATTGCTATTATGTGGGCTCATTATCTCTCTTGGAGATTTATTTCTTCAAATGGTTTGTAGTTATTCCTCTCCTCCTCTTCCCCATCCCATCCCCCTATGTGTCCCCCTTCCCCTTCTCCTCTCCTGTGGATCTCAATGATCATATCCATACCTCAGGATAATAATTCCAAGGTGTTTCCCTAGGTTTACGGGTAGAATTCTTCAGTCTCCACTTAATGGATAGGAAAATGCTTGACAAGTCATAGATTTTATAGACAGCCCAGTTCCAGTTCTCACACAGAAGAGCTCTGTGACTATACTGATCCAGCATGAGCAGGAAGCAAGGAATTCTGAATTAATTCAATCTCCAGTTTTGACCAAAACATGTTTAACTCTGTATTTCCAAAACACAGAAATTTTAGGGCTACATCTAGTAACATCTCTGAAAAATGTAATTTAATAAATGCTAAAAAAGACTAGAGGTCAGTGTCTTAGTCATCTCTCTTTCCCTAGCATAGTACTATAGTTTACTGATTATGTAAATAAATAAGATTAAATTTCAGCTCTAATGAAGACTGAAGTGTGAGGACGATATAGTTGGAATCCATTTTACTGAAGACTGCCTTTACAATGAGTCTGTTCTTATTTGTGTAAGTTATGACCATTTGACAAGAGTCCATGAGAAAGAGAATATGATAACCCTCTTGTCAATACCAAGGATGTGTCGATAATAGAAAAACTCTGTGCAGCCTGTCCTGGGAACAACAAAGCAGACAATACCCATTATCCATGTGTCATTTCCTGGTTGAGGACATAAAAACAGATCAGGGCAAAACCCAGTGCGTCTTTAAATTAGTGGCACAGATCGATGCCCATATTTCTCAGTGTCATGTTTCATTATGTTGAACTATTTATGTCATCGTAACCCAAGGCATCTTAATGCAACCTGACATCCAGGTTATGTTGCATTAAAAAAAATAAGAAGCTATTGCATTTTGTTAATGGGCTGGAAAACATTCCAAATCTCTCTCTCTCTTTTTTTTTTTTTCTGCTTGGAATAGGGTTGCCACATTGTGTGTATGTGGGGGGTACAGTTCTGTATTAAAGTTTGAAAGGTCAGACACCTTCAACCTAAGTCTGTCAAAAATATTCCTTTTGCTTGGCCTCTCACTCCTATTTTATGCCAGTAATAGAGGTTTCAAGATTAGTTTGGGGATGGTAAAATTGTTGTTCTTGATAGTGTTTAGAGATGACCACTTAAACTGGGGCAACTCTCCTCTAATTTTCCAAATTGAAATGGCACTCATTTTTTAAGATTCTACTTGAATGCTATGTCTTCCAATAAACTTCCCTTCTAACCACTTAGTTTTCTTCTTTCTTTTCTGAACTTTCATAACAAGTCATTCCTACTGATATGGCATATTTTTATATCCTAATAATATTATAGATTTTTGAGTATATATCTTAGATCTTTCAAATATCCTACATTTCTTCAAGATAAGGACTAGTTTTATTACTGTAGTTTAGTGATTCTCTAATCTTCAGTGTCCATAAAAATAATTTAGAGACTGTTTAGAAATTTAGATCCTTGTCATACTACCAGAGACTTTGATATAGTAGGTCTGAAGTGGGAATCAGTAGTCTGCATTTGTACTAAAAAGCTGCAGGAGAGTAAATATCAAGAATACCAAACTTAGGTACTGATATAATTTTCAAATGGCTGAAAACCAAAGACAATGATATGACAAGAACATATCAAAAGCACTAGGAAAAATCAACACATTATCCATAGTGGGACAATAATATGAAAGATGGTTGATTTTCAGTCAGAAACAATGAAGGCCAGAAGGCAATGGAATGGTTGTCTTTAAAGTGCTGAAAGAAGGAAAACGAAAACAAAAACAAAAACTCTAGAATCCCCTAAAAAAGAAAGAAAGAAAGAAAAAAACCCTAGAAGGAAAAAAAAAAAACCCACCAGAATCTATATGCAGTGAAATATCCTTTAAAAATGAGGGTGAAATAGACATTCACAGATAAATGAAAGCTGAGAAAATTTGTTGCTGGCAGACCTGCACTATGAGAGATATTAAAGGAAATTCATCAAGCCAAAGGGAAACGATATCAGATAGAAATCTGGTTCCACAAGAAGAAATGAAAAGCACTAGCAATGGAAAGCATACAAATTAATATAGAAGACTCACTTTCAAATTTTCTTTTCTTAATTTCTTTAGAGGGCAAATAAACTCTTTAAAGCAAAAATGACATCATTATAAGGTAAAGCTAAATAAAACACATGATAATAATACTATAAAAGGTGGTGGTGTAATAAGAATAAACTGATTTTATGTAATATTGTAATGTGCCTGATTATGACCAACTTAAAAGAAATGCCAAAAATTGAATGTTTATTAAAAAAATAATAAACTGATTTGATGTTCTTACATTTGTAAATTGCAAGTGCGGAGTGTGAGCTGGTAAAATATTGGTTCTAAGGATACTTTTATAAATTAAAGATACGTATTATAATTCCTAGCATGCCAAGGAAAAGTAATAATAAGAAGTGTAGCAAAACAGTCAATAGAGGAAATAAAAAGAATTCTAAAATGATTCAATTAACCTCTCAAAATGGCAAAAATAAAAACAAAACAGAGAAGTTAATAAAACATAAATAATATGATAGATTTAAACTCAAGCATATAAATAATTGTATTAAATGCAAATAAACTAAAAGTCAAGAGACAGAGATTGTCAGATTGGTTATAAAAGTAAAATATATACAGTCAACAAGTCATAATCTAAGTGTAAACAGGTTGAATACAATCATAGATGAAGTGTTAATACCTTCTCGTAATAGTTAATAGGATAAATAAGCAGAAATTCGTTTAGGATATACAGAATTGAAACAACATTAAAACCAACATGACTTAATTGACATTAACAGATCACCACACCCAACAACTGCAGAATAATATTATTTTCAAATGCACATGGAGCATTCATCAAGCTAGACCATATATCGATCCATAAAATGCATCTCATAAATTTCGAGAAATTGAAATCTTATAAAATATGTCTTCTGATCATGGTGGAATTAAATTAAAAATGCTTAACAATAAGAGGCATAGACAAACCTCCAAATATTTCAAAATTAAAGAATACATTTCTAAATAACCCACATCAAAGGGAAGAAATTATAAGGAAATTAGGAAATGTTTTGAATTATGATAAAGGCCCTGAAAATCTTTAGATCTTGTGGACACAAAAAAGCACTAACCATAAAAAAACTAGGTTGACCTAGAATGTGTGAAATTAAAAAGTTTGACATTATCAAGTGAAAGTGTGGAACCACTGAAACCTTCACACGGTGATGGTGGGAATATTAAATGGTACAGATAGTCATTTGAGAAATCTGATTATTTTTCTTTTAAAGCTAGACACACACCTACCCCATGACCCAGTACTGTCATGCCTAACTGTGTATCTAAGTGGAATAACAACATTTGTCTATGAATGACATATAAGTATGTCACATGACTTTATTCACAGCAGTCAGAAACTGGAAACCACTCAGACATCTATCAATAAGACTATGGATAAACAAATCATGGTCTATTCATTTAATGGGGTACTTACTACTCAGCAATAAAAATGAACAAACTGCTGAGGCCCAGAGATTGATTTCACAGACTTTATGCTGAGAGGAAAAAGCCAGTATACAAAAGTATACCCTGTGTGACCCCATTTATATGAAGTTCTGGAACAGACAAAATTAATCTATGGGGATTGGAAGTCAAGATCAATGGTTACCTGGACCAGTCTGGGATTGACTGCTAAGGAGCCCAAGAAACCGGGGTGCAAGAAATGTTGTATATCTCCACTGGGATGAAGGCTACATGGATGTATCTGTTTGTCAAAATTCATCAAAATAAGTATCTAAAATTTGCGCATTATATCTCATGAAAACTATACTTCAATAAAGCATCTTAATCACTTGAAAAGCATTTGGGCATACAAATTCCTGGACTCTGATTCAGTGGGTCTGTATGAGAACTAGTTAATCTGAATTTTTAGCAAGGGGTCCTGGTTGATCCTAATACCTGTGGTTCATCCGTTACATGCTTGAAGGTAGTAATCAACATAATATTGGATGTCCAGAAGTGCTGATCACATTTTACAAAGGTGAACGAATTAATCATAACTTACAGTGAATTGGTTGTCGCTGAATTCTCAGTTTCAAAGGAAATACATTAAGCTTTTTTTCTTTTCTTTTTTTACTCCCAAATCTCAAGCTTTATGAGTTTCCTCCAAACCAGATAAAGCAAACTCATCCTTCATTCATGCCATAATACTTCCAGCATTTGCTTTTGCTAATGGGCTTTTTCCCACCAGAAAAGCCCCTCCTGGCCTTTCTGTCGGCCTTGTTTCCTCTCCTTGGAGAGCCCAGTGACATGAAACCCTTTCCAACTAGGCCTGTTGCTAGAATCAAACTAATAATGATCTCCCCTTTTTAAAACTCCTGTCGTTCTTACTGCTTCATCTCTTCAGTCTGGCACTTGCACACATAACAAACTGTACGGTGCTCTCTTTCCCATGTGGGTCTTTTCGATAGTATTGTAAAAAAATATTAGTGAAAACACTTCTACTTCTTGGCTTCTCCCAGCTAGTCTTCCCCTCCCACCATGCGAAGTAAAACGAAAATATTCAATAGTTGTTTTTAAGTGAAGAACACAGGATTTGAGATGCAATGGGAGTTAGAATTCCAATGCTGGCATCCACAAGCTTTGTGATGCTGGGAAACGTACTTGTCTTCATCTATAAAAATGAGAACAGTAATTCTTTCTTCATAATGTTATTGCAAGGATTAAGTGGAGTAAAGTACATAAGCCACTTAGCACACTGTCTCATGTTTTATAACCGTTAAGCAAATGGTTGTTGACAAGATTGTTGTTGTTGTTATGCCATTATTGTGTAGTTGTGATATTATTATTTGTGTTGTTAAAGACCATACAATATTAAGACTGTAGGGGACTTTAGAATTATATAATCCAATCCATTTGTTCTTGTAATTAGAAAACTGAGGTCAGAGAGGAAGAACCTTTTGATTGGTTCTTTTGTCTTAAAAGAATAGTACTCAAATTTCAAAGTTTATGTTCTGATTTACATTATGTTGCAATTTTAATACCTATTTGCTATGTACAGATATTATTTTTCCATTAAAAGAGGAAAATACCTCCATGTAAATGAAAGCAGTTTATACCTAGATAAGAAATAGAATTACCCAGTTGTTTTGTTTTGTTTTGTTTTCTTATCTAGGTATAAACCGCTTTCTTTAATATACAGACCCTGAAAGTTATAGGAGGGAAAGCCTCTGCCTACCATGCTCTGACTGCCTGTATGTCAAACATAGCTTCTCACATATTTACAAAGATTCAGGTCAACCTCAGTCAAAGAATCAATAATTGACTTGGTTACTAACTGTTCACCTTGTAACTGTGATCACAACACTCACAGTACATCTGCCCTATTTGGGTCCTGTGCTCTTTGTTGGTTGCTTAATTCTTGACCAGAAAGATAAATGTCTTGCCTTGAAAATGTCCCACTTCCTGATTCAGAGCCCACCACAACTCACTAGTGAGCCTATTTCCTCGCCATCATTAAGGGTGCACAAATCGCCATATTGAGAGGAAGTCTATATGGACATTTGCAAATGGTGAGAGAAAGAGAGGAGAGAGGCAGGATCTGGTGCATGAAAGATAGAAGTTTTAGATATTGAGTCTCTAAGAACGAATGAATTAGGGTCTGCGAAAGTGGATGCCCTGAGACCAGTGTGCATAAGGTACGAAGGGCCGGTAGCTGTCTTGTCTTCACTATAGCACTCATCCTATTTTCCTCTGGAACGTTGGGCAGATTTTTTAAAAGTCAATGAACTCCCGGGTGGTGCTGCAGTCACCGCCCTGTTTCTTTTCCCTTGCCTTGGGTCTCCCTGGGTGTCTGTGGTTAAGTGCTCTAAGAGCTGCTGATTATTGTGATTTCCTTTAACCAGCTCAACACATTCTTTGCTTTTCAGTTGTTGATGTCAGTCCTAATGTGTTGGGCCAAACACATTGGAACTTGTTAAGATTCTCCAAATAGCTTCTTTGTGCTGGAGAAATCACACCACTGACAGGCCCTCCTCTCCGGGCTCCCTGGAGTTTTTATGCATGTGTTATGCCCCCTACTGTCCCCATCACTCTGTCTCACAGAGGAACTGACATTTAGAGCCAGAGCTCAGATACCAAAAACACATTATTTTTTAAAACTTCATTTCTTTCTATATTTCCCCCTTAGTCCATTCAAATGCTGAACGTAATAAAGTTGCCAAAACTCTCCCTCCATTGGAGTGAAAACCATTCATTTGTCGTCTCAATTTAAGATTCCTGACTCCAAATAGAAGGATATTCTCTGTGGACGTAATGGGACATTTAGCAATTCATTCATTTTCTTCACATGCTACTTATTTAGGCGCTCAGCGGTTGGCGGCTTTGATGTGGAGTGGTGAAATTATAAAGACATTACATATCATAAAAATATAAATGAAAGAAAACACAGACCCTCTTTTATATCAGGCTAAATTGACTGCTGTCATATTAAGGGTATTTTGTTTTATAAATTACACCCGTTTCAAGGTATTCCCTTGAGTGAGTCACTACTTTGTCTTTTATTTCCTTTTCCTTCCTTCCTTTCTTTTTTTTTTTTTTTAACAAAATAGGCTTTTTCTTTCCAGTATATTGATGTAAAGAAATACAAAGGGCTCCAATATAGAAATTAATGTCTCTGATACCAAACTTCATTTGGAATCTGCCATATTGGGCCAGTAAGGCAGTCATGTCATGCATGACTTGTCAATTCTAACTAACATAGTTGTATGTTGAACATAACAAAAGAGCTTTGGAATAAAACCAAATTCATGAATTATATTCTTCAACATTTAGTTTCTTGAAAAAGGTCCCCAAGTATGACTACCTGTCTTAGTCAGTTTGAGCTGCTATGACAAAATACCACCGACTTGGTGGCTTGAGACATTTCCTTCTCACAGTTCCAGAGGATGGAAGTCCAAGATCAGGCTGCCAGCCTTGTTGATTGAGGGCCCTCTTCGGAGTGGCAGACTTCTCCTTGTATCCTCACATGGCAACTCTGTCAGCCCTCTTTTATAAGGTCATGAACCCCATTCAGAAGAACTCCACTCATGGCCTAATCACCTCCCCAAGACCTCACCTCCTAGTATCTTCTCTTTGGAGATTATGTTTCCAACACAGGAATTTTGAAGGGACACAAATATTTATACTATAGCACTAGCTCTTTAATATTTGCTTTATGAAGCTAAGATTGCTTATACTAGTAACTCCTTTAAAAATCTACTCTGTGCCTGTCCTTCATAATTGCACTTAATCCTATTTCCAGGTTTGCTCCCTGCTGGGTGGACATGACCAGCAAGGAGCCCCAAGGTGGAAGGCAGAGCCACCTGAACCAGGGGTGTCACAGGGACCATGTGTGGGGTTGTCCTGTACATAGGATCAGGTAAGGGACCTTTTTTTGTTCTTGCTGGAAAGACATGAAATTGAGTTTGTCAAGCAGATGAAGGAGCTGGGAGAGAGTTGTGGGGTCATGGATATCAAAGTACGGAAGAGAGAATGAAGGTAAAGATTCAGCTGAGAGATGCTAGGTCAGAAGGAATGAGGGGAATAGGAGAAATTCTAAGGCCAGCATAAGGTACAAAAGCAAAGATGGGATTTTTTGTGAACGGTCTGAGATAAAATTAGGTGCAAGATCTTTCTCATTGCTTATTATTTTTAAATGTTAGAAACTCTCTTATTATTGACGTGAGTTGGCTCTCATCACTAGCCAAGAATAATGCCATTTAGGAGTAAGTGTGTCCTGTGATTTTATGATTTGACTTATTATTTTGTTCAGGCTTCAAGACAGACTTATTAGTATTACGGTATTCAGTGAGAAATACAGGTTTCCCCTCTCCGTTCCTTCCCTTCCTTTTGAATGGATCACGTCTTGTGTTGCATCCTCAAATAAAAGTCTACCCAACTCCTCAGTTTATTGAACTGAAATTACCTTGGTGTTCTTCAGCCTGTGCCTTGGGGTTCAGAGGTGGTTCATCACCGGGGAGTTTCTCCTAGTGACAGACTCCCAGTGAATACCCATTTGACTCCCAGCCTGAACTCCTCTCCTTGGGCCATATGGCCCTTGGCTTAGAGGTAAGGGCCATGATGGCTTAGACACCCTCACCCCTCTCCCCTCTGCCTTGTTAGAGCTTATCTGGTAACTTTGGCAATGATTTGCAAATTACAGTGTAATAAGTTCTTAATCCAGTTTTATTTTAACATCTTCATTAATTATATGGAAGAAGGAGACAACCACCCGCTAATTAAATTTTCAGATGTTGCTAAATTGGGAGGAGTTGCAAACCCAGCTGAGAGCCAAAATGCAACATGAACGAACCTGGAGAAGTTAAGGGGAAGTGCAGGTAGAGGATCAGAATGAGGTTAAAATTAGAAACAAAAACATGGAGGTTATCTCGGAAAGAGATGTGGCAGCTCTGTAAACTCAGGGGTGGGGAGCAGCCTCGGGGAGCCAGACAGATCATGGACTGTGATGGAGCAAAGGCAGGAGGCTCAGGGTGCCAGGGTGCCAGATTTCCATTTTCTCCTCCCAGAAAGGAGCCCTGGCTCCAGTCTGGTAGCTGTGTCTGATAGACTTCAGGCCCGATGCTTTTGGTCACCATGGCCTGTGTATACAACGGGAGGGAGCATGCCAGCCACTCAGGAGGTTTGCAAAGATTTGTTTCTCGCATTCCTCACAGTGCCTTGTCCCTGCCTGGGCACAGGGCAGATGCTAAAGATTAAATTAATTAAAGTATGTGAAAATGGTTTAGAAAAAAATAAAAAACACTATGGGAAGAGAAAAGATTGTTTTTCTTTACAGCAATGATAATTATTATCAATCTTTGTTAAGTTAAATTTAATTGAAGTTGATTAGGGGGAAAAGTGGCATATGTGGGCAAAGAGAGCAGAAAAGAAACAACAGCCAGAATGATTAGCATGGGTTTCTCCTAACCGCACTTGCTCCATTTCTAGGGACATTACTTAGGTTGTTAGGAGGCAGAGGCCCTTTGATGACAGTGACAGACCTCTGTCCCAGGAGAGGACACCAGAGGTGCTTTTATTAGCCCCTTGAGGACAGGTTATGTGGAGAATTCAGTTAGGAGGAATGGCTACTGGGGCCAAGGTGGAACATTTGAACACTGTAAAGATCATCGCCCTCACATGAAGGAAACGTTTTTGACTCCCTCACCCTACTCACGGTGGCTTCCCAGCTTTAGTCACATTGACCTTCAGTCAAGTCCCCATCGTGAACACATAGCCTCACTGCAGCAAAACTGTATAATGCAAGCCATGCATATTCATTCCTGGCCTCGGCCACCAAATATTACCACAGATGCTACTGTGACCCCTGATTAGCATCTCTTCAACTACATGCCATTGGTTACAAAGGATGCTGAATGAATGAGTCTGTGAAAGGGATTCCCAGGGCATCCCATCTCCAGAGCTGGATAAAACCCTGAAAGATAGTCCTTGTCTTACTAAAAGGAAGAAGAAATTGCGTCATATGGAAAAATAGCAGAATCTTTAAGATTTTCTCTTCCTACAGTAGAGTTTTATTTTCTTCCCTATAACTAGACTCTGATAGGCCATGGAATATTGCTTCTCTTTTCCTTGTATCTTCGGCAATGACTAACAGAGGGTAGACACAAAAAGGGAACTCAGTAACTGACGGATGGCATTTTAGAAAATTAGTGCTTCTCCCAAGTGCCTACTTACCCCCATTTGTGGGGGGGGGGGAGAAAAGGACAAATACGCTACCTTTTACAACTCTCTATAAGTAACGAAAGGCTGCAGGTAAATAAGACACATCATTTTAGTCCAATAAAAGGAAGGTAGATCTTCCCCAGAAAGCATCAGGTAGATGGCTCTGTTGAGAAAACATTGGCTTTTGTCACCTCCTGGCTCCTACCTGGTAAGTCAGGAAGTGGAAGAAATGAAAATAGCCAACTAATAAGTTTCGGATTATATGGAAAGAGGCTAATTGGTCTTTCACCTTACTTTCCTTGTCATTCCTTCAGGGATTAGGTTAAGCCTCTGTATATGTTTCATCAGGGAGCCATCGGGATTATACCTCGCCTCTCTGTCTATCATGCTGACAGCACCTGTAATGTTGACTCGATTTTGATAAGCCCTACCACTTGTCACGCAACATCTTTTAGTCAAAACAGGTATATAATTTATGGTGCCCAAAGCAGTTGTTAGTGTAAAAGAATTAACTAGGAAGGAGGCATGTGCACTAGGACAGTCACTGAATCCTTAAGTGGCTATTCCAGCCTACTTTGTGGGGATTGGGTTTTTTCCTTTGCAGTTCCTGAGCAAAGGATAGACACAGTTGTCATTCAGCATGGTGTCATTTCCCACTTAGGAAAGAAAAACTTAAAAAAACAAAGACTACCTTAAGTTAAAAAACAAAAAAAAAAAAAAAAAAAATAGAGAGAGCTAAGGTTTGGCAGTTAGCCTGGGGAGTCAGCATCTAGGGAGATGCCTGTTGAGTGAAGGACAGGATGAGGGTGAGTTGCAGGGGTGGTGATAGATTTGGGGTATCAGGTGGAATGAGGCACAGTAGGAGTTGAGGCTGGTTAGGGTTGTCAGGATAACTACTCTCAGGATAGCTAGTAGGACACTTTCTCTGGAAGTTGCAGGCTAAGATGGAATAAGAAGCTTGAGTCAATCTCTGGGAGATATCAGGACAAGCATCTGTAGGGTTTTCTGTTTCCAAGGATGATCAAGCATAGCCAGTGTTTAGGCTCTGAGGTTCTGCAGGGTGGGACAGCATCTCCCAACTGACCCAGGTATTTAAGCTTGAATTATGTTCCCCCACCAAAAGATATATGGAAGTCTTGACTCCTGGCACCTGAGAAGGTGACCTTATTTGGAGATAAGGTCTTTCACAGAAGTAATCAAGTTAAAATGAGGTTCTTAGGGTAAACCCTAAATCAATGCGACTGGTGTCTTTATTATATTATCCCTTATATTAAAAAGGGGAAATCTGGGCACAGAAACTTGCACATAGAAAAATATCATGTAAAGATGAAGGTAGAGGTTAAGGTGATGTGAAAACAAGTCAAGGAACACCAAATATTATCAATGAACCTCTGGAAGGTAAGGGAGAGGCATGAAACAGATTCTCCCTCAAAACACCCAGAAGGAACCAATCTTGTGGCATCTTGATCTCAGACTTCTGGCTTCCAGAATGGTGAGAAAACAAATTTCTATTGTTTAAACCACCAGGTTTGTGGCACTTTGTTACAACAGGCTTAGGAACCTAATACACCAGGAAAGGTCAGCCACCCTCACCTGAATGAACCCATGGCTCTCAGGAAGTCACACTGGCCCAGCAGTTGCAATTCCACAAGGGAGATACGATGTTCTTCACTCAAACAGAAATTTGTAGAGTCTGTCTGCAAGAAGAATCGGTGGTATTCAGACTTGTTCTTTAACTAGCATTTGAGAGAGATTAAGTAATTCAGCCAAAGCCTACAGAGAATACATGGTGGTGGTGGGGCTAAGATCCAGCCCTCTTCTGTGAGGTACTCTATCTGAAAGTAATGCTCAATGATAATGTCAGGATGCACAGTAGGCTGTTAAGGGAGTTCTTCTAGGGATCGGTCTCCCAAACTTTTCAACCCTTACCCTTGAGATGTCTCTCACATCACTCTACATTCATCTCAGCTTTTTCAGGCTCTTTTGATCTCAAGACAAGAGAATTCTTCTAGGCACGAATCGTTTGTCAAACTTCCTCAGGAATGAAGCTTCTCACATAAGCAAATGTTCTAGGTTCCTTATACTCATCCTTAAAGTTGCTGTATTAATCTTCAAAAAATGTAACAAGTGGGATTATTTCTAAAATAGATCATGCAAGCTTAGACAGATATTCTTATTTCCTTAAGCACCATTTAAGTTATCACAATGGTTTAAGATCATTATTACTAATACCGATACACTCTGCTGTAACACAGAGAGGTTTTCTCTGTTTTTATGCCCCGAGCAATATCTAAACCGCTGTACTCTGTGAGGTTTTCAGTGAGAGAGTGTGGGAAAATATTGTAGTTATCCACTGCTGCATAATGAATGACCTCAAACTTAGTAGCTTAAAACCACAATTTATTATTTCTCTCAATTCTGTTCATCAGGAATTCAGGCAGAGCTCAACTGGGCAATTACTTTACATCACATAATGATGAGCAGGATCATTCATGCTGTTGCTTTTAGCTGAGAGCTTGGCTGTGGCTGGGACATCTAAGATGGCACATCATCCTCCGGAGCTCCTCGCCTTTTTGTACTTGTTAACAGCATGGTGGGCGGACTCCAAAAGTAAAGACACAAAGGCTGCCAGTCCTCTTAAGCTCTCTGGGGTCAAGCATTCCAGAATAATACTGCCACATTCTGTTATGCAAAGCAATTCCCAATGCCATCACAAGTTTAATGAGAAAGAGGGTGGTCTCCGATTTTTAGTGTGAGAAGTGACAAGCTTTATAAAAAAAAAAAAATAGAGGACTTCTGGCAATCATATTTCAAGATGGTGTAGATACCTCTAGGAACCCCTTCCTTTGCCAATGTGGAGATTAAAGTTACTGAGTACCATGTTTTAATAGCTATGTTGCCAGGTCTGATAGATATCTTTGGATCCTCAAATTTAGGCTTGTGGCCCAAGTGAGATCTATCTTTCTCTTTTTTTAAAGACTCTAAATCATCACACAAGGAAATTGAGGTGATAAAGACAAAATTCTTATTACCTAACTAGAAGTCTAGAACCCAAAAAAAGAACAAACCCCAAAAGTCTCCCTTGTTCCCAAGACCTGGAAGGGGATAGCAGCTGTAGGGAGACAAAACATTTCCCTTCCAACTACTTTTATTTCTGCTTCACATCTCCTTTGGAGGGAGTCATCACCTGTCACTTTTTTGTACAATGGTCATGTATGTTTTTAGTCAAATCTTACACATGTTTTTCATTTATGGTTTTGAATTTTCTGTGAGAAACTGGGAAATGACCTTATATAAAAACATTTTGAAATTTATTTTGGCTATTGGGATTATTTTGGTTTCTTCCTAGATTCTCATATATGTTCCACACTACTGTTCCTTTACATTGTGCTCATCTTTAGGATCAGTGGGACAGTTTTTGAAAAACACATATTTCTGGGTGCACATCAGTATCTTATTAGATTTCAGGGTTTGGGGAGATTGGGCCTAGCACTGAAGGGAAAGAGAAAAAAGCAAAGAAGGCAGAGGAAAGAGAGTGATTTTATTCTGAAGATATAGGAAGAGATCCATATTTTTTTTTCTGTATTTCAGAAGTTGGAGAGTGAAATACAGTAGTTGGTCAAAGTTTTGATGGAACAGGTCCCCAACCATGTATCAGATGTAAGTTCACAGAGGTGGGAAAAGCCCATGAAGAGGAAGTACTGATGTGCTGTAAGGCAGGTATAGCTGGAACCATGATAGGATTGACTTGGGAGTGGTCAAGGGTATGTACCGGAAAGGGAAAGAAGAAAATGTTTGGCTTAAAGAATAGGGTAATTATAGAGAACTGTTGCTTATTAAACAAACAAACAAACAAACAAAACAAAAACCAAGGTATGTGAACTGTGTTGGGGAGGCAGGCAACTTCCTCCAAGGTAATCTGTTTCGGACCACAGGAACAAGACTGAAGTTGGCACCAATGGTGCCAATTCCTCCTTGGTAATATCAAAATCAGGCTTAATCTCCCTCTAATGGCCTCTACTGCTGAAGCTGTTTATGTGGCAATTCTCAGGAGTGGTTTTATTCTCCCCTTTTCAGCATTTCCTGATCAACTGAGCTTCAGAACACCAGTTGGATCATGCTGAGGACATAAAAGATCTCCAGACCTAAATTCTGATGCCTCTCAAAGTAGCAAGAATCATTTCTTTGGTTAATAATATTTAACAGTCAGAGTAGAGTAGCTGGCCATTTTTGGTGAGGCAGAGATTGAAAAGAAGGGGATGAGCACAGATATGGAAGACTTGACATTGTAACCTGTTGATGTTGGTAACGGCCCATGAATTTAGAATGATAAAGACGAAGGCATCTCAGAAATTACTGATGAAGAAACTGAAGGCAAGAGAGTAGTTACTTCTTGATTCTTCAGAGAATTCACAATGGAATTAGAACAAGACCTCAGTACTCCTAGCTATGAGCCCAAGGCTTTTTCCTCTGCAATAGTCTCTTTGAACCTCAGCCACCATCATGTGTTTATAAAAAGCAGTTGAAATATTATGTTAGGGCAAGGGAGATGGAGGGAGTGTTTAGATTCCCATTTCACTAACTCAGTTTAACAGGGAGTCATCTTTGGCTTTATTTTAAGTTATAAAGTTGACCTAATTGCCTCTGTAGTTGTTTTCATAGATTTTAATCACCAGTGGTGGTAGCATGTTAATGTGAGGAACACCCATCTTTCAATTGTCTGAAGATATTCAGTAAGTGTGGAAAATGAACTTCTCTGAAATTCTCTTCTTTCTTGGTTGAAGAAGAGCTCGAGATTATGGATAGGTATATTTGGCATGTAGAATGTTACAAGCAAAGAGTTATACATGAGGCTGTGTATATTGAGAGGTGGTTTAGATATAGTTCATCTTATGCATTGAGTTTCTAAACCTAATTTCTAAATTCTAAATTTCCAAGCTATCACTAAAGTTTGTGTGCTGATTATAAGCTACATGCACCATCTGTGTTGGCTTGAGATATTTGGGAGGGCCTCACCAAGGAGGCAAGACTCAAATATCAAAGGTATAATAAAAAGAGTGAGGAATGTCCAGGGAGTTTTTGAAATAATGAGAGTATTTTGTCTTTTTTGCTAGATGGAGGATATATAGATGTTTGTTTTATTATGCTTTATAATCTATAGATACTTTATTCTTTTGTATCTACTCAATATTTTATCGCCCTCTCAAAATAAAACAAAACAGAAGGAATTTTCAGTGGGAAGAATAAGGGAAGTAGTTTATATGGGTCTATGAGCCAGCTATTTGAATAAAAGGTGAGGACCCTGAAGTGGGGAAAAAAGGGATTGAAGAGCAAAGTGAGAGACAAGACAGAGCAGGAACTAATAGGTGAGGAGGCATACTAGGTGTCAAGTACAAAGCATCTGAAAATGCCTTGTATATTTTGAGCTCTGAGCTGAGATGGTGAAATTTAATTGCAAGATAATGTTAAGTCAAGAGCAGCAGATTTTTAGCAACGAGTCAATAGTAAATATTCTAGCCTTTGCAGACCATACTGTCTGTGCTGTAACTGAACTCTACCTTTGTAAAGTGTAAGCAGCCACACAAAATATATAAACAAAAGGGTACATCTGTGCTCCAAAAAACTGTATTGATAAACACTAAAATTTGAATAATTTTTTACACCATAAATATTATTTTTAATTTTTTTCCAAATAGTTAAAATCACTTAGCTCATAGGAAGTACAAAAACAGGGTCAGATTTGGCCCACGAGTTGTAGTTTTTCTACCCCTAAGTTAAGTGACTATGATGCAATAAAGTAGTGAAACTGAGTGTATAGTTTGAAATATTAATTTTATCTACATTAACTTCTTCTCTCCATCTTTCTAATTACTAGACTCTCCTTTAAGATTCAGCTTAATTTAGGTGCCTGGGTGGCTCAGTCAGTTGGGTGTCTGCCTTCAGCTTGTGTCATGATCGCGGGGTCCTAGCATCCAATCCGGTGCTGGGCTTCTTGCTCTCCCTCTGCCCCTCCCCCCGCTCATGTGAGAGTGCAGCGTGGATACGCTCTCTCTCAAATAAATAAATTAAAAATATATTTTTTTTAAAAGATTCAGCTTAATTTTTTAAAAAGATTTTATATATTTATTTGACAGAGAAGAGATCACAAGTAGGCAGAGAGGCAGGCAGAGAGAGAGGGAAGCAGGCTCTCTTCCAAGCAGAGAGCCCGATGCCGGACTCAATCGCAGGACCCCGAGATTATGACCGGAGCCGAAAGCAGCGGCTTAACCCACTGAGCCACCCAGGGGCCTTCAGCTTAATTTTTTGACTTGATTCTTTTAGAGAAATTTCAGATTTTCGACAAAATTGAGAAGGAGGTACAAAGATTTCCCTTATAACCTCTGCCCCTACATATGCATAGCCTTTCCCATTGTTAACCTCACTCACCGGGGTGGTATTCTTTTTGTAATCACGGATGAAGCTACACTGACATATCATAATCACCCAAAGTCCATAGTTTACCATCAGAGTCACTCCTGTTATATACTCTGTGGATCTGGATAAATGTATAATGATATAAATCCATCACTGTAATATCATACAGAGTAGTTTTACTGCCCTAAAAATCCTCTATGCTCTATTCCTCTCTTTTACCTGCCACCCTTTGCAATCACTGATCTTTTTATTATTTCCAAAGTTTTGCTTTTTAAAGAATGTCATATAGTTGAAATCATACAGTATGTAGCCTTTTCTGATAGGCTGCTTTCTCTTAATAATATGTATTTAAGGTTCCTCCATGTTTTCTCATGGCTTGATAGCTTATCCTGTTTTAATGCTGGATAATATTCCATTGTCTGGATGTCCCACAGTTTATTTATCCATTGACCTACTAAAGGGCATCTTGGTTGCTCCCAAATTTGGGCAGTTGTGAATAAAGCTGCTACAACCATCTATGTGCAGGTTTTTATGTGGATGTTAAATTTTCAACTCCTTTGGGTAAATAAAAAGCATCACCATTGCTGGATCATATGGGAAGAGTTTGGTTTTGTAAGAAACCACCAAGCCAAACTGTCTTCCAGAATGGATATAACATTTTACATTCCCACCAGCAATGAATGAGAGTCCCCTCAACATCCTCCCCAGAATTTGGTGTTCAGATTTTGGTCCTTCTAATAGCTGTGAAGTGGTGTCCTATTGTTGTTTTACTTTACATTTCCCTGATGGCATAGGATTTAGAGAAACTTTTCATATGCTATTTGTCATCTATATGTCTTTTTGGGTGAGGAGTCTGCTAAAGTCTTGCTCATTTTTTGATTGGGTTGTTTGTTTTCTTATTGTTAGCTTTTAAGAGTTCTTTGCACATTTTGGAGAACAGTCCTTTATCTGATGTGTTTTACAAATATTTTCTCCAATTTGCAAATATTTTTGTCCAATGATATTGAGATTGCCTTTCAGAGAGCAGAAGTTTTTAATTTTAATGAGGACCCTCTTATCAATTATTTATTTTATGGATCATGTCTTTTGGTGTTTTATCTAGAAAGGCATCACTGTACACACCCAAGGTCATCTAGGTTTTCTCCTGTGTTAACTTCTAGTTTTATAGTTTTGCATTTCATATAAACCTAAGGCTTATGGTCCACTTTGAGTTAATTTTTGTGAAGGAGTAGGGTCTGTGTCTAGATTACTTTTTTTTTTTTTTGCATGTGCATGTCCAGTTTTTCAACAAGCACCACTTGCTGAAAAACTATTTTTGCTCTGTTGTATTGGCTTTGCTTCTTTGTCAAGATCAGTTGACTGTATTTATGGGGGTCTATTTCTAGGATCTTCATTCTGTTCCACTGATCTATTTGCCTATTCATTTACCAATATCACACTGTCTTGATTACTGTAGCTTTATAGGAAGCCTTGAAGTTAGGTAGTGTCGTCCCTCCAACTTTCTTCTTCAAGATTGTGCAGACTATTCTGAGTCTTTTACATCTCATATAAACTTTCCAAATCAATTTGTTAATATATGTTGAATAACTTACTTGGATTTTAAGACCGCATTGAAACTATAGATCAAATTGGGAAGAAATGACATCTTGACAACCTTGAGTCTATTCATCAACACAAAATATCTCTCAATCTCTTTAATTCTTTGATTTCATTCATCAGAATTTTATAGTTTTCCTCATATAGGTCTTGCATATATTTTGTTAGATTTGTATCTAAATATTTCATTTTTGAGGATAATAGAAATATAAATTAATATAAATATAAGTATTTTTAATTTCAAATTCCACTTGCTCTTTATTGGCATATAGGAAAGTAATTGACTTTTGTATATTAACCTTGTATCCTGCAAGGATAATTACTATTTGTTATAATTGCTTATTAGTTCCAGGAGAGGTTTTTTTGGTTGATTCTTTCAGATTTCTACATAGACCATCATGTTATCTGTGAATAAGGACAGTTTTATATCTTCCCTCTTCCATCCCAATCTGTATGGCATTTATTTTATTTTCTTGACTTACCACATTAGCAAGGACTTTCAGGACAATGTTGAAAAGGGGTGATGAGAGAGAACATCCTTGCCTTGTACCTGATCTTAGTTGGAAAGCTTCAAGTTTCTCACCATTAAGTGTGATGGTAACTGTAGGTTTTTTGTAGATAGTCTTTAACAAGTTGAGAAAGTTTCCATCTATTCCTAATTTGCTGAGAGTTTTTTATCATGAATGAGTTTGGATCAGTTCAATGTTTACTTTTCTCCAACACACCATGATCTTTCCTTAGGAACAAATAAATCCCAACTAATTGTGTGTGTATGTGTCTGTCTGTTTTCATTCAATGCTTATAGCCTTGTGACATATCTTAGTATTGAGACCTAGACAAAGTGTTATCCTTTCTTATTTCCCTCAAAGTGCCTAGCACAGTGCTTAATACGTAGCCTGTGGTCTATAACTGTTTGATTTAATGCATGAAAGAATAAATAAAATTGGAATTCATCCTGAAGTTATCAAATTAATTCTTCCTTAATGGTTGAGTACAAAGTGTACCAGAATTATACTAAACTTATAAGTTAATCAATATAAATTATAGGAGTTCACACTTAATACAAATTAACAGCATTTAGAATGTAGGTGAGTTCATTTTATAGTGATACTTGCAAATAAAACAGATCTACGTTCGAATTACAGTCCAATTAATCACATCCTATGTATCATTCAGTGTCCTGTCAGAAAAAATAACCAAGCCATTCTATGTATTCCAAACAGAGAAAAACAGTGTAGAAATATAGTTTGCAGGCTTTCTGCTATGACAGTAGGGAAGAGAGTATATGAAAGCAAATGGGAACTGAGGGATAAGAGATACTCATGGCAGAGTTCACCCTGTGACTCCTCAGCATCCAGATACACCCCCTTCTGCTGTAGTCAAATATTTGTATAATGGTAATAAAATCGTCTTGCTTCCACCTTCCACCTAAGAGACTAACCCTCATACTAATAAAGGTATGCATACCCTCTCCTAAAAAGCAGAGACACCAAATCCTATCTATGTCTACGTTTCGGTAACGTTAAACTAGCCAGAATTCCATCTGTATATTCTATAACCTGAAGATTAAATTCCCACAATTAACCATCACCAACTCTCCTTATATCAAGCTACAGAGGAAAGAGAGAGTAGAAAACTGACTGACACATACAAATATGTGCATAAAAAAGGAAATAGGTGTGCTCTTATTGATCTCAATTCTGAAAATGAACATGGGTCTGTAGTTGATATTTATAACTTCTTATCTTACAGTCCATTCATCCCTTTGCCTTTGCCCCCAGCCAGCATCTCAGTTTGTTACATTTCTTCCTCTGGTGGAAAACCCATATTTCATTTCCATAAGTCTTTATCTTTAGTAGTCCTGATTTTATTGGGCTGCTGTCGTTTTCATTTATTATTGAACTTAGATGTAGTAAGAGATGCCTAATGCATAGGAATACATTGTCAGTACTAGAATCCCTGGAATCACAACCCCCCACCCCATCTCCACTTGGCACAGGGTAATCAACTCTGTGTTCCAGGGTCCCTCTCCCCCTGTTTTCCCCTGCTATCCCAACATGTGATAGGTTACTTTTCTTCCCTAATTAAACATTTTGAGCTGCGAGTCATTTGTAATGATTTATGGCAGCTGTGCTTTTGCCAATCTTACACAGTATTTTTCTTATTATTTAATTGTTTTAGCAGTGCTTCAGCCATTAGTTTCTGAGTTCTGAAAACAGGAAACAGAAGTCTTCTATTATAGACGCCTGCCTAATTAGCTCAGAGGCTGTCTAATGGGGGCTATTACAAATGCAAATGAGGTGTGATCAAACAGTGAAAAGTTTGGTCCTGACAGAATATACTAATGCATTTCCACCCCCTTCAAAATATACCACAATCCTGAATGTAGATTTCTCCCTTCCTTACCATGTGAAATAGCTTTTAAAAAAAAAATTTGTTTATTTTTTTCAGCATAACAGTATTCATTGTTTTTGCACCACACCCAGTGCTCCATGCAATCCGTGCCCTCTCTAATACCCACCACCTGGTTCCCCCAACCTCCCACCCCCCACCCCTTCAAAACCCTCAGACTGAGGTGAACCATGAGAGACTATGGACTCTGAAATAGCTTTTTTTGTGGTGATTGGATTCTTTCTTCCTCACTGGGCAGGGCTAGAGTTTAAGAAAAGTACTTAGGGAAATCATTTTTATTTCCCACCCCTCAGTCTAAGGCAGTAGTTCTCAAACTTTAGTATGCCTCAGAATAACCTGGAGGGCTTATTAAAACAGATTCCTGAGACCACTCCCTGATTTTCAATTTGGTAGGTCTGGTAAGGGATCTAGGAACTTGCATTTCTAACCGGTTGCTAGAGAATGCCAGAGTCATGTAGTATTTGTCCTTTTGTGACTTTGTGATGTCCTCAGCTTCATCCACATTGCCACATACTATAGGATTTCCTTCTTTCTTAAGGCTGCATCCTCCCATGATATTCCACTGGATATGTTATACCACATTTTCTTTATGTATTCTTCTGTTGATAGACATTTGAGGTTGTTTCCACTTCTCTGCTATTGTGAATAATGCTTCAAGCAATGAATGTGGAAGTGCTAAGATCTCTTCAAGATCCTGATTTCAATTCTTTTGGATACTCAGAAGCATGATTCCTGGGGTCATGTGGTAGTTCAGTTGTTACTTTAGGGGGGAGCCTCCGTACTGTTTTCCATAGTGACTGTACAATTTTGCATTCCCAAGTGTTCCAATTTCTGCATCTCCTTACCAACACTTATTGTCTTTTGTCTTTTTGATAATAGCCATTCTAATAGGTGGGAGGTGATATCTCATATATTAAGATGTCCATACTACCCGAAGTGCTCTGTAGATTCAATGCTTGTGTTATCAAAATCCCAAAAGTATTTCCTAAAGACATGGAAAAAGTTAATTGTGTAGGAGTGCTTGGGTGGCTCAGTTGGTGAAGTGTCTGCCTTCAGCTCAGGTCATGATCCCAGGGTCCTGGGCTCAAGCCCCACGTGAGGCTCCCTGCTCAGGGGGAGCCTACTTCTCCCTTTCCTCCCTATTTGTGCTCTCTCTTGTATCATTACCTCTCTCTCTCTCTCTCTCTCTCTCTCTCAAATAAATAAATAAAAATAAAATCTTTAAAAAAATAACTATAAAATTCATATGGAACCACAAAAGTCTGAGTAGCCAAAACAATCTTGAAAAAGAAGAATAAACCTGGATTCAGGAATAAAGAATATTTTGAAATCAAGAATAAACTTCTTGATTTCAAAATATACCACAAAGCTATAGTAATTAAAGCAGAATGGTACTGACATGAAGATAGACATATATATCAATAGAAGAGAATAGAGAGTCGAGAAATGCATATATATATGGTCAACTGATGTTCAACAATGGTGCCAAGAATACACAATGGGGAAAAGATAGTCTCTTCAACAAACAATGGTGGGAAAACAGGTTATCCACTTGTAAAAGAATGAGATTAGACCTGTTAATCAATAAAATGAAAAGACAATCTGAAGAATGGGAGAAAATATGTAAGAAGCTCCTATGACTCAACAGCAAAAAAAGCTAATAACCTGATTTAGAAATGGGCTAAAGACTTTAGTGGACATTTCTCTAAAGGAGACATAAAGTGGCTAAAAGGTTATGAAAAGATGGCCAACATTGCTAATCACCAAAGAAATGTAACCCAAAGCCGCAATAAGATGTCACATCACATCTATTGGGATGACTTTTTCTTAATTAGCAATGAGAACGGCTTAGTTAAACCAAGTGTTGACTCATCTGAACAGCTTTTCTGACCCTCTGTCAACCCAAATCAGGGTTACGTGCACATTCTCTAAGATTATATTATTGTCCTGTGACCTGGCACATCATGGTGGATCTAGGTTTTGTGGAGTCTGAAGCTTATATAATTTGAGGAATCTTTGTTATAAGAAATAATTTTAAGAATTAGTATAAAATTGAGTGAAGATCCCTGAATTTTCTCGGTTAATTTGCCCTTACACCACCTTATCAGTTCTGGATATGTTCCTCACTAGATAGTGAGTTCTTTGTGGACTAGGATTGAATCTTATTTGTCTCTGTGGTCCCATAACCTATGGTCCCCTGCCCTCATCTTGCTCCTCGCAGTGACCAAGGAGTTCCACTGCTTCTCTTTCTTCTTTCCTCTGTCTACTCATAGCTCAGGGCCTGATTATATTTGTACTCTTGAAAGAAAAGGATCTGAACAGGGCACTCTGCCCTGGTAGTCCTTCTACTACTCTCTATGGAAGCAGGTAGAAAGAGGAGGAAGAGGCCACGCTGGTGGCATTGTGCATGAGGGACATACAGCCTGTGGGACTTAGCCCAAGACCCTGAAGGAGGACATCAGCAATTAGTGTTCCACATGTTGGCCTCACAAAACAGTGTTCTCCAGATTTGACAAGCTATAGTCAAGTGCTTTGTTTTCATCTCTTCATTGGTGTGTTAATGAAAAAGAAGCATCCTATTGATTGTAATTCTTAATGCTGCTGTTCACGCCTCACCCAGTGGACTTGAATATTCTGAGAAGGGCTCCAGCTTGAAGGTGCCCTGGCTGCCAGCCACCCCTCTCCAGGTCTCCTCGCCTCTGGCTGCTCCTTTGTGGCTAGAATGCAAAATGAGGGAGAGGCAGTGTGGGCCACAGTCTGCAGGTAGTTGGGGTGCTCTCACAGAAACCCTGAACACCTCAATGGCTCCCAAGAAGTAATCTGCTTTCCTTACTTCTCCCCTCAGTCTCCACCTCCAGAGTCTGGGCTCCTTCACTCTGACTCATGCTGAAGATCCTGCTTCTCTCGTCAAACTGGTAGCTGGCCAGGGAGAGATTTCTCTTCTCTCCTGCCAATCATATCTCACAGAGAACCGGAGTTATGCTTTTAAGCAAAGGATTCCAAATCTCTCTGTCCTCACTGCTTCTTAACTATTCTGGATGGTTCATGGGCTGCCAAGCCTATCGCAAAGGAAAAAGGAGCATGACAGACATTGAGGGCATTTCCGTCACCACCACAACCATGGTGCTTGTTCCAGAATAAAGGACCGCAGGTGCCCTTGCTCCTGGATCACTTTTCTTGCCTGCCATGTGGTCTCTTGTCACTGGTTGCTCATCTTGCCACTTTTTCAATTCAGATGACCCTGATAGAACGTTATCCTTTAATTAGACAATTAGCACATCTTCACCGAACAGGATTTGTCCTTGTTGGGCTGGGGAAAGAAACTGCACATCATGGGGAAAAGAGGAAACACCAAGGCAATGTGTGGAAGTGCAAAGAGAACTGGTTTGGCCTTTGTCAAGGGGCAGTGGTGGCACAGTCGGCAGCTCTCAGAGCTACCCTTCCCGGGCAGTGGCCGAGATCCGGTTCTTAACAGTTTGCAAACATACAGTGGTACTTGGGTTATTGAGGGATGACAGGCTGGACTGCTCCTTGGTGAGCTTATACTTCTGCCTCTCCTTTCCTTCGCCTCTTCAGGCTTTATAACACTGGCCATCATTCACGCTAGATTTCTTCTGTACTCATCCCAACACTAAATCCTCTCCCTGCTGGACTGGTCCTGTATTGCTCAACTTCCCTAGTTCTTCTCGCTGGGCAGACACTGTCCTTAGCCGACAACCCCAGAGGTGTCAGAATACAGCTCCAAGGCGAGGCATAATCATAGCATAGAGACCCCCCACCTGCGTGGCCCCATGGGCTTCAGGGATGCTGACAATTACAGACCCTCAAAGACCAGGGGACTATTCTTTCTGAAATGCTTCCAGGGTGAAAAAGACTAGTTTGGCACCTCTGTCTGGGGCTTTAAGAGTTATTTTTGTCCTTGAAGTCTAATAGCGGGTTATTGGTAATTATAGGAAAAAAAAAATGGAGTGAAAATAAGGGGTTTTTGAGGTTTTTTTTTTTTTCTGGTTCCAGTATTACTTTTTGAATTTCCTATTCAGTTAGATACAACTCCTGAGATCATGACCTCTATGATTATAGCAGAAAAAGGCCTCCATCATCCATGAGCCTATGATTTCTACTTTGTTTCTATCGCTCTAACTGGCATAATTTCTCTGGACACTGCAGAGAAAGGATGTTACCTAAATGCTTGTTTTGCAGGGTGCCATTTCCATGCATCAAGCTCACTTGCAGTTAAGGGCGCACGGGGACCCAGAAGATCTCTCTTCATTGGTGTTTTATTCAGAGCACTCGGAATGCTTGTTCTGTCCGATGCTTTCAGTGGCTCCCTACTGCCAACAGATTGAAAGCTCCCTCCTTAGCTGGGCCTTCCATTGCTTCCGCAGGTGACTTGCACACCCTCTCTCAGTCACTCTGTCTCATTCATTCATTCATTCATTCTCCATTCATCCTAAACACAGATTCACTACCTCTTCTCATGTTGCAGAAGCTGTCCTTGGCTCTGGGGCTATGAAGAAAAATAAACAACACCTTCTTCTGCTCTCAAAGGTCTAATAATGCCGAAGAAGACAAGAATGTAAGTTAAAACCACAAGAAGCACTGTCTGTGACAGTGAGGTAGATGTCTGTTTAGAGCTGAGCAGGAGCACAGAGAGGGATGAGGAGCCCTGTCTCCCTCGGGAATAAGACTGGAGGAGAACCCAAGAGGTTTCACAGAGAAAGTGGCTCCACCCTGTTATCACACACGTTTTGGGAAGCCATTTCAACTGGAAGCAGTATCCTGAGGAAAGCCAGAGGAATACCGACCAGAGAGTACTCAGGGAACTCTAAGCCAAAAATAGGTGACCAGAAAAAGGCTGGAAGGGAGGTGATGTCCTGAGTATATAGAGCAACATGCAGACTGTAGGAGACATTAATGGATGCTGTGTTGTGTATGCGTGTGTGTGTGTGTGTGTGTGTGTGTGTGTGTGTTAAAGCCTATACTTGGGTAACAGTGTCTTGGGTGCCTAAAGGAGTAGCACAGTGATAAAGAATCCTTTAAACATGAAAAATATGAATAGCTTAGAAGATAGACAGCTAATTGACTTAATCATGAACTGTGCAGTCCAAAACTTTCTGGCTCAATAGTCTCTTCCATGTATACAGTACAACATCAGACGTTCCTGCAAAGGTCACTAGTTATTTCTGAGAGTCCCTGGGGAGTGATTCACGCACTAGCAGGACTGTCTCTCACCTCAGGGTCACCACCACATGACTCCTACCCGTCTTCACTTTTCCTGCTCTGATGTCCTTGGATGTGTCCACGCCCACTGTCCTGTGGAGACACCAGCTTCAAGGGGTCTGGAGCTTCAGGCTTTGGTGAGGCCAATGGAAAAGGGCCTGACTTGCAGGAAGGAAAGACCTGCCTCCAGGTCTGGGCTACACAAATCCCAAAGTATCCGAGCTGGAAACAGAGGCTCACAGAGCTCGTCACAGCTGAGAAGGTGCACCACCCTCTGCCCCTCCCTGGAGCCCAGTAACCAGCGCTGGGTTCACATCAGGGGCAGAAGCTCTTTCTCTCCTCCCTCTCTCTCTCTCTGCTTCCTCCCCACCCAATGCCTTGTGTTTTTTGTAGTTAAATACAAGTGCTTCCAATTTGCTGCTTATTCTGACTGCAGTAAACACATATTGTTATAGACACGAAAGGCCCATCTGTGCACTGGGAGCAAGGGATTTGAGCTCAGGAACTAACTGAAATCAGAAAATACTAGAAGAAGGCACAGAAATTCAAGTTGTAAAACCAGGATATAATTCTTGAAAAAAGAAGGAGAGATAATGTGGGAATGGTAGGAATCAGCTCAAAATGTATTAATTAATATCAACTTTGGTAATTAAAGAGACATGCAAATGCATATCTGGCAAGATATTAGAAATAAAACCCATAATTTTTAATTATAAATAACTATAGAATGTATAAGCAAACAGATTGTACCTGCAGAGTCGAATGTATGAGCAAATAGATTGTACCTGCAGAGTCGAAGGCAGAAAACCAGGATAGCAGCGAGAATGCCCAGACAAAAGGAAACTCACAAGAAGATGGAATGAGTAGGGCAAGGTGCATGTTATGCCAATAATTACCAGTGCCTTAACATCCAATATTAAAATTGATGACTTTCATATTGGGATAATGATATACCTCAGAGAAAGAATCACCTAAATAAGATGGCAAAGGAAAAAAAGTTAGAAATAAAGGGATAGGTAAAGAGAAGACAGGAAAACACAAAAAAGAAAATTAGTCCCAGAAATATTAATAGAAGTTTATGTAAACTTATAGTAAAAAGCATTAAATAAAGGTCAAAAAGGGTCTATTGGTTATGAAAATAGTACTTTAAAAGGCATTAACATAGTGTGACAACTGTTGTACTAGAATCTTCTCTTGAATTCAGCTTGTCTCTGAAGGGGAGGAGAGAAATGGTACAGTAAATATTGGAGATATTTGTCAAGGGAAGTTTAAAATATATAGTTTATTGAATTCTTTTCTTGAAAAACAGTTTTCATATAGAACACTCAGAAAATAAAGAAAAGTAGTACAGAAGAAATCAATGTTTCCTATAATCTCAGAAGCCAAGGGCAGCTGCTCCTTTAAGAGACATTTTCCCTCTTCGAGAGCTGTGGTCTTGGGGAAAACTTGCCCCCTATAAGGTCTAGGGCTTGTGGGGGCAGTAAGAAAGGAGAGTGTAAATATCCAAAGGGAGAGGAGACGAGTGGGGAGCTGGGTCACTGTTCTTCTCCTTTTCCCTTACCTAGACCCTCATATCTAGAAACTCAAGGATTTTGCTGCCCACTTCTTTCTTTTCCCCTGGAGCGCCTAATCTGACTGGGAAGGGCACATGAATTCTGTGAGGAGAGGAGAATGGGAAAAAGTAAGCACTGTGGTGCACAGCAGTCTTATTTTATTTTTTAAATAACAATAAGTTCTGATTTTAAAAAAAGCAGGGAACATATAAAGCTATCTGAGAAAAGAAGTCTGGGAAAGTAGCGATGCCAAGGGGGAAGGAGAACAGGAAAAGGGAAAAACCTGAGGCCGCTCTAGTAACTTTCTGTCCCAGGCCTTAGAGAAAAAGGAGAAGGAAGAGAAGAGGGCGGAGAAGGGAAGAAGGAATGTAGCTAAAGATGGGCTTCTTGGGGCGAAGAGGACGGAAGACCTAAACGGAGGAAAGAACTGTGGACACGGAGCTTGGCTGTCAAAGAAGCAAGACCAGTTCCTGGGAGGAAGAAACAGTTGGCTAAGTAGTTCATGTTGGCCAGGTGGCGTGCTGCCCCAAAGGTAGCTTAAAAATCGTCTTGCTTGATTTTAGTGACTTCCACATTTGGTTAGCACGGGTCAATTCCCAGACCAAGAGTACTTTACTCAGAGGTCTTGGTGGCCCCCAGAGACCAGAGAAAGGGAGACTATGCTGAGTGGAGGGGAGGCATTGCATTCCATAAAAAATAAGGCAAATGTGAGTTTTTACGCCGATGCAAGCTCTTTCCAGCTAGAGATCAACAAATATGGAGGAAAGGGGGCTTTCGAATTTATAGATTTTGTGCCAGCAATCGTCTTAGAATAACAAATCAGTACTGTTCCTTTATGAATCTGGGATTGAGAAGAGCAAGTACAGAGGTAGGAAATGTGGTAGGTGGGAAATATGGCTTAAATGTGCTTTCGGCTGTGTCTTCCAGATAATTATAAGGGAGCCTGCTTCTCCCCCACCCATGCCTGTCATCCTCAGTATTAAATTATGATGATGATGATGATTACTGGTAATTATGCCTTTCATGTATTTGGCATTTTCTACTTTCTAAAGTACTTGCACATGGATCCCTTCACCGTGAGCCTAGGAGACAGGAAGGGCAAGCATCTCTCTACCTGTCTGAGATGAAGAGTGAGGCTGCTGTTTTCTTGCCCTAGGTTGCACATCTTGTTAGGGACCCCGGGCATTTAATGGTCTCTAGCTCTCTCTCAACCAAATATTTGGTTCACTAGAAGGCTAGTTATTTCTTTCCACTTTTGAGGACATATATATGGGTACATATATTCCATACATCAAAAATTGAGTTGTTATACTTTAAGTATATAGCTCTTAAGTTTAGAGTGTATCTCTCTATAAGATATCTCTTATACCTGTATCTATCTTATATCTAGAGTGTATCTCTCTACAACTATATCTATCTCTGTGTCTGTCTGTCTCCTGCACACACACACACACACACACATGCACACACACACACAGACTGAGATCCATATTCCGTTGTTCACTTATGGATTTCAAAGCATTTTCCAAATAACAAGACATTATCTCCTTTGTCAGTTATGATGGCTGGAAGTGTTGGCAGGCTTGTCTCAGCTCTCTGCTTCTTCTATGGATTACGGAGAGAAATCCAGGGATAGAACTGGTATCTGCATTACATTTAGGAAACCGGATATAGAAGTGTGTGCATGCAAGGTACCACCTGCCTCGCACCTTGGCCAACTGCTGCTCACTCTCCATGATCTGGAGCTAATCCCGAGGATTAAGTGAGCATCTGCTCCCTTTGCTGACAGCTGGGTGGGGCTGAGCCATAAACAGAGGGGGCGGATCAGGCTAAGGCAAACCAGCCAGTGTGGAGAGGGCTGGGCTTCCCTGAGAGCCTTGGAGACTTGACCCTGACTGCTCTTGACCCTGCCCTCCTGCACCAGGTTCCATTCTGCCCACCTCTCAGCCTGGAAATTGTGCAGGGTGGTGAAGAGCCAGAGTCAGACTGTCGGAGTTGGTACCTGCTCTGTGGCTCTGTGTGTACAATGTGACCTTGGGCGGACAGCCGGCTGTGGATAAGAGCCTCAGTTCCCTTATCCATGGGAGGGGACCATGGCAGTAATCCACTCCTGAGTCACAGTGCAGATGAGGTGAGACGTTCCCCTTACAAAGCCTTAGCTGTAGTCACTGCTGGGATGCACAGCATCCTGCTGCTCCTTTCTCCCTCTCCTTTTTTTCCTTGCTCATCCTTTCAGCTCAAGTGCCACCTCCCAGTATTCTAGTACACACGGATGCTCCTTATCCTCTGCGACATCTTACCTGGACTAGTTCTTTGGCATTCACCTTGTTAGGGTCATGCATTTATTTTTCTCTATTTCATGGATCTGAGTCTGTGAGTTCCTCCTGGGGAGAGTCTGTTTCAGATCTTAGTTTTCTGTAGAAACACACACACGCACGCATGCACGCACACACACACACCCTGTGTGGCAAGGAAGGGAGGGGAAGGACAAAAGAGAAATGAATGAAGACACAGTCTTTGTTTTAATCATCTCCAATGTTAGTTTTCTGCCCACACTTCCCCCTCCTTAGACAAAGCAGTCTTGGGGAGCTACACCTAACAGCACAAACTCAGCAGAAAGTCACTCGAGAGTAGAAAAAGCCCAGTTTTGTGATGAGACCAAGTAATGGAGGCAAAGCCAAAACCCCTCAGTCCTTTGGAGGCAGGGGGATTCTCATCTCCCCTTCCAGGCATGGAAAATGTAAGACTGCATCTTGACCACTTTCCTGTGATGGAGTCTCTTCTCCCTATAGATTCTACCTCTTCTTGAGATTCCTCCTAGAGATGGGAGACAGGCAGAGGACACATTGAAAGGTTGGGTTTGTTAAAGGGATGACAGTGTCTGAAGTTAGGGGAGGAGTTGAGAAGCACCACCAACTGGGTCCTAGGTACCAGCAAGAGCACTGGCCTGGCTCCTAGGCATTGGCTCTGGCTCAGGAGGCTACAGATCCCCATGGACCTAGGCAAGTGGCTTCCCCTCCTTGGTTTCAGCGCTTCATCTGGAAAAGGTAATCACGTAGGGTCCCCTCTAGCTCTGACATTAGGTAGCTTGCCACAGCCCCTACAGCCATCACTGCCTCCTCACAGCAGTTGGTATTTAAAATAATGGTGGTGAGTCATCTCAAAGCGATGACAAAAGAAGGTTGTTCTGATTTATTCCTCACAGTGCCTCCACATTCTGGAATCCTGAGAGCTAAGAGAGTCTGCAGAGCTGAACCTTCCAGATACCTGAACTTTATTGACTTTTCAACATTCAAATTGAACTTTGTTCTTAAGTTAAAAAAAAAAAATTAAACATATTTTCTTGGGCTTTTTTCATCCTATTTAATATTTTGTTCTACTTATATTTTATCTTCAGGAAAGAGGAGGGGGAGAACACCTTGCACTTCTCTGGATGACCTTGCTCCTCATTCTGAGCATGAATGCTGCTAGTGAAGGCAAACCCTCGGGAGCCCCTGAGCTCTGCCATGGGATTGAAATTTTCTCCCCACTGACCTTCTCCAGAGTCTTTCCTCACTCCCTTCAGTCTCTGATGGGGTCACTGGGCAGAAAAGAGAAGGGACATAGTTTTCATATGTGGAGTGTCAGGCCAGAGCCGGACAGGAATTTCCTCAAGGTTAAGAAGCTGGTCAGTGGTGCTGCTGGAGGAGAGCAAGCTCCTTTGCTTGTGAGCCAGTCTTGGAGGGCTCCAGATGCCAGCATGCCTAATTTGCAATCCTGTATTTCCTTTTCAGAGGGTCTTAAGCCATCCAATTTAAGTTTCAAGGCTGACTCCTTATTGACTTGATTAATAGTGTTGCCAGTGAAGACTACCCCATCCTAGAACACACTGTATATCATATTTTCAAACTTCTCAGTCTAGAGAGATTCTTTGGTGGGGTAAATAAATTAAAAACAGAAACAAAAACAAAATAAAATGAAAACGCAATCACCTACTATAGCGACCTACGATCCTGTTCCCGCTTGTGTAACTGGAAGATACCTGGCCAGAATCATATATAAGCAGTTTCATTTTTCCTTTTTCCTCCACTCGCCTTCCCTCCATCCCTTCTCTTTATCGTTCTTCCTTTTTTCACTTCTTACCTCCCTTCTTCTCTTCTTCCTCCTTTCTCTCTCCTTCCCACTCTTTTTTTTCTTTTCTTCCTTGTTGCAGAGACTGTAATAGCATGACGTTAATACCTGGTATATATTCATCTGTGATGCTGCTCTTACACTACTCTCTGCAGTCCAGAGACTACTTACTTCCTCATAGTCCTTTGTTGGCAGTATCAGTACTCACCATCCATGGTAGAGAGTGAGAACTTGGTTGCCACCATGTGGTCCAAGAGCCAGGCTTAGCCCAAAGTGCAAGAGAGAGGTGGCCTCTTAAGATTGTAAAAGAGGCAAAACTTATATCCTGAAATGATGGTATCTTCCTCAGGAAAATAGGATCTTCTATGTACCATGTATCCCTTTTTATCCAACTCATGTGAAAAGAAAAGTATATACTTGGAATATGTGATCATAGGTTGTGGTAGATTTATAGTGTTTCAATTTAGCTAGGTTGAATTCCATTTCCTGCATGTTACTGGTTAGGGTGTGCCATAAGGAGATTCTTATGGGAGATGTGTTGGGCCAAAGGGAAAGAGAAATCATTTAGTATCTCATATACTTGGTCATTCTCTGTTGACTCTCCTGTGGTTCTGAACAATTGCTGGATCTGCAAATGATCCACCTTCCCTGGAGTCCTGGGCCAGCTATATACGTTCATTTTCGAGACAAAGTGTCCTGGCCTCTGTAGGATACTCTCAAGGTCAGAGCCAATAAGAACTTACAAATTTCAGAACATCCTCCTGGGTTCCAGCACATACTAGTGCATTCCAGCTTATTCCCGCTGTCGATCACTACACCATCATATAGCCAGCAGGGACCTTGATTGTCTTTCCTTTTCACAAGACACCATACCGGCCCATCACATGGTAGTATTATGCTGATTGGATGGATCTAGCAGTCAAGAAGTAGCAAGTTGTCTATAGATCCTGGTAAGACACCTATATGCTAGGGGATGGGAAATAAATCCTACAAAAATTCACGGGCCTCTTGCCATGATGAAATTTCTGTGTCCAGTGGTCTAGATATGTTAAAAGAGTTTTTCCACAGCGGAAGGGCTGGTTGCTGTATCTGATCCCTTGTACCACTGAGAAAGAGGTACAGTGCCTAGGAGAACTCTTTGGATTTTTGAGACAATATATACCTCATTTGGGTGTGCTTCTCCAACTCATTTTCCGAATGACATGAAAATGCTAATTTTGAGTGGGGCTCAGATAAGAGACAGCTCTCCAACAGGTCCAGACTATCATACAAGCTGTTCTGATACTTGGAAGTGTCAATGGCAGATACAGATACAGTCTCTGGCAAGCCCTTGCAGCTGAGTCACAGAATAGATTTAGATTCTGGAGTAAAACTACTTTATCTCTTCATACAATTATTATTCTGTTGAGAGACAGCTTTGGCTGCTACTGGACCTTGGTAGAGAAACACTGGACCATAGGTCAAGTTACTGTGTGACCTAAGCAGCCCATCACAAATTAGTGTTGTATGATCCACCAGTCCATGAAGTTGAGCATGGAGAGGTGCTCTCCATTATCAGATGGAAGTGATACATATGAGATTGGGCTTAAGCAGGTCCTGAAGGCACAAGTGTGTTTCATGAGGTGGTGGCCCAGATGCCCATGGCCCCTACTGTTGCTACACTGTTTTCTTTCTCTCAATCTATAGCCTTGTAGAGAGCTCCCTATGATCAGTTAGCTGAAGAAAATATGGGACTTACATTTTACAGACGGTTCTGTATAACGTGCGCTCACCATTAAAAAGTGCATGGCTGGGACGCCTGGGTGGCTCAGTTGGTTAAGCAGCTGCCTTCGGCTCAGGTCCTGATCCCAGCATCCTGGGATCGAGTCCCACATTGGGCTCCATGCTCAGCAGGGAGCCTGCTTCTTCCTCTGCCTCTGCCTGCCTGTGCTCGCTTTCTCACGCGCGCTCTCTCTCTGACAAATAAATAAATAAAATCTTAAAAAAAAAAAGTGCATGGCTGCCACACTATTGCCTCATTCCGCATGGCCCTAAAGACAATAGTGATGGGAAAATCTTCCCAGGGGAAAGACATTGGACAGTGCCCAGTAAAGATGGCAAAGATTGCATATCTATACCAGCACATAGACCATGAATGGTTTTGCTGACCGGTCAAGGACTTGGAAAGAATCAGAATGGAGAATTGGTGATAAGAGGGTTTGGGGAAGAGGCAGGTAGATAGATTAATCAAGAGGAACATATAGGGTAAACATATCACCAAAGGATGATTTCAATAGAAGAGGATTATTAAAAAATCATGTAGATAGCATAGCCCCTTTAGTGGATCCCTGTCAGCCTCCTTCTACAGACACTCCTGTCATTTCCTAATATGTTTATCAGCAAAGTGGCCATGATGGCTGGGATGGAAGGTATATGTGGCCTCAGTAACATGTACTGCCACTCACCAAGGATGAACTGGCTACAGCCACTGCTGAGTGCCCAATCTGCCAGCAGCAAAAACCAAGGCTGACATGGCACCATTCCCTAGGGTGACCAGCCAGCTACCTGGAGGCAGGTTGATTACATTGGCTTGCTTCCATCATGAAAGGCATAGAACGTTTTTCTTAGTGAAAAAGACACTTGCCTTCTATGTGGTTTTGCCCCCAAATAGTATACAGTCTAAAAATTAGGAATTCTAAACACCAACAATAAAACTCCTATATTTGATGTATTTGATGCATTTTGGACTATAGATGAGAGTGGGGGTCTTACACTGGAGATTAAATTGACTGGCCCAGTCCACATGCCCCAACCTCAAAGGAACAGAAACTTCTATGCCACCAGACCCAACACTTTTTGGTGATCAGAACTAATGAGTACTCTAGAGATGAGGAAAGCTATGACTTGTAGGGTCCCCACAATACTGAAGAGTGCCAGATATTTGTGAGGGAAGAGACAAAGGGAAGACTAGAAGTGAAGATGCAAGATTGGGGCTACTTAGTTTAGAGGCAGATGGTTAGCTTACACAGGCCTGGGTTATGTGCTGCTCTCCAGTATAGTATAACAGATGATGCTTATTTCAGCTCCCACTCATCAAGGAAAAGTAAAATTGTTTTCTGGGCATTCTGTTAAGAGGGATTGAACATTGATAGTATATTTTAGAATTATTTCTAAATAATTCAAAATCCCTCATATATTGATATTTATATGTAGAGGGACACTATGTCTATCTTACTCTGCAAAGACACCTAACAGGAGCAACACAATGGAATTGTCACTGGTTTTGTTATCGTCATAGTCATTATACCAATACTGGGCTCTATTTCTAAGTGAATTAAGTCACAGGAAGCAAGGGGGAGGCCATAGCCTCATGAGAGCACATCCACTCATTTCAGTCTGTCAGTTGGCTGTTTTTAGCTGTAGCAGTTGAGAACGTGTTGGGATGACACATAGCCCTGGATAAGATTGTTTTGAACAATATGAGAAATCAGTGGCATTCAGGCCAAATTAAATCTAATTTACTCTACAAATTGCCAAACTATCAGTCCTATTAAATCTGTTTATTAAAAGGCAGGAGAGTCGGTCTGGGTCGCAAGCGGTGGCTGGGATAATAAGACAAAGATGAAGCCCACTAATGTAGATAAATCATGTTTGATTTCCAGGCCAGAGGTAGCCAATGGGAGCGCTTTCACCTCGCCTTCCTTGTCATCCAGAGGTGTCTGTGAGCCAGTCGGAATGTCCCCAGAGTCAGGCCATACTGATTGATTTTCATGGCACTGGGAGGCCCATGTCATTGCCCCCAATCTGGGGTCATTAATAAAACCAACTCCATTTCTTTCTAGTTACCCATTCTACAAAACATAATTTAAGCTGGTTTTTATGAGTTAGAGGTGAGTGGGATAAGGAAGGTAGAGTCGCAGATAATGGTGGGGTTAGTAGTGGCAGGGATAGGAGGTTGGGTTGTTATCTTCTGAAATCCTAAAGTATAGATAGGGCTAGTAATAGTAGACCTTTATTCTCAAATTACTTGGGGTGATCCACAAAACTTTATACGGTTTTGGGTTGGATTTTACATCTTAAAAATGACAGGTGTACACATAAAATGAGGGGGAAAGGGCAATGCTAATTAAGGCCTTATTCTTTAAGAAAGATCAGTCTTTGTTTATGGTGCTCACTTGTTTGTAATGCTCTATGTCAGGGTATCCAGTTACTAAATTCTACTCATCCTTGGAGGTCTTTCTTAAGCCCCCTCTCATCTTAAGAAGTCCTCTTTTAATATCCCAGTCCTCGACTTTCCTTCTTTTGAACTCTTGTCCCAATGGATACTTTTTCCAATGAATATTAATAACATTTGATTTGACAATTATCATATCCCTCACCATACTGCACTTTGATAAATCTTTTTTATGAATTATTTCCTTGAAACTACAAAAGAAATATGTAGAGAGATCTAGTAACTAGATCTAGAGAGATCTAGTAACTTGTCCAAGATCACACAGTTTATTGCTTAAACTGTCCTTAAGTACGCCCTCAATGTTTGATCGCTTGGGGTAGTCTGATCTTGGGAGGGAAGCAAACTCATCAAGTAGGGCTTGGGACCTTGGGACCTACTTAGGAGTGGTCTAGGGACTGGCAAGGGAATCTAACGTGAACTGAATTCTTTCAGGGGTTAGAAAAAGCAAGGCCCTCCAGTAGGTGTCAAATAATGGCCCTTCAGCCAATGTTTGCAGATGGGCTGGGCTGGAAGCTGAACGACTGGGTTCACTAATTCAGAACATTATTCCCTTTCATTGAAATTTGGCCCTCAAGCACCCTCCACAGATCCATAGCTGTGCCTTCCGCTTTGTTCCAGGCAGTCTTCAGCTCACATAGCCTTTTATAGTGGGTACTTTCTGAAAGTTGGGAGTAAGGAGTATAACTAAGAATAGAGATAAAGCCTTGAGCATACAACCTCAAACCCCAGATCATAATTCCATGGAGTAAACTTGTGGGTTTCAGTTACCACTCATTCAGTACAATCCAGTGATAGGTTCAGGAAACTTCTGGAGGAAAGTTGAGGTGGGAGAAGGGAGGGATGAAAATTGCTCACAGTAATCCAAGGGCTTTATTAGTCTGTAATTAGGAGTGATGGGAGGAAGCCAAGTGAGGGAAAATTTAAGCTGAATTGCAGGAAAAAACGAGTCTCTAACAATGAAGAGTATTCAACTGTGGAGGAGGATGACAGAGACAGAGCAGCGGCAGTCACTCATAATTTCTTTATTGGTAATTTGGTCTCTATATTTTGGATGAAATACATATCTGGGAACCATGCCAAGTCATGCAAAGGATGCCCTTTAACCGGCATTCAGGGTGATAGCATTAATGGCTCTGGGAGAGGAAAATGAGATAATCTTGAGAACCAGCTGAGAATGAGAAGTCCAGAGAACAAGGTGTTCTCTTAGGGTTGGGTCCTGGCACAGCACATCATCTGAGCCACTCAGAGTCAGGGCCCTGCACCACCAGAGCAGAAACCATTGATCTCTCACCTTCCAGTATCTCTAGAGGGCATCTCTGACTGCCTCCAGTCTTAGAGAAGTCTGAATTCTCAGAATATCTGTATTCTAGGAAATGACCATTAAAATGCAACTCTGTTCCATGTAATATATTTAAGTTAGAAGGGAAAGAAGAGCGAAGATGGGGGTTTTAAAAAGGAATTTTAAAACATACATAAAGAACTTTGTGTCACCTTTCAGACAAGACTTACTTATGCAAACAAATCTTTGGTTGTGTCCTATCTAGATCACTCTACAAGTGTTTTAACCAGCAGCTCTTTCCTCCTTGAGTCTCTCATGCCAGTGGGTTTTTATGTGCTGCTAAATTAATATCAGTTTTCTGTTCATGATCTTTCCAAGGACTTCTACAATGTGTCCTCAAATTACCCCGTGGCCAATATCTGCATTACTCAAATCCTTCAGTTTTCCAACGTGTTTAACATTTGGCCAACACACACACATACACACATGTGCATACACATGCCCAAACCTAAACACATGCTTACAGATGTGTGTGCACACACACATACAAACAATAAAAATACCCCCCCTTTATTTTTTCATTTAACATTTTGAGAGTCTAATGTTTCTGGGAATACAATTTGAGGAAATGCCTCTTTTGTTTTTAAACCCAATCTACTCATTTTTCAAATCAGTTTCCCATGTCTATAAAAAGACACAGGTGAATGTAGTCACCACTCTTCAGCCACCTGGAATGCTATCATTACCCAACTCTTGTATAACAAGTCTACCTGCCCTCTATGGCTCAAACCTAGCACTATTGTTATAGAATAGCAGGAGGGTGGGCACCTGGGTGGCTCAGTGGGTTAAGCCTCTGCCTTCAGCTCAGGTCATGATCTCAGAGTCCTGGGATCGAGCCCTACATCGTGCTCTCTGCTCAGCGGGGAGCTGCTTTCCCCCCTCTCTCTGCTTACTTGTGATGGATCTCTCTCTCTCTCTCTCTGTCAAATAAATAAATTTAAAAATCTTAAAAAAAAATGGCAGGAGGGGACCCCACTTCTCTCTGAAATTCGGCAGCCTCGTTAATGATCCAATGATGTTCAACACACCGGCCTTCTACCGTGGGTCTTTGCTTTCATGCTTTAACCCCCTTACTAGGATGTCCATTCTTAAAGTTGAGGACCATGTTTCACACAGCTTCATACTTTACATACTACCTAGCAAGGTCCTTTTACCTAGTAGGTACTCAGAAAGCACCTTTTTAAGAGAATGAATAAGTTAATAATCAGAAGACAAAGTTTTCATATCACTCCTCTATTTAGGACATGTTCTTTTTGATCATCCCTCCAAAGTCTTAGGAGGCTTGTGTTCCTCTAAAACCACATATATAAGGTAGGTCCATTAGATCACTGTCGACCATAAATTCTCTTTCCCCTTCCTCCTGAGTTCCTTTGCACTGCAGGACCACTGAAGGTCAATTCTCCACCTAGAATGGTGGCCTCTCTCAGTTGGCACTTTGGGGCCAGCCAAGCCCTGATTTCTCTAGGAAACGTCTGGCCATTCCATTTTCCACAAACACCCAGGCTCCTTGAATTTTTATGTAATTATAATTAAACTGCATACCATAGCACTTAACTATTTTCTGTTCTAAGAATGCTGTTATTTCACTAACTAGATCATAAATTAGTTTAGGAACATATAGAAAAGTGGTAAAAGGCTTGAACTCCAGAGTCAGCATCTTGGTTGGAATCTGACTCTGACACTTATTAGCTGTGGGATCTTGAGCAAGTACTTAACCCCTCCATACCTTCTTTTCCATCATCTCAGGAGTATCCTTGATCCAGAGAACTGTGAGCTAAACAGACTAAAATTTGCATGTGCCTTCAGAATGCAGGCAATAGAGGCAGAAGCATATGCATAAAGAATAACAAATTCTAGATAGTGGGCCAAACAGTAAGGACCCAAGGAAAAGAGCAAAGGGAGAAACCTGGATGTCCTGGTCTGAGAGGTCCTGAGTTGATTTTTTGAGGAATTTTATCAAGGAAGAGAGCATGGTGTGGAGTGATTCTGAGCCCATGCATGATGTGTGGACAGAAGTGACAAGCAGAGGGGCCTGTTATGACTCGGGATGCGTAGATCTAGATATGGGTTTATGTTAGTGGTAAAATGAAATTTATTTCTTTGAGCACATTGCAGGCAGTTTCCCTTAAGTGCATTGGCCATATTTTCTCAGCCTATATATGTTATACCTGGTTTTATGAAGGCACAGGTTACAGGACACAGAGAGAGACCACCCTGGAAAACATGGTGTGTGACTGCCATGCCCATAGATTTGCTGGAGGCAAGACAAAAGCTGACTAGATCATTTTTCAAAGCTAAGAAGAGAGTGGGGATGAGTTCTATATGTGCAAAAATTATCTTCATTACAAGGCAGAAAAAGAGACCTCTGAGGATGCTGTTAACCTCCAGAGGAGGCTGCATCCCTTCAGTGGGTAATCAAAGGTGCCAGAGAATCATTCAAAATGAGGAAGGTTGCATATGCATTGGGGTGGTCCATTAACCTCATTCCTTCCAATTCCATGATGTTAAATAGCAATTAGAGCATCATGCATTTATTTATTTTTCTGCCCCGCCCCTTGGGCCCCTTGAAATCACTCCATATTTTAGTCTTAATGGGACATGATAATAGAGCCAAGAATTGCAAACCCACCAGATTGGGAAGCTTTTGGGGGAAAGTCGCATGAAGGGCACATGCTTACTGCAGTAACTAATGATTACCTTCAGAGGTTTCAAAAACTGCCTCATAAATGTAATATTCCAATCACATTCTTATCGCTTAATGCGGAGATAAGAAAATTCAGGTGACAGCACTGTCACTTCCATGAAGGTATTTTCATCTGGAATAGGCACTGAAGACACCGTTAGGAAACAAAGCCAACGTGAACACACTCACTGGACTCCTGAGTCTGATCCTGACTCAGTGGACCTCTCATCAGCCTCGCTCATGCCTGGATCATGCCACAGCTGCTACTCTGCCTGCTGGGACCTCTGTCCCTGTGTTGGGAAGTCCTACTCACACCTCCAAGTCCAGAGAAGTTTGCCTTCCTCCAGGAACACACTCTTTGCTTCTCTAGTCTGCTCTCATCTCTTCCTATTCTAATGTCTGTGGCATTTAGAGCTTAAGCTTCATAATTAAATTCTAAATTATAGACCATTCTATTGATATTAATAATATGATTTTAACATAATGTGTTATGTACTCTTACTTCAAGTACACAAAGCTCATATCCCAACTAGAAGCACATGATGAAAAGGGCCTGTTAAGAATAACTGGGGGGGTGGACATTTCTGACATTGTATTGGGTCTTTAGGGGAGATACTTGGGCAAAGGTTCCCTTCAATAATGTTTAAGCAAGTCACGTGTCTGCACTGGTTTGTGAATGTGTCTATGAGCATTTATTTGAGTTAACTGTCGCATTACTCTAGAAAAGCACTTTGGATTACATTTAATTCTAAAATATAAATTGAATGCATACTAAGGGTAAGATGTATGTGCCAAGTTTGTGGATGGAGGAGAGGTATGCAGGGAATGGAAGAAAAAAGAACCCTAAAAATGTATGAAGTCTCATTTGAGATTCTGACTTATCTGTGCCTACTTGTGAATTGTTGGCAGATAACCATACCCTAGTGGGTCCAGGGGCTGTGCATGTAGAGACCCATCTCTAATATGGGCCTAAGCACAAATTGACTAAAGCTCTTGGGTCAAGGCACAAACTCCTTTGCTTTTAGATGACATGCACTCAAAAACAGGTACTGAACAATTATTTCCTGAGTGACATCCACAATAAGAGGTTGAATAAGATGATCCACTAAGGTGTAGGAAGAGAGTATCGGAACTTGTATTATTAGTAAAAGGATTAGATTTCTAACATTTAATTTTTAATTTGCTTGGAAACCCTCTTCAGTCCTTAAGCCAGAGTCACATGTGGCCTTGAGGTGTCCAGACAGGAGGGTAAGCATTCTGTAGCACAGGGAGTTTGATGGTGTGCCATCACTGCTTAATTCTTTTAGTTTACATATGCCCAGGTAAGGGGATTTGTGGATTTATTATCTTATTTTGACGAAACTGCCCTCCACAGAATAGAGAAGTGACTTATAATAATCCTGTGAGAAAACTGTGGACTGAAGATAATGCTAACTGCCTCTGAGAATCACCCAGTTAGGATGGGGTACGCTCACACTTCTCTTCCTCACTCTGCTGTAGCCCCGCTGCCAGATAAAAATAAGGGTGATCCCATCAGATGTAAGGAAAGGTCACTCAATGAGTGGGAAAGTAAACACCCTCTGACAACGGGTGTTTAGAAACGGTTCCATCTCTGTGTGATATTCTTGCCAAAAATGATGATTAAAGTTCTCATATGTGAGAGCACATTGAAAATGTCAGGAAAATTTTTCTAACCTGCTTGACTTTAGATAAGCTAGAAATTGACTAGCAAAATTCCAACAAATAGTTTTGCTCTTTGGGTACCTAGGATTGAAAAGTGGATTCATGACTACTCAGCAGAACCAATTGTGCCTTCAACCATGGGCATTGTGTGTCTTCCTGAGGTACCCTTAACAGTTAGAGCAGCCATGAAAACCAAGAATCAAAATAAACTGAAATCAGTGCCGGACCTTACAATTGTTCTATCACAATGTATTAAACCAAGGTTTTCTGAAATATGAAGCATATTCAGGCTCAAGACTTTCTCTGAAAATATTACTATGACTAATGTTTTCCAATTTCAGTAAAAGATTAACATTAAATTGTGATTACATAAAATGAAAATGCAAATGTTGATTTTACTTCTCATTTTTAACTTATATTTTAATGTAAGTTTTATAACGAATGCAACACATTAATGTATAGTATATATAAGCACATATATGTATGTTTATCTATTTTATTTATGGGGGCAGTAAGCTCAATTTTCTTTCCTGATAGGTGTATATGGCCAGAAACTGTTGGAGACCACTGCAGTTAAGCTATATAAGCTGCTTTTGAAAATATTTTATATGACCATAATATTAGTGGTAGAGAATGCTATTCATGAAGCAAAGTACAGGCTACTGGTCCCCATGACTGATGACCAGTGAGGGCAATTAATGGCAAACAGGTGCCAACAAGAGATTTGATTAAAATGGGGATGGTTGGATTTTTCTAAAAGAATACATTTCAGATTCTTCTCTCTCTTAAGAGCCCACAGCACACCCCAACTCCCTTCTTCTGCCTTACTACTCAGTGTCTGTGTCAGCCTTCCTCTCCAACCTGATTGGATGGCTCTTTGCCTCCCAGACCGAACTGGTGCTCCCTCCCTGCAGATGTTTCTTTCCTAGTCCAAGTCTGAAGTGTCCCGTCCTGTCCTACTGACCTTCTTGTTGTATCTAAATCTTGCTCACCCCTCCTGACCAAGGTCAACTCTCTTCTCTCCTTCAATCTTCTCAGACCACTTTAGCCCACAATTTTCTCTTTCTTTTCTAAACTAATAGCAGTTTCTATCTCTGCCACTCATTTGACAATCAACTATATAATGCATTGTGACAGCTCTGATATTACATTGTGCCATAGCATTATTTCCCTCTTCTGTTTTTAGGGTTTTTTTTTTTTTTTATCTATTTCCTCTCACATTTTTCTTTATAACTGTAACTTCACTCAAACCTCCTTGTTGGTAGGATAGGGGTGGTATATCCCCCTTCCGATATAGTCTTTTATTAATCTTTGCTCAGTGAAGGTGTTCAATCAATACTAGTTGTTAAAATTAAGGATAGGCAGTTCTAAATGATGTTGCATTTCTCCACTTGAAATCAGAATAACAAAATATACTCATGGGGCTGACAGAAGGATTAAATGAACAATGTATGTAAAGTGCAAAGCAGTGGCACCTGGGTTGCTCAGTAGGCCTGCAGCTCAGGTCATGATCCCAGTCTTCTGGGATGGAGTGGAGCCCCACATCAGGCTCTCTGCTCAGCGGGGAGCCTGCTTCTCCTCTGCCTGCCACTCCCCCTGCTTGTGCCCTCTCTTTCTCTGTCAAATAAGTAAATAATAATAATAATTAAAAAAAAAAAGGTACAAGGCAGAGTGCCTTCTGCTTAGTAAACCCTGGTAAATTTTATATTCCCCAGAATTAACTCCTTAATGAAAACTTTTATGTCGCAAAACTACTTGGACAGCAGTTGGACAGGAATGAATGGTTGGAGGCCTGCTTCATTCATTTATGCACTTACATCAGTCACTAAAGAGGAAGTCTTATTTTTTATTTTTTTTTATGAAGAGGTTTTAAATTTGTATTTCAGTATGCCTTTTCTTCTTATAATATCAGTTATTATTCTCTGAAGTTAGCTTTCCTAACTAAGATTATAGGAGAGATTATAATTTTCTTGACTCATTGATAATTGCTTTTAATAGTGTGATGGTCTCTCTGACAATTCAATACACTGACCACCATGAAAAAAGAAAGAAAGAAAGAAAGAAACAAACACACGCACACAGACAAACACACCTGCAGTGCCCTTAATCAGACCTGAAGGTTCCCACTGACAGATATTTAACTCATTAATTCTGTTTGGCTGTTGATCTGACACCATCACTATAATACAATATGAACTGCTAATTATTATAAAAATCCAATGATACAATTTACCAGGTAGGAGAAAAAACCTTTTTTTTTTCTTTCTTTATTGGAAGCTGCCTGCTCCTTCTCTTAAATTTGATCAGCATTTACTGTGATAGAAGAGGAAACCACAGTATCACATTTGCCTTGAGCCCTAACTAATGCAAAGGACAGTTCACTCTCAATCTATGTTATTTTTCAGATAATTCAGTACATCACTGGGTGCTTAAGAGTTTCTGTTGGTAATCTAAGAAGACAAAACAAATCTGAGATCCCGCATTTCCTCGCCTGGCTCTAGCGATGATAAGCAGTGGAGGCCAGTCCCTTCTTCCTGGGCTCTGAATCCATTTATGTGTATGGGCACTGAAGAGCTGGCCATCCATTTCATCCTATTTCCCAAATTAAATGGGCTGGTCAGTTTCAATATTCCTCTCAGGTCCAGATTTCTTAAAAATAAAGCCACCCTTACCAGTCTTCCTTAGAAGAGTATGTGTGGCTCCTGAAGTCTGGAAACTAGTCTGGTCCGGGCTGATGTTCCTAAGCACACACCTGGAGAGTGCTTGAGAGAATCCACCGCCTCGCCCTGCCAATGGCCTCACTGCCTAGGGTTCTACTAGTCACGGAGTCCTCCTATTGACCCAAGTTAGGTCTGGTGACCCCAGAAAGGCATCTTCTTTTGCTAGAGTCAGTTAACAATGGAGAAGCCATTTTTGTACCTGGAGGCATCACTAACCTCACTTATTCATTTACCAGGTCAACTAAACCCTGGATTGTCTTTTTGTTTCTTTCTCCACTTGCCCCTGACCTGGATGTGACCTAAATCCCTGAGCCCATGGGTGGTGACTGGGGCGTCAGGAAGGGTGGAGCTGGTGTGGCAGAGGGGGCTGCTGCCCTGGAAAAGAGGGTGGGAGCATGCGCAGAGTTGCTGCACGAGGCTTCTCTAGTGAGCCCTCTGCCTGTCAGGCCATCAGTTTCCCTTCTTTCAATATAACTCCCTTCACTTAATTCCTTGGTCCCCGGAGCTCAAAGAATGCAGCAAGGGGGGAAGAAAGGCAAGGGAATTTTCCAGGGCACAAACCTCCTTAAAAAGTTCACTTTAACTATGTGCAATGAATGAAATATTGATCAGCCAGGATATTATTTTAAAAAGGGATATTAAACAACAGTGCGGGACTGTCTGGTTATATTACAATGTCTATCTTCTCATGTGTCAGCAACAAGTAACGCGGAAGGAGGCCTCATTAACATATTCACAGTGGTACAGGTAGTAAAACAGTTATGCTTTGCATTGCTCAGGATGTTCAGAGCTGAAATAGATAAACTATGTGGGAGACTAGTAATAGGTAATTATTCTCTACTTACATATTCAGCCTCATAATTCTAAATTAAGGTAAGTGGAAAAAGCTTATAAAATATTCAAAGCTCCTTTATCTTTCCTCCTCCCTCTTATTAGAAACTGTGCATGAATTTGCATAGAATAAACTGAGCTCATAAATCAAAGGAGAAACTGCAAGAATGCTCTTTGTAAGTTATAATTTAAGGTTAACTGTAGCACATTTTGCTTACTGTATTATTAATGACTTTCGTTCACTCATGACAAGATTACATATTAAAAATTGTTGGTAGACAAAACTCAGTTCATAATCAATTTGCTTCTTAATGTGAGCAATCTGCGTGCATCCCTACGGCGGAGGCAGGTTTAGCGGGGATAATGGAAGGAGCGCCTTGGGAAGGACGGTTCTCCCACAGCGCGGCTCCCACAGGAGCGTGATTGACAGGCAGCTCCAGAGGGAGCCCGAGTGACTGCCAAGGGCAGACCTGGACGCCCGCAGTCAGCGCCCGGGAGGCTCCCCAGGCCCGCGAGTTGGGATCCGCCCTGAACCGTGCCGGGTACTTTCCAACCCTGGCCGGTGCTCCGTGTGTTTTCATCCTCCCATTCTCGTTTACGGAAATTTGTCACATCTCTCTACTAGAAAATGTATTTCTTTCCCAGTATTCAGCAAACTCGATTTCCATGTGCTTTCTCAGCCGGTCGCCCTTCTCGTGCCCCCTTGTTCTCCTTCCTCTGTTTCACCGCCCGTTTGGATCTGCAGCCGGGTCCTCTCCTCGCTCTTCACGGCTGGGGCTCAGCTTTTCCGCTCTTCCTTGGAAACGCTCCTTCTCCTGCGCCAAGAACAAAGGATCGCCCACCTTGTCCCTGCAGCCGCGGCTTTGCGCCTCCTCCGCCCACCCAAGGGTCAAGACTTCCATTGGAGTCGGTTGAGATCCCCGTGGCCTTCGATGCACTTGGCCTCACTCCCGGCTGGAGAACCAGAGAGGACAGGACGGTTCCCGGTTATGCTGCTGGCAGTCAGCATGGGCGGGCTGGATATTATACTTGACTTTGTGCTTCAGCTCCAGCTCAGCCTCTGTAGATTTTTGGAGGGAGACAAGCTTGTGTGTCTTCTGAATGTGTAGGGAAACATTCGGAAATCCTACACTGAAATGTTCTATTGTTCTATTTCATTAGCATCTTTAATCCTAGCATTATAGGTTCAGTTGAATTGGCATCCATTTATCTACAGAATGTGTTCAAATGATGTCAAAAGCCTTAATCACACTGGAAAGACTTGAGGTTTCAGCCCCTTGGGATGAGGAACCTTTGATGTAGACAGAGTACCACCTCTAACGTCCAGAAAGCCTTGGCTACAGATTCTAAAACATCACTAGGGATTAGGGTAGAAAACTGTATCTTATTTGACACCAATTTCTAAATAACAGGACTGACTTCCTGTCGGGTCCTCTCTAGACCCAGAGGTCCTCAACGCCAGCATCTTGACATAAAAAAAATTCCAGAGAAACAGGAAATATTGAGGGGCTTCATACCAAGCCAGGGGCGGCACAAAGAGAAAGAATGTGTGGTGTTGTAAGAAAAGAAAAGAATTGAGACTGAGAAACTAGTCAGTCACAAAGTAGCACGGGCACTTGAAAGGGGAGGTGACTCAGATATAAAGAAATCCAGGACATTAATTACATTTAAATTAAATAGGGGAGATGAAATGAAAAGTCAAAAGGTACTTTTTTTTTTTTTTTGCCTGATTTTAAAAATTGAGTGTTCTTAGGAGTTACGCTGTCACTCTTCTCTTATTTGACTCACCTGTTGGATGACCTCACTACTGTTTGGGCTTCAGCTCTTTCTCTTAACCCATGACACCCCCATCCCTAAACTTGGCACAGCCTACTCGACGGAGCTGCAGGCTTATGGTTTCAATGTCCTGCCTTACGTCTCCTTGCAGTTCCCACATAGCACCTCAAAATTACCATTTTCCCCCCTTCTTTCCCATCTAAACAACCCCTTGGACATTCTGTCCCCACACATGACCATGATCCATCTAGTCCCCAAGTCCCCACCTTATGAGTCTTCCTACCTGCATGGCCGTCTCCAGTCTCCAACTCTCACAAGTCCACCTGACATCTTCCAAATTGCCCCTCATGGGCAACCCCTGGGCCTTAGCACAGGCTCTCATCTGGGAGTCACTATAATCATCTCTTGGATCATTCTTTTGCTGAGGTTATTAAACACTGATCTAGTATCTGTGCTTCTATGGAATGGTTTTCTAAAACAAACTTGATCATGTCATTTCCTTATTTTAATCTGTCACTGGTTCTTTGAATGATAAATTCAGACATCTCGGTTCTGGATGCATAACCCTTATGATCTTCCTCATACTTACCTTTCTATTATCCTCTACTTTTCATCTATGGGCTTCCCCAGTTCATATCGAACATTTCTCTCCTCTCCTATCTCTGGGTCTCTGTCTCTCTTCTCTCTCTCCTGTTACACCTAAATTTTAGGCATTAACTCTTTTTATTTCACATTTAGCCAGAGGCACAGCTTTTATTTCTGTAATGTTGCCAAAATGTTAATTTAATTCATTAAAAATGTATTGTACATCTATTATGAAATTCTAGGAGTCAGGGGAGGTTGGGGAGTGAAGACAGTTAAGTAAAAGCAGAGAGAACAGGAAAACAGAGAAGACCCAGTGGACTTGGAGAATGGTTATCAGCCCCTCTTCCTTTCTAAGAGCACACCAGTCCAAGCCCTAGGGAACGGTCCTGCTGAGCAGGGGCCACTCTGTCCTGGGACCAGCTGCCATTCTAGATGGTCTGACCTTTCCCTGGGTGGAGACTGAGTGATGGATTCAAAGTGATTGGCGCCCAAGAGCTATTTTCCCAGTTTTTTAAATTCAGAGGCCCAATACCTAAAATTAACACTTGAAATGGGACTCTTGTTACTATGGCGTTTCTTTTTCACGCACTTCTCTAATTCTAGCTGAGCTGCTAGGTTAATTTGCCAAGTTCAGTTTGTCACAGGGTGGTGTTTGGTTCCTCTCTAGCCATGCGGTCCATCAGAGGGGAAGGCTTTCATCATGTTCATTAAAGTGCCACGTTGCCTTGTACCCTGGGGGGGAAGTGTTCCAGCAAACCCAGAGAGAGAAAGCTCCCTGCTCCCCACCTACATGAGTGATTTGCATTCTCATTTTGAGTGGAGCATTCCCAGAGTGTGGGGGAATGGGACTTAAGAAAAAAAGGAACAAAGGTGGGGGGGGCAGGCGGTGGGGGAATAATAGAATGAATGTCTCTATTTATGTTACTTGCTACAGATGGACAGAAAACCGTAAACATTACAATATTGAATTGCTTGGTAGCTCATTTGAAAGTTACCCCTCCAAAGTCACAAAATCATTCATAATTAATTGTCAATTGATTGATGCCGATGTATGCCCCTGGAGTTCTGAGGGGGAGAGATCAGTGTTGGACTGACGCAGTCCGGAGGACCCCGAAAGAGGACCAGGACTGAAGTATGGAGTGGGAGGAGCTGTATGGTGAGGGAGGGAAAGCAATGGTGCCCCCTGGGTGACGCGAACTCACACTTCCATGAAGCTGCACAGATGGTGGGCTGAAGCGGAAGATAGACAGTATTTGGGCAAACTGTCCTTGACACAGTGCAAGTGGAGAAAAGCTTTCTTGAGAGTTGGGCTGGACTCTTGAGAGTCCCTGGGTCTAGTCCTCCAGCTTATATTCAGCTCTGGGTTCTGTATGGAAGCCTATAGAGAGCTTCCTCATTTCCCTCCTATCTAATTCCGTTCCTCTGGAGGGTGCTCATTGCTATCAACACTTTGTCGTGGATTTTTCCAGCTCTCTTTTTATGCATTTACATATGTAGAGACAGATACATATTCATGTATATATGCACATCCACAGAAATTCTAAACCTAAATGGGATCACTTCTATATATATACTTCTAATGAGTTGCTTAATTTATTGCTTACACATGTACCTTGATGATCCCTCCTTGTCAGTTGCATTCATTCCTTTTAGTTCCACGGTGTTCTATAATATGGACGACTCAGTATTTACCTAAGCACAATGTTACTGATGGGCACGAAGGTCATTTTTAATTTTTCCTTAAGGCAAAAGCCATCTTGGTATCTACAATTTTGGACCCAATACATGTTTCTCTGTAGGACAGGTTCATAAAAGTAGAATTGCTAATTTTGGTAAAAAGCCATTGGATTCCCACCAAAGTATATAATATGTGCCCATTTCCCCACATCAGTGTTATTTTTTTTCCACTTTTAAAATTGGTGTGAAAAATGGTCTTTCATTATTGTTTCAAAACACATTTTCTTGGTTACTAGTTAGGTTTAGTATCTCTTCTCTGTGATTGGATATTCTTCTTTTTCAGGTCTATTTTTATTGCTCCAAAGAAGCCATTTGTCTCATTTCTATTCCTCATTAATTAGAGTTAAATTGGTTTGACTTCCACTGAATTTTTCCTAACCATCAAATGCCTAAGCCAAGTAATGTGAAAGTGTTAAGTGAGTTAAATAATCAATTGATCAATATGTATTCACTAGGCAATTAATGCCTTTAGTCTGTGCTGGATATTGTTGGGGATATGGCTCTGGCTTTTAAGAAGCTTATATGATCTTTTAGGGTGATAAGACTCAAACTGTAATCAATGACGGTGCCGCTGTTTACTAGACCCGGAGGACTGTAGACAACCAGGGGAGAGAGAGGCTCTGCAGCTTGGAGTAGCTGGGAGAGGCCTGCTGAAGGAGAGGTAGTTGTTCTTAACCTTGGAAGCCGGATGTGGGAGGAAGATTCCTGCATTTTGGATGGGAGAAGAGTGTGAGCCAGCGTACTAAGTGGGTAAATTGTGGCTTTGAGAGGATAGCAGGGAGTGCAACCATCTTAAAGCACAGATTACGGTCACCCATGGGACTCCATGAATTCTTAAGCTTCCGTGAATACTAGCCTAGCCCTGTCATACACACAGAGACACTGCTTCAATCAGTCCAGCTAGGTGGATTTGCCTCTGCTCATTCTTGTGGTAATTTGCCTTTGTGAGGCTGTGTTCAGGGAGTTCAGCTTTTAGGCTCCTAGTTCAGGGGAGCAGATAAGGACAGGGCGAGGCTCCACCCTTCAGAACTTCACTGGATCCCCCAGGAAGCTGCTGGATCCAGGACCTGCCTGATTGCTGCCCCTAAAGCCTCATCATTTTGTCCAGAGGTGCCATTGCTGCAATTACAATCCAAACCCCGAGTCAATTACTCACTGTGTGAATCACCCCCAAAAGATTGCTTTTTCCTTTTCCATTAGTATCACACATAATTGCACTCTGTATGGTTCCTAAACTCTTATTCCTGACTTCAATGTCCATGAGGATCCAGGGTGATTATAAAGTCCCTTCATCTCCTATCAGTGACCTCACTGACACTTCCCATAAAGTTCTTTTACTATTTTCTTCATTAGCAACACACCCACCTCCTACCATTAATTTTTCAGCTCCTTGTGAGGCAAGAATCACTGTGTTTTCCCTGCTGTTTTTTCCATATGTTCATCCTTTCTTCTTTTTCTTTGTCTCCTTATTAATGGGGAATGTTAACACTCATGTACCCTAAAGTTAGTTGTCAAGATGGTTGATTTTAATGGATCCAGCTTTCTCTTTTATAGCCACTATCAACTGCAGACCCTGTGCTTCCCCATCTCCTGGCCCTCAAGATCACCACAAGGTGCCCCAGGGCACGATCTCTCTCAGGCTTTCTCTCTGACTCATTCCCAAGTCACAGCTCTCCCCCCTGCTTTCCCTCTCCTCCTGCCCTTCAGGGTGGCTGTCCTGGGTATCACCTGCCTGGAGGCTTATGAAATGAGATCAACCAATTCATCATAAATAATTTAACATCTGTTAACTACCATGACATGGATTACCAAAGGTGAGTCATGGCAAGTCTTCCATAGCATGAGAGATGGAGAATGAGAAGAAGCAAGAAGGATGGTTGGGTAAGGTATCAACCTAGCTAGATGGCGGAAGGGGACAGACAGTCCTCCAGCTGCTCTCGAAAGGGCTGCAGATACTCCATACCATATTTGGGCCAGAACTCACATTCAAAAGGCCCAGTCTGGTTTAAAAAAAAAAAAAAAATCAATCATTAGTAGGGAATTTGGGTCAGTGGTGATATTTCAAGAAAATCAAAATAGTCGTGGCTCTTCGAGACGTATCATGTGGAACCCACCTACCAGAAGAAGAGTAAAAGCGGGCTGGGGCATTCAAAGGGCAGTCAGAGCAGAAGCATGACACAACACAGAGTGTGAATAATCCAGACAATTAGGTGAACTTTTAGGTCAGGGCCCAGGGCAATGAAGTTCTGGCAGCCCGAGCCAAGGGCCACTCCCTGAGAAGGAGCAAGCAGAGCAGGGCATTGGAGTGGCCATAGAGGGAGTGTAAAGGCGTTCAGAGAGCAGAGCCAAGCCCAGAATCACTTAGCAGTTTCATTAGTTTTTTCCTCCACACCTGAAGTCTAGTCTAGTCAGGAGGGTTTGTTGTGTTCTGTTTTTTTGCAAATTGCCATCATCAAATCTTTTTACTTTAGTTTCTACGAAGGAAAAAAGAAATAATTGTATTTCTTTTTGTGTTCATATTTTATCAGTTTATATATTATTTCATTAAAACGTATCATTTTATTTTATTTTTTTATTTTTTAAAAGATATTATTTATTTATTTGACAGACAGAGATCACAAGTAGGCAGAGAAGCAGGCAGAGAGAGAGGAGGAAGCAGGAGGAAGAGGAGGAAGCAGGCTCCCTGCTGAGCAGAGGGCTGGATGCGGATCCCAGGACCCTGGGATCACGACCTGAGCCGAAGGCAGAGGCTTTAACCCACTGAGCCACCCAGGCGCCCCAAAATGTATCATTTTATTTTAAAACCCCAAATGCCAAGAATATGTTTGGTCATCAGCACAACTTGGGAATATGGAATTCACAGGTGGGAACAGAAGGATGTGGGCAAACCAGAGCCTCGCCTCCCCATCACACACAGTTAGTCTGCTCCGGGTGTAAGAGCAAACACCAGTTTTAATCCTAAGCGTGAGATAAGTGTCATCTACTATCCCCCACTCTACTGACTCTCAGCCAGAATAAGAAGTAAGGAGCATAAGGTCCTGAAGGATGAGGGATCAAGAGTTCAAGGAGGGAATGTGGCTGAAGGATTAAGCATGGTATTAATGGTTTATAATCTAATATAAACCTATGAGTGTGTATACAGATGTGTGTGCACATGTGCACATATGTATGGTCGGTGTATTGCAAAGAAATAACTTCTGATGTTTGTGAACTCATCTGCAAGTGAAGTGGTGAAGTTAGAGATCAGATTATAAAGATCTAAGGCGTATTTAAATGGCATGGAAGTAAGAGCTAGGAAGTGCAGATCACACTTCTAAGGCATTAGGTGCCCAGGTAAAGGAGAATGAGAGGGAATTCAGTGGAGGAGCAAAGGGAGATCAAGACAGATTTTTCTGTTGTAAAGAAGTCAAGGTCATATTTATAGCTGAAAGTAGCATGCCAACTGAGAGGGATATTGGAAGATGAGGAGGAAACAGAATAAAGTGGGGTAGCAGAGAAGATGTGCTACAAAAGCAAAGGCAAAGAATTCAAATATCAGCACACTAGATGAGCAGGAGAAGCACAAAGACAAAAGCAGGGCGGGATGTATTAAAAACCCCAGCAGAGAATTCTGCAACCTCTCCAAGAAGAGAATGCAGATAGACAGATGATGGATCGATGGATGGATGGATGGATGGATGGACGGATGGATAAATGGGCAGATGGGAACATTTCTCATGCAGTGAGGTTAGTGGGGATAATATGTGTACAGGGATAATAAAAAAGAGGGAATAACAACTGTTTAGGTGGCTCAAGAAAGGCTTACCAGATAAGGAAAATATTGAAATGCAGACTAAAATATGAAAAGGGGTTAACCAGGCAAACTAATGGGAAGGAAATTCTGGCCAAGGAAATAACAAGTTCAGGCTCACAGAGGTGGGAAATGCAGAGTTTTGACTAGAGGTTTGGCTTCTGAGCAGTGTACTTGGGGAGGGGGACAAAGCTGAAGCTGGACAGGCCGAGGCTGGACGAATTGGCAGGGACAAGAGCTTATTTTAAAATTTTTATTCTTGGGACGCCTGGGTGGCTCAGTTGGTTAAGCAGCTGCCTTCAGCTCAGGTCATGATCCCAGCATCCTGGGATCGAGTCCCACATCGGGCTCCTTGCTCCGCAGGGAGCCTGCTTCTCCCCCTGACTCTGCCTTCCACTCTGTCTGCCTGCGCTCGCTCTCGCTCGCTCTCTCTCTGACAAATAAATAAATAAAATCTTTAAAAAAAAAAATAAAAAAAAATTTTTATTCTTATGTTAAGGAGACTGGATTTTACCCTATAGTTGGGGACCTCTGTCTGGCATTGATTTTGGAAACTCTGATTCACGTCTCTCGTGGAGTTACAGACATGATGCAACGGGTAGACACTTGGTAACCATAACGTCCTTCTCATGGCATTAATTCCTGTCCCCTGTTTTGAGGAGGTCTTTCTGCAGCCTCTTAAAGAGACATTCAAGATTTGAAGCATAAAATGGAAAGTCCTTGTTCCATAATTTAGGCCTAATGAGAATCCTCAAAAGATGTAATTTTTTTTTTCTGATCTAGACAATAAGGTCCAAGTGACGTACAGGGTTAAAATGTACAGGCCATCTCTATGTACAATAAAGCATTTTTAATTTTCAGAAAGAAGAAAGAACGGGGAAAATAACAAGGAGGCTTCTGTCTGAGATCCCAAGGCAGATGTAAAAGGCTGGAAGAGAAGATAAGTATGAGCTATCGGCAGAGAAGGACAATTGCTCTCCTTAACCCAGGCAGGGGAGAATGCATCCTAAGGAAAGAAGGGTTTAGTAAGACTTTCTGAGGCTTCTGAGGCTCCTGTGAGTTTTCTTTCCTTTTTTTTTTTTTTTTTTTTTTTAAAACATCGACCAGAAAGCTTTGTTGTCTAGGAAAGGGTAAAAGGATGTCTGGCTGAATTGGAATTGACAAAACTAGGCAACTCGGAGAGGGCAGTCTCAGGAGCAGCCTTTAACCACAGAAGAGAGATTGAAGGCGATGCAATCGATGGAGCCGGAGCGGGCACAGGAGGAAGATGATGAAACCCATCAAATTCGATCACTGGGCAGGAGTGGTCAGCGTCAGCTTCCTCAGCAAGGGTCACTCGATGTCAGCCTCCATTCAGGGGCTTTCACCTCCCCTGCTGATTACTTTCTTAGGATCATAAAGTTTGAGTGTCGAGAGGGAATAGCGCATGCTGCCTGCTCCGAAATTCTTTCTGGGACTGGAACATCTTTCACTCATTGTGGCTTATGTGAGTGGGTTTGCTGGTCTCACTGGTTACAGAGCTGCTGGTTCAGCTGCCCTGAGTGCTTGACTGGTATGACCTTTCTCCCTGAAGACACATTCATTTATTCGTTCATTCCTTCGTTCTTTTGTTCAGTCAAAATGTATTCCTATATTCATGGTGGGTTTCAGGAAATCTGGCTACAGATCCTTTGCAGTTTCTTTCGTCAAGAGGTGGGGTCTCTTTCCCCTGACTGAGCACTGGATTTGGCTTAACCTGAACAGGGACGGGGAGAGACATATGGAGAGACATCCCAGCTCCCCACTGTCCCTGTTGCCTCCACCATGTCTGAGGCAAAGACAGCTGACTCCATGTGGAGAGAACTGGACTCAGCTGAGCCCAATCCCAAACGCTAATCCATAGGGTCTTTAGCAAACAAAGGGGCTCAAAATAAGCATTTAAACCAATGCCTTTTGAGGTGGTTTATTATGCAACCCCGGCTAACTGATATGCATGGAAGGATCCACTTGGGAAGACTCCAAGTGGAAGGGATAGAGAAATGCCTCTGCCCAGTCTCTCAGGGAAGCCAGAGGCTCACCAGAAAAGTTTAAGGAGAAGATAGTTATCTTAAAACTGTCCTTAAAAAATGATCTATGAATATCAAGAATTCAATCACAGCATTCAGGCAGAACTTCAGATAAATGTTGATTGCACTTAGAAAACATCCATCCAAATGATTGCACTGTAGCAAAGAAACAATGGTATGCATGGCACCTATCAGAAGCTAGGGCAATGTAGTGTTCTGTGTCCCTAGAAGAAAGAGATGTGGGATGTGTTTTGGCATCTCTGGAGTGATAGGTACGTGTCTATAGCAGAGCGGGATACCTCTGGCTATGAACCTGATTATATCTTGAGGTCACCTCCTTTCTCTCCTGCTCTTTTACTTTCATCAAACAATTCTAGGATTATGATTTGGCTTCCAGTATATACTTGTCCACAGGAGAGAATATGCTTTTCCACAAACACTGACATCCCATCTACTTAATAGTTATATTTCTCATTGTAAATTAATGAATTGGGCTTCCGTGTTTATAGACTGTCTCAGTAAGCTTGATTAACGCATTCGTTGTGCTACACATCTGATTTCAAGCCTGTAAGCCTAGGGTGCAGAGAATGGTAAATTCACAAAACACATGCTCACTTTTCTTGAATACTTGTCAAGCCCCTCTACCAGCAATACTTGACCTCATTTGCACCTTTTCTTCAATCTGTAGCAAGGTCCAGGTCTCCTAATACTCAGACCAATGCTCGTTTCACCTCTCCGTTTGGGTAGTTATAATGTTAGATACTGTTTCTTGAGGGCTCATTAAGTACTAAGAATTGCTCTTTGGGCTTTTCATAGATTACTTCATCCAAACCTCACAATGATTACAGGAGTAATGTATTCTAATTTTATAGATGAGGAAACTGAGAGCCACAGAGCTTAGTGACTTTCACATTGGTAGAAGGAACAGAGCTGAGACTCAGACCTAGGAAGTATGGTTCAGAATACTTACCCATGACCACCAAGCTACATCGCTTCTCCAACTAGGGATGCTAGGGATGAAGCTGTCTTTTTTTCATACCTCTTCTTTTTAAGAAGAAACCCAGAACATATTCGTTCATCAGATTAAGTCCAAAGTGCTCTATATGGCTTTAAAGGCATTCTCTAATCTGGTCTAAATCTATTGATAGAACTTCAACTCCTATGTTTCATTTAACCTTAACAATTACTTGAAGTACTTTAAATGCCAGACATCAAGCTCCATGTTGATAGAGGAAAAAAAGATGAATAAAATAATTTATAACTGAAATACCATGAACACTTACAGCAAAAGAAACTCACTTCTGCATTGGGGATGCTGATGACTTAGAGAAGAGATAGGGTATCAGGTCACCTCAATGAAGATTGTACTAGACTGAGAGGAAGAAGAAAACAATTCATTCCAGATAAGAAGAACAGTATAAGCAAAGACAAGATCTTAAAAGAGCCGTGGTCATTATGGGAACAAAAAATGTGCAAGTGTGATAAGAACAAGGGCTATGATTGCAATTGATGGTGAAAAAAAATAGATCACAGCTGGGTTGTGGACAGGTTAAGAGATTTAGACCTAAAGCGAAGATCTGATCTGAGAAGAGAAATTACATATTGTGATTTTTAGCACATTCACAATGAATTGATTGTTGAAACCTTGAAAACTGGCAAATCTTCACTGTAGACTTCCAAAGGGGATTGGTGATTGAGAGGACTATCCTTTGGCTCCCTGTTCCTACCTGATAATCTGGCAACTCTGAGGGAGAATAGTGAGATGCCATGCAAACTAAACTGGTTTCCTATGCCGCATTCTGGGTCTTAATATTCACTTGAAATGCTCCTTAGTTGATTTCCAGGGTCACATACATTTGTGACAGACCTAGTATATATCCCTCTTAAATGTTTGTAAAGCTTAAGAAGATATTAAGGGCTTTGAAAATTTCTGCTTCACAAAAATGTGTTTAGCTCTACTTAGGATATTTTTTGTTATTGTTAATGGAATTTCTCTTGATTCTTGTAACCACTATCACCATGACATGGGTTAGGGTTCCCTTCTGTTGAAGATTGGGAAAACTTCCATTTAATTGATGTCCTTCATGAAATGAATTATACAATATATCTTATTGCTTTTGGGGACAGAAGACAGAGCACACTACTAGCCATGTGGCAGCTGAGTCCTGTACCCTGTGGCTTATAGTGTGACTTTGTATAAATAATGGAATTGGATCAACATTCCCTGACAGATGAAGGGGCTGATGACTTCTGATTCTTCTCCAATAAGCACCGCAGGATTTATCTAACATACTGATAATTTTGTATGTACAAGAATAGTTACTTGCTTTATAACTAAAGTTTTAGTCTGAGTACTGAACCAAGTCAAGACTGTATTACTGTTATGAATAGATAATATATCTATACCATCTTCTCTGGACTCAAGTGACCAGAAAAAGCATGGATTCTGCCTTAGCCTCTACTCTTGAGTGACCTAAGAAATGAAGAATGAACCTTAAAAATATAAAGACATATTCCTACCACCAGATGCCCTAAAAAAGACTGGTGCAAAGGTCCTGGATTTGGCATCTGGGAAACACCAAGGGCTCAGGGATTAACTCTGTATTGATTGAGGCCAGGTCCCTTCCATTTGTTGCAGTTATATCACATTTGGAAAGAGGATTTTAGACTAGATCAGGGTCACCACTCCTCTCTTGATCTAACTCTGTATGACCACAGTGCACAAAAGCATCACTGTACTCTCATGGCCATGAGGGAACTTTTGGGAATGATGGAGAGTTTGGAATCCTACTTCTTTCTGAAGAGACTTTGTTCCTTATCTTACCTCTTTCCTCATGTGTGTAAACTTTCACTACAGCAAAGAGTCTACATTTAGCTTATGGGTATGAGACCAGAAACTTGGAGGTTTTTATGATTAATATCCTAGTAAGTCTCCAAAGCCCATCTCCAGTGATTTGAGCCCTGTTTGCCTTCTCTGGACCATTTATGCACTCCACTTTTGATACCAGTGTACCACTGTTGAATTCACCTCCTAACTACAGAGGGTCTGCCATATTTGTTCGCAAGATCCAGAATTCAGAGACCACCAAGCCTAGGCTGTTCTAAATCCCCAAAGAGACAACCCCTACCCCAGAGCTCCAAAAAAAGAAATGTAAAAACCGGTTTGGACAGCTCAAATATAGTGACCTCAACTTGTCTTTCAGTTTTTGTTTTTTGTTTTTTTGTTTTTTTCCTTTAAGTAAATTACCAACAGACTAATGGTTGGGAAGGTTTGAAGAGAGTTAGAAAGGTGGGAATGTAACATGCAAAGGGAATGGCCCCGTGGATAACAGTCTTTAGGGGAGGGTCTGGTTAAAAAAATGTGCCAAGTTTAGGCAGTATAGCAAATTTTTTATTCTTTATTGTTGCTTCACTAGGACTGAGAAATCTTCTCATGGAGTTGGCAGTGAGATAGTCAACCAACTCCAGGAATGCCAATATGTCAAAAGGAAACCTTTTCCCTTCAGCAAATAAAATATTAAGAGGGCTCAACGAAAGCCAGTGGGAAGTGGCCTAGAGAAGGAGATGAAAAATTAATTTTAATGCATGGGAGACTAAGTAATTCACTTATTTCACAACCTCAATCAATTTTAATATTTTAGTATTTAATGTGAATGTGGTGTCTCTCCAATAATATTTTAAAAGTTGTTTCTCCCTTTTTGGCTTTTGTTTGGCTTTCTATTTTCTCAGCCATTTTTCTTTGTGTCTTGATAGGGAGGTTCCAGTGGATTTCACCTTACTCAAGGCAGGTATCTACCCTCACCTATTCTTACTAGTTTTAAAAGTTATAAAATTACCAAATAGGGAGCCAAGGCAGTGGGGAAGACCCCAAATCAGCTTTTAGGCAGACTGATTTTTGGAGAGGCCACTGAACCCCAAGAGCCTCTTAAGTCTTCCGGGACAGGCCATTGTGTGGAGAGCAAAATGGAGTCATTTAGTCATTAGTTGCTCAGATATCAGCCCAAGAGGGGAAGCTGTCTGCCTTTCTCCACAATTTAGACACTTATCTTACAAATTCACCAAGCTCCGTGATTTCTGAACAATGCCAGCTGTTAGGGAGCCATTTCCCTGGCATTTTCCCCATAATTTGATTTGAAAGGAAAAGATTAAACTCAGTCCGACCCAGAACTGTCAGCCCAATGCCCTCAAAGAGTTTGACAGGAAAAGAAAAGAGAAGAAAAAAAAAAAACACAACCAACCTTGCAGACTTTTAGATGAAGAAATCACCTGTACCTGTGCATTAAGGAGGACAGTAAAGCACAGTCCATAGGCCAGACAATGAACGTGGATAGGACCAACCATAGAGATTTCTCCTCCCAGAAAGATGGATTAAAGTGAAGGCTGGGGGGGGGGGCTTGTGTGGCTCAGTCATTCAGCATCTACCTTAGGCTCAGGTCATGATCCCAGGGTCCTGGGATCTAGCCCCACAAGGGGCTCTCCGCTAGGCGGGAAGCCTGCTTCTCCCTCTCCCACTTCCCCTGCTTGTGTTCCCTCTGTGTCTCTCTCCATCAAATAAATAAAATCTTAAAAAAAAAATAAAGTGAAGACTAAATTCACTGTCCTTGATGTCTACCTTTTGTGTAATGTTAATTTTAGGAAGAAAATTTAGATTGCATTTAAATGGTGATCTGCTGGTACTAGTATGCTAGCTTTTTAAAGGTAGTTATAACAACCAAGTTTTCCAGGTTGTGGTGATGCCTCTTCCAATTCAGTAACGAGCATTCTATTTATTTTTCCAGATCTGGTAAGTACAAGTGTCAGAATGTTTATACTTTGTTGAATACTTGTTTTACTTAATTTTCCTCTCACAAGAATGATTTAGATGATAATCTTACCTGTGCTTCTCTGGTAAGATCATTGATTCCTAAAGAGGTTAACTTGTTCGAAGTGCAGTAGCTAATAAATGCTATAGCTCGGTTTGGGTGTAACTTCAAATCCTGGAGACTTTGTCAACATATTATGCATTGTCACTGTAAAAGACAGTGAAGAACTGTTATAAAAATTCTAATCCAACAGTATGGTTTTTCACTTATACTGTTGTTCATATTTTTTCAAAATATGCATGCTTTAAAATATCCTTTTTTTTTAAAAAAAAGATTTTATTTATTTGACATAGAGATAGATCACAAGTAGGCAGAGGCAGGCAGAGAGAGAGGAGGAAGCAGGCTCCTTGCTGAGCAGAGAGTCCAATGTGGGGCTGGATCCCAGGACCCTGGGATCATGACCTGAGCTGAAGGCAGAGACTCAACCACTGAGCCCCCCCAGGCGCCTCCTCCTTTCTACTCTTAACCTGTGAAATAAGGTTCTGACAACCCCAATGCCTTTTGCTCCTGTGGGCTATATTTGTCAGTATTACCAGTATTAGATCCCAGGATGCTGAGATCATGATCTGAGCCAAAGGCAGAGGTTTAGCCCACTGAGCCAGGTATCCCTAAAATATCCTTTTTTTTTTTTTTAAAGATTTTATTTATTTATTTGACAGACAGAGGTCACAAGCAGGCAGAGAGGCAGGCAGAGAGAGAGGAGGAAGTAGGCCTCTTGTAGGGCTCAATCCCAGAACCCTGGGATCACGACCTGAGCCATAGGCAGAGGCTTTAACCCACTGAGCCATCCAGGCACCCCCTAAAATATCCTTCTTGAACTTGACTCTATTGCCCTTTTTCCCAGGGCTATCTCTCAATTTATTAAAGGACACTTGGAGGATACCACCATTGCCTCTGTTAATACCACCTCTCAATGTAGGAGCAACTCAAATATTTCTAATTTCTTTTGATAAATAACTCAGTGTTTAATATCAGAAATGTAGTATATATTCCATAACCTAACACAACATAAAATATCTTCCAGTTTAAAAATAATCCAATTTGCCTTATTTCACAGGTGAAGACCTAGAACTAGACATGAACCTCCCAGCCACAAAGTTTATTGGTGGCTAAACTGGGGCTGGATCCAGGACTCATGTACCCCAGTCCCTTGATTGTCCTAGTGTTACATTACAAAAGCATTATATTCATTTTACATCACTTCCTAGGGTAATGAGACCCATAGATGTAAATATATATGTTTATACATATGTATTTGTGCATATACATTTTACCATGTACATTAGCACTTTTATTTTTCCTCCCAGTGTCACCCTTTTTTACGCCACATTTCATATATCTTCCATGTTTTCAACAATTAAGACTTAAAGTTTCCCTGTTCCTTCATTCGCATCTGTGCATAGGACAGTTCTGACAAAACATTAAGTCTTCATTAATTATTTAATGATTGATTAATCCTCTTTGAGGTGAATTTGCAGGTATTTATAATTTTAAATTCCTCAGTATGTCATTTTTATTATTTCCTATCTATTTATTTTTATTGGTAGACTTCCATCAAACTCTGAGGTCATCTTGTGCTGAGACACTGAAAGCCATATTCCAAAAGCAACTAGGGCACCATAGAATTTGGTTCTGTTAATAACTCATTTGACATTGCTGAAAGTTACTCAATCTAAATTTCCATTCCCATATGCCAACACGTCTCCCAATGATCAAAAGAAATGAAACTGCAGTAAATAACAGAAACACTTGACTTAAAACCCAAGGGGGTGCCTCTGTCTTCATTTTGAGTCCTCCAAATTGGTGTGAGGGAGTGGGGACTTGGTGTGAAAGGAGACACCCACAGGAAGTGGTCAACTAAGAAAGTATTAAGGGGAGATGATATGAAAAAGGAGGATAGTAGAGAGACTCCGGATTTTAATAGGGGTTTCCATTTGCTTAGGTTCCTAAGTAATTTATTTATTAAGCAATGTGGAAAGATAGAATTTTGTCTTTCAGAATTCCCAGAGATTGAAGGGCAGGTCAACCAACCTATAACTACAAAACACAAATCATTCCACCTAAGGGTGTGTGTGTGTGTTTGTGTGTGTGTGTGTGTGTGTGTGTGTGTGTGAGAGAGAGAGAGAGAGAGAGAGAGTCACATAAATAACATTCTTGATTCCTTTAACTGCTTTGTACCTGAAAGGACATGGTATGTCTTACAGAGATTCACAGACTGTAACAGCATAAGATATTATGAATGGATAAGAACAAGAATAGAAAACAGAAGAAATTTAAAATGAAGCTAAGAATGAAGCATATATCAAATGTGTATCATACAAAAAAGTACACATTTGATGTAGGCAGGGCATTAGAACTCTAGGGTCAAAGTGTTCTGACATATACCACCGCTGTGACTCTAGACAAATTTGTTTTCTCTTGTTTAGACAAGTTGGACGTGATTTTGTATGTGCTGTGTTTTCAAACACTTACAAGATGTTGTCCCTGTCCTGGCTGTCTAGATGGGAAAACAAGATTTGCTCAATGGAAACAATTAAAATTTACTTTTCTAAATATATCCTCACGCATGTTTCATCTCACTCAGACCTCCATCTTTTCCTCTTTGCTTCTGGTTTAGCCAACCTGATGTCTCTACTCCTTTCGGTACCATCTCGCGGAAGGTTACAGTAATAATAAGGCTGTTGTGATTTGTCACTCTTTACTTCAGATGAATAACAGGTTCTGAGTATTCCCACCATCACTGATAGGAGGGCATCTTCATCACCTTGGGCAGTAACCATCTGTTGCTGTGTTTTATGCTTCTGTTATTTTTCTTTTGACCAAAGCCTTACCCTGTCACAGTTTTTTTTTCCCCCCTCCCAGATCCTCCCTATATCTAAATCATCCAGTGCCCTAGGCATTGTGTCCCCATATTACAGCTTTTGTCATTTCTATCTCTCTAAATGGCTGCATTTGCTCTCACCCCTTGGGGTTTTACTCTCATTTAACTTTGACACATATCTTCATTATCTCCCTGAGAGGAACTCCAGGGGCCTAGAATGAACTGCTGAAAGTGCCTCATACAGTTTCCCAGAGGTGGTAGCAATTGGGTGATGCACATTTTAGAGGAGAGAATTGTTAGATGTTGAAGGAGCACAGCTGTGAGGCACTCTTGGTACTCACTATTGAGAAGGAAGCCAGTGCTGGGATGACCGGGGTTGGGAGAAATTAAGTCTACCCTAGGGTTCCGAGTGGGAACAGAATGCTTCTTAAGGCCCACTGCTTGAAATTGAGTAATAATTCTACCTGACAAAATATGAAGTTTGAGTCCATGGTACTCTATCCAAGAGGACAAGGCTATAGAGATTTCCTGGAAGGAGTTGGGTTTCAGTTATTACACAAGTTATCAATGGCTCAATGATGACTATGACACACATCAGGTCTCATGGGGCACTCAGAGGGTCATGGTAAGTCCCTACTTAAATAGCTATCTGCAAGAATCTTGTGGTTTTTTTGTTTTGTTTTGTAATAGATTGGAATGAATCCACATAGGCACAGCTATGTTCTATTGCCAGGGAAGTTCCTATTTAAATATTTTAGATCATAAGTCCATAAATTTTTATACATCTGTTTTACCTTTTTAAGAGGAGTTACTGAAAATTCAAAAATTGAATTGTCAACATCATTATAACAAAATACTTAGTGTTACACTTTTAACCATGGTATTATTGGGAATTTTTAAGTTAAGTAGGGCTATCTAAATTACTGTCAATGACTCCAAGATACAGTGATTCTTAGCTTGGCTTCTTAGAAACTATTTTCATTGTTTTACTGTCATATCTATATCATAATAATAAACAAACAGGGTTTCGGAGGGGGGTGGGAGGTTGGGTGAGCCTGGTGGTGGGTATTATGGAGGACACGTATTGCATGGAGCACTGGGTGTGGTGCATAAACAATGAGTTCTGGAACACTGAAAAGAAATAAAAAAAAGGTTCATGTTTGTATGCGTATATATAATATATAGCGACATATATACACTTTAAATACTTTTTTCAGTTTGTAAAAATAGATGTGACATCAATTTTGAGATTTAAAATCTCCAAGGGTCAGTGTTTTTAATGTTATATAAATTCTTATATAATTCTTATATAAATTCTAAGTTTATGTAGTTGAAATAAGATTTTTTTTTTAAAAAGTCTTATTTATTTGTTAGAGAGAAAGAGAGAGAGCACTCACAAACATGGGGAGCAGCAGGTTCCCTGGCGAGCACGGAGCCCTATGTGGGAATCAATCCCAGGACCCTGGGAACATGACCTGAGCCAATGGCAGATGCTTAACCAACTTAACCAGCCAGGTGCCCCAAGATTTTTTTTTTTTTTTTTTTAATGGCCCAGAGAAGTTTAGGCCATTCAGTAACCTGAGGGGTGGGTGGAGTGTGTACAGAGAAGCTGTTATCACCCACCTTTTCACTGTCAATGGCAAGTCCAAATGTAGATTCTTTCCTAGTCTTGGGAAAATAGATACAGTTGGGGAAGAACACCACTTTCCTGAATCTGAAAACAGTGCTGATTGTGAATTTCACAGCACACCAGGTGATCTGACACCATGGCTACGGTGCTTTTCCTGAGGCTCTGGAATTTTGCGCCTTTGTGCCATTCCACTTAGTAATTCCAAGAGCACTGACTGCCAGTGAGGCATGGCAGAAAAACGTTTCTGGGTGTCTCAATCTCATGTTTGTCTCGGGATCAAACATTAAGAATTAGACACGTCCTAAGGGATAAGTCATTGGAATAAAAAGAATGTTGACTGTTTTTTGCTTATACTCAGCCTGAGATGGGAATTAGAAGACCAGCACCACAAAGACGTCTGGAGTCAGCAGTGGAGCAGACAGATAAACATCATACACAATAGAAGTGGCAAGACTAGAACCGAAGAGTGATGCCAAGGATAAATACTGGCTTTCTGATAAGGGGATGCCAAGAACTCAGTGGAAAAGTGCTGCAATCAGCATTAGGAACTAGGAGGTGAAATCAGAAAGCTGGAGGGTATATGAGACTCAAGAAGTTAAGAGGAATCTGTTACATAGGATTTCCTTAGAGCCTGACTGGTGGGCAAATGGTCTTAAACCTGTCCCTTCTCCATTCATGCCACAGGCCCTCCTTGAAGTAGGTTCAAAAAGAGTTCCACGTGGAATTTTTCAAACATCAGTAGATAGCAGCCTCTCCTGGAAGCCTTGTTAAACACATAAATGCCTCTTTCCAAAACCTGATCTGGAAGTTAGGAAAGGTAAATCTCCAGGTTTAAAACCTTTTTGTATAAAGGGCCAATAGTAAGTATTTCAGCCATATGGTCTTTGTCATAATTTCTCATCTTCTGCTGTTCTAGCATGAGAACAGCCATATACAAAATGTAAATAAATGAATGTGGCAGTGTCCCAATACCTTTTTTAATTTTTTTAACAAAACAGGTGGCATGACAGATTTGGCCTGTGGAACATGGTTTCCTGACCCCTGGTGTAGAGCAATGTCATTCTTTCCCCCAACATAGTAGTCTAATGCATCTTGAAAAGAAAATTAGCAAAACACAGGCCTTCAAAATAGAAAGCCAGATGTTTCTCTTAATCACCTACAGTTTTGCAGATGTTATTGTTGGTGTTCAATATCTCTCTGTATCAAGGTTGCTGAGATATGGATGTATAAAACGGTGGCGGCAAATATAGTTTCTTTTGGAAGCTACAGGAAAGGGATCTCATTTCCCCCAAGTAACTCACTCATTTGCCTGCTCTCATGTCAGAAATTCTACTTTTAGTAGATCAATTTAATTCATAGCACTGATATGTTTCCTGATGCTATATGCAAATGAAAGAAGAGAATAATAGTTCATACCCTCAAGGGGTAGGAAAAGCAAATCTCCTTTTGACAACTTAAATACTCCTGAGAAGGTATAAGCAATACTTATCCACAGGAAAAATGGGTTGAAGACAGAGACACGGAGATTATTTTAAGTTAACATCAAGCATTAATAGCTAAGTGTAATTCTTTATAAAATTCTTTCTGTGTGCACGTGAGAGAGAGAGAGAGAGAGTGTGTGTGTGTGTGTGTGTTATGTAAGATGTGGTTAGGAAGGCAGTTGTGGAATGTATTAAAGAAATGGGCAGCACTGAAATGACACATTTCCAAGGGCATCTTAGTCAAAACCCAGCTCCTCCATTAGCTCATCTTTCTCCTCCCAGTGGGGTGTAATCAGTTTCTTGATTAGCGTTTGCAGTCACAAGGATTGCAAGTTGCTTCTACATGAGTCTCAGGGACTCACCAGATCATCTCAGAAAGAGCCAGCTCTCTACAGCCACCTGCCCGTCTCTGTGGGCCCTAGTCTCCTGTGTATGTGCCCCAGTCAAATGTAGGAAAGTGACAAAGCCGATGTTTGCTTTAGAGGACTCTTTTCTATAACTTCTCCTCGATGCCCCTTTTAAACTTTCTACATTCTGTACCCCCCTGCACCTTGGCCCTAGATCTGCCCAGAATTCCCAGCCCTTTTCTGAGTCCCTCACTTTCCATGAACACTTAAACGAAGTTTGCCTTTCATATGAGGATATTGTGTCTTAAGATAGGACCTGACTTCTGGAAATAGCTAATTTGATAACCCGATTGAAGATAACACCTTTTCAAGTTATTTGCATTTTTGTCAGTTAAGATATTTGCATTTTATTGGGGGGGGTTTATACTCTTCTCTCATAAGGATTTACTAATTGGAAATTTCATTAGGAGACGGTCTCAAACACCTCTGCTGGAAAGGTTCTGAATTAGAATGTTGTAGTTAACTGAATGCTGGGAGACCTGCACTTTTGTCATGTCTCGAATTACTAAATTAGTTATAAAACTATGCTCCCATTATGCATCTCAGTTTTCTCATTCTCTAAAATTATAGTTTGGAATTACATGATTACTGCCTAAAACTCCAGGATAAGCTAATTTACACTAAAGTATTAGTGACTGACAGTAGTTTACTTAGTTATTCAGGTATAGCAGATATTTTGAAAGCACTTAGACCCCAAATATTCTGTCACACTGTCATTTTAGACGTCAAAAACAACGTAGAGAGCTTTCTAGTTACCTTCAAATCATACCAGTAGACTGCACCTGCAGTTGAGGCAGACAGAAAAATGGCCAGAAGTTGTGTTTTTTTAAGGTTAGATGCTTGCTATGATTTTGGGGAAGATTTGGAGTAGGAAAGGACCTTGAGCCAACATGGAATAGTCAGGCATGTCTCTTTTTAAATTTTGCATATAGTATCAGAAGCACTGTAAATCTCCCATATTTAATAGGACTCTTTACTTAAATAGCTATTTATTTCCTCTGAGATGAAAGGTATAATTCTTAATGTGTTACTCAGATTCATTACACTTCGTGTCCTTGTGAAAATTAATAAAGGAAAGCTCATTTAAAATGGAGATGGGAGGCCAGCAGAGGGAGCTCTCAAAGCCCTACCACTCTATCAATTATAGACCCCAACAGGAAGAGAGAGATACCTTGCACTAAAGTCTGCTTTACTACTCTAGTAGGAGGAACAAAGATTTTGTCTTTGCCAGCAATGGCCCAGCGAATGAGACTGTCCCAACTCAGCCAATGAAAAGCCACTATACTTCCAGCTCCCAGTTTACACCAAGAGACTTTTTGTTTATGACAACTGCTCCCAACTCTCCCCTTTCCTCTCTAAAAGAGCATTCCTCTTGTTTGTTCTCCTGACTTGCCTATGGTTTTATTGTAGCTTGTGTGTCCTGAATTGCATTTCTCTGCTCTTCCCCCAAATAAACCCATTTTGCTGGCGAACGAACTGACAGTTTTATTTTGAAGGTTAACATCTTCATTTAACAGCTAGTAATGACCACACTGTTGCAAGCACTCTTCAAATACCTGGGCTAGTGAACAAAGTACAGAGTCCCGACCTCATGGCTTCTGCATTCTGAGTAGGACAGTCAGAAAATTTATAACTAGAAACTTACATATGTCACTCATGGAAGTGCATTCCAGAGAAGAATGAAGAATGAAGCAGAAGAAAGGTCTAGAGAGCAATGGAAGATAAATGCTGTTCTAATGGGGAGGTCAGAAAAAGCCACACTGAGCAGGGGACATTTAATTAGATGTAAAGGAAATGACAGGGGCATTACATGGGATCTAGGCTAGAGGGTTCCTGGCAGATATGATCTGTTCTCATATACTGTTCCTGACTTTTAATGATCTTCCCTATGCTGATTCGGCTCTTCCTCCCTGGACTGTCTCCTCTCATCACTCATTTTAAGCCATTCCTTCCTCTGTCCAAGGTTCCCTCTTGGTATTTATAGTTGATCCTCATTATTTGCAGGATCCTTTTTTTGCCAGTTCACCTACTTGCTAAAATTATTTATAATTCCCAAATCAATACTCATGGCATTTTTGTGCTCATTTGTGGACATATGCATGCACAAAGCAGCAAAAAAACTTGAGTTGCCCTGTGTATACATTCGCTGCTGAGGTTGATCAAGGAGAAGCTCTGCTTTCTTGTTTTAGCTCTCCTTCTGTAAATGAGTGCCCTTATCATGTTCTATTTAGTGGGACATTTTAAATATTTCTGTGCTTTTGTTGTTGATTTATTTATTTAAAATGGCCCCTAAGAAGAGTACTGAGTTTCTCTCTACTGTACCTGAATGAAAAGACTGGGATGTGCCTCTTAGAGAAAATCCATAGGTAAGCTTTATAGTGGTGTTAGACATGAGTTCAATGTTAATGAATTATCAATATATACATTAAAGAAGGTATTTTTATTTTTTAGTTTTTTAGAGGGGGTAGAGGCAGAGGGAGAGGGAAAACTTTTTGGAGCTTTACCCATGGCTCAATCTCACAATCCTGAGATCATGACTTGAGCCAAAATCACGAGTTGGATGCCCAACCAGCTGATCCATGAAGGCACCCCTAAATAAGGTGTTTTTAAGTAGAAACATATATAACACAAGGTTATCCATTCATTAGGTGTTGAAAAATGCTAAATCAGAGGCTCATAGGAACCTAACCTTGTTTTTACCCTAGGAGCAATGGCTCAGTACTTGTGAATTCAGGGTTCCTGGTGACTTTATAGAACATTAACTATCACAGATATTAAGACTCAACTATAACTTCTAGATCTTGCCTCAAAGATACTTTTTAAAGGTACCTTATTTACTTTAGTGCCCAATTATATTCTAATTAGTGTTGCACTATATTTGCTTTTAAGCTCTTTTCCAATTGTTTTCTGCATTTTTTTTTTTCTGATCTATCACTTCAGCTAGCTCCCAATCATTGAGCATCTATTATGTGCCCAAAATGGTTGTGGGATTTTTATCATAATGGCCCTGAAAAGTAAGCCTTAGGTGGTTCATTTGGCAAATTAAAACCCTGAGACTTGAGAGGTTCTGAGATTTGCCCAAAGTCACCATGTAAATAAGGCTGAGGAGTCTGGATCTGTTCCAAGGTTTGCCTGGCTCTGAAGCTTTTATGTCTTGCAATAGTTCTGGGTCCTTGATAGAAACTCAGTGAGCTAAACAGAGTGTTACACAAAAAAGACAAAAGAGGGAGGGGAAGTCAAGGACAATTCATGCTTTGTGTTGGTTGGTAACAAAGCTATTTTTCTCCCTGGAAGAAAGAGATGAAAGTTCTGATATTCAAATGCTCACTCACCAGGCACCCTTCAGAATTCCCATCCATCAGCTGGCAAATGGACACATTTTAACAAGCACAATCGCAACCAAGCAAGTTCTGGCAACAAAATATGCCTCCACTAATGATATTCAATTGTTCTAAGAAGACAAAATGGTCTGAAGTGTAATGAGATGCCAAACACACAACCGCACAAAACAGGCTGCTCATATTTAAGTCCTTATGTTTCTTGAAGTGAAAACTCATTTTAAGAAGATTATGGTGCATATATTATAAAGTGGGATGATATTCCACATTCATGCCCCACTGGGGCCCTGACTGTATTAAAAAAATGAAAACAAAACCAACAACAACATTTTGTTCCCACACAAGTACTTCGCTAATAGGACATGTGACGTGGTAAGTCATTTGTTTGGGTTATTTTTATTGCAGGCTTTATGGATGAATTCACACTTTTGAAACACAATGCATTCAGGAAACTTTTCAATCAGGCTCTGGTGAGTAGGAATATCCTGCAAACAAGGGGCATCAGGTCAGGGCCATGGGAATAGAATGCTAATCAATGAGGTGGGGTGAGGGAGAGGGAAGGGAATAAACTTTCCAGCAATGTGTCCATCCCCCCCCCCTTTCTAGCGAGAACAAAGTAACGTCTACCAAGGCAACAGCCAGATTTTTATCCTTGACCAAATTCTATTCAACATGTTTATCAGTGGCAAAGATCCATGGTTTCAAACATTTTATTATAAGTGAAAGCCTTTGTTTTGATGAAATCCCTCTGAGGAATGTAAATAAGTAAAACATATGAAACAGAAGTAATATGCTGAAGTGAGGGGGTTGTTTTCCAAACACTTTCTGTCCCCCTGTTTTTTTAGTAGCAGCTCTGAGGGGGCTCCTGGAAATCCCCCAGACTCCAAGAAACTGTGAAAAGCACTGATTCAGATGAATTGAGGTATTTCAATGTCTAGGAGAGATGAATGGAATCGTTAAAGGAAGGATATGTCAGGCAGGGCAAAAGAAAACACTCTGTATGTTTCAGAGAGTGAATGGGGATGGCGAGCGAATAGTAATTATAGAGATTCTTGAAATGAATGATTGTAGGAAGCACTCACCATTCCAGGGTTGATGGAGGGAAAAGGAGGAAGTGGTGGTTGCTCAAGGGTACTAAGTAAAGGCCACATGATCAAGTACTGGTATAAAGAGGGCCTCAGGGGTGGAACCAGGATGGCAGCCACTTCCTGAGATGCACCTAGAGGGAGCAAGAAAGAAATGTTGCTTCTTCCCTACGTCTGCGTCGGACCCCACGGATACCTCCTACTCATTAAACCCACCAGAAAGCCTGCTGGAAAAACAGACTCCCTGGGCCTGGCATTCCTGAACAGAGCTGAAAGGGCAGGCATGAGATCAAGAGGTAGGTTGACAACTGGCTCAGTCCATTTATCGGGTTATTCGCCGCCCACCCATACCCTTCTACTTGTATTTGATTTCTGCACCACAGCAATGACAATGTCATGCTTCTGCCTCATAAAATCGAATCCTCCTAGGTATGCAGGAAGACCCACACAGTCTCTTCCAAAGGGATGACGCCAAAATTCACTGATCATTCCCTGTCTCTGTCCCTGAGTGATATTAGTTCCCATTCGTTTCAAATGCAAAGCCCATCTGGATATTATGTAACACACGGCAAAATTTAAAGTTCAACTACCATCTATGTTCTATATAAAATAATATGTTTCATTAGGTGTAACAGTGAAAGGAGCAGTCCCATTTCAAACTCTTCATTTCCAAACTTGGGCATTTGGGCTATGGAAGAAATAGTACCACATACTGGTTGTGAGTTCAGAGCACATATCACATTTTGAAAGTGAGTTTGCCATTTCATTTCATCATTTTATGTTGGCTAAGTGCCTCCTGGGGGAAGGAATATACAGCATAAAACCAGTGAATGCCACAGAGTTGGCCAACTGCTGCACTTTCATGTCAAAATGAGTTGTTTGGTTGGAACTGCTGTTGTATGGTATATACTGTGATGGTGAATAAGACATCTCATTAATTCATGGGTGGTGGTACTGGCAGAAAAATTTTGAGCAAAGAAGAAAATTTCTTATCAAATTAACTTTGGTTTACCACAAAGAGCATACCACAGTTCCCAGTGTTTTAGAAAAGGATAAAATATAATCAGACTGCCATCAGGTGGCTGAGATGATCACCTTGACAAATGATAACCCAATAGGGCCTGTTAGAAGGTTTGGATACTCAGCAGTGATAGAAGCAGGATTTTTTTCTGGTGAGGTGAGTGCTCATGCTGTTGACCCATATATAACTTTCTATTCCTGCTCCCATGGCCATTTGAGTGTGAGTCCATTGGCTAAGCACAAGGGTGGCTGGGCAAAGGTTGGCTAACACCCACAAGAGGGGTCACTTTCTCTTTGTATATCGGAGGATTTCCTCTGCTTGGGGTACTCTTCAGTAAACAATAACATGGAACAAATGTATACTCTCCTGCTATGCCTAACCTGGGAAAGTCATCCCATGCTGCTTCTCCTGAACTTCTTCCCAAAATTCCATCCTTGAATCTTTTTTTCTTTCCAGTTATCTGATCCTTAAGCCAAACTGCTATCTGTTCCTTATGAATCATTGTGGATTCACAGGTCTGGCCATATATCCATCCAGGCACAGTATAATATACTTCTCAAAGTTTGGCCAATGAGGAGACTTGCTTCCACTGCTGTCTTTCAGGGACATTCCTGATTAAGACTGAAGATCAGTAACCATCACTTAGGACTGATGTCAGCATGTCATGTAGAAATATCTATGGAACTAAGCCTGAGTTAGTTCTTCCTCTGTAAACTGGTCATTTAGATTTTCTCATAAGGCCATAGAAGTTGGTTAAAGGAATGATGACAGAAGGCACATTTTGTGAAAGTGCCAGAAGATTCTGAGCCACTTGTGCAATTTACTTGTGTCTTTTAGTGTCTCTAAGACCTCTTTCTATATGTAACACCTCCATCTGATAGTGGTGTGTTGCCTTTCATCTCTAAATTTGTGGTTTAATGGATGAGAAACACTCAACTCATGACATAACTTACTGGGTCAGTTTTTGTCCCATGATGAGTTATTAAATCTCCATAGAGCCCAATACCAACCTAAGAACTTTTTTCCCCCCATAAAGTTAACAGTATTTTCAGAAGGGAGCATTATTTTGCTCCCTAATCTTAGTGCAACAGCACTATGATTTGTCTGTTGCTGAATCCCAGTGACTCTATTCAGCCTTTCTGTTTGCCACAGTTGTTCTGGGTTTCATAGGAAAGTCTGGTCACTAAGGCAGCAGAGCAACATCCACCACAACCTGGATCAGCTTCAGAACCCACACACAGCTCAGCCTATTAGCTTATCATTAAATGGGTTGGAATGACCCCAGATTTTCTCAGTCTTCTTTAGGATATCTCCAAAATCCAAACTAGCCCAACATGCATTGCTCCAATTTCTTAGTGACAGGCCATATAAGAGGAAACTCCCCACTGGACTCCTAGAAATGTCACCATGGGGCCAGGTCTCCATATTTCTGTGGGGTTTATCTCCTAATCTATGGCTCTTTTGAATGTTATTAAGTCATCTACAGTAGTTACTACTAACTATTCATCAAGGTCAGTCTGCATGATGTCATCAAGATAGAGAATCAGAATGATGTTCTGTAGGGTATGCTCAAATCCCTGCAAGTCTTCCCAGGGAAGATTCTCACAGCTGTGGAGCAAGTCAGTTGAAGAAAATTGCTAACCTGTCAGGTAAAAGCTTCATGTTTTGGGTTGGATTTAGAAATTGGCATATATAAGAAGAAAAAAAAAAAACCCAAACATTTGCTATATAAATTGCTGCATGCTCAGTTCTAGGGACTTGTTTTATTTAAGGAAAGATAATATATCCAGAGTATCAGTTACAATCTGAGCTACCACCTAATTTATTTTGTGGTAATCCATAGTCATTTTTCAAGATCTAGATATCTTCTGCATAGCCAAAAAGTTAGTGATTAAATAGTTAAAAGGGTGATATGATAGAACTCACCACTTTCACAAATGTTAAGTCTCTTGCTACTAAATATTATATCAATCAAGATCCAATCAAGATCCTTGAGGAGACATTTACTTTTCCAAAGATGCTGCCAGAAGCCAAGAGAGGAGAAGAATTTCTTTTTCCCTCTTCCCAACTTCTGGTCTCTCACTAATGCCTCTTTTTAGGGAAACTAACAAGATACTGGTTGGCAAAGGAAACTGGAATATTTAATTTAGAAACACAGAGCCTCAGCATTACAGAGCAGAGAAGTTTCAATGTAGGGCTGTGAGATACCAGATAAATAATGGGTATAATTACTTTTCACATAATAAATGAGTATTTTGGCACAGACCTTATGATTTTATATGACTTACAGGTATCTCTGCTTTTCCTTAGAAAAAGAGGACAGTAAACTTAAGGAAATGTGCCTCAGAAGTCTACAGTATAATGGAAAATCTACAATATAAGTCCTGGCAACTTTGTATTTTTCAATCAAACCCAGGAGGTTAGGACCATGTCAATCTGAAACAAATTGGTGTTGATCTCATTGTAGTGACATGAGGTGATTAAGATGAGAAACATACAGTATAAATGTGGGGACTCAGGGAGGGGCAGCGTGAGGAGTTATGCATTGGCATCACTTCATTAAAAGATGTCGTGTTTGAGGTGATTGCTTACCACTAGGAACCATCAGGATGCTGTGGCTTAAAATAGAGCTCATTCAAACAAAGATTGTATTTGTGAAGTGAAATTTGTGTATTGTATAAGATATTTGGTTAGGAAAAGATGGGTTCACCTACATTTATCCCCATATTTACTCTTTCTGTTGCATTTCATTCCTGTTTTTTTTTAATTCCTCGTTAATAATTTTTTACCTCCAGACCTCTTTTAAAAAATTTTTATTTATTTATTTGAGAGAGAGAGAGAGTATGAGAGTGGAGAGGTCAGACTCCCTGCCAAGCAGGGAGCCTGAAATGGGACTTGATCCCTGGACTCCAGGATCATGACCTGAGGCGAAGGCAGTTGCTTAAACCAACTGAGCCACCCAGGCACCCTTCAAGAACTCTTTTTAATGCTTCCTTTAGTGCTGGTTTTCATTAATAATTCTCTCAGTTTTTCTTTTAAATATTTTATTTGTTTGTTTGTTTGTTTGTTTGAAAGAGAGAGAGAGAGCCCTCATGGGGCAGGGGGAGGAGCCTAGGGGGAGGGAGACAGAAGGGGAAAGAATCTCTAGCAGACTCAGAGTCATGAAGGGCTTGACTCAGGGCTCAATCTCATGACCCTGAAATCGTGACCTGAGCCAAAACCAACAGGCAGATTCTTAACTGACTGAGACATCCAGGAACCCCAGATTTTCTCAGTTTAGTTTCATCAGATAGCTCATTTATTTTGCTTTCACTTTTGGAGGACATTTTTATTTGGTTTAGAATTTTATGTTGACAGGTGTTTTCTTTTGGAACTTCAAGGATATTATGTTATTATCTGGCTTCTGTATCCTCTGATGAGAAGTCGGGGTTCACTCACTGTTTCTCATTTGAAGGTAGTGTCTTTTCTTCTCTGGCTGCTTTTTAGATTTTACTTTTTGGTGTTTGGTTTTCATAGGTTTCACTATAACATATGTATTAACACATATGACAAATACATATGACATATAAATACATATAACATAAATACACAGATATATTTTCTTTGTAATTTTCTTGCTTAAAGTTTTGTAGAGGTTTTAATCCGTGGCTTCAAATTTTCATAATTTTTGGAAAATCCTTGGGTATGACTTCTTTGTACTTCTTTTACCTCATTTTCTTTCATTTCTCTTTAGGGGTTGCAATTACACATATATTACAACTTCTCACTACGACCCATTTCTTTCTAATACTTTTTCTCTCTCTAATACTTTCTCCATTCAGTTCTCTCTCTGCTATAATTATTTTGCACTATTCTATCTTTCACTTCATTAATCCTCTCATCAGCTGTAATACAGTGGCTGTTAATGTCATCTATTGCGCTCTTAATTTCAGATATTGTCATGTTTAATTCTAGAATGCCATTTGATTCTTTTTTATAGTTTCCAGTTCTATGTCAAAATGTTACATCTTGTCATCCATTTTTCTGAACATACTAATCACAATTATTTTAATATCTATGTTTGATTATAATACCTAGAATAACTGTGGGTCTGTTACTATTGTCTGTTTTTACTCTTGGTGTAATTTCTTGAAATACATGCTAAGTTTCGATTGAATGATGAACTCTTTTTTATTTTAAAAAAAAAAATAGAGAGGTTCTGGGTAATGTTATCTTCTTCCAGAGAGGGTGACTTTTTTCCTTTGGTAGGCAGTAATAGTGAGGGCACATTAGCTCAATTCAATCAAGATCTGAGCTGACTCAAAGCAAGAGTTCAGATTTTGTAATATACTGCTTATTCCATAGTTATTTTAAAGTGGAAACTGTCAATATCAAAATACTGTTATATAACATATATCACATTACATATACTATATCATATAAAATATGTATCTATTATATATATGTCATTAGTTTTCACTGTTATTTAAATTCTTTATTCCAAACAATTTTCCATATAGCCTTTGTGAGTAACAAAACTTCCTATGCCCATTAATATTTTTACAGCTTTAAATTTGAATGGTAGTTTGGGTGAATAGACCTTCTAGGTTTAAAATTATTTTATATTTGGAACTTTTGGCTTTTATGGCAGGAAGGGGTTAGCATACACAAATGTTAATGTGGAACAGATTATGAACTAAAACGTAAATGATGAAACTTCTTAAAGAAGACATGGAGATTATTGTTAATTTAGGGTAAACAAAGATTTATTAAGACACAAAAGGCATAAAACTGGAAAAGTTTAATAAAAATGGATTTCATCTATGTATCTGTCTATCATTTATCTATCTATCTAAATTATGCTTTTGTAAAGACAACTTTAAGTATATGAAGCGGCAAGCTGTTGACTAGGAGATTTATATTTCTTATATTAGAATGGTACTAGTACTCTGAATATATATAGAATTCAAATAATCCAAGATGATAAATAACCCAGTTAAATGTGTGCAGAGGATCTGAAAAGACACTTCAAAAAAGAAGATATAAATGGCCAATAAGTATATAAAATGATGCTCAATATCCTTAGTCATCTGGGAAATGAAAGTTTACACCATGAGACAGCACTACTAACACATCAGAATGGCTAATACTGAAAAAAAATCTTCAAATTTTATTGAAGATGAGGAGCAAATGGGACTCTTACACACTGCTGGTGAGAAATGTGAAATGATGTAACTATTCTTGAAAATAATTAAGCAGTTTCTTACAAAGGTATACATTTACTATGTGACTCCACAGTTTTAGTCTTTGGTATTCTCCACACACACCCCCACCCCTGAAAATGAAAACACATTCTTATCCAAAGACTTGTATATGAGTAATCTCATCAGCTTTACTAAAAAAAGCTCATTAAGAGGCAAATGGATAAATAAATTGTGGTGGATCTATTCAATGCACATCTATTCTGTAGTAAAAGGAACAGACTCAGAGTAAATAAAACAACATGGATAAATCTCAAAAATACTATTCCAAATAAAAGAAGCCAGACACAAAACAGTATTATTGTACTGTACTGTATATAAATAAAAACTTCGGTGATAGAAACAGATTGGTGATTGCTTGGGGCCAGGAGTAGGGGATGAGAATGAACTGGCAAGGCGTTCAAGACAACTTTTAGAGTTATAAAAGTGTTCTGTATCTTAATTGTCATGGTGGTTTTATGTTGCACACTTTTGTCAAAACCGCACATATTTACAAATACTGCATTTTATATTATATAATTTTACCTAAATAAAGTTAATTTAAGTAAAAATATTTTTGATATATCAATCTTATTTTCATATTTTTTCCCAAAGAAAATAATTAGATAAGAATATAAAGATAAATATAAAATTTTCTGGGGCTCCTGGGTGGCTCAGAGGGTTAAGCCTCTGCCTTCAGGTCAGATCAGGATCTCAGGGTCCTGGTGTCAAGCCCCACATTGGGCTCTCTGCTCAGCAAGGAGCCTGCTTCCCTCTCTCTCTCTGCCTACTTGTGATCTCTGTCTGTCAAATAAATAAATAAAATCTTAAAAAAAACCCAACTATCTCATTATTGCTGTGAGAGATAAACCTAGAAACCACGTACATGATTAACAATAATGAATTGTTTCAGTAAGTTTGGTATATCCATATAATGCAGTCATTAAAAATGATGATGTAGATTAGATGCATGCTCATTAATATGCAAACATACTCAGAACATTTTTACATTCATTATTTAATTTCAGCCTGGCAATGGTAGTATGAATTTCCAAATAAGTTATATGGGTTATAATTGAATGGAGGGAGTTCTTCGGATGGTTATTTATTTATTTATTTATTTTCCTTCTTTGCCATGCTGTCTTTCCAGTTACAGTCTTGTCATCATCTAATGTGATCTATTTCCTTAAAGTGACAGCGAACAGTGCTGAAGACATCTTATTCTTGGTGGTTGCATGTGCTAGATTCTATTTAACACTGTAGAGTCATACTCTGCAATGGGAACTATACAGGAAATAAGAATATCCACAGCTAACACTATGTATGAACGGTGCCATAATGGACATACATTGTCATAATTATGATTGAGTCAAAGTGTGCCTTCTTTCTCCAATCTGATGTCATTGTTCTTTAGGGAATTTAGAAGCCAATGACACTTTTTTTTTTTTTAAGAAAGACTAAGTTATGTCTGGTCTATGACAATATTTCATCAGAAGGCCAGCCTTTACTCTATATCATCTCACTCCACACATTGCTGCTTTTGGTGTGTTTATTATTTTCGTATTCCCTTTACCATTCCTTATCAAATCTCACTAATCCAGGGCTATTGTACTCCTTAGGGTTTTTCAGTCAAAGTGTGTATGTGTGTGCTCATGTTCACTTCAAGTTGGTCAGGGACTCAGTGCACATGTTACTCATCAGGGTTGGCCAGGGAAGCTCTACTACAGCCTTTGAGTCTAACCGAATTTCTATACTGTGATACAGATTCACAATCTTTTCTCTGAAAATCTCAGGGTCAGATATGTGTCTGAATTTTTGGATTTTAAGAAGATAATAGAGAATATATATATATATACATATATATATAGTGAGGTCTGGATCACAGCTCTATAAAAACATATATACTTCATGACCATGCAGAGCCGGGGACATGGCAGGCTGTTGGAATGACAGGAGATAGGGATGCTACTATTCTAAAATTATAGCAGTTTTTGTCCTCTTTCACTACTTATGTGTGAAGTCTGTCACTTTATTTTCTTGCTTGGAACTATTTAACTTCTCTACATCTAATTTTTCTAAAAGGCTAAATAATAATAATTAAAAAATAACAATAAATACCCATCTCATAAGAGTGTTGTGAAGAGTAAATGCACGTGTAATATTCTTAGCATAGCAATGCTGGAGCCTAGTAATGTCTGAATAAAGTGTAGCCACTGTTACCTAGTATTATTTTTCAGTGTTGGGAGTATTTTAGTAAGCTTATTGATTATATGTAGATAACAAAAATCAGACAATCTTTTTCTCATCATGATGTAAATCTGTGTCACTATGGATAAAGCTTTGTTTTTACAGATTATTGTATAGACCAAGGTGTGTTTATGAGATTGAGGTTGGAAAGAACCCCCCCACCCCCACCCTCCATATTCTGTACTCTGAAGTGCTGGGAAAGTCAGTACTTCAGCAAGTGGGACAATGTCAAAAGCATTCTTCTTTTGGGGATGACTATACGGGAGATAGAACCTATCCAGTCTAGAAATTTTCCCATTTTGAAACCATTGTCAAAGGGTTTTTGTCTATTATAGATCTCTTCTATTATCCTGATAGAAGATTTTTAAAAATTTAAACTCTTATAGCTGGTCTTATCCATTTTGTACAGTGGGTTCCACTCATGTTTCAAGTGATGTAGTCAAGGCAGTGGTCACCTGTGAGATTCAGTTATAGTTTGGTGAAAAGTGATGAGAGAAAGCAGTGCTGTTCTCTGTAATAGCTGCTTTTCTGAGGGGACAGATGGTGAAACAGTAATAAGCATTCTTTGGGAATTCTCAGAATTCCTTGGAGATTAATATCCAATGAAATACTGGATTTCACAGTGAACTCAAGTATGATGGGGACTCAGATAATTATTAAATGGGAATTAGTCGAATTTGCAGATATGGAAGCCATTAGAAGTTGGGGACAGGAGAAACTGTCATACTTCAAATAATTGCATTCAGATGTAGTACTTACACTTCCCTCACTGGTTTCCTTGGACAAAACTTCTCTCACACCCCAGCCATTCATGACTCAGGACAGAGACAACAGAAGTGGCTACATATTGTCTAGTCCATGATGAAACAGTATTCTTTGGTTCTGCAGAGGACCCACCTCACAAGGAAACATGGGTGGTCACGGTGGTCATTTGTTATCAGTTGATTAAAATATAGTGGTGAAATGACCTGCTGTATCAACCATAAAACCACTTAGACTAGGTTTTTTGGGATTTCCACAGTCCTACCTACTACACTAAAGATATCACCTAAAAAATTCACATTCAAATCTAGCAGGCCACTTCCTTCTGTCTGCTCTTATGTAATTAAGGCACCCAAATATAAGGGCTGGACATTTCTGTGACTCATTGTATCATGTCAGATGAACATGGAGATAGAAGACCACAGTCGGAGTTCCCCACAGATAGCTGGCATTTCTTCTCAATATTTTCCATCTGTTGGCTGGAGACCCATATCTTCCACTTACCAAGTTCTGCCAAAGGCATTGTTTAGACGCCATCCAGACTTCCACTCTACTTGCCTATCTTTGTCTTAGAACTCCAAACTGTATTTTTTTTTGAGAGAGTTTTTACAGATCAGGACTTCAGGAACTTCTCCGGCACTGTGAGTGAAACTACTCAGATGCCATGGTGGTCAGCACAGCACCAAGTGTTCTTTACTGTCAGGCAGGGTATTGGAGCACTATGCCTGGGATATAAAGGCTCCCTTTATTTCTGCTCCCCAAGTTTTGTCTTCCCTCATACTGGATCATTCCCCATCATCCACCAGGCTTTCTTGTGTGGTTCCAGGGTGCTTTGTGCCTCATCTGGCCTGAGTAATGACATTTTAGGTACTTAGAATACTCAGTCTGGCTCTCCTTTGCATCTTACCTCCTTCTATATGGAGATATTCAGGAAAATTATACTCTTCAGGTGTCTGGTGCTGAGATTGTTAAGAGTTCCCACAGAGCTCTCTGAGGGGAGCCTGCCCATTACCTGACAAAATAGAAGGAATGGTAACAGAGGAAGATGGGATAATGCTGCAGAGACTGAAGAGAGTGCTCATGCTTACATGAAGAAGGAAGCTACCTTATGCTCTGCCATCAGGAGTCCTGGAAATATGCCCTTAGCTAATTCCTGAGATGGTACTGTCACAGCTTCATATCTTGTCATTTGATTTCTAACCCTGCTCTTTTTCATATATGTGTTACTTCAATCATCAGAGATTTATGAAGTACTTTTTAACATAATTGTCCATAGTAAATGCAAAAAAAAATTTTTTTTTAGACACACATTTTGAGCTGGAGAACCTCATAGTTCAATGAGAAATGGGTCTTTTTATATTTATAAATAAGAAATTACAATATAACACAGTATATGTTTTTCTCATCATTTGCTTAAAAAGGCAAAAGAAGAAAATTAAAGTTTTTAATTTAAAGTATTAAAGTTTTATGCAAGTTTCCTCTGCTTGAGGAAAACAAGAGAAGACTCAAAGGAATGAGCCCTTGAGTTAAGATTTAAAGAATGGGTAGGAGATTTCTAGGTGAACATGAATGGTGGCAGGATGTGGAGGGAAGCCCTTCAGGGCAGAAGGAACAAACAGCATGTAGCAGGATGACAAGGCAAAAGACATCCGGCTGACTTAGAATGGCACATTGTCCATGGTGTTTTTGGTAACTAGTGCAATAGCTCTGAAAGAGGACTGTGATGGTTAATTGTATGTGTTAACTTAATTGGGCTGTATGGCGCCAGATATTTAGTTAACATTATTCTGGATATTTCTGCGAGGGCATTTGTGGATGAGATGAACATTTGAGTCAGTAGACTTAATGAAGATTACCCTCCCCAGCACGGGCAGCCTCATCCAATCCACTGAATAGAATGAAAAGGCTGAGTAAAGGAGAATTCTCTCTCTTTCCTGACTGTCTTCAAGCTGGGCAATCAGTCTTTTCCTGCTTTCAGAATTGGACATTAATTTGCACTCCTGGTCTTCAGCTTGCTGACTATAGATCTTGGGACTTTTCAGTCTCTACAATCTCATGAGCTAGGTCTTTTTAATAAATCTCTTTATACAGATCTTTATCAACTTACGGTGGGGTTATATCCCAATAAACCCATTATAAATTGAAAATATCATAAGTCAGAAATGCAGTTAATACACCTAACATGTACCAACATGTACCTAACATCATAGCTGAATCTAGCCTACCTTAACACTTACATTAGCCTACAGTTGGTCAATATCATCTAAGGCAAAGCCTATTTCATAATAAAGTGTTCAATATCTCATGTAGTTTATTGAATACTGCACTGAATGTGAAAAACAGAATGTACCTTGTAAGTGGTTGTAAGTGTATTAGTTGTTTACCCTTGTGATCACATGGCAGACTAAGAGCCATAGCTCACTGTTGTTGCCCAGCATTTAAATTAAAAATTTGAAGTTTGATTTCTACTGAATGCATATCAATTATGTACCATTGTAAAGTCAAAAAATTGTCCGAACCATCATAAGTCAGGGATCATCTGTATATACAGATATCCCAATGGTTCTGTTTCTCTGGAGAAACCTGAGTAATACAAGGACACAAGTTGTCATGTATGCTTGGACTGCTATAACAAAATACCACAGATTAGATGGTTTTAACAACAGAAATAAACTTTCTCACAGTTCTGGAGGCTAGAAAGGCCAAGATCAAGATGCTGACAAATTCAGTTTCTGGTGAGGATTCACTTCTCTGGCTTGTAGATGGCTGCCTTCTCACTTTGTTCTCACAGAGGGTAGACAGAGAGAGAAAGAGAGAGAGAAAGAGGGAGGAGAGAAAGTGAGGGGGGGGAAAAAGAGAGTGTGTGAGAATGAGCAAGCCAGAGAGAGCAAACTCTCTGGTGTCTCTTCTTCTAAGGACATTAATCCCATTGGGTTGAGCCTCAGGACCTCACTTAGTCTTTTTTTTTTTTAAGATTTTATTTATTTATTTGATAGACAAAGATCACAAGCAGGCAGAGAGACAGGCAGGGAGAGGAAGGGAAGCAAGCTCCCTGCTGAGCAGAGAGCCCAGGACCCTGGGATCCTGACCTGAGCCGAAGGCAGAGGCTTTAACCCACTGAGCCACCCAGGTGCCCCAAGACCTCATTTAGTCTTAATTCCTTCGAGGTTCCATCTCCATACACAGACATACCAGGGCTTAGGGCATTAGCATGTGACATTTCAGGAGGACACAACTCACTCTACAACACTGAATGATGGTGGTAGGAGAGAAGTCTGGACAGGTGAGCCCAGAACAGAATGTGAAACCCTTGAGTCCATGCTAAGGGATTTTCATATTTATCCTGCCAGTTATTGTGATTTATTGAAGGGTTTTAACTGTTGAAAAGAAATGTTAAAACTTATATTAGAAAACTTATTCTGACTTTTGGTTAAAAGAGCATTGCCTAGCCATCATGGAAACCAATTTTAAAAACAAAGAAGAAACAAACACCCTACTGGATGGTGTGGATAGATATATTTGTTTATAATTTCTGAAAACAAATGAACCCCTTTTCAACATCCTTGTCAAAATGGAGATCACTTAAATTTAGGATAGTGATTCTCAGAGTGTGATTCCTGGATGAACAGTATCTGTACCATTCAAGAACTTGTTAGGGACATACCTTCTCAAGCCTAACTTCAACCTGTTTGAATCAGAAACTCAAGGATTGGGGCCAAGCAGTTGGGGTTTTAGCCACCCCTATAGATGGTGCTGATTCAGGTCAAATTTGTGAATGACTGGGTTGGGAGAATACCTGTATCCTTACCATGAAGAGAGTTCCTGACCACTTAGGTATCCCTTATCTTCTGCTGCTCCAAAGACACAAAGTCTAGAAAAGTTTGTAGAGTGGTGGGGAATCATGTGCACCTCAAATTCCTTACCCTCAAATGAGATAAAGGGGCATAGATACACAGATAACTGATTTTCCCAAGGAAGAGCATCCAAGAAATGTCAAGTGAAATATATGAATGTAAATAAAGTAGAAGAAAAACATCTTAAGATGCAGGGTGTCCTGTGTGTGTGGACTGCAAAGACTTTTCTGCAGAACAGGCAAAGCTAGCAAGAAGACTTAATTCTGGGAGAAAATAAGGTACCTTCTAAAGAACAAACATAAACATCAAGAAAAAAAGAAGAGAGAGAGAGAGGCTCTAAGATTAGAAATCTTTGCAGATGGGTCAGATCTGGAGTTGAAATGAAAAATTAGATTTACATAGAAAGATGGACACCTCTTCCCCCAAGGTTGTTAGTAAGGGTGCAATGTTACATGAAAATTTGGAAACTTTAATGAGATTAAACATTTATAAATCACATAATGGATTTCCTGGCACATGGTTTGTGCTTACTGAATACTAGCCTTTATGCACTGTCACAGCACCAAGCCCATGAACAGTGAATGCCTTACTCACCCCTGGAAGGTGTTACCCTTTAGGGACTAGAGTTTAGGCCATTAACAAATGTTTATCCTGGAGAAAGAAGGCATGATCTGAGAACAGGTCCCAATAGTAAATGAAGAGGAAAGTTAAGGTCACAAAGGCCCTGGGGCATTTTGTGTGGATGAATATGTGTTTGGAAAACGGGGGCTGTGGAACAGGAAAGAAGGTAAAACAAAAGGACAAGGTTACTCAAGATGATTTTCTAATACTTCACATGTATTCCAGGTTCAGGTCCTGTGTAGAAAAAGATATCAAGTACATATCAAGTGTGACGATGGGTATACATTCCAGCCCTCCACCTGCTTTCTTGGTGAGAGGAAAGCAAGGAGGTGGACCTGGATTCTCAGGTCCACCCGGCTGAGACTGAACAGATGAGAGGTCACACTGCCTTGCCCATGTCGCTGCTGTAATTTGATGAGGACCTGCCTTTCCCCCCCACAAGGTGGTCAGTCTGTGAAGAACAGAAACTTCTTTTAGGAAAGTGTCCCCTCCCCTTAAGGGTTAGGAAATTTAGGCAGGGAGACATGCGCACGGAAACATGTCTGAGAAGTTAATAATCGTTCAAAATCGAAGAACAAAAGACTGATGATTTCACAAGTGTGCTGTGTGAGATGTGAGGAGCTACAGGTTGAGCTAACATTGTGAAATGGAGACATCAGGAAGGCCTCTCAGAGAAGGGATACAGACTAGAATTACAGGAACTAGGTAGGAAGAAGGTAGAGTACGCACTGAAGAAAGGCAGAATAATATTAGGCTCGGAAACAAGGAACCACAAAATGGAATGAGTAAAAGCTTTTGAGAGAATGGGCACTAAGTTTAGGTTGGAGTACACAAGTGAAATAGTCATATTTGGGGGTTTGAAACTTACCCTATGGGTAATAGAAAGTTAAAGATGTCCTTTTCTATATGAATTCCCCAATTTGGAACAGCAATTTAACTCGTTCTTTATCAAATGGTAAATTCTCTTCGAGCGTCCTATATTTGAATATCATACACTCAGCAAGACGTGATTATATTCTTGCTGTTTCTGAAAGTTATGCAATTACCTTGATATTTTTGTAGCATTAAATGTGAAAAAATATCCTTGTTTTCTCTCCTCTTCTCTTTTTTTGGGCTGCTTTTAGCAGTCTGAAAATCAGCTTTCATTTTGACTGCCGCTTAACAGAATTTGATTAAAAAAAGTCAACTAATTACAACGGAAATGCAGCCCTGCGAAGCTTTAAGAAAAACACATTATTTTGTTTTAGGGTTCAGTTACTATACATTCATTTATCATCTTTATAACCGATGTGCAGGCGATGATGAATAGGCCTTGGCTTTGAGTCAGGAAATGTAAATTATCCTCTTTCTTTCTTTCCTTTTTCTTTTTTTTTTAAACAAATAATGAATACTAGTAAATTTGAAACTAACTGATGTGCCAAGAACTCAACGATGATGCAATGCCATGAGAGCAATGCAAAGGCTGCCCATCTGAGAGTCTGAAGCAAAGGGAACTAACTCCTGGTCCAGGGGATGTATAACCTGGCCTGGAAGGCGTTGTGCCTGTGTTGACCTAGCTGGCTTGGAGGACCGTTGGTAAGTTGCGAGATATTCTGCTATTGCTGTTCACTTAAGTCTTCCTCATGCCAAGTAGCCCTTGCCCTTGACATAATACCAAGTGTATTTCTTAAACCTTCTCTCATCTGGGCCTTATCTTTTAGCCATAGGGCTTGGTTTGCTCTTCCTCCCTCTCCAAACAAGAGCTGTCTTTAAAGGGCTGCTCAGGTGTCCGCTTCACTGGAAAGGCTTTCCTGATGGCTTAAGATTATAACCAAATCTATTTAGAATACTGCCAATTTTTAACATGTTGTGAGAAATGGGTGCGTTTATTAGTAGGAAGCTCAATTTCTCAGGAGGGACATAATACATTTTAATGTGAGGGTAGAATTTGGGTAGGGAGAGCAAATGGGAAGTCACATTCCCAGTAAGAGAAAAAATGCTCAACTGTAGACCATGGGTGAAGAGAGACTACTTCTGACTGGATGGCTGTTATTACATATATGCAGTGGGGAGGATTTTAAGGAAGATAAAACTCAGGATGCTCACCTCAGGATGTATCTCAAGTTTACCTTACACTTACCATTTGATGTAGAAACACAAACCTCAGTTGAAAGGAAATAGCGGTATGAATGTTGGCTTTACTGGCGCAGAAAGTTATGCATACTCATTTCTGTTTTCAGGGGTTTTGCAATATTTACATTAACTTGCATATAGAATGTTTTAAGTTATTTGTATGCGTTCTGCAAATTAATTTAAAATTGGCAATTTACTTACATTTGGGTGACATTTATGGATAAAGACATTAGCCATAGACACTACTCACAGATGAAGTTATGTGTACATCATTGATTCTCACAGTCTTTATAAATGATGCCAATCTGATTTTTATACTGCAATTTTACACATGTACTGTTTTCCTTTTAAGAAATAAAATCGAAGTATTTCTATTCACCATTGCACACGGAACATATTTGCATCCTTCCTTTTTAATTTCATTAATTTTCGTTTCTTCTTACAGTCTTTCCTTTGCTTTTATTATACCTTCTCTCAGACTGCTGAGGCAACGATTAGGCACATTGGCCTTGGAAAAATAAATAAAGAGAAGGAAAATATGATGCTCTGTCACTTTAAAATGTAGTCCATTTCCACCAACATATTAAAAGTCTAAATATTTTATTGCTTAGGCACAATCTCATTTTTATTGCCCCAATCACAGCTCATTGGCTAGGATATGCTGGGCAGAGGAGTGAGCTGGTCAGCTAATGGCCTCCCTGCTGCTAAAATTAACTAATTGTTAAAGTAATAACCGTGGACCCTCATGGCCTATTTTAATAGTCAGTGGCAATCTGGGAAATTATTTTGCTGCTTTCATTTCAGTGAGTCCTCCTGTTGGCCATTTGCACCCCTTTCTATCCTCTTAAATGCCCTCTTGATGAGAAATATTTCAATGAGAATCCACAGGGAGCTCTGGCCAGTCCTCCAACTTGCAGTTGGGGCCCATTGTTTCTTCTGTGAATGTGGGAAGAGCATTCTGTAAGTCCATATTGGGATGCATGAGGGCAGCATCATGGAAAAGATCAAACATCTTTCCAACCTCATCTGTAGCATGTGACTCTCACATCAGTTTGTTTCACAATTCGCCGTGTCCTACCCAAAGGCTAGCCATGATCTTGCCTCTCTTTTGGTGGAAAAGTCTTCATCCATTCTCTTGATGATCACTCTTGTCCACATGGGAAGTCCAGGCAGAAGTTCAGTCACTCAGGATCTTAGGGCGATACTAATTTCAACACTGACCTCTCCTTGATACTCTGGTATATATCTGGCTATAATACATTTCATCATGCTTTTGAACTTCATATTCTCCCTTATCAGCTTATTTGTTACTTCAGGTATACAAATCCTTTATTCTCAGCTAAGCTTACATTTACCCAGAGAAGTTTCTGTACTTCCTCTTGCATCTCTCAGTAACTAGAGCTGTGTTAAGCAGATGTTCAGTAAACACGTGTTAAGTTTAATTAGATGTGGGGATTTCAAAGTTGTACCTGCTATACAAATGTCCTGTGGGGATGTTTTAAATCCCTTATGTCCAGAGGATGAGCTAAGCTCAACAGAATCCTGCACTGAGACTAAATCTTCAAGAGTTTTGTCATAAACATGTCCTTAATATGGACCTCATAGAATGGAAATTCCTTATGATATAATTTTAGAAGTCCTCAGATGAAGACACAGAAAATTTATACTGAAGGAATTAATCCTCAAAGAAGGTGTGTTTAAGACTGAGCAAACATGTTTGAAAATAGAGATGGAGGGCTGTCTAGCCAATTCCAGATGTTCACCTACACATGTATGCTACTTATTCACTGGAACAAACATGCAGGGCCTGCTGGAAACAGCTGTGGTTTTGCACACCTGCGAAGTATTTTTTAATAGGGCTTCATGTCTGTTTAACAGAGTCACTGATCTGGACTTTGAAAAACTTCACAGAGCTGTTCTTATCTGTATTATTGTAAGAAAATTTTATTTTATACCTGTCAAGACAGGATTATTGAGATGTTTATGAATATTTACAAGAGTACTATGTTGACACTAACTACATAAGGAAATTTAAAACCAGTCTCTTGACTTAGAATTCCATGCCAGTTGTGGCATGACCTGTGAAGGCATGAAAGGCTTCTTGGAGATTATACATTTTAGACTTTGGGTTAGTTATAATTAATCCATGGTCTAGCCATATTCTAGATTCATGACCAATTACAGCCTAGGTTGGTACAACTGTGCTTAATTGTAGCCTAGGTTGGTTCAACAGGATCCTTCAAAACACTATGTTCTCACATTCCATGAAGACGTAGAACTCAACCATTCAGTGAAAGTTTGAATTAGAGGAGTGTTTTTGCAATTCTAAAAAGCGATAACTTATGATCCCTTTTTTACAAGGACCCCTTTACAGTGATGAAGATTAACTGAACATTTGAATTTTATTTTAGAGAATGTTTTCCAAAAGCCCTCTCAAAAATCATGGTTAGGACGCAGACAGATTGATATCCTGCCCCTCCATTTATTATTAGCCTTATTTCCTTGGGAATAGAACTATAGTATCCACCAACTTCATTTTCCTTACAGATTAAAGGGGGAGTGATTGCTCTTTGTCCTTTGGTAAGTGAAGGAACAGAAGAAGATAATTATTTGGAAAAGAAGAATCACCAGTCACAGGTAAAGACCTGAATGATTCTCCTACGAGTCAGAGTATGCCTCAGTACATGGACGTTTTGATATCTATTTTGTTTGTTCACATATCTTTTTTCTTAGTCCCAAGCTTTCACTTGGTTTTAAAGTAGTTTTGGTGGAAGAATAACAATTCTGTATACCTTCCATATTATCATCTCCTTTGTGTTCATACAGGAAGGCAGACACTAAGAGCAGAACATTTTGAGGCAGTCAGAGTCGCTTGCAAGCCTTGCCACAGTCACCTACTATCTATATAATCTTGACATTCTTAGCAATGTCTCTAAGCCTGAGGTTATTCACATTAAACGTGGGGACAATAAATATACCTACTTCATAGGGCTGTTATGGGGACTACATGAAGTAATGCTGTAATGCACTTAGCATAGACCATCTATTACACAAACTAACAAGAGGTGCTTAATTAATATTAGCTATTATTTCCATATTATTACTAAGGACTGCTTAAGCAAATGACACTTTGGCATCTAGCAAAAGAATCTGTACAAGAGGCATTGCCACTCTGAAAGGACCTGATGAGCGATCCCTACTGGATAGGGTGTCAGAAGAAGAAAAACCACCAGGAAAGGATGCCACCTGCCAGGGGCTGTGACAATGAGCAGTCTCTGGGAACAATGACAACTTCCCTCCCTTTGGGAGACTTAGGGTTCTGTGAGAGCTTTATGAGAGTAGGTGAAGGAACTTTGGGGGGGGGGTCAGCTCAGGAGTTTAGGACCTCACCAGAGAAACAAAGCCTCACTGAGGGAAACAAGTTCTTTGTGTCTAGGAACGAGGTCCTGTTCCAAAGAAACCACAAATACAGAGTCAGGTCTGAGGTGTCTTCATTGTGAACTAAGTAAACTCCAAATGAAATTCTTCTCCAGCTTCTAGAACCTTGAGGGGTATCAAGCAGAAGTAAAAGAACACAGGTCAGCAATTCTAGGACAAATGAATCTTTTAGATTTGAACAAAAGATCACGTACGTGGGTGGTCTGTGTGTGTAGGTGGGTAGCTTCATTACTCAAGGTTTGCTTGAGTAAACTCAAGTAGATTATTAAGATTATCAGTAGATGATTCTTATGCTTGATCCACCAGTCTCGGCACCTGGATCCTCTACCGGCAACCTGACCTATCTCGAGTAGAACTCTTATTTTCAAATCCATATTCTTTTCTCACGTAAATGGTAAGTCCCCTGAGGACGTAGCCTGGTATCTTTTCTTCCTGTGTTTCCTCACTGTGGCCAGCCTCGATGCACCCAACGTACCCAGCAAGGCAAAAGGCCCTTAGGATATGCCCAGTTCAGAATACAGAAAGAGCGCCTAGAACAAGAAAACAAACCTAAGAAGGAAATCTTGCGAAATATGTGCTAAACCGTTGATGGTGTTTTCTTCTTGAAGGTAAAGCTAACTTTGGGAGTTGCGGGGGAAGGTGGCCCATCTGGTTCTATGACATTTTTCTGGAAATACCATCAAAACGAAAGTGAGAAATGTGCTACGAACTGAACAGTCATGATCCCCCCACCCTCCCCCCCCACCACATCCGAAAGGAAGATTGTGAGAGGAATGAGCATAAATGAAGGCTGGGCTTGTCCTGCCTGCATTGAGACGAAACAGGTTTTCCTTTAAAAAAACATCTGCCATACGGAGATTTAAATCGGGTACTCCTGTTTTTAGAAGATCTCTATTTCCTTACAGGATGTCGGCTTTGATCACTAATCCCTGGAAAATGTCTTTAAGAGCTACTCCAATTGGCAGAAGTACCGGAGAGTAGGCGTGGGCAGGTGTGGGGAAAGAAGTGGGGGGAAAAAACCCTCTTTCCCACGCTGCTGTGTTATTTTAAAATAAAAAGAAAACTCCCAGAGGCTCTTGGCTCTAATGATCCCCTCTGTGGTTTTTCCAACAGCACGGTCCGTGGACACCTTCAGAAAATGTGCCTTCTGTAGGTCAGCACTTTCCCGTCCGCCCCTCTCCCTAGCCAATGGCATTAATGTGCGTTTGTCAGTACCGAATTTCATTTGCCGCATAGCAGCTTAGAGAGGGCAGCACATCGTGTTGCATTTTCCTTGCCTCTCAAACTGGAGTTCCTGCTTCTCCCCAGCTTTGTGTTGTCAGCAAAACGTCGCGTTTACAATCGGTCTCTTGATCTGAGGTAATTACCTGCAGGAGAAATAGCGAGGGTAGGGACCTAACAAGAGAAGTCTTGTGTTGTCGCACGGTGGGCTGCTGTCCTGAAAGTGTATCAGACTTGTCAAATTGGTTCAAATTAAATTGACACGGTGCTCTTCCAGGCATCACCACTTATTATACATTGCGGAGCCCTTTTGGGCAGTAAATGCCTTCTGAGTTAAAAACGAATGTGCAAAGGAAACTCAGAGGAGCCAGCAACAAGGACAGTGAGGATCTCCAGGAGGACCCGTTAAAACTGGCTGTGAGAATGCGAAGGTTATGTTATGACTGAGCTCAGTTTTGCTCTTCTCTCAGCAATTTCCAATTCTGTGCCATTGTGACAGAGGTGTCCCCAGGCCTTAGTCATGAGGCCTTGGAACCTTCTTATTTTTTTTTTCCCTGCCTCCGGCTCCATTTATTTATTTATTGTAACATTTATGAGCTCTGTCCAGGGAAACTGCTGGGTCCAGCAGCATCAGCCCTGGCCTGAAGGGAGACAGGGGAATACTAATCCTAGCCTTTCCCTGATGGGCCTGGTGACCTTGGCCGAGTCATTTAACCTCAACATGTTGGGGCCGCTGTTTTCAACAGAACAGGGGAATGAATGAGCCCTTGATCACCTCGAAAGGGTGTCAGGAGGGATAACTAATTAATGATTATAAAGCACTTAGCAAACAGAAAGTACTGTACAAAATGCTTAATATTAATAATAAAATGCATTCACTGCAAGCCTCTAGGCGTATGCTCAGAAATAACAGCAGCAATTAAAGTAACACGCTAACAAAACTCATTAACCCCCAAACCTCCTTCCCACCGCACGTGGCTGCTAGCGCTTGGGGGCTTTCTTAAGACTGCGCAATCGGTTAGCGCGCGGTACTTATAAGACTGCCAGGTGGTGCAAAGAGGAAGGCTGCAGGGCAGGCCATGGCATCAGGCTCTCCCTCACTTTCTAGGCAAGTTAGCACGTCGCCTGTTTAGACAGCCAACAGTCCTGAAGCCCCATCTCCATTCAGCCTGTCCTGGCAGGTCACTTCCCATGCAGATCACTCCTTCTAGCCAGGATCTGCCACCGACTGCCTATGCCATCGTGCGCCCTAGAGGGCGCTTCTCGCCTTTGTATGCTTCATTTCCTTCCCCGTGTAGGCAACTTACTGCCTAGACTTGTAAGCTGCTTGAAGGCAGGGTTTCTCTTGTAGTATAACCTCCTAATTCCTAAAAGAAGACAGTGCAAAGGACATGCCCATAGATGGTCCATGTCCTCCCCAGGTGACTGAACGGACAGAGGGGTAGGGCGTTATTTGAGCCAGACTGCACGTACTGGTTATCATGCTTCCGGCAAGCTGGCCACTACTGCTAAGAAGCTCCTGAGGTCTGGCAGGAAGGAACACTGAGGACCTTGCCGGGATGGTAAAAGAGAGAAGACAGGACTTTTGACTGAGGTGTTCAGAATATGTATAGCTTCGAACTGGGTAATTAAGAAATTTACTTTGGGAACAGAGAGAAGGAATTAAAACAATACACCTTGAGTAAGCAGAAGGCAAAGCTAGGCCCGAGGTGGGTCACAGTCAATAAGGGATAGAGGCTGGGAATCACATGCATGCTCAGAGACCCCAGAGTGTTGAGGGAGGACATTGAGGGCTGTGTGCGGACAGGATGGGGACCTTGTGAAAAAGAATTTATGTTTCTATTTTCTCTTTGTGAGAATGAAAGGCTAATTGGCAAAAATTGTCTCTCTCTTTACCTCCTTTCTCTTGCTCTTTAATAAGTTGCCATTTTGTTTTAAATTTCTTCTTAACTTTAAAATTTCATACCTGACCATGTCAGGAGTGTTAGCTTATGTAAGGATTTTTGTGTTGTAGCAGCATCTGGTATACAATACAAAAGTAGTACATAAACCATATTCCCGAGGCTTTGTGAGTCAACATTTAATCTGATTCCATCTTGAGTACGGTATTGTAATATGGGATTGTGATTTAGACCATTAGATCAAAAGTCCAAATAGTTTTTATAAAAATTTACCACATAAACTAAGAAATGCCTCTAAATTATAGATAAAAATAATATAGTATGTACCCATGGAACGTAAAGCAACTAAACAAACAAACAAACAAAACCAATCAGTTTGATTATTCAAAATAGATTCCCTGGAGAGGAGCTTCCCGGTCAGTAATGAAGGGCCTTGTGTCTTAGGAGAAATAGCCAAGGAGCTCCTGGGCAGGGAGAGGAGTCAGAGACTGAAGGCTGGGCTCTGGGGAGGAAGAATTTTTTGTGAAAAGCCTGGAGCCGGAGAGAGAGTATGGTGCCTTTTAGCACAAATGTCTGCTTCCAGGGGAAAGAGAGGGAGGGAGATGTTAACAGGAACGGGGAGGAGGAAGCTGAGCACACACAAATGCGAGGCTGAATGACACTGGAGTGTGGAGAGAAAGATGTCAGAGAAATCCGAAGGAGAAGGCAAAGAGCGGCGAGAGTGGGGTCTGGAGATCTGTCCTGGCGGAGGCCTGTTGTGAAGAATATTCTTGATTTTTGGCAGCCACTCCACAGATGATTCCCTCCTGTGGAGAGCTAGAGTGATTGTGGACAAGCAGTTCAGGAGATTACAGGTCTGGAGATGACTTGGGGGAAAAAAAATCCTAAAAATTACAAGAAAAAAAAAAAAGCCAGGAAATGATATTGAGGGAGCATGAGCCTCTATTTCACGGCCAAATCAAAAACTCCCTGAGTAGGAAATTGATATTCTGCCTCAAAGTCTCTTTCCTGAAGGCTGGGCATGGCTTACAGGGGAGCTGGCAGAAGAGGGGGCATCAGCGTGCATTTTAGGATTCAGCTGTGCCACCAACTTGTGGTGTGTCCTTGAACAAGCTGTCAGCCTGGTTTTCATCCGTAAAAAAAGACATTTGAGTTAGACAATCTGTAAAGCCCTTTCCACTTCTGATAGCCAAAGAGCTCCATAACGTGGAGTCTCTAATGCGTGCCTTACACACTTACCCGGTGGGTAAGAAGCTGATTTAGGTGTTGTTTCCATTTCCACAAAGCTTCTACGGGTTTACTAGAGTGTGCAACTTGAGGGTTTCATTCTCATGGTGTACAGTGGTCATCAGCCAAAATCCACTCAACAACTTCTCTGTGTCCAGTCCTTTGATAACTACTAAAGGATGACCTTGTCTCTGCTCTTAAGGTGCTTACAGTCCAGCTGGGGACTCACATAAATACAAGAAAAATGACAAAAGATAAGAGATGTCACTAGGCCCTTGTGTTTCATTGACAAATTAGAGCTACAGACTGAGAGAGCATGGAGTTCAGCAGAGCATGAGCTTTCTGCTGGACTGAATGGCAAGGAGGAGGTGTGAGCTGGGTCTTGGAGAGCAGATTCAAAGAGTCGCTTCCTGCATCCTGAGTCCTGCTGGGTGATCAGGAAACAACTGCACACACACACTGAGGAGATCCAAAGCTCTGACAAAGCAGGGCACTTAATGAGCCTCTGTTGATTATGTTGAGACAATGGAGAAGAGAGAAGTGAGAGATTCAAATCCAGAAGCCAGCATTCTAGTGGGTTATAGTCTGGAAAAGCTCTCCTGAGACTGAGCACTCAGAAGGTGCAACCAGTAAACCTGAGGTCAGGTTTTGGGTCCAAATCCTTTTTCTGTTGTTTACTAGAACTTGGAATTTGAAGAAGTCTCTTATGCTAGTTGAGTTTGGTGTTAGACCTGAGAATTTCCCACTATATTATAGTAGGTTGTGTGACAAATAGCAAAATTAGAGGGGGAGTAGATAAGTCAGGGACTAACATGAAGATCCTGGGTGCACAGGGGATAATGGGCACAGGCCAAGGATAGATTTGGGGTGTTCAGCGTAGATTATTGGTTTACTACACAGTTTGGGCTAATGTTTGCCTTTCAGAAATGTTTGTTCACCTTTGTGCACTTCATTTTTTAAAGTAAAGATTTTATTTATTTATATATTTATTTTATGTGAGAGAGAGAGTGAGAGTGTGAGTGGGGAGAGAGGGCAGAGGGGCAGATCTCAAGCAGACTCCGAGCTGAGCAGAGCCCAACTCAGGGCTCCGTCTCTCAATCTTGAGATCGTGACCTGAACTGAAATCAAGAGTTAGACATTCATTCGACTGAGCCACCCAGGCGCCCCTGTGTACACCATTTTTTTTTTAGCAAATACATTTCGTCAGCAGATGTCATTACGCTGCACGTAAGTGCTAGGCATAACAATGACCATATAATTTATGGCCCTCGCCAGAAAAATGCTGAAAGTAAAAAAAGTGCTACTAATAATTATATAGATTAGCAGGTGAAAATCAAGCTTCTGTTGGGGAAGTTGGAGGTATGATAAACTTATACATAAGAAACTACTCTTTCCCCCCAACAAAATATCAATTCTTCTTCTTTCCAAATTAGGAAGCTTCATCCAGGGACCCTCACTGGACAATGAGGATTTTGTTTAAATACACAAACGAGCAAGTAAACAAATAAAGCTATCCTTTTAAGGAACATAAAGTCCACAGGAAACAAAAAATGCTAAAGAAGCTTAAAAAGTTATTTTGAAGAAAGGTGATACAGGATGAATGTGTGTACATATATGCAAAAAGGAGAATTTGTGTGCACACACATTCTTTTTCAATCTAAAATCTAAAATCACAGGGCACTAAATTATGTACACGTGCACACACATGCATGTAGAAGTGTGAATCCCTATCAATCCCCCAAGAAATGATTCTTGGATGACCCAGAGAAAGGGGCAGAAGAAAGCTCTAGAGAGGTGGGGTGAGGAGGAGAGTTGGGGATGCATGCGTAATTTAAATTATAACCCAACAAATGCAAAACAGGAAGGGAACAGCATTTTAAAGAGGCTGACAGATAACATCAGCTCATTAGTGGTTCCATTACAGTGTACATTGGTTTGCTTTCTCTCCTAGCTCCAAAAAAAAAAAGAAAGAAAGAAAGAAAGAGAAAAAATGATGTATGTGCATGTGGGTATGGAGGAAGTAAATTAAATAAACATAGCTTAAGTTATTTTAGGGTAGTCTGAGCATTAACTTGAAGCTGGTGGTGAGAATTATGATATGTTTCAGTCTTTGAAACTAGCCACTGCACTTTGAATGTAATTGGATCCCCAAGACATCCCTTCTTGGGATGGGTGAGGGTTGGGGAAGGGTCAGAAGTAAAGGTAGTAGAGTTATTTTCACCATTTGGACGGGACGACAGGGGAACCGATGATGCTGGCACAGCACGGCTGTCAAAGATCAGAGAACTTTGTTTCCATTTGGAAATGATTAAGGTCTTATTGCTCCTGTCTTGGATATGAAAGATTTGAAATACATCAGTTCGATGTAACTAACGTTGAATGACAACTCTATGCATGTAGTTAGCAAAGTTCATTGAGAAGGAGAGAAGAACACTGAATTTCAGAAAAGTTGAACCATAAGAATTGAGTACCTTGATTGAATTTGATAGCTCTTAATGGGAAACTGTACTGAACTGGCAAAAAAAAAAAAAAAATGCAGTGAGATCTGGTGAAAAGGATCAAACTCAAATTTAGTTTTTTAAAAATCTCAGAATTAATCTTGTTCCATTTTATTCAGTTAATAGTAGAAATTATTTTACATGAGAAAAGACGATGTCAGAAATAGCTGAGTGGAATTTTAGAGGTGGAATTAGAAGAGGGCAAAGGGGGAGCTAATTTGCTTTTCTGCTCCAAAATATTCCTAGCAATCATGTCTGGAGGTTTATTTGATTCTTTTTATTAAAGGTGGATAGGATTCCTTAGGGAGGATTTTGGGACGGAGCTTGGGTTGTAACCACTGAGCTGAGCAATCAGAAGGCCAAATGAGCCATGGATCTGTAAGTCAATGTGGATAGGCTGGCAGACAGAAAGAAGGGCCCTGGACCCTGCCCACAGAGACTGGCTAGGGCCACGGACCCTCGAAAGACTGGTAAGTCAGCCAAGGAGAAAAGAGTCATTGTATTAGGAGCCTAGGACTACATATGAATGTTGGTAACCTTGACTTACCCTTGATGAGGGCACTGGGCATGGGGAATGGATCCCTCTTAGTGATGTCAGCCTGAGTCCTACATCTCTACTGTGGGCACATATATATGGCACAGCATGATGACATCCAAAGCATAGCTCTCTGGCCCTTTGGTCTAGGTCTATTTGCCCCCTCCAAGCAGATGTAATTTTCTCTTTACGCTTAATATATTTAAGTAGGGCATCCATCCCTCAGTTTGTAGCAGCTACCATCACCCCCTATTGTCTGATATTGGACATGCTTCCCAGATGAACTATCTGATTTTTGATTTCTGCTTGGCCACGTGTGGTCCGTGGCTCTTTGGAATACTCTGGAGAACTCCTCTCCCTATTTCATCCATTATGATTTTCTGAAAAGCAAGAAGGGCATAGGCTCAGAGTGATTCATTGAAGGTGCATATGGTATTCATTCTGCAGAGAACAAATATGGAACAGGAGAAAAAGTGACAGTCGCACCATTTGCATTTGATATGTAAATTCAAGATACATATTGATTTACATGTATAATTTAGTAACAAAAAAAAAAAAAAGGAAAGAAAGAAAGAAAAGAAAAAAAACCAGATAGTTAAGTAAACATGATACCCACCCCAAGCTAAAGGCTGGGCTCATGGCAGTGTTTGTAAATGGTGCTGTGCAGTAGCACATCTCGGCATGCAAATGTCTATAAACTTCAAACTGTTGCTAGGTTAAACAACACCTTTCCCAGGAAGCACACGGATTTAGCAGCTTGTACTTTATGCATTGGTCTCCAGAGCAGAAGGCCCTTCTCCTCACCTCACAGTAAGGGCAGGACACATGATCCATCCTTGTATTTTCCTTGCTGAAGTCTGCCTTCAAGCGATATAGCCCAGTGTTTTTAAAATACATTTTTCTTCTTGTTGTTTCATGCATGAAGAATCTGGACATATATTTCCCCTATAACCTTCAAGGACGGTTCTAAATGCTTTAACTGGCTCCATCTTTATCCAAATTTATTTCCTATTCTCACCAAGCTTCTTCTTACCCTCAGCTCCTGGAATAACCCTCCAGAGACAATTCTTTATTGTGCTGTGCACACATGAATATTCTCACCACCATGCTTTCACTAATCCAGTGGCATCCAAAAGAATGCCCTATCCGGCATCCATCAAAACCGAGTGATATCTCCAGCTCCACTTGGACTACACGGAGCCTTCACAAAATTTGAAATGAAGCTAATTTTTCCTTTCCAGGACTAGTCACAGTGCATGTGGTGTCAAGCTGTTTTCTCAATCTCAGTCACACACAGTTGTACGAGGCACTCTAATAATTTGCTAAGTGTTGCTCTTGGTTTCTCAGCCAGAGAGAATGTTTCCGAGGGAGCGGATTTCATCCTCTTTCGTACAACACATGCTCTTTGGCATAAAGACGGACATATTGACAATGTTAGCACATAGTGATGGACTAAATCGGAAAAAAAAAAATACTTCCCAAATTTCTACTCCTTGTTTATCATTACTCACAGCCTGCAATAGGAAACTGTCATCAGTGACCATCATTTTAAAATGGGTGAGCAGAGGGATGTGAGAGACACGAGACGTGCACGAGGGGATGCATTCGGGACTTTCCTTTTGCTCGCACTCTGCTGCCATGTTTGTCATGATATGTTTGTCATGGACAGTAACATGTGCGTATGTTATAAAGTCCAGGTTCCTGAGCTTCAATACTAAGATGACTTTGGGCAGCATAATTCTTTGTGATGTGGGAGTCTTTACTATGTATATAGAATGTTTAGAAGCATCCCTCGTCTGTGCCCACTAGATGACAGTAGCTCCCTCAGACCCCATGCCTTCGCACCACAGTTACGACAACCAAAAGTGTCTTCAGATATTGCCAATGTCCCCGATGGACAAAAAAATCCCTCTATCTACTCCTGTAGAGATACACTGCTATAATCAATGATCTACAATTTTTAAGATGGTTTTCTCTCTTCAGTGGGTTAAATAACCCCTATGGTACCTCAAAACCTTACTTTCCTTAGGAAAAGTTCTGCATTTTCCACATTACTTGTTTATTATTTATTATTAGCAAATATTTATATAGCATTTTGTCCTTAGTTCTCAGGTTTTAAGTACTTTACAAAAATTAACCAATTCAATTCTTAAACATATCCATAGGATAGGTGCTATAATTATTTCTGTTTTAGAACTGAGAGGCCCAGAGAAGTTAAGAAATTTATTCAAGGCCACACAGCTAATAAGTGGTAGAGTTGGGGATGCAAATCTAGATGCTCTGGCTCTGAAGTCTGTTTTTAATCACTCTGCTTTTCACAAAGGCACACACTTTAGTTTCCTCTGGAGTGACTATCGCAAATTCTGAACAGGGGCATTTTGGTAAATTTTCACCAGTTCAAGGGATGTCTAATTTGGGGATAAAGCATAAACCCCATTAATTATTTAAAAAATCCAGAACTTCCGTTCTTGTTAGTGACTTGCTCCTAAGTGAACTCTTGCTATGGCTGGGGCCTAGACATATACCTGTACTGGACACAGGGTTGTGGAAGAGTGTGCATCAGAGATCTTGGGTACACTTCAGAGGCCATGGAAAATATTCAGTCTGTCATACCTGAATTAATCCCTCAGTTCTCTGTACCCATGAGGAGAAGTCCCAGACTGATCGCCGTTTTGTACTTTCAGCTGTTTTATATAGTCAGGCTATTCTCCAGCTCAAAATCTCTAGTGAGTCTTTACTCCCAGCCACACTGAGTCTAAACTTCTTTGACAAGATGTCCAGACCTTTCATTATCTTACTATTTTTTACACAACCCATCTGCTTGGTAGGGATTAGCATCCTCACTTCCCCTTGTAACTTCTACCTGTCCTCTTAAGGCAGAGCACAAGTTCAGCTCCTTCCATGAAACTTCCCCTACCACTGACACCTTTAGCTTACTCCTCCTGAACCCTTCAGCCTTTGTTTTGTGTGCCATCCAAATCCTCATGAAGATGAAAATCTAGGTTCTGTGCTATTTTTTATGTTTATGTTTAGCTTCTCAACTAAATTGTATAGCTCTTGAAGGAAGGACTCTGTCTTTTTCTCTAAACCTGACCCTCCACATGAGTCAGAGGACAGGTACTCAACCAAGATGTTGATTCATTGTTCATTCATCATCAACCTTCATGCTTCCTTTGTCATGAAAGGGACCGTGCATTTTTGCCCTCACTATCAGTGGATACTAAACCATAGCCATGTCTTGTAGCTCTATGGGTGGTCAGCTACAAGATATCAGTTGATAATCTTCCAAGAAAATACAGTTTCTGCCAAGAAGGTGAAGTAAGGTGTCATGGCCAGTCAGTGGGATGCAACTGCTTAACCTCGAAGGAGGATGAAATCTATAAATATCCATGCCGCTTTACAGAAAAGCACCACCAGTGAGAACCAATAAATGGCATGGCTTTGCTGGGTGCTGTATTGGCTAATTGTATCAGAGACATGAGGGCACATGTCCTTAGGGTAAAGTGGATTTAGGGATCTGCCAGGCTTCCACCATGAGAAATAACATGTGTGAAGAGTGACATGTCTCTTTTAAAACCTAGGTGTTTATTTTCTAAGGCAATGATCATGGTAATATTTTCAGTGTTCATAGTATTTTGACAGTTTTCAGGGCAGTGTCACTTTTGCGACACATAGGATATGCAGAGAACAGGAGTATGACTCCAGATCTTTAAAACTACTGGAGTCTCAAGATGTTAAAGATAACCTAAATGAATATCAAGACCTTCTTGAATTATTTTAAGACTTCCTAGTGCCCTTTAAATCTTTTTGGTTTTAGAATTTATACATAAGAGAAAACCCTGAATGCCAAAATTTACTCAAGTTTATAATATAGTAATGAATTATTCATGGAAGATTTGAATATGAAACTGGACTTTCCTTCATCCTGATATCAATTAATCAATTAAAAAGTAGTAAAAAATTATTTAATGTCTTAGTTGTTAGGCATGGTGAGGGGCATAGTTTCTTATAAGGATTTTAGTAACATCAATTTTATTTAAAAAAATCAACAAATTTTTGTTTGAGGGATAATTATAAAGGAAAATACTGAACCCATGGAATGGGAGAAGATATTCACAAATGACACTACAGACAAAGCTCCCCAAACTCAACACTCAAAAAACAGATAATTATGTCAAAAAATGGGCACAAGACATGAACAGACACTTCTCCAAAGAAGACACACAAATGGTAACAGACACATGAAAAAATGTTCATCATCATTAGCCATCAGGGAGATTCAAATAAAAACCACATTGAGATTCAAATCAAAACCACATTGAGATACCAGCCATCAGAGAGATTCAAATCAAAACCACATTGAGATTCAAATCAAAACCACATTCTAACAGCAGTTAGAATGGCCAAAATTAGTAAGAGAGTAGACAACAAGTGTTGGAGAGGATGTGGAGAAAGGGGAGCCCTCTTACACTGTTGGTGGGAATGAAAGTTGGTGCTGCCATTTCGGAAAACAGTGTGGAGATTCCTTAAGAAATTAAAAATAGAGCAACCCTATGACCCTGCAATTGCACTACTGGTTATTTACCCAAACATACAGATGTAGTGAAAAGAAAGGCCATCTGTACCCTAATGTTCATGGCAGCAATGGTCACAGTCACCAAACTGTGGAAAGAGCCAAGAAGCCCTTCAACAGATGGATGGATAAAGAAGATATGGTCCATATACACAATAGAATATTATGCCTCCATCAGAAAGGATGAATATCCAACTTTTATATCAACATGGACGGGACTGGAGGAGATTATGTTGAGTGAAATAAGTCAAGCAGAGAGAGTCAATTATCATATGGTTTCACTTACTTGTGGAGCATAAGGAATAACACAGAGGACATTGGGAGATGGAGAGGAGAAGTGAGTTGGGGGAAATTGGAGGGGAAGACAAACCGTGAGAGACTGTGGACTCTGAGAAACAAACTGAGGGTTTTGGAAGGGAGAGGTTTGGGGAGTTGGGTCAGCCTGGTGGTGGGTATTAAGGAGGGCACATAAGGCATGGAGCACTGGGTGTGATGCATAAACAATGAATCTTGAAACACTGAAAAAATAAAATAAAGTTTAAAAAAAAAGAAAAGAAAGATACTACAAAGCCAAATGAATATTGTTTCTGCACTCTTGTTTTTGGAACTTTCTTATATATTATGAGTGGATAGCCCCATACTGCTTTCTTATTTTATATTGATCTCATGAGTGGTGGAGACCATGTATCTTCTGAATAGCCTGGTCCACTGGCTTTTCTAACTCCATATTGACATCTTTCTGGAAGATTCCAGCTTTCCTAGCCTGGGCAGAAATTCTGACCTTATTTACTTACAACTCACCTGTTACTCCCCACATTCCACAGTGACATTTTTTATTAATACATAGTCCTTCTTAATGGGATTTGACCTATTTTTAGCATCAATGGATGCACAACTCACTAGTCATTCATGTTATTTTTTGTTAATCTCAACTTCCTGAGATTTTCTGAACTCCTAAGTATTTTGCTTTTGGATAACTCCAGATAAATGAGTTAGACTTGTCTTTTTTTTCTCTAGGGGGCCACCATTTGGTCCCATCCATCTTCCTGGGAAATTGATGTTCCTGTAAATCTATGGTGAAGTGTTTATACTAACAATAGAAGATGGGAGGATATCACTTACTTTTCATTCCAAAAGAAGTTCATGTTATGAGCTGAGACCTATAATCGCCAAGGTAATCTTCCATCCATTGTTTAGGTGCATTTGAACAATTTCCTCTAAAAGAGATTCTCTGCAAGAAAAATCTACTTAAAACATAAAGCAAAGGAAGCATCTTTTGTGTATTTTCCCTGCTAGGAAGACATTTCCTTTCACAAAGGGCTCAGAATCCATTGGCCATCACTATAAATCTGGCACCACAGCTCTGGAGCAGTGAGTATAACATGTTGGCTCACATTTGCAAACACTCTTGCCTGATTCCAAGTTGCCCACTAGGTTCCTACCCCAGCATCAAGATCCCAGTAATTAAACTGGAGGAAATAAGCACATTGAAATATTCACTCATTAATCCAGAAATTTGTAAGAAATAATGTGAAAACACGATCTATGTGAAATAGAATGTTGATAATGTTAAGTTTAAATTCCCAAGGAGTTTTCAAACTAACAGACTAAGTCAAATACTAGGAATCATGATTTTCTACAAAGAAAATTCTGAGGGTTCAGATTCAGGATTCTGGGGCTAAGTCTGAATCAGGGTTCACTGTTAAACCAGAAAATCTTAGAGTTTGGAGAGGACCACAGATGACCATACTAATTATCCCATAATAATTAGTAACATTTATAACAAAATATGAAGGAAGAGGCCAACATCTGTTACCATGGGACCACAGCACACAATGGTTTATTTTATTTTTTATTTTTTGTTTTTTAAAAGATTTTGTTTATTTATTTATTTGACAGAGAAAGAGAGTGAGAGAGGGAACATAAGTGGCGGGGGGGGGGGCAGAGAGGGAGAAGCAGGCTTCCTTCTGAACAGAGAGCCTAATATGGGTCTCGATCCCAGGACCCTGGGATCATGACCTGAGCTGAAGGAAGAAGCTTAACGACGAGCCACCCAGGTACCCCTGTTTTTTCTTTCTTTCTTTCTTTTTTTTTTTTTTTTTGGTATGTAGTCTTTGTCTTTTCTGAGTTCTTTTTTTTTGAATAATGTTTTTTGAAATTGGGGGAAAATATGATCTAAAAAAATCTTCCTTGAAAAAAAAAAAAAGGCTTCCTTGAAGAAATGGCAATTTGTATCTGGGGCTACATGCGATGAGAAAGATACAGCTGATGCACTTCAGAATATTAAAAGTCTGAGGGACCGCAGAGAGTACCTGGGCCACATACATCCTTTCAAAAATAGTTTCTTATTGTTCAGGTAAGCCCAACTCTATGTGCTCAGCTCTGTACCAAGAACCATGGGGGCTCCTCTTTCATGGAAAGCCTCTAAAGAGGAGATAGACACATGGTGGAGATGGTACTATATTGTATGTTATCAGCCACTATCAACACTTGTGCTGACGATTCTATAGGTTAGTGAAGTGCAGAGAGGCCAAAGCCATGGTTGCTGAACTCTGGTTGATAATCTTGTTCGAGGATAACTCACCACTGTTTACCAAATTTGGACTTAATTCTCCTTTTATTCATTTATTTTTATTAAATTAAATTATGCATTGAGGGTCTACCAGGCACAATCCCCCAAAGCAAACACAGTTCACTCATGAACATGATGGAAGCGCGAACTACTCTTCCAGAGATCACAGTCAGCTCATGGCTCCCTCTGGCCAATGCACCACTGCATATTAATTGTTCCAAGGCAGGCCAAAATCCCTCATTCTGAAAGATAATGCTCCAGAGAAACTCCTAAGAATGGTCAAATGATAATACTGTGACCTGGTAGTGTTTCCCCTCAGAATTAAGAATAAATTCTCTTTGCTATATTCTTTCCATGTTAGGGGGTTATGGATGTCTTAAAGAATCTACAGAAAACAAAACAAGGGAAGACAATATATTAGAAGATTCACAAAGTCTTAGAAACAAACTCATGGACCTTTATAGTAATGGACCAGTGTGGAAGGTCTTCTTAACATCCTCAGCATTGATTGTACCCATTTGTTCTCCTGACAAAGAAATAAGTTCTCCATGTTAGAGGCAGGGAACTTCTCATACTAACAGAATCAAGGACTGGTTTATGGGACAGAATCTTCCAAGGAAAGAAAAAATATTACTGCTTAAATTATATTCCATTTGACTCAACAGAGTTTACTTTTACTTTTTTTTAGATTTTATTTATTTATTTGACAGAGATCACAAGTAGGCAGAGAGGCAGGCAGAGAGATAGGCAGAAGCAGGTTCCCCACTGAGCAGAGATATAATATAATATATACATGTAATATACATGCAGGGCTCAATCCCAGGATCCTGGGATCATGACCTGAGCTGAAGGCAAAGGCTTTAACCCACTGAGTCACCCAGGCACCCCTACTAAGTCCCTTCTAAGTGCAGTAGATGTGCAGAAGATCCAAAGATGAATGAATGCAACAGTCCCTCCTTTAAGGTACTTTAGGGACACATGATACAAATAACCTTCAACTCCATGAAAACAGTCAATAGCATCTAAAACAATGTATGACACATAGTCTGTGTTCCTAAACATTTTTGGAGCAAATAAGAAACGCCGAGTGCTGAAAACATGGTCTGAATAAGTCACTGATTATTCAGAGAACAAAGACCTCACACTAGATTGGAAGAGGCAGTAGGAGTTTCACAAAGGGAGAGGCTTGTGACATATACAAGGATAGATGGAATTTAGGGAAGTGGAAAGGAGACAGAAGTAGGCTTCAGAATAGGGCACGGCATGGGCAATGACAAGGAGCCTGGGACATGAGTCAAAGACAAGAGGAGGTGCAGACCAAGGCTGGGCCACGCTATGGAGGGTCTTCTGTGCTAGCTGGGAAAGACATCCAGATTGTGGTGAAGAAGACAGGTGATGGCTTGCCTTTCCTCTGGCCTCCGTCTGGTGTACTTTAATATTGACAAGAAGATCAGAAAAAGATCAGAGAAGATCAGAAAAGTCATAGTTTTAGTCAATCGATTGGTGTTAGTACCATGACCTTCCCCTTCCTTCTTGACTTCTAGACCAACCTTCATATTTTTTTTCCAGTCTCTTGCTCACATCTCTTCTTTTATTTCTGTCATTTGACACCCTTCTGTAACTCTCTGTCCAGCTCTCCCTGTCTCCCCAAATTACAGCTTGGTGGAGTATACAACAGTAAGGTGACATCGTCTGGGAAGGAAGGCATGCATCTCTGCTGCGTCATACTCCAGTGGAAAGAAGGTTTAAAAGATTTTGACCCATTCACAGTCAGGTTTTCCTATTATGCTTTTGAGGAAGAATGGAGAATGTCATGCAAATGCTGCCTGAGTGAAAAATCAGTGCAAAGCCCCGTTCTGTGTTTCCTAGGAGCCGAGCTTCTCATTTTTATGCCCTAAGAGAAATCTCAAAGTCTTGAATCTTCAGAATGAGGTTTTTTTTTTTGTTTTTTTTTGTTTGTTTGTTTGTTTGTTTGTTTTTTTACCAACCCACAAGGGGAGGGGGAAGACAAATACCAGGCATTCTGCCATCACGGAGCCTTCCTATATCACTTATGGAAATGCAGGAAGGCACAAGCTGTCCTCTAGTCATTATTGTTTTTAAGGTTCTAGCTTTCTTCATCTGTATTCCTCATACTCTGGTTCTTTCTCTGTTTCAGGATTCCAGAACCAACGACTCTTGACCTCTAGTTCCGTTTCTCCTTAATAAAATGCCACTGTGTTCTTTTGGCTCTCTAAAGTGAACATGATCTGTGTCAATTTAGAGTAATACATCCTAGGGAAACATGGATTTTAACCAAAACCAAAACCTTAAATTAAAGAGAATCTCCTTGAATTATTTAAGACCACTCTCTCTAGGTCCCTCCTAATGCCCTGAGGGTTGAGAAGAATTATCTCTGAATTTGTTTTGACAAAGTTATTTGTTTTTATTCCTTAGTTCTTTCTTTTGAATTGTTAACAGTACACAATGGAAGAATATAAAAGCTGAAGTTGTAAGTATAGTAGAATAAGAAAGACCAACTTGTGGATATCGCATCAGACAAATGACTTGATCAGACACTTTGATTTTTGCTTTTTCCTAAAAGCTATTCTTCCTGGATCTACAGAAAGTACAGGCATGAACTGGTATCCAGATGGGCTCTATTTCAAGAGATAACCAGGGGGGAGGCCCAAGGACCCCAAAGCAATGGAATTACACCTTTTCTTGAACAGATGGCACATCCAGAGACCTGGGATTTTCTAAAATGCAACCAAAAGGAACATTTTGTCTCAGTGCAAAATGTGTTAAATATCAACATTATTATAGAGAATGCTTTTCAAAATCTATCTTCAACATTGACATGCTGTGGGAGCAATTAGAACTTTTTGTAATACCTAATGCTCAGGTGAAAAAGTGTACAAAGTGATTTTAAGGGGGTAGAACCCAGCCTAGGACAGGTAAAAGAAATATGAGAAAACCAACATAATCACACCCTGACCACTCCAGGATTATTGGTCAAGGCTAAAATGTAAGCATATGTCCTGAGCAAAATATTGGGTTTGTGTGGCTCATAACCCCTATCTTACTTCCCGCTGATGTTTGGGGGAGTTACTGAGTAGAACAGTGGAAGGCCAGAACAGGAAAGATCTAGGTTAGGATCGGGCAGCCCTCTGATTGGTTTTGCCCTCTTAGGCAACCACTGAGATGGACCCCACCAATCTCAAAGAAGTGTTCACATACCCACTTCTATACCTTTTTTCATGCTGATTCTCCCCCTCCCACATAACCATCTATTCCATTGACTCTAACACTCACTGTCCTTTAACATCTCCTTCAAGAGACCTTAAAAAAAGCACATGATGGGGCGCCTGGGTGGCTCAGTGGGTTAAAGCCTCTGCATTCGGCTCAGGTCATGATCCCAGGGTCCTGGGATGAAGCCCAGTATCCGGCTCTCTGCTCAGCAGGGAGCCTGCTTCCCTTCCTCTATCTCTGTGCCTGCCTCTCTGCCTACTTGTGATCTCTGTCTGTCAAATAAATACATAAATTTTTAAAAAACCACATGAAACTATTTGCTCTATTATCAATTTTTGCTTCATTTACTATCCATCCCACTAATTGGGAGCTTTTTCTTGGATTTTATTATTAGGTATGCTTTGTATGTATATCCTATCTGCAAAATCGATTTCTGAGCTCATAAGTTCAGATAAACTGACATTTTTTTTTGTCTTGGATCCTTCCTTTAATCACTTAGCACATAGATTATCATGTAAGTATGTATGTGTATAATATAATATATACATGTAATATCTAAATCTATATAGATGCATAACATATTTCCTTCAATAACCTGTATATGTGCATTACAGTCAATTGTAACTCAGTATGAAGTATAAAGTATGAAACCTTAGCAATTATAAAGTTTAATAATGAAATATCATTTTCTTTTTTCAGGTTTTGGTGCACTCCCTTCATCCATCCATCATTAGACGGTGCTTCCCCAGAGATGATAAGATGTGACTGCCTGAAGCAAATGCATATTATCTCTTCCTGGGCAGACCTTTCCTTCTTTCCAAGGTGAGTTGTGCTGGGTATCAGGGAAAGAAACTTCAAAATTCCTTTTATTGCTCTATAAAGTCTAGCGCCTAGAACAAGAGGTAAGTAGCTTGTTTCTTGTTTCATTTTCTCTGTCTTTTCCCACAACCCTTGACTCCTCTGAATCCTCTAGATCCCAACCAAAAGGTGCATTCGGACTTGTACCAGGGCCTCTGAGCCTTATCATACCTAGGTGTGTTGTTTTACATTTGCTTATCTAGTCCCATTCCACATGGTAAAGAAAAGTTAATAAAATGCCCTCCTAAGGCACCATTAGCTCTTATAAATAGTTTCCTTTTCTCAGGAAATTCCCCTTCTCTCCTCGGTTCTTTGATGTCCACACCCAGAAGAATGGGCGAAGTTTGTCATGTGCCAATTCTTGCCAGGTTCTCCCAAATTTTTAGTAGTTATGAAGTCTGTTATTATTATCTTCACTGACTACCTATTAGGGTTCTAGAGAATCAGTAAGTTGAAGATTTTGAAGAGGAGTAGAACTTGTTTGGAATAAGGAGACTAATGCATTTATGATGAATAATTATAGATTTCACTAGAAGTGTTTAAGCACAGGTTTATATGTTGTGTGTGTGTGTGTGTGTGTGTGTGGTCACTCTATTGCTCCTGATTCATATTCATTTGAAATTTACATCAGTATTTCCTGTTGGGTGGATATATATATCTCATTTGACAGTGGGTTTAACTTAAATTCATGCTTCATGAGTCACCTATACTCACAAGTTTTGGCATAATCACAGAAAAACTTTCAAGTACATATAATTGCATTCATTTAGCTGGACATTTGGATATTTCAATCGATTCAACCATTCAATGGAAAGGTCCAGCAAATGCCCCTAATTTGACATTGTTAGTTGTGGGCTATTTTTTTTCTCCTGTATCAACCACTGTGGCTAATTAGGCAGCAGATTCGAATCTTCATGAATTTTTCAGGCTGATACGTGTTCTTTCCCAGGGCTAATTTGCTATTATCAGAGGAATGACTCTGGTATACATTGTTGGTGGTGTCTGACCTTATTCCCCTATTCAGATTGAAATTAGTTGAGGGACTGTGGCCAATGAGGTCATTTGGTAAATCATCTCGCAGAAAACAGGTCTGCTTTAGAAAATGTCCTTTTTTTGTTCCCTTTCATAGCCTATCCTAGCTTCCGCTGTTGCAGGGCTCTATCAAGAAGGAATAAGATTCAATAAAACTTTTACCCAGGATTTCAGAAACTTAAAAAATTCAGTAGAGAACCTAGTTATAAAACTTCTGTAGAGGACTAGAATAATTCCATTCTATGAGCTTCCTGTGTTAACAATGAGGAGGCTTTGGCATACAACAGTAAGGGGTAGAATTTTGTAAAACTGAATGAGATTAAGGAAAACTGCTTTATTGTGTCATTTGCCTTATTAGGAATGTTGAAGAGTCCAGGTTTCCTGGGATGGCAATGCCAGATCATCCCACCTGATCTCCTCTGGACACAGAGGGGAAAGGCAGAATACTAACAGGCGCCCCCGCCCTGTAAATTGTTGTTTTCTAAATGTAACTGATCAGTGGTTGGGTTTATTAATAAGAATCACATAACCATTTATGTCTTTTGAAAATCATCAGTACTAATTTCCACAAATTGGTTGCAATTTCCAATAAGAAAATACCAATTAATTCATTCACTAAGAATTGTAATTAGTTAGCCCAAAGGAGACTGACATGGTGGTAAGAGCAGAGAAGGAGCATTCAGGACTTCAGGGTTATAGATTACTTTTGGAAGTCCTCAGTACTTTGGATTTTCAATTTACCAGACTTAAAAAAAAAAAGAAAAAAAAAAAGACAATGTTCCTTATAAGACATGAAGAGAATATCTTAAATATGACTATTTCACCCCCCCCTTTTTTCCCCTTAGCAATTTTCTTTCCTAATTTTTCACTGGGAAGAGACAGTATGGTATTTAGCCCCTTTTCTCCCTCATGATTTATATATAATTAGGGGCTCAGAAATGTTATCCTTCAGTTCTAAAAGAAGCTGCTGAATTGGAATACAAAGGGTCATTTTAGTTATGGGTATACATACTTTTTAATTAAAAATTATTTTATTGCTTTTGTTAAGTAATTAAAATTTACAAAGTGATTTCTCACAAATATTTATTAATATTAAGTTGTTTTGGCATACACCAGTAAATTGCAAGCAATTGCTTTACTCTGCATGTGTAATTAAAATGACTAAGTAATTATATTTTTTCCTTGAGTATAGTTGACACTATCACATTTTTCTAAGTTTTGGTTCATTTTTATTTCCATTAGTGAATGCTTCATAGAAGCCAAGATAAGGAGTGTCAGTTAGCAAGGAGGAAAGCTGCTTCTCTTACTGAGCTTTTGAGAAATATAAACAGATATTGTGTGTCATGTTTATAGTCTCATGTACTTTGTTTTCCTAGATGTCTTTCCTCTTTCTTTATCAACTTGCCTTGAGTGTTGCCATGATTATTTGGATGGTTATTTAAACATTTTTAGAGTGCACATCTTAACTTAAAGATACTTAAGTTTATATATTTAGACTTTTATTCAAATTGGAACAAATATGTGGTATGTCTATTCAACTATATCTTTTGCTCTGCTGAGTCCTTACCATTGTCCTTTCTCTTGTCCTTCCTCAGATACTATTGACTTCCTCGCGTTACCCTTAATCATCACCCTTAAAGTCCCCAGTGCTCAGGCTCCATGTCATGTCCATGGACTTCTATGCATATCAGCTTAGAGTTCAGCATCAGATGGAGGGAAGGCTGAATCAACATGATGGCTTCCTTCCAAAATAAAGGAGAATGAAAAGACAATGTAAAACAACACACCTAGAAACGTCTGTTATTCTCAACCACAGTATTGGAGGATGGGCTGCCCATGCAGTGAAGGTTAGGTAGCAGTACAGGATCACATTGAGAGAGGATCCATTGGCCAATATCTCAGACAATTAAGGCAGAGCCCAGGACTCCATCCTAAGTGGTGCACTCAGATGAACAAAATGAACAGTTCTCTTCGAACAACAGAAATGGGGGGAGCTTTCCTGGATTCTCTTTGGAATGACTCTTTCATACCAAGAAAGCGAGGGCTAAATGATGAATTACTGTAACCCAGGCTTCTCACTGTGGCAAGATAGAGTGACAGGGACCAGATGTACTCTTTCACCTGAAACAACCTACTGAAAAAAGGAAAAAATTTATAAAACTATGGTTTCTAAGAACCTGGACCTCAGACAACAGTGATGCATGAAAGATGGGAAACAAATGAAGTAAATCCTACTGTTTCCCATACTTACTGCCCTGAGAGAGTTTCAGGCTCTAGAGCAGGAAGGGGTAACTCAGAGCCCAGTGGACACCCTGAACTGAGGAGATGGGGTTGGGAATCTGAGGAAGTCTAGGTGGCTAGAGTTTGTAGGGCAGATGGACACAGAGAGGACAGAGCTGCCCGGAAAGAGCAGCCTGGACATCAGCAGAGGCGGACTATGAGGATAAGGCAGAACATTGATCAGTGTGGGCCATGAGGAAACTGCTCCTGACTCAGGAAAGAACCACTCAGAAAGATACAGGAGAGAGTACCTGGTGCTCTGACAGGGGCAGAAAAGCATCCATTTCCACCAGACCAGACACCTCAACATGTATGAGGTGTTGGTAGAACACTCAGAGGAGTCTTGCCTGGGGGTGAGGGATATGCAACCCTAGAGTAAATGCTGCTTTGGGCTTGCCTAAATATTGCTGAACATTAGTCTGAAAAGAAGCAAGCCATTTCAGGTAACACCATCACCGAGGTTTGCAGGAAGCTAGCTTTTGGTGAGGAGAGTGGGAGAGAAGTCTGCAGTGTGGAAGGCACTGCATGGCTTGCCTTGACTGCTGGTGAGAAATCATGGCTACAAATGGCTATGAGAACTCACACGCTTCACCCCACCACCAGTCAAGATGAGAATCCCTGCCAACTCCAGCCTGCCACCAGCAGCAGGTGATCTGGAGAACTGTCACATTCAGAGATGAGCAATAAACAGAAAAGCGCAGAAAATCTGTCTTTGAAAGTAATCAAAGGCACAGGAAAACCAAAAACAGGATATTACCAGAGAAGGATACCTCAACAAGAACACATGTTCCAGAAGGTACCATAAATCAGATGGAAAATATGACTAAACAGATCACCAAAATTTTTTTTGGGGGGGGGGTAAAATACAAATGCTTTTGTCAAATAAAAATCCAAGGTAGAAAAATATGGAGGTGGCAGAGGCCCTGGAAGATAAAGCTTGAGGATAGAACGAGATACAATCAGGACTGGAGCACCTTACAAAAGAAAAGGAGGAGAAAAATAAAACCATCATGGAAAGAAAGGCACACTTACAGAACCAAGGAGAATGGACTGAAAAAACCAAACTGATAAGCTAATCAATAAATGAACAACCACAGCCTTAAGAGATGTAGAGGTCGGTATCGAGAATAGTGAGCACAAAGAAATGGAATGAACACAATTAAAAACAATGCAAATGGTGAATATGAAAGAGAAGCAAGGGGAGTTGAGTAAGCACAGGTTGGCTCCATAGAGAAAAGAAATAAAATGCGGGATTAGAAAACTGGATTTAAATATTAAGAAGACTTTTCAAAAATAAAAGAAAATTTGAATCTTTTTCAGTAGTTCCTTTGCTGCTTTCAACACCCAACCCAAGACTGGTCTTCTCCAGAAAGCCTTTTACCCAACTGCACACTGAACTTACTCCATTTTGGCAGCACAAATTGGTAGATGTTCTAATGTTTCTTCCCTTCAGTTATTATGCTGCTGTTTTTAGTTTGGAGGATAGGCATTTTTGTGAAGACTGGGGCTGCAGCTTTCTCCTTTTATTACCTCCTCTGTACCCTGTACAGACTATTTACAGAGTCGGTGCTGTGTAAACAAATGGAACAAATACATAAAACACAAATTTTCTCCATGGCTTAATGCAAGGGTCTCTGGGTACCGATCTGGCAGTTCAGTCCTGTTGCTGAGGTTGCTAGTTAGCCCTCTGATACTGATTTTCTGTTATTCTCTTAAAGGTAAGTGATTAACTGAAGAAGGGCAAATATTTGATCAGGACACTGGAAGCCCAAATATGCTTTTTTCCCCTCCTCTTCTCTATTGCCAAATATTCTGATTCAATTAAAGGTGGAGGTACAGTCAAGAATGCTGGACAGGAGTCAGGGCGCTGGAGCTGTCATGAGGGGCTTATCGCTGACCAGCCATGTGTCCTCACGTTAGTCACTTGATCCTTGTTATGTTGTATCTTGGGACTAGAATTGTTTCTGCCTCATTGTAGACACTTAATAATTATACTTCCAATGAAAAAATAGTCAGTCTTGGTTTCCTCCTCTGTAAAATAACAAGTGCGTACTAGCATGGTCTCTAAACACTCTTTTTACCATAAAAACCTAAAAATTACCTGCTTTCCTCTGGTTGGCAAGCATTTATGCTCTGTACTTTTGGTCGTAGTAATTCGGCAATGCCTGTTGTTTTTATGGAGGATGTGTTTGTACCCACACGTGCTGTTGACATGATCCATGTAGATTCAGTGTCCATCCTAACTTGCACGACTTTCGAGAACAGCCAAAAAGTCCAGAGGGCACACTGAAGGATTCTTACAGGAAGCTTATAGCCTGTCTCCTTTGGCTAATTTGCAAAAGCATTTTTTGATTTAAAACAGAAGGAGGGAGAATCCCTGGGAGAAAACTCACATCCACTAATGTTCCTTCTGGAGTGAGTTATGAAAGAAAGCCCCAGATGGATTAGAGACGAAGGTTAAACTTTGATACACTAATTTATTGAAAAGGTAAAGATAAAAGAACAAAAGTGCCCTGAATGTTATGTCCATGTGTCCTTCTTGCCCCATACCCCATGCATTCCAGTAATTTAAGGATCTCTGAAAGGAGTATGTGTTTCTATAGAGATGATTTCATGCAGATCTCTAAAGATAATCTTTGGAAACAACTGAAATGATCATTCTAATTAGATTCTCCAATTAAACAAAAAATGGACAAACTTTAAAGAAGATATTTCAGTTTGAAAACAGCAAGCCTAGCAAAACTGTTTGGGGGCAAAGGTATCAAAGCCTACAGTGTTATTCTGGAAAAATATTTTTGTGTACAGTGAATTCAGTGATGTTTAAAACCATATTTCATCAATTGGAAGGTACCCATTATTTTTACATTTCTGAAATTGTTTTATAACCAACAAAGTCTTACAATACTGCAGGTCAGGTGAGAGTTGGGGTCAGTTGTCACTGAATACCCACATACGGACCTGGTTATTACTCCTGGTGGTACAGCTTGACAGCCATAACTTTGTAATATTTCAGTCAATACACCTTGTAAGGCCCATTTGAGAAAAGGATATGCATACTGATTCTTTTCTGAAAAGCTTCTGTTGACACCATCTGGTAAGATTGAAAAAAGCACCTTCATCTAAACTTGCAGAATTGGGGGCAGTTGGTTGGAAGAAAGTTCTGGGCACAATAATGGTGTACTTTTATGAAATGCTCTATCACCAACATGCTTGAGGAAGGGGACATAGAGGATAAAATTTTAAATCTTTATATATTTTCTAAATATCATTTTAATATCTATTTTTGTTTTTCTTCTTCTCTCCCTAAATTCCAGGTAATAATCATGCATCCACACAGCTGCCATTTGGTAGTGTTGTCTGAATGGCTGATGAAGATGTAGTGTCCAAATGAACTTTGGAGAGCACATTAAAAAGAAAATCTTTATGGAATTCTTCAAAAATTGTTTTTTTAAAAATGAGATATAGGGGGCACGTGGGTGGCTCAGTGGGTTAAAGCCTCTGCCTTTGGCTCGGGTCGTGATCCCAGGGTCCTGGGATCGAGCCCCACATCGGGCTCTCTGCTCAGCAGGGAACCTGCTTCCTCCTCTCTCTCTCTCTCTCTCTCTGCCTGCTTGTGATCTCTGTCTGTCAAATAAATAAAATCTAAAAAAAAAAAAAAAAAAAAAGCCTCTGTCTTTGACTCAGATCATGATCCACTGTCCTGGGATTGAGCCCTGCATGGGGCTATTTGCTCAGTGGGGAGCCTGCATCCTCCCCTCTCTCTGCCTGCCTCTCTGCCTACTTGTGATCTCTGTCTGTCAAATAAATAAATAAAATCTTTAGAAAAAATGAGATATAGTGGATGGATATATTAATGCTCCACTTAAAGTTTTCTGTATCCATACCCTTTGCAATGTGACTACATCAAGAATTGGGAACCCATGTTTCCATCACTGGAAGCTTGGTTGGCTCTGTGATTGATTTTGACCAAAGTAATAAGGTGGTGTGCCACTTCTGAGGCTAGGTCTGCAGAAGTCTTGCACACTTATGCCCTCTCTCAGAATATGCAGGCCTGGGATTGCCTGCTGAAGTATGACAGACCATGGGGGAAAGAGGCCAGTTGTCCTATCAGTGGCATCCTAGGCTACCCCATAGCCAGCCAACTTTCAAGAATGTGAGACAACTCAGCTAAGACTAGCAAAGTTAGCTTACCTTACATATAGCTAGCTGAACACTTACAATTGAATGCAGCCAAGAACAGAGTTGCCCAACTGACCTACAGAATCATAAGCCATTAAAAATGCTTATTGTTTTAAGCCACTGAGATATGGGGTGATTTGTTACACAGCAATAGCTCACTGATACATGAGGGGCAACATATGTTTTTCACATAAAATCAGGTCACCGTGAAGTTCACATCAAGATGCTTTTTCTGAAGGTGTTTTGAAGCTTTTGAATCCCACATATTCATCTATTTCTGTATTTCCCAGGAGTAGAAGCACTGAAATTCTGTAAGACAGGCTGCTCTTGAGATATTTTCAACTTAGCTGGAATCAGGATTTGCCAGAAATGTCGTGAGACAGCTTGTTTAAGTGAGATTTCCTGCTTAGTTTCTTTTTTTAAAAGAGAGAGAGAAAAAGAAAGAAAAAATAATGATTTTTGGATAGAATTCATCTGTTCTGGACACATTTCGACATGTAGTAGAGGGGAACCAATATATAAGGATCTTTGAGTTCTTTAGAAACTTTGGCAAAGTCCTAAACCACCTGGGAATTCATAAGATTGAATGTTTGAAGTGTGATTTTAAATTAATAACACTGACATCACAAATTGCTTGCACAAATCAGTCCCTCACTACTCAAAAATGTTCTGTTTACAGATTGCTCTGTCTTACTATGGCTGTTTTTTATTTAGGCTGGATATGTTCTTTTACTATCTTGCTTGTAAATTACTGGAAGATTGTCTTCATTTCTTCTTAGGCTTCACACTGAAAGGTTAGTTTTAGATACCTTACTGTTTGGTTAATATTTTACATTTCAATTTTTCAGTTCAAACCAGGGAACCAGAGAAGGGTATGAATAAAACTTAAGCTATAGGTGAACATTTAGAAAAAAGAAAGAGCAAAGGATGAATATGTATGAAACTTATTTAAAATGCCATATTTATGAGGAGAGGAAAAATATTGGAGCCTTGCTTTCCTTTTACATATTTTCAAAACACCACATGGGATTGAGTGGGACCAAGTGAAAAGTATAAAATTTGTTGAGTGTGGCGGGTGTTTTAGTGTGGCAGTGCAGTAAAAAGTTGGCAGTGTGAATTATCTGGGGCTGTGGGTAGGAAGATCCACTGAGGCCTTGGGATTGAGGAAAGACATGGGTTCTCTAGTGCCTGATTTTCAGTGGGATGCTCAGGAGGATGCTTGTCCTCTTTCTATGCCAATTTGTTTTACTCTAGAGGCCAAGAGTACAGAGGTCATGAGTTGCTTCTCCGTGGGCCAGAACATAGGCTTGCAGCATCCTTATTTCCTCTGAGCCTGCTCTGTACCTGTACCAAATCCAAGGGATGGTGATAATAAGGTCACCTTGTTGCAGTAGACCACAAAAGGGAAGAAAGGGCCAAAGGTAACAATTGACTCAAGGGATTTTAGTCAGCTGGCAATTATTTCACCCATTCTGTGATCAGGTTAGACCCTGAGTGGTTGAAACAAGAAAATAAGGGACCAGAGGCTGCACTCTCCCATCCAGTGATTCCACATATTGCAGCCCAGACCATGAAAAATCCACAGGCATAGCAGACATGGACAGAGTTGTTAGTTTTAACAAAGAAGAGTCTGGTTAAATAAGGTATGGATAGCTGTTCTTTGAAAATTCAGGCAGCAATAAGTATGAATAATGTAGATCCACGTACTAACATAGAAAAGACTCTAATATATATAATTGAGTTTTTAAAAAGCTACAAATTATGATTTACAATGTAATACCACCTGGTTTCATTATAAACCACCTAAACAAAACTATATTTCTCTACCTTGTAAGGATAAAATTCAGACAAAAAGATTGGGGTGGCATGTACAAAATACTTACCTCCATGAAGGAATGGTGGCTGGTCAAGAAGTATTTTCCCATCTCATTACTGTAACACATTTAGGTACTAACTGAATTAAATAAACAAATTAAAAATAATTGAAGTAACTGAATTATGCGCATTAAAAAAAAATTCCCCTATCCTCACCATATACATAAAAACAAAGGCAGTCTCCTTCAGGTTATTTCTTTCCTGTTTGTAAAAATAACTCACAGGGGTGTCTGGGTGGCTCAGTGGGTTAAAGACTCTGCCTTCAGCTTGGGTCATGATCCCAGGGTCCTGGGATCAAGCCCTGCATCGGGCTCTCTGCTCATTGGGGAGCCTGCTTCTGTTCCTCTCTCTCTCTCTGCCTGCCTCTCTGCCTACTTGTGATCTCTGTCAAATAAATAAAATCTTAAAAAAAAAAAAAAAGACTCACAGATGTACTTCAAGTTTCAATGAGATATGCGCTTTCCTTCATTTCCATAAAAATTTTCCTTTGAGGTGTCCCCCTCCCCTTTCCTGATCTCTTTTCTTCATTTTTCATTCCAGTATATGCATCTTCTCCAAGGTTTGTCCTTAGCCTCCTCTCCCTTTTTCTGGGAACTTTTACCCAGTTCCATAGAATCAAAGATAACCTCTAACAGAATGACTTTCTTAATCTCTGTTTCCACCTTTGCTTATCCTACTCTGTTAAGCATTCCTACTTTGCATTTTCTACCACCATTTTTTTCAACATTTTAAATATATATTATATGATAAAAGTTTGTATGTATTTGGCTAAACACATTTTCAAAGTTTTTAATTTTAATTCCAGTTAGTTAACATACAGTGTTATGTTAGTTTCAGGTATATAATATAGTAATTTAACATTTCCATACTTCACCCTGTGCTAAAACCCGCAGCTGATATCATCCTCAGTGGGGAAAACTGAAAACTTTTCATCCCTGGGAAGGAACAAGACAGGGATGGCCACTCTCACCACTGTTACTTAGCATAGTACTGGAAGTCCCAGCCATAGCAATCACAGAACAAGAAGAAATAAAATGCATCCAAGTTGGCAAAGAAGAAATAAAACTTTCACTATTTGCAGATGACATTGATAGTCTATACAGAAAATTCAAAAGATTCCCCACAAAACTGCTGGAACTGAAACGTGAGTTCAGTGAAGTCACAGGATACCAAATCAATGTACAGAAATCTACTGCCCTTTTTATCTCAGTTTTTCCTAAACCTAACTTCATCTCTCTTCATATTCCCAGTTGATTTTTCATCCCACTATCCTAATTTCAACTAAAGACTTCAAAGCTTGGTTTACTCTGTCATTCCCCTTTCCCATCTTCCTCACCATTCACAATGTCCCATCCAGTCTTCCTTCCCAATGTCCTTTGTATCTGTGGTTTCATCTCCAACTGTACACTTCCTTATTGGATTCTCTCAACCAAAAGCACAACCAAACACTAAGTGGAGAAACTTAAGCAACTTCTTTGAACAACGGACGGCCTCCAAATTTTTATTTATCTTCCTGTTCAGTCCGATCTACAATGGTTATTTTGGTTTTAATTGCACAGTTACCACTTCTTCACTCTCAATCATGAATCAATCACTAAGAATCTACCAAGTACAAGTTTCACAATCAGCCATGGGAGATATTATAAACACAGAAGACATGGGCTCTTCTTTTGAGGAACTAATTGATAAAAGAAATCAATACATAAAAGGAGCAGCTTGAAACAAATTTCATAGTGGTATAGGATATGTACAAAACTCAGTGGAAACAAAATCCATGAAGCTCCCCTCCCCTCTCTTCATTACTTCCACAAACATTAATTAAGTATCTACTATGTGCCAGACACTAATCTGGGACTACAGATATGGCATAAATAAGTCAGATTAGTCCTTGCCCTTGTGGGACTCTATTTAAGTGCAGGGAAATAGATAACTAACAGGTAAGAAGATAATTAAGGTGGTTTCCAAGAGTAACAAATGCTATTTATAAGAGAAAAAAAATAGGGTGAAATAAAATAATATAGGTGAAATTTAGCTAGAAAGGTCAGGAAAGCCCTCTCTGAAGAGCTGATATTTGAGTTGACACCTGACTGTAGAAAGGAGCCAATTATGGGGAAATCTAGATGTAGAAAATCAAAGGCTGGACTTACTCCACAAACAAGTGTGCAAGATGACCATGAGGCTGGTGTGCTTGAGGAACTGCCAGATGAAAGAGGTGCTTAAGAATGATGAGAAATAAACTGGGTTGTACTGAACACCATAGTCCACAAATCCACTGACAGTTGGGAATTTAGGACATAACGTCTTTGGAGGGAGTAAAGTATCCTTAGAGGGAAATTTCATAAGTGACCTCTCTGTGACCTGAGCAAGGCCCTTTTTGACCACACAGAACGTGAAAAGGCCCTCCAGTACCCTGCATATTCTATGATGTAGCATTTAAGTCAGATGGATAAATAGGGAAAAGAAGAAGGAATTTGCCAGGGAAGGGAAAAGCTAAGTGAATCAACATTTTCCTAATCGGTTTCCAGAGGCATTTGTCTATGCGAGAATGAGATGTTTGATATTCTGGTTGAGTAAGTTCTTGATTCCAGGTCATCAATTATGATAATAGAACAAATCAAAAAGTTTCCAGCAAACAGAAATTCTTCATTTCCTGGCTCCTACTCAAGTTTATTGATTGGACTATTGGGTAAGACAATAAATTTCATGTAGAAATGTTAGAAAAGATTTGGCTGGGCCCTTTGCTCTTTGCAATTTCAAAAATGGTTTGAGGTGCCTGTAACAATTTAGATTATTCATCCCTCTCTCCTTTGCCCATAAAGAGAGGCAGGTGCTTTATGGATAAACTATCTTCACTCTTGTCATGGGAGGAATGAGTGGCCTTATACATTACATATCAAATTAAAGATATCTACAACCCTCATTTTCTTCCAAAATACTCCTTCTACTTCTTCTACTTCTTCTACTTCTACTCCTTTCACTTCTACTAAAATGCCAAAATTGCTAATCATTAAAGTTATAAAATAGGATTTTTTCTTAAATATGTTCCCAGGAGAGGAGGGGGGCATGGTTGTGTGATTTATCTTTCTAAATAGGGTCATATTAATATTCATATCTATACACATGGGGGGACTGTACAAAGTGCTGAAATTACATAATATTTGGAGTCCAAAGACCTAAGCTCAAGGCCCACCTTTTCCTCTCAAAAGCTGTGTGACTTGGTAAATCACTTAATTTCTATAAACCATAATTTCCTCCTCTGCTAAACTCAAACTTTGTCTGATGTTTAAATGAGTATTGTTTTGTATATGTTAAAGCATCAAATAAATGTAAATGATTATAAATGATATGAATAGATTTGTTTTTAAGATTGATTTTATCATTTTGGAAGGCACTGGAATTCTGAGTATTTTAAGCAGCAAAATCCTGTGGCCTTTAGATAAACTTGAAATATAATGAAAAGAATAATGTTTAGTGGTTACTTACTATCTGTTGGTAAAGATGCTGGTACCTTCCAAGTATTCTCATTTCATCCTCACAACAATCCAGTGAGGTAGTTACGCCCAAAATACAATGAGAAATCAACCATATATGTTAATTTCCTTCCTTAAGGACACATATTAATAACTAGTAGAGGTCTTCAGAGCTCAAGAGCTCAGGAATCCAGGGGCCCCCACTTGCCCTCACCACAGCGCACCAATACTGGATTTTAGAAAGAAGCCAGGGTTGTAAAATTTGAGAAAATATAATTCAAGACAAGTATTAAAGGTGACAGGATGTAGAAAAATAGTGCTGACTTAGAGAGAAAATTGGAAAATATGCTCATGTTCTTCCCAGTTTTGCTTGCAGGTATCACTTTGTAAATACATACCTTTTTTTTCTAGTTATGATATCCTTCATGTATTGTGTATTTGGTATTAAGATGAAATGATACCTCCAAATCTCCATTCTCTCCAACAAAATTCCCTACTAGACTCCACTACATGACTTGTCCCCAGAGGAAGAGCATCTTGATCTTTGTCACCTTTCCTACCCCTAACTCTTACATGATTACATGATTTTATCTCAAGCCACTTGCATTAAACTCCTACACTTTGAACTCCTACTTACAAAATAGTAATTACCCTAAGAGCAAGAACTATTCTTTTTCTAAAATTTTATTTTAGGTACTAGAGCAAGACTCGGATAACAGTAACTAAGTGATAAATATTCATAGATCGATTCCGTTAAAGGGACTGGGACTGAGAGTAAGCATAGATTACACTCTCCTTTTACCAAGTATTTAATTTATTTGGCACATTGGATGAATTCTTTTCCACCATTCCGTCTGAGGATTTTATGCTTTGCTGAATGGCATGGGGAAGCAAGGGAAGAACAGATTTCTCAGATACCCAAGATATGCATAGTCTGGAGATATGCTGAGTGGTGTATTTGTGCTTGAATGATTGAGTGGAGACCACCTTCGATGTTTCTTGAACAGGAACCCTCTTAAAAGTGCCTCCTCCTTGAACTCTAAGTGTTGATGTTCCTCCTAGAAATCCTTCTTTGATACCTTTAACTGACACAGCTTTTCATTAACTGAAATTCATCTCAGCTTTGGCTGTGTCTACTCCCTCTGAAATCTGAAAGTATGTCCCATCTTTCCCACTAATTAGACTACTTTCTTGTGGAGGTTGCTTCTTTAAATACTACCTCAACTGTTTGGACTGTAAATTCTTAGGCAAATAGAAATCATGTCTTCTTTGGGTCACCTCTCCAGAAAGGATTCCAAGTCCTGCATAATAGGGCTGAAGTCCAGTTTCCTCTAGGAAGCCTGTTCTTAATACCCCTGCCCAAAGACATATACCTTCCTTATTTAAATCTCTCTTATATTTTTCACTAGTACTATTTGCTTCATGGTCTTAATTATTTAATGTGATTGTATTTTATATTTCAAATAATGGTTTCAAATCCTTTAAGATAAAGGCCATAAATTTACTTTCTATGCATTTGTTGCAGTGCCTAGCCATGGTTTGGGGGGAAAGTGTTAATTTCTCAGTAAATTATGATGAATGAATTGCATGAATACATGTGTGAATGAATGAATTTCTCTTATTGTGACTGCATAGTAGCAGGGCATTTATAATTTCTCTCCTGGCATTTTAGTTGGCTTAGGGAATTTTTATTGGATAATTACTGTACAAATGATTTCCATATCTCTCAGCCACCATTTAAAAAAAGTTAGAGAGCGAATGACTGTCTGTTTGTAAAAACATCTTTCCTTTTCACAGGAAAATCCAGCCTCTTACCTTCTTCCACCTGTGCTTGAGAGTCTGCCCTCTCTCACTAGTAAAAATGATTGAAAAGCATCTTGAAAATACAAAGTGCCATATAAATGCTAACTGAGGCAATAATAAAACAGTAATAATAACTGTTTGCTGATAAACGTCACTTTCAAACCCAGGGGAGACATTTCGTTGGGGGAAGCAGAATGGGTCCTGTGCTTGTCCCTGGGCCATGCCTTGCTCTGAATCACACAGTTCTCTCTCCGTTTGGACACTGTCATTTGCAATGGTCATGAAACAGTACCGGTATGTAAAATTATTGTCATCACCCACGTTATAGAATGCAATGTGTAGCCAAGTAATCCATTCTCTGACAATCGCCAGGGTTACCTCACTCAAGCAGATCATTCAGAAAATAAATGGGCTTGGAAGGAAGTGTGCAAGGACTGCTCAGCTCTTTTTGGCCACAGATCATTCCCGGAGGTAGCTACGGCATCCATTCCAGTTTTGCTCAGCCCTGAGCTGAGTTGTGTCAAAGAACTGACTCAGTGTAGATCCAGAGGAGTTATCAGCCAATATGGTGGGATTTGAGAGGATTTGGGGAAGTCTCTTGTCATGGACTTTCTCTGTGTGTCTGTACCTCTTTCTCTGATGAGAAATACGAAAGCAGGGACACAGAGGATGGGAGTCAGGGCAGAGTTTAAAGGGGGAATAGGCATAAGAAAGGAAGCCAGAGCATCAAATGCAGACCTAGGACTGCATACCTCTGGGAGATGAAGAGGGTGTTCTAAGCAGTCCCCTCCAGGGCCCTGCAAGTGAGAGAGAGGTGCAGGGCCTTCTACACACTGAGCTTTAGCCATAGATGGACAGGAAGGATAGGTGAGGAAGGGCAGTCCAGGTATGACTAAGACAATGTTGTCCATGTTGATTGTAAGGATGATGACGTTCCCAGTAAATGTTTACAGTCAGACAAATCATTGTCATTCCCCTGTGTGTGCCCCCTCTTCCTCTGGTAAGGCCCCATGGTACTCCTGGGTTCTCCTCTCTTCTCTCTGCAGAGTCCAGTTGAATCTGTCCTTTCCTCTCTGACTCCACAGCTACCACTACAGTTCATCTGGGTGCCCCACATGCCGTTCACTCTATTTATCTGAAAGGACTTAATAGCTTCAACTTTTTCAGAACTGGTTCCATTGCCTTCCTATAGTGACTTATATTACCAGTCCCTGCCACTTTATCAGAATCTAGTTGTCATTCTTAATTCCTTCCCCCTTCCCTGCTTCCTATATCCTGTCAGTGATCAAGACCTCTGTTCATGCCCTCCTCTCCATTCTCAGTATTACTCCCAGAGATGAACACATTTAGGTAAAAGAACCCGAAATATTCTGAGCTGAATTTACCTCCAGGGTTACAGGATGGGGAGAGGGACTGCTGTGAAGCTGGAATCTTCTTCTTGCACAGAGGAGAGGTTTCAGAAAGAAGCTGAGTGTAAGCAAAGTATCTTTTAGAGAAAAAGGACAGAAAACAGGCTTTCATTTATTATCATATATACTTTTCAGGTACAAGACCAAAGACTTAGGATTTTTTTTTTTAATATATGATAACATTTAAGGTTTTCAGTTATTGATGGTTTTGATATCTCCCTATCTACTCCCCTGAAGTATTAGCAATATGGTCTTCATAAGGAAAGGATCTAACTTCAGGGGTAGAAAGGATGTGAGCTACTGGTTGTAATGTGGAAAATACATGCCAGTCTTTGGGGCAGGAACCCTAAGGATAGAGTGATTTGTGGCCACTACCAAGTATAGAGAAGACTAGAAGCAGCCTATATTTCTGCCTTTCCCACTCTCCTGTCCCTAGCAAGAAACACATAGAGGAGGGGCAATACCCATGGGATTCCTATATACCAGGTACTTCATATATGCTATCTCTAGTGTGCATAAACTCTTCATTTCGAGACACTTACGTTCTTACTACAGACAAGGAAACTGAAGATCAGTGGTAGAGTGGACTATGAGTTTTTCCATGGCCAATGCTCCTCCTCCCATCTACTATGCCTTCTCTATTCTTCATCTGATGAGGCTATCAATCACCTAGCTCTGCTGCTTCTACACCAAGTCTAGACATATGATCCAGACTGATCAATCAAAATGCTGGATTCCTCTGCTGAGGGGTCTGGAATGGTTCTGTGACCCAGAAGACCAAAGTTCTTTCTCAGGGATTGATGCAGATACTTTGAAAGAGAAGATTTCTCTCCTTCTAATAAATGAGTTGGTAGGGCCACGTAAGCCTGGAATCTTTGCTGCCGTGGGAGAATGAATCTGTTAAGATTAAAGCCAGGAAAAGAGGAGAGCCAAGAGATATGACGGAGTCTATGACAGAGATGAAGGAAGTTATGGAGTTCCTAACAGGCTTCCTTCAGGTTTTTACCTAAGCATCACCTTCTCAGATCACCTGGTGAAAAAAATAGCCCTCCTCTCATGTCCAAGCTTATGAATTCTTCTCCATAGCATTTACCACCATCTGTCACGTTATGTGGTTTGTTCACTGCTGTGTCCTCAGCACCTCAGACAGCACTTGACCCAAAGTAGGCCCTTAGCTAAAATTTTTGACATGAATAAATAAATGAGTCATTTGAACTAATGGATCTAGCTCTGACTAAACCGTTCCCCAACCCTTGTACTTCCCAGTCAGACAAGCCAATATTGTCCCTTTTTGACATAAGCAAGCTTGACTTGAATTTTCATCACTTGGAAATAAGAGACCTCACTAATAAGAAGGTGCAGTACTGCATCACAGTCCCACAGTCAGTACATGGTAGAATCAGAGGTGAACTTAGTTCTCAAGACCCTGAACCACTGCTTTTCTAGATGCCAGTGTCCCCTGAGACATGATCCATTTGCTCTCTGACACTTCAGCCTGAGGGACTTTGAGAGATAATTTTCTCCCAGCAGCTGACACGTTGGGCAGCTGGGGAGGGAAAGGCTCAAAAGGTGGAAGTAGGAGCCCAAAAATAACTGTACTTGGGAAAGGGTCAGGATGTGATGATTTCTTATGATTTCTCTTTGTTCAAATTGGTCTAATTAATTCACTCTTTCACCAGGACCAATTATCTTGATAAAGGCATTTTATGATATATTTAGATTTCTCTAAGCTTTAGCGGAGGCTATGTCTGGGGAAAACAAAAACAAAAACAAAAAAATCCAAAAAAATCCACAGATCCCTGGGCCAGGCAGGTCTATGATGATCAAGTGAAAACTTTATAGAACTTTCGTGGGGGTGGGGTAGGGGATGCAGGCCTGGTCTACTCTTGCTGAGACTGGAGTTATATGGTAATAGATAGATTATTCCATATACATTTGAAATAAAATATATGACTAAACTAAATTTTAGTTATGGATATTGATTTTATTGACCAAAACCTCCTCCTTACAAACTCCTTGGTTTGTCTAACAGAAATGTTACCATTTGACCAGGGTAAACAGGAATGAGGCCTAGAGGTCCATGCACTGAATGAGCAAAGAAGGCTGCAGACTTTTCTCCTGAGAAGGGTGTGCTGAATTAAGACATCATTAGAGTTTGTCTTTTGTGTCCCCAGGATTACTACCCATTCAGTTTCTCTTCCCTCAGGCTCCTTGTTCCCCTCTCAGCACCTACTCTCAGATCTTTCATTTATAACAAGCTATAAATGACCAAAATCAGTCTAAACTACAGCTCTTCCAAGGGAGATTTACACTTTGATCACAAAGAAGAACTCCATTTAAGCTAAAACTATGCAGTTCAGTGGGAGAATCTCCGGCACTGTGACCAGCTGGGAAGTACTGGGAGTCCCCAGAGTGTTCATATTATCCTTGAAGCTTTCTTATGCAGGCAGATGTCAATCAACTCATTGTACCAGACATGGAAGTTTGGGGATTTCTCAGTTCAAGTGGGACTAGAGAGAATACTTCAGCCTCTTTGATAGACATTAGAATTTAGGCTTCAGGATGCTTTTAGTGAAACATGGAGTTGTGCAAGGGCATTGTTAATGGGTGTGTCCTGAGTGGGGCAGGTGAGTCCAGCAAGCTGAGAAGGCAGGGCTTTCAGGAAGAGGCAAGGTGTGCTGGGATGCTGGATGTCAAGGCTAGGAGATCTGGACTTGGTCCGCCACTGGGAGGATTAGTTTGCTTTCCTTTTGGAGAGCTTCCTCCAGCATATAGATGATTCAGGATACAATAGATCTCGTTTTGGTTCTCCATCTCTAGTGGCTTTTCCCTTGATCCATTTTAATGGACTCCCTCCAGAACCATACTCTCAATCATATCACATGCCCAGACATATTCTCTAGTCAAAGTATCCCTCTACTGTAGGCACTCCTTCTGCTCCTGCTGCTTTGACTGGTTATGCCATTTCCCCTGAACTAGAAAACCCCTTTGATCTCCACATCTGTCTACATTCAGCCCTGCCTTTTGACCTCTTCAATTTTAATCCTTTCACTTGGGGGGGGGGTCATTTTATGATTTATTTAGATTTCTCTAAGCTTTAGTTGAGGCGCCATCTAGGCAAAACATAAACAAAAACTAAAAAGTACTAATAGGTAGAACCTAATCCTGTGAGGATTGTGTGACTTAATGTAAGTAGATGAGATGAGACTTCTGCAGAGCTTTGACTTCATTTGGGGTGAGAAGTCAACAAGTTGCGGCTCCCAGTGGTAGGGATGGTGACTGTGATAGCAGTAGCAGGTGTCACACAGGGAAATTCTGCCCATCTTTCCACACTCGCTGTACACAGCCTTCCTAACTTACCTGTCATTGCCTGGTAGCTGAGATCCTATAGCATGCATGGTGTTAGGTTTTCTTAGAAACAGGTTAACGTGCTAGGTTTAAAATTTCTTCCTGTTTTTTCACTTCTCATTCTTGGGAAATGTCTTGTCCCTTGAGGAAAGCAAGTCATGACTCTCCATTTCTCTTCCACCTTCTGTAAGTGAAGAGTTGAGTAGATAACGTAGGTCAGGCTTTTCTCTGTAACACTACAAATTTGTTTTTCTTTCTCTGATTTTGCAAGGATACCTGAACCTACCTTTTCCAGTCTTTGGGACTGGGAAGGGGTACAAGAGGAGTTCCCACTGAATTCTATGACTAGAGCAGAATGCTTTCATCTATCTTTTATCAGACTTCTGTGAAGGTCTCTGTGAAGGTACTTCCTCTGCTCTTAATAAATGGATAATTTTACACATATTATGAAATTGTTCCTTGTGTGTCTAGCTTCCCTGACAGCTCAATGGGAGGATGAACTTCATCCAAGGCATAATTCTGGTTGGCTGTTTTTCTGTTATACCACCCATACCAGATACTTAACCTCCCTTATTCCTACTACATCCACTATATCCCTTCTATCATTACTACTCCAGCCAAGTCAGACCTTATTCTGCTCAAGGATATAAAGACCTTTATTCGCATTTCAAATTGATCTTTGTGGTGATAGTATGAAGTTAAGTAGGGAAGCAATAATCCAAATCATAAATGATGAAAATGTCGATATCAAAAGGAGAAAACAGCATTAAGAGATAGCATGGGATGGAATGGAGAAGACATGAGGAAGGGCTGCATGACAAGGTTCTACGCACTGGGAACAGATGGTGGTAGTATTTGACAAGCAGGAAATCCAGGAAGAATCACATTTTGGAAAGAAGTTAATAAGCCATTTAAGACCACTAGATATATAATGATTCTGTTTTGTATATCAAGTCTGGGTCAAAATATTAAAATAAGTACCTCTCTGCAACATCATAATGCCCTAGGCACTACATTATATCATCTTATCCATGTTAAATGTGCCTATTTTGCAAGTGTACATTCTTTTGTTTGTTTGCATTAAAAAATCCCATACACCTAATCTAAGTTATATACCTAAAATTATAATATATCATTCCTAATGATTATTATTTTGATAAACTAAGTCATATTCACATGTTAGTAACCAATAGTAATGAGTATTAGTTTTCCTCTCCCAGCAGTGTTTTAGACATGTGGGTTCAATTCAGAAAATTGAATTCCAGTGATAGAATTTTCTGAGTATATATCAAAGCAGTGGTGAACTTTTAAAATGTTGATCCCTAAATGTGTATGTGTGTGCATATAGATATACAGTCTTTTTGTAATATCCCACGATTGCACCATGAAGGTGTCACCTACATTTTAAATTGTAGGGCAAGCAATGTTGTGCTTTCTCATATGCCTCTTTGCCTTTGTGCTTGCTAAGCTGGGAAGCAGATCTGCTTCCTTCTTCCTCTGTCCTTTATTTATTTATTTATTTATTTAAGATAGGTTTTGAGTAATGGTCACACTGATAATACTTCTAATTAAACATTCAGCATTCTTTACTTTCTTGGGAAATACCAGCCTTCAGAAGTAGTTTAAATGTAATATATAATTTGATTAAATAAGTCTGATATATTTGTATTTTCTTTTAATTTATTAAGCGGCTATTGATTTCTTGGTTGGTCAATATCAGAATTTCTTAAGTTGAAGTTACTGTTCATCAGTCAACTACAACTTTCCAAATTAAGGCATTAAAAAAATATTAACTATAGATATGTCCACACATTGAGTTTCATTTTATTAGCCATGTATTGAAGTAGAATTCATGTTTAGTCTCACAAACCAGAAACATTTATTCAACATGTTCTCTAAACTCATAGTTTACCTTACTCAATATTAACTATTTCTGCTTGTAAAGAATAGCATGGCCCTAGTACACTTTGCTGAAGTTGTGTGTTGGAGACCTGTGCTTGGTTGTAGTCTTCTATGGATGTGTGACAGGTATCCTCCTATTCCCTGTTGTTTGACAAATTTGTACAGACTTCTCTAGCCAAAAATATCTTCTTCTTGGCTGTCATGTTGTCTGAAATTATCAGAGTTCATAGATGTGGGGAGTCCCTCATCAAGGATGATCCTTTTGGAGCTTCCGTTCAGTGCTAGAATTCTTTCTACAGCATTCCCCCACCCCCCAATAGATCTTTACAAGAAAGTTCTTATGTGCATTGGACCTGGAGTTTGTTACCTATAACTTTGATACTTGTACCTTCTAGAACATACTCTTTTCTGACATTTTAAACAATTGCCTTACTGCTACATAATTCCATCACTGAAGTTCCATTTCTTGGAATTTCTTTTCCTTAGATTCTTTGTAAAAAAGCAAACAGATGTGTGAGACTCACTGCTTCATCTTTCCATGAAAAGTATAATGTCACAAGAAATTAAGAATAGTTTTCTGAAGAGAGATGTCTGTCCTAATTCTGAACAACAGTAGCGCAGGAAGATAAGACAATGTTCTTCCAACCTGGTTATAAGAATTCATCACCCACCACTGTTTCCACATCCCAATAACAAAAGAGCAACAGCTGGGGAGTAGAGGTGTTATAACTACCTAAATTGTGATAGGACATGAAATATTGGCATCCATGAAACAAGCTACAGAAAGGATAAAAAAAGTTACAGCTTTAATTATTTTTAATAGTGAAATATTATAAATGTTCTATCTATATGAAAACTAAAAACAAAGATGAGTGTTCTCTATAAATGGACATAGCATTTCTACCTCAAACCATACTCCCCAATCAGTTTTTCTGCTTATTTTGGTTATGGTGGAGTGTTGTACCATGGGATGACATTGTTATGTGACCTGTCTCTACTCTTTGCTACTACTACATTGCTATACTGTAAAGGGGGTCTATGAATAACAATGAGAACAACAAGGCAAGTGCAAACAGTTCAGGGTAGGATGGGTTCTGTGACGGGAACTGACATTTCACTCTTGGTGGATGAAAATCAAAGAGAGCAATATTTCAACATCATCACAACAAAGTTTTCTTCCTTACATCTGCCCAGCCCTCTTTCACAATATCCCTTCACATTGCCTTCTGCTCTAGAGAAACTTTCCGTCAACCTCTAATGTCATTAGATTTTATCCTTCCCTATTTCTGCCAGAATTTTATTCCTCGTTTATATCCAGATCAGAATGCATCCCCTCTTTGAACTTATCCCTAATATAGTCTCAACGCATGGGATTCCCTTTCTCCCCTCCATTTTGTTCATGTCATGTTTATGCTATGCCTAACATACTTCCAAGTATATTATATTCCATTTATTGTATTAATAACTTATTTCCTCCTTTGGAGAGTGAGCATGTCTGGAGACACTGCTGCTGAACAGAGCAATAGCTTCATAGGCACCGTAGTCTCTTCTGCAGGGTGTCATAGATTGAATTTAAGTGGGACTCAAGGATGTTTAGGCGTCTGCTTAAGTCTGGGAAAATCGTGGGAGAGAAATCACCATCACCATGGAGTTAAAAGGAGTTAGGCACAGAAAAATAAACTCTGAAAAATACTTATTCTACGTGGATGTTGATGGGGCAGGGGCAGGAGTAGAACAGCAGGTATAGAATTAATTGCAGCATGGTATTTATTCATGCTTAATGATCAGCACATATGGAAATGGTGGAGGAGCTATTTCAGGGGAAGGTGCCCTATTGGGGTCTAGAGCTTCTGTAAGAGTACACTGTAAAAAGAGCTAGCAGGAACTGAGAAGTTAGGCAACATAACCAAGAGCACACAGTTCATAAGGACATGTGATTATATCTTCATCTGAGGCCTAAGTCTCCTTCCATCCTCACCAATCTGTGCTACTTTGGAGGCATTCAATTGAAGTTTGTTGAATGAATAAAAAATTGAAGATCAAGCTAAGGGTTTGAGGTAGGGCATTAACTATGGATTATATGCATCTCTTTAGGATAGGAAACAACTTTGCAGTAATAACATTCATTTGATTTTCATGAGATTTTTGGTTTTATAAAGTCTGCAAACCTTATTGATGATGGACATATTTCATGAATAAAACAGCTTTTTAAATACAAATTTAATATTTTAAAATGGGAGTACGATCACTCTTATTTATTAACAAGATTAGACCAAGCACCCTGCTATTCCTCTCTCTTTGCAACAGGGAGGAAAGTCATTCAAGGCCACATGATTCAGAATACATCACAGGGACAATATTCTTATTACTCAATATTTAAAAGCAATAATTTTAGGAGAACGAACCTCATTGATTTTCTAATACAGTAATATTAAACAAAAAACACCCTAAATGCAGCTGATATAACCCCTTTATGTGCAATTAGCAAATATTAAATAGAAACTTTAATATTAGCATTATTCTTTATGCCCCAGTGAGTGGGATATTATTTAAATTGATATGACATTAGAGGATATAAATAATTCCTAAGTGTAGATTTAAACTGGAATTTCAGTCAGAGTTTGAAATCAGTAAGTATTATCAATTCCCTATTTCCCAGTGTATCATTTATTACCAGCCTGAAGATTTTTTTCAAAGAGATTAAATTAGCATTAGAGCAATGATAAACATTATAAATAAATACAAAAATTGTTATTCTGAAAATCCAGTTGAAAAGAAAAATGAATTGGTGTGGTATCAAATTCCATCTTCCCTAGAAGAGCCCAGGCACAGTTCTAAGCATAAGTAATTCTCTATAACTTCTTCTGCAATCAAAACTGAAATATATTAAAACCTGAAAGTATAATTTCATTATCTACTCTTCTAGATACACAAACTAAGTTTCAGAAATAGCTGTGACATGAGGGGAATTCTGATTCACTTCACACCACTAGTTGGTCAAGTCAAGCAGGAGACAGCTCTAACTGAAATCTCAGACTTGTTTTCCCTGCCTGAGGGCTTCCTTTGGCTTGTCTGAGGGGGAAGAGCTAAAGGCGGCAATGATGAACCTCCTCCACCTTCCCAGGTGTGTGTGAACTTCTCAGCATACAGCCTAAGTTGTTAGGATGTATTGGCAACATTGGGCTTTTTTCTAGTCTTAGTCTTAGAGTGGTTTCTGCAAAGGCAAAGAGCCTATGTATCTCCATACCCTTTTTATACTGAAGATATGGTGCAAAACAGTGACAAGGCGAGACTCCACTGAGTAATATACATGTGGAAAATTAACACTTCTTGGGCTGTGCTGGAGGCCAAGATGATTTTGTTCCTATACATGCTGAAGAGCCACCCATACGGCATTATTTGAGGGTTTTCCAGAAAAAAACAATCTAAAATATCTATGAGGTGCCATCATGTCAAATGTGTACACTGCTAGTATATCATCCTGTTCCATGTAGTTCAAGACCTGGGTCCTAGGGCTGAGTCTTGTCACCTAACTTGGCATTCAGAAGTCTATCACTGAGTTCCCCACTACTGTGTCTTCCTCAGTAATAAAATCATGTTCCTCAGCTTTTATCCTATCCTGTCTTGGCTTGTTTCCTCTCTCCAACCAGTTGATTAATGCTGAGGCATCCATAATGCCACCAAATGAAATGCAATTGAGAAATTATAAACACCAGTCCAACATGTTACATCATTGTGCTTCCTTCTTATTAAAATATAGATACTCCTGAGAAGATAAACATGCAATCACTTATATTTTCAGTATAGAGAAAATAATCTCATGATGTATGAGGCTGTGGACAAGTAACCAATGGACAACTGGTCTGAAAAAGATGGCGGGAAGCTCTACTGTTTTCAGTAATTTTATTGTTTTCACTGTGCTGCCTGATAACTCTGGAACTGTATTTCTTTTTTCTTCATTATTTTTTAAAATTTCCACCAGCACATATGGTAGAATCCTACTAGAGGCTCCAGGCCTCCCATTTAACCTCAGAAATGAAGAGAAAGCAATTCAGTAGGTGGTTAAGAATATGTCATAGGCACAAACTCAGCTTAAGGCATTATGAATTTTCTGTGGAGAAAATGCATTTATTCATTCTGCTCTAAGTCAAGATGGCTGAAACCCATTATCTCAAACTTTGAAAAAAAATCCCCTTTGGGATGTGAATAGCCTATGAAATATTTCACTCAAAAATGAGATTTTTAGAGAGAGTGAGGGTCCAGTTGAAACTGATGGTGTAGAGTTTAGGCTTGCAATCGTCAAAGCTTTCTCTGAGCTTTCTAGATGGAAAGGGGCATAGAGAGTTAATGGGTGATATTATCCTAATTATTATTGTATAGCATAAGAGGGCCAATCTATTTCTGTAGAATAATAGAGCTAGGATGAGATTCGACAGCATCTGTCACAATAAATGCAAATATATAGAGAATTGACAATGAGCCATGATCTCATAAGTGATTCTATTTTCCATCTGAATAATGACAATGCTGCATTTCAAGCTCACATGACAGATACCTTCAGAGGCTCTCTGGGGTCAGCATTGGAGGTCTTTTCTAAATGCATTTTCAAGGGTGAATGTATTCTGACTTGGGAGTTTTTCTAAAGCTCTTTATGTCCCTAGAGAATTTCCCAGGCACACACTTTTAGCTTAGGTCTCAAAACTTTCCTTTTCATGGGCATTTATTAATTAGTTTTCATATGCTCATTTCTATGCTACAGCTTAAGGAAATGCAGAAGAAGATATGGTTTCTGCCCTAAAGGAGCTTACAATCCTATTGGAGGAGACATGAGTAAATCTGATCAAACAATCCCAATGCAAGACAGGTATTAAGTGCTCACCTGTGCCCTCTGCAGCAAGTGCTATCTACAGAAGATCATGGACTGAGGGGCGTGGTAAAACACTCACAGAAGAGGGGGACTTGAACCGTGTCATATGGGATAGAAATGGCTCCAATAGAGAGGTGAGAATAAAGCAATGAGAGGGTTTGAATCAGAAAGGACGAATACCCAACTTTTGTAGCAACATGGACGGGACTGGAAGAGATTATGCTGAGTGAAATAAGTCAAGCAGAGAGAGTCAATTATCATATAGTTTCACTTATTTGTGGAGCATAACAAATATCATGGAGGACAAGGGGTGTTAGAGAGGAGAAGGGAGTTGGGGTAAATTGGAAGGGGAGGTGAATCATGAGAGACTATGGACTCTGTAAAACAATTTGAGGGGTTTGAGGTGGTGGGGGGTGGGAGGTTGGGGTACCAGGTGGTGGGTATTATAGAGGGCACGGATTGCATGGAGCACTGAGTGTGATGAAAAAATAATGAATACTGTTTTTCTGAAAAAAAAAAAAAAAAAAAAAAAAAAAGAACCCACCCAGAAAATGCTGAGCAGTGCCAAGGCATGTGTGGATGGAGCCCATCATGGGTCACTGATGAGCTAGCTAGGACACTTGAACCAGCCTATGTTGAATGTCCATCAGTTATGCAAGACCCTCATCCCTGTCCTCTTAGCTCCTCTGAATTTTACAGAATGTGATCAGGGCCTTTGTTATAAATCATCGGATTAAACAGCAGCAGACTCTTCCCATAACATTGCAGGTTAACAGAAAGGGGAGGCAGAATAATGAATAGAAATAGTCACATGCCTTGTATTCTCTACTCCTGTTTCTAGAGGGGAGAGCATTTTGGGACAAAGGGACATTTGTATCCAATAACATAATGACATTATATGTTGGATTGACCACAGGTGTATATTTCTTTCCCAGGCCAGTGAAATGTTAATTAAATATTATTTAAACCCTTCCCTTCTTTGATGTCTTTAGGTCACAGGTATTTGTCTAGCTTACTTCTTTTCTACTGTATACTCTACTCTGTCTCTTCTGCTTAGGAACATTCAAGCAGATTTCTACAGCACCTCCCACCCTCTAAAACAACCATTCTATTCTATACCTAAATAAACATGTCTTTTTGTTTGGTTGGTTTTACAGTTATTTATAATAACAACAGTAATAGAGATAGTTCTAGTTTTGCAGATCTGCAACTTGCTAAGCACAAAGAAAAGCACATCAGCATTAGCTCATTTAATCCTGTACAAAACCTATGGGGGGATCTTGTTAGACCTGGGCACAGAAGGTAGTGCCTCGCTAAGGTGCAATAGCCAGAAAGTGGTAGATTGTGGACCCATGAAATTTAAATGGTTGCTCTTTCAATCACACTGCACTTTCACAGGGGAAACAAATATGGCAACACTGACTAAGTTAAAATAGTTCAAGGGACTACCCCAAATACTCAAAGCAGTTAGCCATTCCTTGTAATCAGTAAGTGGGGTAAAGTATATTTACTCAGTTTTGATAAGCTTTGAAGAACCGCACACAGTGCAGAATGGATTGCCTCTGTGTGAAGTAGGGCAAGTGCAACTCTGATTTACTACCCAGTCAACTCTTATTCATTAGTGCTCCTTTGCCTTTCAATTCAGTTCAAGAAAGCCAGCCTCAGCTGAGATAACTGGCTGATGTGGCCATTTCTAGGGGTCTGCAGTGGGGGTGTGAACTAAAATGTAAACCAATTACTCCAGTCAAAATTGTTGGGGGCCAAGGGACATGGAAGAGAGGTCCAGCTTGTGAAAGGCATGGTGAACTCGGGGCACGTCCTGAGGAGATGACAATAGAACCAAGAACTATCTACCTAGGAGACTAGATCAAGCCTTGGTGTACTTATACGTGGATCAGCTGCTGGTTCTCAAGTTTTCAGCCTGTTTATTTTCTCCCAGAACCTCTCTATTTTTTCTTAGGGTGAACCCTGCAGTATTCTCTCTGACTCTAGATTAGTCTCTTGAGTCCTATCTTTGGCCAATGCCCTGGTAAAGAAAGGCAATTTCACACCTGGCTCATAGAAGTCATCTCTTGAACTCTGGACTATCCGGGGGAGACCTCACACTGCAGCTTTTATTTCCCTAGGAATTACTGTTCATTCTGGCCCCAAATTCATTTCTCTCTTTCCTGACCCATTTCTTTTAGCCTGAAGCATATTCACTAGCTTGTTTTTTTTTATTTTTAAAGACATATGGGAATCTTAAATCAGTGTTCCAAAATTATATACTTACTTCAGATCTTCCATGGTTTGTTAATAGACGTTACATAAGAAGGTTCTGTGAGTAAACATCTTTGGTAAATGCTAGATTAACCAAAGTTAAAACATGAACAGAGGAGTCAACAACAACTTCAATGTGGTCCTTACATCTAAAGGGGGGAGGTGGAAGAATACTTTGAAAATTCAGTTGCATCTGGTATAGCAACAAGAAAAAAATGTTAATCTGTATTTAATCTGAGTGGTGGGTATATGGGTGTTTGTTATTATATGCATTTGAAACATTTCATAATTAAAAATAACTAAACCTGTATGAATTTTGTTTTTATTTCCTGCAAGCCTTTCAATTATTATGTTATTTTGCATTTTGAATCTTTAGGAGGCTATGGCTAAGCACCTCGTGTTTAGCAATTATTTGACCAAGAAAAATTTTAGGAAGAAGCACCCCTCAGGTCTCTTGTCTCTGTAACACCCTTTGAAAAGTGTCATTTTAGAAGACACCAGTCCTTCTCAACTATTATCCTGCTACCTATTCTTAGTATCATTGTTGGCCCTAAGACCCCAAAGCTGAGAACTGTCATCTCAGAAGTCTCTGTACTACCTTTTAGTTAGGTTCCTATAAGGGTTAGGACATGATATTCACTATTCCCTGTTTCAAATGGCTGTCTTTCTCTCTCCACTCAGAAGATGATTACTTTCTGAGAATCCCTAGTTTTGGTTTATTTTCAGAGCTCAGATGATTTGCATGTCCAAAATTCAATGAATAATTTATCCCTCCCCAACTTCTTCCTTCTCTCCAGATACTTTGAATCCTTCCTTAGGTTGAAGACCTTCATAGCCATCCCCGTTCCTTCAAAGGAAGATGTTTTATAATTACAAAATATTTTAAGTATGTAGAATCTATAATAAACTTAATTTTTTAAAAAATGGAAGTAGAGAATTATACTCTTACAGAGAAAATTCCCTTTTTGTTTCTTGCTTTATACTGAAATTATATTAGTCATCAGTAAATGAATTTGAAAGACATGGCTTGGCTTTCTCAAAGAAAAAAAATGTGCTGATTAGGTAATGGAGATCAGTAAAGTGTTCTGATATATAAGTGCAGGAAATAAATTAAGTGACTACCACACAAGGTTAAGGTAACAAGCCAGTAAAGTGGAGAGAGGTACAAGATACTGGGAATACAATGAGTTTAGGAAGCAGGGGCTTGGAATGTAGACTAGACTCTGCCACTAACTTGCTGTGTGCTTTTGATAATTCACTTTATTTCTTTACGCTTGAATTTGCTGTTTTAAAAAGAACTACCGTAAAATCTACCCTGTACGCTTTATGCTATTGATCGAATGAGAGAAGATATTAAAAGACATTAAGGGTCTGAAATGTTGTTGAACAAAAATGGGACAGATGTTACCTATTAAAATTTCTTAAGGTTATTAAGTTGGGTAGCTGTTGACCAAAGTCAGTGGACTGAATATTTCCATGATAAAAGGCAGGGTAATAAAGCTTTGGTAAAAGGTCTTTTGTTGGTCCACCCTTTATTCAAACTCTCAGCTAGGTAAGACATGGTTGAGAGGCCAGTGACAGAGGGAATGTCAATGTATTGTTTATTAAAGAGTTTGTGAGGTCAGGTCTTGAACCATATGTGATATGTGGAGTCTGGGCAAAGACCTGTTCAAGTAAGTTACCAAGTTAATTAAATCCTGCTTTGTGTATTGCTAAGTACGTAGAATAGCCTGGCAAAAATGATCCTTCTCTCTACCATTGGGTCCTAACTGACCCTCCTGGTTAGGGGTGAATGGAGTCAGCTTCTGTTTGGGAAGCTACAGAAGCTGTTAGGGATGAGACAGGTGGAGGAAGGCTAAGAAGTTTCTCTACAGCTCCCTCTCTCTATCGCATTTGATATCCTCTATTGGTGAGCTGCCGAATCAATAGTGGTATTCAATTTACAAGTAGAGAAAATATGGACATTTGTATCTTGAGAAAGAGTGCAAAAGAAAATATAAGAGGAATGAAGATAAGGAGGGAAGAAAGGTAAAAAAATAATTACAGGAAAAAGAAAAATGGTGAATTCAATCCTAGAGGGATTCATGCTAAAGGTGAACTTTAGGAAGAATCATGACAGACTAAAGGATCAAGAACAAACAGAGATGGGAGGTTGCGTGCATTGGCATAACTTCACAAAGAGTTAAGGAGTCAGTTCAAGGCTCTTGTATGAGTCTGAAATTCCATTTTAGCATACCTGTCCCTGTGGACTAACACGGAAACAAACTCAATGGGGAGCCCTAGCACTTGGGCCATTGCCGACTTTGTAATTTCTCAAGTGTCAGGTTTCAATAACTATTTAATATTGTTTTGCCTTTCTTGAACTTTTTTCATAATGTATGCCCACAACTACTATTTTGACGAGGGCTATCTATTCCTTATTAAGGGATTATCTTGGTGGCCTGAACTGGCATGGGGCTTATTTCAGATGGAACCGTGTAGCTCCTTTATTTAATATGTAAGTTCTTTAACCCAGCACAGATTCAAGATTTTCTTTCCCTGTCTCAATATCACCCCAAGTTTGCCTTCCTCTTTCCCTTCCAGAAAATTTATGCATTACACTGACTGTAACCCTCAGTGTGTCCTTTACACAGAACGAGTCCTTAGTAATTCATTAAACCAGGTTCGATGGTATTTCTATCAGCAACAGTGCTTTAATTTTGTTTGGGTTACTGCATGTATGTTTAAAGGTAACAAAAATGTTTATTCTTGACAATCTTGTAGTTCGAAGGCCTTTCTATACAAACTGCATCCCCTTAAATCATTCTGAATCAGTGAAATTTCACAGTATTGCCTTGAGTGCCTGTTCTGCCAGGATGCTCACCAATATTTAAATTCTAAGATTTAGGAAAGTAATTCAGAATTTTTTGAGTGTGAAAAGTATAATAAAAATAAATAAATTCCATTCTTTCTATAGTTTACCTCATGGCTTAAATGTTAATCACCCCAGAATGTCCACAAGCATATAGAAAACAAGTACTTATTTAAAATCAAAGCTGCTTGAATTCCAGATGGTTCAAAGTATATCTTAATCTATCTTGAGCAAGTCCCCTAATTCTGCAGGAACAAATGGTGGAATGTTATTAAAATGTTAATTAGTTAAATTTAGTCCCCAAAGTATAAAGAAAACAAAACTGCACCTACATGATTTTATTTTTACTAATGGGGGAAAGAAATTCTGATATATAAAGAAATGAGGTTATTTTAGAGAAAGAAGAAATACATGATGTGAGTTTTAGATTAAAATATCCAGGGGTGTAAAACAAGTCTGAACAAAATTATTGGGGTATGTTTCCAACCTATTATATGAAGCTATTTTCAAAATAAGCTATTTTTATCTTGTATCATGAGTTCTTTCTTTATTCAAATGGAAATTGGAGAGATAGAGATGCCAGTCAATGGCAGAGCTATTGGATTTGCACGATTTGATTTTTTTTTTCCTATTTTTTGAGCTATTGGAATTAGAAAGGCCTTCAGAATTTCCTGGAACCTTCAGATCATTCCTGAAGCCCTGCCTGTATCAGGAAAACATCTGTTTGATACTCTCCAAAGGAAAGGAAGAACAATCTCTCTAATTTAAGATCTTGGGTATAAATCTTTAGATTTAGATTGTGTAACTTCAAAATAGTCAATAAAAAAAGACAAACGTGAAGATTTAACAAAATGTATTATGTGAATCTTGAGGGTACATCAGTTTGTTGACATCTCAAATTTTCCTCCAGTCATATTGTTGCTATAGAGTACACTGCATTTATATTTATGATTGGTTTAACTGCTTCATTTTAATCATTGTGTTTGTACCTGGATTAGTTTTAAAAAGGTACTAAAACATTTCCTGGTTTCAATCATACAGCTTTTAAAAAACTCTGGTAATGAAGAGTCAGCAAAGGTTTCTGAGCAGGTGTTTTGATGTAATTGGACATTAGGAATAGTAATATTGGTAATCTACCTAATGCATAGCATGCCTCTATTAACTAGGCCATAGTAGCCATGTCAATGAGGCTTTCAGAGTTACAGCTTTTGATCAAGGTCTAACTTCTAGAGCTACTCAAGTTATACAATATTACATAGTGCCAACTGTGTTTCCATATAAAATGATCCTCTCAGACATCTGAGTGCCCTCCTGACCCAATACTGAAGTTCAACTCATAAATGATGGGGAGAAAAGAAAAGCAATAACCAAAGGTAATGACCCCAAGCCGGTGGATCTCATTGGCAGAATTCATATTGCTTCTCTCTTAAAGTGACTGGTCACCGAAAGACTCAGCTGACTTGGGGGCGGCAACTGGTAAGACTTAAGTATGGTCCACCCATTATGATAGCTCTCAGAGTATAAGTGTGTAAACACATTTTATTGTTATGAGTTTTATAAGCAGCAGAATGAAACACGTTTGACTCTATATCACTGGGCATTGAATAGGGAGAGATGGACGCAATGCAGTGTTATTTTTAGCCTTTATATTATATTCAAAATTATTAAGCTGCACTTAGGACACATTTGAAAAATAATTCTGGGATTTGGACCTCATATAGATAAGTCAGTCTCTGTTCCATAGGGTACTGAGGTTTGGGAAGGAAAGAAGAGGAAGAAAGAGCCTATACAACACTCCCCCTAATCCAACATAGGCAGAAGGATTTTTTTTTTTTTTTTTAGGTGATTGAAGGATATCACTGACTATTGTACAGAGCAGTGGTTTCTGGGATCCATGTACAGAAAAAAGATCCCTTTACTATCCACGGAGCAATAGGCAGACTTGAATTATTTTTATTATTCATTTGGAGAGCCTAAGAAAAGGCTACCCTCACTGATGGAATAAGGAGACAGGTCTCTGCCTGCTAGGCTTGGTGGTGCTCAGTCAAACGCAGCCATGCAGAATGTGAGATAACCAAGGAAAAAGAGATAACGGCTAGATTCATCAGAGAGACAGGAAATCTTGGAAAGGTGGACAGAAGAAGCAAATTCTGAGAAAGTATTTAAAGAAGGAAGACAGATTTGTCCCTATTTGTAGACAGACTAAGTGAAGCAGATGGTTGCTTCTAAAGTGTGAATTTAGGCAGGCCTCACTGCCCCAAATTATCTTTAATGCTGGCCAATCCTTGTATCAGACACTCTTATCAGCAGGAACTTCTAAGTGGAAACACTGATCACCATCGTTACATGCAAAAGCTAACTGGAAAGTGAAATGCCTACACCTATTGTAGAGCTCCTGTCCATATATATGTAGGCCATTTCCCTCTTTCCGCTGACAATACTTCAGTTTGGTTCAGGCACAAGGTGAATGTTTTGGGATTTCTGGGCAGGTGGATCCACCCGACCATTTATGAGCGTGCAGTTTACTCAGTTCTGACCAACGAGATATAAGGAAGACTCTGCTGGAGGAAAATCTTAAGTAAGATTCTTCCTCAGATAAGGGGGAGACAGCTAAAGCAACACAGAAACTTGCTGAGTTTCTGACTTCTATGAAGGTCTTGAGAAGAAATGATTCCTGCCACTACTGTATCCATCTTGTGACCATTAAAGGAAGGGTGTGGGACTAGCAGAGATCCTGCTTCAAAGCTTTGAAATCCATGTAGCAACCATCAACTGCTGGATCTTCTGCTAGGTGAGAAAATTAATATGCATCTGTTTAAACCACTGAGAATTCGCTATTTGATTAGACAGCTTAATTGATAACCCACTATCAAAATGACTTCTAATACCTTAACAATCACTACTCCTTGACTCTATCCCCAGCAAAGAGCAGGAGTCTGTAAGTTCGAACAACTCCTCTCCCCATTGACAACTCTCACATTTGTGGTCTCCCTATTTGGCACTGTCTTGATCACTCTTTATATTAATTATCTTTTCTTATATATTAATTGTTAAGATGTAAATATACAATGCATGTTTAAGGATTTTTCCCAAATGGAAGTTCTTTGGACTTAGATAAATTTGGCGGATAGGTAGGCAGAGAGGTAGCTAGCTACTGGTGAGATAGTCCCCTCAGAAAATGCTGCACAACATAGAATATAAAGATTTGGATCTTAATTAATCTTAGTTTTGCCATCATGAATGCTTAAAATACAGTCATCATCTCCAAACCCATAGGTCTGTGGTCTAAGCAAATCACGGAACCTCAGCATTTTCCACTTCAGCTTTTCACAACTCCTTTCTCTGGTGCTTCTTACATTTTCAGAAATATGAGGTCATAGCTCAAAATGGCTAAGAGGATGCCCAGTTTCCTAAGTGGCCCCAGATTATGTCATTCTTTTTAGCTCTGTTTTGGAGGCCCACTCCATCACATCAGGATTCTACTTAGAGGTACACCACTCACAGTCATACTGCTTGGTCTGCCTAGATCCCTAGACACTGCATAGGATGGGAACCCAAAATTAGGGGATTTGGAACCCAGTCTGGTGTGTGGAAAGTTATCTTTCTCATGTCTGGATTCTGGTCACTATACCTCAGATCTCTGTTATAAAACTTCCTGTCATGCATGTGCACTGAACACTCCCATTGGATAACTACTTATTTACCTGCTTTTCCTACCCTGGTGCCACCCACACCATTGCACTAGCCCAGCTTGAGCTTAATATTCCTGTTAACATTGTGCATTAAACAACCTATTGCCCTTGTTTGTAGCCACCATCTGCTACTTGGAGATTTCCCTAATCCTACAGATTTCTTCCCCAGGCTGTATGTTATCAAAGTCCCCATAATCTTTCTTGTATCCATCCCCATAATGAAAGAAAGCTGTCAACAATAAAGTATGGAGTAGAATCTTTTTCATACCCTGCTTTGCCCTGTTTATGGGTTAGCCCTTCTTAGGAAGATCTTCTTTTTTTAAGAAATATCTTGCTAGCAGGGATCTCTTTGGCTATATATCCAAGATTTAATTACCGTTAAGAAAAAAATTACAAGAGCAATGAAGCAACCCAGAATATAAAAGGTAGAGGCCACTAGTACCACTTCATTGGTGCCATATTATTTTCAATTCCAAATATAGAATAATAGAAGAAAATCTTAAATATCACAAGAAAACATCTTGAACCACTGAAGAACATCCCCCCCCCCTTACTGAGGATTTACTTCAGCAAACTAAACACTTCATGTATTGCATTTTATCACAAATGGATTTACTGTAGAGCTACTGAAGGTGGACCTTTAGGAGCCCCAACCTGCACAAGAGACTTTCAAGTTTTCCAAATGAATCCACCTAATTTGTATTTGGACCTTTGCATTCTTTACAATTTAAAGCAATTTCATACACATTAGGCCCCACAAAATTTAATTCATTTCTGTATTTGTCATAGCAGGGGGATAAAAATATGACAGTCATAACCTTTTCTCTAAAAATCTAAAATATTTGTGAAGTGACAGGTGCATACTCAAATATGCACACATAAAAGGCAATCTGTTCATTGCTATGAGGAGGTCAAAGGAAGTGGCAAGTGAACACGGTGAGGCTACTTTCATTTAGGGTGCTGTCTTGACTTCAAGGAGGAAATGACTTTGGAGTTTGAAGAATGAAAATATTTTATTAGTTGGAGTAATCAACTTTGGAACATTGGACATCCCAGGCAAGGGAAATAATAAATAATGTTCAAGGATAAGTGAGCAGTAGAATATGGAGTTGAAAGGTAGCTTAGAGTACATCCATGGAATGTTTGTTTTGTCTTGTTTTGTTTTTATTTTTATTTATATATTTTGAATACATAAAAGAATATTTTGAATACATAAAAGTAGAAAGAATAGTATCAGGCAGCTTCTCAATTGCGTCTGTTACCATCAACAAACACTTAGAAGGAAAAAGACTCAGATGCTGGTTTCACCTCTCTGAATAACTCTATTTTCCAATATTTGACCCATAAATTTCCACTTCATTATAGCTGTCTCATATCTTTAAGCAGAAAATTTTTTGTCCAGCTTTTCTAATTGCTCTACTCTAAGGGTTGCTTTGAATTACTAAAAGCAAAAGTAGGGAGCCTTAATCTTTATGTGAAAAAAAATCAAACTCCGTATACACTTTAACTGGGATCATACCTCAGAAAACAATCAAAGCAGATGGGACAGTATGGTAACTGATTTAGTAATTGGAAATAACATGGTTTTAATCCCATTACAAATTTTTAATAACTGTGAGTCCTTATGGAAATTACTTTATTTCGCCAAGTATGAAAATAAAATGATGAAAGCGACATTTGCTTTTACACATCATGATAACCTGTTACTGGGAACTTACATGTTTTGAACATTCATTATAGGCCAGGTAACCATTAAACACTTTTCATGCATTATCTTATTTACTTTTTGCCAACTCTGAGATAAGTAATATTTTAAAGGTAACATTTCAGATGATGTATCTTGCAGAAAGATGCTTATATTAGTAAATTATTTTAATTTATAAATTAAAAAATTAATAAAACCAGCAAAAGTAGGGTCAAATGTTAAATCCAGGTTCACAAGGGTTCAGCTAGAACTCTTCACTTCTGTGCTAGACTGCCTTGCATTACCAGTTTTCATACATCATAATTTTCTCTTTCATTCCAAGTCATACCTTTATAGCTAGTTTGCTTTCTTTGGTTTTCCCATATGCTTTACACAGTAGTATACTGTGAGTAAAATTATTATACTCTTCACTCAACCTTGATGATTAACCTTTAATCTTACTTTTTGACAATCCTTGTGGAATTGTCACATGATTTAATCAATCCCCCAAGAAATTTTTGAAAACCACAGAAATGGCCAATATACAGTATCTTAAAATTTTAAGTTGCTAATGGATAGATTTACAGTGCCTTCCCTCACACTCCCCGCCCTGCCGTTTTATCATTTCGAGTCCTTTCTCATACCAAACCAAATATCCTTACAGTGAAACTCAGGACCTATGGGGTTTCCTTACTTTCTTCAATATAAGCTAGTCCTTTTTTATTTTTTTATTTTTTAACCTTAAAACTGACATTAGCTAGGACTGACTCAGTTTTGTATTTTTACTGACAAATCCATATTAATAACAACATCAATACTGTATTAAACCTGAACTATGGGAATAATTTGTAATCACGCCAAAATTAATAACATTGTGTATCACCCGGAGAGCCTCTCAGGGAGGAGAGTGAAATGGTTATTAACTTGGGTTATTATTGCAGCATTATGGACATTTAAATAGGCTATAACTCTAGAAATTTAAAGGTCAGTTTGATTTATTCAATTTAGTTTGTCATATGTTTGGAAAACTAATTAAAATCACAAACAACATGGTTATACCATTTTTGATGGCAAATCAGAAGCCTGTATTTTAAGACGCAATAAGTAATAATTTTGCTGGGTGTGCTAGATTTTCTTTTTAAGTGAAAGGGACAGATTCTTCCATTTCCATGTTTGGGTCTAAGAAGGTAGGTTCTATGAGAGCTTCTTTTTCTGGATGCATGGTCTTCCTTCTAATGGATTTCTTGCCTCGAAACACTATACCTCAAAACCTATGGTGACTGCATGCTGCCTTTTTGATCTGACTTAAACATCTAAAATAATCTCTTAGACCAAAAGATTTCCCTTTTCATCTGCTTTAGAATATCACATTACTTCTCACTGGAAATATATTCTTTTGTCTTAAATAGTTCCAGTTTGTTGGAGACTGACATAGCGAATGCCCCTGGAAAGTTAACACAATATTTTGAGTTATGTTTATTTTATAACAAAGTTTTATAGGAAAAGGAAATAGTGTGGGGCAATGAAGTCTGAAAAATACAGAGAATGAAAGATGGATGCAAGATGTTGGAAGTGGGAAGATGACAAAAAATATAGTTAATGACTCATGCTGGAGTAAATTAGGGATGAAAAAAGGGAATATTCTTTTTTCCAACTAGGGACATTATATGGGACTCTTTTTTCATGTAGTGTCTACCTACAGTTTTAGAGAGAACAATTCCGACATGGCTATTAGTATCAATAGTAAAAAGAAATATGGGAGTTGAAATACCAGTATAATTAAAGGGCAATACATAAAGAAAATGTGAACCAGGTCTTTGGAGCATCCTAATGGATATGACTGGAAGGAAATGAAATAATAGATTTGAGACCAACTTTCAAGGTACCCTCAACATTTAGCTGCCTTACACGACTGTAATTATCAAGCTATATCTTATAGCCAAATAGCTTCTAAGAAGTCCTTAAATTATTTGGATGACAACTTTACGATCCCCAAAGCAGAAACTTCAGCCACAGGAATATCTACTTTATGTTGACTGTCTAGTGACAAGAAAGGACTGATGGAGAGTGGGAAAGGCAAAGGGGGAGGAAGACAGAAAAGTAGTAGACCATTGCATTACTAACCACTGGGTCAGATTGGTAACTCTGGTAACTATAAACGTAGTACCTCCAGAATTCATCCTGGCTGAAAACAGACCCATAACTCTTTCTTAGGAGTATTCTGCATCCCACGTGATGTGACCAAAGAGTTTCCTTGGCATTTATGAAAATTACCCTTTATCTCACCTATATATCTAAGCATGTAGTATGTAAGTAGAAGGTGAAGTGTAAAAGAAGATGGCCTGACTCTTAAATTTAGGGCTCATAATCTAAGAGGAGAGAAAAAAATAACTACACAGAAATATTAGGGAGTGGAATTAAGTACTTTTTAATAATATTTTGTTTTTCTTATATTCAGAAGTAAAAATATGAGGTAAAATCATATAGTTATGCAATTTATTTAATGTCAGTTGGAAAGGGTAAAGGAGGAAATAGAATGAGAGATTACTCTTGTTCAAAATATCTTCTCAGATATGAACTAAAGATCAAATTAATAATTGGCAATGAAGTTCAGTTAGCCAAGATATAGTACATCATTAGTTTTTGATGTAGTGTAGTTCTACTATAGGTTGGCTAACTGAACATAATAAAAAAAAATTTGTAATTCACTAATCTGATAAGGGACTTATATCCAGATTATATGAAGAATGTCTATAAATCAAAAATTAAAAAACAAAGCAAATTTTAAAATGTAAAAAAAACCCCTGTCAATCAAGTGGTAGCTTCTAGAAAGGCTTAACCCATAAATTATATTGAAGGTATATAAAAAAAAAGTGTAAATTTGTTTCATGAAAATATATTGGGGAAAAAATAACTTAATGTCTAAGAAAACCTGAATTGTAGGTGCTATCTACTTTAAATAGAAAGGTAGGAGAGGCAAATAATTATTTATCAGGTTTTTTTTTTAATCACACATTTGTGTGCTTGCAAGGTACACATTTTCATGTCAGGGATTATCTGGCTGCCCTTTGGAAGCTTATGATGAAAGGTGCACTAATATCAATTTGGTAACAGTGCAAAAACAGAAGAATTTTATAAAGTTACCATATCAAATGAGTGAAACCAAAAGAAAAGTGGGCATCTGGAGAAGGACAAGATGAGTGCTATGCACTATACTTGCTAGTGAGGAATTCATGATAACTAGTTTTTAGTAGAGTCTTGAAGGATGGTTAGGATTAAGGCAATTCAATAGTGTGTGCTCACTGGAAAGGTACTTCACATTGGCCCCTTGAGGGATTCCATAGAATCTCTTTAGCTTTGTATTTCTTTTCTGCTAGATATTACTAAGTATCACAGTGTGAGATATTTCTATTGCTATACATAATTGTTTGAAGTTATTCAGAAAATATGATTTAGACTGGTGTAATATTCTCCAGTTTGCCTGTTACAACACCTACCTTCATGTAGGTCCTTTGCTGAGCTTCTAATGTAGCCATGTTGGAATTTAGACACATTAAAACTAGTGTTATAAATATGACAAATACTCTATCATCAAAAATGGACCATCAGTGTTGCAGATGTGAGACGAATAAGTGTGTTTTCAAGCTGTACCAGCAACGTATTACCCTAAACATAGAGTAAACAGGTTACCCTAACCTAGTTTGATTTTGCAGGCTATGAAACGTTTTGTCTTCTAAGTGGTCTGATTAGAAAAAAATAAATACTATCACCTTTTCACTCTTGAATTTCGGGGTTACAAGAGTTACCTTCTTCAATCCAATCAGCACAGAACCTTACAAAAGTAAATGCCAAACAAATATACATCTCATTTTAAGCCAATATTTTCCCTCTAAATTGATGCATTCCCCCATAAGCATGAATTTAGCACTTAAGCACATGAGTGAAGAAAATTGAGAAAGTTAACAGTTTAGGAGTTCTCCCTATGACAGTTTTTCTTATTTTCTAATCAAGGGCTTTTTATTTTATGGAATAGTTATCAGGGTATTAGTAGAATTGCAAACATCTTTGTCTAAGAAGCAGCTTGAAAATACACTGAAGAATATTTGTTAAATATAGACTTTTTAGAAATGATAGAAAAGACACAAATGAATAAATCCATATTTATCCATGGAGGAAAAATAAGAAGGAAAGGCTCTCTATGGAATGGACAGTACATACCAATGAAAGAGAGGTATGGAGAAAATGCAGAGCTAAGAACATGCATAGGAAATGCTGCTGTAAAGGTGAGGACTTGCTTAAAAGTTGTCTTCTGCCCAGAGGTGGTGACAGCTAAGAATAGGAAGGCAGATGGAGGGACTACAAGGCAGATTGAGGATATCTCAGTGAAGCAACCCAGCTGGTCAAAGTCTGAGCATTTTCCTCTCTTGGGGCAAGAAAGCCTCAAGACAGAACCAATAGGTATAGGACCTTGAGTGGAAGAGAAAACCCATTCTCTGAATGAATGGAGATGCCTGGCTGGAGTGGAAAGCATCCATGCTTGGAATACCCACTGGTAAGGGACCTTACTGATCAGGCACTACTACAGTTGGTATATCACTGTGTCTAATGTTTGTTCACCATCCTATTTTCTCATATAGCAGTGTCAACAGCTATCAACTTCTACCAAGCAGATTGCATGCTTCCATCCAGATCTATTTTATGCCTTTCTCTATCCTCCCCAATGTTCCTAGAAGCTGACCAAAATAGAATGCATCACTCAGGCTTCCTCGTCCTCTGGAGTTTTGTTGGGTTAAGCCATTGGAAAAAATTAGCAAAGGAACAGAGGGCTGGAAGAGTGAGAAGTCTGGGAGTTTATTTCTCCTTACTGACTCCTACTTTGATAAGACTGTCAGGGGCTATTCTTCTCTAAGGCTATATATACCTCCCATGGATGGTGTCTTTTTATTTCCCAAGCACCTGTTAACTCCAATTTCTCTTCTCAATTCTTCAGACCTAGATAACAGATTTTCACAGTCTTTGCTACTCAAGTGTCTAATCATCATTAGGGGTTACTTAATGGTGCCCCCCCTTATGTAAACTATCCCTTTAAAATATATCTTCTCTTTTCTAAAGAGAACTCATAGAACTCATAGAATTACTGGTACTTGGAATATCATCCCCCTATACCTTAAAAACATGGAATTCTGGGGTAGAATTATTAATATTTTTGAATAACAAATAGATGATCTCTGTGGAGACACTGATAATCCATGATTACAGTTATTAAAATTATCACTAGTAAAGATAGAGTGAATTATAGGTGGAGGACAGAGTAAAAGGAGATCAAGTAGTTGAGGTACTTAATTGCTATGGTGATAATGGTGATTACATAGGATGGGATGGGGGGAACTGCTTCTAACTGTATTAAAGAGCTTACAAAAGAATAAAAAAAAAAGAAGCTTAAGGATTTAACCTCTTAACTCAAGCCACGGACAAAGAATCAGAGAGCTTCTAAGGTGGCCTTAAGGGAAACCCTTCTTTTTTAGTTACAGAAAAGGCAAGGATGAAAATGAGACCTAAGGTCTAAATGTATGTATTTCTGAGTTGCAACAGACATCACAACAAGCTCATATGCTGATCAAAAGTACTGGTTGGGGAAAAATATAATTTGCAATGCTGGATGAAGACACTGGGGAGACAAAAATGAATCTGAGAATTTTGAATCCTCATATCCCTCCAGAAGCAGGTCTTCTCATAATCTGAGTGATATAGACTTCTTTTGAGAAAAAGGAGAAATTAAAAAAGAATGGTGACAGTACCTTAAACAGTTGACTTACACGTGAGGGTCTTCTCACAGCTCTCTGGCACCACTTTCTATTATTTGTATTACTCTAAGAAGGTAAATTTCAAACAAAGAAGTAGAAGAATACTCTTGAAAGAGGTAATATATACACAGAAAGAGTTTCAGGATCTTGCCCAATTAGATCCCAAAGGTATGGGTCATACCAAATATACACAGGTAGGGGGTATATTATAAAGATTCAATATTTGCTATATCATCTCAAGTAACTGGGAGTGTTGTTAACTGCTGCTAACTTGGTTACGTAAAGTCTGCATTCAATAGTATATATAAACTCTAAATACTAATAAAAGTTAATAACACCAGCAATAATCAGCTAGAAATTATAAGTAAAAAGTAAAATACAATTCACAATAGCAACAAAAACTATAATGTATGTAAGAATTAACTTAATAAAAATAATAAGACCTCTTATAGGAAAAGTTTGGAATGTGAAGAAAGTACACAGAAGATAATTTGAACAAATGAAAAGTCCATGTTCTTGGATAGGATGATTAAATATTATTTGTATGTAAATCATCTCTCAATTTAGTCTATAATTACAATGTGATTCCACTAAAATACCCAGTTAGATTTATTGCTTAACTTAATAAACTTAATATAAAATTTATATCAAAGAATAAAAGTCCAGGAAGAACTGAGTAAATTTATAAAAGAAAATTAAAGTTTGTGGGAGGGTATGCATAATCATAAGAGAAAGTAAGATGAGATACAAAGCTGGAGTAAAATAATGAAAAAAAAACCCGTATGGTTTTCTTATAAGGTCTGGAAAGTAGATCAATGAAACATCATCAGTAACACAGACACCGACTTAACATATTTGAAAGCATAATACATAATAAAGGCGGTAGCAGAAATCGATGGGAGAAAAACCACAAATTCTTACACAGTTTCAGAAAGCTGATTACTACATGGAGAATAACAATACCGGAACACTACCTAATACCACATACAAAGATGGATTCCAGATTAAAATTCTACAAAATTAAAATTCTATAAAAGTAAAAGTATGAAGGCAATAGAAATGTGTAAGAGTACAATGTCTCTGCGATGCATGGTTGATAAAGACTTCAAATATGAAAATTTAAAAGCAGAAACCATAAGGGATGAAGTGATATAGCAGTGTAGATAAAGGATAATGCATTTGACAAAGTGAAGTTTATTCTAGGAATATATGTTGGTTTAACATTCAAAAATCAAGCAACATAATTCAACATTAATGGAACAAGAGATAAAACAATCTTTTTAATAGATACAGAAAAACATTTGACAAATTTTCAACAGATATTTACCTTAAAAATTCTCAGTAAACTAGGATTAAGGGACTTTCTCAATCTGATAAAAATCTATATAGGTTACATATTCAATGGTGAAACTGAATGGTTCAGTCCCTAAACTTGGGAATAAAGCAAAGTTGTCTGCTCTCACCATTTGAATTATCTATTGTATAGAAAGTGCTAATCAGTGCAACAAGCATGCCAAAGATATAAAAGGCATGCCGATTAGAAAAGAGAAAGTAAAGCTGTCTTTATTTGCAAATGATATGACCATTTATGCAGAAAATCCTAGGAGAGATACCAAAAGCCAATAAGAAAATTTAGCTAGGTTTCTGGATATAAAGTCAATATAAAATCCAACTGGATTTCTATGTTTTTCCAATGAATAATTAGAAAATAAAATTAATAAATATGATTTACTATAGCATTAAAAATAACAAATAATTAAGGATGAATTTAGCAAAATATGTGCAAAACCAGTATACTGAGGACTGTACGACATTGCAAAAAGATAATAAGGAAGACTAAAAAGTGGAGAGATATTCATGTTCTTAAGTCAGAAGATTCAATACTATTAAAAAATGGATTTCCTCCAAATTTGTGTATATATTCAACACAATTCTAATCAAAATCACAGCAAGATTTTTCTATAAACTGGAAAGCTGATTCTATAATTTCTGTGTACACACAAATGGCTTATAGTAGCCAAAACGACTTAAAAAAAAAAAAAGAACACAATTGGAAGACTTATACTACTTGATTTCACGTTTATTATAAAGCTACATTAATCAAGGGTTTGCTTTTTGCTTAAGGACTAATACATAGAGTCTGAAAAAAATAACTATGGGATAAATATTTCCAATGTTGAGAAATGAGGCGGTTGAAAAAATTGGTCCTGGGAGCCTTGATATCCCTCTTGGGGGAAAAAAAAACAAAGAACCTTGAACTTTACTTCACACTATTTATAAGAATTTGCTTGAGACATTTCATAAATTTAAATCTGAAAGCTAAAATTATAAAACTTCAAGAAGAAAACAGGAAAGTTTTTGTGAAATTAAAGCAGGGCAACAATTTCCTAGGACTATAAAAGAAAATGATAAATTAGTAAAAATTTTAAAATCTGTTTTCAAAAGATAGCATTAAGATGTTCAAAGGCAAGACAGATTGGAAAACTGTATTTGAAAAACACTATCTACCAAAAAACTTCTGTGCGGATTATATGAAAAACTGTAACAACTCAATAGTAAAAAGACAAACAATCCAGCAGAAGAAGGATCAAATAATTTGCATAAATATTGCACAACAGAAGGTATATAGTCATAAACACGTGAAAAAAAGCTCAGAATCACTAGTCTTCAGAGTAATCAAAATTAAAATCACAGCAAGATGCCTATACATGGTAATTAAATGTAAAAGTGTAATGTGTAATTAAATGTAAAAGTCCAATCCTACCAAGTCTTGGCAAGGACACAGGGAAATTCATACTCTATTTGTAGCAGGAGTATAAAACGGTGCAACCACATTAGAAAACATTTTGGTAGTTTGGTTTATTTATTTATTTATTTATTATTATTATTTTTTAAAGATTTTATTTATTTATTTGACAGAGATCACAAGTAGGCATAGAGGCAGGCAGAGAGAGAGAGAAGGAAGCAGGCTCCCTGCTGAGCAGAGTGCCCACGTGGGACTCTATCCCAGGATCCTGAGATCATGACCTGAGCCGAAGGCAGCCGCTTAACCCACTGAGCCACCCAGGTGCCCGGAGCATATGTTCTTGACCATGTTGCCACATTGCCTGCGAGTAGATCACTAGATGGCAAAAATATTTGGCTTCCTGCAGTGATCTAGTTAGTATAATTCTTTTTTTTTAATTTTTTTTTATTTTTTATAAACATATATTTTTATCCCCAGGGGTACAGGTCTGTGAATCACCAGGTTTACACACTTCACAGCACTCACCAAAACACATACCCTCCCCAATGTCCATAATCCCACCCCCTTCTCCCAAACCCCCTCCCCCCAGCAACCCTCAGTTTGTTTTGTGAGATTAAGAGTCACTTATGGTTTGTCTCCCTCCCAATCCCATCTTCTTTCATTTATTCTTCTCCTACCCACTTAAGCGCCCATGTTGCATCACCACTTCCTCATATCAGGGAGATCATATGATAGTTGTCTTTCTCCGCTTGACTTATTTCGCTAAGCATGATACGCTCTAGTTCCATCCATGTTGTCGCAAATGGCAAGATTTCATTTCTTTTGATGGCTGCATAGTATTCCATTGTGTATATATACCACATCTTCTTGATCCATTCATCTGTTGATGGACATCTAGGTTCTTTCCATAGTTTGGCTATTGTGGACATTGCTGCTATAAACATTCGAGTACACGTGCCCCTTTGGATCACTACGTTTGTATCTTTAGGGTAAATGCCCAATAGTGCAATTGCTGGGTCATAGGGCAGTTCTATTTTCAACATTTTGAGGAACCTCCATGCTGTTTTCCAGAGAGGTTGCACCAGCTTGCATTCCCACCAACATACCTCAATATCATCAAAGCCATCTATGAAAAACCCACCGCAAATATCATTCTCAATGGAGAAAAACTGAAAGCTTTTCCGCTAAGGTCAGGAACACGGCAGGGATGTCCATTATCACCACTGCTATTCAACATAGTACTAGAGGTCCTAGCCTCAGCAATCAGACAACAAAAGGAAATTAAAGGCATCCAAATCGGCAAAGAAGAAGTCAAATTATCACTCTTTGCAGATGATATGATACTATATGTGGAAAACCCAAAAGACTCCACTCCAAAACTGCTAGAACTTATACAGGAATTCAGTAAAGTGTCAGGATATAAAATCAATGCACAGAAATCAGTTGCATTTCTCTACACCAACAGCAACACAGAAGAAAGGGAAATTAAGGAGTCAATCCCATTTACAATTGCACCCAAAACCATAAGATACCTAGGAATAAACCTAACCAAAGAGACACAGAATCTATACTCAGAAAACTATAAAGTACTCATGAAAGAAATTGAGGAAGACACAAAGAAATGGAAAAATGTTCCATGCTCCTGGATTGGAAGAATAAATATTGTGAAAATGTCTATGCTACCTAAAGCAATCTACACATTTAATGCAATTCCTATCAAAGTACCATCCATCTTTTTCAAAGAAATGGAACAAATAATTCTAAAATTTATATGGAACCAGAAAAGACCTCGAATAGCTAAAGGGATATTGAAAAAGAAAGCCAACGTTGGTGGCATCACAATCCCGGACTTCAAGCTCTATTACAAAGCTGTCATCATCAAGACAGCATGGTACTGGCACAAAAACAGACCCATAGATCAATGGAACAGAATAGAGAGCCCAGAAATAGACTCTCAACTCTATGGTCAACTAATCTTCGACAAAGCAGGAAAGAATGTCCAATGGAAAAAAGACAGCCTCTTCAATAAATGGTTTTTTTTTTTAAATAAAATTAAGCATATATTTTTCATACAATAAAAGGTATTTATTTTATTCATTTTTTAAGATTTCGTTTATTTATTTGAGAAAGAGAGAAAGAATAAGTCAAGGGAGGGTCAGAGGGAAATAGACTCCCTGTTGAGTCGGGAGCCCAATGTGGGGTTCAATCCTGGGACCCTACATCATGACCTGAGTTGAAATCAGATGCTTAACTGACTAATCCATCTAGGTGCCCTAATAAAAGGTATTTATTAAAAGAGAAATAACAACTTTTTTTTCCACATAAAGACTTGTACAAAAATGTTCAATGTCCTTTTAATAATGATAACTAGAACTGGAAATAAAATGATGGAAACATAAATTATGGTATACTCATGAAAAAGAAACAAACCACTGATTATCAAAACAACTTGGTTGAACCTCTTAGGCTAAATGAAAGAAGTTTGACACAAAGGGGTACATAGTATATGACTCTTTATATATGAACTCCTAGGATAGGCAAAAAACATCTGAAGTGAAAAAAATGAACGTGAGTAGGTCACCTGGAATGGGGAATAGTGAGGAGTGATCTCACATGGACATGAGGATCATTCTATGATCCAAACCAATGGTTTCTATCAATTGATCTATTTAACTCACTTAGTTGTTAACTTTTAATGAGGATGACTGTCTATTTGACCACTGATCTGTGATTTATCTTCTGAACTCTATTTCAACAGCTTTAATTCTATTTTCACTTATTCTTTGGTCTGTGTTCCTTCACAGAAATGGCAACATTCTTCTTTTTTTAAAATTTTTTTCTTATTTTTTAAAGATTTTATTTATTTATTTGACAGAGAGAGAGATCATAAGTAGGCGGAGAGTCAGGCAGAGAGAGAGAGAGAGAGAAGCAGGCTCCCTGCTGAGCAAAGAGCCCAATGCGGGGCTCGATCCCAGGACACTGGGATCATGACCTGAGCCTGAGGCAGCGGCTTAATCCACTGAGCCACCCAGGCGCCCCATATTGGCAACATTCTTCTAAGTGACACAGAAAGTGACTTGAAAAGAAGGAAAGGCATTCTTGGATAGGACTTCTTATTCATAAGCATGGAAATTTTTTGTAAGTCAAACTAAAAACATACTCTTAATAAAAAATAGAAGGTAATTCTTTAATAAAATAGAATTTTAGTTCATATGGAAACATGAAAAAAAATATCCCCAGAAACAGCTGAAAAATCTCCCTTTAAAGAAGAGCTACATTTGTAAAGAAGTATTTTGCCCTAGACCATCTTTCTCAATCTCTTCTACTCTCTAGAGGCAACCAGTTAAAGGGTGTTGCTATGTTTGTGTTTTTGTGGTGTATTTCTAACAAGCTTCCAGTATCAAAGAAAATTTATCTACTATTTTTAGTTTATTATTTTTAGCCATTATCAAGTAATTTCCTACTCTTAAAGGTGTGAATTTAATTACCTTATGCCACTTTCCTCCAGCCTCTCCATCCTCCCAAGGGAAAGACCGCCATCTATGACCTGGGAAGTGGGCTCTGACCAGACACTGAATCTTACAGCAACTTGATCTTGTACTTTCCACCCTCCAGAACTGTGAGAAATAACATTTCTGTTGTTTATAAGCACCTGTTCTATGGTATTTTGTTGTAGCAGTCTGAATAGACTGAAACACAGCTATATCAGTTATTCTATCAATTATCATTTTTCCCAATTGCCTTTGCATCTGAAGACCCTTGTCTTCTTGTTGTATCCTGGCCCAGGTTTTCTCTAGGCCTGCCTGCAAGGGTGTCAATCTAGGGTATGTCTTGAAAGGAAGGTCTCTTGCTTGAGTCCACAATTTACTGTTTTATGCTCTCATTTTATTAGAGGAAGATTTTGCTTTAGGGTTTTTTTTATGTTAGACATAGCTCACATCCCAGTATTAGATGCTTTGTCTCTTGTACTATTCGAATTCTCCTGATAACTTCCTTCTAATTTTCCTTGAATGGGATCATACTGACTGTGAGAGTGAGAGTCCCCAATTTCCAGAATAAGAAAAGATTTTCTCTATGATTCCAATACCACCATTCTAAATATCTTCCCTGATTCAGTCCATTTCTGTTAAGAACAATGTTCTATTGTTGAGCCTGGGGATAAATGTGGGGCTGCCTTTAACTCAGGGAAGAAGAACAGGTTAGAGTAGATGGGGACAGGGGTGGAAGTGTCACCTGGTTCAATTGCTTTATTCACGGAACTTTAATCAGTCCCTTTGTTGTAATCGCATCTTTCATACCTGCTGTCTAGCATCTGTGCCTCCACTGAGCCCAAAGCCCTTCCATTCGGGATTCTGAAAGGCAGACCATGTTCCATGTAGGCCACAGCTCTGTGTGTATTCTGCCAGGTCATGTCAATTTCATATTCCTCTGATACTACCTGCTAACATGTTCCTATCTACTTTCATCTTCCCCAAATCCCTGTAGTCTCTTATGTTTGGTGCTGCCCTTCCTCAACACTATTATTGGTTTATTCCTTGTCATACCTCAAAGCTTACATTTCAGCATTTCAGTGGAAATTTTAGAGAACACAAAGTGAGAACCTGCTGGGTATGCCATCTTGTACTGGAAATCTATAATGTTTTATTATATGGTGAGGCAATTCCCCCCCAAATACTCTTCTTTTTCTAATTTGTCTTGGCTATTATTTCCTATTATTCATCCACATGGAGTTTAGAATCATTTTGTCAAGTTCAAAGAAAAAAAATCCAATTGGAATTTTAATTGGAAATGTATTAAATTGATTAACTTGGGAATGATTGCTTTTTATTTTTAATTAAATTTCCAAGTACTGTTTTTTAGCTATGCTAATTATAAATTTCTAAATTTATTGCATTTTTCTCATAACCTGGTCTCTGTAATTTCTCGTTTTCCAAAACAGTACAGTAGCAAATGTATTGTTCTGGTATCACCTGGCTTTGTGGTTCTTAACATACTGGACCAGCAGCATCAGCATCGACATAGAACCACTGGAAATGCAAATTAAAGGATGACAATCAGACCCACTGACTCAGAAAATCTGGTTATAAGGCTCAGCAAACCCACAAACCTAGTGGACTCTGGTGCATGCTGAAGTTTGAGAGCCACAGAGCTTAACATCCGACTCCTCATGCAACCTTGACAGAAATATTTAACCTAAGTCGAAATCCTTCATATGTAACATCAAGATATAACTGCGTCGACTTAATAGCATTGTTACCAGGAATAAATGGACTAATACATATAAAACATTTAACATATGTCCTGGTAAGTTGTAAACACAGAATGATAACAGTGATCACCAGTGACTTTTATATTATAATCGTATTTCTGTCCAATACACATCTGAAATTTTGTCTGTCATGAACAGTTTTGGCAAATGTTCGATGTTAGTTGTAAAAATGATTATATTTCCCTTTCTTTGTGTATGAAATCTTGGCTGTCTTCACGAAAACATATATTACAATTTTTAAATCTTTTGTATACTTATTTATATTTTTTAATTATTTTCTTCATTGGGTCTGTACAAGATTATGTCTTTTATTAAACTTTCCCCAAACTGTTGCATTTCTATAAAATATTTCCTGCAGTTGAGCATTTGGTTGATATATGTCGATGCCCTATGATATTGTAATAAATGCCTCTTAGTTTATGTTTGTCATGAACTGCATTTTTATTATTATGAAATAATCCTTTGGTTTTGGGTTCCACAAATTTTTATCATCCTTGTGTTAACTCTATTTTAATTTACTTAATATATCTTTACCCATGCTTTTAATTTCAAGTATTTTCTTGTTTTTTTTAAACACTGAAATATATTTTAAAAGCATCATAAAGTTGTTTTATTAAAACATATATATACCTATATATGTATTTATTAAAACATATATATATATATAAACATATATATGTTGGTCTCTTTATCAGGTGGCCAATCTATTATCATCATCTCTCCTTGTATTTTTTTTTTTAACTTTTGCTATAGTCACTGTGTTTTCTTTTTTTATTCACACATGTTTTGGATGGTTTTATTCATATTAATCGTTGCTTTTACATCTTTCAAAACTATTAGTTTTTCAATATTAATAAAGAAATTAGCTTTATGACCTCCCATTTAAGTCTATGATAATTTGTTTTCAATGTTCTCATGTAGTCACATTTAGTAAAATTTTTACACTGCTATTGGGTAAATTTTATACTCCCACAATTTATATGTGAAGGCCTCCATGTGACTGTATTTGGAGATAAGGCATTTTGGAAATAATTAAGGTTAAATGAGGCCATAGGATAGAGTCCTAATCCGACAGGACTGGTGCCCTCATAAGAGGAAAAGAGAGAGAGATCTCTCTCTCCATGTGCATGCACCAAAAGAAAGCTATGTGAGCACAAGTGAGCATACAGCCAGCTGCCATCCAGGAAGAGAGCTCTCACTAGAATGTGACAGTGCTAGCACCCTCCTCTCAGACTTCCAGGTCCAAATCTGTGAGAAAATAAGTATCTGTTGTGTAAGCCACCCAATCTATAGCATTTTGTTCTGGCAGCCTGAGAAGACTAATACATACACCAATCATTATTAATTATCTTTTGTGTATTGTCTTGTTTCTAGGGAAGTTAACTGATATTTGGACTCTGTTTTATAACTATTTACAATTCTTGACTGTTTTATTTAAATGGCTTTATCATTGGTATTAGTCAGGGTTCTGTAGAGAAATACAACCAACAGGACTAGAGATCCTATAGATACAGGTGTAGATATTGACATAGTTGTATAGACTATAAACAGAGATTGAATATGAAGGGCTGACACATGTGGTTATGGGGGCTGAGAAGTCCCATGATCTGCAATCTACAAGCTACAGTCCCAAGAAAGCCAGTGGTGTACTTCCAAACAAACCGGAAGGCCTAGGGGGAATGAGCAGCACCAACATATAAGGACAGGAGAAGACAAATGTCCCAGCTCAAGCAGGGAGCAAACCCATCCTCCTGCCTTTTTGTTCTATCCAGGCCCTCAGTGGAGCAGATGTGGTGTACTCACATGGATGAGGGGGACCCTCACTCAGTCTGCAGATTCAAATGTTAATCTCTCCTGGAAACAGCCTCACAGACACATCCAGAAATTACATTTTATCAGCTAGCTGGAGGTTCCTTAGCCCAGACAATCTGACAACAAAATTAAACATCACAACATTATGGTTTCTTTTTTCCTTGCTTTTTGTTCAATTAACATTGTAGGTTGTATCATATATGCAAGTTATTTTTTTTTCTCCTTTAGGAGGGTATATGAATATCTGAGAAGAGTCTCATAATTGAAGGACAATTTAGACAAGTATAAAATTTTTGCTTTTCAAATTTTCTCATCAAAACTATCTTGCACGTTTGTACTTCTAACCCCCCAGCATTCTGCTTTGCAAATATGAGTTTGGTTGGCAACATAAATTTTATGCCTTGGAACATTGCCTGCTTACTTTTCCAGTTTGATATTTACTTAGTTTTGTAATTACAATAAAAATTGTCAGACATGGATCTAAATGTGGTTTTCCTTTCATTGATTTTGCCCTAAAACCTGTGGACCTTTCAATCTGTACATACTTTCTAGAGCTGAAGAAAGACTTACCTTCAGTACATCTCTGATGTTTTCCTCTGCTTGCATTGTTCTTTTCTCTTTTGAGAGGCCACTTTTTATCTGCATATTTCTCCATTTTGGAGTCTTTCTATGAGTTATAATCTATTTCAGGACAATGGTCTTTGACATTTATGATAATTTCTCAAGCTTGTCCTCCAAATCAAGGACTGGCTTTCTTAGCATTTAAAATCTTTTTTTTATTTACATGCTTTTGAATTTCATTATTTTCCATATCTACCCTTAATTATCTTACCATTTTTTCTTTCCTTTTATTTTGCAGAATTTACATCTTAGTCCTAGTGGGCTTCTTCTTCTTCTTCTTTTTTTTTTTTAAGATTTTATTTATCCATTCGACAGAGAGAAATCACAAGTAGATGGAGAGGCAGGCAGAGAGAGAGAGGGAAGCAGGCTCCCTGCTGAGCAGAGAGCCCGATGCGGGACTCGATCCCAGGACCCTGAGATCATGACCCGAGCCGAAGGCAGCGGCTTAACCCCTAGTGGGCTTCTTCTTATGAGCCTTTGGCCAAGAGGCCATGCATTCTTACATCCTATTGAGAAAGCCAGTATCTGGATTGTAAGAGGTAATTTCCAGAGGTTTTGCATCTAGGTCCCTTTCCCTTTTTCTTTCTTTCTTTCTTTTCTTTTTTTTTTTTTTTTCTGTTTGCTCATCTTTGAACAGTTGGGGTGTAGCCACATATTTTAGAACTAGCTATAAATATACAGTGTTTCGGATTTCTCTTGGCTTACTCTGAACAGTTCCTACCCCAGTTTCTACTTTCGATCAGACACTTTACTGCAGATTTCTGCTACAGAATCTGAATGTGCTCTCACCCATGTTGGCTTAGTGATATTCCAAATTGAAAGACTGATTTTAAAAAATGGGATTGGAAATGTTCCCATTAATCCAGGTTCTTCTGACACTTCCCCTGCCTCAGTCCCCTGTGACATGTGATTTTTCTACTTGTGGAGAATGTTATTCTTTATGCTAAAATGTGCACACATAAATGCTTAAATGTGTTCTAAGAATTTCTGACTTCTAAATGGAAATAAAAATTGAGGGGTGGGAGGCAGTGTCCTGAATGCCTGAAAAATCAGTGATTGTGCTGCAAAGTAGCAATTACGCAGCTTTCTCTCTTCATCAGAGTCTTGGCCCTATAAAGGCTGAGGGATGAGGTGACTTCTGCCTTTATACAGGTAATTTTTCTTTCACAATTTAAAGTTTGCCATGTCCTTGCGATGAAGTCTGGGCAGGTTTTCCCTGATATCAACATTTTAAAAGAGGAAGGTGGGGTCCAGAGAGGTCACCTAACATCATCAAGGTCACACAGCTAACAGTAGAATTGAGGGTGAGCATCAAGGTCTTTAGACTCAGCACACTCTTCCTTAGCAGAGCACCATGCGGTCTTTCTTGGGACAAGTTTGTTCACTGATAAATCTAGGGAAATCTGATGGTCAGAGGATTCTCCAACAGCACTGAACAGCATTTCCTTTCTAAAAAATAGTATCTAACATTCCTGTCCTGAATCTTATATAAAATAGCAGCATGATTCAATTAATGCTTTCCCACATGTCATTTATCAACGGGAACTTCATTGCAATGGATTTTTACCTCCTCCTACTACCTCCCTTAATTGCACTAGCTCATGCGATTTTCTCCTATTCTGATCTCTTTTTATCCATATTGTTTTTACCTTCATTATATTCCACTGTGTACTTGGTCCTCTTTCAGACCTTGTCTCCCTAGATGACACCCAACATTCTTTGCAGAGGCCATGCTTTATCCAACTCTTTTCCCATGCCATTTAGCATAAAACAAGGCCCACAAGAAGTGTTTATCAGTAGCCTAGTCTAGGTACAGTGCTAAAATAGCACACTTCTCAGGAGACCACTTACAGGAAAATTAAAATTTAATTAATTATCTAATAGTATCTGCATTTCTCTTAAGCAGGCACAAAATAGCTTTCATTTACCTTTCTTGTTTCCTCCATTATATAGGTGGTTCTTCATGGATATTAAGACATCTCGTTCAGCAAACATTGCATGAGGGTTTCCTCTGTGCTGGGCACTATGCCACTCTGTTGGGAAAAATAAGTGAAGAAGATACAGTCTCTGTTGCAAACACTCACTGTCTGATGAGCAAAACAGACATGTATGTAAATTATCTCAGTCAAATTTGGGAAATGCTCCAATAAAGTTATGCACTAGAGGAGAAGCAATCAACTAATTTACCTTGAGAGAGTGTCAAGCTCTCTAGCTCTTTTTTTTCTTTTCTTTTTTTTTTCCAGAATAAAATCCAGCAAGAAAGCCCAATTCCAAAGTACCAATAAAACCGTAGCTCTCTGGGGACTTGAATATATTGAACAAACCTCACCTAATCCTGTCAATGGTGCTATTCGGGATTCTAAGGGCACGGGGATTGCCAAAGGACACCAGTAGACCATGACCAACAGCATAAGAAATAATGAACATTTTTACAATGATGAAAAAATAAATCCCTTTCCTGTGTCCTTCTAAATTTACTTTGACTAGCTATTGAACAAGCATTTCATAGATTCAATACATCACAACATATTAAGTGCTGCTCAGCTCCCGCCACTCCTGCTGCCCTGCTGTGGACCGTCTCTTTCTGTTTGCATCTTGCCCATCCTCCGTGCATATAAACTAAGCATCTCGGTTTCTGCTCTCAGAGTGTACCATGCCATACAACCGAGATTTCAAGAACAAATATCAACAGTGGCTAAGCCAAACATATCTTGTCAAGAGAGTGCCACTGCAGTGTAAAGATTGATTTGTCGAGGGAGGTCTTGCATATAAGTAGATGTGAAGGCAAGGACTGAGGTTAACAAGTTTCCACTGAGGGAGTTTATTTATAACAAAATAACAAAAGGACAGTTCTGCCTCTGCCAATTCCTTTCCATCTCTTCCCGTACCCATTGACACAGCAGTTTTAGTCATCACCAGAAATCAGCCTCTCTAGTGCAAATCCAGGAAGAACTCTGAACAAAAAGTTCACCCTTAGGACTTCTATATTCATGTAGATCAGGATCAATTCAAGCCTGTCAGCACTGCTGGGAGGTGCTCTCTGTGGCCAGCTTAGTACTTAGATGCACAGAAGGAGTAAAAGAAAATGGGTAGACTGAACTTGACATGTGAGATGCTCATAGAGACCAGACCCACAGACGTCACACAAAAGAAAGTGTGTGATCGAGAGTTAGTTGCATAAATTCTGAACACTGAGTGTTGGAAGTCAGAGAAGGGATACATCATTTTAGCCTAGAGCATTCTGGCCCAGCTCAGTAGAAAAGGTGGTGACTGAGTTGGGACTTGAGAAAGTGGTAGGTTGGGAACAGATTGTGGTCAGTTACATGGTTACACATGGATGGTAACTGTGTCATCATCTTCAATCTCAGCAGACTGATAGAATCAGGGCCAGGGCCAGATGGCTGGATCATAGAGAGAGTAGGCAGACACGGAAATGCTTTGATTTAGGTACCCACACACTTAACAAATATTTAATTTATAAACTCGGAGCTAGGATCCAATATCGTAAAAGACCTAGTTTCTTCCAAAAGAAGCTCACATCTTAGTGGAGCATACAGATAGTGATAGGCACTGAGGCAGTTATAAGAGAGCAGGAAAATTACTGTAATGTCATGGGAGCACACAGATTGGACTTGGACAGTAGGAAAGGATTTCCACAGGAGTTGATATCTGAGCTGAGAAAATGTGGGGAATAGGAGGAAGGGCTACACTGACTCAATATTTATGGCTTCTAGAGGCCAAAAAATCCAATTCTGCAATTACACACTTTCTCTTGCAAACACTTGTCTCAGAAAGTTCCTGTTCTGAAATTGTTCTCCCCAAAATGCCAGCAGGTCATGACCAGGTCTAGAACCAGTCAAAGGACAAATAGCAGCTGACCAATTGTATTCAAGAGCAGGATGCCATCGAGTTACACCATAATAGCTTTTCAAGTCCTTAGGGAAAAAAAACCTTCAGCCAGTTCATGGACAATTGATTAAGATTTTGAAAATCATTGCTTGGGCAGCACCATGGCTGGACACTTTTATACTGTTCCCCAGGAAAAAAAGGGGAGGTATGGAGGTTCCTAACCCTGGGAAAAGACTATCCCCTAAGCTTGGCCCCCAAAGATCTTCTGTACCTAAAGATAAATGTCAACCATGGTTAATTAACTCTTAAAAATGTAACCCTGGATATAAGGGGAAAGAGGCAAATATGTGGAGAGCATCTATTTTCCAGTCATAAATTTTAGATGGCCCAGTGGAAGAGAATAAGCTAAGGTATAAATTGTTGCAGAACACATGAATTGAAGGCATGCTCCCACCCTCCTCATCATCTCCAGCTCCAAGGTACCTGTGTTGCCTTTTGAATTCTGCTTCCTCCAAAGAACCGACTCATGGTCTCATCCTTCCTCCAACTCCAACTCATCCAGCTCTACTCTGCATGATTATATCTGACTTCTCCAGGGTAGGCCTTGTTTCTTCTACTGACTTACCTAAGCACCTAAAACTCCGGTCCCACAAAGGTTTTGCCCACCTGGAATCTTATGCTGTCTTCTGGACCAGCAATACTATCCTGTAATGTTTTCTTAATATCCAATAATTTCCTGTGTTTGGAATGGTCACCAATAAAGACTTGGAAAGGTGAAGAATTAGTCAGTGAAACAGCATATTTTAGAGGGTTTTTCCCTTAAATTTTTTAATATTTACTGCCACCAAAGAGTTTAAACCGGATGAGAGACAGCTCATGATGAAAAAAAGAATGGATCTATTTGGGCCCAGAAAGTTAGAAAGGAGAATGATAATTTTTAAAAATGTATATATTTTACAAATACATATTATAAATTATATATTAAGTTCTGTTGACCAGTTAGCATTGTGGAAATATCTACTATACATAAATAACATTTCCCCAAAATGTGTAGAAATGTATTAAAATACACACTTTACGAGATTATCAAAAATAGTTTAATGGTTTTGATGATTATGTTGCTAAAAAATATTTTCTTTGATTTCCTAAATAGAATATGCAAAATGTCTATCAAAACAATGACTATGTTCTACTTCGTACAGTTTGCAACATGCTTGTAGAATTAATGACCCCAGAGCTGTGCCTTTTGATTTCTTGTGAAAATTTCTAAAATTTCCTCTTTTCTTACTCTGAGGCTATTGGCAGCACCTTCTGCTTTGGGTGTGATTTTACTGAGCTGCCTTTTCCTTTTAGTATGATGATTTTAATCTTCTTTGGGCTTGGAGAGTTAAATGTTGCCCTTTGTAAGATTTAGTCATAAAGTAAGTGTCAATTGGTCATGATGACTAGGCTTAGGAGTTAAGATTTGACACATGATTCTAGCCATCACTATTTAAACCAATAAGCTACCTTTCCATTTGATTCCAGATTTTTTTTTTTTTTAAGATTTATTTATTTGTCAGAGAGAGAGCGAGCGAGAGCGAGCACAGGCAGACACAGTGGAAGGCAGAGTCAGAGGGAGAAGAAGGCTCCCTGCGGAGCAAGGAGCCCGATGTGGGACTCGATCCCAGGACGCTGGGATCATGACCTGAGCTGAAGGCAGCTGCTTAACCAACTGAGCCACCCAGGCGTCCCTGATTCCAGATTTTTATTTCCTTTTTTCTTCCATTTTTTATTAACATATAATGAATTATTTGTTTCAGGGGTATAGGTCTATGATTCATTAGTCTTACACAATTCACAGCACTCACCATGGCAGATATGCTCCCCAATGTCCATCAACCAGCCACCCTATCCCTACCCCTCCCCCCACACCAGCAACACCCAGTTTGTATCCTGAGATTAATAGTCTCTTAGGGTTTGTCTCCCTCTCTGGTTGTGTCTCATTTCATTTTTCTCTCTCTTCCCCTATGATCCTCTGCCTTTTTTTCTCAAATTCCACAAATCAGTGAGATCATATAATAATTGGATTTCTCTGATTGACTTATTTCACTTAGCATAATACCCTCTAGTCCCATCCATGGCGTAGCAAATGGCAAGATTTCTTTTTTTTTTTTTTTTTTTTTTTTAGATTTTATTCATCCATTTGACAGACAGAGATCACAAGTAGGCAGAGAGGCAGGCAGAGTGAGAGAGGTGGAAACAGGCTCACTGTCAAGCAGAGAGCCTGATGTGAGGCTCGATCTCAGGACCCGGGGATCATGACTTGAGCTGAAGGCAGAGGTTTTAACCCACTGAGCCACCCATGTACCCCAGATTTCATTTTTTTAGATTATTTATTTATTTATTTATTTGAGAGAGAGATAACAACTAGGCAGAGAGGCAGGCAGAGAGAGAAAGGGGAAAGTAGGCTCCCTGCTGAGCAAAGAGCCCAATGCGGGACTCATTCCCAGGACCCTGAGATCATGACCTGAGCCAAAGGCAGAGGTTTAACCCATGGAGCCACCAGGTGCCCCAAGATTTTATTTTTTGATGGCTGCATAACATTCCAGTGTGTGTGTGTGTGTGTGTGCGTGTGCTTGCACACATACATATATACACATATACACTACATCTTTATTCATTCATCTGTTGATGGACATATAGGCTCTTCCCATAGTTTGGCTATTGTGGACAGTGCTGCCATAAACACTGGGAATACATGCCCCTTTAGATCACTACATTTGTATCTTTGGGGTAAATACCCAATAGTGCAAGTGCTGAGTTATAGGGTAGCTCTATTTTCAACTTTTTGAGGAATCTCCATAGTATTTTCCAGTGTGGCTGCAACAATTTGCATTCCCACAAACACTGTAAGAGGGTTTCCCTTTCTCCACATTCTTTTCAACATCTATGTTTCCTGACTTGTTAATTTTAGCCATTCTGACTCGTGTGATGGTATCTCATTGTAGTTTTGATTTGTATTTCCCTGATGCCAAGTGATAATGAGCACTTTTTCATGTGTCTGTTGGCCACTTGGATGTTTCCTTTGTAGAAATGTCTGTTCACATTCTTCTATCCATTCTTTGATCATATTATTTGTTCTTTGGGTTTTGAGTTTGTAAGTTTTTTACAGATTTTGGATACTAGCCCTTTATCTGATATGTCATTTGCAAATATCTTCTCCCATCTTCTGTTGGTTGTCTTTTGGTTTTGTTGGCTGTTTCCTTTGCTGTGCAAAAGCTTTTGATTTTGATTAAGTCCCAATAGTTCATTTTTGCCCTTGCTTCCCTCATCTTTAGGAAGAAGTTGCTGTGGTTGAAGTCAAAGAGGTTGCTGCCTGTATTCTCCTCAAGGATTTTGATGGATTCCTTTCTCATATTGAAGTCTTTCACCCAATTTTGGTCTATTTTTATGTGTGGTATAAGGAAATGGTCCAGTTTCATTCTTCTGCATGTAGCTGTCCAATTTTCCCAATACCATTTGTTGAAGAGACTATTTTCTTTTCTTTTCTTTCTTTTTTTTTTTTTTTTACTTATTTATTTATTTATTTTCAGCGTGACAGTATTCATTGTTTTTGACACTATTTTTCCATTGGACATTCTTTCCTACTTTGTCAGATTAGTTGGCCACAGAGTTGAGGGTCCCTTTCTGTGTTCTCTATTTTGTTCCATTGATCTATGTGTCTGTTTTTGTGCCAGTATCATACTGTCTTGATGATTACAGCTTTGCAGTAGAACTTGTAGTCTGGAATTGTGATGCCAGCATCCTCAGTTTTCTTTTTCAACATTCCTTTGGCTATTCTGGGTCTTTTCTGGTTCCATACAAATTTTAGGATTATTTTTTCCATTTCTTTGAAAAAAGGTGATGGTATTTTGATAGGGATTGCATTAAATGTGTAGATTGCTCTAAATACCATAGATATTTTTGAAGTATTTGTTCTTCCAGTCCAAGAGCATGGAATGCTTTTCCATTTCTTTGTGTCTTCCTCAATTTCTTTCATGAGTATTCTATAGTTCTCTAAGTAGAGATTCTTTGCCTCTTTGGTTAGATTTATTCTTAGGTATCTTACGTTGGGTGTAATTATAAATGGGACTGACTCTTTAATTTATCTTCTGTTTTATTGTTGGTGTATAGAAATATAACTGATTTCTGTGCATTGATTTTATATCCTGCCACTTCACTAAACTCCTTCATGAGTTCTAGCTGTTCTGGGGTGGAGTACCATATGGTTCTTGTGTTTTTTTAAATTTTTTTTAAATTAATGTATTGCATCACATTGGTTGATTTGCAGATACTGAACCAACCTTGCAACCTAGGAACAAATCCCATTTGGTTATGGTGAATAATCCTTTTAATGTACTGTTAGATCCTATTGGCTAGTATTTTGGTAAGAATTTTTGCATCCATGTTCATCAGGAATATTAATCTGTAATTCTCCTTTTTGATGGGTCTTTGTCTGGTTTGGGGATCAAGGTAATGTTGGCCTCACAAAACGAGTTTGGAAGTTTTCCTTCCTTTCTATTTTTTGGAACAGTTTCAGAAGAATAGGTATTAATTCTTCTTTAAATGTTTGGGAAGCTGTCTGGCCCTGGGCTCTTGTTTGTTAGGAAATTTTTTGATGACTGCTTCATTTTCCTTGCTGATTATGGATCTGTTCAGGTTTTCTATTTTTTCTTGGCTCAGTTTTGGTAGTTTATACATCTCTAGGAATGCATCCATTTCTTCCACATTGTCTAATTTGCTGGCATATAGTTGCTCATAATATGTTCTTATAATTGCTTTTATTTCTATGGTGTTGGTTGTTTTTATTTCAGTGGTGCTGGTTGAATAAAATCATTAAAGATTTTACTTATTTAGGTTCTATCTCTCCCTCTTTAATGAGTCTGGCCAGGGTTTAGCAATCTTATTAACTCTTTCAACCTCCTAGTTTCATTGATCTGTTCTATTGTTCTTTTGGTTTCTACTTCATTGATCTCTGCTCTGATCTTTACTATTTCTCTTCTCCAGCTGCATTTAAGCATTATTTGCTGTTCTTTCTCCAGCTCCTTTAGGTGTAGGGTTAGGTTGTATATTTGAGACCTTTCTTGTTTCTTGAGAAAGGTGTGTATTGTTATATAATTTCCTCTTGGGACTGCCTTTGCTGCATCCCAAATATTTTGAACAGTTTTGTTTTCATTTTCATTTGTTTCCAGGAATTGTTAAAATTCTTCTTTAATTTCCTGGTTGACCCATTCATTTTTTAGTAGGATGCTCTTTAGCCTCCATGTATTTGAGTTCTTTCCAACTTTCCTCTTGTGATTGAGTTCTAGTTTCAAAGCATTGGTTTCAAAAATATGCAGGGAATGATCTTAATCTTTTGGTACTAGTTGAGACCTGATTTGTGACCCATGATGTGATCTATTCTGGAGAATGTTCCATGTGCACTAGAGAAGAAAGTGTATTCTGTTGCTTTGGGATGGAATGTTTTGAATATATTTGTGAAGTCCATCTGGACCAATGCATCATTTAAATTCTTTATTTCCTTGTTGATCTTTTGCTTAGATGATCTGTCCATTTCAGTGAGGGGGTTGTTAAAAAGTCCCCTACTATTATATTATTATCATTGTGTTTCTTTGATTTTGTTACTAATTGGCTTATATAACTGGCTGCTTCCATGTTAGGGGCATAAATATTTAAAATTGTTAGATCTTCTTGTAGGATAGACCCTTTAAGTTTGAGATGGTGTCCTTCCTCATCTCTTGTCATAGTATTTGGTTTAAAATCCAATTTGTCTGATATAAGGATTGCCACTCCAGCTTTCTTTTGATGTCCATTAGGATGGTAAATTGTTTTCCATCCCCTCACTTTAAATCTGGAGGTGACTTTGGGTTTAAAGTGAGTCTTATGCAGGCAGCATATTGATGGGTCTTGTTTTTGTTTGTTTTGTTTTGTTTTGATTTTTAATCCAATCTGATACCATGTATCTTTTTTTTTTTAAGATTTTATTTATCAGAGAGAGAGAGGGGAAGAGAGCGAGCACAGGCAGAGAGAATGGCAGGCAGAGGCAGAGGGAGAAGCAGGCTCCTTGCTGAGCAAGGAGTCTGATGTGGGACTCGATCCCAGGATGCTGGGATCATGACCTGAGCTGAAGGCAGCTGCTTAACCAACTGAGCCACCCAGGCATCCCCATGTATCTTTTGATTGGGCATTTAGCCAATCTACATTCAAGTTAACTATTGAAAGATATGGATTTAATGCCACTTTATTGCCTGTAATAGGAAGAGTTCTTTTTAAGTACTCTTACTGTATATTGTCTCTTTTCCTTTCTGGTCTCTGTTACTTTTAGGCTCTCTCTTTGCTTAGAGGACCCCTTTCCATATTTCCTGTAGGGCTAGTTTGGTGTTTGCAAATTCTTTTAGTTTTCATTTGTCCTGGAAGCTTTTTATCTCCCCTTCAATTTTTCAATAACAGCCTAGCTGAATATAGTATTCTTGGCTGCATATTTTTCTCGTTTAGTACTCTCAAAATATCATGCCATTCCTTTCTGGCCTGCCAGGTCTCTGTGGATAGGTCTGCTGCCAGTGTAATGTTTCTACTGTTGTAGGTTACAGACTGCTTATCCTGAGCTGCTTTCAGGATTTTCTCTTTGTTTCTGAGACTTGCAAGTTTTACTATTAGATACCAGGTTATTATACCAGGTTATACCAGGTAAATAGGTTATTTACCTATTTTTATTGATTTTGAGTGTATTTCTGTGCCTCTTGGATTTTGATGACTGTTTCCTTCCCCACATTAGGGAAGTTCTATAATTTGCTTCAATATACCTCTCTCTCTCTTTCTTCTTCTTCTGGGATCCCAATTATTCTAATATTGTTTCATCTTATGATATCACTTATCTTTGAAATTCTCCCCTTGTGATCCAGTAGTTGTTTATCTCTCTTTTTCTCAGCTTTTTTCATTTGGTCTTCTATATTACTAATTCTCTCTTCTGTCTCATTTGTCCTAGCAGTAAGAGCCTCCATATTTTATTGTACCTCATAAATAGCCTTTTTAAAATTTCAGCTTGGTTAGACTTTAGTTCTTTCATTTCTCCAGAAAGGGATTCTCTAGTATCCTCTATGCTTTTTTCAACACCAGCTAGTATCTTTAAAATTGTCATTCTGAACTCCAGTTCCAACATCTTATTAATGTCTCTATTGATTAGGTCCCTGGCAGTCGGTACTGCCTTTGTTCTTATTTCTGAGGTGAGTTTTTCCATTTTGTCATTTTTTCCAGAGGAGAACAGATGAATGAGAGAACAAAAGGCTAAAAGAGTAACAACAATCCTAAAAAAAATACACTAAACAAATCAGAAGAGACCTGAAACTGGGGGGAAAAGAGGAAAAAAGACTATGGTCAGGCTGCTGAATAGAACAGAGCCACATACTAGATTTTGAGTATATTTTGGTCTGTTAGAAGAAACTGCCTCCAAAAATTTTAAAGAAAGAAATACTTATTCATATACAAAAATAAGGGTGAATACAATAAAGGGATATAATATGATTATAGAAATGAAAATTAAAAAAGATTTTAAATAAGGAATTGATAAGGTTGAAAAAGAAAGAAGAAAAATTTAAAAAAAAAAAGGAGAGAATGTACTCAGCAGGAGATGAGAAGAAACCTATACACTAGATTTAGGGTATATTTTGGTTTGTTAGAAGAAACTGTATCCCAAAATTTTAAAGAAAGAAAAAATGCATATAAATATATATATATACACATATATATAGTTATATATTTAATATATATTGCATATATAACTATATATATAGTTATATATTGAATAGATATATATATATATAAACACAAAAAATAAGGTTAAATACAATGAGGGCATAGAATATGACTGTAAAATGAAAATTTAAAAAATATTTTTAAAAAGGAATTGATAAGATGTTGGCTAAAATATGAAAGAAGAAAAATTTTTAAAGTAGAAAAATAAAAATTAAAAAAAAAAAAGGAAATTTTAAAGATTCACTTTGAAAGATTAAAGAATCATGGTAAGAAGCCATGAATTCTATGGGCTGTATTCCCCCCAGTGCTGGAGTTTTGCGGTTCTCATTGAGTGGTGAACTTGGTCTTAGCTGGATATTCTTGCTGATCTTCTTGGGGAGGAGCCTGTTGCAGTGGTTCTCAAATGTCTTTGCCTTAGGCAGAATTGCACCTCCCTTGCCAGGGTCCAGGCTAAGTAATTTGCTTGGTTTTGCTCTATGTGGCTTTTGTTCCCTGAAAGTTTTCCATAAGCTTTGGAGGATGAGAATGAAAATGATGGCCTCCCAATCTCTGGCCTGGAGGAACCAATAACTTGGGGCCCCAGTCCTCAGTGTGCTCTCAGAGAAAAGCAGTCAATTACTTCTGTCTCCCTGGTCTCCAGTTGCACTCTGGGCTCACTTGGCCTGTGAACAAGCATTTCTATCTGGCACACAACCCCATTTGGAGTTTCCAAGCCCAGAAGATTCCTGCAGTGTGCCTCCATGAACTCCTCCCAGGGGAGGAAGGGGTGTCTTCCCAGATCTGCCAGTGGTTGTGTCCCTTTATGAAGGGTAGTGGCCCAAATGTGCTGTGGATTACAGTTTATGGCAACCCTGAGCTGACGGCTCACTCCTTGGCTCTGTCTTTGCAGTAGGCTTCCCTGTTCCAATACCTGGGATCCCTGCCACACTTAGGCAACCCTGGTCTTTCTTTGACCCTATGGGTCATGAGACCTCACTGTCCCAGAGAGGGTTCCACACCCCTCTCCCCAACTGAGCCACTGGCGTGATGTCCCTCAGTGGAGCAGACTTCTAAAGGTTCTGATTTTTTGCTCTGCTGCTCTATCACTTGCTGAGAGCCAGCTGACAGAGGCTCCCTTCCCCCATGGTCTATCTTCTTAAATATTGCCTCAGATTCGCTTCTCCACATGACCTACCTTCCAGAAAGTGGTCGCTTTTCTTTCTTTCATAGAATTGCTGCTCTTCTTTTCTTTGATCTCCTCTTGAGTTCATAGTTGTTCAGAATGGTTTGATAACTATGTAGCTGAATTCCTGGGACCAGATGAGATTTAAGTCTCCTCCTCCTCTGCCATCTTACTCCTCTAGATTTTTATTTCTATTTTAAAGTTTTAGGGTGCCAATAAGATTGACATCAGAACAATGGGTTATTACAATTTTCAATGCTATAACATGAAGATGTATTGATTTATAAGAGACACAAAGTTATAAATTCTGGAGCCAGAAGGGAACTAAATTTTAAAGGAGTCAGCCATCTTCTTGGAGTTCAATATCCCCAGAATATAGAATTAAGATGAAACAGAAGCCAATAGGCAACTGACTGCAGTTGATTTTGTGACAGGATTGTATGGAAGGTAGAGAGAATAAAGTTTTAAGTTCCTTTTTCAAATAACTATCTGTTTTCCATTCTGAGCCTTGTGGACTGGTGAGCAAATTTAGCTTTGACAATGGGGCCATTTGGGCTGTGTTTATCTTTTTCAAAGCTCTGAAAATGATTGTTCACACAGAAGCAATGCCAAACAAGAGAAGGTGATCTCAGTCTCTATTTGGTTGTACAGGCATCAGACTTGAGTTCATTTGAGCAAATCTGGAACTAGTTTGATCTAAACCAAAGCAGGTACAGAAACATCACATTCTGCCATTAATGAATTTTTGGAATTCAGTGGATTTCTAGACTTGAGGTCACCAGTATACAGAGGTTTTAGCCCAGGAGAAGAATCCAGCTTTTGAGTTAGTAGTGATTCTGGGTAATATCTCATTTACTCCTGCCCAAAAGAACCACACTCCAGAAGTCATCCCAAATTCCCAAAAAGAAAAGGAGGCAGGAGGGAAGAGAGAGGAAGACATGGGCTTTCATATTTGAAACCACATTCCCTTTGTTTCATATTGGACTAAGAATCTCTTCTTTCCTACTTACCTTCGATTTTTAAAAACCATCCAACAAACACAGAATACCATTAGGTTCTAAGAGTACTATCCCAGACAAAACACATCATCCTGCCCTCAAAGAGCTTACAACTGAATTTACTTGCTTCACATTCCACCACTGAAATTCTGCCTACAGCCTACTGGCACCTTGCCAAGAAATTTTCACAGAAAACGCCACAATAGCAGGAAAGTGGGAATATAAGTCAATTGTTGCCACTGAATTTGATACTTTTTATAGCTTTTTTTTTTTTAAAAAATCTACTAATCACCTGCCTTAACTGACAAGTAATTTTGGGGGGAAAGGTATAGGAACAGATGAATTCATACTATTTCTGCCAGACAGTTCCAAATCTCATAAAGAAGAGAGTCTTCCACATGATAATAGATCATAAACTATAGGCAGAGTTACCGTGTGACTTTATTATTAGGCCCCACATAACCTGATTAGGCCCCAGTTCTTTGCTTTTTCTTATTATTTCATGCAATCACTCAAAAAACACGAATTAAACATCCACTAAACATAAAGTACTTATATGCACAAAGTGTTTTGAATGACAGGAACCAAGACAAAGACAATTCTGAAGAGTCTCTATAGAAGTAAACTACCTCTAGTCTGAGCAAAGTTTATACAGATTTTTAAAAATAGTATTCTCACCCTAATACATCCCAATTTTTCAATTCTATTTGGACACAAATAATAAATCAACAATCAAGATTCCTGTCAACTTTTCTACCATCTTGGGAAGACTGGAGAAATAACTACTACCCTTCTATTTTTCTTCTCCCTCACCCCTCCTCCCAGAAAGACTTGCAACAAATTAGATTGGTCAGTCACATGCTTGCAGAGACTTGTTGACAGTAATTCACATGTTTTCCCCTAACTTTGTCTGGTAACTGCCTATCTCTTAGATTGGTCATCAGGGCAGTGAGCTTCCATCTGCTTCCTTCTCTCCTATAAAAGTTCTTTTCCCTATACAGGGAAGATCCATCTTAAGTCTCGCTCTTTGTAATCAATAGATAATGAAGTCTATGCATTCTTCTCTACTATGTTGACCCCTATTAATGGTGAATGGAATACCAAGCTCCACTTCGATCCTCAAACTCCCGCCATTTCTTTGAACCCAGTTTACCAGAAGCTGTTAATTCATCACTGTTTCCAAATAACTAATAATGTTGATGTTTTCAGTCTTGTTTTGGCTAATGATGCTTGTGTCTATTCTCTGATAGATTAAAACTTGAGGAAGGGAGGACTCTCCCTTCTAACTGTCACCTCTGTGTTCTAACCCTCATATACAGTCAAATCTGAACTAACAATTTATCTTAACTTTTTTTTTTTTTGTACGAGGCTTTTAAAGAAAACACAATTTATCTAAGAAAAATTGAAAGGCAGAATTTTTTAAAAGAAAAAAATTCCAGAGTTCCTCGTTATTTAGTTTAATTTCTCATCCCTCTGAGCTGAATTCAAGGAGAAGAGGTAATAAAACAAAAGGAAGAAAATTGTTTATTCACCTTAAAAAATATGAGAGTGAACTGATTACTGAAATGCAATAGGATCTCCGGGTAGTTCTGAGGGCCCATTTGAAGGGCATTTTTATATTGAAAATGAAACCAGTTGTGGGGCCCCTGGGTGGCTCAGCAGGTTAAACCTCTGCCTTCGACTCAGGTCATGATCTCATGGTCCTGGGATTGAGCCCTGCACTGGGCTCTCTGCTCAACAGGAAGCCTGCTTCCCTCTCTCTCTGCCTGCCTCTCTGCCTGCTTGTGATCTCTGTCAAATAAATAAATAAAATCTTAAAAAAAATAAGTGAAACCAGTTGTTAAGAAGTTGATATGAATCTTGCCAGTAATTGCAGCAGACTTTCCTCCTTCCCCTTCCTCTTTCTTGAAGCTATAACCAGTCTTCTGAATTCTGCCTCTGTCATATACCTGTGGGGTGTATATGTGTTGTGTGTATATATGTTGGTACTACATACATCTGTAGCCCTAAACTAAATATTGCTTAATTTGCCTGGCTTTGAGCTTTAAAACATACTGAATGAGTTCTATGACTTAATTTAGTTCTGTATTATATTTACTAGCTACATCCATGGTGTTGCTTAGAGATGTAATTCATTTATTTCCACTTACTGTATAGCTTTTGTTTTTGCTATTAGAAAAAGGCTGTATGGCCATTCTCATGCATATCTCTTGGTGTATGTGTGCAATTTCTCTGAGTTACTCACCTAAGAAGGAAATTGTTTGCTCATAGAGTAGACACAAGTTTAAAGATAATGCCAAGTTGTTTCCCAAATTGGTAGTAGAAATTTATACTCCCTCCAGCAATGGTTTCTAGAACAATTTCAGTTGCTTAGATACAGGCACTAAAAAGGCAGAAGGATAGGTTTAACCAGATTGAGCATTTGCCCAATGAATATGATAACAGGGGCAAGAGAATTAAGATTTTATTAAAGGAGTGATCACAGTAAAGTTCCATAGAATTTAATCTGGAAAGAGTATAAAGTAAGGATCTGAGTGCAAGATGTGTAAGATAGGAATGATAAAGAATCCATGAACTAGAGGTCCCTTTAGCTACACTTAGAGAAGTTGAGTTCTACCCTTGGACAGAGAGCCAGATAGAAATCCTAAAAGAGAAGCTTTAGACTTTAGACAAAAGGAGAACAGAGTATGTGGATAGTACTGGGGAGAAGGAGAAAAAACGCCTTGGATCTGTTCAGATACATATTTTTGCTCCTTAGTCAAAAATGGCTTTTGAAGAAGTACAAAAACTGAAATCTAATGAGTCAAACTTTTGTATTCAAGTGCATTTGAATGGTTCTGACCACAATGTGTGTGTGGAGGGTGTCAGTGTGAGTATGAACCCATTAAGAATACTTAACTGCACAAGAAACAACTTCAAGACAAAAACAAAAATTTAGAATGTTTAAGTAGTTTCAAGGATGCAAAACCAGGTTCATCAGTTCTACAACCAAGGGTGCTATAAGGTTGTATGTCTGGGGTGGTGATTCTTAAGCATTTTTGGATAGACTCTTTGGGGAAGTTTCAGAGTTTGTGTCCCTCTCTGGTCTGTCTCTGGAGAACAAGCACAGACTTCCATAAATGTTCTAATTTACATGCCATTTCAAGAAGTTCCAGAGCCTCTGAAGCCCCATCTTTTGTTCTCCTCTGGGCTTCGGGGCAGAAGCACTACACAGGAGCTGTGTAAATTTTGTCCTGTAGGGAGGGACCCTGGCTGGGGAGGAAGGAGGGACAGAAACCTTGTTGATTCTCTCACTCTTCAAGCTGGGTGCTATTAAGCAACAGTATTCAAAGACAGAGAAAGGTGCCTAAAGAAGATACTTGTTTTGAATTGGCAAAAAGATGCCCTTGGGGCAAGTCCAGGTAAGATATCTTATTATAGATGTTCTCAGTAGTTAATTTAATTATTTCACATTAGCTTCCTTTTCAATAGGTTACTCATGAGAAAGTTAACAAATAGAGGACCCTTTGTCAGCTTTATTGCCCCTCCTTGGCTGTGTTTGTTAGTGCCTGGAGGGCGTGAGTGATGTTTGCATCTTCCCAGCACATTGCAGTGTTATACAGGAAGATAATCAATATTTGATGTTTCATTGATTACTGATGGGTAGATAAATTAAATATTTAAAAAAAACTTTAAAAAATAAGTGATTATTTAACAGAGTCTAGAGGTACCAATGTTTTGTGTTTTATTTAAGCTTTTCCTCGGGAGGAGAGGTAGACACAGCCACAGGCTGAAAAGAATGAAACAGCTACTATATTGTATCCCTAGGCCCCTTATTGGGGAGGGCTGCAGGGGTTGGAAAATGGGAACTTGGAAATTAAAGAGGGCTGTGAACAGCAAGTGAGACAGAGGGACTCACGCCATTGAAGAGAACCAGAAAGGCTTAATCCAGTTTCCTCCAGATGCCAAAATACACTCTAGAAGAGTTTTGTCGAGATTAAGAGTGATGGAAACAAAATCGGAGATATTCAGGGAGATAAATTAGTGGGAGAGATTTATTGATGAAGCATGTGTAGGACTAAATGTGGAAGTTAAAACAGCAGAAAATGAGGGCCAGGAGAGGAAATTGAGGGAAGAGGCAGCATGTATCAGGGGAGGAGGAACACGTGGGGTACTGAAAATGGAGGCAGAGCTGCAGTAAGAGTCACAGTGTGGAAGTGAGTTAAAACGGGAGTGATCTGAAAAACCACTCCTCCAGGCATTGGAGACCTACACCTGGGTCTTAACATCAGGAGTGAGATATGGATCTCATAAATAATCCTTGGGGGAATATACACCTATAAAAGCCTTTATCTCATTCTGTCAAGTAGAATTTCTAATATCGTAGGTGCTCAATGCATGTCCAAATAAATGAGTAGTTACAAGAATGGTCTGTTTGCAGGTCATGTGGAAGTGGGATTCAGAGTAGAGAGCTAACTGTAAGACTTGCTGCGTGCTTATTCTCAGAAACTTAATGCAGATCTTAGATTGTAACAAAAATGAGAAAGGGAGATTAGTTATATTAGAATATACTACGTTCTTATTTCATTTTATAATTTAGTTTTAATTCAAAGTATTTTCAACTCCTTTGGATCAGTGGAACTGATAACCTAGTGAGAAGTGAGGCCTGGGGTCCCAGCGCAGAGACGAAAATGTGGACCAAACACTTTCAGGTGGGTGCGCAACTGACAGGGCTGTGGGATTTTTGTTTCAATTATCTATTTCTGTATAGTTAGTCACTTTGAAACTCCATGGCATAAAAAGCATGGAATCACTCGTGTGGTTTCAATCAGATGGCAGCTAGGATGGAAGGAAGGTCCCAGATGACCTTGATTACATTTGTAGGATATTGGCACTAAGATTTTACATCAATGGGTCTCTTAACACTCAGCGATCCAGGTTTGCTCTCCTTACAAGATGGCAGGACTATTCCCAGAATGGAAGCTGAGTTCCAGATTCCAAAACTCACATAACCTCAATCCATCCCATTTGATTGAACAAAGCAAGTTGCAAGCCAGCCCAGGATGATGGCTGGGTAAGTGGACTCTATATCTGATGTCAAGAGTTATAAAGCATGGTCAGGATCTCCAGTCTACCACAATTGTCACCTGAAGACCTAAACTGTCTTACTGTTTATATTTTTAAAAGGCAAATATTGAACTTGATGATCTCTAATGTCTCTTCTATTTCCAAAATGCAAAAAAAAAATATTAAAGTTTAATTCTTTATTTACATCTGAGGCAACAGAATTTGAGGATCTAGAACTTACTCAGGACCACATGGCAGGTGAATGGTCCACTGAGCACAAGATATTACCATCCATACACTGGTGTTCTTTACCATTTATGGCTTTGGCCCTGTTCTTTTCCAGCTTTGTTGAGGTATATGACAAATAAAACTATAGCATATTTAAAGTGTACAACATGATGATCTGATATACATTAATACTGTGAAAGGATTCTACTAACTGAGTTAATGATCACATCAGTCACCTCATGCAGTGACTTTTTTTTCCTATTAGAACACTTAAGTTCTACTCACTTAGCATATTTCAATTGTTCAGTACAGGATTATCAACTGTAGTCACCATGTTACACATTAGGCCCTCACACCCTATTCATCTTAAAACAGAAAGTCTGTACCCTTTTACCAACCTTTCTCCTTTTCTTCACCCCCCCACCAGCCACCAGGCAACCACCATTCTACTTTCTATAAGTTTGACATATATATATTTTTAATTTCACACATAAGGAAGTGATACTGTACAATATTTGTATTTCTTTGTCTGGGCTTATTTTTGCACCATCCGACATACCCAACACAAATGCTTTTTACTTCAGACCACTGGGGTCCATTAGGATCCATGTTTCCTCTCAAACTCTCCCCAGACCAACTAAAAGAGAATCTTAATGGGTACAGACCAAACTTTGGCATTATTAGCAAGGACCATAGCTGACTCAGATGGTCATGGATGTTTAAGAACTGTCACAATAATATCTGTTATCACAGACATAATAAGGAGTGACTTTAGAAAAGTGACTTGTTAACACTTAGTTTCAAATTTCTCATCTATAAAATTATAATAATAATCACCTGTTAGAGTTTTTGTGACACATATGTAAACAGATGCTTAAAAATATATATACAGACAACATTCCATAAATCAAGCTAGTATTGGTTTTTTGGCTATTGTTACTATTATAGCATTTATTAAAATGGTAACTATTTATGGAATAATAATGTGAATCCCATAAGGGTAGGGGTTGTCTCTAATTTAACTATATTTAGACATATCTGGCACATAGTAGATGTTCAATAGTTATTTGTGGAGAGTATAATTGATTTATATCATTTAAAAAGCACTTGACATGATATAGGTCAAGAAGAGAGAGTCAATTATCATATGGTTTCACTTGTGGAGCATAAGGAATAATATGGAGGACATTGGGAGTTGGAGAAGAGAAGTGAGTTGGGGGAAATCGAAGAGGGAGGCAAAGCATGAAAGACTGTGGACTCTGAGAAACAAACTGAGCTTTGGAGGGGAGGGGGTGATGGATGGGTGAGCCTGATGGTGGGTATTAAGGAGGGCACATGTTGCATGGAGCACTGGGTATGGTGCATAAACAATGAATCTTGGAGCAAAAAAAAAAAAATTAAATAAAAAATATTTTTAAAAAAGCACTTGACATATTCTATCATTTGGTAAGTGTTCAATACATGTTAATTACTAATTTTTTTAAAGAAAATGCCATCCATGATATGTCTCAGTATTCTCTTCATCCCTCTTACACATGCTGTTTTATACTAAGACTCTCATAATTTACCATACTTCTCATGTGCAGCACAAAACCGATGCATGATCCCTGCCCTCAGGGAGTGTAAGCTGCACAGAAGTGACAATAAATGTGTACCTGAAAGAATAAGAAGCGTTTGCTCTTTGTATTCATTGTATTCCATGGACAGTTCTGCATCTAACCTACAAGTAATGCAGTTTTGAATGACAGCAAAGATTTCACAGAGGACATGGACTCTATGATGGCCTCGAAAGATTCAGAAGGGAAGCTAGGAAAATTGGAGGCAGCTTGAGTGAAGGTTTATCTGTGGGAATGAACATGGCCTCTCAGGAGGAAAATGAGGGGCTATAAGGGATAGAAACATCGAAGAGGCCCAAAAGCAAGAGGCAAGATCAGAGAGACTAAGCCCTACTCTGGGGGATTAGATACAAAAAGTTTCTGGAGGTTTTGAGGAAGACTGTCATCATGAAATGTGCTGGGTTTTGCAAGATCATTTTGAGTGTCTTCCCTGAAGGCAGGAGACAAGCAGATTATTACACAACAGAATCCTGATTGCTCTGAGAAAACCGAGTCTAGCTTGAGGAAGTAGTCCAGACACAAGACCATAAGAGGATAAATCAGTATCTCCTCTCTCACACCCCCTCCCTATTCACATATGCAGATCACAGCAGAGCTTTGCCGTAGCCTCATTTCTGCCATGAAAAAGTCTTCAGTTTTTGAATCATACTCTGATATGCTTCTGGTTGCAGTTCCCAATTAGGGCTAGAGTTATAGAACTAGGTGTGTTAGCTAGGTGTGAAATACTATGAACTTTGTAGTAGTTAATGATTATTATGATAGCTATGAGTTATTAACGACATTAGAAAGAACAAGATAATGTCATCATTACATCTTTGTAACAGCATGAGGGGGCATGAAAAAAATAGCAATTGCCACAATAATAGCTTCTGTAATAGGGAGATAGAAGGCATTTCTGATAATAGATCAGTGAAGAAAGAAAAACTGGAAAGTGTCTGAGAAGATGTATGAATGTGGGAAGATGTTCTCTATCTGGGCAAGTAAAAAGGAAAATAAAAAAAGTAGAGGAAGAGCTCCATTCTACCATCGCACCCTCTGAAAATACCAGCACTGGTCAGCAAAACTGCCAGGATTCCAAGGGATAAGGGATGTTGAAGGAATTGTTGGGGATGTTTGTTTATTGTTTTTATTTTTTGAAAGATTTTATTTACTTGACAGAGCAAGAGAGTACAAGAAGAGGGAGTGGCAGAGGGAGAGGGGGAGGGAAAAGCAGGTTCCCGCAGAGCAGGGAGCCTGATATGGGGCTCAGTCCCAGGACCCTGGGACCATGACCAGAGCCAGAGGCAGATGCTTGACTGACTGAGCCACCTAGGCACCTCATTATTGGGGTATTTAGATATTCATTTGGGGAAAAAATAAAATGAGGTCCCATACTTACATTATTTATGCATGGCTTGTAGATAATAAACCAAAATGTAAAAAGTAAGTCTATTACCAAAACATTTAGAATTGTTTAATCATATGGTGGAAAATTGTTTTTATAACATTGAGGAGGGAAGCCTATCTTAAGCATGTAGAAACCCATATATCAAAACACATAAAAATAATTTGATGCATCAAAAATCTTGAAAGAACCAAAAACATAGTTTATAAAATTAAAAGTCAAATCAGGAATGAAAAAAGTATTTGTATTCTCTATAAAAAAATAACTATTTGTATTCTCTCAAAATATATAAAGAAAAGGAAAAAAAGGAAAATTTGGAGAGCAAAAAAAGGTGGTAAGTATTTATATGACAAGTTCACAAAGAAAAAAATGCAGACGAAAAATACGCAAAATTCTTGATTTTACTTTTAATACAAAAGTCAGAATTAAAGAAAATATATATATAATCATTCAGTAGGTAGCATTGCGAAGCATAATAATGATCTCATGAGTGAGAATTTTAGGAAATAAACAATTTATCTTTGGTGACAGTGGAAAACAGTAAAATATATTTGTGAGAATTTTAATTACTTTTTAAAATTGACTCAGCAAAATTGACTTTTTTTTCTACTATGCACTTCAGTGACTTTTAACACAAATAGATCTGTTCTATGCTATCACTGTATAGTATAGCATTATATAGATGTACAGATTGGGTAATTCTCTCAGTCAAGGACATCTCTAATGATTGCCCCCTTTGTTTCCTAGTGTTGTCAATTTCTTTCTTCTCCCTTTACTCAATCTTGCTAGAGGGTCATTAATTTTATTGATCTCTCCAAAGAACCAGCTTTTAGTTTCATTGATTTTCTGTATTGTTTTTCTGTTTTCCAGGTAATTGTTTCCAATTCTACTGTTTATTATTTCTTTCCTTCTGCTCATTTTGGGTTTATTTTCCTCTCTTTTTGTCCCTCAATTTTATTTATCTATCTATTTATTTATTTAATGTTTCACATTATTATTTAAGTTCTAGTTAGTTAACATATAGTGTAATATTATTTTCTGGAGTAGAAGTCATTGATTCATCTTTTACATATAACCTCCCAGTGCTCATCAGAAGTGTCCTCCTTAATACCCATCATTGATTAAGCCCATCCCTTCACCGTCCCCCACCTCCAGCAACCCTCAGTTTGCTCTCCATAGTTAAGAGCCTCTCTTATGGTTTGCCTCCCTCTCTTTTTTTTTCTTTCCCCTATGTTCATCTGCTTTGTTTCATAAATTCTGCATATGAGTGAACTCATATAGTATTTGTCTTTCTATGACTGACATATTTCACTTAGCATAATACACTCTAGGTCCTCTCTTGTCAATGCAAATGGAAAGATTTCCTTCTTTTTGATGGCTGAGTAATATTCCATTACATGTATGTCACACCTTTTATATCCATTCATTGGTTGATGGGTATTTGGGCTCTTGCCATAACTTGGCTATTGTTGATAATGCTGCTATAGATATCAGGGTTCATGTGTCTCTTAAAATCAGTGTTTTTATATCATTTGGGTAAATATCTGGTAGTGCAATTGCTGGGTCAGGGTAGCTCTATTTTTAGCTTTTTGCAGAAACACCATACTGTTTTCCAGAGTGGCTACACCAGTTTGCATTCCCACCAACAGGGCAAGAGGGTTCCCCTTTTCTCTGCATCCTCACCAACATCTGGTTTTCTCCTGTGTTGTTAATTTTAGCCATTCTGATGGGTGTGAAGTGGTATTTCATTATAGTTTTGATTTGTATTTCCCTGATGATGATGGATGCTGTATTTTGTGCTGTCTTTTTTTACTTTACATAGAAGCTTAGATTGTTGATTTGAGGTATTTCTTCTTTTCTAATGTAAGAATTTGATGTTATAAAATTTCTTCTAAGCCCTGTTTTAGCTGCATCATACTAACTTTGATATGCTGTATTTTCATTTTTTGTCAAAAGATTTTCTAGTTTTCTTTGATATGTGAATTATTTATAATTATGTTGTTTAATTTCCAATTCTTTGGAGACTTTCATGTTATCTTTCTGTCACTAACTTCTAATTTCATTCCATTGTAGTTGGAAAATACACTTCTGTATGATTTTAATTTGTTTGAATTGTTAAGATTTGTTTTATTACACAAAATATAGTCTATCATGATGAATGTTCCATTCTTATGTTATTATTGTTTGGTGGAGTGCTCTATACATGTCAATGAGATCCAATTGGTTGATGGTGGTGTTCAGTTATTCCATATCCTTGCTAAATTTTCTCTCCTGGTTCTATCTATTGCTGGGAGAGGAGTGATGACTTTAATTTTCTAATAACTAGTTAATATTAATTTTTGTTGTTCCTATTTTTTGCCTATATTTTGACTATACAAATACTGCTGCTATGAATATTTGTGTTTGAACTTTTGTGTAGATATGTATTTTTGTTTCTCTTGAGTGTATACCTAGGAGTGAAATTGCTGGGTTATATATATAAAATATCCCTCTCTCTAAATTTATATAATTCTGTGTCTAGCATTTTAAGAAAATTTCACTTTTTCTAAAGTGATTGCAGCATTTTACATTCTCACATTGTAAGATTTCCATTTCTCCCATATCCTTACCAATACTTGTTATTGCCTTTTTAAAAAAATGTTACTTATTTATTTTGTCTTTTTTTAAATAGCCATATAGTGGTTATTAAATAGGACCTTTTTGAGGGTTTTGATATTAATTTCCCAATTGGCTAATGATTTTGAGATCTCTCCATGAGGTAGGTGCATATATAGTCAGGGTTGTTATGTATTCTTGAGGGATTAATCTTTTCATTATTAAGTAATGTCTGTTTTGTCTCTGATAATTTCTTTTGCTCTCATGTCTACTTTGCCTAATTTTAAAAGTCACTTCAGTTTTGTGTATGAGTATGCAGTGTGTACATGGCCTTTATGTTTCTTTTTCCATCATTTTATTTTTAATGTGCCTGTGCTATTATATTTTAAGTGAGCTTCTTGCAATTTTCTTGGCATAGCATATGGTTGAATAGTGTAAGTGTGTGTACGTGTTCTAATCCACTCTGATAGTTTCTGTCTTTAAAAAAATGTTTTGGGGGGCGCCTGGGTGGCTCAGTGGGTTAAGCCGCTGCCTTCGGCTCAGGTCATGATCTCGGAATCCTGGGATCGAGTCCCCTGTCAGGCTCCCTGCTGAGCAGAGAGCCTGCTTCCTTCTCTCTCTCTCTGCCTGCCTCTCTCACTGTACTTGTAATTTCTCTCTGTCAAATAAATAAATAAAATCTTTTAAAAAAATGTTTTGGTGTGTTGAGACTATTTGGATTTAATGTATTTATTGAAATGCTTGGGTTTAGATCTACCATTTTATTATTTATTTTGTTATTTTGTTTATTACCTTTTTATTCTGTTCCTCTACAGCCATGACCCTGCTTTCCTTAGGATTATTTGAGCATTGCTTAAAATTCCAGTATAATTTATCTGTTGTGTCCCTCATATGTCTGGGCAGAGATTTTTTGTGAGTGCTCTAGATGTTACAGTATACATACTTAACTCTAACAACTCCAACATACTTAACTCTAATATTAACAGAGTTAATGTTGTACCAATTCATATGGAATATAGAAATCTCACTAATTCATACCAATATATAGGTCCTTTACACTACTGCCACTGTGTTATAGCTGCCAGGTTGGAGTTGACTCAACCTCATGAATCTACAGTTCTGTCTTTTGACAAATTTTGCAACGTTAATCATAATTACTTTAAATATCTTTTACAGCATCATTTTATTTCTCCTCCTTTTCTGCAACTTCAGTTACACAAATCTTAGACCTTAATTCTCTCTCTCTCTTTTTTTCTGAAAAAGTCTTCATTTTCCCTTGATATTTAAAAGAATTCTAGCTTGACAGTTTCAAAACTTTGAACATATTGTTTCCTTGGGTTTTGTCTTGCTTAATTTCTTATGTGAATTATTTGGTTATGTATTCTTTGCTGCTCTCTTTGTATATAATGTGTCTTCCTTTTTATTTTATTTTTTTTCTGTTTTGGTTGCTTTCATTTTTGTTATTCATTTTCAGAGACTTAATTATGATGTATCTCTGTGTGGTATCCATTGTGTTTATTCTGATTAGGTTTTGGTTGGTTTTGATGAGGTTATTGGGTGAGTTTATAATTTTTATGTTGTAGCAATTTTTTAAAAAAGATGGCCATTATTTCTTCAAATAATTTCTATCTTCCCCATTCCCTCTCAAACTCCAATTGCTACTATAGTAGACCAGCTAATGTTGTCCCACAGATCAAAAACACTCTGTGCATGTTTGTTTTTTCAATAATCTGCATATTTCATTTTGAATAATTTTTATTGTTATGCCTCCAAGTTCATTTTTATTTCTTCTGCCTACTGAAACTTTCATTTTACATCTCCTCACTCTTTCATCCTATTCCTTTTGTCTATATCTTCCATTTTTTTCCTCATTCTTACAGATTTTCTTTGACATATCTGAGCACAGCTATAATAGCTGTTTTAAAGTTCTCGGTTACTAATTCCACATTTTAAGAAGTATTTCTGAAATTTTCTGCTTCTCTAGCTTTTTTCCTCCTGGTAATATGTCACATATGTTTTTTGCCCATCTATTAAGTTTTGTTTGAATACTTCCATTATGATTTTTAGATTGTTAAAAATATTAGACTATGAAGTGTATGGAATTTGTTCTCTTTCTATAAATAACTTTGCTTTTTATTTCAGTAGACAGTTAAGGGACTAATATTTGTTTTTTCTTTCTTTGTTTAAATCACGCTTTGTTAGGCTAAATCTAGAGTAGCCTTTCATTGAGTTCCATCCCACATACTGAGGTATGGCCCTTTACTAAATGCAACAAGTGATGGTTGTCCTTTCTGATTGCATAATTTGTGGTGGACCTTAAACAATTCCTGGTCTCTGCGACATCCAGGAACTAGTTAGCTTACCTGACTTATTGCTCACAATGTGCAGCACATCCTATAACTCATCAATAACTCATGAAAATAAATGCAGATTTCTGAAGTTATTCTTCTCCATAGTTTCTTCCTTTTGGGAATTCTGCCCTGCAACTTCTGGTGACCTCAGACTCCCTGAACTTCAGTTTTTATTTCAACTCAGTGGCACAGCTATGTTCTGCTTGGAAGTTATCTCCCATACCAATATGGACTGTCCCTCCCAGAACAGTCAGAAATAAAAGCACAAATGGAGTTACATGTATCCTTTGTCAAAATATTTAAAAGTTATAAATCAAGCTAAATGTTAAATAAGATATATTCTGTCTATTTAGCAAAACTGGCTAAATAGAAATCTGAAAGGCCAATTTCTAACTTGGAATCCTTAGGCTTCTTGAATTTACATTCTATCCTGCTATTTCTATCTACCCACATACTTTGAGCAACCCCTTGTGTAGGTCTGAGCTCTGCAAACAAGACTATGGTATGTACACCACCAGTCTTGTCTGCCCTCATGGATGGAAACGGACTGGTAGTAATATTGTTATAAATGAAAGTGAGACTTTCACATATTTGTTTTCATTGTATGTTAAGAATGGTTTCAATATTTTTACAAAAAGAGTGTTTTTATTTATTTCTCATGAAATTATAGGTATATGTACACCTATGGACATATATAATAAAGCTTCTCCACAAACGTTATTTTTATGAGAACTCTATTGAATCCATAACTGAAACTGCTTCATTTTCTCCCTTCAGCAGAAGCCCAATTAATAAACTTAGTAATCCAAAATGAACATTAACTGTTTGCATACATATAAGCATGTTTGTGTGGGTGTGTGTGTGTGTGTGAGAGAGAGAGAGAGAGAGAGAAAACAAATGGCCCTTTGTGAAAATTTTGTAAAACTTATGAAAAAATTGCTTGGTGGAAAAAAGTTAAATTTATATAGACCTCTTCTTGAGCCAAAATAAACAAATAAAAATATATAAATATCCAACCTTTGACTGCAATAGCTACTCATAAATGTTAGGTTTCTATTTCTCCACCCTCTTGGTTTCTCAAAAATCATATATATTAATGGTATTCTCCTAGAACAATTTCCCAATCTTTGTAGTCTAGTTTGTTAGTGACTCAAAAGGAAGATATTTCAAGCCTATTAGGAATTGGGGATGATGACAAAGAAATCTAAACTTGGTAGTAGATGGAGCCTCAAATCAAATTGTGTGTATAGACTTTTCCTTCTGTTCTGAGCTATTGTCATGCATAAGGATAGGTAGCATGAAAACCATATCATTAAATTCAGAGAATGAGGCCTTAATTGTTTAGCTTCCACTTGACATCTATGGAAATAGGAATTGGGTGAAAATGGAATGATGTGATACAGTCTCAGAATTCCCATTTCACCTTCCTCCTGGTTGACCTGGCCTGATATTTTAACATATCCTAAGTCTCGGGATAAATTTCAAGGGATTTTCTAGAGTGGTAACAAAACAGTGGTGTACATTTTTCTAAGAAACTCCCTACAGATGTCCCCCTTCCTGGTTTGGATTAACACTGGCCTTTTCCAAGGTACAAGATGAGCAACTTTGCTTTTTTTGCAGTTCTGTATGGCTTGATGACTCTCAATCTCTGACCCTCCACCCTCTCTGTGCTGATCAATGTCTGTGCTTCTTGAAGGTCAGGGCTTCTGCAGACTGCCTGGATTAAGGTCTCCATGTCAGAGCCTGTTATCTGCTGCAGAGCCCCTAATGCCATTAGCAAGAAAATGAAAGAAGCTTCCAAACAACCTTCAGATCGATGCTAACGTTATAACTTCTAACAGCTGCTGCTCAGCTTCTTTATTTGTTAAGACCTCCTCCTGTGTGGAACTTTCTTGACTCAAGTTTAATTCTGTCAATTTGACAAAGATGTTTGGAGCAGATGTTTTGTATCCAGGCCTGGGCAAAGTCTTGGAAAAGTGAAACACATAGGATAGGGTGAGTCTTTTCCCTCAAGGAAATAAGCATCCCATTGTAAAGAGAAATTGCCAAGCATTGGGTATGGTCAAGGTAATTTGGATAATAAAACGTAAATTGGGAAGGTGGTCTGAAGAGGGATATTTCTGCTGGCACTGCTGAAAGAAAGGATTTAAGGAAGTGCAGAGGGGAGGAAGTGTCTTCTATGTTGAAGTAACAGCCTATGGAACACAGGATTATTATTACTCAGGCCTATGATACAAATTACAGCAGTTTTCATTGCATCGAATTTCCAGCTCCTTTCTATCAAGACTAAGCACAGGAACAACATAAAATCTCCCCCGGAGCAACTCTATTTCTACTTGAAGGTGCTTCAATTTTTTGCAGTGAAGGGAGGAAGGAAAAACCGGTAAAAAGAAATCTCTAATGATTGTTTCCTTGGTTTTAAGAAAAACAGAGTTATGGAAATATGCTCCTCTTCCACATGGTTCCTGATATTCTAAAATGGAATCTCTCCTGCATTAATATATAAAATCCGTAGGCAGAGATCTTAGCAGTCAGGCAGCCCTTCTTCACACTGCCAGGAAAACAGTTCTGGAATCATGTCCGCCTAACCTCCTCTTGAGAGTCATGATTGATGCCTTCAAGGTCTGGGGACCATGAGAACACTTCTGGGAGAAAATCAAAGTGCTTAGTTGCTCATTCAAAACTCTCAACAATCTGGGCTATACTCTTGTTTCTCCAATCTCGATTTCCTTCCCTGTTCTATTAGTGACATACACATCTTCAAAATATCTTTTGTACATATTTATTTGCTCAACATTTCCCTACCTTGAAGGCTCTTTCTAAATGTCATTGTTTTATTTTAATTTTTTCTCTTTCTACCTATCCTTTGTATCATAGCACAGTTCAATCTAACCCTGCTCTACCAAGAGTTTGCTGGCAGCTCCCATGCACAGTGAACTCTAATTTTTCTGAAATTCTGCATTCTGGACTTTCTGAACCATTTATTTGGTACTTATCTAGTACCTTCTGGAATTTCTCATTTTGCAGCTTGACCTCGGATTTAATTGTCAGTGTATGAATATTCTTCTACTTGTGTTAACCTAGTTTTTCTTATTAGAACATAAATTTTTATGTATGGAGCATTTATTTTTATCTTATGTAAACATATTACTTTGTTCCATCAGTCTCTATTGAATTAATAATAGTCTAAGAAACTCACAGGCAAGCAAATCTTTTGCTAAAGTAAAGGATTTTCTTGGTAAACAAAAATGAATTTTATATTTCCTGCTTCTTTTAGATAACCTAGACTACTATGGATGTGATTTTTCTGGAATCTATGCAAGTTTTTTTTAATGTCTTATAGGACTATGCTCACCTGGTTTGCTTCCTACTCTTCTGCTCCGTGTTTCAAACTTCTGTTTTTTCCTCATTATCTCTATATCCTGGACCTCCACTATTCTTTAACTATACTAATTGCTAAGGTAATCGAAATGGGTCTCACGTCTTTAAGTATAATCCTTCCATGTTAATTTTCAGCTTCACATTTTGAAAACTGACTTCATCTATGAACTTTTGGAACTATATATCTGCAAATGGCTATTGAGTAAACATGTACAATTTAAAACATTCAAAATCGATTCTAATTCGATACCATTCCCATAACCTGCTTCTTTCACCCTTCCCAATCTCAGACCTGTTGTTGATATCAAAAGTACTGAAGTCATTTTAAAAAATTAAATGTTTTATCATGAGAAATATCAAACATATGGAAACAGAATAATAAAATGAACCACCTTGTAATCATCACCCAGCTTCAATGACTACCAAGGTTTTGTCCTTCTTATTTCATATATAACTTTTCCCATCCCCACCTGATTATTCTTATACTTTTATGTTTTTAGGTAAAATTGATGTACATTGAAAAGTAAAACTCATAAGTGTATAATTTTTAATGAATAGAAATCTGTGTAAACAACACTCCAATCAGATTAATAACATTTATCAATGCAGAAAGTTCCCTCATGTCCTTTCACAATCAATTCCTCTTTAAAAGAAGTTCCTCTTTTAATGAATGAATGTTTGGTAGAATTCTCCAGTGAAATGATGGAACTTGGATTTGTGTGTGTGTTTGTGTAAATATTTTGTTTAAAAATTCATTTTCTTTGATAAATAAAGAAAATTCAAATTTTCTACTGTATCTCATGTCAATTTTGGTGGGTTTTTTTAATATTTTTTAAAAGTTTTTTATATCATATAAATAATCATGTTTGTTGGCATAATATCATTTAAATATTTTTTAATTTTCATTTGATGTCTCTAAGATTTGTTAGTGGTAACTCTTTTTTTTTTTTTTTTAAAGATTTTATTTATTTATTTGATGGACAGAGATCACAAGTAGGAAGAGAGGCGGGCAGAGAGAGGGGAAGGGAAACAGGCTCCCCACTGAGCAGAGAGCTCCATCCCAGGACCCTGAGATCAGTACATGAGCTGAAGGCAGAGGCTTTAACACACTGAGCCACCCAGGTGCCCCAGCGATAACTCTTGATACTAGATACTTATCTTCTCTTTTTTTCTCCACATCAGTTTTGCCAGGAATTTATTGATTTTATTGATCCTTTCAAAAAATTGCTTTAGTTTTGCTAATTTTATCTATTTTTGATATTTTTTGCCCTTAGATTCCTATTTTTATCTTATTATTTTCTTTGTTATATTTATACTTTAAAATTAAGCTGGTTTTTATTTACTTCCTTTTCATATACTCCCTTAGTTATAAGTTTGAAATTTAGGTAATTGATTTTAAGTCTTTCTCATTTCTCCAACAGGAAAAATAGTTGCATTGTATAAATGTTGATCCATTATATTTTTATTACCATTCATTTTGAAAATAAAATTCTAATATTCCTTTTTATCTCTCTTTTCTTTTTTTTTCCCAGCTTTCTGATACTTACTGGAACTTGTTTTATTGCTCAATGCATGATGTATCTTGTTGAATATTTTGCATGACCTTGAAAAGAATGTTTACTCATTACTTGTCTGGTTTAGTGTTTTGTAAATATCAATTAGATTAATATCCATGATAGTGTTTAGATTCCATGTACCTTCACTAATATCTTGTCTAGTTCTATTATTTAATAAGAGATAAATGTTAAAATTTTCAGTTATAAGTATGGATTTTTAATTTCTCCCTATAATTCTTAGGTTTTGGTTTTTGTATTTTTTGCCTTTTAAGCATACCATTTTGCATTGAGTTTTTGCTTTTTAATTTTTTTATTTTTTAAAGATTTTATTTATTTATTTGACAGACAGAGATCACAAGTAGGCAGAGAGTCAGGCAGAGAAAGAGGAGGAATCAGGCTCCCTGCTGAGCAGAGAACCCAATATGGAGCTCCATCCCAGGACTCTGGGATCATGACCCGAGTTGAAGGCAGAGGCTTTAACCCACTGAGCCAACCAGGCGCCCCTTTGTGTTGAGTTTTAACTACCTCTTGGGATTACCCTATGGTGATTTTTTGACACTCTTTTCTTTCTTACCTCAGCATGTTTTCTTGACTTTTCATCAAATCCTATTAACTGTATTTTCAAAATAAATCAAGATTTTTACTTCATCAAACCATCTCTACTGTAGCTCAATTTATGTCATCATGCTCTTTCACCTTAGTTATTATAAGAATTTCCAAGGGTATTCATTTGTATCCATTGTTACTCCAAACATGTGTCTCCATTCTTAGTCTTCCAAACACAACAGCCAGATTTTTCTCAACTGCAAGTGAGATCACATCACTTCTCTATCTTCCTCTGTGCTCAGCATATGTCACACCAAATGTCCTGCTATGATACACAAAGCCAGTGTGGTCTGCTCCAGTTACCCTTTTGTTGTTCATCTTTATTACTTCTTTCTTATTTAATCTAAAGGGATCCTTGCTTCCTCTTTAACATATCAATTATGCTTCTATTTGTTATTTCTCAGCCTGGAGCACACCATGACTCTTGTGGATACTTTGGTTCTTCAGATTTTTACTAAAATGTCATCTTCTCGGGAGTTTTTCTCTGACAACCTTCTCTAAAATTGCCACTCCTCTTATTTAATTATCTCCCATCCTTTTTTTCTGGTTTTAATTTTCTCCTCAGCACTTAATAACTATTTAACGTGATACTTATTTTACTTACTTATTTATTATGGACCTTATTCCCTTTCTCCACCCCTGTTAGATTGAAAGCTTCATGAGAACAGAGGTTTTCATTGATTTTGGTTAATAATCTATCCTCAGTGCCTAGACTAATGTCTGACATTTTGCTAATGATACAACTTGAGGGCCAGATAATCTTCCCAGGCAAGGATACTTCTTTTGCACTTCTCAGTGGTCCTGATTTAATAATCTTTTAATCTTCCTTGATAAATGGTGAGCTAATCTTACCTTGAATACCTTTAAGTGAAGGTGATTTTGCTTCCTCCCAGGATACCTTGTTTCCAGAGCCCTAACTGTTCTAATAGTTATAAAGTTTTTCCTAATAATTAACCTAAATTCTCCCTCTGTTGAAACAGAAGCCCCATTAGCTCCTACTTTGTCCTTGTTGACTAATGAGAATAATTGGTCTCTGTCCTTTTTATAGACTCGCCCTTCTGTATTTGTGGATATCCGCTGTGCTTCCCCTCAGTCGTTGGTCAAGGAAGTGTGTCAGCAGGATGGCCACAGGGGGACCAGCCAGGCCCAGAGCAGGCATCAGCAGCTCATCCCCCCACAACAGAAATGAAAGAAAATTGTTTTAAATAGACAGTGAGATTATGTGTTAAAGGGGTCTCCTAACGTTTGATTCAGGTCTTGTATTGACAAATAGACAGTTTGAAAGACACTTAAGACTTCTGAACAACTACAGAGCTCACCTGATGCTTCATTTTTATAGACAATTAAGATTATAACAAAGCTTTTCTTAGATGCCCTTCTCCTTTCTTCAAAAAGTTACTTTCTTGGTGTTAATCTTTATAGATGCTTTTGTAACATTTCACACTGTATCTAGTCTCCTTGCTATAAGTAGGTTTTCTAAAGTATCCTGTGTTTACCAGAATTTTGTGAAATGTTCTCTATTTGAGTTAACCATTTTGCATTTTCTTAAATTTACTATTTACTTTTTGAGTCCATGTAAGAATGTAATTTCTGGAGCACCTGGGTGGTTCAGTTGGTGAAGCGTCTGCCCTCATCTCAGGTCATGATCTCAGGGTCCTGGGATGGAGCCCCGCATCTGGCCCCCTGCTCAGTGGGGAGTTTGCTTGTTTCTCTGCCTCTCCTCTATCTCATGTGTCTTCTCGCTCATTCTCTCTCTCAAATAAATAAATAAAATCTTTAAAAAAGAATATAATTTCTGAATCCAATTGCTTATAATTTTTCACCAAATTGCATCCTCATTTTCACCATGAAGTCATACATTTATTTATAAGTATAGCCAAAGATAATACAAAGAAAGCAAATTCACTCAACTATTCGAATCATCATAAAAAGAAAGGATAGTGTGCTGAATGGAAAGAACCCTGACTCAGCTGGGAGACCTGAGTTAATATTCCACCCCTTTCACTTAAAGCTATGTGGCCCTTGGGAAAATTCCTGTGAGTTCCTGAGCTCTAGTTGCTTCATGTTTAAATAAGGTTTTAGACCAGATTAACTCTAAGCTTCCTTTTGGTCCTTCTGTAAGGGAGAAGAAGTCAAAAAATTTTATTACCATAATGTTTAAGTTTATTAGCCATGCATTTAATGTTAATTAACAAGATCATTGGACAGCTATTATGGACGAGAGCTCACAGAAGTGCAGATTAGAAAGTATCCCATCAAAAAAATGTGGCTATGGGCACCTGCATGGCTCAGTTGGTTGAGTGCCATCTGCTGGTTTTGGCTCAGGTCATGATCTCATGGTTCATGAAATTGAGCCCCATGTCCGGCCCCGAGTTGAGCAGGGAGTCTGCTTAAGAACTTTTGCCTCTGCCACCCCCCGATGCATATGAGCATGCTCTCTCTTTCTGTCTCTCAAAACAAATAAATAAGTCTTGAAAAAACAAAACAAAACTGTGGGTAAAAGCAAATTCATAGTAACCTTTGTCCCTTCCAAGATGACAACAAGATAATTTTTATTGTGTATTAATGGGATATGTATTGAGAAAATTTTGGTATTTCTTTGGTGTTCTATGTTGCAATGTTTTGTCTTAAAGTAGCCAGCGAACAAGTAGCTCGTGTTTTATCTCAGGTCAAGATTTCCGGCCCTGTCAAATACGTGACGGGGGAAACTTCAGAGTTACAGCTGCTTATCAGTCAGGACTTGTCACCCAAGATTAACACCATTGACTAAGATGCAGCTGGTGACATGTTATAAAAACTTATGATGGTGCTCACAGTAAATCAAAAGTCACAGCTGGTCCACCTGTTTGAGTCCTGTTTTCTGTTGCTTCAACACTTGTCTACATCATTTTAGAGAAGGCCAAGCTGCCAGCCATGTCATCTCACCACATGACACAGAGTGAGGAAGTTAGGGATTAGATGTGAAGACAGATGAAAGTCTTCATACTCCACAAGGTAAAAGGCTCCCTGATAGCAACTGAGATGAAGGAGGATTTAAAAAGAGCAAGTGTGGGTAAGGAAGATGAAAAGTTTAGTTCTGCACATTTTGAATTTGAGATGCCTTTTAGACATCCATGTGGAAACACCTGGAAGGCAGTTAAATATTTGAGATGGGAGTTTAGGAGGGAGATCTGTAAGAAAATGCTTCCCAAGTGCTGTCTTCACCCAGTTCTGAAGTCCTGGAATTCTCAAATCTGCTTTGTAGGCACTTCATTAAGCCTCCACCCCAACTACCTCCCTTAGCAAGTTTTAATACTTCAGGGATACAACACATACTCTTCCAACCTTCCAACCCCAGACATGTAATACCCAGAGACTGTCCTCTTGTTCTTGGGCCTAGAGAATCATTCAAAATACCCAATCACTAGGAAGCTCAGGAAACCTAACTATTCCCATCATACTTGCTATAAATAAGCCTCCTCTAGCCTCAGCTTGCTGTTACCTTCTCCCTGTTGCAAGATCCTGTGTGGCTCCACATGGCAACCTTTTCTCATTTGGATCTGTAAAAGACAAATGGTTATACTTTTATCTATCCAAGGGTTTTTGTTTTGTTTCCCACCATCAAAAGAATCTCAAAATCTTATAAATTATGACTGAAACTGGAAATATAAGTGTGGAAATCTCTCATACCAAAAACTATATCTGGTACACTGTAGGAGATAATTGGAAAGCATTAACAGCTTCATCTTTAGTGTGGCAATGTTGCTATGATTCAGCCCTGGATAGCTGGACGGTTGATATCACTTGAATCTTCCATTTAAGAGGCATACCTTGGCCTCCTGAAATGCACACCAGCTTTTGGAGACCTCAAGGTGACTACCGACCTCATTGCTGTTTCATCCCTGCTGATTCTCCTGCCACAAGGGACATCGTGATGGGAAAATCATAGGATTTGCTAACATGACTGATAAGGATCAGAAGATCAAGCTGTAGATCTCAGTGTATTTAAAGAAATACCAACCAGGCTCTAGCAAAGGAAATCAATTCCAAAACATGTAGCAGATGGACCGATAACCACAGGTAGAGCCCCTTGGCAAAATATTAACTGACTTGACTTGGGTATATATAAAGGTCTGGTGTCTTTGAACAGAGGGTGATCAAAAGGAAAGTTCTGGAAGCAGCAAAGTTCCAGTAGCATATCCCATGAAAGGCTTAGACAAGGAGAAAAGAATTATGTTCCAGCGATCACCCCCTGCCACACACACACACACACACACACACACTCACACAATCTTTACTCCCACATACGTTATACTCTCACCAGTCTCCAGTTTTTACTTTCTTTCTCTAATTGAGAGATACAGAATAACTTCCAAAAGTTAGTCCCTTTCAGCCCAGTGAGCTGTTGACAACTAAGCTCCATAGGGATTACTATAAGGTGGCCTACTCGTCTTCATTATAACCCCCAAAACTGAATATAGTGAGGCTTCTATTTAGATTAATATATGGATCTGTTATTGATTAATTTACCCACTGGCTTTTTTGTTCATTTTCTTTTCTATGCTATTTCTGTAAGAATTTGTACTATCAGCTAATTGATGGACATATCATACCATTAGTAAATCTTCCTCTTTCCTCTAAGTTTATTCATATATTGTCAGTCATTTGACTTCTTCCATACTTCTTCCATGGCACTTCTTTGTCTATACTGGGATGATCTGACATTTATTGACTTGGAACTTAAATAGCAGAGAGATATTTCCTAGCCTTATGCAAGGAGAGAACCTAAGGAAAAGGCAACATAATATAGTCTTTGCCCATAGGGCATTCGCAGGCTAGGTTGGAAGTTAAGAATAAGGACTAAAATGGATTATGAGTGTCTGGGTGACTTGACAGGACTCTTAGACAATATATATTTGGGTTTCATCATCTTCCAATTTTTAGAACTGATGCTGGCTTTTGAGAAGTGGCTGTGTCCTACCTTTGGTCAGTGTATGATAAAAGATGATCATGTGCTGTAATTTCATTTAAATACTGAACCTCAGTGGAATCTCATATCACAAAATAGCTTCCTTGGTAGGGAGTCTTCCCATATACGCTCCCCTATCTCTGGGGTCTCCTAAGATGAGAAGCCCATGCAGAATGACATTTCCATTCTTGCTCATGCTCTTCTGGGGCCTTCTATGTTTTCTCCTATTTCCCTGCTTTTTCTTCACTTTGCCTTTCTTTTCTCTTTGTCTCTTTTGCCTTTGTTCTCTTTCTCTGAGGACCCTTCTGCCTGACTCTGATTTCCTTTGACTTTCAGAGTTTAATTTTCATTTTCTGAAACTCATTCATCCCCTAATAATTCATACATGAATATTGGGGCTGGGGCAGAAAAAAAAAATCCCATCAAGACTTGTTAAATAAAGAGGCTGTGTTGCCTCTCAATGTCCCCAACTTGCCTTCGAAAGTTGCATCCTTTGGCAGTCCTGTGACTAGGGGGAGATAACATTCAAGAAGGAAAATGAGCTATTTCCCATCAATACCACTCCTTCCCCTGCACTGGGATGTGATTGGGATAAAGGGATTAAATAGATCCATTTGACATTTCAGATGTTGATTCTCTAGGTTCACAGCAGTTGGACAGGGAAACCCAAAACACTTTATTTTAAATTCTGCCTCTACATTTCTGGTTTAATTTTTAGTCAAAGTATCAGATTGATCTCAGGATTTTAGGGATGCCATGATAAAACTCTCCTCAATGTATAACTGTGTTCTCTATTTAATCATCTATGGCTGGAACTTTTTAGGATAGGACACACTTTAATTCCTCAATTACAGAAGAGATTTGAGCAACTATACCTGGAGGAGCAAAGACACTGTCATGAATCTATAGTATAAAACCAATGTTTCATATTTAAAATCCTTTCCAAGAAAACTTTGAAAGATTAGGGATAAGAATTTCTGAGGAAGGTAAAAAGAGGGAAAATGGTTTTGGTGAAAAGAAGCTACAAATTTTGTAAAAGAAAGTCTTGTCCCACTTCACAAATTTGCCAAACACAGGTCTTGAAAACCACTATGTTCTTACATATTATGAAATTGGGATATGCTTTATAGAAAATTCAATCAAAAGTATTTTGTGGGCAATTACACACATATACATCCCCACATATTTTTTCATACATACACAACTATACAAAAGCATACACATACATATTTAGAAACATATGCACACATAGGAAAACAAACACTCAGATTTAGGATGAACTGTCAGAGGACTGGGCAGTTCTCATTAATCTTTATTTGGCAGGATTAGTGACAGGACTGTATTTCATCATAAACAAGTTTTTTTATTTTTTTGGAAAAAGAAATTATTATAAAACCCTTCAGTTCTTTAATCTCTTTCTTTATAACTTGCACCAATTATTTCTAGTTGACATTAAAAAAAAAAAACTCTTGTTTTTTCCTCCCATTAGATGTTCCTATTTAGACAATATGATCTAAGAGTTTTTTTCTGTCCAATACTTATCTTTTTATATTTCTGCATTCTGCTAATAGTTTGATGAGGTTGTTGGATATCTAGCTAAGACCTTTATCTCATTTTGTGCTTGATTTTACTACAATTTTCCATGTGATTCTCTCTACTGGTACATCTAATACGCACCACCATACTTATAGAATCCCTCCTGTGTAGTTCCTAGTACATACTTTCTGACTTCTCTGGCTTTCCCTCATCAAGCCTGTTCAGAACTTAGCCAAAGTCTCACGACAAACCTACTGGATATTAAAATATATTCCATCATTAAACAAATAAATATGAAGCAAATGAGTAAAGAATCCAACTCAAGAAGCTAAGAAGGGAAATGCCAAAAAAAAAGATAAAAAATCAGTTAAACAAACAAACAAAATTATTCAAATGGAATACAAGAAAACAATAACACTAAGGAAACTAAAAATCCTGTCTTGATAAGCAATCAAATGAAAGAGTGATGCTCAATATTGTATGTTATTGGGGAATTACAAATCAAGACAGTGAGATGATTACACATCCACTATAATGGCTAAAATCCATAACATTAACAACACCAAATGCTGGCTAAGAACTCTTATTCATTACTGGTGGGAATGCAAAATGATGTACCTCCTTTGGAAAACAGTTTGGTGGTTTCTTACAAAGACAAACATAGTCTTACCATATGACCCAACAGTTTCCCTATTTATTTACCTAAACAAACTGAAAACATGTCCACATAAAAACCTGGACATGAATTTTTATAGCAGCTTTACTAATAATTGCCCCAAATTTAGAACAACTAAGTTAGAATAAAATATTATTCAGTGATTTAAAAAAAAAAACTATCAAGCTACAAAAAGACATGAAGAAACTTTAAATGCATATTGCTAAGTTTAAAAAGCCAGTTTGAAAAGGCTACACACTGTACGATTCCAGCTATGTGACACTGAGGAAAAACAAATCTATAGAGAAAGTAAAAAAAAAAAATCACTGATGCCAGGGGTTTGAGGGTGGGATGAAGAGGGAGGGGATTGGGGGGGTGGAATTTTTCTGTATGACACTCTAATGATAGATATGACATTATAATAGTCATATGTATTGACATAATACATATTTGTTATATACACAATATTAAATATTGGTTAAAACCCATAAAGTTGTACAATAGAAGAGTGACTCTATGGACTTTACATAATAATATATAATATATCAATATTTACCCTTAATTATAATAATTAATAAATATTAATAATAGGGGAGATTGTATGGGAGCACAGGGAGAGCACTTTATTTTGTCTGCTTAATGTTTCTGTCAACCTACAATTGCTCTAAAATATAAAGTCTGTTAATTTTTAAAAATCCTGCTATGAAAAAATTATAATAAAAATATCTCTGTTAAGACTAAGAAAAATCATGCAAAAGTCATGAAGATAGTTTTAAATATTAAAATGAGACAACTGATGATATATAAATGACCAATTTTTAATCATTTTGTGTAACAACTTAGATGAAATAATTGCTTCCCCCAGATAAAAACAACTTAAGAAGGTATATAAAATTTAATAAATATAAATGTTTAGAGATATTTGCATCCAATCTAAATACTTTTTCTTCAAAAGACAACTTAGATAATTTTAAAAGTAAATTTTATCAATCTTGAAAGAGCAAATAATTGCTTTCTAAATACTCAACAGTTCAGAGATTTAAAATTAGGGAAATCCACAGGAGTTATTTTGAACTTTAATAATACTGTTATCAGAAATGGAAAGGTAAACAATCCAGTAAAAAAAAAATCAAAAATTTTACTTAAACAAAAGGCTCAATAAAGTAGAAATGGAATAGATTAAAATCAGGTAAAATGTATTGCCCTGAAACAAAACAAAAGATTATAAATATTAAAGTTTTACCTAAGTGAGATTTTTAAAGTGTTCTTATTAAACTCAGGAACAAGGGAAGAAACGTTTGCATCCAAATTCATAGATTTGTACATGCATTAGAAAAACAAACAAAAATGTATAAAGTTGGAAAGAAAGTATAGAAAATTATATGACTGCTAATTTATATGATTGCTTCATGAAAAGAAAATCGTCAGTCTAAATTTATCATTGAGTTTGGGTAGTGGTTTTTTGATGGATTACTAATTAAAATCTAATCTTTTCACAAGTTTTCAGTCCAAGAGCAAGAACTTTTGTAACTGTAAAATAAACAAATAAAACTTCAGGCTGAGAACATGAAGAGGTTCTGTTTTGGTAGAGTCTCCAGGTTTCTAACAAGTTAAAAAAAATGCAGAAACAAGCCAAACTGAATTTCTAGAAATAAAATTGCAAGTAAGTGTTGAGTGGAAAATAATAAGAGAATTCAACTGGGAGAACTTTAAGAGAAAGAAACTCTATGTGGAATGATGAAAAAGGAAGACCCAAACTCAAGAAGGAATACTCTAAGACAAATATGATTAAACATGAATATAAAAACAGAAAGTTTAGCCCACACCATAAAAATGAGGTATTCCTAGAGAATTTGAAGTCTCTGGTGAATTGTGGGTAATCATAACAACAGCTAACATCAAACCCAACCTACTTCCTGATTATATTAATACAACTAGGCCTAGCAGAAGAAAAGTTAGTTCATATCCAAGCATTAAAAATTATTGTTCAGTATCCATTGTCCTATACAATAGGTCTACTTAGCAACAAAAAATTAGGAGACATAGGAAAAAACCTCTCCAGTTTGATGAGACAAAGTAGTCACTAGAACAAGATTAAGAAATGACAGAGATTTTGAAATTATCAGACCGGAAATTTAAAATAGCTACTACATTAGTATGTTAAAGGCTCTGGTAGAAAAAATATACACTATAGCAATTCAGAGAGATAACTTCAGCAAAATAAATGGAAACTATAATGAATAAATTAAAATGGTAAATCATTAAAGAAATAGTAAAAAGTGAAGTATACCACTGATGAGCTTATTGGCATATTAAATCAAATTAAAAATGATTCAGTGAACTTGAAAATAGATCAATAGAAATTATAAAGATTCAGATGTAGTAAAAATTAAAAATTATTTTTAGAAAGAACAGAACATTGAAGAGCTGTTGGCCAATATTAACCAATCTAAATTACATATAATTGGAATTCACTCAAAGAACAAAGAGAGCAGAAAGAAAATTTTGAAGAAAAGATGGCTAAAATTTTTCCAAAATTAATGACAGACATAAAATTACAGATCCAGGAAGCTCAGAGAACAGCAAGCAGGATAAATGCTAGAAAAGAAAAATACTCAAACTGCTAGATGTATTATATTCAAACCACTGGAAACTAAAAAGAGAGAATCCTGATGGCTCCTGATTGAAAAACAAACAAATAGCAAACAACAAAATAGATTACCTGAGAGAAACAAGGATAAAAATAACAGATTTCTCATCAGAAACCACGCAAGTGAGAAGACAAGGGACTGGCATATTTAAATGGAAAAAGAAAAATATGTTTTCTGTACCCCAAATTCTGTACCTAAGGAAAATGTCCCTCAAAAGTGAAAAAGAAATAAATGTTCCTTGAAGAGAGGGCCCTGAGTCAGTGGCCATTAGGCCTACACTATGAAAGATACTCACTGAATTCTCTCAGTCAGATGAAATGTGTCATGGGTCTCCTGGGTGGCACAATCAGTTAATTGGTTGATTCTTGATTTCTGCCCAGGTCATGATCTCAGGGTTGCAAGATCCAGTCCTGTGTGTGGGACACCGCCCAGCACGGTGTCTGCTTAAGACTCTCTCTCCCTCTCCCTCCTGGGTGGCACAGTCAGTTAATTGGTTGATTCTTGATTTCTGCTCAAGTCATGATCTCAGGGTTGCAAGATCCAGTCCCATGTGTGGGACACCACCCAGCATGGTGTCTGCTTAAGACTCTCTCTCCCTCTCCCTCTGCCCCTCCCTGCTCTCATGGTCTCACACTCTTGCTCTCTAAAGTAAGTAAATATTAAAAGAAGAAGGAGAGGAAGAAGGAGGAAGCAGAGGGAGGAGGAGGAGGAGGAGAAGGAGGAGGAAGAGAATAAACATGTCACATGTTAGAAACTCGTATCCAAATAAAGAAATGAAGATGTCAACATGGCATCAAGAAAGATAGAGTAAGGCATTTCTGTTATTTATATTGTTTTTCCAAACTGAGCATGTAATAAAAAAAGATTAAGTTTACTGTGTGTTTACAGGATACTTTAAAATCATATGAATGATGTGAGTGTTGGGAAGGAGGAATTGGGATATAAGGTTACAAGTTCTTTTACATAACATGTGAAGCAATTTGCTATTAATTGAAAGTAGACTCAGATAATTTTAAAATGTATATTTTAGGGGCGCCTGGGTGGCTCAGTGGGTTAAAGTCTCTGCCTTCGGCTCAGGTCATGATCTCACGGTCCTGGGATCGAGCCCCACGTTGGGCTCTCTGCTCAGCAGGGAGCCTGCTTCCCCCTCTCTCTCTGCTTGCCTCTCTGCCTATTTGTGATCTCTCCGTCTGTCAAATAAATAAATAACGTCTTTTAAAAAAAATGTATATTTTAAACCCTACTATGACCACTAAAAATCTTTGAAATAAGATTTATAACTAATATACCAATAAAGGAGATAAAAGAATAATTGTTTAAAGAATTTTAATTAAACCCAGAGGAAATGTAATAACTATTAAGAAAAACAAAAGCCAGAAAGCAGCAAAAATGGCAAATGTTAATTCAACCATTTAACACTTTCTATATATTTTAAACACACTTGTCACAAAACAGGATTTCAGACTAGATAAAAAAGAAAGATTCAACAATATTTTGTCCATAAGATGTCAATGTTGAATAGAAATACATTTACAATGTAAAAGATGGTGATAGGTATAATAATTGATTTCACACAAAATAAACTTCAGAACAGGGAATATTATCAAAGAGATCAAGTCTAATATTCTATAATAAGAATGAGGTGCATTTTCCAAAGACATATAATCATTCTATAATCAGTTTTGTTTCAAACTAAATGAAACAAACAAACAAAAAAGACAAATTTGAAAAGAAACATAAGAAATTTACAATTTTCATTTGAGGCTCTAAAACTTTCTTGGTAATTCATAGAACAGTAGGTAGAAAATCAGGAAGGACCAGAACAAAACGACATACCAAATTAAGTTAACTGACATTTATAGAATACTCACAAAAGTAAAATACACATTCATTTAGACTGCAGATAGAACACTGACCAGGAAAGACCATATTTTCTACCATAAAACAACCCTTAACAAATTTAGAAGAAAACAAATCAAACAGAATGAAAAAACAGAAATAATTCAAAATATGTTCCTTTACCCTAACATAACTAAACTAAAAAAAAATAATGAATAAATTTATGAATAAATTAATAAATTGACAAATGTTTGGAAATTAACAGGAGGTCTGTAAGTAATCTAAAAGTCAAAGACTGAAGGGAATTAAAAAAAATACTTTGACTCAAATTAAAATAAAAATACAGCCTATCAAAATTTGTGGGCTGCAATAAAGTAGTTCCAAAAGGAATATTTATAATATTAAATGCTTGTATTAGAAAAGACTGAAGATCTCAAATCAGTAACCCAAGCTTCTACGTTAAGAAATTAAAGAAGAGCAAAACAAATTCAAACCAAGAAAATGGAAGAAAATAATAATGATTGGAGTGAAGATAAATAAAATCGAGAAGAACAACAGAGAAAAGCAAAATGACCAAAACACTTTTTAAGAGATTAGCAACATGTATTTTTTTTTAAGATTGATAACTAACAAAAAAAAAAAAAGATACAAATTACCAGTATTAGGAATGAAAGAGGTGATCCCATAAACATTAAAATAAGAAAATATGAGTGACATTATAACACATGAATACATGAGTTCCTTAAGTGGCATAAACTATCAGTACAAAAGAATTAGAAAACCAGAGTAGTTCTGTGTTTATTAAAGAAATTGAATTTGTAGTTAAAACTTTGCAAAAAAGATAACTCCAAGCCCAGATGATTTTAACAGTAAATTCTTCTAGATATATTTTTAAAATATTTTATTTTTTAACCTGAGAATGAGAGAGCAAGAGAACACAAGCAGGGTGAGCAGCAGAGGGAGAGGGAGAAGCAGTCTCCCACCTCCATCCCATGCAGGGTCTCCATCCCAGGACCTTGAGATCATGACATGAGCTGAAGGCAGATGCTTAACCAACTGAGTCAGCCAGGTGCCCCAATTCTTCTAGATATTTAAAGGAGTAATAAAATATATTTGGCATATAATCTTCCAGATAATCCAAAGAGAACACTTCCCAACTTAAATTTTCAGGCTATTAATAGCTTACACTTAAAATTAGACCAAGAAATTACAAAAAGAGGAATACAAAGCATGTCCATCATAAACATTGACTCAAAATTGTCAATAAAATATTTGCAAATAAAATCTATCATAATATAATACGGATTAATATTATGATCCAGCAAGTTTCATCCCAGGAATGCATAGTTCCTTTAATATTTGAAAAACAGTCAGTTTGGTTTATCACACAAATAAATTAAGTAAGAAAAAAATATGATTCCAGTAAGTGCAGAAAAAAATTTAATAAAATTCAGCATCCATTTATGATTTAAAACGGGGTGGGATTATGGACATTGGGGAGGGTATGTGCTTTGGTGAGTGCTGTGAAGTGTGTAAACCTGGTGATTCACAGACCTGTACCCCTGGGGATAAAAATAAATGTTTATAAAAAATAAAAAATTAAAAAAAAATCCTAAAGGATCTACATGATATAATAACAGGAACCACATCATGGCATAATTAAGTGATATAAGTAAGTTTGCCTAATACAAGGTCAATAACAAAAAGCCAAAGATTTTCCTATATGGGAGTAAAGAATATTTGGAATTTGAAATTAAAATAATTGCAGTACGGTACCATTTCCCTAAAAGAAGCATTTATATATAAATCTAACAAAGTATATGCAGGCTAAAAATGCTGAAAAGTACAAAACTTTATTGAAAAAGTTAAAGACGATCTAAGTAAGTGGAAAAATTTATTATGTTCATTGATTGGAAGATACTGGGAAGATGCTGGTTCTCTTAACTTTGTTCTAAATACCATCAAAATTATTTTTTGTATTTATGTAGAAAGGCAAAGAAATACCTAGAATAGTAAAAAAATAATTCAGAAAAAGAAAAAGTTAGAGGACCCACATTACATGATTTCAAGACACAATTATTAAGACATTCTGTTTTTGTTGAAAGGGTAGACAAAAATCAATGGAATAGAATAGAAAACCATAAAAGACCATTCTTTGACAAAGGTTCAAAGGTATTTTAATGGATAAAATATAATCCTTTCAATAAATGATGTTGTTAGCAATTGAACATTCACAGAAAAGAGGAATGTATCTCACACATACCTGACACAACACATGAAACAATTCCAACAGATCAGAGACATAAATATAAATTGTATAACACTAATAATTTTAGATGAAAACAGAATTTATGTAACCTTGGGTTTAGTGATGATTTTATTCATATGACACCATGGCATCTAAAGATGTTGCTTTAGAAAGACATTGTTAAAGGAATGAAAAAGCAAGTCAAAGATTGGCAGAATACACTTTTAAAGCCATATGTGCTTACATCAAGAACATATAAAGGGCATATCAAGAACTTATAAAGAACTGTTGAAAATAAAAAAGTGAGAATATAAATAATTCAATAAAAAATTGGGCAAAAGATCTGACCAGACATCTCACCAAAGAAGATAAACATATGGCAAAGACATTTATTAAAAGATGCTCAACATCATTAGCCATCAAAGAAACATAATTTACGATCACAAGGAGATAATACTACACCTTTAGAGTAATTGTAATAATATAAAAAATACAGATACACCAACTGCTTGAGCAATAAAAAATCTCATTCAATTGCTGGTGACAGTTTGGTAGTTAAATGTACATTTATCATGTGACCCAATAATCACATTCCTAGATATTTACTGAAGTGAATTGAAAGCTTATGTTCATGCAAAACCCTGTATGTTAATGTGTATAACAACTTTATTCATAATTACCAAAACCTGGAAACAATCCAGATGTCCTTCAACAGATTAAGATTTAAACAAATGTTGTTACATCCATAAAATTGAATACAACTCAGCAATTAAACAGGACAAACTATTGATTTATGTAACAATGTAGATGAATCTTAAATGTTTTGTTAGGTGAGACGGGACTAACCCATAGAATCTATATTTCATGATTCAATTTAAATGACATTCTGGAAAAAATGTAAAACTTTAGGACCAGAAATTAGATAAGTTGTTGCTAGTGGTTGGTAGAGGGGAGACTTTTTTTTTTTTTTTTTAAAGAATTGTATATGACATTTTAAGGTGATGGATTGTTTTTAAAAAATATAGCCACCACTGTGGTGGCAGATATATGAGTCTGAACATTTGTCAAAATCCATAGAACTGTACATATCAAAAACTGAACTTCATAAAAATTGAAAAAAATTATCTAGGTTATCCAGTGATCCTACGATGAAATGTAGACTGTGACAAATGAATGTAGCCATATTATAAATGTACAGCAGAACATAATTGAAAGGGGTAGGTGAACTGACCTAAGTAACTTCGAAAAACATATTATACCTAAATACTATAAGGCTGAAAAGAAAAACTCTTTACAAATACTGTATTTTAGTTGGTAACTGTTTCTCACAGAAGTATGGGAGCACGACTTAGCAATTCTTAAACTACTTTACATAGATACTATGGTTGAACAAATAACTAAAGTGTAGCTAATGAGGGCCAACTTTCTCACTGACAGAGTAAGAAGCTACATATAGGCAAGGAAGAAGACTAAAATCAGCTCTGATCCTCTGAATTAGCTGGGATATATTATGTGTGTGTGTGTGTGTGTAAGTCTATGCATCACATACATGCATGCATATATACACAGACACAGATAGATAACTGTATATACAGATACATTCTGAAATAAGCATTGATAAGTGTCTATACATTCGTGTGTGTATGTGTGTGTGTGTATGTGTGTGTGTGTGTGTATTCCACCACCCCCACCACCCCCACGCAGCAGTAGCAAGCACATTTAGCACTCCTTTTTATTATTTTTATAAGATTATTTATTTGAGAGAGAGAGAGAGAATGACAGAGAGAGAGAGGTCAGAGGGAGAAACAGACTCTCTGCTGAGCAAGAAGCTTGATGAGGGACTCAATCCCAGGACTCCAGGATCATGACCGTAGTGAAAGGCAGTTGCTTGACCAGCTGAGCCACCCAGGCGCCCATTAGCACTCCTTTTTAAACAAAGTTCTCTGTAAAGGAATCCAGGATTCCTTGGAGAAATGACTGACTCCACGTCTAGACTATGGAAAATACAGATGTGCCTGGAGTATTCTGAAACTCCAGAAGGTAAAAAGGTAACAGGGGAAGAAGGATGGAGGCATATCAAAAGGACACAGGAGCGAACCTGAAAGAGCTGATGAAGGTCAAAGCAGAAACCATTTGAACAATGGTAACAACAGAATTGTATATAACCTGAAGTATGAATTAAAGTATGAGTAGGGATGCCTGGGTGGTCAGTTGGTTAAGCGTCTGCCTTTGGCTCAGGTCATGACCTCACAGTCCTGAGATGGAGCCCCAAATTGGGCTTCTCGCTCAGAGAGGAGCCTGCTTCTCCCCCTGCCTGCTGCTAACCCCCGGCTTGTGCTTTCTCTTACAAATACATAAAATCTTAAATTAATAAAGAAATAAAGTATGAGTAAATACTAACATATAATATGTAATCATATATAATATGTATATATAAATACATTATTTTATTTAAAAATTTAAATTTAAAATGTAATTTAAATTAAGTTTAAATTAAAGTTAAATTTAAATTTAAATAAAGTTTTAAATTTAAATTAAAAAACAAAAACAAACAAACAAACAAAAAGAACACCCCAGGCTCAGATGGCTTCACCAGTACATTCTATTAAACATTTATTTAAGAAAGAATAACACTAATCCTCTATAATACAGATATTAGGCCCACTTCTTAATCTAATTTATGGGGCCAGAACAATCTTCTTCTTTTTTTAATTTTAAAAGAGTTTATTTACATATTTATTTGAGAGAGTGTGAGAGAGCATGAGCAAGTGAGAGGGGTGGAGACAGAGAGAGGCAGACTCCTTGCTCAGCAGGAAGCCAAATGCAGAGCTTGGAGTTCAAACCAGGACCTCTGAGATCACAACCTGAGCCAGAGGCAGACCCTTCACTTTTTGAGCTACCCAGGTGCCCTGAGGGCCAGAGAATCTTTTTTTTTTTTTAAAGATTTTATTTATTTATTTGACAGACGACAGACAGAGATTACAAGTAGGCAGAGAGGCAGGCAGAGAGAGAGAAGGAGGAAGCAGGCTCCCTGCTGAGCAGAGAGCCCGATGCGGGGCTCGATCCCAGGACCCTGGGATCATGACCTGAGCCGAAGGCAGAGGCTTTAACCCACTGAGCCACCCAGGCGCCCCAAGAGAATCTTGATAACAACTGACAAAGACATGACAGGAGGAAAGGAAATCACTGACTATATCATTCATATAAGCCATAGATGCAAAATTTCTACACAATTTTTTGAATTTAACTGCAAGAATGTATAGAAAGGTCAATTCACTTTAAGTGAGGTTATGCTAGGGAGGCAATGATAGTATCATATTTGAAAATCCAGGGGCACCTCGGTTGGTCATTTGGTTGGGTGTCTGCCTTCGGCTCGGGTCATGATCCCAGGTTCCTGGGATTGAGTCCCAAGTTGGGATCCTTACTCAGCAGGGAACCTGTTTCTCCCTCTGCCTGCCACGCCCCATGCTTGTGATCTCTCTGTGTCTGTCAAATAAATAAATAAAACTAAAAAAAGAAAAAGAAAATCCATGGCATTTACCTTTATAAGTAAAAAATAAATGAACATTTAAGAGATGGGGAAAAAAAGATAATTTAACATTTACTAATTTAAAAAAAAAAAAAACCTCTAAGCAAACAGGCACAGAAAAAATTTCCATAATTCAATAAAAGATATATACTATACTTTATAGAAAACATCGTAATTCATGGTGAAATGACTTATTCTTAAAATTAGGAATAGGACACGTTTTCTGTTATTGCAACATATTCAATATTGTAAAACAGTTCCTAGCTAGAGTGGTAAAACAAAACAAAGAAAATGAGTGAAACTTGAAAGGAAAAATAAAAGTTATTGTAAGCAAAAGGAAAAAATACATTATTGGATGCATACATATAGGGAGTAGAACGGACAAGTCTTTTTTTTTTTTTTTTTAAGATTTTATTTATTTATCTGTCAGAGAGAGAGAGAGCGCGCACAAGTTGAGGGAGTAGCAGGCAGAGGGAGAAGCAAGCTCCCTGCTGAGCAAGGAGCCCCTGTGGCGACCCAGTCCCAAGACCCTGAGATTATGACCTGAGCTGAAGGCAGACGCTTAACTGACTGAGCCAGCCAGGTGTCCATGTAAAAATCATTCTTGGAGAATTCCTAAGAGGAACAAGGGAAATAAAATATCACCATTTGAGCACCACAGTAACAACTGCTGCAGGGAAAATCCTTTGGTAAATTTAATGGGTGAAATTTTAAGGAAGAACAGGAGAATCGTGTATCTACAAATATCTCCACAAACATATTTATTATTTTATGGGGTGGTTTTAACAAATGTCCACAGATTATTTGATACTCCTCCCTTTAGGAAGTGGAGTTTAATTATCTTTCTTTTCTATTCTTTTCAAAAGAATTTGTATTCTTTCCCTGTGTCTCCCTACTCTGAGTTTTTTGTTAATAAACCATCTTAGTCTGATCTTTCTTTATAGGAAGATTTGTATATGCTGATTATTTTCAGTGGTTACAGGATAGTTGTTTCCTTTTTCTTTTTTTTTTTCAGTCTGTTTTGATTTCTTTTTCCTGAAAATGGGTCCATCTTCAAGTTTATAAACAAAGAACTATTCATTATACTCTGTTATATTCTGTTATTCACCTTTTAATCCTACCATTCACTTAAAAGATGAATATTATTTATTATATTTATTACTCATAATAATATTATTATTACTATTTGCTCTTTTTTCTTGATCAGTGCCATCAGACATTTCTGGTTTGTTGTTTTTTTTTTTTTTTTTTTTTTTTTTTTTTTTTTTTTTTTTCTTTCTTTTTCTTTTTTTTCTGGTTTGTTGTCTTTTAAACACACACACACACACACATGCACACGCACACACACGCACAGAGGTATATAGTTTTTTGGGCCCTCCCTACTGCAGCATTATTTCCCATTTAATTAACTTCTAAGATAAAAATGACATCTTTCTACTCTCTTTTGAGATTTTCCTTTTAACATGTATGCTTGTCTTACCATTTTAGCCTTTCTTCCTTTCAACATAAGCATTTAAGGCTGCACATTTCCATATAAGCCCTAATTTGTATTAATAATTATATCCCACAATTTTAGGATATGAATAAGCTATAAACATTTTCCAGTCTCCATTATTATTCCATTTTTTTAAACCTGTGGGTTATTTTAAGTATGTTTCTTAATCTCTAAGTGTATGTCATTTTTCTGTTTATTTTTTTTTGTTATTGATTTCCACATCAATTGCATTTGGCAATGAATGCAATTTTTATTATATCAATCATTCTAAATTTGTTGAAACTTGCTTCACAGCCAAGAATATGGCTAATGTTTATAAAAGTTCCATATATACTTGAGAAGTACATGTTTTCTGTGGTTGCTGCGTGTGCTGATCTATATATACCCATTAGATCAATCTTGCCAAACTGTAGTCCAAATACTCTATACTTTTTGACTTATCTATTAATTACTGAGAATGTTCTGTTAAATTTTCCTATCATTATGGAAGACTTTATTCTACTAGCATGTTTTTTTTTTAGAATGTTTTCTCCTTTTATTTTTTTTATAATTTTTTATTTTTTATAAACATATATTTTTATCCCCAGGGGTACAGGTCTGTGAATCACCAGGTTTACACACTTCACAGCACTCACCAAAGCACATACCCTCCCCAATGTCCATAATCCCACCCCCTTCTCCCAAACCCCCTCCCCCCAGCAACCCTCAGTTTGTTTTGTGAGATTAAGAGTCACTTATAGTTTGTCTCCCTCCCAATCTACTAGCATGTTTTTACTCTTAGTTTCTACATTAATAAATGTTTATAATTTTTTTCCTTCCCTCATGAATTGACGGTATTTCCATTATGTATGAATCCTTTTACCTCTTTGCCTATACATGGATACTGTCAGATATTAAAACTGATACACCGTATTTTCCTCCTTTAACTTTCTCTTTCCCCTTATAATTTGTGAGTGCCTGTTTTACATATAAATAGAATTTCATTTCATTTGAATAAATACAAATAGACTAAATGTTTGAATTGAAATAAAAAACATATATTTACTTTTGTTTCCTGTTTATCTTATAATTTCTATATTATTCTATATATTCTATATTCTATATAGAATATATATTCTATATTATTCTCTCTATATATTATTCTCTTGTGAGTATGTATTTTTAAATACTGATCATTTTGCTCCAAATTTTCAGAAACTATGTGCTATGGTTATATTCTTGATATATTTCTCATGGAAAATTAGAAGTTCTTTAGGTCAGAGTCTAAAACTTACAAACACTAGTATCTTCTTTCTTAGAAATACAAGAACTTTAGCACATTGCATCTCATATCATTGTACTCTCAACACATACAGGTCTAAGTATTATGCTTAAATGTAACAGATTTTATTCTGCATAGCATTATAATTATTTTTCACTTGGCCAGTATTTATTTATATACCCATATATTTACACTTTTTATTTTATTCTTATACTGTTTTCTTTTTGTTGTTTAAAACCCCTGAAAAGATAATTGTCTATTTAAAACAGACATAATAACAACATATTGTGCATTTATAACTTATGCAAATATAAAAGATATAACAGCACTACCATAAAGGCTAATGAAGAAATAGAAGTATATTACTGTAAGGTTTGGACACTGTATGTGAAATGTTATCATTATCCCTTGAAGGTAAATTTTAATAAGTTAAATTGTAATCTATAGCTCCAAAAGCAAATATTAAAAGAATACATCAAAAAGTTATACTTAATAAATAAAGAAAAGAGGTAAGGTGGAATCATAAATAATTCTTATGTAATTCAAAATAATGCATAAAAAGGAGAAATACTGAAAACAAGACAGATGAGGCAAACAGAAATCCAATAACAAGATTATAGATTTGAATTTAACTATATCATCATAATAATATTCAATACAAATGGTCTAAACACCCTAATGCAAACATAGTTGACCACATGGTGTTAAAAACAAAACCCAAATATGCTGTTTGCAAGGAATCTATTTTATTTTTTAAAATATATTTTATTTATTTATTTGAGAGAAAGCAAGTACTTGAGAGAGAGCATAAGCAGTGGGGAGGGGCACAGGGGAAGAGCAGGGACTCCCACTCAGGGCTCAATCCCAGGACCCTGGATGATGACCTGAAAGGAAGGCAGATTTTTAACCCAATGAGCCACCTAGGGGCTCTGCAAACAACCTATTTCAGTAAAAAAAACCAAGAGATTACAAGCAAAAAGATGGTAAAGGATATACCTCATGCTAATGTGAATTTTTTAAACACGAAAGCTACTATCATAATAGTAGTAGATAAACTTATTTCAGGGTAAAAATATCACCAAGAACAAAGAGATTCATTTCACAATAATAAAATGGTCAGTTCAACAACAGAACCCAACAATCATAAACGCTTATGAGCCTAGGGAAAGAGCCTCAAAATATGTGTAAAAAACAGAACATCAAGGACATAAACAAATTAGCAAATTCATAATTATCATAAAAATTTCAGCACCCATCTCTCAATAACTGAATGAACAATCGATAGAAAACTAGTATTAATACGGAAGATCTGAATAGTATTATCAATTGCTTCAATATAATTGATACTTATAGAATATTCACTAAAAAAAGGAGAATAGATGTCCTTTTCAAGCACACACAGAACATTTTTCAAAATAGATTGTTTGGGGCACAAAAACTTTTTTGATAAAGTTAAAGATTGAGTAAATTCAAAATGACACAAATCATACAATTTATGTTGTATAAAAAATGGAATTAAATTTGAAGTTAATAAAAGAAATGTCTAGAAAATGTGTAAATATTTAGAAAATAAGCATTCTAATATTATAAAATATTTTAAACTGAGTGAAAACATAAAATGTTTAAATTCAGCTAAAGCAGTACTTAGAGGAAAATATATGTTACTGAATGCATTTATTAAAAAATAAATAAATTCTTAAATCAATGACCTCAGCTTCTGTCTGAAGAAAATTGAAACAGAATAGTAAATTCAAGCTGAAAAAATATAAGAGGAGAAAATAAAAATAATAAATATCAGAGCTTAATTCAATGAAATGGAAAACAAAAGAGAAAGGAAAAACATAATCAAAAGCTGGTTCTTAAATGACATATTTAGCCAAGTTAATAACTACAAAAGAAAAGGCAAATTAATATCAGAAATGAGAGAAGAAATACCAGTAATTTTATGTCAACAAATTCTACAATTTAGGATAAATGGACAAATTTCTTATAAAACATGAACCGCAAAATGTTACTAAAGAAGAAACATTATAAGAATATATTTAGGCCAAAGTGGCTTTAGTGTGAATTATACCAAATTCTTAACTAACCAATAAAGCAAATTCTACACAAATTTTTCCAAATGAGTATAAGGGAGTTTCCTCAACCTGATAGAACGCATCTATGAAAATTTTACATCTAACTTCATACCTGATGAAAGACTGACTGCGGTTCACTTAAGAAAAGCAACAAGGCGGGGCACCTGGGTGGCTCAGTGGGTTAAAGCCTCTGCCTTCAGCTCAGGTCATGATCCCAGGGTACTGACATCGAGCTCCACATCAGACTCTCTGCTTAGCAGGGAGCCTGTTTCCCTTCCTCTCTCTCTCTGCCTGCCTCTCTGCCTACTTGTGATCTCTGTCTGTCAAATAAATAAATAAAATCTTAAAAAAAAAAAAGCAACAAGGCAAGTGTGTCCACTTTTATCACTTTTATTCAGTGCAATACTGAAGATTTTAGCCAGCACATTTGGTAATTGAAATCCAAATTGAAAAAGAAGAAAACCTTGATTTGCAAATGTCACAATCACCTGTTTAGAAAATTGTGTGGAATCTACAAAAAGCCAGTAAGAAGTATGTTTAAGAAATTAGTGGTACACAAGATCGCTACAAAAATCAACCATATTTCTGTATACTAGCAATGCACAATCAAAAATTAAATAAAAAGTACCATTTACAATGACATTACATATGAAATAATCATAAATGTGACAGAGAATTTCCCAAACCCAAACATTGAAAACTATAAGACATTTCTGAGGGAAACTTAAAAAGATCCACCTGAATGGAAAGTTACACTCTTTTCTTGGGTCAGAGGACTCAACACTGAGATGTCAATTCTTCCCAAACTAACTATTCAACGAAATATCAATTAAAGCCTCTTAATTTGCGTCTTCTGGCCATGGAATGGGGGCAAAGCCATGTGAAATTCCCCAAACAACAGGAGGGAGGGTGAAAAGAAGCAAATCTATAAGGCAACACACAGATGTGAGTCAGAACAGTGTTTGTAAAAGGCTTCTAGGTGCATATACAGGATTTATACTGCAAGAGGAAAACTTATCAAGTGTTCTCAGGTACAAATATTGAAAAGCTTCCTAAAAGGTTAACCCCTTTTCTAGATGTCAAGATGTTCTTTTCAAGATTCAGCTCAAAAGTAAATTGCCTATGAATGGGGAAAAAGAGGAGCACAGTGTGACAGAAAACCTTCAAGCATTTTTTTTTTTTTTGTCTCTTCAATGCAGCATATACATAAGTAGAAGCACTTAGACTTCTCCGTAAAGCCATGCTTATATTACGCCCACTTCTGCCTTCAGCTGTGATTTACTCTGAATCTTGCCTCACTTGCTGTAAAATGCTCTGTCAGTAACACCTCAGTGAGATCTCCTTAAAGTAAAGCATTCTTGCACCTAGGCTGTTGCTCTGAAAGCTGCCATCTGGTCTAATTCAACTCTATTTTGAGCTCTTGAATCACATGACTTAAATCCACATAAGTGTTGATTGTACATGATTGCCTTTATTGATTCCTGCTTGGGCTAAACTTATTCTCCATCCAACTTTAGCAAGAATTTTCAAATTTCTTTGCTCATTCTCTTCCTCTTGGGTTTCATATCGAATCTTTTCCTCTTCTTCTCTAATTCTGTGTCTACAAAGATATTGAGGAATGGGGTCACGTGGTGATCACCCTGGAAACCTGGTTTCCTCAAACTCTAACATGTCAAAGAACATCTCTCATTGCCCCACCCCTTCTGAGATCCCCCCTTCTGAGATTAACTACCTAACAACTCCCTCATTGCTATCCTATGTCTTAGGATTTCAATTAATGAAATTGGCTTTTTGAAAATTTCTGTCAGACATACACAACCTGTCCATTTTTCCTTCATGCTTTTCATGTTTGCTTTCCTCTTGCCATTCATTTTGCTGCCTTCTTCTCAGTACGTGTTAGCTTCCTACTATAGTTGGATATTTTTATAGCCAGCCTTCTAACTAGTCTCTGGATCAATTCTAATGACACTGATTAGAAACTCCTGGGTGAGCCCAAGGTATCTAATTTTATGAAAAAGTCTTCAGTGATCATGAATTACAGTCAATAATACCATTATTCCTTTCTGGTATTTTTAAAATGTTGAATAATTATTTCTTTTGTGATCTCCTTATTAAGGGAGAGAGATTCTGAAAGAGTGAAATTGTCCTTATTCTTTTATTCTTTAGCATGTCACATATGGGAGATGTTCAATAAAGGTAGCCGAAACAGATCAAGATAATTTAGGGTCCCCTTACCTCAGCACAACCGCTCATGATGCTCCTGCCCCTTCAGCTTCCAGCTACTGAATTGTTCATTCAAGGTCCCCTTCAGAGCCTACTTTCTCATTGCGTTTATCTCTTATTCATGCTCTTTTTAGCCATGTTCCTGCATTGTACATCATCTATGCCAAGCACTCCAGAACTCAACTTAGAAAAATTCTTCATAAATTAGTCATTTTTTTCAAACTAACTTGGAAGGGTTATAATGTATTCTTCTTCAGTTTTTACAAAGGACTCTAAAATTAGCCTGAACATTCAAACAGTGCTTGATAAATATTTGTTGCTTGCTTTCTCGATGCATACAGCGAGGACTTGCATTTAATTCAATATAATGATCATTTTACTGAATACTAGATATATATGCAAAACATTGCTTCAGGTGTTGTGTTTTTATGAGCACGCCCTTTGAAATGTTTAGAGAGGATTCCAGTGCCAAAAAACAGATGATGTATAAATTAGCCCCCAAAGGGTTTTATCATTAAGAAAATTGTGGTTACCACTGGGAGTTAATCTGTCTGTCTGCTGGAGTGTTGCCTTGTCCAACACTTGCAAATAAAGAACACTTGTGAGAACAAATGCTACTGTGCTCAAGTTTAGAGTGACAGTATATTATTTAGGTTGATTTCCATACTCCCAGCTCAAAAGGAATCTCCTAACCAATCACTTATGATGGTCCTTGAAGTAATCATCCATGCTGCCCAAAGAGTTGGCTATTATTTCAAAAACAATGGGATGCAACAAATTCTTTGAATAAGGAGCCTTTCTAAAACTTTTAGTAAGGTACTAGTATTAGAAAATAACTGGCGCGTTTGGTAGCTCAGTTGGTTAAGTGTCTGCCTTAGGCTCAGGTCATGATCCCAGAGTCCTGGGATCAAGTCCCACATCAGACTCAGAAGGGAGTCTGCTTCCCCATCCCACAACCCTTCCCTGAGCTAACAGTCTCTTGCTCTCTCTCTTTCTCTCTCAAATAAATAAATAAAATCTCAAAAAAAAAAAAAGAAATATTGACATGAGACTGAGAAGAATAGGAACTTAGTCATGATTTTGCTACTTACTGTGTGACATTTCACTTATTGTCAGCAGTTTTCAGTTGCCTCATTTGAAAAGGAAGGGGAGACTGTGAAATATACGACCAGGTATAGATGATAGCGCACTAATCCACCTTCTTATTCAGGTTATACCTCTCACCACACCTATGGACATGTCAGCCAGACTGGAGAAAATATATCTTTTGGCTATTTCCAGGAACCACTAAGAGTCTCCTCCTGGTGAGATTTGGGGACCACAGGAGTAGGGATGAAAAGTCAGAGGTGTTGGTGCCCATGATTTCACCTTTATGGAGGAATCAATAGCAAAGTGACAATAGTAAATGTTTCTTTCTTTTTTTTTAATCTTAGAAATATTTATTGTGCAAAACAAGTAAACACAACAGAGCCCAAGAGATATGATTTCATTTATATAAACATACAAAACAGGAAAATTTAAGCTACATGTTGAGACTTATAGGCTGTAGGGAGAGCTATCAGGAAAAGCCAGTAAACGATGTCCTAAAACAAACAGTATTGGGCACACACTTTTGTGAAGCTACAAAAGATGCAAATAGTGCTGAGTGTCATCCTTCTGGCCATGCAGGATCAGGATGGTTTGTGTGCCTCTAGCTTTTTGGGAAGGTCTGGGGGAAAGGCTATTGCCATGAATGTGCTGGATTCGCTGCTTATGTCTGAGCAGGACGAGGACCATGGAGCCAGTCTCAATTTCCCAAGAAAATGGGAATCGTGATATCTGAAAATAGTAGTATGTAGGGTCATTGTAAGGCTGAAAGAGGACAATAAAATGGCTCTGGCTTGTGCATGCCTTGAAAGTTCAGGTGTCCTTACGGCTTACTGATGGACAGGAAATGAATGATAATGATTAGATAGATAGATTTGCTGGAAAAGATAGTGCTGGTGTTTAAGAGTTTGGAAATGTGTCATTCAGTGATGTATGAGGTTTTCCTGTTATCCCACATACTAGCTGTGTGCTCTTGCTGTCACTGCATATTTATGATCCTCAGTTTCCTATATTCTATAATGCCAGTACTTCAAGGGAAAAATGTAATGATCAACTGTGAAATGGGAGTATAAATTGTAAAGCACTATGCATTTAGAAATAAGGTTTAAAATATAAATACCACAAAGACAGCAGAAAATAAATTTCATATTAAAGTACAAAGTACCTATATTGCAATATATTTTCTAAAAACAGATTTTATATACAAATCATACATTTTTACCTTAACCATATTAATAGCTCTGTGTTTGTGTGTGTGTGTGTGTGTGTGACATAGATGGTGGGGTATCAAATTATAACAATGTTAGGGAGAATCCCTCCCTAATCCCTGTAATGTATTTGTAAAACTTGTTTCAAAATATGTGTACATACACACATTCATATACAGGCACACTCACACACATCTGTTAGTCATTCTTATTTAAAATGTGCTTAATGGGCAATATTTATGTAGTGAATTTAAATTCCATATGACAGCATGAGATTTATCTATGGTGATACTGTAGCTGTAGCTCATTCTTTGTCAGTGCTATACTATAGTATGTGTACAGGGTATGATACAGTATTGTGTTGTATGAAAATATCACTTTTCTATTGATACACTTCTAGATTTTCCAAAATTTTGCTGTTATTATAATTGCTGCTAAGAACTTCATTAGTATGTCTTTGGAGGCAATGTATTTTTAAATCATATATCCAGGAAGTAGAATTGCAAGCCTTTAGTGTCAAGTCTTCTTAAACTAATAGATATTTCTGGTAATTTTATAGAGCGATATTAGGAATGTATAAAACCAACAGCAGTAGATAGTGTGTCCCAAAGTCCCTGCAGCTTTAAGCAGAATATTTTGTATCAGTTGTGACATATACTTACAAATGCTTGCTATTTTCAGACTTTAAAATTTTATGCCAATGCGATAGGTATGAAATGGTATCTCATGGTATTAATTTCCATTTCACTAGTAAATAGTAAGATTGATCTACTTTATATATTTATTGTTTTTCTCTTTTAAAGATTTATCTTATTTATTGGAAAGAGAGAGCATGTGTGCGTATGTGAGTGAGTGGGGGAGGGGCAGAAGAAGGAGAAGGAGAAGAGCAAGACTCCCTGCTGGGCACAGAGCCCAACATGGGGCTGAATCAGGACTCTGAGATCATGACCTGAGTGGAAACCAGGAGACTGATGCTAAACTGACTGAGCCACCCAGGCACCCTACTGTTTTACTCTTTTATATAGAGCTTGTTTTTTTTTTCTAATTTTATGATTTGGTTTTTGTTTATAACTACTTTATTTGTCCTAGATCCTAAACTTTTTGTAGTTTACATGTGTTATAAATTAAGTCTTCCAACACTTGAATTGCTTTTTCATTGTCTTTAAGATATATTTTGGTTCATGGAAATTTTTGCTTATAATTGAATATATTAATATTTTCCCTTTGGGTTAATACTTTGTTTTTCGTGAGAAATGTCCTACTTTATGATGTGAAAGGCATTCTCTTATATTGTATTCTAATTCTTTTATAGTTTTTATTTTACTATTAGAACTCTATAGAAAATGGATTTTTGAAATTGCTGCTAGAAAGTTTCATTATTTTCTACAGGGTTAATTTATAATTTATTGGCTATTTCTTCTTTTCGTATTATTTTTCCTATTTCTTATTTCCTATTTCCTATTATTTTCTTCTTTTCCTATTATTTTCAATTTCCACTTTTCTCAAATTTTTTTAAAATTTATTTTCAGTGTAACAGTATTCATTATTTTTGCACCACACCCACTGCTCCATGCAATCTGTGCCCTCTCTAATATTTGTCTATCGTCTGACAAGTCTTAATTACCCAATCTCTGTCTTGATATTTATTTATTTATTTACTTATTTTTTAAGTCTGTTTTGATATTTAGAAAAGCACATTTTTCTACTTTCTATTCTTCCAGTGTGATTTAGTTATTCTTTATCATTGCTTTTTTATGTAAACTTTAGAACCAGCATGTAAAACTCCATGCAAGATTCTTTTGGGACTTTGATTGGGATTACATTAACTCTATACATTTATACATTAATGGGGGTGAACTATTTGAAATACTAAGTCTTCCAATTTATGAATATGATATATCTGTCTTTTTGTTTCATTTAAAAAGAACACTGGAGAATTATCAGTCATTTGCATGTTTTTGTCTAAGTATGTATTCCTTCCCTTTGTATTGAATGCATTATTTTAAATTGATAGATTTTAGAAATCAGTTTTTCAGGTTAGGGTGACAACAATTTTAATCCAATTTCCTAGTTTTAGAATGTAAATTCATGTTCCATTCATGGGAAAAAATGTCTTCCTATTTAGTTTCTTTCTGATGTCTTTCAATAAGGCTAAAAAAAAAAATTTGTGACTATTTTGCATATAGTCTCTTAAACTTTATTTATAACTTATTTATTAAATAACACATTCGATAAATGATATTTTAATTATATTTTTTCTAGGTGTTCATTGCTGTCATGTACAAGGGCAACCAACCATAGAGTATTACTTCTGATTCTAGCAATTTTTATAAACTTTCTTATGAACTCAATCACTTATTGAAGACTTTTTTTTTTAGTTTTCTATGTATTCAGTTATATTCCATGCAAACAATTCTAGGTGTGTTTGCTCCTTTGAAAACTTCATACCTTTTCCCCCTGTATTTTTGTACTAGTTAGTCCTTCTAAGATAATATCAGCTAGACGTGGTTATAGTAGATATATTTTTTTCTTGATTTTAAAGGGAATGCTTTAATCAAGCCTTCATTTAGTACAACGTATATCTACATGTGTGTACGTGCATGAGTCTGTGTTGTCACAGGTCTCTAAATGGCAACCTGTCTATGGGCCCCTACGTGATGTGATTTTTATTATAGTCAGGCCATATGATAATCTTTTTCACTGTTACTATCGTGTACTCACCTCACTCTTAGACTTTACATTTACATATTTAACCAAAAGTTCTGTGTTTTTTCCTCAATTTATACTTCCCTGAATTACTAATACACTTTATATTAAGTGGGAAGAAGCCAGTGGAAAGTAGAAATAGTAAGGTTTAAGTGTACAAAGCCATGTGGCAGTGAACACCACGTCAATGTGATGTGACAGAAAATTGTGCCACTTCACAGGCTGCTGTCAGATAACCACACTGAGGTTTTGCCAAATGATGAGCATGATTTGCCCTCAAATGAAAAGTCAGAGTCTCAAATAAAATAAAACTAGTGACAAGTCAATCATTAATTAAAGTTCCAGAAGCTTGATTTTAACAAGCAGCTAAATGCTTGTTAAACTCACTAGGGTTCAGTCTACAGAGGCCAAGTGATATGGGAAGGTGGCACGGCATAATTCAGTCAGTAAATTTACATATCCTCGCACGGATTACATGGATTCCAGAAATGGTCATTAGGATGTGGAAAATACCACGGAGGTCATGCGGTCCAACCTTTCATCTCACAGAAGAAGCGATCTTCTGTAGTCACCACTCTCTTAATGATGTTTTTTTTCTATTCTCTTCTAACTCGGTGGATGCAACCAGCTTGTGGAAACTTCATTTTCAGTTGCAAGGGAAACAGACAATGTGTGGTTCTTCTCCTTCAAGGAATCAGCTTCCAACTCTGTATGAGGAGTGGACCCAGAACAGGAAGCTCTAAAGAGACTAAAGAAACAGAAAGGAAGGTAGAAAAAAGTAAAAGTGAGGATACGAGAGTTGGGATTGGTGGCTGGAGCCATGACGACAGCTACAGAGTGTGCCTGGGGTTGGGGAGTTTATTATTCCCATATCAATGCCCAGTTTCCTCATTCTGAATGATCACTGTGCTGTACATCAAGAAAGAGCATTACACAGAGCTGGGGGAATCATATATCCACGTAAGGTGACATGTGGATTGAACTCAAGCTAAAGACACCAGGTTATGAGAGATAGCCCCTATAAGAGAATACATAAAGAAGATGATTTCACGGACTTCTGAGCTCCAGTTTTTTCATCATTCACTTTCTCATAGGTGTGTGTCGACAGTGGATAACCTGCAGGATGGTTTTCTTTATAGACTCCAGTTTTCATCAGCATGAAAAATGTTAACTTTTCAACTTTTGGGGCTCTTTCTATGATGTACTCTATGGTAAATCAATATCCAATATGTTAAAGTCACATTTTCATCCTAGAGAATTCTGTAAATATGGTAATAATTTATAGGTCGAATTAAAATGTGAAAAACTGCCAGATTGTTTCCAGAGTAGCTGTATCATTTTGCTGGGGACGTGAGGGGATGTGGGGGGGTGACTACAAAAGGTCAGCAGGGTATTGGAACTGTTCCGTATCCTGTTTGTGGTGGTAGTTAACAAGAATATGTGCACACGTTAAAACTCATAGAACTGTACATAAAGAAGTCAATACTGTTTACTATGTGTAAACTCCTATAAATTAATAAAAAGCATATTCATTTTCATATAAAAAGCCTGCCAACATTCTTGTGGAGAAAAAGATACTTAAGAATGTTTCCAGTATGTTAAGAATGTTCACTTTTGAGTAAAACAAAACAAATCACTGTCTGGGAAGCCATTGATTTTATTTTCTTGCTCCTTATCTTTTGCACTCATCTATTTTAAGTTTTTATTTTGAATTCTTTTCTACCCCCTTTTAATTCTAATTCTGAATATAAATCCTGTATGCTTTTAAATTTTCATTTCTACCATTTCTGGAAGGTACAGAATTGTTCTACAATTGTGGGCAGTGCTCATTTGATCATTCAAAGATAGGTATGGAAGTTTTCCCATGGAATAGTTTCCACGTGCTGGCCATATCAGAATGTGAATGATGGTCCTAGGTAATGGAAAGGAAACTCATTGGAAAAACATGTTTTAAATATAAGTTGTTTGCATTAAGGTCCATAGAAGACAATGCATATATAAATTTAGGCTATCTTTATTGCAGTGATAATTGTTGCCACATTGTCCGTGTACTATAAAAACAGCATACCACATCTACCCTGTTCCTTTAGTAATGATTCTAATGCAGTGTGATAAAAACACATGCTGTGTCATATGTTATATGTGATGTATTCCTAATTGGACATTTGTAAGATGTTTAATAATGACTGAAGCTCCACTGTGTCTAATATATTATGGAATAAATGTGTCAAAAACCAGTGGTATGCTCTAAAACTTTATTTTAAAAGAGACAGATCATATAGCTCAGATGCTGCTGTTTGTGCCTGATTTGGGAAACAACAGAGTTCAAGTAGCAGATGATGAAAATCATGCAACTGGGATATTTTCTCCCTTTAGAACAAGAATTTAAAAAATGTTAATCTGGTTCTCTGCCATTTTTGCAGCTCACTCTGCCTAAACTGACTTCAAATGGAGTTACATGGATCTAATAGGCTAGTGTCACCATTTGACGGTCAGAAAGCAGATTTTCTTAAAAAAATCTAATCTTGACTAAAAATTGTTGCTACATAAAGGGAAGAGCCTGCCCTGTTGGTACCCACATGAATTCTTGGGCTGATACAGGATGGGCAGACCACCCCATAAGGAAGCCATAGGGAAACCTCATTAAGCCAAGGGATGGCATGTGTCACTGTCAGTAGCTTCATTAAATTCTTCTAAAGATGTAAAAACATAATGAACATTTTAGGAACAAATCTGTAATAAAAGATGAAATAAGATACACTTGGATGATAATATTTATATTCGGTCTGATTTCTAGACAAATGTATTTCTAGCTTCTGATTTAGAACAACTCTTGAAGTTTCATTTCTTCATTCATTCACCAAATATGTATTCAGTGCTTTCTATGTCATAAGTATTATACTAGGCCCTGGAAAGACACCAGTGGTCTAGTTGTACTTTTAACCAAAATTCTTCATTTCTGGAAAAAGTCTTAGTTCCCAGAATTTGGTCATCAAGACTGTGGCATTTCTCTTGTATAAATATATGAATCTATTTGTGCTTTCAATGTGTTCATGAATACATTCAAAATTTATTTTCAGAATATGGTTACTGAGCCTCCGCTTAAAGCAGGAGCTATTTTTTTTTTTAAATCAGGCCCTTCTAGAGCTTTCTATAGATTGTATTCCAGTCTCTACATCCATTCCTTGATATTGACTCTGAAGTGATACTTGCGCTCTTTGTCCCCATTTTTTGAAAGGGGGGGCAGATAATTACATGCTTTCTTCTGGCTAACCAATTTCTGCCACTAATGTTATGAATGTTTCTATTTACCTACCTTTCTCCTGACATTCCTGGGTTCAAATCTTGCACATAGTCAATACCAAATCTTTAGGAAAACTTGACTCAACTTTTGGTTACATCAAACAACTCTACTGGGTAAATCAATGTTGTTCAGTTGCTGCAGTGATATCTATCTAGGAACTCAGGTTTCCAACTGAAATTATATTTCTCATCATCTTTTTTTTTCTCTGAATCTGAGGGAAAGTTCTGAGAATAAATGCTGTCAAATCATCATGTATTCATCTTCATCGCTGTCCTTCCAATATACACAAATACAGTACTGGTCTTCAGATATTTTCATTTAAACATACATGCAAAAATGTCTTCAGACATAATAGAATATGTATTACCTAAAGAAATAAAACATCTCTCTCAAAGTTTTATTCATTGAAGTTTTCATAAGACTTTACATTTAAAATTTTGTAGTATTTTAAGTAATTTTCCACATTTTATTTTAAGAGTGTCATGTTTATTCTTTCCTATTTTTCTTAAAATTCAGCATTTTGATGAGAAATTTTTTGGGTGGAGCTCATTTACTTCAAAATGAAATGTATCAATACTCTTACTTATTCACAGCTTTATGTGTTATGCTAAGGATGTATTTTAATTTTTTTTTTTTAAATTAAGGGACAACTATTCTCTAGAGGCTGCCCTATCAAATACTCCTCTCTGTATGCTACTTCAGACTCAACGATAAGAAAGCAAAACAATGAGTGTTTAGGGTTTAATTTTTAATAAAAAAGTTCCCCAAACTCAATTAAATTCTTACTGAGTGAAAATAGCAAATTTCATTTGAGGGAAAATGAAATATATTAAACCCCAGAAGCAGCCACAAATGTCTAATACATTGGATAACAAGGATTAGAACACTGGTTTGGGATTGTATGCCTTCATTTGGTTATTAGACGTTAAGAATGGGATTTTAGGAAGCTCTCCTAGATGCATTAGTCCCAGTAAAGTACTTACCAGATAATTCATTATGTCTTTTTTTTTAGGGGGGGAGGGGTTGTAATTTAGAAGAATGCAATTAAAACGGAACTTGATAATTAATTCTGAACTTGTGAGAACTAGTTCCAGAGATTATGACTATAATGCTGTGTAGTCACTGATATAAATATTCATGAGGCTTCATTGTTTTATGGTTTTCTCAAGCACACAGCTTATCTGAAGAAGTAAAATTAAAGTACCATTATTTAACATTACAATGCAAATAAGAATCAATGAAGAAAGAACAGTTAATTCACTAGAGAATGTGAATACATGTATATGTGAATACATGTAGGCACACGTAGAGACTACATCATGTATGTACAAATAAAACGTCTTTTGAACATACGAATTAGAAGACTGGGAAGAAAAGGAAAAGTGATATGGGTAAACAATTTTGGATCTTAATCTGGTCAACACTGGGTGAGTGAGATTCATTGAAATCGACTTAACCTACCACCAAAAATCAATCAACATATAAAACTAATTGTGTGCAGCAGAAGAGAGAATGAGAAAATGGTCTTTCTTATTCTATTTCCATCTTTTACTGAGCCATAATGCCATCATATCTGACCTTGAAACAGATTCATCTATAACATGAAATTTTCAAGTAATCTGATAGAATAAACAGGGTATGATGAATGGATGAATGGATGGAAACTACAAAGGGAGTGTGGTTTCTGGATCACAGTCATCAATGTGATTTAATTTAATTTTAAAAACTCAGCCTTAATGGGATTCTTATAATCGCTATTTGTTTATATCCTCAAACTTGATGAAGAAAGAATCAGCACAAACAGTATATTCACTGAAAACTTTATACAAATTTGAGGAAGATTTAAGCCTTCCGTACTCGTATGCTCTCAGTTCATTTATTGTTAAGCACCACAAAGTCAAATTCAGTATTATGTGATTAAGCTGCATCTGTCTCCATGCAAGCACTCACCATATTTCTTTAAGTTCAGCAGGTGTTTTGCAAAGAATCTAAAGGATTTTGCACAAAATTAGTGCCTATAATAAAGCAATGCTGATGAAGAGACAGCTTTTTATATCACTGATATATTATAGTTTCTTTCTAATAAATGTCGTTGCTAGATATTTCAAAACCTGAAACAGATTTGCTGACTGCACTGTTTTGAAGCATATTTGCTGTGCCTTATTGCTAAGATGTTCTTTTATAGACATACAGTTTAGAAATTTTATTTGACACTGTTGACTGCTAAATTAGCAGCTTTTCAACTTTGCAAGACTTCTGTCACACAATTGAGATAAAAGGTAGAATGCACCTCTTTTGCAACAATATTTTCTGGCAATTTGAGATGTATTAATTGAGGCCCTAATCTGAGAAACAAGTAAAAACAAGGCTTATTTGCTACTCTATTTTTTCCCCAAGTTCTCTCTTCCTTGCCCTGTTTTTCTCTTTCTCTTTTATACACACACACACAAAACTTATGAAGAGTCAAACTATAAGTACATAGATATAAATACAAAGATATTTTCATTTTTAATCACCTGAATTTGATGGCTTAAGGCTAAATGCATTCTTCAACTGGAAAGCTTATTGGAGAGCTCTTTTGACCTCCAACTGTTAGCGTGCTGCTGTGTTCTCTGGGTTGACACATTGGTGGTATTCTGGTGGTCTATTTGGGAAGATTTACTCTCTTGGTTAGAGCTCTGGGTTAGTGAATTTTACATATCACAGTGTCAATGCCTCAGTTGATAATCTGAATTTGCTATTACCTTTTCTACGGGCACCAAAAAGACTCAGGTCTCAATTCCAACCACAGATCACAGTGCTAACACAGGTATCCTTACAATAAAGACAATAAGGCAATAAATAGACAAAAGGGGACTTCAGGCCAAGTTATGAAGGAGCCCTAATCTGTGCGGTAAGGCACCAGCCTGGAGAGAGACTGACCCCTTGCTCCTAACCATAGCCCAGTTCTCTCACCCAGAACATGGGGCAGAATATAAATACCATAAATCCTATTCAGTCATCTTTAAAATCTAATTCTTTGAGAAAGCTTGGTGGTAGTGAAGAGAGCTTTGTCCAAAAATCTACATCAATTCAAAACAGTATCTAGTTATTAACTGTGCATCTACTCTTATTGTAAGTGATCATGGGGAGGGCTGTTAAAAGTATGAATGGTTTCTGTTGCCAAAGAATATGTAGTCCACATCAGCGTTAAAGTTACACATGAAAAAATAAAACATACTTGAAGGGGGTTAAGTGCTGACTGACAAATACTAAGTTTAGGTACCATTCAATTTCAGAGAAAGAAAATTTCAAATATTCATGTATGCAGAGTCTATATACATGGAAAGGTAAGAAGGGATATGAGCAGAAACAATGTTGAACAGAAACAATATTAACATCATCTTCAAAAGACTGCTCTTTATGTTATGTATGTATTTTATAGTTATAGTCAGTGAGAAAAAAAAGAGTCGAATTTTCTAATTCCCCCTGACTCAGAAGTGGATCTCTAGAAAAGATTTTTTTTTTTTTTTTTTTTGGTTATAAGTCAAATCACAATGTATTAAAATGTGTTGAGTGTGGCTAAAATAGTGCTTACAGGATAATTTATACCAGTAAATGTTTATATTAAATGCAGTAGAGATCTCAAATCAATATTTTAAGCATTGACTCTAACAAACAAGGAACAAATTAAACAAAAGTAAGCAGAGGAGGTATAGGATAATAAGAACTAAAATTAATACACACCAAAAAAAAAAAAAAGAAAGAAAGAAAAAGAAAATGGGAAAAACTAGAAATGAAACCAAAATCTGTTTTTTTAAAAAATCACTTAAATTGAAAAAATTACGTAAAAAGAAAAACCAGGAAAAAAAAAAGGAATGCACAGATAACCAAAATCAGGAATGAATGAAGAGTCATTAAAGATCTTAAAGATTTAAAAGGAAACATTATAAAATTTAATCCAATACATTTAAACTTGATTGAAATAGATTCCTTGAAATTACAAATTACTGAATTGCAATCAAGAAGAAATAAACTTTACATTCCCATATCTATTTTAAAAATTGAATTTATAATAAAATATCTAATCACAAAGAAAAATCTAAGCTCATACAGATTTGCTTAGAAATTTTATAGAACATTTAATGAAAAGATAAAATCAATTCTACACAAATTCTTCCAGAAATATAAAATGGGAAATTTCTCAATTCATTTTATGAGGTCTGCCTTCCTCTAATGCCTAATGATACCACAAGAAAAGGAAACCCATAAACATAATCCCCAAATCACTAACAAAACATTAGCAAGTAGAATCCAGTAATATATAAAAATAATAATTTATCATAATCAAGTGGTTTTTAACATGGAAATGCAATGTTAGACCAAAATTAATCAATGCAATTTTCCATATCATCAAATAATAACAAGAAAACATAAAGTCATCTTAGAGGCAGAAAAAAAATTCCACAAATAAACATTTATGATAAAAGAGTATCAGCAAATATCAGGAATCATGGGGAATTTTCTCAAGGCATTTCCATAAACCCTGTTGCTAAGCCTTATACTTAATGTTGAAGAATTGATTCTTTCGTCTTAAGATAAGGAAAAAAGCAAAAAATGTCTATCCACATCATTCTAATTCAAAATGTGGAGGTTCTCGTCTGTGCAAAAGGGTGAGAAAAAGAAATAAAAGGCATATTGATTGGACAAGAATAAATAAAATGATCTTTATTTGCAGACATGATTATCTAAGTAGATAATCCTCCAGTATCTCTCCCAAAAAACTACTAGATCTAATAAGCAGGTTTAGCAAGGTTATGGGCAAGAAGGATGTGTGTGTAATAGATGTGTGTGTGTGAATATATACATTATATAGGTAATATATTATATATACATATAAATTTTTCTTCCTATGCCATCAGAAAATTTTTGAAAAAAGTTAGTACTATTTTTAATAGCATCAAAAACGTGACCCATTCAAGGTCATGTTAAGGATGAATTTAGTTAGTTAAGGATGAATTTAGCAAAATATGTGCAGTGTTTCTTTTTTTTTTTTTTTAAGATTTTATTTATTTATTTGACAGAGAGAGTGAGTACAAGCAGAGAGAAAGGCAGAGGGAGAGGGAGAAGCAGGCTCCCGCTGAGCAAGGAGCCTGATATGGGGCTCAGTCCCAGGATCCTGGAATCATGACCTGAGCCAAAAGCAGATGATTAACTGGACTGAACCACCCAGGTGCTTTTGCATTTCTATAATGAAAACTCTAGAACACTGATAAGAAAAATTAAGACTTAAATAAACATAAAGATAACTAAGCTTATGGTCTGCCAGGTTCAAATGGTAAATATGTCAGTTCTTCCAAAATTGATTTCTATGCTTAATGCAATCCCAAATGTAGTCTCAGCAAGCTTTGTGGAGAAATTCACAAATTTTAAAAATAATAATAAATAATTTATTAATAAAAATTTATTAATAAAAATAAAATTTTTATTAACAGCAAAGGAACTAGAATGGCTGAAATAAATTTGAAAATAAGTTGCTATCATTACTCAAAAACAAAACAAACTAAAATTTATCTCTCCTGAAGTTTGGCTGGTAAGCCAAAAAAACAAAAAACCAAAACCTTCAGAAACATTATTTTAGGTTGCTGAGTTATAATTCAAGTTGAATTCATATTCTTGTCGGATTTCCTACATGAAAGTTAAGAAGTTGATTAGAAAAAAAGTATAAATCTAAATACTGGAAGAGGACTGTTTGAAAGGATTTATATGATTTTTACTATCAACCCCCAAACCCCACTGAGCTCCCACAGCTAGCAGAATCAGCATCAGTCCCTCTGCCTTTTCTGATATAACAAGTCCTATAACTACATGGTCTTATTTAGTCACTTCTAATGGGGTTGCCAGCTCCTTTTAGAGCCCCCATCACTCTCCCAGTGAAGAAGACACATGACTAGGGACGGATCCCTACATGCCTACACTGCCAACTATAAGGTCAAACTTGAGAGGAGACAGCTTAATCACAAAATTAATGCTAGTTTTTCTAATTTAGTTACTTAAGAAAGGTGTGGGGGGAAAATGTGCCAAGGGTAGTATACATATAAGAAAGAAAGACATGGTCAGGACAAATTTCCTGGTGTGAGTATTCTTAGCAGAGATTCTGAGGAAGATGTGAGCACAAACATGGCAAAATGTAACCCCCTTTTCCTTTTCTCAGTCAGTTTGTTTAAAATTTGGTGGCCTCAAGTAAATTAATGTGGAACACATGTATTTCTTCATTTTATACAGAGGAAGAAATCTGAAGATTTGGGTAGACAGAATTTATAATGTATGACCATCTTCTTGATTACTTCTCCAAGAGAGCCCAGACTGTGTTCTCTTCACCATGGTATTGGAAAATACCTCAAAAAGAAGCCTCAGCAACAGTGAAATGACTGGAGTAGTGTCGGGAAAGGCCACTGAGAGGATGTGATTGCTGGTTGAACCAAGAGCTGGACCTGAGCAGTCAGAGGCTCCTCATCCTCTCCCTTGTCCTTGGAGTGTATGTCTGCCCACTGCTCCCACAGCAGGAGGAAGTGTTTTCAGAACACAACCTTGAGAGGGCAGTGTGTTGAGACTGTCTGGACACAACATGTGACTGAACTCACTGAAGCCTTCTTTACAAACTTTTAAAGTTCTAGTAAGAGGGTGAGGATATCTACTCGTCTTGAAGGCACCCAAGACAGCCTTACAAGTTAACTTGTTTATTAAACCTGCCATCTGGTAATCGGCCTCTTTCCTTAGTTTCTCCTTGCTCTCCATGTATGGGGGCCAATTTCAGATTTTACCTGGGAAACTCCTCAGATTGAAAATCAACAAGTAACTACTTATAGACTGAGGGTGAATGTGAGAAATATGGCCACTGATTTGAGCTCAGTTACTTCAGTGAATCTGAGGGAACCCTGGGCGGCTAAGACTAAGTGACAGCACCAGGTGGGCATGGTTAATAAAAAAGGTCACTCGTAGGAAGATAAAAACAGACTGATCTTTTCACAATGGCTAACTCATGAAGTTCCCAAAGCAAAAAGAAATGGCCATGCCATTTAATGCCTACTTGATTTTCCACCTTGTTCTCGATGGAACCCAGCACCACATGCCTGCCCTTCTCCTTCAGCTCTAGGTGCCGTCTCAGCTCATCCGCCATCTGGGTGAGGTCCCGCTTCATCGCATACGCATCTTCCCCATCCCCGTAGTACTTGGGCTCCACTTCGCTGATCTCTTCCTGACATGCAGGGATACGTATTTGGCATTGAAGTTCTCGATCATGGCTCGCGAGGCCTGGTCCATCAGCTTCTGAGCCAAGCCGAGGCGCCGGTGGGAATGCTTCACAGCCAGCGACGTGATGTGTCCATGGGGACAGAATGTTTGTGTCTCCCCAAAATTTCTATATTGAAACCCAAACCCCCGATGTGATGGTATTGGGGGGTGGAGCCCTTGGATGTGATTAGCATTACATAGGGTCATGAAGATAGAGCCCTCATGAATGGGATTAATGCCCTTATAAGAATTATAAGAAAGCTTCCTTTCACTCTCTGCTCTCTGCCACACGAGGACACAATGAGATCATAATCAGTGAATCAGGAAGCAGGCTCTCACCAGACGCCACATCTGCTGGCACAGTGATAGGGGACTTCCGGCCTCCAGAATTGTGAGAAATAAATATCTGTTGTGTTAGCCACCTGGTTTGTGATATTTTGTTATAGCAGCCAGAACTAAGAAAATCTGTGTAAACAAAAAGTTCTATGTCTAGTGAACAGAATCCTTTATTGAGCTCATATGGTAGAGAATATGGCTTCTTATCCAATATTCAGTCCTGAGTCAGTTCACAGACCCAAAGTTTCTTGAATTAAAATAAGACTAAGTTTCTTTGAGGAAGTGTCACACTTTAATCTTCCTAACTTTCCCCAAGATAACCTTTAACAAATAGACATTGATTGGGAAAAGGGAAACCCCCAGACCATTTGGGTATTTGGAGGCACTTGTTCTGAACTAACTGTAGTCCCCAGGGACCTAGTAAGCCACTGGAAATCCTTCTGTCAGACGTGATTGAGTGATGAATTAGATGTTGCCCTGAATTCACCTCACAGGAGACATAGTCAGAAAAGCAATTCTGTGGTTATTTCACCAGTTTTTAAGACAATTTTTCCATAAAGACTGAGATAAACCAAACTCCAAAAAATTTGTTTGGATCAAGAAATTCAAATACTAGCAAAGCTTCTCAGAAATACAGATATGGATATAGATAGATGGGTACATGTATATATATGCAGCTTAGTTTTCATCATGAAATATGGATGGAAATTGGAGGCAAAGTAGAACTTCCCCAATTTTATTTGATTTTGCCCTTTTGTTAAAAAGAATTATCTTCTGAGTCATCTCACTGGAGGGGAGCAAAATTAGGGTTTTCAAGCATTAGATATGTGATTGGTAGGAATGACTTTTGGGGTTCCTGACAAACCTGAGATTTGATGACTTTATGACTACAAAATTATCATAAAACTTCACCTCCATTTTTTATTCATTCTGCCCTCTGTTCCCCTTTCACTGTTTCCTTTCTATTTTGTTTTCAGCAAGCCTTCTGAGAAATCTGTTTCGATTCATTTATTCTAGACATTCAAATTTAAGATTTGACCTCTCACACAGTGGTTACCAGCCTATAGTGGTGCTAAATTATTTCATTTCTGATTTGATTTCATCTTGTATTTCCCAAGATAGACCCACAGAACTCTGTTTTCATTGACTCACTAACTTATTTAAAAATACATGTATTTATTATGTGTCTAGGGTGAACAAAGCATTATAGGAATAGGAGGGACTTGGAGAAATAATATCATGCATTTTGCCCTCAAACCAGATTGCCTATATCTCATTATCTAGAGGATCAGCTTCTGATTATTACTGAATAGTATTCTGTAATTCCTCTAAATACCATTCCTAAATATAACTTATAATGCTTTATAAATTCATTTAAATTTGAAACTGCAAATGATATTACATCTCATCTAATACAATTCAGTTTTTTTCATTAAAAAAAATCAAAGTCCAAGTATATAAAATCTTCAGAGTCAATCTACCAGAACTCTTTTTTATTGTGTTCCATGAACATGAAGGCAGAGAATGGAATTGTCATGAAGGCAGAGAAGTGTCTTTTCATTCAGTTATCTAGAGTTGATCTAGAAAATATGAGCATAGAAGTGAGGGTACTGACATACAGCTTGCTGCTTATTTCTAGCTTCTGGAACAATCCTCTAAATCAATGGTTTCCAAAAGCCTGCCTGCTGATTAATCTCAAGAGAATCATCTGCAGACTTAACAAAAGCTCAAGATTCATGGATCTTTTTGCAAGAAGTCTGTTGCATAATGTGTGTGGTTAGACTTTGGAATCTCTATCTTCAACTTTTTTGCCCCTTTTTTCACCATCACTGTGAAAGAGACGTTCAAAATTCATTTTACTTTTTCACACTTCTCTTACAATATTATTGTTTTGACAGTTTAGAATTTTTAGTTTCACACTATTCTTGAATCACTTCAGGAATCCTTACTTAAACTTCCTAATACAATGGTCTTTCATGTTATCTGTATTCACTTAGATTTATTATGCATTTCTCAGTGTTCATTCTTACATTGAGACTTTTGTTCTCCCTCAGACTTTTACTCTGATTTATTTTTGTTTGTCACAGTTTTTCTTTTCTTTTCTTTTTTTTTTTTGAAACCATTTTCTTCATTTATGATACCATGTGGATAGTATCTGAGTCCAGAATACCTTTATTTTGTCCAGAATTTTGGAAACTGAATTTCTTCAAAGCCCCCCTATTGAATTTGCTGCTACATTTGGGAACCAGTTGTAAATCCTCTGACCCATAGCACAGTTACAAATCTCAGGTGCTAACACCCTACCTAAGAATAATTACCCACTCTACTCTCCTCTTTCCTTCTCATGTAAACTGCTATTGTTAGTCCATTAAAGGCTGAAAATTGAAGTCCAATGAACAACTATACCTTTCTTAGGCATGTGTTTAATGTTGCTTGGATTACAAATTATCTCTGACAATGTGTTAATCTTGTTACTATAACTGTATGGTGAAACTCTTGAGAACAGGGATTGTGCCCTCCCACTGTGGCTAGTATGGCAGCTTATTAAGAGTGTGGTTCCTTGGAGTTTAGAAATTTGTGTGGAAATGTATTGATTAAATCTTCTTCACTTATCATGTTGTTGTAGAACAAAAAGTTATCTGCTATCTCCCAGAAATTGGCCAGTTGGAGTGTGCTCCAGTTATTCTAGTCTCCTTCTTATTATATTCTCCAAAGTAGTATTTGTACCAATGGGAACAGGACACCCCATTTTCTTCATGAAGACCGTATGCCTGTTCAATGATTATCCTTAGGGCGATCTTGAGAGGAAGCTCTTTCCATGTTCAGAGTCAGGTTAAAAGTCTTGCCAGTACCACCTTGGAGAGAGCAAAAGGGACTTGGATTGAGCTACTGAATGTATGATATTCGATGATGTCTGGAGTTCAAGAAGCTGGATCCACTCTTTGTTTTTCATATTCACATTTATGATTATGATGTTTTAAGTAACTACTTTTTTTTTAATTTTTTATTTTTTATAAACATATATTTTTATCCCCAGGGGTACAGGTCTTTTGATGTTATAATTATATAAGCAATAACTAAAGAAGATCATCCTGAAAAAGATTCTAAACCTTATGGGGATGACTAAAGACCTAATTTCCAACAAGTTTGCCATCTCCCTTCAATATAACTGCTGTGACCAGTGGGTGTACCTTCCTCTGACCCCTAACGCTTTGGGCAGGTTACTTAGCTGCCCCAAGTTTAAGTTCCCACAAGTAAAATGTAGACACTGTGTTCTGTATCCATAAATGAGGTAACTAACTGACATATACAAGTGGTCTGGAAAGTTCATAAAAATGTAAATGTATTATAATATGGGTTGATATTAATAATGACAACTATAAATATGAGATAAAGTTAAATATATGTACAGTGATTAAAATAATTATTAAATTATTAAAAATTCAAAAAATAAACTGGGACATTATAGCAAGAATTTTTGAAATCCAATGTCACAGAATATATATGACTGTTCAAGACATAGGTACTCAGTGATTAATCATCTTTTTTTTTTCTTCTTGGTGGTGCAAAGGGAGAGGGAGAGAGAGAATCTTAAGCAGATTCCATGCCCACATGGAGCCTGACTGAGCCACCCACATGCCCCTTGTTTTAATTTTTTATAAAACATCCTATTATTATTAATACATTTATGTAGTATCCAGTTTTTGGTTTTTGGGAAAGGACTAGGTCTGGACCCAAGACAAGAGCACAAGTTTTGTATATATGTTTTGTATTAGTTTACTAGGGCTGTATATTAGTCTGCTCAGGCTGCCATTATAACACACAATGGAATAGGTGGCTTAAACAACAGAAATTCATTTCTCACGTTTCTGTAGGCTGGGACATCCAAGATAAAGGTACTGTCAAGGTAGGTTAATTCTGAGGACTCTTCTCTTGGCTTATACGTGGCAACCATCATGATTCGTGCTAACATCACCTCTTTCTGTGTGCTCAGAGAGACAAAACAAGAGAGAGCTCTTTGATGTCTCTTCTTATAAGGACATTAATACTGTCAGATCAGGACTCCATCGTTATGATCTCATTTAATCCTAACTGCTTCCTTAGAGGAACCATCACCAAATACAGTCACCTTGGGGATTAGGGATGAAATACTTGAATTTTGAGGGGGCATAAACATTCAGTCCACAACAGCCTGCTATTACAAATTATCAGAGACTGGGTGACTTAAACAACATAAATAGGCTACAAGTCTGGAAATCAAGTTATTAGTAGGACTGGCTTTCAAGATCTCTCTCTCTTTGGCTTGTAGATGGTTGTCTTCTCCCAGAATCTTCACACTGGGTCTTCTTTTTGGATGTGTCTGTCTTTAATTTTCTTTTCTTATAAAGATACCATTTACATTGGATTAGTCATAGGGTTAGGGACAACAGTACTGACCTCATTTTAACTTAACTACCTCTTTAAAGACCATATCTCCAAATACAGTCACATTCTGAGATTCTGGGAGTTAGGACTTCAGCGTGTTAATGGGGGTGAAGTACAATTAAGCCCATATAATGTAGGAAGCACCCAAGATAAGTGGGTAGGAGAAGAATAAATGAAACAAGATGGGATTGGGAGGGAGACAAACCATAAGTGACTCTCAATCTCACAAAACAAACTGAGGGTTGCTGGGGGGAGGGGGTTTGGGAGAAGGGGGTGGGATTATGGACATTGGGGAGGGTATGTGCTTTGGTGAGTGCTGTGAAGTGTGTAAACCTGGTGATTCATAGACCTGTACCCCTGGGGATAAAAATATGTGTTTATAGAAAGTGCCTTTTTAAAAAAAGATTTATTTATTTATTTGAGAGAGAGAGACAGAGAGTGAGAAAGAAAAAGAGAGAGAGAGTCTTAATCAGACTCCTCACTGAGCACAGAGCCTGATGCAGGGCTAGATGTCGCAACCCTGAGTGAGATCATGACCTGAGTGGAAACCTAGAGCTGGCTGCTTAACCTTACTCTGCCATAGAGGAGCCTCAAAAAGTGCTTTTAATATCTAGAGAAGCTTATGATTTATCCCAATCAATAAATACTCAATTGATACATTCCCCAAAAATGACTATTATCTATTTATTTATAAACTAGGTCTCCAAAGGACAGCCATTTGATTAGTGAGCCCATGCTCTAATATTTGCTTTAATGTAATAAAATACATTCTTTAAAAAATATTCATAGTAAATCTATGATCCTCCTTTATAAAAGAGCATGTCTTTTAGTGTCCATCTAACCCTAGTGTGTACAGAGATTCTGGAATAAAATTTTCAAAGGATTGTTCAATAATTTACACTAATCGCTAATTCACACGGCTGTCCCTCTTCTGTTAGTTTAAATAAGTGAAGATATTTTAAATTCCATCTTCCACTCCCAACAAAGAAGCTTTGCCTGCCTTGTGTGCATTCATTCAGTCAGAGAGAAGTAAAACTGACTGGCAGCTTTCTAGCCTCTTTTTTGTATGCAGAACCGCCTGCATGAGGCTAGTATTATTAAGGTTGAGTTTTGACATTTCAAAGAAACATTGGAAGATTTTGACCTCTTCTTCTGGAATTTGAAAGAGAAAGGTACTGATGAGTCTCTATTCACCTTAGCACGATTCTACTCTCCCGACTAACTAGAGAAAATTTTGGTTATGTGTCTTTTAAAACAAGATTTACTTCCTTTTCTAATTAACTGTCAAGAATAAACAAAAATAGTCTCCTCGATTTTTGCTCTCACAGGTAGGTTTTCTAGCCGGAGGAGCGACTTTACAGGCAAGGTCTCTGCTACTCACCCCTCACCATCATCACCCACAATTAAGACTCATTAAGATTTTCTTCACTTCCATCTTCCAAGGACAAAACTAATGCCAGCTATTACCATTTGTCTTATTCCAATAAGGAAACCTGGAGGGAGGGTGGGGGTGGGTTATGCTGAGAATTTCAGAATTTTCTTTAAAATCACAGGGCTAAGAATTAATGAGCTCTTAATTTTCTTTATCTTTGTGTGTATGTGTATAATGCTCATTCTCCCAACATTTTATATCCTTTTAGGCAAAGTTCACTTACTTTCCAGTGTGGGCTGGTATAGTTTTATTTTTCCACCAGTATTGGGGCAAATGTGTTGCTACTTCTCAGAACCTCCAAATCACCAGCCTTATGTATGGGAATATCAGTGAGACTATATGTTTAAGCACGCATATATGTATAGTATTATGTGAGTTTGTATATTCACACACCCTAAGTTCCCTACAAACTAAATCTTTATCAGCCACCAGCTAGAATTAGTGAGAATAGGTGCTTTAAGACATTGTGTCAGCTCTTGTGAGGATCTGACATCACAATTAACTCAATCTTATCTCATTTGAAAGGCAATAAAACTTTCCAAAGTTTTATCCTATTTACTTCCAGTGGATTGTACTGTTAACCTGGGAAGATGAAACTCCATGCAGAGTACCCCTTTTACAGCTCTTTTAAAATATAAAACACAAAGATAGACCAACATGCAAACACATATAGCCACACACACAAATTCCTGCCTACAAAAACTATATAGAATTTCTCCTTGCCTCCTATCAGGGAAGTTCTATTAAATAGCTTTTTCAGTATTATTCTCATACTCAAGAAATCTGAATAACTCTTCAATGTTTACAGAAGTCTTTGCAATGAAGAGCTAATTTTTATAGCTAATTTTTATATACTGAAATATCTCCATGACTGTGGACAGGATTTCTGAAAATAACATCTATAAGTTATACATGCGCCCATTACCATACAGAGCCCACCACCTTAGAAATATGTGGTAAAACACAGAAACATAATTAAGGGAAAGAAGGAGATGCAGAATCTGGCATTCTTTAGGGATTAATCAAGATCGTGCCTTGAGGTCTGTTGGTCTATTTATCAGGAATTCCTAACTTGTAAGATTTTTAAGCATAACATTCACAGTCCTCCATAATTTAATGCTTCCATACATCTCCATGCTATTTACCCCCACTGCTCCCAATACATGCCCTATTACTCCATAACTCCAGGGGAGCAGGAACCCTCTTGTGTCACCCACTAGTTTTCCCTGTACCTGTTTTTTCATATGCTAAACTCTCTCACCTCTCCTCTCTTTCCCCTTAATTCAATCCTCCTCAGTCTCTCAGTGGAACCAGGCTTCTTCAGAGGTGCTTCAGGGTCTCATGTAGGATTGCTGGGAAGGAAGAAGGATTTGTGAGGAGCAAGTGAAACCCTGGGCTCTGAGACCCTATCCTTTACTTCAACAAGAGATGATCTATGTAGGTTGGAAAATAGGAATGTAGCCTAAATAAAATCTGAAGAACCACTGCTATAAAACTCATTTCAAATGAGTCCACAAAGACACCTTCCTCCTGAAGGTCCTTATACCACTTTCTACAATTATGTGGCACTTACATTTTTATTTATATGGTTACATCTGCATATGCTTTCCTCTCCAAATTGAAATGCAGGGTTTTTTTTTTTTAATGCCAGTTGTATTATTTAATAATAATGGCACACTACAATGGATTTTAAAGACCTGCCCCCACTCAGTGCAACAGTTTGGATGTCTATAGCATTCAGGCTGCTTAAGTACCACACAAGAAATCTGTGCTTTCACACTTTCTGATCTATCCTTGCCTTTGTTGTGAAGTCAATCAATCTGTTAGCAAGCCATTAGTCTCACTTTAATTAATTACTGAACCTGTAAAATAGTCCTCTTGTTGGGAAAACTATATTTATGTGAGTGAAACAATTGAATAGTAATGCAAGATCTCATTTACGAAAAATGGAAGAGAAGGTTAGGCAATAGCTTACAAAAAAGAAAGAACTAAATCATACATGTTTAGTGCTATCGCATTTGCAAAATGCTTTCATGTTATCGCATTAATCAACTCCACAACCATTTCAGTGAGACACTATTGTCCCCACGTAAAGTTATGAAAATTACTTATCAGGGAGGTGAAGACTCTTGTCCAAGGTCATACAACACTAAGGAATGATCTAAACATAAATCATAATTTTAAAATCTCCAAATCCTCACTATAAATGTACTGAGCAATCAGAACAAAAACACCATAGTAGGGAATGGTTTCTGTGTTGGACCAGATGATAGACTATTAAAATAAATGAAACCGGTTGAAGAAAATCTTAAAAGAATCCTTAATTCTAATATTCTGCAAGTTTATTTGCAAGAGCTTTTCTGTGGAGATGTTTACATACTGACCCCAAGACATGCACATGTAGTTCTTTCTTTCACTAAGTTAGAATGCTATAAAACATGGACTCCTCCTTCAACACCTCTCTGCTTTCCACTCCTTCTTTGCTATTCCCCTCTCATTTTAGAAGAAGATGTGGCCCACTCATCATTTTTGCTGACTCCCCTTTTTATACATATATTCTTCATGCTATCTTGGTGTTTCACTGGAACTTCACTTCGTTAACTATTCCTTCCTCATACTTAACACTTTTCTCTCCCCATCCCTTCCTTCTTTAGATTATGCAAATCTTTATACAATAAAAAGTCTCAACCCTTTTTCCTCCTCAAAATACCTTTGATCTCTGTTTCTTTTTATAATCTAAATTCTAAAAATATTCTTCTTTTTCAGCATCCATTCCCTCATCATAAATTACTCACTGGTTCCCTTGAAATCTAATGCTTGCTCTCCTCATTTCACAGAAATAACTAGCTGAGCATATACTTGGCCAATAACAAATGGTCAATAACAAATACATTTCTCAATATCCTTACTGTATACAATAGATCTCATTTTTCACTCTGCTACTGGTTTTTCAGGTTTTGACTCAGGTTATAACTCCAAACTGAGGGGCATATAAAGTTCTAGAAATATAATAAAAAGTGATATCAGTGTAGGAGGGTCCGTAACTCTTAATCTCACAAAACAAACTGAGGGTTGCTGGGGGGAGGGGGTTTGGGAGAAGGGGGTGGGATTATGGACATTGGGGAGGGTATGTGCTATGGTGAGTGCTGTGAAGTGTGTAAACCTGTTGATTCACAGACCTGTACCCCTGGGGATAAAAATATATGTTTATAAAAAATAAAAAATTATATAAAAAAAGTGATATCAGTATAATTATTTGAATATAACTTCAATGAAGATATTAACTACATAGCAAATTGTGATAGTATCTAGTAAAATTAAAGATGTACACAACATGTTAGGCAGTAATTTCATTTCTACCTTCTACCCTAGAGATAGGCCATACATATGCTGCCAGGGGTATGCATTAACAATCATCAAAAGCACCAATCATTAAAATCATTAAAAGCACCAATGTCTATTAACAGTAAAATGGATATATAAATTAGAATAAAATAGAATACACAACATGGAATTAGGAAAGATGAAAATATTGCTACTACAATTAACAATTATTTAGTCCTAGCCATTCTGTAACCAATTGGTTTTATCTGTAGTTTCTTTTTTATTAAGTTTTACTGCGATGTAGTTCATATACCATAAAATCCACCCATTTAAAATATACAATTCAATGATTTTTAGTATGTTCAAAGAATTATGTAACTATCATAATATTAGATTATTTTTATCACCCCCAAAAGATATGCTGTACCCTTTAGTAATCAAGCCCCCTTCCAACCCAAGTTTCAACAGTCCTAGGTAACAATTTGTTTATTCTGTACATTTTCATATAGAGGGAATCATACAATAGGTAGTCTTTTGTGGCTGGCTTCTTTCACTTATCATAATGTTTTAAAGATTTATCCAAGTTGTAGCATGTATTGGTTATTCAAATAATATTCAGTTTTATTGATATACCATATTTTATTTATCAGTGCATAACTTGGTGAATATTTGAGTTATTTACAACTTTAGGCTGCTATAAATAATGCTTCTATAAATATTTGTGTACAAATTTTTATGTGGACATGTTTTCATTTCTATTTCATTTCTCATATACATCTAGGAATATAACTGATGGGTCATAGTCATATGATAATTCTATATTTATCTTTTCAAGGAACTGTTGGACTGTTTTCTGAAGTGCCTGTACCATTTTACATTTCAACCTGAAGTATATGAGAATTTCAAATTTTCTGTGTCCATGATGATATTTGTTACCATCTTTTTTGAGAGGAGAGAGAAGTTGAGACTGGACCAGGGAGCGGGGGGATAGTCGGAGAAACTGAGAGAGGGTATTCTCAAGGATGTGAAATCTGAAGACTCTGGGAAAAGCTACCTTCAACGTACCTTCCTTCTCCCCCATCCTAACTCTGAACTTTCTCTTGAGCCACCAATAACTGGAAACTTTTGCAACTTGGGATTAAGTAACCTTGGACTGTGTTCAGGTCCCAGCTGAGGGAACTGATGTAGGGTTATCTGTACTTGGAGAGCACATGGAACAGAGATCTAAAAGCAACAGATCCTGAGAAGAAATAGGTCTCCAGAGATCTGTGGGCCTTGGTGGATGGGCTTCCAATCGGAATCTCTCAGCATAAGGGGACTGAGCCTTTGAGGTAAGAAAACACCAAGAGATCTGACAGCAGAGGTGTCCTCCTGGTACCTTAACAGAAGATGGGCAGATTTCTGATTATACAGCCAACCTAAGGTGACAACAATGCTTGTGCCTTCCAGAATTTTCAGGATTCAAGAGAGTTATGGAACTAAAAATAGTGGATCTAAACCTCAGTATACAAACCAAATAAAAAATCTTCATCACATCTCAGAGAGAATATAGGATATAGAAAGAGGAAGATAAGGCAGAGATTCAAATAAATACCAATGGAAAAAAACTTATCATATGAGTCAAATAAAATGCAAATTAAAAAATAAGGTTCATAAAGTTTTCAAGTGCTACACAAAAATATGTTTCCAGAGCTAAAATATGATTTTTCAGGGGCACCTGGGTGGTTCAGTTCATTAAATGCCTGCCTTCAGCTCCAGTCATAATCTCAGCGTCCTGGGATCTAGCCCCATCAGACTCCCTGCTTAGCAGAGTTCCTGTTTCTCCCTTTCCCTCTGACCCCTACCTCCCCGCTTGTGCTCTCCCTCTCTCTGTCTCAAATAAATAAATATAATCTTTGAAATATTTTAAAAAATATATGATTTTTCAACTATATAACCCATTATGTGAATTGAAAGAAAAGACGGCCATTATTAAGACCTCGATTAATGACCTATATGATAAGAAATACATCAAAACTCAGAGAAAAAGGAGACAACTATTATGAAAGAACAGATGAAGAAACGTGAGGTATATTGTTCAAATTGTAGTTTTAAAGAGAGAAACAGTGAGTTTTAGGAAAGTATTAATAATTAAAGAAGTAACAGAAGAACTGAAGAATGTATTAAGCATTGGGCAGGCTCAAAAAGTTTCAATCTAGAGTTATGAGAAAAAAGAAACAAACAAAAAATAAACAAAACACTCAGGTATATCTTATAAAATTCTTCAACCATTCTAATAATAACAAGAAAAATCTTATAAACTCATAGGTAAAATAACATGTTATTTACAAAGGAAAAATAAATCAGACTACCATTGGACTTCTAATCTGTAACACTGAGACATGGAACACAGTGCGATTATCATCTACAGATGAAATTAAAAACCCAGTAAATAGGTTAAAGTACAGATTAATAAATTGTGTTAAAACAGAATTTGTAAACTAAAAGTTGAAACCAAGGGAATTACTTAGAATGGAGCATAGAGAGATAAAGACATAAAGAGCAATGCAGAAATTTTAAGGCAAAAAGAATTATGAACTTCATTACATAAGAATAAAAGAAATAATTTATCAGGAAACCTAAAAATAAGCTTCAGATTACATAATGCAAAAATAGCAAAGATTGATAAAACTTTAAACATTGTCTAACCATAACCACACTGAGTTTAACATATACTTCAAGGAAATAAGAACAATTAGAAAAAATACAAATATATGAAATGATTAAATATGATTTTATGCATACCGCAACCAAACAAAACTATTTCTCTTTCTCTATATCTAAGGATTTACATAATTGTCTACTCATGTATATATCTACATATATATACAAATACATGCACAACTATATATATATATTTATACATAATCATTTGGTTTTATACATGTCTATGTATTTATATTTCAAGCATGTATAGAACATTTACAAAAATAGAAACAGACTTCTCAAAAAAATGCCTAATGATCATTAACATATAAACTATATTTTCTGGGACAAGATGAATTCAAATTGTGAGTGAACAAAACAAAGAGCTAAAAATTCCATTCATGAATTTAAGCCTCTCCTTAAATAAACCATAAATCAAAAAGATCATACTGATAATTAGAAAATAATTTTAATTGAATGATTTTATATATATATATTAGGTGAATATCTAAAAGATGCCAGAATAAATATTTGTAGCCTATAAAATAAAAATGGAAAATGAATGGTAGATGCTTTTGACTACAGAATTAGGAAAAAAAATAGTAAATTCAAAGAAAGAAGAGAGTGAATAATGGAGGTAAGAGTAGAAAGTAATAAAGTATAAAACAAAGATAAAATATAAAGGACCAACAAAACAACAGATTTATAAACAAAGAAATAAGCCTTATAGAGCTTAATAAATTAGGAAAAAACTCTGCAATATTCACTCCAAATAAAGGAGGAAAAATAAGGAATTTTATTTATTTTCTTTTTTTTTAAGATTTTATTTATTTATTTGAGAGAGAAAACCTATGAGAGGAGAGAGGTCAGCTGGTAAAGCAGACTCCCTGCTGAGTAGGGAGCTGGATGTGGGACTCAATTCCGGAACTCCAGGATCATGACCTGAGCTGAAGGCAGTAGCTTAGCCAACTGAGCCACCCAGGCACTCCAAATAAGTAATTTTATGAACAAAAAGAACATGTATGTGGAGCTGCTACAGACACCCCCCCCCATCAACATTGTACTTTTTTAACAATAAACTGAAAACTTAGATGAAATGGTCAGTTTTCCCAAAAGGGTATACATTGTCAAAGCTGACTCATAAAAACAGAAAACCTGAAATTATCAAGGCTATATTAGGTCTATATATTCTGTTCCCCATACCACCAGTCCCAGATGGTTTTCCTGGTGCATTTTTACAATTCTTCAAAGAACACTCCATGTTTTATACACATTTTTTTCTCAGGTGATAGATATGGATCATTGCCACCTCCATTCTGATCTGGGAAACCTTGATAACACATCCAGAATAAATCACAACACAAAGCAATATTTTAAAATAGTCTCAAATTCTTAAATAGTCACAAACTGTATCCAGAAATATAAGAAAAATTCATTACCAGGTTGAGTTTGTTCTAGAAATGTTATGAGGGTTGAACATTAGCAATTCTCTTAAAATAACCCATAGCATTAACAAATTAAAAGTGAAAATAATATGCTCATATTAAATTGATCTTAATAAATGGAGAAAAAGCATCAGTAAAATTCAACACTCATTCATAGCAAAACCTCTCAGCGAACTATGACTACAAGGAGACTTCTTTAGCTGGGCAAGGGTCACTCTAAGAAACCACAGTAACTATCACCTTTAGTAATGAAATATTAAAAAAATTCTCTTAAAAATTTGGAATATTGAAATATAATGCTTAATAGTGCTTTTCTCCACTTACATTATTCTGAAATTTCTACAAGATGTAATTAAATAAGAGATAGAACAATTCATAAGGAAGAAACAAATTATCATAGATCATATATAAAGAATGCAGTATTAATCTTGGTATTCTAGTTTTCTGCTATGCTGTGCTATTTTTAAGTATTAAGCAACAGGCGATTTTAGTATAATGTTGTTAAATATTTTATGAAATTCACGGTATGAATTCTTTACATACTGAAATATACTCAGCTATTCAGAAGATTGAAATTTGAAAATACTCAAGGCTCTGACCAAAAATCATCCTTTTTAAAAACAATTTAAAGCTTTAAAAACATTTAATATATCATTGCTACACATGGTCATTCATCTGAACGGTCCCTCAGATCTGGCTGACCTTTGTCTTGAACCTTGTAAAGAAACCTTATAGAGGCCCCTGCTCTTTGGGTACCTTTGTTTGTCTCTAGCACATATGCAATATGTGCACTTGGCTCTCCCTGTTCTTGGGTTCCACAGACATCTTTCTTATCTCTGCCTTTCTCTGTCACTCACCTACATTCCTTCCTTGTTTCTTGCTGATACTATTTGTTTATGCCTTTAAAGCTCAAAAGGGTTAGGCATTGTGGATACACAACTTAGAAAGACTTCCAGTTTTCTATTCATGCATATTTCCTTCCTGAAGGAAAATGGCCGAACTGACAGATGGATTGAATCACTTGAATGGCAGGGGATAAATCAGGGTGGATATAGATTAATAGTTCAAAATACTGTTAAGGCATAGAAGACCTTTTTGTAGTCCAATCAGAACCCATGGTCTGCACAATTTCAAAGTATGGTGACCAACTTCCAATTGTTCCTCTGATATTTGTGTCTCTGAGTGAGGGCTACTCTGGAACCTAGAAAGGTCATGATTTCTCTGCCTAAAACCCAGAAATGCTGGCAAATTAACTCCATCCCAATCTAGGAGCCTTCAATGACTCTTGAGAGGTGGTAACAAATTGACTCCAAAACACAAATATCAACATTTCCCCCAAAGAATTTAAATGAGGCTAAGAGTCTCATAATGTAATATGCAAGATGTCCAGGACACAATTCAAAACTACTTGGCTTATGGAGAACTATGACAACCTTAACTCTTCTGGGAAAAGATGTCTAACAGAAGCCCATGTGAGAGTGATATCAGCAATATAGCAGAATAGGAGGTTCCAACCCTAGTTCCCCACAGAAACACTGATTTGACAATTATTTGTGGACAACCATACTTTCACAAGAGCTCTGGAATCCAGGTGAGAAATTATAGCATCTGGTGGAGCACTGTGTGTTCATAAGACATATAAGAGAAGACATACTGAAAGGACAATTTCAATTTACCCATATTACCCTTCCCCCAGGACCATGAAGCCTGGTTCCTAGACTTATGCCTTTGGCCCAGGAATTCTTCTGTGGGGAAAGGGAGTAGACTGAGATCCCAAGTAAACTGAGTGTCCAAGTTCAAGTATCAGCCCCAGTAAATTTTGTTTCAGCCATTCTAGTGAATGGGGAGCAATATCTCATCATGGGTTTAATTTGTATTTCTCTAATAATACTGAACACCTTTTATGTCTTTATTTTCCACTCATATATCTTTTTGGTGAATTGTATTCTCACATTTTTAGCCCATTTATAATTGTGTTATTTGTTTTCTTATATGAGTTTGGGAGTTATTTATATACTCGATACAAATCCTCCATCAGATATGTGATTAGCAAATATTTTCTCACAGTTGGTAGCAAGTCTTTTTTTTTAACATCTTTATTGAGGTATCATTTACATACCACAAAATTTATCAATTTTAAGTTTCAATTTAATGATTTTTTAACAAATTTCCAGAGTTGGGCAACCATGGGTTGCTCATCCTTTTTTAAATCTTATGCATGGACATTGGCAACCAGTTTTAGTCTTGATTATTATGACTAAGCTTGTACTTTGAACTCTAATTTCAGCACCCAGGTTCCTGTTTTAACTATTCAGTGGCACAGTTCTTCCATGCTTGGTGTGATGGTCATACTTGCTAGGCACTGCTGTGACTGAACTTACAGCATCTGCATTATCTTCCTTGAGCCTTGCTTGAGTCACCAGAGGCTTTCCACCCACTATCAGGATATGAGCACCTTATCTATGTGACTTGCTTGTCCAGTTTCCTGTAGCTTGGAGTTTCCATGTCCTCTCCACAGTTCCTCTGTCTTTCTGGTCTAGAGAATCCCATTGCTCACTCAGTCTGGCAGATCACAAAAGTCCTAATTTTGACCTTCCTCTTGTGTCTTCCATAGCTCTTAGAAGACTAGATGTAAGGTGGTCCTAAATATAAAACTTGTTGTTGGGTATTATTTTTAAACTCTTGGCATTCCTCCTCTCTTTCTCTTATGTCTTTAAAACACTTCAAAAAGACCTGCAAAATTCAGAGATCCCATCTTCTTCTTTAAGCAGTCCTGTGTTTCCAAGTCATTTCCAGGGTATATAAGTCCTAAAAACTAGAAGTATGAATGCCAAAGAATGCATGATGGAAAGATGTTTATGCAATCCAGGGTAAGGCCTTTGTAGCTCCAAATGATGTCTTCAAATCCCACTGGAAAACAACAACAACAAAAACAAAAACAACACCACTACTCTGACCCTGAAGCAACAATTTTCTCTCCAACATGAAGAGTTCTGTGACTAGAACTGTCCTGATTTGCTGCAAATACCTTTTTCAAAGGATTTTGGTGTGCCTCATATTTAAGCATTATTCATGTTAGCAGAGAAATTAAATTCCTCAAATCCTATTTAAGGCTGGAATGGGAGGAGGGAAAGGAGAGAAGGGGGATTTACCCACTGATGCTAAAGTAGAAAACAGAGAGCATGACTTGCAGCTGTTCAGCTCTGTCTTAAACAAGAAAACAAACCTCCTAACCAGCCACTACCAAACACCTTTCACTTGGTTCCCATGGCAACACCTCTATCCTCTGGTGCCCACGAAGTCTCTAATGCCTCCGACTAGTTGGATTCATTGGCACCTGCTCCCCTTGCCAGCTCTTGTCAAAACTTATTAGAATGAGAATCTTTTCTGATAGCGCTAGTGGGAGAAGAAAGCAAACACATTTAGTTCACTGGAGATCTCTTTCAACTCCCAGTGAGGCTAGCATCTTCCTAAGGCTTCCTAAGGAGGACAGTACTTGCCTGGGCTCACTGTGTCCTGCCCGCAGACATGAGCACACTGAAGAAGCGACCTAGCAGGGTGTGCCCCTCTGAAAGGCTGTCCTTTCTCAAGGCCTTTGTTCTAGTCTATGATACCCACCTCTGATGCTTTGCAAGGGAAGGAAAGAGTTAGTCCAAGGAGCAGGTATTCTGATCCTTCAGGTAACATCAACCAATGGGAACAGTTGCTGGTGATGTAATGCTCTTAACTCCTCCAGCTTGAGGACTTAAGGGTGGGGATTTGTGGGGGTTTGAATTTTCTCTGGCCTATATTGAACTAGATTTTTCTCTCCAGCTATTTATGTCCTGTCACTTAAGTTCAGGTTTTCTTGAGAATGCAAGGATGCTGCTTTTAAGACAGGATTCAGAGCAAAGCCAGACAAGCCGGATAAAACAGCAAGTGTGACAGCAAACTTTTGCCTATAATCCCGTGTTGTGGTTTTGTGTAACTTCCTGAGAGAGTTTCAAGTGATGCATTCCCTCCCTCAACCTAAGCTGACCTCAAAGTTGAAGCAGCATAGATTCCTTGACACTTCTTCATCCCTTCAGATCTTCAATTCAGTCCATGATTCGCTATTAAAAATCCCCAGGGTTAACGGGGAACCACATGATCTTAGAGTTCTAGGGTGACCAAAATTCCCTGTTTGCTCTGGACTGATGGGTTTTCAGAAGCCTTTCCAATACTTAAAACCAGGGAAGTTCCAGACAAACCAGTTTAATTAGTCACCCAAAGCAAAGCCTATGATAAATATTTGGGGAAGGGGGGTGAAGACATTAGAATAAACTTTACCCAACAGAAAAATTCACTGTCAAACAGATACATGTAGTGTCACTTGAGTCTAATACTTTGATTCCTCTTAAAACTCATAATTTGAAATATATGTTCAATATTGATTCAGTGGAGATGGAAACAAAATCATCATATATACATATACGTGTGTGTGTGTGTATCTTTTCAAAGGTTTGTAGCTCTTGTGCTTATTATCTTCTTATCTTTTTATTTGTGCTCCACAAAGCAAATTTTGATTTTCAAAAGAAAATTAATAAATGTTGGGGAATTCACTGACTACATCATCAGTGGCAGAGTAATGGAAGGGGTTTACATTGCATTTTATTGAAAAATAAAATTACATGTTACTTTGTCTAAGTTTCTTCTCTTGTTTATGCAGCAACTTTGTTTCCTGTACTCCTCTTTTCATATTTTTTCAGGACGGGTACCTTCATAAGATTACCATTCCAATTCTCCCTTTATTTGGGTGAAACAGTCATCTTTTGCATTACTTCTTTCTTCTAATTTATGTAACTCTACCCTCTAAGTATATTTAAGAATGTGGAAAACAGGGTACCTAGGTGGCTCAGATGGTTAAGAGCCTTAGGCTCAGGTCATGATCCCAGGGTCAGTGGATTGAGTGGCGTCAGGCTCCTTATTCAGTGGGGAGCCTTCTTCTCCCTCTGCCTTTACCTCTCTCCCAGTGTCTATCATAAATAAATAAATAATTTAAAAAATCTCAAAAAACCAATATGGAAAACATTATTTCTAGGATGTAGAATTTGTTTGTAATTAGCAAACAGGATCTGATTGTAGCTAGGACTCAACACTTTAAGAAAAATGCCAGGATTATAAGAAAAAAATCTTAATTAAATAAAGGAGAACAGTATTTTACTTGACTGAGTACTAGTAAAGACAATTTGTATTTTTATACTCCTACAGTTTAACATAAAAACACAGAGATCTGGGTAATGAAACCTGAGTTAACTAACAACATAGTTCAGATTTGTCCTGGTCATTATCTTTTTCTTATTTCTTTCCACTATTATATTATTTTAAAAATCTTTTTGTTAAGGTATAACTGGCATATATTATATTACTTGATGTATAATTTGTGATTTTTATATATTGCAAAATATTCACCATAGTAAGTCTAGTTAACATCTGTCACTACACATACAGATTTTTTTCTTATGATGAGAATTTTAAGATTTACTTTTTTAGTACCTTTCAAATATGCAGTGCAGTATTATTAACTATAGTTGCCATGTTGTATGTTATACCCCCATGATTTATTTTATAACTGGAAGTTTATGCTTTCTGACCCCTTTCACTCATTTTGTCCTCCCTCTACTCTCTGTCTGTGGCACCCACCAATATGTTCTCTGTATTTATGAGTTTGGTTTGTTTTTTTATTGTATTTTTTTTAAAAGATTCCACATACAAGTGAGATCATACAGTATTAATCATTCTCTGTCTCAGTTCACTTAATATAATACCCTCAAAGTCCATTATGTTGTTGCAAATGGCAAGATTTCATTCTTTTTATGGCTTAATAATATATATATATAATTATATATATTATGTATAAAATATATAATGCATACCATTTATAATGTATACTATATATATATGGATATATATACACACACATATTTTATACACACACACACCCATATTTTCTCTATTATCTATCCGTGGACACTTAGATTATTTTCCACAACTTTGCTATCGTAAATAATTCTGCGATGAACATGCGGGTGTATATCTTTTACAGTTAGCGTTTTTATTTTCTTCAGATGAATACCCAGAAGTGGAACTGCTGGATAATATGGTAGTTTATTTTTGTTCTGTTTTGTTTTTAGGAACCTCCATATTGTTTTCCAAAATTGCTGGACCAACTTATATTCCCATCAGCAGTGTAGAAGGAAGGAATCCCTTTTCTCCATATCTAGCCAACACATGTTATTTCTTTCTTTTTGATACTAGCCATTCTAACAGGTGTAGGTGATATCTCATTGTGGTTTGGATTTGAATTTCCCTGATTGTTAGTAATGTTGACAAACTTTTCATGTGTCTGTTGGCTATCTGTATGTCTTCTTTGCTATTCAGAATCTCTGCCCAGTTTTTTTTTAAATTAAATTTATTTATTTTCAGCATAACAGTATTCATTATTTTTTTACCACACCCAGTGCTCCATGCAATCCGTGCCCTCTATAATACCCACCACGTTGTACCCCAACCTCCCACCCCCCCCGCCACTTCAACCCCTCAGATTGTTTTTCAGAGTCCATAGTCTCTCATGATTCACCTCCCCTTCCAATTTCCCCCAACTCCCTTCTCCTCTCTAACTTCCTATGTCCTCCATGCTATTTGCTATGCTCCACAAATAAGTGAAACCATATGATAATTGACTCTCTCTGCTTGACTTATTTCACTCAGCATAATGTCTTCGAGTCCCATCTATGTTGCTACAAAAGTTGGGTATTCATCCTTTCTGATGGAGGCATAATACTCCATAGTGTATATGGACCACATCTTCCTTATCCATTCGTCCGTTGAAGGGCATCTTGGTTCTTTCCATAGTTTGGCGACCGTGGCCATTGCTGCTATAAACATTGGGGTACAGATGGCCCTTCTTTTCACGACATCTGTATCTTTGGGGCAAATACCCAGGGGCATCACGTTACCTGATTTCAAGCTTTATTACAAAGCTGTGGTCACCAAGACAGCATGGTACTGGCACAAAAACAGACACATAGACCAGTGGAACAGAGTAGAGAGCCCAGATATGGACCCTCAACTCTATGGTCAATTAATGTTCGACAAAACAGGAAAAAATATACAGTGGAAAAAAGACAGTCTCTTCAATAAATAGTGCTGGGAAAACTGGACAGCTATATGTAGAAGAATGAAACTCGACCATTCTCTTACACTGTACACAAAGATAAACTCAAAATGGATAAAAGACCTCGATGTGAGACAGGAATCCATCAGAATCCTAGAGGAGAATATAGGCAGTAATCTCTGCCCAGTTTTTAATCGGATTATTTGTTTTTATGCTATTGAGCTACATGTTTTTTATTTATTTTGGATAGTAATCCTTTATCAGATATATGAATTGCAAGTATTTTCTTCCATTCACTAGATTGCCTTTTCATTTTAATATGATACAGTCCCACTTGTTTATTTTTGCTTTTGTTGCTTTTGTTCTTGGTATCAAATCTGAAAAATCATCACCAAGACTGATGTCAATGAGCTTACTACTTATGTTTTCTTCTAGGACTTTTATGGTTTCAGGTCTTACATTCAAGTCACTCAAGTCCTTAGTTCATTTTGAGTCAACTTTTGTGTAAGGTATAGGATAATGGTCAAGTTTCATTCTTTTGCATGTGCTGTCCAGTTTTCCCAACATCATTTTTTGAAGAGATTGTCCTTTCCCCATTGTATATTTTTGGCTTTTTTGTTGCCAATTAATTGGCTGTATATATGTGAGTTTATTTCTCTATTCTGTTCCCCTAACCTATGTGTCCTTTTTGTGTCAATATTATATTGTTTAGATTACTATAGCTTTGTAATATAGTTTGAAATCAGAAAGCATGATACCTCTAGCTTTGTTCTTCTTTTTCAAGATTGCTTTGGTTATTTGGGATTGCCATTCCCTTCTGGGCTGTAAAGTTTCTGCTAAAACAAAACAAAACAAAACAAAAGAACCCAAAAGCAAAACAAAACAAAACAAGATAAAAACAATCCCCTACCCCCAAAAAGCCTGAGATAGTCTTATGGGGGCTCACTAATTTATAACAAGTTGTTTTCTCTTTCTGCTTTTAATATTCTTTCCTTGTCTTTAAATTTTGACATGTTGATTTTAATGTGTCTTGTTGTAGGTCTCCTTATTTGGCACTCTCTAGGCTTCTTCTTGTATCTGGAGGCTTATTTCTTTCTCCAGGTTAGGAAAATTCTTAGCCATTATCTCCTCAAATAAGTTTTCTGTCCCTTTTGCTCTTTCTCTTCTCTTTCTGGGACTTTTACAATGCAAATGTTAATCTGCTTCATGTTATCCTATATGTCCCTTAAGCTATCTTTCCCTTTTAATTCTTTTCTTATTTTTTTATTTTCTTTCTTTCAAGATTTTATTTATTTATTTAACAGAAAGAGACACAGTGAGAGAGGGAACACAAGCAGGAGGAGTGACAAAGGGAAAAGCAGGCTTCCTGCAGAGCAGGGAGTCCAATACAGGGCTCGATCCCAGGACCTTGGGATAATGACCTGAGCCAAAAGCAGATGCTTAACAACCGAGTAATGAGGTGCCCTCTCTCTCTCTCTTTTTCTTTTTCCTTTTGCTGCACTGATTGGGTGCTTTCCTCTGTCCTATCTTCAAGTTCACCAATTCTTTCTTCTGCTTCATCTAGTATGTTGTTGAAACCCTCTAGCCTACTTTTCCTTTTGGTTTTTATTCTTTTGCCCTATGACTTCTGTTTGGAACTTTCATATATATTTTATCTCTGTTGAAGTACTGTGGTGATCCATTCTTCTCCAAAATTCTATGGGCATCTCTTTGACTATAACTTTGAACTCTTTATCAAGTAAATTACTTATCTCTATTTCATTAAGACCTCATTTCTTGAGGTCTTATCTTGTTCTTTTTCTTGGAACATATTCTTCTGTTTCTTCATTTACTTGGATCTCTGTGTGAGCTTCTACATGCTAGAGGAGAGTCTTCTTTCCCAGTTTTGAAGGGGTGGCCTTGTGTAGGAGATGACCTTAATCATTCAACCTCTTCCTAGCATTTTGCTGTCTCTTAAACCTTTGTGATTATCCAAGCTGTGTATCTGTCTGTGTAGTGTCCTGGGGTGGTAGCCTTGTATGAACCATCTCTCTAAATGTTACAATTTTATGGAACTTTATGGAATCTTACACAAGTCCCCTGACCACCAGAAGGAGGTGATCAAGAAATCTCCTGTGGGCAACAACTGCAAAAAACATGGAACAAGACACAGAAACTGGGGTATTAAATGTGTATAAGAACTTCCTCCTGAGAGATGTGAGAGCTCTAAAGCACAGCAGAGGGAGAGCATGCAGACAGTGTCCCCTCTCTGAGGTTTCAGTACAGGTTTACAGCCAGCCTTTAGAAGTGTGTTTAATTAGAGGTCTGTTTTCAGGCTGCAGCTGTGATGATAAGCTAACAGGCATCTTTCCAGAAAGATTGTGCTCCTGGGTCTGCTGCTTTTTTCTGTGCCTTGGGGGTGCAGCTGATTAAGAACTCTTTCTCCTTTGGTTACAGTCCTGTGGGACTCACAAGAGTAACCCTGATGGCAACAAGAGACAGGCCATGCAGAGGTGGCCCCTCCAGTAGCTACAGAAATCAGGTCACCAGTAAAGGGTATTAGCTCCTTTCTGTAAGATAAACGTGAGCTAGAGTGAGACAGAGGATGAGCACAAAAAGTGTATTCATCAGCCTCTACTCTCTGAGTGTCCTTTGATATGCCCCCGTAAATGAGTCAAATCAGAAGCCTGCCCTTCAGGCCAAGCTACTGGATAAGGAAAGAGGCCTCTTTCTCAGAAAAACCGAGGGTGTTTTTAAGTCTGTTTTCTGTGCCGTGCCCTGGGAATGACATTTTGCCAAGAATTCTCTCTGTAACAGTCCCATGGGACCCAGGGATGCAAGGCTCCCCTGGCTTCTAGATCCCAGTGATAAAGGGGCATTTCCAGGGTGGCAGCTACAAAATCTGGGTTACCAGATATAAAAACCAGGGTAACAGAAATTTGTAGAAGCTCCCCTCTGGTAGGTACTGATGATTTGGAGTGTGGCAGAGGTATAGCACAAAGATGACCCCCACCAGCTGGAGCATAAAGATGCCACCTGTGGAAAGGGAAAGAAAAAAAAAAAGAAAGATGGTGTTTGCCAGGTTTAGCAAACAGGGAAAGCAGGAAGATGGTGCTTATCAGCTTCCATTCCTGGCAGGTATCATTTATAGGCCCTTATCCCTTAGACCTATGCTTTAAAATTAGGAAATAAGTCTCTTACACATAGAGTCTGGAGACTTTTTAAAGGGCTGCTTCTTGCTGGGGCAGGTGAGTCTGTGTGCAGGTCCTTATAAGAGATGTTTCTCCATTTACTGTAGCCATGTGGGTCTGGTTGGCATGAACCCTTTTGGTCTTGAAAGCCTGATGTTTTGGGGACACACCTTTTATGTGTTGGTCTTATAAGCTGTGATGCCCAGTGGGGGGTATGAACTTTTCACTTCTCAAGGAGAAGCTTTAGGTTTTGAGTTCCCTTCCTCCTGATTATGGGCCATCCTGCTGGGTATGGGGTTTATGGTGAGATTATGTCTCAGCCTTTCCTTGCTGCCTTGATGAGGTTTCCCTCTCATCCTCCTGATGTGAAGGGGTCATTCTGACAACTTTTAGGGTTGTTGTTTTTTTTCTTTTCCCAAAGAAAAATTGATCCATATATAGCTATGGATTTGGTATGTCTGTGAGAGGTAAGTTCTGGATCTTCCTGTGCCACCATCTTAGACCAAAATCTCAGTCCCAGTCATTACTGAACATATTGCATAAGTGACCCAGGCACTTGGCTGGCTGGCCAACTTCAATAACTGGTTCTCCTTGATGCTATAACTTCAGAGGACTTAAAATTTTTTCTGGAAGTAACACACACATATATATAGTGGTTGAAAGGTCATACAAGTCTGTCTGTGGACTTAAGGTGAGCAGTAGCAATAATGGTGCCCAACATAAATGGTGAGACCACGAAGCCTCTAGAGGGAAAGAAGATTCATGGGCTTTGAAAACTGAGAAGGCATTGTTTCACTCTTTGAAAATTATTAAGTTTATATACCAGTAATATATATATTTTTACACATATGCTGTACTTTTATATTTAAGAAATATTGCAAGTATATGGTGAAAAAACTGTATGATATACACATACTACAGTTTACCTACTATAATAAACAGCAGTCTCCTACTCCATGCTATCTCACCAAGAATTTGTGTTTCTTCAGCTGTTTAACTATGTTTTAAAATAACAAATTTATACTCTTATATCTTGATTTTTTAAAAATCCCTTCTTTGGACTTCTTACTCTGTCACAAAAGGTTTTGGCACTTATACAACCACCATCACACGTGGTGTGTGTGCGCGCACACACACACACACACACACACATTGTATTTCCTCCTTAGATATACAATTGCGGCTTTTTTACTTTTTTTCTTTTATTTTCTCTTAATTATTAATCTCCCCTGAGCTCTCTATCAGAGATGTAAAACATCTTTAATTTCAGTCTCATCAAGATTAACTTGTCATAAAAAGTAAAATAGTAGTGCAAGTTTCCTTGGACATTTCCCTTCTGGAACCCTATGTTTAACTGCTACTATCTGAAATGACTGCTTTCTGAACCAGCTTCACAGCTGTCTTCCTGGAATCTCTAGCACTATTACCCTATGGATTTCCTCCATATTTCTTTTTGTTGCTAAGATCCCAGTTATTCCTTTTTCTGATGTCTGACACCATTTATACAGGCACTTTCCAGTTTTCATATATATGTTAGAGTTATCCTATAAATTTCTACAAAAATTTTCTACTGGAGTTTTGATTAGGATTTCATTAAATATATAGGTTATTTGGGAAGAAACTGACTTCTTGATAATGTCAGGTCTTCTAATTTCTAAACATAATTATTCAGGCCTTAGATTTACCATCAATGTTTTAGTTGCCAGAACACAGATCTTTCACATATTTCATAATATCTATACATAATATTTTATAGCTTGCAATTTTTGGAGTTATAATAAATGGCATTATACAATTAATTTTAATTTTCAACTGGTCATTATTAATCTATAAAAATAAAATTAACTTTTGTATATTGACTTTGTATCCTATGATCTCACTAAATTCATTGCTTAGCTCTATCAACTTTCTTGTGCATATTTTGGTATTGTCTAGATCTCTAAATAAAAATATTTTATTTTACCCCCTCCAACCTATATAATTATCATTCCTTTTTCTGCCTTATTACACTAGTTAGAATCTCAAGTGTGATGTTGAGTAAAAGTATTAAGAGTAGTAAGAGTGAAGATTTTGTCTTCTTCTAATCATAGATCACAAGTGTTCAGTCTTTAAGTATGATGTCAAGTGTAGGTTTATTTATTTACTTATTTAGATTTCATTCATCACCTTATCTTTCAATTTGGGTAAATTATTTAAAACTGTTTCTTTGTTTAATTTTTCCTTTGCATTTTTCTATTTCTCATTTTAAAACCCAAACAGCTAAATATTGTACATCTAGTATTGATAATCTATTTTTCTCCTCTTTTTATCTCTCCTTTTAACAGTTTGTGATATGATTTAAAAACCGTAGAAGTCACCCACTTTTTAAAAATTTATTTAGAGAACGAGAGAGAAAGAAAGGGGAGGGTCAGAGGAAGGAGAATAAGAATCTCAAGCAGACTATCAGTCAAGGGCATAGTCTGACATGGTGCATGATCTCATGACCTTGAGTTCACAACCCAAGCTGAAACCAAGAGTCTGATGCATAACAAACAGCCACCCAGGTGCCCCACAGTCACCATTTTAAGTTCAATGGTACTTATTAGTACATTTATAGAATTTTTTACATTCAATTTTAGAACATTCCCATCACCCCAAAATAAATCTTCAGACTCCATGGCAGTCAATTCCTACCTCTAGACTCAGGCAACTTTTAAGTGGATATCCAATTGCTCTAGCACAATTTATGAAGGAAAATAATCTTTTCTTTCACTGAATTGCCTTAGTAGCTTTGCAAAAAAAAAAAAATCACTTGAGCATACATAAAATGATTTATTCATGTACTCTTTACTCTGTCCTTTCACCCATATGCTGTTTTTTCTTATGCCGATTATCACACTGTCTTGATAATTATTGCTTTATATGTTTTAAGGTCAATAGAGTCCTCTCATTTATCTTTTTGTTCAATAATTTTTGCAATTTTCAAAAAGATTTTATCAAATGCTCAAAGTTTGTCAACATCCCCAAAAAAATATCAGCAGAGATTTTTATGGAGACTGTGTTGGAACTATAAATCTGCAATTACTTGTGTAATTGTTCCTATATGGTTAATGCAATATTTATCTCTGGCAGCTTTCAAGGTATTATTTTTATCTTTAATTTTCAGAAATCTTACTTATTTGTGTTTGGCATAAATTTAAAATTATTATCATTAATCCTATGGAGTCGCTGAGCTTCTTAGACTGTATGTTTATGTGTATCTCAAAATTTGGGAAGCTTTTAGATTATAATTTCTTCAAATATTTTATCTGCTCCAAACTCTTTCTCCTCTCCTGAGATTTCACTAACCTCTATGTTAGACTTTTTATTAATGTTTCAGGTCTTTAGGTTTCTCTTCTTTCTTTTCTTGTCAAAGTCATTTTATCTCTGATGTTTAGATTAGAAAATTTCTATTTATCTACCTTCAGGTTCACTGATTCCTTCTTCTATCATTTCCATTCTTTTTTTTTTTTTTTAAGAGATTTTATTTGACAGACAGAGAGAGAGAAGGAATACAAACAGGGTGAGTGGAGGAAGGAAAAGCAGGCTTTCTGCTGAGCAGGGAGCCTGATGCAGGGCTCATCCCAGGACTCTGGGATGGAACCTGATGCAGGGCTCGATCCTAGGACCCTGGGCTCATGACCCAAGCTGAAGTTAGACGCTTAATGACTGAGCCACCCAGGGGCCCCTATCATTTGCATTCTTATATTGAACCAATTCGGCGAGTATTATCTTATTCTAAATTTCTCTGTTCTTTTTTATATCTTCTAATTCTTGGCTAAGATATTGGTTTTCATTTTTTCAAGCATGTGTGTAATCACATGGAATATTTTGATAGCTGCTTTGAAGTTTTTTAAATAATTCAAACATCTGTATCACCTCTATGTTGGGATCTGTTGATTGTCTTTCCTCAACTGAGAAAATTTGCCTGGTTTTGATATGGCAAGTAAACTTGGATTTTATTCTAGATATTTTTAGTATTATGTATGAAAATGTAGTTTCTATTTTAATATTATATCTAACAGGGAATCAGCTTATTTAAGTCTAGGATGCATAATCCTATCACACTTTTATAGAATGTGGTTCAATTGTTAATTGAGTTTTCAAAATCATGTAGAGCTTCTGGTCTGTCCATTTGTATGATATCCAGATGCTAATCTGAGACTTGGGCAGTATTCCATACTGTAGGTCATTTATCAAAACCCTTGGTGTATTGATTCTGGTTTATTTCATCATGGGATGCTCAGTGTTTTATTACAGCTTTATACACAGGTTTAAAGAATCCTTTTCACTAGATCTTCTTCTCCATAATGCACTCACATACTCAATGATAGCAGGTGAAGGTCCTCACCTTAGTGTCTAAATTTTCCTTTATCTCACCCAAGAACAGAGAAAAAAGCCATCAAGAGAAAAACTCATGGATAAAAATTATGTGAAAGATATGCAACAGGGTTTCTTATATACCCCAAATTGCAAGGCTGTAGAGGCAGACAAGTGACAGCTACACTATCTGCGCAGTACTAGAGTCCATGATGAAAAATGTAAAAGGAATTGATGAAGTATCTGACCAACCTGAGAACAAATGAACTCCCAAAGGTAAAAGACATTCACTGGAAAGACTGACAGGCCAGGGGTACCTGGGTGGCCCCTTCAGTTGAGTGTCTGACTCTTGGTTTTGGCTCATGATCTCAGGGTCCTGGGATCAAGCCCCACGATGGGCTCTCTGCTTACCAGGGAGTCTGCTTGAGGATTTTTCCCCTTCTCGCTCTACCCCTCCCCATGCTCTCCCTCTGTAAAATAAATAAGTATTAAAAAAAAAAAAAAGATTGGCAGGCCAGTTTGAGAACAGTAGCTAAAAATGTAAAGAGTCTGGGAGTCAAGATGGCATGGAGGAGTAGCAGGCTGAGATGACATCAGGTAGCAGGAGATTAGCTAAACAGTTTATCAAACCATCCCAAACACCTACACATCCAACAGGAGATTGAAGAGAAGAAGAGCGGCAATTCTAGAAACAGAAAATTGACCACTTTCTGAAAGGTAGGACCTGCAGAGAAATGAATCCAAAGCGATGGGAAGATAGCCTGCAGGGGAAGGGGCTGGCTCCTGGCAAGTGGTAACAGAGTGCAAAATCAGAACTTTTAAAAGTCTGTTCCACAGAGGGACATTGCTTCAGAGGCTAAGTGGGGGTGGTTCCCATGCAGGAACAGTGTGGTCTCAGGTCCTGCAGGGTCACAGAAGGATTGGGGGTGTCTGAGTAGCAGAGCTCACAGGTATTAGAGCAGAGAAGCTAGCTACAGGGATGGAGCTGAGGAGTGAGCTCTCAGCTCGGGGTTACCTTAAATTGTGATCCAAAGCACAGTCGGACCTCTGATCTTTGAGCAGGGACCCCACAAGTGACAGATTCAGAGAAACCCTCCCCTGGAAGAGCAGCAGGGATCGGATGGGTTTGGAGACTCTAGGCAGGGCTGTGTGCCAGAGACAGAGACACTCGGTCAAAGGCCGGGTGAGCTCAGAGCACAGCTGGAGGCCAGGGAGGTGGGCGTGTTTGAGCACTTTTCTCCAAGGGTGCACTGAGGAGTGGGGCCCCAAGCTCTCAGTTCCTCTGGGCCAGAGATTGGGAGGCTGCCATCATCATTCCTGTTCTCCAGAGCTCTACAGAAAGTGTTCAGGGAACAAAAGATCCCAAAATCGGACTGCAGCAGATTACTTAGCCAGGCCCCTGGCAAGGGCGGTGCAATTCCACCTTAGGCAAAGACACTTGAGAATCACTACAACAGGCCCCTTCCCAAGAAGATCAGCAAGAAATCCAGCCCAGACCAAGCTCACTTATCAAGAACAGAGAATTCCAGAGGATGAGAAAGCAAAGAATGGAGTTCATGGCTTTCTCCCTATGATTCCTTAGTCTTGCAAAGTTAATTTTTTTAATTTTATTTTTTTTCTATTCTATTTTTTTTAACTTTTACTCCTTCCTCTTTTAACTTTTTTAATTAGTTTGTCTTAACAATACCTTTCATTTAAAAAAATCTTTTTGAAACTTCATTATTATAGTCATATTTTATCCTTCATTGTATCTAACTTTATTTTTGGTATGCACAAAGAGTTTTTTCTTCTAAAAAATTTTGGGATACAACTTATTCTAGTAGATCAAAATATATCCTAAATCTAGCACAGTGCTTTGTTCTAGTCTCCAGCTTGAGCAAATTCTCTCCACTTTCTTTTTCTTTCTTTTCCCAACCAACTTATCTTATCACTCCTTTTTTAGAATTTTCTTGAAATAGTCATCTTTATAGTCATATTCCATCTCTTCAGTGTTTACTCTCCTTTTGTATATATATGTTTTTTTTCTTTAAAATTTTGGGAGGTAGTTTCTTCTAAGAGACCAAAATACTCCCAAAATTAAGTGGGCTGCTCTGTTCTATTCACCGGTCCAATATATATATATTTTCTCTCTTTTTTTTTTTCTTTTTATCCCTCTCCCCCCACCCCATGATTTGGGGTATCTTCTGATTTGGTTAATTTTTCTGGGGTATTTGCCACCCTTTTAGTATTTTATTCTCTCCTTCATATATTCTTATCTGGATAAAATTACAAGGCAGAAAAACTCATCACAAAACAAAACAAAACAAAAAACAAGAGGCAGTACTGAAGGATAGGGAGCTAATCAATAGGGACATTGTTAATATGTCAGATGTAGAGTTCAGAATGACAATTCTCAAGGAGCTAGCCGGGCTTGAAAAAGGTATGGAAGATATTAGAGAAACCTCGTCTGGAGAAATAAAAGCCCTTTATGGAGAAATAAAAGAACTAAAATCTAACCAAGCTGAAACCAAAAAAGCTATTAAAGAGGTACAATAAAAAATGGAGGCTCTTACTGCTAGGATAAATGAGACAGAAGAGAGAATTAGTGATATAGAAGATCTAATGACAGAGAATAAAGAAGCTGAGCAAAAGAGAGACAAACAAGTAATGGACCACAAGGGGAGAATCTGAGAGATAAGTGATACCATAAGATAAAACAACATTAGAATAATTGGGATTTCAGAAGAAGAAGAAGAAAGAGAGAGGGGGGCAGAAGGTATACTGGAGCAAATTATTGTAGAGAATTTCCCTAATATGGCAAGGGAATAAGCATCAAAATCCAGGAGGCACAGAGAACCCCCCCCTCAAAATCAATAAGAATAGGTCCAGACCCCATCATCTAATAGTAAAACTTGTAAGTCTTGCTGCCAAAAAGAAAATCCTGAAAGTAGCCTGGGACAAGAAGTTTATAATATACAATGGTAAAAATATTAGATTGGCACCAGACTTATCCACAGAGACCTGGCAAGCCAGAAAGAACTAGCATAATATATTCAGAGCACTAAACAAGAAAAACATGCAGCCAAGAATACTATATCCAGCTAGGCTATCATTAAAAATAGAAGGAGAGATAAAAACCTTCCAGGACAAACAAAAACTAAAAGAATTTATAAACACCAAACCAGCTCTACCAGAAATATTGAAAGGGGTCCTCTAAGCAAAGAGAGAGTCTAAGAGTAGTAGACCAGAAAGGAACAGAGACAATATACAGTAACAGTCACCTTACAGGTAATACAATAGCACTAAATTCATATCTCTAAATAGTTACCCTGAATGTAAATGGGCTAAATGCCCCAATCAAAAGACACAGGGTATCAGAATGGATTAAAAAAATAAAACCCATCAATATGCTGTCTACAAGACTCATTTTAGATCCAAAGACACCTCCAGATTTAAAGTGAGGGGGTGGAAAACAATTTACCATGCTAAGGGACATCAAAAGAAAGCTGGGGTGGCAATCCTTATACCAGATAAAGTGGATTTTAAGCCAAAGGCTATAATAAGATATGAAGAAGGACACTATATCATACTTAAATGATCTGTCCAACAAGAAGATCTAACAATTTTAAATATGTATGCCCCTAACATGGGAGCAGTCATCTATATAAACAAGTTAATAAAATCAAAGAAACACATCAACAATAATACAATAATAGAGGGGACTTTAACACTCCCTCACTGAAATGGACAGATAATCCAAGCAAAAGATCAACAAGGAAATAAAGGCCTTAAGTGACACAGTGGACCAGATGGACATGACAGATACATTCAGAACATTTTATCCCAAAGCAACAAAATACACATTCTTCTTCTTCTCTAGTGTACATGGAACTTTCTCCAGAAGAGATCATATTCTGGGTCACAAATCAGGTCTCAATGGTATCAAAAGATTGGGATCATTCCCAGCGTATTTTCTGTCCACAATGCTCTGAAGCTAGAGCTCAATCACAAGAAGAAAGTTGGAAAGAACCCAAATACATGGAGGCTAAAGAGCATCCTTCTAAAGACTGAATGGGTCAACCAGGAAATTAAAGAAGAATTGAATAAATTCATGGAAACAAATGATAATGAAAACACAATGGTTCAAAATCTGTGGGACACAGCAAAGGCAGTCCTAAGAGGAAAATATATAGTGAAACAAGCTTTTCTCAAGAAACAAGAAAGGTCTCAAATACACAACCTAACCCTACACCTAAAGGAGCTGGATAAAGAACAGCAAAGAAAGCCTAAACCCAACAGAAGAAGAGAAATAATAAAGATTAGAGCAGAAATCAATGAAATGGAAATCAAAAAAACAACAGAACAAATCAATGAAACTAGGAGCTGGTTCTTTGAAAGAATTAATAAGATTGATAAACCCCTGGCCAGACTTATCAAAAAGAAAAGAGAAAGGACCCAAATAAATAAAATCATGAATGAAAGAGGAGAGATCACAGCCAACACTAAATAAATACAAACAATATAAGAACATATTATGAACAACTATACACCAGCAAATTTGACCATCTGGAAGAAATGGATGCATTCCTACAGACATATAAACTACCAAAACTGAACCAAGAAGAAAAAGAAAACCTGAACAGACCCATAACCAGTAAGGAGATTGAAGGAGTCATCAAAAACTTCCCAAAAACAAGAGCCCAGGGCCAGACAGCTTCCCTGGGGAATTTTACCAAACATTAAAGAATTAATTCCTATTGTGCAACTGTTCAAAAAAATAGAAATGGAAGGAAAACTTCCAAACTCATTTTATGAGGCCAGCATTACCTTGATCCCAAAACCAGACAAAGATCCCATCAAAAAAGAGAATTACAGACCAATATCCTTGATGAACACAGATGTGAGAATTCTCACCAAAATACTAGCAAATAGGATCCAACAGTACTTTAGAAGGATTATTCACCACGAACAAGTGAGATTTATTCCAGGGCTGTAAGTTTGTTTCAACATCCACAAATCAATCAATGTGACAAATACATTAATAAAAGAAAGAACAAGAACCATATGATACCCTCAATAGATGTTGAAAAAACATTGGACAAAGCACAGCATCCTTTCTTGATCAAAACTCTTCAAAGTGTAGGGATAGAGGATACATACCTCAATATCATCAAAGCCATCTATGAAAACCCACCGTGAATATCATTCTCAATGGAGAAAAACTTAGAGCCTGCGACCTGAGATCATAACCTGTGCCAAAACCAAGGGTTGGACGCTTAACTGCTTAACTGACTAAGCCACCCAGGTGCCCCAAAAGTTTAAGATCCATTTTGAATAAATATTTTTGAAAGGTCTATGTCTAGATTCTTTCTTTTTCTCCTTTCCTTCCTCCCTCCCTTCCTTCTTTCCTTCCTTTTTTCCTTCCTTCCTTCCTTCATTTTTGTATGTGGATATTCACTTGTTCCAGTATCATGTGTTTGAAAAGACTATTCTTTTCCATCAAATTACTGTTCCTTTCCCATCAAGTAACCTTTGTTCCTTTGTCAAAGGTCAGTTGACTATATTGGTAGGTATCTATTCCTGGGCTCTCTAATCTATTTCACTGACACATTTGTGTATTCTTTCAGCAGTATCACACTGTCTTGATTATACCTTATGCAAGTTTTGACTTTGTGTAGTGTCAGTTCTCCTTTGTTTTTCTCTTTCAGTATTATTGTGGCTCTATTGGGTCTTTTGCCTTTTCATATGAACTTTAGAATTAGCTGTCAATACTCACAAAATAACTTACAGGAATTTAAGTTGGGAAAATACACATTTTCAAAATCACAACATTCCCTTTAAGCATTAAGACTCCAAGCACTCTGGAGCTCAGAGTCTGTAAAATCCTTTCTCTTCAGTCATACCTACGCTGATGCATTCTATCAAAGTGTGGGAAAAATCACATGTTCCACAAGATGTTCTAATATTCTACCAGCAAAGCAGTATGAGAACTTTATTCACATAAAACATAGAAGCACTATTAAGGCACCATTTTGGGTGAAAAAACTGTTCTGCACAAATCAATATCTTTGACAGCTGAAGATTACTTTTAAGAGGTCTGCAGATTTCAAAGAACTCGAGTCCCATACCAAAAAGGAAATCTCTCCTTATTACTCCTCCATCTCTCTTTTTACTCCTCCTCCTCTTTAGGTTCTTTGTGCAGAATTAATAAGACTCTTTAATCTAGAGTAGGAAAACAAAGATGGGATGTATGTTGCTGAGATAAAGAAGAACATCTAACCTAGAAGAAAGAAAAGTTAGAACATGTACTGCAAGGGAATACAAAGAATTCAAGAAAAGAAATTGTCAGACAGAAAAAAACCTATAATTTCACAATATACTGATATAGCTGAACAGGGATTTCACTGCCTGAGTGGAAATGAGGGAGAGGGTGGTTCAGAGAGAAGATGGTGAGGCTGAGTTGTGAAGTACCCAACTATGTCAGGGGAATGTCACTTGGAGAATTAGGAGGTAAAGGTTTGGCATTAGCTACTCTACCAGAAGTGCTGACTTGCTTCTATCAGTCGGGGTAGTGATATGAGAAATAATAAAAATAGCAGATCCTAACAGGTCCACTTTTCAGACTGTTAAATGATTAGTGTACTGGGATAATTTGTTACTGGGATGGATTATAGAGTGGGCAAATCCTGCAAGCTGGAAGACTTTCACACCAGCCATGTTGTTTTAAAACCACCAAATTCCTTTTTTTTTTTTTTTTTTTTAGTGTTGGGAATAAATATTTTTCTAGAAAATAATTCTAAATTAGTCTCTACATTATTCAACTGCAATGCTTTTAGTAAAGGAGTTGCTCAATAATTTGTTGAATTGTTTTAAATATGTTATGAGGAGCATCAATTAAAGTCTTCTTGGTGACTTGGGGTTATCATAATCAACATCCTTGTTGACTGGATCTATAATGCAGCTGTCTCCTCAGGCTTTCTGGTGAAGTATGAGGAGCTATTTGTTCTAGCACTAAGTAGATCACATTTGAGAACTTTGGGAGTTATTTTTGTTCTTTCCCATGTCTTTCTGGAAGTATTCACTTCTTCGCTTTCATTCTTATTTCTATCAATCTTGCTTAACTGTGCAACTGGCTGTTTTTGGTTTCTATATGTTGATATTAATCATCAAAGTTATTAATTACTTTGAAATATAAAATCACAGAATGTTTAGTTTTTGAGATAGGGCTTTTCAGCTGTGGATCATGATCCATTAATGAGTTGGGAAATCAATTTAGTGGTCAGGATGAAATAGAAAATATCATTGAAAATATTTTGTTCATCACATGTTGCAAGTGTAAATTTTTTGTGAAATCCAGTATTGGTATGATGGTAGAAAATGTAAACTATGAGCTATTATTTGAATGTAACTCATAGCAAGAAATAACTGAATAAATGTTAAGGCATTGGAGCTTTGATGTGTCTTTTTCCCCCAGCTGAATCCTTGTAACTTCTTGATTTCATTGCAGGACACTGAAGGATAAGAATATTATTTCCATGTAAAGTCTCTTCCTCTTAACTTTAACTTCATTAGGGGAGGGACCTTTGAGATCTCTGATACCTATAATGGAGTCATTTTTCAAGAGCAACCATTACTGAAAAATTTGAGAATCATTACAAATCTGACATCTTCTTTAGGTGATGGTTATGACATACACCCGCTCATCAACAGTCTCAGAAGTAACAGCAAATAGCAGAGAGAAAGAATGGGAAGTGTTCCATGCAGCATTTTGGGTTGAAATATGGGTCTGGACATGCTTTCATTTTGGAAGACAGCTTTACTTTGCTAGGAGTGGCAAAATAGCCTCAGAAAAAGAGTGGAGGTTTCCTTAGGGAGGGCAGGTAGCACTTTCAAATAAAGGTATAACTGGAGTCTTTGAGATTGCTTTTGTGCCCACTTCAACTCACTATGGAGGGAAGTCTGATGGGGATCCTTGGCAGGGAGTCTAAACAGAAATAGTAAGAGCATCTTACTGCATTTCTGTGAACCTTAAGTATGAGATAGAAGTCAGATAGGCAGGGCACAGGTTAAAAATAGGAACAGAAACTTCCAACTCAACTGACAGGCTAGATATTTAAATATTTATAAAACAAAAAAGATGATGATAAGCTGATGATTAAGATTTTATTGGTTTTACTCCTTTCTAGAGGTCTGAGAGGAAATATAGACACTTCTATACCTCCTGATATTTTCTTCACACCCCTTCACTTTTCTTGTCTCCATTTGCTTCCTTTTATTTCTTTCACCCTGATAAAGAAAGAAAGAAAGAAAGGCCCTAATATGATTAATTATTGATTGATTAATGTATTAACAAACTCTTGGTGCCAGTATTATAAGAGTCACTGGGATAGGTACTTTGAAGGAAACAATGCTATATAAAAGACTTTTGCTCCAAAAATACATAATGCAGGGTGGTCAGGACATTTGGAATACAGGAGGAGGGGGTTCAGCCCTCCATTTTCCTGTGGTCCAGATAATATGCATAACACAATCCACAAATGTACTTTTTTTCAGAAGAAAAAACAGACCAGGAATTTTTTCTTATTTTAAGTTCATCTGCTAGATCTCTATTTTTATACTATTAAAACCTAGATAAACCTACTTGGTATAAAAAATATCTAGCTTGATTGCAAAAGGCCATATTGTGGCCATATTTTTTACACCTACAACTCACTGTGAGTTTATCTGGAATAAATCTAGGTGTTCAATAAATTGGGAGGCATGGTTCCTTCCATGAATAATACAAAACCTCAAGAAGATTTCCCAGAAACTCAGCCATCATTAGAATTATTCAAAGAATGAAAACTTCTCCTGAAAGGAATTCCCAATAGCTCATTTGCTATGTAAACAAATCGTGTGTCCTGAAGGTATGGTTGGAGTACATAAAATATTAAAATGTTGACACCTGATAGATTCTAGGAAGAAATTTAAATTTATAGGCGAGCATTTCCTGGAGCAGTGGGAGACCCTTATAGTTCAATGAGTCTTACATTAAAAATAAGACAAGGTAAGATAAATTAGCCCAGAGGATACTACAGGCATGAATTTTATGCCCAGTACCACCATGACTGTGGTTATGGGTACCCTTTTGCTCTTTTGGAATTGCAGGAAATGAAGACTACATCTACCAATTAATCCATGCAGATGCAGCTACTTTGTGTCACTGAATGGAAGGTAGAAAGAGGCAAGGAAGAGGATGAGTGGAAAATGGAACTGAATGATGACAACACATGATTATCATAAAAGTTATAATTAACTGAATCCTTTCAGTATAATTACTGTGATGCATGTTTTCATGTGACTTTTCTTATGTAATTGTTAAGGTAAGCCCCTGATGTAGATTTCAGTTTTATTGCTAAAAAGCAACAACTATCAGGTGAGGCTAGGCTTGGTAAATGTCAATAATCAAAGTGGTTTGTTCTGTTTGGTAGTCATGGAGGCAGGCAACACTGGAGACTAGGCATACCCTCTATTGGAATCCCAGGCAGTGAGTGGATTCAAGATGGGTCTTTGGCAAAAACTAAACTGTAAGCATTCTGTGTCATGCAAAGTGTCATACAGGTGTCAGGGTCCCAACCTAGAGAGCCCCTATTCAGAGAGGGCTATCTACACAGACATTCAGAATAGTACATGGAACACTGAGACAGGGGGCTTCACAGAGGAAAAACCTCATCATGACAAGGGTTATGGGCTATCTGCAACTTCCCAGGCACATGAGTCGCAGGAAATGAAAAGATTAATTCCAGATTTCATGATTATGCTGTGGCCTCTAAGACCCTAATATTATCTCACCCTAACTTCAATGCTTCACAACAAACCTGGAAGAAAGGCATTAATTTTATAATCATCATCAAGATTATCACCATCACCATCATCATTTTTACCAAAAAAGTAACTGTGGCTTAGAGCAGTTAGGTCACTCAGAAGAAGATAAAATCATGGTATGAACTCACGTTATCTGACTCTAAAGAGAGTTCTCTTAACAAACCACCAGCTTACCTAAGTGAAATTTCCAGGCTCACCCATTCACTCAGTAAACCAATATCTATAGGGCAGATCCTATGTGCCAGCCATGGTGATGGGGTATAGTTATTAGATGCTCAATGAATATTGTTTTGATGATTGAATGGATGGGTGAATGAATGAATGCTTGAATATGCTTTTATATTTGTGAACATGTAGCTCAGAACACACCAATTTGAAGCTATGACGTTTTTAAAAAGATTTATTTATTTGACAGAGAGATAGAGAGATCAGAAGTAGACAGAGAGGCAGGAAGAGAAAGAGGGGGAAGTAGGCTCCCTGCTGAGGAGAGAGCCCAATGCAGGGCTTGATCCCAGGACTCTGAGATCATGACCTGAGCCGAAGGCAGAGGCTTAACCCACTGAGCCACCCTGGCACTCCTGAAGTTATGACATTTTGAATAAACTCTTCTCTGGAGGCCATACGGTAAGATCACCTCCTTGTACATGGGAGCAGTCTTCCTTAGTTTGAAAGGCTCTGTTCTTCCTGTCAATTACCCTGACATAGGCCTATTTTAGATTTGGGAATGAGAGATGGTGAAGCAGGCATTAAACCAGAGGGAAAGCAAAAATTCCTTCTTTTCTTTTAGTCTCTTGGAAGTTTGGTCTGAACTCAGAGGCAGAGGTGCTCAGAGCACAACTCTAGGCACTGTATGCAGCTGTTTCTGACACATGGAAGGGGATCCTATGCATTGGCCTAAACCTATGGGCTCTATGATCCTTGGAATTTAGTTGTCATGCATAATCCACCTTTAGGTCTATACTTCAACATTCAGTAAACTCTTATCAAAGGTAACAGCCTAGCAGCCTTGGCTGTGTTGGAAGTGGGGCAATTTACAGTGAGGATCAGGGAAACTTGGGAATCACCTTCTAGGCAAGAGTGGAGGTTGCAATATTTCCGTAATTCTCAGTAGGGTGGAGATCTCCTGGGGACGGCACAGAAGAGGTGTGTCATGACAATAGTGTGGATGCTTAAAAGCAGAAGGAGATGGGGAAATGTTTTCAAACACATATGAAGAACAGCTGGAAGGACTCATAAATTTAACTGGCAGACATGTAGTCAGAATTAGGGAATTAGGGCATGGGAGAGTTGAGAGGAGTTGACTTCATAAGAATGTGGTTTACTTCTTGGGGTACTTGCTGACGTTTATTGGGAAAATACAATTCCATGCCCATAATAGCTGCTAACTGGATACGTGTGGTATAGTGAACAGAACAGAGCCTTGGTAGCCAGGAGACCCAGGATCATCCCAAAGAGTGGCTGGATTAGTTTCTTGGGTATCCGTCACTTTCTTTGAAGCCAGGACCAATAATGTTCATGTGTATGACACATGCCCCCTGGAAACCAAAGTCTTATGTTCAGTACTCATTCCTAGCACCAACTAAAGTCCAGTCCTTTCTTTCCCACTCAACAAAGCATATAGGAGCCTAAGGAAAATGTGAAGCTATTAAAGGGGTAATATTCATTATTTCTAATTTATATGTAAAATAGGTATTTGCAAACTATAAATAAATGTGAAGCACTCACAATACCACTAAGAAAAACGATCTGTAAACCATCTCCCTGGACTATTAATCTATGAATACACTACCTTCCTATCATTTGGTATGGACAATCTTCCACAAGGAGAAGCAGTAAGATGGGAGGAATAGAGAGTAGAAATTTGGCATGATGGCATGAATTCATTCTGATGTTGGGAGGGTGGAGAATGAAACACGTAAAGATTGGGAAGTTGAGCTGGGTAGCACTGCACAGAGATGAACATCACGGGAAGAATCCACTGGAAGAAGAGCTGCATCTCTTTTGCTCAAGCCACCACTGGCACATCTTGGAAATCCTCTCTGACTGGGAGGGCAGGGCATAAGCATCTTCAAACTTGGGCCAAAATTCAGGGGCAGTCACAAAAGGGGTTAGTCACCATTCCCTTTCCATATCATTCTCAGTGAGAAGTCAAGATAGAAAACCAAAACAAACAAGAGAAAAAAAATAATAAATCATTGAAATCCACATTCTGAGTTTCCATTTAAACCAGGCTCCAGGTAGACTCGTTATCTTCAGCACAGGATTCTCCCTTAATGTGTGGGGCATAAATTCAAATCGGGGGAGGGGATGAGAACACCTATAACCTGATCCAAACACTCCACTAATTTTTCCTCTTCCTCAACCCCCCCCAGGGGGTCAGTAGCTCAGTGGTTACTCACCAAGGAAGAAAAGTTGAAGCATGCAGACTTACAGGGACCCACTACCAAAGATAGAGTGAACCAGGGAATACAACAGAATCCTGCTATAGGGTTGACTAGCTCTGTCTCATTTTCAGAGATGGCCTCCAGTAAAATCACATGTGAGGCTGTTTCACTTTTCTTAAGCTTATAACCCAAGGCAGACTCCCTGAGGAGGGGCATCTCAAACTGAATTCATGCTTTCAGGTGGGGTCAGGAGATTTTCACTAGGTAAGTGTGACTTTCACTTCTGACAAGCAACGACATCACTTGATCAGCACGTAATTCTTAGGAAAGAAACATTTGGCTGAGCTAAAAGGAAAAGCATCAGGCACAGACAGATTAGATTTTCCTTTAAATAAACATGGCCTTTCAGAAAGGCAAGAAAAACGTTTAGAGCAAAACATGCTGGGCATGAGAATTTCAGATGAAATATCCACCCACCCTGAGCAAGAACAAGAATCACATCACTATCCCCAAGTCAGAATCACTCCTTTGTTAAACCAATGAGGATCATTTAAAAGTGTATGTTCTCATAGGCAGAGATGTATCTCTCCAACACCAAATTTTGCACTGCTCTGGTCTCACAGAGCATTCATTGTGGATGATTATTTCATTAGATCACTTGGATTTGGGATACTTGAGGTTTTCCCAGCCTTCAACTTGATCCTAAAGATAACAAGGAAACCCCTCATCCAGCAGGTTCTTCATATTAAATGGAATGGCTTTGTTATAGTCCGATCACTGAATCATAATATAGTGCTGATCGGTTTGCTTCCTAAATTTCATAAAGCTCTTCACAAGGTTTTCATACACGTCTCATCTTTTTCCATTATGTATTTCTGTTTCCATTACATGCCCTTCATTTTCTGTCCAAACCCCACTCTTTCCCTCTACTTTTTATCTCATTGACCCAAATTAAAAAGCCAGGAACGTTTCACATTTCATTTGCATTGCCAATCACATTCAGTTAATCATCAGGTCCAAAGAATTAAAAAATTTTCACAAATGCATATGCCAGTTCAATAAATACCTGTTAAACAATTTGATATGTTTCAGCCACATATCTGTACATTAAAGATATTGAGAGAAAAGGGTAATGCTCTCTTGGAACTCCCTTTTAGTGGGAGAGGCAAATGATGAGTAAACAAGATAATTCTATATACAGATACCTCGTGAAGATGATAAAATGAGGCATTGTGATTCAGAGTGACCTGCTTGCCCTCTCTAATTTAGTGACATTTAAACTGAGACCTAGATGATGAAATGAACCAGCTACACAAACATCTGGAGGAACAACAGTCCAAGCTGAGGGAACAGCAGGGGCAAAGGCCCCGTGTATTAAACAGTCTACTTACTTAACACAGGACAAAGTGCCTTTGGCTAGAGCGGGGTGGACTATGGTTTCACAGACTAATATGAATGGTTGAAAGATAAGCAGAGGAAGGGGACTAGTAAGCTGCAATGAAGAGTTTTGATCCATTCTAAATGCTGTGAGAAGTCATTGAAGGGTCTGGGAAAGATAGTAATATAAACCTAATTTCTATTTTAAAAGATATGAATATTGGACAATAGAGATGATGGCGTCTTGGGCTAGGTGATAGCTATGGAGAGAAGCTACATATATATTCTCTGGATATTTGGGAATTTCAGTTGATGTAGCATGGTGATGGATTGGATACAGGATGTGAGAGAAATCTGGGGTGAAGCCTAGGTTTCTGACCTGAATGACAGGCGGACAGTGGTGCCAATCACTCTCACTCACACATTATCATCTTTTACTTAGTCCAATATCTTGTCCAATATCTTTAGTCCAATATCTTGTCCGCCAAACTGCAGGCCCTCTAAAATCTGTCATCCCCATCACTGCCAGGATAATTCAGAGAGAAAACAATGCTCTCATTATTCCATTTCTCATAGCCTTTCTTTTTTAAAGATTTTTTGTTTACTTGTCAGAGAGAGAGTGTGCATAAGCAAGAGGGGACAGCAGGCAGAGGGAGAAGCAGGCTACCTGCTGAGCAAGGAACTGGATGTGGGATCCTAGGACCCTGGAATCATGACGGGAGCTGAAGGCAGATGCTTAATCGACTGAGCCTCCCAGGCATTCCTCTCATAATCTTTCAGTAACTCTCTGTTGCTTAGGAGAGGTAACAAGCTCCTTTATCTAATGTTCAGTGATATGGTCTGTAGAATTCTAAGATGGATCTCATACTTCTATGGCCTCGTGTAGTTAGCCTGTTAAACCCCTCCCCTTGAATGTGACTGGGACCTGTGAATATGACAGATGTCACTCCCATGATTAAGTTATGCTGGATGAGACTGTATTGGATGGGCCTGTCTTCCAGGTAAAAGCCTTTAAAAAAGAGACTGGCTCTTCCTGATTAGAGACTCTTCTGGCCTCAAAGAAGCAAGCCATTAGGAGTTTTACAACTGGTAGGAGGTGAATGTTTCCAACAGCCACATATGCTTGGAAGAGTACCCTAAGACCCAGATGGGACCCTAGCCCCAGCCATACCTTGACTGTAAGCTTGTAAGACCCTGAGTATGGGTATCGACTTAGCCATGCTTAGATTCTTGAGCCATAGAAATTATGAGAGAATATATGTGTATTGTTTTAAGCTTTAAGTTTATGGTTATATGTTATAGCAGCCAGGGGAAACTAAGGCAAAGGCCTTTCATGACTGACTTCTATTCATTTCTAACTTTAGCTGTCATCTTAATGGGTCTGAAACTTTATACTTTGATAGTACCCTAGTGATTTGAAGATATTGGCCTTTACTTGGCTGTCCTTCACCCCACACTCCTGGTGATACTGGGTCCTCTTTCTAGAATTTCCTCTGTCTTTCCATCACCTAATTTCTACTTGGAAACACTCTTTTAGGAAAACTCACTTCACAGTTCATCTTCATCTACTAATTTGCTCTATTAACACATATTTCCTTCACACCAGTCGAGGGATATAGAGGGATAAACAGAAATTTCTGCCATCATTTTCACTACATCCCAATGGAAGAGAGAGATCTTCAAAACAAATAAATAACTAAATACATGGGATAAAACCTATGATGGATAGAAAGCTTGGATAAGAGAATAACAATGGCTTCTTCATAAAGCTTTCCCAGCCCATCTTGACTTACCCCACCATTCTGCATCTGTTCTCCATAGATTATATGTATATTAAAGGTAGGGATGGTATTCTTCTCCTCTCTATATCCTTAGCACCTCGACCATGTGCTTATGCACAGTAGTTTTGTTGAAAAAAATTTATATAAGACCTACCCATTCCTGTTGGCTTCTATGAAAGCCAGAGCAAAACATTACAAAACCAAAGCAAAACTAAAACCACAAATCCACTCTGTCCCTAAATCAAGAAGGGCCTGACCTAGGGATTTAATATCCAATACAGTGGGACCTTAATTAGCTAGCTGCTTCTAGCATATTTCCCAACATCCCTGGACACTTGTTTTAACATAACCCAGCAGTCTCCTTGATCCCCAAAATGAGTCATCAACCTGTCTTACTTGACTTCTAATCAGAGTCCCTGATGCCCTTCTCATTCCCTATTAGTTCATTTCAGTTCTCTGGGGTTTTCTTGTCAACTAGTTCCTTTTAATTTCATTCTCTTATTGCCATTTCCCTTGTACAGATTCCTATTACAACAGATATTTGTCAATTTTGAGGCCTCCCAGCAACTCTGAACACCCTTTTTAAGTTGAAGTTATTTATTTCTTATATTTTGACTCTGTTGGGAGCCATGTACTCAATTCCCCTGCCTCCTTTGAAGCTGGGACACACTTATATGACCCATAGCCTCTTAATCAGATTTAAGGAATGGATGGTGAATTAGAAAATTAATAATTTAAAGATATAGGCTCCACATAGAACCCTTTTGGGAGATGGTATTGGGACCTACATCCAGTTTCCATGGGCAGTGGTAGCTAAGGTTCTTGCAGAAGCATCCAGGGCTGGCTTCCATAACATCTGTACCTGGCAGAAGTACCAGACTGTCTCCACTGAGGCCAGTTCTGCGGTATGGCTTTGGACCTTATTCTAGGTTGCATAGCTGGAGTCTGTGAGCTATCCAATATTCTTTAATATAGGCCTTAAACTATTGAAGCTAGTTCATATTTGTTATAACTAAAAACCTTGCTTGTTACATCTCTAACTACCCTCCCCCCAAACAACTTGGCATGCATTCACTTAAAGAGCATTCCAAATGGTGTGCCTGGTCTATTCTACCATTCCATTATCCACCTGGCCATTGTCCCTATTCCCTGCCATGAACACATACATACAGAGAGTAGAAGCCTGAGTGTGGGCAAAGGTACAGAGTACAGGTGATTAGCAAATTCCCTTAGGTTTGAGATGTTCTACTTATCTTGTCTACTCCTCAGCTTGTCTCTCTTAATCCCTGACCCAGTTACTCCTAATACCTTTTCTTTACCAACTATGATCCTCCCCCAAAATGCTTAATGGAGAGCAGTATTATTCTACAAATCTGTAAAGTGGAGAGCTAACGGGACAGATTTGGGCAACCACATCACTTGAGGAGCCATGTAAGACTTGTAAGACTTGAGGAGCCATGTAAGTCATTCCCACACATCTTCCCAGAAAGAAAACTCACTGTGGTTAGCCTCATTAGAAACTGCTATATGGATCTGCTGCCAAGGAAACTACATTTTTTTTTTTTATTCCCAAAGCCAGAACTTAATAAAAAATGGAAACAGAAAGGAAGTTCTAAAACAGCCTAATTTTTTCCTGTGCCATAATCTCAGCAGGCCCATTAAATTGACAGGTCAGCTTATCATGGATTAATGCACACAATGACCAGGAGGGAGCAGGCAGGTCAGAATCAGGTTGGGGTGCAGTCGGTTAAGGTGACAGATCACCATTTTCAAAAGAGAGGTGAGCCCCTCATCAGCAGGGCTGACAGAGTGTCTGTCAGAGGCAGAGGTCCGTGAAGGTCAGGAGGATGCACTATGCACCCTGCAAAGTGCCGGGATGCAGTCCCCCAGACAGCCACTCTGCTGTATTAAACAACCTTCTCAATGTTGCCATGCTTTTTGTTTTGCCTTTTATTTTTTTAATCACCTGCCTTTGAATTTTGCACCACAAAATGAAAATTAATTGAAGGCTCCAAGTATAATGATGGACCATGCTACTTAGCCTAGTTTACTTATGAAACTCATTTCTCTTGCTTGACCTCCTACCAAGGTACTTTCCTGACCATGGGAAATGGTTGAATGTATGGAGGCATGGAGTGAAGCTAACCCAGTATTGCTTCTGTCACTTTCTGGCTCTGGGTCTTGAGAGGCAAGTCAGTCTCAAGCCTGAACACCTTTCTTGTAAAATATCAGTACACACTCCACGAGTGATGCGAAAATGCACCTGGCATATAACACATCTGCCATGGGCTGTCAATCATATTTTCCAGAATCTCTGGCTAGCCCTATTCCCAAGCATAGAGTCCTATGAACCAACTGCAGGAGAAAGAGAAAGCATTAGGAATTTATTAGCTGGATGGCTTCCTGTCTCACCTCTCTCTTCAGCTATGGCAGGCAAGATACTGTCGGCAGCTGTGTCCCCACATAAACAGCTGTCTACATGAAACAAGGCAGGAGGCCCATATTAAATAATGAAGATAGAATACATTAATTATACCATGGTAAGTAACTATCATATAAAATATGACTATTATATGATTGTTATTACTTTTACTGCATTATTCATGCTGACATAAATATAACAGCCCACTAGTCATCAGTGTCATACTGTTTTTATAGAGAAAGAAAATGGAGCTCAAAGCATTTAATGACCTAATGGCCAAACCTCTAAAACACCAAAGTAATGGTTGGCAATGCATGAAAAGAGGCCTACAGTTTTGCCAATAGGACAGCTTAATGGCTGAGCTATGTTTTAATTTTGACTTCTCATTCCACTGATGCCTTCCTAGTCCATCAGCCTTATAACTGGGCAGAACAGGTTGAAACATATGGGACTACAAATAGAAGAACCCGTGATAGGTTACCCTGGCCCAGAATGTCAAACCTGGTCTTCCAGTTACACCATGGGAGCTTCATTTGTTTGATTCTTAAAAATAACTATTTAAATCTATACCAGCTCCCCACATATGAGTGGTAACTCATATCATTTTAGAGTAATTGTAGCAATATCTCATATGAAGTGGGCAAAGCATATTAGGAAAATAAAACCCAGAGACAGTTTTCCAAGGACAAAATTGCTGGCATCAATATTAAGTTCAGTGAATTAAAATTCTTGTTCTTTTCAGCATTTTATACTACCTCTTATTATCTGTAAGTATCTGTAAGAAAATGGATCTGGAAAAAAAAAAGGACGAAGGGTAAACTGGTAGAAAGTGTGTAAGGCAAAACAAGTCTCCAGATTCACAGTTCTCAAAGACTTTCTTTCTAGACCTACCAAGCTTATTGCCTGTCCCACTTTCACCTTCTTCCTCATACAAGTCTGGCATGGGCAAGCCAAGATCAAAACACAAACAAACAAACAAAAGAACCCATAACCTTTTTGAAATTATCAGAAAGAGATTAAAATGTACCCTTTGCTAGGCATTTAGAAAATATGAAAAACTCATATGTGAAAATATCTAAATGGGACCAAATTTTAGACCCTGTAGAGGGCTATTTTAATCATATGTGGACATGGAAATGGATCATTCACTCATCAATGAATATTTATCAAGGGTCTTCTGTGTACAAAATAGAGGCTGGGATCATAATTTTCAGACTTTTGCTGATGTGTCTCGATCTTTACACCTCCCTTGACACCAATGACAATCACCATTATTTTATCATTACTATCTATCTCTGCTAAATTTTCAACGGTTATGAAAAATTCAGAAGTCAGAGTAAGATATTTAAGTCTCTACCAGAAGTGTCTCGCTAGATGCCAAGTGGGACAAATTTATGCTGGAGCTCAGCTACTCAGGATTTCTATGAAGATCACATGAAATTATGCATGTGAAATACTTTATAGCAAAGGGTCATATATATATGCAAGGTATTGTTATCAGATTTACCTTCCTAAGTAAATAATTTAATGGGAAATGACTTGGGCGCTGATTCTAATAACAAACTCACTTTTTTTCTTAGAAAAATTCATTGATATTTTATTTTACAGTAACTATTAAAAATTCACAGGTAACTTTATTATTTCCTATTTTATTTTATAATCACCATTTAAAGAAGTACTTGAATTGCTAATGATTCTTATTTAACTTATTATTATGGAAATTTTTTAAAATATGTGAAAGTAGGGAGAACAGTATCATGAACCTCCATGTTCCCATGAACCAGTTTTTTAGCAATTTCTCTCCCACCCCCTTTCCCTCAATACACACAGTGGATTTTTTAAAAGCAAACACTAAACCTTGTGCCATATCATCCTTAAATATTTCAATATATGTCTCCAAAATATAAGGACTCTTTTCCTGTGTTTATTTTTAACACAACCACAATAGATGACCACATTTAAAAGAAGCCTTCAGGAGACAGTTTCCTATTAGGAAAGAATATTGTGCCATGTATCTTACTCAAGAATATTCTGTGACTCCCCAATGCCCTCAGGATGAAATCTCAACCCTAAGATCATGCTCTAATCAAAATCTTCCCATTGTCCCTCCCATCATCTGGGCACATTTGTTCATACTATTTAATCCATCATAATGTAGACCTCCTGCTGCCTTTCCATCTTGACCCTACCCATTTTGCAAGGACCTTTTAATTTCCACACATCACCTCAGCCTCTAGTGATTTTTTTTTTCCCTTTAAACCCTTATTGCATTTACTCTACCATTAGAAAGGAGTATTACAGGGATCAAAAGCATGTGCTCTGAAGTCTGACAAAGTTGGGTCTGGGAATTTCTCCATGACTTACTTACTAGCTAAATGCCCTTGGGAAAATACTCCCTAGTCCTCATATCCTTAGGTGCTAATAGGAACAATTTGTATTGTAGTTAAGGATACTAATTAAATTTATATGTGTTATATATGTAGACATTGTATATATGTGTAAATCATAACATACTCACATGTACACACATACACATACCACACACTCACGTACATGCTTACATTGTTTGGCAGAAAACCATCAAGGTAGTGTTATTCCTGCTGTTGTTACCATCTGTATTCATTACCATATTCTGCCTTTTGATATGGAGTTTACTGTTATGTTTCACTACTTGACTCTTGGACGGTTAGTTTCCTTTATTTGTATTTACTTACAGACATCAGCTTCTTGAGGTCAGAGCCAACTCTGACTCTCTTAGCAGTTGGCTTCACAGAGGAGATTCTCAAAGATATTGCTGGAAGACAGCCAGCCAGTGTGCAGAGACATCAAGACACCCAGAGTTCTTTCTCTTCCCCAAACCCCCAGGATGTTGTGTTAAATAGGAGAACCTCTCCCTTCTTTTCAGGCTTTCTGCCAGTCTTGCTATGTTTGTGTGTTACAGGGTACTTTAAAGTGAATCTGTAGATTTCTCCAAAAAGGAAAAACCTTTTATGCAGAAAAACAGGTGTCGGGACAACTGGAAAAACAGCCGTTTCTAACCGAAGTGAGTTTCCTGACAGCTGATCCTATCAGAGGGCTGCTGTCTTATCCTGGAAATGCCATCCTTCTTTTAGTCTGTAAATATCATGCTCTAGAGAACACCTCAGCACTGGCTTCAGGAGGAGACGGAGTCAACGTTGTATGGCAGTTTACTGTCAACCAAAGGACAATGCTTCTTTCTTGGATTTAATAAAACAGGAAGGAGTTTGGGCAGGCTGCTCCAAAGAAAGGACACGCAATCCTGCCATCACATTGTAGTTTCTTTAATAAAATGATGAAAGAGCGTCTTTGTCCTCCAAATGCCAGTCTAACTTGGGCACATTCACTTTTTTTCACTTTCAAATGTGTGAATCCTTGGAATGTGGCTGTGGTCTACCTTTTAAGCCTGTACCCACAACTCTGTCAAAGGCTTCGTAGGGCCCTTTTACCTTGCAGTATCTTCCCAGTCCAGGCCAGATCCTCTGTTTCACCTTTTCATAGTCTAACATGTCACCAAGTGAAGATGTCGTTCAGTTAGCCAATGCTTTTTGGAAAATAAATTCCCACAGAAATGGAAAGATTATCTTTCTTGCTGAGAATATTCTTCGCTGTGAAGTACATACTCAGATTTCTCTGCATTCATTACCCGGCAGAGAACAGAAAACGACAATTTCATTGTGAAGGGGGAAGTGATTTTTGGCATGTGGATCAATTCTAGTAAGGGCTGGTGTGAGAAGGGGGTCGATATGATAGAATTTGTGTAGCTGAAAGAACTAAAGACTGTTGGTGAGTGTGGATGAAGGAAGGCATTTGGGAGGGAATAAAAAACACAGGAGATGGTATCAGAGAAAGAAATGGAAATTCGGGAGGATATACCTCTTGCATCTGGAAATTCTGCTGGTACTGCCCAGAAGCAGTAAGAATAGTGAAGACAGGGTCTGGAGCCAAGCGGCCTATGAACTAATCCTCGTTACCTCACTTACGAGCTCTGTGACTTTGGACAATTTACTTAGCTTCCCTAAGCTTCTATTTCCTTATCTGTAAAACAAGGATGGAATTGTGTGCGCAGGTCATGGGGCTATGTTGAGGATTAAAGATCAGGCATGTTAGACATTTGGCACAGTGTTTGGCACACGTCATGTACCCAATAAATACCAAATTTCATTTCATATATTTTTCTTAAAAGTAGAGAAATAATGATTATTATCAGAACTCACGATTTATGAACTGCCCATGATATGTGATCTTACTGTCTAAGGTTTTCTTTTAAGGGTCAGTGTTAAATAAAAAATGTGCGTTCGTCTGCAAAAAATAGGTGCTCATCTGCTTAAGTTCCCTGTGCTAGTACCCAATGGAACAAAAGTACTTTAACAAAATCTGTTCTAGGTCTTCACATAGATATACACACACACAAATATTACACATTTTCACTTATTCGATTTTCATAGTAGCCCACTCTCCAGGTGAGGATGCCGAGGCACAGAGAAATTAAGTATCATGCCTGACACCCCTCAGCTATTATTACACTACATCTAGTGTCGGAAGGTGGGTGGTTATTCCAGAGCCTGTGCTTTTAACACTCTAAGGCCTGGAAAGATGTAGAATGAGGAATAGGATGGAGTCCGATCCAAGGTTCTTTATTTCTTCCCGAATGGGATTCTTTCCTTACTAGCTTGCATCTTTCCTCCATGAAGGCTGCAAAAATGAGTGGAGGAAGGAGGACAGGACTGAATATTCCGCGGTCTGGGCTCCGACCAGGGCTGCCACTTACCACTTACGTGACTTAGGGGGGTGCTGAAGAGGGATTTAGTACTCTGGGTTTTACTGTCATCATATGCCACTTCACGATGGCAACTGGTCCACAGACTAACTTTCTGGATCATTGCAAAGGTCAAATTAAATAGTTAGTGGTAAATTACTTTGAAAACTCAAGAATACTAAGACACTATTCTTATTATTACTAATTCCTTTCTTTGCATATAGATTCTGCCAAAAGTCCAAAGTCACAAACCTGATTGATAAAAATTATCTAAAGGCTTTTTAAATTTTTGCGTATTAAACTACAGAGCCCCAGACCTCACCTTCAAGTACCTGATTTGATTGTTCTGCGATGCATTATGGAATGTAATTTTTAAACCTCTCAGGTATTTCTGGTTAAACAGGTCTACAAAACTTTAGTCTATGCCACAAAGTGTCACCCTGATTGACAGACTATCTTAAGTATTTCCTATCCAGATTTTCTTGAGCCTGATATTTATCTTCTCTAAAACTGAGTTTCTTAACAAAAGTTATATATTCTTATTTTTTTCTTGTAAAACTTGTGGAACTTAGATTAGAACTGCATAGAATGGTTGATTGAGTTATATTTATTGACTTTATTGAAGCCCATTATAAGTGGATCTCCTGCACACTTGCATATATGTAAGGTACTTTTTTTTTTTTTTTAAAGATTTTATTTATTTATTTGTCAGAGAGAGAGCGAGCACAGGCAGACAGAGTGGAAGGCAGAGTCAGAAGGAGAGGGAGAAGCAGGCTCCCTGCGGAGCAAGGAGCCCGATGTGGGACTCGATCCCAGGACGCTGGGATCATGACCTGAGCCGAAGGCAGCTGCTTAACCAACTGAGCCATCCAGGCGTCCCTGTAAGGTACTTTTTAAAAGAAACAGTGAAAGTTGCTCAGAGAACTCTTTATTGACAATGAAGAATTACCTTCCTGAATGGCACCCCCAAGGCATGGGTATAGATTAAGTAACCTTTTAAGGTAATGACCCTTTAGAAAGGTTAGTCTTGATTCAAAGGCCAAATCTAGACAAGCAAACCATTTTGGGGAAAATAAAATAGCTGAATCCAGCCAGTGAACTGAATATTTAGTTAATCACTCTTTAAATGAAGTAGTATTCTTAGGGATTCACTAGAGTTTAAAATGTGACCCAGTGTTTTCCTGAGGTGTGGTATCATGGAGCACAGAGTGTAACCAAGCCTTGGACTGAATTCCAGTGTAACAACTGAACAACTGTGTAGAGTAGGCATGGTTCCTACTTTCTCAGAACCTTTGTTTTCTCATCTGTGTGACTGAGAGACTATAGAGTTAAACGAGGGAACACATGCAAAGCACATGTGATGGCACATGGTGACATGGAATAAATGGCAGCTACTCTTCTTCTCAGACATAACTGATCCAACCACAACTGTCTGTTTTACCCTGATGGTTGGAAGAAGTTAATGCAGTTGCTGAAGCAGTGGAGAAGTACATAAAGCACAGGAAAAGACAGACTTAATACAATGTAGCTTAATTTTAGAATGTGTTTCGGAAAATCCCCGGACTTCTTTGTGAACATCCATTATCTCTCTGTTAAAACAAAACAAAACAATCCCCCCCCACACACACACACAAACACAACGAAGCAATGTGCACAACACTTCTTGTAGCATTTTGCCTGCTTGTTTTAGAAGGAGACATTGATAAATTGGAGAGGATCCAAAAATGATAAGAAGGATTAGAGGATATGACCTACAGAGAAAGATTATGAAAAGAGCCTGGAGCCATGCCTGGAGCCATGAAGGCAGTGGGTGGGGGATATGATAACTGAACATAAATTCTGAGAATAGGTGAGAAGTATGGAAAAGAATATTTCAGGTGATTGGACCATGGGCAAATGAGGATCGATGTCCTTAAACCAGAAAAGAAAGCACTTGTGTGAAGTATTCTTAGAAGAAAAAAATTCAACAGAGAGGTCACTCAATTAAGACCTTGATTCTTCCATTTGAGACATGATACTCCGAAGCTCTTTAGCTGGCACCTCCACCAGCAGACTGTTCCGGAGTCAGACCTGATGAGTGAGAGAGGAAGGTGCATCCTGGCTGCCTGTGGTGTTTGTGGTTGTTGTTGTTTTTGTTGTTGTTGTTGTTTTGGGGGTGGTGGCACTAAACCTTAAAGCAATGTACAAAACTCCAGTGGGGGTGATCTCTGTTCATTTCTTATCTACTTTTTTCCTCCCTAGTGTCGTGAGTGGACTGTACCCCTAAAATAATATGTCTTCTTACTGAAAACCAGGACCAATAAATGTGACCTTATTTGGAAAAAGGCCTTTGCTGAGGTAATTAAGTTAAGGATCTTAAGATGAGGCAATCATCCTGTATCATCTGGACATGTCCTAAATCCAGTAACATGTACCCTTAGAAGATACACAGAAGAAGGCACTAAAGACAGATGAAAAGAGAGAAGCGCTATCACCATGAAGCCAAGGAACCTAAGGGTTGTCTAGGGCAAACAGAAACTGGAAGAGACCAGAAAGGACCTTAGAACCTTCACAGCCTATCAACACCTTGATTTCAGACTTTTGGCCTTCAGAACAGTGAGAGAATACATTTATGATTTATGTTGTTTTAAGCCACCAAATTCATGGCATTTTTTTATGGAAGCCCTAGGAAACTAATAGAACCAGTATGAAGATTAATTTTTTTTAATATATAATTCCCAGACTTTCTCAACATCAGCCACCAAATTAATGCAAGGAAGAAAGTCTTGTATGCTACCTGTGGCTCAAATATTGGGATGAAGTGAGAGATGCCTTTAAGTTACTAGCTCTCTAGGGAAGATGGAGCTAGAAAAATGATGGTGGCAGGCAGAAGCCTAAGATACTGACCTAGTCAGGGGCTGGCCAGGGAAGCCCACTGCAGTAGTGACCACAATGCCCAGAATTAGGGCCGAAGCTCTACAGTTAAGAAAATTCTCAAAAAATTTTTTTAAAGATTTATTTATTTATTTGAGAGAGGGAGGGAGATGGAATGAGACAAACAAACAAACAAATGCACAGGTGGGTAAAGGGAAAAGGAGAATTCCAAGCAGATTCTGTGCTGAGCACAGAACCTGATGCGGGGCCTAATCCCGTGACTCTGAGAACACGACCTGAGCTGAAACCAAGAGTCACACGCCTAAACAACTGTACCTCCCAGGCGCCCCCTAAAAACACTCAAATTTTTATTTTAATTTTTTAATATTGTTTTTATTTTTTCAGCATAACAGTATTAATTATTTTTGCACCACACCCAGTGCTCCATGCAATCCATGCCCTCTCCAATACCCACCACCTGGTTCCCCCGACCTCCCAACCCCCGCCCCCAAAACCCTCAGGTTGTTTTTCAGAGTCCATAGTCTCTCATGGTTCACCTCCCCTTCCAATTTCCCTCAACTCCCTTGTCACTCAAATATTTTTTAAGAAAGAGGATATGAAATGAAGTTGACAGGATATTCACTAAGTGTTGGACTCTGGGTTAGGCGCTTTACATACATTTCAACAGTAAAAGCTATCATTTATCAAACATTTAGATACATGCTACCTACTCTTCTACAAACGATGGTATTTAATTTGGCCCTATGGTATAATTAATGCAATTAGTATTATACCCATTTGCAGTTGAGGAAAATAAGTTTTAGGAGATAACTCATTTTCCCAAGTTTCCATAACAAATAAGTAAAAGATCCCAGATCTGTCAGATTTCACAATATATGCAATTCTGCTGAAGGTCACACAGGTAGAGTCAGGAAAGGTTTCACCCATATTCCTGCCATTTGCGAAGGCTGTATGCAACTTCACTTCAAATAACAAAACAGTGGTGAGAGAAAATAGAAATGCCAGGGTGGGTGATATAAATGTACGCACGCTCATCAAGACCAGGAGCTTGCCTACAGGAGGAGGAACAAGCTGTGCACCAGAAGCAGTAGCTATAGGCACAAGAACACTAAGGTGTGGAAAATGAAGAAAGACTCTGCGGAGGAATTCCTGAATGCAGAGGGCAGAGTTAAGAGAAAATCTTTGGGTATCACGGAGTTCAGTGCCTTCGGGTCCAAGGTGCACTACTGTCCCCAACACACAGTGAGACTCTTCAGCCAACTGATTTTCACTTATATAGACTTTGAGGATTACATTCCTCATCATGTATATTTTTTGTCCTAGGACGCTGCTGGACCAGCACCTGCCATGCCACAGATGACCGTGCAAAGTGCTAAGGGTCAACAGAACGAAACACAACCAGCATGGTAAATCTACTGACACTATAAAGAAAAGGCACAGAATTCACACCAACCAAATATTGGTTTGTGATTGTCTTTTCACTTTTGGGCAGTGGAAGTATACATTGTAGACTTGCCCTGCAGGATAGAAATCAGAGTCTATGTGACTTGCTAAATGAGTGAACTCCTCCAGTTAGTGCTTCAGTGGCTCAAAGAAGGGCTGGTGTGGACAGGGAGATTAGATCATCAGGATTCAGTCTTGGTTCTGTCACCTCCGACCTGCTGTGTGACCTTAGGGGAGTTACTTAATTTTTCTGTTTCTAAAATTTCTCATCTGCTAAAGTGTAAACTGTAAGAAGTTATTGATTTAATAGAAGTGTTACAAAGATGGAGATCTTTTGACTATTATCCTCCTTTCTAAATGTGTCATTCCTGTTAAAGCATGCATACTAAAATTTTTTTGATATTTTAGTTTCGCAGTTCCAGAATTTATTATTTGCTCATATTCTAGGAACATTGAACTATTTCTCATCTTGCCTTATTCATACTCCATATATAGATCTCAACTGATAGTCCTACAAACTAAAAAAAAAAAAAAAAAGATTTGGTACACCCTTACAGTACTGGTTGTTTCCATTATTAGAGTCTAAGCCTCTTGAGTCAAGTGATCAGATCAGATTCAGAAACATCACTGAACATGTATCATGCATGTGTTAGGCACATTCATATATATTATCTTATATTCTCTTCACATAAAAATGAAAAACAGCTTAGACATATGCAATGTCTTATATCTCTGTGAGGAAGAGATAGATCTACAACCTGAATGCATACTTTCTGCTCTAACTACAGTCACCTTTTTAAATTTATTTTTAACTTTAATTTTGAAATATTTCAAACAGAAAAGTGTGGAGAATAACACAATACAAACTTATGACCTAAAATACCAATTTCTTTCAGACTATTAATATTCTGCCAAATTTGCTTTATCTGTGAAATATCTGGGACTATATTAACTTTAGAGGGGAAAACATACTGCTACCCTTAATTTCAATAATTGTTAATGATTTATCAAGACTTCCTATTTCTTTTTGAGTCATTCTGGCTTATTCATATATTTTTCAGAAAATTGTTCATTTTATTTAAGTTTCTAAACTCAGGTACACAATGTTTTTCATTCTATTCTCTTAATATTTAAATACATTCTATGTAATTATGTCCCATTTATTCATATCAATATTGTATATTTATACATTTGTTTTGATTTTCTCCCACTTCATCATTCTTATTAAAGGTTTGCATATTTTAAATAAATTTTCCGAAGGAAGAGCTTTAGAGTTTATTGACACGCTCTATTGTTTCTTAGACTGATATTTAATTATTTCTTCTCTCTAGCTCACTTAGATCTGCCCTCTTAGTATTCTCAGTTCAATGAGTTAAATGCCTAAGTGATTTATTTATACTCGTTCATTTTAGAAGATCTGTTGAACTTACATTGTCATTCATTTCTAAATATTTTGTAATTTTCATTTCCTTTTTTATTCCACAAAGTTATTTAGGAATTCATTTCTAAGTAGCAAAATACATGCATTGGCCAAACTGCACTTTCTCCTTATTTATAATCAGGCTGTCTCTTGGACAAAGGCTGTAACTTGCATAATATTGATTCTTTGAAATATTTTGAGCCAGTTTTAAGTTGAAGTAGAGCTGATATACAATATTATATTAGTTTCAGGTGTGAAACATAGTGATACAATATTTATATACATTACAAAGTGATCACCATGAAAAATCTAGCCACTACCTGTCACCATATGAAGTTGTTACACATATTTTTTTAAGATTTTATTTATTTGACAGAAAGAGACACAGCCAGGGAGGAAACATAAGCAGGGGGACTAGGAGAGGGAGAAGCAGTATTTCCCCCAAGCAGGGAGTCTAAGGAGGGGCTCGATCCCAGGACCCTGGAATCATGATCTGAGCTGAAGGCAGATGCTTAATGACTGAGCCACCCAGGCGCCTCAGTTGTTACATATTAACGATAATCCCTATGCTGTACATTTATTCCCTTGTATTATTTAGTTATAATTGGAAGTTTGTATCTTTGAGCTATATATTTTTTTTTGTGACTGAACAGTTGGGTCAGTGTTTTCCAATGTTTTGTGCATATATTTTATCGATCATTTACAAATAAGTATACATATACATATCTAGCTCATTAACTTTGCTGATATTTTAACTTCATTTTTCAAATTAACATACCATAAATTTTGTTATTTTTTGGTGTTCAGCTGTATGACTTTAAGCAAAGTGGAGAGTCCTGTAGCCACAGCCACTATCAGGATACAGAATAGTTACATCACTCCAAATTAGTCTCTCATGCTATCCCTTTGTTATCTTGTCTTCTCCAAATCTGTAAAACCTGGTAGTCATTGCTCAGTTCCTTGTTTCTATAGTCTTTTCTATTTAAGAATGTCATATAAATGGAATTATATACTATGTAACCTTTGAGATTGGGTTATTCTATTCAACATGATGCCTTTGAGATGTGTCCAAGCTATTAAATATATTAATAGTTTGTTCTTTTTTAATGAGGATACCACATTTGGCTTATCCATTAACTTAGTGAAGGACATTTGAGTGGCTTGGTGATTATGAATAATGTTGCTATAAATGTTCATGCACTGTTTTTATTTCTCTAGGTTAAATGCTCTGGAGTGGATAGCTGGATCATATGGTAAGTATATGCTTAATTTTTTAATCATAGAATGATTCAGAATATGTTCTCTTTATTAAAATATTTGTAAGATTTTGATAAAGACTGTCACTAATTACTTTTTTAAAAACATCTGGCGGAACTCACCAACGAAACCATGTAGTCTTGGACTTTTCTATGCTCGGGGGTCCTTCCTTCATCCCTCCTTCCCTCCTTTCTTTGATTCCTTCCTTCCTCTTTCCCTCCCTCCCTCCCTGCCTTCCTTCCTTTCTTTCAAGATTGTATTTATTTATTTTCCACATAGAGAGAAAGAGAGGGAAACATAGGGAGAGGCAGGCTCTCTGCTGAGCAAGGAGCCTGATGTAGGACTTGATCCCAGGATCCTGGGATCATGACCTGAGCCAAAGGTAGATGCTTAACCAACTAAGCCACCCAGGCATCCCAGATTTTTTATTTCTTCCCCCACCTCCGCGGGAAAATACACTTTTTAAAAATAAATGAACATATAATATATTATTAACCCCAGGGGTACAGGTCTGTGAATTGCCAGGTTTACATACTTCACAACACTCACCACAGCACATACCTTCCCCAAAGTCCATAACTCTACCACCCTAGATTTTTTATTTCTAATTCAACTTTCATTCTCACTATTGGTCTACATAGATTTCCCATTTCTTGGATTCAAGATTCATGATCCAATCTTGGTAACTTGTACATTTTAAGGAATTATCTGTTTTTTTTCCCCCAAGTTATCTGATTTGTTGGCATATAATTATTTATAGTAATCTGTTATCACATTATGTATTTCTGTGGTATCTGTTGTGTTGTTTTCTCTTCCACTTCTCATTTTGGTTTTTGAGTCTTCCCTTTTTTTTTTTCTTAGTTAACAGAGTTAAAGCACTGCCAATTTTCTTTATTTATTTCGAAAAACTGATCAATACTTTCAATGTTATGTTATTGTTTATTCCAGTCTCTATTTTATTTATTTCTGATTTTTCTTTATCTCTTTCCTCTACTAAACTTCAGCTAAGTTTCTTCTTTTTCTAGTTCATTGTGGTAAGTTATTTGAACTTTTTCTTAGTACAAGTATTTATAGCATAAATTTCACTTTAACATCTGCTTTTGTAGTATCCCATTAAAAAAATAAAAAGATTTAGGTTCCTAAGTTCAGGGTTCTTATTCTCTAATGCAAAACTTTGTGTGCAACCATCTAGGTCCCTCCACATTGCCAAGAGGGACTTGGGCAAAATGGGAACTGATACTAATATGTAGATGTTTGTGGTACCTGGGTCAGAGCAATAAAATTCTTTATCTCTGAAAAAAAAGGCTACTAGTAAATTGTAATCTTATTATATATTGTGAATATAATTTCTATAGTACATTACAGTTTTAAGCATTGTGAAAAAATATACATATATGTTTAATTTTAAATAAACTGCCAAATGGTTTTCCAGAGTCCTGTACTCTTTTGGATTCCCCCCAGCAGTATGTAACAATTGCCAGTTTCTTTACATTTCTTCCAGCTCCTGCTATTATCAGTTTTTTTTAATTGAAACCATCCTTGTGCAATGGTATCTCATCATGGCATTAATTTACATTTCTCTAACAGTCATTGATGTTGATACTTGTCTTTTTTCAAGTGATTTTCTTGTGGTTTACTCTTTGGTAAAGGGTCTGTTCAAACCCAGTCATTGATGTTGATACTTGTCTTTTTTCAAGTGATTTTCTTGTGGTTTACTCTTTGGTAAAGGGTCTGTTCAAACCCAGTTTTCACTGTTTTTTTTTTTTTTACAGCTCTTTATATATGCTGAATACAAGTCCTCTTTTTTACATGAAATTCAAATATTTTCTCTCAGTCTTTGTTTTGTCATTCTCTTATCTGTCATTTTATCAAAGCAAAAGTTTGAAATGAAACTCACTCACTTTCTTTCTTTTTTTTTTTCTTTTATGGATTTTGCATTTGGTGTTGTGTGTGAGAACTTTGCTTATTCCCCACAAAGATTTTCTCCTAACCCCTCTTTCATATAATTTATCATAATATATTTTCTTATCCTGCATGCCGTAAGGTGTCTCTGAGCTATTTTCCAAACCATCAATTTTTTTTTCTATCACGTCTAGGCTACAGTTATCATATCAGTTACATTTTTTATTTAAATGCTGATATTTTTCATTTCCAAACTTAGAATTTGTTCTTCTTCTGATGCCTTTGGTCTTATTTTCTTTCTTTGTACTTTCATAATTTTTTCAAAAAAATGTTATATTGTCATTATCTTAAGTTTTTGTCAAATAGTAAAATTTAATCTGTAATGAATATTTTTGTAATATTAATTGTGCTGGCTGGCATGCTTACTGTTTGAATTTTCAATGTTTTTGAAATTTTGATTTGCATATTCATTTGAGTGGAAGGTTTGGTTTGTTTCAGACCTATTTTGTATTGTACATATTTCCCTGACAAGACGTTTGTGGTTATTTGGGTGAATTTATACCTTAGGTGACCTTACTCTAAATTATGTATTTCACAGGTATTTCAGGTGTTTTGCTCTGTAGGGATGTTGGCTACATTACAAATCCACTCACAGAGCCAAAAAACAGTTCAATTCAGTTCAGCATCATGAGAATATTCCTTTCTCCCTCCTTCTAGTCCTATAGCTTTTAGTAAAGAATAATTCCATGAAGAAGTTGAGAATTGATTTTTTTTGTTTTATCCTTCTATAAGAAAGGAAATATCAACATAGCCCTAGCTTCCAGGGCTAAGAATGAATTCAGACCCAAACCTGCACTCTGGCCCCTCTTACCCTATGGCAGCTGAGCTCCTAGATATCCGAGTTTGTGTCTGTCATTAGAACCAGTAGAACCAGAAGGGATATTTGACTAAGAACTTTCCTTTTTTTTTTCCCCTCACAGATTCTCTCTTTTTGTAGGTTCATAAATTATTGCCTGTGTAGGGAGCTGAGGGCTGACAAACAGGGGACTTGAGGAACCGTTATGAATGGAAATACTTTTTATTCCCTCCACATATCCCGAATAGGGTTCAGGATGAAAACCTCTTTTGAGGAAACGTTTTACTCATGACTGTTCACTGGGCCATCTATTTCAGACATTCCAGAACAAGGTCCTCTGACCACCCACACAGAATACTGAACCATTTGGAGTACTGCTGGTATCAGTCCCTGCATCACTTCCTTTGTCCGAAAACAAAGCTTCTCGCTTTCCTTCCTTAGACCCCATGTTCCTGAATCACTCAAATATTTTAATTGTCTCACATTTGGAGAGAGCAACATTCTCATGCAACATTCCATTGCTGACAGAAAGGCTGACAAGGCAGCTGACACAGTGGCTATTACTTTGAGCAGTTTCTAAACAATATCATTTTGCTGCCCTTCCGCTTTCAGTGAAATTACAGGGTGCTTTCTTCTTTGTAGAACAATGGAGCTCAGCTCCCACACCAGGGGTCCTGAACTGATTCCATACCAACCTCCTGAGCCTCAGCATTAATGCAATTATCACTGAAGTTGTCAATTCAGGCACTCACAGCCTCACTATATTGGTTCATTTTGGCATGCCAGAAAAATTAGGAATGGAATTACAAGCCCTTCTCTGGATATATAATGTATGTGTGTGTATAAAATATATATATATGTATATATATGTGCATAAAATATGTGTGTGTATAATCTCCTGCTAATTTGAAATGCATCCTGAGTAAATAAGAGCAGTATTTATAGAAATGCATGGTGACAGATCAGCCGTGAATCTGAACTGGGGGCTGATAAATTCTCATTACCTTCATCTACCTGACAAATGAAATGACCTGCTAAGCAGCTGCTGAAAATTCAACGAGATACCTGCAAATAGCAAGCATCCCATGTGAAAAATGGACAAGTTTGGTGAACATCTTGGACTGGAATCACACAGAATGAAGAATAAAGAAGTTCTCCCCATCCCCTGATTCTGCAGAGTTACTGGAAACGGTGGCTTTTTGGGTTGCTGTTACCACTCTAACTTTCTTTCCATTCCCAGTCCACAAAGAAAGAAATCCCTGACTTTCCTTATCCTGAGATTTCCACTAATCTCCCTCTTAAGTCCTTAACTAATGCACAGACCTGAGGTATCTCTGTATATGGAATAGCAATTGCCAACACAGAATATGAACATCCAAGGTAGAGTTAATGGGATGATCTACTGAGCATTGAGGGTAAACCTTGAAAACTGCCCTTATTATTTTTGCTTCATTCATTTTAGACACTGTATTTGCAATTTTTTAATGTTTGTGACATATTAGTGTCATTGTATACAATGTCATTATAAATGATAGCCATTATATCAATTTTATATTATATATGATCACATATAAAAATTGGTAAATATATAATAAACAATAAATGTTATATTATTATATATAATATTACAAATAGTGTGAGTGCATGCTCATTTTTTTAAATGATAGGACTGTGCATTTAAAAAATTACAGACCACTTTTCTAGAGAAAGTCTTCTGAAATGGTAATATGCACATAGCCATCTGAGGATTTTGTACGATGCATATTGAGATTATGTAGGTCTGGGATATGGTTAGAAAGTTTGCATTTCTAACCAACTCCCAGGTAATGCTGATGCTGCTAGTCCTTGAATTACACTTAGAGTAGTAAAGCATAAGTATGATTTAATGTCCTCCTGAAAGCATCCCCTTCCCCAAATATTTTTCCTTCTAGGACAGTAGAAATACCTGGGAAGTCCTCCTGTGTTGAAACTTCTATTTGGAGGACAAAGGTATTGCTTTCTGTTTGTTTGTTTTGTTTTGACTCAAGCCTCCCTGGGTAAGTAGATAGATAGGTATGTTGAGGTTGGTATCCTCTAGAAACAAACTATGAGGCAAAGACCGGCATCAAATTTACTGGGAATTGCTCTCAGGAGATAGTTGTGAAGAACGTACATTAACCCATCACAAGATATGTCTCTGAGGAGGAACTGTGCCTTTGCATGAGGTAGTTTTGTTCAGTGGAGGGAAATTCTCAGAGAGCAACTAAGGTGAAGGCTGTCGACAGCCTACCCTCCCAGAAGCTGGAGGAATGAGTGCCTCTATCTTAAAGGGTAGGCATCTGCATAGCACATGACAGCAGCTGCTATAATTTTCTCCAATTAATCCCTTGTTACACTCAGATACACTTTGTATAATAAGATCTTCCAGGATTCTCACGGGCCTCTATTCCTGTGCAATTACAAGATAAAGTTTTGTGGGATGAGCCAGAGCTCCTGTTACTGTAGTCTTTAAGACTATAACTAATATTCATCAAAATTGAGCCAAGTAACACCAAGAAGTTCCCAAGTGAATGACCTACATATCCAACATATTCTTCTCTGCCTACATAGTATAATAGTATCCTACCTCTTCCTGATGGTCAGGGTCCAGAACCCTTGCCTGGCCTTCCTGCTGGTATCTTGGAGTTGAGGGTGATGGAGAGGAAGCTATAGCTTAAAGTTCAATGGTATTCATTTGTGTTCTCCTATTGGAAGAGTTCACTTTCTGAGAATCTGTAATCTTGCAGAGTACAAAATTTAGGATCTCACACAGTTCCCAAGTGAGTCACGGAAACTGACAGTAAGTGGTCCCTTTCTACTTCTACCTCTTGGATTCTAAACACACAATATTAGCTGTTGGGATCTTTGATGTGTCCTGGAAGATGGCACTTCTTCCCCATAGAGCATAGTTATCAAGTTAGCGCCTCAGTTGCAACCTGGTATGTTGGTGTGGAATCTTTTGGGTGGTATGGTATATGGACAGAACAAGCAGATCCTACCCATGATCATGTATATAGTGCCATACTTTCTCTGTTATAAAAAGGCTCCTTAGGTAAAATACAGTGTTATGCTGGATACAGTCCCTTGTTGTATGAAAACAATGTGGGAAGCAAGTTTTGAAATATATGTGATGAATCAAGTCTGCTGGGCAAGAAAAGCAAACCCATATTTGAATACATTTTAATTCTAGTGTTTGAGGGACCACTTTTAAGAGAGATTAAAAATGCAGAATTGCATACAGGGTAAAGTTAACTTTGATATATATATACAACAAAGGCATTAGGACAATTCTTTGAGAGCTCTTGTCCTGGAAGAGCCTTTCAGAATTCTCCCATATGTAAACAGGGAACCAGGGTTATATTCACTCACATGGACAGGTTATTGGATGTGGGATGCTCTTGGGAAGGGATGGGACCTTGGCCAAGGTGACCATCCTCAGGCCAAGGCAATTCCCGCTGAGTACTTAACCTGAGAGCTGTCAGCTACCAACAGTCCCATGACCAGAAAGGAGTGCTTTACCCCCAAAGAAGATGAGAGGACCTGAGCCATGTACTATAGTACCACAGCATTCACTACAATATATATGCATATTTTTTTCTCTGCATCTTGTTTTTCTTTTTAATGATTTATTTTAGAGAGAGAGAGCAAGGGGAGAGGGAGAGAGAGAATCTTGAGCAGACTCCCTGCTAAGCATGGAACCTAATCAAGGCTCGACCTCAGAACCCTGAAATCATGACCTCAGCTGAAACCAAGAGTTGGATGCTCAACCAACCAAGCCACTCGGGTGCCCCTTTGCTCCTTGCTCTTAAAAGTGAATTATGATCAGTTTCTTTTCAATGGGAAATGGTAAGTTCCCAGCAAAAGTTGTAAGATATGTTGTCAATGTAGGGTATAATGGTAGAAAGCAAAACAGCTTAAGATCTCTGAAAGTAGAAAACTCTAGTATATACTGCAATTGAGAGAAGAAAATATGGAAGTACCAGAGGACTTCAGTAGATATTTCCCAATTTGACACCCAGCTACTGTACCTCTTCCAAATCCCTGGAATGTTCATGTTTCTGTACAGTCCTAGGCTGGCTAGTATGCATCCATTGGTGGGCACAGAAAACTGTGAAATGCTGCAGAAGTATGCCAAGAGATGGTGACAAGGAGTCTTATACAATCTAATGTCTACAATCTAGTATTACAGATTTAACCCTGATAAATACAGAATTAATGAAAATGTGCCATCTCAGAGCAAAGGCTTTTGCACTATATGACAGTTAGGAACACAGCCTGCATTAGCACACAGTTCTCTGCTCAGTCTGGCCAATCTCCCACTGGCTGTCAATTAATCCTTATTCAGATACTAATCACACCTTATGTTGTATTCCTTTCCTAGGAATTTCTGCAAAACTAAGATCATTTCTACTTACCTTTCTATAGTTCTTTATTATACATTTACACATGATCTAGCAATTTCATGTAGTGGATACTATCCTTGTTTTTTCAGACACACAGAGCAAGGAGTTTTATATACAGAAGTTACATTGTTTCTTCCTTGAACCCAAAGTGTGACCTTGTTTATAGAATTCAGTTTCTCAGAATCTTATGTTTTTTGCCCATAATGTGGCAAAAATTAGGATTCAAGTGATAAAAATATTTAACAATAATAGTGTCCATCTTATAATTTGTGTTTAATCATTTTCAACTATCATTTAAAACAATTTTTATCTTTAAGTTTTTTTAATGTACCAGGAGGCAATATAGACAATACTGTGTATGTCTGTCAACTAACAATAAAGGAAACCAGCACAATTATGTGAATCAAGTGCATGAGCGTTTCCAAGCACATTTTATTTGTAATTATTTTGGCTGTTTATAATATGTTTAACTTTCACTTTTCCTATATTCCAAGAAGCTAAAGTTTTTAGAAAGCTGAATGCCAGACCAGCGAGTCCTTTCCCTGAATAATTCTTAGCACTGTCACTGTGTAGAAGACATTTAACATTTCATGTTTCAATTTCTTTATTCACAAACCAGAGGCCATCATCCTGACCTGCATCATCAAAAAGCAATTTCTATTAGCAAATTAATGACTGTTGAGGCAGCTATCAATGCTGAGTATCATTCATATTAGATTGGGCTTCAATTGCCAAACAGAAAGTGAACCATTCCAGGAAGCCCCTTTGGGAACAAGAGTTTAAAGTTCTTTTCTTTCTCTGGCTGCTAAGGAAAAGTACTGGTCAAAGAGAAGAGGGAAAGGCAAGGGAGGGGAGCAGGGAGAAGGGCAGGGAGGAGAGGAGATAAAACAGTTCAAGGTTGTACTTCCCTGACTTCATTCCTGCAATGTCGGCCTCACCCTTTATGACAAGGTCTGGGGAAGATGTAGTTTATGATGTGCTTCAAGTGTGATAAAGAAGCTGAGAGGTGAGCCCGGGAAGGGTTAGGTGTCCTTGAGGACTGGATGGGCTTGAGTACTCTGTGAGGATGGATGTTATTAAATTGAATTATTATTATTAGCACTTAGACAACGTGGAGAGGAAAAGGAGGAGAAAGGAAAGAGCTAAATTAAAACTGCGTGTGGGACACACTGTGAGAGAATTCTGAGAGATGCTGCTGACCTGTAAATAAGGCACAGACAACTCGGGGAGGGGCTCATTATTGAGTAGACATTCTTTAATCCCATGAAAAAATGAGTTTTACCAGGAGTTTTGTTCTGAAGGTTTGGAAGCAAGCCCACGCCTCTTCTGTGGCTTCACTGAGACACAAAGACATAATGAAAGAGGATTTCTGAAGTCTGCTCTTTGAGTAATGTCTGTCCCAGTTAAAATGGACTCCTCTCTTCTGATCCCCCTGTATCTGCCCATGCTATTCCACCGCCCATAGTACCTTCATGCATTTCTGCTCTGATTCCTATTCCCCACACCTTTCTTTAGCCAGTTTTGAAACTGGAGTCATCATTTTTATTGGTAGCAGTTGACATTTATGAAGCATTTCCCATGTGCCAGGCACTGTGCTAAGCACTTTGCATTTATTATCTTGTTTTATCTTCAATTGTGCCCTGTGAGGTACATTTTGTTGGCCCTATTTCACATTTGAGGATGTTATCTTAGAGAGGTAGAGTAGTTTAAACCCAGGGCTCACAATTAGTGTCAGAAATGGGATTTAATACTGATTTAGTCTGACTCCAAATCTTGTGATCCTAAGTGCTATGTTTTCCATGAAGTCTAAGCAGAAAACAAAACCATATTGACTAGTCAATCCTATCAGTCTTTCTTCATTTCTGTAAATATACCTAGCAGTACAAATCAAAGAAATGGGAGAAACTGGGAGGGATCATTCCTATCCTGAAGAGAATTATTATCCTTAGGATTATTTTGTACCGATTTGGGGAGGGGTGTGTGTGTGCAGAAGTTTATTGGGTAATATCCGGGCTCAAAAGTAGAACAACAACAACAACAAAGGTGATTAATGAAACCACCAATGGAAGAGACCTTGAGTCAAGGAAAAAGGTATTTAGAATAGATGAAGATATGCTGAACAAATTTCCCATAAAAACAGAAGACAATCTATTCAGAACATCATTAATGTGTCCCATGATACATGCACTGATGCTTACATTTCTGTTTTTGTGTTATTTAATTTATCAGCATCAATCAAATATTGAAAGATGCCTCCTCTTTGAAATACCATTTCTTTCTTCAGCTTCCACAATGGAGACAACATTGTCCTCCTACCCAAAATTTTCACTCACCTCATTAGTTTCTATCTCCCCAGGCTTCTGGGCCTCTTCTAGATATTGAAATCTTGGTGTGCTCCCAGATCTTTCCTTGGCACTCTCCTCATCTCTATTCACTCTCCTTTAGGTGACCTGGGTGACGGACTGTATCTATTCTCAAAAACACTACTTTGTATCTCTACAACAATCTTCAAAAACAACATCTCTGTCCTAGGCTTTCCCTATTCCCCAGACTAGATTATCCAATTGATACTTAAAAATTCTACATGAATGTCCAATAGCCATCTCAAACTTTACCTGGCCCAACCAAAAATGGCAACTTCTAATACTTCAGGAAAAAATTCTTCCCTGAACCAAGTCTTCCCATCTTTAAAAAAAAAAAAAAATCTATTTCATCATATTTGTTGAGAAACTAGAAATTATTCCTTGTTGCTTCTCTTTTACTCTACCTACCATGTTTCCCCTAATGAGTCTTACCAACTGTTCCTTCAAACATTTCTTAAATTGGCTTCCTCCTTTAAATCTCCATTATATCCTAATACAAGACTTAATAGCCTCTTACCTCTCCCAAAATCGAAATCCACTCTTCTCCACATGTTCATGTTCCACTTATCCTCGAAAAGGCCAGCAAACAAACTTCATAGAAGAGTAAATCAGATTATGCCATCCATTTGCTCAAAGCAGTCTCAGGATGCACCATCTGAACTAGGTAAACACTTAAACCCCTGATCCTGGTACAGAAAGCTCTCCATATGATAACCCTGAGTTATAGATCAGCTACTCCTCCCCTGCCTATTAGCATTCGGTTATATTGGTTCCTTTTCTCTTTGTGCAACCCAAGGTCATTCTTGCCTTAGAACTGTCTCATATTTATATTTTCTGCCTGGAGTGCTCTCCATTATGATCTTCACAGGATTTTCTCTGGCCTACTACTTTATTCTCTCTCTCTCTCTCTTTTAATATTTAATTTATTTATTTGACAGAGGGAGACACAGTGAGAGGGAACACAAACAGGGGAGTGGGAGAGGGAGAAGCAAGCTTCCCCCGAGCAGGGAGCCCAATGTGGGGCTCGATCCCAAGACCCTGGGATCATGAACCAGGCCAAAGGCAGCCACTTAACAACTGAGCCATCCAGGTGCCCCAACATTCTCATCTTAAATATCTCCTCCCAAAAAATCTGAAGTAGCTTCCAAGTCACTCTGAAAGCATCCCCATTTATTTATCCAAAAAGTATATATCTTCATGTACTCTTTTCATGTTTCTTTTCTTTCTCTCTTTCTTTCTGACTAGGATGCTGATTTATGCAAATAAGCTTTGTTCATTTTTATAGTACTAGTGATTAGACAATGCCTAGTACAAAGCAGACACTCAGTAGATTTTGTTGAAAGAAGAGGAAGAAATGAAAGGGGAAGAAAAGGAACAGAGAAAGAATGATCATCTATAGTGATGTGTCAAATTCTTATCATCCAAAGAATGAATTTGAAATTTGACATAAGGATGTACATGTAGTGATGAAAGTGTCACTGAAATTTCATGAGGCCAGGCAAATGATTAGATGATGACAAATGAAGATTATGTCTTTTAAAAGAAAAAAGTAAAGGAAATGGAAACACACACACACACACACAGCACTGCAATCAAAGAAACTATTATATTTCTGAACAGAAATCCTCAAATTCATCTGATGTTGTAGAGTGGAAAATACTTCAGTGATTAAGTAAAAAAGAAAACCAGAGCAACGTCATTGTGAGACAATGCTATATCAAAAATCACTAGACAAAATACATGGTTATCAGTTTTCTAATATAGACTACAAAAATGATATACAAGGAAGGTAAAGTGTAGCGTGAAAGGCAGATAGATAACTTCTTAAATATTTTCTTTTTTTTTTTTCAACAAAAAATACCACAGTTTTTGTACTTGTTTGAGTAAAAATCTGAGAATTATACCTGGCAATTTCCTCTCCCTTAAAAATCACATCAAATCAACTGCTTGGTGCAACCTCTAATCTGAATAAAGCTGATTTGCTTAAACAGTCCAGTTGCAGTCCATATTTTCATTAAAAAAGTCAGTCACTTCAAGTCTTCAAGTTTGTTCTCAAAACCACACAAAAAACATGCCAAAATATAAAATATCTTCATCATGCTTATCCTGTGTGTGTGCCTATAAGGTGGGGGGCGGGAGGAGATTTGCTGGAATGTGTGTGTGCAGGAGAGGGGAGAAAGGAAAAGAGAGAGAGAGAGGTGGTGCTTAATCAATACTGTTTTTTCATCTGTCTCTAGATTTTCTCAACCTTTTTCTTTTCTTTTCCCAATCCATGTTAACTATTCCCTGCCCAACCACATTTTTTGTTTCTATTCTTCTTTCTTCTACCAGTAGCTCTGTAGTGTACTCAAAGTAAATACACTGAAGCAGGTCTAGGGTCTTCCCAGTTCTCCTTCTTACTCACATGCCAAGCACAGCTATTCTAGCTCTACGGCAACACTACAGTCTAAATATAAACAGTTTCCATTGTTACTATCCTGCCTACATCATAGCATCGCATCTCCTCTGGCTTCTTGCAATTAATTGCTTCTTAATTGGTCCCTCCCACATCTTTCTTTGCACAGTAACCTATGCAATTTTTTTTTTTTACATAAATCCATTCAAAATACTTTCTTGCTTAAAACTCTTAAATACTTTCCAACTGGGATTAGAGTAAATTCCAAATGCTTTCACACAGGCCAAAAAGCTTTATAGGATATGACACCTTCCTGATGTTTGAGCCCTTTCTTTCTTTTTTTTCCCCTTTGGTGATAAAATTTATTTCTTAAGATTTTTTAAATTTGAGAATAGCTGGAACACAAAGTTACAGTAGTTTCAGGTATACAACATAGTGATTCAACACATCTCCATATGTTACACTATCTTTAAGCCTTTTCTCATGCCTTGCTCTACAACTCATCCTTATTCTACAACTGCAGGAGACTTCCATCAATCCTGGAATATTCCACACTCCCTCCTGCTTCTGGACCTTCTCATATCAACTCTTTCTTATCATAGTGCTCTCCCTTCCCTTCTCCCTGCCAACTCTATTCATCCATCAGCCGAGTCTCCTAAAATATCCCTCAGATAAGCTTAAATCCTCCTATCAAATGTAATCATAGAATAATTACTTTCTCCCCAAAGCCCTTATCACAACTGCAATTAATCGCATAAGTCTTTAATTTCTATACTTCCTAGACTACAAACTACATGAGGGCACTGATATCATTGATCTAGTACACTGAAGATATTAAGAGATGTACATCACTTGTTGGGTAACTGAAATAATAAATAAATGCAGAAATTAAACTATTAGAGGTTTATACCTTCAAAAGCCAGTATATGGCATTTTCCTGACTCTTCTTGCCAATAAATTTGTCTTTTATAAGGATGAGGAACCAATAAGATTTTATAATTGATTACGATAAACAAGAAATCTTGTTCAGAAAGATTACAGTGACAAGGACTTGAGGGGAAAATGACCATGTCATCTTGAAATTAATAACTCTGAGAAAGAAATATGGCCTCTTTAATGTTTAACCCAGTTCCCCTAATCTGTCTGGTGAGGGTACCAGCAAGCAAGTAATATGGACACTATAGTTTTCTGTGAAGACTTTGGTTCCTTCACTATGTTTCCTATTCGTTATCAGGTGTTTTCAGAAATGTTCCTAGAGGCAGCAATGAAAATAAAACTTACTTTTAATGTTCCTCAGTTCCATACTGACCTCGATAGCAGTGGTCATACTGGCTAATTTGTACATATGCTTTCCTGATGCTTGATACATGTATTCATCCCCTGGAAGGGGAAAGCATTAGTTTTATTACATATATTCTTACTTCCTCTCTGTATTTTCAATTTTTCCCTGCTGGGGCAGAGTAACTACAATGGAAATTATCTGATGGACTCATGTTTTGAAGGACATGAACCAAAGATAGAAAAAGGAACATGCAAACAAAGAGATATGAGAAAGAGACCCTTGCATTTTTCAAAGTTCATCTGGGAAGTCAAAAACCAGAAGGAGGTGAATAGCCAGAAAAAATACTGGATTCAGGAAAATGATGACTTTTGCTTTGTACAGAGCAGAAAGAAGAACATGGTGTAGGGTAGATAAGGTACTGTTAAAAATGACAGCAAAGGCAGAAAGATCATTCATCTCTTACTTTACTTCATTTTAGCTATCAGGAAGAATGATCTTCAAACTGTAAAGCATAGAACAGTGCACAAGGGGCAGATCATAGGGAAGATAGATGCTAGGATCTTCATGTGACTGCTTTAAATTAGCATAATGCTTGGAGTGTTCACTGGATCCATACTGTCTTTCCCATCTGATACTTCCAACACTTGAGAATTCTACTTCAGCATCCTATACTATTTCTGCAACTTTGACTTGAGATGGTGTGCATAAATGTCCAGTGGAGCATTTCTATGAGCCAAAACTTAAAATACTTTATCTCTGATCCAATGAATAGTCCCTGGTTGCTCTTCTTGTTAATTTGAATCTTATACCATTTTTGTTCTCCATCCACTTGTGGAGATCCCCCTTACTTCAACCTGCACCATATCCATTACTTGTTTAAAGTGTGACTTGAGATTGGAGCATACCTTTCTAGGACACTGTACTTAGCCTGCTCTGTTGGAATACTACAATTAATCTCTTCCACAATTTAGCATGTGCCCTGCCACGGCTTTTCCCCTGTTTGTAATAATTAGGTTGCTTTGCTTCAACAGCCAATCTATATATAGACTTTAGATTGTGCTCATTCAAATACCAAGTGCTAGGTCCAAGAACTATCACCTTTGTTACTACTTCTCAGTGACACAAACAGGAAACTTAATTTTTCCTAATGGTTCTCAAGATTCAGGGGACTCTTGTTTTCTTATTTTGTTTTGTTTTGTTGTAGAAACAAAACCTGGGTCTACTTTGAGGCTTGTCAGTTTCATACAGACTTTAGAGACTTTGTGAGAACAACCATCTTGAATGCTGCCCTTCAGCATAGGCTTTTTTGATTTAAAAACAAAAACACACAACAACAACAACAAAACGAAAACAAAAAGCAAAAAGGTCCTTGTCAAACAAGGTTGCTTCCCTCCATGATTCCCTTCTGAAACCTCAGTCCTCTCATGCTTTGCCTGGTCACATGTGAGCATAAAGTCCAGCCTACCTGGAAGCCAGGAGGGTGTTTGCCAGCATGTGTCACTTGCAGAGAACAGAGAAAGAACTTCACCCTCCACAAAAGCATCAGCCATTCTGGTTTAACATATGTCATTTTAAAAATGTCATTAAAATAGTATGTTTTAGTCATAAAAATTAATCTTAAAGTTATAAAATATAAAGAACTATGATCTTATTTTCAGAAAAGAAGTAACACATGCTTTGGGGACAGAACGTAGATTAAAATCTCACTTTTATCATTCCCAACTGGGTTTTAAAAAAATATTTTTACTGTATCACAACAATATTTTCTCAGTGTACTATGGCATTATCTTTTTGTTTGTTTGTTTGTTTTTCTTTTTGTTTTTTTCTTTTTGTGAGAGAGAGTGCGCATACCTACAAGCACAGGGAGAGCAGAGGGAGAGAGAAAGAGAATCCTAAGCAGGTCCATGCCCAGTGTGGAAACTGATGTGGGGCTTAATCTCATCACCCTGATATCATGACATGAGCTCAAATCAAGAGTGGGACACTAAACCCATTGAGCTACCGAGGTGCCCCAAGGCATTATCTTATTAAAAAATACATAGTTACGGGGCATGGGCAACAGTATATTGTATATTCGAAAATGGAGTCCTATGTTCAAAAACTTTTGGAAAAAAGATAAAGTTATGTGACTTTGTTAAGGAAGGATTTTGCATAGCTTTTATTATGTTTGTATGAATTGTATATCTCTAAGAGTAAGATATATAGTATGCAATTCTTCTCAAATTGACAGGATAGGACACAGCCCCCTTTTTTGGTCACAGGTCACTTCTTGTAGATCTCACTTTGGGAAAGTATGTCTACATTAAGACTATTCCATGAATTCATTCATACCTCCCAGTGGGACAGTTGTCAAAAAAAAAAAAAAAAAAAAGGACGAGGAAGAAACATCAGATAACTCAGCATTCTTTCAGAGAGATAAGGACACGAGAAAGTTAGACCAGTCCAAGCAGAGACGGTAAAGAGAAAGGCATCTGAAGACAAACTTGGCCTATATTCAGTAACTGCTTGGAATATTTTCTCAACTGTAAATTGTAAGACACTTCAAGATTCAGTTTCAAACATCATTGTAAACCAAGCAGACAGAAATTTAAGTTGCAAATAAGTAAGTTACACCTGTTTCAGGTTAACTGTCATTCCTCTTTTCCTTAGTAGCTTTTAAGATTTTCTACTTAGTCTGGGTCCCAGTTTTGAAATTTCACTATAATGTAAAATCCTCAGCACACAGCAAACTTTTGATTGGAGATTTAATCACTTTTTTTAATGCTATAAAACTTTTAGCCCCAGTCTACTCTAATATGTTCTTCTCCTAGTTACTTCACTTCATTTCCTAGGACTCCAAGTAAAGATAGTCCAGAGTCTCTCAGTTCTGTTTCTTGTATCTTTCAACTGTTTTTTTTCTGAATTAATTCCTCAGTACTATTTTCTATTAATATTCATTAATTCTATTATTCATTAATTCTATTAATATTCATTAATTCTTTCTTGGACTTTATTTAGTATAAAATTTATCTCATTATAAAATTGGACTTAATTTCCTCATTTTCTGTTTCTAAGATTTCTGAGCACTTAAAAAATTCTACCATTTTTTTTTCACTCATGCTTTGTTTCACAGTATCTTGTGAACGTGTTTTAATGGATTTAATAATGAACTTAATGGATTAAGTTCCTCCTGTTTTCTCTGAACACTGCAATCATATTTATTTATAAAGTTTTGCCATACTATTCTACAGCAGTTATTTCATCTGGAGTTTACTCTGTTGATTTTTTGGTTTCTTTTGGCAGTCATAGGATTAGGTTCAATTTATATTTCTGCATTTCTATTGTAGATTTATTTAGTTTTTTTTTTCTCTCTTTCCCACCCTTTTCAGTGATCCTTTTCATTGTAGAGGCTCTGCAGCTGCACCTAACCAGTCCTCTGGCTCCAGTTTAAGACCCAATACTGAGTCTTAAAATGGAAGTCTAGATCTCCTTTCCCACAGAGAAGTCAAAATTACAACTGCTTGTGCAGACATGACTAACATATTTGTTCAATTCCTGATCAGGAGGCTGAGCTACAAACTTTGAAATACTTGACAAAACTTCTCTCAGCTTCTACTTCTTATGAACAAGGGAGCCCACCCAACTTTCAGATCTAGGTTCATATACATGGATGTTTTTCCTTCCCCTTCATCCACATGACTTGCCACTTCCTGTACTCATACTCAGAAATCAGAACGTTAGTCCCACTTATTGTGCATTTTTTTAAAATCATCTTTTGATACACAGAGATATTTATATTGTTTTTAATTAAGTTGTATTTTTCTTTTTAAAAGTTATTTAATAGTCATTTCATACATTTGAGACAGAGGAAATTTACTGAAAGAAATTACGCTGTCATATCTACTGGAAGACCTTAATTTTCAATTGTAACTCTTAGTATGTCTCATGACTAAAAGTGGTTGGAAGCTGAAGGATCACCAAAATACACTAGAAGAATTAGAAGAAAGAAAAAAAAATATTAGCCTGATGGAGATAGATAATATAAGGGAAACACACACACACACACAAAATAAACACCCTCATCATTATCTTCAGACATAGTAAGAAAAAAATCCAAGATTAAAATAATTAAAGTTGAATATTTACTAGAATTAATTAGGAATTAATATCCAATATATATAAAGAACTTACACAACTCAGTTATCAAAAAAAAATCCAACTAAAAAATGGGCAGATGATCTTAACAGACATTTCTCCAAAGAAGACATACAGATGGCCTCAAATACATGAGAAGATGCTCAACATCACAAATCATCAGGGAAATGCAAATCAATACCACAATGGGACATTGCTTCATATCCATCAAAATGGCTATTCTCAAAATGACAAGAAATAAGTGTTATTGAGGATGCGGAGAAAAGGGAACCTTCATACACTGTTGATGGGAATGCAAAATGGTGCAGTCACTATGGAAAAACAGTATGGAGAATCCTCAAAAAATTAAAACTAGAACTACCATACAATCCAGCAATTCTACTTCTGGGTATTTATCTGAAGAAAATGAAAACACTAATTCAAAAAGGTATATGCACACCTATGTTTACTGTAGCATTATTTACAACAGCCAAATATGGTAGCAACCCAAATGTCCATTGATAGATGAATGGATAAAGAACACATATATATCATAAAAAGAATGAAATCTTGCAGTCTGTGACAAAATGGATAGATCTAGAGGATATAATGCTAAATGAAATACATTAGACAGAGAAAGACAAATACATTATAATTTTTACTTATATGTGGTGTCTAGGATCAAACAAATTAACAAACAAACTAAAACATAAATAGACTCATATATGGAGAACAATCTGGTGGTTGCCAGAAGAGAGGAGGGTGAGCGAATGGGCAAAATACAGGGAGGGGATTAAAAGGCACAAACTTTCAGTTATTAAATAAAACAGGAAGATGCAATGTATAACATAGGGGATATAGTTAATTATACTGTAACAGTTTTGTATGCTGACAGATGGTAGCTACATTTATGGTGGTGATCACTTTATAATGTATATAAATGTTGAGTCAGTATGTTGTACACCCGAAACTAATACAATATTGTATATCAACTGTACTTCAATTAAAATAAACAAAACAAAATTTAAAATAATAACAATTTTTTGCAAAAGTGAAATGTTAGTTTTTTAGAAACAAAGTGAAGTTGGAGGATAAAGTCAAATTTTCCATAAAGTGTAACACAGAAACAGTAGAAATGAAAACTATAAGAAAAAAGGCAAAAGATTTACATAATTGATCCAGAGCCTAAGCAGCAGATTTGGTCCAGAGCATAGTGAAGTATAAGAATAAGAAATAGCTATATCAGAGAAGTAATAACAGGTAATGTTTTTAAAAATTTAAGGGTATAGAACTCTGCATTGCAAGAAGAATGTCCATGTGGTGCTCAGCATAATGAAAAACAATATAATCACCCTATGACAAATCATCATGATGTTTCAGAACAGGGAGCATTGATAGAATTATTAGTTATATGTAAAGTAATAATTCATATGGATTATATTTTCAAAATAGCAAGAATGAATGCTAGAAATTAATATCTTCAGAAATCTGAATAAATATTATTTTCAACCCAGAATTAAGTAGCCAGCCAAGCTATTAATTAAATATGAGGACAAAGTAAAAACAAACAAGGTTCTGGAAAAAAATTACCTACCAGTCACTATTATGTGAGAAGCAACATAAAGATGTGCTCTGGAAATACAGAATCAACCAGGAAAAATTAAGGCACCATATCCAAGAACAAATGTAATCATACCAGGAGCGAATTTAAGAGAATTCCTTGGATTATAATGAAAAAACATTCTTAGAGACAGGGTGTAAGTCTACATGGTAGTCAGAAGATAGAGAGGTTTGGTAGGGAAGTTTTCATGGTATAGAGAGATAACAGAATATCAGATATGGTAGAAGGTTTAGGGAAAAAGTAGGATTTGTGTTACTGGACAGTGCAAGAGAGTAAAGGAATGGCAAAAAGAAAGCTGATGGAAAGCAAACTGCTGTAAAGAAAAAGAGGCCAATAACAATATATTATTAGACTCTATAGTGAACACTATTAGCATAAATATCATCATGTTAATATAACTATTGTTTTAGCTAACAACTAACAGACTTACTATTTTTGATGTATGTGGGAGATGAGATGCAGATGTTGTATGAGGAATAATGTCTAAAGTCAATACATGATATATAGCACAATATGCATTATATTTACAGACATGGAGGTAATTGCTAGAAGACACAGCAAGAGTGGTTGTAGAGGGAATGTACTGGGGCATGAGATTGCCATTAATAACTATCTGGTTTTTTAAACTAGGTGTATACATTATGTAGATAAATGCAAAGAACTCAGTTCTTCTCTCTTTCTTTTAGAAAGCTTTCCATGATCCAGTTCACTAAGTATCTCCTGAGTCAACCAAAAAACAAAGAAGATGTTGGGCAACCATTCTCTATTTTTTCCAAGAATGGTACATAAGTAGCACCGTTTTAGATGCATGGGAGATTTAGCACATTCACTGCATACCTTAGGTTATCAGGACTGGATCTATCTTGCTGAACAGGCGGAGAAAGTTGGTGCTTGGGATTTGTTAACACTTAATTCATTGTTGCAATCGTCTCTGCAGTGTCTCCCTTATACCCGTTGTATCTCTATCACTCTGCTCATACAAACACTTTCTAATTCTTTGCTCCAAAGCCTTTTCTCTCTCCAGCTTTCCTCAAAGAGGAACTCTGTCTTATTTACTACTGTATTTCTAGTGCCAAAACGTTGGTATTTAATATGCAACCAGTAGACCTTGGTTTAAGAGCATTAATTAATCCATGGATCTGTATTTTGAAAGACTGAACTGTGTCCACCCACACGGTGGACAATTTAAAAAGCCAAATCTCCAGCTTACCTATTCACTAGCTCGTTGCACTTGGAAAAGTTGTTTAAACTCTCTGAGGCTTGTGTTTTCACTTACTCAGTGGTGATAATGCTAGCTAAACATCTCATGGGACTGTCGCTATTATCTGGAGGGAAGATGAAGGTGGTAATATGGAGTAACAATCTATACATGCGAAGGGATTGCATGAGTGATGTTATAATGATTATCCAGCACTTAGGAGGTGAAAGCAAAGGAAATCTTTCAGATCTTATAGTCCTTCCTGAACATCGAGGCTGGTCTTTCAAATCTAGCAAAATGGTTAAGTTCGCAAAGATGGTCAGCGCCAACCACAACTCCCAGCATGGGAGGCTCAATAAAGTAAGGGGGGGGGGGTAGAATAAATAAGGCAAGTCTGGGTACTGGAATGAGTTTAAATGATGTCATCTTATAAAGAAATTCATAAGAGGGTTTTCTGTCCCTGGGCTCTGCATGTGCTGAATATACACTGCAGTCTTCAGATTTATTGACAAGATATCAGCAAAAGGTGAGCTGCCGACAGATCTAATAAAAGTTGGACAGCCCTGTGCACAAATAGCTCCCACTGCAGGCCAGCAAAATGAATAATATCTCTGTGAGTGTTCATGTGTGTGTGTTGTGTAAACAAACTTTACCCCAAATAATTCTCTAAAATCTGCTCATCTACTCTCTCTCCCCCCTCACCATCAGGAAATGAGAATTGAAAATATTTAAATACTGGCAGAGGGGTGGGATCTGGGCGGCAAACCAATATTCTCCATTAAAGTCCGAGATTTAAAGATCCATTTATCAAAACCTTTGGTGTGTGCCCAAGTCTTCCTGAATTAATGCATGCATGCATATGAAAATCAATGTTTCCTGCCCATATAAACACTGCAGCTCTGAATCAATCTCTCAAAGCCGAAGAGGGTTAAATATTTAAACAAGCTATGTATTGAAATACATTTTTAATGCTGTGAAGTCATTCTGATGAAAGATTACTCAGGAGCCTTCATTACTGAGTGTAGAGAGTAATATGGTATTATCAGAACAGATGGCCCAGCTGTCTGTGGGCTCTGGCCCCCCTCAGGGTAGATTCAAATACTACTCCTAGAGTCAGCTGTTGGTAGCCAGTGGCCTGAATGGATGGCTGCCTGCACACCACACATCCCTACATGAAAGCCATGCTGGCTGCTGTCTCCGAGAACATTTCCTTAAGGAGTCAAATGCTGCTTTGATTTGATTTGATTTCATTTCATTTCATTTCTTTGTAAGCACTTCATGTTTGCGCTGTTTGTTTCAAGCAGAAGCTGTTGTTCAAAATAGAGAGTGGACAAGCTGACCATTCCACTGCTGGTCATTTGACTACTGCTGGGTTACTCTTAAAAGTCTGCATGGGGTGTGGCTTAAGGCTACCCTATTTACTTACTGGTTTCTGATCAGGCATTATAGTGAATATAAAGCCCACCTCATTGCACTTAAATCCTAATGTCCTGAGCTACGATGCTTTTTCCCCCCTAGTTTACTAGCTGCTGACTTTTTGGGAAACTGCTGTGAACCCAGTTATTTTTATATGGGATCGCAAATGTTCCTTTCCTTTATAGCTTTCTCTGACTAGATTTTAAGTCATAGAATTATAGAAAAGAATCATAGAGAGAATATCGGTGATTAAAAGAGGACTGGACTCAAGAGCCAGGTCGAGGGATCTGGTCTTCAAATGTCTTTTTAAATGTTGCATCTCTAAAATAAGATGAACATTCCTCTTCTACCCACTTCTGTTGAAAATCTTGAGGAATCTGCTAAAATATTGAAAAACATACATTAGTTGTTAAAAATATATGTTTCCAATTGTGAGAACTAGAGATGGGAAAACAGGAGAGGTTCCGACAGTGAGAAGGAGGGGTTTGAGGTGTGGCCAGTAGAGTCGGTACATTTCAGAGCATGCAAGTAATTTATAACTGAAACTCTGTGCTGTCCCACCTAAGTCATATTAGTTAAGTGGCTGTTCATTCTTGCTCTCCAAGCCCTATATGTTGTGGAAGGGAGCCTGTCATGAAAAGCAACCATCTGAGGCTAAATTTATTTCAGTACCAATCAGGTCAGAGCTAGAAGCCACATGGGGTACAATGAGATAAATGATGAGCACACATTGTGATTTTGCTTCTAGATGATGAACAAAATTTAAAGGTAAATGATATCACTGGCAAAAATCATTATATTCTTGGGTTAAATACTGACCCTCTTAGGCATTTTTGAAATTTTCTAATAGTAAGTTGATGCTGGTATTGGTAATACGTATTCAGTAAAATTGACACTCTTTCCCGGGAGATAAAGTAAAAAACACAAACTATTCCAAGTAGCAACAATTTTCTGTGGAAAAGCATGAAAAAGAAAAGTTGGAGAGGATTTAAAAGGAACACTTGGCAGCTCTTACATATAGCCTCCTTGTTACAGCCCCACTAATTCGACAAGGATCAAATCATCAACTGTAAGAGGAATTGGAGCCAGACCTTTTGAGTCACAGACTGATAGCTGCCATTTTCATTAGGTAAAGCCTGTCATTCCCTCTGCTTGCTTATTAGCTGTGGAAGCTGATGGCTAGATATGTACAGCAGGGGCAGGCAGGTGCCAAGCCCCACAGCCCTGCACTAGTTTGGCATGTTCAGGGTCCTCAGTTTCATTATTTCTTTTTTCTACAGACTAAGTAGTTTCTACATCCTGATTATTAATTTCACTTCTACCCATGAGGCATTACAGCTATACCACTGCTTCCAACGATATGTCCCTCCTTGCAACGTCACCAATTCATTCTGTCCCCCTGTGACTCAGATGGTTGAACCACTTGCCTCCTAATCAAGTCAATGATTCATTCTGAAATTATATAAGTCAAGGCTCATGCATGGATTTGATCAATGGAGCTCAAGCCATGGATCCAATACATGAATCCACTGGAACATTCTACATAATTTCTTGCTTCTTATGCTTTTGTTTTCTTAAGTTTTTTCACCTGGAATATCTCTAAGCCACTATTGATATGGAATTTCGATATGCCACTATGTGCTACACAGAATTTTTCCCACCTTCTCTGTCCCTAAGTAAGCTTTGTGGCTTCCATGAAGCATTCCCTAACCAAGCAGCCTACTGAGTTATTTTACTCATCAGAACTGTACTACCTCTGGACACCTGGATGATGCAGTAGTTTGGATGTCCCACTCTTGGCTTCTGCTTGATTACGATCTCATGGGTCATGGTATGGAGCCCCCAGTGGGGCTCTGTGTTCAGTGCAGAGTCTACTTGGGATTCTCTCCCTCTTCTTCTGACCCTTCCCCAACTCAAACACATGTGCCCACACTTGTGCTCTCTTTCTCTCTCAAAATAAATAAATAAATAAATCTTAAAAAAAAAGAATTATACTACCTCATGATCTTAGATATACTCCTTTGTCACAGAAAATTCATATCACACTAATAACTATGTATTGGAGATGCAACAGTGAATTATCCATAGTCCCTATCTTCTGCCACCTAACTAGTCTGTGTGACTTTGAGGAAATGACTAAACTTTCTCATCTATCATGAGAATAATGCTTCCTCCACAAATTATTGTGAGGACAAAATAAGACTGTGTGTAAAATTCCTTTGTAAATTTTAAGGAGCAACATAAACATAAAGCATTGTTTTTATTATGTCTACTTTCAATCATATCACCTCTCAATCATTTGTCTTGGTGTACAAAGATCAAGATGTTTTTGTTGGTTTTAGCAGAGTGATTTGCACATAAAGACTGAATCGATTGATTCATTTTTGCCTTCAGATTCATGATCTAAGGTCTAATAATATTTTAAAATCTTGGCAGCCCATGACTGAGGTTTTGAGTTTCCTTTCTCCTTAGTCCTTGCAAGTTCAAATAGAGTTGGATGCCATCTATACGAGATTGTGGTCACTCAAACAGGGAAGCTAAGGGCACCAGGGTGAGGGGCTGTGCTCTCCATATAATCTCATTATATTTTGCTCCTAACTTTCTAGTTTAGCAAAGGCACCTTGGCCTGCTGTTTCACCAAGTTTTTATTTGATTTGACTGATTTTAAAGTGTACTAGTCTTATTTCAGTGTTAGAACTTTTAGTGAAAATATCTTCAGACACAAATAAGAAAGCAAAAACAGTAAGACTGAAGAGTAAGTTTTGAATGTATAATTTTTAAAATTTTTTAATAAGTATATTCATGTGAATTATTCTACATAAACTTTTGAGCATGCCCACAAATCAAAACATTTTAAAACTCATTTTTATAGATGAGAAATCCAAGAAACCTGGCTCTAAAATTATTTTTTCTACATTTTTTCTTCTTTATAACAACAATGTAAAATAAACCTAATGTATTTGAAGAAGCAATTACAAAGTCAATTTTGCATACAGTCTATACAAATGACCATACCCTGGGACAGAGGGCTGATCTAACTAGATACGTGTGTGGAAAAGTAGTGGAAAGGGCCCTCTCACCCAAAGTTACAGAGGGCACTGCCATCATATTTGTAGGCAAAATCAACACTTGATAGTGCTCTCAAGGCAGCTGCTGGAAGAAGTCTGAATGAATTGCTCGTAGAAGACACCAAACATCATGTCATGTTGGAAGACATCTACTGTAAGATGTAAGAACAAATATTTTATGAATGAAAAAGAAACAAAAATTGTCCATTATACTCTGAAACACTGTTTTCTTATTTTCAGTTTATTTGAAAACATTCTTTTTTTAATTTATTTTTTATTTTCAGCATAACAGTATTCGTTATTTTTGCACCACACCCAGTGCTCCATGCAATCCATGCAGTCTATAATACCCACCACCTGGTACCCTGACCTCCCAACCCCCGCCCCTTCAAAACCCTCATATTGTTTTTGAGAGTCCATAGTCTCTCATGGTTCAATTTAAACACAGATTTTTATGAAAATTTCTTTTCTCTAGAAAAGAAAGCATAGGTAATATACACTAGTTTTGGAGGTTTCTGAGGCTATTCTAGGTCTGACGTTTCTCAATACTTCTCTATTAGGACATTAACGCTCATGCATTTGCAAACAATATTGTCCTCTGTGCCCATGAAGAGAAGCGATGAGTCAGCATTACTTAAAGGGTGCTCTAGTATTGTCTCCAAAAAAAATATTTTTAACTGCTGTAACTCTTTCTAGAAGTTATTATGGGTATGCTCACCCAATGATGATGTTGTGACAGACATCTAATAGTAATTACTGTTATTTTATGATCTCAGAGGTATAAAGTGTGATGGGACAAATGTATCTTGTTTTCTATGATAGTATGGAAATAGGAAATGAATCTATAGTCAGGGATGGTGTAAAACAGGTTGTAAGTGGTGTAAAGCCAGGGGTTTAGTGGTCTACCAAGTTCTGCAGGCGATGGAGTTCATTGCTAGGATAGGTATGTGATTGGAAATGACTTTTCTGTGCCCTCTGGGGCTGATGCAATGGTGAGGATAAGAGATTAAGTTGAAAATGAAAAGGTGCATTTAATAATCCAGAATTGGGATTGCCCCATTAGTTAGACACTGGACCTCCACAATTCCAATATGCCTACTCAAAAAACAATGAATACTGCACTGTATGTATTAAGAGCTGAAAGCTCTAAATTAGGCATCAGGCATCCTGAGTGCCAGTCATGATTTGCCATTAATCTGTGAGACATAACCTCACTGATCCTTATTTTTGTCATCTGAAAATGAAAAGAATCCCACTGGTCTCCCTTTCCTCATAGAGGTTACTATTGGTTTCCACAGATAATCATGTAATGGTGTAAGGTGACAACACACAAAGTATGCAGATAGGTCAACCTCACCTGTCTTTAACCATGATCCTTCAACAGAGGACCCTCATATTATACGTGAAGAATCTGAGACTTAGACAACAGCCCAGGTTGTTAGGTCAACAAAGCTCAACTCACTAGTAAATGTCAGAGATGGGATTAAAATCCAGACCTCCTGAATCAAGTTTAGTTTTCTTTTATTATATCACATAATAATTGGGGAAGGTTTTAACATAATGAAGGGCCATAGGGGAATAATGAATTAATAATATAGTCACTTTATCTATGGATTAAAGTGGAAGACATTCTATCTCTAATATTTATCTAAAGTCTTGCTTCTGGGCACCTTGGTGGCTAAGTTTGTTAAGCATCTCTGCCTTCAGTTTAGGTCATGATCCCACGATCCTGGGACTGAGTCCCACCTGTGGCTCCCTGCTCAGTGGAGAATCTGCTTCTCTGCCCCTATCCTGGCTCATGCTCTCTTTCTCTGAAATAAATAAATAAATAAATAAATAAATAAATAAATAAAATCCTTAAAAAAATAAAGTCTTCCTTCTTTTCCAGATGAAAAGTTACACAAATTCTGCTTCACTGCAGAATCTTATTTGGTGTGCTTAGATGTTTTTCCTTGTCTCTCTCATCTCCACCATCACCACCACCATTGTCAAACTCAGATGCTGATTGTTTTTTGAGAAACTTGGACTAAATAGATAATAAGTCAGTCTCAACAATGCCATGTTTAATAACACCTACAAGACAAAGAATGCATACACAAATAATCTAGCATGTACAAATGAACATTCACAGAGCTTTTATCATGAACTTGGCGCTGTGTTCTGTGATTTTAAATTTGTTAGCGCACACAATGCTTGCCATCTTGCTGATGAGAAAACTGAAGCTTGGCAAGGTTACCCAATTTATCTAAATTCACATATATAGGTCTTTTAATCCACTGTTCATTCCATTCTTGCCATTTGATTCTTTACAAGAAGCATGGAAATGAAAGACAGTCAAATTTAAATTCCTATCCTAATACTATAAATTACTGTGTTCCCTTTGCCATGAGAGGTTCCTTAAAATGGAATGCATCAGAATTTCAAGATGGCAAATGGGGAAGCAGGTTTTTTAAACTACTGACTACTTTACTTGTAACAAACACTAGCCTGGGTTTTCTGATCGTATGAGCATCTTCCCCAAGGAAAGAAGCTTATGAATACAATTTAAAACAAACAAACAGGGCACCTGGGTGGCTCAGTGGGTTAAAGCCTCTGCCTTCAGCTCAGGTCATGATCCCAGCGTCCTGGCATTGAGCTCTGCATTGGGCTCTCTGCTCAGGGGGAAGCCTGCCTCCCCCCCTCTCTCTGCCTGCCTCTCTGCCTACCTGTGATCTGTCTGTCAAATAAATAAATAAAATCTTTAAGAAAAAAAAAAAACCAAACAAACAATAACAATAAACACATCTTCAGAGACATGAACTTAGTTGTGAGGATTATAAGAGAAGTATCTGGAATACTGAAGCCAGTCTCCTCTGAAACTGTTCTTGGATGACAGCCTAGATAGTCTTAATCCTATTTATATAGATTCTCCTTTCCATTGTGTGTGGCTTCTGCAGTCCCAGAGAAAGCTGTGCATCACACCGAAGCTACCATGTGCAAACTAGCCTTTCTGAAAAGTTGCTGGTATCACTCATTAACTATCCCAGAGGATACATGGATGCTTGAGTGAAGAGCTAACACTCTGCCTACTTTGTTAACCCCTAACTAACTACCTGCACAGCAGGGTACAACAAACGTGATCTTCGGGCTTAGATAATTGTGTATTTATACAGGGAGACTGGATAAGGCATTTGAAACCTAATGCAACACAAGGCTAGACTCTAGTGTGGCCTTGAAAGCTGAAAGGTAACCCTTAAAAAAGTTCAGCAAAGACAAAATGACTGTGAACAGAAAGAAAAAAAAATAGGTTCTTGAATGAAGTGAGAATTGACTTCACTTTTTATTTTAGATTCTTGTTTTCATTGTCATTTCCATTATAAAAATCACTGCAGTAAATTACCAGTATTTAGTAACCTCTCTAATCGTATGAGGAACCTCAGTCTTCTCTGAGTTTTCCACATTCTTCCCATTTTCCTTTCCTTCCTAATGTATTCTTTGTTTTCTTTTCCTTCCTTCTTTCTTTTCTTTTCTTCTTTCTTTCTTTCTTTCTTTCTTTCTTTCTTTCTTTCCTTCTTTCTTTCTCCATCCATTAATCCCTGGCTTTTAATATGTCTCTCCCCCATATTTCTCCTTCTCTTCATGGCCTTTAACATACATCCCCCTATGCCTTGTTCGTTTTTCTCATGACTGCTTGGTCTCCCTTTAGTCACATCTCTCTTTTCTGATCCTGTATGGTCAGTTGTGAACTAATGAATGCATCTATTGAGATTCCTGAATTCAGGGGGAAAAATTCTGGGAATCCAAGGAACAACAGTCAACAAAGATCTTCACCTATCCTCTGCCTAAACAGTGTAAGGGGAACCTCCAATATAGAAGGGCAATATCTATAGAATTTAGGTATAAAAAGTGGAGGTCCTAGCACAAAAAGTAAACTGATAGCAACTAATCTCAACTTTCACCTTGAGCTCATGCTTAGTTATTTTAAGGAAGGAAGAAAAGAATCCCTTTTATATTGATTACCTACTATGTGCCAAGACTTGTCCTGGGCACTTTCAAACATTTAATTCTCCCAAGAGCCATCAAGGTGGATATTAGTATCGCCCAATTATAGATGGGGAAACTGAAGCTCAAAGAGTTTAAGTCTATCACCCAAGGTCATGCAGCTGACAATAAGCAGAGACTAGATTCTGCCTTTCTACCACTATTTCTAATGTCCTTTCTACCTCCTTTCCCAGAAGGACCACTGCCACCAGACTATTGGGGAAGATCGTAATCCTAACAGTTGTCTCAGCCTTGTAGTAAAGCTTTGATGTCCTTTTGTTGTTTCAGGCAGGACCCTGGGTGCCATGCTGAGGAGAGGACAGCGACAGTTTCAGGCAGACCAGGAGGAGACAGGGCTGGGGGCTTGGTCACACAAGTGGGGGCTGGAAGGTACAGGAAGTTGGCAGGTCAGAGGCCACTTTCCAGGGAAGTCAGCCAGGCAGGTAGACATGAAAAGCCCAAACAGTCAGGGTCCAGAGACTCCGTGATCACAGAGGCAGCGACAATGGTTCTATTGAACGGGAAACATGAAGGCAAACAAAGATTCTAGGACAGGTACCTCTTTTGTTGCCTGCTGAGTGTGAGCAGCTTTGGATCCTAGGTGTTAAAGAAAGTTAGAAGGATCTCAGATACCCGCAGGAAAACTGTGCCCCTTATGGAACATAAAACAGAGATGTGGAAATTGTTTTACTGAGGTTAGTGCAGCAAAATGACTTAACTTTATATTGGATGATGCGTCTGAGACGTGGAATTAAGATGTGAATAGATGCACCTTTTTACATTACTCACATTTCATTGTGTCTCAGAAATCTCTAGAGACAGTGAAGTTTTTTGGCCTCCAGCTTCATTATTTTATACCCCTCCCTTCTACCTATGACCTGGTGTTAAGTATCACCCCTTTATTCTCGTACCTGCTTCCAACCCTTGTCAAAACCTGCTCTCTGATTATACTTAGTGGAGAATAACTACAGGAGCAGAGTAGGGCACATTTCTTTCCTGGGGGAACTGATTTACTCAGATGGAAGCCATGGGAAGTTCAGCTAGAAAGACTCTTTGAGCAAGGCAGGGCTCTCTGGATCCCCTCATCTCCCAAGAAGTGAGTGAGCAGGTGGCTATTCCACCTACACATAAGGTCACTCCTGACAGCAGTCAGTTTTTTCATGTGTCCTGGAGCCATTTTCTCAGAGTGACATTGACATATGTCCCCATAAATAAATTAGCAAACCCATCTCGGCTGACACGTTTGGCAGGAACAAGAAGTTCATGTGCCAGTGTGTGGGTTAATTCCCGTGCCCGTTCCACTGGGAGAGATCAAGTGTATCAATGTGTGTTCATATCACAAGCACCAGGATCGCAGAAAGCTTTTCTTTTCTCCTTTTTTGTGGTTTTCACAGAAATACATTTTGATTTATCTCTATAAAAGATGCATGTGAGAAGTTATTAAACTAACAGAGAAGTGGTAGAAAGACAGGAGGACAGATGAGGCAGAAATAGCATGTTACAATTTATAAAAATAGAAATAGGGACCTCGCACTGCTTAACCCCTAATTCTCACTGTGCAAGGTAGATATTTATATTCTTTATCTTGAAAAGTGACTACTGCTAAACCTCCATAAGAAATGAAGCTATGAAAACAGGTAAATGATGTCTAGTCCCTTCAACCATGTTACCTCTGAAAGAGCAATGTCTGCTCAAATTTGCCTTTGCCTGCCCATATAATTCAATTAAAGTTTAGAGAACCTCAGAGGTGCTAAATTCCTATAATAGGCATTCCGTGGGATAAGAAAAAAAATAAGCTGACAAAATTCCTGTTACAAATGGTTAACTGGGAGAAGCAATTACAGAAACAAACATAGCAAGTTTGTTCAATAAATATTGACTGAGCACTTGAAATGCGCCAGGTCCATGCTAGACGCAGCCTGATTCATGCCCTTCCTGCAGGTGAGCAGCGGCTCTCATCCAGATAACAGGATGTTTACCACAGATGTTAGTTCCCTTCACTGGGTCAAAATATTTAGAATAATACATGGAATATTTTATCCATTCATCTATTCACTAGTTCATTTATATATTTACTGTTCACTTATTAGGTGCCATATTCTGTTCTAGAGATATAGGAGTGAACAAGAAATGATGCTCCTGCCCTCATGGAATGTGTGGTCTACCAACCTTCAGTTTCTTATAGAGACAGCACAATGTTCGTTTGAAAGCAAATGCGCCTATTCCATGTAGAGAGAATCGTGCTTTTCTTCCTGGTAAGAACCAATGGCCAGGATCTTCCTGAACTAGGAATTAGGACATTTAGTCCTTCCTTGAATATAGATAACTCAAAATCTCTGTGTCCACGTTTCCATGTGCTAGATAACTGATAGATATTCAAGAAATGCATTGTACAATAGGAAAGTCACTAGCCTTATGCAGCTATTAAAATTAAACACTATAATTTAAAATTCAGCTTCCCAGTCACAGTAGTCCATTACATGTGCTCATAGCCATATGTGGCTGATGGTTATCATATTGGACAGTGCAGAACAGAAGATTTTCTTCATCACAGAAAGTTTTCTTAGACAGCACTGCTCTAGAAAATAACTACTAGTATTAAGTTTGTCTTTTGGGTGTTTCAATGTAGAATTCCAGATATAGCTCCCTGCTTTGAAAATTTTACCTCACCTTCGCCATTCATTATATGCTATTATTATATGCTATTATTATGCTATTATATGCTATTATTATGCAAACTCATATAGATGTTTACCTTTCCTTGTATATGCCTTTGTCCCGTATTAGACTGGAAGCAGTTGTGGGCAATGATCATGCCATACTCCTCTATATTCTAAATGCTTAGTGTTTTACAGATGGTAAGACCTCAATAAATGTTTGTGCTGTTGGTGAGGAGGATAATTTATGATATTCAACTGCACCCTAACAGACTGTGAGCTGTGCCTCTAAGCAACAGAGGGGACTTGTACTACAGAGAAGCCCTGAGGGACAGATCACGAGTTTGGACTTCACCACATTGAGTTTGATCCCAAAGGCTATTTCTGCATATCAAGCCATCTGGAGATAGCGTGGGTGCCAGGCATCATGCCTGTGCAGTGATGTATCTCATCCCTTGGTATTTAAATGCTGTCTTGGCATGGGACACTGGTGTCCACAGTCAGCCACAGGCATAGGAAAAAAGTTCTGACTCCAACTCGTGGGCTGCAAACTTCATTTCCTTGGTTGAACTTAGTTATCTCTGGGGCCAGCCACTCAGCCATTTCCACGGCTGTGGGGATTCTCACACTAGGTCTCTAAGAATATGATCACAAAAGCCTTATAATAATGAGAAGGGATTAGAGTTCTAGGGGATGGGTCATGTCCAAATTCAGTTCATAAAAAACTGAAAAATGATGTCTGCTCTTGAAGATCACATCCATTCTGGAGGATGAATTATTTTAAGTGAAGTAGCCTTCAGCATTAGTCAGTTGCATCAAGATCCAGCTGCCAAGAGGAACGATATTGGAGCCACTTAAATGTTTCATATGATAAGACTGCCTTCTTGTCACTGCTACCTCTCTTACTGAGGTCCATTTTCTCAGATCTTTTGTCTGCTTGTATTTGCATCAAAGAAAATGTACTCTTTCGCCCAGAGTATTGGCTTTAGAAATTTGAGAGAAAGTCTGAAGCAGTGGGTCATTATTTACATCTTCCTTCAGAAAAATGCAGTAAGGTAATTCTAATTAACCACTGGGAAATGAAGACTCTGAAGACCAAGAGCTTAAGTGAATGGTCGAGGTCCCATACTGAGATTATGGTAGAATCAGGATGAGAAACCAGTGTGGGACTTGAAACAGTGTCTTAACAGAAGATAAATTTTATGATAAGATTTCAGAGATGCTGAAATGGATGTCTGCCTTCCATATGTCCCTTTGTCTGTTACTAAATTGTTTATCATGACTATTGACTGTATGCTTAGAATGTATATGAATATATGGCCAAATATTGGGTTTGAACTCCTTTAAGAAGTTCACCTGCCTACGGGTGCCTCAGTGGCTCATTCAGTTAATGTCTGACTCTTGGTTTCAGCTCAAGTCATGATCTCAGGGTCATGAGATCAAGCTTTCCTTCAGGCTCTGCGCTCAGCATGCAGTCTATTTGAGATTCATTTTCCCTCCTTCTCCTTCCTACACTGTTCCTTCCCCTGCTCACATGCTCTCTCTCACTAAAATAAATACATAAATAAAATATTCTTTTAAAGAAGTCCACCTGCCTAGAGATGTTTACAATTCTGATTTAGAGTGGTTCGGAAGAAGAAATTAAAATATCAATGTAATATATGCAAAAATAAAAATTAATATACAGGTAACAAATGATAACTGAGCTCAGAAGAGACTAAGAACCCTTCATGTCAGTGCTAATACAGATAAATTATTATTGTTTTATAGAAATGAAATGCAAAGTAGAAATTAGTCTGTCATTCCAAGAGAAGGGGGAAGTGTATACACCATATAGATATTGGGAAGTCCAATACAGGTTTAGTCATAAAGGAACTACAGAAGTGAAACAGGAAAGGCAGGATAGATCCATATTTTGAAGGTATCTGAATTCCTGGCTTGGAAATTTTGTCTTTATTCTGTGCAATTAAGAGAAACTTGTCGAAGAATACTTAAGTTCCAAAATGCCCTTCGGACCCTATAGTACTATGCTTATTTGCATTCCTGGTTTGGATTTTATGATAGTCATACCTTCCTTCTAACTCTTTCACTTTAATTATTACTGGAATTTCAGGGCTCAATTCGAACTCCACCTTTTTCAGGAATGCTTTCTCAATTTATGCAGCCAACTATACATACATAAACCCCATAATCTGCCACTTACATGTTTGATGAGATATGTTTCTATAATGTTATCTGTTATGCCTGTGTAGATCACATAACTCTGTACATTATAAGCACTTTTAAAATGTAAACTCCTTAAGGTCAAAGAATTTATTTTATATCTCTATTCTTTCAAGGTACAGACCGGAGCTCATGGTAGAGAGAATTATGTTGACTTGAATTAAAGAAAGGCAGTTAGTAGGAAAGAAGTATTGTCTTTATACTGGTAAACTTACTGAAATATAACTCTAGTAATTCTAAAAATACAAACTCTTAAAATCACTGTATAATTTCCATCATTCAATCTCTGCTTTAGGACTGATGGAGGCAATAGAATGCATGATGGAATATAACATACTTTATCTCTAAAATTACCTTTCTAAAAGGAAAGCTGAAAATATTCTAAGACACTTCTTTTTTTTTAAAGATCTTATTTATTTGAGAGAGAGAGCACGAGTGCACAAGCTGGGGTGGGGCAGAGGGAGAGAAACTCAAGTAGACGTCCTGCTGGACGCAGAGCGTGACACAGGGCTCAACCTCATGACCCTGAGATCGTGACTGAAATCAAGAGTCTGATGCTTAGCCAACTGAGCCACCCAGGTTCCCATATACATTTCAAAACCATTATCTAAAGACACAGAATCTAGTTTTGTAAATTGAAAGAGCATATGAAATAATTATCAGCTTGGCCAAAGGTGCCCAAATTTTAAAAAAATGCTCAATATATATTGAAATCATACATATGGGAATCAGAAACACTATGAGAAGTGTGGATATGTACACAAAGACTCTAGAAAATCCTTGAAACCTGAAGAGGTTATGTTTTTGTTCCAACTGTCCATCATATATCATGCTTTTTAGCCAGTTATTGTTAAATTTCCTTAATGGAAAACTCCCCATTAAGACTAAGTATCTTTTTGTCTTGTCTGGTATCTAGCACATAAAAAGTTGGTAACCAAAGAATGTGTTGCGTTCATCCGTCATGAGCTGGGCATTTTACCTTGCCATTCCTTCAGCTGATGACAGAGAAGATAATTCAAACCTCATGCCAAAGATGAATTCTACATCCTTCAAGACAAAGTCATTGCCTAAGACATTCATGCAGTTAAATGATAAAGACGGACAGACCTAGAAATTAAAGAGCCAAGTATTCATACAACATCTTTCTTAAGCATTACAGACATAATTAGAGTTAACCAAATAGAGATCTTGGAAATGAGGGTCTGGACAACTTTTCTTATTAAAGAGGAAATGTCCTTTGGAACACCACTTTGTGAAAACAAGGAAACAGATATCCCCTTTTCTCTTTGTTGATCCCACATGTCCGCTCATAGCACAATGTATAGATAGGAGTGTCTTAGTCATATTTTTGACAGTGAGAAATCAAGCATCAGCCAATGTAGGGTCTAAACAAAGCAAGGGATGTTGGAACTCAAAGACCAACTGAAGTCAGACTATGTCCCGTCTATTTAATCTTTAGCAAACCTCTTCCTCCGCCCATCCAAGCAGTAACCACAGGTTTTATTATCCCTCCAACATTTGGTTCCATTCTCTGACATTTTTCTTGTTGCCTGTGATTTTACAAAGCATCTAGTTTTCACAAGTGAAAACTGATTTTGTCCAAACAGATGCTTGTTTCTATATTTTACATTCTGGAAAAAAATATGGATATGATTTGGTTGGGGAGGGGGCTAGAGATAGATGGGGAATGAAATCGCTGGTGGGTGCACAGCTTGAGCTGAAATTAGAAGCCAAGTGAGAGCTGTAAGCAGGAGGAAGGAGGTCTCCAAAGAAAATTTGTTGTATAATAAAACGCTCATTGAAAATATTCTGACAAGGAGCCCTAACAAAATTCTTTCATATTATAGGCTAGAAGATAAAATGGTTTCTCTCCTACGTTTCTGTGAGAATTTGTGGTAAGCTAGATTTGAACAAGTTATTCCAAATGAGTCAAACAATCAAATCCTCAATCAATTCCTCAATCAGCAATCATCCCCTGAGCACTATTTTTCATCCTGATTGCTGTTAGGCTTGAATCAAGAGAATCAGGAGAAAAACAAACAAGCAAACAAAACAAACAAACAAACCGCTTTGATGATGACCAGGAGGAGCTCAGTATAGGTGCAAAACAGGAATAACAAACATGCAGAAGGGGAAAGGAGAAAAGACAGAGAAAGTCTCGGGGTTATTTCTCCAGGGCACAGCTGGCCAACTGTTCCACAGCTCAGTCCAGCACTCCGGCCCTCCCTCTGAATTTCTTGACTATGCTCAGGGCTGGGAAAGGGCACAGTGCTTGATACCCCACCTGCTCTGCTGGCACCACATGCACTGAGGCACTGTCCATCCTCCTCAAGTGACTTTGCTGGCTCATGTCTTGAGAAGGGCCTCATTGTCCCTTGGATGCCTCTATCCAGAGCCGACTGAGCCAGGTTGTGAGAACTCTTTGTAGCCCATGCTCAGCATCCTGAATTCCTGAAGGTAGATTTCATGTCCCCAACTGGGGTAGCTGATAGAAATTCTTAAGCTAAAAAAGCTCCTAGGGACCACTAAATCAAGTACTGCAGGTGGTCCCTGTGAATGGAGTAAGAGTATCTCCTGGACAGCTTCTCATTTGATCTCACCCACCACTCTGCTCCCCTAGCTAGGATGTTAAAAGGAATTCTAGCTTTCTGTCCAGACACAGGTCACTCAGAGCCATAAGTGGCCATGTGTCCCTCTTTCTCCCGCAGCACCTGAGGGGAACATCCTTGCACGTAAAGGCACTCCATGCCTGTATACATTCCGCAGCTCTCAGATATAATTGGAATGGCTCCCTTCTAATCTGGTTTGGGCCCTGATGGCAACTGCTTCCATTTATACAATCAGAGCTCACTGCTGAGTGACTTTGTGTTCTACATCAAAGGTAATTATTATTTTTATAGTTCAATTAGCAAACATTACATTTCTGTTTGCCTTGCTAAGATGGTACAACTGAATTTAACAATAACACACTTATCCCAAAGCTACCAAGGGAAAAGACACTATTATAATATCATAGTACTTCATAGTACTTTTTTTTTCCCTTGTGTGTTTTCTCCCCCTCTTTCATTATGCAGACAGGTCATATTCAATTTGAAAATGAGAATGCTTCAAATTAAGAATGTTAGACCTAGAAAGGACTTGTAATCCTATAAAACTAATGTCTCATCTTAAAAATGAGGACACTGAGACCCAAATTCAGTGCCCCAGATCATACCAGTCTGTAAAAGAAGCAGCTTTCTAATCAATGTCTTTAGACTCCTGCTACAGTGCTCATTTTTTTCTTCTTTCTTTGAGCTCTGGATGCTGAAAAGAGAAGAGGTCAAAATTGAGGGAAGAAACAGTGATCTCTATGTGTGAAGCATCTCTTGCATGCAAGGCATACTATAGAATTTAATGTCTTAAATTGCATATCTAGGCCCTACTCTCCACTCTGACATCAACTATTTGTGTGACCTTGTGACCTCATTCTCCTTGAGCTTTGACTTCCTCCCTCATACAAATAAGAGGGCTGGGACTAGAGTATCCCAGGAATTCTTTCTTGCACTATCATTCGGGAACAAGTGCCAGCCACACCTCATTTTAAGCATCTAAGTACCTTTTTAATATTCTTTCTATTTTGTTGCTCCAAATAAAGAGTAGGTCTTTTTGCTCTGTAGCAGGACTGCTACATGTTCCCGGATTTAACCACAATTAGAAGCCTTTAGAATAGGTTATTTCCCCCTCTTTATTCCCGAAACTGCTGGCACAGAGCCAGGAGGAAGCATATATACCATCCCAGACACTGAGCACAGTGTAGGGGTGGGTGGTCAGAGCTGTGTCCAGCACAGAGGAGGCAGCTCTCTTCCTCTCCCACAGCCTGCTCGGTCTGTGTGGGCACAGGGCTCTCCAGCAATCTGACAACCTGTTTCCATATTATCACTGCTTTCCCCTCTCCAGCTTTATTAAGCATGTTAAGTAAGATGTTTTGCCATGTTCTTACAGAGTCTATTGCATTGATTATTCACAATGCCAACCCCCCTCCTCCCATTCTGCTTGGTAGCCCCCCCACTCCAGCCTTGATTTATTACTCACTATATTGTTCCCAGCACAGACCCTTTCATCATTGTCACATATATGAGCCTGGTGATGAGATATACTTGGTAGTGGCTGGGGAGGCAGGAGGGAGCTGTAGGAACCGAGCAAGGAGGAAGTTTGCAACTGATTATATCTTTTTCTAAAACTCATCTCTGTTTATATTTTGGAGGATCCCAAACATAATTATCTTTGTCTCTGTATAATATATAATTTAATGGCCTATTTTGAAGAACAAAATTTAGACTTTATAGGCAAGTCTTACCAGGAGTTCTGGAAATAAGTAACAAAGGTACAGGCAATCAATTACTGAACATTTAGTAAATGTGCCAATCACAATGTTAAGTGTTTTATGTGGATGATCTCATGTGATTCTATTTTGAAACAAAAAAGCAAACAAAAACCAAAACAAAAAAACCCCACCTTGTTACACGTATCCTGTTTTAGTCCCACCATTCCTTTTCCTGTGAACAGACTGAAGCACAAAGGGGTCTAATCATATCATTACAAAGAAGGTAGGTCCAAGGTTGGAGTTCCAGCTCTCTGACGTCAGAGGGGCACTCCTACTGATTATACAAAATACTCTCTTCAGATTCAGATACAATGACAGATTTTTTTTTTTTTTTTTTTATCTGAGTGGGTTTTCTATTTATGGCTTTTAGAAACTTAGCTGAGGCAAAGAAAATATGACATCTGTTATGGAAGACCAGTATGTTTAAAAAAAAAAAAAAAAAGAGGCAGGCAAAAGTAGGGGAAGTAGCTCCAGAAAGAGATGGGAAACCATTGAAGGCTCCTGAGCAGGAATGACATGTTATGAATGGTTATTTGTTTTTTAATCTGCTATGTTCAGATTATGTTGTAGAAGAGCAAGGGAAGAAGTAAAAAGAGCAGTTAGGAGACCAATTCCAATATTTCTCCTTCTGTTCTCTCTCTGCCCCCTATGACAGGTTTGAAACACGAAGATGAAAGAATTACACATGTGTATGTCCATCACTCAGACTACATCACAAATATTTCACTCCACTCCACCATGTATCTATTCATTCATCCCATTTCTTTGATGAGATTCAAACCAACCTTCAGGCATAAACCCTCTTTGCCCTGATAATCCAGCACATACCCAATCAACCAGAGTTTAACTCCTGCATATCATTTTTTGTTGTTGTTATTGTTCTTCTTCACATACAAAGAAAAGCACAAATCTTAAATGAACTTTCATTGACTTTTGACAAAAGCGTACATCCATGTAACATAAACCCCTATCAAAATATAAAACATTGCAATCTGAGAAAGTTCTCTTATATCCCTTCCCAGGGAAAGCCTGTCCCTGTCTTTCAGAGGTAATTATTATCCTGACTATTCCAACACTGGTAACTTGCACTGCTCTAGAGTTTCACATATAGAGAGGCACATAGTATGTATTATTTTCTGTAGGTTTCTAACCCTCAGTATGTTTTTGAAATTAATGTGTATGTATTATAATGTGCTCCTCTTTGTTGGAGGAATAAATGTTAACTCTAAGTAATATTCCTTAAATGATTTTATCACTTTTTGTTTACTCATTCTTCTGCTGATGGACATCTGGGCTATTTTCAGTGTTTTACTGTGAGTAAAGTTGTTATGAACATTTTTATATAAGAATTTTTGTGAGCATTTGTTTCCATTTATTTTGTGTTAATACAAAAGGGTAAATCACTAATCTAGAGTAGAAAGATGAACACTTAGTTTTATGATAAGCTGCCAGAATATTCTCAACAATGTTTATGAGCTCTAGTTGCTCTACATCCTCACCAATATTTGGTATTTTAGTCATTTACATATTTTTAGCTATTCTGATGAGTGTGTAAATGTATCTTGTTGGTTAAATTCTGATGACTAATAATGTTAAGCACTTTTTTATTGGCCTAACAGATACTCCTACATCTTCTATTATAAAGTGTTTGCTTTTTCTTCCTTTTAATGGAGTTTAGCTTTTTATTATTGTAATATTCATATTTTTAATATTATAATGTATTATAATTAATGTACAAGTATTCCTGAATGTTATATTTGATAATAAAAATTCTCAGAATAGTAAAATAAAATAGCATACATGTAAGTCACCACTGAAGCAATCTGTAACTGTTCAACTACTTCATAGTGACCAGAGATTTTAATGTATTGAATTTTGTCTTTGTTACCTTAAATATACATTATTTTTTTCCTAGAGTAAGCAGAAATAGAGTGTAGAAACCATTCAAGGAAAAATAAGTCAATAAAAATGTCAAGAAAACAGGAAAATAAAACATAGAAAGTTGAAAATATTACAAAGAAAATAAGTCTAAATATATCACTTATTACAATAAATGTAAATGAACTACACTCAGGTTGAAGTCAAAGATTACCTGATTATATGAAAACTGCAAGCATACACTCTTTATGAGAGAGTTATTTAGGATATAACACTGAGAAAAGAAGACAAATATTAAAAAAGATTTATCAAGAAAATACTAACCAAAAGGCAGCTGATTTGACAATACCAATAACATATAAAATATAAAGTTATAAAGTGTGCTACTACATAAAGATTTCAGTTTGCCAGGGCAATACAATAGTTTTAAATTCGTATGCATCTAGTTCTATATCTTTAAAATATATGAAATAAAAATTTACAAATCTGTGAAGAAATATGAACAAATCTATCACCAAATTTTAAGAGTTAACATATCAGCAATCAGGACAAACAGGAAAAATAAGTGATAAGAATATAGTATATATGAGCTACATTGTTCAAAACTTTACTGAATAGACATGCAAACCACACTGGACTCAACTAGTGGAGAATACAGAGTTCTTTCCAGAAGATGACATAAGATTATATAAAAATATTTTAAAAAGCTTTTAAATAATGCATATTTCCAAGTAGAAAGCACAGTGGGTATTTAAATTACTTAGAAAAAAAAAGATTAAAAAATACCCACATACCAAAACTTGTAAGACAGATAACTAGTAATTATAGGGGGAAAAGAAAAATTCTTAAATGCTCAAATTACAAAAGATAGAGGGCTGACCAACAATGATACATTATATATAGTAGAAAAAAACTACAAAATATATCCAAATGAAATTTTTTTTTTCTCAAAATCATTGTTTTTTAATTTAGACAGGGTATTTTTCAAAATATAGTCATTTAGTAACATTTGAGAATATTACATTTATGAATTCTATATCTGTAATTAATATTTATTTTATTGATTGCTTTATCCATTTCCCCCCTAATTTTTAATGTGTTCTAGGTTGCATATATATCTCAGTTTGGGGGCAATTTAAGGAATAAAAAGTATGAGCTTGATTCCATGTGAACTTCTGCTATACAGCTAGGTAACTGTAATTTACTTTCCATTCTAGGACACTTTGAGGATGAAGTGGAGATACTGACATGATCCAAATGAAATTTTAAGAAGAATTGTTTTCAAAAAGAAAGCAGAAATTACTAACATAAGATAAAGACACAAATGAGAGAATTCACAAAGCTAACAATGAATTCATTAATGAGACCTCTGCTGACAGTGATCAAGAAAATAAGGTAAAAGCAAAAATGGATGCGAAGTTTGACAGAAGAGCCATAAGAATTGCAGGAGAGATTAAAAAGTGAATAGAAGTGTTGTACACCTAAACCTAATGTATGTCAACTATACTCAAATGTATTGTAATGTATGTAAACTATACTCAACTTAAACAGGAATGTATGTCAACTATACTCAAATTAAACAAACAAATAAATAATAAACACAAAACCAAAAAAAAAAAAAAAAAAGAACAGAGGAACATTGAGAGTACCTTTATTCCAATCCATTTAAAAACTTGTATGAATTTGAAAAAAGTCAAAAACTATGAATAACCATCTGACTCTATTATAAATAAATGTTATTGAAACTGTTAACATTTTGAAATGGTTAAGAGTCCTTGCAAAGAGAAGCATATCTACATATTTTACATTTTTAAAAAAGATTTATTTATTTTAGAGAGACAGAGAGTGCACATGCAAGCAGGGGGAGGGGTAAAGGGAGTGGGAGAGAGAGAGAATCCTCAAGCAGACTCTCCACTGAGTGTGGAGTCCAATGAGTGACTGAATCCCATGACCCTGAGATCATGAACTAAGCTGAAATCAAGAGAAGGCTTAACCAAGTGGTCATCCTGGTGCCCCATACAAAATACATTTTTTTGAAGTATTTTGTCTTAGTTAGGATTCTCCAGAAACTGACCTTGAGACAAGGGTTTGAGTGAAACAGTGTCTTTGGGAAATAATCTTAAGAATCATGGAAGGGAGTGAGAAAGGAAGGCAGACAGGAGAAGGAATCAAATTGGTGAAGGGTTTGCATGTGGGCAACTGAGTCTGATCCCAGAAGAAACCTCTAAATGATATACAGTTAATGCTTTCAAATATTCCCTCCAGGAAAAAGGAAACTAGGATATATACAAGCTGACTCCTATCTACTTATTGGTTGAGGGCTTCCCCCAAGGGCTGCTGCCCTGTCTTAGAAGTATACCTCCAAGGGGCACCCTCCAAGGAGACTCTGGGTGGCTCAGTCCATTAAGTGTTTGACTCTTGATCTCAGGATCATAAGTTCAAGACTGGCATTGGGCCCCATGCTGGGTGTGGAGCCGACTTAAAAATAAAAATAAAAATTATACCTCCTTGCTTCCAATAAGCAGACAAACTTCTCAGGCAAAGTTACTAGTGCTTGTGTTAAAAAACTTACGTATATGGGATGCCTGGATGGCTCAGTTGGTTGGACAACTGCCTTCAGCTCAGGTCATGATCCTGGAGTCCCGGGATCGAATCCCACATTGGGCTCCCCGCTCCACGGGGAGTCTGCTTCTCTCTCTGACCTTCTCCTTGCTCATGCTCTCTCTCACTGTCTCTCTTAAATAAATAAATAAAATCTTTAAAAAAAAACAACCTTATATATGGAGAGGGGTGGGAGTATGGGTGAAATAGGTGAAAGGATTAAGAGGTACAAATTCCCAGTTATAAAATAAATAAGTTAAATGGATCAAAAGTAGAGCATAGGGAATATAGTCAATAATACTGCAATAATTTTGTATGGTGATGGATGATAACTACACATATCATTGTGTACACGCCACGTAATGTACAGAACTGTGCAATCATTAGGTTGTACACTTGAAATTAATATAACATTATATATCAACTATATTTAAATCAAAAAGAAAAGGAAAGAAAAAAAAACTATCATTGTGTCTGGGACTGGTGAGTCCTAAGGGTGTGGTACTGATACCATCAGCTATAACTTACTAATATTTAAGAAGAAGATAATTCCAACTGCCCCAATATATCTTAGTCCTATGATTCTGATGTACAAGCTACAGAATGAGGGTTCCCATTTCTCCTTCCTTGTGTTTGATTAATTTGCTAAAGCAAGTGGTAGAACTCAGAGGAACATTTTACTTAGTAGATTACCAATTTATTATAAAAGGATATAATTCAGGAATAGCTAGATGGAAGAGATGCATAAGGCAAGATATGGGGAAAGGGCATAGAGCTTCCATTCCCTCTTCAAGCCTGCACTGTTCCCAAATCTCTATTTGTTTCCCAACGTGGAAGTTCTCTAAAATCTCATCTTTTTTACGGAGCCTTCATTACATAGGCATGGTTGATGAATCCATTGACCACTGGTGACTGAACTTGATTTCTAGTTCTTCTCTCCAGAAGGTCAGGTGGGTAGGACTGAAAGTTCCAACCCTTTAATCACATGGTTGTTTCTCCTGGCCACCAACCTCTATCCTTAGGTGTTACCCAAAATTCATTCAATCAACATAACCTTTAAGACACCTGTATTGTTTTCATTATAGGAAATTCCAAGAGTTTTAGGAGCTCTGTGTCAGGAATGGTATAAAATTCAAAAGTATGTTTCTTATTATAAATAAGAAACCTCCTTAAACTGATAAAAGAAACTTCCTTAACCTGATAAAGAGAGGCAACAAGGGCGACAAAAACCAGGGACAATATGCTTCCACATGAATAAATATTTTAAAGCATTTTCTTTAAAATCAAGAAGAAGGCAATGAATCCCATTATCATCATTTGTAGACAACATCATGCTAGATATTCTAGGCCAGCAAAGCAAGATGAGAAAAGAGAAATTAAAGGCAGAAGAATCAGAAAGATATAAACAAAACAAATTGTTTTCAGATGTTATGGTTATTTACATAGAAAACCAAAAAGCATTTACAAAATAATTATTAGTAATAATAAGAGAGTTCAGCAATGTGGCTGTGAGCTGTAAGATCAATATACACAATCAATGGCATTTCTATATACCAGCATAATTCAGAAAATATAATTAAAGAAAATATATTTCTTTATAATAACATCCAAAAAATAAGGTGTCTGAGAATAAATATAACAAAAGATGCTCTAGACTTCAAGAGAAAATTATAAAAGAAGGTTAAGATGAAAAGAGAGATATATAATGTTTACTCATAGTCATTATAAAATGTGACTATTCTCTTTATATTGATCTGTGCATCAATATAATTGTAATCAAAACTCTAATAGAGTTTTAGTGGAATTGACAAGCTGATTCCAAAATTTATGGAAAAGCAAATGAGAAAAATAGCAAGACTTTTTTTTTTAAAAAAAGATTTCATTTATTTATTTGACAGAGAGAGAGATCACAAATAGACATAGAGGCAGGCAGAGAGAGAGGGGAGGAAGCAGGCTCCCTGCTGAGCAGAGAGTCTGATGCGGGGCTTGATCCCAGGACACCGGGATCATGACCTGAGCTGAAGGCAGAGGCTTAACCCACTGAGCCACCCAGGCGCCCCTAGCAAGACTTTTCTAAAGAACAAGTTGAGACAATAATATTTTCTAGGTATCAAGACACAGTACACAACTGAACTAACTAAGGCAGTGTAGTATTGGACTAGAGAATAAATTGCAGACCGAATATTTGTCTCCCCTCCCAAATTAGTGTATGAAGCCCTAACCCCAATAAGGTGATACTGGAGGGGGTGTCTCTGAAAGGTAATTAGGTTTAGATTAGGTCATGAGACTGGGGCCCCCATGATGGTGTTAGTTTCCTTATAGGAAGAAAGCGAGATGACAGAACTCTCTTTCTCTCTCTCTTCATCATGTGGGGATACAGTGAGAGAGTGGTTAACTGCAAACAGGAAAAGGCATCTCACCAGGAACCACATCTGCGGGCACCTTGAAACTGGACCGTAGTCTTTCAAACTAAGTGAAATAAATGTCTGTTGTTTAAACACCCAGTCTATGGTATATTATTACATAAGTCTGAGCTGACTACAGCAAACTGGAACAATTATTCACATTAAAATGTATATGTGTATAATAAATTATATGTAAAATAAACACAATATACATTATAAGTGACATATACGATTATATATTTTATACAATATTATCTAATGAATCTTTTTATTATATATTTTACAAAATGAAATTCTAAGAAGAATAAATCCTTAAACATAAAAAGTGAAATTTAAATTATTCAGAAGAAGATATAAAACAGACTCTCTATGAGATAAGGTATGGGAAATTATAGTAAAGACAAAACCAAAGATTATTAATATAAAGGAAGTTATTGATGAATTTGACTAAATTAAATTGAAAAATGTCCATTTATTGACAGACACTGTATTAGTTTCTTGGGCTGCCACACAAGATACCACAGAGTGTGTGCTTAAACAACACACATTTATTTTCTCACAGCCCTGGAGGCCACGGGTATCAGCCAGTTTCTGGTGAGACACCTCCCCTTCACTTGAAGATAGACCTTTCTTGTTACATTCTTATATGGTCTTATTTTTGTCTGCGTGTGCAGGGAGAGAACTAATTCTCACTTCTCTTCCTCTTCCTATATGGACACCAATCTAATTGGATCCTCTTATCAACTTATCTAATGATAATTACCTCCTCAATGGTCCTATCTGAAAATAGTCACATTGGGAACTAGGGAATCAACATATTAATGTTGATCAGACATAATTCAGTCCATAAGAGACACCACATTAATTTAAAAAAATGAACAGAAGATACAAAGTAGGAAAAGAGATTTGTAACACATATAAAAGACAAAGCAACACATAAATAACACAAATCATTACAGAGAGATAAGACCATAGGAATCAGGCAAGAGTCTTAAAAAGATGTCCACAAAATTGGAAATACAAATGGACAATTTATTAACATATACTTGACCCCCTTAGATCCCAAAGACAGGTAAATTAAACTAGGAGGAGATATCATTTTATACCCACATGATTTATAAAGATGAAGAAGCTTGCTAGCACTAACTTAGTGGCAAAGACGTGGCACAGCAGTCAAAGCACTTCGGTATACATTTGGGTATCACGCTGTACACATCCTTTGTCCTAGCAACTATGGCGCTAAGATGAAGGCCTAACAGGCAATATGTTATAGGAGGATCAGAAAAAAAAAAAAAGTGGCCCAATATTTGTAACAAAATAAAAATGAAATGACTGAAATATTCATCAATATAAAAGAAGTTACAGCATAATTTTACAAATGGATGATAGAGGGCAGTGAAAAAATGAGCTATATCTATGTCCAGCAACTTGAATGAACTGAAAAAATATCCTGTTGGAAATACAAAACAGGTCAGATAAAATAATAATAGCACAATACTTATTTATAAAAAGCTTAAGCAATAAATTAGATATTGCTTTAATGTTCTGTGTGTGTATGTGCTCTGTGTGTGCATGTTTATATCTTAAAATAAGGAAGTACATTGAGAATAACAGCGTATATGTAAATATATGGATATTTACATCGGTAAATATGGAAGTGGATTCTTACATAGATCCTAGAGTTATGAAAACAGATTGACCGATACCTGAATGTGGGATCTTGAGCTGAAGACCCAATCAGTCCTGGACTTCTGCCTTAAAACTAATATATGTAAATATATGGATATTTACATATACGCTGTTATTCTCAATGTATGAGCCAAGATGCCCTTCAACAGATGAATGGATAAAGAAGATATGGTCCATATATACAATGGAGTATTATGCCTCCATCAGAAAGGATGAATACCCAACTCTTTTATCAACATGGATGGGACTGGAGGAGATTATGCTGAGTGAAATAAGTCAAGCAGAGAAAGTCAGTTATCATATGGTTTCGCTAACTTGTGGAGGATAAGGAATAACATGGAGGGCATTAGGAGAAAGAAAGGAAAACTAAATTGGGGGAAATTGGAGGGCGAGATGAACCATGAGAGACTGTGGACTCTGAGAAACAAACTAAGGGTTTTGGAAAGAGGGTCAGGGGAGGGGCATGGGTGAACCTCGTGCTGGGTATTAAGGAGGGTACGTATTACATGGAGCACTGGGTGTGGTGCATAAACAATGAATCTTGGAACGCTGAAAAAATTAAATTAAAAAAAAGAATAACACTATATATCTAAGGGCTACAATAATTTGCTTGAAAGAGCTCCCACTGGCCAAATATGGGACAATTTGAGTACATTAGTTTTCTATTTCTGTTTCCATAGATTTACAAACTTATAACAACACTCTTATTAGTTTTAAGGCAGAAGTCCAGGACTGATTGGGTCTTCAGCTCAAGATCCCACATTCAGGTATCGGTCAATCTGTTTTCATAACTCTAGGATCTATGTAAGAATCCACTTCCATAATCATTCAGGTTGTTGGCTAAATCCAGCTCCATGAACTGCAGTACTGAGGTCTCATCTCATTGCCAGCTATTGGAGGGAGATTGCTTTCAGCTCCTGGAGGTACCCATATTTGCCTGTAATGTAGCATTCTTCATGCTGAATGCCAAGAAAGGAGAATTTCTCACATCAAATTCCTCCCATGTTTTGAATGTTTCTTACCCTGTTCCTTTTAAGGTTAGGTCTACTGAGGATAATCTTTTCTTAGAGAATTCTGCCATCTAATTTAATCTAATCATGAAAATGGTATTCTATCATAGTGTCTCCACATTCAAGAAAAGGACATTATACAAGATTTGGGATTATTTGTTTACTATGTTGAGGGGCGCCTGGGTGGTTCAGTTGGTTAAGCATCTGCTTGGGCTTAGGTCGTGATCCCATGGTCCTGGGATCGAGACCTGAGTTGGGTCCTTGCTTAACAAGGGAGCCTGCTTCTCCCTCTCTCTTTGCCCCCACTCATGTGCTCTTTCTCTCTCTCTCTCTCTCACTTGCTCCCTCTATCTCTCAAATGGAGTAATAAAATCTTTTAAAAGAAAGAATTATGTCTACTACGTTGGACATCACAATAAAAATTTATTATAAAAATAATTCATGGTGATATAATTAATAAATATACAATGGACGGGCTCCTGGGTGGCTCGGTGGGTTAAGCCTCTGCCTTCGGCTCAGGTCATGATCTCAGGGTCCTGGGATCAAGTCCCACAACAGGCTTTCTGCTCAGTGGACAGCCTGCGTCCCCCTCTTTCTGCCTGCCTCTCTGCCTAATTGTGATTTCTCTCTGTGTGTGTCCAATAAATAAATAAAATCTTTAAATACACAATGGAAAAGAAAAGGCTACTCTTTCATGCAGCATGCCAACAAATACATGTAGGAGAAAACATGGAATTAGAAAATCACTATTAGTCGATCAGCATGGTGATAACTGATTCAGGAAGAGTCATCAGTGAATGACAATAAAAGTGAGAGAACTTTTGTTGAGCAGTAAATTAGTTTCAAAGAGCCTCCACTGAGTTGCTTAGCATCAACAAAGAGGAAAAAAAATGGTACTTTTACTGTAGAGAAACTCGGTATACATCCCTTTAACCAAGTGTAACACCAGCATGGGGCAAACCTACATGTGCTTACTACTATGATGTATCATCACTTTTTTTGCACTCCTTTTTCAATAAATAACCTGAATCTAATCCAGCCCCAAACAATCTTCAGAGAGACTCAGATGAGGGTCTTTCCATAAAATAACTGGCCGAGATCTTTTTTTTTTTAACTGCTTAATATTTCTTTTTATTTTTTTTTTTCAGCGTAACAGTATTCATTGTTTTTTGCACCACACCCAGTGCTCCATGCAATCCGTGCCCTCTCCAATACCCATCACCTGGTTCCCCCAACCTCCCAACCCCCACCCCTTCAAAACCCTCAGATTGTTTTTCAGAGTCCATAGTTTCTGATGGTTCACCTCCCCTTCCAATTTCCCTCAACTCCCTTCTCCTCTCCATCTCCCCTTGTCCTCCATGCTATTTGTTATGCTCTACAAATAAGTGAAACCATATGATAATTGACTCTCTCTGCTTGACTTATTTCACTCAGCATAATCTCTTCCAGTCCCATCCATGTTGCTACAAAAGTTGGTATTCATCCTTTCTGATGGAGGCATAATACTCCATAGTGTATATGGACCACATCTTCCTTATCCATTTGTCTGTTGAAGGGCATCTTGGTTCTTTCCACAGTTTGGCGACCGTGGCCATTGCTGCTATAAACATTGGGGTACAGATGACCCTTCTTTTCACTACATCTGTATCTTTGGGGTAAATACCCAGTAGTGCAATGGCAGGGTCATAGGGAAGCTCTATTTTTAATTTCTTGAGGAATCTCCACACTGTTTTCCAAAGTGGCTCCACCAACTTGCATTCCCACCAATGCAAGTTGGTCCTTCTGCAACAGAGCTAATGGCTATCAACATAGACAATATGTTGGAAAGAGAATTCAGGCTAACAATTATCCAGGAAATAGCTAGGTTCGAGAAAGCCATGGATGACCAAATGGAATTGATTAGGGCTGAACTGAAAGCTACCAGGGATGAGGTTCACAATGCTCTCAATGAATTCCAATCTAATCTAAATTCTCTAAAAGCTAGGGTAACTGAGACAGAACATAGAATTAGTGATCTAGAGGACAAAGAAATAGAAAGGATCAGGAGGAAGCCTGGAACAAACAGCTTAGAAGCCACAAAAACAGAATCAAGGAAATAAATGATGCCATGAAACGTTCCAACGTCAGAATTATTGGAATCCCTGAAGGGGAGGAGAAAGAAAGAAGTCTAGAAGATATAGTGGAATGAGTTCTTCATGAAAATTTTCCCAATCTCACGAATGGAACCAGCGTTCATGTACTAGAGGCCGAATGGTCTCCACCCAAGATTATAGATTCCAGAAAAACATCAAGGCACCTGATAGTCAAATTGAGGAATGATAATTGTAGATATAATCTCTTGAAAGCTTCTAGGACAAAGAGGTTCCTTACTTACAGAGGAAAGCCCATCAGAATAATGTCAGACCTGTCCACAGAGACCTGGCAAGCCAGAAAGGGCTGGAAAGATATATTCAGGGCACTAAATGAGAAGAACATGCAGCCAAGAATACTTTATCCAGCAAGACTGACATTCAAAATGGATGGAGAGATAAAGAGTTTCCAAGACCGGCAAGGCTTAAAAGACTATGCAACCACCAAGCCGACACTGCAGGAAATATTAAGGGGGGGGTACTATAAAAGAGGAAAAATCCCAAGAATAGTATTGAACAGAAATATAGAGACAATCTACAGAAAGAAAGACTTCAAAGGTAACATGATGTCAATAAAAACTTATCTATCAATAATCATTCTCAATGTGAATGGCCTAAATGCGCCCATAGAACTACACAGGGTTGCAGATTGGATCGGGTCCCATGTCGGGCTCTCTGCTCTGTAGGGAGTCTGCTTCCTCTTCTCTCTCTGCCTGCCTCTCTGCCTACTTGTGATCTCTGTCTGTCAAATAAATAAATAAAATGTTAAAAAAAAAATTGACAGGACCCATCCATATGTTGTCTACAAGAGACCCATTTTGAACCTAAAGATACACCCAGACAGAAAGTGAAGGGGTGCAGAAGCATCTTTCATGCCACTGGCCCACCTCTTTAAAGATGTTTAGGATATGAAAGACAAAGAGTGAGGAATTGGTAAATACTAAAAGAGAATAATGCAACGGTAATTAAATGCAATGTGATTCCATATTAGATCCTGTGATAAAAGGGTAGTTCATTCCAATTCTTCCCCAAGCCCACTGCTTTTCTTTAATACAAGTTATTATCTCCTACCTTGACCTTTGACTTTCATTGGTTTTGTGACATTATCGTAGATCTATCCTTTCATAAAGATTCTTAGCTCCTTCTCACCTCAAAGCCTTTTCTCTTTCACCCCAGAGTCTTCTCAGTTGCTGTTCCCTTGCCCGGAACACTTTTCTCTCACATCTTTATGGTGCTCACTCTTCATGACTGATACTCCTATCTTTGTTCAAACATGTTCTCTGAGAAGATTTCCCTGGCCATACTACTAAAGTTCCTTTCACTCCACCACTATCTATTCCTTTACTCTGCTTAAATGTTCATAGCAGTTATCATTACCTGAAGGTAAATGGTATCTTGGACTATTTACTTCTTTTACTTACAACCCCCTCTCTCTAACACAAGATATGTTCCTACCATTACACTTTCATAATGCAGTGGAACATCTCTGATATCATTTGTCATCCTTGAAATGTTTACATGTATTTATAACCATTAGATAACCGTTTAATCAAGAACATGGAAGCTCTTGGGAAAGAGTATCAAAATTTTTTTCTTATAACTGTAAGAATAACATGTTGCAAAGTACATGGTAGATTCTCAGTAAATAGTCTTTGAATTTATTCAACTATGAATGCATGGACATCACTCAAGTTCTTGCTTTTGCCCTCTCCTGTAGAGCTCAGGTCTAAAGACAACCTTAAAAATGGGCCATGTTTACTCTTCTTTTTCCTATCTCCTTTTTAACAATGATAGAGCAAGACTGAATGAAATATGATTAAGTATAAAAATTCCAGAGACCAGGATTTAGATGATTTGCTAAATGAAAATCAGGACAAACATATCAAGAAGTAACACGAAATGAGGAAAAAAATAAAGAAGGCAATATATTTTGTAGCAAAACAAAAACAACAACAAAAACCCCATGAAGCTATGGTCCCTAGTAAATGCAGCTAGGTTATTGCTATATGCATCATGTTCAGAGTGTTTGAGACTATCACATCTTACAAGTTTTTAGAGAGGTGTGATGGTTTGCTCTGGCCTCAGGGCAGGCACTTGATGGCAGATATGCTGTATGGCAGGGCATTAGGTGAGAACTGGGAATACATAGCTGAGGAGGTGCACATGAAAAGACAAGGCTCAGTGCTTGAGAGTTAGAGCTGCCCAATGCATAGACTGAAATGCTAGGCACCATCAACATTTGAAGATGAGGCAGATATCTCAGTATCTTACACAGAGGGAGAAGGTGGCATCTGAAAGGTGGAGCCATAGAAGACAGAGTCCTAGAGTCCCAGGGTTATATCCACAGACTTTTTACAAAGAAACTAGAAGAGTAATTTGGGTATGGGAACAGCTTCAGTATGGAATAAAAATATCTAGCTGGAACCAGGACTAAGGCAAAAACTTAATTATTTGATTCATGGCATCCACAGAACTCTTCATTGATATTTGAGTATCAGTCTCTCTCTATAAATAGAATGGAGCAAAGAAAGCAAAAAAAGAAAAGAGAAAGAAACTCATAGATACTGGGCTCTCATCATGTCCAGGTGTTTTCAAGAATTGTCTCTCTTAATCTTTAGAGTAATTCTTCAAGATGAGTAAGCACATAGTGAAGAAGTGTTATATTGATATCACCTGGGGAACACTTTACCAACAAGAAATCTTTCCAAATATTTTGATCATCATTTCTCTCCTACTCTTGAGAATCACTGGTATGCACTAATTCAGGAAGATATGACATAACCTCAGATGCTCATTTTACAAAAGAGAATGAAGTTCAGAATGAAAAAACAAAATCCAAAACAGGTATAGCTAGTGTGGTAGGCAGATTAATGCCCCCCCCCCCGCCAATGTCTACTTCCTCATTCCTGGAACCTGGGAATATGCTATGACATATGGAAAAGGAGAATTAAGACAGAGAGTGGAATTAAGGTTGTGAGTCAGCTGACATTATAAAAGAGAGTATTGTGGATTACCCAGAGGACAACCCTGATTTCCCATGTAATCGCATGTAATCATAAGGGTCCTTAAATGAAGTTGAGTGAGGCAGAAGAGTCACGGTTAGAAGGATTCAATGTGACAAAGACTTGAAAGGCTATTGCTGCCTTTGAAGATGGAAGTAAGCCATACATCAAGAAATGTTGACAGCCTCTAGCAGTTGGGGAAGGGTAAGAAAACATATTCTCCTCTACAGTCTCCACGAAGCATCACAGCACCGACATCTTGACCTGAGCCGTTTGAGACCAGTTTTGAACTTCTGACCTCTGAAACTATAAAATAATAACTCCATGTTGTTTTAGGCCACAAAGTTTTTGGTGATTTTTTACAGCAGCAGTAGGAAATTAATATACCCAGTAAATTGAAGAATCCTAGTCCAGGTCTCTGACTCCAAAGCCAATGTCTTTATTACTTACATGCTGCCTCTTTACATCCTGTAGATGTAATTCAGGTCAACTAGAAAAGTTTAGTGGCCAAACTTGTGAAGGATCTAATCTGTAAGGATGGATTCCTGGTTCTCTATGATTGAGTTTGACCCCCACTAAACAGGAAGCCTAATATGGGGCCCAGTCCCAAGACCCCAAGGTAATGACTGGAGCCAAAGGCACTTAACCGACTAAACCATTCACCTCTATCTTCTGGTCAACCTTTCACTTTAAGGCTTCCTTCTTCTATCAAAACACTTTTATTAACACTCAAAATCCAAAAATATTAGAAGATATTGATAAACATGACTATATACACAGAATATCAAAAATGTTAAATGTTAAGTGAAAACCTGTAATTTTAAGTTTGAATTAGAAATACTCATATAAATACATGTTTTTGTTTTGTTTTGGTTTGGTTTTTTACAAAAATGTGTTTTCTAGGGGCACCTGGGTAACTCAGTTGGTTAAGCATCTGCCTCCGGTCATGATCCCAGAGTCCTGAGATCCAGTCCGGCATCTGGTTCCCTGCTCAGCAGGGAATTTTCTTCTCCCACTCTCTCTCTGCCCCTCCCCCAACTTGTACACATGCTCTCTCTTCTAATAAATAAAATCTTAAAAAAAAAAAGTATTTTCTATTTCTGTTTAAAAGGTCTAGAAACAGGGAAACATGGGTGGCTCAGTCAGTTAAGCATCTGACTCGATTTCTGCTCAGGTCATGATCTCAGGGATGTGGAATGGAGCTCTTCATCAGCTCCTTTCTCAGCATAGGCAGAGTCTATTTAAGACTCCCTCCCCTGTCCCCAAGCTTGCTCTCAAACTCTTTCTCTCTCTAAAATGAATAAATAAATAAACAAAATCTTTAAAATAAAATAATACATCTAGCAACAGTAATGAACACATGTAGAACTTGCATTATATTCTCAAAATAACTATTTCCATTAAAAGAAAATATGGTTCCTTGATTTCAGATCTTTAACAGAAAATGTACCTAGCATGTATTTTCATACCAAAAGGCAAGGAAGTTAACAAAGACTTCTGAAGTTTGGTCAAAAGAATCCAGAGACCAAATTTAAAAAGGATAACTTGAATAACAAAAATAACTGACTAAAATGAATTGGATATACAAATAGGATTAAATCCACGAGTTGGCAATAATACTAAAAAAATACTGATCACTTCTGGAAGAGCCTAGTGAATCAATTCATTACTTTGGAAACTAACAAATAAGGGAAAGAAAACTTTTATATTGCCATGGCAGACTGAATTATTGTACACAACTCTTCACCCATTCTCCATTTTCCATGCAACTTTGCAAATCCTTCCAATTAAAATCAGAGTATATACTTCTGCTTCCTCTGACTTTATCTTAAGCAATGTGATAAATGAATTTGGGGGAGATGGGTAGCTACAAAGTGATAGTTTTGAACAGAAGTCTTAATAGACCCCACATTTATATCTTGAACTTTTACACTTTTGCCATGGCTATAAGTAAAACATGTTCCAACTAGCTTGCTGGTCCAAAGAAGAAAAAGTATAAATGGAACATACCACCCACAGAGAAACCCCCAGCCTATCAGCTTTTCACCTAGTGTTTTAGTAGCCATTGTTGACTATTACCTTGATACATTATTTCATTTGGGATTACAAAATGGTAAGTATTTAACATTCATTTTTTAAAAAATTTATTAGCTTGAATACTTTCACCAAGGAAAACATTCCCTAATCAACTAGTTACCATGGTGTGTACCATTTCACAAGAGTCAGGTATATTCTCAGCTATTGCAACAAATAGCCACAAAATATCAGGGATATTCAATAATAAGTATATATTTCTCACATATTTGGGAATTCTATAATTAATGGGTAAGGCTGAAAACACCTGAACCCCTTGTCAATTTTAACATCAAACTAAATTTTTTTAAAAAAGGAAACACAAACTTTAACTTAATAAATTTAACTAAGTTAATTTAGTTTATATACCTCTTCAGAAATATACACAGCTTTTTTTTTTTTTTTTTTTTTTTTTAAGAATTCTTGCTAAAGTAACCTACCTGGATTTGATAAAGGCTCTACCTCAACTACCAATTTATGGAAATACAGGGCAAATGGGAACATGTTAATATCACAGGGATGCAATCCTCAAAATCCAGAATATGGTTACTCTGCAGGGCAAATACCCTGTTTTTCAGGTAGATAGATTCTAAGGAAGAAGGAAAAAGGAGAAACATAGTCAAGGAATTTGACGGATCTATTTTGGATCCTGATTTAAATAAATCAAATGCAAAGCACAAATAAAGAAAATTTAGCACTTGCTGGTATTTAGTAATGTTAAAGAATGAAGATTTAGGGTGCAATGATGATTTTGTGGTTGTTTTAAAAAAATGATTTATATATATGCATATTTATATAAATCTATATTGAACTAGTTATGGAAGAAATTACACTGAAGTGATACAGGGTTAGAGAAAATGGTGGTGGGTATAAATAAAACAAAATTAGCCATGAGTTGATAGTTGTGGAAGCAGGGTGATAGGTCTATGATTATGCATTATCATATCATCTCTCTTTTCATCCATGCTGGAACGTTTTCACGATACAAAGTCCTATGAATGAATAAATCAAATATGGCATATCCACAGAATAGACTATTGTTGGACAACAGAAATGAATGAAGTACTGTTACATGCTATAACACAGATGAAGCTTAAAAAACTCTGTGCTCAGTGAGGGGTACCTGGATGACTCAGTCAGTTGAGTGGCCAATGCTTATTGTTTTGCTCAGGTCATGATCTTACAAGATCAAGCCCTCCTGTTGGGCTCTGCACTGGGCATGGAGCCTGCTTAAGATTCTCTCTCTCTTCTCCCTCTTCCTTATGCCCCTTTCCACCCTTCTCTCCCTCTCTCTCTCTCTCAAAATTTAAAAATGTCCAGAATGGGAAAACCTATAGAGAAAGAAAGCAGATTAGTGGTTGCCTAAGGCTAGGGGATAAAATGATTGTGGGTGAACAGCTAAAGGACATTAGGTTTTTTTTCTAGTGTGATGAAAGTGTTCTCTAATTGATTGCATTGATGGTTGCACAACTCTAAATATACTAGAAACCACTGATTTATATACTAGAGATGGGTGAATTGTATGGCGTGTTAATTATATCTCAATAAAGCTGTTAAAAGCAAGTTTCAGTCCTGTTATTGGGTATGGACAATTTAGTGTTCTGCTAAGTCATTGTGTTCTGCTTTCTAGAAGGATTCCCATTTTCAGCCTGATCCCTCAATTGTAAAAGGAAATTGTTATGTGACAACAAGAATTTAGGCGTAGTGGGGGGGGGGCGGTATTTTGATAATCGGTGGCCTCTTCTAAAATGAAATTCTATCTTGTAAATTCAGTTGGACTCAGATTTTGACCAGTTCATGCCCTGGGCAGGAAAGTCTCTAAGCAAGACAATTGTGCAGTTTGGTAACTCAACATGAAGTCTCTGGAAGGGCTCTCCCATTCCTTATACCTGGGCCTCTGGCCTGCCCTGCAGCTTCAACCTCAGTACTGGTTTCCTGGCCTTTGATCCTCTCTTGGTCTGTTTACACTCTAACCAACTGCATTTGTCTCTTCTTGGTCACTTTGCTTATCACTCTCATGATCATTGCCGTGGGGCACCATCCAATACACTTGGCTGAATCTGCACAGGCTTTTGGGCTGCTATTTCTTGAATTCCCAACCACCAAAGAGGTGTTTCTCTCTGGGCATATTCTGCCTATTCTCACTCAACTCCTGATTAGTGATAATCATGATCTTGAGTAAGGAGTGGCTTAGGCAGTAAACTTTTTCACTTGTCACACTATATTATGCAGTATGTTAAAAACTCTATATTTACCTGCATATTATCTTACCTCCATAATTCCCAGCTACCTTAGGCCATTTTCTACAATTTCATGTTTCAGAAAATGGAATTCCTCAGCAAATCTGAAGGAAACGTTCTTATTTTTCTGGCATAAACATCAGTTAGTCAGAAAGGCCACTTGAAGGTCAAATGCCTTGTTTTTGAGGAAAAACTCAAACTAGTTAACATAGTCAGTGAGAATGTACAATGATGTGACAGCCAGTGTTGCCTACTATAGAATTGAGGAGGAGTCCATTGACTTGAAAAAAGAGAGTATGAATTAGAGAAAAAACAGGATGGTTAAACAGAGGAAATGCCTTTAATAATCAGATGATCTGGGGCACCTGGGTGGCTCCGTTGGTTAAGCATCTACATTAGCTCAGTTCATGATCCCAGGGTCCTGGGATAGAGTCCCACATTGGACTCCCTGCTCAGTGAGAAGCCTGCTTTTCCCTCTCCCATTGCACGCACGCTCTCTCTCTCTCTGTCAAATAAAATAAAATAAAAATCTTAAGGAAAAAATCAGATGATCTTTCTTGAGGTCCAGGGTAAATGTACATGACATGTTTTGGGATCTGAGAGTACAGGGTACCTAGGGTCTGCTTTCTAACAGGAATTCTGGGAGGCTGAAGCCATCCTGTTGTCTTTATGCCACCAAGATATTTATCTGTGGAGTCATCTGGGATGGAGAGGGCTTAAAACTAGGTCTAAGTTTCCTGGTATCTGAGGACTCCTAAGGTATCCAAAAAGGGAATAAAGAAAGAAGTTCACCTTCCTCGTGCCTAGAACACCATGCAGGGACACATGATGGAGGAAACCCACAGTAGAAAGTGCCATGGAACTAGGTCCAGAAACCAGGGAGGAAGTGGGAGTCTCAAGGAATGCCTAGTTGAAAGGAGAGGATACCTAAGACCCAGAGTGGGGACAGTTCATCCCAGTGAACACCAACATGAATTAATGTTGAGAAGTTTGGGTCAGATACATGCTCTCAAGGGTTAGGTGATATCCCAGGTGAAAAAGTAGTAAAGAAGAAATCCCTACACTGACTAAATTTAAACCTGGAAAGAGTACTTTGTCATGAAGTGAATACGATTATATTCTGTGATCAAGTGGATAAGGAGGCTCAAAGCAGAGATTAAGTTGTGTCATAAAAAAGAAATAAATAAAATTACAGTTCCTCTGCACCTGAGAGAGTGAGTGAGAAACTGCTAGTCATGCTTCAGTTTACAAACTAGAAACTCTGGAAGTTTCTGACTTTCCATTTAGAAAATATGTGTAGGGGATACCTGTGTGGCTCAGCCAGTTAAGTGTCTGACTCTTGAATTCAGATCAGGTTTTCATGTCAGGGTTGTGAGTTCAAGCCCCACATTTGGGTCCCACGCTAGGTGTGGAGCCTACTTAAAAAAATAATAATAAATAAAAATTAAAAAAAACAAAATTATGTATGATTATTTTCTTCTATAGCAAAGTAGGAGTGGTGCTACAGACATTACACTGTCTTCTGTTTACTGTTTATTTTCTATTCTGTTTTTATTTGTTGTTATTTGCTAAATCAGATAACTTCTTGGGAAGCATATTAAGGTTTTCAAATTTAGATGAAGTAAATAATTTTCTCCATGTACACAGCAATATGCCATCCATTCTTCAGTTTTGGAAAGGGCTAACTTTGCCCATATGCATTAAAAATACTCAGCACTATTTGGTTAACACAAGCATTGTTTTCAGATGCTATTTTAGTGGAAACTAAACCATACTAAATTTTTCTAAACTCTAAAGGAGTTAAATTTATAAACACCGAAATAGAAACCCCAAGTTATTGGCACTGTATTTCTGAATTAGCACAGTGATTTTTAAAATTTTTCTTTTTTGATGATTCTTATAGACTCCTTCCTGGCAAGTGGCCATAGACATGCGTCATGATCCATCCCTGCCACAAGTGGAAAATCTTGGCCAACTTCGATTTCTACTTCACACAGCTGGATTCAATAACCTCCTCACTCCTAGTGGATGAGAAACACTTTTCATCTCCTTCTATGGGAGACAGTAGGGCTATCAATCACAGTAGCCATCAGAATCTTGACATTGGCTGCATAGCTTGGCTTTCTGCCTTAGGCCTCAGGACATGTTCCATTGCATCCTTCAGGCTTTCTCTTTCCATGACGAGAGCCATGGGTACTCTTATTTTCCCTACCTTTTTTCCCTCCTGATCCACTTCTACCGTTGGCAACTAACCTACTGCCACCTGCTAATAGCCATTCAAATTTAAAACCCATGAACATAAAGTTAGTGGAAAAGGAGAGAAAGTTTGGTTTACTGAGTTTCCTATCAGTTTTATTTTCTCATTACTACTCCCTATATTGAAAGTACTGGACTAGACACCAAGGGTCCTGAAATTAATCCCAGTCCTGTTCCTTTCTAGTTTTATAAACTTGGGGCTCTCAAAACCTTGTCTGCACAGCAGAATCATCTAGAAATCTTTTAGACATTCCAATGTCCAGTAGATCCCTTCCCCCCCAGACCAATTAAATCACAAGTTCTGGGGCTGGAACACAGGCATCAGTGGATTTTGACCCTCACCAGGTGATTCTAATGTGCAGAGTTTGGGAACCACCGCACTCATGTCTTTAAACCTTAGAATACCAATCTAATTTTGATAACCTCAATTCAGATCCTCACCTTTTAGGATTTAATTGATATTATATATGTCAAAGCCCTTTGTAAACTGTTAATAAGGTAGTCACTGATATTTTCATAAGACACTATTTTCAAGAGTTGGGAGTAAAATAACTCATTTGATAGGATTACATGAATAGGTAAAAACAAAGGTTGCCAAATCTTACTCTGACTAAGCATCCTTTTTCCCTACATAGGCTCTCCTTGACTTTAACAAAAATGTGAAACAATACAAAGAATCCCAGAAACCAGTCTCAGGAAGCCTCACCTATTTTGAGTAAGGACTTTATATACTAGATGAATTTAGTGTTTTGGAAAATCCTATTTGTTCCCTATACCATCTGTCCCACCCCAGTGTCCTTTACAGGATACCTGAAACGACAGAAGGAGTTATTTTTAAATAAATTTTTATTTTATATATAAGTAAAAGTATTTTTTTAAATTTTTAAATTTTATTTTTAGTAGCCAATATTCATATAAACTAATTTATATATTCCTTCTGATACTAAAATAGACTACTTTGTGATAGAAAAGGTATTCACTTGGGGTGCCTGGGAGGCTCAGTAAGTTAAGCATCTGCCTTCCGCTGAGGTCACAGTCCTAGGGTCTTGGGATCAAGCCTCACGTTGGGCTCCCCGCTCAATGGGGAGTCTGCTTCTCTCTCTCTCCTTCTGCCCCTCTGTTCATTCTGTCTAGCTTTAGCTCACTCTCTCCATCTCTCTCTCAAATAAATAAATAAAATCTTTTTTTTAAAAAAGGCATTCACCTAATAGTAGTAGAATGAGGAAAAAGACTGAGGAATGAAGAGTAGGAAATGAGGGGTGGAGCTGTCCAGCAAGAGCAGAGTTTACAGTACTATAAGCTGTATTCATGGGCCCAGCCCTGGGCACAATAGGACCTGTGAGACAATACAAAAAGCTGATGTGAAAGGAAAGGACAGTAAGTGGTTTTATTCAGTACAAAGACAAATCTTATCTCTCCTCTAAGGCATGGGAGATTACACAGATACACACACACACACTCCCATGTGAAACCTGAGAGATGGAGTTGAACTGGTGCTGATCAGGCTCACAGAAGAACCTGGGTCTCATGCTTCTTAGTCCTAAGAAGCAGACCCCTTGGTCATTTACCAGAATTGCTATAGTGACACACCTAGCAGGAACCCTGGACATTTCATTGCAGTGAGATCACACGGCTCCTACCCGACAAGCTACAAACCATTACAGAGATACAAGGTGAACCTTTTTGATCATAGTCTTGGGTATTTCGCAACCGATGGGAAGATTATGCTTGATAAGAAAAGAACATATTAGTAATGTTCAAGTTACAACTCAAGAAAAGGTATCCCTCAATTCACAACCTGTTTACCTAACCAATTACAAGTATTTCCAGCAAGAGTGCTGACACACATTTTAGTTCCATGCTCACAAAACTGAACTTGTGATTCTACCCTATTAAAACTTTCACTTCCTCCCCCTTTCCCATAACCTAGTAAACAGCACCACCATTCACCCAGTTGTCCATTTTGGTCACCCGGGGACAGCTCTTTCTCTTTCCCATCTCTGACCAATTGGTTAGCAATTGGGTTAGCAAGGCCTAAAATTTCTATACCCTAAATATCAATAAAACATTTTCCTTATGTTCCATATCCTCTATAATAGTTACAGTTTATAATATCAATAGCTAACACTTTTCTAGTCCTTACCATTTTTTCTTACTATTTTAATATTTACAATGACCTCCTGTGGTAGATATGATTCTTATCTTCATTTTATAGAGAAACCAAGAGAGGTATAGAGAAGCCCAAGGTCGTTCCATAAGCAAGTGACAGAGCCTGATTCTCACCCAGCTGTCCCTCTCCAACCTCATTTCCCAGAACTTACACCCTATATTTATTTGTCTATTTACTTACTATTTACTGAAAAGAATGGTAACAACAACAACAAAAATGAAGTACGCCTTTCTGCCATTTCCCAATCATTAAATTTTTCCATTCCACTCTACCATTTTCTTCCCATATGTACATAGTCTTCTTAATACTATTATTAATCATTATCACTTTTATTAAACGATTTGAGTGTAAGTTGTATATATGATATCCTTCAACTCCAAATACTTTCGTATATATTTCCTAAGAACAGTGATCCAAATCAGGAATTTAAATTTGTTACAATACTATTATCTAATTTAAAGACATTCACACTTTGCCATTTGTTCCAATAATGTTGTTTATGGAAAATAAAATTTAATTTAGCCTGAGATCCAATCAAGGATCACACATTGCATTTAGTTGTCACATCTTCTTCCCCTGCCCTTTTTTTTGATATGGAAAAGTTCATAACAGTTTTTAAGAGACTAGGCAAGCTATCTTAAAGAATGTTCTTCTATTTGGAGTTTTCTGACATTTCCTCATAATTAGATTTAGGTCATACAATTTTGGCAAGAACATACATACACACAAGATGTCATTGTCTTTCTCCATGCATCACAGCAGGAGACATGTGTCTTTTTCTTCTCATTCCTGGTGATGTTCAATCTGATCACGTGATCAAGGTGATATCCTCCAGGTTTATCCACTTAAAACTATTTTGATATTTTAAGACTATGACATAGTACATAATTCAATTATACCATCTGACTCACAGTTTCTTTCATGTACCAAACTTGAGCTTGGCAGAGTGGTTTTATGATTTTCATTTTCACTAGAAGCCTATTTCTAGGTGGAAAGTAGTTGTTATAGTAAACAATATAAAGCATTATCACAGTTATTAATTTAATATTTTTCAAACTTTTTAATTTTAAAATAATGCCAGACTCGCAAAAATGTAAAATTTGTACATCTTCCACAACGAAGTTCAATTATCAACATCAGGAAATGAACATTGATTGATTCTATACTATTAACTAATCTATAGACCTTATTCAAATTTTACCAATTGTCTCAATTGTCCTGGATTATATATTTCAATATTAGTACTGTTACATTGCTTTGTTTTCTTTAGGGACTCTAAATGTGAACATTATCCTTCTTTGCCTGGGTCCTTAATTCTTACCACTTTTTCTCTAGACTTCTTTACTTCTTTTTTTTATTTCAGATATGTTCTCTGTGCGCCTCATCCACATGCCTTCACCTGCTATGCCAACACTTAGTGCTCTCGAGTCTCTGAAAAATGTGGAGAGCTTCTTATAAGCTGTGGAAAAATAGGGGTGCCTGAGGCTGAACTGTGCTTGCCCTCAGATCTCTTCCAGGGCACTGCCCAGGGGCTGTGCAAGCGGGTGGGGAGCAGGACCCCCTGGACCCTCTGGGTTAGGTGGCTCGAGCCTCTTCTATGTCGTCCTCATGCTTCTGCTTTCTATCTTCTACACTCTCTGGCTCCTGGGTTACTAGGACCTGAAGTCATACTTTCCTCCTGCTTCCTCGCCCTATTTCTAAGACTCCTATGCAACCCCCATCCCTACCAGTAGTGCCTTCAGTCTCTACCAAAGACACTAGTGAATCCCCTCTCCTCACAAATATTGATTTCAGAGGCCCCATTCTGTTGTTCCGAGACCCTGGGGCTCCAGTCTCGGCCACGCTCCTGTAGCTCCTTCCTATGCCCGTCACCTCTCAGTGCTGACGGTGCCTTCATTCCCTCCAGACCCTGCCCTGCCTTCTGCTCTCTCAGAGGGTAGATCTCAACCTTCCTCCCTGTATGGGACCTCGCTGATATGGGGACCTAAATTATCTATATTTTATAGAGAGAATTCTTTATTTGTAGGGGATGCAGGGGCCCAGGCTGGGTCCCCGTCTGTGTATACATTGTACAGACTGTGAAAAAAAAAAAATATGTTCTCTTGGGTGTTTTCTTGGTTCTTCAGTGGTTCATTAAATAATCTTTTGACTCTTAGTGCTTGGGAATCTTGTAAATTAGCCTTTAATTCTGAGTTAATTTTTTCCTTCCATTTTTTTTTTTTCCTGAGTTCAAACAACTCTTCCTTCCTTCAGATTTTATTCATTTATTTGAGAGAGAGAGAGGGAGAAAGAGAGAGAGACAGAGCATGAGAGAGGGACAGAGGGAGAGGGAGAAACAAGCTCCCCACTGAGCTCAGAGTCTGTAGTCTGAAGTGGGGCTAGAGCCCAGGACCCTGAGATCATGACCTAAGTCTATGTCAGAGGCTTAACAAACTGAGACACTCAGGTGCCCCCTCATTTTTTCTACTCACTTTATGTTTTTTTGCCAATTTCTGTTTTTCAATTTAGATTTCAAGTTCAAAGGAGTATTCCTATTATTTGTTTGAGTAATTTTACTAAATTTAAGTGTTGTCTTACAGTTTCTTCTGGCCCATGTTTATTTGTTCATGGGGAATCTCATCACTTGAGGTATACTGAACTTCATTTTCTGATTTTTTAATTTTTTATCTTTATTTTTAAAGATTTAATTTATTTATTAGACAGAGAGAGTGAGAGAGAGCATGAGCAGGGGACGGGCAAAGGGAGAGGGAAACCACAGACTCCCCACTGAGCAGGAAGCCTGACGCAGGGCTTGATCCCAGGATTCCAGGATCATGACCTGAGCCAAAGGCAGCTGCTTAGTTGACTGAGCCACCGAGATGCCCCTGATTTTTTTTTTTTTTATAATAACTCTGTATAGCTCTATTAGCTTTTTTCTGTTCATTTTTTTATCTAAAAGGAGCTTAGAGAAGTCTTTATTTGATGGTGCCTTCTTTTTTTCACTGTAGCAAAGTCCATATTCTTTAATGGCTTTCTGTGCATGTGTATATGTGTGGGGGCAGGGAGATGATATGTGTATCCTCTGACTTTTTTGGCTCCCTTGGTCTTATAGGACCTTGAATTTCTCTTTTTTACATAACTTACCCTTCAGCACTTAATTTCAAAAGGGTTCCTCTCCCTTCCATTTTGTTTGGTTTTTAGTCCTCCAGAAATTAGGTATTCTGAAGACTTACTTCAAGTCATATACATTTTTAACTCCCTTTCTTATAGACTGTTCAACTGTACTCTGATCCATCCAGACACTTTTTTAATGTTTAATACTTTTACACATAGCGTGGACTTAAGCTTTCTTGCACTGCTTGAATGTCCACATTATTCCCATGAGTAACTCTCCTGTCCTCCCATTCCCACGGTTTTTCTTGGCCAGCACTCATTTGCCACAAAGCCTTGAAGAACGAAGTGAATGTAAGAGATTGCCTGCTGAGATCTGGTGCATTAAAAAACTTACAGCTACTTTGAAGTTAGGGTATTCCATATCTTCAAATTATTCTGAAGGTGCAAGGGTTTTTCTGTTGCTTTTGTATATTATCTTCAGCGATCCAGAATGCACAAGCTATTAATTTGAAGGAAGTTTTGTCTTTGCACTCTCAAGGGTTGAGAAACAATGCAGTCCTTTGAGGCAGACTTCTGTCTCTATTTCCTTTGTAAGAGTCCTGTCTCTCTGCAGTCCTCTAACTGCCCCCGTTGCCTTTCATGGGTGCCAGAGCAATCAATTTATGATAGAAGAGAGGCCTCTGTCCCTAGAGATTGTATATGTAGCTTGATCTGCTCTTCCCTTTCCCCATGGCTTGTTTAAAAAGGTTTCATTGAATTTCTTGCATGTTGTGCTGCTTGGGTGTACAAAATATTGGCAATGTTTTATAATAAGTAGCAAATCATTATTATGTGCTTTGGTGTTCATCGTATTACCATTAATCATCGTAAATTCACTGAGTGTATTCACACAAATAAGGTAGGTAATTCCAAAGACAGTTTTATTCATGAAACTTTCAATTTATTAATGTGTTTTCACCTTTAAAGATACATGCAAGGAGTTAAATCATATTTTTCAATATCATCACCATCAAAAGGACTTTATAGAGTCTCTGCCAGTACACAATTCTGCAAAGACTCATCTTGAGCAACTGTAAAGAATTGGAAATTCACCTTTGGCACTTTCTTACTCCCTTATTTTGGAATCACTGGTGTACCCCAATTCTTTGCTGGACCTCTCTTCTGGTGATCCAGATACACTGCCCATCCTTGCTAGAATTTATGTTTACATGTGCACTTTATATTTCTCCTTCTCTTTTTATTAAACTTTAACCTCAAAGGTAAAGAAAAAAAGACATTAATATCCAGAGACTCTTGGGGACATAGGTATACTTTTTTTTTTCAATTTTATTCATTTATTTGAGAGAAAGAGAGAGAAAGAGAGGGAAAGAGTATGAGTTGAAGGGAAAGGCAAAGGGAGAGGGAGAAGCAGACTCTCCTGAGCAGGGAGTCCAATGTAGTGCTCTATCCCAGGACCCTGAGATCATGATCTGAGCCAAAGGCAGACACAGCCAATTAAGCCACCAAGTGGCTCATCCAAATGCCCCACATTTGCACATTGCATGCTACGAAGAAATACTTTGTCTTTACCAAAAAAAAAAAAAAAAAAAAAAAAAAAAAAAAAAAAAATTAAATGCTAACAAGAAATGTGGGAAACAGAGTAAAATAACTGAAGTACATTTATAAGCATCCTTCAATTTTTGTTACCTGGAAAACTTCCTATTTTATTCCTTGTCTTTAGAAGTAGGAAACCTTCAAATCCTGGCTCCACCATGTAATATCTGTCTTTGTCAAGGAACCTAACTTCTGAGCCTCATTCCCACATCTATAAAATGGGAAAAATAAGATCTCCTTGACAGATCATGTTGAGGTTAGGGCAAAAAGGATGTGACAATTTTTTTTTCTGATCTTCATTCTTAAAATAGAGATATGATAAACCATTATTTAATGATCAATGCAAATAAACATGTTAAATTACTTGACACATTAATGTTACCCAGTAAATTTTCATTTTCCTTTCTGACTTACTGATGGCCCATTCAGCCAAATATTTTGAAACAAAGAAGGCAGTCTTAACTGGAAAGGCACAGACTTGATGATTCAGGTATATTTATCTTATGAACACACTACCATATTAACTTTATTGGAAAGGGAAGGGAGAGACTAGGACAGATAGTGACAGCTCAAGGGAACCTATATGAGGTCTTAGAGAGGAGACAGAATGTGGGGAATAGAATACAGAGCACTAAACTATACAACTTAGACAACACTGCAGAGCCTTGATGACATCTGTTACATGTGACAAAGAAGTTAACAGGGATAGGATAAAACATTACTTGTGCCACCCTATCCAGACTTTCCTCTGTTGCTAAGGTGACTAGAGATCAACCTTCCTCCACTCTGTCCTTCCACTGACATCTCACCAAGTAGATCTTTCTTTCTTTCTTTCTTTCTTTCTTTTTAAGCATCTCTTTATAGTTATGATTAATATTGTACTAATGCATGCTTGGTTTTTGAAGCCAAAATTTATCTACCTATCATCTGTGTGTCCATCCATCCATCTATCAAATAGTATTGTTCAAATATCAAATGGTATTGCTCAAACATTTCAGAGCAGCCAGGTTGAAGCTCCAGTACTCCACATTCTACATCCTGGATTCGTCCATCTTTTTCTCACATCAAACAATTATGCCATTCCGTCTGTCCCTCTGCTTTGTCAGTTCCCATCCTGACTATACAATGGAGATGTCAGTTGAGTATCATGCTCCAGATATGCTCTGCCCAACAGAATCAGCAGTGAGTAGACGAATCCAGTCCATTAATTTTTAATCAGATCTAACCTGAGACTACTCCTGCTTTTTGGCATACAGAATAAGCATCAATCAAGGAAATCTGCAAAGCCTATTTCATGTAAATTGTTAAGTTTCCTCAAACCCATGTTTGCTGTCCAGACTGCCATTTTTACTTGATAAATATCATCTTCTTAATTTGCTCCTGTGTTTTCAATCTTCATTTCATCATCCATCAATCGACTATCTTTCCTAGCTTCATATTAAATCCAAACATTTTTAAAAGTGCCACTGATTCATTAAAAATATTTATTGAACCTATAGATATAGTTAATAAGATGTTCATAGATATCAGCTTCAAAAGGATTATATACTACTGGTGGATATATATAGGTTAATAAGTTAGACGTTTAAACTCTCTTCAGTACTCTACACCAGGATTATATATTTGCTATTCAAGCAGGAAAGACAGACACGAGGGAGGGGGCATTATAAATGATAGTCTTTTATAAATGTTATTTTCTTAATTAAGATGTTGGTAGCATAATTTGTAGGAAGGTATCTTTTTATGGGAAATACACACTTAAGTATTCAGGAATAAAAACAAAAGTATTTAAGAATAATGGAGCATCATATCTGCAACATGTTCTTACTTGGTTGAAAAATGACAATGGTGTATACACCTATGTACATATGAAGAGAATGGTTTTTAAAAATTACCAACTGGGAAACAGGGCGAAGACTGCAACTTCTTTGTATTTTCTTTTAAGTTTGAAATTATTTCAAAATACAGAGTTAAAAGAAAAAAATAAGACAGGTAAGTGTTGGTCTAAGGTGAAAAATGGGATAATGATAATGTGCTGTGGCAGAGTTAAGGAGCCAAATGTCCACAATCCTGTGTCATTAGCCACCTTTTTCAATGGATATTAATTTATATCACATGTACATTACATTGTTCAAATATATGGAATTGTATGCTTATGGCAATATTGAAGGATTACTCTTCTTGACTTTTTTTCAAGATAAAATGAGGAAGTAATATGCTAGTATTTGTGTAGATACAGAGATTGGTAGAGATCCAAAGTTAGTATTTTGGAATTCAGCTTTGAGGAGGAAGGTAGTCTTTCCTCTTCTAACATTACGCAAAAAGCCTCCTCTTCTCCTCTCACCCTGAACTGTAAAGCCATTCCTGAAAGAAGCCACAGAATGCTCAGTCATATCATTGGATAAACTGTTGTGTTTCATTGGATGAAATAATTTGCAGGACATTCTTACACAACTGGAACCTTTAAAAGGTATTTTTGCTCTGAGTCGAGTTGTCTCTAGAGCCTCTTGTCCTCTGAGGTTCTGATCCGTTCTAACAAAGAGACATCTGCACAGAGAATACACTTAGGGAAAAGTAAAAGGGCTGTAGCTCCTACTCCAACACCTATGACCCCATGAAGCTGCAATGAATTTGGAGTCAGGAGACACAGAATCTAGGACTGATGCCATAAATGACTATTTGGATGACTGTGTAAATTGTTTCTCCTCTCAAAAGCTTTAGTTTCCCATCTGTAAAAGGAGGGTGCTGGACTTGATTTTCCATCTCTGACATTCTATGGTTCCATGAGCATTTAGCGCTATTGAATCCTTTTTGTTATGACAGTAATTAGTGGTTCCTTTCCGAATTACTTGGAGCATTTCTGAAAGGTTTATAGCTTATTCCTGATGTAGATAAATGTTTTTAGAATATTTGGTTTTGCCTTTCATGAATAAAAAGGTGACTGAACAAAGCATGCATTCATCATTCCATTTATTGCCCCGAAACAACGAGTGTAATTTATAAACCAATAATACTTTCGGGAGTGTTATACACATGTATGAAAAGAATGCCTTAAATTAATGGGAGGCCAAGAAGACACTAATCCAGCATCCCCTGGAGGAAGAGGTAGGAACTCAACCAGAGAGGAAACTTAGATACATTTTATTAGATAATATAGGTGGTACTATATTACTTTTACCAGAACACTAATAAAGGAAGAGAAAAGATCAATGACTCCGGGTTGGCCTCTTCCCTGTTTTCAGATGTGGGAGAATGATCGCAATGATCACAAGAGTTTCTAACTGGAACCAAAGCAAATGCTGGAATATATATTAAAGAACACATCTAAATATAAAAAAATCCACTCCTTATAAAAAAAAAAAACTGTTCACAGAAACATACTGAGTTTTTCTTTGTTATAATTAATAAAATTCCTAGTAAAGCTATAGGAATTAGTTAAAACCCTAGCAGGTCTACTTTAGAATGACCATGACCCACATGAAAGGACATCCTTTTAGAATTAAGAGAATTAATGAGAATTACTTAGAAACTTTTGTTTGTGATTATTCAGTGGTTTGCTTTGCAAACTTGTTATTTAGTACATAGCACCATAAAAATGATTTCTTACAAAGAACGCCCTTCATTCTTGTATTACACAAGCAAATCTCCAACACCTACTCAAGAGTGATTTATACTCTAACTTCCTTGCATTCTTTGTCTCAGTCACATAATTTCCCATGTTTATAGGCATAGTTAGAACTCTTTGAATATCTTACCTCTCTTACTTATTCAAAGTATAAGTAAAAATTAAGTTTCTGAGCAAATAAAATAAATAAATGGCAGTAAGTTCATGCACTGAAGTTTATATACATGGTAAAAAGACAGCCATGTATAAGGTTCTGTGGAACCAATTTACTGTTAATTTACAAGCATACTAATAAGTTTATAAAGATTAAATGAGTTAATACATGTAAGGCACTTAGAATTTGCCTGATACATAGTAAGCATTCAATAATAATTATTACTATTTATTTTCCATGTCAATAAAATACTAACAACAGCAAATTGAAAGGGACAGAGGAACTGCTATGAGTGGGTACACTCATAATAGAGATAGGTGACATTGTAAATTAATGGAAAGAGCTAGCAAAGCAATCAAAATCAGACATAAGAACTCAAAACAAAGCTATCATTATTCATTTGGTACAGATCCAAGCACATCTAAGCAAAGTCAGAGGCATCACTGTGATAGTACATTCTAGCAGTAATAGCTGTTAATAACAGTAACTTTGAGTCATCAAGAACTGTTGAAATAATATTCAATATCCTCTGTCTAAGAAAGCATGCAAATCTGTAATAAAAATTTATAGACTCCCATCCAAACCGGTTATGATTTTAATGCTAATGTTTCACCCATAAACTCTCTGTAATCTAGAAAACCTATTTTCTAGACTCTTTGAAAAATATATATCTAAAGAATAAAGGTGTATGTCAATTATGTTCATTAATCTTAGTAATTTCTAGACATAGTTTGAGCTGCCCAAGTAGACACCATATTTCTCAAGGACAAAAAAATATCTCTGGGCATATTATTCTCAAAGTGCATGACAAGAATGGGTATTTAATTGCTGTTTCTCTCATATATAACAAAAGGATGGAATCCTTTTTACATGTTCAGTGCTTGGAGACTGTAAGATCATCGAGGCTAGAAAAGAAAAGTATGGTCAGCATTCAATTCCTTACTTTGGTTTTGCTCCAATAAATGCCTCTTTTAGGGTGAGTTCATAAGAAAAAAAATGCCCAAATGGGGATTCTATTGAAAGCCATTTATTGAGAATTGAGATCTAAGAAGAGGATTACAATTCAAAGGATAGGTAAGAAGAAGATATTTAAGCAATAATGTTCCTTTTAATGGAGACTGGCTTCAGTCTACTCACATGGAACCCCAGAGGCTGACTGGCACCACAGGGCTGGGCCATAAAAGCTGGTTTATTTTACCACTGTGTCACTCAGTCATTACCTGCTGACTGCAGTCTGGCAAGGGTGAGAATGGGGGGTTACATCCCAGGTGATGCTTTCAGGTGAGAGGTGACTCCATTCAGCAGAGGGGCAGTTATCAAGAAAAGGGGGAAGCTAGGAACAGTTATCAGCAGATACTGCAGTTGCTGGGGGATGGACATCCTGGACGATAAAGGCAATATTAGTGGGGTAAAAAGAGCAGACACTAAAGTCCATCTCTTGTACTGCTCACATCCACTCACTTCTCACATTAAGTTCACATTAACCAGAGACAGCTAATCCAGGATTCTGACTGGTCACAATTTCTGGGATAATCTCCAAAGTGGAAAGAATACTGACGCAGTTGGTCCTAGGGCTCCAAAATGCTCAGCATGTTTCCTACCCATCTAGAATTGGTGTGACTTCTCACATCCTCAACCAGCATTTCTACAGGGCTAGATGGGTTGGCTGGGGGTGTGACTCAGCCTCACGCTGGAGGGATGTGACTCCTTGATACCACGCCTTCCTCATGCTATAGTTATATATCATCTACTTATAGTTCTCAAGAGTACTAACACATGATCTAGAGGATCACCTGCATGCCATACATACTTCCCTTGCTCTCACTATCCTACCTTGCTTTCATGATGACTGACATCAGAGATTCATTTTTGTTCTTGCTGATCTACTGTCAGGAGGAAAACAAAATAAAGTTGAGACAACTACAGATTTAAATTTAATGACATTCTTAATGCACTCTCTGGTGGACCATCTTGCCTCTGGATGCCAGGACCAACAGTGGCAGGGATTGGTGCCCAAATTCCTAAAGTGGGTCAATAAAGGTCATAATAAGCAGAAGCATCTTACTTTCACCTCTTGGCTTCCAGATCAAATGAATCCACTATATGGGACACTGCACTGCATGTATGATGACCGCTGATTTATCATGTGTCCTGGAGAATATGGCAATCCACCCTCACAGGGTGTTATTTTCAGTTATACTCATGAGAGGTTATTCCAGTGCTTCATCAGGCTGGCAGCTTCTAGAGGGTGTGGTATGCGCTAAGAGAGAGAGATTCAAAGATTTTGGCCCATTGCTCTACCTCTTTTGTCATAAAGTAGACCCTTGGTCTAAAGAATTAATATGCAGGATATCACATTCTTTAAGTCCTCAGTTAGAGGTGGTAGCTGAGACACTGGGGGCAAGAAATGCAAACCCATAAGCAACTGGCCAACTTAGCTTGAAATATTACCCTTTCCAAGCCTGGTTTTAAGGTTGACGAGACTCCGTAAGGGATGATGCCTTATCAGAGGGATCTGTTTGAGCCTAATTTCAGATGTACCATTTCTATTTTTTATGGACTTCTGCTGAACCCACCTGAACTTAGCAATTTTGTGGTCTTAGTATAGCCAGCACATGGTGAACAACTCTAGTTGTGTGGTCACTTGATGTCCCATGTTTAAATCCTCAGTTTCTACCAGGGCCCAGCAGCATACTAAGACCTGACTTGCTAATAGTATATAGTTCTCTGCTGCTGATGGCATGACTTTGCTCTAGAATCTAAAGATTCCATCCTGTGGTTCTATTTTTGAGGCTTACCAGAGGCTTAACCAGGCATATATCTTGACTATGTATATATCTCTAGTCATTGGGGTTCTTCTGGCTTATGGGTCATATAACTCAAGTGACAAATATGCTTTGTAAACTCTGGATCTACTTCACTATTCTCTCTCAGTCTTTGCTCAAAACTGGCAATCTTTCATGCAACTCAATAACAAGATCAGAGCAGGATTCCCACGTATGGATTGTGTTTTTCCAGCATTCAGAGAAGCCTGCCAAATATTGTGTGTATCTCTTGGTAGTAGAAAATACAGGCAAAAGTTGCTAGTAATTTGGAAGGGACACCACAATGTGTACAATATTACTGCAACCCTAAAAATGTCATTGACACATCAGGCCCCATGGTAAGGTTTATGTCTCACCATCTGGAGTAAATGTGTCTTTTCAGAAAACCTAGCATATTTCCTTCCTCATGGTGTCATTGATACAACGGACTACTGCACTATTCTCTAGAATGTCCAGTCACGTCCCTTTAGATTGTAAAAGAGGGCAGGACAATTTATTTGACCCTGGGAAAGGACACTACTGTTTGTCCCATCTGATTACCAATTGCTTCAGGTCCTTTTCTGATGAGTATTAAAAAGATCAAAGTCATTATATTCTCTTAACAATATTTGTAGATCACTATGGGCCAGGCTCCCTTGTGGCCATTCTACCCTCACTGCCCACCACAGTCATTTTGCCCACACTGCTTCTGCTGCTTTATGTTGCCACCTGGTCCCTGCTATTCCAGGCTCACGTGGTCTTATTGCTGCTATGGACGTCAGTCCTGAAGGATCATTTCTGTACTTATTCCAGCCTGACAGAGGACAACAATCACTGAATTTCTCAGCAAATCTAGTTCCCCCTCATCAGTGCATTTCTCAACCACCTTGGTATACAAAGGGTGCTCTGGCCCTCTAGAGGGATCAACTTCTAGGTCTTCTGCTCTTACATACTAAAATCATTTTAGCATGCCCACTTCTCTGAGAACTGGATTCTTCATTTAGGAGTTTGCCACAGCAGTTCATGCATCTCCTTTGTAATTGATAAGCACCATCTCTTTTCCAAACTTCTCTCACAGCCCACGCAAAATGATGAATCCTATGCAATGAGAGTGTATCCCATCTTCTCACATATCCTGAAGTGTTTTTTGTAGCCCCTCCCTCTTCTCCCTTAGGAGAACCCGCATTTCCCCAAGAATTATACTAACATTTGATATTTTATTAACATTAATGAATGATAATTATACTAACATTCTGAATTTGATGGCCAAGAATAAATGTAGAAATAAATCTTGAGTATGGCAAGCATTCCCTTGGAAGGCCTGCTTTTTTTGAGGCTGCTGCAGACTTCTCAAGCTAGAGGGAAAAGGTGGTATATTTCAAAAAGGAGAACTGGTTTCAGACCTAACTGTTCAGGACAATCAGCAGATTTAAGGGTTTTAAGTGATGAGTCTCAGGGTTCCACTTCTTCCCTATTAGAGCCTTGATTTTAGCGAAGTAGATTTCCTTAAACTGATTATTCCCCCTTCTCAGAAATTCTGCCACTTGTAAGTTCTTTGCCTGGTCTTCAGCTCTGTCTGCTCTTTGACTGCAGGACAAGAATGTTTCCATAAATTTTTTTTAAGGTTTTATTTATTTATTTGACAGAGAGAGATCACAAGTAGGCAGAGAGGCAGGCAGAGAGAGAGAGAGAGGAGGAAGCAGGCTCCCCGCCGCCTAGCAGAGAGCCCGATGCGGGACTCGATCTCAGGACCCCGAGACCATGACCTGAGCCAAAGGCAGCGGCTTAATCCACTGAGCCACCCAGGCGCCCCTCCATAAATGTTTTAAGTTGCTGATTATTCAGTCTGACTCTGTCATGTTTCTCTCATCAATGAATTAAGAGTCATAAGTCACCCATCTAGTCCTTATAGTTACTCTTTTCCTATATCTATCAAATGCCAGAAACTTTATACCAGCTAGTGAATCTTCTTCTACCGGTGTCTCCTTCCGGGTCATTGCAGATGAAAATCTTAGCTATCAGATTTCTTAAGAACCCAGTGACCATGAAAACTCCATCTCCTACTCCCTCAACCCCCTCATTGTCATCAGGCCATCAGGCTGAAGAGTGATCAGTTTCCAAGAACCCATATCTAGTTCTCTTCCTAACACCATCTTTTGTTTTGACTATCTTAGGTTGAGGTTCCCAGGAACAGAACCTGAAATATGTGAAATTCTAGTGAAAGTAATTTATCAAGGGTGTAGTCTTAGGAGAAGAGAAAATGAACTAAGGAGTCTAGTTTCAGTTTAATTACACTGAGAGCTCTGGAGTGTGAACTGTGCTGAGTGTGTCCTACACTGAGGTAAGGGCAGCCTTTTGCACCCCATTTAGTCAGTCATTGGCTGCTGGCTTCCCAGAGAGGAGTGGATTTAACCTCTGGGGCAAGGTGGCTCTTATTTAGACAAGGGCAATTTCTCAGAGGAGTAGCAGTGAGCTATTAAGAGGAGATGCTGGCAGGGACACTAACAAGACCTACTAGAGGGTATAATACAAAAGTGGGAACTTGTGGTCTTCAATAGATTTTCGGAGGCATTTCTTCAAAGTTGAGTCAGAATGTGTTCAAAGAAAGATTAACATAAAAATAACATTAGAATCTGATAAGCCTTATACTCAGTTTAGACTAACACAGATAAATATGAGCCAGGTTAAAATAATGCTTAAAGTATTTATTATTTGGATCAATTGGCATTACTAACTCATCTATTTTCTAGTTTTCATAAATAGTTTTTATTTTTCATATATTAACAATGCAGTGGTGTCAACAAATTGTTCATTCAACAAAAGTTTATGGAGTACTTCTTATTTGCCTAGCACTAGTTAAAGAGCTGAATCTCTTTTTTTTTTTTTTTAAGATTTTATTTATTTGAGAGAGAGAGAGAGAGAGAGAGAGAGTGCATAAGTTGGGGAAGTGGCAGAGGGAGAGGGAAAAGCAGTCTCTCTGCTGAGCAGGGAGCTGCATGCCAGGCTCCATCCCAGGACCCTGGGATCATAACCTAAGCCAAAGGCAGATGCTGGACTGATTGAGCCACCCAGGTATCCCAAAGAGGTGAATTATTAAACAATTTGCCCTTGGCCATTTAGGATACCATGGCACTTCTATCTATTTCTATGCATTATAAAAATTAGGTTATTTTAAAAATAATTAATATATCATAATTTTCATATTTTTACCTTATTATGAATGCTTTAGCTTTCAATTTATGTTGACTGTTTTAGATGATCAGAGTAAGGGTATGTATCAATCCAGCAGGTATTAGAGCATAGCAAACTTAACTCTCTTAAAGTACTCTACACCGAGTTGACCAAATAGAAATTAAGCACTTACTATATGAAACTCATGTTTTCAGCATTTTGAGGGAAGAATATGAATAATGCAGTCTTTCCCTCAAATGGGAGTTATAATCTAGGGATCTTATGGGAATTTTAAATAATCTATGCAAATGTGAATTAGAAAAAAAATAAGCATTTTCTGGTAAAACTGCCTAGATGTATATATGTAAAAATTCAAAACACACATTGCCATGAGTGTGTATCTGCATACCTTAGGCCATAAGAGATTTGTTGGTTAGGGATAGAGCATAGAGACATTAGATATAACATCATTAGTTACTTGGAAGCCATAACTTTTTTTTTCTCTTTGATGGGGGGTGTGGGGAGAAACCTCTCCCTTTGTTCTTTTTACCGAAAGTTTGTGTGATGCTCTTCCATTTTTAAACAATGTACATAGGTTAAGCCACAGACAAAGTAGCCCTCACTTGAAAAAGAAGCTGAATAAAGAAGAAGCTATAATTATACATGTTGAATAAAGCCAGGCTACAGAAAATACTGTGTTGTAAATATGTGTTTTATTTTTTTTTATTTTTTTTTTTTTTTTAAAGATTTTATTTATTTATTTGACAGAGAGAGATTACAAGTAGGCAGAGAGAGAGAGGAGGAAGCAGGCTCCCTGCTGAGCAGAGAGCCCGATGCGGGACTCGATCCCAGGACCCTGAGATCATGACCTGAGCCGAAGGCAGCGGCTTAACCCACTGAGCCACCCAGGCGCCCGTAAATATGTGTTTTAATTACATGAGCCAAATACACTAAGTATAAACCAAGCCCTGTATTTTTGGCATTAAGTATGTGGGGGACGAGGGTGTTCTGTGATGTTCTATAGTGTGAGGATGATGTGGGAGCACATCTGAGGAAAGCTGCTACAGAATGTCAAAGAAAAATGGGCTGTGAAGAAATAAAAGAGCCTTAATTAGGTATTAAGGTCTAAATGGCATCAATGCTGACAGAATCCTGTCAGAGAAAGGTTTCAATGGGCCTGACAATATGGTGAGAAATGACAGGCTTAAGCACATTTTGGTCCTTGGTGAAACTGCTATTAGAATGGGATTTTATTATTTTATTGAGTGTTTGATCATTTCATTTCTATTATATATTTCTTCTTAACCAGATCATATATTTATCTATTCATGTATTATGCATGTTCTAATTCTTATGTTTAAATATATGTTAGGGAGGACAAATAGCCAGAATTTATATAGTCATATTTCATATATAAATAGTCCATCATTGATTTGTCTTTGCTGGAAAAAAATAAACCTCATCTTTGTAATTCTAGTTCTCCAAGTTCTAGACTACTCAGTACTATCTGCTAAGCTTCTGGTAATTAGTGGCAGCAGAAATGTGCCACTGTGGCAGCAGAAATGCCAAGGAGTTGGTAACATCATTGGAATCACTACATAGACCTATGACATATGACAACATCCCAAGCAGGGCCTGGGATGAGGTTTAGAAACAGAGTTTTGGAATTCAAAATCCAAAGATAGATTCATCCAATGAGTGGCCACTGTCTAGAACAAGCAGATTCTATGGAATCCAGGCCACCATTGGAGGTCACGGAAATGCTGGGATCCTGGGCAAGAGAGGGACAGATGAAGAATACTTTGGTCCCTCCACATTCAGTTTGAGAACTAGCCCAGCCACAGAATATGCTTCCCTGTAGAAGATTCTATCCTGGCTCTCACAGGTGCTTGACCTTTGGCACATTTTAGAATCCCCCACAAGTGGTCTTGTCTGAGGTCATTAAAAAAAGTAACACCCCACTTTTTGTGTTCCCTAATTGAGTTAACTTTTTCATTAAGGGAAACACAGAAGCCCGTTTTCCTCCACATGTATAGTTTTCCTTGAATATTATTTATAATGAGTAAAATCCTTTGTTCAGACAAAACCAGACTGCAGGGATTTTAGTTATAATAATATGATAAATCATGTATGATCTCAGGCCTGTGAACACAGACAGGAACATACACCATCAGTGTTCCCTGGCTCTCAGACCATTGAATAGGACTGAATCACAGCACCATTGACTTTCCTGGTCCTCCAGCTCACAGACGGCACATTTTTGGGACTTTTCAGCATTTATAATTACATGAGCAATTCCTATAATAATGCCCTCTCTAGATAGACAGAGATCTCTCTCTCCCCATATATATGGAATATATATATATATATATATATATATATATATATATATATGGAGTATATAAATATATATATTTATGGAGTATATAAAATTAATGGAATATATATGTGTGTGTATATATATATATATACACACACACATATTTTTCCCCTTTAAAGAGCCCTGACTAAAAAAAAAAAAACAAACAAAACACAAAACAATAAATTAAAAAAACCAGAGTTAAACATAACACTTATTCTATGTCCTGGCAATTTCTCTTCTAGGTGTTCATCCTCTAGAACTGAGTACATGTTTCCATAAAAACATTTACACAAGATTGTTCACAGCAGTGTTACTTATAATATTCCTAAATGGGAACAACCCAAATATCCACAATCAGAGATTTGAATAAAAAATATGATATATCCTACAATGGAATAATATACAGCAATAAAAAATGAATAAACTACTGATACATATAACCACATGGATGAGTCTTAAAAATATTATGTTGAACATAAGCATCTAGACACAAATATGACATACTGTAGGAATATTTATTTAAAGTTTGAGAATAAGCAAAACCCTATAGTGATGGAAAGTTGAACAGGAATGACCTGAGAGTAGATAAAGATGGGAACTAGGCATATAGGAAATTCCTAGGGAGCAGCAATGTTCTATATCTTAATTTTGGTGGTGGTTCTAATTAATTACTTTGGCATTTCACTGTATGCAACAAATTATATCTTAATAAAAACAAATTCATGCCTGCCTCCTATGTCAGAGAAATCCATAAATCCTCAGTTCTTAATGACCTCTTCCACTTTCAGAGAAATTATAGTATGATTATAGGGTAAGAAGAGGTGGTATTTTAATACATGAGAGAAAGGTCTCTTAATGTCTTTCCCATCTTTTCTTTGCCACTTCATGGTAGACTTTCCATTTTCCTCAGAACCTTAGGATCCTGTGAGGTCGTGCGTCTCAGGGGAACCAATCCATCCAGTTCAGGTTAAAGGTTATAGCCCCAAGGAACCCACAGTAAGTACAGTATTGTTGCCTAGTTCATTCAGGACAAGAAAGTGAGATAGGTATTTATGAGGCACACCTTTGTGAAAGGCCAAGAGTCACAATCACATCCAGCACCATGAAGTAAGGAGAAAACATACAACAGCTGAACTGGAGTATATGGAAGATGGATATGCATGGCATTTAGTCATCAACAAACCAAGTCATCTTCAGAGATGATGATCAAAGCATACTTAGTTTGCCTTGATTCTGTGTTTAGGCAGGATTCTCAGTTTGGCTGAAACATCCACCACGGCAGGATCCAGTGCTTCAAATCATGGTTTCTAGCTGATGGATACTCTGATACGGTCTAGTACAGGTATCCATAAGTCACATTTCTGCTTATAGGTGAAATAGGAAGGGAGACGGCATTGTTTCCTTGCCCTCAACCAAGTTGGAAGGAGGGACAGCATTGCCTTCTTGCCCTTTTACTAGATCCTGTGAGGGAACCCTTTGCCCCAACTTCCACTACCCTTCAGGATATATTCTATACTCCAAAGACTAGAGAGCTTTTAGTTGATTGAAACTTAGGGTTTTCATTATTTATTTAGTTGTTTGCTTATTTTGAAACTTTGTGTTTCTTAGATCTCCCTTTTCCTTAGAAATCTCACACAGACCCCTGGGCACAGCAAGAGTTGAAGAAAATTTGTCTCACTCTAACTTGCTCTTGAATCTCTTCCTTTTAATTCCTCCTTTTTTTCCCCTATATTTATTTATTTTTATTATGTTATGTGAGTCACCATACGGTACGCCATTAGTTTTTGATGTAGGGTTCCATGATTCATTATTTGTGTATAACACCCAGTGTTCCATGCAATCCGTGCCCTCCTTAATACTTTTTATTTCTTCTAGTCAGTTTCCCTAATAAAAAATGTGTGGTTACTTCATTCTCTCCCTTGTTCTCTCATTATTTTAAGAAACGCATATTGAATGCCAACCATATGTAAGGAATTCTGTTGGGGATGTAGTAGGAACAAAACAGGAAGAATAAATGAAACAAGATGGGATTGGGAGGGAGACAAACCATAAGTGACTCTTAATCTCACAAAACAAACTGAGGGTTGCTGGGGGGAGGGGGTTTGGGAGAAGGGGGTGGGATTATGGAGATTGGGGAGGGTATGTGCTTTGGTGAGTGCTGTGAAGTGTGTAAACCTGGTGATTCACAGACCTGTACCCCTGGGGATAAAAATATATGTTTATAAAAAATAAAAAACTAAAGTAAAAAAAAAATTTGTTTTCCCTCTAAAAATAAATAAATAAATAAATAAAAATTCAAAGAACTAAAAAAAAAAAAAAACAAAAAACGGGTTATACCTGTTCTCATGGAGCTCACAATAAAGTAGGGGTAGATAGATATTATAAACACACATGTGTTTAGGAGGTGTTTAGGACTGTGAAAAAAGTAAAGGGGCAGTCAGCCAGGATCTAATCTATTCTCCATAGATCAGTCTGGGAAGGCTCTATGGACTGAGGGAATAAGCCATCCAGCATGCAATGGTAAATATGGACTCCCAAGGAAAGCTGTTCCTCCCTCATAGGCTCCTCTGAGGTCTGAGGTAACTGCACATACTGAAGGTGGTATGTTCAGAGCCTCCTGCCACTTCCACAGTCCTGTTGCTGACGCTCCCATTCTGAGGCTTTCCCTGCATGGATGGCTTTCTTTTAAGTGAAATATAGCTGACCCACAGTAAATGTACAACTGTTAAGTATATAGCTAGAGGATTTTTCACTTAACATATGTAACTGTATAGCCACCAGCCACATCAAGACACATCAAATCCCCAGAAAATTCTCTTATTTCCCTTTCTAATCAAAGTCATACCCCTGAGGCCACCACTACTTTGATTTTTTAAACAGTATTGAGTATTCTTGAATTTCTTATAATGGTAATTTGCTTATGGCTTCTTTCCCTTAACATAATTTTTCTTTTTATTTAACCATGTGATAATGTGTATCAATAACATGTTCATTTTATAAAATTTATAAAAATTTTATAAAATTCATGTTATATAAAATGTTCATTTATAAAATTTTAAAAAATTTATAAAATTCATTTTATAAATACATTATAACTTGTTTCTGTAATGCATTATTGATAGATACATAGGTTGTTTATAGATTTTGATTATCACAAATATTCCTTCAATGAACATTCCTCCAAATATCCAATTTTTTTTTTTTTTACTTTCAGATGCATTATTCCACTCCTTTTATTATTTCTTTTTTTTTTTTAAAGATTTTATTTATTTATTTGACAGAGAGAGATCACAAGTAGGCAGAGAGGCAGGCAGAGAGAGAGGAAGGGAAGCAGGCTCCCTGCTTAGCAGAGAACCCGATGTGGGACTCGATCCCAGGACCCTGAGATCATGACCTGAGCTGAAAGCAGCGGCTTAACCCACTGAGCCACGCAGGCGCCCCTTTTATTATTTCTTTTCCTAACCCTCTGATGATCTCTACCTGACACAATCCACAACTGCCTTATTTACTTGGCTCTCATACTCATTAATCCATTCATATATTCCTTCATCTATTTTATAAATGTTTATGAACACTTCCATATGTCTAGAACTCAGCTGGGCAAAGAGGATTTAAAACAAACATGTTACTGCACAGAGAGATCTCAAAATCTAGCAGGAAAAACAACATGCAAATGCAATCTGCAAATATGTTACTGGAATAGTTACTAGGGACATATTAGCACAGAAGAAGGTACAAAGGAGAAAGAAAGAGAATGAGCAGGGCCCAGGTCCTGGACAGAAGCTGGAGAAGACTTGATAGGGAAAGGTTGAAAGAAGCAGGGACATTCCATCCAGAGTTTCTACACTCAGGTGTGGTGACTACTTAGCCAACAGCTTCCCTGGACTCCCCCTTAGTGTTTTTCATTCTGTAGGTCAGAACCTACACTTTAAACAAAGAGATGCTGATGTAGGCTGTCTTAGTACCATACCTTGAAGCCAGCTTATGTCTTTATTCTCCATATTAACAGCAGTGTTTAATATGCAAAGTAAGGCATCCAATAAAATCTTACAAAATCCTGTTTAAATTCTTCCTTAAAATTGTATTTTTAGCATAAACTTGGATTTGTAAGCAAATCTCCAAATCAGAATACATTTGGTGTTTGACCCAAGTGTATGAGTAAGAGCCATGGCTCAGGGAATCACTGTAAGTTTCGTTACAAAGAAATGTCCAGTCAACTACACTAAGGGACACAAGAAGAAAGGGACTGTGTGATTTTCAATTTTCTCCCACGTGGTCAGAAAAAAAACTCAAGAACAATGACTTTCTACTGAGAAAACAAAGCTTTATTCTATCTCTCTGATGTGAAAGAAAACAAAGTCTGCATGTATTTCTCTCTTCTTTTCCACACGTAGGGGCAGTGAAGTTAAGACCAGGAAATAAAAGTAAAATATTGTCTTTACATTCCTCAAGACACCCCCTTAATAATTTATCTTCACCTAATGGGATAAGGGAGTGAATTGCAAAGCCAAGAATCCAAACCTTGTCTGTATTTGAAAAGAGAAACTTGGGACTCTCTTTTCCGGGGCAGGCATTCTCAAAGAGTCATCCAGGTCAGCAATGCTGGCCTTGTCCAGAATCATATCATAATTCTGGGTGGGCCCAGCAAACTGTGTTAAACTCTGTCGAAGTGTGCAATCCAGCAAATCCGAATGCTATTAGCAATCATGGTGTATGAATCCTTAGAGGAGGAAGTGGGGGGCATGAGTGTTTCAAACAAGGAAGCATGGATGAAAATGAAAGACTGACTTTGAAGACACGAAATGGGAAGCACAAATAAATAAATAAATATAACAGAAAACAGGATCAATAGAAAATTGTTATCTACATATTTTTCTTCAAAGTTTGGTTTCAAAGAGCATCTAATCCAGTGAATGCTTATATGATGTTGCCGTTCTAATTAAAATAAAGTAGATTTGTATTTAAAATTCTAAAAAGTATGTCCTCTATCTCAAATATATGATAGAAGACTATGGGTGGTTTTGCTTTTTGTTTGTAATCCCTCAGAGTTCCTTCTCTTCTTTTCTTATTTTCAAAACTGGGTTTATACGTACTTATCAAATTAGCATAATCAGAAATGAAACAGTCTCTATTGGTCTTGTTTAGACAAGATGTACGGATTGGCATCTTTGCCCTTCTTCCCATCGATCCCCCACTCTTTTATCTCAAAATTAGCACGCACCACCATTTCTGCCACAAACTGTTGTATGAAAAATTACTCTTTTTTACTTTAGTATCTTTTCTTCATAGTTATGAAGTTTGAATTTCACTATAGTTACTTAGATTTAAACCCATGATTACATGGCTTCAATGCTCACTGCTGATCTTCTCACATGCAACTTCAATAGTTACCTGTTGTGACTAAAATCTGTTTATTCAGCTTTATTTTGCCTCATGAGGGTCCCTTCTGGAAACTTCCCATGATTCTCTGTTGTTAAAAAGTGTGCATGTGTGATATCCCTTCAGATACTTTCTATATCTGAGCATGCCTATTGCTCTCAAACCAAAATTAAAAATTTTACTGAGTTAGGTTTCTTCACTTTCTCTGTGTATGTATGTATATATCTATCCACCTATCATCTATCTATCCATGTATAATATAAGTTGTAATTATATACTAATCCGTGTCTTTGTTAGATTCTTTCTCTTTCTGAACTATGAAGGCCATGTTTTCACAGAATGCACCAGTTTTCACAGAAACTCTTTCAAAGATTTCATCAATAAAGAAGAGCAAAGACATTAACAGCAGGAAGGGGACATGGAGCTCAGGAAGATGGCAGATGACACTTATGATTGTTCACCAATGAGAACAGCAGAGCAAAAAATAAAAAGCTGTAAAAAGAAAACAAAGAGAAAGGAGATGCAGGGTTGAAGGGATAGTTTATAATGATAAAGTCCCTGAGTAGTCAAGAGCGTTGGACAAAAAAAAATGGGGGGATTTTCTGAGGTAGGAGAACAGCCAGTTTAATCAGTGTATCAGAAGAGATGGTGGGGCACTGAGACAGGTGAAGGCAGGATGATAGAACTGCATGTGGGGAGGTAAAATAGTTCTCTTCTGATTGCTCCTATTTTATCAATAAAGGCTCAAGAGGTAATCAGCTCACTGATTCAGAGAAGACACACTAGAAATGAGTAATAAAAAGATATGCAATAATCACTTTGGGACAAGAAGAATTAGCTGCTGGGGGATGGATATAGCACAATTCTGGTAACCCCGAGGCCTCCTTGATGGGAGTCATCATTGATTCATGTCCATCTAACTGGGTGTTGTCCTGCACCTTGTTGTCCATACCACTGCACCTTGGGAAGTATGGTAGAGACAGAGTTGCATTAGCCATGGTTGGGGCTGGGTCAAGAGATCATGACAGAACAAGAGGAAATAAGGAAGCTGTGAATATACAAGGAGTGATTCTAACAATGTACTATGGAACTGAAATTAAAGAGAGTAGGAAATGAATTTAAGAGAGGCCTGATAGAGCAAAAGTGTCTGGGGTAAGAGAAGGAAGGTATCATTGTCTTTGCATTATTGGTGGGAGGACCTATGAAAGGGAGCTGAAGAAATACAAGTCGGTGGTCAGAGGGGTATGCTGGAGACAGAAATTCTGAACATAGTGCATAGGCTTGAAAGTAGGGCTGGGCTGTGTGTGGGGTGAAATGGAGAATACCAGAGGGGAAGAGGAGAACTCAAGGAACTAAGAGGCTGCAGTCCATACTCAGCTTGATCTATTGCTCTGGAGCCTTAACCAATCTCCTCTGACTGAAACCTCTCTTTCACCATTTTGGACCTGACTATGAAGCCCACTCAGTATCTGGCTTTGGAAGACATCTCCAGAACATTTCAGTGGCATGACCACTTTGCACCTTTGTTGGAAGCTTTCCAAATCCTCAGCTAATTCCAGAATCATCTTCCAAGGGTATTCAAGAACTTCTGAATTATGTCCAAAGACCCCTTGTAATCTGTCACTGCTCTAATTAATGTTAAACCATCCTTCTGCATGAGCACCAGGCTATACAGAAGCCCCGAGAGGAGCTGCATTCCAGGTGATCTGCAGAGGAAGCCCATCTATTCTGGGCATTCTCCTCATCCTAGCAGTTTTCCAAAATTCTCCAGGATGTGGGACTCTAGACCTACTTCTTGATATGCTGAAGAAGGAGAAAATGAATTTTAATAATCCTTTAGTTTTCCATAAAGCTTCACTTTCAAGACTATCTTTTACAAAAGTAGGTAGAAAAAAGTCATCCTTGAAAGAAAGTTGATTTATGGGATTTCTTTGTCCTGCTGGCAACTCGACACCCACATTCTCCTAGTTCCATTAACTCTGAAGCTAAATCTTAGAGGTAAGAGATAAATAGAAATTAAGGAACAAATTAAAGTCTATTGGAGTATATTAGCAAATACTATCCCTGTTTTATCAATACTGAGCCATCTTGGCATATTGGAAAAAGAACTAATGTCAAAATACATGACTGTTAGCTAGATTCAGAGAGTGACTTTCTGTGTGACCTTGAGTAATTCACTTCATTTCTCCCAGGTGCAGGTTCCTCATCTGGAAAATGAGGGTGTTGGCCTAGCTGAACTCTAAGGGACCTTCCAGCTCCAGCAATCTAGACCCTTAAATAAGGCTCAAAGGCAAAGGCAATATCATGATCTATTGATAAGTCAGGTTTTAAAAATGTTTTCACTAATCTTGGCTTTTATGTTATTCAAGGTCATTGGACAAAGAATGCAGTACGCATAAAGATTGATATTTCAGTTGCCCCCCCAAAAGACATATACATGTATCTAATGGGTACTACTAATTCTGAAATAATATAGTCCAAATAATATAGTCCAATATAGTATCATAGACCTTCAAAAACATATGGTTAGGATTTTTCAGAGAAAGATTGAAAAACTGGCCTTTGTTTATACCTCCTCAGTAATCAACACTGATTTGTATAAAAAAGAAATCTGAGGGAAAAAAAAGTAAAATGTTTAGAGACATCTTCTTTTAAGTATTATTCTTAATATTATTCCCATATGGTGCCAAACTAGAAAGCAATGATTTATTGTTTTACTCTTTGCAAAACAATGAAATGAACTTCCCCCATGCATCTAATTTGTACACCAATTCCTTTTATTGCATTAACAGAATTGTCAATTAAGACATTTATCTGTGTATCTGTATACTGTAGCACATGGGAAGTAACTTTCCACTGAGCAAAATGATACGGAAGAAACTGAGGAATTGAGGTACCACATCTAAGCACCCTCTGACCTCTGCCAATAGGAACTGTGTATACTTAGGCAAGTCACTGTTAACTCTAGGCTTTGGTCTCCTTATGTGAGATCATAACAAAGAATTGACTAAAGTCCTTTCTCATAGTATTTTGTTGTAGCAGCCCTAGCAGACTAATACAAGTGCCTAAAGCCTAGGTGCATGCAATTGATATGTCATTTTAAAGATACCTATTGATCTGTGTTCTCTTATTGTCTACTAGAGCTTGTTCTGCATTTGAACATCAGGGAAAGGGAAATGATAAATTAAACTCAACTAGAAAGAGAATACAACCTGGAAGAAAAAAAAAAAAAAAGAGTCCACTCTTTACTTGACAAAGAACAACTGAGTTAAAAAAGGAAAAATAATTGGAAAATAATTGGAAGAGGGTGTGATCCCATATGAGTTCAGTCTTCCTGTTTAGGAGTTTTGAGATAAAAAATGGGATATGTGTTATTCAGGTTGAGGGGAAACATCTAGAACACATGTTTTAACAAAGTCATTTTAGAAACTCTAGGAAGAGGCAGCTGGGTGGCTCAGTCAGTTGAGTGTCTGCCTTTCGCTCAGGTCATGATCTCAGAGTCCTAGGATAGAGCCCTGGGTCTGGCTCCCTGCACAACTCGGAGTCTGATTCTCCCTCTGCCCCTCCCCCCATTTGTCCTCTCTCTCCCTCTCTCTCCCCCAAAAAATAAATAAATAATCTTTATTGTAAAAAAGGAAAGAAAGAGAGAGAGAGAGAGAGAGAAAGATAGATAGGTATAGGGATATCCAGAGCACCTTTCTCCCCCAATTCTTTTTATATCCATTGATCTATACCCATTGATCTCTGATGGTCCTATAATTAAAAATTTCTTTCTGAAATAAAACTGTATAATTATACTTATGTGAGATACTTAGAACAGTCAAATTCATAGAGATAGTAGATGATTTCTAGGAGCTGAGGAAAGGGTGGGGATGAGGAGTTACAGTTAATGGATACCCAAAGCAATCTACAGATTCAGTGCAATCCATAACAAAATCCCAAAAGCATCTTTCCAATAGAATAATTCTACAACTTGTATGGAACCACCAAAAACCCTGAATAGCCAAAGCAATTTTGAGAAATAAGAACACGCATGCACGCACACACGCATGGACGTACTGTAATCTCTGATTTCAAATTATATTACAAATCCATAGTAATTTAAATAGTACAGTATTGGCTCAAAAATAGACACATAGATCAATGGAATAGAACAGAAATTTCCAAATAAATGCATAAATATATAGTAAATTAATTTATGCCAAAGGATCCCAGACTATACATTAGGGAAAGAACAGTCTCTACAATAAATGTTGTTAGGAAAACTGGACAGCTACATGCAAAAGAATGAAACTTGACCACTGTCTTACACCATACACATAAAATAACCCAAAATGGATTAAAGATTTAAACATAAGACCTGCAAACATAAAACTTCTACAAGAAAACAGGTGGTAAGCTCCTTAATGTAGGTATTGGAGATGATTTTTTTTAAGTTGACACCAAAAGTAAAAGCAAGAAAAACAAAAATAAATAAATGGGAGACTACAACATAGTAAAAAGCTTCTGCTCAGTAAAGGAAACCATCGACAAAATGAAAAGGCAACCTACTAACCAGGAGAAAATATTTGTTAATCATATCTGATAAAATATATAAAGAACTCACACAACTCAGTAGCAAAAAAACAAACAACCCAATTTAAAAATAGGAAGAATGTCTGAATAGATTTTTTTCCAAAGACATATAGATGCCCAAAGGTGGTCAAAATTACTAATCACAGGGAAATGCAAATCAAAATCACAATGAGGTATCACCTTCTACCTGCCAGAATAGCTATTAAAAAGATAAGAAATAACAAGTGTTGGGGAGGATGTGGAGAAAAAGGAACCCTTGTGCACTGTTGGTAGGAACATATATTACTCCAGCCGCTATGGAAAACAGTATGGAATTCTGACAAAATATTAAAAATAAAACTACCATATGATTCAGCAATTCCCTTTTTGGGTGTTCATCTCAAGAATATGAAAATACTAACTCAAAAAGATGTACATATCCCCATGTTCACCGTAGCATTACTTACAATAGCCAAAATACAGAAACAACCTAAGTGACCACTGAGAAATGAATGGGTAAAGAAACTGTGAGATACACACACATGCATGCACACACATAAACACACGCAGGAATATTATTCAGCCATAAAAAAGAATGAAATCTTGCCATTTGTGACAACATGGATGGATCTAGAGGGCATTAAGCTAAGTGAAATAAGTCAGACAAAGACAAATACTATATGATCTCTATGGAGAATCTTAAAAAGAAAAAAAGCTAAGCTCACTGATACAAAGAACAGATTGGTCATTGTCAGAGGCAGGGAGTGAGGAAAGGGAGAAATGCATAAAGGGGGTATAAGTTTATTAAAGAGAAGAAGAAAAAAATTCCACAAACACCTGATTTGAGTGTGTTGTATATTCTCTGATACACTGACACATGAATTTTTATATTTTAATATGGTCCAAATACTACATTAATATTATGAAAGTATTATAAAAGTAATACTTGATCATTGTAAAAAGCAGAAAACAAAAAGACAAATAAAAGCAATACATTTAATCAATCATAAATTCTATGTCCAGAGAGGGCCTATATCAATATTTTTTAAATAAATGTTTTAATTATTGAAGCATAATATCTATTAAAAAAGGGAAAATAAATAATTATATCCATAATTAAAAGACAGAATTTTCTTAACACATCCATGATCGAGAGAGAAAAAAAGTAGTTGACAGGGTTGGGGAATGGGAGAAATAGGAAGAGACTGGTAAGGGATAAAGTTTCAGCCATAAGATAATTAAGGTCTGGAGATCTAATGTAAAACATGATGTCCATAATTGATAACACTATATTGCATAAATGAAGTTTGTTAAGAGAGTAGAACTTAAATGTTCTCACCTAGATAAATAAATAAAGAAATAAATAAATGGTGGACTGGTAGGATTGTGGGATATTTAAAGTGTGCATCCTGGTGATTGGTGTATGTATGCATTGAAAAAGGATATGAAAATTAACTAGATAGGAGCAATTCTTTCACAATGTATGTGTATCAGGTCACTGCAATGTACACTTTGCACGTCTCACAGATATGTCAATAAAAAAAGGCTTAAGACAATAAGCTTCATGTTATTTGTATTTTACCACAATAAAAAATACATAATTTCTTCCTGCCTTTCCCCTTGTTTTCTTGGGTGATATTTAAGTCTTATCAATCATTCACAGCCTACATGAGTGAATCACTATAACCTACATTAGGGCAGGGGAACCCAGAAAGGTTCTATTATATTTTCAGAGGAGATAGGGGAAAATGTAAGGGGAAAGCTGAGAAGGAGGAGAAAGAAAATCAAAGAATGCCACAGAGAAGGGGGAGAGGACACAGGGCTGGGATGCTCACGGCTGCATTTTACATGTGTTAGACGCTCTTCTAGGCTCTAGATAAACATCAGTGAATAAAACAGACATACATTCTTGCACCTGAGGAGCTTAGGTTCTACTAAGATGAGACTGACAAGTGTACTATGCTAGCTAGTATCCTGAAGGTGATAAGAGAAGAAAAAGAGAAAGATAAGGAAGATCAGGTAGATGGGTCCAGGTGATCAAGACAATCTTAAACCGAGCAGTCAGAGGAAACCCCCTTGAGAAGACAACATCTGAGGACAGCACTGAGTTTTCTTATATTAGGTAAATTGTTAAAATCAGGAGAACTATCTATGGGATGAGACTGGCTGTTTTGTGTCAGAGGCCAATTCTGGTATTCATTTAAAACAAAAGCAATATTGCCACTAATCACTTGTCATAAGGGAACAGGCAAGCTTTTCTAGAAACCGGTGTGAATACGTCAGGTGTCCTTCCTCAGAACCCACAGGCAGGAGTGAGGCACTGGACTTCGAGGTCTGGCCCTCAGGAGATAAAAAACTAAATTAGTCAAAGGAAAAAGAATGACCGGCCACACCACTGCCTGCTTTGTGAGAGCCATTGTTGTCAGAATTTAAAAAATAAAAACAAAAAAAGGAAAAGCAAAGACAAATAATTGGGTGTCTGGCTAGCCAGGAGTGTGACATGCTTCTCTTGGGCGGCGCTTTTCCCTCCAGACAGACACTACGTGCAATTCTGTCTCAGCAGACACCGCCACGTGAGCAGAGCTGGCTGTGAGCTGCTGGGCTCTGTGGCTCTCGGAGCCTCGGCAGACAAAGGGCAGAATTGGTTTCAAGGGCGGCAGCAGATGCAGGAGAGCTCTGGCTGCGGACACCAGTGCCCAGCACTGTCTGTAATCAGCCCCAGGTCTGGCAGTTGGAGGGGAAGGCACAGTACAGAGCAGGGGGGCCCAGCTGGGGCAGCCATCTGAGGGTGGCCACCCCTGCCCGGCAGCTCACAGATGTGGACAGGTCCTCTCTCCACCCGTCTGTGCCCGTTCTGGGCTCCACATTACTGGCCACTAACAAACAAGAAATCAATACCCACATCAGCTTCATGAATTTGGAGTTCTGGAAAGCAATTTAGTTCTAGGAAATCTGAATGGTTTTGTGCCCGGGAATGCCAGTAACAGAGTCACCACACAAAAAGACTGAGAGTGCAAGGAGCAGCTCCTGGAGGAGTCAAGTCCGGAGGAATCAGAGTGCCCACTGAGGCAAATGTCAGCTTTGTGCCAGCGTGGAAATGTGAGCCACAGGCCTGCCCAGCGTTAGTAACCTGAGGAGGCTGTCCTGAGACAGTGACCTAGAGTGGGAGGTGAGTTAGAACCCTGCTCTGAAGTCTAAGCACTCAATAGTGAATCCAGAGGAGAGGGGAGGAGGGAGCAGAACAGAAGGAGGAGAAGGAGCAGGAGAGGGAGGGGCAGCAGAGGGAGTTTTGTATTTCCAGACTTGGGGGGGGGGGTCAGAAACGGCACTCCCAAAATTGTCAATAATGGTTAATTTGGCGGGGGGGGGGGATTAGATGGACTGAAGGAACTGTTTTCATTTGCTATTTTGGACAATTCAAAAAGTAGCAGGAATATGGGTAATTTCTGTTCAGTGTTTTTCAAAGAAAGCAATACATACATATATACATACACATACATACACATACATACAAACACTCACATACACATTCCTGTATCTTCCTAATCATTCAGTGGTATGTTAGTTACGTTTCTAAGTTTTAGGCCTATACTTGTAGCTCAAAGTTTGGTTTCCATTTTTAAATCAAGCTTAATTCCTCTCTCCAAATAAACACCAAACTAGGCATTTCACTGGAAGAGTTAGATTGGAATAGTGACAGAGTCAGAGGAGGCAGCCAGGAACCCATGAAGGCAGGGAGTAAGAGAAGCCATCTGGGAAGACAGGCAGGGAAAGTGAAGAGAAAGAGGCAGAGGGCTGGGAAAACCCAAGACCAATGCTGTTACTATCTCTTCCACTCCTCTGAAGGCCAGTCATACCTGCTAAAGATCTGTAACGAAACCTGCAGGTAGAACATGATGGCCTATCTGGTTCCTAGAGACCCGTGTCTGTCACTTAAAATGACTTCATGTGAGGGACAGAAGGACAGCCTAATGGACACAGTTTCATCACTGTATCTCTGTGGAGCATCTAGTGTGTGCTTACTTCTGTACAAGACACTGCATGGAAGCAAAGATAATAAAGAAGGAAATTCCTGCCCTTACAGTTTATTTATAAAAAGGAGTACTCAAGTAATATTACTGATAATCATGTTAGGGACTTGAAATCAGCCCTAGTAGAAATGTTTACAACCACGGAAATTGGCAAATGCTACTAATCAGAGCTTGAGCTGTTTTGTTGACCATTGAGACATTAGAAAGTTAAGGAGAAAGTGTTAATGATACAGTTAAACTTAAAAGTATGGCATATCTGTAGCCATCGTATTGTGAACAGCAGAACGAAACTGAGGAAACCTTCTAAAAACTTCTTCCAGTATTTGAAAATAATTATACAATTAAGCACAAAAGTCACCCATCTTATTGACAAATGAAGTTCCAACACACATCTCAGCGGATTCCCTATCGTCCAACTTAACTGTTACTGTAGAATGGGAGTGGCCAACAACAGCCTCCAGGCCAAATCCAGATTGTGTCAGGATTGTATGTATACAGCTTGAGAGCTAAGAACGGTTGTTGCTGTTTTTTTCTGAAAATTAAGTTTAAAAAAAAAAAAAGAATATTTCATAACACACAGAACGATTGGAAATTTGAATTTCAGTATCCACACAGAAGGTTTTATTGGAGCACCACCACGTCCGTTCATTGTGTATTGTCTAGGCTGCTTTCATGTTCCAGTGCTGGAGTTCAGTAGTTGTGACAGAGAATGTGTGCCCTGAAAAGCCTAAAAGATTTATCGTCTGGCCCTTCACAGAAAAAGTTTGCCAACCACTGCTATAAAATGAAAATATCAATAAATATTCATGTCAGAACTACATTTAGAGAGACAGTTGTTAAACATTTACCAGGATACCACTGGGCCAAATAGTCTAATCTAAAGATGGTAAGACAGGTCTTCAGGGGAGCAGGGAGGAGAGAAGCATGCGTGTGGACTGCAGGAATATGGGCTTCTGCATCTATGTGGAACCAGCTGATGGCTTCATCTTTTCTCCCTCCCCTGTACAGCCCCATTTACGTCATTCCCCAAGCAGCATACGAAATCTGCAAGGCTTGGAACCGAAGGGTTCACTCATTTGCTCAGCATCAGGGATAAAGAGGACCCAAACACAGGCACTAAGCTCTTTTACCATAACTGGTAGCACATTTGGATGGAAAGATTTGCTCCCATTTTAGTTCCATATTCCAAACAAAGGTGCTTTTTAGCTAGCAGGGGGCTTAACATCCTGTTTCCCAATGTAACGATTTTCATAACTTATGCTTCTATTGTTCTTGGATTAATACTGACCACATTTGACCAGGCAAATGGGTAACCAATTAGCTTGAATTCTTTACAGTCAGGATTTGCTGTGTGTCTTGATACGCCTTTCTTAATCTTCCCTTTGAAACATGTTTTCTCATTTAGGCCAGAAGTAAATAGCACAAGTAACAGGGTGGTTTTCTCCCCCTTCCTCTTTTCTCTCTCCTTGAAAAATAATGCTGAAGGAATTGTTTTGCAGTTGAAAATTAATGTAACCTATTATGTCCAGGAAATTTCTTCAATATATTACTTGCCAAGCCCCTCGGCCGTTGTGAAGAAAATAATTTTAATTTATCTCATTTTTCACCGCTGAGTCAATGATTGTTTAACCTAAAATGCCATTGTGACTAAGTGCTCAAACCCCATGGTCCTTGGCTATTTTGCGGGGACTCAGCTATTACATCCATGAGCCGGGCCTTAGAAGCACCAAAATTGTCATATTAAAAGGGCCGCTGTCAACTTGCTTTTGTTTTTATTGTTTTTAATTTCTGCTTTTCCATTTTCTCTGCTATTTATAATGTTCTCTTTAAAAGTTCAAAAATAACATCTCTCTCCTTAGCCTCTTGGTTATTTTCTATTAGTGAACCTTTCTTTTCCAGGTTCCAGTGCCTTTCCTAGGGCACAGAGCAATGTCATCAGCTTGGGTTAATTTGGATGCTGTGACTATGATTCCCCTTGTGATTCCTATGCAGTTTTACCCACTAAAATCAGACTAGCATCCCAAGGGAATACAGAACTATGGTGATCACAAAGAAAAGTCCTTGGAATCATCATAAATTTTGCCAGAAGGTTCCACATCAAAAAAAGTCCATTGAAGTTTTCAAATCCTCTTAAGGTGAAACTACCACCTACTTACTTTTACCATGTTTACCTTTCTAGAGAAAAGCAAATTTGCTATCACTTTACATATTCTATTAGAGACCTTTTCTTTGTGCTTGCCTACCCATGTTGTAGCAACAGGGTTATGTCTCAATCTAGGTTCCCCAGAGAGCAGAGGCTGAGATGAAGGCTTGTGTGTAATTATGCTATTTGAGTTATCAGACTCAGGAAAAAATAATAAGTAAAGGATCAGGAACAATAGAAGACAGATATGAAAATAAAGAGCCAAATACAAGGATGCATTACCAGCTGGTCACTGATGTAGATAATGGCTTGCTCAGTCCTGTGAATGTGTATTTCAGGACCATCTCTGTGGGGTCAGAGAGGAGGAATTTTCTAACAGTTCTGGACCTATACTGGTCATAGTTTATCCTGTGGGTTGTTACCCTAACTTCCCTGCACTTCTGGCATATGCATGCCTAGACTCCAAGCTGAGTGTGTTTCTGTGGCTTCCCACATCTCGTCAACAAAGACATTCTGGGGCCTGAAATCAGGTGGTCAGGCTGTACCTGCAGGAAGCTTCTTGAAGATGGCAGAACTAGTCCCCACAATAGTGGCCAGAAAAAGACACAGATGGGCCAGAGAGATTCTGAAATGGTGAATAAGAGGTATCTAAGTACTTAAAGTTAGGGAAGGTATCTTTGTCCATATTTTACAGGAAAACAAAAACAAAAACAAAAAACAGGGTTCCAGAGGACTGAAGCTGTTTTTGTGCAGGGATAATAACTGAGAGCTTCCTGGCTCCAGTCAGCTCATGTTCTTTTAGGCCACAATGTATATGTCAGCATCTGTGCTTGCTGGTGGCAGGTCGCAAGCTTTTCCTTGCAGTCTACATAACATTTCTGAACCTAAAGGAAGATCTCCCTGTGTCATTCTGAAAGTCAAGAGGACGTCTGACTCTAAGTCACCCAAAGACTACATGTACTAGCCACAGCCTATACAGAAATACATTGATGTCTTTACTAGCCAAGATTCTTCCTAAGCAATAGGAGGGGAGGAAGTTCTCATATTTTGGAAAAGGTCATTTACTTATTCAAGCCACTGGGGGGACTACTGATAAATTGATACTTGATTTCTGTGCAATGTTTCTTCGTGGCTCAAGTCTGCTTCTAAGGCTTGAAGAGACCTATTTTATTTACGGGAAGTGGGTATTCAATCAGCCAATATTTAGTTAAGCACACACTGTACTCAAGGTATTAAGATAGGTGCTCTGGAAAATAACATGGTACTAAACCGTAATCTTTCCCTCGGAGGGCTTTTAATCTAATGAAATAACAAGGAACATAAAGCATGACTGCTGTTGACTGTAGAAAGCATTCTAGTTAGAGGTAGTAAGTGCTATGGGAACTTGAATAGAGTAATTGGCTCTGACTTGAGTACATAAGAAAGCTTAAGAAGAATGTGGCACATACATTTGGCCATGAAGGATGAATGGTACTTCAAGGGTAAGGGGGCTGTGAGGGATTGATATCACCACACACGAGGATCTCTGTAATTGCATAAATGTAAGTAGACAAATTAGAGCATGGGGTGGGTTCAGGGGTAAAGACAAGACTGATACAGGGGTGGAGAAATAGCAAAATATGAGCAAGATGGAAATGTTTTTCTGGGGCTGGCCCAAGAAAAGCTTGAATGAGTGTTTTTTAAAACTTCTGGGGAGAGGTTGTTTGGTTTTTTTAAACCAACATTGGGATTTTATACCAATAAAAATGGGGGGGGGCAGGAAAATTTTTCATGGCATTTTGGAGTTAGGGGGAGGGAAGTTAAGGATATTACCTAGATCCTTTTTGTCTGATGACTTCTGATCAGAACAAGTGGCTAGAGGGAATATATACCTGGAATGCTCCTAACTATCTCCCCACCACATGGGAACATTCTACTCAGGCTCACTGTCCCTAAGCCAGCTCAGGTGCTCCAGTTCCAAGACTTCTGGCAGGGATGTCCCCGTGAATCTCTCCTATGCAGTTAAGAATTTAAGGAACAGCGCTTCTTTTTTAGTAACTTATGGAAAGAACCAAATTCAAATGTAGATTTCCAGGACTACTAGAGGTCTTTCCAGTCCACCGAAATGAACTTTTGACCTTCTTCACCTCTGCCAGCTGCTGGGATCCTAACGTTGAGCAACTGGGAAGCAAGTTGACCTTTCTTTGTAGGGAGAGCTCTCCTTAAAAACCCCAGAAAAAAAGTTTAGCAAAATTTTATCTAACTAATGAACAAATACCTCAGTCTTAACTTCATGAAAATTCTTCAACCAGTACCAGTTTGCTATCCAGAGAAATCAATCCAATTTCTCCGCATGTCACTAAGCTAGAGTTCAACTCCCTCCATATTATTGCCACTGCCATATTTCTCTGTGTCTTTCAGCTTTTCTCTTCCTGTCACTTTCTCCATGCCCATCTCTTGAAATCTCCTTGCTTTGTAAGCAAACATTCCTCCATTCTCAGCCTCATCACAAAATGTTGTTTCCTCTTATACTCTCTGGAATTACAATGGGATTGTCACAATCCCAAATGTTCCTGGAGGTTCTGATTCATTGGTCTAGGATTTGGAAAATGCATCTCTGGATTGGTCAAATCCCAAACACAGGCCGTTCATTTTCTCTTGCATTATAATCTCTGCAAGGGTCCCATTGTCCTGTCCTGGCCATTCTTCTATTCTTATATTAAAAAAAAAAATCCTCTTTTGAGACTCCATTTATATGACTATACAACCTTTTTGGTGTTCTCTGTAGAAGGCTGAGGTATTTATTCACATTTGGTGAAGACTTGGCAACCTAGTTCCAGTCTTCTTCAGTACCCTATCTTTTGTTATGGTGAATGACTAAAACACACTTGCGGTAGATCTGATGGAGGCCTGTGACTTTATAGCTCTTTTTATGTCATAAACTCTAGGGTCCCTCACCTCAGATACATGTCTTCCTAGTCTCTCCAAGATAATCAAGTGTGGGCCATGGACTCTGAACAGTACTGAGAATATTAGTGAGTATCAGAGACTCAGGAAGAAGTTGATCAAAAGGATTAATGATACATGTGGTTTTTAAGACCACAAACAATATGATAAAGTAATAAAGACTCTCCCCACCCTGAAAGTGGCTATTAGACAAAACCAAAAACTCCAGGTGAAAGAAGAGCAAGAAGGAAAGCACAACCTTGAAGAATCACTAGAGTTAATTAGTACAAGGACCTTGTTCCTGTAGCCTTGGGCTGGATGTACCTGCCAATATGAGAGGGAAGACTGACAGGGCACTTCAGAAATACACTCCCACAGGTACACCTGGAACTTTGTGTTGGCCTGCATGGCCCTGCCCCTGAGGTCTTACAGCTCTACACCCCAGGTCCTCGGCACAAACCCCCAGCTTTCCCTTTCATCACTTGCTCTCACTTTAACACTGCTTCACCTGAATGAACCCAACAGTCTCTTACTCCTCCTATTTCCTCCTATACTCATGGCTTCATTTTTTATTTCCTTGCCTGCTGAGCCCAGAAGAAATGAGGAGTAACTTTAACCAATTCGTTGCCAGCCCTTCAATTCCTTTTCCTTCTGCAAAACCCAAACCTTGGGTCAGTTCAACCACCGGCCTACACAGGCACTATTGGAGAGCTGCTGGAGAAATTCTATTATTGTACAAAAATTATAACACTATAACAATGGTCATTTGGGAGGGGTGGGAGAAGACAATAAGCAAGTTAACTATAGGTTACATAAAGCATTTCCTATCTCAAGAATCCAAGCTTGTCTCTCTGGGAATAAATATAGTGAAATCTAGAAGGCAAGAGGCAGGACCTGGAGAGTGGGAGGGAAGAGTTAAGAATCAACAATCAACTACTTTGAGTCATAAAATCAGAAAGGCATTGAACATTTAGAAGGAGAACTGGCCCCATAAAGAAAACAATGCCTCTTAGTAAGCATATTATCTGCAACAAAGCAAAACAAATTTTCAAGCATCTTATTGAAACTGCTGGGGAGGGAAATCATGAAAAGTTTCTATTAAGTAAGGGATAGAGAATGGAAATTAATAACACAGTGCCCGTTATTACTAATTTAAGATGTATAGAATGCCACTGATATGACCTTTATTTATGGCAATGTTGTTTTTACTTTGTTTGAAGCAGTATAGCTTAGTTGGGAAGCAGAAGAGCATGGTGGCTGAAAGCCTGGGCTTCACAGCTACACAGCCTGGGTTGCATACTCAGCTCTGCAGTTCATTAACTAAACCCTGGGACCTTCCTTAATCTCCCTAGACCTCAGTTTTCTCATTTAAGACTAGAACCTGTAGGAGGCGCCTGGCTAGCTCAGTCGGTTAAATGTCTGCCTTCAGCTTAGGTCATGATCTGGGGATCTTGGGATGGAGCCCCAAGTCAGGCTCCCTGCTCAGCAGGGAGTCTTCTTTTTCCTCTTCCTCTGCCCTCTGTGTCTTGCTCCCTCTCTCTCTTAAGTAAATAAATAAAATCTAAAAAAAAAAAAAAAGTCTAAGAACCTCTATTATGATTTCTCGGTATTTGTATTGAGTCTACTATGTGTCTTGTAAGTTGTAAGGACTTTAAAATTTCTAACATATCTAATTCGCATAGCAGCCCTATTAATTCTATTATTACAACAGCTCTACTATTTCACAGATGAGCTGAGGCACAAGAGATCAAATAACTTGCACAAGGTCACACAGCTACAGAATGGCAGTGTCACACTTATGTTTCAAATCCAGGTAGTAAGACTCCACTGCTCTTACCTGCTCTGCCTCCTGTAGGGGTCCACCTCCCTGCTCGAAGGGCTATTGGAGAGGAAGGTATTAAATGAATTCACTACTCATCTCCTGTTATCCAACGATCACTGTACCTCTCCCTTATCTTCTTAACACCTTCAGGACAGGCAGTGACTCTGAGTAGAACTATCCTGTAATGCTCACCTGAAAAGTTTATTGGGAAAATGAATGGGTGCAGGGAGGCAGGTGTGGTGGAAGGTGTGGTATTAATTCATATGTGATAAATCATAAATGTAGTTTTAATTGAGAATAAAGAGCAAGTGGAGACAAAAAGGACTTAAAAACCAAGAAGCTGAGGGAGTAATTAATGGAGAAAGGTCCCAAAGGAAGCTGAAAATGTTGATTTAAGAATATACAAAAAAGTAGGTTGGGCTCAGCCTGTGGAGGTCTGAGAGCACCGAGGATGTGAAAAAATATAGATAGGTTTGGAGAAGAATGGAAGGTAAATTGAATTATTTCACTCCTATTGACCTTTCATTACCCAGTAAATATTTGTTGAGCCAATGAATAACTTGTATGCTCCTGAAAGGAAAGACTATGCCTTTTAACTTCTCAAGTATCCTGAACATAGATTTGACACTTAATTAGTACCTTTGGATAAGGCTGCTGCTGGTTCTATAAATTGTCTCAGCCTAAACAATTAATTCAGTTGATTCCTTTAAAAACCATACTGACCCACAATCTTTAAACAAAAAACGATAGAGCCAGAAGGATCCTTAGAGACCCTGTAATAAGGTAGGCACAAATAAGTGATTGTGTCTGCAGACTGCTTTGTTTGTTCTGTAGTCTCTTGTGTTATAAGGTTTTGAAATAGTTTCCACATGTAAAAAAATGAGAGCTTTCCTATGAAAATCTGTACCTCCTGCCTCTGTTGAGAAATTATATATATTCCACCTAGCCACCCCCCTGCCCTGGTAAGACTGGCTTACATTCTTGAATGGCAGCAATGACCTGAAGCTAAGGGAGAACTACCCTTCTATACAGAGTGATTTCCAGTTTCCTGAATCTCTTCTAAATCCTACACTGTTTTTTTTTATCACTTTCCTCCTTTTTTCCCAAATCTTATAGGCATTTGAGTTTGTGGCATTCACAAGGAAACTGAGGCACAAGCAAGTGACGAAATATACCTCAAACTTGGGCTTTCCTATTCATTATTTTTTTAAAGATTTATTTACTTATTTGACAGGAAGAGACACAGTGAGAGAGGGAATGCAAGCAGGAGGAGAAGGAGAAGGAGAAACAGGCTTCTGGCAGAGCAGGGAGCCATATGTGGGACTCGATCCCAGGACCCTGGGATCATGACCCAAGCCAAAGGCAGCTGCTTAATGACTGAGCCACCCAGGCACTCCCTATTCATTACTGACACTCTCTCATAGTTGATCCATTCCCTGATTTCTTTGGGGGATAATATTACAGTGTGGTGATTCCATTAGTCCTGACTGACATGCACAAGCCAGGGACTGTAAAAGAATCATAATCTAAAAGGAAATCTTTGATTATACAATGCATTAGTCAGATCCACACTTAGATTACCATGATCAGTTCTGGTCATCACATTATAAAATAAAATATTGAAACACTTGACAATGCAAAGAGAAAGAGATGAGTTTGATCTTCTGCTGTGATTATATTGTATTAATGACTTCCTATCATATTACTGTTTTTTGGACCCTATTAGAAAAAATAAAATGACCTAATATAATGGGAAGGGAGCTAAGAGAGGAGCCATGTCACTTTCCTAAATATTTTGAAAGCTAATAAAATGCTCTCCCCCCCCACCTTAAAGTAGGTACTGCTTTCCTAATCAGGGTGAAATGATTTATTAATCAATAAGATTGTAAGTTAGGGAATTATTTATTCAATAGACCAGACAAAATTATATCACTCAAAAATTAAGCTGAAGGCAAAAAAAAAAAAAAAAAAAGTAATAAAGGAGCCAGTATACTCTTCCAATTGAACATTGTGCCCAGGATATAATTTCAGATAATAACATAGTGTAGGGAATAACATAGTTACCAAAGACACTAATTCTCTTCACAAAGAAGGAAATTTCGAAGTATGACAAGGACTCTTGGTATCACCCAAAATTTGCTGCTTTTCCCAGCTCACTAACTGCCGATTGGGATGGTGAATTTAAAATGAGATTCAGATTTTTTAAATCTTAGGTCTTTTGGCACAAAATGACAAAATGAAAAGGTTTAAGCACTGGCCATTGGGCAGATCTAGTATGATTTTGCCCTCTATTCTATTCTAAAAACCATATTTAAGTTTAGGCATTTGCAGATGCCAATTACAGATACTATTAACCCTCTTAAAGAAAGATGAACATTAATTCACTTACTTATGTGTCTCAGTCCTGTGCTATCCTCTCCTTAGATGTAAGGATGTTGATAATATCTAGTCTTTAGATTAGGTGTCAGGTTCAATGTTTCTATTTTATATTTAAAAACATACAAAAAACATATGAAAGTTGCATAAATACTTTTTCTATGTAAATTATATATAATGAAACTTAGGGACTTCCAGTGTCTTCTCAGAGATATAAAGAATGGGAAAGAACATCACTGACACACAGAAAAAGAAAAGGTGAACCACAAATGACTGACTTTTCCTAAACATACCAGAAAATGGGAATACAGTTCACAGGTCAAACAACTAACCAAAATTATGAAGAGAGACAGGAATTTTTAAGGAGAAATAGGACCCATCCTCAGTGGGAAAAAACTGAGAGCTCTTTTTCTAAGATCAGAAACAAGACAGGGATATCCACTCACTACTGTTTTTGACATAGTACTGCAAGTCCCAGCCACAGCAATCAGAAAACAAAAAGAAACAAAAGTATCCAAATGGGCAAGGAAGAAATCAAAACTTCACTCTTTGCAGATGACATGATATTCTCTGTAGAAAACCTGAAAGATTCCACCAAAAAATTACTAGAACTGATAACATGAATACAGTAGTCTCTGGATGCAAAAACAACATACAGAAATGGGTTGCATTTCCATACACTCGTAACGAAGCAGCAGGAAGAGAAGTCAAGGAATCAATCCCATTTACAATTGTACTCACAACTATAAGACACCCAAGAATAAACTTAACCAAAGAGGTAAAAGACCTGTACTTTGAAAACTATAAACCATTTATGAAATAAGTTGAAGATGTCACAAAAAAAATGGAAAAACCTTCCATGCTCATGGATTGGAAGAACAAAAATATTGTTAAAATGTGTATACTACCCAAAGCAATCTACACATTTAATGCAATCCTTATCATTTTTCACAGAGCTAGAACAAACAATCCTAGAATTTGCATGGAACCATAAAAGACTCTGAACAGTCAAAGCAATTCTGAAAAAGTAAAACAAAATGAAAGACATCACGATTCTGGCTTTCAAGTTATATTACAATGCTGTAATCATCAAGGCAATACAGTACTGGCACAAAAACAGACACACAGATCAATGGAAGAGAATAGAAAATCCAGAAATGGACCCACAACTCTATGGTCATCTAATCTCTGACAAAGCAGGAAAGAATATTCAATGGAAAAAAAAGACAGTTTTTTCAACAAATGGTGCTGGAAAAACTGGACAGCCACATGCAGAAGAATGAAAATGGACTACTTTATTACACCACACACAAAAAAAGACTCAACATGGATGAAAGACCTAAATGTGAGACAGGAAACCATCAAAATCCTAGAGGCGAACACAGGCAGAAACCTCTCTGACCTCAGCCAATGCATCTTCTTAATAGACACATTGCTGGAGGCAAGGGAAACAAATGCAAAAATGAACTATTGGGACTTCATCAAGATAAAATGTTTTTGCACAGCAAAAGAAATAATCAATAAAACTAAAAGGCAACCTTTGAACTGGAGAAGATATTTATATCTGATAAAAGTTTAGTATCTAAAATCTGTAAAGAACTTATCAAACTCAACACTCAAAACCCAAATAATCCAGTTAAGAAATGCACAGAAGACACAAATAGACATTGTTCCAAAGAAGACATGCAGATGGCTAACAGGCACATGAAAAGATGCTCAGCATAACCCATCATCAGGGAAATAAAAATCAAACCTACAATGAGATACTGGTAGTACCTCACACCTGCCAGAATGGCTAAAATAACAACATGGGAAATGACAGATGTTGGCAAAGATGCAGAGAAAGGGGAACCCTCTTACACTGTTGGTGGGAATGCAAACTGGGAATAGCTGCTCTGAAAAACAGTATGGAGGTTCCTCAAAAAGCTAAAAAATTGACCTCACCCTATAACCAGCAATTGCACTACTATTTACCCCAAAGACAAAAGTAGTGATCCGAAGGGGCACCTGTACCCCAATGTTTACAGCAGCATTATCGACAACAGCCAAATTATGGAAAGAGCCCAAATGTCCATTGACTGAGGAATGGATAAAAAAAAAGAAGTGGTATATATTATACCATTATTATCCAGCCATAAAAAAGAGTGAAATCTTGCCATTTGTAAGGACATGGACGGAACTAGAGTGTATTATGCTAAGTGAAATAAGTCCGTCAGACAAAGACAAATACCTATGATGTCACTTATACATGGAATTTAAGAAACAGAAAGAGAACATGGGGGGAAAAAGAGGCAAACCATAAAACAGACTCTTTAAATATAGAGAACAAACTGAGGGTTGTTGGAGGTGAGGTGGTTATAAGAGGATGAGCTAAATGGGTGATGAGTATGAAGGAGGGCACTTGTGATGATGAGCACTGGGACTTATATGTAAGTGATGAATCACTAAATTCTATTCCTGAAACTAATATTATACTGAATGTTAACTAACTAGAATTTAAATAAAAACTTGAAACAAACAAACAAAAGAAACAGGACCCAAACATTTGCTTACCTAGAATGTAAACCACCAAATGCCATATAAACTGTTAAAAAGATTCAACTAGAAATTTTAAGATTGCTAAAGGCTGAGTGTGGGTTAGCTACGTGTGTAAAATTCCTGATGGGTAAACACAGAGGAAGGTCTGTTTGCCCTCTGCTCTAGGCTTTTCTTGCAGGAATCCTACCTTCCTTTCATAGGTAGGATATGAAGAATCCAGAGATTCGTCATAATCCCTTATGTTGCTGGATGGGAGAATGTCAAACACCACCTACACCCAACTACCCATGAGACATTTGATTGCCCAAATGTCTCTGTAGAGGAAGAATCATAAAAAGTGTAGCCTAAAATGGGCACTGGTAGAAACACAGACTGTAGAGATACAAAAGGCAGCTACCTGAATTATGGGGGAAAAGGTTTAATCTGAAGGCAAGTGGTGGGCAACAAAAACGGGAGCCTGAGAGAAACCTACTGTCGTAGGGAAAGAAGAAAAGGGATAAGAAAAAATCTATTTTGGGTAGAAGCAGAAATACTTGTTTGGCAGAGCATTAGAATAGATGTGTAATGGAAAAACAGACAAAAACAAACACACAAAAACTATTAACTTAGAATTCTCTACCTAGTGTAACAATACTTTGGAAGGAAAGGAAAAATCAAGATTTCTCAAAAACATAGGGAATTTATTGCCAAAAAAATTATTCTACGAGAAATGTTAAATTAAGTTATAAAGGCAGGTCAGAAATTGGATCTGTATGAAGAGATGAAAAGCATCAGAAATGGAACAAACACAAATTAGTTTTATTCCTATTTATACTCTAAAAGGTAATGGATAGTGTAAAGTAAAAAAAAAAAGTTTGTTGTATATTTATAGCACATATACAAGTAAAACTGTTGATAATAATAACATGAGGAATAGGGCTGAAAGAAAAATTAGAAATAAACAGTTTTAAAGTCCTTACACTATGAGTGAACTAACTATATGATGATCTGAAAATAGATTCAGATTACTTTAAAGTTTATTTTGTAAGCCCGTGGGCAACCATTAAAACTTTTTTTCCTAAATAAAGTTTAAATAATAAGTAAATAGAAATAAGTAGGATAAAAAAAAAAAAACAAAAAGCTCCATTAACCCTAGGAAAAAGAAAAGAGAAAAAGGGAACAAATTCAAACACCTAGAAAGATGGTATCCTATAATCCAATGATAATGATAATCACTTTAAATATAAATGATCTTCAATACCAGTTAAAATACAGATATTATTAGATTAAATCATTTTTAAAAAAGCAAGATCTAATTATATGCTTTCTATAAGAAACCCACTTAAAGACATATATAGAGTAAAAGATAAAAGAAGGAAAAATATATACAATGCAAAACACTACTGAAATGAGAAGCATCATATTGATAAAGGGTCAGTTTTCCAAGAGCAAAAAAAAAAAAAACCCTAATGTGTAAAAATAAAATTATAGACCAAGAATATCCCTGTACATATGGAAATCCTCAAAAAGTATTAACAGACCAACTCTAAGAATATATGAAAAGATGATATATCATGATCAAATTCAGCTCACCCCAATCATGCAAGGTTGGTTTAACATTGGAAAATCCATCTATGTGCTTCAACATATTAACATACTAAAAGAGAAAAAAATATGCTGTCATCCCAGTTATTCAGAAAAGCATCTGACAATAAACAATTCTTGATACATACTCTCAGAAAATGAGAAATAAATGAATAATTCCTCTATTTGGCACAGCACTTCTATGAAAAACTGATATCTAAAATTATACTTAATGGTGATAGACTGTTTTTCTCCCACGATGAGGAAAAATGCAAGTATGTCTATCTTTTATGCACTTCTGTGTTGGAGTTTCTATATGGCCAAGACAAATAAAACACATGTAGACTGGAAAAGAAGTAAATCTATACTTACGAAATACATGATCATTTATGTCAAAAGTCCCCTTGAACTAAGGAAAAAAGCTACTAGGACTAATCTGTGAGGTTAGTACAGTGGCAGAATTGAAAGATAATATCTGGGTGCCTGGTGGCTCAGTCACTTGGGTGTCTGGCTTCCTTTCAGGTCATGATCCCAGGGTCCTAAGACTGAGCCCAGTGAAGGGCTTCCCGTTCAGCGGTGAGTCTTGTTTCTCCCTCTCCTGGTGCTCCTCCTCCCCTTGCTTGAGGTCTCTCAAACAAGCAATAAATAAAGCAAGGTCTCTCAAGCAAGCAAGCAATAAATAAAATCTTTTAAAAAATTTAAAAAGAAAGATAATATTCAAAGATTAATTATGATTCTATATAGTAGCAATGAATAGTCAGAAATTGAAATAAAATACAATACCACAGCATCAAAACATATATACTACTTAGGAATAAATCTAATAAATTAAATAAATTAATAAATTATTAAAATCTAATAAATTAAATAAATCTAATAAATTAAAATATATGAGATCTATACATTTTTTAATATTGTTGAAATTAAAAACTTTAATGGAATTATATATCCTATTTATGGGTCAGAAAACTCAATAGTATTAAGATACCAATTCTCTTCTAATTGATCTTTTGATTCAATGCAATCTCAATAAAACTTTCAGTGGGCTTTTCTGAAGAAATTGGGAACTGATTCTTAAAATTCTTATAGAAATACAAAAGACCTAGACCAGCCAAAAATATCTTTGAAAAGGAAGAATAATTGAAGATGAACTCTGTTTCACAACTTATCCAAAGCTCTAAGAATCAAGGAAGTATGGTATTGGTGCAATGATAGAAAAGTAGATCAATGGGACAGGAGAGTCCAGCAAGACACACACACACACACACACATTATTTTCAATAAAGGCACAAAGAAAATTCATAAAGAAGGAATGGTCTTTTTTTTAACAAATCAGTCTAGAACAGCTAGATATCTATATATATGCAAAGAAAAATGAACTTTGATTCATACTTCCAAACAGATATTAAACTTCTAAGATCATTGACATCAATGTGGAGCTTACAATTATACAATCTCTAGAAGAAATTTAGGACAAAATTTGTGATCACGAATAAGGCAAATATTTCTTTGATATAACACCTAAAGCAAGATCCATTTTTAAAAAAGATAAAATAGAATTTGTAAAAAAAAAAAAATCTCTTCAAAAATACTGGGAAGAAAATGAAAAGATAAGCTATAGACTGGAAGAAAATATTTGCAAACCTTATATATGAGAAATGATTTGTATCTTGAATACTTAAAGAAAACTAAAATCTATATATTTTCAAAGATTAAAACAGACATTTATGACATATGGGTGTCAAATGAACTCATGAAAAGATGTTCAACATCATTGAAAATTTAACTACAATATGATACCACTATATACATGTTACAATGGCTAAACTGGAAAAGACTGAACATACCAAATGTTGTAAGGACCTGGAGAAATTAGAATTCACATGCACCACTCCTGGGAATCTTAACTGGTACAATAACCTTGGAAGGCAGTTTGACAATTTCTTAAAAGGTTAATCATACATGTATTATATGGTCCAGTCATTCTATTCTTATGTTTTTATGAAAGAGAAATGATTACCATGACCACACAAAGACTTATACCAAGAGTTTTCAAAATAGCTTTTTTTTCAATTTTTATTTAAATTTTTCAGAGTTCTAAGATTCATCATTTATGCACCATATGCAGGGCTCCATGCAATACATTCCCTCCTTAATACCGACCACCAGGCTCACCCAACCCTCCACTCCTTGCCCCTCCAAAATAGCTTTTTTTGAAATAGCTTTAAATTGGAAACAACCCAAATATCCATTAATAGTTGAATGCAAAAATAAACTATAGTATGCCTATAAAATAGAATACTACTCAACAATAAAACAGGAGTGAGCTATTGATACATGCAACAAGACTGATTTTTTTCAAAGTGATTATGCAAAAGTAAATGATTTCAAACAAAAAGAGAACATACTGTGTGATTCAATTGATTGACTGTATGATTCAATTTGTATAAATTACATAAAATTCAATTTATTGAATAATAGAAAGAAGATCAGTGGTTTCCTGTGGATGAAGGTTGGGGGAAGGAAGGGTAGAAGGGACAGATTATAAAGAGTACTTGAGAAAAGTCTTGAGAGTGATGATATGCTTCTTGATCACGGTGATGGTTTCATGAGTGTACATGTACTTAAAAATATTAAATTCTATGCTATAAATATGTACAGTTTACATATATTATACCTCACTAATATATTTTTAAAACTCAGTAATCTCCTGCTACCTCTATGGATGTCCTAGAAAATGGGAGAAAATATGAAATATATATCTTTATGAATATAAATTTATAATGTATACATTACATATATATGAAAAATAAAGATGATGCACTCTCCTGTTGGTTCAGAGATATTTTTGAATATACTCAGTGAGTTGGAGAAGATGATTATAAAGTTGATAAAGGTGGTTGAAACAGGAGGATCATTTGAGATTTATTATTTTTTCTCTTTTCACCTGCTTCAGCCCTAGTGGACCATATAGGCCTTGCACTCACTGTCTTGAAAAAAATAGACTCAGATTCTTCCACATTGTAAAGGTCCTCTCAAATTGGATGACACTGGAGGCTCTACCAAATATAAGGACCACTTTGAACATGTCTGATAACAATATTATTTTAAAAGATTACTTTCCTCAGGAATGCTGATGAAAATATGGTCTAATAATTCTTACCAATATCACTGATCACCAATAATAATAAAGCTATTGAGGATGCTGCTGGTCATTTTAATTATGCTAGTAATGACAATAAGAGTTGTGACTTATTGGAAAGCCAGAGACTACTACTTTTTTTTTTTTTTAAGATTTTATTTATTTGACAGACAGAGATCACAAGTAGGCAGAGACGCAGGCGGTGGGCAGGGGGTGAGGAGCAGGCTCCCTGCTGAGCAGAAAGCCCAATGCAGGGATCGATCCCAGGACCCTGGGATCATGACCTAAGCTGAAGGCAGAGGCTTTATCCCACTGAGCCACCCAGGTGCCCTCAGAGACTACTTCTAAGCATTTCAAATATGCCATCTTATTTTTATCTTCACAACGTGCTTCATTTAAAGATGAAGAAACCATGGTACCAAGAGATTAACATTTTGTCAAGGTGCACCCAGAGAGTTGTTTGTATCCTTATGCCTGGTATATGGTAATTGTGTGTCAGTCAGGATATTGACAGGAAGGAGATAACATATCCAATGTATTTAATTAAGAAAAAACTATTAATAGCATTGTGGTCAATGGTAAAGAAATCAGCTAAGGATGGTAAAACTCATAGCATCTAGAAAATATGGGAAATTATTAGCCATCGTAAACCCTGACGAGGAATGTCTTTGCAAAGTACAGAAAAACCTTGGTGCCTTAAAAGAGGGAACAACTAGTAGGCATTATAATCCTAGACAGCAGCTACAGCCAGTAACACAATGAAGCAAGGAGGGAGTCCAGGAAGGGGTGCTGGGATAAATATCCAGGTTTTTGCTGTCCTCTTATACTGTGCTCTCCTTTGTGTTCTTCCCTTGTCAAACCCACCTAGTGGCCAGAGGGTCAGGCAGCTCAGGTGAGGAGATCTTCAGATACCACTGCCAGGCACAAAACAGAGAGGAAAAGAATGGATCTGGCAGTATCTTCTTCACTTGTAATAGGAAGCTTACCTCTTCAATAGCTTACCTCTGAATCTCAGAATCCTATGAGCCACCATTTTGTCACTATTGTGTCAATAAAATCATTCTCACATATGAAACCTAAGCTGTAATGTATACTTCCTAAATGACACATGAAATGGAGGAATTAATTGACTTCCATGAAAGCTGCTATAGCCACCATTTCATGTATGGTTTTAAGGCCAAGGATTGTAATGACTTCCATTCCATGTCCTTTTTATTCTCAGACAGCACTTCAGTTCCTTGATGTTATTTACCTGATAGAATACCCAAAACTTTCCATATGATCCAAGTCCTTTGTGTTCCTGTGGTTATGGTTCTGTTAGCATTTCCTCTTGCCACTTGTCATAGAAATTACAAGGTTTTCTGGTGAATATCCTGGGCTCTGGAAATAGCTCTTCTTGTCCAAGTTGTGTAGTAGTAAAATGGTGAAGAGGATCAGTCATGCTAATAAAATGAATTCATATCTGTCTATCCATTCCACAAGGTAAGAAGCCCAAGCATTGAGTAATGCATAGAATTGCTGAGTCACTATGTTGTACAGCTGAAACTAATATAGCATTGTATGTCAACTCTACTTCAATAAAAAACAAAGAAGCCCAAAATGTCCAAATGGTACTCTCAGATTCCAATTTAACAGAAACATGAAGATTTTCCATTTCCTGACAAAGAACTTTTTCCTTAGGCAAAAGACCCCCAAAGCCACTAGGTACATGAATTCACAGATAAAGGAGTCTCCTTTAGTTAATTAATAGGTGCAGTATGAGGGGAGCTACTTCCTCTTCACACCTCTAATCCCAGAGATGTATGATATGGCAATGCAGCAAAATCCTACATGTTGCAACTTCATTGAAGTCATGTATCCTTTGGACAGTACTTGAGTCTCACAGTGTTGTTTCCCAAATGAGGCAATAACTGAATCTTCAGAAGTTCATTTCATCATTCTATCAAGCCAGATAATTCTGGGAAATGGGGCATTGTGGTAAGACAAACAGATTTCATGGACATGAGTCTGTGGCCATTTTCTCTTCCTCATGAAATTAGTTCCTTGGTCTGACATGATGCTATGTGGATACTATAATGAAAAACAAGATATTCTGTAAGCCCAAAAATAGTACTGCTGACATAAGCATTGCAAACAGGAAAGACAAAGCCATATCCAGAACATGAATCTATTCTCACAATGAAAATGATTAGGAGAATCATTCTGCCAGAGGCTGGCTGGTCCTTTTGTGGGAATGATGCCATGTGAGGAACTCAGCACCAGTCACTATTATTGACTCATTAATAGTCACCAATGGTGGCATTCAAATCACCCATAGAAAAGAAAATACATATTTTGGGGTCTAAGAATGAACTCCATCCCTACTGCAATTAGTGCTCTGTACTTTGACCTACTGAATAAATGGAATGGTTATGGGAAAAACTGACTGACATGCTCAGGATGGATCCTTATATTCATGATTATCAAGAAATCCCTCTGTAATGGAAGCTCTCAGGAAGACATTTACATAGATGTTAAGTATCATTTTTTCTTCCTAGTTTGTTGGGTACATCCACTTATTTCTTCTCTGGACTTCCTGATCACTAATCTTTGAAGCTTGTTCTTCCTAATTCCCTGATAAGCTGATCAACTTCTCAGTCTCTGTCCATGAATGAGTGTGGATCTATACCTCTAATCATCCCTTTCATAAAAAGTGGAGAATCAGATGTATTGTTTGAAGAGCTGTCCAGGGGAAGAATTTTCCTCCATCGTTGTCTTTCAGAGCCACCCTTTGAGTGTACCTCTAACACAACAGCCACTCACCTGTTCTGGTGCCTTTATACAAGAAGATCCATCTGTTAACTAGGCTTGTGTTTTTTCCTTCTGTGTTAACTGGTTATAAAGGCCACTGGTGCAGTTGAAGAGGAGAAAGTAAAGCAGGCAGTGCTATTCTCTTCTGTTCTTCTTGGTAATAGCTCTGATCTTTTACCATAAAATGTACGTTGTTTCGTTACTATAAGAGTGGGAACTCCTAGGATACTGGAGAAGACATCTTAACATAAAAGGGGGCTTATCTGTGAAAGTCTTTATGAATGTGTCTTTATGAATGTTTCTTTATGCCTCATAAGGGAAATAAGAATTCCTTTGTTACTAAAATCCATATTAGCCTTTGAATTCATTATATTATTTCAAAGTTTTATAAAGGTTAGAAATAGACAGTGAACCTCAGAAACATAATAGAGATCACAGCCCTGAAAGTATCAATGCTCTATTTTCACTAATATATGAGAAGAGCTAGACATAGATATAGGTAATAGCACTGAGAGGACAGTGAGTCCAACGAGGTAAACTTTTCCCCAATCAGGAGTTTGGAAACACAATATTCTGAAAAATGACTTTGTACTTTTAGTGGATGCGTGGGCTAAGCAGACCTAATATTGATTGGATCTCCATTGTCATGGAGTTCCAATGATTCTTTAGAAATGCTCATGACTTCTACAGAGGCTCAACAAGGTCATTTTTATAACTGATATTTAAAATTATTTATGATCCTGAATAAAGCATTTTAATAAAAATTTGAACAAGGTTATTTGAATATAGATTTAAAGAGTTGAACATAGAATCAAACTTATTCTGTGCATTGCAAAAAGTGGTGAGATATAAGAGCACTTCATTGTATTGTTAGTGCATTTTCAAAAACCTTATTTAAATGTCCATATGAAAAATATCATGTCCAGAATACACTCCAACCTTCTTTACTGAGTGGAAATGTGGTGGTTAAAATTTCAATCATTATAAAAATTCATCAAAATCAAAAGCTTCTGCACAGCAAAGGAAACAGTCAAGAAAACAAAGCGGCAACTCACGGAATGGGAGAAGATATTTGCAAATGACAGTACAGACAAAAGGTTGATATCCAGGATCTATAAAGAACTCCTCAAACTCAACACACACAAAACAGATAAGCATATCAAAAAATGGGCAGAATTTATGAACAGACACTTCTCCAATGAAGACATACAAATGGCTATCAGACACATGAAAAATTGTTCATCATCACCAGCCATCAGGGAGATTCAAATTAAAACCACATTGAGATATCACCTTACACCAGTCAGAATGGCCAAAATTAGCAAGACAGGAAACAACATGTGTTGGAGGGGATGTGGAGAAAGGGGAACCCTCTTACACTGTTGGTGGGGATGCAAGTTGGTGCAGCCTCTTTGGAGAACAGTGTGGAGATTCCTCAAGAAATTAAAAATAGAGCTTCCCTATGACCCTGCCATTGCACTACTGGGTATTTACCCCAAAGATACAGATGTAGTGAAAAGAAGGGTCATCTGTACCCCAATGTTTATAGCAGCAATGGCCACAGTTGCCAAACTGAGGAAAGAACCAAGATGCTCTTCAACGGGCAAATGGATAAGGAAGATGTGGTCCATATACACTATGGAGTATTATGCCTCCATCAGAAAGGATGAATACCCAAATTTTGTAGCAACATGGACGGGACTGGAAGAGATTATGCTGAGTGAAATAAGTCAAGCAGAGAGAGTCAATTATCATATGGTTTCACTTATTTGTGGAGCATAACAAATAGCATGGAGGACAAGGGGAGATGGAGAGAAGGGAGTTGAGGGACATTGGAAGGGTAGGTGAACCATCAGAGACTATGGGCTCTGAAAAACAATCTGAGGGTTTTGAAGGGGCAGGGGATGGGAGGTTGGGGGAACCAGGTGGTGGGTATTGGAGAGGGCATGGATTGCATGGAGCACTGGGTGTGGTGCAAAACAATGAATACTGTTATGCTGTAAATAAATTTAAAAATTATAAAAATTATAATTTTAATAAAAACAAAAATATATTATTATATATAACATATTATATATAATATATATTATATTATTTATAATAATAAAAATAAAAATATAAATTTTATATATTATAATAATATATTATATTATTTATAATTATATTTTTATTAAATATATATTATATTTAATATATAATATAATATAATATATAATATAATATATAATATAATATATTATATAATAATATAGTTATAAATATAAAAATAAAAAATTATAATTATCATAAACATTATAAAAATCATATGACTCTTCATGAGCATAACACTACATTATAATACTGTAGAAAGTATTTATATTTTCACCTGCAGGAGAATTTTAGTAAGCTACATACCCATTTGGCTCAAATGTCTGAATTTCATTTCTGGCAATATTTCTATCATTGGTTATGAGCTACCAGAGACCCAGGACTATGTTGGTTCCAAACTTGCACTCTACTTTTCTGGAAATAGACATCCAGCAACTATGATCACAGTGATGTTGTACTCAGTGACTTCATTTCACGAGTGAGACTAAACTGCTCATGAGACCAAGTTCAGACCATATCATCTCATCTGCCTTTTTAGGTAAAAAGAACTCTTGATAGTAAGAAAGGCAATGCATGAGTATGTATGTATGTATGTACCATTCACCAACGAATTTGTCCAACAAGCATTTACCGAACATCTATTATTTTTGAGAAGAATTATAACATAGTATATTCACATTGGTGACTGTGGAATTTCATTTTGGAGGAAATTAGGAATAATAACATGGTGGAGACAGTGCTGCATGTCTTTCTGTAAGTAAACTTTTTATGGAAACAACAGAAATTATCCTAACTCTCTAGCACAACAACTCCGTATTTATAATTTGCTGCACATCAGTTAAGATTAACTACACTACATAGCATTGTCAGTAAGGGGGTCTATATTGCAATAGAGCTCAAGTTTCCCTCTAAGCTCTATTAACCCAATCACACACATCCAAGAAATACAATATATTGTATGTTTATAATCTGTTTTTATAAACATAAATTTATTCCTGTGTGGAAAGCTCCCCAGCATGTGAAATAAATTTCTAGTGCAATTTGGAGTTCAAAACTTTTCTTTATGAAAGTTGTATTTGCAATTTTTCTATCTTTCTTGACTAAGTTATATTGAAAAAAAAAAATGAACCATTTCTGGGTACCTCAATGTCATTGTCATGAATATTAGTTAGCCATGCTCTGAAAGAATAATGCTCCCAGTAATTACATGCTTCCCAAGGAAAAGCTCTGAATTACGGTTTTCCTGCCTCCATTTTCTTCTCCTATGTCATTAGTTCAATTTTTTTTTCTTTTCTTTTTTTTTTCTTTTTAATATTGTGAATCTCTATCTGGCCATTCTGCCTGTAGCCTGTACCTCTTAAAACACTTCAAATTTCTGGTGAAGAAGCAAAAGCATGCGTTTTGGCATTGAGCAGCATAACCGTTAAGAGTATGGCCTTGAGCAAGGCGCTCAAATTCTTGAAATTCACTTCCTCACTTTTTTTTTAAATTTCTTAACCTTTTTCACAATCAGTTTATTCATCTCTTAAAGAGAATTATAAAACAAAACTTTATATCATGGGACATTTTGGGGGATAAAATGAAATAACAGATATTAACACATCTTAACTATGCTTGTGACATGGTAAAAAGTAAACGGCAGCTGACATTGATATTATCATATTGAGACAACAGATTTCAACTCCTTGGCACGGAGTAAGTACTCAATAACTATTAGTTTTTTCTCTTTTTTCTCAAAAAAGACTAAAAACAATTTACCCGAGAATGAGTTCTCTTTTGTGTATGTGGAATAAAGTACATGAGCTTTGTAATTCTCTTTTCCTTATTTCTTTGGAGCCATCCTTACTTATTTCTGGGTTCAAAGTTGTGCTTCTATAGTTTAGATGTCTGGACATCTTCCTGTAAGGCAATGGTGCTACTACATTTTATACCTAAGGAAACCAAAGAGTATAATTATCTGCCTCACTTTCCACTGCAGGTTAAGATTTAGTTAATTGACTCCAGTTCATTTTGCCCAGGGCACCTCCTCTGAGACAGATACCATGGTCACTAGTATTAGCTGATAGGAACTGTGGTTCTGTAGAGAGAAAAGAGGGATGAGACTCTCCCAGTCATAGAATTCCCAGTGACCACGAAACAGCCACTGGCTGGTAATAACTTCCTCTCCCCTCTGACTTGGAATGGATTGCAGGCACTGACCTAGAGGGGAAAGGCTTCATCTCCCAACATCAGCCAATCTCATCTCATTGCAAGGGAAAGGCCCCTTGAGACGTGCTCCTATCCATCATGCGGACAGCTTTGGCCAAAGTGCCCACTACATCACTGGCTTTAATAAAAAGTTGCTGGAGGCTGCAGTAGTAGTGACAGATGTAAACTGCAGCATGGCCAGAGCCTACGAATTCTCCCAAGTTGGAAGTACACTTGAGGAGGAAGAGGAAGAAAAGGAAAGAGAAGACAAAAAGAGGAGTGAAAAATGGTAAGGTAACCACTTCTGAATATCCACTGAAAGTGAATTTAATAAATTGAACTAGATTCTAAAGGGGAAGGCTTTAAAAATCCTGAGAAGAGAAATGACAAAAGTATACAAAAGATACAATAAAGAAAGTAAATCAAGAAATCACGAAAACTTCCTATTAAATCCAAGAATGCCAGAATTAAGGGAGCAATTAGGTACCCTAAAATTTGAAAGCAATATAAATGCAGAAAAAAATTTTGAAAAAGTAGTAACTTTGAAATTTGACCAATTTGTAAATTTAAATATTTCTTAATGCATTTATAGAACTTCACTGTTGTGCAAGTAGTAGCTTTTGAATAAAGTTTTGTTGAGTTAATGACTTACCAATTAGTCAAATATCCATAAAAATGACAATCATTACTGTTTAAAGACTTGGCCAAGTCTCAAGAAGTCAGTTTAAAATGTTTCACACGTGAATATTTCTTCACATCTTCTAATTGATTTAATGTCACTATTTTCAGTAGCATAAATAACCCAGAAGTTTCGCATGAAGTATGTAACCTTGAAAACTACAAATTCCTCTTAAGACACAACATGCTTGTAGACTCAAATATCTATGATATATCCAAACTAAATACAAGTATGCATTGCATGTTATGATACATGGGTCAGATTGGAGTCCACAAGTGTGCAAAATCCTTTCTTTGCTGGCACGTCCTAGGATGGGAGTGGATCAGTATGGGAGTTACAGGAGACCTAGCAAACCTCAAGTCTTGGACTCTTGGACTCATGGAAGTCCTGTGTAGAATGTTCTAATAGTGAAGGACATCCCCACATATCTTATTACATGAAACTGTACATAGGCAGTAGAGCAATAATCATTACCTTTGGTTCTTTTTGCAGATATTTAGTATTTGCCATATGCTAGGCAAGAGGAATATAAATATGGAATTATTCACTGTTGGATCCTTGGCACTAGAATACTGCCTGGGCCACCATAGGTGCCTTATAAATATTTATTAAGTAAATGAATAAGACAATCCTTATCTTCAAAACTATAATATAATGTGGAATCTGATGTAATTATAGTTGTACAATGCAATAAAGATGCTAAAATGTGTATTTAAAAGTTTTCTCTAGCCTATATAAACTTTCTGCTAAAATTTTACCTCCAGATAGTCTGAACAATAACCTAAAACTTGTTAATTATCTCAGTCACTTCCGGCCTAATCAGTTTCTTTCAGATAAGGAATGTCAATGAGATAGTGGGCTTCTTTCTGCATCCTAGAACAAAGAATGGTGCCTATTATGTTTTAGATTCTTGATACATGTTACTTGAATGAATCAATGTGTCAGTGAATGAATCAGTAAATGAATACATAAAATTCAGCTTCTTTTGGAACTTTGCTCAGTTTTTATATAATTTTCTTTTTCTTTTCCAACTCTTCCCCTAGATGTCATCCAGGTATACAGGACAGGGATCCAAGCTTTTGTCACAACCTTTGGAGTCTGTGACCCAAAACTAAGGTCCATTTCAGTTAAGTGAGGGCCTCCTAATCTTATCTCACTACTTGTGTGCAATCTCAGCTCTATCTTAGCTGCAAAGTACTCTGACTCCCAGATTTAACTTCTATTCATATCCTAACCTAACTACCTTACTTACATTGTACCATGTATCCTTTTGTGTCAGTATCCTTCTGTGTCCTCTCTGAGATATGCAGGGAACTGTAGATCCCTTCTATATCACATGGGAGCCAAAAGAGTTTCAGGACATTAAATACTTCTTTCTCAGCCTAACCATATTCTGCTGCTAGTTTTTATTTGTTGGGATAGTTCTGTACTGGCAAGACCCCTTGCACCATGTTTTTCACCCTGAATTCCAAGTAAGGAATGGGGAAAAAACCCTCCCTCATTGCAACTTTTAATGATACAAGATAATTAACAAGAAAGAAAAATCATCCTTTAAAAGCCTGACTCATGAAAACCAATTCATGAAGAAATGAATTTGCCAAATACACCAAATGGAGAAACTGATTTTAACAAACTATTACATATATATTTTATCATCTTTAATGAAGCTTTGAATGGCACTTACTATTTCCTCAAATGTTGGGGCGCCTGGGTGGTTCAAGGGGTTAAGCCTCTGCCTTTGGCTTAGGTCATGGTCTCAGGTCCTGAGATCTCAGGTCCCTGGCATCGGGCTCTCTGCTCAGTGGGGAGCCTGCTTCCCCCTCTTCTCTGCCTGCCTCTCTACCACTTGTGATCTCTCTCTCTGTCAAATAAATAAATAAAATCTTAATATATATATATATATATATATATATATATATATATTTCCTCAAGTGTTAATTCTCAACGCTGTCACTATTCTCTAAAATTTTTAATAGAATTATGTTCAACTTTTAAATTTTTATTTGATTATATTTAAGTTGATTTAAACATTTGATTTAAATATTTAATATCAGCATTTAAATTCAAAATTATAAGAATGTGGTATGAAAATTGAATAAAATTTGGTGCATCTGCCTTTGGCTCAGGTCATGATCTCAGGGTCCTGGGACTGAGCTTGGCATCGCATCAGGCTCCCTGCTCAGCAGCAAGTCTGCTTCCTCCCTCTCTCTCTGGCTCACTCTTTCTCTCTCAAATAAATAAATAGAATCTTTAAAAAAATTTTTAAAAATTAAAAAAATAGAATCAAATTCAAAATGACTTTTCCTAGTGGCTTAAATATATGTTTTTGCTATTAATGAAATTAACAGCAGAAGTATTAAAAAATGATATAAACCCATACAAAAATGACATGAGAGGAGATGATAACAGATGAAAGACATAAATATAAATTAGGAAGGTAGAGTATGGAGCTTGGGTTGGCAATCAGTTAAGAGGCTAAAAAATATAAGTATTAAGTGAAAAGCTATTTCTTGAATGATGAAATCTCACTGTAAACAAAGCAGGTTCAGAATTTATATGTTCAAAACTACAAAATGCTGAAAAAATAAATAACCTAAATAAATGTAGAAAAATAAATAAACAAATAAATAAATAGAAAGACTACTGTGTTCATGGACTGGAAGACTTAGCACAGTAAAGATATTGATTCTTTCCAAACTGATATAGAAGTTTAATTTAATTCCTACCAAAATTCCAGCAAAATTTTATAGAAACAGGCAAGATATCTAAAATTTCTATGGAAAGACAAAGAAAATAGAACGTTAAATCAATTTGGAAAAAATGAAGACTAAAGTGGGAGGAGTTAATCAATCTTTTTTCAATACTTACTATATAGCTACAGTAATCAAGACTGTTGAGAAACTGACACACTGATCAGTGGAACAGAAGAGAGAACCCAGAAAGCAAATGAATAGCACAGATATACCTAACTGAATTTTGACAAGGTCCATAAGCAATTCAATGGAGGAAAGATAGCTTTTCAACAAATGGTACAGAAGCAAATGGAGATCCACAGGCAGAAAAATAAATGAACCTTGACATAAATGTCAATCATATACAAAAATTAATTAAAAATGGATGACAGCAAACACAAAACATAAAACAGTAAAATGTTTAGAAAATGTATAGTTAGAATCTAGGGCAAGCAAAGAGTTCTTAAATTTAATGCCAAAGGAAATATACATACCAGAAAAATTGATAAATTGTATTTAATTGAAATTAAAATATTTTGCTCTGTAAAGCATCCTAACAGGATGAAAAAGAAAGCTACAGAACTTGGAGAAAATATTTGTGAACCATATGACTGACAAAGGACTACTACAAAGACAGAGACTATTTTGTTGGTAGAAATATAAAATGTACAGCCACTCTGGAGAACAGTTTGGCAGCTTCTAAAACAAAACAAAAAATTAAAAACCATACATTACCCAACAATTGCACTCTTGTAAGATAGGTAAAACTGTATATTGACCAAGAGAGGGGGAAAGAAAGTATGTGAATATTTATAGTGGCTCTCTTTGCAAAACTCAAAAACTAGAAATAACCCAGATATCCTTCAACAAGTGAATGATTAAACAATCTATAATCTATAATCTGTAGCATGGGAAACTTCTTACAATAAAAAAGAATGAAGTCTTGATACACTCAACAACCTGAGTCTCCAAATAATTATACTGATTGGAAAAAGTCAATCCCCAAAGGAAAAATATTGTATGGTTTAATTTATGTAACATTCTTAAAATGACAGAATTTTAGAAATGAGAATAAATTAGTAGTTGCCAGGGATAAGGTGGGAGGGTAAGTGGGTATGGCTATAAAAGGGACACATCAGGAAAGTTGTGCTGATGGAAATGTTCTGTACCTTGAATGTAACCAATGTCAATGTCCTGGTTGTGATTCTGTACAAGTTTTGCATTACCATTGAGGGAAACTGTGTAAAGGATGCACATGATCTCTCTGCAGTTTTTCTTAAAACTGTATATGAATTTATAATTATCCTAAATTAAATTTTCTAATTGAAAAAATGAACAGAACTACAGTGACCTGTGGAACAGTATCACAATCTAAATTATGTAATGAGAGTCCTAGCAAAGGAGGAGAGGAAAAACTGGCAGAAGTTAAAAAATAAAATATTTGATGATAAATGAACTTCCAGACCCAACAGGATTTTAATGTAAAACTTGCATGCCACCCCATTCCCAACACACATGCATGCACACTTGGGCATATCATAGTTAAGCTGATTTATATCAAACATGAAGAGCTATCTTTAAAACTAGCCAAAGAAAAATGACATATTACCTATAGATCACTAGCAATTATGATACTTTCTTCTCATATAAAATAATGGAAAACACTAGTCAATAGAATGACATCTTTAAAGTACTGAAAGGGAGGGGGAAAAATAACTACCAACTAGAATCCTATCTGGAAAAAAACACAAATCTAAAAATAAGTGAAAAATAAAAATTTTTTATAGAAACGGTGATAAGAGTACCCATTGCTGCAGACTTTTATTAACTAAATGATAAAAGAAAGTTGATCACAAAACTATAATAAAACAATATAGTCTGTTAACTAAAAAGAAAAACAGAAGATAGAGACCCAAAAAAGGGGGTGGAGAGAGAGAGAGAAAGAAAAGCAAAAGACATAAACCAAATAATATTAAGTGTGAGCAGACTAGATATTCCACTTAAAAGGCAGAGATCATCACACTGGATTACAAAGCTGGGTTCAATTATGAAGTCTATAAGAGATGAAGATAGGCTGGAGATAAAATAATAAAAACATATAGACAATGCAAATAGTAAACATAAGGAAGATGGAATGACTATATAAGACAAAATAACTGCTGGATGCATATTATAAACCGTGAAACTCATAATGAGAGAGGAAGTTCACTAGGAAGACAACACAATTAATATATTTATAACAAAAACCAAAGCTTCAAAATGCAAAAAAAGCAAAAAATAATGGGAGAAATAGACAAGCACATGATTATCTCTGGGGATATTAAAAAACATCTCTTGGGGTGCCTGGGTGGCTCAGTGGGTTAAAGCCTCTGCCTTCGGCTCAGGTCATGATCCCAGAGTCCTGGGATAGAGCCCTGCATCAGGCTCTCTGCTCAGCAGGGAGCCTGCTTCCTCCTGTCTCTCTGCCTGCCTCTCTGCCTACTTGTAATCTCTTTGTCAAATAAATAAATTAATTCAATCTTAAAAAATATCTCTTGGTAACTAGAAGAAAAGGTAAACAAAATATCAGTACAATAACACAAATAATGCATAAACTACCAAATATGTATACTATATAAGTATACATAGATGTTTCACCAAAGTAAACCATATGCTGGTCAGAAAATAAGTCTTAATAACTTAAAAATATATTAAAAAATACTAACAGTATATTTTCTGAACCCAGTGAATTTAATTAGAAACTAGTGATGATGTAAAATATGTATTTTAAAAAGTCCTAAAACTTTGATAATTGAATTTAAAATAAACTATAGTTCAAAGGACAATAGTAAGGACATTTTAAAAATATTTCAAACTCAATTACATAAATACAGCATAATAGTATGTGTGGTATTTTATAAAGAAATACTTAGAAGTAAATTTTTAGCATTAAATGAACACATGTAAATAAAAATGATTTTAAAATTAATAATTCTGGAACATTGAAAAGAAATAAAATAAAATAAAATGAAAAAAGTAAAATTAGTAACCTTATTTTTAGCTGATGAACCTAAAAATGGTAAGCAAATTTAAACTAAATTAAATAAAAGTAAGGATATAATGAAGATAAGAACTGAACAGAAAATAATGAAATAGAAATCAAACAATAGATGACATTAGCAAAATTGAATCAAAAGTTGAGTTTTTAAACAGATTACTAAGAATAAAGAGATCAAGAATATACAACTGACTAATTTTAAAAATTTAAAAAGAAAATATCATAATAGATCCATCTGAAACAAAATTGATAATAAAAAATATTATAAGTAATTTTATGCCGTAGATAAAACAAATATTCTCCCTGAAAAACACAGCATTCCCAAAGTAACTCAGGTGGAAATAGAAAATTTGTTTGCATTAAATTTGTTATCAAACATGTCCCACAAAAAAAAGTACTGGCACAAATGGGTTCACTGGTGAATTCTATCAAACAAGAAAAATAGATATCCGTATTACATAAGCTCTTTTACAAAAGAGATGGAAGAAAGCCTTCACTTGTTTTCTGAGACCAGCATAATCCTGAGACAAATGCTGAGAATGATATTACTTGAAAGGAAATTAGAGACGATACTCCTCATGAACATAGGTGTAAAAATCCTTAACAAAATACCAGCAATCTGAATCTAACAACAACAACAACAACAAACCATGGCCACAACATCTATCCCCCAAACTCTAGGTTTGTTCATTATTCAGAAAGTCATCAGTAGAACTCACAGTAGTAACAGAATAAATGAGAAACTACTTCCATTACAACCCTTCTCTCAAGTTCTGAATGAGAACTGTAAATATGATAGGATTGAGCAGTAAGTCCCATACCTGAGCAGTCCACTTTGATAGAAAAAGAGGCAGATCAGGTTTTTGGAGAGCTGGTCTGCCAGTATCTGGCCAAGAGAAAGTCCTAGGAGCAAAAAATACCTACCATGAATATTTAAGGATGGAAAACCCTGGAAGACTTTTCTTCTTGTAATATGCATGTTATACAAGGTAGACTAATTGTGCCGGTAGAAGAGTGGGGGTTACCCCCTTTTTTAGCTTTTCTTTCTATGACAGTGTAGCCTCTACACCAGCTGCCAGTTGAGGAGTCCATGCCAGTGGAGAAGTTTCCTCTGGTGAGGATTAAATTCAGAAGAGCATGAAATGCCTGATCTCTAAACTGGGTTTACTTCATAGACCCTGAAGAACTGAAACCATATCATCAAACATAAACAGTTAAACAAGCAATAGAAAATAGAAACAAATGAACAAACCGTAAAACTGGATATAAAGTTACAGTGCTTTGGGTTTTGTGAAGACCGGTTTACCTCATGGCTCATAACTCATTCACGGCTATTTAGAGTTCTCACAACCAAGATCTCAGTGTGCTTCATTAATTGGCATAAACCTCTCCTGCTTCAGAAAATTCAATAGTCCTTCACAGCCTTCTTCCAAGATCCAAGTCCTAACATTCAATATCTTTTTGGGGAAAAAAAAAATACCCTAAGCCCATGTTTCCATTATATTTCAGATACTTTTTTTCATAGCTTACAAAATCAAATGCTTAAATGGAATAACTAGATAAAATAAAGGCAAACAGAGATAATTCAGCTTCTAGTCATAATAGAGTAACTGGGACCACACTAGCCCTCCTGCCATGAACAAACATAAAACTGGGCATAATACTTGTCAATAGTTTTCAGGAATTGGACCACAGCTGGTAAAACTCTGTTATCCCTGGGGGAGGGAAACTTACTAGGTAAGTCCCATGATCACTGCAGCTTTCTTCCTGGTGACAGTATCCTGACAGTGATATAGGGACCAGTAGTATGGGATCACTGAACTGTAAAAGCAAAGATGAGAGTTTAGGACTGCTGCAGTGGCTGGACTTTGGGGACCATGGCAAGGGAAAAAGGGAGATGCATGGGAGAGGGCAGAAGTTTAAGTGGAGTCTCTCCAATAAATGTCTGACTGGGGGCTGGGCTGCACCTGTGTGAGGTTAAAACTACAGAAGATGACCGCTGGGTGTTATATACAACTAATGAAATCATTGAACACTACATCAAAAACAAATGATGTTGGCTAATTGAATTTAAATAACGGGCAAACAAACAAACAAAAAGACTACATGAGAAATACCAGAAAGAAGCTCTGGGTTTGACAATAGGCAAAGGTATCAGAAGCCAAGAAATGCTGTAGGACTTTGAATTTTGGCTTTTCCATAAAAATATTTTAATATCCTAGGCATTTACCTGCAAACTGAAAATTCACACCTTAGGAGTAAATTCCATACACCAAAGTGGAGCCTATTCTAGAATGGTCCTAATATAGCTTAAAACCAAACATTAATATGATCCACACAAAGGACTGCTTGAAAATAATGAGCCAGAAACTAAATCACCTGATAGAAAAGAATAAACACTCTTTAGATAAAGAAAACAAAATCCAGAGTCTCCAAATTGTATAAGCCATGATATCCAGTATAAAATGAAAAATTATGAAATATGCAAGGAAACAGAAATATGTGAACCAGAGTTGAGGGGGGAAAAAAAGGCTGTCAATGATTAGCAATCCCAAGCAGTCAGCTGTCTCAAATATTGTGTTTTGTAGACCATGACTGTAAGGAGTAATTAGAATGATTATCTAGGACTTAAAGGCAAATCTGGTCTTAATGAATGGACACACAGGAAATCTTAGAAAGAAGTTAAAAGTATAAAAAGAACTATATGAAAAAAGACAATACCTAAAATGAAGAATTCAGTTTATGGTATAATAGGTTGGAGATATCATAAGAATAGGACAGCAAATTTGAAGACAGATCAATAGAAATTATTCATTCCAAAGATGAAAGAAAAAAAATTAAAGTCACCTGAGTTTCCCAAACAGGTGGTATAATACCAAAGAAACCAACATGTGTAATTGAAGCTCCAAAAGGAAAAAAGGAGACTGGAACAAAAAAAAATACATATAACAAAATTATAGCTCAATTTTTTTCTGAATTTGATAAACATAATGTCTTCTACGTCCAAGACATGAGGAGAAACCCAAGTTGGATAAATGTAGAGAAAATCACACCTAGACCCATCATGATCAAACTACTGGTGACCAGTAATAAAGAAAAAGTCTTGACAGCAGTATATGAAAGAAAAGACTCATTACTCATAGGGGCATATAACATGAATTATGGTTCACTTTTTATCTGAAATAGAAAGCCAGAATTAGATAAAATTTTATTTTTAAAGAGGCAAAAAAAGAAAAGGTAACTGTTTTGTTAGAATTGCTTACCCAGGAAAAAATGGTCTTAAAAAGCAAGAGTAAGGGCACCTGGGTGGCTCAATTGGTTAAGCAACTGCCTTCAGCTCAGGTCATGATCCTAGAGTCCAGGGATCAAGTCCCGCATTGGGCTCCCTTCTCAGCAGGGAGTCTGCTTCTCCCTCTGACCCTCTCCCCTCTCGTGTTCTCTCTCTCACTCTCTTTCTCAAGTAAATAAATAAACTCTAAAAAAAAGGTATTTGTTGTTAGCAGACATGTACTACAGAAAAGATAATAAATGTTCTTTAGGCTGAATAAAAATGATACCAAATGGAATTTCTCACCTATCTATAGGAAAGAGAGAAGAGCACGAAAAATATGAGGTATGAAAATAAATACAAATGCTTTTTATTTTATTTCTCACAATTTCCTAAAAATATGTAGAGCAAAAATAATGACACTGTAAAGATGGTGTTTATAGCTTATGTAGAAGTAAATAATATGACATCAAGAGCATTAAGGGGTACTTGTTAAGGGGGGGCAGGTAAATGGAAACTTACTGTAATAAGATTATTACATTCATGACATGAGATGTTGCAAATGGCATGTGGCAAGTGGAAAGTGTTGAGTATGAATCGGTAGGATATTGACTATAAATAGCCTTTATAAATGAATGATGCATATTTTGACCACTAGAATTTGGGCCAACAAACTACTACCCACAGTTCAAATATGGCTTGCTATCCATTTTAGTATGGTCCATGAGCAAAGAATGATATTTAAAATTTTTTTAAATGGTCAGAAAATAAACCAGCAAACAAATAAAAGGAATGTACAACAGAGACCATATGCAGCCTCCAGAAAACTAAAATATTTACTACCTGACCTTTTGAAGAAAAAGTTTGCCAACCTATGATCTAGAATTAAAAACCAGCTAAAATTCAGCAGAAGAAAAAAACTAAATACTAATAGAAAACCACTTAACCATAAAGAATTAACCAAGAATTAATTAGCCAAAAAGAAATCAGTAAATGAGTAAAACAATGACAACACACACACACACACACACACACACACACCCAGAAGGGACACATTGACATAAATCCAAATATATTAATAAGCACATTAAATGTAAGTATACTAAACACTCTAATGAAAAGGCAGAGACAGATATACTGATAAAAATGCAAGACCCAGTTACATGCTATCTATAAGAAACTTCTTTTAAATGTAAAGACCCAAATGTATGTTAAAAGAGAAAAAAGTGAAAAAAATATATACCATGAAAGCAATGATCATAATAAAGTTGATACAGTTAAATTAATATCAATGTAAACTACAAAAGAGACTCTTAGTAGAAATAAGAAGGGATATTTCATAATGATACATGGGACAATTCATCAGAAGGAACTAGCGATCACAATGTGTATGTAATACACAGGGATTTGGATTTGGATGCAAAGATATTTTAGATATGAAGCAAACCAAAGAAGCTACACTTGTGGGTCCAATTCAGGCCACTAGTGACTTCTGAAGTCTAGTTACACTGGGATCATTATTCTTTCACTTTAGTTTATAGATCTCAGAGTTAGGTTTTTTGTTTTTTGTTTTTCCTTCTGGAAAACAATCCCTTTTTGACTACCTGAAAGACCACTCCATTTAGCTGGTGCCAGTCAAAATTCTCAAGATTTATAAGGGAATAAGTGATTCAGTTATGTGGCTTCCCCTAACCCTGACATTTTTGGTAGAATATTTTCAAATAATATAGAAAAGTAGAAAGAATAGTACAATAGGCAGGCATATCTACCCTTGAATTATATAGTTATTAATACTTGGCCATATCTGTGTTTTTTCTCTCTCTTTATAAATAATGTTAAAATACATTTCAGAAATCCTAATATTCTACTAACAAATATTTCAGCATGCCTCTACAAAAACCAAAGACATTCTCCTAGAAATCATAATGTCATAAGCACTTAATAAAACTAATGATAATATCCTCATTATTACAGTCGAATAGTTCATATTCAAATTTCCCCTTCCATCCCCCAAATATCTTTTTTGAAATAGCTGTATCTCTCTTTTTCTGTTTGTCAAATCAGGACAAGTCAAGAGCTAGCTGATCAATCAGATTTTAAAAAATACATTACAACTTGTATCTATTTAAACCACTTAACATTACTGTTACACATGATATATTACAATATAAAAGAGAATCAGGAGACTTGAAGCCAAATGAAAGTAGGATGTGGGTAGATGCAAGGAGAGACGGGAAGTAACACTGACAATGAAATGTAAACCCCTACAGGAAGATGTGATACCAGAGTCCCAGCAACCATAACTGGAAATAATATAACTGCAAAACTGGTCTAAGAATAGAATCATTCACAAATACATATTCCATGAAAGTGGCACCAAGGTTACATGTGTAACTGTTTCTCACGTTATTGTCAAGCATCTGAATCTTTCTCAATGAGGACAGACATTTTTATAGCACTTTCTGTTTAGCATTGGACATCTGAAGTGGCACGTAATACAAAAAAGGAGACTGGTGGCTATAAATTGTGTTTTGCAAAGCAAAAGCTGCATAATAATGAATATTGAGGGGTTTTTTTTCCTTTCCTATTTTCATTTTTCTTCTTTGCCCAAGAAAAAAAAATCATTCTGGGAATGCATTAGAAGTCAATGACAAAGTAACAGAAAATGCTGACATGTGGAAATCCCTTCACAGCAAATGAATCTAATTTCTCGTGTTCTTAGCCAGTTTTAACCTTAGGCTGGGTCTGGACAGGAGAGCTTCCAAGGGCCCATTCTACCTGCAGCACCTTTGGAGTAGAGAAGGTACATAGCTGTGAGAGAAGTCCCCATAACAATTATTTTATTCAGTTTCCTCACTTGGAAATCCTATCTCAGAGAGGTAAAATGGCAAGGTCACCTCAGCACTTGGGGTCGAGTATAGCTAAGAAACTGCTGACTTACTACGCAGTTCAGTTTTTGGATTTCATTCCTGAAGGCTAGAATTGGGACTTCAGAGTTGTGGAGAGTAGTTGATAAGCTAAGTTCAAACCTAAAGCCCTTTAAATAAAGGAACCTGTCAAAACAAACCAACAAGCCAAAAACCCAGAGTACGGACCTACATTTTGAAAACAGAATCACAGTGATGCTACCTTGGCACTCACAAGTACAGAAACACAAAACAGATCAAAGAGTTGGTCCTGGCCTTCTCTGTAACCTCAGAAATGCCAACACAAAAGTCTCTTAGAGCCAAGGCCCGTCTAGGAGACAAACAGAACTGCTAAAGTACCTTGAAGCAGGCAAATGTCTTGATGAAGATGAAAATTAATATCCAGTCATATCTGATGGGGAATTGAGGGCATTCCCCTATTGAATTCAAAGGAGTTGGGAACTGAGGCACAGACTTTCTTGACCTGGAAGAGACAAGAAAATGTGTTTAAAGTATCTAACAGATTAGAAAACCAAATCTTTCAGTCTGATGAATGTTTTCAAACCACCATGAGCTATAATTCATTAAATACATACCCAAATCATTCATTTACTGAAATCCACTAATTTTACACACAAAGGGCCATTCATACCATGAAAATCTTTCACCTAAATTACCATACCTAAGTTCCTATTTCCTACTGCATCACAAATCAAAACCAACAAATTAAGATATAGGACAGTGCCTCGATATTGATAAAGAGTTATAAGTGAGAGCAGGCAGCCCTATACATTTGAGTAACTCTTGTGGTCATCACAGCACTACAACATAATATATAATTTATGTTCTTTCTTTCTTTTATTTTTTTTTAAGATTATTTATTTATTTATTTGTCAGAGAAAGAGCGAGGGAGCACAGGCAGACAGAGTGGCAGGCAGAGGCAGTGAGAGAAGCAGGTTCCCTGCTGAGCAAAGAGCCCGGTGTGGGACTCGATTCCAGGACGCTGGGATCATGACCTGAGCCGAAGGCAGCCAACAAAACAACTGAGCCACCCAGGCGTCCCTATGCTCTTTATTTAAAAACAATTTTCATGGTGGTAAAATTTTTCTTACACTGCCAGACATGGAATACAAATGTAAATATCAATGAGTTGTGGTGATTGTATAAATCCGTACAACCAGCACCACATCAAGATAGGGGAATAGTTGATGGGTAAACTTTGCGTTGATTCCTATCACCTCAGATTAGTTTAGCCTGTTCATGAACTTCATATAAAAAAATCACATGTGTCTATTCTGGTTCTTGTCTGGCTTCGTTTATCCAGCATAATTGATTTGATGTTCATGCACACTGTTGTAGGTATCAGCAGCTCACTCTTTTCAATGTTGAGTAATACTCCATTGTGTGAAAATGCCAGGATATGCTTATTGCATCTCCTGTTTATGGGCATTTTAATTGTTTTGGGGTTCTGGCTATGATGAGAAAAGCCTCAAATCCATTCATAAGAAAGAAGTGTTGTTAAGTTAATGAGCTAAGTGTCCATCTCAATAAATTAGAAAAAGAATAGCAACATAACAAAAATAAAATCAAGCAAGCTAAATGATAACATTAATAGCAGTTATATGAAATAGAGAGATATCATAATAAAAAAGACTGAATTAGGAAAATAAAAGTTGGATTGTGTAAAGGCATAAAAATAGATATCAGTACTGAGAAAATCACCACAGATGCTGCTGACTATTAAACAAAGGAGATATTATGGGGGGGGGGAACCAACATTTTTAGAAATCCAGTTAAAACGGACAAATTTCTAGAAAAATAAACTATAGTGGAACAAAGAGTAGTTCTATGAATAGTCTTATGACCATTAAAACAACTGACTCAGTAATTAAAAACACTCATCCAAAGAAAACTGTCTAGATGGTTTTACAAGTAGTTTCTAAAAAACATTTAAGAAAGGGTTCCAATCATACACATGTTCTTCAGAATATAGAAAAAGATGGAATACTTCTTAACCTATTATGTAAGTCTTACATGACCTTGATACCAAAATTAGATAGGGAGACCATAAAAGAAGGAAAATATAGGAAAATTATATGAATGAAAATTTATATGCAAAAATTTCAGGAGCACTTAGCAAGCTGAATGCAGCAGGACAAAACTTGATACATATCATCACCAATGTGGGTTTAACAATGAAGCTAAGTGTGGTTTAACATTAGTAAGCAATCATTTATATTAACAGGTTATGGGAGAAAAATAAAACATAACTCAATAAAAGAAGAAAATGTTTTAAATACAACTCAACATTCAGTCATGCAGTCATGCTTTAAATACACAAGAAACTAGGAATAGAAGGGAAGAATGAGAATTAACATAGTCTTATAAAAGCTACCTAAAAAAAAGAGTCAACTCTAACTCTTGGTAAAATGTGGAAAGCTTTCCCCTTGAGCTTGAGGTTAAGAAAAATATGTCTACTGTCACTCTTGTGTCTAGGGAGACCCTAACCAATACATATGGCAATACATTAATGGGTAGATGATAAATAGATGGATGATAGATAGACAGATAAACAGATATAGACAGACAGACAGACAAATGCTATAAAATTGGATTTCTGGGGGTGCTTGGTTGGCTCAGTTGTTAAGCCCGAGATCCTGGCATCAAGCCCCACACCCAGCTCCCTGCTCGGTGGGGAGTCAGTTTCTCCCTCTCCCACTTCCCCTGCTTGTATTCCCTTTCTCACTGTGTCTCTGTGTCAAATAAATAAATAAAATATTTTTTAAAAAATTGGATTTTGGGGGAAAAGAAGATTGTCATTATTCACAAATGATATTCACAGATGATATAATGTCATAGGTAGAAAATCCAAAAGAATCTATGGATAAACTACTGGAATCAATACAATAATGTGGCATGATTGATGGATATAAACTCAAAATACAAAAGTTAACTTTATTTTTAAATATCAATGAAAATATTTAGAAAAATAAAACTAAATAGCTGTCTATCTACCTATACATACATATATTATTTTTATAGATCAAAAATTCAGTCACCTAGGAATAAGTCTAGTGAAACATTTATGAGGCCATTAATAAGGATACCTAAAAATGAGAGATATTAGCAAAAACCTAGATAAATGGAGAAATATTATATGATCACAGATTGGAAGACTAATACTATCCCTGTGCTAATTTTATTCAAATTCAGTGCAATCTCCAAAGTTCTGATATAACTTTATTTTTGACATATGAAAGACTAATTCTGAAATTTGCATGAAAACTGTAAAGGGCCAAAACATGGTAAGAGAATAATGTGAAAATACTTGATGTATAGAAGTTAAGATAGTGTGTTATCATTGTACAGGCAAATCATATAGCATGACTGGTAAAAAACCATGCATATATGAACTTTTGATTTTTGACAAAGTGAAATGATAGAGCAAGAAGAATAGCACTTTCAGTAAATATTGCTAGAGAAATTAAATATTTATATATGAAAAAATAAAATTCAGAAACTCCATTTGTATTTCACATCAATAAAAAAAGCACTTTCTTATAGATTATAGACCTAACCATGTAAACTAAAACAATGAAGCTTTTGGAGAACAACATAAGAAGTCTTTTAGAAAATAATGTAAGAGATCCTCATGACTTCAGGATGGACAAATAACTTTAAAAAGATACCCAAATCACTAAACATATTTAAAAAAATCAAGAAATTTGACTACATGAAAGCTAGGAACTTTAGCCTACCAAAAGACACCTTTAAGAGAGTAAATGTTAAACCGCATAAAGTCAGGGAATATCTGTTTATACACACAACTTGCAAAAGGCTCACCCAAAATCCAGAAAGAATGTGTACAAATCAATAAGATAGAGATGAGCAAAACAGTAGAAAATGGGCAAAAGATTTCAACAAGTGTTCAACAAAAGAAAAGATCCAAATGATCAATAAATATGTGAAATGCTGTTCCAATTAAATAATAACATTGGAAATGCAATTTAAATAATGATGAGATACCACTGTTCACTATCCAGGTTAGATAAAACGAAGAAATGTGAAAATACCAAAGTTGACTGGAATATGTTACAATGGGAGGCTCATACACTGTTAGTAAGCGTGGAAACTGCTATAATCTCTTTGGAAAACCATTTTTCATATCTAACCAGCAAATCAGCAATTTCACCCAAGAAATACATACGAGAATAATATATGCATGCATATCAGGTACATAAATGAAAATGTTTATTAAAAACAGTTTTTAATAGACAGAACTTGGAAATAATCAAAATGTTTTCTGGTGGTAGTATGTACAAATTAATTGTTGATATAGTCATACGATGGAGAACTATATAGCAATGAAAAGAATTGAGTACAATTATATACAACAATAAGAAAAATTCAAAAGTCATTATGCAGACTAAAAGAAATTAGGCACAAATAAATCCTTAATCTCTGAATACTTTTTTAAAGAAGATTTTATGTTTTTATTTAAAAAAGAAAAAGTGAGAGACAGAGCATGAGTCGGGGAGAAGGGGCAAAGGGAGAGGGAGAAGCAGACTCCCTGCTGATCAGAGAGTCCAAGGCAGGACTCAATCCCAGGACCCTGGGATCACAACCTGAGCCAAAGGCAGTCGCTTAACCAACTGAGCCACCCAGGAGCCCCAACTCTGAAAACTTTTATTAAATACTAAAGAAACTGACAAATAATAACAGGGTGTTGTTGTTGTTGTTTTTGAAATGCATAACTGAGTGGTCAAAATAAAACAATAACAGTAAGGAAGCGATTACTATACAAGTCAGAATAGAAATTCCTTTCAGGAGGTTTGCTGGCATGGCTCTATGTCCTGAATGGCAGGGAAAGAGGCTTGTTAGAAAAGACTATGTTTATGATATTTTATTGAACTATACATTTGTATTTTGTGCATTCTATAAATGTTTTATTTCACAACAAAAGGGAATGACTAAAAATATTGGAAATATGTAGTATGCTATCGTATGAGATATTCTCATTCAAATAATTAACAGAGATAGGCTGCTTCTTTTTTCCAGAACCATTTATCTCATAGCATTATCTTCCTTAATGATAGGAGATAAATGAGGCTGCTCTTTGTTCCATTTTCAGATACACTATATATTATTGTAGATGTTGTGGAAAGAGAAAGGTTTTCATTATTTCTTGGCTTTTATTTGAAAGTTAAGTTGCACATAAAGTAGCCAAGAGACATTTGCAAACTGATCTCAAAAGGTAGGTCATGATTCAGACCCTTGCAGCCTTGATGGAGTGTCTTTAATTAACAAAGCAGAGGCTCTAATGGAGAGGCCTCTGAGTGCCACTGCAGTTAATGGTCTGTTAGCATTTCATTTTAAAGGCCTGGGGATAGAGGGCTTAACCCTGGAAAGGGGCCTTGGAAAACAAATTAGAAAACACCAAATGATTAGGCTCCTTAAAAATAGTTCCATGTAAACCCCCAAAAAAAAAAAAGAAAAAAGAAAAAAAGAAAAAAGAAAAAGGAAAAAAAAGGCAAGAGAAGCTAAAGGCTTCATTTACTTGTTTTTCACCTAGAAGTATAGCATCATCTCTAATATCATGTTCCCCCCTAATATGGTCAGTTCTTCTTAAAAATAAAATCTCTAAAACAAATCAGTTTCTGGTAGTCGTTTCAACACCTGATAATAATAAACTCCTCTATACGAATGATAGTTAATTCCTTTTGAAGATTCTTATCATCTTTTTGATCAAATACAAAAGGGAAGGGTAAACTGAAATACAAATGTAATTTGTATTTCAGTTTATCCTTCCTTTTCAATTTTAGAGAATTAGTTTTGTGGGCACAAAAAAAACCCCCTAAAGGTCAGAAAGCCATGATTCCAAGTGGAATAGCCAACAGCTAAGGCACTTTTTCCAATGGCATGTAATCAATTATCCAAGAAGAAAGCCTCACCAAAACAAAGATTATTTTGTTTCCTAGAGAAACATTTCTCTCAGAAGTTTGCATGTATGTATGTGTTTAAGGACTAAGTAGCAAGCCCACCAAAAAACCATTCCTTTCCTTAAAATAAAAACAAGGCGAAGGGGCATCTGGGTGGCTTAGTCGTTGGGCATCTGCCTTCGGCTTGGGTCATGATCCTGGGTTCGTGGGATCCAGCCCCGCATGGGGCTCTCTGCTTGGTGGAAGGCCTGCTTCTTCCTCTCCCACTTCCCCTGTTTGTTTTCCTTCTCTTTCTGTGTCTCTGTCAAATAAATAAATAAAATCTTAAAATCAAACAAGGAGACGTGGTGTCCAAGAAAAAGAAAAGTGGTGATCCTGTAGCTACTAATATACACCTGAACATGTATTTAGAAATGGTACCATATACCTCTCACACCCTCCCCCGTTTTTTTAAAAGATTTTATTTATTTTAAAGAGAGAGAACACAAGCAGGGGGAGCAGCAGAGGGAGAGGGTAGAAGCAGGCTCCCCGCTGAGCAGGGAGGCCAGTGCGGCGCTCTATCCCAGTATCCTGGGATCATGACCTGAGCCAAAGGCAGAGGTTTAACGACTGGCCCACCCGGGTGCCCACCCAATGTGGAGCCCAACACCAGGTCTGAACTCACTGAGACCAACCAAGACCCTAAAACCAAGACCCAGTTTGCCCAACACACTGGGACCCCCACCTCTGTCTCTTCTTTAATCAGTTGATACCAAGATGAGCTAAACGCCCGAGAAAGACTGCCAGCGAAGTCATTTTGACTGTTTAGAGGCAGAGACTTCTCAGGCAGTATGTGTGATGGACAGGATCTGCAGCCACCGGGAGTAATCACTCGATAGTAAGATCTGGTTTCTTTGAATCTCTGGGTTTAGGCCACTTACACTCCACATGTTTATTGCCTTTACAGCATTCATTAGTAGTCTTTTTGAATACCATAATTTGTCCCATTAGGCAAGGGTGAGCCAAGAGAAATTTTGCTTTATGCTCTGCCTTTCATACTTTGATGTAATGATTGTAGCACTGCTTTAAGGTGATACTCAGACATATAGCGAAAACTGCTTCATCCTGTTGCCTTTCCCTACATAAACATACTCTGCAGTGCAAAACCAGCAGATTCTATATTTGGTTTTGATAAGAAAGACAAATCCTTTTAAAGGGACTTTTTCTGGTTGCATGTTTCATACCTCACAATTATACACACAGTGCCCTGAACATAGTGGGCACCGATATCTACTGGTTTGATGTCATTATGATAAGGGAACAGAAGGCAAGCTAAGGACAAAGCAGAAGCTGGCATGCCCCCCCACCCCCACTCCATGACATGTGTGACATTCCTCAGGCACTCCTGGCTAAAGGAAAAACAAATAGTTAACTTGTAGAGATCACAATCCTGCAAGACCTGAGTCTCCCTCACTTTAAAAATGTCCTAGTGATGCACAAGGAAGAGGCTTTCTTACGAACAGCCTAACTTCCAGAGACCCATAGCTCAGTTTCTGAAGCCCTAACATCACTCTCCCCTCCATAAAATTGAGGGAGGCTAAGGCACAGAGAAATGTAAATAAAGTTAAATTTCTTCTAAACCTAAAGCTCATTGATAAGGACATGTGATAGTAGGAGTGTGACGTTCCTCCATGAAGCTCTCAACTATCTTACTGTTAATACCTTACTAAAAGAAAAAAAAACAACTTAGCTTGACAAATAACAAAGCCTCTGGTATCCTGTATGTTTTCTTTAACACAATGGAAGTTCTTTCAAACCCTCCCTTTTCCTTACCTCGCCTAACCCCAGAGTATATAATCAGCTACCCCTCACAACCCCAGGGGCAGCATCTCTTTCTGCCCAGGGTTCCTGTCCCTGTGCTTTAACAAATCACCATTTTGCACTAAAGACATCTCAAAAATTCTTTCTTGGTCATTGGTTCTGGACTCCACCCCACTGAACCTCACTTATATTCTAAAACTTCATAAATTAGATCCTTTTTTGATCCCAATCTAAATCTAAAATGCAAGGTTTTGTGTGTGGTGGTAGTGGTAGTGGGGTTGTTATTTGTTTTTTTTGCTTTTGTGTGGTTCCTCCCCTTACCCCTGCTGGATTGGTTCTTTAGATTTTCTTGAATCCAACATATTAATTTATCAATGATGTCATAAGATAAACTGGAGCCTCAAAAAGCGAAGACTATGGTACACAAATGCAGGAATAGAGAGCAAAACATTAACCTTTGTGGTTGTTCTTAATTTGTACTGTGGCTAGCTGGGGCAGAGGACACCATGTTGTGGGGAAAAGTGCTCTTGAGGGCTGATGGACAAATCTCTAGGCTGCGATCTGAAGCTTATGGTGAAACCCTTTATCATAGAGCACCATCACAACAGTGGATGAAAAAAACATTAAGAAAAAGAAAAAGCACAGCAAGGGATGCATATTTACATATTTTAATGAAAACAAATTATCTCTCCTGAAAGTAATTAATTGTGAAATTATTTAATTATGTGGCAGTAGTAAGGGGGAAACAGTGTTTGAGGTTTTCAGTAAATTCCAGTTTATAAGTAAACAGTTATTTGAGACTAGATTCTTTATTAAGTAATTTTTTATTGAAATCTCAGGATGTCAAGCCATTTTTTTCACTAGTACTATACCAAAATGCAGCAATTATGCAATTAGAAAGAAATTGCTTTTGTGGATTTCTTTCAGTTCTGAGATATATACATTTAGAAAGTGGTGGAGAAAGGAGATACAATAGAATACCTGAGAAAGATGGGCTTGACTTTGAAATATTTATTTAAGCAAAAACTCTCATTGATTGCTCTGTCAATTTCTCAGCATGCCTGCATAAAAATAAACATAGAGATATAGAATCTAATATCTGAAAGGAAACCTACAGATTATCTAATCCAGCTTCCTACACAATACTGGAAACTTTGCCACTACAATTCCATCAGTAGGTCACCAATTTTCACTTCCACAAAATGTGTGGCTCCGAATTCACTTGTAGTAGTTGTAGGATAGCTCTACTGGATACATTCTCTTTAAAATTTTGTCCATCAGATTAATTTTTGCTTTCTCACAGCACAGGATGTGTATAATTACTATTCCACCTTTAGTCTATCAAATATTTGCACATGTTTATTTTTGCCTTTGCATTTTTTTCCCCCTGATTCAGGCTCAACGTTCCTATTACACTCAAGAACCCCAGATACAGCATAACTTACTTACCAGTCACTGTTCTGGATGTTCTCACTTGAAAGAGCTTCAGTGTGTGAATGCATAGTTTTTCAAACTTGACAATATGTTCTAGAATAGAAGTGGCACCATCATCACCACAGATCTGCTCCCAAAAGTCAACTACTCTCTTTCTTGTGTTCCTATAATATATTTAAGAGCCAATGAAGGATACTGATTAACCATAAGGAAACCACTAATCAACTGATTTTTATCAGTGCTGTGACCATAGACAAATTACTTGACCTCTCTGTGTCAGTTCCTTAGTAAAATGAGGGTAATTATAGTACCTATCTTTCATTGCATTGAAAATGTATTACGTTATAATTTGTAAAATGCTTAGAACAATCCCCCACACATAGTAATGTTTTGTAAGTGTCTATTGGTTCCCAAATTGTCCCCTAAACACAGAGGGCAAGGAGAGGCCAATGAAAGCAGCAGAACAGACTGATATGTGGAAAATTAAATAGGAAAAAGAACTTACATATGAGGCTAATATTAGGTAGCCACAAGATGGGTGGATCTCTGCATTACCTGCCAGAATCTCAAAAGTGTGTATAGAGGCCTTAACTGGATTTAGGGTTTCATCCAGATGGTTCCAGCAACATTGTTCTTTCTCTTAAGGCTGCATTCTTGAAAACAGCTTCCGTGTGGGAATGGTGGGTGAAATGTACATTCTAGGACAGGGGAGGCAGTTAGGAGCCTCCAAATGCTCACAGCCAGCTTGTGAGTCAACTGGAGGTCCCATCACCTGATGACCTCCTCCAACAGTGTTCATTAAAGATATGGCTGACTCTAAGTCTTCATAGTTTTATTAAATTTCTTAAGTTTGCTTTGGGACAGTTTTTCTGTCCTTTAATTTTTCATAAATATTTCATAAATAATTCATAAATATTTGTTTAACAGAATGAGCCCTTTTGTTAGAAGAAATACCATGCAGCTCCACTATATAATAAATAAAAGAACTGCTCTGTGTACAACTGGGATAAAAGTCGAGACACCTAGCTGTAACTAAAGTGAACTTCACCCCATACATGCCATGAAGACCAGAAAGTATCTCTGGTGATGTTGGATTCTGAAAAAAAGAATGGATATATATATATTTTTTTTAATTGTTTTTTTTTAAGATTTTATTTATTTATTTGACAGAGAGAGATCACAGTAGACAGAGAGGCAGGCAGAGAGAGAGAGAGGGAAGCAGGCTCCCTGCTGAGCAGAGAGCCCGATGCGGGACTGGATCCCAGGACCCTGAGATCATGACCTGAGCCGAAGGCAGCGGCTTAACCCACTGAGCCACCCAGGCACCCTGGAGATATATTTTTTAACCTTTTGATCTTAACTTGTTTTCCAGTGTATGTGGTAACTGTTGCATTCTCCATAAATTTCATAATCAGAAGGATTTCAATCTACCTGAATCACCAAAATATAGTGGAAGAGGGTAAGTCTGAAGTATTGGACATTGGCATCCCTCAAGTTTCCTTTCTTGTCCCTGAACCATTAACATTTGCATCTTTTGTAAATACATAATGAATTCTACTATCATCCAGTTCACCTTCCTGAATTTTTCCCCTAACAGTATTGGACTTTGCCAAATTTCTGCCAGAAATCAAGATATATCCTATCTATAGCCTCCACCTAACCTGAATGGCTGTTAATCCTCTCAAGCAAAAAAGTAAAGCTTATAAATTTTGTATTTGCACTTAGAGTGCTTCTTAGGAATCCTTTTTTTTTAATCTGTGCTGATAATCCTTCTGATAGTTCACCCTTTTAGGGCTCTATTAATGGTCTAGGTTCAAATAGAAACAAAGATTAATAAATTTGACATCATTATCTGGTAAAGATAGCTTTATATTTTGGATATGAAGAAAATTTTTTGCCCCTTGGTTTAAACTGATACATTACCTGATCATTAAAACTTCTTAAAGAAAATCAAAAGTGATTAATGATGTCTTTAAAGACTAAACCTAAGTAGCTAAACCTAAGTTTTAGATATTAAGACCCGTATTAGTTTCGTAGGTCTGCCATAACAAAGTGGTTTAAAATGACAGATATTTATCCTCTTTTAGTTCTGGAGCCTAGAACTTGGAAATCAGTACATTGGTAAAGTGGTGCTTTCCCAGAACCCAAGTGAAGAATCTGTTCTTTGCATTTTCCATCTCTGGTGGCTCCCCTATTATTCTTGGTTTGTTGCTGTATCACTTCAATCCCTGCCTACATCTTCATATGCCTTGTCTTCTTTTGTGTGTATATTATAAGAACACTTATCATTGGATGTAGGGCCAACCCAGGCCTAATCCAGGATGGTATCCTTATCTCATGATCTTTAAATTTCATTATCTCTTCAAAGACCTCTTTTCCAAATAAGGTAACATTCACAGGTTATAGGGATTAGAATGTCATATATCATTTCAGCCCCAAAGACTTAAATTCACATGTAATTGTTAATCCCCTTTATTTTTTTTCTCCACTATCCAAGAACAGTGTCTTGTACAGAAAACAGGTTGGAAGTTTAGAGGATGAAGATGAGTGTGATGGTAAGGGCACTTGAAACCATGATGTAAATGGTGAAAGAAATAGAGCTATTTCTTCTGGAAAAGAAAAGACTCAACGATGTGGCTAGGGGCAATAATAGTTTTCTTTATATATTTGGAAGATAGAATCGACTTCTATATGATTCCTGAAGAGTAGAATTAAAATTGATGCTTGGTGGATACCAATAGATAGATTACAGGTTCAATTCAAGACAAATGTTTCTTAAAAAACTGTCCATAGCTTCAATTGTTTGCCTTAAAAGGTAGCAAATTACCTATTACTGAGGGTGGTCATATATAGAAATAATAAAATGAATTAAAACCTCTAGATGATTTATAAACGGATTCTCCTGTGATTTTCAAATCAGAGTGCATATTAGAATCACTTGGGAATCTTGTAAAAGTTGAAATTTCTTTAAGAGTGAGGTCTGAGTATGTGTGCTTAATCCCTTATTATCTATTGGTTTAGACTGATGGATTCCAAAGTGTGTTCCCAAATCAGACTGAGCAGCCCTGAGATCCTGAGATCCTTTAAAGAAGGATCTTTTAAGTCCCTTCCAATCCTGAGATTTTGATTCTAAGATACAGAAGAGAAGGACAAGGTATTCAATCAACAACAAATCTAAAACTGAATTGAAAATGTGAACAGAGATTCTTGGGAAAGATTGCCAGCAAATTCCACAGAGGCCATATTGTTCTGTGTATTGTTCTTCTAAGCCTGGATAATCATGCTCAATGATGTATATTCACTTTAAGAGGACTCTTCAAGTGGAAAATGTTCCTGAAAGGTTTAAACACCGTGAATGATCCCAAACTCATCATCGTGTCATGGGAGCCGGGGCCACTAAGAATGTAACCACAGAAGGAAAATAAAATGAGGCAAGAGCTTGGCAATTTGATGCAGATGAGACTGAGGTTATTACAGTCTGGGCTAACAATGTAGTCTGAAGGAAAGAAGGACATTTTGTTATGGGCCAATGTATGTCACTAACATTTGAGGAATAAAATTGAAAAATTAAATTAAATAGATAAAGAAAGGGGAAAAGGAAGAATACAGATTTAGGAGGCAGGGTCCAGAAAAATATTAGGTGTAGTCACTATCTTTCAGTGAACATTCTAATATAAATGTGACATGTCTATCATGTAGAATAGCACGTGTTTTGCTATTTTTCTACATGCAAAAAACCATGTGTGCTCTGGATGTAAAAAGTACTGCAACTGGTAAAGCAGCACATATTTACTGAATAGACCTTGAATGGGCAACAACCTTACAGTTCTTTTCTTACAAGGTAAGAGAACATTAAAATCTTGCACTTATTTAAAACAAAAGAAAATAAAACAATTTATTGATGTATGGAGAAGTATAGTTTTCCAGGTTTCAAGTAAAATTTGACCTAGCAGCTAATTGATGATGTATCCAACAAACAAGTTGAAAGTCATTTGTTTTTCTTTTCTTTCCTTCTTCTTCTTCTTTTTTTTTTTTTTTTTTCATTCTCTCTGTTCTGATATCCAAGGTGCTGGCTTTAGCTCAGGGCTGGCTCTCCCTGTGGTTGCATCAGAATTTCTTCTACCAAACTAAGAGGCTTTCTTTCACGTTCATGTCAGGAGGGCAAAGGACTTCTCTTTTTCTTACTCATATTGAATTATTAATTATATTAGGTTACATATCCATCCCTGAACTGACTGTCAAGGTAAGGGGCATAGGATTGGCTTGGGTTAAGGAGGGCTAAAGGTTGAAGTGAGGCGATAATAGTCATCCTTCTCTAACCACAGCAAAATTCCTCTCTGGAAGAAAGGCACAGAAGCCAGGTAGGCAATGGGCAATGGAAAAGAGGCAGGTCAGATGAGAACCTGATAAAAGTTTGGAATTTTTCCAGAGACATACTATTGATAAGTTTTTGTTTGATTCTTATAAACACAAAGTTGTACATGATATTCTACCCATAAAACATATTGATAGTTATCATCTTCTCTTATTTTTATTTTTTACTATCAAAATGAAAACTCAGTAGGCAAGCAGGAAAGCCACTTCATAATTTATCAAAATGTGAACTCTCAGGGTCGATATTTTAAATTCAGACATCACAGTGTACATATCTATGTGTGTAAGTTATCCAAAGAGACCATAGCTTCTTTACAGTTCAAAAAAAAAAAAAAAAGAGAGAGAGAGAGAGAGAGAGATGGTGACCTCAGAGAACACTGAGTAGAAGTGCACAAGAGGAGCAAACCAGTTCAGACTCCCACCTGTGCAAATCTGAGCCCAACACATAGTCTTCCTGAGTCCCTGATTCATCTACTCATTTAAATTACGAATTTAAGAAAGTATAACCGTTCTCTTCCTTGTCAGTTGACACCTTCTCTTAATTGTACTGAAAAAAAACGATCTTGCTTCAAAAACTGAAACTTATGGGGAGGCACCTGAGAACCAGAAAAAAGTATGTTGGAGGCCAGAGGGTTCCGAATAACAAGAGACAATTGTTCAGTCAGCCCAGAATGTGGACATTCAGTATAAGCGAGTTTCTCTGTAGTACCACTTTTCTATCCTTGGTAGTTAGATTCTTATTAGAAAAGATAGTCTGCTACCATGTGGTTAGCCAGACAGATCAACACACTGGTCTTCTTTCAAGACATGGTCTTGGGGCACCTGGGTGGCTCAGTGGGTTAAAGCCTCTGCCTTTGGCTCAGGTCATGATCCCAGGGTCCTGGGCCCCACATTGGGTTCTCTGCTCCGCAGGAAGCCTGCTTCCTCCTTTCTCTCTGCCTGCTTCTCTGCCTACTTGTGATCTCTGCCTGTCAAATAAATAAATAAAATCTTTAAAAAAAAAAAAGACATGTTCTCTACATACTGGCTTATCTTTTATTTGGAGTGATAGTTGAGGGGCACAAAATAGGCATGGGCTCTGCCAGCAGAACAAGCTCCAGGAAGGCCGTCTAGCCACCTGTAAGTATGGAAGCCTGCTCCACAGGGGTCCCTCCTCTTGGAATGTACACTCAACCTGCCTATTAAAATATCTTTTGATATTTCATTTAGGCTTTTCCCTCATAAATGCAATTTTCTCCATTGTTATATTTACAGTGGTTAATTTAGGGCCCTTTATGGATAGGCATTTGGGGCAAATGGCCTGAGGGCCGGCTGCTTAATCATCTTCTACAGCTAGCAGTTCTCAATGTACCTGTCTTGGCTTCCTGCCTTGGCTCTGAAAAACATTCCTACTGAACATGAACATGATTTGTATAAGTTTTCTCTCTTTAACAGAAGGGAGAATGTGGTATAATTGAGAGGAACCTGGACTGAGGGTCAAAGGAGGTTGGTTTGTTCCCAAACCTGCTACAAATTAGCTTCGTGGATCAGTGGATCAGTTATGATCATCACTCTCGGCCTCAGTTTCCTTATCTGTAAGGGGAGGGAGTTGGATGAGGGTTTAAGTCATTCATGAGCTCTAATTTCCATCTTTCCATTTATTTATGTTTCCTCTACTTATAAATCATGACCCTCCCACTCCCCCAACCCAAAACTATGATTTCCCAAGACCATAAGATCCATTAAAAAAGAAAAGGGAAGACTATGAATTCTCCTCATCTCCTACCTAACTCACAGATACTTTGTAAAAATAAAATACATATTTTTAAAAAGATGTATGTTGAGAGCCAAGACAATGTATACATGTGTGTATCTTTTTTCTGATAATTACCCCCTCTGTATTATTTCTGATAATTACCCTCCTCTGTATCCAGACATAAATTTAGGTAGGAAAAAAAAAAGGTATTCTTTTCATTAAATATCCATTTTGGCTTGCATCTTTGCAGCTCTAGAATTAAATTCTTTGGCAGCAAAAGCCAAATACTTTGGGTATAGTATTGGGCATGACAATACCAATATGATAGCAATAACTACCTGTCCATCTTAGTTTTTTCAGAGAAAGCATTTATACAGAAATGATTTTAAACACTCTATTGTTTCTAGAGAGAACTGTGAGGTGTTGAGAATTTATCTTCATATGCATTATAATGAATATTCCATAAAGGAAGGAATTATTATCTGTTCTGTTGATTGTTGTGTCCCCAGCCCCTAGAACACTACAAATATTGCTGAATGAAGGATATAATTCAGCACAGTTTAGAGAATAGAGATAAGCGTCACCTAGTCTTTTTTTTTTTTTTTTTTTTTTTTTTGGTTTGTTTAAGATTTTATTTATTTGTCAGACAGAGAGGGAGTGAGCACACAATCCAGGGGAGCTGCAAGCAGAGCAGGCAGAGGGAGAAGCAGGATCCCCGCAGAGCAAGGAATCTGATGCTGGACTCAATTCAGGACCCTGGGATCATGACCTGAGCTGAAGGTAGCTGTTTAACTGACTGAGCCACCCAGGTGTCCCTAGGTCACTTATATTCTTGAGCCTACACTCCCTTCTTAGTTCAAGAGCAGCCAGGTTGAAGCTTCCCTAACACCTTTAATCACAGTATACTATCCTCTCCAGTCCCAACATCTGCCTCCTGCCCATCATCCACTTGCTCCCTGATGGGCTGCCATGTGCTTTTCTCACCCTTTTCTGAATCATGTCCTATCTGCTAATGCCAACTGAGCAGAAATTTCCTCCATCACCAGGTATCTACTTAGCTAAGGTGCCCTTTAATAAGGATTAGCAATTTGTGGAAACATTAGATAGATAGTTGACTATTATAAACCATCAAACTGGCATGGAGTAGAAAAGAAATGGAATTGACTGGCAGGGCATAAAGAGAAGTTGGGGGAAATAATAGTTATTTCTACATTACTTTATGATAACTCTTCCTGGAGACTTACAGACTTTGTTTAGAAAAGCACTGGGATCTGGTATAAAGGATTAGGAACTCAGTCAGATTATCAATATTTGAAAGCTCCAACTTCTTTCTACTACATAGGCAGTATTGAGATGTGTAATAATGCAAATACATTTTTTAAATGTACAAAATGATCCAGAGTTTTATTTTTTGTTTTAATTTTTTTTTGTTTTGCTTTTCAGAGCCATAATGGATTCTACTAAAGATATTTAAAGATGCTTTAACTATAAAATTTCATTCTAAATTAAATTTCAATCTTAATCTTAAAATTTAATTTCAATCTTCTAAGTATGAACATTGTTTATAATGACCTGCTCCTACAACACATGCATTTTTTTCAATACCTGCTCATGTGCCAACCCTTAATTTGCTTCTCTATGTCTTGTCTGCCACAATAAGGCTGATGGGATGCATTTGTCTTAACAGGCAAGAAGAGGACCAGAAGTCTACGGTCCATCCTTGGGTCTGAAATGTCAGACAAGGCCTTCCAGTACCAGGAGGTTGGGAAGTTGCAAAATGCAGTGCTCCTATATGATTCTATCCTTTCATAGTCCATCACACGCAGAAGCAGGTCCAGGACTTGAGGTCAGCTCAACATGCCTAATCTCCCATGAACTCTGACCCAACTCACTTTTGCTGTCCACCAGACTCGACACTCTACTGATGGGTCTCGGAGGCAGTGTGGTTCATCGGAAGTAGGTTCTGGTATAGTCCCACATCTACTGTTTCCTTACTAATGTCCCACACTTTCTTTAAGATTAGAGTTTTCCTCTGAACCTTAACCAAGACCTGAATTCTTTAGAATGTCATCCTGTTCCATCCATCACTCCTTCCTTAGTGTAGGTTAAGGAGTCATGCATTATAGCTACGAGCATGGACCCTGGAGCAAAGTCAACAGGACTGGACCATCTTCAGCTCTTTCCTCCTGTGCGAACTTGGTAAATGACTCAAGGTCTCTGTCTTAGTTTCATTTGTAAAATGGTATAATCACAGTCCCTCCTTCAAAGATTTATTATGAGGGCTAAATGACCACATGTATGCCATCTATAAATACTAGTGATAAAACATTTCAAGAAGAGAGAACCACTTTGTCTAATCCTTGTAGCGGAAATGAAGACTTGCATGATCCTTGAGGATTATAAACTGGTTGAGGGATAATAAATGATATATTATATATTAGAGATAAAAGTCCCCACAATGTATCCTCACAACTACCCTTTGCCAAGTTCACAATTAAAACTTTTGATGAATAGTATTTCTCTATAAGTACATGGGAGGGGGTGTCTGGTTGGCTCAGTGGGTTAAGGCCTCTGCCTTTGGCTCAGGCTCAGGTCATGATCTCAGGGTCCTGGGATCAAATCCCACATTGGACTCTCTGCTCAGAGAGTGGGAAGCAAGGGAGCCTGTTTCCCTTCCTTTCTCTCTCTGCCTGCCTCTGTCTACTTGTGATCTCTGTCTGCCAAATAAATAAATAAAATCTTTTAAAAAATACATTTAAAAAAGTACATGGGAGAGCTATTCTTTTAAAAGGACATATAGGGGCGCCTGGGTGGCTCAGTGGGTTAAAGCCTCTGCTTTCGGCTCGGGTCATGATCCCGGGGTCCTGGGATCGAGCCCCGCGTCGGGCTCTCTGCTCAGCGGGGAGCCTGCTTCCTCCTCTCTCTCTGTCTGCCTCTCTGCCTACTTGTGATCTCTGTCTGTCAAATAAATAAATCTTAAAAAAAAAAATAAATAAATAAAAGGACATATAAAAAATAAATTTAAATAATTAAAATCTCATGAGCACAATTTAAACCGTTGAGGGTTCAGCAGTCAGTATATGATGTTCAAGTTACTCTGGGGTCATTATTATGAACCTCTCATCAAGCACCTGCTTTTACACATGACATATGCTCAATAGGTATTTGTTGGTAGAATGTCTAAGACATGAATGGACATCAATGATCACTGCATTACTGTAGATAAGTAAAATTCTAGTAAAGAGAATGTCAGATACTTCACTGCCCAGAATATCACCATAAAAAAATTTCTGATCCCAAAGAATACCTTTTATTTAGAGGTGGTGAAATGATTGATTGGCAATCCAAAGCTAAGACATGGTAGAGCAAAGATGCAAGCCCTCACATGCTGCAAAGTAGGACTGTCAGATTAAAATACAAATACCCAATTCAATTTTAATTTCAGATGAACAATGAATATTTTTTGGACAAGTATGTATCAAACATTGAGCATTTTTAGGATAAGTATGTTCTAAATATTAACAAATTTATTAAATGGGGCACAATTATCTTAAAATGTTACTCACTGTTTACTTAAAATTCAAATTTAACAGAGAATCCTGTATTTTTACTTGCTAAATCTGGTAGCCCACTCTAAAACCCAATTGCTACCCCACATACTCTTTCTGTATGGCTTCCCTTTGTGACCTGATATGGTCTGGGATGCTTTTGGACACACTGGGATGCTAATTCTCTAAGATTTTGTGCCTCTTTCTGCTTCCCATGATTGGAAAAACCCAGATCTCTGCCACATTTGCCTCCTGTCTCATTCTTCTTCACCTAGTGCTTTTATGTGCTTGAAAATCTTTGACCCTTCTTCCACATTCTTGTCCTACAGGTTTACTTGTCATCAAGATGACTCACTGTCACCTCAAACTCATTCCATTTGTAAACTAAACTCTTCTTTCCTACAATTCTTATTCCTCCTCTGAATTTCCTCTCTTTAAAATGCAATAACCAATTTCCCAACAATCAGACTTGCCAAACCACAAAATAACTGCAATCTCTCCCCACCCTTCCTCACTGTGGCCACATCCAATCAATTCCTTGGTCCTGTTATTCCTTTTTTCAAACACTTCCCCAGCCTATCCTTTATACTGCCAAGGACCCAAGCCTAAAGAAGGCTCATATCACCTCATTTTCTGAACAATGTGATTGTTTCCTGATGGCTCCATCTCTCCCTCCTCCAGGCAATTCTGCCAAGCACATGCCCAGGTTAATGTCTCTAAAATACAAGATTTTCTGACAAGAGAAAGACAAATAGCCTGACATAAAATGAACAATGTTTATGCACAAGAAATTGGCAGTAGTGGGGCGCCTGGGTGGCTCAGTGGGTTAAGCCGCTGCCTTCGGCTCAGGTCATGATCTCAGAGTCCTGGGATCGAGTCCCGCATCGGGCTCTCTGCTCAGCGGAGAGCCTGCTTCTCTCTCTCTCTCTCTGCCTGCCTCTCCATCTACTTGTGATTTCTCTCTGTCAAATAAATAAATAAAAAATCTTTAAAAAAAAAAAAAAGAAATTGGCAGTAGAGAAATTATAAATGACTGAGAAACATATGAAGAGATGCTCAAATTCACTAATGGTTTGGGGAAATGCAAATTAAACTAATAATGAGACATCACTTTATGACTAGGAAAAAAACGAAAAGTACAAAAACAGCTAATGCTGAGAAGGATGAAGGAAAAACTTTTCTTTCATATACAGCACGTAGAAATGTCAATGGGTAGTTTTTGAAAGCAATCTAGCATAATCCGTAAAAATTGAAAATGCACAGATGTTTTGACCCAGCAATACCACTCACAGGAATCTATCTAATAAAATGAAATCCACTAGTACTTAAACACATATGCACAAGGGTATTTGCCGTAGACAGCTTTGAAACAGAAAAACAATAAAAAAAAAAAAAAAAACAAGAAATCCTTGAGGGAAAAAAGGATACCAAGAAATAAGAAATGTGTTGAATAACTTAAGGTCTATCCATACCATAGAATATTAGGCAGCTATTAGAATAAATTAGTACATCAGGAGAGTCAGAATTGATTAAATAGGATTTCTATAAGTGAAAAAAAATGCAAAAACATGTACATGCAATGCCATCTTTATTTTTTTTTTAAGATTTTTATTTATTTATTGACAAAGACAGAGAGAGAGAACACAAGCAGGGGTAACAGTAGGCCAAAGAAGAGGGACAAGCAGGCTCAACACTGAGCAGGGAGCTGAAGGCAGGCCTTTAATGACTGAGCCACCCAGGTGCCTCGCAATCCCATTTTAAATAGTAATCCAACCCCTTTATATATTTGTGTCTATATAATGTACACATGCTTGCACACACACTTACATTCATATGTTCATATGAACATGGAAGGGTACCCTCATCAAGTTGTTCACATGAGTGAACAACTTGGGAGGGAATAATGGGGTCTGATATGAATTGGCAGGGGAGATGTAAAACTAATTTTTAATGGTCCTCCATTGCCAATAAAAATAATAAGTATTTAGCCCTCATTAGCGACCTCAGTCTATTTTCCTGGCCTTCAATAGTACTATTTCTTATAAGGTCTTTCCATCGCAACCAAACTGATATTTCTGGTGATCTCGTTCTTGATTCTTTGTAAGTTATCTCTCACCCCTGCCCTGTACTTAACCCTCCACACTCACCCACATAATTGACCCCCCTTCTTTTCAACTATTCCCTTAAGGAACCTCTCAAATTTCATTTGCTTTATGAAGAGCTTCCTATTCATGGTGACCTTCTTTGTGGTATCCTTTCTGTGATAGTGATACTTCAGTTTTCAAGGACCATTCCTTTAATATCTGCCTGATCATCCCACCAGCTTACCTGTGCAGACAGCATTCCATTGACCACTGGAGCTGCTCCAGGACACACCAGCAGGATGTAGCCAATGTCATCAGCCCTTCTCTTCTAACTCATAGTTAAGTCTAGCCTTCTGAACCCAAAAGCTGTATTCTTTTTAAGCCATGCTTGCTATATTTTCTTCTTTTGTGTGTGAAAGAATGTCATCCGCTGCCCCATCTTTCAGATAGAGACTGGCATTACCTTACCCCTGGACCTCGTTTTCTCTGTCTGATCTTCTGGGCTCCTGACTTTACCCTTTTTCAGCAGAGTAGTGGAGGCAGTGTCCTGTAGTGTTCTAAAGTTCCTGTGAATTCTTATGTCAACAGGGGTTCGATACAGGTCATTGCCATTAGCGAGGACCTGCCCCTGCTAGGTACTGTCCCCAGCATATTATATATAATAATCGTAGAAGCAATGTTTCATTATTAGTCCTTTACAAATAATGTAAAAAGGTTAGGTAAATGGTTCTGGGTCTGGCAGGTTAAGGGCAAAGTCAGGGCTCTCAGGTTCCAAAATCTGTGTTCCCTTCCATGAGCAGAACTAGCTTTAGCTTCAGAGTTAGGACTTAGAAGAGGGTACAAGAAGAACAGGTTACTATGGAAGGAAGAGACACAACACAGCACAAGGAGCATAGGACTCTTGGCAAATATAGTCACAGCTGGCAGGAGTTCACACAAGGGCAAAGATGGGAGCCGGGAGTCAGGATCCTAAAATCATTATCAAAGGTCTTCCTTTTGCCCTACAGGTAGTGTGCACCCTGCAAAATGGGCTCAAAACCTGCTTGAAAATCCTTACATGGGTATGCCTTATATATATTTACCTCCTATCACTAATCTCCCTTTATGCTTACATCTTGACACAGTCAAATTCCCTTTTGGATACTGTCTATCCAGTTTTCTCCCATATCTAGGTGCTGCCCCTAGAGTGAGAGTAAACTCCTCTGGGGGACTACATATTCATGCCTTTCTGGTACTTCAGATGTGTGCAAGACCATTTGTTCATCAACCAGGCAAATGAGTGAAAAACAATGCCCTCAACCAGACAGGATACATCCCAACCTATTCAGAGGGCACCCCTGATTTTAACCTCCCTGGCAGTTTCAGAGAGGAAAACTTGCAGCTGTTAGTCCTGGGCTTCCTTTCCCTCTCCTGGTAGGTACAGTATCTCTGAGCTGTGGTATTCACAGCCCAGCGTGCTGCCAGCAGGGATCAAAGACAGAGTCAGAAGAGGCAGAAATAGCAAAAATTCCAATTCCAATGCTTTTACGGCTTTCAGTCATTTAGCATTTCATCTCCATGAATTTCCCAGGGTGCATTCCAGAGTTGTGTGCATTTAAGTTTTGACCCTTAGCTGCCCATTGTCCCATTCCCTTTCTGAGTATCCAGAAAGTCACACTATTAGTCAGAGGGGATACCCATGGGGTAATAAGAAGAAAATCAACTCAGTAACCTGACCAAATTGTTTTAAATAATTTCTGACTCAGAATGACCATATCTCTGCCCTTTTGCTGCCCTCCCCTCTGCACCCACCACCCCTTTGGCAATTTCTGTTTCCATTCTGGCCTGGTGGGGTCAAAGTATCATGAAATCATCCATTCTAACATGAGTCTTATCTGATTTTTTTTTTTGAAATATCAAAGAAGTCAGAAACACCGTATATCAAGAGACTGGGTTCTCTGGTTCTCATTTGAACTTTCTGAGGTTCCTGCAACACTAGCTTAAGTTCAGTCAGTTTGATGTTATGACTTTGAGTTTGGTGTTTAAGGCGCTATGAAATAAACATCAATACAATGCTGGCTCTTGTTTCATTTGAACTATTTAGCCCTCTAGGGCAGACTCGGGCAAATCTAGAAATTTGAGTTTCACCGATTACTGAACTTTAAAGGAGGACTGAAGTTATGGATTAAGGGAGTCTGACTTTCAAAAACCGCTTCTAACTTAAAGTAAACAGCTCAGGCTCCTCATCAGCTTTTCCTGAGCCATCTCTGGTTAAAAGTTGGCCCCACTGGAAGTCAGTCTACAGCCTGTCTCTATTCTTCCAGAATTACAGGTTGCCATGGTTACAGTGGCTTCTGGAAATGAACTTCATAATTGCTGCATATTGCATATAAACAGCTGGATTCCCTCTTTCAATTTCACTCTGAAACAATGAAGGCCCAAGAAAATGTCCTCCTATTTGAATCATTGACATGCTAAAGATCATTATACCAGTAGTGAAGCATCATGGCATAGGGAAACTTGAAGAAATGATGATGTCAAGTTCCCCAGGCTCTATATATGTAGATGAATGTAAAATGTGTATGTGTGATTCCACATACACAGAACAAGAATCCTTGAAAAGCCGAAAGAGCCCCACCTTTCAAAGATCCATTAATACAACTCCTGTTTTAGCGGGTGTGAAACAGAAACCCAGAGACTGAACATTTTCTGTGCATTCTCTCACAGCAAGACAGGTACAGAATGGAATTTACAGAAGAGCCTGGTGCTGTGGATATGGCTCCCATCACGTTAAGAATTTGGGCTTGATTTCCAGCTCTGCTACTGATCAGCTGTGTGGTCTCCGAGTGTCATTTAACCTAGCACTCAGTCTGTGTCGGTATTTTAAGAGTTGGTTATAGAGTTTTCGAGGCATGTACCTATTCATGTCATCTCTCTATCAACAGTAGTTGCTGAGAAGCCAAGGTTAGCGGCTAAGATTGTATTCTCTTTTAAAGAAACATATTGATATGGGGCGCCTGGGTGGCTCAGTGGGTTAAGCCGCTGCCTTCGGCTCGGGTCATGATCTCAGGGTCCTGGGATCAAGTCCCGCATCGGGCTCTCTGCTTGGCGGGGAGCCTGCTTCCTCCTCTCTCTCTCTGCCTGCCTCTATGCCTCTATGCCTACTTGTGATCTCTGTCAAATAAATAAATAAAATCTTTAAAAAAAAAAAAAAGAAACATATTGATATGAATTTTAAAATAAAGTCACTTTCAGGAAGGAGAGATATTACTGGTTGTTAATATCCTAGCAAAGATCAGTTAATGAAGTTAGTTAATCATATAGTGCAGTGTTGAGAATATGAGACCCAGATGATAATGAGGATGGGGTTCTTTTTGGAGAGGAAGGTTGGTTGAAAAAGACAAGTTCCTAGAGGTTTGTGGGGAACCTAGGTCAACAGATTTCACCTAGTTGAGAGAGGAGAAGAAAGAAGATGCTGAAGGGGTCCAATAAGGAGACAAGAAAACCTATTTCACAAAATAAGGGTATTTTTCTGTGTCTTACTATCCATCCATGTAGTTGTCTCTCTCTCTGAGAAAGTCTTACAGTGTTCCCAAGGAAAGTTACATAGAGAATAATAATACTGCTAAGGTAATAATAATAATAATAATAATCTCTTAATAAAGAACTATTTCTCTGTCCTACCTAGAGCTTGCACAGGTAACATCCTGCTTCTGAATGTCAAATCTCAGCGGCCAGCTGTGTTACTCTCCAGGGCTGTGCAACCTGCCCTCTCCCTATTCCTGATTAAGGTTTGATCTTCTACAAGATGACCTTACCATGGGTAACAGCCAATAATGAGGACAGAATTTCATTCTCCTCCTTGGAACTGGATTTTCTTTTCAGGCAAGAACTGGCTATAGCTTTCTAGGAGTCTTGAAAGGACGAATGTGCAGTGCTAGGTAGCAATCCCTCTGGCTGCCTTTGCCCCTTTTATAGAGCCCAAAATGTACTAACTTTAAGAAAACAACAACAACAAAAATCAACTACTTTAAACCCCCCTCTGACTCCCTGGCCCACAACTGGGGGTAAGAAAGACCACTGGGGGCTCCTCTACCTCTCCTCATTTGGAAGAAATCCTTTTGGTAATCGGTAACATACGGGTACAGTCCAATCCACCTTTGATCTCATAAATCTCACCTGGTTTCTTGTGCATTGAGACCCTTTCTGAATCCTTATTTGTTGTAGGTTTTGTCCCCTGACTTGTTTTTCCCTCCTTCCTCAACAACATATTTCTTGGTGTCTCTTCACTGATAATATCTTTTCGCCATGAAACCCTCCCCCTAAAAGAGGCGTGCCTTTTCCTCACAAGCAAATGTTCCCATGCTTCAAGGTTCAGCATGTTTCAATTCTTGAATCATGCCTCCCCTAAAACACAAGATGTTCTTTGAGGGGAGCATCACAAAGGATTAGGACTTAATAACTATTTGTTGATTTTTTGATATTTTGATATGCCTTGGAATACTGACACCTAGGCTATCTGAATATGAACCACTCATTCATCAATTTTGTTGAATATCTACTATGTTGTAGGATTTTCATAAACAATATCATAATTCTTCAAAAGTTTCTTTTTTCCAGGAATAAAGATAAATGAAAAGTGAAAAACAGAAGATGGAAGATTTTGTTAACAGAGGGAGTTTGAATTTCTGCCATTACTCTTTGAGACCCCAGGCTTACCAATTCTCTTCATATTTTATTTCCGTTCATCTTTGAGAAAAGCCAGAGGAAAGTTTCTGGGTTTGTTGGGAGAAAGATGGGGTTGTGGAGATGTTAAAATAAGTTTTTTTGGCCTCTAGTTCCAAGGGAATCCTAAGGACCAGGAAGATCTATGGACATAGGGCCTCTGGCTAAAACTCTTTTGCAGAGTTTATTTTAGGAAAATAAAACTTGCTGCTGTCCAGAGATAAGTCAGAAGATTACTAGATGGGGGTGGAGGTGAGGAGGAGGAGTGTTAGCAGAAAGAACTTTCCATGACAGAACTCTACTTGTTTTATGTAATCCTTATCCACTCACCCGGGGCTGTCATTCCTGCCTCTGTGCCCTCAAGAGCGAATGCAGCCAGCACAGTGACATTTTAATAATAATACTTTGTACTTATACAGCACCTGTCAGCCAATGATCTCAAAGTACTTCTCCTGTGATTAACTCATTAATCCTCACAAGGATAAGTGACTTTCCCAAGGTCACAGAATAGTGAATGTCAGGGGCAGGCATGTGCCTTGAGTTCTCCAGCTCCTGCTCTGAAGACAATCCACTTTCCTGCCTGCCACAAAGCCGCCTCTGACATAATCCAGGCTTACTGAGCCACCATGGGTTTATAATTGCATGTCTGGGTCTTCCATTATACCATTTTACTTAATTAGTCTAGTCGTGAGACCATCTCTGTTTAGTAATCCTCCCATCCGTGGCTGGAAATGCAAAGTTCTTGGGTAGGGTGGAGATACTGTGATGCACCACCCTAGAGAACGTGCCACTTTGTGTCTTGGATTTGGTGGTTAGTGGCACACAGTGCATTCACCCTGATAGAGCGAGCACCTAGAAAACAGCATTAAAGACAGGCTGGCAAAGAGTTAGGTTCAGCACTCAAGGTGGCTACATCCTCTCTTTCCAGTGTAGATGACAACCAGCACGAGGGACTTAGCCTGGCACAGAAGGGATGTTGACAGATGGTAAGAGTGCAGAAATAAGGGTTTTGGACAGCTTGTTGATCTTTGAACATTGGGACAGCCCCTGAGAGGAATGTCTTCCTAGATAGCAGAGCCCAGGTCATTGAGCTGGGCTTCACAGGCTGGACTTCATTCCTACACAACACCTGGGTTAGCAGGCAGGTCCCAGAGCAATGATTCATACATAGGAGCTTTGATTCAAGCATATTTGCAAGAACTGGGGGATACCACATTTGAAAATTCAAGTTCAAACAAACTGAAAACAAGATCCTTTAAGAAAGGAGGAAATGCATTGAGGAGCATCTGTTTTCACATGTGGTTTGACAGGTTAAGGTCACAGTTGCAAGGAGCTTACCCAGAAATACTAGGGACATCTGGGTCATATTACCAGGGAAAGTGATTATGGCATGGAGGGTCAAAACATCTTAAGAATTTTCTGAATCACTGGGGACTGGATCAAGAACCAATGTAGCATACCTCCCTTACATGGGGTAGGAGGGAAGACAGACAAAGGAGATAGTCACTCTCAGTCCTGTTGCATATACAGACTGTATGTCCATGAAAAGGTAATTAATACAAATAACTAAGTGCCCAGTAAGTGTGTTTAAAAATAGACTAAAAGATTTCAGAAGAAACAAAAGCCAATCAGAATTAGTGCTATTAGAGAAGTTCCATGCAGTGAGTAAAATCTAAACAGGGTCCTCAAGGGTAGGTTGGCTGTATCAGAGGGAACATAAAACAGTGAAAATAGGGGCACCTGGTGGTTCAACTGGTTAAAGTTCTGCCTTTGGCTCTGTTCATGACATCAGGGTCCTAGGATTGAGCCCCTCATTGGGCTCCCTGCTCTCTGGGGACCCTGCTTCGCCTTCTCTCCACCCCCAGCTCATATTCTCTCCCTCTCTCTCAAATAAATAAATAAGATCTTTAAAAAAAAAAATGAGTGAAGGGAGAATTACAATGTATTAAGTCTGTACTATGTATGGGATACTTTATATTCACTAGCTTCTGAGTCTGCACAAAAACAAATATCAAAGAAATTATTACCTCCTCTTCAAGTTGAAGAAGCAGCCTCAGAAAAATATTAAATAATTAAGAAAATGTTACAGAGCAAGGAAGTAGCAGAACTAAGTATTCAAACTCATCTGCTCAACGCTGATCTCGTGGCCATTCCACTATATCATATCTTTTCTCTCTTCCTGTGAAATTCTGCATAAAAGCAGAAGGAATGCCAGGTGTACAGCAGAAGGTAGGACCCCTTAGTGCTGCCTAATCAGGGACATAATAAGAGAGTAAAGGCAGTAAGCTGGAGGCTATACAGCACATGGCCCTGAATGCCTAGCCTAGAAATTTAGGCTCTACCTAACAACACACATGGGATCATGGATGTGTTTTAAGAAAGAAGTCTCTAGAATGCTTTTGTAGGAACACTGATGTAACAGTGGCATGGACTGTGGCTGGGAGGTAGGGACCCCTGTGAGGGGGTGATAGCAGTTGTTTAGGTATGGGGTAGCACTGGTCAGACACTCAAGCACCGTGGTAAGAGGCGATGGATGCAAGAATAATTTTTAAATAACACTAAAGAAAACATTATAACCATCAAAAGTCACCCTCTTGGACCCTTTGGGACCCTCTGGGGTCACCCTCTGGGACCGATGGAGGAACAGATTCATGAGGGAGGGCCTCAGAATGCCTGACTTGGGCCCCAGTGGGAACAAACTAGCACATTTGATGTCAGTTTTCCTCTTCAGAATGGCTGACAGCAAGGACCTTATGCCCTACTTTGGTTGTCCTTCTCAGAATTTGATCCCCATCTGTGGTCAGGGACATCTACCCTACCAAACCACAGTCTTCCCTGTTTTTATTTAAACATTCTTTTTCTCTAGTTAGAAGTTGGTCGATTAGGAGCTTTAATACCATATTAAGTAGTGATTTGAAATCCAGCAGTCAGTGACTTCTCATAAAGAAGAGGCTATAAGACTACATGGCCTCAAGGGATCTGCATGTGTCTGCAGAGGATGGATTCAGACCAGGATTGACTGTGGCACAGAAGTTAGATTTTAGGCAAGGAGCTTAAGGTGGTATACAATTACATGACTTTATCACAAAGGAGCCTGCATATCAATTGTCTTAATTCTATACATGATCCACAGTCTCTTTTTGTGGGCTATTAACCTGCCAATTTCCTTCCACTGCCCCTCTGGAGAGAAAACAATGGAAGTACCATAAGGTTGGGGGGGGAGCGGGGAATGGAACTTGCCCACTTCTCTGCTCTGTTTTCTCTGGTTTCTTGCAAGGTAGAAGGAAGGGCGTGTGTATGGGTTGTGTTCAGTTCACCTTCCTCTGCACACTCCTTTACCACAAGTTTATTTTTTTATTTTTATTTTTTTTTAAGATTTTATTTATCTATTTGACAGATAGAAATCACAAGTAGGCAGAGAGAAAGGAGGAAGCAGGCTCCCTGCTGAGCAGAGAGCCTGATGCGGGGCTGGATCCCAGGACCCTAGAATCATGACCTGAGCTGAAATCAGAGGCTTTAACCCACTGAGCCACCCAGGTGCCTTTTTTTTTTTTTTTTTTTTTTAACCATGAGTTTAAACAAAGAACTAGTTAATCGCCACTTGGCAAGCATGGTGGCTATGGTGTCTCCACACCAGTGAAGGCTGAAGTAAAGGATCCAGCTTCAGAGCTGAAGGCAATTGTGCAGCTGCTGGTCCCCAGTGTTAGTGGAAGGGGTCCACCTGAGTTCATGGCCCAGGTGGAGTTTATATTTGTGTCCCAGCATGGGTCCAGAAGGAACCTGAACTCTGGGTGTTGAAATCCTGGCTTCAGGAAGCAGCGCCAGGCATTAGAACAATGCAGGAGGAATACTGGCAACGTGTTGTACTGTTAGTTTGAAAAACTATTTTCATGGCCAAAAGATGGGATCCTATTTTAATTCTCCTGTAACCTCTGTCCCACATCTTTTCATAGAGAACTGACAAGTAGTGGGAGTACTATAAATGTCTCACTAACTACCCTTTATAGTTTTAATGAGAAAGTTCTAGAAGTAATGTTCCCTACAAAAAAAACTGCCTAACTTATTATGGAGACAAAAGTCAGGAATTTTCAGTGGTTCTTAGGTCCGTGGTCCGTGGAAGAGAGATTAAGGAGGCTAGCGAAACTGGGAAGCCCATATCAGATCACAGAATGCATGGTGACAACTTCTCCCCTCTCCCTTCACTAAGACCGCAGCTTCCATTGGGGCTGAGGAGCTGTCACCAAAGTGTGCAATTGCCTCATTACCAGAGAGAGGAGCTGCACCCTGGGAACCTTCCCAGCCCCCTGAGGCACAGAGACCCAGGATAACAGCATGGCAATGCACCCCCTGCTGGCTTTTATTGTATGCTAATGTAATGGGGCCATCAGTCTGAAGGCTGTCTGTGCATAGAAACGGGATTTCTTTTCCTCTAGTTGGAAGTCATTTGAGATTCTAGCTAGTAGAAATGAGTGTGTGTTGCAGGAGGTAGAGTAAGAGAAGGGCACCAAGTAGAGAGGGAGGATACTTTGGGAGTGGGTAAAATAAAGATTCTGTGAGGGAACTTGAGAGAAACTCAGAGAGTTTTCTGCTTTAATGAAGTTTAACTTCAAAGTATACCAAAATGCAGGGTAATGGACCAGCATATACTTCCCAGGGCAGATCACCAAAACAAATCCATAGTGCCAGGGTCACACACAGCAGGGAGGCCCAAGGTTACCCAACTTCTGAAGAAAGAGAAATTGAGCACAGGCACATCTCCAAAATGCATTTTTCCTTACAGAATTGCCATTTACTGTGCTGCTTTCCCTTTTCCAGAAAGGACACAGGTCTATTAAAGCAATGAAAAAAAGGTTTCTGTGCTGCCTTTGGAATACCTTTCTTTCGGAGACTTCTATTCCTGGGAGTGACTTTGTAGAGAATGATTGTCAAGTGTGCAGAAAGAAAGGAATAAAGAGGGAGAGAAAGGGGAAGAGAATGGAATAAAGCGGGACAGAAGGGGTGGAATGGGGAGGGGAAAGGGCAAGAAGGAAGGGGGGAAGGAAGGCAGGAGGGCAAAAGACGAGGGCGGAAGTGTTAGCCTAACTGATTGCCACATGCCAAGTAACTGTGGTGCCAGTCTCACTCTCCACGGTTTTACATAGACTTTCACCTCATTCCCAGAGCATCCTTAAGCAGGAGACTACAGAGGGAGTCACATGAACTCATCCACAGGAGAGGCCCCATGTCACTCTGCTCATCATTTCTTTCTCCTTGGTCCTTCCCAGCCCCCACACCATGAGGCACCCAGCCAGACTCATCTGCTTCCCAGTAGTTGGGTCCTTCATATCCTTCTCCAGCTGAGCGTGGGGCCCTTAAAGCAGGAAGTAGAGACTGCATTATCTCTTTCGTAAATTCATGAGTCGCATGATGAAGGCTTGAGGACACATCAGGTTTCCAGTACACGTCTCTGCAGTGATTATTTCCTCCAATACAGATTTTCTAAAAGACAGCTCCATGCACTATCTAAGTTTTAGCTCTATCATAAAAAGTGATGCATAAGCTTTGTAATGATTGAAAAGTGTTCAGTGGCATCGCATCCTTTAACGGTAACCCCCCTCTGGTGTCCAACAGCATCAAAGCCATTTGATATCAGAGGAACAGAGCTTGGAGACAGGCCCACAATGTTGCAGGTGAAAAGAGCCATCACCCTTTTTTCCTTTTAAAAATCCAAGTCCATTTATTTCCTGTGAGTTCACATAACCATTTTGCTGTATTTGGGACTCAAATTCTTTTCAAACACTCCGTTGGATCATCCTCCATGAGGCAGGGGCCATGGAGACTGAAATGAAACAGCGAAACTGATTGGAAAGAGCTCTGAGATGTAAGTTTTGCTACTAGTTTGTATGATAGTAAGTGTTACTCCTTACTGGTGCTTCAGTTTCTATCTGCAAAACAAGGACCAACTAGGTAAAACCTAATGACCTCCAGTCTTCACACCTAGGCCCACACCAGGAATTGGGTAGAAACTTCAATCCCTAGACACCTCCAGGGGATTCATGCATTAGCACCCCAGGTTTCTCTGACTCTCTTAAAGCTACCTTGTTTTACAGAAGATTTTAATCCTAATGTCCAACAAGGTCGAAGACAGTCAGCTTCTGAAATGAAAAGATGAATGTTCCATGGATGGGAGAGAAACCAGAGGGAGATTTCTACCCGAGCATGAGAATTCTCTCTTGTAGGATTTTTTTTTTTTTCTTCACAGCAAATAAGGTTTATGGATTGCAATGAGGAGTCTGTCGCATTAAAATAAGTCTTTTTACAGTATTTTCCCATTTAAGCCTCACATGGGCAGCATGCTGGATTGGGCCCGGAAAGGCAGACTCACTAGTTTTTCAATTTAGTTTGTTAATAGCCTGCCTTTCATAAAAGCATCAGGCACAATCACACCAATCCCTAAATCAATAGGATGATGCAGCAATGCCTCACAGAAATGATATTTTTGAAATAAATATATACCATTCAGCCAGGCCCGTTTGACATCAAATTTATATACTCAATAAGAAAGCACAATTAATGGTCCCGAACTGTATTTTCCTTCACCTATTTCACATTTCAAGAAGCACAGGATTTCTTAAGGAAAAAAAAATAATAATAAAAGGAGAAAGAAAAAGAGCAAAAAAGCATTCCATTCATAAATGGAATGAAGGTATTAAAAAACAATGCTGGCTTGTTGGTGCCTCCTACAACCCATTTATCTTGCCACCAATCTCACTTTTCTCTTAATTCGAGTCTTTGCACAGGTGTTACTTCTTAAGAAATTTCCCTGACACCTCGGGTAAAACAGCACCCCATTCTCTCTCTGTCCATTTACCCTGCTTTTCATAGCATTTCATTACATTATGTTTGTTTACTGTCACTCCTCCTCCCAACAAATGTAAGCTGCATGGGGGAAGGATGTTTGCTATTTTGTTCAGCACCACATCCCCAGTGCCTACAAAAGTACCTGGCTTCCAGTAAATGTCTAACAGAATTTCTTAAAGGATGAATGAATAAATAAATACCTAATTTCCCTTCTCAGGTGTACTGGTCATGAAACTGTGTTCACATTCATACAGTAAAACAACCTTAGAGGATGTACATGCTCCCACTTACTAAACAAATCAATCAATAACAGTGCTTAGTTTTGATGAGACTTCCCTCTGGGGTCTGTACAGTGTGTGTATATATGTTGGGGGGAGTATTCTGTATTGTTATAAATAATGCAAAGTAATGATAAAATTATGCTGATTGGGGAACACTGCCAGTATTATCAGGTATACTTCTATCCTTCCTCTGTGTCACATGCTAAGGAAAATTTTACCTCCACTTTTACAAGTTTTCCATTTTTTCTACTCCTCTAACACTTTCGTTCAGTTATGCAGTTTACCTGGTAGCAAACTTGGAGGTAAAGGAATTTTATAAGATATTTCTATGGGTTATTAGGGGGGAACTCTTTTATGGTCTTTGAAAATTCAAATTAAGGACAGAAATCACATTTACATATTTTTAATTTTTTAAAAGATATTACTTATTTATTTGACAGAGAGAGATCACAAGTAGGCAGAGAGGCAGGCAGAGACTTAGGAGGAAGCAGGCTCCCTGCTGAGGAGAGAGCCATTGCGGGGCTCGATCCCAGGACCCTAAGACCATGACCTGGGCCAAAGGCAGAGCCTTAACCCACTGAGCCACCCAGGCACCCCCAGAAATCACATTTAATTTACTCTTTGTTGCTGAGTTATATTTCATTGAATCCAACACATGCTAAGACTGAACTCTATGGGATCACAGGTTATACTTGGATTTCATTTGATGACCTCCATAAGAGACTTAATAAGGTGCCATCTCCAACTATACCTCAAGTAGAATTATCTTCCTACACTAGTACCAAGAGTACATTTTTTACCATGAGTGCATAGATCTATTGTACTTGTATTCTGAAGTTTGAGTTCACCCAACATAAACCTTCACTGTTGGACTGCAACAACTGGAGATATTACAAAGAATTTCAGACTACAGTGATGACAGCACTCCAAATTTAGGAGGAAAACAAATATGGTACGGGAATAAATGTTTCAGGCAAGAACTAACCTTAAGAGATTTCAGTAAATTGAAGAAGTCAAAATATTCCCTTAGCAATATTTGAACTGGTTATTAGACATTTTGTCTTAACTCCTACAGACACCCATTTTCTGAAGAAATCATTCATTTTGAGGCAGGGAGAAGAAATCAGTGTCAAGGCTGATCAGATCCATGGAGAACTTCACTGGCAAAAGCACAGATCCTGCGGACTGAGTTCCACTCTGTCCTGGGACTAATGCCAGTTTTTAAACTTCTGGTTCAGATGATCTGATTTAGGAAGAAAGAAGGAAAGAAAGAAAGAAAGGAAGGAAAGGAAGGAAGGAAGGAAGGAAGGAAGGAAGGAAGGAAAAAAAAGAAAATGAAGTACCTGAAGGAGCCTACCTTTCCCATGTGCCTTTTCCATGTGCCACGGAGAAGTTACTGTGCTCGTAACTGAAAGGAAGGGACTGTTAATCATGTTTAGAGCATGCCACTGAAACAGGAGCTGAATAAACACCTATGGAGGAAGACAATTGATGGGATTCAAGGGAGAATTTAAAGGGCTAATATCTACCAACTTTGTCGCAGGATATTCTGCCAAATTGTGGGGCAACAACAACAATGAAATAGAGTATATATGATGGTCTCTTCCTTCTAAGAGAGATAAACTATATCTAAACAAGTACAACATAAATCATGTGGAATATTCCCCAAGAGGATCAGGGGAAGCCCATGTTGTTTGGTCAAGCAGGTACAGAAAAGGGAAAATTGGAGCTGGACTGAAATGTGTCACTGGCACAGGTCTTTATGAGTGGAGGAAGGTTCCTTGCCCTAAAGACAGATAATGGGTTCACTTGAAACATCAGTCTAGTTCATTTATAACTGGAAGTCACTCTTACTGTGCATTAGGCCCTGTATTCATCAATGTAGAGTAATTATCTCATTTAATCACCACAACTCCTCCATAGAGCTGGTGAATATCATTATTATTGCTTTCTTACAGATGAGGAACTGAGGCACAGGAAGGGTAATAACTTTTCTGTGGTCTCATAGATGACAGAGTCAATGTTTAAACACTGAAAACACTGATGTTGAAAACACTGGATTCCAGTCTTTATTGATAATAAAAGCTAAGTCTGAGTATTTACCATAATTTGGGTTATTCGGTGCACTGTGAAGGTACAACTCATTTAATACCACACTGTCAGGCAAGTGCAATATTTTCTATTTTGCATATAAAGAAACAGAAGCAAAGAGAGAAGTTGTACAAGGTCACACAGCTAGGAAGTAACAGAGCCAGGATTACAACCCTGGTAGCTGGTGTAAAGAGCCAATGCCTTTGTATCTAATGCCTCTCTAGTTTTACATTATGCAAAATGTTCTCCACAAATTTACTGCCCATTCTATCCTATAGCCCAGTTTTAAGGTGTGGAACTGATAGTGATGTTTAAATCCTGATTAGTCTTTCTCCATTCACTTGATTAGTTATTTTCATTTAGGACCAGAATCGGCTTTCTTAACTAGGGGAGAGCATATAGAGAAGGATCAGAGAGTCATGAAAAGTTCCCTTGGCTCAAGAACTTCTTCATGGACTTTAGTCAAGGTTTTGAAGTTCTAATCTTTGGATTCCAATCTTTCTACAGGTCAGAATTAAAGAAGAAACATGTTAGTAGTGAACAGAGAGAGCTTTATCAGAGATAAAACACCTGGAATGACTTTCCTTGAAAGAATGGACCAGAGGACTGATCAGTTAGGACAGAAAGAGGAGAGTGAAGAGACACAACAGAGAAAATATGAAGTGGGCAGTTAGGCACTTAGTAGGCAACGACCTGGGCCCTGGGCTCTGAGGAGGGAAAAGGAATCTACTAAAAGAGAAGAGACACTCTCTAAAAGGAGACTACATGGAGAACAAAAATCCCCCTTGGCCTCCGCATCATTTCCCTTAGTCTAAACGCTGTCTCAGGAACCGTGGCCTAGACCTATAGAGGACAAGGCAGTATCAACCCTGATGCAGCCACATCTCCCTATTTGCAGCAGGTAAAGACATTATATAAAGAGAAGGGTTGACATTATATCAAGATGAGGTCTGAAAAAGTGAATGATATTGGCCAGTATTAATTACTTCCATTTTAGTACGAAGGCAAATTGCCCCCTTCCCTCTGTGTATGTGGGATTTATCTGTTGGAACCACCTCTTCTTCACATGCCCTGCCCACTTAAGGATCTGGCTTTAAGGTTAAATTTTGCCAATTTTGAGTCATGTGTTTAGGCCAATTCACTTCACCTCCTGGGCCATTATATCTTTATATATGTGCTATTCTTATAGCTTCTATTTATCAAACATGTAAATTATGAGTGCCAAATATACTTTCCCTATTTTGGCTCTGGATAACGTGTTTACTGACACTATGAGGCAAATGTTCTTAATCCCATTTAATGGATGGGAAAATGGACATTCAGATACTTTATAACTTACTCATGATTAGAGAGCTTATGGGAGTCAAGCCGGAATTTAAACTCACTTCTGTTTTTTTCAGAACTAATGTATTTCAGCATGCTGCCTTCCTGTTTCTGTGTCTAATTTCTTGTTGCAGAGTGAAAAAACTAAAGGAAAGAAGCAAAGAAAGGTGGGCTAAAGGGAGGGAAGAAAGGAAGAAAGGTAGGAAAGAAGGAAGGAAGGAAAAAAGGAAAACTTTGTCTCTTTTCAAAAGTTTATTTCAGGCATCAGAATGCTGGGGATCCCAGGCTTTGACACAGACTGAAGTAAGAAAAGGTCCTTGGCACCTACCTATTAAGCAGGTAAGAACAATTTCTAATCTGTGGTCCCATATGCCTGACTCTTTTCAAAATCTGAAATTTTCATTGAGTCTCTGATTTTATTTGCTTCTATTTCAAGGGTGACTGCTTTCTGGACAGCAGATGTGAGTGTAGGATGGTGGTATGGGGGTGGGGAGGAATATAATTTAGTTTAAATTGCATTTTTGAGCAACACAGACACTTGGATATCATTCTTCATGTACTAGAATGTGCTATTCAGTATATTCATCGGGGCATACTTAAACCTAGAATCTCCACCTCCTGAGGCTGCACTTGTAGAAAATAGCATTAAAATTTGGATGGCAGATACAAACCTGAGATTTATGAGGCATGGGTGTTTACTGGAATACAACAGAGACCACAGATCAACTCAACATAAATGGCGTGATCTCTGGTGATGCTCATGGGTCAGGGAAAACAGTCAAGAGGTCAGCTCATCTACTGACCACACAAGTCCACCTGCCAACACATTGCAGCAGACTCTGTTACCTGAAAATGGGGGAGATTCTATAACAAAAAGGAGTTATAAACATGATCCTGGGTTTGATCTTGAAGAGGAATTCAAAAAGCATGAAGTAAAGTTGGCCATCATTTAATCATACAAAACACAGGTTTCAAGTCCATTTAGTGGGCAAGATGCGGCACATTCTGAATCATAGCTGGATTTCTTTCCTCTAAGGATATAGTATCTACCACTGGAACAGGTCTTGACTCAAAATCAGCACCTGGAATATCTAAACTATGTTTCCTACCTCTTCACTCAATCCAGCCACATTATAGAAGGAAAAGAACATAAGAGGAATCTTCTCAGAGACTATGTTTCTCTAGTCATTGTTTCCAGTCATTTATTCCAAACAGCAGTCACTTGAAGCTGAAATTTAGAGCACTCAGTCCCCTTAAAGTTTAGAGTTCTCGTTTATAAATATCTAGTACACTGGCAATGGATACTCAACAGAAATCCAGGAAGTGGTACAAACAGGAGAAAATACCAGAGGTACAGTTTAAACCTAGGTTTCATGGTAGTGGGCTTTGTGTTCTATCCTCCCTTACCTCTGCCTATGGCCTATGGATTTAGGTCTGAACATTCAGAACTTCCTTCATCTACATCACTCCTGACTGTGCCATCACTTCTAGAATTCATTATGCAGGCCAACTGTAGTCCTATAAGCCTTCCCTTTGAGGGCTTGTTTAAAGGTCTCAGTCAACTACATTTTTGTTGTTGTTGAAATCTTTCAACTAACTTTCAGAACCAATAAACAATAAGCTCATTCATACCACAGTAGAGTTGATAATATCTAAAATGCAAATGACCTTTCAGAATATTTGAGTTTTGAGATAAAATTAATTGGAGAAGCCAAGAAATTCCACCTACCAACCTCTTCTTTAGATCTGGTTTTGCCTTAAGGTCATTGCAACTAAAACTAGGTCTGGAAAACCAACCCCATAATTTGGTAGAACATGGGAAAAAAAAGAATTATTTGTAAAAGCATCTTTGAGTTAAAAGTTTTCTTGTACTTCCTACTATAGGGCCAAAAATTCCAGTTAGTCATTTGTTCTTTTAGGTTACACATCTTTTCCCCCATATATCTCCTTTAAAGTAAAAAAGAGGTCTGAGAGCAAGACTTCATGAAGCTACTTTCAATGGCTAATACTTCATGATAAATGAGATAATCAGATACTTTCCACCATTGCAAGAAAAGCCATAGCACATGCCTGACAAATTATTAATACTTAGCGTCTGTAAATACTGTCATTTTATTATCCATTCAGAGGTATTAACATGTATTTCCTTAATTTTTCCTTCATTTTTGTGTAATCAAGGACAAATATTTAATAACTCTGAGCCTCAACTGTCCCATTTAAAAATGATATTAATAGGGGCATTAGGGTGGCTCAGTCAGCTAAGTGTCTGTCTTTGGGTCTGGTCATGTTCCCAGGGTCCTGGGATCAAGCTCTGCATCAGTCTCCCAGCTCAGTAGGGAGCCTGCTTCTCTCTATCCCTCTGCCTGCTGCTCCCCCTGTTTGTGCTCTCTCTCTCTCTCAAATAAATAAATAAAATCTTTTAAAAAATAAAAATAAAAATGATATTAATAATGTCTACTCATTGGTAATTATAAAGATTATAAAATAAAACATCAGCGTACATAAAGAAAAATATATTGATCTGAAATATAAGGTATTCATTAAAAGTAAAGGCATTCTTTATGATCCAGCTGTTTGTACATCCAAGTGCCAGGAATACCACAAACTCAGCTTCCCTGGCCAGTGTTGCTCCCTGAGTGTCCTGCTCTGGCTGAGTCCAGGGGCTCACAGTAAGAGCACCATGCCCATCAGCCTGGCCTGGAAGGAGACAGTCACCAAGAGATACCATGAGTTCTGTCAGGGACAGCTAACTTGTAGGGACCTCGCTCTCTGATTGTTGAGATTCGATGAATACAACTCTTTGGACAAAGAGTGGTGGGAAGGTCTCTGAGAGCCCTCCATAGGTTGAAGTGACTCCATAGGTTGGAGTTTTACAGAATTTATACATCCTGCCTCAAATTCGCAGAACTGCTCAGAGTGTTTCTTTCTCTAGGTTAGTGGATCAAAGACAATACACCCTACAGTTTGTATTTGTTTACATCCTGTACAAGTAGCTATCACTGCCAAACCCTTCTATATGAGTCTGATGGATAGATCTATGACTGAATCCCAAGTAACTTCACCTGGAGTCCCTAGGTGAACCCTCCACAAACATGCAAACTCTACCATGGAGAGGGGCCCTTCAGAATCTCTACCTTCCGCGTGATTTTTTCTTCATATAAAACTCATTCATTTAATGATTACTTGCACTGACTCAATATCATTTCCTTTTTTGTTGTAATTGCTCTTCCATATTTTTCAGTAGAAATTTTTGCCTTCTTTCTTTCTTTCTTTCTTTCTTTTAAAGATTTTACTTATTTACTTGAGAGAGAGAACACAAATGGGTGGAAGGGCAGATGGAAAGGAAGAAGCAAACTGCTCACTCAGTGGGGAGTCTGAGGCAGGGCTCAATCCCAGGACCCAGAGATTATGACCTGAGCCAAAGGCAGACACTTAACCAACTGAGCTACTCAGATGTCCCATGCCTTCCTTCTTAAATGGACCTTTCTTTTGGACTTTTTTTAAAAGATTTTTAAAACATTTTTTTAAAGTAATCTCTATGCCCAACCTGGGGCTCGAACTTACAACTCTGAGATCAAGAGTCACATGTTTTACCAACTAAGCCAGCCAAGCACTCCACATACTTCTTGATTAGCTTCAGAAAGCATAATCACTCCTGCCTCTGTCACGCGGATTTTGCCTCCATGCCCTCTGCCCATAGGCCAGATTCACTGGCCTTTCCCTACATCTAACCTACATTCTCACATAGCAACCTCAGCCTGGACTAGCTCTAAGGTGAACACGTAACTGCATCTCAAGGTCTCTACCTACCATCTTCTTAAATTCCTTTTAATATATGTGCTACACTCCTGGAAAAGGTAAATTTTATAAATTATCAAACAGGTACATGTCTTTAGAAGTAACATTTTTACATCTTTTAAAAAATGTGATAGGACTATTGAGGTACGGTAAAAGAATGAAGATCTCAACTTCCAGACTTCACCTGAGGTTAAAAAAAAAAAAAAGTGTCTCTGAGCATAAAATGAAACTTCAGCTCCTGAAGATGAAATCTGCCACTCTCCCAATGTTGTGAAGAGCTGGCCCTATAAAACACTTTCTTTCATGAACTACAACTGCCTGTCACAAAATTTTTTGATAGGCATTCACCCCTATTTGGATCTGGGCTGTAAATATTTGCCCAGACCCTAAAACTGATGCCCTAACTTTACAATGCACATATTGCTTAAATATATGTTGATAAATAAACTTGCAAGCTGGTATATGCATTGCATGTAAACTCTCTTTTTTTAAGCAAAGATTTGAATTTTATAGACTGTAAAATATGGATATTGCTCTATTTATCTTGATGTACCTCTGTGAAAAGGTGACTGCTGTGATTGGAAAGTCAAGCCATATAACTAAAATGAGGTACTTTATTTGGAATTTTAAGATATCCTCTGCCCAATATGTATAACCATAACTATCTTGAAAAATTAGTTGTTTATTGCATAAATATTTTCAAGTGCTCTGCCTATAATACAGAATTGGTTTATAAGCACTGTGGGATGGGAGATGCTGGTCACTGCTATAAACACAGGATTCAAGGATTCTAGTTGGCCATTGTAGGTCAAGAAGGCTATTAATGAGCCTAGGTGGTATGGAGGAATAATGCCATCAAATATCAACAACAACAACAATCTAGATAAAATGTTAGAAAACTTATTTTTAAGTACTTATACTAGGAAAATTTGTTCTTCAATGTACAAGATTGTGAATGTTTTAGGTTCTGTGGACCAGGTGTGGACTTTGTTGCATATGGTTCTCCTTTTATTTTTCTTTTACTTTTTTTGAAAGTATACTTTTAAAAAGATAAAAGCTACTCTTGGGTTATGGGCCATGGGCCATGGTTTAATTATCCCTGTTCTAGAGCAAAGGTGTTAAGATAATTTTTAAATGCAGAAAACTTTAAGTCAACTTTTGTGGTAACTACAGTAATAAAAATCAGTCCACATGGACTGGCTGGGAGGCTGTTGATGGTCCTAAGACTGCCTATTCTACTTTCTCTTCTTGGTCTTCATAGCCTAGAGGCAACCACACAGAGCAAGAGTCCTCTTGGGGACAACAGCTTAGATATCAGATATCTGCATCCCAGAGAATTTCCAAAACTCTCAGCAACGTAACAAAAGTGTGCACTTATCAAAAAAATGCTTAGACCTTATACCAACAAGGAAGGAAGCACCGACAAGGAAGCAGATACAGTCTGCAAATTTTGTCTATGGAATTACCATGTTCAGTCTCCCAAGTAAAAATCTCACAATGCACCATGCATTTGATAGAAATGCCTTTACAATTTATTCATTTGCTTTTTGCCCCAATTCTACCAGAAAGAGTCTATTTTTATTTTCTTACACCAGAATATCTGTGCAAATTTCTTAACTGGTTCCCCTGCAGGCTCCTTTTAGACTCGCCACTCTTTGCCCTAGCCAGCCTACCCCAGATAGGCTGTTTTGCAATTACATAGCTTTGATTTGGTCTCCCTATTCTTCTAATAATCTACATTCAATTCAATTCATTTGGTCATTGATCAGATATTTATGATGCCTTCCATTTAATGTGCTAGAAACTGCAGGATCCCCAGATAAAGGTTAGAATTTCTGTCTTCTAAGAAGAGATAAGAGTGTGATAAAATACCTGTGATAGAAGGTGGAATACAATTCGAACCATTTGAGTAATGCAAGCAAGCAAAGTTCAGTAAGTTGCTACAGGAAATTTCTGGCCAATGAAATTGGGAAAGACTTGAGAAAGCACTGAAGATTTACTGGAAAATCACTGCAGGAAGATGGAAGTGGCAGGAAATGTGGTGAAGAGAAAGGCATGAGCAAAGGTATGCAGGTAGGAAAGCAAAGAGATTATTCTGGAAATTAAGGCCATATAATTTTAGTAGTTGAGTGATGGGAAAAACCTGGGGAAGGAGTTAAGACAAGTTTTTAGAAAGTCTAGGATGCCAGGCCATGTTGTTTGAGCTGTATTCAGTAGAATTTGGAGAACAGCCCATGTGTTTGAAGTTCATGTACCCTGTGATTGGGTGAATGTATGGCTGGTCTGCACAGCGATGATGTAGTGAAAGGGCTCTGAACTGATAGTTAGAGAACTCATAGATTTGAATTTCTGTGATACTTGCCTCTGATTCATCTTTTTAGATCATCAATAAATGATCAATAACTCAAAGCAAAATGCGTGAAAATATCATTTATGTTTCTATTGTGAAATGTGTGTATGGACTGTGGAGTGATGGTGCTATATGCAAAGTGAGGAAAGAGTTCTAGAAAGTGGCAAGAAGGACTGGGGTGGAATTTCCATGAAAAGATGAGATACAGTGGGATTGTATTCAGTAAAATCGGAAAATAAGAAAACACTTGTTTCTAACCTTTTTAGCCTAATATTGCAGATTAAAGCTTCTTGCCACCCTCACATCAGATCATGGAATCCTAAGGGAAGGAAGCATATTTGCTCTGATTCTTGTTTGTATTCTCAGCACATAGCAGAGAGCCTGACTCGTAACAACCACTCAGTAAATGTTGCTTGAATGAATGATCTCTCAAAACTCCATCAAAACCTCTGCTCTAGAGGAAAATCTGTAACCAAATACATGCTAATGAATGAATGATTATCGATATGTTAAAAGGAATTTCCCTTATGAGAAATGGATATGGAATAACCCATTGCCAAATAAGACCAATTTTAATGGCAACATGCACAGAAGAGGAGGGATATTTAGAAGAGCAATAATGGTTTATGCAGCTGGCTACTCAAGTGACTATTTCCCACCTTTCCTACATCTGGGGCCCTAGATTCCCATTTAAAAGCCTAGATATTATAAGTACAACTGACTTTTAACTAAACTTACTCTGTCTTACCCTGCCATAAGGCAAGAAAAGAACCACTGAATCAGACCCTGCAAATTACCCCAATTTTTTTTCAGATTGAGAAGAAAGCCATGTTCTACCATTCCTCCTGTGGGGAGGATGTCCTCCAATGTCCTGATTACCTGGTCTCTATTTGCAAAAAAAAAACCCAAAAAACAAAAACAAAAACAAAAAACCCTTACCTTTCATATGGAAATCCTTCCACAGGTAAAACACTTTCACTCTGCTATATCAGGTTGTATTTATGTTAAATTCCCTTCCTTCAACATTTAGGAGACTTGACAGGTCTTATATTCATGGTTTCTAACCTGGCTTCTCTGATTAATGCCTACAGCATACAGTTTAGACAAAATAATGTTGTTGGTCAAAATGACTACGTCTCTTCTCAGAGTGGGAAGATGTCATAATGGTTCAATTTCACATATCTAAAATGTCTGTACCTAAGTATCGTTTCTGCATTAATATTAAATGTGACAACATTATTTCCACTTGAGCATGGTACCCAGTCTCCACCCTACAATTTGAAACATTCCAAGCAGTTTTGAAGAGAAAACAGCAAGGATAATAAAAACTGCATAAATACATATACCATTTACTGATTTAATTCAACTATATCAACCTGTATACAAAGATGAAATTTTGTAACACTAAGAACTAATAGGAAGTCTTATCTATGTTGCATTTTTCACTTGCTACAAATTTATAAAGGAGGTATACTAACCAACACCTTCAGTTTTTAGTGACAGAAATCTAACTCAAACCACCACCAGCCAGAGTTTTGTGAAGAATGTGCTGCCTCACACAATGGCAAGTACAGTATGGTGTTGTTTAAGTACAAACTGACAAAGCAGCTCAAACAGCATCATCAGGGGCCCATGGAGACAGCACCTTCCTCGACAGATGTATTAGTTTCCTACTGTTGCTGTAACAAATTACTATGAACTTGGTGACTTAAAACACCACAAATTTATTATCTTGCAGTTCTGTGGGTCGCACATCTGAAATAGATCCCGTGGGGCTAAAATCAAGTGTGAACAGGGCTGCATTCCTTTCTGAAGATTCTTGGGACTTTCTTGCCTTTTCCTGCTTCTAGAAGCTGCCTGCATTCATTGGCTCATAACTCTATCACTCTGTGCTGTTCTTGTCACATCTCAAACTCTTGTGCCTTCCTCTTTCACTTATAAGAATGCTTGTGATTGCATTAGACCCACCCATATAATCCCCCATAATCTTATCTCAAGACTTTCAACTTAATTCCATCTGCAAAATCCCTTTTGCCATGTAAAACAACCACAGGTTCTGGAGATTGGAATATTGATATATTTGGAGGGCCATTATTCTGCCTACCACAACAGGTTTTGGTGGGGGAGGGGGGGAGTCCTAGGAAGAACTTTGAGTGATCTAATTTCTGTGCCTAGGAGGACTATATGTATATACTCTGATTGGCTAGACTGGGTCACATGAGGTCATGTCTGATAGTGAGGGGGAATGGTTGATTTTGTCTTCAATCATACCACATGGAATGGTTTCTCTGCAGGAAAAACAAAAGAATTTTTTTTTTTTTTTATTAGAGTAGGGCAGAGGGATGATGGAAAAGGAAAATGACCACCAACTTCTGTTGCACAGGACATCAGATAAAGGGGTATGCTTGTGTTGTTCCCCACCCTTATAAGGAGGGCACTATGAGTTAAGAACTGACCACTTAAAAACTCTCTTTTAAAATATAAATATTGAATTTTGGGCAAGAATAAATATTCACACTGAATCACATATTAGCATGCAAGGGTTTATTAACATTTTATTCTTTATGCTGGAAGTGGCTGAGGCTACTTAGGGGGAGGAAGTTAGAGGGTCTCAAAATGAAAGGTCCCAAAGAGAATACAAAAAGAAGGTAAAAACAGGAAGATACCACTAACCCCTCATAAATTCTTCATGGGCTAGGTCTGACTTGTGAATGTACCCTTGGTAAATGGACCTATTTCATTAAGTGGGGTCTTTCTTTCCCCATTCATCCAGGCCTCTATCCTGTCCTTCAAACAACCCTAAACTGGGAACTAGTCATAGTGTCTCCTTCACAACTCCCATTCCTTATGCCTACAAGGTGGCAAGATCTGCTCTGTCCCAGAGGGGAGGCAATTGTTCATGGGCAGAGCTATCCCTCCAAGGGCAGCAGCTCCTCTGCATTTGGGCATTAATTCATAATCAAACATTGATGAATCATGCTATTTTACTGAAAAGCACAGTCCTTAAGTCAACCACCTAATCTAAGGGAAGAAATTAAACTCTAAACCAACATAAACACATTACAAGTCATTAGTGTAATTAAAAAGGAATGTATAATTAAAACATTTGTGTATTTTAGCTCAAATTCATCTGCGGTCGGAAATTTTAATGAACTGTTCATCAAAGAAGTCTCGGGAGTCTGGGGATAAGTTTAGCATAACAAGAAACTGAATGTTTTCTTCCCTCTGCTTCAGGAGCCCCATTCCCTCTGGTTTCTAAAAAGCAACCTGTCATTGGTTCCACCAAACTAATAATGATTCTAAGTGGTTATGATTGCTTCTGTGTTTTAAACTGATGTTATCTTTTTATCCCTTAAGAATCATGTTTTTCATAATTACTTCTCTTTTGTCCTTTCCTTAAGACAAATGATTTTGTAATTAGCAATGAAGGAAGGAGTCGTCACTCCAAGACATCTGTCAAGTTGTCAGGAAGTATGTCTCCCTGTAGCTATATTTAAACTTTCTGTTTAATAGCCTCTTGCTTTATTTCACAAGAACATCTCTGTGGAATCATGCCTAGGATCCCCTAATGATCAGGTTCCATAAAACATAGAGCAATTAGACTGTAAGAAATATCGCTCCCCAGAATGTCCTTCCTATTCATAATGTGCACCTCTCCCTCCTAACACTTCCTTTCTTGGGCCTCCCTGCCCACATGGATGCTTCCCTCCCCACACTCTGGTGGGCTCTAGTTTTAGGCTCCAGCAGATGAGATGGTGGAGTGTGTTAACAATTAAGCTAACATTTTCTCCAACTTCAGCATTCAGTTGTAACAATTCTGTCTGTCTCCAAATGAATGGCAAGCTATTGTAAGAAACAAAATACTTCTCCCTTGGAGGGAGCAAAGCCTTAACAGTGTTGTGTATTTCCCATGCACTCTATAGAGAAATGACATGCTTGCTCACATGTTGGCTGTTCTTCTATATCATCTGCAGTAAGAAAGAGCATCCCAGTGACTCCTAAAGCCTTCCTCCTTAGGAAAAGAATTCAGACTGACAGAAACATCCTGCAGAGTGCTGAGAAATATGGACAGTCCCTCTCCATAGTATTCAAGATTACTGCTGATCTACAATACCCATGCCATTCTGTCAATAGCTAACACCCTAAATCTCACAGAAATCTCAAGCTGCTCTAATCACTCACTCTATTCTTCAATAGCCCATTTAACCCTTGACTCTCGTTCTTTATAACAGAAAGCTAGGTATAGGGAGTGGAGAGATTTTTCTGAAAGTCACTTGCAAGTATCAGACAGATCCAGAAACAGAAAACGTTGTGAACTTACACACTGACTGTGACTTTTCACCTGGCCCTGGCAGAGATAGAGACAGGACTGATCCATGTTGAATGAATGAACACATTAAATTTTTTCCGTATCTTAGGAGAAACGTGAAGTTGGTACATTTTCCCTCCCCTTGGGTACTGTACAAGCTTTTCCCTCTTTCAAAATACCCATACCACTGGCCTGGATCCCAGGGACTCGCCAACCCTTGAATTTACCTGGAAATTATCACAACAAAGTGGGGAAAACTATTGCTTAAGCTATTTTTTCTCACAAGGGTATTTTCATTTAACAGTAGACTCTTAAAGATCAAAAAGGCTCTATGAGACAAAGAACCATCCTTAAAATTAGAGGGATTAGGGCATTAAAACTTTTGCTTTCTCATGGGAACTGGAAGACCGGCCCTGGATCGATTCTCACTGCATCATGTGGTGGCTGCTTATTCTTCCAGCCTGAGTACAGTCATAAGCATAGTGCAAGTTGTGGGCAGAGGTATGCCAAACCCAGTAGCTGAAATGATAAGGAAAATAATTAAACCAGTGTGTTTACTTTTCTGGTTAGTTTCCCATTCTATTCCTTCATGGAGCTCATGATCATAATTATATTGAAGATGAAATAAAATCACAAGATGCCTCTAAGCTTCCAGGTCTCTTTTTCTATTCCAAATGCCACGGCCTTCCTTATGGCTATTTCAATCTTCCTTACATTCTCTTCATTTCCACTTCACCTTTTTAAAAACCATTCTTCATATCAATGTCAGACGTAAAATACTAGTTGTAGCACTATCTTGTCTTTCTGCTGTTAAGAGAATGAAAAAGCTTCCCAACGCCTATGGATTAATTAATGCATGGCTTCATGTCAATGCTCCTTACCTCATCCATCCTTGTTGCTCATCATTTCTCAGCAGTGGACTCTCTGAGCTCATTTAATTGGGTACCTCCCTTTGCTCCGCCCACTTCATCTGACTCCCTATTGGCTCAGCATATTGTCAATATTGCAGAAAGTAGAAATATTGAGAAGGTCTGAAAATACCATGTAGTAGTCATATCAGCCCTAGCCTTTCTACCTCTAGACTTCCATAAGGACAGAAATAAATTTCACCTGTATGACCTGTTGGTTCTCATATTCAAGGACAGGTGATCCCTCCCCTTTATTTGTTCTTTGGTTTGTTGATTTATTGTTTGATGATGCAGTGAATGCTCAGCAATTCTGAAGCTCTTTAACTTAAATGATGAAACACATTTTTGAGCCCTTATTTGAAAGGTACTAACTAATCATCACTTCTAATATTCATCCCTGGGCTTTCTTTCCTCTTCTTTGGCAGTGCTTTGCCTAAGAAGTGTCAAAGGGAAAAAATATCATATAAAGATAAAAATCAATTTCTTTCCCATTATATCACTTATCTTTAGCCAGTAATTGCTATGTTCTTTGGTGGTGGTTTCCAAATTTTATACGAACTTGTAAACATATAGAGGCACAGCTAGAGTTCAGAGAGGTTAACCAAAACACTTTTTATTAAGTGTTTTTTAGACTACAGCAGTTTAAAAGTTATGGGTAGAATAAACGAGTAAATAAATGAATCATAAACAGATAGTGAAAATCCCATATAAAAAAAGAACAAGGACAGATACGACACTATAAGAGAGTGAACAAGTGAAAAGTTTTTACATAAGGAAGCTCCAAAATTTTACATATGTTTACATCATGTGAACTGAGGAATATTTTTTAAATGTTATGAGATTTGAAAAAAATAGCATGTCATCTTTGATTCTTACCACTTCCCTTCTTTAAAGTGATACTTATTGATTAATTGAGGGGCTACTAGTGTTCATATTTGAAAAGTCTATGCCTTTATGGGAAAAGAGAAGAAACTGAGTGAAGGCAGAATTTTGGGCAGCAATACCCCAAAATGGAGGAAGGATCTTGGCCTCCAAGACAGACAAATGGTGAGAGTGAGACATCATGTCTGCAGAAAGAGGAATATGGAATCTGTACCCCAGGGAGAAACCTGAAGAGTTTGAAAAATGCCAATATAAGTAAGTGATATGTAAAGGAAGTAAGATCTATGTCTCGTTTACCTGGTAGACTATCAGACTGTGCCTAAGCAAGAGAAGACTAGGGAGAAACTGCCATGGTCAGCTCACTGTGACATGTAGCCAAGGACAACTTTTCATGACCCAAAAAGTGTGGTGTGGGTATTGCCTGTATACAGTGTGTATGCAGAGAGAATAACAGAACATAAGGAAGAGACAGCCCAATAGAGGCCAGGGTTCTCAGGAGCAACCTATCTGGACCAACCAGGACTAGATGGAATGTTACCTCTAACACCTTGGCATGACCTAGCCCTTCTTGAAGTGTAAGCCTTTGGGGAAAAAGGAAACTTTATCATCTCCATTGTACAAAGAGACAAAGAGGTCCAAGTAACTTTCAAAACAGGGCCAGGCCCCTGTGTAGAAAAGCATCAAGCAAAGGAATATGAAAAATTGAATATGAGAAAGGAAAAGCATCAAGCAAAAGGCTATGGAGGTTGCATAATGGATGTCAAAAAAGATGTTTTCAGATACTAATGTGCAAAAGCCTGTCATGATTGATCTTTAAGGTTGGATGCGATCCTTATAAGGTTTTTCTTTAAAGTGTGAACCCCTCTGGGAGAAGTGATATATTAAGTGCCTAACATTTTAATATGGAGACATATATGAGGTCACCCTTCTGAGAGGCTGGGAGGATTTTTTAAAAATGAGAATTTGTGGGGGTCAAGAAAACCTAAATAGGTAAGAGGCTGGGGTCTTGCTGTAAGATGGCAACAGAGTCTCTCACAAGTGATGCTCCTTGTTTATAAATCCAGAATCAATGTTAAAACTGCTTTTGCATATATTTTAATATCACTGTCCACAGATCCTACTTATGCCTTAGTTTTTCATAATTTTCCCGTAATAAAATGAGAACAATGGACTACACACTCTGTCTCTGCCTCTCTCACACACATGCACACATATTCGCTGCATACACACTTTAGTGTATATGTTTGAGCAGGAATAAACTTTGTGGTCTTCACGGGGATGGCTGAATGTTGAATGAAACCTCAGTGAAAGAAGTATCCTATAATTGAGATGCTAGGTCCTTAGAACTTTCTTGATAATCCTGAAATGTTTGATCTCACTGAAGATGCCATCATGGATCTATTTGTGATACTTTCTTGTTCATAGTCAGATCAATGACTTTTTTTAATGTTAGTATAAAAGGGAAAACGAGACAAGAAATAAGGAAAAGAAAAGAAAGGAAATGTAAAGGTAATCAGTAAGATCAGATTAAACACAAGGAAGGTCTTTTTAACCATTTTAGCTGTTCAGTAAAGGAAGAATTACCCTTCAAATGGATGGATGTCCTATCATTTTATAAACACTGGTGAAATCAAGGATGCTGTGGAAAAGGGGTTCTCTTAAAGTTCCTCAGTTGGGTACAAGGACCCATCGACTTCTTCGGTCTTTTTCTAGCTCCATGACTTTACTCTTCTATCATCCCAGGTGAAGGATACTTCCTGATGAAAAGCCCTTGTACATATTGCAAGCTCTGCAGCCTCCATAAAATTCATATCTTTTCTGGATATGCATTTTCCCAGGTGTGTACACACATTCAAACTGAGACTTTCAAAACTGTTGATGTCAGCAAGGTGAATATTTAGGTGAACTGGATCTGTCAGAGAAAATATTTGTAAGATGTCCCTGGTGACCATGTTTTTCATTAAGGTTTCCAGTTTCACTTGGTATAATTAATCCTAAGACTGTAATCTTATTCACAAAAATAAAGTATCAGAGGATGCTGGTAAATAAATTTCCTAGCTATAAAGATACTACTCCAGAGACTAGGAAGCAAACATGATGGCTACTATTGTCTTTCCAATGACTCTTGAATTATGTTAATAAATATTGGGTTTCACAATCCCCAGGCAAATAAATATTTAATTGTAACAATGGGTATTCATCTAAAACTCCTGGGTGCAATTTCAAGTATTATGATTTAGAAAATCATACATATAATGACTTAATCCTTAAATATCTTCCACAATACATTGCCTTGGGCCATTCAAATCCTACCCTGATTTCCAGTTAAACATGGTGAATTTAAAGAGACACACTTATCTCCTCTTTGCTCTTGAAACTCCTCTACACTGGGACATCAGAAGAGAGGGAAAAAAAGAAAGAAAGAAAGAAAGAGAAGAAGGAAGGAAGGAAGGAGGATGGAAGTAGGGAAGAAGAAAGGAGGAGGGAGGGAGAGAGGAAGGAAGGAAGAAAGAAGAGAGAGAGAAGAAAGAAAGGAAGGAAGGAAAAGAAGGAAAGGAAGGAAAGGAAAGGAAAAGAAGAGGGTAGGGAGGAAGAAACAGCATGAAAAAAAGTCCATGAAAGATGTCAAAAAACTTCAGGAACTGGAATGAGATAAGCAGGGTCTTACTGGCTGAACATTTCAGAGGAAGTTGAAACCTGAATGCCTGCTAGGAAATAGCCAAATATTAGCAAAACCGTTCATGGCAGAAGCCTAGAAATGTTTAGAATTTAGAGATACCAGCATCTTGGATGATGAAAGTACCAGTTAGGGCTTAAAACTGGAGGATACATTGAAAGTCTTTATAGGGGCAATGAAAAACCTAGATGCCAGTCCTCATCTTGTGTAGCCAGGAGATTCTATGTGCCAATGGAGTCAGATGTAGTTTGTCTTCTGGAATATTGAGACCATAGAGCTCTGATTTTAGAAACAGCAGTCTTAACTAAAAGTTAAAGTAAAATGTTGCATCAAAAACAAATTATTAATGAAAGTCCACACAACAAATTAATCAGATCCTGGCCTACTCTTCTTTATCATCTTTCAGAATGCCAGAAAATTGAGCTTTTTGCCTCTCAAGTCAGTATCTGATACTCTGCCCTAGAAGAAAATGCCATCACCCCCAATAAACCTAGAGTGACATCTACCATTTGACAGTCCCTGCTCTTGAACACAGAAATCTAGATCAGTGTTCTGTGCTTCATTCTTAATTTTGAATGTACTAAAAGTAATTACCAGGTGTTTGGGGGAAGGCCTGAAAAATAAGAATGAAAGATCAAAGCAAAGAGATAAAATAAGACCAAAAAAACCCAAAACAAAACAAAACAAAAAACCAGAGATAATGTAAGGAGAAAAAAAAACCAAAAAACAAACAAACAAAAAAAAAACAAACAAAAAACAAAAAAAACTTCTAATAGTCTAAAAACATTTTTTTTCCAGATAGAAAAGTGAAGACATCTATGAAATAAAAATAAATTGTTTCACAAAAGGAATATTCAGAGAAAAGAAAGGGCTATAGGATATTAAAAAAAAATTGGAGCAGAAATGTGAAAGTTCAACCCAAGAATACTAATTAAAGAAACCTTCTAGGGTACCTAGGTGGCTTAGTTGGTTGAGTGCCCAACTCTTGATTTTGGCTTAGGTCATGACTGAGTCCCTTGTCTGGCTCCATGCTCAGCAGGGAGTCTGCTTGTGATTTTCTCTCTCTCCCTCTCCCTCTCCCTTTCCCCTGCCCCACTGCACTAACGCATGTGCTTGCTCTCTCTAAAATTAAGTAAGTAAACAAATAAATCTTTAAAGAAACCTTCTAAAAGACAGAATAATAAGATAAAGGTTAAATAAAAGAGAAAATATATTAGAACTAGGACATTTGTCCAGGGTTATGTCACAAGAGTAATAGGAGTTATGAAAATGGACACAGTTATGAAAATGGAGACAAAACTGAATCGATGTTATTGTCTAAGAAATAATGCAAGAGATCTTCTCAGATTTAAAGGACATGTTTCCAGATTTTAAAAAATGTGGCCACCAGGGTCTCCTGAGTGGCTCAGTTCATTAAGCATCCAACTCTTAATTTCGGCTCAGGTCATGATCTCAGGGACATGAAGTCAAGCCCTGTGTTGGGCTTTGCTCTGGGTAGTAGAGCTTGCTTAAGATTTTCTCTCTTCCTCCCCCTGCCCTCTTCCCCTCCCTGCTTGTGCATGTACACATTCTCTCTGTCTTTAAAAAAAAAAAAAAAGTGAGGCTACCACCTATGTAAAATGAGTTAGAATAGAACCCTCAGCAAAGTAGCAAAGAATATCATTGTGAAATTCCAGAACTGGGGAGCTAAAGAGAAGATCTTAAATTTCTATAGACAATAAAAGGACAGGGTTTGGAAACAGACTCACATTTCATTTCTAAAGAGGAGATATCTGAAGCTTAAAGAGAATGGAGAAAAGCTTTCAATTTATAAAGAAGATAATCTGGTACTTAGCATTTAATATCCAGCCAAACAACCAAATACGAAGGGAAAATAAAGACATGTTCAGACATGCTGAGTTTCAGACTCAAAAAATGTATGTCCCATTCATCCTTTCTCATAAAGCTGCTATAAAAAATTCCTATCTGAGCAAAAAAGATGGGATCACATAATCCAGGACATGGGGCTTCAGCAGAGGAAGAGGCAATGGAATTCTCCAGATGATGTTGAAGGGAAATCCTAACTTTAGAGATTTGTCTAGATTATGTCCTGTCTACACTGAAGTAAGGGGAAAGAGGGCTGAAGAACAGATGTCTCAAAAAAAAAAAAAAAAAGTTCAACTGATGTTTATTATATACCTAAAACTATATTTAGAAATGATATAATCTATAGGGAGTGAATTAGAAAACTAAACAACAAAAAAAAATAGAGACAATAATTAACTGCAGAGAAAAGGAAAAGTTGGATCGAAGTTACAGTGTAATCACAATTCATGATTACATAGTCCATTATAATGTTAACAGATTAGAAGCATTTACCATGGCTATTGTACCACATAGCACTAAAAGCACTCTATCCAATCAGTTTGTGTTCACTGTGCTCTGTCATTAAACATTGCAAGTGTGTCTGTGTGTATGTACTTCTTGTCTTTCTGCTTAAACCAGAAGCTCTTTGGAGAAACAAAACAAAACAAAACAACCCAACACCTTATGTTTCTCTAAATGCCCTTACAGTGGGCCAGTATCTCAGTAAAAAATGCAAGGCAGTGAGCAAATCTTTAAATCACTAACACCTAGGTCTGAGGAAAAAACAAGACTAGAGTCAGTACATAAGAGGACCAAATAATAATCACCACAAATAAGATACTTGCAAGAGTAATGTGAATACAATAATTGGCTCTTCCCCGGGTACTGAAAAGTGTTGATTGCTATTTTAAGTGCTTTATATGCTTTAACTCATTTAAACTTTAAAACGGAATTATAAGTCAAATACCATTATGATTTCCACATTACAGGAGAGAATAATGAGTCAGGGTGAGTTAAAATGTGATGGGGGCCAAACAGGACAGCATATAAGCTCCTCCCTGCCCACGACACTGTGTGTCTTGAACTTCACTGGTAACACTGCCCAGAATGTTCTTATTTATCTCCATGTGTGATCATCCTCCAGAATCTATACTCAGAGGATAGGTACCTTGCTTCATCCCTTTAACTCATGCATTTCTAAGCAGAGCATCTTGCACAGAGTGAGCTCCAAGCACTTATGTACGAGCCCACCAAATGAGAAAGCTTTGATGGATGAGGAGGCCTGCTGCGTAATCTTTGACATGACACAGACAGACGGAGTAGTGGGAGATTGGCGCAGAAGTGGCTCCATATACCATTTACCATTAAATGATCCTAAATAACTATTCCAAAATGAAAATTCTAGTCAAAATGTTTCAGGTGATGTAGGTGAAAACATATTTGGGACAATTTTAAAACTCTTCCCGGAAATGAAATAGAAACAGTATTTACAGATACCTTTTTGCGTTAATTTGTATCGCAAATGGCTTAGCTTTGGGGGGATTTGAATCCCTATAACTCAGGATGATTTTAATATGTATTTTCATATTAGGTACAATAAATAAGATGGTTTTTGTTTCAGCTTCAAAAGACAAACATTGAGGAAAATATTGCTATATTCAAACATCAAACATTTCACATCATTTTGTTAATTTCTCACTTTGCCACATATGTAAAAAGTTGAGGAAAGTCAGATTTCTTAAAGGATAGGCTGAGTACTGGTTTTCTTAATTCAAGTCAGCAAAGTGAAGATGCACAGCTGAAAATTCTGGTTTGTTAAATTCTGATTAAATGGAGTTTCTGGTTTTATTTTGCTTTGTTTTGTTTATTTTTCTGTATCAGGACTTCACAGGCTTATCCAACAATCAATACATGCTTTTCTTTTTGTCTTTACCAAGCTATGGGACTTTCCAAATTATTGTCTTGGTTTTAGTCCCTCAGGTGTGAGGCATTTCAGTCTGAAAAGACTTTTGAGCCCTTTGCTGTGTGTGTGTTAATTAGAGTTGGTTTCCTGATCTTTGCTGTCAGTTTCCTCTGCTCCACAATTTGAGAGACAGTGATGCTAAACCAATCCTCAAAGGTCTCTGGAGACCATTTCCAGTTGCATTACTGATTTATTTTTGTCTTGACCAGATGGCTCCAGGTTCCTATGACTGTACGGGAGTCCTTTTGATTACTCTATTTATCTCTCCCGGTGCTCAATTTAAGGGTCAAATCTCATGTAACACATTTGCCAGCAAGATAAACCATTCAAGCCCACTGCTGCTTGGACACCATACTTCTGACATATGCTCTGTGGCTCATTACACACCAAAGTTATTAGATTTAATACATTTTTTTATAAACTCCATAACAATAGCAGACAGGGTTTTTGTTGGTTTGTTTGCCGTCCCTCAGAATATGCAGCCAATGGAAAAACATGAGCCAGGAGGACTTTGCAGGAAGGAGGGGACTCTGTGGGTCCCCCAAGGCGCTCTCACTGAGGCTTCCTTGCCTTTATAGAGGTGGCCATGAAAAAGATGAGCAGAACATTTTTAATGAAACCAATAAAAATGCAAAGGAAGATTTAATGTTTAAAGAAACAATAAATCAAAACTGACAACTGAAATGCAATATTTCACCATGAGATTGAGGAAATCAATTCATCCAAAGGGCACACTTGGCTTCTGTTAAAAAAAAAAAAAAAATCCCCACATACTCACACAATAAAAGCTATCATATCAGGCGAAGCTAAATAAGCTCTAGTTAATGGATTTTGAAACCTTGAAAAACATGCATGAAGCCAGACAATACAGAGTCTCATGGCATACGGACACACACACACACACACCCCACAATATGTACAATCTGAGAATCATATATTATTGTGATTAGAACCCTCTCTAAGTGGGGGGTTAGGCTATCAAAATATTGTCCATTGTTAAAGAGGCTCAATGGGCTAAAGGTTGCCTAATTGTCAGTTTATTTATCTTAATTTCTAAATCATTTCCCTTTAAGACTCCTCATACAGTGAAAAATATAAGTGAATCCTAAAAACATAAGTAGTAACTTGGATACTATCCTCAGGAAGAAAACAAAGCAAATTAGAAGCTTTGGGCCCATCTCATCAAGCTTCTGTAAAGAGACCCTCAGGAAAATTAAATTTAACAAAAAGTATTCCTGCCTTATAAGGGCTCACAAGGCAATGAGGAAGTGTCACCTGTACTAGAAATTATAATACAATGGAATTTATAGTAATAGTTGTAACAGAGGTTAAAATGTGCAATAAAATGTGCCCAGACATCTTAGAATGATTTTAAGAGGAGATGTGTCTTGATGTAGGCCTGAGATGGAAGACAGCAAGCTAATATAATTTGGGGAACAGAAAAGAGAGTTAAGGGTAGAGAATGACTTCAATAGTGCAATGAAGGGAGTTCCAGTTCAAGATGGCGACACAGGAAGTTTTGGGACTCAACCTCCTCCCAAGTACACAATGAATCTACAGCTATATATGGAACGATTTCCTCAAACAAACAAACAAACAAACACCATAAAGCCTGGCAGAATCTTCACATCAGGCAAATGAGTGGGAAACTGCATCGAAGTGATAAGAAAGGCTTAGACATAATCTCACCATCAACTCCATCCCTGTATAGCAACCCACAATCAGGAGGGAACTCAAAACCCAGAGCTTTTCCCTGAGGAGTGAAAGGTTTATACACCATATGGGGCACCCCAATTTTAAAAGTGGCACCTGAGAGACAAGCCCCCAAAACATCTATCTTGGAAAACTAAAGAGGACCCGCACCCATGCGTGCTGTGGCAAACCCAGTGTTGTGCTGTGAAAACACAGACTCACCTGCCCTGGGGCTCACAGAGAAGCAGCCCTTTGAAAAGCACGCAGACTTTATGTGAAAGAGACTTGTTTCCTAATTTTAAAGCACTGGTTTGAAGGACAGAAGCTTGCTGGGATAGTTTCCATAGACAAAGGTTGTTGAGTGCCATCTTCCTGCTCTCCATCTGCTTTGCTAAAACCAGTGGGCACCATCTTTTTTTTTTTCCTGTTTTTTTTCTTATAAACATATATTTTTATCCCCAGGGGTACAGGTCTGTGAATCACCAGGCTTACATACTTCACAGCACTCACCAAAGCACATACCCTCCCCAATGTCCATAATCCCACCCCCTTCTCCCAAACCCCCTCCCCCCAGCAACCCTCCCAATCCCATCTTGTTTCATTTATTCTTCTCGTACCCACTTGAGCCCCCATGTTGCATCACCACTTCCTCATATCAGGGAGATCATATGATAGTTGTCTTTCTCCGCTTGACTTATTTCGCTAAGCATGATACGCTCTAGTTCCATCCATGTTGTCGCAAATGGCAAGATTTCATTTCTTTTGATGGCTGCATAGTATTCCATTGTGTATATATACCACATCTTCTTGATCCATTCATCTGTTGATGGTGGCTATTGTCTGTTCCGCTGAGGGACATCGCTCCAGAGGCTACCCGAGGCAAAGCCCACACGGGGTCAGCGTGGCCTCAGGTCCCGCAGGGTCACAGAAGGATTGGGGGTGTCTGAGTGTCACAGAGCTTGCGGGTATTGGAACGGGAAAGCCGGCTACAGAGACAGAGCCGACTGTAAACTCGCAGCTCAGAGTGACCTTGAACCGGTCGCAGGCTCGGTGAGCTCGAAGTGCGGCCGGAGGTCAGGCAGACGGGAGTAGCTGGGCGCTGTTCTCTGAGGGCAAACTGAGGAGTGCGGCCTTGGGCTCTCGGCTCCTCCGGGCTGGAGACCAGGAGGCCGCCATTTGTATTCCCGACCTCCGGAACTCTACGGAAAGTGCTCAGGGAACAAAAGCTCCTGAAAGCAAACCCGAGCGGATTACTCACCCCGGCCCCGGGTAAGGGCGGTGTAATTCCGCCTGGGACAGACACTTGAGAATCACTACAACAGGCCCCTCCCCCAGAAGATCAACAAGAAATCCAGCTGAGACCAAGTTCACCTACCAAGGAGTGCGGTTTCAATACCAAGGAGAGCAGCAGAATTCCAGAGGAGGAGAAAGCCAAGCACGGAACTCATGGCTTTTCCCTGTGATTTTTTTTAGTCTTGCAGTTAATTTAATTTTTTTCTTTTTCATTTTTTGGTTTTTTTTTTCTCGCCTTCGGGTAAAATATTTTTTTTAACTGTTACCTTTTTCTTTTTTAACGATTTTTTACTAGTTTATCTAATATATATATATTTTCTTTTTTATATTTTTCTTAGGTGTTTTCCTTTTTTAAAATTCTTTTCTTTTTTTTTTCTTTTTTCTTTTTTTTCTTTCTTCCTTTTTGAACCTCTTTTTATCCCCTTTCTCCCCCATCACGATTTTTTTTCTGTTTTAATTCCTTTTTTTTCCCCTTTTTATTCTTTTCCTTTTTTCTATTTTTTTCTCTTTGCACTATTTTTCTTCTTTCATTTTTTTCTTTCCGTGCTTTGGTCTTTCTTTTTATTTGTTTGTTTGTTTGTTTATTTATTCATTTGGCAACTGCCATCTTTGCACTTTCCTTCTGCCTCATTCCAGCTAGCAGGTGTCATCTTCACACTCTCCCTTTGCCACACCTGGTATTTCTAGAATGGAGTTTTCTACAGATGTCTGATGCCCCAGTTTTTGTCTAGTGACCCAGTTTTTATGGCTACAACCCAGAGGCCACCCATTGATCACTTGTCTCTGGAGTTTAAGGGGGCTTGTGTTCCTGTGTCCTATGGGACTACAACAAACAGAGATTCTGTTCTTGGCAGATTACCACTCCCAGGGCACTGCACAAAAATAGGAGACTAAAACATACATCCAGTCTTTCCCTTGGCCAGGAGCTTGAGGCTGAGGGACAGGTTTCTGGTTTGGCAAACTGGAAGGGGCCTATGGAGTTACTCTAAGAAAATGGAGGCTGGTGGATACAATGTTTATGCCCTCCCTCTGCGTCTCTCCAATGTAGCAGTATCTTCCAGAAAAGGGCTTACACCCTTCTCTGCTACCTTGATTGTTGTAGTTGCTGCCAGGGAACACTGCTGTATCTCCTGGGTCTGGTAGCCAGTGGAACCTATGCTTGTGGGTCCCATAGGATTGTAACCAATAAAGAAAGTGTTCTTAAACAGCTACCATCCCCAGGGCAGATCCAGGAGCTCTATCTTTCTGTGAAAAACGCTTAATTAGCTTATTATCATAGCTGCAATCTGTGAGGAAGCCTTCTGATTAAGCACACTTCTAAGAGCTGACTATAAACCTTTTCTGAGCTCTTGGAGACCAGGCACTATCTTCGTACTCTCCCTCTGAAACGCTCCAGAGCATCAACATCTCTTGGACGGAAGTTCTTATATATGTCTGGTGTTACAGTTTTCATATCTAGTGTCCTGGTTTTCTTTGCTGATGCCTAGGGCATACTACTTGATTTAATGGCTCTAGTGGCTAGGAGAGCTTGCATTCCTGGATCCCCAAGGGTGGTAACAACAACCAGAGAGACATTTCTTAACAGGTTATCACCCCAGAGCACTGTACAGACGGAAGACTAAAACAAACACCCAGTCTTTCTATGAAAGAGGCTTACTTGCTAGTCTGAGACATTTGGCCTTATGGGCAAGCTTCAGATTTGGCAGACATCTAGAGGTTATGGAAGTACTCTCAGGGAACACAAGAAAGAGGATGTCATCTTTGTGCTCTCTCTCTGCCTTGCCATAGCTCACCAGTATCTCCCAGAAAGGAGCCTATACACTTGTTTGGATCTCTGATTGTTGTGACTGCTGCCCAGGGGACACTGCCAGATTGCAAGGCTCTGGTTTATGCTTGCAGTTTCATAGGAATGTATCTATTGGCATTCTTTAAAAGCTGTTGCCTGAGGGTCTGGCTTCCTATCAGCCTGAATTTAGGTGATGACTGGGATTCTCCTCTTTGAGACACTGACTGGTTTAGGTACACCATCAAGACTGGGAGCTATTAAAAATAAAATAGCCTGCTTGGCCATAAGGCTTGAGAGACAACCAAGAGCCAGGGCAGGGTTGAATGATAAGGTTTATCTCCTATACAAGGCCAATCTTTCAAGACTGGGAGAGGTGGTTCTTCCATTTAATGCATAGAAACAAGCACAGAGAGTCAAGAAAAATAAAGAAACAGAGGAGTATATTCTAAATAAAAGAACAAGACAAAACAGAAAAAGTCCTTAATGAAACAGAGATAAATAATTTACTTGATAAAGAATTCAAAGTAGGGATGCCTGGGCGGCTCAGTGGGTTAAAGCCTCTGCCTTCAGCTCAGGTCATAATCCAGGGGTCCTGGGATCCAACCCCGCATCAGGCTCTCTGCTCAGCAGGGAGCCTGCTTCCCTTCCTCTCTGTCTGCCTGCCTCTCTGCCTACTTGTGATCTCTGGCTGTCAAGTAAATAAACAAAATCTTAAAAAAAAAAAAAAAGAATTCAAAGTAATAGTCATAAAGATGCTCAGTGAGTTTGCGAGAAGAATGGATGGGTATAATGAGAACTTCAACAAAGAGAGAGAAAATATTAGAAAGTTACAAACAGAAGTCTTGGAGTAGGATACAATAACCAAATTGAAAAATACACTAGAGGAGTTCAACAACAGAGCAGATGAAATAGAAGAAAGGATCAGAAATCTAGAAGATAGGGCAGTGGAACTTGCCCAATCAGAGCATGAAAAAGAAAAAAAAAAGGGGCAGAAGTGCAAATGTAAAGGAAAGCTGGGGTGGTTATATTTATTCAGGGCAAAAGAGATGATAAACAAAGACTATAATAAGAAACAAAGAAGAGCACTATAATGATAAAGAGGTCAATTCAACAAGAGGGCCTAATGTTTATAAATATTTATGCACCAGCACAGGAGCACCTAATATGTAAAACAAATATGAACATATTTAAAGGCAGAAATCGACAGCAATACAATAATAATAAGATCTTGGGTACTTACTTACATCAATGGATTATCTAGGTAGAAATTTTAATTTAAATTATATTAATTTTTTAATAAAAAATTTAAAAAATAGTTACAATTAGATAAAGATAGAAACAAAGCAGTGCAAAAAATATATGAGAGACAGGGAACATGTGTTCAGAAGGTGATGTGAGAGACTAGGGCACAGAAGGGTAGTATCTACAATAGGTAATAATGAAACTAATGAAAATGGCTGTATATGAACTGTTTAGTCTTGGTACTATGCCAGGTGGTTATCATGAATTTCACATGTAATTCTCCCCACAGCTCTTCAGGGCAGGTACTAGCTTCATTTTACAGGTGAGGAAAGGGCGGCAATGCAATCTTTTATCAGTTGCCCACTGTCCCAGGGTTTGTAAGTGGCAGAGCCAAAATTCCAAACCTCTGTGTGATTCTGTGACATGGGGACACTGCAGATCTTTGTACTGGTGCCAGACAAGAACTGAGCAGGAGATTTTGACTGACCAGTCAGCTCATCTACTGCTGACTTGGCTGACTCCCACACTCATGCACCTGCAATGTCCCCATGTACCCTCCCCCAAATTATCCAGTACCACTGTTTCCATAAGACCCCCCATGATATGTCCAACCCTCAAATACTGAGTTCTGTTAACTATAGCAATTCCAGTTCCAGTTCCAGACTCCATTATCTTCTTGCATTATTCTGAAAGTGTTGGTTATGTGTGTGTTTTATCTTCCTAAAGAAATATCTATTTGAGAGAAGAAATACTTTTCTGCCCTTTATTTTATTTTTTTTTTTATCTTCCATGGAGTTAAGAAGTTAACTTCCCTATGCTGATTGATTGATTATATTTTTCTTGAGATTCTTCTCAGTCCCACCCCAAATGCTTGCCAAATGCCATATTGAATACTTCCCTCACCAACTTCTGGAACACGCATTTTCTGCATGTGAACCTGATGCAGGCCCTAGAACATACACAATCTCATTTCTTTATCATGGGTGTTGCCTAGAACAATTCAGCAATATTGGGGAGTATGATCAGAGTCACCCAATACCAGTGTAGAAAAGAGAGGGGTAAGTTTTGGACATGAGTTAGTTCTCCAGAGCAAGGATCTCCTGTATGGTCTTGTCTCCTCTCAGTACCTATTTCCACTGGATCCCTACTCTACTGGGTTTTTCCTGAACTTTGTAAACTTTTCTTATTAGTTCTACATTGTTTAGTTAAAACAAATAAATGTTTCTTTCAATGGTCTCTAATGTAGGTGCATAAATAGAAACCAATTTCAGGATAATATAAACTAAACATTCATATGGATGATACTCAATTCTATCTGAAATATGGGAAATGAGGGGGAGATATATATATATCTATAGATAGAGAAAGAGAGAGAGAGAGAGATCCTAAATATCTGATATGTTTTGTTTCATAAAAACAAATTTTAACCATTTTGTAGTATACTTTTCAAGAATATATATTTTGCATTTTCACAGCAGTTATGGAATGCACTTTTTTAATTTAAATTCAATTAGCAACATATAGTACATCATTAGTTTCAGATGTAATGTTCAATAATTCATCAGTTGCACATTAACAACCAGTGCTCATCATATCACGTACCCTCCTGAATACACTTTAAAATACATTTTTATAGACATCAATTTTTGTGCTATGAAGCAATATGTTTGTTCATTGTTTTTTGCTTTTTTCTTTGTTTGTTTCTTCCTTCAATTACATGTCAGCTGTCACATACCCTTCTGTTATCAAGAATATATCTAAAAGCCCACATCTAGGTCACTGGTTTTAATTCCTGTGGGAAGAGATGCTCGAAAAGCAAGCTTGTTAATGAAATCACAATGCCAGAATGACACCCAGGGGAATAAAGTGTATAGGTTTAGTGCCTGGGCTTTGTCACAGCTGTTTTAGGAGCTTAAAGGCCTCTGTGACATCTTCCTTGTCCATGTCTTTGGTTGAGCTGGCTGAAGTAAGATTCCTTGGGCAGATATTATGGCAAATATGAATTCTATGCAGAGTTTTTTGCAAGATCTCTTTTAGTGACAGCAACAAAGGGGCACAGAATTATTCTGATTTTTTAAATTCATTATCTAGTTTTGGAGACTAAAAACACATCACATTTACATTACCAGAAGAGTGGATAAGCATCAAAAAACATTTTGTGGCCAGGTAAGTATGGAGCCAATGTACCTTTGAAAAAGTGAAAGATACATCTGGAACAGCAACTCCTGGCTGGGCGAAACCTTGGAGGTAAGAGGGTGGAGGTCAAACGGGGGGTCGTTGATAACTTAGGTGGGCTTGATATCTGACCAGCTGGATATGCAATGATTTATTTCTGAGCAAAGATAGAAATCTTCAGTGCCCAGAGTTCCCTTGTGCTCATGTGTAGAATGTCTTTGGGATTCTTATCAGCTGTTCCTACTTTAGACCTGTGACTGTCAGCTGTTTCGCAGAGCCAGGGCCTCTCTGAAGTCATTCCTTATGAGGCTTTGTGAAAAATTTGGACAGCTTAGGAAACACACATGTAGGTGAGGAAAAAAGAGAAAGAGAGAGAGATGAGAAAGGGAGTAGATTTTATTTTATTTTTTTAAGTTGGCCTTTATTTTTTAAATAACCTTGTACTCCTTTTCAATTTCCCCTTGAAACCGTTTCTCCTCTGCTCGCTCCCTTTTTCTTCATTATTTTAATGGCTACATCTTTGCTCTGATGTGTCAATGGGAGTGGAAAATCCTGTGAAGCCAGGGCTTAATGAAACGCCAGCTGGAACAGAGGGATAAAGTTTCTTTGGAGCAGCTTCAAAGGGATGCGGGCTGGGCGAGCTCCGGGACAATGGCGCCCAGGCCCGAGGACAGGGACAGCCTGGCCAGCTGGCCCTGGCTGGCCCTAACGAGGCGTGAAGGGATGGGGACTAACGTCACTGAGCCGTCAGGGGTGCAGGATGGGGGATTTTAACCATTCTGTCTCACACACAGGCTGTGTCCTTATATTTCACAACAAATGGTATTTTTATGATATGAAGGGCCAAAATGTGACTTCTGCTGGTAGAAGCATTAGCTAATTTTGCTCAAATGCCCTGGCTTCCTGAAGCCTGCCAGGCACCTCCCCTCTCCCCTTCTCCCATTTTGGAATAAATTTTACATTTCTTTTTATGAGAGAATTACCACAGAAACTTTAGTTTTGATAGGACTTGAGTGAGATTTATGAACACTCATTGGTCATTTTTGGTCAGGTGGCATTTCTCTTTTCTTTTTTTGGGACTAAAGCACGCAAAGTGACTTAGAAATAGGCTATAAATTTAGAAGGCTCAAATGTCATGTCTGGTTGTTGGCCCCATTCAGACCTCAGTTTCAGAGGCCCTTGTACTTTGAATGACATCAAATATAATCAGCTTCAGTTTAAACTTAGAAGGGATTTTTAGGAAACTACAAGGTACCTCAGCCTCTATATGGTTCATTTAGTTATATTAATATGCCTAGTATAAACCTGCCTTCTTACCCATGGTACTTTGCTACTGAGGGCACTTGATCAATTATAATGACTAGCTTATTTTATTAAGTTATTACTTTCAGACACCTTAAAGCTGTGTTTATAGTGGTTATTTCTTTGTAAACTAAGTCTTCTGAAAGCTAAAATACTTCAAGTCTAGAACAAGAATGGAAAAATAGTTTTCACCCATTTCCCTTGCTTATGAGAACTGACAAACATGGGCTTCGGTTATGTTTTATGTCCCAAATAACAAATATTTACTGAGAAACCAAGATTGATATGGTCCCTACTCCTCATGGCTTAGAAAATATAAAATATGGACCTTTGTTCAATTCAGTTCCATAAGCAGGCATAAATCATCCATCATTCGCAGCTATTCAGCTACCTGACAAGGGATAAACCCAAATAGGAGATTGCCCTACCTTCAGGAGACTTTCTTATGGGAAAGAGAGACAGGACTCTACATATGAAATTCCATTTTTATTGGTCCAAACAACAGAACAGCAGAAACTTCATATGGTATAATTTAATTCAACGGTTAATTTGAGAAATGAAATATGTGTAGAATAATGTGGCTTTTGGCCAAGGATTCCCAAAGGAGATGACATTTGAATTTGACCTATAAAGAGAAACAGATATTCCAGAGGAAACTCCATAAACAAAAGCCTAAAGGAAAGAAGTGACATGGTATGTAAGGAGAACAACAAAAACCAGTAAAATGATTTTGATTCATTCAAGGAAGTAAAGAAGTTCTACAGATGATGCCAGCAAGGAGAGTCAAACAAGAACAAGGAGAACTTTAAGCTTCTGGCTTGGGCTTAATTCTGTAGGTTATTGGGAGGCAAGGGAGTGTTTCAATGACTACTAGAGTGATCTGGTCAAGTATAGCATGTTGGGTACACCATTCTGCCTCTCCTGTGGAAGACAGATTTGTGGGAATGTTATCCTCTACTTCCTTCACCCCTCACACATCCCTTCTCTGTGCTCATTTGTCTTGCAGGCTAGTCACTATGCATTGCCTAGGCCCCTTGCCATCTCAGTATTGGTAGGGATTTACCAATGGAAAGCAAAGGCAACAGTTGGAAGTCAGTCAGAAGGAGGGACAGTTTGTTTTATTCATTCCCCCAGGTCCCTCTCTGCTTGCTCACATGTTTAGACATGGTCGTTTTCCTCCATGGTCACGACACCAATGAGGCAACCCCTCTTCTTTGACCAGACTCCTTTAGGGGTGGTCATGACTTTCTGCTTTTGCTAGTTTGAGTCTTTCATATCCTTTCGGCTTCTTTACCTCCTCTCCCCCTCTTACCATTGAGAATGGTCCTTTTATTAAACGCAATTAACTCCTCTAAGTTTAGCATCTCATTTATTGCCAGGACATTGATAAGGTGTCAAAGACGGAGATGGAATGAATGTTTAATTGGGAGAACACTATGATAGCTCACCTGAAAGAGATGAGGTGCTAGACTGCACTTGTTATATTCTAGAGGAATTTAGGGTATAAAGATCAGTGACTGATTAGTCGGTATGAGGTCAATTTTTAGAGGGGCAGTCAGAAGACTAGAAAAAGGTCTTAAGGGACGAATGTCAATGTAAGTGGGGTCACAGGAAAGGGTTAGAGACACTGCAGTGAATACTGATCCTAACACAAAAATAGTTTGAGTCCACTTTTGCCTATTTGAAAGTCTTACAGTGCTATGAGTATTATAAAGCACTCTACTCTGGTGAAGGTCTAATATATAATTGTAATAATTACTGCATTTCCTTTGGATATTTTTATGCCTAGATTAGTATGTTTTAGTCCTACACAGAAGTAAATCAGAGGCTTGTAAAGAGACAAGAGATAGTATACCTCTCAATTCTTTAGTTTAACTAGAGCTGCTCTTTCCTTTAAGACCTTTTTTGGGGGTGCCTATTTTTCTAGTGGTCTCATTTGGTTAAATGTCCAACTCTTGATTTCAGCTCAGGTCATGATCTCAGGGTCCTGAGACTGAGCCCTGTGTCTGGCTCTATGCTGGGTGTGAAGCCTGCTTAAGATTCTTTTTTCCCCCTGTCCCTTTCCACTCCATGCACTTTCTCTCTCTCAGGAAAAAAACAAACAAACAAACAAACAAACAACAACAACAACAAAAGACCAAAAAAATCCAGACCTTGTTTCTTCTCAAAATGCTCAGTCTTGTGTCTCTATCTACCACTCTTGACACTTACTGTGAGTTGCAGATAAGGGAGGAGAAAATAACACCAACTATACTACACTATTTTGTCTTTGTCTCTGAAGCAGCTTTGACTTTTAGTGTCTTCTACAGGGTAGATGTTTCCCCTGAATGATGCCATTTGGTAATGCACCCAGGAGGAGTCGAAGGTAAAAATCAGATAACCTACCAGTAAATATTTCAGTATAACTTTCACCCATCTTATCTTTAATGTAGTACATGTAATTTAAAGAGCAAACAATTAATACCTGGATAATCAACTAAGCATTGACTTCACATCACTGTTTTTGGTGAAGCTACCACCATCCTGGTGAAGCAACATACAAAAAAATCAGATGCCTTAAAAGTCTGTACTCATAAAGGCATTCTTTTCTTGCCTCAGTTATAGGTGCTTTTGTAGGAGTCTATGGCCTACTGCTCTGTGCTGGAGCCCTCCAATGTCTTTATCCCAGCCAGTGAGGCTTTGCTTAAGGCCAGAGCACCCAAGAGAAATTTTCTTCAAGCTGCCACTACAGTAATAGTAGCTCACCCTTGGTCAAAGGTGCCATAAGCTGTTGTGTCCTACCAAGGTCAAAATACCTCATGGTCCACTTAAATCCTTATACCATGTTCAAAGCAATAAAAGCCAATTTCACAACTCTAAATTCCACCTGGCTTAATAGGAGCTTTTTAAAACTTTAAGATCAAAATGCTCTGTCCACCCATTCAAAGCTGAGGCTCAAAGCTACAATCTTGGCCTCACCAGAATTCTCAGTCACTAAATGGTTATTTGTTCTACCAGATCCAATTTTTATTACACAATATTACCAGACAATGCACAAAGATATCACGCTTCTAAACTTACTTCACTAGAGTACATCAATCCCTGTCCCACCACTCGCTTAAACAGTAAGTAAAAATTGTCAGAAGTTTCACACTATCTTGTGTGTGTATTCCCACCACTGTAATTAGCATCATTTGTTTGATCATTATGCCATATTTTTATTCCTATAATAAAACAAGGGGACCACTGTAAGAATTTTGGGAATACTTAAGTTTCTGGTGTGAAAAGAAGGCTTGTTTGTGTTTCCATTTATTGGGATACCGTTGGTAAACTGCTGATAAAATTGCTAGTGACAAGATAGGCTCCATATCTCAGAGGAGTTAAAGGTTCATCAGAAATCTCTAATATTGCTGTTTGCCTCTTGCTGAGATGTATTTATACAAAATAATTTTTGTAATTGCTAGCATTAAAACTGATTGAACTTCAAAATCAGTTTCTAGCCTTTATTTCTGGGTTAATGTTTACAGGCAGAGGCCCCTGCGACCATGGTTTCACCAAGTTTGATGGAGTTTCATTCCTTCCTCACTGGCACACCACTACCTACAGCTCTCAGAGAATACTGCCAATCCATGTACCCACAACTTCCTTTAATTTTGATGAAAATGCATGCCTCCTTACCTGAAAAACTCATATGGCACATTTTACTTTTATAACTTGTGGCTGCACGGAAGGGATGCTCTAGGTAGGAGCCTTCGATTTCTTCCTAGATGAAAAGGCATGGAGATATTTTCTAGGACTGCCATTTTAGTTGCCTCAACTATTTTTGGGGAAGTCCTTAGGAGGGGTTTATTGAAACTGAATTCAGCATATGCAACATTTCAGAGGCACTTGATATATTTGAACACCAAAGATGTAGCAGAAGTGATCATCTCTATGAAATAATAAGCATTGTGCTTTCATAACAGGGAGGAAAAAAAAAAAACCTATTTCAGTGAGATGTGTTACTTGATGGATTCAGATCTATTTTTATTTGTGCAGTCACTCTTGAGTGCCTACAGTCTGGCTGGGATTGAGCTACAGACACAGGAAAGCAGAGGAACAGTCAACAGCCTTAAAATATAGTAAATACACACACACTCTTGAAGCATATGACACAAAATTAGATATAATTAATTATGACGGTTCCCCAAATTCAATAAGAACATAGGATAAAATGATTCTTCACGTAACAAAGTTGCTACATATGCAGGCTTTCAGGACCTCAGCCTCTTTGGCTGTTTTAGGGCATATACCACCTCAGGCATCTGACAGAAAACTAAGCTTAACTGTGAGAAACACACTCACATACACAATTGTGCAATCCATACTGGGGAGGGTGTTATGGATTCCCTGTACCACATCTATAAATCTTCCCCCTGCCTGGGAGTCTGTCAAGGCCAGATTAAGATATTTTACATTGCTAGGACTCTTTTGAGCTCCAAACACAGGAGGCTTTGGTTCTTTTAGTAAGTATTGTTTTCAGCTTTGGCTGCAACTTTCTCTTTCAAACTTATCTTTTACTAAATTCCATCATGAACCTTCTCCTGTCAGGAAGATAGCCTAGCTGCTGTTTCACACTCCACCCCCACCCCCCCCACCACCACATATCTTGCTCTTGTTCTCATCTCTCTATGATGCATTCACACATATTTATGATGACTCAAAAAGGCATAATATGGTACCTCATACATATTTACAGTTCCCTGGAATACATTAAAGAGCAGACAGACCAAAAGCCCTCATGGAGGTTACATTCTACTCTCCAGGAATGACTGACTTGTTCTTGCCCTCCACTGTCCTACCAATTTGTTAGACCAAGATACAGTCCTATATCCTTTGTGAAACCAAAGTTTCTTTTCTCTGATATTTTTGTATTTTCTAAAATGTAAACCACCTGTTCAGTCTTCAGCAAGCAACACTTGACTATGTGTGACCTTTCCTGTATCTAGTCATCACATCTATTTAGTTTGATGCAGCTCCTTAAATTCTCATGACCCTGACATATTTCTTTGCCCTGTCTGTGTAGTACCTATTAGATACTCAGAACATTTTGATTGACTGATGATCATATATGCTATGCTTTCCTATAACAGCCTATCATAGTTAAGAAACCATCGTAAGGAAAATCTTGCATTTGTATGTCATTTTAACCTTTGTATTAACATATATTATTCTACTACATTCTCAGTATAATCTCTTCATTTCTAAGGTAAGTAGGGAAAGGGGTATTATTTAAATTTTAAATACAGGAGAGTTAAAGGAAATTCAGTCACTTGCTCAAAGTCACAGAGCAAATTAGTTCCCAAACTAAGAGTAGATTTGAAATCTCTTGGGTCTTATCTTATGCCTAGTTCCCTCCACATTCCATAGTGTTACAGTATTCTGAAACAACCTGCTAGGAAGCACAATCAATACTTTAGGCAGAGCAAAATGCAGTGCACAAGAACTTGCAGTTACTTGTGAGGGGGTGGGAGACAGACAATTGCAACTGAAGCCTGCGGGTAAGTCAGAGACTTCCATTTAGTTCAGCCTCTTCCTCCACAAAACGGAGACGAGTAGCTTAATATGACACGCTCCTTCCTCTTCTCTCCGATCTTACATTTATGTTTGTATTCCAATCTCACTGCCCATTGCTCCAGATCCTATCTGTATGGGACAGCTTACTATGGGATCTTGAATATGATCATAAGCTTGCTAATATGGACTTCAAGTTACCTAAAGGGAAAAGAGGCCTAACAACTTATTTCCTAAAGCCTCATGTAATAATGGGGTTATACTGAAAATGTATGGCATCATATTTGCTAACACAAAGTTAAAAGCACCATATAAATGAAATCTCCAATCCACATGAAAGTTCCAATCCAAAACCCAGTCCCAAAAAGGGTTATTTCCAACTACCAATGCAGATATGGATTTTCCTTCTCTAGATTAACAGAATATATAACATTCATTCTAAGAAGTGTGCTTACATACAGTCTTGAACTAAATAAGTGTTGCCTCCCCCTTAACAGGAAGTCTATAGTAATTCATTCATAAGGCCCTTAATATTTTTAGTCATTTCTTTAAAATAATCTCAGTAGGTTCTATTAAAACCCATTAAAGTTTAGTCCAGCTGGATACTATAGTTTCCATTTCTCAAGGGCAGTGGTAACTTACCCTGCCTGTTGGTGGGGTCAGCAACCTTAATCCTGCAAAATGAAGGTGTTGCTCTTTCTCCAAGGCTGCACCTCACTCATTCTCATGGAAAGTGCACTTCAATGAGAGCCTACCCTGTGTACTTCCTCCTTCTACAACACACACCATTAACATGCAAGGAGCTTTAAAATACTTGATTGAATAGATGAATTCATGACTCCCTATAGCATAATTTATTACTTGATAGAGAAAAATAAGGACTTTAACCTCTGTTTCTTTGTTTTCTAACCATCTACTGTCCATTTTACCTAAGTGCAAAGTATGAGTTTAAGACATGAAAATATGTGACATGTAGGTAACGGGCTTAATAAAAATTCTTTACATGTGATTACCTCATTATTATTATACCACCTTCAGACTATGATTTTCTATACCCCAAACTGAAGAAATGTGTGATTATAAAGGTTATTATTCTATTTAAAGCACAGATGTGTTTAAGCAGCTGTAATGGTTTTCTTTAATGTGTTGAGAGGAGGGGTAGCTTGGAGACCTGGAGGCTGTCTCCCAGCTTCACAACTGAGGAGCTGTGTGACATTTGTCAAACCAATTAACCTCTCTGTGTTTGAGAGTTTCCATGTTTTAAGGAGGTTAAAATAATACTTGTTTTCTATAGCTGTCTATACCCACAAAGTGAAAGACATGTCTTAGGGGAGCTAAGGCAATTATTCAGATGATTCAGGCTAAAATCAATCCTGCCATGGAAGAAAAGGAAAATAGTGTGCATTTGGACCTCAGCTGTCCAGACTGCCTGTCGACATCAATCAAATTTAGAGAATAAATGGTTCAACCCTTTGCTTCCCTTTGCTTGTAGTGTGAAAGCACCTTAAGGGGCATATTAGCTTGTTAAGACCAATGAGTGAATCATTAATGGCTTCAGGTCACTTAACATACAACCAAGAATACTTGAAACATAAGAAGGCCCTGGATGACTAGAATTCCTGGGTTTTAAAGGACAGTCATCTCCTACAGTCACCTTCAAAATTAGCACCAAAGGGCCAAGGGAGGAAAAAGGAACCCAGACATGGTTTTATGTCCAGTATGTGCTTGACATTGTGGCAGGTGTCTCGTTCATTTACTTACTTCATTCAGCCCTCCAAACAACAGTATCAGGTAGGGAGTTCCAGAGGAGGAAACTGCCGCTCAAAGAGAGTGAGAAGCCCCAAATCCTAGAATCAATAGCTGATACCCTGGGACCTGGAACTTCATTCCAAGTGAATGAATGGGTGAGCTACCCTCCATATCATTCATGTCCTGAATGCAGGCCTGATATGATTCAATAAAATTCAATAAACATTAGTGAATCCCTACAAAGTGCCAAGCATGATGTCAGGAGATGGCCAGAGTAATATAAATGAGGCATGGTCCTACTATCATAGACTCTTACCTGCAAAAGGTTAAGAGTGACACACATGAACTTGATGGTAATGCAGCTTAAGTCATGTCCATGAAAGTTCAGAGAAGAGGCTGAGCCATAGGCTCCTAGAAATACCTCTATGGAATACAGTAGAAAAATATTGTCCCCAGGGCCTAGAATTCATTCCCCCCTTGAATTAAATCAAAGGTCAGGAGAAAAGTCTAGCCTAGGTAGGTGGGTTCATTGTGCAGAGAAGATAGAGCCTAACACTTAACCCCAACTTTGTGGTCTTAATATCAGTGACATCTTTTATAGTATGCTAAAAATGGCACAAGTTGCTTAACTTCTCTGAGCCTCCAGAGCCTGCTTTGGTAAAAGGGTGAGGGAAATGGCTGCTTCATTGGACTCTTGTAATTAGACAGAAATCATGAATGGAGAATGCCTATTATATAGCCTGACATGTTTAATACTAAAGAAGATGCCACCATTTTAAGTCCAATTCTTTCTTCTTAAAAAGGAATATGATGGACAGCTAACAAAGAGTCCATTAAAGTCTATCAGGGATTAAAGAGTGGATTCTTAGTCTCTGTTGGCATTGTTGTTCTTGAGTTAAATCATTCATGGAACAAACTATATATATATATATATATTTAAGTTAATTAAGCATTATGAGTCAGCCCCTGTTCTTGGCATACAGAGTATTCATTACCTACCAAACAAATTCTGACAGTTAAGACCATTTTTATAATGGTCCTGGTCTCTCCTTCCAAAAGTAAAATTTGTCAAGTCACCTCAGCTACCATCTGAATTCCTCCTTTTGTTATTCTGAACTTTCTTTGCCTATAAACCCCACTCTGGCACATAAAGCAACCTTAAATAATAGTGCTAATCAATTGCATTTTTTGATCAGCTGATCTCTGTACTTTCTAACCAACCAAGACTGACTGAAGTGTCAAGGTCAACTGGAACATCTTCCTCTTAGAACAGAGAGTCTCTTCAAGTTTGCGAAGGTGGGCTTTATCCACTTAAAACTCTGGCCAGTGTCTGAAATATAGTGTTTCCATGTATTAATGGGATGGGATATACATTGATTAGAAGTGTAAATTCCAGTTCGAAAAACCATCAAGAGCCTATTTAAACAGGAGCAAAGATCTACAAAAATAGAGTTGTTAGAGGACAATTCAATGGTTCTCCCTCTGCTCTGAAGTCCTTGTTAGTGGCAGAGTTTATAAATTGAGAAGATGTACATAGTTATCAGATTCTCCTAAGAATTATTAGCCAGCTACCAGCAGAACCCAACTGACCAAGTAGAAAATATTGATATATAAAAGACACATGGCTTCCTCAATTAACGAACTGACCATTCATATAACCTGACCCTATGAGAATCTAGTAAGAGGAAAGCAAGGCTGGACTGTCCTGAATCTTCAGTTTAAATGAGACCCCCGGCACAGAAGACACACTGGCTAAGCACTGTGAAATAGACAGGAAGAGATCTGCATTAGGTCTTGGCCAGGATAAGTACAAAATCCTCATGATCTGATAGAGAATACAAACAGAAAGGATATTTTATTGGACAATGATAAAACTTGGTTGTAGATGAGGAGATACTGATTGATGATATTCCAGTTGGATAGAGAGACAAAAAATGTTTCAAAATGTCCCTCCCTACAGCCATGTTGAAATTACAGTGGTGGCAAGGCCCTTAGATTAGAGGCATGCTCCCCAAAGGCCTCAAGCTAAGAACTGCAATCAGAGGAGACAGATGCTTAACATGCAGTGCTGCAGCCAGGAAAGAGGCTAATGAGATTCTAGGCTGCTTGTCCACAGGGCCAGCCATCACAGTGTCACCAGGCAGGGAGGCTGTTGTCCCTCTTACAACCACTCTTCTGAAACTGCATGTGTGACATGGCATTCTCAGCAGCCTAGTAGTGACATTGTCTACTTAGTCTAGCTAGACTGCAGCAGGGAGACAGGGTGCTGATTAACTGGCTGGAAGGAGATGTCTTCTTGGAACATGGCAGAGGGTCCGTGTCTGCATTAGGAAGCCAAAGCCACAGGAGGCATGGGAAGGAGACACATATGCAAGACTCTGCAACATGAACTGAGCTACTGAATTTGGACAGATGAGGGTGAGGTATAGAGCTGAATTATCCTATGCAGATGCTTGTATAAGTTTCATGAAGTGACCCAGCCAAAAATAAAAGCAAAATGTAGAAGAGATTATCTCCCCATTTCCTGGAAAATTTGGTTTAATAGTTTCACAAAAAAACCAATCAACCAACCAAACAAACAAAAGCATAAACAAAAAAAACAAATGTACATATGTCTATTTCTACCTGGCTGATGAAAGGAGTTCATGGTCTTGGCAGGGCAGAGATATAGTGTTGACGAAACAAAAACATGGTTGATTAGGACAGAGAAAATGTGGGATATCACTGCTCACTATGGCAAAGACAATTTCTTAATCCTCTGGATTTTCAGTCCCATGATCCGTCTTGTGAACAACATTCACCCTAATGGGGACAGTTGAATTGATTTTAAAAATTATTAATATTATACACAAATGAGACACCTGTGAGTAAGACATTTGCATTCATGGTTTTGCTGGTAAGTGTTCAAGATAAGAGACGGATTAAGAACATTGAGAGGGAGGGGATTGATAGCAAGTACCTTGTCCTCAAAGCCACAACTCTATTCTTGAAAGCATGATTTAAAAGTTTCCATAATTATTAGAAATGAGGTTAAAGTTCTAAAAATTTGGAGAGAGCTTGTTGAATGTCCACTATCCACTTGTTATTTAGCAAATCTACTTAACCAACCATCTGTACTGTTTAAAAATCATTCTCTTTCAAAATTGCCAAGGTGTGTGGGCCGGTCTCATTTATGCTCAGATGGCACTGCCATGTACAGGTGCACAAGCTGTGCCTTAAACAACTTTCCTGCAACATTCACATAGACCTCAATAAAAAACAGCATCCCTTAGAATTGTGTAATATAAAGCCTCTAATTCTGAGAGTAATTCAAGAAGAATTTTTTCAGATGTATTTTAGCCTATATTCAATCCAAGTTGTATTAAAATCAGTTTATTGCAGGTCAGATCATTTTTGGTTTCTTATACATGCAACAAATGTGAAAAGTAGTTTACCACAAATCTTTTTTCTTTGGAGGAGAGCTACTTGCATCCTCCCATGGAATTACTTTCTTTCTGTGCTTGTCTCTCTGACACGGGGTTGGAAAAAGGACTCTGGAGTGTGGAAATTCAAGTAGGTGGCAAATAGGCGAGGGGTTACTTTGAGGGTTGGCTTATGGGGACACCAAATTCTCCCTCCCATAGAGTTGCCCTGTAGTATAAAGAAATCCATTTCCAATTTTTGGCTTAAAAAAGATGATTTCAACAGAATAAGTATTTCATTTTTCTTCAGTAGCCTGGCTCTCATCACTAAGAGAAGCTACTGATATTATTACAACACTGGTATATTATGATGCCTAACTGAAGGCTGATGACACACATTTTGGCACTATACAAGGTATTCTTAATGAATTAGGTACTCCCTAAAATGCAAACTTAGAAAAATTCATTTATTTTTGTTTCTTGTATATGTAATACCTGCCAATATATATATAGTCTTAACTGAACCTTTATTAGAAAGTGTTTTACAGGCTGAGATTTTCCTCCATCTCAATCCTTCTCCACATTAAGTGTCCTCTACCTTCCATAGTTGGGAAATGAATGGCTGAATGTTATCTGGATGATTCCCACCAGTGCTACCCAAGTCTCAACTCACTGCCCACTACCAGTCACTCATCTGTGGGGAGCAGGCTTGGCCATACTGTTCTTCTAGCTAGACTGGAGATTTGGGAAACAACAACAGTGATGATCTTTATTTTTCTCTACTGAAAGGTATGCCAGAGAATGCTCCTCCCCAAATCATAGTTTGCAAAGAAAAGTGAGTGAATGGGTTTAATTTAGGATATTTAAAGACTAACAATATCTTCAGAACGTCTTCCTCATATATATTAGTGAGCTTATTCCCTAAGGATTTCACTTATTTTGTGTATTTCCTGTATTCTTTCATCATTATTATATTCTCCTACTTTAATTTGCATGTATTTGGAGTTGTGATTTCCTACCCCCCCCTTTTTTCAGCTCTTGTCTATTCCTTAGCTCAGGTCACCTTGCCTGTTAATTTTTGAAATCCCTTAGTGTCCACAACAGGACTAAGCAGTAGGCTATAGGAAAACAGCAAGGGTCAACTCTTTTTCTCTGTGAGCTATGGAGAACTGGAACTGTTAGAGGCCATGGGCATCTTAAGGAGTGCCCTGCTCACTGGAGCTACATTTCTGTTCTTTACTATACATTTTATTATGCCAAGTGGGAAAATAACTAGCATGAATTCTTTTGAGACTTTGATTATTGGTAATAATAGTTTATAAAAAGGTTACTTTCTGTTAGATGCCATTTTGAACAGATTTGTACATTTTTGTGTGTTTGACTATAATGGCCTCGTAGAAAGGAAGGTTGAATAAACATAAGACAAGAGATAGAGAAGCAGCAGTTTAGTCATGACATTGGGAGACAATATAGTAGGAAATACAGAAATTTATTTTGCAAATAATTTTTAGGAAAGCAATAATTCTGTCTAGAAAGTTCAATTTTCTACCTTTTTTCCTTTCTCTTCTCATCCTCATCTGAGGTTATTTCCCTAGGTCCTCAATCTATTGGCTGTACATCTATGGCAAGCCTTAAGTGAGGATATTAAAACAGGGACTGATGAGCCACCTTCTTCATCGCCCATCTTCATCATCAAAGCTGCTGTCATTCCTCAGTGGGGGACAATGAGACCCAGATGTGTCAGCTGTTTTGTTCTATGTAGATATTATAGATTTTTCTCCTTTCCTGACCAACCTACTCATAAATTTGTCCCTGTGGTCACTATGCGGATGAGCAAATGGAAATGGACCTATCAGCACAGATGTCTTACCTTATGTCTGCATTTAAAACAAGAAAGGAGTAGATTTTACTGTATGTAAATTATAGCTCAATTTTTTTTTTAAAGTAAGTATGTGTTTCTTTTCAATAAATGTTAGTAGAGGATCTCCTATTGGTAAGATCTGGGTTCAAATATCAGGGGATGAGTTACCAGCTTTGTTCTTCTATGTTTTTACACTTTACCCATAATAGCTAGGATTTTCTGGGGGCAATTGTTGATACAATGACAGAAATAGTATTACTTTCCAATATTCATCAGCATGAACTTGAGGCCATAATGTTTTAGGTTTATTTTAAATATGAGCTCTGCCAATAAGCCTTCCCTGACCAAACCTCCCAAGCAATTCATTAAAGAGGAGGAAATGGTTTATATTGGGGTAGTCCCTCCTAGTTAGAAAAGTAAATTCTTACATGCTACCATAAATTTACTTCTCTACTCTTCAGATGAGGAAAGTCAAGCCCGGAAAAATTAAAGACCTTTTCCACTGTATACAACTCACTAGTAAACCCAAATGCAGGGCTGCTGACTCCTTTATTCTACCACATCACATTACCTCCCTGATGTCCCATCCTTAATATGACTTAGTCTGAGGCACTTGAGGAGAGCACTGTGTCTCTTCCCCTCACAAGAGGATCTTTACGGATGGAGGGTCTCAGAGTAGTCATTTCCTTCCCACCTACCATGTGATCTGAATATGAAGCGATGGCTGGAGCCCAAAGAAGGGCAGCATGACTATGAATATGAGTGTCTCCACACACCAGATAGATGAATATAATTGTCTCCATATATTTCCTCCATTTCTTTTGCATATTCATGTATCTTTTGTTCAGCTTCTTTAAATCAAGCTTGTTCTCTTGAACATCATTACTTCTTTCTATTTTTTCCTCTTTTAAGATTATCTTCTGGAAATCTTCCAGTCTACTCAAGTACTCATATCCCGCATTAACAAAAATCTCTCTTCCCCTGAAAAACTGTATCTAATGAAATCAGCTGATTGTATCCTGCCCCATCTTTGACTTCCATTTATCTTTACTCATTCATTGTTTGCTGTTTATTTAATGGACAGATTTTTGATATCTTTAATGTTATAGTTAGATATTTTTCTACTCCATATACACAATTAAAATTTACACTCAGGTACTTTTCAATAACTTAAATGATTACATCTCACTTTGATTTCCCTTTTGTATTATCCTGTGAAATGTTAAGCTAAATAGTTCCTTTTAAACAAAATTTCTGCTGAACCTATAAACAACTGAGTATCTGTTTTCTTGTGTGTAAAACCTGAGTCCCATTGGATGGGTCAGAAGGGCCATGCACTGGATGTTTGCCAACATATCTAGAGTCAGATATTAATCCATTGATTACACAAATCCATACTGAGCTCCAAGTTTGTGAAGATCCCGTGCTGACTCCTGCTGTTATAAAAGCGTCAATCCTGCTAAAATCCAAGATCTCACTTTTAAGCACTTGGGATAAACTTTGACCAACTGATACACAATCCTCCTCATAAAAACTTCCACCTCCAGGTATATATATATACATACAAAGATTGGCAAATGTTCTATTTAAATAACCTTCTCAATTTCTATTTCTTTCCTTAAATTCACACTTTAAAGGATTTAAAGTGTGCTGGAATAATGAAAGCAAGGGCAAAACCACGTTTTTTTTCTTTCCTTTTTTTTCCTTTCATTTTAAAAGCATGGGGTGTCCTCTGCTCTCCTCCAGCAACACACTTTCATTCTAAACAACATAGTCTCATTGTCTTTCAATATAAATGCTCACATCCTCAAGGAACAGGAGGAGCCAGAGAGGCAGCAGAAGGGGAGGTATGCCGAGAAAGGCATTGGTACCCTAAGGGACAATTTTTATCTCATGAGAACTGACCTTTTAGAGAAAGCAAATTGAATTATCTTTCTCATCCTTTACTTTTGCTGTGACATCATTAAAATGCATGTTACATACCAACACTCGTTGTTTTGTATTCATAACCTTAAACTAAAATTAATCAGTTGTCACAACGACTTAGCACATTTCTTAATGGTTCCTAGCCAAAAATCTGTATTGTTATAAGAAAAGCAGCTTTATGTATACACCCTTGAGAAAAACAACAGAGGAGAATTAACTGGTGGACAATGAACATTCTTTTTTCCAGTTCAGAAAATAGTCATCATCCTTTTCTCTGGTTTTGAACTAGTACTTTGTTTTGATGTTTGACACGAAACTTGGTGCTTTTACAGAAAGATCTTTTTGTCTAAGTCCAATTAATATAAATTAGATCCTACAAAGTTAAAAAGTCATGAATTTAGCTAATAAGCATTTATTAAGCTCCAGTTTGGAGCCCAGACTTACCATGGATTCGTTATTCAACACATATATTGAGAACATAAGAAGCTGGTGAAAATTTATTTATGAATGACTCAAAGCTATTGCCTTTTTAAAACTCATATAGTATTCTCAGGCAAAAGATGAATAAACAGTTAACTCATACCACGATGTTTTAAGTGCTCTAAACAGGATAAGTCTATTTCTCAAAAGATGAGGTTGGGAGACATAAAAGCATGTCTCTAGGGACTCATAGGCATAGGCCTATGAAACCAACCTGGTGTAAGTGGAAGGTGCCCTGGAAAAAATGATCTGGTAGATCATGCCAGGTAGAGAGAAAAGCGGTGCCAAGCCAACAGAGGTGTGCTGAGGTGAGATGGCATTTTGGGGACAGTTCAAATCACTGAAAAGTTTCAGGAAAGAGCAGCGCCTGATCTGATTTGCAGTTTAGAATGCTCTCTGGTCTCAGTGAGAAAATTTTTTGGAGCTGAGCAAAACCAAAGGAAGAAAGACAAAATTAGTTTACTTTTTAGTGTTCCACATGATGGCAAATGTGAAATTGAGGGTAGGAAGAAGCTGTTGAATTCAGCATATGTTAAAGAGGAAGAATCATCCAGATTAGCTGGATGACCACGTATGTATAAAAGGCATTTAGGTGCAAGAAACATGTAGCCTCCACTCTCCAGTACTTCATATTCTGTTTGAGAAAACACAACTAGGAAATTTAGGCCTTAATATTTGTAAGCAATTAAGTGTTGCAGAAGTAGCTAAACTTTGTAATTAGCTAATATCCTGCAATACCATTTATTAGCCATAGCCTAGAAATAGTTCCTTTCTACGTTATGACCACTAATGTATGGAAAATATATGGTACTAAGTGATAATCTAAAAATACTAGTAAATATTGCTGTAAAATGACTGGTATACTATTAGGAAAATAACACTAATTATATGTTAAACAGCTAAAGCAAAATAATTAATTTAAGACTCCTTTTTTTTTCATTTATAAGTCTCCAAGGGAGAAAGGAATCATTCTATTATGCAATTAGGAAATTGAACAGATATATTTATGTCTCAGAATATCTCGAGGCAATGGATTACTCACCTCCCTGATCAATATTTGATCCCTAATTTAGAATTTCCTCTCAGAGAAATAGATATGAATGTTTGTTCCATGCAACACATTCCCCAAGTACGAATGAGTTATTTCCAGTCAAGTTGCTACATATCCTTGGTACATAGGAAGGTTTGCCCCTATCTCCTAGACAGGAATCCAAGGCAAAGGAAAGACCTCACTTGTCTGTATCACACACACTTAAATGCCCACATTTAATTCAAATAGCCAGGACATGCTTTGCCTAAGGAAAAAAAAAATGTAAGTTCACATTTTTTATTTTTAGTGCCCTAGTATTTTCCTTCAGGGAAGACCTTCAGTTAGCCCACATTTTCTTGAAATTTTCTATTCTCTGATCAAGTTCTCCCAGGAAAGGATCTTGTCTAATTTAGATATGTGTTTCAGACTGGGTACTAGAACTCTCCAGGAGATTTTATTTTAGGTTCTCTCCATATCTGTGAAATGAAAGGTGTTGTTACCGGTAAAGGAATGTGGGCAGTGGAGCTCATTGATAGAGTAATAGGGGTCCTCCCCAGAACCCTTTAAATGCTGCTATAGAGCCACAGTCTAGTCTGTCTCTATATAAAGCAACTGTACATCTGAATAATGACTCAGTTCTTCCCTCCAGGTGTTAATGTTGGCGACCCACAGAGTCTGAATTTAGAATCCAGTGCAAACTCTGAGGGTATATCCTTCAAGGCAGACAACATGAATGCAGCATCTGATGTTGTGTGGTCAGATCTGGACTCGGAACCTGGATTTTGGCCTGCTGATTGCTGCGAGACATTTGGTGAGCTACTCCAAGCTATAGTGTCCTCTTTTATAATGTGAGGAGTATAGACCCTACTTCATACGGTTACTGAAAGGATTAGCTTCAAACATGAGATTCCCAGCCTAGCACAGTGCCCAGATTATAGGGCCTTACTAAGCATCCCTTCTACTCTACTTCTAAATCAAAATCTGTGTGTTTTGGCCAAGTTTTCACTGTAGTTTCTGTCCAGGGTCTTGGTCTCTGAAGCATGGAGCAATGCTTTGGAGGTGTATGTGTGTTGGGGAGGGGGTGTGGAGTATGTAAAAGAAAGTTATCATGGGTACCTGCAATTTATAATGAATTCAGTATGTGCCAGTCTTTCTAGTAACCTGTAATTTATACAGCTATGATCAATTATTGGGCTGCCTAAAGGAAAGATATTCAGATACCTACAGTTATGAAACTTCCAACATAAATGTTTACTAGTGCATTCACATCCGTGTCTTTTCCAGTTTTTGGTGGTTTCTAGAGATCCCTAGGTTCATTTAGTCTACATCTCTGGCTCTCGGCAGATTAGTGCATGATTTGACCAATCTTCAGTCTAGATTGCATATAGTAGAGATAGATTGTGATATATCACATTTGTGAATATATCTCCTCACAAACACAGCTCTATGAATATTATCGCAAAAAGGTCTGTCCCAGGGGTGCCTGGTTAGCTCAGTGGGATAAAGCCTCTGTCTTTGTCTCAGGGTCCTGGGATCGAGCCCCGCATCGGGCTCTCTGCTCAGTGGGGAGCCTACGTCCCTTCCTCTCTCTGCCTGCCTCTCTGCCTATTTGTGATCTTTGTCTATCAAAAAATAAAATAAAATCTTAAAAAAAAAAGGTCTGGCCCAAAAGCAAAACTGGAGGTAAAGTTATGGTATTTGCTCAAAAATAAGATCAAAAAGTTATCACAATGCTGAGCAATAGCAGAGGACTTTCCTCTTAGGTGAGAAGATTCCTTGAAACCACTTAGAATAAAATATTATCAATAATAACTTTAATAACTTCTTTCTAATACATCATAACTATAAATTAAGCTATAATTTTACTACGTTATAGTTATAAAACTAACAATCATGAAGCTTTCATTTTTTTCTATGTATATAGGGGTTTTTGTCCAGGATTCACAGATAACAGGATTCACAAGTAAAAAGGAATTGTTGAAATATCAAGTGTAAAGTACAAATGGATTAAAAGTGAAGAAATGATAACAAAACGTCCTGCTCTTTCACTTCTCTAGCTCTATGTTTCTGTCTGCAAAACGTGTGTGTGTGTGCACGCGTGTGCATGTCCCCATGCACAAGTGTGTGTGGAGTGGCCGCCTATTCACAACAACCATCCTGTAAACATTTGCTTTCTTAAGTCCACCTACCTCACTGGAATAAAATTATTTAAATTATTCAGCATCTAAAAGCACTAAAATGCACATGGGCCCAGTTGGCAGTTATTTTATGCCTATTAGAGGCCCTGCAGCCCACAATAAAGAAGGAGGGAGCTGGGTTTTTTCCAGCATCACAATGACACACTGTTCACACATCAAAAGCTATACAACAGAGGCAGTTGATGTTTATGGGTTCCTGCTTGCATGATGCCACTTTGGTCGCTCAGCTCTGAGGTTTCTTTTGAAGGGAGAGGGAATGGAATGTGTGGAAATGTTGATAGTAAATTCCACCCTCCCTCCTTAGCAGAACTAAAGGGTATAATTTCCAAAGTGGCCTCATCTGAAATTTAGATAACATTTGACTCTTCTCATCTCTCTGTGAGACCTCTGTCCAGAGATAGAGGAATATTCACAGAATTTCCTGCTTTAATTTCTCACATAGGACTCTGAATAATACCCAACCTGAGCATGCTCATGTTTAATGCTTTTTTTAGGGAAGCAAATTTGCATTGGTAATAACCAGAATATGGATCTGTTATGCAGTTTGCTACTCTCCCTCACCCAAGGGCAGATTTCCCTTGAGAAGTCTTTAAGAAAAGCACTCATTGTGAAGTAAAGTCTCATTGAGAAGTAAAGTTTAGAAGGAAGAGGTGCAGAAGATGGGGAAGTCCAGTTTTCTCTGCATTTCTCCTGGGTAAAGCCAAGGGTACTTGGATGCCTTTAGAGTTTATGCCCTTGAGGATTGAATATATTAAGGTCCAGTGTGTGTGTGGTGTTTGTGCACATTGAGGATATGCTGAGTATTTATTACCATGTAGTCACTGATGCATTACAGTTTATAGAGTCAAACTCATCATTCATACAAATAATATATTCGTACAAATTGGACAAAGTAAGAAGAAGAGTCACAAAAATGATTGAGGGGATGAAGGAAGGCCCTAACATATGAGGTGAGATTGAAAGAATGTAGTGTGTGTATCTCCATGATGCTGCTGCTGAGGAGCTCTGGTATCACAGCTTCTGCCTCAGGGCTGTAAACCCCCAAAGAGGAATTTGCAGGCTAGTAAAAGGGGCATTACTGAGAAGGAAATGAGCAGAGAGGAGTTGTCTGCATATCAGGGAAAAAAAGTTTGTTGGAGTAGAAGCTATTAGGCAGCAGAATTACTCCCCAGGGAGACAGTGGAGTCTGTGACCCCATTATAGGAGACATAAAAGCCTGGCGGGATGGTCCAGTTCCCCAGTATGCTGTAGGGAGGGTCTCCTACCAGGCCCTTGGAGACTCCAAAGGGCTGGAGGATGGAGTGTGACTCCTTCGTTTCTTACCATTTATGGTTCCAGTTTGGTGCTGAGAGGAATACTGAAGGCGGGATGCCCCACCACCCGGATCTGACGCCAAGGTTAGATTTTATAATCCTCTGATATAAATTTAGGTATTACCATCAAACTCTTTTCTTAAACCTTTGATATATGTAAATGAAATAAAACCTCTAGGTTGCTTTGGAAACAGCAGCATTTGAAGCACACTTTAATCTGGAGGCATTTCCCCAAATATTTTTTAAAATGTGCATGTATGTCCTGTGGGGAGTCGGGTAGCAAATGAACCTGTCTGAACTGCAATTCATCTCAGAGTTAACTGTTTTTATGCAGCCTATGTTCTGTGTGTGTGTGCCAGATCTGCAGCCATGCTAATGGAATATTAATATATTCTTACTAGGCGGACAGATCGAGGTTTGAAAGGAAACAAGAAAAAATAAAATAAAAAGAACCAATGAAAGAAATTGGAGCCAGTTGGATTGTGGGGTCGCAGCCACAACCCCCTGGGGGAAGGACAGGGGGAAAGAGAGGCAGTGCTTTCTCTTTATCTTGCAAGCAATTACTGGCAATTTGTTCTGGCCAGTAAAACTTCTGATATTATCATGGTTGCTGAGTAATTTATCATCAAAGTTTAATGTGAAAACAGGTGACTGTGTAATCACCAATCTAGGAACAGAAATAGAATCGTTATTATTTCTGCCTGAAGAGAGAGATTTTTTTTTTCTGTCAATTGACTTAACGGCCAAAAGGCTGTTCATCATATCACCATGAATTATAAAACCTCTATTAAATATTCATAAAAGTTTTGAAATGAATGTGTGATAGAGATGAAAGCTGGGCTAATTTAAATACCTACCAGACCTGTCTTAATTACAGAGGTAAAATGAGATATAAAAATTATAGCAGCAAAGAAAAAACTTGAAACAGTTCATTCCATACATTAGAGAAAATGCCTTTGCAAGCCACCATACACAAAGCCGGGAGCTCACTGGGCAACACTGATTTCCATCTCCCCTAAAGCATTACTGAAATGCAGTTGGTGATGTCTTTCTTCTACAGGAAATAGAAGAGAAGCTTCTATGAAACTTTAGGCCACATGATTTGTGCTGGCTCTCTGAAATGTAAATAAAAATCCTAACTGTAGAAGCACATTCATTTTGTACCTGCTCAAGTCCTTGGGGGTGGGGGGTGTGGAATCATGTGAAGCTGAATAGAAGTCAGGATGAGACCAAAAGAATGCAATAAAAATTTCCTCTTTTTTTTTGTACTATGATTTTGTGGATTTCATGGACTTGTGAAAATGACACATAATCTGTTTTGTTTTGTTTTAAGCTTGGGCTATTATAACCTCTTCTGCCATCTTAAGAGGGACATTCTCCTGAGGTCGTAGAATAGTCCTAGGAGAATCAATCAGAAGCCAAGATACATCCATGCTCCCAAATAACCTCAATCATAATTTGCTAAGCTAAGGCATTTCCTGTTCCTCCACAAATCAGGATAATGGGAATGCAGTTATAATTTTGATCTTCTATCTTCAGGCAAATATCAAACCTGACATTAAGAGCTGTATTATTTGTGAACTGGTCATGAGTACTAATTTATATTTATCTCAAAGTGATCTTGTGCTCTCAAGGATTTCTTTAACTAAACACAGATGTTTTGATGGGCATAAAGAGGAAAGGGGAAGAGGATGCTTTCAGGGGGCATAGGTCTATGTTATATCATGATGGACTCTCAGGCTAAAAGTTAGGTACCGGGTGGCTTGACCTTGAACAAGGTGCTTCACCTTGCTGAGTCCCAGCACTGACATCTGTAAAAGGAGGGGATTAATTTGTTGGTGGCTAAAGATCCATCCAACTCTAAAATTCTGTGAGTCTACAATTATAAACAGGATGATAAGATGCTCTCTGGCTCTTAGGCTGCCACCCAGGAGAATGAATTCCAGTTTTAATTTCCTTTTTGGTGATAGGAAATCTGAAGACAGGCAAGGTTAAATGACCCACCCGGAGGCCCAGAGCAATCAGTGATGGAATCACAGCCTCAGCTCACAGCCCTGGTGCCCGGCTCCCAGTTTTATCAACTTATTGAGACCGAGTCTTTGAGGATGTTTGTTAGCATCTTATTGGCTTAATCATACTGACATCCTAAATGATAACATTGATTAAGTGGAGTATTTTTTAAGTATTTCATAAATAGATGTTGCCTATTCAATGAAATATTTGGTTCTTTAGCAGGTATATTATAAATTATTTATATATATATTTATACACACACACACAGAAGTATATAAATACAAAAATATATGTAACATATGTATATTTTAAACACACACACATTTCTTTGCATGTATTTAATGTTATTTAATGCCCTATTACCACAAATAATCTAGAAAGGTTTAAATTGAAAACACAGGAACAATATCAATAAAATCCAAGAGGGACAATTTGGGCTGGGACATTACTAAGAAATATTATTAAAGAAATGTAGTAAAAATATATATTACTCTCTTCCTTTCCCTTCTTCTCTTACATTATTAAATTTTAACTTAAATTGGTCGATTTCTTTTTTCTATTTTTAAAATTTCTTTCTCATTAGTCTGCCAACATTCTTCCCAAGCATTGCCTAAGCACCTCTGATCACTTCTCTTAACCAAAGAACTCTATCTCTAGAAGCAACTCAGTAAGCTAGAGGCTGGCATCCAATAGTGGAGATGCCAAAAGTCAACTTGTAATGACAGTTGACATTTGATGGATTGTAAAGATAAATATACCATTACCCAGATCAGTTAATCCAAAGTTATATATTTTTATTTTTTATGGAAGATATTAAGTCCAGCTTCAGGTTGAGATCTGGTTCCTAGGTCAGAGTGTTGTAAGGAGGGGAAGAGGAAGGAAAAAGACCAAAGAGTAGAAGCAGAGAAAGGAGAAGAAGGATGTCACCGAGGCACACTAGGATGGACACTAGGGTGTGTACAGTGGTTACAAATTGTGGCCATAATGGCACCCTCAGTTTCCCAGTCCCATCTTCAGTTGCTCTGTATGTGCTCTCATAATTATCATAAATTAGATCCCATTTTTATTTCAGGAGAATCTTCATCTTACACACATTCTCATACCCAGATAAAATTCCAGGATCTAAACAAAATGGCTAAAAGGTTGCTTGATATAATGTTTAGGTTACCTCTTGCATAAAAAACTACTCCAAAATGTAGCAGCTTGAAACAACACACATTTTCTTATTTCTTATGATTTGTTGCTAGACTGAACTCACTTGAGCAGTTCCTCTGCTCTCCATGACACTATTGCATCTATTGTTATCTGGAGGTTAAACTGTGCTCAGTCTTCCATGACAGTTCACTACATGACACAACTGGCAACTGGTGCTAGTTGTCTGGCCAAACAAACAAAAAGAACCATGGTTCTTTTCCATACAGACTTACCATGTACCTTTGGCTTCTCAAGCATGGTAATGGGTTACCAAGAACATGAAAGCCCAGAAGGTTCCATCCCTTTTTAAGTTTAAGCTTTAAATTAGCCCAGTGCCACTTCTATCATATTCTATTAATATATCTATTAAAGGAGGTTACAAACTCAGCTCAGGTTCAAATGTGGGGACTCTACAGGGTGTGATGCACAGTTCATTTTCTATACAATGGCTCCCTGACAGAACTGGGGAGGTGACATGAGCTCCTCTATCCCAAGTGTGGGATGGAATCTGGAGAACTCAACTCATTCAGCAACTCTCTTCCAGGCAAGATACCCACTAGAACACATGCCAATTCTCACAGCACTCGAGAGCAAACAGGGTTCCACCCTCTACAAATACGTTGTATTAACCAAAATAGCATTTAACTCATGGCCCATTTCCATTATTTCTTTCCTCTCTGGAGATTAAAAAGCCTGGTGAATTCCCTTCCTACATGTACTTCCTGTACTTGAAAACATAGCCTGGGACTATATATGTAATTTGGCTCAGAAAAACAGTTGAAAGCTACAATTAGCAATAGGTTATTAATTATCCTTAAAATAATGACAACCTCATTATTTTTTTTTTTCAAAACTCAACTTTTGGGAAGGCAATCTCTGATCATGTTAAGATTTGACTTGTTTAACTTCTTCTGAGTGTCTACTTAAGACTATTCAGTAATGTTTGTCTACTCTGAATCAATCCTTTATTTTACTCACAAATTTCAAAGACACGTATAAACAGTAGGCTACCTTCTTCCTAAAAAAAGTAGTTTTTAGGGTCTACTCTGAAACAGTAGCTGGGGTCACTTTATCACAGAAATGATGACACTTAGATGAGGGCTCAGAACATTAGGGTGCCCGAATTTATGGCCACTCATTTTTAACTACCTACTTTATCCATTGAGGTCTTTCATCAGCATTCTTGAAGGTTGGCTGTCCAGCTTTAGTTCAGATGGCACCTGCCAGAGCCAGGAAATGAGAGTGCTGATGTTGAGGAAACTTGATATGAACACATATTACGTTATGTGCTTGGGTATAATGATGTAGTTAAGCTGCAAACCACCATAGTCTTATGCCATGTACTAGTTGTAAGCCATCATATTCTTACACCATGTAAAAGCTGGGATGTAAGGGCTTCAAGTCATTGAAATATAAACATCTTTTTTTGAGCTTCTTTTGACTACTGTATTGTTTGTTCTAATGCTGAGCCCAAATCACTCTTGCTGATGATCCCCCTATTATTCTCAGTTCTACCACTTAGGAAGGTAACATCTCATTTTCTTACCTTCCTACCTCCAATTTCCTATCTATTCTTACATCGTGATTTTGTCTCATATTTCATAAATAAATTAGAAAAATTCCAGACAGGAACTTCTTTAGCTATCAAAGGCCAAAGTTCCCACCCAGGTGCAATTAAGTAATCCCACAGTTACTACCTGCTTCACTGGGTGACTGGTACTCCCTTGAGCCCATGAACAAAGTGAACGTGGTCAGAAAAGTCAGCTGCACTGAAACACTTGAGCCGATGGTAAAACAGGGTACATGGACATGGAAGGGCAGGTGGCAATTCCAGACCAGCTTCCCCAGGAGGGCTTGTGCACCAAGCCCGCGACCAGAGGCTGCTCTGGGCAGGACCATGCAGTGCATCTCTGGTGAGGAGGGACAAGAAGGACCAGTCACAACAGGGACTGCAGCCGGGCATGAGTTTATTGGCTTCTGGCTTCACGCTCCAGCTTGATGAAGTTTATTAGGCCATTGGTGGAAGAGTCATGAGAGGTCACTGGGCTACTGCCTCTCAAATCTGCTCCTCTTGAGGTAAAACAATTCAATTCTTCTATATCAATTGTACCAAATTCCTCACTTCTCAATCTTTCTTCAATCTGTTCTATTTGAGCTCAATCTTCCACTGCTCCTCAAGTCATCTAGTCAATGTCCGTAACATGCTCCATCATGACAAATCCAAGGACCACTTCTCTGTCTTTATTTAAAAGTGCAGCAGTTGGGGCACCTGGGTGACTCAGTGGGTTAAAGCCTCTGCCTTCTGCTCAGGTCACAATCCCAGGGTCCTGGGATCGAGCCCTGCATCAGGGTCTCTGCTTAGCAGGGAGCCTGCTTCCTCCTCTCTCTCTCCCTCTCTCTCTCTCTCTGCCTGCCTCTCTGCCTACTTGTGATCTCTATGTATCAAATAAATAAATAAAATCTTTTTAAAAAATCAAGAGAGTCTAAGAGTCATATTATGAATATTTTCCTTATAAAGCCTACATGAAAGTGGTACTATCCTTGTTTTGATAACTTTATCTTTATAGTTCTGTTTGCAACAAGTTTAAGATAAAAACCTACATGTTAAAGTATCCAGAATTGACTTTTGGGTTGTGGTGGTGGTGACAGTAACGGTGCTGGACAAGTTGAGGAACACTGGGAATTTATGGTTACCATAAGGGTAGGTTAAAGGGTGTTTGCATGACTTTGACTTTCTCAGTTCTCAGTTTAATGTGTAGACTCAGGTAGTTTGGATAAAGAGAAAAATAAAAACTTGAATATATTAACAGTTATATGATCAGATACAATTTGAACACTGGTGCCTTCCAGAGGAAAAGAACAATGAGATCACTGAATAGAAGAGAAGGGAGTGTGCCATTTTTGCACATGTATTTTGTTTGAAAAAAACAAAAACAAAAACAGAAACTTATTAGGACTATAACAGGCCAACCTCTTGCCTTTGCTTTACAATCATTGTTCTTGCCATCAAATAAAAATGAAGCACTAACTTTAACATGTTTAGTTGTATTATAAAAAGGACAGAAAGTGAGATGATATTTCATAGGTGTCTTTATACATGGTATCTTCATAACATGTTATTTTTTGAATATTTTTAATATGCATATGTAACCCAAGCCTTTATGGGTTCACAGAAAATGAACTATAAGAACACTAGCTTGTGCTGTTACATATTTATATGTACTATAAATAACAGAGATCATTAATAAATATTATAACATATAAAAGTATGTGAGCAATGCCCTTTAGCTTGTAATCAATTTTATATGGTCCCCCTGAATCTCTTTGTGACCTCACTTAGGCAGCACCAGGGCTTAAGTACTGAAATGTGGAAAATTTATCCTATCAGGAACTAGGGATGCTCAAGGAACACTGGAATTGATAGCTTTGGACCTCTTAGAAGGCTGGCAAGAAGATGGACTATCAAAACAGATTCTTTAACTTTCCCCACCTCTCCTCTTCAACCACCAAGTGATATAACCAGCTTTATTATTTCTTAGTTACAGAGAGACCACTCCTTTTCTCTCTGGTGTGGAACTGAACAAAGAGTAGAGAGTTTTCCTTTTGCTGTCCTAATTCAGCACCCCAAACAAGAGATAAACTCTGAAAAAGACTATTATGCTGAAACACAGCCAAAGTGGCTTGTAATTCATTGTAATAACTTGAAATTCACCAAATACACATGGGTATTTAGAGACAAATTCTCTGTGCTAGCATGGGGATTAAGGTGTGGGAGATGCTGAATACTATGGAAAGACTGAGAAGTCAGACCATCCCAACCCCCAATCCACACCAATCATAATGATGAGAAATGACTAACACATGTGAAATAGTAGGGACAGCCACACAGAATTACAATATCAAATGATGAATGAATGGTAGTCTGCAAAGAGTGAGATGGTGAGGGGAGGTGCAGCAGAGTTGGGGTTATTTAGAAGAAGAAGGAAGTATAACGTGCAAGAGGAAGAGTAACTGAAGCTGGGTCCTACACAGAGTATAGGCTTAAATACAGGGAAGTAAAGAAGGGGAGCATTCTAGCCAGAAAGACATGGAAACAAAGATTTAAGCAGAGAGTAGATATTTGATGAAAAGATGGAAGCAGAATTTAAACAGTGAAAGGGACAAAGGGAAGAAAGGAATCATACATGCATTCAACAAAAGGAATCACATGTATTCCAACTAAACGACATTCCAAAGTTTGGATTTTATTTTTTAAGCGCTTGCAAGGCAACAGAAGGTAACCTGGAATCCACTCTATGGGTGCTGACTGGGAGTGGAAAAGACTATAGGCTCTACCTGGCTTGCATCCGTCAAGGATCCTTAGAAGTGACCTGCCCTCTGGGGACACCGTTTCTGTACCCCATCCTATAACCCTCACCCTTGACCTGGAGTACATGGAAGCATGGATGGTGGAATTAGGTGGAATGAGGATTTTAGAAGACAAAATAAATATAGAATAAGCATGTCTGCTTTTCTGAGAGGATAGAGAAAGTTGTGAACTGAAAAAAATTTCACATTAGTTTTGGGGCATCTGAAAGAACATATTTTATTTCCAATGTCATTTTGGTATTACGCTAAACTTAACTTTTTCTCTATTCATAGACTTTCTTCATGGTTATGGACTCAAAGAAGAGTTGGCAATGCTAAGGGTCTCTTTATGAAGAAAAAAAATTCATTCAGTGAAAACCCCCCCTTGTGCTTTTTTTTATTGTGTTCCTACCCTTTCAGACTTTAATAAGTGATACAAGGTAAAAGCTTTTTGCAGAGCCCACTTGGCCTTCTCTGGCAATCAGCTAACTATTGTTCATTGAGTACGCATTAACTCTACTGCCTACGGTCAAGGACTTTGGAGGGATATATCAAAACTCTAACCCTGTCTTCAAACACCTAATTCTTGGGAAACTGAGGTCATTAATTTAGATACTTAATTTTGTGGCATCATTTGAAAAATGTACATATTAGAGAGAAGTGTCCTCAGGATTGACAGGAAGAAAAGAGATACTTTCCATTTGGACAAGTTAGAAAAATCATCATAAAATGATTTTGAAGATGAATGATAAAGGCTATGTGATGGAGTAGGCTTGGGAAGGGTCAGACTATGGGCAGCACATGCACCAGGGGCAATGGGAAGCTGTGCACAGGGCAGTGAGGGTGCTGGATATATTGGGTTAGGAATCAGAATAACATGATAATAGCCTATTATTTAAGCACTTACTAAGGTCTGTGATGTATGCTTTTAATATACTGTCAGTTTAATTTTCCCAATAAATATATTAATTAAAAAGTAGCAATAATCTTTAACATTCATCACACATTTAGATTCTCCAGACCCAGTCCTAAGTGATCACTCATTTATAGTGGACATGGATATAGACTCTTGCCGCAGATAGATTCAACCAAACTGATCGTGATACTCCCTCTCACTCTTGCCAGTAATTGGTTTTAGGAAGCAAAGGCCTGGGATAATTTGTGCCAATAATGATAAGGCGATCATATTAGGAAGTTTCCAGCAACAAAGCATTTCACTGTTGGGTAAAGCAAGGGAAGCTTGCCTCTCTTTCCTAGAGGACACAAACAATAATGTGTACTTTCCAGGTGATGCTAACAGTATCTTGGGTTGAGAGAGGAAGCCAGTGTGAGGTCAGAGCTCACACATGTTGGCGACATGCAAAAGAACCTAGAAAAAGGGAACTGAGTCCTAGCTGCAGCAGGCATGCTGCTCATACTCAATACCTGTCAGGGGATCAAACAATGTTATTCATGATTTAAGGCCACTGGAGCCTTCTTGAAACCTGAAGATAAAAGCGTTCTAACACATAATTTAATTCTCATGGCAATTCAATGAAGCACATACTAACACAATCCCCACTTTATAGGTGATGAAACCTAGGCACAAAGAGATTGCAAAACTTGCTTAAAGGCATACTCTTGTTAGATGTTGGAGCAAGGATTTTAAATAAGAGCAGGTGAATCCAGAGATCATTTTTTTATTCCCTATATTACCCAGTCTCAGGAGGAATGTAATGTCCTAGAGATGAGGAAGTTCAGATTCAATGCTATCTACCAACTCTAAACCCAGTGATATAAAAAACAATAATTTTATGCCTAACTTCTAGACTGTCACTTCCTGATAAAGAGGATGGCCATTAGAATAATGTCAATGATGACGATAATAGCTGATGTTCTGAAGATTTTTAAAAAGATTTTATTTATGTATTAGAGACAGAGAGAAAGAGCATAAGCAGAGGGGAGGAGCAGAGGGAGATGGAGTAGGAGAAGTAGTCTCCCCACTGAGCAAGGAGCCTGCCACTGAGCTTGATCTCAGAACTCCAGGATCTTGACCTGAGCCGAAGGCAGACACTTAACCAACTGAGCTACACAGGTGCCCCTCTTTTGAAGATTTTATGGTATGCCAGCCATTGATCTAACCCCTTTATAAAAGATGACATACTTAATCTTTCCCAAAACCTTATAAGGTGTTGTCTATTATTCTCTCCATGTTAGAAATAAATACACCGACTCGCAGCAAAATTAACGCCTACATTCACTGGCATCCAGAACAACTATGTCCTGAGCACTGTATCCAGAGGTTTGCAGTCATTATCTTGAATTGTCTCCATTGCCTAGTGGCAATGAAAAAATTTTACCACCATTTTGTAGATAAGAAAACTGAAGCATCAGGTTTAGTAACTTGAAGAACACATAGCATGTAAACAGAGTCAAATCCAACCCAGTCTTTCCCTCTCCAAGTCTCCTCCATTACTGCCTCAAGCTTCCATGAATATGGAACATGAAGTACAGGAATCTTGGGAACATGGGCTTTGACCTTTTAGACTCTTCTTTAGAAAAATCCCACTTCTCAGCTTCACTTGGGACAGCAGACACTCTGAGCTACAGAAAGTGCATCTGCCATGGAACCTTACTTATCTGGAGATCCCTGAAGGTCTGGCTCTCAGAGTAAGAGACCTGGACATATGCCTCAGTTTTAATCAAATTGGACGTGTAGGGAGAGGAGCTTTTCTTGTGGTATTGCTGTATTTCTTCTTCTGGCCCCAGGTTACACACAGAATCACAATGGTGCAAGTCAACATTTCTACGGAAGGAAGAAAAAGAGGTCAGCAGAATTGCTTCTGCATTTCCAAAGGTCTGTGCCTTAGACAAGTTTTTATTCTCCTGCTTATCTGATCCGTGTCAGCTCACCTTCTCTGTGGATGTACACTACCAGGTTGGTGGCCGATATTTGCTTTGACAAGACTGTTTCTTAGTGAGCATAGGGATTTAGTGCAGCAAAAGAAATTTGTGCTGCCAACCCCATGCTGACACTGTTTCCCATCTATAAAACGTTTCAGGCTGTCAGAATCTGGGGGATGAACCTCAAAAATTATCTTTTATGGCTAATAAAGCTGGAATGTGCATCATTCGGTGATCTTAATTACTCTTTGATGGTTTTGGAAATTTTCATGTTAAAAGGGAAGATCATATCTCAAAGAGTAGAATCCTAGAATCTTAGCACAGGAAGGGACCTTCCAGATGACTCAGCCTTTCACTCTAGATAGAGACAAAATGTATCTTGGAGAAGTAAAGTGTCTTGTTTGAGTCACAAAGGTTATTTTAATCAGATTCTAGCTACATCTCAAGGTCTAGCCATTGGTCATCCTCCTTTTATGTATATTATATTGTACTTTCTTTTGTTCTACAAATAATTATATATATAATCCAAATACCTATTTGTTCACTGAATAATATGATGGGCTCAGGTAGCACATGAAAGATAGTGTATTGTATCAAAGAACTGGGCAGATTAAGGGCAAACAGGAGAACAATCGGGCATACACAGTGTGGTCAACCACAATTTGTTCTTTCCTTCTCTATCTTCTTCTCATTCTCTCATTGCCTTTTTCCCTCTTTCTCCCGTTCTTTAACAAGAAATATCTCAATTATCTAAAAATCACTCATTCTGATGTTTTAACCATTAAAAATAGTTGAATATTAAGAAAAAAAACCACCAATAATCATATACTTTATATAATAAAATCAAACTTTCATTTATGCCTGATTTTATTATACCAACAAGTTAACTATCTTAGGTATCCTACCTACTTATAGTAGCCCATTAGAGATCTATGTTTAACCAGAGACTGGGTAGGTGCAAGATGATATTAGCTACTAATAACAGGAGAAAAAAAAAATTTGAAGTAGTAGTGGGCAGTCTAACATTGCAAGAAAGCCCAATACAGGACCAAATTACCCTAAAATGTAACTCCTCATCTCTTGCAGTACGTGAAGACAGGCAGTCTCTTCCTCTGTAATAAAACATTTTATCATTACATAAAAACTCATGCTTATAGCATTAAGCATATATCACCAAGAGTTAAACTGTGATATTTGGGTTATGTTTAAGAAGGCAGGAAAGTAGATAGCTTGCTCCCACTCCTCTCTCTCTCTCTCTCTCAAAAAAAAAAAAAAAAAGAAAAGAGAGAGAGAGAGAAATTTAAGTGACCACTGTCATTTATCTAGAAAAAGTTAAACTTTTTCAGATTGCTGAATTTTTGGTTATTGCTGCAACTGATATAACACTAAATAGTGTTGATCCCTCAGAAAAAATCAGAGGTCTGAAGAAGAGGGTATCTGGTGAGAATCTTTGTTGTCTCTTGGATATTAGGGGAAATGTACGTTGAGGCTATTTTTTTGGCTAAATTTAAGGAAGAGCATAGTTAATTTTCTTTGTTCTTCTACCCCCTCTTTCAGTACAATTCTCTCCACATTAGTTCCCACATCCAATCCCTTTCTGAGTCCACTATGTCAACAGGCTCAGAAAGCCTACTTGCCCAAACCCAAGTAGTAGGAGTTTGGGAATACTGCATTAGAAAGGTGACTTTCTTAACCAGAATCTCTGATCTCTAAGAGAGATTTCAATTCTCCTGCTGTAGGACCACAAATAAATATCATTATTTCTTTAAAAAAGTGTGAGTATATAGCTCAAGTGAATATAAATTTTAAGTACTCAATTACTTACTATGTGCAATATAATGACATCTTATTGGCAAAATATTAAACCTATAATGTTTGCACTGGATTCTCCTGGGGTTTCTTGAGGTTGACTCCACAACTCAGTTATGCAATTTTCTTAACCTCAAACTCAATTTTTGTAGGTGAAGAGGAAGTAGCCCTTAGTTTTTTTGGAGTTTCCTGAAAGGACAGAGCTTATGAAGACATACAAATGCTCCAATTCATGTCAGTGCATAAAATTTGACATTTCATCTGAAAAAAGAGCTTAAGTCTTTGAGAGGATTCTGGGAAGATGGTGAAGAAGCATCAGTGTTCTACCACTACCAACTGGACTGGCAGACTCATTATTTCAGAACTCTAGATTCTTACAGAAGCCTTCCAACTTCCAAGGAAAGCCCCTAGTGGTAAACTGTGGTTATTTCAGTCAATTTCAGCTCCAACCTCAGAAGCAACTACCCATCTCCCACTCTGCAGCCCTTTGGCAAGCAGCTTGTACATACTCTTGGAGCAGCTTGCACACAGTTTACAGGAGGCAGAGTGTACAACAAGGATGTGGTCCTCCAAATATCAGGGATTTGTGTTTCGATTGCTGATCCTTGCTTCTAATTACAGAGGTCCAGACAAAAGAGATGGGCAGCCATTGTTGCACCCCACTCCCAGTGTTGTAAACCCCCACAAATCCCCCAGAAATTGCTTTAGCCTAAAGAGGGGGGCTTTAGGCTAAAGCAATTTCTGGGGGATTTGTAGGGAAGGTGCCTTTTCCCCCTTCTTCATTTTTCTCTTTTTGGATGTCAGATATTGAAGAATAGGACACTGAACGCAACCACATATATGAGAGAAATTCAAAAGTCACCACACATGTCCACAGGAAGGTACAGTCTCAGAAAAGGCCCAAGAAGTCCTTAAGTTTACATTTCAGGCTAGTGCTCTGCATAGACACATAGACCCAGCTTACAACTATAGAAACAAACACAACAGCAAATCCTGGGAAAGGGGAAGAATGAGACTACTAGAGTTAGCACATTATTAAATTCAAATATTCAGTTTTCAACAACAAAAAAATACAAGTCATGCAAAGAAGCAGGGAAGTACGGCCTGTTCAAAGCAAAAATATAAACCAACAGAAATGTCCCTGAGAAAGACCAAACAGTGCACCTACCAGATATTTTCTAGAATATGCCATATGGTACGTAACAAATTAAATCTTAATAGAATTTAAGGTATATTTAATTCAAAGTAACTTCTCCAGCCACAATGGAATAACATTAGAGTTCAATAACAGAAGGAAAACTGGAAAATTAAAAAAAAATATGTGGTAATTAAACAACATACTTAAAAAGAAATGAATCAAAGAAGAAATCATGATGGAAATTATAAAGCACCTAAAAATGAAAATGAAAACACGACATATTAAAACTTAGAGGGTAAAAAGAAGGCACTGCTAAGGAGAAAATTTATAACCATAAATGCTTACATCAAAAAACAACCAAAAAAAAAATTCTTGAATCAATTATCATCTCTACAACTTAAGGAACTAAAAACAAAACAAAAAGGAACAAACTAAATGCAAAACTAGATAAGAAAAGAAATATATACCTAAAATAACTAAACACAGAGTCTTGAAGAGGTATTTTATACCTGTGTTCATAGCAGCATTACTCACAATAGCTAAATCATGGACAAAACCTAAGTGCCCATCAATAGATGAAGGGATAAGCAAAAAGGGGTACACACAATGGGCTGTTATTTAGTCTTAAAAAGGAAGGAAATTTTGACACATGCTACACATGGATGAATTTTGAAGACACTATACTAAGTGAAATAAGCCAATCACAAATTACTGTATAATTCCACTTATAGGATGCATGTACAGTAATCAAAACTGCAGAGGCAGAAAGTAGAATGGTGGTTGTCAGGGGATGGAGGGAAGAGGGAAATGGGGAGTTTGGTTTTTGGGTATGGAGTTTCATCTCTGCAAAATTAAGAGAGTTCTAGAGATGCATGGGGATAATGGTCACACAACGGTGTACATAAATGTGCTTAACAGCACTGTGTTCTGAATACTTAAAAAGGGTTAATATGGCAAATATTAGGTTATGTGTATTTCACCACAATTTTTAAAGTGAAAGAAAACCATTATTTAATTAAAATAAAAAAGCTTAAGTCTGTCTATTCTGGCTCTATCAAATAACAGAGTTAGAGGAAATCTTAAATCAACCCTGTTAATTCAACCCTGCCATTTTATAGATGAGATCACTGAGATCAGTGAGTGAAAAATAAGAAATTACTCAACCAACAGTATCTATATTAAACATAATCTAGATATTTAGTGCTGCGATGATTAATATAAAGGCTATAATACACTTATAGACATTATGAAACTTACACATCGAGTTACTCATTGTTACTCCATTTTACTCAATAAATAACAGAGTATCTCATAGTACTGATAGTAAAGGTCATATAATATCATAGTATTGATGCTAAGTATCATAAAACCTGCTCTTTTAAATAAAGTTTTATTGGAACACAGACACATTTATTTATGTATCATCTGTGGCTACTTTTGCATTATATTTATGAAGTTGAGTAGTTCTCATAGAGATTATATATCCCCCCAAACCTAAAATATATGCCTTTATCAACTCTTAGAGAATAATTTCAGCAAAGGCTTGAAAGGCCTTAGAGAAGAGCTGAAAATCAAGAGAGGTATTAAATATTGTGGCAATTTGGAGAGAAGAAAAGAGAGAACATGCCTAAGAAGGAAACCAATTAAATGAAGGCATGGAGTAAAAAACAGGTAAAGGATAGAAATTTCTCAATGAGAAGGAAGAAATTTCTAATGGACAGGAGGGGACAGGTGTTATGGAGCCAGATCACAGAGAGACCTGAGCCAGGAAGAAAAGTATTGACTATACAGGTGAGAACTAAAAAAATTGTGGAAAGATTTAAGGTATGTGAATGACATGAGGAAAGCCATGTTTAAAGAATTTTAATCTCACTGAGACAGGAAGTGCAATATAGAGCTGAAAGCCACTCTGGTGACTTCTCTGCTACAACTGGAGGGACTTGTGATTTCTAGTCCAAGCCCTCATCTTAATAATAAGATGATCCTCCAGAGAAGGGAAAAGGTAAGCTAATTTGCCATCATTTGCTCTTCTGCAATTTCTTGGTAGCTCTTGCAGCTCTAGGGTTCCTCGGCCTGCTTTTGGGGTGGTTGGTCCCCAACTAAGAAGCACTTTCTGTGACCTCGTGGGAACTTCTCCCATAATTATTGGTTAATTGTCTCTAGGGAGGGCCATTTGGAGAAGATGAAATCATCATCATTTGACCATGTCTGATGTGAAATTCCCATTTAAAACAGATTAGCAAGGGCGGGGGGGGGGGGCGGAGAATAACAGAATAAAAGAAAACCAAGAGAGAAGCTGTCTCTCACATAATGACATTGACCTCAAGCCAGCTCTTCAGGGAATGGAGAGAATAAATTACCAGGATATGATTTTAGAAGCAATGTCCCAGTTGAGCCAGGAGGGCTTTGCAATTAGAAGGTCATTTGTGTGGTTAACAATGTTGCCATAGCCCCAGTACTGCTTTCTCTCAAGCCACAGTAGAGAAAACCATCCAAATAAGTGTGGGTTATTATTTTTTTAAAGGAAAGCTGAAGAGCATTTACTTAGTCCTTAGTGGTGTAGCAGGCAATGTGGAATATCTTTCATCTAAATGAAAAATTGGAAACATAACTTTTATGCCTAGATACTATCAGGGAAATCAAGATATTAATATACAGGCTGAGAGAAAATAAAGTTGAAATGAATTCTCTCTTTTTATTTAATGGCTGAGGTTGGGATTTTTTTTTTCCAGTGGAAAAAGTAAACCAATCCAATTTCTTTTGGCTAATTGTAAGCTCTTGGTGAGAGCTTGTTCATAAGTTTCTACTGCATTTCAGAGTTCCTTAACATTGTGCTGGAGTATAAAAAGTGCTCTCAAATGCCAGAACTTTGTTAGATGGTCTATAATCCTGGCTCTAGAAGACCATTGGTCAAACTAAGAGACATTTAAGGAATGCCTACTACAGAAAAGTGTCACCCCAAAGGGTTATTTATTAAAGAAGCTCAAATATATTTTGCACAATGTGAGCTGTGCTGAGGTGGGAAGATGTTGGACCAGATCTGCAAACCCCCAAATCCTCCACAGGCCATCTAACCCCAGTTAGGGCTTGAGAGTGTGAGATGCTGAGAGTAGCCTGTGAGTGTGAGAGGCTGAGCACAGATACTGAGCAATTTTAAGTGTTGTTTCCTTCTACAAGGCTTTACACTAACAGCGTACCATGGTATACCTAGCTTATTCTCTCCTTTGCTCCTCCATGTCTGTAACTTCTGGATATAAAAGGAAGGCAAAAAAGGGTGGGCACAAGACCAGTGAGTAGGAAACAGGGTCATAGTTGGGAACTGGGAGGATTTTACTATACTTAGACCCTGATTCTTAGAAAATATTTAATGTGAGGGGATGACACATCTTTTCACCACCCTCAATGACCTCTAAATATCAAAGTCAGTCTCCTAGTTTTCACACACACAGCCAATTTTGAGCATTTGGGACAGCCACTGCTCTGAACTACTCAGGCTTTCTCACTTAGCAATGAGTCTGACTAAGGGTATATACTACTGTCCGATGAGGTTGTGACTAAGCATTGAATATGAGAACAGAGAAGAAGGTCTCATCAGTGTTCTTACATGGCACACAGGCAAACAGCTCAGGAACTTCAAAGACTAGAGACACACAGGACAAGTTTGAAAAGAAAAAAGAAATTAATATATGGTAATTTACATAATGGCATAGCTATAGGGCTCATTAAATTCAGTCGCTACGTAACTTAGGGGCCCTTTCACCTTTCAGGTCTTGACTGGAGATGCAGCTCAGCAACGATCATGAAGAAGGGTTTTGTAGAAAGGACATGATTGCACATCTCTTACATCTAGAACTGGGATATGAGCAGTGAAGGTAGGGACAAGTGTGAACAAATGCTATCTCACTATTATATTTTGATTCACCTGATTCACATACTTCATAGCCTCAAGTGTCTTTTAAAGCATCTTAAAGCCTGGCCACCTGTGCTCTTTGATGAATGAGGTTGGAATTCGTGCTTTCTTTCAGGAAGATCTGAATTCGAAACCAATTGTGTTTCTTCTGTACTGTTTGACTTAATACCAGTTGCTTATCCTTTCTGAACTTAAGTATTCTCACATGTCAAGTGTGACTATTATAATAATTAATATGAGAGTTGTGCGTATGAAGATGAAACAGGTTTAGTTAAGTGTATAAAGACGGCTCACAGGTCTCACTTCGGCAGCACATATACTAAAGATCGCTCATAGTGAATGTTAATCCATTCAATACCTTGGTAGGGTAAGAAGCAGATGGTAGAGTGGCAAAAATCATTTGACTTGGTGTTAGAAAACCGTGGTCTTACAAATAGCAGCTAACTTGTAATATGGCCTTGGTTAAAGCACAGAGGCTCTCCATGCCTCTAGTCTCCTGGCTGAAAGTGGGGTCATTTTAGAAACAGCATGTGAATATCTTCAAAAAGGTGCATGCCCCAGAAAGCAGCACAGAAAAGAAATTTTGTTGGGAAGGGAAAGGCATCCTTCAAAATCTACCTGAAATTTTTGCTAAGATTAGGCCTTTATCATAGAGATTTTGCAAGAAATACATAAATACTTTCATGCAGTACATAGTCTAATAATAACAATGGGACTACAAACTATAAATAGTCTAAACAAGTGTACCTTAATATTAAGGAAAATGACTATAATTTATGAACATATATCTTGACCAAAACTGAGCTGGTGCTTTATACAAAGCATTTCTTTTCTCTCTCAACAGCTTGTATTTGAGGAAAACAGAGTTACAAATATTTAAGTTTCCAGATCCCGCAAATCAGAAATAGTGGAAATGAATTCTAATCCAGGTTTCTTTGGCTCTAATTGGAGTCCCCCTTATAGCAAGCCATTTCTTATATCCAAATCAGTGTTGGCCTTTCAACTTGATACTGTCAAGAAGCAACACCTATTCAGTTCCTGCAACCAGAATCTAAATCTTTCTTGGTATTCCACTTCAGAACTTGCTCCCAGAAGCACATAAAGAAATCCCTCTCATTCCTTTTTAACCACAGCCTGTTTAAAGTCCACATGTTTTCATAACTTCAGATTTCATACTTACTAACCAGAATTAATTCCAATTATCATTTTCATTGTGAAAAACCAAAACTATGTTCAAAGACATACTTTGGCCATGATGAAGAACAGTTGAAAAAATATGCTTTGTGTTTTGAAGGCAATTCCAAAAATCAGTTCCAGAAATGGCTTACTCTACTGAAATGACTGTATTGTCTGCTTAGTTGAGTGCTTTGACCATAAAAATAACTTTTTTTAAGGCCTTCAATACTGATACGGATTTTAAAAATTTAGCCTCAGTACCTCATTCAATTCCTTGCCACCACTGCTCCTCAATATATTACATAACTAAGGTGTGAGAGCTCCACATTGGTGGGATAGACACACCAACAGAGAGAAGAACAGAAGAACATATAAAATCTCTTTAGTTACTTTTCTAAATTACTCTGGGATCAATGGTTTTAATCAGCAGTTGTTTTCCTCCTAGAAAACCTAATCTGAAACCCCCGTGTTGATAATCAATTGCTGTACATGTTGATGTGGAACTGAGGGACTCAGAGTTTGACCCATTCGTCTTTTTCTAGTTGTGAGAGGCAGATCAAAGAAAACACTCATGGAATTCAGAAGTCCGTGCAGCTGAAAGTTAAAAATACTGATGAGATCATTTGTGGATTTTCTTAGATATTTTTAGTGAAGAGTTCCTTGTATACTGTATCTTAAACTGTTAGCTTCATTTTGTCACTCAACAAGAAGTGATTGGACTATATGGCTTATCTCTAAGGTCTCTTCCAATTCTAATAATCCCAGGTTTCATGGATAAGCCCCCCGGAAAGTGAGGGGAGAAATACTTAGTGATGAGCTTTCCCTTATTGGTTTCCCATGGTTTTATTTCCTTAGGAGTATGCTGAGAAGCATATTGCCAGGAAGCTGGAATTCAGGTAACTTTCTTTCCATACTAGCTCCTTCTAATGATGAATCCATGTAAATCTTTAAAAAACAAAACAAAACAAAAAACCCCTAACCATTTGTTTCTTCCTCAATTTCTGTCATAAGTCTTCTGCAGTTTTCAGAGCATGGATCTTTAACCCTTTTGGTTAGGTTTATTCCAGGTATCTTACAGTTTTTGGTGCAATTGTAAATGGGATTGATTGCTTGATTTCTTTTTACGCTGCTTCATTGTTAGTGTATAGAAATGCAACCGACTTCTGTGCACCAATTTTATATCCTGTGACTTTACTGAATTACTGTATCAGTTCCAGCAATTTTTGGTGGGGTCTTTGGGTTTTCTGATAGAGTATTATGTCATTTGCAAAGACTGAAAGTTTGACTTCTTGCTGATTTGATGCTTTTACTTCTTTTTGTTGTCTGATTGCTGAGACTAGAACTTCTAGTACTATGTTGAACAACAGTGGTGAGAGTGGACATCCCTGTTTTGTTTCTGACTTTAGGGGAAAAGCTCTCAGTTTTTTCCCCATTAAAGATTTTTGCCATGGGTCTTTCAAATATGGCTTTTATGATGTTAAGGTATTTTCCTTCTGTCCCTACATTGTGGAGGGTTTTAATCAAGAGTAGATGCTGCATTTTTGTCAAATGCTTTTTCTGCATCTATTGAGAAGGTCATATGGTTCTTACCCATTTTTTATTGATGTGGCATATCACATTGATTGATCTGCATTTGTTGAAACACCCCTGTAGCCCAGAAATAAACACCACTTAGTTGTGGTGAATAATCCTTTCAATGAATTGCTGGATACTATTAGCTAGTATCTTGTTGTGAATTTTTGTATGCATGTTCATTAGGGATATTGGTCTATAATTCTTTTTAGTGGGGTTTTTGTCTGGTTTGGGGATCAAGATAATGCTGGCTTTGTAGAGAAGGTTTGGAATTTTTCTTCCATTTCTAATTTTTGGAACAGTTTCAGAAGAATAGGTATTAATTCTTCTTTAAATGTTTGGTAGAATTCCGTAGGGAAGCTGTCTGGCCCTAACTCTTGTTTGTCAGGGGATTTTTGGTTACTGATTCAATTTCTTTGATGGTTATGGGTCTGATCAGATGTATAAAGAGTAACCTAAAACACAGTCCTATCCCAAAGAGACATGGAAAATCAGATTGGAAAAGCTAATTATGGCTCCTATGTAAAAGGCCTTCCATGCCAGTGCACAGTCTGTGAGGGCTTTTGAACAGGACAGTACTGCTGATAAAAGTTTGTTTATTTATTTATTTCTGATAGAATTTTTAGCTGGAATAAGACAAAATCCTAAGAGAGAGTGCATAACAGCATATAGATGCTAAGGTACTAACCAGATAAAATTTTATTTGGAATAAGACAAAATCCTGAGGGAGACAGCATTATAGATGTTATGGTACTAACCAAAGAACTCTGTGGTAGAGAGGAAAATTGAGCAGACTTAAGGTCAAGTGACCTGTTAGGTCCCACCTTTGCATTGCTTCCACAGATTCACTTGTTCACATTTTGTTAATAATATTGTAATGTTATTATTTTTGCCAACTTATAGTCAAAAACAAAGTATTGATAAACAAATATATTTTTCTTTATTTTTTTTTAAATATATGTATTTCCTAAATGTCTTCCAAAAGAAGGCAGAATCATTAGTAAACCGTACCTGCCTCATTTTTGTAAGGGAAAGGTGGAACTTAAAGACAAAATTCTGTAAGCTCCTATGGGAATCAATATACTTTAAAAGATAAAATTAAACAATCTGGTTAGAATTTTACAAAAAGAAGTGTATTTTTATTGAGAACTTCTAAATACATTATCACTTCACTATTACCGATTCTCTTGCCATTTCTTTGCTTCCTTTTCTTGCACATAAAATTGTGGTCATGGTAGTACTGACTTCAAGAATTCATAAGGATTAAATGCAACAAACATTGTAAATTAGTCAAAATAAATTAAAGAGAAAAATCATCTGTTTTTGTTGTGATTACTCAAAATTCATGTTAAGAGTTCTACCACTTAAAACAACTACCCATCTAATCTCTCAATACTCAATTTCTTCATCTGTGAAACAATAACAACTCTTTCTTGGAATAGCTGCAAGGAGTAACGAGATCACAAGCATGAAGAGGATACAATGGCTGACACATGATCTACCCTGAATAGATGGTAGCAGTTATTGTATCTATAATTTACCTATATTAAAATTCATGCTGGATAAAGGGAAAGAGGTAGTAGCCAGACTCATTTATCCAAGACTGCTATCTGGGTTTTGGAAAAGGAAATCTTAGCACTGGTAACAAAATGACCTTAGTACTGGATTCCTTAAGAAATACAGAGGCAACAGAGGCTAAAAAGTCAAGCTGAGTATATTACCGACTCTTTTTCAGAGGGGAAATAAAGATAGATGACAGATACGAAGAGAGAGAGAGAAAAATACACATAGAAATATACATAAAATATACACTTGACAAACTACTTCAAATCATTTTGTAAAAGTTTCTAGCATACTCTGTCTTTTGTTCTCAGTAATAACATGGATATCTATCTATCTACCTATCAAGGTAGCACATGTAAAAAAGATAATATGGAAGCAGAATAAAGCACAAAAGTTTGGAAATTACGTAGAAATTTCTTATCAAGAGGTAAAAGGATGTTGTATTAGCATAGTTCCTTCCAGTCTTTTTTACACTTTCATTACTTGAATTCATACTCTATGAAATGTCATATCCCTAATTTTACTTAAAATCATATTATCAGCACATTGTGAAAATTAAAAAAAATATTAAATAACTATATAACTGTCCTTATATATCCCCCAAATTTAAAAAAATATTGGTAATAGATAGGCATTTCACATGACTCTTGTTCTTAAAAAGGCTAAGGAGTTGGGGTATTAATTAAGCATAAAATGGAAGTCCCTGTATTGTACTAGCCCTATAGGATGGAGAATACAGAATATTTAGGGAAAAATAAAAATTCAGCTAAATACAAAATGTAGAGTTTCAGATTTAGGGTAGAGATGCTTCTGAAGGAAGGAGAACAAGAGGGAAGAAAGGAGAAGGAAGAAAGCAAAAAAAGCAAAGTGTTTTTCACACCATGACTTTATCAGCATTTATCAAGAAAACAAAAATGAGGGCGCCTGGGTGGCTCAGTAGGTTAAAGCCTCTGTCTTCGGCTCAGGTCCTAATCCGGGGGTCCTGGGATCCAGCCCCTCATTGGGCTCTCTGCTCAGCAGGGAGCCTGCTTTCTCCTCTCCCTCTGCCTGCCTCTCTGCTACTTGTGATCTCTGTCTGTCAAATAAATGAATAAAATCTTAAAAAAAAAAAAAAAGAAAGAAAAACAAAAATGAACAGAAGAGAACATATTAGAGAGAATTGCATATAATACTGGCAAATACTGTTTATGAAATTTTGTTTCAGTTATATTACCCACTCTATTGTGACAGAGATGCATGTTTAAAAAAACATTATTAGACTATTAAACCTTTGGTCTTTGCATCATTCCTTAAGTCCATTGAGCTTACTAATACTTTAACTTTAAAGAAGTTTAAGATCCAGAGAAGAATGATTTGCTCAAGGTTACAGGACACAGGGAGTCAGAGCCTGATTTTACTCCACTGCCCTTTTCACACAACACCAAATACTAAGTTGTGAATCGTTTTTTTTTTTTTCTTTTCTGTCAAACTCACAATTTCTTCCATATCCTTTGTTCAGTTCCCTTCCAGATTATTTTTAGTTCTCCTGAAAGCTTGTTGACTAATTGGAGTCATCTATGTCTGGTCTGTCACACTGAATGAAGGACTCAAAGCCATGGTATGGAGAAACTAAAACTACAGTTTCCAATTCAACAGCATTCACATTTCTAGCCCTACAGTGTTTTTATAATCTTATTGTAAATATAGTCAGTGACAAATCATATGGTGATTATACAAATACAAAAAAAACACAAAACAAAACAAAACAAAACACTCTGTGTGCCAAACAGAACATTCTCAGGTATTATGCCTTTAAGTTAAAATTTATTGAAATAAAATGAGAAGGGGGGGGAGGGTAGAGGCACAATGCAGTTTGCATTCTTCAGAAGCCTTGCTCAATAAGTACTGAGTTTTGATCGATTGATACAGTGTCATATTTGACTAAAGAGGTGGGGAAGTTGCTACTGTCGCTTTGTGCTGGATGGCAGCAGAATGCACTATTGATTTTATATGTTGGATGGGTTGTCAGTGTATAGTGCATTGTTGATTTTGACTTTTATAGCCAACATGTTTCCTTTAATTGGATCATTTGTAAAAGAAAGGAGGGGACCTGTTCTCCTTTGACAGTGACTGATTACAATCATTTCATGTTTGTCAATATTTGATAAACCCACAGTTACCCAACAACATGGCTGCCTTTATGCATTTGTTCATTCTGGTTCCACTTCTCTATTTACCCCAGCATTATTTGCGACTGATCTGTCCCAATTTTTACTCACAGTTCACTGCTATATTCACTTTTTCAGCAATAGACAGTCAATTTTTTCTTAAGTTTGCCAAGCAAGTCCCTTCTGATAGTAACAACCAATCTACTTCCCAACATTCCCTTTGGTCTCCAGCCCATATGAATCCTCTTTCCTTTGGCAGTTGTTACAAACTCTCAAGTCATGCAGGATATTACAAATATCCACCATGAACCTGTGATTATCATACTACAGGTTTTGAGCTATCAGATCCTAAAATTTCCTAGAGGAAAGAATAATCCATTGCTATCCATCATCTTTACTCTCTCACATTGGGATTATTCCATACCTGTGGATGATACCCTATAAATTCACTTTGGGTGGAGACCATAGTTATTAAAATCTTCCATTTGTTCCCAGAAAGCACCATTATATGTAACTAAGAGGTATTTTGTGTCCTAAATATCCATTTATTTGACAGCTGCTAATTTTATCTTTTGTACTCTACAGTTGGCAGTGTCTTCCAGAGAGAGAGAAAGATTACCAATTTAGTTGCAGTCCTTGTTTTTCTTCACAGTAAAAGAGAATCTTCCTAGCCCCCATTTTCACCTAAGATCCTTAGAATCAGAGTTGGAAATGTTTCTGAGGTAACTAAAATGTTTCTCAGGTAAAAACAGATGTTTTGGGGGGAATAGGAATCTTAGTGGAAAAAGACTAGACTATAATTAAGAGGTATGAATCGTGGTCTTGTGGACCTTGGGCAAGTCATTCAACTTGTCAGTGCCAAAATTTATTCACTTATAAATTATGAAGGTTATATTAAATAGATTTTAAGATCCCTTTTATAGTTCCTTACAATTCCATGGTTCTCACTTATAAGGCTTTGGGGCTCCCTGATAGAAGCTTGCAAGGCAAGCTATGTATTTTTCAGAAAGAGACTTTCCAAAGTAGGTAGATGATTCAGGAAAATTGAGGCATCCTATTGTTCACTCTCTGGACAAATGTTGCCAGACTGCCTCTAGTTGTTCTCCACGTAATGATGGATGATAATACTACTACTCTTTTTTTTTCCCCTGTATTCTACAAATCATATGCCTTGTTGACAGGTTTTCCTATTTGTGCCAAGGATGAGTGTTTCAGAGACATTCTTTTTAATTAGAGGATTCTGACAGCACATAGTCAAATATAGCATATTGGTTGTTTGCAGGTACAAATATTCACTGTCCCTCATTGACATGAGAAAAACCAATACAACTGGAATTTGTGAGATTCAGAGAAAGATATTGGCTGTATGGGAAAATAAATATGAAAATGCTGCTTTGTAGGCATTTCTCACTTAGTGTTATATATGAGACATTTTCATTTATTTAGATATTTGGATATCTGGAGTAATAATATTAAAAACTGTTGTGTGAACTAGGATTTTGTGTACAATGTTACTGTTGTCATATTTAAGATCTAAACCAACCTTAGTAAGGATAGATTAGAGTCTGAACTGAGTGGGGCAACAAATTTGAAATAGTTTCATTTCTTTTTTTCTGATTATTACCTTCAATTTTGCAGTAAAATTTATCTTCTCATCTCTTAAAACAGAGGAGGTTGCTTCTAGGTTAACAGATCACTTTTCGGTAAATAAAACTGAATTCCTTCCATTAGGGACCTTTATGGTGGTGAGTGGGGCCTTGTCCTGAACACCGTTCCCTTTCCGATTACTCTTTTTTCTCCTCTAGTAGGTTGATTCCTGGCAACTGATAGAAAAGATCAAGTATTTCTTACTTGTGAACCCGTACAGAGCTTGTATGTGGTGGGTATTCAAGTTGTAGTTCAGAGGGGTACATGTTAAGCCCTACAAGAGGTAAGTTTTCTGATGTGTAGAATGTCCTTTATGGCTTAGCTTATTATTTCTTCACATTCCAATTCTTGGTAATACACAAGATAATTTACCAGTGAGGAATCCTCCAATACAAGAGGGACATTTCAGGTCACATATGGAAGTCATTTCAAGCCTATGTATGCTTGATGTATACAGTTGGCCCAAGGGAAACTTACTTTATACACCTTTGCTACTTCAATCATATAAGTGAATGGATGTCCCTTCTTTTTGTCTGCAGATTCTCTCCAATTCCTTTTTACCTACTCAAATAGGTCTAAGGTCACATCAGCTAGAATGATGTCTCAACAGATGCTTAACTAGGGAATGGGAATCAGTTTCTGGTAGATACCACCAAGCTCTACAAAGAATTGGATATTGAAACACCCCCTTCCCAACAGTGAGAAAAAAGACAAAGTCATAACATTATCTCCCAAGACTGACATCTCACAGTTAAGTAAATTTTCTTGAACTCTTCATATTCTCTTTATATAGGCTGAAGTTCTAAGAAACAGAACTGGGCTCAAGAGGAATATGTATTGCATTATGATTAACCTTAGAAAGGTGTATATTTGGGACTTGTTTTCTGCTTTGTGATGTTGATTTTAATCTAATAGGAGTGGAACATTCCTTTCAATATCATCCTACATAATCTGGATTTGTGCTGTATCAAGTGACTCTGAATGTACTGAAAACTTCTCTTTGTTCTCAAAATGGCCAAATGACAAATTTATGAATAATTTGAGGTTTAAACTGAAACTGTTAGATAATATTAAGACCAAAAAAAAATTATTTGCTTAGGTGCCAGAAATTTCACCCACCCTAGCTTTAGTACCATCAATACAAATGTCAAGACAGTGAAAAAAATAAATGATATCTTAATATTATAATGAAAGTAGGGATCTGTCATCCACACTTTGAGGTCAGCTGCCTATTGTAACTATAGCTGGCCAGATTAGGAAAACCCAAGGATTAGCAACCAGAGCATCTGATTATTCAAAGTTATATTAAACATTCCACTTATAGTTGGGTGGGTTGAAGAAAGCAAGATCAGATATCTATGTTCCCCATGTTGTGCCATACACTTTTAGAGAGAGAACAATAAAAAGAATCCAAAAGAAGTACAAGAAATAGTACCAACATTTCAGATGGCACGGGTCCATCCAAACATTCCCAATTCCACACATGACAAAGTTCACAAAGGCATGTTACAGAAAGCATGTATCATATTCATTTATGTCAAGGAGAGTGTGGGCCAGTGTAAGTCATGAAAGTGCAGGTAAAAAGAGTACCGATCAAAGAGAGAAGACATTATTCCCAAGCAGGCCAGCTTCTATCCCTGGGCCACACTGTATTTATTGCTGTTAGATACATAAAGGACACACCAGCCAAAACCTAGCATTCAAAACACAAGGCAAGCAGGGAATTCTCTCCAGCCTTATTGTGCAGTGTTGTTGGCTTTATTTTCCCCTTTCTTCTTTTTCTGCTTTTAAGGGTTTCAGTCATTTTTATTCATTTCAACAGCAGGTGTGAAATAGTAGGCTGTCATCTGCCTTTTTGTAGAGCTGCGGGCCAAAATTATAAATGGGTTGACATTAATGGCAGTCCAGAATTTAGTGCTGTATTGGTAGATGGTATTGAAAATGTTTTGATATGACAGATGGAATGCCTACTGCTGAAACTTCAGTTAGACTTTAGCTGGCTACATCTGGCAGAGACTTTTTTATGCTTTGTTATTGGTATTCAGTTTTTAAGTCATTTCTTTATCTTTATACTCCATTCTTCTTTCTCTCTTTTCTCTGATGTTTAATTTTGTCTTTTTTTTCTTTGTTTCCAATTTTTGGCATGACTAAGAACTAATGGAGAGTGAGGATGGTCTTACTCAACTAGAAAGAGCAGGGCTTGAGTAAGAAGAACTGAGACTTCTTATCCTTTATCAAAGTTCCTCAGGAAGGAAATGCCCAAGGCATGAGAGATCTTCTGCAATGCATGCACCTATTTTACTCTACACACACACACAATCTGGGTAAAGTAAACATCAGGAAAGCCCCGGCAGACAGAATTCTCTAAACTCAGCTGGATAGGTTACTTTGCAGAAAAATAACATTGTTCCATGTTTAAACGTTTGTGAAATGCTGGTTAAACAAAGATGAATGAATTTCTTTTCCAAAGAACTCCTCAGAGTCTTTGAAGAGTGATTTTCAGTGTATGTTTTCTTTCAATCACTACAGTCCCTAGGTTGTTACTTCTTATGGTCTCTTGGTTAATTTTACTTATCCATGTAAGACTTGTTCTGTTAGAGCAGACAAATGTTGACCTTAACTACTTTATGCGAAAGACTACCTTTCCCACATAACTTTCCTCAAGAATTTCAGAGATAAAAATATTTACTTTTTTCCCCTCCGTGTGAACTCTGAACTTGCTCACACATATTTTTCTCAATTGTATAAGGTGGGATTTGGTAGGATGTCTCAGGTGCAAATTTCCTACTAAGTTTTTAGAAACTTCAATTTGAAGAGTTACAGTATAGAGCTCATCTCTGAAAATTCAAGATGATAGCTCATCCCCATCCTTAAAAATAAGAAATATCTTTGTTTTTACTTTTTAAATGTCCATTTAAAGATTTCCTTTACTGTTTCTCTTGAAAAATACCTGAGCACTTGCCTTTTCCCGTATTATCAGTAGCAATATTCTTCAGTAAAATGTATCAATTCTTTCAACATTTTTATATTTCATTATGTAAAATATTTGGAAATTGTTCAGATAATCCTAATGTTTATATCCAACATAGACTTGGCCACAAGAAATAGGATAATGGACATAAGATAGATGGTTAGAAAAGAAATCACCACTTACACTCTTGAGAGAGGGGATGTTAGGTATGGTAAGGAGGATGGAGACTATATGAAAATGTCAAATAGCACATCATCTGATAAAGAACAAAGGGCTGGCTGTAGTTTTGTGACATTACTAAAGAACAATTAGTTTATGTTAACTGTGAAAGGATTAAAAAATTCATGCAGACTGAATTTGGGCTGGACCCTGAGATTGAACAGACATGGTCTGGGTGTAGGAGGGTATTTCAGGCAGCAGAAACAGCTGGAATGAAGTAACAGCCAGAAACATGAAGACACCTCTATTACGAAATTCTTTAAATTACTGTAAACCTTGATTTATTTGTGACCTGGATAACTCTTTAATGTTGCATTGCATTCTCTTTTGTCGTGAGATGTTTCTGCACAATGTCCCTATATGTAATATGTTAGTTTTATGAAATTTTAGTTCTAATATGATATATTTATATTGGACACTTAGGGAGCCTTGCATGAGTCTAAGCAATATATTGGGTTCCGTGATGTCAAAAACATCTAGTATATCTCAAGAGTTTTCCAGGGCAGTTGGTTTATGTCATAAGAAACTAAACCACCATAGGACAAAGGCAAAATAGTTGGATGAACTCTCTGAGAATAAGCATCTCTGAATTGGTAGTGAGTATCACATTTGGCATGTATATTGCTTGTGAGAATTATAAAAAACTCTCTCCAATTATCAAGCAGTGAAGAAGCACAAAATTGGAAGAAGGAAGGAAATGAACTAGTGATACAATGGGAAAACTTCAACTTATTTTTGTCATCAAAATGTGTGTTATGAAGATGAGCATCTTGCAGTGAACCAAATTTTCTGTGAATCTGAAAGCCAAGCTAGTCTCAGTCCTCTTTATGTCACACCTAATAAAGGAGGATCATCAAGTCTTATCTGCTTTATGGTGTAAACCTTAGGCAATAAACAGAGGGAAGAAAACAAAGGCTGTAAGATCAGTTGAGATTTGGGGCAGAAGTCATTATCTAATTCTACCAAGTTACTTGACAACTGTTTCTTTGTCAGTGATGGTATGTTATTATTACTGGTATTTCTTCGAACTTTTGGGGGCTGGCACTTCTCTGAGATTGTAACAGAAGGTGGAGAGTGTACATTCAGTGAATATTCAAAATGCAATGGGAAAATAATGGAAAAACCAACTGCTTTGCATCATCATTAAGGCTTCACAGAGAATGACATTTGTATTGAATTTTAAAATATGAACTGAATTTTTCCATATGGACAAAGAGAGGGAATAGTGAATTTCTTGAAGTTTTAGAATGGTGTGTTCTAAAAGGGTTGCATAATGCGGAGTCTAGGTGGCTCAGTGTCCGAATCTTGATCTTAGCTCGGTCTTGATCTCAGGGTTGTTGAGTTCAAGCCCCACACTGGTCTCCATGCTGAGCATGGAGCCTACTTAAAAAAATAAAATTTAAAAGGGTACATAACAACAATGGGGCAGCTAAGCAGAGCTTAAAAATTTTGGTGGGAGCCATGTTAAGACTAGGCCCGTCTACTAACACAGAGACTTGGAATGTTTACCTGGAGGCCACAGGAAAGCCTTGGAGATTTTAACCACTGAGGTGACATGGTGGCAAATTTCATGCAGAGTGTGGAACAGTTGGATAGGACTATAGAAACACTAACTGTTTGATATACACAATTATAAATACAGCACCATTTATCTGATAGACACTTCTCTTATTCCCGACCTACTACAAAAGAGAAAAAAATAAGAGCACCACTTGACAATAACAAAACAAATCAATCTTGATGCTAACTGTCACAGTTTATGGGTTCTTGAAAAGGAAGATTTTAGAGTATCTCTAAAATATACATACCATCCTTTCAATACATTAAATGTGATTAAATTCAACATTTTTTTTGAGTGTATAACCATATGATGGGCACTGTACTGCATATCACCAAGAAAATACTGAATAGGACACAGCCCTTGCCACAAAAGAGCTTTAATGTATTGGCGCAACCAGGTGAGTGATGAAGAAATCTTCAACAACATGTGGTCAGTGCTATAATAAGGATGAATAAGGGAAACCCGTGGGAGAGCTGTGCATCCCTTTTTTCTTTACTTTTTTTGTGGGGGAAGGGAGTGGGCAAAGTGAGAGTTGCAGAAGGAAGAGTAATTCTAAAGATCAGTAACACTAACATATTAATAATAAGATTATAAAGTATTTAGTTTGCTAAGCGTGTCATAACAAAATACAATAGAGTGGGTGGCCTAAACAATAGAAATGCATTTCTCATAGTTCTGGAGGCTTGAAGTCCAAAAATCAAGATGTTCACAGGTTTGGTCTCTCCTGAGGTTTCTCTTCTTCATCACTAGCAGACGGCGGCCATTTTACTTTGTCCTCAATTGGGCTCTTCTCTGTGTGCTCCACGAGTCTCCTCTTCTTAGAAAGACTTCAGTCCTCTTGGATTAGAGGCCCACCTTTATGATCTCGTTTAACTTTAATTAACCTCTTTAAAAGCCACATATCTCCAAATACAGTCAAATTATGAGGTAAGGTTTCAACATATGAATTGCTTTGGAACACAATTCATAACAAAAGAAATCAGGTATTTCTTTTTTATATCTCATTTCACTGAAGTTTAACCCAGTGACTGGACAGCTAAGTTGAGAAACTAATTCAGGGAAAGGTGTTAACAGGTAACACAAATTTAATATATAATCTCTCCTGGCAGTATTTTCTAAAAAATGGGGTTCTTTACATTTGATGTCTAATATGAGAGCTCCTGGCTTTAGGACAAACCGAGGAAGAAGGCAGTTTAAGGCAAAGGATGGATTCTGATGATATCCAAAATTATACCTGCCTTATGAGCAATCACCTCAGAGTTTATGCAAAGGGCCAGTTCTATAGTCATGAGCTGTTCTGACAGAAAAGAGAATTATAATGCATGGGGTCCATGATTCCGTGTTCTGAGATGTTGTGGCTGCCTGCACACTACTCAGAGATCTGAAATGGAAAAACATATACACAAATACACACAGAGACATGAACAACAGCTGAAAGCAGATTCTCTGTGCTTCCTTTCTAAGTGTTAGGTTGTCACCTGCTCACAAAAAAACACTTAAGAGCTTAAGAGCTCGGAAGAGTGTTGGCTAGCTGTGGGTAGAAAAACCTATATATGGAGAAGGGTGGAGAGATAGAACAGAGTTTCTCATCTGCTCACAGATAACAAGTGTCCCCCAGACTGATCTTGGAGGGTCACTGAGGTTCTGGGAACCTGTTCAGGGTGTATCACAAAGACTTGCTAATTTGTTTAGTTCCGAGCAGCATGTTTCCTTAAACTTACCAGTTAAGGTTTTGGCTGCAATATCATTTGAATAAACACTACAGTCTTCTCAATCATAGGTTATAAAACCAGGTTCTCAAGAATTGCGCATTAATTGAGTTAGGTAAAGTCACAGGTGTTCTGAGAAGTAGTTAAGGGGACAAATGGAAAGAGGAGTGGTCTCTCCCATGGATTGTCCCTCCCCTCTGGCAATTTAAAACCTGCCCATCAACCCAAGATTCACTTAGGACCCACCCCGATTAATATTATGCCTTATCTTCATACCCTCTGAATCTGCAGTATAGCTCTTAAACCCTGATCACCCACAAACTACTTCATTTCCAGTATGAATCTACCTCTACAGTTAGACATAGTTTTCTGTGAGGCAGGAGTCACATGTTTCTTTTGTTGGCATTCCCACAAGGCATAATATTTTGTCTGATGTATGGTAATCCATTCATTTTTATAGTCATTTAACATATATTTATTAGGCACTCACTATTTGCCAGGCACTCTTTTAGACTCTGGTTTTACAGAGTTGAATAAAATGTGCAAATTTCCTCTTCTCATGGAACTTACCAGGAATGCTCAACTAATTGATATTTAAGAGGTTTTCTGTGTGATAATGTCAGTGTTGCATTCTATAAGATCTAAAGTTTTCAATTTGTAGTTAAGAAAGTAAGCAAGGGATAGCAAGAATCGCTTTCTTATGTTTGCACAATCCAATTCCTGTTTTCTTTCCTTTAGCGCATGACAAAACTAAGGGGCCTCCCAGGGGCAGAAAGAATCCATCACAAGGGACCTGGAGTTATGTTGGAAAGAATTCCGACCAAAGAGATTTATGAGGCAGTATAGTCACTGCTCAGGGGAGGGGACGGTAGTGCTATAGCTTAAGATGTTTAAAACCTGGCTGCAAGAGAAGCAGGAAAATGCACCACGGGGAACAATTCCCTGCCAGGTTCTGAGGGATGGAAAAATGACTTAATGGCACTTTCACTGTCTTAACTTAGGTAATTTTTTTTCTAGTAAGCAGACATCTTCTATAATTCCCTTTGTAAATAGATTCATAAGATATAGATGTGCCTTTTTCTTAGGTGACTTATACAAACCACTACTGTTGTTGTTGTTATTGGCTCACAAAGAGTTGGAAGTTCATGATTAAGTGATGAAATAAACTACGTAGCTAAACTGAAAATCATTTCTTCACCCAAGTCCTGGGTCAAATCATGCCCAATTCCAGAGGCCAAGAGACACTCTGGGGCTTTAGAAGCTCTAAGGCTCAAAGAGTCAAAAAATTGGAGGGGAGCCTGCAGATTATCTATTTGAACTTTTGACATTATATGTGAAAGGGCTGGAGGTTTTCATTAAAGCATGTATGGATGGAAATAGGCCTTTGGAGGGGGAAGAATTATAGATATTACAGGTTCCCTGGGCATCTGACTCCAGTCTTTTGTTCTAACGTTGTATCCCTCTTGTGCTTTTCCAGTTCTGCCAGAATGTCCTCTAGTGCCTATAGTCAATATCCCAACAGCAATTCACACTTATAGCAAAGGTGCTCTTAGTATTTCTCTGTTAGGCTAACCTGACATTAAGCTCATATCCTCCTCATTCAGAGAAAAGGAAAACAAAACAAAACAAGGAACAACAACAAAAAACTTTCCAAGCCAAAAAGGCCAATACTATTGGCTAATTCTTCTGAATTCCAATAAAATGCATTGTGTCCCACCCATTTGGGCTTAGAATGAATTGCTTTGTACACCATCTTTTTAATGTGGATCTTCTGTGACTATTTCCTATGTCTCTCTAGTGAATTCAGCATGGTAGAGGTTTGATAGGTACTTAGTAGATTATGGGGAGAAAGTCACCTTTAATCCTGGAGAAACTGACTAGAAATACAAAGCAATCTAGGTGAGAGTACTATTGAGTTGATCTATCAAATCTTCAGGAGACAGCAACATTTTCATGAAATCTAAATTGTTCCACATCACAGAGAAAAATAAAATTTTTCAGTTCATTTTTTGTAGCAGGAATAAACCTGATATCATGCTTGGTAGAGAGCATGTGTATATGCAGACACATATGCATGCACACAGATTGCAGAATAATCACACCTGTAAGTACAGTTGCAAAAATCCTAAGTAAAACTTTAGCAAATTAAATTCTGTGCCATATCAGAAGAATGATATGCCATGGCCAAACTTCAGGTGTGTAAGTTGGGTTCACCAAGGGTGGCTTAGTCGGTTGAATGTTTGACTCTGGATTTTGGCTCAGGTCATGATCTCAGGGTTGTGAGACTGAGCCCTCCATCAGGCTCTGAGCTAGGCACAGAGTGTGATTAAGATTTTCTCTCCTTCTGCCTCCCCCACCTTCCATGGATGAGGGGGGAGGATGTGTTTACCTATTGGGACAGCAATAAATATAATTTTCCCCATTAATAGGCCAAAAGAGACACAAAAACATGACTAACGTAGTAGATGTCAAAGTGCATTTCACAAAGTTCAAATCTATTTCTGTTTTTAAAAGAGACTAAAGTGAAAAAAAATAAACACTTCAGAATGAATATGGAATGTGGATAAAAACTTGTTTTGAAACTATGTGTACCTTATTTGACTACACAACTCCAGAGGCATTCCCAATAAATTCTGGGAAAAAAATGGAGATGCCTGCTAGCACTGCTATTATTCAACAAGTTTCCAAAGTTCTACCTGATGAAATAGGATAATAAAAACACAGAGCTATAAATACTATAAAGGAAGTGACAAAATACCATTACTTACAGATTATAAGATTGTCTACTCCAAAAACTCAGTGAATCAAAGAAAAATTATTTTGAGCTAACAATGAAATACAGTAAGGTTTACAGTTACAAAATAAGTAGAGAACTCTAAAGCTTTCCTATACAGCAGCAATAACCACTTAGAACACATAAAGAAAAAAAAAAGGACTATTTTCCATAGCAACCAGAATAAAAAATATCAAGAAGCAAAAATATATTAGTCAAAGCAGTCTATAAAACTTTACATAGCTATATATTTACACATCTACAAGCATGTGTTTGTGTGTATGCATGAATAAACAAATAGAGCAATGTCCTATGTTCCTGAAGGGAAAGATACAATACTGTGAAACACTTGTTCTTCTGAATTAAACCTTAATGGTTTCAATAACATTTCCAAATATTTAACTTGGAAAAAACCATACTATGTATTTCTTCTAACTAAATGACAGAGTAGCTCATTTGGGGGGGGGGGACATAATTAGTTCATTATCTTATTATTTTTTACAACTTCAAAAATTAAAATAGTATGATGCTGTACAGAAAGAGACTAATAAATCAATAAAAATGAGTCCAGAAATCAGTCACACTTCACATCAGAATTTAGTACACAACACAGAAGCAATCTCAAAAAAATAGGAGTACATTATGTTTATAAATGCAGACGGAAAAAAAACGCATGCAAAATTGGGTTATACTTCACCTACTATACCAAAATGAACCACAAAAAATTTAAATACAGACATATCTTTTAAACTTCAAATAACAAAAGAAATATTAGTGAATAGTCATGTAATTTTAAAGGGTAGAAGTGTTTTTATATGATCCTATCACCAAAGAAGGAAATCAAAGAGGAAATACTGATAGATTTTACCAAATAAAATTTTAAAACATCGGTAGAGAGAAGTAAAATAACCTCAAAAAAATGGAGATAAATTAGCACAAATATTTTCAGTATGTACAACAATCACAAGGTTAACATTTTTGCTATATAAAGTATGTTTTCTCATCAAGAAAAAAAGTAAGAGAGAAATGGAATATAGGCATGAACAGACAGGTCATTCTAAAGAAGATGCAAAAAACAGTTAACTATCTGGACTATATAATAATTTCCCTCAGAACTTCCACTTCTATAATTTTTTTTTTCTGAGAGACTACAGATGCATACATTTGTGCTCACAGGCTTATGTAAATTTAGGACAACAGTTTGATTAGCAAACAACTGTGGAAAATCTGAATTCCACGGGCAAGAGGTCCATTTAACAAGTGATGGGTTGTGCTACCATGGATTAAGATTTATATTTTAGATGAACTATTAGTGCTATGAAAGTTGTCCATGATTTATTTTTGAGTAAAAGTGCAGGTGGCAGAACAACCTATAATAGACCATATTTTTGGTTAAAAGTTGGATATGTTCACACATACATATATGCATATGCTTCTTATAGTTCATATTAATAGTGAATAGATCTCCGTGGAATTACTGAATTATAGATGTTCTTTTTATTATCTGCATTGTTCACTATTACTGCTTTTACATATATATATTACTTGTATATATTTGCTTTTCCTTTAGAAAAAGAAATCTGATTTAGACAAATTTGATTTTGAACTAAAGGCTCAAACCAAAGAACATTCTACTTTTGTCAAACTTTCTGGATCCCTTCTCTCAGCTACTACTCCCTTCCTCTAGTTTAATTCCTTGTAAAATTTCAAAATCTTAGCCTTAACCCTAGGCATACCCTGGGCTCCATCCAAATTTCCAAATAGTTCTGCTACCCACACCCACTATGGTATCTCTAAAAAAACAAATAGCCAACCACAAGATCTGTACTATTAGCTAAAAGAGGTGGGTGCACTTATAATCTAATCTTCATTATTCTGGAAATTAGATAGAATATGTTTTCCACTCATACAAGAAAAAGGCATCAGTTCTTTCATCTGTGAATTACAAAGTATACTTTGCATTAAAATTTAGGGATTCTAGATAAACTGTTCATCCAGATGATAGGCACAGTATCCAGTCCCCACTCTACAGTTAGCAGTACATGAAATGTTGGAAGAGCTCATTGAAAAAATGAGACCACTAGTTGACCAAGCTGGTCCAGGAGAATCAGACACTCTTTACCCCGACCCCTTTCCTCAAAATGTATTTTCCATCCACCATTCCCTCACTAGATGTTATTTGAAGGACTTGGCCTTGAGAGACTAGGGTGCTGTTGACACCATCTGAACTAAATACGTGACTGAACCCCGTTAAGACCTCTATATCAACTTGGGATTCTGGATGGTGGGTGTAGATAATCTATTCATCTTGCAGCTGCCCCAAGATAAACCTCTTATTTAAATTCTCTTCCTAAGTAAAAGTGCCAACTACCAATTTCCAGTGGCTTACCTTTTCAGTCTCTCCTTGCCCCTTGTGTACAGAGAGCCACTTTGCAAACTAACATGAAAGTATTTCAATTTTAGTTTCTTTTAAAATTAGAAGATAAAAGCAAATATAATGATAAATAATAATTATTATTCCATTATCAACCCAGCCTGGATTGTTTTCGTCTTTATACCAACACAGTCATTAGATAGGTAGATAGATAGATATGTAAATGCAAATAAATATTGAGAGAGGGAACTATGAATGAAAGTGCCTAGGGTCCTCAAAAGTTGTAAGATAGTCAGTCCTGAGTGATCCATAGTTTAAGTAATTTGCTGAGGTTCCAGAGGACTTCAAAACTATCTGAAGGCTGAAGAATGTCACTACATCTAGAAGGGTCTGTGGCTGGACACTCCCTTGGCCAACTTGAGTAATGGACTCCTGTCTGCCTTCCACTAGAGTCTGAGCTCACCCTCAGAATCCTTCCCAGATTCTGCAGCCACTAACAACCTCTTTACCATGGGGCAGGGTTTTCAGTTTGTCTGTTGTAAGCCATTAAGGATGGAAATTCATTTAGTATTTCTTAAATGGATCAAAAATATCAGAGAATGTGACTTAAAACTAAGGTTTATTTTTTGTTGTTTTTGTTGGGTTTCTTTCCTTTTTGTTCATTGTTGTTCTGGTGATAGCTACTTAGGATTTATGAGAACTCAGAAGTGAAAGTGCTGTGTTTAGAGTTAAACAAAATGAGTTGAAATTTCAAGAAAAGTGAATCCTCATCTAATGAAATATAACTGCAGTGAGATTCCATGTAAAAAAATAAATTTGAGGGGCGCCTGGGTGGCTCAGTTGGTTAAGCTTCTGCGTTTGCCTCAAGTCCTGATTCTAGGGTCCTGGGATGGAGCCCAGTCAGGCTCTCCCTGCTCAGCAGGAAGTCTGCCTCTCCCCCTGCCCTTCCTCCCTTCACCCCCACCCCAATCCTGCTCATGCTCTCTCTCTCTCTCTCTCAAATAAATAAATAAAATCCTAAAAAATAATAAATTTCACTGCTAAAGGCCAATATCAGAAAGCAGATTCAAAGTCAGTATTTTGGAAGTGGGAGATTTCTAAAGGGAAAAATGTATAAACTGTCCAATGAAGATACAAACTTTTGTCAAAAATTGAGTGTATGTGTGTGTTTCTGTGTGTTTACATGCTGGGTCTCAATGTAAAATATATTTCATACTGTGGGCCATGGTCAAATAAAGTTTGATAAAAGCACTACCAGGGAAAGACCCCATTCAAACTCAGGCCTTTGTCCTGCCTCAGCAGAAGAAAAAGCCGACCAGGGGAGTGGGGGAGGAGAAGGAAGAAGAGGAGATACGCGGCAAATGTCAAGGCTTCTTCTAAGCAAAACATCTGTTTAAAAAAAAAAAAAAATTAATTCACTGCCATTTTTCTTGAGAATAAAACCATAGCAGACCCTGAAATGGCACTGACATTGGTGGCCCAAGTGTCCCCTACTGCTTTCTATTAAGTCTGAAAGAAGAGGAATAAAAGCTCCATGAGAGACTTCAGTTTCATTATGTTCCCTGCAGTCTAAAAAGCAATGGTAAGTGGCGTCGAGGTCTTTAAAGAAATCTGAACAATCACAACAGTTTCCAAAATGTTTACTTTGAAGGAAGGAACGTGTATTTTTCTCCACATGAAAACAACAACAAAAGAAGCCATCATTCCCAAATCTGAGTGCACAGATGAGGAAATGTGGGAAATGGGCTGGCAGGGCCTTGGCCCCTCCCCTTCAGGAGGACTCTGTTGGTGATGAAGCAGATAAACCCTCACCATCTCCGTCTTGTTTCACACCAGCTCCCATGTTACACATAAAAACCTAAAATGTGTGCGTGTGTGTTTTTAATTCACTATTTGAAATACACCTGTGAAATCTCTTTGGAATTCCTGTTCATGTTTTATAGTTTTTGTTTATAAGACAATGTAGTTTCCACATCCAGACTGTAAAGTTCCAGAGAGATGAGGCTATTTATGGCTGGCTTTCTTCTGTGTGTAAAACTATAATGTGAGGGCTCAAAATTGAATGAATGAATGAATGAATGAATGAGAATTCTGTTAAAAAACCACGACAAGAATTCGAGTTGGCCTTAATTCCTTATGTTTGCTAATTCCAAACAAACTCTATCTAGGTCTCATTTTCCTGAATGAAATGGGGAGTATGTATATTCTTGTTACATATTATAATAAATATATAATATAAATATATTTTTATTTATATTTTATTACATATATACATACACATACACACACACACATATATAAAATTATTATTATCATTATTTTTTTTAGCAGAGGGAGAGAGAAAAGCAGAAACAGGGAGAAGCAGACTCCCTGCTAAGCAGGGAGCCTGATGCAGCACTGAAATCATGACCTGAGCCAAAGGCAGATGCGTAACTGACTTGCCACCGAGGTGCCCCAGGGAGGATATTTGATCATCTCTAATCTTCCATCCTATTAAAAGTTACAGGTCTCACTTCATACAACATGAAATGTTTCTGTGTGATTGAGGCAGAGTATGCCCTAACACATTTGAACTTTGTTGTCTACAGCATTATTTCTCAAAGTGTGATCTGAAGACAGGTTTCATCAATATTACCTGGAACACTTATTACAATGGGGGCAGAGATCTGCATTTGTAATAGGGAGTCTAGAGGACTGTTAAACCAAAAGTGAATGCATTAGGACACAAATTTAGGGAAATCCTAGATAGCACTGGATCTGGGGGGAAGAACAGCAGCACAAGAAATGGGGGTTTTGGGGTTCAAAGTAAACACGTTTGGTCTCTGAATTACAGTGAATTTCTTTTCACATACTAAAGGAATGGGGGTGGGTGGGTCCATAGTAGGGTTGGGATATGTTGTTCTTGTGTCTAGGTTAACAAAGTTCTCCTGTTATTTAGGACAGTCCAAGGAATAAATTCCTGAGGGTCTGAAGAACATCATAGGTTTTGAAGTGACACCTGTTATCTGCATGTAGCCTGACCAACTTCAGTTATACAGTCAATATTTTTACAAAGTTACAGGGAGAACTCTGTTAAATCTATGAAAAAGCATCCAGCGAAGAGCTGATACTCCTGCTCTAGTGTCTACTTATATGTACTGCTATCTTCATTCATTTATCTGGATTTATATGTATCTGGATGCATTATCAATATTAAAAATTGATATAATATAAATTATATGTAATACTTAGAACTCTACACAGTTTTACAAACATCATCTCCTTTACTCTTCATAATGCCCCAAGACGGAAAGATTTTCATCCATATTTCATGGACAAGGGAGCTGGAACATTGATAGGTGACATAACTTTTGCAGTGTTATCTGGATTTACAACTCACCATTTACAATGTATGAGTTTTGGGCAGGACATCAAGATGCATGCAACAAAGGCTTCAGTTTCTAAGATTCTTTCTGGCCAGATGCAGGGTATACACAGATAGTCTCCAACTTACAAATTTTTGACTTGATGGTGGTGGGAAAGCAATACACATTCAGTAGAAACCATACTTTGACTTTTCAATTTTGATCTTTTTCCCAGGCTAGCAATATGTGCTATGGAACTCTCTCCTGATGCTGGGCAGCTAGCTGCTCAGTCAGTCACATGATCACAAGGGTCAATGACCAAAACACTTATAGTCATTCTACACCTACACAACCATTCTGTTTTTCATTTTCAGTACAGTATTCAATAAATCACCTGAGATATTCAATACCTCATTATCAAATAGGCTTTGTGTTAGGTGATTTTTCCCAACTGTAGTCTAATGTAAGTGTTTTGAGAATGTTGTAAGGTAGGCCTGGCTAAGCTATAATATTGAGTAGGTTAGGTGTATTAAATGCATTTTCAGTTTATAATATTTTCAAACTACAACAGGTTTATCAGGACACAATCACATCATAAGTCAGGGATATCTGTATAATTATTAAAAAATAATATTAATATGCTCCAAGGGTTATGAATAGAAAACCATAAAAGTTCTGAGAAGAAGAAGTCATTTTCAAATATAGTAATAAGGAAGAGTTCAAAGAGATACCTTTGAAATGAAGACTTGCAAGATTTTTCTGGTAGTATCTGGCAGGTATGGCTATAGGAAGGTCCACTCAAGGAAAGGGCACAGCAAAAATAAAGTTGCAGAAATGGAAAAGCACATAATATGATGGAAGAGGAATAAAAAAGCCAAAAGTACAGGCAACAAGGTGAAGAAAAAGCAAAGTGACATTCAGTAGACACCCTAAATATTTATGAAATGAATACAGAGTTAATTTGAAGCCACTTGAGAAAGCCTTGAATGTTAGGGTAGAGTTTAGACTTTTTTTAGCAGATACTGGGTAACAATTTCAGATTTTTGAATCAGAAATGACATGCTGAGGGGTGCCTGGGTGGCTCAGTGGGTTAAGCCACTGCCTTCAGCTCAGGTCATGACCTTGGGGTCCTGGGATCGAGCCCCACATCGGGCTCTCTGCTCAGTGGGGAGCCTGCTTCCCTCTCTCTCTCTCTCTCTGCCTGCCTCTCTGCCTACTTGTGATCTCTACCTGTCAAATAAATAAATAAATAAAATCTTTAAAAAAAAAAAAAAAGAAAGAAATGACATGCTGAGAACATATTATAACTTTGGAGGCAGTTTCAGAATAACCCAAAAAGGGAAGAGAAAAGAGCAGTGATGAATCAGAAAGCAATCATAAAATTATAGGTAAAGGCAAGTTTTAGACATGCAATCGTACTGGAGGTCATGGAGAGTAAAGAATGAAAGGTAATTGAAGAGTTTTTCTTATATTTAGCATATAAACTTATTTATACACAAAAACATAGACACATACATATTCGTACATTATGCCCTCTTAACACAGAATCATACATATTCACTCAAGAAGACAAATATAATCTCCCTTGGGAAAATCAGACCAATGCACATCATTATTTTCCCCAACTTCCTTCAATTTAATTACAGAAATGGAATGTATTATGTTACCTTTAAAACTGCATACCATGAAAAAAAAAAAAACTGCATACCATGGATACATGCTGAGATCCCTTTCAAACTACATTTCAAACAAGTCCATTTCTAAGGTCTGTGTTAAAGGAGATAGGAAGAAACTGACACTATCAATCAAAGGGTAGTATGAGTTCATTCATATTTTGTTGGAAGCTCATTTTCCAGTCTCTTGTACAGCATTTAAAAAAAGAGATTCTATTTATTAAGCTTTGTAGAAAAAAAATGCTGTGATAACTTAATGATTTACCCATTAAATTAAGACTTGTGCATGATCACAAAAAGAAAGAAAGAAAGAAAGAAAGAGAAAAAGGGCACCTGGGTGGCTTAGTCAGTTAAGTGTCTGCCTTTGGCTCAGATCATGATCTCAGGGTCCTGGGATCCAGCCCCATTTCTGGCTCCCTGCTCTGCAGGGAGTCTGCTTCTCCCACTCTCTCTGCCCTGCCCCCACCTCACCATGCTCACTCTCTCTCTCTCAAATAAATAAATAAAATGTTTAAAAAAAAAAAAACACCCTACATTTTAATATGAGTCTCCTTAAAGCCCTCCCCTCTAACAAATTACATCTTTTGGATCCTTTAAATAAACACTTTTGGGGTTTGTGTCCTAGAGGAGGACCCTGCTTGGCTAGAAAGACAGCACGCTTTTTAAAAGCACCAGCCATACTGTCAGCTTTCTAACCTTTCCCAGTGTTTGGAAAGTACTGGGCTATTTCTGAGGCAGTATTTTGGTAGGTTCCGACTGTCATCAGCTGGGAAATGTGTTGTTCACCTTTCCTTCCCTGTTCTTGAACACCTTGTCCTGCAGCACAGATTGCTCCAGCACAGAGAGAAAATACAAAATGCATAAGTCCTAGTAATCATAGAGAGGAAGGGCTCCATTTGCATACCCTTCATAATTCAATTTAATTTTTTTTTTGTCAAGAGTTCTGAATGCTTTGTGTTTGCTTTAATCAGAATGTTGACATTTACACTGAAGCCAATTTCTCTTTTTCTCCTCCGTGTTTTGTTTAACCACGACAAGTGACAGCAAACTGGAAAGAACAGACTTTTTAAATTGGCTCCTTGCCCGGAATGCATCATTTCTCTTGTAGCTTTTCCCCCCTTCTCTATGCATTGCAAGAGGAAATGTGAAAACATACTCTACGAACACAAGAGTGAGGTGTTAGTGCTTTTAGATAAAGATTTGTGTTGTACTTTAAAACTAGATTGCTGTACAGTTTCAAGCTATTAGCAGGAGCCTATTACATAGTGGCTCTGGGTCCTTGGAGAGATATGCTTAGTATATTTCAGTAATTCAAGGCAAATAGGAAACTACATATGAAAATATTTAATAGCAAAAGCATCAACTGCTGAAGGCTACAGGAAGCAATGAGCAAACATGGCACCTGCCATTAACTCTTTCCAACAATATTTTCTCTGATCTTTTCCTGTCATGCCCCAAATGGTGGAAGGAAGCACCAATGTGAAAACGAATCTCTGGATGTCAGCCATTCAGAAAAGCCTCAGTGTAGCAAACACCCTGTCTTCTTAGCAGAACATGCTATTTTTGGGTTTCACACTTGGTGTTGAGCAGTTCTATGAGAACGTAGCTTATATTTGAACTAGAATTTGTCTATATATTTGATCTGATGGTTTAAAACAAAACTAAGTATATAAATGGCTTTAATAAACACAGAAAACAAAACAAACAAACAAACAAAAAAAAACAGAACCAAAGACCCACCTCATTGAAATAAAATGTGCCCTTCTATGAAATTTAATCCTGTCTCAACAAAAGAGAAACAAGAAAACAGGAAACAGGAAACAGGAAAAGAATGGGTTTCAAGAAATGAACTAATAGATTACTCTCATACAGTGTAATTTGAAGAGACAGAAACTCCTTTAATAAATCCCTGAAAATACATCTTCTGCTGGTGTTACCGGAAATCTGAACTAAACAAGTAAACTTCAGAGAATTAACTGAAGGGAATCAAAAGGTCTCACCTGCACAGTAATCTTCAAACTGGAAGAATATTTCTTACTGTGAATTCATTTTCATTGTTCATGAACATTGGACTCTTAACTATAAAAGCACAGAATAGAATAGAAAACAACAGAAGATTTACATCTTAGTAAGCTAAGCATTGTTGCAGGAAACTTTTTTTTCCAATTAGATCTGTGTGTCTGTGTAAGTAGATTTGGTCATGATGTAAAAAAATACTTATTATTGGTTAGCCATTGAAAAAAGTTTCAAAAACACTAAAAATGCAAACATACTCAATTATACCTAACCTGTCCACTAGCTATTGTGCCTCAGAATTCACCATTGCAATTTGTTGAAAATGGGAGAAAATCTATTCCTAACCACTAAATATGAGGTTACCAAATAATTCTTGCCATCAGAGGTTCCTGGAAGAACCTCAGATCTCTTGGTACTTTAGCTACGGGATGAAATAGTCCCTGGTATATACAAAATAAGAAATGAGTGAGTAACTGTTAATATAGAGGTCAGATAAGAAAGAGAAGGTAACAGTAAAAGAAAATTAACCCAAATGTTACCAGTTGCTGACAAGGAATCTGTCAAATGTCTCTGAAAGGGCTATGAGGTTAATATGAATGGAAGGAGAGAGGCCACAGTCAATTTAGAAACTTAGGATTCTGAGAAATTCTTAAAGGGTGGGTTATATTAGTTTAAGATGGGATTGGGAAGGAGACAAACCATAAGAGACTCTTAATTTCACAAAACAAACAAAGGGTTGCTGGAGGGGTTGGGCTGTGGAGAGGGTGGTTGGGTGATGGACATTGGGGAGGGTATGTGCTATGGTGAGTGCTGTGAAGTGTGTAAGCCTAATGATTCACAGACCAGTATCCCTGAGGCAAATAATACATTATATGTTGATAAAAATAATTTTAAAAAATAATAATTAGAAAAATTATGATAAAAAAAAAGGGCTAAAGGTGGAATATATAAGATTCCCGGGGCTGTCATAACAAAGTATTATAAACTGGGTGGCTAACAGAAATTAATACTCTTAACAGATTTGGAGGCTGGGAAAAAATCAAGGTGTCAGCAGGACCATTATCTCTTCAAAATCTATAGGGAAGAATCTGTTCCATGCCATTCTCTTAGTTTAAGGTATTCATGGCACTCCTTGGCTTATAGATGCATCAGTTTAATCTCTGCCTTCTTCATCACAGGCTATTCACACTGCGTTCCTCTGTCAGTTTCTATTCTCTTCTTATTAGGATACTAGTCACACTGAATTAGGACCCACCCCAATGGCTTTATATTCATTTGATTACAAGTTTAAAGCCCCTATTTCCAAATAAGGTCACATTCAAAGATACCAGGGGTTAGACTTTCAACATACCTTTTCACGGACACAATTCAACCCATAACAGGGGGATTGATTAAAATATTGTCATACCTAGCCATTTTCTGAGATGAGGAGGAGGAGAAGGAGGAGGAGATGGAGGAGGAGCAGGAGGAGTAGACTGAGTTGTGTATTTACAATGAAAATTATCTGTCAACATGAAAGCCGTATGCAAGACTGTGAAAAACAAAAGTATTCTGAGAATGGAAGTCTAGGTAATGCAGAGCAAAACAAGTAAGGCTGGAAAAAAAGTATTTTAAATAAAATGTTTGAAATCATCTTACAAAGAAATGGAGAGTTATTATAGCAAGAACCGAAAGAAGAAAGAAACCCAGAGAGGTGAAGACTGGTATTTAAGATTGCTTTTCTCCTCAGGGTATCTGCCACTTCCAGAAGAGGTTGAGAGGCTAAAATCTTGAAAATTGTTTATGATGGACTCATGGAACTTAGGATAACTGGAATTCAAAGCCTATTGATAGAGTCCCTGGTAAGTTATGCCCACTGAAACTCCCAGGCGAATTCCCAAGTGCTTCAACCTAGGAATAGGCGGTGAACAGAACAGCAACTGGGGATATTAGAGTCCAGCTTTAAATCATCTTAATGCTTGGTTAGACTAAGGTGCTATAGGATTGTTAGTACGTATTATGACCTGCCAAAAGTAAATATAACACTTCATGGAAGAAGGAAACATAATCCATGGTTTCAATAATCTCTAAATTTTATAGGCATAACATTGAGCACTCAATGGAAAATAGCCAGGTATTTAAAAAAAAAAAAAAGGCAGGAAAATGTGATTGAAAATAAGAGAAATAATATATAACAGAAGTGCCATAAATGATCAACACAATGGAGTTAAACTTTAAACTTTAAAATGGTTAAATACAGTAGGTTCAAAGAAATAAAAGGAAAGATGAAGAACTTTAGCAGACAAGGAACTATGAAAAATAAATGTACATTTTAATTAAAAGAAATGAAAATTAATTAAGTATTCTACAGATGGGGAAAAAAAACCTAAGGAACTAGAATAGATAAAAAATATTCAGAGACAAAACCAATATAGAATGTTTTTATAAAAAGATAAAAGACATTGAAGCCATAGAGAATACAACAGAAAAGTTCTAACAGAAGTATAATTTGAGACCCACAGGAGACAGGGGGAAGAAAAGTTTAAAGGGATCATGGTTGAGAATTTTCCAAATTCAAGAAAAACATCAACATACATATTCTAAAAATGCAACAAACACTAAACTAGATTAATAAAACAAAATCCTACTTAGATAAACCACAGGAAAATGACTTAAAAACAAATATAAAAAGAGAGTCTTAAAAGTAGGAAGGGTGGAAAGAAAGGATATATTTTCTTGAAAAGAGCAACAACAAACACTATGACTAAAGAGAAATGTTGTCTACAAAACAATGGCAACGAGGAAGAAAAATAAAGTCATATCATCAAAGTATTAAAACAAACAAACACAAAACCTGTCAAACTAGAGTTCTCTATAAGCAACTAAAACATATGCTAAGAACGCTTCAAATCTAAAGGGAATAAATACTCCATATGAGATAAAGATTTTCAAATGGAACAATAACAACAAAAAAGGCTCAAAGTTGCCATTTTACAAAATATACATTAAAATGTAAATATGAAAAAAATGTAAATATTAAAATGTTAATACTAAAAGTGGAACATTATGGCATAGAAATACTCAAAGAGAGAACTGTTATAACCATAGTACTATAGATGAAGTAATTATAAAAAACATTATTAGAGATAAAGAACAATCTTTCACAATGCTTATGTGTATGTGTGTGTATATTCATATACAGAGAGAGGTTCATACCAAATTGTAGTAACTGAAAGAACAAATGATGAAAAAAATCAGAAAAATCAGAATAGAAGTTTGAAAAGAATATTAACAAGTGTTCTAATATTTGTTATGAGCATGTATAAAATGACAAAAACTGCAGAATAAAAAATATTTTTGGAAACACTGGAGAAAAATTAATCGAAATTAACTATATACTACGTGGCAAAGTGAGTCTCAACAAAATTCAAAGGATTAAAATCAGACTACATTTATTCCTCTGATCATAGTGTAATTAAGCTTGAAATTGATTTAAAAATAGATGGTTAAAATAAATAAATAAGTCTTCGTGTAACGAAAGTTTAGCAATATACTTCTAAGTAATCCAAAATCAAAGACAAAGTCACCATGGTATTTAGAAAGTATCTTCAACTGAATAGCAATGAAAAATAGACATATCAAAATTTGTGAGATGCATCAGAAGCCATGACTGGAAGAAATTTATAGCTTTCAGTTACTATATTTGAAAGGGAAAAAAGTAGCTAAAATCTAATTAATTTAAGTATCCATCTTAGAATATTAAATTTAACTGAGAAAATATAGAATGTAACAATATCAAAGATAAAATAGTAATTAATAAAATGAAAAACAGACAAGAAATAGCATCAAGTTAATTCTTTTATATTTTAAAACATATTCCAGTGAAATAGATTAAGAAAAAAAAAAAGATAAAATGTACAAATAACCAATGTCAGAGTTGTAACTCAAAACTTCAAACCACAGATCCTATAGAAATCACAAAGATCATAAGAAGATATAACCAATATTAAACAAATTTCAGGAAGACCTGGGTGGCTCAGTCAGTTAAGTCACTGACTCTTAGGGTTTAGGCTCATGTCCTGACCTGATGGTCAAATGGCTGGGCTCCGGTTCAGTGGGGAGTCTGCTTGAGATTGTCTCTCTCTGTCCCTATCCCACCCTCCATTGCACACTCTCTTGCAAATATATAAATCTTTAAAAAAAAAAAAACACCACCAAATTTCAAAATTTAAATTAATACTTAGAAAAACACAGTAAATCAAAAACATTCAGAAAGTATAAATATTCTCAAAGCATTAAAATAATGAAATCTGTCATTTAAAATCTTCTACAAAGGATAACCCAGGCCCCCGTTGACTTCACCCTGAAATCTACCAAAGATTTAAAATAGAAATAATGGGGCACCTGGGTGGCTCAGTGGGTTAAGCCGCTGCCTTCGGCTCAGGTCATGATCCCAGGGTCCTGGGATCGAGCCCCACATCGGGCTCTCTGCTCCTCGGGGAGTCTGCTTCTTCCTCTCTCCCTCTGCCTGCTTCTCTGCCTACTTGTGATCTCTGTCTCTCAAATAAAAATAAAATAAAATTTTTTTTAAAAAAAATAAATAAATAAAATAGAAATAAAAGCAATCCTATAAAAAAAAATGAGTTCAAAGGGAAGACTTCAGTCATGAGGAAGTGAAGAACTTGAAAAATCCTTACCCAAATAAGCAATGGTAAAAATAGAAAAACTTTATTTAGAAATCTACCATATTTTACAAATCAACTAAAGGCATACTACAAATTGAGAGATGTTTATTTAAGAACAGTAGGAATCTCTGGAGTTTTAGCCTGAGCTTGCTTCCTTCTTTTAACTCCATCAACGTAGAAATTCAAGTATGGCAGGGAAAGCTGTGAAAACCAGCAGCTTCCCAGCTAAAAGAGGCTAACAGGAAATGGAACAGAAAGAAGAAGATCCCTACACCCTGAGACATTGTTGAAAACAGAATTGATCTCATTGTCAAATAAATGGAGAAGACCAATGTCCTTGCATACAGCCTGAGGTTGGGGCCACAACACAATGATAGAATAGCCAGAATTTTAATATGGAGTGCTAGCAAATGAGAGCCATCCAAGGCCTTGAAAAACACTCATATATTTCTGGCATTCTGGAAAGCTCACACATGTGCAAGCCTGCAGAATCTCAGAAAAGATAGAAGATGGCCCTTGCTATTTATAAGTTGCTTGCTGAATGCAATGGCTTATACATGTGTAGATGAGATACCACAATGCCCTGCAGAAAGTAAAAGCTGGGGAAGATTTCTAAAGTGCTTGAACACTGAATGAGTTCCAAATAAAACTCAGCTCTCTAGGCAATGGACAGAAGTCTTACTTGTTCAATGTGTTTGAGTACAACCCCCGACCAATCATCAGCTGACTACAAAATAATGGATATCCATGAATTACATCTAGGAAGCCAGGCTTAAAAATGAAAATGAGGGAAAAAAGAGAATTTGGTGATGGAAGACTCTGGGATAAGTAGAATCTGCAGAATGAGTCCAGGCAAATCATTAAATAAACAAAAGAGCAGCAACAATAAGAATTCTGGAAATGGGGAATTGGAATCTATAATTGCTATAATATATTATGTAAAGTGTCCAGTTTTCATTAAAAAATTTATAAGACATGCAAGGAAACTTGTGAATTTTTGACCTGTATACTTTTCTTCTCTTTGAAGAATTCTTTTAATATTTCTTGCAAGTCAGGTCTACTGGTAATAAATTCCTTTAGTTTTTGTTTGAGAAAGTCTTTATTACTTGTTCACTTTTAGAAGATAATTTCACTAGATGGTTTTTTGTTGTTTTTTTTCTTTTAGTATTGGTGTCATCATTTTACAAATTTGAGTGAAGTAGATAAAGCTTAGCTCCTTTTATGTGTCTTTATAGTATTATAGGAGTATAATATGTAAGCATTTTCTGTACATAATTTAAAACCACATTGTACAGTGTTACAATAGCTACTTAAACCAATCTCAGAAGTTTGCTTATAATGTGTTTTATGTCTTGGCATGGATTTCTTTGGGATTAACCTCTAGGATTCACTAAGCTTCTTCAAATCTGTAAGTTTGTTTCCCTTGCTAAATCTATGAAACTTTCAGTCATTATTTCTTCAAATACTTTTTCAGTCATGCCATATTTCTCCTCTACTTCCAGAACTCTGATGACATAAATGTTAGATCTTTGTTGAAATTTTCTGATTTCATTAGCTTCAAGTATGTTTTTCCTTGTTGAAGAATTTTTGTTAACAGCTGCTTTAAAATCTTTGTCAGATCATTCTATTATCTCTATCATCTCAGCATATTTTTTCACTCAATGTGAGATCTTCATTTTGGTATGAGTAGTGAGTTTTGATTAAAACTGAGACCTTCTTTGTATTATGTTGAGACTATTTAACCTTCCTATTTGAACATTTTTGTTTTATATGCCCCCCCCCTTTTTTTCCTGACACCATTCCAGAAGTGGAAGGATGGTGCTGCCTTCTTACTCTCAGGTGGAGGTAAAGTACCACTCAGCTTACATTAACAACTGAGGGAGGGTGCTCTTCATTACTGACTCCTGGGAAGGATGGGAGTTGCAGTCCCCATCTGCTCTTCACAGATAACACAAAGGAAGGTGGGTGTGGCCTTGTTTATTGCTCAGTGATGGTCATCAATGTCCTCACTTTCTGCTAGGCCTTCTTTGGCCTCACCTCATCCTGAAATGAGGGCTGTATTATTAATGTCGAGTGGAGGTGGAAGTCCAGCCTCTTCATGTGGTCTTGAGTGATACCACTGGCAGGGGTGCTCATTACCAGCCAGCCAAAGGGCAGAAAAGCCCCTTACTGGATCTTCTCTGACATCACCCCAGTAGGAGTTTCAGGGTTCCTTGTTAGTCTCATGACATTGGAAATGTAGGTTTCCCACTCAGGCTTTGCTGACTTGGGTGGAGATTCAGCAATAAATTTGGGTGATTTGTTTCTGTGGTATCTGGCTGGAATAGAGCACTTGCTATCTAAAAGTTTCCTCTCTTGCTAGGTTTCCCTTTTTTCCGTCCTTTGGCTAAAGAGAGAAAGATTTTGTTGGATTATTTCTGTGTCATGTGTCTGCGCCTGTTGGTATTTATGATTTGTTAGTTTCTTCAGCCCCAAGTCTAGAATGTTATGAGGCAAAAATAGAAAACGGAGACAATTCGCTATTCTATTGTCCTGAGTTCTTTAATCTTTCTTACCCTCTCTACATTTCAGAACTATTTTATGTTTACTGTATTTAAAAATGTCCATAGTTACTAGTCATCCTTGGCAGGGATAAAGGAAAAAGTATGTCTATTCCAACTTCCAAAAAATAAATTTTCCTGGTCTTTTGTTGTTGTTGTTCCTCAAATAAACCAACCTTGTATCTCTTTCATGGATTTCTATCTGATACTTTCTCTAACTAAAACTCTCTTTTCCACATCTTTATAGGGATGGACTTGTATCACAGCTTAAATGTGACTTTCTTGGATGACCATAATAAATCAAGCAATCTAACTCTATCTTTTACAATGCTAATCTTCACAACATTGCACTGTTTAATTTTATTCATACTAATTAAAATGGTATTTTCTTGATAGGTTTCTCTTTCTCTTGTGGTACCTATTTCTGGTCACTAGAATATAAAATTCATGAAAGCAGAAACCTGGTCTATGTTGATAACTACTATCTCTACATATTTCTAAAACAGTCCCTGGCACAGAGTAAGCATTCAACAGAGATTTCTTATATTTGAATGAATGATACAACTGTTTTCATCTTACATTTTCCTGAGTTAGTCTCTCATTATGTTGAAGAAGAAATGTATTTCATCACACCATTGTCCTATTAGAACTCCTCTTTCCCTTTCTTGATAATCCAAAGTTACTGGCAAGCAGGAGCAAAGGCCTGAGTGACAGGCTTATGGCTTTGTGGTTACATCCTGAGGATAATTAACTCTCGTAGGCCAGCTGTGACCCCTGCTGGGAGTCAGCCTGTGCCTAATATGATGACAGAACTGGCCCCAAATGAGGCCACTACACTTGAGGCTCTGTAGTGACTCCTGAGATTTTAATGAACCTACGGCCCTGCCAAATATGAAAACTAAGGCAGAATTTGGGGACCAACTGATTCCCTAGAGAGCCCTGAAAATGATTTGAATTTTAGAGAGCAGATTCTGTGGTCCTTCTTGCCAGTTTGAATGATTCCCAGCAGTGATAATATAGACTTTGCATTTTTTTTTCATATTCCAGTATTTTGCCATGTCTGAGTTCAACAAATAGAAACTTATTATCTCAGTTTTAGGCTTTTCTCACCTTTTAAAATGCAAATACTTCAGGGAAGAGGAACAGCTGGTCAGTCATTTTGATCTGAATGTAATAAGTTTATTAGAGCCAGTCTGGAGATGGAATTCTGACACAATGCATACTATGTATCCCTCAAACATGGCTCTCTTTTGAAGCTTGACAGTACTGGGACATTTCCCTACAGGAGAATTTCTCATACATGTAGCAAGGTGGTAATACTAACATGTAGATGGAAGGCATAGCATGGGACATGAGTAACTGGATCTCAGAACAAACTTCCATTACAGACAACAGTTCTTTTTTGACAGGTGCAGGAACCTTAAATCTTCATCTCATTGGGTTTCACATAATAACTGGCCAATGAGTTCAATGAAAACCTGGCTTAAAATCTTACCATTTTAAATTGCAAAGTCCTGTCATTTAAATATCAGATTCACTGCTATAAAAAAAAAATAAAAATGGACACTGCAGTTGAGAATGACAGGGTAAGGGATAAAATTAGATTGCTCAGACAGGGATGGTCACCCAAAAAAGGTGATATTTGAACTAAGATCCAAGGCCATTCCTATGAAGATGTAGGAAGGCAAAGAAAATAGCAAATAGAAATCTGTGAGGTAGAAATGACTTTAGTCTGTCAGAAGAAAAAAATGAAAGGATAAGAATATTGAACACAGTACTTTTTAGAGTTGTACAATCTTTAAACTGTATTTTCCAAAAATAGTAAGTGCAAATGAGTATTTGGAGGGATAACTGACAGATAATACTAACAGAGGTGTAAAATCTTGATTATAAGAAGTCCCAATTTGGAATTTGTGAATGTCATTGCTAATATGAATATTTAAAAATTTTGTGCCTAAAAACAATTATTTACTTAAAAAATGTATTTACTTAAATAACTCCTGAATAGAAAATCAGAATGATAGCTGAGATCAGGTTTGGCCTGGAAATTTAAAACAAAATTTAAAATTGTTTGGCCTGGAAATTTAAAACAGAGTGTAGGTCTCTGCTTTAACCAATGAAAATGGGTAAACCTAATTTTGTGAAGGAAAAAAAAAAATAAAATACCAATAAAAATAACCTTGATTTAAATAAAATTAACTTCCTTTTCAGTCTTATTTCCTTGATAGGCAACCAGCTAAATGTTCTCCATTATCCTCTTAACCTGGAACGGTATCACAGGTACAAACCACAGATGGCTTTCCATATCACAACAGTGTAGAAACACTTGCCTCTAAGCCCTTTGATGGGGTACCGAAATGTAACTACATGAGACACTTCAGTTTATGGGGAATGAGATAAGACAACAATGTGAAAACTTCTCTGTTATTAGCTTAACCAATTGATGGATGGTTGCTGAAGGATTTAAGCATCCTTTTCCATTTGCCAAGTATGGAAGGGGTAATAAACATTTGTCTAAATGCCTGACCGTCTGATGGAGCTTTTCCATCTTAATAAAAATATTGAGGTTCAAAAAATGGCAATTTTTAAAACAGACAAAAACATCCTTTTCTCCAAACGTTATTATTATAAGATTTATGCTAGGACCCGGAAAATAACACGAGAATAAGGCCCACATTACACTCCCACCTTCTTCTCCATCAGAGAGGTTGGGTAAGTGGGAATCAATCTGGCCTGAGCCTCACGGGACCCAGGCAACCTATGAGCATTAGTACAGGGATGTAACAGGATACACAAGAGACTGTGCAAAGGCACTGCACGGAGATCCTCCCACTCAGTTGGCCTACCTTGCGCTCTATGGTAAGGTACTGGAAGCCTGAAGAGTAAAGCCCTGAAATTGAGGATCAGGGATATTGATTCAAAAGTGATGGGTCACAGAGGAGTATAGAATCCAGTTCCAAGCAATTGTTCCTCTTGTGGAGCTTTTACATGATATACTAGATAAGGCATTATGTACAATATAGGAGACAAATTACTATCTTTTCCTCTGTCACCCTACTTTTTCTCCATGCCTCCACTAAACCATAATGCATTCTGAGAGGTTGCTGGAGTCAGCAGGATTGGAGGGATTACTTCCAATGAAGACATTCAGGCAACACTAAGTCCTAAAAGAGCCAAAGTATTTATTGTTCTCCATCTAGCAGGACTTCCATAAAGTATTTAGGTTCCTGAAGAGACAGTACAATAATATAGGATGTATATGCTTAGGTTTGGGGCACATAAAGCAGAGGCCTGAGCTAAATCTGTGATAAGGTCAGTAGGTATCAAAAAGTAAGAGCAACAACACTTGATGGATAAAAGACATGGTACTATCTCCTCTTCCTGGGTTTCTGTGAATGGACACAAGAGCCAGGAGATATCTTGTCTTTTGCTCAACAGAGGAAGCTTTCAGATTGACTTCTGGATCTATTCTCCAAGCTCCCTACCCTTTAGATTCCAGAGGTCAGACTGGCTTAAAGCCCCAGCCTTCTAATGAAACGTTTGGTCTTTCTGGTGACCAACCCCATTCTGAATCATCTCATGACATAACTCAGGTGTGATCCAAGAGGCTCAGGAATGACAAAAACATTTATCACTCCAGAAATTCCAAGGATCTAAAGTGTCCCTCCCAGAAACCAGCGACAAAAGTCAATTTCTTTATTACAAAACAAACTGAAAGAGAGAAAAGGGAGCAAAAGGCCTAGATCTGCTGATCCAGGACTCACTTCCAGATCTGGGATTACGAGAGGTCCAAATCATTCTCGGCCAAGCTTACAGTTTTACCAAGAAGTTAAAGATAAAAACAAAACAAAACAAAACAGACAGACAAACAAATAAGAAACCACAAGTAAATATTAGTAGTTTGGCATATTTTGTTCTGGTACCTTTTTTCCCATAAGGTCCCATGGCCTTGAATTTGCAAACTTAAGCGGCCATTCTCATTGCATCAGACTTATTTGAAAAACACCATACTATTGTGCATTTTTGTTGTTGTTGTTCCCATTATGTTCCTGCATTTAATAAGTGTTTCTTTATATTTTCACAATCAGCCTAAAAAGTTAACATAACAGAGTAGGTAGATAATTATTTGTGGTATTATGTTAATCGTCTAAAATCACACAGATGGTGAACAGCAAACTTGAGCCATAGTATTACTCAAAGTTCAGGATTTGTTTTCTGAAAGGCTTCTGTTTGTGTCTTCTTACCTGTTTCAGGCCAAGTTTAGGTAGCCTTTTTTTTTTTTAAACTTTACTCTCCAGTCTTTAAAATGGTAATCAATTAACAATAGCACAAACTTTACTCTCCAATCTTTAAAATGGTAATCAATTAACAAGGGCACAGACGCAAACCTCAGCCCTAGACATAAAACGCAGGATCCGGATGTAAAACCGGAACCCAAACCATAAACCCGGTCCGGAGGTAAAACCAAGAGATCCCAAACGTGAAACCCCGGGCCCAGGCCAAACCGAAGCCTCAGGAGTCAAACACGGGGCCCCGACTCAAACCGGGACCCAGACAGAAACAGGCTTGCAGGCACAAAACTCAAATAAAACCGGGCAACTCTGGCTGAGCTGCGTGGGGAGCCTCGCCCGGGACAAGGGCCCCGGAGCTGGAACAGCGCCAAGACTCCGGACCCGTGAGCCCCGCCACAGCCCTCAGTCGCTGCTCTGCCAGCGGACGCCACCCACCGCCGCCTGGTAAGTCTCCCGGAGCTGGGGTGCCCGGGAGAGAGCTGGGGTCTCCGGCACCAAACCGGGTTTGAAGAGCTAGAGGACCTGGCGTCTGCTCCTACCTGCTCCAGGTACCCTCAGCCAGTTCGCAGGGGCTCCAGACCGCGTCGCTGCATTCGAAGCCGAGGAGGCCTCGTGGCCCCGGCGCCGCCATCTTGAGCCGCAGCGGCGGAAGTGGTGGGAGCCCCGGGGCGCGTGCGCCGCGTGGCCTCTCTGCACCGGGGGCCTGTGGTGGAGGGGACAGGCGCGGGGATCCCTCCGGCCAGGGCGCCGTGGGGTGCTGGCCTTCTCTCGTTTGGGTGCTTGGAATTTCTTCCCCAGTGTGGATTGCGTGCCCCATCCGCCCCTGTGGCGTTTGCGGGCAGCGGTGGGCCTGAGGCCGCTGGAAACGAGAGGAGGCCTCGCGGGGCTCCAACCGCATGTGGAAGAAATAATCTCGAGAGAGTTCTCGCTGAGAAAGGACGCTACAATCATCGTTTTATCAATGAAAACTGTCTTACAGCATGATCCTATTAGGCATCTTTTTCTGAAGGTTCGATTAACCAAAGAATATTTTTGATCTGGATTTCTTGCAGTAGGGAACCGCTGTTTATTGGTAATAGAGCAAAACCCGTGTAATAAGGACCAGCAGAGTTTTAGCAGGTGGAGAGCGAGGGTCAGGCTGCCCTTTCAAGGCTGCTATCTGCAGCGGGAACACTGTATGTCCAGGAATCGGGGACTGGCCCATTTGGGTACTTGCTGTGGGACAGCCTCTGCAGGTAACCCAAGTTCTCCCCGTACATCCTCTCCCTCACGGCTGCCCTAGGAAGTAGAGGTGGGCCTGCATGAAAAGTCCTGAGGAAACAGAGATTCCAGGGGGTTGAGTCATTTGCCTAAGATCATCCAATTAGCGAGAGATAGATAAAGTCTGCACGGGAGTCTTCACCTAAATGCCTCACCTACAGGCCACTGTGAGAAGCTTCCCTGATGCTAGAAGTCACCCTCTCCTGCTGGGACACGTGGCTTGTGATTCCGCTTTTATGGATCCTGTTCTATTTGGTCTATTTTGAAGTGTTGCCTAATGGACACTTCTCTGTTACTGATGTGTATCATTCCTGCGTACTTGAGATCTTTTAGAAGGTAATACCTGGGGGATTGGAAGATGGAAAGATGGGAATGAAACCGCTGAGAAGAGACAGCTGAGCTGCACTTCCTGCCCCACTGGGATCTCTTTTGCAAATGAGCTGATAGGTGAAGGTGGAGGGAAAGTCTTTTTTTTCAAGACTCTGCCTCTGGTGGAGGGCAAGTTTGCTCCCCTTTTATCTTACAGATTTGGAGGTGTTCATATTTATTTAGGGAGGAGTTCTTATGGAAAGCATTTGTCAGATATCTAATTAGGGAAAATATATTGACATCCTTACTCTAAGTCAAGTGATATCATTTTCTGTAGGATTATCACAAAGCAGAGTGTGCAGAGTGTGTGAAGTCAATTGACACATTCTAGCATTGTTTAGTGTTTACATGAAACATGCCAACTATAAGAATAACTCCCAGTTTGAAAACATACTGTTTTTTACTTGGCAGTACATTAAGTGTTTTTTTCAGATTGAAACTATATTTATTTTAGTAAATTTGGGAAATACAGAAAGAAAAAATAATAACTGCTTGAAGACCCACAGGTCTTCAATCCACAAGTGGCTTCTATAACTATTTTGTTGTATTTCTTCCTCTGCCTGTATATCTATTTTATTTGAATGCAGTTTAGGTCATGATTTTTTTCCCCTGAACATTAGATCATGGGATAGTCTAATTTTATTTTAGCACTATCTGGAAGCTATTCAATGTAGTTGTAAAATGCACAGGAGTTAGATTTCAAATATGTTTTTTCTAGAAAGTAATTAACATTCTTATTGAGGAATTAGACAGTGAAGTTAAGAAGAAGAAATTAAACATGTCTCATTCCATCACTTAGACATGAAGACTGTTGTTTTTATTTGTTCCTTTATGTGTATATACATTCTCTTTCTTTCCATGCATATGTGGATATTTTTGTTCTTTAATGGTATCATTTTATTATAAGACAATATATCACGGAATAACTTTCTATACCAAATAATTATATTGCTTTTACTTTTTTCTCCTAGAAGCATTTATTTTTAATAACAAAGCAGTGAAAACATCTTTCTTTTCATTTAATAGGAAGTCTAATGGCATAAAAATGGTTATTGAAGGAAGAACAGTTTCCTTAGCTTTTCGGAGAAAGATAAGCTAATATAAAATCCACCATTCTGGAATTCTTTCCCCCACATATTGTATACATATAAATATTTTTTTCTCAAAAATATTTGTAACAATTTTAATGTGCATCAAAGAAATCAAATAATCATGTAGACCTATAAAAAGAAATAGTATGTAGCACTAAAAAAGGTAAAAAAAAGTATCTGTACTGATGGAAATGATCTCTAAATTACCTTCTTAATTGAAGAAAGGGAGGTACAGAAGTATTTGAAAAATATTATAGTCAGCTATCTCTATATAACAAGATAGTAATTAGAAGATATTTATTTATATATATATATTTTTATATAACTACCTTAAATTTGCATGACCTGTCACTAAAAGGATGCCCAAGAACCTGAGATCAGAGGTTTTGTGGTGGAGGGAACTAGTGTTTGACACTTGAGTTCACAGTACTTCTAGTTATATCTTTGATTTTTGACCCATTTTAATCTCTTGCCTAAAATATTTTAATGAAATTTAAAAATAAATAATAATGATAACTATAGTTTTTTAAATTTAGTTTAAAAATAATCTATTGTATTATTTTGATAACTATTCTGATAAATGAATAAAATACTAGATACAGAGAGAAGTAGGGCAAGCAGAAGAGAACATAAATCAGGCTTATAAGACAGTCTTTAAAGAGTTAGTAGAAACAAATATTTATCAAAAGGTTATCTAAATTAAAATGAGAATTCCGTTTACCTACCTTCTGCGGAACATAGCTTCCCTGCATACTGAAGAGTCCAGGTTGTCTACACAGAGCATATGAGGAGACAAGTCCAGGTCTGGTTAGGAGCTGGTGCCTGGATATCTCTGCCAGGTGACCTTGAACAATTTACTAATTTTCCTAATTTTTCACTTTGAATTTCTAAGGGAAACCTTTCATATGGGGAATTTTAAAAGAGAAAAATCACACACCATTTTAAGAAAGAAAACCTCTTCCTCATTTACCTGTTTCTTAAGGGGGATACAGGGGTCATCCACTGGGATAATAGGCTAGAACACTTTGTAACATTTCATTTGTTCACTCACTACTCTATTTGTCCATTCCTGGACTCTCCTTCCCTGGGCTCCTTAGGGCTGGGAAAATAATGCATGTAAGTCCTGGCACAGACATGCAGAGACCTAGAGCTTCTTTCCTTATTCTTCTTGTAAGTGGTACAGCAACACAAATAACATTGTCCCTGTCCTATGACATTTTTCATCTCTCAGGTACTGCATGTGGTAGAATCAGGTTCAGCCTTCTAGGACCTCACTTATCATATATAAATAATCAGTTAACTGTTTTCCATTTTTCTTTTTTTTAATTGAGGAATCATTTGGAACATCTGACAAGTATAATTATATATATTTAAAAAAATATTTTCTATTCTTATCGTCATTATTAATGAAGTGAGAGGGCAAAGAAGATACAACCCAGAGCAATATTTTAGGAGCTCTTTGGAGCAGAGAGCTATATTCAAATGGAGGAGTGGATGATAGTGCTGAAGGGTAGGTTAGTAGAATTACAAGGGAGAGCTGCTCACTTTATCCAGAAAAGTTGGGAACATTGGCAAACTGTATAGCTAGTAAATTGAGTATGGGACCAGCACAAAGTCATGAAAATCCAGTTCTCTCTGCTTCTGGTGATGAATTGAGGTTCCAACAAAACAAAGGACAGAAAAATGTTTTGCAAATTTGATGCAGAGTATGTCATAGCATTTTAGGGGTGTCTGGAATGATGGGTGCTGCCCGTTAGGTTCCTTGGGAAACCCACTCTGAGATGGAGATGGAAAAATTACAGTCCACTGGAGCACCATTTGCAGGAGGGATGACTGAAGGACACAGGGTCGGGCAGAAGAAGAAGCTGGGCTGCGGTGCAACAGCAACAGAGGACTAAGCAGAGTCTATGCGGTCTGGCATTGGTTCCTGAGGAATTATCTGAAATTAGGGCAAAGGTGCTCAGTTTTTATCCACTTTAGTGTTTTACTCTTAACTCCAGATAGTAAGGGAGAACGGTCCTCTAGGAAGGCAGTATGATCTTGGACAAAGCTGCTCTCTTTAGCCAAAAGCTAATTATGGCAAAGTACAGACTGGGCTGAGAGCTGTCCACACTAATACTCCCAGCACTTAGGACCTGGGGAAATGAATGCTTAATCCTGCCCGTGGGCACCTGGGCAACTGCCACAGCATCTAGTACAGATGGGGGCTGACCAGGTTAAGGATGGGATTATGCTCACCAGCTGCTGCGTCCAACAAAAATTCAGTTCAGGTGAAACACCTTTCTTTAAGAACAGTGTGGGTAGACCCATTGCATCTCTTCTCTGAAAAAGAACACCGTGTGACCGCCGTTGAGTTATTCTTACAGTCGTTTCCAAGATTTCTCCAGAATCTGATAGAGGAGGTTTGTGTTTGGCACTGGCATTAACCTATATTCCTGGCACAGGTCTTCCTCCCCTCAAACACGCACCTGAGAACTCAAATGGCTCACAGTTGGAACTGCCTGCAATCTTACTAGTGATGACAAAATGGAAAGGTTCAAGCCAAGAAAATTTTAAAAAGACATACGGCATGACAGATGATGCCTCACACCAAGAATGCCAAGGGCAAGTTAATCCACCCTTACCTGAGGGCATTCAGATATGAAGAAAAGTGTGTACAAATCACAGCTGAGCCCTTCCCAGTCAGCAGGACCAGAAGCAGGGCTGCCCGGATGTGTAGGTGGAGAAAGTAACTGCTCATACAGTGATTTCGAGGGCCCAGCAAAGCCGTAAGTTTCCAAACTACTTACTCCAGAGGTAGTTGATTTCCTAAAATTCTATCATGCCTTACTTATGGCTTGATTTTTGTTAAGAATATAAGTGTGTTCATAATCATCAGATCAAAAAAGGTAGGGACAAGGGTCATGAGAAGTGGTCCATCCTAATCATACTTGGGACATTCAGTAAGACTATTCTCTTTGGGACTTAGATTCTGTGATTTGGTGCTGACGCCTTTGCTTTTTCTTGGTGCATGTGTGCCTCTTAGTTATTGCTCCTTCCAGGCCATCTTCATCATTATCACCCCCTACTTTGAAAATTCTGTTTTGGTTCCATTGTTGCTGATGAATATCTGACAGCTGTCTTAAATGTGACAAATAAATGTCTTCTATCTTAAATGTGATGAAATTTTTGGATCATGGAAATGGTATACTCAGTTCGGGAAAAGTTCTCTGCCTTTTCCAGGAACCCTTTCATTAGATTTAGTGTGTGTGTGTGTGTGTGTGTGTGTGTGTGTGTGTGTTGGGGGAAAGAGGGTAGAATATGTAGATCTCCCTCTGATCCCATTCTCTGCAGTCTCTCTGCATATTCCCTTGTAACTCCACCAAGGCAGCTGATCCAGAAACCCTCATGCAGACAGGAGGGCTGGCAGTCTGGGTATTCTGCAGTTTCTGAGTGGGTTGCAGACTGGGCCACATTACAGTCCTTTCAGTTCCCTTTCTTCTTTTCAACTCCGTGTCCCAGCCTACTGACTGGTATGTTTTAATTTGAATAGTTGGTTAAATGAATGGATGAATGGGCAAACAGAATGAAAGAAAGTGAAAGACAATTAGCCAGCTTCCCTGCAGAAAGGAACAGTCCTGGGATTCTAAGGAAGATTATTGACTGAACGGGATTAAGGAAATCAGCAAAGGGTGTTGAAGCCACTAGGGACTTCTAAGAGCAAGATGCCACTGCCATTCTGCAGGTTGAAGGGGGAGGAGGAGAGCTGCTGGGGAGGGTCTGTGGAGAGAGGTATAGCCCCTGTCAGACCCTGTCCACAAAGCAATGGGGGGAGCAAAGGAAGAAGCACCCTGGAGACCTCCTTTTTAACTTGTATTTCTTGCTGGTCCCTCCTACTGGCCAAACCCAACTAGAAGCCAGAGGGATAAGGGCAATACCCAGGATTTAATCTGTAGAGCCCATCTCCCAGAGTCCTAGAGGACAGATAAGGGGATTGTAAATGAGGGATATAAATGGAGAATGGCAGCACAAAGGATACAAGACGATTTTCCATGGAGGGGAAAATGGAAGCAGGCATAATGTCCTAGAAGGAGAAGGAGGATTCACCAAGAGAAGGAGGGAGAAGTGTGTGAAGATGCTGGAGACAATGACAATTCCAGTTATGTGGGATTTGGAAATGAATAGTGCCTGACACCTTTAAAGAATCTTGGTTCTTTTTCTACCCAAGATTCTCTCAAGTAGTATTCCTTTTTTTGAGAGAGAGAGAGGGGAAGAGCTGAGGGAGAGAGAGAACGAGCTGGGGGAGGGGCAGGGAAGAAGGAGTAAGAGAATCTTAAGCAGACTCAGCATGGAGCCCAGCCCGGGGCTCAATCTCATAATCCTGAGATCATGACCTGAGCAGAGATCAGGAGTCAGACATTCAACCAACTGAGCCACCCAGGCACCCCTCAACCCCTCAAGTAGTGAGTGAATTGTGTTCTCAAAATAGACAAGCTTAGCTAATGTACATTTTAGAATAAATAATTTAAAGAATTATAATAATTTCCTAGCTACTTTATGGTATCAGGTACTGTGCCCAAAGCTTTATATAATGATCTAATTTCATGCTCACAAAATCTATGAGAGATACTGTATATTGTAATTTTTATTTTACAGTTAAAGAAACTGAATAGTATAGCAACTTGCCCAAAGTTGTATTGCTAGGAGATGAGAGAGAGAGAGAGGTCGGTGTGACTTCAAAGCCTGTTCTCCTCAGCACCAGTTAACTATTTTGCCAAGCTGGTTTGTGAGTAGATCATGTGCATGGACTGTTCTTAAACTTGCATTTGAGCTAGAGGATTTGGCTAGGTTTCTTCTTGCTGGCTATTATTGGCTGTTAACAAGTGGTGTTTTAAAGTGCTGTTAGAGGGCCAAGAAGGGAACTTAAGTGATTCACATAACTGTTGAGAAGATCAATATGATCAATCAATTCAAAAAACCAAGTTTGTTGTTTATTGCTCTAAGATGGTATAGAGACAGTGGTACACCAGATACTTTTAGGGTCTTACGCTGTGTTTGAAGTTAATTAGAACCTAACCCATACTACAGCTTCTGAACAAGGCCCTGTAATAGGTGCCCAGACTGCAGGAAGGGGAAGAAGCTGTGAAGGGAACCGAGGTGAGTAAATTTCACTGTGAGGAGATTTCACCCAGAAGGGTGTCTGTTCCGCCACTCAGCTTTCTCTTGCTGCCCACAGGTAACCTCCTTTGTGTTTCCTTTGTATTGCTCTATGCCTTTATGATGGGTATTGAAAGACAAACTAAGGCGTATTAAAATTTTAGGAGTTTATTTAAGCAAAAATCGATTTGAATCAGGCAGCATCCAACCTAGCAGATAGAAGGGAGCTCCAAGGAGCTTTACAAAATGAAAGATTTTTATAGCCAGGAGGGTGGAGGAACAAGGAAATTACACTAGGCAAGGAAACATGTGTTGGTTATTGCAAAGTTACTTTCCTCTAGGGGGATGGCAGGGGCCTATCAGGCAGATTACCTAACTAGTACTGATCCTTTGATTCCAGAAAGACTGGTTGAAAATTCCATTTCTGAAAGAGCCAGAACTACAATGAAGTTAAGTTTGGGTTTGGTGACCCCGGGCTTAGATAAACAACTCCATTTTGGGCCTTTTGTCTTGTTCTCAACACAAGACATATCACACTGTGTTCTAAATATTTACCTCACTTTCTCTGTAATTAGAACATAAGCTTTTTGAAAGCACAGCCTGTGTCTTTTACTATCTTTGAATTTTTAACCCTGGCACCCTATTTTATCTTCAGAAGGCAATCTTTAATTGGACGGTGATGATTGATTATAAAACTTTAAAAAATCAAAATCCCTATTCGGATTTAAGTTATTGACCTTGTGTCATTTAAAAGCATAGTTGAATTCCTTCAACTTTCTTTGTGGACTGAATTTTTGTATGTCACATTATCATTTAAATGCAGAGGAGAAACTAGCTATTTTTTAGGAACATTTTGGTGAATACTCTTGTAAAGGAAAGAATCACCTTGGAGTTTAAGAGAATTCTGATTTCTATACATCAGGTTTGCTTCAAGCAGTGAGGATCTGTATGTGGCAGGATGGAGAAAAGCTGGGAAGCATAGTTTTGGGGACTGAAATAGAATTTAATATGTATTTTAAAATACAGATTGCATCTTCACGTGGTGAAGTCCATGTTGCGATGATGGAAAGCAAATCTGTATTTTTGTGGCCAGGTTTCCACTACAATAATCTTAAAAGCACTATAAAATGGAGATGCCGATAACCATGTGGAAATAGCAGGAAGAAAGACAAATCACACGTAACTTCTCATTTTCTTGATAATAACTTCCTTATTTTCCTGAGTTTATTCCACTTCAACTTGGCTTGAATAATATTAAATATGAATGTTTTAGGGGTGAGGGTTTTGTTTTACTTTCTTATTCCCTCCACTATCTTACCAGACAATAGCCGTGAAGTGGTGGAAGGCAGAGGGCTGGTTAGCTGGTTGGTAGAGGAATGGAGTCAGAATTGGAGGGTTAGGTGGTTAGAAAGGAGACCAGTCATAACAACATTCAAGTCCAATGAAACAGACATGCAACGCTGATAGAAGAAAATATCTGCATCAATTGTTTGTTTGTTTGTTTGTTTGTTTTTGAGTGAAGAGTTTGATACATAAGATAATTACTCTCTGGTTCATTCACTGAACAAATTATCAATTACTGAATAATCACTTATTTTGGGTACTGGGAATAGAGAAGTGAACAACACTCAGGCATGGTCTTGTGATATCTACTGTCAGCCTACAAAGGAAGATTCCTCTTTTCTGGTAGGTATTGAATGTCAATCTATCCACTACCTAATTAATTTATTCCACAACTGTATCTGTGTGTCCTCATACACGACTTACGAAGGGTGAGGTGGGTTAAGAGATGACCTGCCACTGGGGTTAGTCCTGAAAGGGAGGGCACATGCGCCTGGCCAGGTACCATAGCAGGATTTCCCTAAATCCAAGACATGGCATGGAGACTTCTTGGCAAACACACATGCTTTCTAGCTGACGTTGTTTGTAGTGTGGTCTGCCTATCTGCTCACATTTGATGGGTGGGGAAACAGAATCACCATCTTCTTATATTATCAAGTCATTGTATTAATATTATGTTGTTCTCTTTGCACACTTATGATTAGTGTATAGTGTTAAATTCTGACTATAAAAATAATCTGGCTCATGCACCTTTATCACAGTTCCAGATCTTTTATAAAGACATGAGAAAAACCACAACATTCCTCTTCCCTATTTTCTCTTGTGGTTAAACCTGTAATCTCAGTCAAAAGAAAAAATTCTGAAAGGGTATACACTCACAGTGACAAGCTTTAATTTGCTCTCCTACTTTGAGTACTTAGCTAAACCCACTGCCCTCTTTCCAACGCCTGCCCCGGGAATATCCTGCTGAGTATTTTCTACTCATGGAGTCCACAGCCCTCCTCAAGCTCACTGAAAAGCACCTCAGACACTGGAGCTGATCTGGCCCTTTCCTGCCCTTCAGACCCTGTTCCCAAATTTCTCCAAAGTGCAGTTACTCTGAACATATAATGTAGCTGCTGCCACACCAGCAAGCATTTTCTTCCCAGCTATCAGAGGCTCCAGTCCTGTTTTCTCTCCAGCTAGTGACAAATGTTACTGTGATAAGACCCTTCTGTTCACTACATTTGACTTTACCTTGACTCTTAAAATATCCATCAACAATTACATTTTTTTTTTTTAAATGAGAGTGACTTGATGCCTCATTGTTCTTAAAGGTAGTAACGTTGATGCCTGAGCCAATGGGAACTGAGTAATGGTGCGGAGGAGAGCATGCAGTTAGAGCTCATTAAAATTATTATGCATCTGAAGCGTTTTTTCCTGAGGATGATTGGATAGCTCCAGTTGACAAGGAATTAGTGCAGGGTTCATTTTCTTGCTGTCTTTGTTCTGGCTGTTCCTAGTCTCCTGACATTTCTCCAATAGGACATGATTCCAAAGCTCTTATGTTTGATCATATTTGTTCCCATATATACCCAGTTCTTAAATTCCCCCAGAGAGGTTGATCTGAGTTCAAAGTGAAATATGGATGACTTAACCATATTCCCTGTTGCTCTCAAATTAATGTTGCTGGCTGCCAAACACCACAGGGCTTTTCTGGTGGTATCACATAATCGGATTGTATTCTATAGGAAACTGTAAGAATCACTGCCTGCAATAGCAACATATTTATATAATGAGAAAACTGAGGCCTCCACATGTTAAAGCATTAGACCAAGGTTATACAGCTACTTTGTGGTATCCCCAGGAAGGTAAGCACTTGAACCCTAATACCGGGCTTCTCCTATCTCATAGTTCTATCTTTCTCTTCCTTTTGTTTCATATCACTTTAAATTCAAATAGTCACATTCACTCATGACAACCGCAGAGGGAGGGTGAAACATACACTTAGGATTCAACTGAGAAATATTAACCTATGCCACATGCGACTCACATATGTTGAGTATTTTATTATATGCCTAGCGTGGTGAAATTCACACCACAGTCTGTCCAGTCACACTGCCTGGCATTGCAGCCTCGCTCCACCAATTACTAACTGTGTAGCCTTGGGCAAGGTGCTCACCTTCCCTGTTTGCTCATCTGTAAAATGGGGATAATAATAATACTTCTCAGGGTGCGTGGGTGGCTCAGTGGGTTAAAGTCTCTGCTTTCAGGTCCTGGGATTGAGCCCCACATCATGCTCTCTGCTCAGTGGGGAGCCTGCTCCTCCGCCTGCCCTGCTCTGTCGCCTCTCTGCCTACTTGTGATATCTCTGTCAAATAAGTAAAATCTTTTTTTTTTTTAAGATTTTATTTATTTAATTGACAGAGATCACAAGTAGGCAGAGAGGCAGGCAGAGAGAGAGGAAGGGAAACAGGCTCCCTGTTTCTCAGAGAGCCCAATGCAGGACTCAATCCCAGGACCCTGGGATCATGACCTGAGCTGAAGGCAAGATGCTTTAACCCACTGAGCCACCAAGGTGCCCCTAAATAAATAAAATCTTAAAAAAATAATAATAATACTTCTCATGAGTTGTTGCCAGGACTAAGCGAGTTAATCCACAGAAGAGTGAGAACAATGTTTGGCATATGGTAAGAGCTGAATAAGAAATGATTATTATTACTATCTGATAAATACTTTCACATTGAGAAAACTCTAAGTGGAAAAAGTCAGCAGGAACTGAAACTACCACAATTCCAATCAATCTCTATCTTCATTCTGGCAATTATCTGCCTTGTACTCTTCAACTGTTATTTCTCTTAACCTAGATTTGAACCGTGGAATGCACGTCTATCTTGTTTTTTTAAACCTGTTTATATACTTCAGGACCAGGACTGCTCTCTCATCAAGTGCATGCTCAGAAGATGTGTGGTGAATCAGAGACTATGGCTGGGGAGATGCTAGATCTGTGTGATTTAAGGTCCATAGAACAAAGCTTGAATACGAAATAGTGTATTCATCTCATTGGGGCATTACGTTTCTGTTACAATGTTACTGATCATTCATTTAACAAGTAATTATTTAGTATCTAGCATGTGCTAGGCATTCTTTCACAACAATGAACAATGCAGATCAAAATCTCTGTCCTTATAATCCTTATAGTCTAATAAGGGAAGATTAAAAAAACAAAATAAGTAAATTAAAGGTATGCCAAAAAGTGAAAAGTGCTATGAGAGAAAATAAAGAAGATGTGTGGAGGGTCTTAGAGGAGTTGGCCTTAGCCAGGATGGGAAAGGAGGACCTCTCTGCAGAGGTGGCAGTGAGCAGTCTTGCAAGAAGCCTAGGGAAAAGGCAGTGTAGGGCAAGAGAAGAGAAAGCGAGCAGGCCTGGAGGGAAGAGCTTGGTATGTTCAGAGGTTAGCAATAATCCGAGTGGCTGAAACTCAGCAAGTTAGGGGTAAGAGTGGTCTGTGCTCTGAGGTACCAGAGGCCCAGGTCATGTAGGACTCACATGAGGTACAAGGGGCCCAGGTCATGTGGGACTCACAGGACATTGTCAGGCAAATGGGTTGTTTTGAACAGGTGAGTAATGTGATCTGACTTACATATGACAGAGTCACTCTGGTGGCTGTTTTGAAAATATACTATATTAAGGACTTGTGAGCAACATCGTGTTTACTTACATAACAGCCCTAAAAGGATTAGTTTTTCTGAGATGAAAGCCAAGGTTTACAGAGACTTAGAGTGGCACATCAATGATTCAAAATCAGACATACCTACCTCCAAATTCCAAGTTCTTTATCATTAATTTTTACTTCTGTCCTATATTCTGTTAAACCTTAGTCTCATTATGGCTGTAGAGGACCTTTTACTCTTTATTTTTCAGCAATCTCCTTTTCCTTGTTTCCCTTAGTGTTCGTGAATTACAAAAGATCTGTGTGTTTCCCGCATGCACATACAAACCTGAGGAAAGCCTGTGTAGAACCAGATGTCAGGTCTCCAGGCAAACTGACAAACTGACAAACTGACATGAATCACATGAGCTGATACGAGCTATCCTGAGATTATCTCAAATATGGATAAACATTGAGAGGACAGGCTGAGGCAAAGGGAGGGCTTAGGGACATATCAAATTCATCTTCTCTAGCAAGGACGTCTCTGATGAGAGTCTCATCTTAGAAATAGGCTGTTCTCCAAAATCAGTTACTTGCTAGTAACTTAGAGGAGACTAGCCCCTAGACAAGGTGTTAGGTGTGTGCGCACAGGAGCAACCTTCCTAATAACGCCTCTGTGTTGTAGTGGCCTTCACTATAACTCTGAGTCATCCCTTCTTCATCCCAACAATCTCTTGTCAAGTCAATTGTTGTGCTTTTCAGTTTTTTCTTTTTCTTTTTCTTTTCTTTCTTTTTTTTTTTTTTAAGATGCTTTATTTATTCGTTAGAGAGCGAAAGAGCAAGAGCATGAACAGGGTGGAGGGTTAGATGGAGAAAGAAGCAGACTCCCCACTGAGCAGGGTGCCTGATACCATGCTCAATCCCAGGATGCTTAGATCATGACCTGAGCCAAAGGTGGGCACTTAGCCGACTGAGCTACCCCGGCACCCCTCGGTATTTTTTTCTAGAAATATATTCGCTATTTTATTTTTATTCTATCTCTAATCTTCTATAGGTGTTATTATTCTTACCTAAATTCATTTAAAAATCACCCATTTTTTGTTTTCTCCCAGCCTCTTCTCCCTTTAATTCCTCCCCTTAATATGTTCCTCACTACAATAGATGATTATCTGTTGCCAACAGGATTAAGAATGAATCCAGTGTTAACATTCTAATCTATGTCTTCTGGGTTATTATCTACTTCTTACTATATTCTTGTCAAATTTAATTGTTCATTTTATCCTCAATGGAAATGACACTTTTCCACTTTTATGATTTTGTGTGTGCTTTTTTTTTTCCTTTAAAAATCTTCCTACCTCTATCCACTATCTAAATCTTTTTGCAAAACAATACCTCAGAACCCCTCTTTCACTGTTTTAGTTAGAGCAAGCTTATACTGCAGACAAAAAATATATATATACATCAGTTACTGAACACAACTTATTCCTCATTTGTGGGAAATCTGTTGTGGTTCTGGGCTACTTCTCAGGACATCATCCTTGTGATAGCTCAGTACCTAGGGAAGAACTTGTTGAAATGGCACCTCCGTATCATCAAGGGCTTCCACCATTGCCTTGACAGAGAAGACCTCACGTGGACAATGACATACTCTGGCCTGAAAGTGACACACATCGATTCAACCCATAACCCACTGACTAGATCCAGCCACGTGGCTCCACTCAAACAATTTGGAGTCATCTGAGAAATGAGTCCTCTCATATGTTTAGAAGAAAAGACCAAATATGCATAAACACTAAGCTTCTGTTCCATCCACAGAGGCTTTCTATATCTCTTTAAATTATAATAATAATAATAGAGTTGCTTGTGAATACATCCTGTACTCACAGGAAGGCAGTACCTTTTAGTTGCATTTAGATGAATCTCAAGGAGGCATATTCAAGATTATTAGGAATGCCCCCACTTTTTTCCTCTCACCCGACCAGATATGCAGTCACATCTGTAGAGATGGCAGTTTCCATTTCTACATTCCATTCTTATACCTGTTGCCTGGATATGTTTACAGCTTTAGAAATGATTTAGGAAATATGATTAATGCTTGATTTTACAGGGATTCTCGGAGACATTTTGTTAATTGGAGAGCTTTCATATAGTCTTTCCTATGAAAATAAGATTATACTTTTTCCTGTTTTGCCTCAATTATGAATTATGAAAGAGCTTAGCTCTTTATGATATAGTGGATAAATAGCCTTTCCTAAGATAGAATCCCAAATATTCTCAGAAATAACACAGAAAATGGGAAAGGTACCATAAATAACAACTTGGGAGACAACATTTCTAACTTCAGAGCCCTTTCCTATATGAAATGAATTGAGAAGCAACTTTCCTCTGACTGTTCTAGAAGTTATGCATCAAGCTAGATTATTTTTAGAACACAGTATGCTGAGAGCATTTCTGGCTAAGTGGGTTTTTGAGTATGAGAAAACAATGAGACAATATTTAGTCCAGGTACTCCAGAAAGAATTTCTGATGGAAGCTTCCTTGTCCTTGTACTATCCTGAACAGAGATCTGGATAATGGTTTCCAGAGCACAGTGTTTGAGATTTGTATTGGATTTGGGCCATTAGACCAAAGTTATAACCACTTGTCCTAAACCTCTCTCCAATTAACTAAACTATGAATCTTAAAGTTAGTTTTGCATTTTGAGAGAAATCTTCAAGCAAAATGTCAACAAGGTATAAATAGCAAGTATTTATTCAATAAGGATTCTCCAAGATGTTCTAGAAGGAGTAAATACAGAGTTTGAGATGTAGTCTTAGACTCTTCATTTAATAATATGTGTGTGTTCAGTTCTTACTTTCACTTTATTGTATCTCAAAGGAAAGAGTGGGCATGGTCTCTGGAATGCAAATAAGATTCCTTTTGTTTACACCATTGGACTTTAAACATTTTGAGATTATGGCTTCTTTATTTATTTATTTTTTAAACAGATTTATTTATTTATTTGAGAGGGAAGGAGAACATAAGAGCATGAAAGGGGGAGGCAGAGGAGAGAATCCTCAGTCAGACTCCCCACTGAGCCCGGAGCCCTGTGTGGGGCTTGATCCCATGACCCATGAGATCGTGACTTGAACCAAAACCAAGATTCTGACACTCAACTGACTAAGCCAAATAGGTGCACCAAGATCATGGCTTCTTTAAAGAACTGTTGAGATCTTGTTGAATCTTATGGTTCTTCTGAGAAGATGTTATGAATCTCCCAGAAATGTGCAGACAATTTGATTACATTTTTGAGAGATTTATAGCCATAGGAAGCACCAACTGAGGTGCATGGAACTAAGAGTAAAGACATTAATATCCACCAACAGCCAGTTCCAACAATCAGTCTCATGATGATATACACAGAAATAAATATATCCTGCAGATACTACGGTGGGCAAAATGAGGTACTTCTCTTTCCCACATACCTACCCCCCAAAGACCCCAGAGGAATAGACAGTGTCATTCCCAAAAGTGCCCGAATGTGCTTGTGCAGCTTCTCAGAATTAACGCCCACAAGCTATGGACTCAAAGCCATTTCAGTTCATTGATTCAAACTTAACTGCATCAGAAAATCCTCTAATGGGATTAAATTCCATTGCTCTAGTTATGACTACTGATCTCCTATATCTTTTTTTTTTTCAAACTTATTTTTCTGCCAATCAGGTTTTGTCTTCTGATGACTTGAAATTTTAGCTCTCAGATCCTCCTAAAGCATTGTTTTGTTTTGCCTCAGTTTGTAAGATTGGGATTTTGCTTCAGTTCTTCTCCAGATGTACAGTCCAGTGGTGAGATTCAGCTAAGTGGTCCTCCAGCAAGGATATGCTGGCCAAGATATAATGATACCAACCTGTTTATTGTGCCCTAAACACATGTTGCTGCCTTTTGCTTCACTGTAACTCTGAAATACCTCTCTCAGCACCCTTGTTTTCCAAATCAAACTCTTTTGCCTCTTAATAACATTCTGCAGTAGCTAGAGTATTTAATCCCAAGAATTTTTCCTGAGATTAACTCACCAAAATTAGTTTGGCTCTACTGTTTTTTACTGATTCTTTTATAATCTCTGTACCCTTAGATCATAACACATGATGTGTCATATTAAATGACCTCTGTCATTCTTCTAGATGACGACCTCCTATGTGCATGAATCATGACTTATTCCTCCTTCTGTCACCTGCACGTATTATGATACTGTGCACTTCTAGGTGCATTTGGGTGTTTAGAACAGAACAGTGCAACAGGCCTCTGGACACCTCTAGACATTGGTTTCCTGTACTCCCAGAATTGGCTCTCTATCCACCAGGATATGCTTCTTGATGGTGATGTCCCCATCGGTGACAGAGATATTATGATCCCTTATACACTGTGTCTTTTGTGGTCGGCACTTCCTTCAGAGAACATATTTATAACTTGCAATGTTACCTCAGTCATGAATAATTGAAAGTGGCTGCCTTGAGTATATGACGGAAAAGGCTCAGAAGAAAGAAGAGTTGAGATTTGTCAGTAATATCACCTGGAGGCTCTAAAGTATAAACCAACAAGCCACATGCCAATATTAATCTTCCCACAAAGTGAAAGAGTTTTATGATAATCCCAACACTGTTTTCGGTTCATTGTGTTTTGCTGCGGCAAATAGCCCAAACTATCCTATGTGAAAATTGTCTTCAGTGAGGACATCGGTGAAACAGTGTTAGTGCTCACAGAACCAAAGGAAGGATGTGGTGAAGCCACAGGTGTGGGGGGGACCTGCAGATTTCCACTGTTTGTTATCTTCTCACAAGTATTGAGCTTATCTCCATAAACCTTAACCATCACCAGGAAGGATTGGGGCCAGACAGAGCTATCCCTGCACTGCACAATTCTAGGAAGTATCATTCACAAAGATGGTAGTTAGAAAATAACAAAGTATGGGGCACCTGGGTGGCTCAGTGGGTTAAGCCTCTGCTTCGGCTCAGGTCATGATCACAGGGTCCTGGGATTGAGCCCCACATCGGGCTCTCTGCTAGGCAGGGACCTGCTTCCCTTCCTCTCTCTCTGCCTGTCTCTCTGCCTACTTGTGATCTCTCTCTCTCTGTCAAATAAATAAATAAATAATCTAAGAAAAGAAAGAAAGAAAATAAATAACAAGGTATTCCCAAGTAGCTGCTTTAATGTAATGCTTATAAGGTAAAGGGATTGTTAGGGACTTCCCAAATACTCTGGATAAGAAATTTGACATGGGACCTGTTTTTCCTCCTCCTTCTTCTCCCCAATCATCTTTAAAAATCCAGTCGTTATATCTCACCAGTCCTCCAAAGGATTCACTGAGTATTTGCTGTGTGTAACTCTCTAGTCTATGGTCTAGAAGTATATTTTTAAAGACAAGGCATGGTTTTTTTTTGTTGTTGTTCTTTTTTTTTTGTCTGAGATTGCCTACAGTCTTATTACAATGCTGATACATACAAATAAAGCCATTACTATAACATAGTGGCAGTATTCAGTGCAGTTATAATTTTTATGGCACAGACTCTTACTGTTGTGAAGGAAGGAAACCAAGGAAGAAGGAAACCATGTAATAGAGAAGGTTCTAGAAAACTGGGTGACACTTGACCTGCAACTGCAATATGAGAGATCATTGCCCTGATATGGACTACCATACTCCATGGTGAGATTTTAAAGGCATATGGACCTATATAACTGGGTTCAAATTCTGACTCTGCTGTGAAACTTTAAACAGAGAACAAAGCTTATTTTCATCTGCAAATAGTTCTAATAATAATATAGGGAGATGTACTGTAAAACAAATGGTTAGCATATATAAGATTTATAATATAGTTTTTGACAAATAGCTGATGTTCAGTCAAATTAATGTGATTTCTCCTCTTTTTTTTTTTTTTTCTTTTATAACCTGTGGGGGGAAAACGTCTATCATTAGCCTGAGGATATCCCTGGAAGTAGGAAAACATTAATTTACATTGACAATGAAGTGTAATTATTGATATTAGAGATTTTCTTCATAGAAGAAGAGATGCTAAGGGAGAAGAGTATGTTGGCACTGAGCACCCAGAGGGGATGGCATACCATAGGGAGACAACATGACATGGATAAGGGGAGAATACTGACCTTGCAGGATTGCCTGTGGCCAGCTTTTCTTAGAGAATGGATGGTTGTCATACTAGAAAAAAGGAGTTGGGGCATTTCTCCCAGGTTTAGAGGAATAGAGCCCACAACACTTAGAGGTAGATGGAGACTAACTCGGCTGTAGTGTTAGGAAGTATATTTTGAGCCAAAATATTTCAGTAAAAGTAAAGAGACAAATAAAATAGCTCTAACTCTAAGCAAGACACATGGGTTCCTAAAATGAACAGTTACCCACTAGAGCCACGTGGAGGTGGGGGAATTTGGAATAGTAAGGACATTTTAAATTTCACTGGAAGCTTGAGTCGTTTGCCCAATATATTTACAAAGCCAGGTCATGCAATGGTCACCTAAAATCAATGCCTAAAAAAACTCTAGCAATTCCATATCAAAAAAATAAAAAAGGAGAATCATAGTCCTTGAGAGGGAAGAGGAGAAGAGAAGAGAGGAAAGGAAAAAGGAAAAGGGAAAAGAAGAGCAGGGAAGGGAAAGGACGAGAAAGGGAAGGGAGAGGAAGGGAGGAGTGAGGGAGAAAGAAAGACTGGAGAAAAGAAGGAAAGAAAGTTTTTCCAGGCAATGACCCTGGACAACATAATTGTTAATTTCCTCTCAAGAAAGTTGACTTAGTAAGTCTAGAGAACTCTTTTCCAGCATCTGATTCCCCTGTGCCAATAAGCATCTCTCACCATGAAAGGCATTCTTGCCCTCACTCCTGCAGATATCACAAACTGATTTCATATATAGCGAGGAACACGAACAAGGAGAGAAGGTCTCCCATCTCTTAAGACCTGGACTGTCATCAGTGCTCCAGGAGCCACAGTGGATGTTTGTGATAAAGCTGCACGGAAACCTCCTGGCAGGTCTGGGGTATTGAAGAACCCAGTGATGTATGGACAAGGGGAGATCAGCTCCTATTGGAAGATTGGCCTTCCTCAAACTGTCAAGTGTTAGAATATGGCATTTACCTCTCAGCCTGGGCATGAGTGGAATTTCTCAATCAGAACATGGCAGTCAACCAAGGGTTAGTGGGTGATGATTTTGAGTGGTATGGCCATTAATAATATAAACAGTGGCTCATAAGGCGGCTACACACATGTGTCTGGGTCAGCCTGGATCTGCAGGTACAGCAGATGCTGATAAGCTGGGATGGCACAGGATCCTTTGGTCCTTACGTAGGTCCGTACTCGGACACTGAGGAAGAGAGAAGAGGTAATCAATCTAGTAGGTCTGCTCTTACAGATTGCCTGTCTTTAGCTGTTTCCTAGGACTCCTCTTCAGTAGATGGTTTGTGAGTGCCTATTCTAGGTTAGAGTGAGGCAAGGATTTGGGATACAGAGTGAGACAAGATAGTTAAGGTCCCTACCTTTATGACTTTATCAGCTTTATATTGGTTTATTTGTTGCTTACAATTAGCAGACTGTAAGCAACTACTCTTTCTGAAATGTTTTGTTTTCTAAAACTTAATTTTATTCCTTATGATTTTTCTGGAAAGCATTTTTCACACTTTGAAATAAGTAGGCAAGTGATTATGTATGAGGTGCCTGGTATAGCCTATACTTCCTGAGGGCAAGCCCTGAATCTGTTTTGTATCCCCAAGGCCAGTGCATATAAGTTCACTTCTTTAGGTAAATGAGGAAGTACTTCATTTGAGTCTCTAATTAAAGCTCAGCCCTCCCCCATACAGAATCTAATGCAGTTGGGTCTAAAAGCACAAAGTCTGGGAGAAGAGTGCCCAGATTTGAATTCTGAAGGACTCACAGAAGCTCTCTAACTCTTTGGTGCCTCAGCTTTCTCATTTGTAAAAAAGAATAAAAGTAGTGCCTACTTCATTAGCCATTTCCAACAAGCAGTTAGTTCATACATGGAAAGAACTTGAAAGAGTGGATGGCACCTCGTCAGGCCCATATAAGTGATTGCTACTAGTATTGTATTATTATTATTTGCATGACATCCCTTTTCTTACAGAAGCTGAAACACAGGACTTATGATGCATGTTATCTATACATTATTTTTTTTTTCAGAGAAGTCTGTTTCAAATAACCTATTCTCTTATCTCCTTGAATGGATTGAGTTTTATGAGTGCCAGTATATGGTTAAAAAAATGTGGCAATGGTAACCATGTGATGTAGCAACAGTGCCTTCCTCTTCTAGACTGTATGGCCTTTTCTGTACAAATATTGACCAACTTCTGACTATATGAGTATCTTCAAACCATATTTTTTTGGAAACAGTAGGGGAGTTATAACAAAAATAACAAGTCACTAATGGTGGTTTTACACATAATTTCTGATAGTCAGGAACTGACCACTGCTCTGGAGTTACCGTAACTATAGCCAAATAATTCTCTCCATTTTGTGAATAGAGACAATGAAGCACTCGAGGGGTCATCACAGAGGCAATCAATTCTTGAAATCCTGTTGTTTTCTGCAACATCAAAAAGTGTCTATACTTCGTTTTAAAAAGTCCAAACTGCAGAGAACTGAAAACATGGCCATAGGAAAAACAGATTATTACTATGGTCTTGCTCCAAATCACATCAAAATGAATTTAATTGCAGTCTCCAACAATCAGATTTCATTTGGCAAGGAAGTGGTCCTGTCACTTTTGTGATTTTAACAAACACTAATTACGATTTTGTAGATAGTGAATGATAATGGAAAGTTATAATGTATAATGTTTCATTGTTTTATTAAATATATTATGAAATTCTCTGTTTAAATGTCTAGCTTTATTTCTGCAATCCTGGAAAAAGGTTCAGATTTTATATTTCAGCTCCCCATCCCACAAAAATGGTAGAATGCATCCTTGGGGCCAGCCGACATGTACCTAGAGAAATGCAAATTAGAATTTAGATATAAGATGTTCCAGCCAACTTTCTACCTGAGCCTTTTCTAATCCATACTAATATTTCAAGATTATTCAAGTGCTTAAAACACTTTAAAAACTTATGCTTATATTGAACTTCTTGTATGCTGGGCAATATTCTGAGGCCTGTACATATATTATTCCATTTAACCACATGATCCTCATGATGCCCCTATGAAGTAGATATTGGTATTACTAGTATTTGGTGCATAAAGAAAGAGAGACACAGAACAGTTAAGTAACATTGCTAAAGTCACACAGCTCCTAAGTGGCAGAGCTCAGAAACAAACTCTGGCCAGCTAGCTTCAGAGTCTGTGTTTTATAACCGTGCTTCACTATTTCCTAAAATGAAGATCAACATAATCATCAACTATATTCTGATAATCATTTTTAGCATATTTTACTTTAGGAAAGTATTTTTAAAAGTTAAATTGAGCCAGCTTTCAAATAAGCTCTAAATTGGATTTTTTTTGGTTGACAAGCTTATGTTTCTGGAAAGGCTCAGGTAAATTCAGTTTTCTGCCCCTTATTGTATTTTCCCAGCCTCAGCCATCTCTCCTTATTCATAAAATTTGCCTTCATTTTCCCCCAAGATTTTCTTAAGCTTCTCGCCTTTGCTAAAATCTCCTGGTATAGATTTCAGAACTGTGAGTTAATTTCAACATTAGCCCACAACCTAAATGATAAATTCGGGGGTGCATGTGATTATGTTCCAACATAGCACAGCGAGAGACTTCTCTGTTCAGAAAAGGGAAAGGTGACATAATCTGGTATTCTTTGGGAATGCTTCCTGGAGGAATCCAGATGCACACAGAGGCCTGAAAATTGGATAAGCTCTAGATTCTGGATGAGTGAGAAAGGGCGCTATATATAGAGGACAGATTGAAGGTCCGTTCTTTGTAGACAGATGACCACTAAACTGCTGGAGCTGATGGCCACTGTTGAAAAGCAGTGGATAACACTAGCCTATAATTTTCCCTCTCTTCTCTAATTTACTGTTTCTCTCCACAACACAATCTAGAATTTTATAATGCATGTTCTACAGTTACCTTGCATTTTAGCACCAGCAACACTGTTAACTTCTGCCATTGCCTAGTTTTCAAAACTAAAAATAAATAAATTCTGTGTTGCAGAATTAAAGGTCTTTCACACTGAGCCAAGCAATATGGTACTACCTTTGACTTTGCTGTGGACATGGGCAGTGGTAGTGGTAAATCCATGCTTGGCACGTATTAGCTATCAAAGCTCACATCTCTGAATTCTGAGATAAATGGATGATTACAGTAGATAGAGGCTAACAAAGTATAGAATGCATACTAGGGAATTCTAGGTTTCCTATAGTATACAGAGGTCTTGAATCATCTTGAAGATGGATCTACATGCCTGATGATTTTCTGAAACATTCCCATGATATGTAGGTGTTTCTGGTGGTCTGTGTTTCTCCATATAGTCCCTGGATTTGGACTAGGGTCTTTAAAATACTCTGGGTACTGAGAGTAAAGGAATTTGACAGCTTAATTCATTGTAATAATTTATGTGTTTAATCTTTCTTTTTAAATGAGCCCCGAGGTTCTGCAACTGGTGTATACAGTATTTATAAATACGATTAATATGGTGTCCACCTTCTGGAGTGGGATCAAACAAAACAAGAAGAAAAAAAAGGCACTGAGTCAAACAAAAGCAGCTGGCTGGACTCTGTTTATGAGTAATGGGGGTTCTGTTGCTTTCATTCATTCTGGAGTCAGAAAATCATGAAATCTCAGCTGGCCCAGATCTGTACTTTTAGATAGGTGAATGTCTGTCCAAAAGATATAGTCTAGAGTTCAAACCATTCAGGTGTGATAAACTCTTAGAGCAGACACACCTTCATATATCAAGGGTATTTCGTACTCTATATATGTGTGGGATTGAGGTAGTACTGAGGTAGATAAATGTAAGTATGCATTGTGTCATTATCCTTTCTTTGAAATGCTTAAAATTTAGAATTTGAGGTGTGGTAAGAACAGAGTGTATACTTCCATATATCCACCTAAACCAACAGGATGAAGTAGCAATATCAGTTGCTCCCCAAATGACTGGTAAAGTAATTTCTCATAATGACTTTAATGAAAGGGCTGTTGAATCATGACCTATAGAAGGAAGCCAACGCCAGGTGGTGGAGAACTGCCATCAAATCTGTTTCATTGCAGAATAAATAAAACCCTAGACTGTGTGCCACCACAATGCCCATCATGGAGAAGCATCTTTTGGCCTGAACCAGAAGCATCTATTTCAAAATTATCTCATTCTACACAAGCTGAGTTTTCAGCCTCGTAAAGTATACAAGGATCATCGTAGAGGAAAAGAGTATGGAAAGAGCAGAGTGAGGAAGGAAAGGGGTTAGTGATGAGAGCTGGGAAAATCGCACTTTTCATCTCCCATCAATCTGATTTCCTCCAACATCTGGTCATCTTCAAGGGGAAGGAAAACTTCATAAAAAGCCTTGAAGTATGTGCAATCAAATGTCAACATGCAGCTAATGCTTCACAAAGCGTATTTAGTAGATAAAAAGAAAAATTTTAATGCCATCATGGATAACCATGAAAAATACATTCATAGCCTTGCAAAAATATAGTTGGACAGACAGATAAAAAATTCTGAGCAAGTTACACTAACTTGTTAAGCAGATAGACCTAAATGTGAGCATTTTAGTTGATAGTCACCGTTTCAGAAATAACGAACATCTAGGCCTAACAGTTGAATCTTTTAGAGTGAGGATAGAGATTAAGTACTACCTATAAATGTAAATCTTGAAGGGATATAATGAATGATCAATAAATACCTAAAACTCTAGTTAGAAGGCAAATAGCCCTTTTTCTTTTTCGTTTTTTCTTCCCTGACCAGTGAGCTTTCTACTATACCACAATGGTGAGCTAAGAAGATCTACAGGGGGAGTTTAATGAAACAAGAATAATTTGACCTGAGAGTGGCCAGGATTCATAAGAGACAGTCAGTCATGACCTTTAAAATCATAAAGAAATGGCCCTCTATTACAGTAAGAAAATTTTGGCCAGCTGGAAGGAGGTAGTTGCTGGGAACAAGAATCTGCAATAAACATATGCCACAGGAATACATTTTACATAATAGAACTGGTTGTCCAATCACCTGTCCAGAGTAATTAAATCTAATCTTGCCCACAAACGAGGTGAAGAACCGATTGAACTTCCAAGGTCCTACCCAGTTCGGGAGATTGGAGCTGGAAAGAATGAAAACATATGACCCTCATGAAAATCCCTGTTTCTTTTCTACTTTTTACTGCCGATGGGACCCTGGAGAACTAGGACACATATTCTAACAGAAGTCATGCTGATGACATTTCTATAGAAGTTTTCTCCTTCTCAAAGAATCAGAGATGCAAGCACTGGAACAGACCTATCACTCCCTTCTTCTGTTCCCCAGAGGCCTTTGCAGAATTGCTCCCAAAGTACTTTCCTGCTCTGCCCAGGCAATTTGTAAATAAACCAAGAAGCAGAGAGCTGTTTTATAATCTAATAGCTCTTCTATTTGAGTATTATCCTCAAAACAAATCCATTGTAAAAGAAAACCATCCTCTTCTCAGTGTCTCATGAATTGCTCCCTAACTTCCTCTGCCTCAGTGGCCAGGGCTACCAAAGAAAGCGAATGATGTTCACAGTATTGTCAGCCATCTAGTTCAAGAATGTTTTATCCATTTTGATTTTTCAGCCATCCTCTCTAGGTGGCTTCTTTGGCACCATTTCTCTGAGGCATTTGGATTCCTCCAACATGACCAATGCCACATGGTAACCCTGGGCGGCAACCTGGGTGGGTTAAGGGAGGTGTGAGAGAAAAGGTATTACACTTGGTGTCCGCTGATTCTCAGTTTTCAGGCAGAGGACACTATAGACTCTGCCTTTCCCCCTCCCACAGGGACTATTGCTGTTGCTGAGAAACCTGTGTCTCTCTAAATAAATATTTTGTAATAAGTAAGAGAAAAAATCAGTCTTATTAATTTCTTTGTGCTCAGACGAACCTAGCTGATCATTACAGCCTGTGTGCTGTGTATGTGTGTGTGTGTGTGGAGTTATAGTTATATATAGTTATATATTTTGTTTCTTACTAAAGGAACGGTTGAATAGAACTATCTGGTTTAAAGGATGAGCCTGACTGATTACTGTAATTCATAGGGCCTTAATTAGCTGCACAAACCATTAGCTACAATTAGACTATTATAAAACACTTGATGCGCTATGTCAACCACGGGGCCTCATTTATTCTTGTGGCAGGGATCAGGAGGGGGGAGGGCAGGCACACTATACCGCCAAGCATGCTAATAAAGAATGATTTTTGATTTAAGATGTTGCCGATAGTGCCTCAAAATTAATCTCAATAGCTGTCTAATTTGTGTCGGTGGATGGTATATTTATTGTAAAATGACACCAAAGCTAAATGAGTTACCTGAAGCAGGAGTGTTAATGTCAGTGCCTGGAGACTCGACTCCATATGCTGGGATACTGTGAGAGCCTGGTGCCGAGTGCTCCCAGCGGACCACTTGGCCTCATCTGTCTCAGAAAGCTCAGCAACCTGACTTCCACTTTATGATCCTTAAATAATAATAATAAAAGAGAAAGAGGGTGAAATGGACAGACACTGTCTAGAACAGGAAGAGACAAAGAGAGGTGAGAAAAGGAGAGAGAGGAAAAAAAAAAAAACCCGGCAGAGAGGCATTGTTACAGCACGAGTTTTCTAGGGTGAAGTTTAGCTCTAGATAATTATGGAAATGAAGAAGATAGCAGAGCCCAAGGTGTCCTTCAGGAGGTTTTCCATTAAAGAAGAAGGAATGAAAGGCCATGCTCGTGGGTAATAGTCTCCCAGGAGGCAGAAGTGGAGCAGGAAACATCCTCTTCCACTCGAAGACTATCTGATGGTAATAATTCACATTTTACAAGGGCTTTGACGCTTCACACCTCATTCATGTTCATTAGAGCTGCCCAACAAGTGCAGAGTCCGTTGTGGTGAGGAAGCTTTGCTTCTGGGGACAGAAGGGGGAGGGCACAGCTATAGTCACATGGGCAGCTACAAACAGCAGTGGGACTGGAATTCAGATTTCTGAAGTTGATGCCCTTCACAGAATATTCCCAAGGTGGTTCCCAAACCTGGCAAATCTTCAGAATTCTTAAAAAAATACACAAATAAAAACTTTTCTCAGCCTTCCTCAGACTTTCTGGGTTAGAAACTGGAAGCAGCGGTGAAGCTGAGGAATTTTTATTTCCAGAAATTCCCCCACATAATTCTGATGATCATATTTGGAAACCACTGCCTGGACCAGTGGTTCTTTTTTTTTTTTTTTTTTAAGATTATTTATTTGACAGAGATCGCAAGTAGGCAGAGAGGCTGGCAGAGAGAGAGAGAGTGGGAGAAGCAGGCTCCCTGCTGAGCAGAGAGCCCGATGCAGGGCTTGATCCCAGGACCCTGAGATCATGACCTGAGCCGTCCTGGGATCATGACCTGAGCCGAAGGCAGAGGCTTAACCCACTGAGCCACCCATTGGCCCCTAGACCAGTGGTTCTTAAACACGGGCATGTCTCAGATTGAATCTGGTTCTGTACCCCACACCAAACATTTCCAATTCAGAAATTTGAGGGGTCTGAAAATTATATATTTCAAGTAAGTTTCCAGGTAATGCTCAAGGTCCTGGTCTGAGGGCTCAATTTCAAGACGATTCTCAACACTGCATGTTAGATCATCTAGCAATCTTAAAAATCTAATGCCTAAACTTGTTTCTATTCAGTTAAGTAAGAAAGTGGGGTATAACTCAAGTATCTGTGTTTTATAAAGCTCTCCAGTGGATTCCAGTGTATAGCCAGGCTGAGAATTGAGAACTGCCTTTGTACTAAACCATCTTGAGTTAATACAATTCAGTTAGCATCTGTTATGGGCAAGACATGTATTGATGTTTTCTACATAATGACCCACATTTATAAATTACTCCTTAACTTTAGTTATAGGGATTTTAAAAGTTTTGCTGGTTAATAAATATACTTTCTTTTGGCAGAAAATATAAATGATAGAACTCAAAATGCCAGACTCAGCTCCTGAATTGGCCTTTTTGGCAAAAATAATTAGTATTTTTTTCCCCATACTTTGGTTAATGGGACACTTGAATCAGAATATCCTCTGGAAATTTCAAATTGCAGATTAATAGGTGATGTCTCAAAATATGTGAATCAGAATTTGTCACGTGTGGCCCCCAAAGTCTGCATTTTTGAGAGCACATGGCTGGTTTAAATACCAGGGGCGCCTGGGTGGCTCAGTGGGTTAAGCCGCTGCCTTCGGCTCGGGTCATGATCCCAGGGTCCTGGGATCAAGCCCCGGGTCGGGCTCTCTGCTCAGCAGGGATCCTGCTTCTTCCTCTCTCTCTGCCTGCCTCTCTGCCTGCTTGTGATCTCTCTCTGTCAAATAAATAAATAAAATCTTTAAAATAAATAAATAAATAAATACCAAATGCTGCAATTTGAACTCAAATTCTGAAATCATCTCTTTTTGTATCGTAGAGGTCCTTTTTAAAAAAAAACAAATCAAGTTTATCTTTATACCTTTATTATCATAAAGAAGAATTTTGGAACACTGAAAAAATAAAATAATATTTAAAAAATAAATAAAAATAAAAAATATATACCTTTATTATCTAACGTATCCCCAGATATGTTTTTCCCCCCCCAGATATGTTCTTTTTCTGTTGATCATGAACCTTAAGTATTTCAGACTCGAGTTGTTTATTGCCATATGTTAGAGTATTCATTGGCTCTGAGATCTGGCTAACTGCTATAACAAAGGAACACCCAAATGTATAATAGTCCAAACACAATAAGGATTATTTCATGCTGTCTTTACAGTTCAAGCAGGTATTGCTAGTCAGTGTGGCGTTTTCCTCCGTTGATGATTGAATAACCGAGGCTCATTATTGCTTGTAGTACCATCCCATAGGGCTTCAGTATTATTTTCCTCTAGTCGGAGGGGGAGTAAGAAAGGGAGTATGAAGGGATCATACCCACTTACAACCCTTGGCCTGGAATTTGCACCAATACTTCTGTTCATATTCCATAAACTAGAACTCAATCACATACCGTATTCAACTCTAGCAGGGGCCAGGAAAGGTTATATCACACTGGGTCCAAGAAGATAAGAAAATAGATTTTTGATGAGCAGCTTTCACTTATGGCCACAGTCAGCCCCTTTGAAGACATCATAAGCAGTTGGAGAGAATAAGGCAAATACACCAAAAGAGACTGAGTCAAAAGGAGAAGATAAAAAGAATTAATGCAGACAGACTGCTGTGACTTTAGAAAGTTATGCCTAGGGGTGCCTAGGTGGCTCAGTCAGATAAGTATCTGACTATTGATTTCGGCTCAGGTCATGATCTCAGGGTAGTGAGATGGAGCCTTGCAGCCCGCTCAAGATTCCTTCTCTCTGCCCACCCACCTGCCCTGCTCGTGCTCACTCCCTCTCCCTCTCTTTCAAATAAATAAATAAATAAAATAATAATAATAATAATAAAATTTATGCCTAAAGTTAGATTTACCTTTGAACTTCACAGTCACTTGAACCATATTCCTTTCTTTTCAGTGTAAGCTAGGTTACTTTAATGTTTTAAAAGATGTTATTTATTTATTTGAGAGAAGAAAGAAAGTGTGTATGAGTACAAGCTGGGGGAGGGGCAGAGAGGGAGAAGCACACTCCTTGCTGATCAGGGAGCCCATGAGGGGCTTGATCCTAGGACCCTGACATCATGACCTGATCTGAAGGCAGACACTCAAACACGTAGGCATCCCAACAAGGTTACTTTTCCATCACTAAAATGATAACTGATAAAGTAGGAGAAGGGTGTATTTAGTTTTCTGGGAAGACGACATAGAATAAATGTCAATGATATAAAATAATAGTCATTCTTTAAAATTTTGTTTTCTGTCAGTCTGGTCATAATGATGGTGTATGCTCATTATGGCCAAGACTGTTAACTAAATAGTCAAATCTCTTAGAAATCTGTGTGATATAAAGTCAAAAGTTCCTCTGCCTTTGGTGAGGCCGGAGAAGATATGCCCCAAAGCCAAGAAGCAGATATCATGAATCTCTTAGGATCTCACAGGCAATTCTGGTCATAGCACTCAAAATAAATGCAGTAGAACTAGAGAGTTTCAAGAAGTGGACATGGAGACCATTAAGGAGAGTTTGAGGGAATCATTGCTTGATAAAAACTGAGATATGTAAGGAATGCTTAGATAGGAAAGAGAGAGACATGGAGAAGGACAGGATGTTTGGAAACCATAAAGTGATTAAGGAGATGCTTAGCAGTTCACTTACAATTCAGAAATACTTAATGGATAATACCATGTGCTGGGCACCAGGCCAGGTGTTGGAAGGTACAATGGTGACTCTTCCATAGGTCCTAGCTTCAGAAGCCTCCCTTTTCCTAGGGAAGATGTTATGTACCAGAGCACAGAGTACCAGAAGATGTACCAGAGCACAGAGTTTGATGTTTTTTTCAGACATTTGGAGGTGACTTTTTAAAATCTAGCTCTACCATTTGGTTAGCAAACTTAAGAAGTTATATAACTGCCATGAAAAGAGACTTTTTTTTTTCATCTGTAAAAGTGGGGATAAAAGTAAATATGTCATATGACACATGCCTGAGTGTTACGAATGCTGATCCTTACAAGAGGATTAAATTCTATTATAAGTAGGGCAGTAACCCTTGAAGCTTGAGGTTTAAAGTTGATATAATCTTATTAAACAAAGAGATAAACTGATGAGATGTGGTATTCAAAATGACAGATGAGAGGGCAGGGAATAGATCAACATTGCATTTCACATTATACAAATTGATGGATTCTTAAGAAAAACAATGTGTCTTGTCCTATCAGAATACTTTAATGATATTGCTTCATAAAAGACATTTTTGGGAACAATTGTCAATTAGAGTCACAAAAAGAAATTTAGATTTTAATATTGTGTTGTTAAACACATTTTTAAATTTATTAAACTATATCCCGATTCCCTCTTCTCTCAAGTTAAAAAAAAAGGGGGGGGGCTGTGATAGAGGTAAACGTGGACTGGCCCCTCTGATGTCTATATGCATATATATTTTTTAAGACTTTATTTATTTGTCAGAGACAGTGAGCACAAATGGGGGAAACAGCAGACAAAGGGAGAAGCAGGCTACCTGCCAAGCAGGAAGGCCAATGTGACTCTATCCCAGGACCCTGGGATCATGACCTGAGCTACAGGCAGATGCTTAACCGACTGAGCCACCCAGTTGTCTCCCCTCTGCTGTCTATTAATATCCAATGAAGACTGGATCTATTTCTTTTAATCCCGTCCACTTAATATTTTTGGGCATAATCTGCCTTATTCCAACATTCTCTCTGAATATTTTGTTATATATCACATAATAAGCAGACTATATTTATATAAAATAGAATATGTATGGAATATATATTATATTTTAACCTTTGTTTAATCTACATACCCAACAGTGGCAAAAATCATCACTGGAGATCCAATTCTGGGTTGGCACATTAGCCTACTTTTGGAGGATCTCTATGCTGGGAAATAGTGGAACAGCTCTTCATGCATCTGCTAGAGATAGTGTTCATGAAAATATTCCAAAGCAGTGAATTAAGGGAATAAAGTTAAAAGAAATATGATACGTTTAATCACCTTAATCATTTTTAATGGATGAGTATGAGTTTGAGACACAGAAATGCTGCTAGAACAGGACTGGAAAGTAACTTTGAGGAGATAATTCAAAGATATCAAAACTGGGAAAGGCTTTAGAAGTCGTCTGTTCTGCTATCCTGTTTCAGAACTGGGTAAACTAAGCCCTAGAGAGAATACCAAGGGGCTCTAAGGCTGTTTCATCAGTGGCAAAACAACACAGAAAGTTAGCACTGAAGTCTTGATAGTCTGCAGTGGGAGAGTGACTTAGATATACCTCAGTTTATCTCATCTAGTAGAAAACAGATAGTAGATGTCCTATCTGTTATACTGACCAATTTTCATTTATGTCACCAAAGCTTAGTGGTGCTTACATGAATCTAAACAAATATGTGTAAATCATAATTTATAAAAAACAAAGGGTAATTTTTGTTTGTTTTACAAATTGACACATGAAATAATTTTTTTAAAAGTAACAAACTCCAAGGTGCCTGGGTGGCTCATTCAGTTAAGCGGCTGCCTTTGGCTCAGGTCCTGATTCCAGGGTCTTGGGATCAAGCCCCTGGCAGGCTCTCTGCTCAGTGGTGAGGCGGCTTCTCCTTCTCGCTCTGCCTGCAGTGCTTTCTCTCTGTGTCAAATAAATAAATATAATCTTTTTAAAAAATAGCAAACTCATCTCATATATGCAGAAAATTTAGTCACATAAGAATTTTTAGCAATGTAGTAATTCTGTAAAATTTAGATAGTCTCTGGAATGTAGGAAGCAATTTATATTCCATGAAGCAAACAAGAAGAAACTCCTGATACAAAATTGTCACTCTCTTGCTAATCTTTCAAGTATGAAAGTCACCATACTTAAAGAAATCCCAATTCTATAGTATTTCCTTTCTCCTCTAACGTCCCCAAATGAAAAAAAAAAAAAAAACACTAAACAAGATAGTGGAACGTGTCAAATCAGCCTTAATTTTTGGCCTCTGCTCAGACACGATGGCACCACTCTATAATTACAACTAAGAACATAATCCCAACTTCAAGAGATAACATTTAGAAATAATACTCCACTGGAAGAGGCCGTCTCAGCTGTAAATCCAGGTTTATCGAAGGCCACCCCACAACCATCACACAGCGTGGGAGCCTCTGTCGATGAACTGCAGAGATATTGCCAAAGATGGGGAATTATCAGGATCCTTCTGTGTGCCAGGCGATCTGCCACTTTTAAGTTCTAATACCTGCAACTGCTGAGCAGAGAAAGGGCAGGTAAGAAGGCCACGGGAGGAAAATAATACCGGTTGTCTTTGTTTGAGGGACTGAGCTCAATGCTCCTGTGTTCCTTTAATGCAATATTTTTGTTCCTTCTTGTTCCGAAAGAAAAAAGATCCCTTGGATCCAAATTTATCACAATCGAAATAAAAAATGTAAAAGATCAGCATAAAACATTTAACACTAACAGTTAATAATGTATATGATAACATATTGCACTAATATATTGACAAATGTGGCAATAAAGTATTAATGTGATTATGTATCATCAAATATACCAGCCATTCATCCTCTCTTCTTGTTCCAGTTTAAAAACAAAGCAAATCCTAAGACTGTAAAGTGGAGATAGAATCTCCAAGTGTGATTTCAATTAAGCACATCTCTGAGAAACTCTACCCACGAGCTCCTAAAGAGGCAGGCTGTCAGTTTGATTATGACAAAGTACTTTTAAGAGTGGTGACAAAAGCCACAAGAAAATGACTTCTATATTTCAACCCAAATCTGAAATCAGATCTGGCCAGCCTTGGGCAAAGCTGAGATGTCAGTGAAGTCTGTTTTCACAGCCTCCCCTCCCTATTTAGGAGCCTTTTCCTCCATCCCCAGGGCTGCAGTGTGCGATGCTCACTTTTATGTATCAGCTTGGCTGGGCTGTGGACCCCTTCCACAATCAAACACCAACCTGAGGTTGCTGGGAAAGTATTTTGAAGATATGATTAAAGTTCATAATCAATGGACTTTAATTAAGGAAAATTAGGAACGCCTGGGTGGCTCAGTTGGTTGGACGACTGCCTTCGGCTCAGGTCATGATCCTGGAGTCCTGGGATCGAGTCCCTCATCGGACTCCCACCTCCATGGGGAGTCTGCTTCTCTCTCTGACCTTCTCCTCGTTCATGCTCTCTCTCACTGTCTCTCTCTCAAGTAAATAAATAAAATCTAAAAAAAAAAAAAAAAGTAAGGGAAATTATTCTAAATAATCTGATTCCATTAGTTGTTAGGGCTTAAGTACACAACTGAGGTTCTCTGAAATAGAAGAGGGAGTTTTGCCAGTGATCTGCAGCTTTAGCTCATGCTTGAGGGTTTCAGTATGCCCTTCTTGACATCCTGCTCTACCGATGTGATACTTGCCTGGCCAATTCCTTATAAAAGCTTTGAATGTATATCTCCTACTGCCTCTGTTTCTCTGGTTGAACCTTCTGGATACACAACATTTCAGAGACTCATAGTTACACTTAACTGCCACCCCCCCCCCCGAAAAAACCAAAAAACCAACAAACAAAAAACCCTTTTAATTATCAGGAAATAATTTATTCCCAATTACCTTGATATTGGGGCTTTTATGAAATCAAAACTTTTGTTATGTGCAAAATATAATTGTATCCATGAACAAGTAATGGAAAGAAATTGTAAGCATTATATCATTCTACCGCCAGTTTAGGTCCATGGGCAGCCCTCTAATATTTTTATAGGTTAGGCTAGACCTGAAATCATATTTTTAAAGGGATTTCCAGTATTTTATTAACTATCTTTTCTTTCTGGGATATTTTTCTTACAGAGGTACATAATTAAGTGTTCTGAAATATACGATACCATTTGGAATTATTTTACTTGTCTATTCCTTTAGATTTTAGCCAGGATGGCAATGTCCTGGTATTCAGGCCCTTGACCTATGAAAAAAGCTATGTCAAGTCATATAAACTATACAGATAATAGAATGATGTTATGTAGTCTGATTTTAAGATATGAATTAGAATTATCTATGGTAGACTGTTTCAAATTCTTCAGTCCATCTGTTACAGAATTAAATATCCACCTTCTTTGCCATATGACTTCGGAGTACCTTCCATCAGAGAGGCAAAGTGTATTTTCCCACCTGTTTGTGGTGATTAGATAATGTGACTTGCTTTGATGTGTGGAATGTTAACAGATTTGGTAAGAGCAGTGACACAAAATGGTTTTTTGTTTTGTTTTGTTTTGTTTTAAGATTTTATTTATTTATTTGGCAGACAGAGATCAGAAGTAGGCAGAGAGGCAGGTAGAGAGAGAGGAGGAAGCTCCCTGCTGAGCAGAGAGCCCAATGTGGGGCTCCATCCCAGGACCCTGGGATCATGACCTGAGCGGAAGGCAGAGGCTTTAACCCACTGAGCCACCCAGGCACCCCACAAAATGGGTTTTAATGGTTTACTTTTGTCTCTCATGATTCTGAGATGCACTCTGAGAGCATGTCTTAGGTCATATTGGAACAAGGAGAAGAATAGGATATGTGTAGAAGTTTCTGCTTCTTGGAGCCAAATCTAAATGAGTCTAGTTGAATCTAACCAAGTCCAGTTGAGATTAGTTATTCAATAGAAAAAAAAAATATATATATATAGTAAGCCACTAAGATTTTAATGTTGTTTGTTATACAACATTTTTCAGCAGCAATCTTGACTAAAGGACTATGACTACAGTATGAACTTTTGTTCATAATGTAAATTTTTTAAGTTTAATTTTGTGTCATGTTTTTGTTTTTGGAGAGTTTTAGTCAGAATTTGGCCCCAAAGACCATTTTAAAAGAAACTTTTGGAAATATAGGAGATAATAATATAAATAAATATAGTTGAAAAATTAAATGATAAGTGACAAAACAAATTAGATCAACTCATCCATTGGAAACTAATCCTAAATGCACTGAAATTTTAGGTTAAGCAGATTGACCTCGATTTCCTAGTGGACAGGCAGTATCTAGGTGACAATTTAACATCTCATTAGTTTGACCAAAATTCACCCAACTGTGCAAAACTCTGTGTATAACCTTGTGTCATACACCTTTCTTTAGCCATTCTCCTACCCAGATTCTTGCCCAAATGGCACTTACTTATGTTCTTTATAGGAAGGCAAATTGGCTTGTTGATTTTTTAGGGTAATCTGACAGGGGTTGCCAAAATGTAAGTCCATATGAAATTTGGCTTAGCCAAGCCACTAAAAATTATTCTATAGGTATCCTCAAGGAAAGTACCCAAATCACAGTGTCCATCAAGATGAAGCTAAATTAATTACATGTTGGAATATCTTGTGATCCACAAAAGGAACGAGATCTGTATGCAGTGTTATGGGAAGGTTACCTAGATACAATGTCATGGAAAAGACATGTGTAAAAAGTGTGTGAACAGTATGACTTCTAGGGTGTATGTGTATATTTAAGATATATGTATAGAGTTATGTGTGTCAGCTTTTCATTCACATTCTTATTTTGACTGTTTCTGGGGAGAATCGTGCCTTTTTTCACTGTGTGCTGTTCTGTATTCATATCGCATCTGGACTTTTATTTCCACTTTCCTCTTTCCTCCCTCTCTCTTCCTTCAGTTACTTCTTTTCTTTGTATGGACGTCGTTTAGCAAAAAGGAATTAATGATACTTCTGCTGTTGTTGCATATCTGCTTGTACTTTGTGTATTATAGAGCGTGAATACATAAAATAAGTAAAAAGGCCTCTCATTTTGAAGACTTAATTCAAGCCACTTTCTCTGTGCCTGACTTTCCAAAGCAAAAGCTCCCCCTTTCATGTTCTCTCTACCATTACTACCTGCCACTCACTGAGTTATTATGCCTATTATTTTGTGGATGTCATATTGGAGTTAACAGAACATTATTCATATAATTTAGAAAACACTGGGAATTGATTCTGAATTAGCTGACAACCAACTCTTTAACCTGGAAGAGTTTTACTATTTTTCTGAGATTTAATATTTTCACCTAAAAAAGAAAAAAAAAATTAGAACAATGGCAAGCAATTTTTTTTTGTTTTTGTTTTTGTTTTTTTAACGATTTTATTTATTTTTTTGTCCGAGAGAGCACCAGTAGGCAGAGTGACAGGTAGCGGTAGAGAGAGAAGCAGGCTCCCTGTTGAGCAAGCAGCCCAACACAGGACTCCATCCCAGGACCTGGGATCATGACCTGAGCTGAAGGCCGCTGCCCAACCGACGGAGCCACCCAGGCATCCCGCAAGCAAAGTTTTAACAACATAATACAAAACTAAGGAAAGTAGGATGTACTGAGTGTCTATTATATGCCAGGTACTTCCACATATATGAACTAATGTAATGCCTTTAATAAACTTTAATCTGCTGTTTGTAGATAAGCACACTGAAGCTTAGCAACTATCAAATGTCAATCAGCAAACTGAAGCTTAGTAACTGTTGAAAGTCAATCGTCCAGCAAGGACCTGGGATAGGGTTCAACCCTACATCTGCTTGAATCTTATGTGTGTGTTTGGGTTTTTCCCCCACTATTCCCAAAACCTTTTTCATTATAATATAATAGACTATGCCCCCTACTTAATGTGTTTTACAGCATGAATAAGTGGTTTAAGTAGAATTTGGAGATAAGAGTAGGGACCCTGAAGTCATTAGACATGAGGTATAGTTACCTCCTTTGGTCACTTACCTTTAATATCTATTGTGAGTGATGGGTAGTTTCCAGACAATGTACTCAATAACTTACCCACTTTGAAGTATATTGTGTGCTTCAAGTATAACATCTTGCTAATTCACCATCATTTAAAAAAAAAAAAAAGTGGATCATGGACTGATCTTTAGGCTAAGTATTTCTTTCTACTCCCATGTTAAAATATTCTTCTCTACAGTTTAATGATTAAATGTCCTCCAAGCATGAGGCAGTGCTTCTCCAGCTACCCTATCAGTTTAGCCATTAACTCTCACTTACACTAAAAGAGATAGTTTAAAGCTCTATCATCTAAAAGTTGTATGCTTATTTCAGTCATGTTGATGGTACTTTGAAAATTTCAAGGGCTTGGTGAGAAGTAGCCTTATACTTCCACAGCAACTGTTTTTTCTGAAAGGTCTAAAACTTCAACAAATTTAAAATGTTTATTGAATCCGGAAAACAATAAAGTCTAATCCCAAAAGGAGAGTGTGGGTTATAGAAAGACCAGTTAATAACTAACATTGTTTTCTTCTAGCCTTTTCAAAATATTGATGCATATAGTGGAGAAGATAGTCAGGATTGGAACAAAGAAAATGGGCTCAGTGTCAGAAATCACAAATGTTGTCAGGGCTCCATCATTACTTTTCTATGTGGTATTAGGAAAACATCCTCCTTCCTCACTCGCAGTCTGGGGATAATGGCAGCTTTGTATTCTCGTAGAAAATATTGCTTAGAGAACAAAGAATAATAATTCTTAAGATCTGATCCAAAGTGCTATAATAAACATCGTTCCTAGGGGAACTTCACTTGTGTTTTGTTTTTTAACATCTGCTGCAGGTGAACTGTGACCCAGAGATTGAAAGATTTGGCTAAAACCTCACCAGAGTTAGTGATGTAGGCAAATGTAAACTCCAGACATGTTGCCTCAATAACACTTGGTGCTTGCTACATAGTCCATTCTTTGTCTTACCAAACAGATTTCATTTCGTTCTTCCAAATGTACTGTCAGTAGATTTATGTCCCTCCTGAGTTCTTCAATCAAAAGTGAGTGGGGAAGGGTTTTAATCCAAGGATTCCATAGAATTAGTTGGTGTATATTTTTCTATCTCTTTGCTCTTTGTCAGAATATCAATATCATGAAGCATAATGCGACTCATACACTGTGAGGCAAGTCACCCCACTGTTAGTCATCTGCAGTTCGAGTAATTGCTTTGTTCCTTGTGACATGGATGCTTCCCTGAAAAGATATGGAACCAGTAATTTGTAGCATTGAAGAAAGATCTTTTGCCAGTTCTCTACTTCACTCTTGAAATGACCTGAAGATTGTTGCTTTAGTCCAAGGAACCAACAAGAGATCTCTACCAACATATGGTCGACTTGAATAATTTCTGGTCTCTTTCCTCTATGTTGCAGAGATGAATAGGGCTTGTCAGGAGTTAAAAGAGAAAAATGCCAGGCAAGAACAACTTATTTAGCTTGGTAAATGGAGGGGATAGGAGTAACTTATATATACATTTTAAATATGTAAATACTTATTATCACAGTGAAGGAGGCACATTTTTTACCATATTCACTGACTCTGTTGCAATTTTAATTCAAATTTTTATTTAACAGGACTAAAATTCTCAAGATATTTTATTAGTAATAGAAAAACTATAATATATTACAGTAATGTTGGGATTTGATAACAAAGATGCAGATGTCTCATGTAAGAGAACTGCTCCCTGTGCACCCAGTACCCACTTTGTGTTTTCACTGCAAAAGGTATCCAGAAATTCTTTAGTTAGTGTCATTTTTTTATCATATGAGAAAATAGAGATCAGGAGAGGTTAACTGATGTACCCAAGATCCTAGTAGGCCATGTGATCAGCATACACTTGCCTTATCCCTCCAGGAATCTTAACTTTGGTGTTAGATATAAATTTGAATCTTCCCACTTATGGGATCTTGAGCAAGCTATACAACATCTTGTCACTTCAATTTTCTACATCTTTAAAATTAGCATAATAATACCTACCTCATAGACAATGGATTTTTAAGTAAGGGATGATGTGTAATAAGTGCTTATTATATAGGATGGGACACCTAAAAAGGGCTTGTTGCCTGGTTACACTTAAGATTTATCTGTGTCTCTGATTGTCCCAGGCCAACTGAGATGCTTCATCTAGCTTCTTACTGCACTGATCACATACAACCATTTTATTTATTTATTTATTTTTATGATTATTTTTTCTTTCTGCCTTCTCTTTATTTAAAATCAACTCCCCAATATTAGACAATGCCAACAAGTACTTCTCAAAAACAGTTTTTTTTTTTAAAGTACTGTTACTGTGAAATGTCACAAATATTCTACAAAACACTGATTACATAGTCTAATTGGAAAGGACACATACGTAAATCCTCTTTTTTCTTATTTTAAGAACTTTTATTGATTTACTTCTTTATTATTATTTTTTAAATTTTAGTTAACATATAATGCAATATTAGTTTCTGGAGTAGAATTCAGCCATTCATCATTTACATACAATACCCAGTGTTCATCACAACACATACACATCACCCATCCAGCACATCCCAAACCACCTTCCTCCATCAGCCCTCAGTTTGTTTTCTATCATTGCAACATGGGGGCTTAAGTGGGTACGAGAAGAATAAATGAAACAAGATAGGATTGGGAGGGAGACAAACCATAAGTGACTCTTAATCTCACAAAACAAACTGAGGGTTGCTGGGGGAAGGGGGTTTGGAAGAAGGGGGTGGGATTATGGACATTGGGGAGGGTATGTGCTTTGGTGAGTGCTGTGAAGTGTGTAAACCTGGTGATTCACAGACCTGTACCCCTGGGGATAAAAATATATGTTTATATGTTTATAAAAAATAAAAAACTATAAAATTAAAAAAAAAAAAAGAATCTCTTATGTGTGGTACCTCGGTGCCTCAGTGAGTTAAGCATCTGCCTTCCACTCAGGTCATGCTGCCAAGGTCCCAGGTCCGAATCGAGCCCCATGTTAGACTCCCTGCCTGGGGGGGAGACTACTTCTCCCTCTCCCTCTGCTGCTCCCCTGTTTGTGCTGTCCCCCCTACTCTCTGTCAAATAAATAAATAGAATATTAAAAAATTTTAAAAAAAGAGTCTTTTATGGTTTGTTTCCTTCTCTTCTTTTTTTTCCCCCTTCTCATGTATTTGTCTTTTTTCTTAAATTTCACATATGAGTGAAACCATATGGTTTTGTCTTCCTCTGACTTATTTCACTTAACATAATACACTGTAACTCAATTCATGTCATTATAAATGTCAGGATTACATTATTTTTGGGGTACCTGGGTGTCTTAGCTGATTAAGTGTCTGCCTTTAGCTCAGGTCATGATCTCAGGGTCCTGGGTTCAAGCCCTGTGTCGGTCTCCATGCTCACAGGGAGTCGGCTTCTCCCCGCTCATACTATCTCTCGCTATCAAATTCTCTCTCAAATAAATAAAATCTTTAAAAAAAAGGATTACATTCTTTTTGATGACTAATAACCCATTGTATATGTATGTGTATTCCATTATATCTTTATACATTTATTATAATTTATATGTATTTATATAAACCATATGTTCTTTTTTCATTCAGTCAATGGATATTTCTGTTCTTTCCATTGGTTGGCTATTGTTGATAATGCTGCAGTAACCATTGGGGTGCATGTATTCCTTCAAATCTGTATTTATGTATCCTTTGGGTAAATACCTAGTAGTGCAATTGATGGATCACAGAGTAGTTGTATTTTTAACTTTTTGAGGAACCTCCATACTGTTCTCCAGAGTGGCTCTACCAGTTTGCATTCTCACCAACAGTGTAAGAGGGTTCCCCTTTCTCCATATCCTTGCCAGCGTTTGTTTCTTGTATTGTTAATTTTAGCCATTCTGACAGATATGAGGTGGTATCTCATCGTGGTTTTGATTTGTATTTCCCTGATGATGAGTAACATTGAGCTTCTTTATGTGTCTTTTAACTATCTCAATGTCATTTGTCCATTTCTTAAATGGATTATTTGGCTTTTGGGTGTTGAGTTTGATAAGTTTTTTGTAGATTTTGGATACGGATTCTTTATCATATATGTCATTTGCAAATATCTTCTCCCATTCTACAGGCTGCCTTTTTTTTTTTTTAAAGATTTTATGTATTTATTTGACAGACAGAGATCACAAGTAGGCAGAGAGGCAGACAGAGAGAGAGGAGGAAGCAGGCTCCCTGGTGAGCAGAGAGCCTAATGCGGGGCTGGATCCCAGGACCCTGGGATCATGACCTGAGCCGAAAGCAGAGGCTTTAACCCAGTGAGCCACCCAGGCGCCCCTACAGGCTGCCTTTTAGTTCTGTTGATTGTTTCACTTCCTTGCAGAAGCTTTTTTTTTCTTGATGAAGTCCCAATAGTTCATTTTTGCTTTTGTTTCCCTTGCCTCCCATGATTTGTCTAGTAAGAAGTTGCTATGGCCATGGTCAAAGGGGTTTCTGCTTGTGTTTTTTCCTAGGATTTTGATGGTTTCCTGTTTCACATTTAGTTCTCTCATCCATTTTGAATTTATTTTTGTGTATGGTGTAAGAAAATGGTCCAGTTTCATTCTTTTGTATATCACTGTTCAGTTTTCCCAGAAACATTTGTTGAAAAGACTGATTTTTTCCATTGGATATTCTTTTCTGCTTTGTCAGAGATTAGTTTACCATATACTTGTGGGTCCATTTCTGGGTTCTCTATTCTCTTCCATTGATCTGTGTGTCTATTTTTGTGCCAGAACCATACTGTCTTGATTACTACAACTTTGTAATATAACTTGAAATCCAGAATTGTAATGCCTCCAGTTGCTTTTTATTTGTTTGTTTGTTTTTGGAATTGCTTTGGCTATTTGGGGTCTTTTGTGGTTCCATACAGATTTTAGAATTGTTTGTTCTAGTTCTGTGAAAAATGCTGGTGGTATTTTGATAGGGATTGCATTAAATGCGTAGATTGCTTTGGGTAGTGTTTCATCTTCTAATCCATGAACATGGACTGTTTTTCCATTTCTTTGTGTCCCCATCAATTTCTTTCATAAGTGTTCCATAGTTTTCAGAGTACAGAATTTTTACCATGTTAGTTAGGTTTTTTCCTAGGTATCTTGTTTTTGGTGGAACTGCAAATGAGATTGATTTCTTGATTTCTTTTTGTGTAGAGAAATGCAACAGATTTCTGCACATTGATTCTATATCCTGCAACTTTGCTAAATTCATATATTAGTTCAAACAATTTTTTGGTGGAGTCTCTCAGGTTTTCTGCGTAGAGTATCATGTTGTCTGCAAAGAGGTAAAGTTTGACTTCTTCCTTGCTGATGTGGATGCCCTGTTTTCTCTACTGGAGAGTGGAAAGTGTGTGCCACCTTTCTTTAGCAAGTCCTCACAGACTTGCAAACAATGACCCCTCCTGTGTCCCTGGTTTCCATCAGATCCCCAGTCTTATCCTGCATATGTCCAAGCTGTCCACCAGTGAAATCATGCAGCACTCCAGTGTTTTTATCTCAAGCATGGCTGTGTTTCAAAATCCCACACTTAAGAGACCCCCCACCCCCTAGAGTGGACCCACACTAATCCTCTGGGGGAGGTTCTCCCTGTACCGTGGCAGGTGTGACTTCTCTCAGAAGGCAATCGCCTGACCATGCACTAATTCAGAGTTTATGGTAAATTGCAACATAACAGCCAGCACCAGGGTTTGCTGCCCTCAGCCACCATCTTTGCTCCTATACTGGTGAGCAAGACAGCTGAATGGTCCCCATGGGTCCTCAGCCCATGGAGAGGCTGTATCACCTCTCCCAAATGCACTCCAAGCAGGGGAACCCCTTCACCCCATGTGATCCTGGGGATCCTCAGGCTGCCCAGTGCTGGGGTTCCACCCTGCTCTTCCACCAGGGCACCTCTCAGTTCCCCACGTGTGAACCTGGTGATGTCCCAGGCCTCTGAAACTTTAGACTCTGTGTTCCAGTGTTTGTAGAAAATTGACATTATTGTAACCCTCTCTCCTTTTTCCCCATCAATGATTTGGGGTATATACTTTTCTTGTATAGTCCCCTGCATGTGTTTTCACTCTTTTTTTTTTTTTTTTCTCTCTCCCTACTCTTTCACTACTCCCTCCATGATCAGGGTTCACTCCCCTGGGCAGTGCCTACGGCTCTTTTCTCCCACAAATCAACTGTCTGTACTTCCTACCTTGCAAAAGTCATTTTTCCAGTTTTAGACATGCAGCTTTGTTCTCTAAGAATAAAGATTCCAGTACATTTCTTGGGTGTTCAGAATGATGTGATATTTATCTAGCTGTGTTCAAGGAAAGAGGCACTTGAGGGTCACCCAGTTCCTCCACCATATTACCTCTCCTAACCATTTTATTTGCCATTCTTTCATATTACCATTGTCTATGTCCTCAGTATACTACAGGTAGGTGGTCACTTACAGGCAGGGATCATCTTTTATGTTCTTAGCATGCTGAATAAATAGTAGCATTCTGGAGTTGAATGTATGAATGTAGCAATGATGCAATTAATGACTTTCAATTTCAGATACAAATAAATATTTTTGTACATTGGTCAATGGGAAGTGGTATATTTGCCTCTGAGTCCATATTCTTAATATAATTTTATATTGCATTCTTTTTACCTCGCAAGACTGATGCATGGTCGGTAGACCCTTAATTAATGTAGAGTGACTGAATGAAAAAATCAATTAATGCATGGCATTCATAGGCTTCTGTCCCTTGACAGTAACACCAGACAATAAATATTCTTTTTTTTAATATTTAAATTTTTTTTTAAAGATTTTATTTATTTACTTGAGAGACAGCATGAACAAGGAGAAGGTCAGAGAGAGAAGCAGACTCCCCATGGAGCTGGGAGTCCAATGCGGGACTCGATCCCGAGACTCCAGGATCATGACCTGAGCCGAAGGCAGTCGTCCAACCAACTGAGCCACCCAGGCGTCCCTAAAATTTTTTTTTCATTATGATAAATGTGCTCTTTAATGCCCATCCCTATTTCCGCTATCCTCCATCTGCCTGTTCTCTGGTAACTATCAGTTTGTTCTTTATAGATAAGGATCTGTTTCTTGTTTTGTCCCTGTCTCTCTGTCTCTGTCTCTTTTTTCCCCTTTACTCACTTGTTTTGTTTTTTAAATTCCACATAAGCGTGAGATCATATATTTGTTTTTCTGTGACTATTTCACTTAGCATTATACTCTCTAGTTCTATCCATGTCATTATAAATGGCAAAATTATATATATATATATATGTATATATATATATCATACACACACACACACATACATACTACATGTTCTTTATATGTTCTTTATACATTCATATATCAATAGATACTTGGACTGCCTCCATACTTTGGCAATTGTAAATAATGTGGCAGTAAACATAAAGGTGCATGTATCCCTTTGAATTAATGTTTTTGTATTTATTAGGTAAATACATAGTAGCATGATTATTGGGTCATAGGGTAGTTCTGTTTTTAAGTTCGTGAGGATCCCCGTACTGTTTTCCATGTGGCTGTACCAGTTAGCATTCCCATCAACAGTGCAAAAGGAATCCTTTTTCTCACATCCTCACCAGGACTTGTTTCTTGTGTTTTTTATTTTAGCCATTCTGACAAGTGTGAGGTAATAATTTCATTATAGTTTTGATTTGCATTTCTCTCAGGATGAGTGATATTGGACATCTTATCATGTGTCTGTTGGTCATCTGGATGTCTTCTTTGGAGAAATGTCTGTTCATGTCTTCTGCCCATTTTTTTAAATTGGATTGTTTATTTTTTGGGTATTGAATTGTGTCAGATTATTATATTTTGGATACTAACCCTTGATCAGCTATGTCATTTGCTAATATCTTTTCCCATTCAGTAGGTTGCCTTTTAGTTTTGTTGATTGTTTCATTCACTATGAAGAAACATTATTTTGATGTAGTCCCAATAGTTTATTTTTGCTTTTATTTCTCTGGCCTCAGGAGACATATCTAGAGAAATGTTGCTACGTCCAGTGTTAGAGAAGATTACTGCCTGTGTTCTTTTCATGGATTTTGTGGGTTTAGGTCTCACATGGGTCTTTAATGCATTTTGAGTTTACTTATTTATTTTTTTGTATAGTGAAAAAATTTTTTATTATTTATTACACAGAATATTTTAATTATTATTTTTAGTTTTATTATTTAGCATGTGGCTGAACTATTTTGCCATTATCCTTGGTTGAAAAGACTTTTTCCATTTTATATTAATTCCTCCTTTGTCAAATATTAATTGGCCATGTAATTATGGACTTATTTGGGGGTTTTCTGTTCTACTCCATTGATTTGTCTGTCTGTTTTAATTACTACTACTTGGTAATATAACTTGAAATCTAGAGTTGTGATACCTTCAGTTTTGTTTTTCTTTGTCAAAATTACTTTGGCTATTCGAGGTCTTTTGTAGTTTCATACAAATTTTAGGATTGTCCATTCTAGTTCTGTGAAAAATTTAGTTGGTGTTTTGATAGAGATTACCTCAAATCTGTGGATTGCTTTTGATAGTATAGACATTTTCTATTTGTTCTCCCAATGCAGAAGCATGGAGTGTCTCCGTTTCTTTGCATTGTTTTCAATTTCTTTGATCAGTGTTTTATAGTTTCTAGAGTACATGTCTTTTACCTCTTTGGTTAAATTTATTCCTAGATATTTTATTGATTTGGTGCAGTTGTAAATGGGATTGTTTTCTTAATTTCTTTTTCTGCTCCTTCACTATTAGTGTATTAGAATGCAACAGATTTCTGTACATTGATTATATATCCTGCAACTTTACCGAATTCATTCAAGAGTTCTAGTAGTTTTTTGGTAATCTTTAGGGTTTTCTATGTACAGTATTATGTCATCTGCTAATAGTGAGAATTCTGTTTCTTCCTTACCAATCTGGATGTCCTGATTTTTGTTGTTGTTGTTGTTGCTGTATGATTGCTGTGGCTAGGACTTCCATTACTATGTTAAATAAAAAGTAGTGTGAGTGGACATCTGATTGTCTTGTTCTTGACCTTAGGGGAAAATGCTTTCAGATTTTCACTTTTGAGAATGACTGCAGGTTTTTCATATAAGGCCTCTATTATGTTGAGGTTTGTTCCCTCTAGACCTGCTTTGTTGAGGGTTTTTATCATGAATACATCAAATGCTTTTTCTGCATCTTTTGAAATGATTATATGGTTTTTATCATTTCTCTTATTGATGTGATGCATCACATTGATTAGTTTTGTAAATATTGAAATAACTTTGCATCCTGGAAATGAATCCCACTTGATTGTGGTGAATGACTTTTTTAAGGTATTGTTGGATTCAGTTTGCTAATATTTTGTTGAAGATTTTTACATATTTATTCATGAAAAATATTGGCCTGTAGTTCTCTTTTTTGTGGTGTCTTTATCTAGTTTTGGTATCAGGGTGATACTGGCCTCATAGAATGAATTTGGATGTCTTCCTCCTCTTATATTTTTTGGAATAATTTGAGAAGAATAGGAATTAACTCTTTTTTAAATGTTTGGTAGAATTCTCCTGTGAGCCCATCTGCTCCCAAACTTTTGTTTTTGGGGAGTTTTTTGATTACTGATTCAATTTTATTGCTGATAATTGGTCTGTTCATTTTTCTATTGCTTCCTGCTTTAGTTTTGGTAGGTTATATGTTTGTTCGAATTTATCCATTTCTTCTAAGTTAGCTAATTTGTTGGCATATAGGTTTTGGTTATATTCTTTTACAATTATTTTTATTTTTGTGGTGTTGGTTGTTATTTCTCCTCTTTCATTAGTGATTTTGTTTGGGTCCTCTCTCTCTCTCCCTTTTTGATGCATTTTGCTACAGGTTTATAAGTTTTGTTGATCTTTTCAGAGGACCATTTCCTGGTTTTGTTGATTTGTTCTGTTGTTTTAGTTGTTTTCTTGGGTGTTTTAGTTTCTATTAGGCAGTAAATATTCTTCAGCAGAAAGAAAAATCTAGAGCTTAACCAGTGGATCCTACAAACTGGGTTTATTCCAATGATACTTTAGAGAACTTTGGAAAATGGTACATAAAGTTTGAGACAAAATGATTAGGCAACCCTTTGTTTTAAAACATTCAGTTTAATTATATGTTACTGTAACTATAGTTCTCAATCAATGCATCTTAACTAAAGAAATCTAAGGGGCCAAAATTCCTCTATGAGAAGTATTTCAAAAGGCTTGACAGATTTCAGAGGGCCCTGGGTTATCATCATCCATAGCACATTTCATATTAATAAAGCTATATTAGAAATATTATTTAAAATTCTATAATCCCATTTTACTTCATCATTGATGATATTGCCACACAAAACCACAAAAACTCTTATTTGGCACAGAAAATGTGTATGGATTCAGAAATGGAAAGCATCTTTTCCTTTTTTATTTATGGTCCTTGACATACTGTTTGTTCTTTGCTACCACAATTTTGCACGATGGCCAGCAGTGGATTGAAACAAGCACATTTTCTCTTCACCCTGATGGACTGAACCCCAATTCTTCACATTTTAACCATCTTTAACATACAATAGCTGCACCAGTCATATTCAAAATAGAAGACTAGTCGGAATTTGAAGAAAATGAGTATGTTTAAAAATATGTCTCTACTGTTAGATGTGCCAACTGGCAATACAACTTTAGAAAATGTACCTAATTTTCAAAGGTTTCCCATGAAGAAAGATACCCCTGTTGAAAAATGGGGAGGGTTAACACTTTAAGCCATTATCAAGCATTAACATCCCAGCCAAAACTATTTTAGCCAGTGCTTTCCATGGTGGGAACATCCAGAGAAGATCAAAACCCTGTAGAAGAGCAAGACATAATAAAAAGCACTGATGAGGACACTACCTAGATAAAAGAGCCTACCAAATGCTGGATGGACAGAGGTGTTGTGAACACTTGTCTTTCTAGTTTGCAATTATGTTGCAACCTGGCCAGATTATCAAGATTGTCCTGGGCTTCTCAGAAGGGGACTGCATAAGTCACATCTTAACAATAAACTTTAAAAACACAAAGTCTTCTGTTTTCTAGGCTTAGCCTTTATAGGTTTCTAAATCAGAACTTCAAATTCATCTCCACAGCAAGATAAGAAAAATAAGGGGCGCCTGGGTGGCTCAGTTGGTTGGACGACTGCCTTCAGCTCAGGTCATGATCCTGGAGTCCCGGGATCGAGTCCCGCATCGGGCTCCCAGCTCCATGGGGAGTCTGCTTCTCCCTCTGACCTTCTCCTCACTCGTGCTCTCTCTCACTGTCTCTCTCTCAAATAAATAAATAAAATCTTTAAAAAAAAAAAAGATAAGAAAAATAAAAAAATTGATGAAGCACTAAGCCAGTCATGTAAGTAACTAAAGATGCTAAGTCTACATGTTCAGAATGAATGGAAATGAGAGAATAAAATCAACTAAACTAAGTAAAACTGGCCAAAGAAACACTTTGTTTTAATAGGTATAAAATATTACTTAGTCTAAATTATCTGAATAATTACTTCTCTTTGTTTTTTACTTAATTTGCCAATACTGAAAAGGCCTTAGGATGGGTACACTTAGAGTCTCAATGATCCATTTGGATGTCTTCCTTAATCAAATTTTCTGGATAATTACTCAACTATCCAGCTTCTTTTGGCCTGCAGATACTGCCTTTTTACTCCTCTGGGGCAGAGTTATTATACTGGAGAGCTTTTCTGTCAGTTCTGTTCTCATGGAGAGAAAAATAAAAGGTAAAACATATCTACTAGTTTATGGAGACTTTCTCAGAGACTTCTTAGAGCAAACTTACCTATTAGTTGAAGCCTCTCTTAACTCTCCAAATCAACATTAAACTTTCCATATTGGGACAGCCTAGCTGTGGTCCAGAATGGAGACCACCAAGGGCTCCCTGACAAACAGAACCATCATGCTCTTCTTTTGTTGAGAGAGGTGTGCAAGCTGAGGACAGGAACTGGATAGTTCTTCCTCCCTTCAATAAAGGGAACTTTTTGGAGGGGACACAGGATAAGTTTTAAGAGAAAATCAAGTTCTTGGAGTGATTGAGTAACTCTGGCCAGAGAGATATTGCAGTAACTCTGAGAACAGAGATATTTAGGAAATATTTGTTGTTGTTACACCAACACTTATGCAAGACATCCATTTCTCTAGAATGTGCCATGGTCTTAGAACTCTGCTAGTATGGAAGCACTGAAGGCAGCTGTAGCACGAGCACCATGTAGCAGAGGAGCTGCCGTTTAGAGAGGTGGTAATAACTGGGTTGCTTTAGTTTTGATTTAGTCCTCTACTCAGCCATTGTCACCTACTCTGTCTGCCCATTAAAAACCCATATTTTCTTCATCTTCTTAGCACCATCATGTTTTGCATACTTATTTTCAAGACTGTAAATATCCAGTGGATTTTTGGCAAAATGAATCTCCTAATAGACAAAGACACCATACTCTGTACATAAACTTCACTTACATTGAGTTTATGGAGTTGTGTTTTCCAGGTTGAAGTCTACAAGAATTAAGTGCTCAATAAAAGTGGCTTAATGTTGCCTTATTTATATGTTTTTGATTGGCTACAAGAGGCTTCAGCTCCTCCTCATTTGCCAGAATCACTATGAAAGCCATGCAGATCACTTACTACATTATCCCAAATGACACAGTTCTCAAGGTCATGAGGTAAGCAGTGCTCCCTGGAGTTACCATGGACTGTAAAATGTACTAGCCCTGTATTTCTGGAAGTAAATGACACCAAGGCAATTATTGGAAAGTAATAACCTCAACCTCCTAGTTTCTTAATATATTATTTGGATTCCCTTGAGGCTTCATTAATATATAAGATTCCCTGTTTCTTTTCAAGATGTTCTATCTATATGTAAGACCCTAGAACAGTGGCATCTGAAACAAGGCACTTGTATGAGAGCAAATACACACGATTATCAGGAGGGATGCAGAAAATAGAACTTATTCTTATAATCATTTCAGCTAGCAAAAGAAGGAAAATAAGCTTTACAAATATTTATTATACAAATTGCCACTTATTCCTTTAGTCTGTCCATATAGCAGATGGTCACACGTCATATAGAATGGGTGATGTATCCTGAGGGAACAATGGAATTCTGCAGCTCAGCAGGGATGATGGTGACCTCCTCAGTGCTTTACCTTTACTACCTTTCATCATACTGTGAAGGGTTATGGTTATGTGGTTTTAGAGATTCTGCTTTTGATTATTAATTAAACTAAGTTTCACCAAAAAAGTAGCCACAGACTGAAGATATTATCAGTAACACATGTACTAACTGAAATCTCCATGCCTAATTAATAATCTTCTTCAGATATATACAAAGGAATAACAGGAGAAAGTTAATCAAATATAATTTTAACAATGGGTCCAAACTTTAAAATTATCAATGACTATTGAAAATATGGATTCATTTCTAGTATCTTTAACAAAGGATCTATAACTGATCATAAATATATGAAAACAAAGAATCTATGAGAAGAAATCAAACCTCTATAATTTTTCAACAATATTTTAAATAAAAGCCTTTACAGAATATCTTTTGAAGTACTTGTAAACAATAATAAATAAATGAATAAATAAATACATGCAAATAAATATGCATATATTAGAACTACATGTTTATAAATGTTTTAAAATATTCCATTTTGCTTTCAAACCAAACTTAACTTCTCTCTCCCTTATGTGTGATAAAACATATTTGACAAACATTATCTGAACTACTTTTAATCCAGGTTACCCCCTCTATAATAATGTTCTGTTATGACTTTTTAATCTTGCACATTAAGGACTTTTCATTAAAGTAAGCTCAGGTTAGCATTTTTTAACCTGCTCTAAAATGTTAACATGAGCCACAGTGGGCTACCAGCTCAATAATCTTCCAATTGTCCCAAGCTCCAAATGGCCCATCGAGGCTCTATTTGTTCCAGTCTATTGGTTAAGTATGTATTTGTGTGGTTTTTAAAAACATTTAGTTATTTACCTAAGAGCCTGAACAGCTGGTCTACTAGGTAAAGGCATTAGGAGACAGTTAATGTTATACCCATTTGATTTAAATACATTTTTTATAATGAAAAAATTTAAAAAGCAAAATCTCTTCCCTTTAGTTCCATTTTCCTCTATTGTGTAAACATAAATTGTAGCACATGCTCTGCATAGTAAAGTATGTTCTAAGAAGTTCATATAGAAAATCATATTTGCTCATGCTGTGGGTCAGTGACCATATCCAAAGTATAAGATTGCAATATTTCACTATTTTTTTCCTTTTGATATCAAAAGTAGTTAGACCATATTACAAAGTCATTCCAAAGCTATAGGCACTTTTTGAGTTCAGTATGTTTAATTGCTTTTTTATATATACTGATAAAACTAAAACAATCTAATAACAAATATGAATTTTATGTATTTAATGTGCTCAGCCAAAATATTCACTATAGATCTCTATTCCTCCAGCCGTCGTTTTTCAAACTCCTGAAAGAATTTAGATTTTTATGTTAATGCATACACACACCTCCGCACAAACTTAGCACTGCGTATTCTAAAGACATGTTGTTGAACTAATTTTGGAATATCATCAAAAAAAAAAAAAAAAAAACACACACACACACACACACACACACACACACAAAAACCAGGAGGAACCAGCCCCTGAACAAAGTATTCCTTCAGGACCTACATACCATGTAAGTAAGCTACATACCATGCTAAAAATGCTTTAGTTATGCTGAAAGAATAATAATAAATGGGTATATAATAGTCTAGGTTTAAACAACTCTGATTTTATGCTCCTTCAAAAGCCAAATAAGTATTTTCTGTATGTTATTTCATCTCCTTAAATGTAAACTTCTTGTAGACAGTGACAATTCTTTTAGCTCATCCTAAACATTTTATTGGTCAAGGTTAAGGGCACAACATATTCTTGTACTAATGTTTAAAAGTTATAAATAAGGGGCGACTGGGTGGCTCAGTGGGTTAAAACCTCTGCCTTCAGCTCAGGTTATGATCCCAGGGCCCTGGAATCAAGCCCTGCATCAGGATCTCTGCTCAGCGGGGAGCCTAATTCTTCTCCCACTATCTCTGCCTGCCTCTCTGCCTACTTGTGATCTCTGTCTGTCAAATAAATAAATAAAATCCTTAAAAAAAATAGAAGTTATAAATAAGACTAATGAAATATTTAATATATTGTTATAACTTACCTTTACAAATATACTTTCATAACAACCGGGAAAGCTAAGTAGGACTTAAAACTCTGATTCCTCAGAGTTCTGTTTAAACATATATGTGTAGGGAAAGTGGGTTTCTCATCTCACCTACCTTTTCTTCTCATCCTCAGTCTCATGCTGAAAGAGAACCTCCCAGTCCGCATGCCTCCCCTCTTAGAAACTTTCTTCTTAAATGTCCCTACCCTTCAGGTCTATAGATTTGTACACCAAAGATGCTATCCATCCCCTGAGAACAGCCTTGGGAGAAAGCCCATGCAGTCCCCAGAAGTGGACGTAGGGCCATTTAGATAGGGAATTCCAGGGTCTCCAGAATCCAGGGCAGGGTCTAGATGGGCATGTCAGTCTAGGCTGTTGGAGTTCCTGTCCTTGCCCAGGTCTTTGCTATTTAAAGTCTTTACTATTTATTCATATTCCTCATGGAACTTAGTATAGAGTCTTGTAAAGTACTGCTTAGTAGATATGGGTTGATTGATGGTTATTTGGTTAACATTAAGTGAATTTTATAGTTTATTTATTCACCATAACCACCACTCTGGAAAATGAAACGCATGAGATAAATATTGTATTGATTAACCTCTCTGCAATCATCTAATAAAACAAATAATTCACTTTATCTCATTGCTACATGTTAGCCTAAAATCACAATTTCTTTTTAGAATAGGCTTGAAATTTTCATGCAGTAAGTATATAAACAACTCAAAATCTCCTGAATTTCAAGTTTGTATCTCGCTAGACTCTTAGTATATTGGTAATACTTAGTATATTGATAATACTGACCACTTAGTTGTCCAGAAGAATCATAGTGGCCCCATCAGTCAGTGCCTGATGGTGTATCTGAAGTAGCAGTTACCATATTGATTGTAATGCCAGTGTTTTTATATCTCTTTATAAAGATGACTCCTAAAAAGATAAAAGTATCCTTTAGACCATGAATTTTTAAAGTTACTGAATTTCATCATATGTTTAAGAAGCAAAAAGAAAATTTCAAACTTGATCATCTCTTCTCTGTTTAGTCTAGCAGCTGCCTTGGACATTTTGCAAAAACATTTTTAAAAATATGATTTGCAATTTTAGACACTGGATCTTTCCTATGAGAATCACAAACAGTTTTTGAGTTCGATTCTCTGTGCTCTAGCTTTTACTCAATCTTGGTCAAAGCCCAGGATGAGAGAGGGAGATGTGTGAAAATGAAAACTCAGACTCCTCTTCTGAAAAGTTAAAATGAATAAATCCAAAAGCAAAAGTATGTCAATTTGAATTTAATGTCTTTAAGTCAATAGTTGCATTTTAATGTTTCAAATGATTAACGCGTTATAGACAAGTCATGGATAAATAAATTAAAGCTTATTAATATCATTTCTAGGAATCCCAACTAATTAGCAGCCGCATGCATGGTGAATTCTAATTCTGTTTACATTTGTATTTCTAAGTCTGGTACTAAAGCACAGGACAAATCAATGAACCACTAATGCAGACTATAGATTGCCTAAAAAATGCCATATAGAGAACTAAACTAACACCAGAAGTGATTTAAACAGAATGCAGAATGGGGACTTACAAGTTAGAAATAAAACATAAATAGATGAAATGAGAGGAAAACAACAATATTTAATTGTTGTTGTAGGTCAGCTAGGTTGCATTAGTTTTTCTTTGCAGCAAATTGTTATGCTTCAACTTGATACTTCAACAAGATGCACAATGATTATGTCAATGTATCTAATGAAGATGTCCAGTATAATAGCATTTAAGTAAAAACTCAAATTTTGTTTAGGGTATCAGTATTCTACTTGAGTCTCATAACTGTGAGAAATTGAAAACTGGTATGATGTTTTTGAAGATTTTATTTATTTGAGAGAGAGAGAGAGAGAAAGGGGGAAAGGAGAAACAGACTCCCTGCTGAGCCAGGACTGGGCTTGATCCCAGGACCCTGAGGTCATGACCTGAGCCAAAGGCGGATGCTGAACTGACTGAGCCATGCAGGTGCCCCAAAACTTATATAGTTTTAAATAGTTGTATTTTCTAATTTTTTAATACTATCACCTCTTCTTTATACATAGCAGTTTGTTTTTTGTTTGTTTGTTTTTGAAGTAGAAGTATGTATAAATGTGATACATTTGTCATCTGTTTTTCTTTACTAAAGAGTATTAACAACATTCATCTCATATGTAACATTAAGTCTCTTGTGCAATGCAAAGTAAAATTTCTTACAGTTGAAAAAAAGCAGTCATTCTCAGACCTTTTAAAAAATGTCGAAGTGCTATTGCTTTCAGAGGTTTTATTGGCACATGTCATTTCTCCCTTTTTTGTGGCTTTGCGTGCATCTCACTTTCCCCACCATCCTCTGCAAAAGAACAATAGCTAAAGGATTTCCTACAATCCCTGACTACTGAAAGACACATTCCTTTCTTTCTTTTCCCTATCATCTCAAGAAGCTCAAACATTTGACCATGTTCACACATTTCCCCAGGGATGCCACAAGAAGCAGGAGGATGAGATGGTTTTGTCTTTGTTGCTGCAAGTGTGGCAAATCCCTTTCTGGCAAAGAAAATGAGTGGAAATATAAGTGAAATGTCAGGATAACTTGCTACTTAACTCAGGTCATCTGTTGAGAGAGAAAAAGAGAGAGAGAGGGAGAGAGAGATGGAGGGAAACCATACATATTCATAAGCTTTGAGCCTTTCCTGAGGTTTATATAAATCCACATGTAGTCATTCCATTGCTTGGTTAACGATGTTAATGAAAATTTGTATTTTCTGCCTATGAAAGAAACAACTCAGCCTTTATTTGGCTACGATAGGGAATATATTTTGTAAGTTTTCCAGGTCATAGTTCAGTTGGTAGAGCTGAAAGTGGACCTCACTTGATCTGGAGTCAGGACTGACTCTTCATCTGCCTTTGACTTATAAATTGGTGGTCCCTCATCTAGATGACATAATATGGTTTCAGAAGAGAGCAAGGCATGCAACACTGTACTCCAGCTCAATTCTATTATCATAAACGTGTCCTTTGGAATGAAAAAAACCTTAACTTAAAGAACTATCTGCTGAGGTGCTTTCAAAAGTGTCCTCTTCTCAACACTGGTTCTAGGAAACACTCACTTACTTCAAGCTCTAAGTAATTTGATTATTCATTCTGTGGATACAATTTTTCTTTCATTTATATGACTTTCTAGTATTAAAATTAAGCAAATTAAGCACACTGTTACATTTTCTCTACATAAATCAGCGAAGAATGAAGTTCCACATGTAGTCATGGGCATAGGTAAATTAGGTGGAGACAGTGAGATGGTATTTCTGGTTTAATCAAAGGTCTTATGGCCAAAATTTCGCTACCCATAGATACCCAAAATACATAGTATTAAACTTTGGGTTCTGACACTATCTGGAAAAGGCAAATCGTATTAAAATGTTATCTCGTTACTCAGCAATTAACTTGTTACTGCCTTCAACACCTGTGAACCAATTAACATGGGTACATTAAAAATATGGATCTTTATCTAGGATAACCAATAAAAGGAAGGAAGTTGAGTCTGCCTACTCCATACTGGACATATTGAGAGACCCAGAGCACATCAGCCAGAGTGCAGGGAAAATCTTGAGGTGAATAGAAGTGGTAGGAGGTGGAGAGATCAGAAGGATAGCATTAGAGGGGAACCATCTTGCTTTTTCTGGGGGAGTGAAGGTGACTCATCTTTCCAGGAGTTCTGGGCTTAGAAGTGACCTCAGTTGTAGGTCCATAACTATCGGAATTGGGACAGTACTGCTTGAGGGACCTTCCTTTTCTGAGGGTAGGCACGATAGAATCACCATCTATAGCAAAGGAGGTGCCAAGGGCCCCGAGGCAATAGCAGCATCATGGAAAGCTCATGGAGATGAGGCACTCAATAATGTGGATGTAGAAATTAAAGAATATTAGGAAAAGAAAATATTGAACATTCTTCTACACTCAGTACTCTATTGGGGAACAAATAGAACCTAGAATGGGCAGAGCTTAGACTTCAGCAATTGTATCAAGGTGGATCTCTCCATACAAAAAAATAACTTTAGAAGGGGTTTAGGATGTACTAGCATTCACGGAGAATTGGATACAATTATTCTCTGGTTAAAGCTTACATTCTAATAGATGAGACAGACAAATAGCAAACACACATGGATAACTTTCCACCCCTACACACAATGGTTAAAAAAAGGAGTGCAGATGGGGCGGGGAAAGAGATAGAGAATAATAGAAAAATTATTTTGGATGGGGCTGTCTAGAAAAGTTTCACTGAGGAGTTGACAAGTTAAAAACCAAAGAAGGAATTGACAAGTTAAGAACCAGCTAAGGAGTTGACAAGTTAAAAACCAAACATAGGGAGGACTCCTCTGCATTCCTGAGTTGCAGTGAGCTTGACAGAGAGAGGAATGGGAAGAGTGAGACACTGAAAGAGCAACAGGGGAGAGCGTGCATACTTTAGGCAGGGTTGAAGGAAGGAATAGGGAGGGCCACAGCACTAGGTAAAAGGCTTGGAATCACAGTAAATACAGTCACTGCAGCTATTAAAGGGGTGTGACAAAATCAAATTTACATTTCGAAATTAACACTTTTGTGAGAATCCAGGGCAGAGTAAGGAAGGAGAGAGGGGCCAGTTAGAGCCATTGCCATCCCAGGGAGATGACATTCACAGGACGAATGTGGTGAAAGTGGGCACAGGACTGGCTGATAGGTTAGATGTTTATAAATAAACCAAAGTGGGGGGTACAGAGAATGAAGAAACAGGCAGAAGAGGTTTGGGGGAAATTATAAGTTTATACATGTTTAGGTAGAAGTGTAAGCTAGGCAGTTGCGTATAGAATTTGGGAGGGAAGAGTAATAAAGATGATCTTACGTTTCCGTGGTTTTTTTGTTGGTTTGTTTGGTTTTTTTTTGTTTGCGTGTTTAAGTCCCTTTGAAGTGTTTTCTGTATGCCTGTGCCCTTGAAGAAGCAGCTTTTCCTGGCACTGTTATTCATTCACACATTCATTCATTCATTCATTCATTCCATAAAGAAGAACTATCATTCAAAGCATTGAGTCAGGTGCTGTGAGGGTATGAAAATGAGTAATGTGTGCTTAGAGGGTAGGCTACACGTGCAGAGAGAGCATGCCTGGCTCCAGCATCTGCTTGGGCTTCCGAATCGCATGGTCCTGGTGCAACATTACTTTGTCCATTAACTGGGCTTGGGCCATGTGCTTAACTGCATGTCTCCTATCTCTAAAAGGAAGGACTCAAGACACTTAGTTCATGGTCCTTTGGGAAATGTTAAAGTGGCAAACTTGAGAGGATAGTAACCAACACATAGTTTTTAGTAAACCACAGTTAGTGTTGTTTGTAGTAACATTTGCTTATATTAAATTTAGGCCGTGACAAGTAAGTATATATATTGGTAAACAGGACGTAGTCCCGAAGAGAAAAGACCAGGATGCCAAAAAATCTTCAAACAAAGCATGTCAAAGAACCCAAAATAGACTAGATGTTCAGCTTTGAGGAAGGCTTTCAGTGATATTTCGTGACTGCATTAAAGTGGAATTCTGATACAAAAAAGATTAGGTGCTCTCATTTTGAAAGCAAAATTAACCTGGATGGTTTTCCTTACTGGTTCGTGAATTCCCTAGTAGGACAGTGTTCAAGCTCAGTCTAAATGATCTTGAGCTGAAGGGAAAGTAGAGGGCCGAATACTCATATAAGGGAAGGCTGAAAAGGATGACCTCCTGGTTCTTTTACTTTAATCCTGGTGCCACTTCTTTCAAGGAATTTATAATCTTTTGGAGTATTTAAGACATAGAAGAAATGTACTGTCTTGCAAACCAGCAAGGGGTATGGTGTTTCAGAAAATTTTCTTTCAAATGCAGCAAAACTCTTTTTTTCAAAGAATTCTTTAAAAAAAATCAATGTGTTAAATGTGAGCCCTTTTGGTAAAGTCTGGCCCATGCCAGATATTTAGTCACATTTAAATAGTGATTTAAGTTTCCATGTTTTAATATTGTCTTCTTGACTAGATTTTTATATCCGGGAAAACTTAAATAGACAATTCAATCAGCCAAGTTCTTTGAATTTAATATTTAGATATGTCACCTGACAAAACAATATTTGCCCCTCCAGTTCCTAAAGCATATTCTTGAAAGTGCATCATCATAATTTTATAGCCATGATAATGACTTATGAAGTTAATAGAAAATAACGTTGACATTGAGATAATTCAGATATATACCCCTCACTTTGTGTTTAGTTATAGATTGACTACAGAAATGAATCAAATTGGTGTATGTTTTTAACACAGATACAAGCTATGAACTAAACTCTCTGTCAGTTTTGTGGAAGGTTTTCCCAATTCCATGCTGCAACAAATTATAAGAGGACCAACTTATAATGAAGTCCCAGTGCTGCCTTCTCTTGTCCTCTAGGAATTCAAATCCTGGGCAGAGGCCATTATCTTCTTGAACTATCACCCAACATTCAGAATGGAAGGTTCAGAGCACAGGAATAATGCCACATGAGGCGGGGAATACCTGTGTGTTCCCAAGCTTACCAATTCCCATATGTCTGCCCATCTACCGGTGGTGGCAGGGCTACAGCAAGAAGCCAATTATTTAAGAAAGTTTTGTTTTGCAGTAAGACAGGTTCTCTGACTGCTGCACATTAATTTCTGATATCATGGCCACCTGGTTAGTTTTGCCTGCACATGTCAGCCCACAAACAAAGCAACTCTAATCTACAACTCTATCACTACTAAGCAGAAAAGAGATTAAGGCTCCTGTTAGACCTGATTGGAGAGTAATTATGATTTAGCCTACTGGAAGTCTTCCTACGAGGACCATTTGATTTGCTTCCATGTTTCAGAAAGAAGCTTCTTCTATTAGGAGCTTGAGCAATGGACAGACCTCACTTGCAGAGATCCCTGTGGGATCTTGATGGTCCAAAAGAAAGGGTCTCTGCTCAAATAACATCCTAGAAAGAATGCTCCTAAGGAAGAGGATGCAGTCTTGGAATCCTGGAAAAGTGGAAATATAGCTAGTTTGAAAATATTATTAATGTATAAATGTCCCAACTTGCTTTTAACCACTGAATTTATCAGGCTCCCCTTAAGAAAACCAAAAGCACACCGGTGATTTCAACAGTAGAAAGTAGTGTCATGAGTCAGAGAAACGTTGGAGAGATGGCAAAGATAAGAAGGAATCCCTGCGGTGACTCGGAAGTAGATATTACAGGAAGCAACTTCCGCTTCTGGCCCCAGGAAAAGAATTTGGAGTCATTAGACAATTGGAGGAAGGCACAGAGCTGGAACCAGGCTTCCGAGGAGGGAACACTGACCAGCTGCTGCCTCAGAAGCTGGGAGGAGGGTCCCTGTAAGGTTGGGACATAGTTCTCTGAAGAGGCACCATGGGGCTGGTCCTGGGAGGGGAGATAAAATTTCTCAGGTTGGATTCATCTGCTGTTTGGAGCCAAACAGAACTACCAGAGTTAAGAAGCATCTATGAACAAAAATATGTTTAAGAGCCTCTTCCTCCTCCAGCCTTTATGTTCCCCTCTGGGTATCACTTGGGAGAATAAGAAGATGCGTTTAGAGCTGAGAGACAATGCCCTAATAACCAGCATAGTTGCAGTGTTAAATTTACCTGACACTTCATTTGGTTGTCTTCGGACATGGGTACTTCACCCTATCAATAAGGAAAATAAGGCAGAGAAATGTAATGTGACTGGGATTTCAAACGTGAGCCCCAATCCCCGAACACCAGCCTGTAGCTCTTTCCTCTCTGGCAAACATTTTTTGAGGAGAGTCTTTTTCAGTGGGAATTAATGTGATAATGTTCAAGAAGAAACAGTCTGAAACAGAGACATCTGCATTTTGTAAGCAGATGTCAAGTCCTCAAAGCCTTCTGCCTCTTACAGGACCTCGGTGCTCGTTAATCTAGTGCCTCCCACCCTGTTAACAGTCAGTAAAAACTTGCTTTCTCTTTTGAGAAATTAAAAAAATAATGATTCTGAAGTAATCATCAATGTGCTTTCATACATGTCACCGTTTGCATTGTTGAGGCAGGAGAGCTGAGAGCTAGCTTCCTGCCCAGTTTGATAAGTAGGGAACTTGGGTCTCTAACATACTGGCCGCTTACATGAATCACTTAAAAAGTACATGAGAAGGAGATGGTGAGTAAATAGCCTATCAGAGGATCAATCCATACATTTAGTTCTCATGCCATTGTACTAAAATTATTCTTTTGTTTTTGACATTCTATTTAAAAAGTCTATTAAATCATAATGTTCAAAGTAGAAAAAATATCCCTCTGTGCTCTTGCGTAAAGTATAGAAAAGTACAAAAGGTGTTTAGGATGTCTGACTGGATTTTCTTTTTTCCATTGTTGGTAGAAAACTATATCCAAAAAAGTTTAGAGATACTGAAGAGAACTTTCTGGAAACAAAAGAGACATATTGGAAAAAAAGCATGTGGATCCAATAACAAGGGCAGTAGTGTTCTAAAATTTGTTTGTCCTTTCCTTCAGCGTATACTGTTTACATATTCACTAATTTTACAATGGAGACCTCTGGAACATATCTATAGGTCGATAAACTCATGATGTTAATGGGGCCATCTTTAACTTGGTCTTGATGGGAGGGGTTCTGTGGATGGTGTATTATATTGCTATAAAAGTTGGTACTAAAAAGATTTGTAAATATTGATTGAGACTTTTAGCATGCCAGTCAGTCAAACAGAAAAGGTAGTGTTGCAGACTTGGGTACAGCCTGAATCCATTCAAAGAATTAAACGAGATAAGCTTTTTGGTTTCCTGAGATTCACACCATCTCTTGCCATTTTCTTTCCCTTCTTGTGCTCCACAAGGTGCTGTTTCCCATCTCTGGACCATTCCACCCTTTCTCTTCTACCTGGAATGTCCCCATCGACACTCTTCACCAAATGCACCCTTTTTCGAAGGCCCACTGTAGCCCAGTTCCTTTACCTTATTCTCTCTCATCTTTACCTTATGCTCTCCCCCATAATCCACTGTTTATCATAAATCATTAGACTCTCCCTTCTTAGCAGTCCTTAGGAATGATACACTTTGCCATTCATTGATCCTGTTACCTCAAGGCTATTTAATATATCTTGCTCCTGGACTATGAGCTCCTCAGGCAAGGTTTTCATCTTATCTTTACCATCCATCCACCTGTCACTGCACCAGCTGAGAGTAAACCGCAGGTATATTCTAATGCTTCTTTGCTTGGATACAGCAATTTCCAATTTCAAAAGCACTCTTACAGATATTTTTCTGAATAATGTGGAAACCATGGGAGCTAGATAATGTCATTTCCTTATAATTAAAGACAGTGAGACTCTGATTGGTTAAGGAGATGTCTCGTGGCAAAAGTCAGCAAATGAAGAGCTAAGGCTAGATACTAGAGTCTCCAAAAATAAGTTCAAAGGTCTTTTGGCTACAAATTTTAAGGTATTTTTCTCCATGCATTTATCCTAGGATAAATCCAAAATAAAAAGGGTGGGGGGAGTAAAACAAGGCTGTAATTATTCTCTAAGTGTGTTTTATATATTTATTTTACCAAAATATTCTAGATTATTTTGTTTAAAGTTCAGATGACCGAGGCCCCACTGCAACTTGATGAATCAGATCTCTTGGTGCAACCTAAGAATCAAACTAGATTTCAGAATTTACTGATACAGAAAACTGAGCAATTGAAGCAAACTGGGTGGTTATATTTTGTTACCTTATGAGTTCAAAGAGTGAAAGAACACTTTCCTTTGCAACTCTGTCACTTAGAACAAACTCTGTATTTTTAGTTTCCTAATATTCTGTCTCCTTCATCACTTGCAGTGTCACTTTCATGGAGTGGATATAAAATAGGTATAAAACCTCCATAAAACATCCATCAATACATTTAACTGTAGCTGTCAACCCCTGGGGTATGTTTAAAGGTGAGAGGTTGGGACAGAAAGCCATAGGTAGCAGAACATTATATTTTGCCAGCACCATTGACAGGCAAAGATCCTTTCATTTTTAGAGCACGTACTCATTTTTAATGGAGACTGCTCTCTTGTTTTCTCTTACTCTACATGTGTGCAAAGGCAATCTGGAACAAAACTAGCAATGTTCCTAGAAATATCGGTCCTGAGACATGAGTAGTTTTCTCTTTGAGAACAACTTCAGAGAGAAATCTTTGCCACGATTGTGGATGTTTGAAGTGTGGTTTTGACTGGAAGTAGATTGAGCGTGCTGGGATGGAATACGTGTAGAATGAAGACAGCTCAGGGTATAGCCCACTACGATGCAAAAGGAAGACAACATCAGGAGAGAGAAAGACCAAGACTGTAACAGGGGTCTTTGTGCATCTTGAGTATCTCAGCATAGGGTAATTCATCAACAACACTAGCCCTCCATGTGAATGCCTTTGCACTCTCTGCTATGCCATCTTTCTTTATATCTGTATGTAAATACATATATACATGTGTGAATGTCATTGTATTTTTTATTTCAAAAGTTATAATTTATTCAACAACCATTAACTGAGTGCCTTTAGAGAGCCCACAAATACACAATTTCCTTCATGTTTGGCCCATTCTCTTTCACTTATTCCCCCTTTCCTGTTTTGTTTGAGTCATATGGCATGCTGTATGGACTAAAGCGGGTTATATTGGACTTAATAACTCATTCTAGCTCCAGCCATGTGTACAGTGCTTATTATTTGGGAGGGTTCCACCCACTAACAGCTCTGGCTTCAGAATATATTGTTTTCAGAGCTCTTCTGACATCACTCAGGCGTGCCAATTGTACACAAACAAATATGTCTGGGCTTGATAAGGCTAAATTGCATATAAGCTCAAGCTCTTCTTTGCTATTATGTTTAAACAAAAATAACCATGTTATTTCCAGATCCAGTCAGACCACAAGAAAAGCTACCAGCTCTTGCCAAATATCAAAGGATAGATTGGTAAGAACAGAGGGGAAAAAGACAAAACTTATTTTCTTTCTTAGAACAAGTAAAGCAAACAGTCCAATTGGAAGGCTAGAGGCATTGTTTGATGGACTGGCCTGGGGCTGAAGCCAGCTTCCCCATTCCTTTATCCCCTCTAGTCAGAAAGCAGCATTTTATAAAACAGGCAATACTCACTGTATTAGTCAGGGTTCTCCAGAGAAACAGAACCACTGGTATCACACACACACATACACACTCACACACTCACACATATTTGTATATTACAATGCACACATACATACTTACATATAAGTATGTGTGTGTGTTTGTGTGTGTGTGTGTGTATAAAGAGAGAGATAGGTCCATTATTAAGGAATTGTCTCACACGAGTATAGAAACTGAAAAGTCCTTCAGACCTGCATTCAGGAAATTAAAGATCCAAGCTACCTGAAGGTGTAGTTCTAGTTTGAGTTTGAAGGTCTGAGGACCAGGAAAGCCAGTGATGGATGTTCCAGTCTACAAACTAGCAGGCTTGAGATCCAAGAAGAACCAATATTTCCTTTTTTTTTTTTTTAAGATTTCATTTATTTATTTGTCAGATAGCGAGCGAGAGCGAGCACAGGCAGACAGAGTGGAAGGCAGAGTCAGAGGGAGAAGCAGGCTCCCTGCGGAGCAAGGATCCCGATGTGGGACTCGATCCCAGGATGCTGGGATCATGACCTGAGCTGAAGGCAGCTGCTTAACCAACTGAGCCACCCAGGCGTCCCAAGAACCAATATTTCTGTCTGAGCTCAAAGGCCAGAGAAGAGCAATGTCCCAGTTCAATCAGTCAGGTAGGAAAAGTTCCTTCTTATTCAGACTCTTTGCTCTATTCACGTCTTCATTTGGTTGGATAAGGCCCACTCCAAATGGAAGGCAATTTACCTTACTTTGCCTGTTAACTCAGATGATCTAGAAACACACTCATGTACAAACCCAGAATAATATTGGCCAAATGTTTGGGCTTCCATGGCCCAGTCAGGCTGACATACAAAATTAACCGTCACACTGACTGGAGACTTGAAGGCCATGGAGTCTAAACCCCTGCTTAGGACAGGTATCCCTTCCTCTGCCTCCACTGTTGTCATCCAGATTCTGCATGTGCATCTCAAATTATACTTCCTGGGTGGCCCACTCTGTTGTTGGAAATGTAGACTGAAACATTTATTTGTATCTGACCTAGTCACTTCATATGCCTACATCTGTGATCGAGTCCTTCCTCAGCTTGGAATTCTTCCTTAAGTAGGTCTTTCCCTTTGAGTCTTCTCGTGTGTTGTCGGACATATACCAAGTCTTCTGCCCCCAGGAAGTTCACTCTAGTAAGAAGGGGCTAGCAACCATAGAAAAGAGAAAAGATAGTAAATGTGCCAGTATGTACAAACAGCTCATGGAAGAGGATGGAAGGCATAAGGATCAGCGTTCCTACACCTAGTTCTTGCTATAAGCAAACTGACTAGAACTAATCAATCATGCCGTGGACTAGCACCCTGGGTGTTTCTTATATTGCAGTAGATGCTATACAGAAATATGAACTCTGAACCTGTATGATTACGACATAGATGGAGGAGAGGTAGAGAAAGGGCATGTTACAAATGCAGCAAAATGTACCAAGCAACATTTGAGAAACAGTCAGTGGGTGGTCAGGCTGCAGGAGCTCAGAGGAGGAAGTATTCATTGGAGGCCGGTGGCTGCGAAGGGTTTTGTGTTTTGGATGGGTATTGTTTATCTTCTTCTGAAGGGAAGGAAAGAGTTCCTGGGAAAAGGAAGGGGTCTCTGTAAAGGAAGGAAGGCGGGAATGAGCATTTCTATTCAGGAATTGTTGGTTGAGTGGTCATACCACTGAGATGCCAGCTCCTGAGCTTTCTAAAGTAAATTACTCACAATTAGAAAATGCCTTAGGCCCAGACACCATCGGGCCCCATAAGATTAGGAGAAAATCCTGAAGAAGTTTGTTGGCTCTAGGGATTTAAGGTATTTATTTACCCAGACTGTAGGAGCTGTTCAGACAGATATGAAACTTGCCTGCACACATCTGTCCCCCTAATGGGCTGCATCGTGTCCCCAGTGGCCACTGCTTGGGATGAACAGAAATTTCAGTCTCTCTCCGTACCAATTTTCACACCCCAGCTGCCAAGAAGGGGGGCAATTAATGTTGCTTCTGACAGTTATTCCAGTTTGGGTCCAGGCCCCTGGGATGAAACAAAACCTTACTGGGATAACTAAGAGTTGTATCTAGACTTGCAGTGTAAAGCTGCTTTAAAAAATTGAATTCAAATGTTTCAAATGGCTGCTGGGCAGTGGTGTCTTGGAAAATCTTTAGGATCACAGAAATTATATCTCTTTTTTCCTTTAATTTGTCTTAAAATAATTATTGGGTGTATAACATGTGCCCAAGCATGCGCTAGCTGCTGTAGTGTGGATACGAGAAAAAAGAAGGTAGAGAGTCTGGCTCTAGCGAATTAGACATCCAGTTGGAGGAACAAGTTACTGATGATGATACAGCGTATCCAACAAGGTAGTTGCTCTGAACAGCTTTGTTGAATAAGTCAGTAAGATGCAAAAGACACACGGGAAAGTAAAACTATTGAAAAGATTAAAAAAAGAAAAGATCCACAACAATTAATTTAGTCCCAAATTGTTGACATCCTCTCCCATGCTGTCCGATTTTTCCTAGTACTAGTTCGCTTTGATCACATGAAACTTGATGAGAGTAAAAATATTGTGCCCGCCCTTTCTTCCCACTGCAGAACCTCCATGCCTGCAGTTTCTGCTATGAGAACTAGGTAAGTACAATTAGTTTGTACCTCACGTCTAGTTATCACTCAGCTGAGCCGGCTGCTGAAGCTTTACATTTTCACGTAACACTCCTGTACATATCTCCTTTTTTAATTATTTCTACAGGTTTTAATTTGTAAACTGTCATGTGAGATTTGGGGTTGCATTTTGCCAGAGTAACTGATATGATTGCAGAAGCAAATTACCATTTTACCTGAAGCTTTTTTCAGACACAAAATTATTACATATTTCTAGTGTGTGGGGGGGGTGCTCTCCAGAACAAGCTTCTAAGCAAACACAACAATTCTGGTCTCCTGAAAATTGATATATTCAATTAAATGCTCACAATCTGGTTAGCTTTCAATAAATACCATTTAAAACTGAAGGCCTCCCTGTTATAAGCATGACACCAGGTAATGAAGCTTGTATCATTGTTGCTTTCGAGATTTTCATCCAGTAATATGCAGCTTCAAAACTCTTATCATTGAGCTCCAAAAGCAATTTGACTCACATTATAGGTCTCTTGCAATAAATATCATCATTATTTTAACTTGATACTCCTTGTAGTAAAACCTTTTAATTTAGGTCCCACCAAATTGAGAAGAGGTGGAACTAAAATTTGAATTTAAAAAAAAATCCTTTTTTCTTTATAGAGAGATGGAGGAGTGTGATGTAGTTATAGAAAACCTCCATAAAAGCAGGAAGGAACAAAATATTTTAAGAAATGTTAACAATTAATAAGCTCTGAAAACCCAGAAAACAGTCACAAACACATATATAATTTAAAATAACTTTTGGCAATAATTATGAATATAGATTTAATCATAAACACAGCACACATATATATGTATTATGTATATGCATATGTATATAAATGTCTGTGTTTGTGTATATATTTGCTAGTTACGAATGACTTTCAGTGATCACTATCATATGTGCTAAATGATACTAATGATCTCTGTGTTGGAAAGATTAAGGTCCAGTTATCATAAGTACTTGAAAGTAATAGAATTGAATCGAAATGCCCACAGAACTGACTTCATTAATTCACAATGTCTTGCCCTCTAACGAGAGTGAATTGATGTTTTCGTTCTAGTGTATTTAATCAAATACTGGAGGAGCAAGAAGGAGGAGAGGGTGGAGGAGAAAGGAGTGCAGGCAACTTTTACTTAATATTTTCACTGAGAAGTCACAGCTGTCAATTCTCATTGACATTTTCCTATACTCTGCTTAATTAATGCCTTTATTGCCATAAACTGAGTGTTTCTGCTTGCTAAGTAACAACTGGGAAGGAAAGCCCTTTAATTTGACATTCTGCCTCCTCCAAGTAGATGTTAACCAGCAAGTTTAGCTAGCTCTCTTTTCTGATCATGGTCTGGTAAGCATTTGAGCATGTAAATGCCTATTCTGGGTAGGATATCGTGAAAGATTTTGGATTTCATACCATGGAATTAGCACCAAAGAGGAACCATTAGGAGAGTTTAGCAAGGCCATAGATCAATTTCACTGTCATTTTTAACAAGGCATCTCTGGCTACAACATGGTAAGAATGGATTGAAGTGTGCGGGAGTGCCTGGCATAAGTAATTTTCTAATGGTTCAGAGTAGAACTGATGAACTGACCCAGGAAAGGACATTGAGTATGATGGTGAAAAAAAGCATATTCAATCTAGATTTAAGGTATGTAATTAAGAAGATTGTGCCTGAGTATGTACTGGGCTTGAGGTTTGGGAAATTATTTGTGATATTCCTGAGTGTTCTGCCTTGAAACATCACACAGACATCAGTGTTGTACTCATAAGAGGAATTAAGGGGACACTATGGAAACCTGTTGGGAAGACTACCTAAATCCTCTGTCTCAGCAAGATTGCAGTATTAACTCTGGAGGAAAATTCAAGTACAGAATTTAACCATTGAGGATGTATTATTTGCTAGACACTGTGTTATGGAATTGCTTTTGAAGTAACAGTGACCAGAAAATGTACAAATTTACTTCGGGGTTAAACTGAATGGCTAAAAATTAAAAGTATTGGAGAAACTTATTGGAAAGGTGCCAGAGTCAGTAGGAGCCTAACTCGAATTGAGTTACAAGTTAGTCCTCAATATGCTTAAAAGTGAGAAGCGGTCTCCTGAGTTAAGATGGGACTCATAAGCAAAGGCACTGTGGCTAGTGTGTTGGGGTGGGGGGAGGGCTGTCAAGAAATCAAAATTTTAGAAAAGGACATAGCTGGGCATGAAATCTGGCCATTACTCTTTGGGTGCTCTTGCCTTGGTGCCTGTTATAAACAGCAGTTCTCTAATGGAAGTGGGACAGTGGTACTGTTACTATGGTTGTTACATAGAGCACCCATGCTGGACAGAGGGAAAGGTAGGTTGGTTTTTCTTAACAGTCAGATTGGTAAGTCAGTGAACAGAGGAAAAAGAGGCATGAAGTTGTATAATTATGAGATACACACTTTTTGGTATGTAGATTATATTTCAATACAAAGATGGAAAAAAAAAAAAAAACAACAAACCAGTATCCCAGTGAGGATGATAAATTACATGGTCTTTCAGGAAGGCAGGGACCAGCACTTACAGATCACGATATAGTTTAGTACTTAATGGAATAAACTAAGTCTCCTAATGGACTAGCGTGTTTCCTCACCATTTCTGACCTCCTCATAAGCCCTATAATGTCCTGTATGGTTCAAACCCTCTTCTGTGGAGTTCAGTAAATGCTCATTGAACTGAATTTTACTAGTTAGAGGGGGGGGGAAAGAACTAGAAAAATAAAAAAGATGACCAGAGAGAAATATACTAAAAAAAAAAAATTAATTTACACACTAAACCACGGAGCTACTTTTTTAAAGTGCTAAATTCTGGAATTTTGCTGAAATGTCCATGGGGCAACAGTTTGCTTCTTATTCCATCTGTGTTTCTCTGCTTATATCAACAGTACTAGAAATGTCTCAGAAAGTGCATTTTGTGAGTTTCCAATGACTTACTTGCTCACTCATCTCATTATCTGGCAGGCCGTTTGTCTTTCTTTTTTTCTCCCATCTAACAAATGTAAAACCTCCAGGGTTTTCTATACATATCCTTTTTGAAAATGTTTGTTTCTGTTTGTATGTGGGTGTGTGTTTCTCTAAAATACAGCCAAAACCCATTAGAATATGCTGTCAGAGTCAGTGGTAGGATTTTGTGTCATTTCCCTTTCGACTTGAAAAATAGCATTTTAAAAAAAATATTTTTCATACACGACATTTTTCTCCCTATTCACTTTGATAGCACCACCTGCTTCGGGAAATATATATTTTCCACAAACCACTCAAATGAACTAATCCATTTTCACTATGTGTCCTTTTTGGCAAAATATCTACAGAATTTGCTTTCATAAAGATAAATTCTGTTGCTTTGCTTCTGTCTTATTTTTTTTCTCTCTCTCTCTTTTTATGAAAGGAAAATGATTCCTTGTTTTCTTCCTTGCGGGGGAATGCATACAGAAATGAAATTCTAGGAACAATTAAAACCAATGAGTGGAACTCTGGTTTTGGACAAATTTATTTTAACCTCTCTGTTTTTCCTTCTCATTTGTAAAATGAGAATTTTGAAGCAGGTGTCTTTCAGATTTCATTTGCCAAAGATTCTGTGATTTTTGTCATGATATTTTACCTGGAATTAGAGGCAGATGTAACATGGGTTTCTCGGTGTGCTGTGTGGTACATCAGGTATCATGATTTGTAGAATTAATGGTACTTGGTGACAGTTTTCCCATGTGGGGGAAAAGAAAAAGGAAAAAGATTCCATGTGGAATCTTTGGAATTATATTTTAATAGCCTAAAAGGGGCAAGAGACCAAAAGAAGGAAGGCAGAATGGGGCCCAAATAGATTCTGTTTCTTACAGACCATTCAAAGGGATTAGCCATCAACAACTTCTCTTTGACAGGATGTACAGGTATGTTCCCCATGAGCCTGCTTCCCAACTTGGGTTCCCAATGCTGGGAGTTTGCCCAGAAGTATTCTAGTTGAGGTGTCAAGATGAAAAGAGGCTTGTGTCTCAGTGTGGACCTAACATCTCTGAGCTTGAAGTTCTGTATTTAAGAATGTCGCAAATCTCCACTTACAGTTGAGAGTCAGGAAGATTAATATCAATGAAACTACTCTTTATGATCAGATATGTGAGCATGGGTGCATACATACAGACACACTTATATACACATACAGAAGTGTACATACACATATATACATATGTATCCATTTATATAAATTTTAGTGCATCTCTTTTGACAGAGATGGCAAGACCAGACATCCTCTACATGTGCAGAGCAGAAATTGTTAAGATTCAGACTGATCTAGATGGAGCATATCATATTAGACTTAAAGAGTCCACCTTGAGGTTCATCTCATGTTACAGAGCTCAGCATCTCTTGGCATTTGGATGCTTTTATTTTATTTATTTATTTATTTTTTGAATTTATTTTTTATTTATTTTCAGCATAACAGTATTCATTATTTTTGCACCACACCCAGTGCTCCATGCAATCTGTGCCCTCTATAATACCCACCACCTGGTACCCCGACCTCCCACCCCCCACCCCTTCAAAACCCTCAGATTGGATGCTTTTAATTCTGAAAACCCAACCAGTGATTTGAAAAAGTCATTAAGTGCCCATCTTTGAATCTCACTTAATCGTGAAGGGGTTTTGTGTTGTGGTGACATAGTCAGCAGCACTGCTGACAGTGCTCCAGTTTTTTTGGGAAGGGTGATGGGGAAGAAAAGGGAGAGGGGAACAGAGAGAGGGAAAATGTGCATTGAGCACACATTGTGTGCTAAGCCTGTTGAATGTACTGCCATTAAAGATATAATTACCTCAGGAGGTAGATATTATTGTTAACCCCACTTCAGGAATGAAGAACTATAAATACTAAATGACTTGCTCAAGGTCACATAAGTGCTGAATGTCAGACCCAGGATTCAAACAGAGGCAGCTTGACTGCAAAACCTAAGGCATCAACCACTTCTCTAAATTAGCTTCTCTCCTCTCGATTTCCTGAGCCAAATTCATTGCAAGGGAGAGTGACTTCTAATCAGGATTTTAAAGCTAATTTCGACATGGGTACCATTAATCCCTTCATTGGACAACTTCATGCCCACTCGCTCACTCAATGTTTTTGGCAGCCAGTGAAGTAGGGCCCCAGCTGTGGAACAATGCAACTGTTCAGTGCTAGGGCTCTGTGTGAATCGTGATGATGGTACATTTAAGAGTGCACTGGGCCAGGCACTGGAAGGCCTGGGCTCTTTCTAATCCATTCCTGCAATGAGCTACCTTCAAGAGGTTAAGCAAGTGATCTCATCTCTCTAGGAACACAGATAATATCTGTCCTACTGTTGTTTTTAAATGAGATATTGCAAAGAAGCCTCAAAGAATGTGCATAGCAAAAGATAGCAGTTACTATTAGTTACCAATCCTCATTTTAACCAACAGGATAACATGTAGCCAGAGAAATAACTGGCAGACACTATCAGTGCTAAGTAACAGTATAAGTGCAAGGATAAAAGGTGATGAGGGATGACAAAGACCAATTTGTTTGGACTTTTAGTCCAATGCTTTGCCATCACCTCATACTAATCCCTCATGCCCGTTTTATTTCTATGGGCTTAAGTAAGAAAATTCACAAAATCTGTGTCTCAACCAACTATTTGCAGTCCCTTCCCTTCTCAAAATAGTTAAGAAATGTTAGGAAATGTAATCTTGTGTGTCTGTCCAAGGCAGCATGATTTTAATTCTTGTGTGCGGAAAGCCCACGGTACTCTTAACCAGAGCTGAGCCCAAAGCATTTCTTTTCCTTCACACTCCTTTGTTTAGTATGGACTCAGGTTACTTCCATTCTGGGATGAAGAAGCCTTTGCCACCTGCCGTTCTTGAATGTCCCTGTAAGCAAGATTTTCCCAAGAGCTTTCCTCCAAAGAAAAGCAGAGCAGGAGGCGGGTTTTCAAAGTGACTACGGCATGGAAGAATCCCAGCCTCTAGGGAAAGAAAGGTCTCACCACAGGCTATTATTGGAATAGAGCTCTGAGTTTGTAAGTGGAAAGTGAGATTCCACTTGCACGTGCATGCACACTGGAGGTGCCTGGGTGCCAGTGAGTGGAGGGACTCACAGACGCCTCCTCAGATGGCATCTGTCTTCCTCTGTTCACTAGGAAGGTGTGCAGTCACGCTCTTCTCTGTGTCGAGCTTGGGAAGGAAATCATGTCAGAGCAGGCAGTTGCTGTGATGCCAAAGATAGGAGCAGGAGTGCCTCCCAGGGTGAATTTCCACTGATATAAAGCAGAATGGTTTGGTGGGAAGAAAATTGGATGGGCAGCCAGGACAACTGGGTTCTGACCCAAGGGACAAATGGCCAAATAACTAAGTCTCTGGGTCTGTCGGTTCATCTAGAAAATGGACTTACAGAGCCCTCAAGTTCCTGGCTAGGACTAAAATGATAAATTCATAGATCCTTTCATTATACATCAGTCCTTAGACATTCAGACTCACCAGTACTGTCGTGGAGACCCCCTGATACAGTACTTATTAACCCAGTATGCCTCTTTATTGTACCATTTGTATCTTTTTAATGTCTGTGAAAATACCTTCCGGATTTAGGGTTCTAAGACTCTTTAGTCCATAATTTATCAGTTGTGCATACACTGTATTTCAATAGAAACAGTTTTGTCCCCTCCTTATGCTTTACTTCACAACAGTTGGATCCCCTGTGTACCCTCAAGTACAGGTTCATACTTGTCCCTCTGAGCATCGGACCTTACTAAAAAACGCTCCATCCTTGTTCTCATTATTGGTCTCTTTTGTATCAGTTTTGTATCAGTTTAACTTATGAATTACAGTGTATAAGTGCTTCCTAAAGGTCTAAAAATGTTAATTATCACAGTTCCTGTGGTAATATTAATAGTAAACACAATAATCTGCATTTTAACATTAAACATTTTTTGAATCCTGTCTCTGCTACCTAATAGCTGGTGACTCTTGGTAAGTTACCTAACCTCTCTGGACTTCAATTTCCTGTCTTTATAAAATAATGATAATGAAAGTACCTAATTCATAGAAGATTTTGGAATACATATGTGCACATAAACACAGGCATGTGTATACATACAAGCAAACAAATATTTTTATCCAAGTTCTTTAGGTTTGTCTGTAAAATGTTCAATATTTCTTGAAAAATAAATCCATCCTACTAGATGAAGGTCTATCTGCATAGAGGGTATTCTAGCAAATGTAACACATTTTTCCAGAATAAAATTACCTAAATGTTCTGCATAAGAACAGCATTTTTTGGAAAATACATATGAATTTCCATAGCAATGTTGTTGAAATTTCCTTTGGTTTATTTTAAAATATTAGTATAATTGTCAAACATCAGTCTCACCTTCTACTATAATAAAATAATTTGATAGTTTGTCTCAGAAACTAGAACATGAGTTTCCTATGAGAATGATTGCATATTATGTCTCAAGTAATAGTCCCCATACCATATGACATAAAAAGAAACTTAAGTGAGTACGTCTTAATCAGCTACTTGATAACCCAACTCCTCTAAACTAGTGGTTGTCGCCCCTGGAGTCACACTATTGACATCACCCAGGTTCCAATTTAAATGGTTTTGAATGGTTCCCAGACATCAGTACTCTTTTTAAGATTTATTATTTATTTGAGATAGAGGGAGCACGAGCAGGCAGAGGGGCAGAGGGAGAGACTCTCAAGCATACTCCTTGCTGAGCATGAAGCCCAAGTCGGGACTTGATCTTATCATGACTCTGAGATCTGACTGGAGCCAAAATCAGGAGTAGGTCTCTTATCTGACTGAGCCACCCAGGTCCCCCCCAGGCATCAGTGTTTTCTAAGAGCTTCCCAGTGATTTTAATATGCAGCCACAGCTGAGAAGCACCTCTCTGCTTTCCATAGAAGTTTATGCTTTCCATTAGAAGTTTCCTCAAGTGATTCCTCCCTAAACCTCTCAAGGATCTCAAGGGCTCTTCAACACCAAGGAGACCAAAATGATAGCAAAGATTCATCATTGTTTTAAATATGGGAGTATAAAAAGATAAACTCATATTGGACCTCTTAACCACTATCAAAACAAGGAGTACTTTTAAGTACCTTTAAGATGTTGAATAAACATGGCAGGTAAATAAGGGCCAAAGACAAGAAAAGTAACAGAGCAAGTTACGTTAACTGAGAGAAGAAAAAGTAACAAAGAGCCATAGCAAGTACAGCTTCAGATGCTCTAGATAATATACTATAATATGATGTATATACACACACATACATATATATATATATTTACACATGCCAGTTATAAAAAATACTTATCACCCTAACCTTTACCCTAATACTTACACCCTAATCTTTAACCTAAGCTCCAGTCTCATACTTCATCTACTTACTCAATCTCCCTATTTGCCTGTCTATAGGGAATTCAAACAATGGGTCTTTAACCATTCTCTTGATTTCACCTTCCTTTTATTTATTTATTTTTTAGATTTATTTATTTATTTAAGAGAGAGCACACACATGAGCATGTGAGTAGGGGGAGGAGCAGAGGGTGAGGGACAAGCAGATTCCACTCTGACCGTGGAGCCTGATTTGGGGCTTAATCTCAATAGTCTGAGATCATGACCTGAGCTGAAATCAAGAGCTGGATACTTGGGAACTCTTGGGTGTCTCAGTCATTAAGCATCTTCTTTCTGCTCAGATCATGATCAGCCCCACGTCCCTGCTCAGTGGGAAGCCTGCTTCTCCCTCTCCCACTTCCCCTGCTTGTGTTCTCTCTTTTGCTATCTCTCTCTCTCTCTCTCTCTGTCTCTCTCTATGTCAAATAAATAAATAAATAAATAATCTTAAACAAAACAAAACAAAAGAGTTGGATGTTTAACTGACTGAAGCAACCAGGCATCCTTTGATTTCACCCTCCTTTAATCATGCTCTTCCTAATGTCTTTGAGTCCTCATTGCTTAGCACCTGGCCTGGCTCACCAAGAGAACTGAAAATGTTTATTGAATTAAATAACAAAAAAAGAATGAATGATTTATTGTTTTGGAATTCAGGTAATTGAAGTCTCCTGTCTTCCCTTAATACACATTATCCCTACAAACTTCACAGCAGAATGCAATTAGAGATGGAAATAAGAAATACTCCAGGGATATGATGTAGGTACTTACCTGGTCTTTCTTGCCAGGTCCCTCAGTCTTGAAGCTCTTTTCTTATTCTATCTCTGTTTAAAAAAAAAAAAATCTGTTTTTGTTCTTTGACATTAGCATTGGTATTCAGTCTTCTAGCTTTAGATTTTTATTTTTCCACATGAACTTAGCTTATCTATAAGGAACTGCATTGCTTAGAGTAAATCTCTATTACAGTTTGAAAATAAAGCTAACAGGACCTTCCTGGTTTAACGTTGTCAGAAAACCCCAACATTCAGAAATTCTGGATAAGTAGGCCTGTTTTCTTTACTGGCACCCTTAATATTTATTGTAATAATATATTCTTAGTACATTCAGGGTCAGAGGCTTAAGCAAAATACTTGGGTAATTCCAGCAACTGAGGAACTATTAGATTATTTCTCAGACATTGCCATAGATTCACTCTTTTCTGTCCATGTTCAACAGCTTTATTTATAAAGAGAACAGAGAACAGAAGGAAAATTCATATTATAGAAATGGAAAAAGTTCAGCCTATTTGTAGACTAAAAAGATAAAATACTATTTAATACTTGGGAAATTAATCTCATTTTTCATCACATTGAAAGCATTTTCTTATCTAAATTTATTTTAACAATCCAGATATTTTGGGCCTCCAATTAATTTATATATAGGCTTTCTTTTTCTTTACAGAAAACAACCAGAACTGACTTTGAGCCAGTATATGAAGGTATGGCTTTATGGAATGCTTATGACCAACATCCATTTTGACCAGTTGAGCATCCCTTATGATTCTTAAGTATTTTGAATATCGCTCCTATAAACACCAATCAACAAGTTATCTATTAAACATCACCATGGGTAGAATACTTAGCTAGTCTCAGAAGTGAATATAAACTAGTTTAAGGCCAGGCAGCTGCCCTTGATGAGATTACCAATTAGAAGTGGAGAAGGGATCTAAACACATGCACATACAAAATGTGTGTAAGTACACATACATACACACACTCACACATACACAAAATGCAGTGAAAGACATGAAGGAACAGATGTATCATCTAAAAGAATGTAGAACCAATCAGTAATGGCATTCCAACATAAACATACTTTCTGAGACCTCCCTAGTTGTCTAGGGAGACCTGAATGGTAAGACCCAGTCCTTCTTAACATGGAGCTCAGCATTTGATAGGGCAATAAGAGGGCATAGGCTACAGAATGAGCACAGGCTAGAGTGTCAAGGACAGATGAGTGAATGGCAAGAAACTTTAGCTGGGTCTTGAGAATGGGTGGGAATTTCATGAAAAGACAGTTAGGCCAAAAGACTTCTGGGTAAAGAACAACTTAGAGGAGTTAAAATAAGAAACTATAAGGCTCGGTTGGATGAAGTGACTATTTAGATGACATCAGGAGATCTAGTTTGATTGCATGTAGTGATATAGAAGTGATATAGAAAGGGAAGCCAGTGTATGGATGGTTCTAGAAATTAGGCTAAGTTGTAGTTGCAAAGGGAAACCTCTAGAAACAGGGCCAGACTTAATATTAAAAAAAAAAAAGTTCTATTGAAAACAATGCCCATCAATGGTAGACTGGCTTAGTAATATATGGTGCATTCGTATAATGGGATGTTATGGATCTACAGAAAAAAAAAACTATAAAAAAGAATGAAAAATACGTTGGAAAAATTGTATGAATGAACAATAATCATTAAAAACCTTTCATAATTAATTTCAAGTGAACAAAAGCATGCTGCAAAGCTTGGAGTTTAAAAAAAATAAAAAGATCATTTCCAAAAGGTTGTGCAAAAGTTAGTTTTAGCATCTTTTTCACTAGAATAGAGTCCTAGAACTCTTCACAGAATGATCCCTGAAGTCGGCATGATGAGCTCCAGATGGCAAAAATGGAGAGATAGCAATAACTGCTGTGAGACTTTCAAGTCTGGTTTTAGGATATTTGGCACATCACTGAATGTGCTAATGTATAACTCAATGTTTAAATTGTCATTTGCTATCCTTAATTTTTAAGGACAAAATGAGGATCTGAAGTAGGAGATTTCAGAAGGAATATGTGGAGTTGACAGACAAAGAAAGAGAACATTAGCCTGGCATGGATAACTTATGTATCACAAGTTACATATTTTAAGTAAATGTTCACTGGATCATTTAACTTGGCATTTATAACTTGTGTCAAAAATAGAAACTTTGTTCATTGTGCAAGGTATGAGACTTATCATCTTCTATGGAGAGATAGAGAAAAACCTCATCTAGGCAAGAGCAGAAATCTGCCAAACTTCTTTGACTTTGAGAAGGTTACAGACAAGGTTGACAGTGTCAATGCATACAGTATGATTTATCATGAGTTTCAGAAGGCCCTCAATAAAGTTCCACATGACAGCCATCCATTGAAGGCAAGAGCTAGGGAGATCCAGGGTAGAGCATAGAGCATGGGAGTGAATAAAGTACTAGTTAAAAAGAAAAAAAAAAATCTGAGGACAGAAATGCTGCCGACATGTTGAGCTACATTGCCTTCCAGTAAGTTTGATAATGGCTAAGCTTTTTATATGATTGTGTTAGTTTTGGAGTTGAGAGCGGCATTCCAAAATGTTTATTGTGATAGAATTGCAGAAACCAGAAAAACTAGGTGCTTAATAGCCTAGATAAGATTAATTTCAAGTTAAACTGCCCCTAGCCTGGTTATGTTTTTACAGATTGCCGCAGTATTTGATCAGGAAGGAGGCAGAAAATAAACAGTCCCAGTGAACCAGCAAGTTGGCTTTTTAAACACTAGAAATAACTTCAACAGCTAAGATGGAGCTAATGAACCTCAAGATATTGAGGGAACATATATTGGGCTAGAAAGCGGGATACCTGAGTTCCATCCACCTGTGAGCACTTTGGAGCCAACTTTTAATATATGAATGAGCAAATTGGAGCAAATAATTTCTGACTTTTCTTTTACAAATAAGCTTGCATGGTAGTGCGATGATGACGATGACATAAAAGGTTTAGTATTGACCTTGTGTGGCCAGGGGATGTAGGGATGTCTGCGTAATTTCATTTTGCACTTAGATTAGAAAGAGACCCCCTCTAGTCCCAAATCCATATAAACTGCACATAATGGAAATAATAGTGAAGGAAATGCCAAGCATTTTCTGTAAATTAAAGTTGTTTTTACTAAATTATTGGGCCATATTTTCTCGATGTGTGCTCTCAAACAAATTAATACTACTTGCAAGAAGAAAAAAAAGGAGATGCAAGTGTCTCAAATATATTGGATACATAAAAGCTGGAGTGTGCATAATCGTCTTGCAAGAGTTCTTAAATCTCTGTATATAAACTGTTTAAAAGTAAATTAAAATTATTCCTTAATGAAATACAAATCTGAAGTCACTTGAATAACTAATCATTTTATGACCCATGCAGTGAATTTTTAATGCCTACTTCTACCTGATTATTTTAGATATGTCTGTGTTGTAAATTAAAAGCTACATAAATCATTAATGTGTTGATACAGATCAGTGAACTGCTTACACTATATGTGATTCCTTAGGACATACAATGTCTGATTCACCTCCCTCCCTTTCAATTATATAACTGCCAGGCGCTTTTCCTCTGTTCATCTTCTGCGAGGTCTTATTTGGTAGAACTGCATGCCAAAGCTTTTATCACCTTCCCAACATAGTCTGATGCTTGCAATCAAAGGGGTCTCACAGTGTAAAAATGAATAGGTCCCAAACTCAATAATGTGGAGATAGAATTCTATGAAGGATAGGCTTTTTTTCTTCTTCTTTTTTTAAAATCCGTGTTCCCAGGAAACTGTAGCAAGAAGACATAACCTCTGTACTTTTCTTAGATCAGTATACCCTCTTTACCTTCCTTAAAATGTCATGTTCTTTCTGTACCTTGAGTTACAGAGTTCCTTTTGCCTTGTAGAAGGGTCCTCATTGTATCCCTCCATCAGTCTCATAAATATACTTCCTTTAGAAGCCAGCTTAAGATCTGAATCATCTGTGATACTGATTAAAGCCACCTATAATTAGGGGAAGTTCAATCCACTTTAGAGTAGTAGTAAGTTTATAAAGTTTCCACTATGAAACATTATTTCTTTGAGATGCTTTAAGAGATAAAGATGAACAAGATATAGCCACTGTCATATAATGGTGAATAGCAAAATATGAAAAAAAAATAGTCAAAAAGTGGTATGTGCCATGAAAGAACATCAAAGAAATTACTACAGTTATTTAATCAAGTAACAATTCATAAAGAATTCAAAGGACGAGTAAGGAGTAGACACTAATATATGAGGGAGTCAAAAACAACAAAAACCAAAACCAAAACAAAACAAAAAAATGGAAAACCCAACAAAAAAAAAATTAAATTCAGGTTAAGGCAGGAAGTCAGATGGTCAAATGTGACTCTAGGGCAGGACTTACAACATTTAAAAAAAAAAAAAGTTTAAATTTTCAAAAGTTGGTCTGAAATACACTGAAATATCCCAGATATTGAGGTTTATAATTTTTTTAAATCTGAAATGTGAAATGGCTATAAATTTTTGAATAGAGAACTAACTTGGAACAACCATGGAAGGTGGATGAAAGGGATTAGGCCAAAATGATAAGACCACTTAGACTTAGAAACAAATTATCCATTCCATTTTCATTTGACATTGTCTGATATATACCAGATTCTAGGCATAGTGCTGAGTAGTTTAAAAAAAAAAAAAAAAAGTGCCCTTACATTGAATGGAGCTTCATTCAAGTGGATGGAAATGAACATTATAAACAAGTAATAAATAGATAATTTTTCTAGTGATAGTAAGAAGAAAAGTAGTGAAGGGAGCATACTTCCCTTGGTTTGCTATTTTGGATAAGGTGGACAAGGAAGGCATTCCTGAAATCATTTCACTTGAGCAGAGGCATTAACTGAAGTGCAAAAATAAGTCATGCAGATATGTAGAAAATTTTGGTGCTTATTTAAGGGGTATCTAGTTTTTTTCCACAGTATACTCCTAATTCATTTGAGACAGCATATGTTCTCTTGTCTCTCATTTGTGTGTGTGTGTGTGTGGCAGAGTGACTAGTGCATTGTTGGTAATGTAACAGGAAGCATATTATGGTAGACAGAAAAAGCATTCTACCATGAATTCAGAATCCTTGGTAAGAAAGGGAGTTTCCCAGAATTACCTACAGCCCTTTTGCTCAGAATTGTATAAGAAACTTTAGCTATTGTGGAAAGCTGCCAGATACCTTGAATAAAGGAAGCCAATGATAAATTTCTTTCCAGTAAAGTGAAGGAAGGTATAACCTCATTCATGAACAAAAAACATACAAAGTATTTTTAAATGATAAACAGAAAGGAAGGGAAGTGAATTATAAGAAATTATGGGAAAAGGGGAGACGAGAAAGAAAAGAGGAAAGTAGTATAACATGGAACGAGTTTAGAAGAGAGAAAATTATTAGGGTATTAATGATAAATGATGTGAAAGATAATGAAATGGATGGAAAGGCATAGGAAAGTAGATACTGGACATAGGTGTTCAAATAATCTGTCTTATTTATTTGAAAACTGGTGTGCGAGGACTCATGCAATGTGAAATCCTCAAGAATTTTAGTTGATATTATTGGAACCTTTACAATAAATAGGTATTTTTACCACGGATATTGCAACTTAAAGTCACACAATAGAGCTATTTGGGGCAAGAGCAAAAGACAAAAGGAAATCAATAACAAATTGCTGCCACAAAATTGTGTTTTGAATTTTCAGACTGGCTAGAGAGTAAAGAAGATATTCCAGACAGGAGGAACCACAGATGGAACAGCTAAAAAAATTGCATATAAACTCTACCCAATAACTTACCTGACAATTATACTTTACTGTGTATGGGCAGAGTGTATTTTAGGTCGCCTGGCAGAAAACAACATCAAGAAACCTGAAAAAAAAAAAAATGGTGCAAAATTCATTTGATGTCCACTACTAAGAGATAGTCGTTGTTGTTAGTCAAACAAAATTAACTGTAAGAGAACTAAAACAATTTCCTTTCATTAAAGAAAAGAAAAAGAAAATAAATGTCACAAATTTGTCAATCATAATATCTACTAGAAAACATACAAAACATTGCTGCACATAGTAAATAGAAAAAAAAATCAATAGATGCCAACTAGAAGATGACAAAGCTAAGATGACAACTATAGGAGACAAAGATTTTCAAAGCAGCTATTATAAATATGTTAAAATCTTAAAGGAAAAGTGTTTCCTTTCAAATCTAAAGAGAAAGGAAAATTATGAATAAAGAAGAGAATATTAGAGAAAAGTGGTAAAAACAAACCATATTAAAATTCTAGAAATTGAAATTATAGTGTCTGAAATAAAAATTTCGTGATGGACTTGACTGCATATTGTATGCAAGAATAGAGAAAAACCAACATTTAAGAATAATAAGGTTAGCACAGTCTCAGTGACCTATGGGACAATATCACTCAGTCTACACAGACTAGAGAAACATACAACAAGGAAGCTCTGAGCAGACAGAGCAGCCATGTTATTCCTTTTGAAATGTCTGACTTTGAGGACAAGTGTAATTAAATTAAGAAGTAATGTAACACTTGAAGGTAGGACCAAAGACCACTATGCAAAAAAGAAGGGGGAAAGGAGAGTTCAGGTCAGATTTTTCTTGAGTCTTCCAGGCTGTTAGATATGTTTCCAGAGAGAGGACAAGATCAGCTACTTGTAAAGGGTATCCGTGGCTTCCTTTCCAGGGAAAAGCTGATCCAAACTACCACACTGATGTCTTAGTCTTCTTCATGCTGCATTCACCATGGATCACCTGCTTTTCAAGTTCCTTGTGTTGGGAGAAAAGTAGACTATATTTTCTGTAACTATGGTTTTCACAGTTCAGCCGTGAATCATGAAATTATATATATTCTATTTAGATAGGGTTTGCTTTTGGATAAAGGAGCCCTGGATCTTTAAGCCAGAATATTGCCAGCCCCAATCTCGTAAATATTATAGTATGTGCAAGGTTTGGCCCAGATGGCCTTCCACCTCTGTTTTGTTTTCTTAGTTTTCTTCTCCCATCTTTTCCAGAAACTGACAGTGCATTAGTGCTACATTTCCTGCTGTCACCATGAAAAAAAACTCACTCAACCATTGCTCCAAACCAGTTTGATGTAATCATGAATTACTAACCTAGGCTTCATGGTTGGGCTTCAAGTATTCTGTGACTCCCCTAAAACTGGGTCAACATTTTGTGTTTATTTGTCTGGTAGTGAAGCCTGTAGCTTATATCTGTGATAGTGAGGATACTTGGTGCTTGAGAGATGGGTTCTGGAGCTGACTGCATGGTTCAAATCACAGCTGCATCCTTTACTAGCTAGGTGATCTAGGGCAGGTGACTTCATAGGTGCCATATCAGTTTTCTCAACTCTAAAATAGGAATAATAACAAGTACCTCAGAGTTTGATGTGAAGATCATGTTAATATGTGGAAAGTAATTAGAACAGTGGCTAGCAAATGGGAATCTCTAAATAAGTGTTAGTTCTTTATTGTATTTCTATTTTATTAATATCTTACAGGGATCCAAGATGAATAAATAGTTGTAAGTCACTGATTTGAATGGAAAAATAATCCATTCATTCCCCAAATGTTACTTAAGTTCCTAATAGATGCAAGGGATTGAGATTGAGAAAATAACTTGTGCATTCCTTTTAAATCAAGTACCTATGTATCATCTCATTTTATTTCCAAAACTTCTGGAGAACTGGTAGCTTTTAATCCATTTAAAGGAAGGAAATGTCCTGAAGACAATGCACTGACTTCCCTTCCCCCCAGCAGTCAGTTATGCCAAGAGCCTAAGGTTTGTTTTCCCTGTAAAAGATTTGAATGGGGGGGTGCCTGGTTGGCTCAATCCCTTAAGCATCTGCCTTTGGCTTGGGTCATGATCCCAGGGTCCTGAGATCAAGCCCGGCATCATGTTCCCTGCTCACTGGGAAGGCTGCCTCTCTCTCTCTGCCTGCCAATTCCCCTACTTATGCTCGCTCTCTCTCTCTCTCCCTGTCAAATACATAAATATAATCTTTAAATTAAAAAAAAAAAGATTTGAATGGTGCTATTAAGCTTTGATGACAACAGTGAAGAGCTTTCTAATGTAGTAATTTAAGAAGATAATGGAAAATTACTAATAAGAAAAATAGATTGATTATCAAAAATTTCCTGCGTGTCTATTTTATTTTAGTATTTTATTTTATTGTATTTATTTTCTGTGTGTCTGTTTTAGATTAACCACTCTCAGAGGCAGCATGAGGGATGAGTTGGAATGAGATCATTCTAGTTATGTCAGAATAATGACATCACGTGTGCATGCACGCACACACACAGCGATTGGTAAAGACAATAGAAAAACATTTGAATTACAGTAAAGTCACAGTTAGGTTTATGAGGACATTCTCTATAGAAAAACACTTTTTTATCTGTATTGTGTAGCCTGGTGAATGCCTCTTTAAACCTCTTTAAATGTGCTTCTGGGCACAGAGTCGGTAGAGGAAGATGGAGAGGTAAGGGGAGCCCTGTAAGGCACTGCTTTATGGTGCTAATTCACCTATTGCTCATTCCAGGTTCCGCACCCACATTCAAAAAGTGAAATATGAAATTCGTATTAACTGACATCCTATAACCAAGAGAAAGGAAGAGGTGAAGGAAAAAGGAGAGAAAGAAGGGGAAGCTAGGAAGGGAAGGAAGGAAGAAAAAGGTTAAGGAAGGTAGGAGAGAAAAAAGGAAAGGAAGATAGGCAGAGAGATTCAAAGGAAGCGAGAAATCACGAATAGAGAGAAAAATTATAATCCAAGGGTATTCAAACAAACACTTCTGGGTTTTTTTGTTCTTGTATCTGTTTTGAAAATAAGTTATAAAGTACATTGTTTGCCCAAGTTTCATTGTAATGAAGTTTAAATGGACGGGTTATCAATATAAGAGATCCGAATCTAAAAATCTAGCAAGTGTTCAAAGGTGAGTTAGATGGTGCAAGGCTTTTGTTTGTTTGAAGTAATGGTTCTTTGATTTGTTTCAGAACTGCTGTGGATTCTACTTCTTTAGTCCTGGGCAGGTCTGTACTATTTCTAGAAGACTCTTGCTTGTTGTAGTCAAGTGAGAGTTCAGGGTCATCAGGGAGGCCAATTATGATGCTCCCTTCCCTTCTGTCTGCATTCCCATACCACCCCTTTGTTCCCCATCACACATCCCAGAGACCCTGTGCCCTATTTCTGCCAGCATCCCAGTGGGCCCCTGCCTTTAAGCCAGCCCCAAGAGAATGGATGAGGCTCAGGATGGGATTCTTAGAGAGGAAGGGCCACAGTGGCACTCACCAGCACTGGGGGGAATCTGTTCTTCCCCAGCTATTTCACGTGTGGCCTTGCTGCCTGGTTGGGGATGTGTTTCTGCCACTGATACATATTTGCATTTTCCAAGAGGATCAAGGTACTTCTCCCTCCTGGGTGCTTAGATCGTGGCTGGCATGGGGTACAGGGGCATCTCAGTTTTTGTGGAGGATTGCTGGGCTTTTCCTCATGCTGGGAGACAAAAGCCTCCTGGCCTAGCCTTTAGGGAGCTCAAAAAGGGTGCAAGGGCTTCACATGGAAAGGAATGAAGGAGTCCTGGCTAGAAGGAAGATCCACTGCCATGGGCCTTGGTGATGGTCAGGCTTACCTTCCTTCCTGTCTTAGTTTCATCACTGCTAAAATGGGAGGCCCCATGACTGCTTCCTGAACAGGTTCTGTAGGCAGTTGGGGCAGACATGATTATCCATTTCCTGAAACCTTAGCAAGAAATGGGGGAAATGAATTAAAATCCTCAGAGAGATAAACAAGTGCTGCCATTTTCCCTCTTTCTCTGTTTCTCATTCTCTCCTTTATTCCTTTTGTGAGTCTATCAGTCTTACTTCTGTGGTTGTCTTTACAAGTATGGACTGGGCTAGACATTGCACTAGAAACTGAACACTGAAATTTGAATGATAGATGAGTCCAAAACCAAAGAGGTAGAACTAAACAAAACAAAAACAAATATCCATTAAGGAAGATTTCAGGGTGAACCTAGGAGGCCTAGGCAACCTGGAGCAACAGAGACACGTGACCATAAAACATGATGTTATTGTCTTTCTGTTTTATCACTGCCTCAGTCCTTTCCCAGTCTACAAAATAAATTATTTTATACAATTAATTAATTAATATAGTTAATGTTAATTATAATTTAATTATTTATTATATTTTATATATTAATAAATTATTTTCTATAATTTCTTTGAATTAAAAAAAAAAACTAAACCATGTATAGATCTGTAGAAACACATCAAACACAGTGAGTCTCTAGCTATGATGAGAAGCCATGCCTGATTCTTTTGAGAAGTTAGGTCCAAGAGAATAGATCCCGATGCATTTCTTTTCTTACAAAGAAAAGTAATTCCCAAGTCTTCACAAATTATTGTGTTGCAAGGTATTTACTTTCACAAGGGATCTTGCCTCTAATCTTCTAGATAAAATGTTTTCTTAAATAAGTTTAATGCTATGGAAGACATAGCATAGTAGCCCTCAAAATGGTGTGACCATTCTAGAAATTATAAATCCAATATGATGATTGTGTGTGGGGGAGGAGGTGTGTTAGCCTCAGGCATCCTAGATAAGGAAGTAGAATATTAAATAGTTTAAATGGGGTAAAAGATTTCTGAGGTGAAGAAAAATAAAGGGACTTCTTTGGAAAAGGGTATGGTAGAGAATTAGAATATCTAATCAACGACATGTTATTTTATTGTATTTCCATCTCTCGTTAGACATTTGGGTTGAGCCAGCCTGATCCCGTCTGCAGACATCCCCTATTGCTTTGAGAGCAGGTGCTGCATACACAGGAGCTACCTGTTGCCTGAAACCTAGCTCATCTCCTCACTGGGAGAGTGGCAGAGCCCTATGTGGGATTCCTGAAAAGCTCAGATTTCATCTTGATACTTCTCAGTCTGATAATACAAAAACATAGAGTAAGTCTTCTGTTTGGAAAAAGAGTTTGTGAATTGTTTGTAAATAGTTTGTAAATTGTAAAATAGGGGTACTATTTAAATGCACTTGAATACACTAGTTCTCAAAATCAACAGGACTCATTATTGTTTCCTTTTATATCAGTGATACCCGTGCTGTGTCATGAAAGAAAAAGCACGAGAGAGTCAGAGGGACTCTGGGTGTAAAGTTGAGTGTCCCACCAGAGGGTTGTGTGAACTCACCCAGTTGCATATTTTCTAAACTCTGGTTTCCTGATCTGCAAATGAAGGTATTGTCTGGGTGCCTTACAGTGTGTTTTCAAGTCTTAAATAAGGGGGTCTCTGTAGACATGCCGAATATTAGGTGTCAGTGAATGCTGGATTACCTTTTCCTTAAGATGACCAAGGTAGAAGGAAACAGTGTCTACTCTGTGGATTCTTTGTGCTCTGCACTCAATCTTCTCCGGCTATGCTTTCAGAAATGATGTCTGCATCAAGGAAAGTACTAACAAGGGGAAAGAAGTAGTTTTAGGCTTCTCAGAGTAAACCACACCTCTTCCTGAACAATAAAGGGAAGCAGAAAATGAAGATAATTTTCTGATTTTTGTAGTCCACATTTCTAATATTTGAAAGCCATTAGGATTTTTGCTTTATTTTGATTCATTTACATGGTTATGCACCTTGAAATAACTAGTTAATAGCTTATGTGTGTGTCTGTGTATACAGAGCTTAGGCAAAATGCTAAAAGCAAACTAGTTGAAGGTAGATTAAAATTAGAAAAGTGTTCTAAGTTACTGGTAATACTGACAGAATATTATAAACTCTTCATTATAGATTTAAAGTCTCCGATTTTCTCACTTCCAGTCTTTTAAAATTCAAAATTATATCATATTTTTGCTTGAGGGGTGTCCTGTCAATAAGTACAGCCTTTCACATTGGTTTCTTATTCTGTTCCTCCACATCTGGTTGGTTATGTTCCCAATTAAATTGCATTCCAATTTTTCTCATAATAGTAATAATAATACAACTTTTCAGATCAGATAAAACCTCCCCCAGGAGTTGTTTCTCTTACATCGTGGCTAAAGTGAAGCTCATTCTGAACAGTCAATAATTATATGAATCTACTGTATTTTACTCATAAGGCCTAAAGCTCGTTTTTTTAAAAAAATGAAAGGAGGGAAGAAAAATTGCCTGACATTAAAAAATGTTCTCTATTGAGAGATTGGCAAAAACAAAAACAAAAACAAAAAAAGACATTTCAAAGTAGCATTTCTCTCTTCTATTCATTCATTGAACAAGCACTAAAACATCTGTGCATGCAGACGTTTTTATTCAACTATACAGCATGATAATTTGGACCATTTCATAATGGGGATTTTGGGGGGCATCTGGTTGATTTTGTTGTGTTTGTTTGTTTTTAATAAACATCTATACCTTCGTGAATATTTTTCCTTTTAGTCGGTCTTTATTTTTTTATTTTTTTTTTAAGATTTTATTTATTTATTTGACAGAGAGAGATCACAAGTAGGCAGAGAGGCAGGCAGAGAGAGAGAGAGGAGGAAACAGGCTCTCTGCTCAGCAGGGAGCCTGATGTGGGACTCGATCCCAGGACCCTGAGATCATGACCTGAGCCGAAGGCAGCAGCTTAACCCACTGAGCCACCCAGGCGCCCTTAGTCGGTCTTTAATATGATAGGCTTATTTATTCCAAATCTCCTATTTATTTATTTATTTACTTACTTACTTATTTTTTGTCTTGGAAGCAGTCAACTCTCAAGAATTACTTGATGCCAAGAAGAGAGATACCAAGTTTTAGATTTGTAAGGGATGATAGAAATGGTGTTAATAAAGTACTTAATCATATTGTGGGTAAATACTACATTTGGCCAGAAATCCAAATCAACATGAGCATGAGCAGTATGAGAGAAGGAAAGGATAAGGTCAAGGGGGGGAGGAAAAAGTGCACTTGAGCTGGGCTCTGAAATTCAGCTGCAACTAAGAAGTAGATGAGGCTACATGAGCAGGATTTTGTAAGTAACAAAGATAGGATTTAATAAGTAACAAAGGTAGGAGGAAGGGAATGACGGAGGCCCTTCTTTAATGCATATATATATATATATATATGCATATATATTATATATTATAATTAATATTATATATATTTTTTGTTTGTTTGTTTGTTTGTTTAAATCATGCTCTGCATAGCTCCCTGAGAGCATATCCATGTCCAAAACCAAATTGAGCCAAGGATCAGTGTTAGCAAGCAATTAGAAGTAGATGGAGAAACAGACACATGATCACACACTTGTCTCAGCAGGTGGTTTGAAAAAGCAGGAGTGGTTTGTGTGGGTAGTGTTTCACCAATTCAGCATAGCCCCTTGCCTGTCCCTCAATCTTTATTGTATTTGTGATGGTTAATTTTATATGTCAACTTGGCTAGGCTGTGGTGCCCAGTTATTTGGTCAAATACTATTTAGATGTTGTTGTGAAGTATTTTTAAAATGTGAGTAATATTTACCTCAGTAGACTTTGAGTAAATCACATTATCCTCCATAATATGGGTGGGCCTCATTCAAACAGTTGAAGATGTTAAAGCAAGAATGGAGGTCCCCAGGGGAAGAATATATTCTGTCTCCAAACCACCTTTGGACACAGAGACAAATCTTGTAATTTCCAGTCTCCCAGTTTGCCCTGAATTTGCCAGCCCGCCAACAATTACATGAGCCAATTCTCTAACACTTCTCTCTCTCTCTCTCACACACACACACACACACACACAGTAGCAGCCCTGAGATGGAAGCTGCTGGGGGATCTGTGTCTATAATCCCACCTTTTATATGGGGACCACCTTCCATGGAGAATGTGAGGTCTAGAAACATCAAAGACCAATTCTAGGAAACAGAATATCTCCAGAAGGTACTGGTAGAGGTCTGGTAGGAGCTGGCCGAGGATTGAGTGAACATTTGGAGAACAATGCCACCTGGCACTCACCCTGGCATATCTGACTTCCTCTGGGGAGCTACAGAGCATCATGACTTCTAGGCTCCTGCAGTGTGTCTGTCTCTACCTGTTCCTCTCTTTGGAGTACAGGGTTTGGCATCTGGAACCAGTATCTTCGGTGAGGAGCATCCCAGGCATGTGAGTAGCACAACAGCTCAGGTTGCTGCTCCACTCCCTGGTCCAGCTTTCCCCAAGCAGGATTTCAGCTCATTAACTACATTGCATGAACCATCTTCTCCTCAGTTGTGATCCCTTTTCTGACCTCACCCTCACTGAATTAGAAACCCATTTTCGAGTCAGTTGTTGACTATGGTTTCAGAGGTTGACTGAAAAAAATAGGGAAAGGAGGTGTCAGTAAGGGAGAGAAGGAGGATGCAAAAGAATAGGGAGATGTTTAAGCAGCAAACCTCCGAGCAGGAGGAATTAGTGGGGTTAATGTGATGGTTGAGGCCACACCTTGAAGAACATGCTACATGTGCTACACTTACCCACTTCTGTGTGAGTTAACAAAGGGCTTCCTCACCCAGGAATTTAGACATCTGTGACTTCAGGTCAGTGGGCTGGAGAATGGAGTTGAATATTGCAGAGAAAAAAGGGGAAGTTTGGGATGTTTTGTTTGATTGTGTCTGAGGAGTGGGAAAGGAGAAGAAAGAGCTGTAACTCGCTTTTGTTACAGTGGTTGTAATAGCCAAACAGTGTGAAGCTTAGGATAAGAGAATGAACAAAGGTGCCCTGGTAATGGTCTGAATACTTCAGGTTCAGCATCAAACAAAGCTGCTGGGAGACCCCCAAAATTGGTTTGCTGCTTATAGAAAGGTGGCCTCTGTTGATTTTTTTTCCCACATATTACTTCACGATTTGTTCTCAATCAAGAATTGATGATGAAAATATACCTGTTAACTAAGTTCATTTATTTATTCACTCAGTAATAAGAACTACTATAAGATAAAATTTATTTGAAAATTCTGAGGAATGTTGTTTTCCTAGTCAGCCTGACATTCTGCATCCCATGCTGTTTGAAGACTTTATTGGGTACTCAAAAGACTTTGAATGGATATTTGTCTGCTTATGTAATATTCATTCATTTATTCATTTACTCACTTATCTATCAAACATTTACATATTGTTTGCTGCATGCCCCAAGCACTGTGGTAGATGCTGAGAATTAATGTCTGCTTGGGTACATGCCATTATGTGGGTACACCCAACTTGCCATAATGAATATGCTCCTGAAAATTGGTGTGCAAATTGAGTCATATTTAAATGAACTAACAGAGCCTGATGTTTAAGGGGAACCCTGAGGAAAATCCTTTTGTTATGTAGAGAACCTTTTTGTAATGAAAATTATCATATTCTAATATGTCTGCTCTGTAAACCTGCATTTCCATATGCTAGCTTTTCCTAAATAGGAGTACCACCTGTATTTTATATTCCCAGTTTGTAGGGGTAGTAACATTTCAATTGGCTGCAGAGTCTTAAATTAATCATTTTCTTTCTTAACATTAAAAAAATGTTGAATGGCCAAACACTCATCAAAAATGTCAAAAATGTTTTCATTTTTGAAAAACTACTCTAAATGTTGAAGTGGCTTGATTAGGTTAGAGTGGTTTTTATATCATTTTCTATAACCACTTAACTTAAGGGTAACTTTTAATGACATCCTACCAAGAGCTTATAGAATTTTAAAGCAATCAGGACTTTTTCCTTACAGTATAGCAAGAAGAAAATTAAACCAATTTATGCCACATAGAAGCCCTTACACTGTGTTCTATATTTATGTTATTAAGAATATATGATATGATTTTTTAGCCATATGATGTTAGTTTATATTTGTAAATCACTTTTAATTTTCATTTCATGTTTGAGGTTCCATTCTCTTTGTGTCACAGGAAGCATTAGGACCAGAGGTAGAAGAGAAGCCCTAACTCCACTATTTAATTATTTTTAGTTCAAGGAGAAATTTGAAGTGACCACTTTCTCATTATATAATGCATATAGTAAGTCTGTTTGTCCTACCCTGAGGAGAAGGATCCTAAAGGAACCACTCTCAGTTTGGAAGTTTGGGATAATGCAAAAAGGTTCCTGTTTCTCCATACCCTCACCTATACTTTTTATTGTTTTTTTTAATTATAGCTATTCTGCTAAGTACAAAGTGCCAGCTCATTGTGGTATTAATTTGTATTTCCCTAATGACTGATAATGTTAAGCATCCTTTCAAGTTCTTATTTGCCATTCACATACCTTCTTTGGTAATACGAACAAAGGAGTCTCTAAAATGCTCTTCACTCTCTATATAATTAATAATTTTTTATAATTCAGAACATACTACCTGACATAAGAGAGTCCTACTTCTTGGGGAAATGTTGTAACCTCGGCTTTTTATCTATCTACATGGGTGGAAATAGTTGTGAGTCCATTGGAGTGGAGACACAGGTTCTTTTTTTAACCTAAAATTATCCCTAAGGTCCTTCATCTTAAAGGTAGGGAAGAAAGTGTGACCAGTCCCTTCATAAAAACCTATATGTTCCTGTTAGAGTATGTATGGACTCTATTTCCATTTGACAGAATTTTCTGGCATTTTGGGCATGGCATGGAGAGGACCAAGGTTCATAAAAAGACTTGATACCTGGAATTAGCACCATTCTGTCTCAATGAAATGTTCATAAACTGACATATACACTAAAGAGAGAACAGCCTAAAATACCCATTTCTAAATTCATCACGTTGTTAACTTTTGCCTTTTGGGTAGAACAGAACATTTTCTTTCTTAATTAGAAGATGAAATTCATATTCATCTAAAGAGAGGTCTCATCTCACACAAAACCAAGGCACAAGTTTCCCTGGAGTACTTTGTATGAAAAGAGAGAGAGACCAACATATCAGCTGTTTGATTTTACAGGACCTACCCTGGCCTGGACAGTGAGTTTTGTTTAATATTAAATAAAGCCACAGGCTTTGCAGGGAACTACTCCATGAGCTCATCCAGGAGTCAGTGCCATTTTCCATAATCTGGCAAATCTTGAGATAACCACAGCTTTCTGAATAAACTTTACTTTAAAAAATTGCATAGTCTACTAACAAAATCTAATTCCCAAAAAGGTACTGCATTCATTCTAACCAGCTCCAAGGCAAACAGTGTGATTGGAAACACATTCATAATTCAACATGGTTAAATGCCAAAGGCCAAAGAGATAGCACCTGCTCGCCACTGTAGAATGGGATGACATTCATGGTTGATTCAGCTCCTTGCAGCAAGCTATGTAATTGGAGAAACCCAGGGACGTGCCCCCGGCTATGTGTCCTGCCTGTATGAAAATGCATTCTTATCAGTCTGGCAAGTGGCCAGTTCGGGAGGCTCTTTTGAGTCATAGTAAAAGCGATAAGCCACAGTTTTCAAGATTTTCCGAATTAGTGAGTCTAAAGTGAGAGTGAGGGAGTGGACCAAGATAGAAGTATCTTCCTCTCTAGTAACTACAAACACAACTAGGATCTCTGTGGCTCACAAAATTCTTTCCTCTATGCAGTTTCATTGGAGTCATAGAGTATATGAGGTGGTAATTGTTATATGCATTTTCAGATGAGGAGCCTGAACAAGAAGCAGTTAAATGAGAAGTAGTATAGTCTGGTGGTTTGGAAACAGAGTATTTGGTGTCAGACCTATCAGGTGAGAGTCCTGTCTGTGCTGCAACCCAGAGGAGTGAACTGTGACAAATCACCTAATGGCTCTGTTTTCTTACCCGCAAAATGTTGATTAAAATGGTTACTCTACCATCAGGTTGTTGTGGGAATTAGATAAAATACTGCATGTAATCCACTTACTTTGGTGGATAGCACAGAGTAAGTGCTTGGTACCTTTTAGCCTCTTCTACCAACTGCTCAGGTCATTCAAGTCAAGGTACAAACTTAAATTAGGACCCACCTACATGAAGGAAATCACATTTACTGATTTTGTATCATAGTTTGTTCCCTTCACCTCATTCTGACTATTGTCTTGTTAATACTCTTCATAATAATGAATCAACACAATTACAGTGATCCCCTGGTATGCTTCCAGAATTTTGATGGACGCTTGGAAGAGTTTAGATACAGAATATTTATTCCACCAAAACTTGCAACTTTGTATGGAGATCAACCATACACATAAGTGACAAATGTCATCATAAAGCATGTTAAAGACTCAGGTGAGTCATATTGAGAATAGATGTCATCGCGGTTCAGGAAAAGGAGCCTGATGGGTTGAAATAGGCAAGGATGGTTTTCGTCATAGTTATTTTAATTGTTGTTCTATTGATATATTTAAGGATGTGGACAGATTTAAGCTAAGCCTTGAAGTTGTAACTTGGATGAGTGAGGAGGAGAGGAATTGCAGGAGAGATAGGATGAGAAAAAGACCAAGTCAGAAAAAACATTGGGGGGGGGGCGCCTGGGTGGCTCAGTGGGTTAAACCTTCTGCCTTTGGCTCGGGTCATGATCTCAGGGTCCTGGGATCGAGCCCCACATTGGGCTCTCTGCTCAGCGGGGAGCCTGCGTCCACCTCTCTCTCTCTCTCTCTCTGCCTGCCTCTCTACCTACTTGTGATCTCTGTCTGTCAAATAAATAAATAAAATCTTAAAAAAAAAAAAAGAAAGAAAAAACATTGGGGAGAAAGTTAAGAAAAAAGAGAAGATGGTGGGAGTGGCCACTTCATGTTGAAAGGGATGTGAGACCGGACTCACAAGAATGAGATTGGCGGGTCAAAGGCTTCGATGCTAGTGGTGGTGGGTGCTCTCCCCTTGCCCCTGGTGAGCTGCCATGCATCTGAGAGTGAACTGGCTTTGGGTTAAGTGACTTCGGCAAGCCTGAAAGAGGCTTCATTCTGTTCACTGTAACTGACATATAAGGAAACAAAATCATCCATACTTTGTACTATCCTCTGATTTGATCCTTAGCTAAAGATAAAACTTTTCTGGATGTGCGTGTGGATGTGCGTGTATGTATGTGTATGTTTCCTTCCAGGAACAGTTTTAACTCTGATGCTCCCATTTCTTGCAATTCAGTGTTTATGAAGCTGGCCCCAGTTTAAGGAACAGCTGGGAAGCTGGCTCCCTAGCCTTCAGGCCACTATTGACTACCAGTCTTCCAGCACAACCAGATTAATGGGATTGGGTACAACTATAGTAGGTTGCACTAATTAATCAATTTTATTTTACTTTATATACTTGTACTTGAAGCTTTTAGATTTAGTATGCAAATTTATGCAAATTAAAATTCAAATACATGCAAACCGATATGCAAATGTGTGTCCCTAGATTTGCTAGGGAACAAAAATCTGCTAGCCCTACTGTAAGTTCCTAAAACACAGTTGGGGGAGGGGAGAGAGAACTTGAACTACTGTTGCAGCTTGATCTGCCTTTAATTTGTTAATATATGCAAGTTGAAAATGAAAATAAAAACATGTTTTACTTCAGCTGCTCCTTATGTTATAAAATAGAAAGCTGAAAATCTGCAACAATAACAGGAACAAAATCTGTGAGACTCCTCATTGAGATAAGAATTTCAAAGTTTTATTTATTCCAAAATCATCTGCCTTTAGGCAGCAAGTCTCATAAGTGTAGGTTTCTTACTTTTAATTGATCGGATTGAAGCTATAACCAAACCCAGAGGAAATGCTCTTAGAGCCCTAAAACACAAGCCCTTATAATATACACTTTGAGTTGTACCTAAACTGCCTAGGAATCCACAGTGGAAACTGGAAGAGTCAGAGGAAAATTAAATAATGAAAAATTACAATTTGATTAATTCATATTGAACAAATATTTTATTTAAAAGATCATTATTTCCAAGTTAAGAGATAGGAGTATTTTTCTGGGAGCATCCAAAGGGAAACTTCCTGAAGAAAAACATAGGCCAGCGGCTTAATTGAAAATATTTAGACATAGAGGAGATAGGTATCTGATACTTGTAATGTCACATATTATAGTTATTTGCAAGCAGGTCTGATCACTGGGAAAATGGTAAATGAGTGAGCAGTAAATACTAGAATGAGCCATGGCCCGAGCGTCTGAAGAACTGAATTTACTGCTGGACCTGCTGCATCAGAAATATGACATTTGGCCATTAAAGCAATCTAGGCCTCAATTTTATCATTGGTAAAATAAGATAATAATAATTGCCTGACCTTCTCAAAAGATTGCCATGCCTTTCAAATGAGAAACAGCAAAGTACTAAACAGATGTTAATTACTTTTTCAAAAGTTTATCTGTGGTCATTGCCACGTTTTCCTTTCTGGGAGGCCTTTAAGCACTTGCGACTTGGTTATAGATTCAATTTGATCAATTAAAGATTAAAAAACCTACAAACTTAATGTCTCAAAACAGATGATTTTGTAGTAAGTACAACTTGGAGTTATATCAGTAAGGAGACACAGTGTAATAGCATTGTAAAAGGAGGCTGTTTCTTAAATTTGTGATCATTTTCACCTCTGTACAATGAGATTCTGCAGCTTATGAATTAACTGGTCCTTCAGACTCCTAGATTCTGTGATCCTAGTGCCCACAGACTCCCATCTAGATATCCACGGCCCTCTGTTTTGTATCTCAGGCCAGCCTGCACTGGGTGGCTTTTCATACCCCTGACAGATCTCTCTTGTCAGTTGGCACCAATTCTTAGCAGCATGGTCTTTTATTCAATTGATTGATGAAATCATTTGCTCTAAAAAATGTTACTTGCTGGAAGTCATTTTTTAAACTTTATGTATTTGCTTATTGGTTGACTATTCACCATGTGAATATTACTGGATAATCAGTATAAATAAGACATGATCCTGGAACCTAAAAATTTAAAGGCTGGTGGTAGAGAGAAGGCATATGCATGTCTGCCTTATCGAAACTTGCCCTCGCTCACTGGGTGAGAGTAGAAGAGTGTTCTGTGGTCAGAAAAGGAAGGTCTCCAAAGGGTAAGCTCAGTGGCATTTGATTTGGTCATCGAGTGCCAGTATTAGTGTTTCCCAAGAGCAGACTCTCAGGATTGGGTGGCTGCTTTAAGGAAACGAATCTTGCAAATACTGTCCAGAAGAGCAAAGGTGAGGGCACACATATGTGTGTGTGTGTGTGTGTGTGTATGTGTGTGTGTGGGGGGGTGTGTGAGGTACCTTTGCTGTGCCTTAAGTGACAAATAACTTAAGGTAACAGGGTAACAGTGAAAATAATCACTCAGAGGAATGCCATTCACAGGGAGTCTTGCCAAGAGCTTTGTTATGGCAGACGAAAGAAAAATAAGAGGCGTGCATCAATGCAAAGTCTCCAGCCCATGTTTACTAGTAGAATGGGGTTATCGTTAACAGAGAAATGGACTGATGGTTCTGCGATGGGAAGTACTGGAACAAAGAAAATGAACACAGTTTAGAATCTGACTTGCTGCAGAGGCCATTTGGCAGACATGTTCTTTAGGGAATAGGAAAAGTGAAAGCAGAGCCTAGAAGAGAGAGAATGGCTGTATCAGCACAGAGGAAATCCTGGATGAGGGTGAGTTCCTGGAGGACGGTGGGAGGAGAAAAGAGGCCGGCTGCTGTGAATGTGCCTACACTTGGTGGCCAGAAAAAGAGGTGGGCACTTAGCAAGCTGGAAGTACATAAGACTCAGTAAACTAAAGTGCTTAGGAAAGAGTTTCCAGAAGGATGAACTGATGGGCAGTGTTTTCATTAAAAACTAATACAACAGAGAAATCCAGCATGAATCGTGTGTCCAGCAGTGAGCTGGTAATTGCTGATACATTCTTGATCGAATATTATATGACGATTAAGAGTAATGCTTTGGAAACTATGAAGCAACATGGAAAATTTGTTTGTAATATTAAGTTTAAAAAAGAAGTATAATTGTTTTAAAGAAAACCAGTTGGAGGGGAGGTTGGGAAGGGCAAGGGTAAGGACTTCTGTGATATATCCAACAGTAATTATGTATAATTAGTAGAGATATGAATGATTTCAGGGCTCACCTTGGCATTTGTATTTTTTATCACATTGACTCTGTACCTGAATAATTTTGGTGCTAAGTATTGGTACTTTGATTTTTTGCTGACAGAATTGACACTTAAAATGAAGCACTGTTTTGCAAAAAGGCCAAATGAAATCCTGGCATGTCCTCGTGGGAAGGAAGATTTGCAGTGGTTCAAACCTAAAACTGCCATTTTATATTGTACCAAGATATTTAGCTTAAGCAAAATATCAGCTTTCATATTCAAATAATGTTAATTCACATTTTATTTGCTTTATATTTATTTAATCAATTTGTTTTGATTTCATTATCATACGAGTTAAAAGTATAAGAAGTTGATACCTAGCATTACAATTGTGAAGTGCCATATATATTCATTTTTTCTTTTAAAAGGGGGCCTTGCATGCTTAAGTTTGGCTACAATCCTGGGCTACTGAGGTTTGAGATGTTATTGGTCCCAATTGAAATGTGCTCTAAATATAAATTCACTATGAATTTTGAAGTCTTTTTATGGAAAAAATGTAAACTATCTCATTAACAATTTTTATATTGATTACACATTGAAATGATATTATTTTGGATATGTTTAATTAAAATTCTACATGTATTCTTTTTTAAATTTTCTTTTTAAATTTATTTATTTTAAGAGAGAGAGTGAGAGCAGGAGTGAGGTGAGGGGCAGAGGGAGAAGCAGACTCTCTGCCAAGTAGGGAGGGAGTCCGATGTGGGACTTGATCCTGGGACTCCGGGATCACGAACTGAGCTGAAGGCAGACATTTAACTGACTGAGCCACCCAGGAACTCTAAATTATATGTATTCTTAGAATCAGTTTCACCTCTTTCTTCTTACTCTTTTAAATGTGGCTGATAAAAAATGAAAATTACTTGTTTGGCTCTCGTGATCTTTTCACTAGACAGTGCTGGTTTGTAGTACCTTCTACCTGGCATCTGGACCTGCCTGCCGCTGATGACTATTCTGTGTCCACTGACACATGCTGACCATGTTTACTTGAGTATTGGAGACCAAGAGGGTGAGGGCCCTAAGACTGAGATATAGATGTACGCGTGGCTTAATGTGTCTTCCTGGCCACAGTGTCTCAGAAGGCGCTTCTGTGTATGAATCAAGTGGGGCAAATTCGATAGCACACCAAGTATCACTCAGACAGAAAAAGGATATGGCAGTGAGTTATTTGTGAGTAAAGGATACAGATCATATTATATTAGACATCTGTCATGTGTACTGGGATAACACAAGGGAGGCTATCAGACTTTCCTTTACAAAGGTCTCTTGGGAGTATTCCATTCTGTTTAAATATTCAGATTATTGGTTACTGCCCAACTAAATCCAGTCAGACCTCTGAGGGCATCCTGTTGCCCAGAAAAGCCTTACCCTCTGAAAGTTCCACACTAGTCAGGAACTTGTCCTCTGCACCAACATTTCTGGCCTCATCTTTTATTTAAACACTTTGTGTGCATTAGCTTACTCTTGAGCCAACCCATTGTCTGATGCCTTGACTCCTCCAGCACAAATATGGCTTCTTGTGGTGGCCACTCAGTAATTAAATTGAATCAAATGTACTCTTTAAATTGTAAGAGTTCATGTTCACACACACACACACACACACACACACACATTTTGCAAGAAATAATATATGTGCATATGTAATATCAGTTGATATGCAAATGTCTATTAAGGTAATGTACTTGAGAAACAGAAACATTTTATTCCACTTTTCATCACTCAGATTAATTCCTCCACAGGCATAAGTATTCTTCTTCCTATAGGTTATAAAAAGTGTTAGTAAAACAAATTATCTTCTTAAATGGGTCTTCCTTGGATAAGTGGAAGGTGGTTACTCACAGTGTATAGCTCCCTTAGTTTTATCCAGAGTTTTATCCAGAATCACTACAGTTTACTCTAATAAAAGATTCTGATTTTGGACAAAGGCCAAGAGTACTTTAAAAGTAACAACAAAACAAAAGCACCACAGCAAGTTAAAAAAGAAAAGAAAAGAAAAGAAAAATCGTAGCACAGCATAGTATTAAGGTCTGTTAATCCCCTCAAATATGTTTTATTGTTTATTTGCTTTACAAATGGGTACCACCTCAGATAATTTTTTTTCCATAAAATCAACTATAAGCACTTTCTGCAGGAAAGCTGATATTAGATAAAAAATAAAAAATTCTGAAAATGCCCTTGCAAATCAATTTCTAATGTTTTTGGTATAGTCTAGAAGGAAGAGGGTATCTTGTATATTAGTCCACTTGGAATACCATTACAAAATATCACTGACTGGGTAGTTTAAGCAATAGCAATTTATTGTCTCACAGTTCTAGAAGCTGAGAAATCCAAGATGGAGGTGCCAACCAGTTCAGTTCCTACTGAGAACTCTCTTCCACACTTGCAGATGGTCACCTTCTCATTGTGTCCTACAAGACAGAGTTTTCTTCTTATAAGGATTGGATGCCTCTATTGGATTAGGGCCCCACCCTTATAACTCCATTTAATCTTTATCCCTCCTCACAGGCCTTATTTTTCAGTATGGTCACATTGAGGGTTAGGGCTTCAACATATGACTTTGTGGTGGGCGTGAGGGGCATAAACCTCCAGTTCATAAAACCCTACCTGGAAACATTCCAGGTTTAAGGATGAGTGGCCACATGATCATTCATGTTGTTAAGGTCAAGTGGGTTTACTCCTTTAGCATATTCCCTAAAGATGGCATGAGAGAAATATGGACAATCAGCTTTGCCTAGGAGCCAAAGGGTAGTTTAAGATTTAGTCATGCCTTTACCACTGTGTAACCCTAGGAATGTTTTTAGGCTCTCTGGCTCTTAGTTTCCTTAGCCAGTAGGTCAGGAAAAGAAGGGCAGAGAACGCAGGGAAAGGGGCTCTCCTTTATTTCTTTGGAGTCAGTTTGTGTATGTGTTTCAGATGTGAAAGTGTATTTCTAAAAAGATCAGTCTGGCTGCTGAGTGCAAATGAACAGCAAATGTTCAATAGCAGAAGAACAGGAACACGGATACAAGTAATAGTTTTCTTGCAGGAGTCTAGACAATCTATATTGGTAGCCTAGACCAGAGCAATGTCTTCAGATGTTAAGAAAGGAAAAAAAAAAAATCAAGAATGACTTATACATACTTTCAGTCCAGGCAGTTGGATAGATGATGGTGGGGTTTATTGAGATGGAAGAGACTCATGAAGTGGAAAATTTGAGAAGATAAAGGACACAAGACACATTGGAGGGGAAAAAAATATAGACAAAAGAGCAGATGGTAAAATGAGCTCAGTGTTCTTGCAATGTCTCAGTATCTACAGTTATTATAGACCCGAGGTTGGGAACCAAGAGGCTATGAGTTCAAATCCTAAAACACTAATAGTTCTCTTGCCTTTGGCAATTTACTTATCTCTTCTAATCTCACTCCCCTCTTCTGGAAACTATGATAAGAATACCTATTGCATGTGGATGCTTTAAGGATTAAGTAATATAATGACTATAAATCACATAGCAAATATTTGGGAAATAATAACAAAATATCAAAACTTTATTTTCTGTGCCCGTTGACAGATTAGATACCCTAAACAAGTATGCCACATAAACAACTAAAAATTCTAAATAAAACATAAGTATGATTTTTTAAAATGCATTTTAAAATACATACCAAGCTAGCAAAAAATTGGGACAAGTTCAGAACCCCAAAACCAAAATAAAAACTAGGCTCCACCAAAGTAATTCTCCTCACAAATGTGCTTTTGGCAAACAATGGTATCTTGAGCTTCCATTTTGATCTTATGAGAAGAGCAGGGGAAAGGAGATATTGCCCAGAGCCCATGGAAGAAGGGTGATCTATGCCTTCTGTATAAAACTAGAACCCCAGAGGCTTAGAAATAGACCCATGCTGCAGGGATGTGCAGCTAGGAAAAGTTCCCAGTTCCAATTTCATGCTGACAAAAATCCCGAGAATTTGTAATACCAAATTAACCTTCCTTGAGTTTCTGAATTGTGGTCCAAATTTCATGTGCCTATGTGATCTAAAATAACTCAAGTTAGACTTGTGTTATAAGGTGCCAAGTTGGTTTGGGTCAACTAGCAAAAGCAAAAGTAAATCTTCTGTGGCAGCATGTGTTCAGCCAACTTCGGGAATTCTTACAGATAAACATTCAGAGGACATAAGGTCCAAGTGAAAAATCCTAATTAACTTTATTACTCATTTTTTGGGTGTTAAGTTTGAGAAGTTCTTCATAGACCTTGGATATCAGCTCATTATCTGTAGTCTAATTTGCAAATATCTTCTCCTATTCTGTGGATTGCCTCTTTGTTTTGTTGACTGTTTCCTTTGTTGTGCAGAAGCTTTTTATCTTGATGAGGTCCCAAAAGTTCATTTTCTCTTTTGTTTCCCTTGCCTTTGGAGATGTGTCCTTGAAGAAGTTGCTGTGGCCAATGTTGAAGAGGTTACTCCCTATGTTCTCCTCTAGGATTTTGATGGATTCCTATCTCACATTGAGGTCTTTCATCTATTTTGAGTTTATCTTTGTGTGTGGTGTAAGAGAATGGTCAAGTTTCATTCTTCTACATATCTGTCCAGTTTTCCCAGGACATTTATTGAAGAAACTGTCTTTTTTCCACTGGATATTTTTCCCTACTTTGTCAAAGATTACTTGACCATAGAGTTGAGGGTCCATATCTGGGCTCTCTGTTCTGTTCCATTGATCTATGTATCTGTTTTTGTGCCAGTATCATGCTGTCTTGGTGATCACAGCGTTGTAATATAGCTTGAAATCAGGCAACATGATGCCCGCAGCTTTGTTTTTCTTTTTCAACATTTCATTGGTGATTCAGGATCTTTTCTGGTTCCATACAAATTTTAGGATTGTTTGTTCCAACACTTTGAAAAATGCTGGTGGAATTTTGATCAGGATGGCATTGAAAGTATAGATTGCTCTGAGTAGCATAGACATTTTAACAATGTTTATTCTTCCAATCCATGAGCATGGAAATAGGCAGAAGACATGAACAGACACTTCTCCGAAGAAGACATGGAGATGGCGCAGATGGCTAGCAGACACATGAAAAAATGTTCATCAACATTAGCCATCAGGGAAATTCAAATCAAAACCACATTGAGATACCACCTTACACCAGTTAGAATGGCAAATATTGACAAGGCAAGAAACAACAAATGTTGGAGACATTGTGAAGAAAGGGGAACCCTCTTACTCTATAGATGGAAATGGAAGGTGGTACAGCCACTTTGGAAAATAGTGTGGAGTTTCTTCAAAAATTTAAAAATAGACCTACCCTATGGCCCAGCAATGGCACTACTGGGTTTTTACCCCAAAGACACAAATGTAGTGAAAAGAAGGGCCACATGCAACTCAATGTTCATAGCAGCAATGTTCACAATAGCCAAACCATGGAAAGAACCAAGATGCCCTTAAACAGACTAATGAATAAAGAAGATGTGGTCCATATATGCAATGGAATATTACTCAGCCATCATAAAAGATGGTTGCTTCAACATGGTTGGGACTGGAAAAGATTATGCTAAGTGAAATAAGTCAAGAAGAAAATGTCAATTATGTGGTTTTGCTTATTTGGAATAGCATGGAAGACATTAGGAGAAGGGAGGGACAAATGAAGGGGGGAAATCAGAGGAGGAGACGAACCATGACAGACTGGGGACTCTAAGAAACAAACTGAGGGTTTTAGAGGGAAGGAGAGTAGGGGATTGGATGGATATTAATGTGGGCACATATTGGAAGGAGAACTGGGTGTTAATGCAAAAAAATGAATCATGGAACACTACATCAAAAACTAATGATGTACTGTTTGGTAACATAATAATAACTAACTAACTAACTAAATAAATAAATAAAATCTATATTGTATGGTATACAAAGAAAAAATCCTAATCACCTCTAGTGATTATCATGACAGCAAAAGAGATCTTTCTCAGACTTAGCCACAGATTCCAACACATAGGTGGAACTGTTTTCTTGACCCCCCTTTTAGATGTCTCTTTGGTACCACAGAGGGAGCATGGTTAAAACCTAACCCATGAGTCCTCCTGCCAGCCTTATCTTCTTCCAGCCTTATCTTCTTCCATTTGCTCTGCCTCAATGTTCTGCCTGCAACCATCAAGTTGTACAGGTTAGAAAGCTCTGCCTCATAGTTCATGCAGCGCGGCTATCCCACTCCCTCAAGGGGCATTATGAAATTCTCTCCAAAAATCTATCCCTCCACACCTGTTCTACTTGTCACTGTACACTAATCATATAGTGAGTGCTAGGTCCATAACACATTTTCAAGAAATATTTGCCAAAGATACAAAAGAAATTCCTGAGGTGTGCAAGATGAAAAACTAAACAAGACATGAGGAATCAGCGTGTGACTATCCAGTGACTAAAATAGGGTTAATTAATAGTATAGACTGAGGTTTCGTTATAGAACTGTGTTAGCACAGAGTTCGGAAGGCGCTGCCTTGAGGGAAGAGCTTCATTTTATGCCTCTGAATATTCATAAAACCTGAGTCAATGACTGAATTGATCCCTTATTTAGACTCTCTAGAGAATCACGTTTCAATTCTTCCCTTGATTAGAATTTGCCATTGATATTCTTTTATTTCGGAAGTAGTGGATTCTGTCAGCTATACCTGGAGTTATGATCTGTCTTTTACTGACTTGTTTATAGAAGGAAAGCTCCTTGGGGCAGGAACTTTGTTGATATTCAGCACTGTTCAAGCTAAACTCTTTTCATGCTGAGTATATAGTGGCACCTTACAATGAACAGCAACAAAAAAACATATCAGGTCACCCTAGCTAATTCATCTGTTTCCATTAATAATTAATTTTAATTTTGTTTAATTAAAGTTATAAAGTGGGCTGAGCTGAAGACACAATGTGATTGGTTTAAACCAAGGAAGCTTCGAGCACCATAGACACCTGAGGTGCTCACAACTGGAATCCTCAAATGTGTTCTTCCTTTATTAATTTCTTGGCAATATTATGAAGCTGTGCTTAATTTTATGACCAAATTGCCAACTTTCTTGCAGAAATTTAAACTTTTTGAAGTTCAAAAATAAATAGTCACTTGACTGAAAGATGAAAAACTTTCACCCAGGCATAGACTTGGTACTTTACCCATATTTTCTATTGCCTGTGTCTGGTTAGGAAGAGAGTCACTCAAAAGTCATATTGGGCAGGGTAAGCAGTAGCTGGAATTTGTGTCTGAACACTATTTATGGTTTACATTTTAAATGAGATGTGCATGTCTTTATTTATTCCTTTTTTCCCATTGCTGATTTTTTTTCACATTTGTAGGCAAGTGGTCTATTTTCAGACCAACCTATAGAAGTTCTTGCCAAATCTGTACATGGGCAAATACTTTTATGTTTGTGAAGACATTATCCCTGCAGTCAGAATGATAGACACCTTCTATTTAACTCTCTCTTTGTACTTTCCAAAAGGCTTTTCCTTTATTACATAAGTTGTTTCAGGAGCATTGCGATATTACTGGATTCATTGAATGTATATACATTCATGGACAAAGAATCATAAAGAAGGTAAGTAAGTAGAATTCAAGCAGGCAGTTGAGTTAGTAGTTTGACTTCTGCACTGTGTGAATCCTGGTCATTGTTGTAGAATTGCCTCCTGCTCCAGAGAAGCCTCAGTCCAGGGACGTTACTTTTCAAGGTTGCTTCTGTGCTCTTCCATCAATGCTCAGTATGAGACGCCCCATTTGTCTTCTTTCTCTTCTGCCAAGGTGCCTGCTATCACTGGTAAATATGTTGCCTTCTGAGTCAAAGGCCCATTCCGAATTTCTTCCCTGCCAGTCCATTACGTTGAATCTCACCAGTTCCAAACAAACTAGCATATGCAAATACACACACACACACACACACACACGCACGCACAAACAGAATTTTAAATGTAAGGTCCAAATTTCCATTTCATCTTCCAGATACACAAATGAAATAAAGAAGCCCAGAACTTCTCTGTTTATGTAACACTGATATAGAAAAAGTGAGCACTTGGACATATAATTAGGTAAGCATTTGACCTTTGTGAAACCAACCAACTCGTTCAATTAACTGCCTGGGTAGACCCCTTTAACATGTTGTTGTGAACTTATGCAGAAGTAAACAGTAGCAGAGGCTTTGAGGTGTGGCAGGGAATGAGCTTAACTTGACATCACAGCTTTCCCTCTGTGATAACTGGCTGTGTGCTTTCTTCTTTCCTTTGTTTCCTCTCTTTGACAAAAAGAAAAAGAAAGAAGAAAAAGAGAAAATAAAAGAAATTTAAGCTAGGTGATCTCTAAGATCTATTCCAGCCATAATATTCTCTGATTCAATGAGGAAATACTTTAGATTCCCCTACAGAATGGGAGACACGTTCCTTGAGAGGCTCTAAATGGATCTGAAAGCCGTTCTCAGAAATAGAGTCTGTATATTCACAGTCCTGCCTCAGGGCAGAGTAGATCTTTTGCATCTTGAAAGAGGTGATTTTTGGACTAGGTGGCCGTGGAAGCTGACACAGCCACTATCTACACAGTAGTCTATGCAGTGGGCAACTTAAGAGAAAGTGATTCCTGGAGTGTACTCTTTGTACTGAAATTCTTTTTATAAATTCCTTGGTTTTTCAAACCTTGCCCTTTAAAAGAAGCAAAAATAAAACAATAGAACCATAACAGCTGTTTGCCAGAGTTGCAAACTTTGGACAGCAAGGCCCTTTTCAAATGCTCTCCAACTGTCTGCTGATTTCCCGGTAGACTTGATCTTAATCACAAGCCCGATTTGGCACAGTGGGTCCTGGATAAAGAGCAAATCTAATGCAATGTATGAAAAGAAGAAGCACCTTGTGTGCATCTGAGCCACTCCAACTTCTTCACCCCGGCACCCATTTCAACACACTTAACCCTCTTCTTTCAGAGTTCTGCTCTTTTAATTAAGTTAAATTCAGATGATATGTTTAGCAGCTTAGTAAATACCAGATACAGCCCTGGGGATGGAAAGTGATTGTGAAGGCCCCTGTTTTCAAGAAGTTCCTAGTCTCTTTGGGGGGAAATAGCTTTACTACAATAACCAGAGTATAGGGTGCTGTCTACAGTGGTCCAGTGATGGAGTCCATATCATGATGGGGTACAGAAGGAGAAATTGCATTTTCTTGAGGGTAATAAAAGTTGGATTCAGGTATAGGAAGACCACAGGAAAGATGATATTTCATCTCAGCCACTGAATCAATCAGTTAGATAGAAGGTATTTAATACCTTTTAAACACCAAGTCTAATTTTGAAAACAAGGCTTAACCCAGTCCCTCTCAAAGAGGTCCCTCATAGAGGTGATTTATAATTTTAAAAACTGTTAAGTTTAAACACTGTGGCAGCACCTGTGACAGGTATTTGGGCAAAGAAAGACGGTATTCCAGGCTGGAAAAGTTAGGAAGGATTTATTATTGATAAAACTGGGGGAAAGAAGAGGCAAAACAAAAACAACCTGGTGTAGATTTACTGGGTGCTTATTCTTTCTAGTGCATGCGTGTGTGTCTGTGTGGGCATGCGCGCGCGTGTGTGTGTGATGAGGAAGTATACCTCATAGTATCAAAACAGATGTGAATGACCATGTTGAGAGGACAGTGATGACATTTGACTGACTGAGGCAGAGAAGGATGTTGGGAGGGCAAAGTGAAGTATAGGATTGAACCTGGATCTATTTAACAGAAGGGGTGCATTGAAGGTTCTTGAAGGCAGGGCAGGTGGGATCTTCTGGCAGCCGTGTGTAGGAAGGGCTTAAAGTTATAGAGAATGTGGGAAGGCAGGATATGTGGCAATAACCCAGAATTGGAGAATCAGAGTCTGACTAGGCTGTTGGGCATAGATGGGGTAGGAATAGAAGGGAGATATTTTTGCTTGTTTCCTATTTGTCTCAAATGAAATGTAGGTGACTTTTGGCTAGAAATATAAATACTAACGTATTTTTATCCTCACCACCTGCTTCTCTTTGCGAGTTTATAGCAATGAAAGATGGCATACAAAAGACAACTCTGAACAAGATGAACAGCTCAATTTTTACCAAGATCTTTTCTTGGGCTTTAACATAGTGAAAGAGAGAGTTGTAAAAGTTGAAGTTATTACAGGGAGAAAAGAGTAGTAACTTAAAACAGTATGTTTGAAATTAAAAATGGAAGTTAAAACGCTGATCTTCAGGAAACTGATTATTGATGAACCAGGCCTGATTATACCAGTCAGTGCACAATGTGCCTGACCAGCCTACTCTCAGAGGAATGTGGAGACCAACAGCAGGATAAGTGGTTGGCATTCAGTCCCCAAACCAGCTATCTACATGAGAATCCCACCTCTGTTAAGCTGAGTGACCTTTGACAAAACCCTTCTGTTAATAAATGAAGGTAATAATACTACTTCGTTCACAGAAGTATTGAAAGAGTTAATACATGAAAAGATCTAAGGAATAGTGCCAGGCATGAGAAGAGCTATGAAATCATAGTTCTTATTGTTATACTCTTCTTTTATATAGAAGGCATTCTCATGTAGTGCACCTTAAACCTTTTCCTGCTTTTATATGGTCCTCCTCCTCTTTCTCTTATAGGATTACATCTTGCTAAAATCAACTAATACTTTTGATCCTCGAGTGTGTGCTATGCACTTTTGTGTATTATTTAATTTACTTCATGCAGTCCGCTGAGATTATTTGTCCCTGTGCATTAACTGGATCTTAGGGACTTGGAATAACTTTCTCAATGTCACACCGCTATTATGGGTTGGAGTATGGTTTGATCCCATTGGTAGAACATACTATAACATCTTATTCCACTTACTTTTTGAGGAGGAAACCTTCACCCAGAGAAGACGCACTATAACTCACTTCATTGTTGCTGTGGGAGTACGAGGGCTTCAGCAGCCTCTGCTGCAATGTATGGTCTATCCCTTTTGGGAAACACTAAAGGGTCAAGTCCCTTAAGCGAGACTGTGTCCAGATGTTTCTATGAAACTAAGTAACTAGTGATACAATACATCCAGGCCATTGGACTAACTAACCAAATGTATCTCCAGAAAAACCTGGCAAGGAATATAAAATTCCAGCATCATTAATTTGTTTGATTGTAGACAATATATCTCTTCTGGGAGAGATGATAAAATCACTTCATTATGTCTCAGATTGAATCATGTAATTAAAGGAAATGAGCAGGCATTTTTAAGGAGATAGAAATGATGTGATAGTCTCTACTAATGATATATGTAGGCATCAACTGTTGAATGGATAAACAAATGTGGCATATCCATACAGCAGAATATTATTCAGCCATCTAAAGGAACAAAGTGCTGATTCATGCCATAACATGGATAAACCTTGAAAACGTTATGCTAATTTAAAGAACTTGGTCACAAAAGACAAGTATTATATGATACATATTATATGATTAAAATATGTATCATATAATATTATATTATAATATGTATCATATTATATGATTTCTCCTATATTAAATGATATAGGATACACATATTATATGATTTCTCCTATATTAAATGTCCCAAATAGGCAAATCTGCAGAGATAGAATTTAAATAAGTGTTTGGCTAGGGCTGGAAAAGGAAAGATGTGAGGTTATTAACTTTTCACTCCATGCCATAGAAATTGTGAGGCATTCAAAGATGATGAGAAATTAATTTACCTATATTTATAAGCCATCTCTTGGATCACTGATCAAACTAATGATTTTATGGCCATCACTTTAGTGGGGTATTTTCCATTTTTTATTTGGCTTTGACAACGTACCTTTGTGGAATTAGACATTTTTTTTTGAGGATTTAGGGTTGATAAGAGTTACAAGCTTTTTTGGGGGGTAATATAAATATTATTAAAGTTGATCATGGTGATAGATACACAAGTCTATAAATATATTAAGGGCATTGAATTATACACTGTGAATAAATGAATTATATGATATGTAAATTTTATTTCAATAAAGCTATTTATCTATATACATAATTATCCTGTAACAAATGGTCAGTGTCTATGGGGCATCCCACTGGGAAAAGGAGTCAGGGAGAACAGTACTGATAGAAAGAGGGGCAAGAGAAAGGTTGAACCCTGGGCCACCCCTCCTTGAGATGCAGCTGAGGAACTATGGACAATTGACAGTGGGCAGTAGATGTATTCTTAGTTTTGATGCCCCACAAGGGGAGGGGATAGGGAAGATACACTGAGTTTCTTAGACCTTTTGTCCCAGGTCAGTACAGCTTATTTGCATGTTCTCCTTTTGATCTATGACTAGTCTTACAACTGTACTATAAAATTGCTCTCATTTTAAATCAGCATACTCTTAAGACATGTTGATAACAACTAGACTCTGGTTTTGTCCTTATTTACTACTCCTTCCCAAGCCTTAGTATTTCCTCTGGCTCCCACGCCACTAATTCCTTGTGCGGACTTGTCGACACTTCAAATTATATCCAACTCTGCTGCCTCCCATATATTGCCTAGCCAATGTATACACACTTAGCTTTCTTAATCTCCCTCATAAGTAAATTCCTCAGCCCCTTAATCACCCCCGCTCCTCTTCCCTGAATCCTTTCCAATGTGTTGACATCTTTCTGGCACAATGGTGCCCACAGCCATATGCCTTTGGCACCAGTTCTCCTTGGCCTCCCACCAGAAATGGAACTTGGCCGACGTCAGAGCAGAGAGTAAGACATATTTATTTGATTTAGCTTTTGATTATGTTCACTTCTTGGGATGGTGGTTGATTACTAGTGATGGGGTTGGCCAGGCATTGGGATGCAGAGCATGTTGGTAGTGGAGGGAGTTTATGTGTAAAGACCAATAGCATGTAACCTGTGTTTCTCCCAGGAGTGCTCTCTGTCTAAAATAGATGAAATCAGGAGCTTTGGGAAATGGTCATATTTTAGATTAGTATCTCAAAGATTGTTTCTGTTTCTATAGCCTGGATTTCAAAATCCAATTTAACTTTTCATAATTTTAGAATGTTGAGTTTAGGGAACCTTAAGAATTCCATAGAGAGGAGAAGACTGTCGTTAACAGAATCATCTGGGGCAGAGGCTTTAAACACAATGTTTACCCATCAATTCTAGGTTAAAAATTCTTTACTCCATATGATAAAAGATGTGAGGCATTCAGAAGTGGGGGGGTGGAAATGAATTCACTTGTGTTTAAAAACCACTTTTTGGATCCCCATCACAATACCAGTTCAATGACACCATAATACTGATTGTTATGACCCTCACTTTAGTGGAGACTTCGCATTTTTAGGGACTTTGACAATGTTGATAAGTACATGTTTGTACCTAGTAATATAATTTCGCTAATGATAAAGCAAATGATATTTCAAGTTCTTTGAGTAAATGAGGTGCAGGACGTGTGAGAGAAAAAAAAAAATCATGTTCGTACCCAGAGGTTTCATCTGTTTAAAATTTAAGAAGTCTCTGACAAAGTTCAGTTATGTATTAACCCAATATCTACTGAGGGCTTACAGTATCTCTGGTACTGTCTTAAACATTGGGGCCACAGTACACACAAGATACAGTTCTGTCTACAGGATTCAAACATTATAATAGTCCCCCTGTTATCCGTAGGGGATACATTCCAAGGTTCCCCAGTGGATTCCTGAAACCACAGATAATACCAAACATTATAAATACTGTTTTTTTTCCTATGCATGCATACCTATGATAAGGTATAACTTCTAAATTAAGCATAGTAAGAGATTAATAACATGAGTTAATAATACTATTAATAATATACTGTAATAAAAGTTATGTGAATGTGGTCTCTCAGAATATTTTATTGTACTGTACTCATCCTTCTTGTGGTGATGTGAAATGATAAAATGCCTACATGATGAGATGAAGTGAGGTGAATTATGTAGGCATTGTGATGTAACATTAAGCAACTATCAACCTTCTGGTGATAGGTCAAAAGGAGGATCGGCTTCTGTACTGCAGTTGGATGTAGGTGACTAAAACCATGGAAAGTGAAACTGTGAATAAAGCGGTATACTGTATAAAAATAACCACAGATTGGTGCAAGGAGAATAAGGATGGAGAAAATCCATGTCACAGGAAGACAAATATGACTATTTTTCTTTGGAAACACAGGAGATAGACACCTGTGTCACTCCCAGAGTATCCCATTGATGGCATTCAGTAGCATGAGCCTCATGAATGAAGGACTGCATATTACCTAGAACAGTATGGACTGTATATGTTTTAATGGTATAAGATGGCACAATTATCACAACTGGCAAGACAAATTCTGTTTCTCAGAGTGACACCAAGAGACCATATTGCATTTGCTCAAGTGGGATATATTAATCTTGCCAATATACAAGGCAGATGTTCAGTCTAGGATTGGGGGAAGTAAGGAAAAGAACTTGCTATTAGTGACAAATTTGTGTCAAATCCAGCTGGAAGTGATGGAGTGCAGGCAGATGGGCATTCCCATGAGTAGGAAGCATGGAAAGATCTTTCAGCGGTCATCAGAAAAAAATGAATCTGAGGCTAAAGCTATAAAAGGAAATAAATTAAGTAGTCAGCTGCCACTGCCCCTTTCTCCTTCAAGAACAGAAGATAGATATTCAAAAGTCAGGAGAAAACCTGCAGCGAACTGCTCAGTGTAATCTCTTGGGCTGTTGGAATGTAATTTCAGTATTCTGAACCCTATCAAAGGGGGTTCTTAATTAACCTGGAAGTTTGGTTTCATTTCTGTTGCTACGGACTATCTCCTATGTTCCCAACTTTTGGATTTTTCCGTGGGCGTGGAAGACCTCCTGAGGTTCTCTCTTGAAGTCTACCAGGCGCTCAGCATTTCCTTCTTTCCAGGAAATAGGATCAGGCAGCCCCAATGGTCCTTTGTCTGTACTGTCTCCTTGGAGTCTTATCAGTCCAGCCTATCTGACTGTAAGGCATGTCTTTACTGAAGGCTCAGAGTGCTCTCAGAAGAGAATTACAGTGTACGAACAGAGCTTGAAACTCTGGCCAGTCTTTCCTTAGTCCTCCTTGAGGAAAGTATTTTAAGGTTTAGACTTTCAGAAAGTGGGTGGGTTTTTCTGTGTTCCCTTCTTTCACTTCTGATTTCATTATTCCTCTCTTAATTTATAGGTCAACTCATATGAACCACTCACCATCCTGCACCTCTGCCATAAGACACCCCACCCTCCCCCTGCCATCACCATCAGAAAAATTTCACCCACTCCACAGGAGCACATATTCATTCAGTTTCCCTAATATGCTCCGGAATTTAAGAGTAGAATGAGGTATCATGAAGCAGGCTTTGCAGTGAAACCCATGTTCAAATCTCAGTCAACTGTGTGCTGGCTGGAAGCCTCCAATTTCCTCATCAATAAAACAGAGATAATGCTATTTACTACATGAGGTTGAAGTGGGGCTTAAATGAGCTGATAAGTGGAAAGCAGTTAGCACAAAGCCTGCCACATGATTAGCCTTCAATAAAATGTGGCTGTTAATATTATTTCACATAGCTCCCTGACATTCACTGCTGCCCAGCTAGATTCTAGAAGAAAAGGGAAGGTGAATGTGAAAATAGCCCCTCAGATTTTAGTTCACAGATGTGCAGACCAACTGTTTTCTTAGAGGATGGCCTTTTGGGCAGCCCTGGTACTCCAACATTACTTTTCCTCTTAGTAATACTGTATGTGCAGTGTCTTATTAGAGAAATGAATTTTCCTGTTAGCAGCTCTTGGCATAGGAACAGTATATAGGATGTCTTTGTGTCCTTTTGCTCCAGGTGGAGACTGAATGAACAGCACCAAAAAAAAAAAAAAAAAAAAAAAAAAAAATCCAAAAATACCGTCAACATAGCACTTCAATATTCAAGGGCCTTTCCTGGTTTCCAAGGTATGGTTCTGACTCTCACCTCTTTTTTTTTTTTTTTTTTTTTAATAAATTCAAGATATCCTTGTGATGAAAGAGAATGCAAGGGAAAGGCATTTCTGAGTTTCCATTTCTTACTTTGCCTGCTCTAAGCTGCTTGCTCCCATTCCCATCTTCTAGTCTTGGAGTCTTGATGGCCTTTACTTCATCAGTCATACACAAATGTTTCCACCAAATCTGTATCCCAGCTTAACTTTCAGATTATGCCTCTACCACCTTCTACACCAACCATACTCTTTTCACAAGTTTTTGGATTCCTCCTGAATGAGGTTTACTTCTTCACCTACAGAGGAGCCTAGATTCTTGGACTTGTCACCAAGGTTTTGGTTCTAGTCCAAGTCTAGATCTGCCCTTCATTTGAGACTCTTTCCACACTCAGAGTCCTTCCATGGTTGGGTTTGTGGGGTTTGATAGAACTGGGTGGGGAATACAAGGATAGCTGATTGTGGCAAGTCAGGCACAGGGTGATCCTGATGAGTTTTGCTGACTGATTTGTTGTGTCCACCAGTGGAGGTTCTTCTGTTTAAGCACCTAATAAACACAAATAATGACAAGGATTTTTCAAAAGTTCTGTAATACTATCATTTATTAGAGAGCTCATCACATCACTCTGAATGAAAGTGAAATCTATGCACTTGTATTTTTCAGGGTCAGGCTTTGTGTCATCTGATGGATACAGTCACATTAGAATTCCACTATTCTTTCATCCATGTCACCTTCATAGGACTCCCGATAATATTAATTGGAAATGAGAAATATCTACAAATTTGTGAGCTTTCTATATGTGTAGAGTATTTTACAGTTTATAAATTGCTTTCATGTATAGTACCTTATTTGAGCCACACAAAAATCCCTGTGTAAGGGTTATAATATCCCCATTTTTTAGGTGAAGACAGTTTCAAATTGTTTTTTTGCGATTTACCTAAGATCATTCAGAAATGGAGCTGTGAGTCCATCCCTTGTCCCTGATTATATATCTCTTGTTTACAGTAGCTTTTTAACTAGGCATGTTGAAAATATCATTTTTTAATTAAACAGTGGAATCAATTAAAAGAATATTAATTAGTGGGATCAGTTTTTTTTCTTTCTTGCATGTAAGTGCTACAGTTTTCATTTATTATTAGTCTGTTTCTCCATTATTATATATGTAAGAGATTGTTGAGCACTCTCATTAGTATCTCATGAAAGGCCAATGATTTGTGAATATTGAACTTTAAAAAAAAATCCCCTTACTTGACTTTAAAATCAATAGCAGTGCTGTCTCACTTTTTCATTATTTCCCGTGTCCAAATTCTATCTCTTTATTTTTCTAGTTAAAAACCAATTTGAAAAGCATTTCAGTAACACTGCCATTATAGAATTCTTGTTGTAATAAAATTAATAATTTAAATTTGTTGGCATCAAATGCTGGAAGTCCTCAGGGCACCTTAATGAAAATAGAAAATGATACCAATACTGCATCATGCCCTGATTACTACCCCAGAGCAAGATTGGGCAAACCTGCCAAATGACTACAAAAAGAATGGTTCCAGATTAAAATTAAAAACAACAATCACATAGGAAAGACATTAGCTTTACCCTGAAGAGTAATGGATTTCAGGTCTCTAGGTACAGATGATGGATTCAAGGAAAGGAAAAACCTCATCCAAGACACTATGACTTTCTGCTATCAAAAATTTGGTCCTTTGCAAATACCTAATTCAGTCCCTTCAAATTTGTCACAAAGAAATTGACACACTGAGAAGGGAAATGACTTTTCTAAGGTCCTGTGGCTAATTAGAGCAGGACTTGACTGGTACTGGTACCCAGACCACCTAGTATCAAGCCTGGCAGTTTCCCATTGTTCTGTGCTACCTATAGTCTGTTATCAGCAGACTGTGGATCCACTAATTACATTCTGCTAAAAGTAACTAACCGGTCTTATGTATAAAGTAAGAAGAGGAGGGAAAGTATGAGAGAATGGGGCCAGGAACAGAGTTAAGAAAACAAGATGAGTGAGGCATTTACTTCAGGAGAAAATTTTAAGGGTAGTTAAAATTTTCAATAAACAAGATAATATTATAATGCAATATTTTTTAAATAGCAAAATTGATGAAAAACAAGCATTTTGCATTAATTTTGTACCCCTTTAATCTGTACCTGAGGCAAGTGCCTCATAACCCTCCCTTAGCTCACTTGTCTTATCTTGGTATCAGTCCTAGGAATGATTTGTCTTTCCCTGCATGGACTGGGGTTAATTCCCCCAAATGCCAATGCTTCATTGTTGAAACCAATGCTCTACTATTGAAATTCAATAGGGTAAGCCCTTTTTATCTCTACAAGGGTCAGAAACATATAGAAGGGTGAGGTCACTCTGTGCTTACAGGTTTTAAAATGTAACCAAAATTTCTGTGACATTCTTCTTCAAAAGGTGGAACATATTTTCTCTCTCCTTGAGTGTGGGCTGTACTTAGTGACTAGCTTCTAATGATTAGTATGAGACAGAAATAACTGTGTGCTATTTCTGAGCCAAGCCATAGAAGGCATGTAGCTTCCTCCTTGCTCTCTTAGATCACTTGCCCCCAGGGGGAAGCCAACCACCTTATCAAAAGGACACCCAGCCAGCTCCATGGAGAGCTCCATGTGGTGCAGCACTGAGTGAGGCCTTGTAGCAATAGCCATGGGATCAAGTCACCATAGAAAAAAAATTCACCTAAAAACTGTGGTAAACTATTATTTTTTATTAATTTGAAGGAGAATTCAAATACCTAGATTTTGCCTTTGTTAGTTAGTTTTAGCATGTTTAAATTATGTTATATTCTCTGTTTAATTACATAAATAAAAAGTTAAAATGCCCTGATTAGTACTTTTTTTTTCATTCTTTTCAGAATTGTTTTCCTGCAGATCGTATATCCTTTATGTAATAAGCAGACCAGTTTTGTTTTTAAATTTAGATATAATTTTCATTCCGTGAAATGTAGGGGATTTCAGCACACAATTAGATATTTAACAAATAAATTGGTCTGTGTAACCAATACCCCCATGAAGATAAAGCACATTTATATCACTCCACAGAACTCTTTCTTGCCCCTTCGTGGTCAGTATTCACAATTCCACTCCAAAGCAAGTTCTCCTCGGGTATCTATCTGCATCAGTTAGGTGTGCCTATTCCATAACTGCATATAAATAAAAACATATACTTTATACTTTTTTATGTTTGGCATATTTTAGTTCTCATGTTTTTGAGATTAATCTAAGTAATTGTTTTATCAGTTGTTCATTTTTTATACCCAAGTAGTATTCCATTAACTACTACTTTTTATATTTATTTATAAGCTTTCTTGTGATTAGACATAAGGGTTACTTGCAGTCTGGTGATACTGTGAATAAAGCTGCTGTGAACATGTTGACATAATTATTCATGTGAACATAATTGTTTTTTATCTATTTTTGGTATGCATAACTAGGAGTAGAATTGATGAGTCATACAGTAGATACAAGTACAGTTGACCTTTGAACAATGTGGGGTTTAAACTGCAGGTCCACTTGTACACTGATTTTTTTTTCTGATAAATACAGTACAGTACTTCAAATGTATTTTCCCTTACGGTTTTCCTAAAATTTTCTTTACTCTAGCTTACTTTATTGTAATAATACATTATATAATATGTATTCCTTACAAAATATGTGTTAATTGACTGTTTATGTTATTGGAAGCTTACAGTCAACAATAGGCTGTTAGCAGTTAAGTTTTGGGGAAGTCAAAAGTTGTACACAGATTTTAGACTGCAAAGGGGTATTGATACCCCAACCCATGTTGTTCAGGGATCAACTATTATTATAAGAAACTGTCAAATAGTATACCAAAATAATTGTATGTTATCCACTCCTACTATCAACAATAATGGTTTTAGTTGCTCTTTATCATAAGAAACTTTGAAAGACTTTTTAATGGTTCCAACTGGGATTTAAAAAAAAAGTATCCCAGCAGTTTGGGGTATTAAGAGAAAGAGAAAATATAGTTATGACGTTTGAGAGGTTACTCACTTTGTTAAGAAAATTATTTTTCTTAATTTGAAGCAACTAGAGAGGGAGGAAAAATGTAAACGAATTGGTAAATGGTGCGCTGTAAAGATTATTGTGAGGATTATCCTATTGGTTTGAAAATCTCCAAGTCAATATGTCATATTCTCTTTCTTTTTCTAAGGGATCTTATTTATTTATTTGACAGAGATCACAAGTAGGCAGAGAGGCAGGCACAGAGAGAGGAGGAAGCAGGCTCCCTGCTGAGCAGAGAGCCCGATATTGATATCAGACTCAATCCCAGGACCCTGGGATCATGACCTGAGCTGAAGGCAGAGGCTTTAACCCACTGAGCCATCCAGGTGCCCCATCATATTCTCTTTCTTGAAAACTCATGGGTAATGCCATGCCCATGAGTAAAATCTTCTCTTATCTCAATTGAGCATATATTTTAAATATATTTCACAGTTATGGAAAATTTGGAGGATGAAGGAAAATTTGGAGGATGAAGGAAAATTTGGAGAATGAAGCTACTTGTGTTATGTATACTATTTATATATCCAGGAATTAAGTAAAATATATTTATTGTTCTCCTATTCTCTTCTTTATAGAACATGCAAGGTTTTCATAAGAAAAGGAGATGACCCAGCTTGTGTTTTCAGAGTGTCAATAGATATTTGATACCTGTTACTGCTTCTATTTCTTGAGTTATAAAATCTTGCCTACTTTCTTGTTTAGATAATTGTTATGATGTGCTATAAAACAATGAGATACTTAGAAAGTGCTTTATTATTGAAGTACATTTTCATTTAAAAAATTGAAATTGGCTATAGTTCTTATAATATTCCAAGAATACTTGGATGTTCTGTAGCTTAGAAAATGTAAATTATCTATCTCTAGGTGTTTTTCTCTTTTTCTTTTATTGAAAAAGTACAATATTGAAAAATAATGACCTGTTTATAGAGAAATAAGCCATATATGGTCTGTTTTAAAATATGGATGCTTTAATTAGTGACTGTTAAGGCAGAACTTAAAATATTGCATCTATTTCCTATTTGTTCTTGCAATCTTAGACACTGACTAAATGAGTTAAAACAAGACAAAGAGAAAATTGAATATAGAAAGTGACAGGGACTTTGCAGCCATAGGAGTTTGCAAGAGATGAGTGTTCATAAACTATGTTGATCAAGTAGAAGAAATTAGCAAAATCAAGGAGTCATGGGAATGGCAGAGATTAAAGATTAAACTAATTGGGACATTCACTGTCAAGATAAAGGGGTGAGGAGCAGCTTTATTCATCTGCTCCGTAGATACATCAGAAATGTGTGGGATTATGGGGTTGACTAATTAAAGTGGGACAGTCATCCAGCAGGCCTGGGAAGTAACCACCTCAGCACTGTGCTGCTTCAACCCTGATTCCCAGAAAACCTAGAAATACACTAAAGGTAGGTATATTACAACTCCCAAAGTAGTAGTTGTCTGAAACTGGAAAATTAAAAATAAATGGATGGGAAAGTGGGGAGAATACAAGACTGATTACAACCACATAAGCATTTTATCATAGGCACAAGAGTAGACAGACCGATAGGCCTTTTGCAGTGACAGAGATAAAGAGGCGAAAGTTTGAAACCAGAAGTTTAACCACAAGCTTATTTATAACCTCCTGCATTCAAAGATACCACAATTTTGAGGAAGCAGTACTATATTTTATGGGTGTCATTTTTGAAGAGCTCATATACAATTAAAAAAAAAAAAACCTGCAGTGTGTATTGGAAGACATTTAAATATTTAAATAATAAGAGAGTGGAATAGAGTTAATTTCAAGTGTATTTCTCTTCAGTGGAAAGTTGACAGCCCAGATCAGAAAAGGAGTCAAGGTAGTCACATGAATGAATCTGTACAGAAATATAAGTTATCCTTGGATTTTTCTCTCTCCTACACCAAGCAAAGGTCCTTTCTCAAAGCCAAACATCATCGTACCCAATCAGAAATACTAGTGTGAACACTACTGACAGATAAACAACAAACAACAGTGAAGGTTGTTTAGTAGGTTGGGGAATCCCAGCATTTTCTAGTCCATCTACCAGGACTCAGAGGGTCCAGGACTGATTAAGAATGGACAGCACAGAAGGGTATGTGATATGGTGAGTGCTGTGAAGTGTGTAAACCTGGCGATTCACAGACCTGTACTCCTGGGTCTAATAATACATTATATGTTTGTTTAAAAATTTAAAAAAAAATTAAAAAAAACAAAAACAAAGTTTCCATAACACAAAGTTTAATTGGAAGACCAAAAAAAAAAAAAAAAAAAGGAATGGACAGCACAGGGATAGGTCCTAGGCAAAAGCCTCCATTTGGTTTATGGGTAAAAATATATTGGGCAAAAAAAAAAAAAAAAAAAAAAAAAAAAAAAAAATATATATATATATATATATATATATATATATATATATATATATATTGGGCAGACCATGCTACCTTTTAGTCTTCATTTACAACACAAACCTAAATAAATGGGTGCTATCATAGAAAAGCAGTTTAACTAACATTTATCTGTAGAGAGCACACAGAAACTCAAAATCTAAGACTTTTCTTTATATGCATGTATTTTATTTTTTTTAGAAATCTTACCTTATTATCAAGAATACAACATGAGAGCTATCATCCTAATAATATTTCAAATGTACATTATTTTAAAATATAGATACCATTTACAGCTGGTCTCTAGAGTTTATATATTTTGTGTAGCTGAAAATTTATCACTGTTCACTAGTAACTCATATCCCCTTCCCTCCAACCCTTCAATTTTCGTTCTTTGAGTCTATGAATTTGACTATATTAGGTACCTCATGTAAGTGGAATCATAAAGTATTTATCTTTCTGTGTCTGCTTTATTTTACCTATTACAAATCCTCATAGTTCATCCATATAGCCACATATTGCAGTATTCCCTTATTTTTTTAAGACTGAGTAATATGCCATAGTATGTATATACCACATTTTTTTTTAATCCATTCATCTGATGATAGACATTTAGGTTGTTGTCAGAGCTTGACATTGCAATTGTCAATGCTTTGATGAACATAGGAGTACCAATATTGCTTTCAGGTTCTCATTTAAATTTCTTCTGGTATATACTTAGACATGAGATTGCTGGATCATGTGGTAGTTCTTCTTTAAAAAAAAAAAAAAAACTAAGGGATCTTTATATTGTTTTCTATAGAGACTCTGCCATCTTTATTTTTTCCTTTCTTTTTTAAAAAGATTTTATTTATTTGACAGAGAGCACATAAGCAGGGGGAGCAGCAGAGGGAGAAGGAGAAACCAGCTCCCTACTAAGCAGGAAGCCCAGTGTGCAGTTTGATCCTATTATGCTGGGATCATGATCTGAGCTGAAAGTAGATGCGAAACAGACTGAGCCATCCAGGCACCTCAAGGCTGTACCATCATTCATTCTCCCCAGCAGTGTGCAAAGATTCCAGTTTCTCCACATTCTTACCAATACTGCCGTGTGTGTGTACTTATGATAGTCATCCCGAGAAGTATGAGGTGGGAGCTCATTGTGATTTTGTTGTGCAGTTTCATGATGATTGTTGACATTGAACCTTTTGTCATAAACCTGTTGGTCATTTATATGTCTTCTTTTAGAACTATCTATTCAAGTCCTTAGCCCACTTTTAAATTTGGTTATCAGGGTTTTTTTTGTTTGCTTGTTCATTTTTTTCTTTTGCCTTATTATTATTATTTTTGCTATTGTTCTCCCCCATTCCATAGGTTGCCTTTTCACTTTGTTGATTGTTTTCTTTGATGTATAGAATCTTTTTTTAGTTTAATGTAGTCCCTCTTGTTTATTTGTGTTTCTGTAGCCTGTGCTTTTGGTGTCATATTCATGACAAAACCAATGTCATGAAGCTTTTCAATTATGTTTCCTCTAGGAGTTTTATAATTTCAACTCTTATGTTTACATCTTTAATCCATTTTGAGTTTATTTTTGCTTGATTTGGTTGATTTTGGTGTAAGATGAAGATTTAGTTTCATTCTTCTTCATGTGGATATCAGTTATCCTAATTCCGTCTATTGAAGACTTTTAAATGTCCTCTTTGTTCATGATCCAATGAGAAAGAGAAAAGAAATGTCCAGTAGAAATAAGTTTTGTCAGGTAACTGAGTCAGGCTGTATAGTGAGTGTCCTAGACAGGGAGAAAATTAGTTGAAGACACTGTGTGACTTGTGGTGGCAGGCAGGAGTTGTCACTGAGTTACAGAGAGCTCCATCTGAACCATGGCTGAGATTCCGAGTGGTTGACCTATTTGGAATTGTACTTTGCATGGCATATTTACATGTAGAATTTTGTCTGTTGGCTGAAAGAGAGGAGTAGAAAAGTGAAATTGGAAGGGATGTGATAGTATCTTTCCATTGTCCAGCCTGGGGACTTGGAGATGGTGAGATGCTATGCACACAAATGTGATAGAAGGTAATAAAGCTTCTTGAGGGTTTCTCAGCTTTGAGATGCAGTGGGAGAATTCTAGGCTGAGTATATCAGAACTATAACAACAAAGACCAACAGAACACCAATAGGAAAGCACCAGTGTCTAGTAACCATGACTCTTCTCAGGCACCTGCCACCCCAGAGAGAGAGAGGGGAACAAATCTGGAACATAGTTAGGATTCCTTTGAGGCCTTGAGAAGTAACTTAAGAAGAGGGAAAAGGAGAGACATGTTGATGTTCTATATTTGCAGATGGGGGTTCACCAGAGTAGAAGCCTTTGCCAGTTAATGGTCAGCCATTTCTTACAAAGAGCCATAGCCACATTGATGGTGTATTTTCAAAATAAATTGTTAATAGTTATGATATGGTTTGTAAAATTCATAGAAATCTTAAACAAGGAGCAGAGATCTGGAGTTTGGACTCACAGATTAACTTTTGGTGCAACTCTGGGGTATTTCAGTTATTTGGACATCATGTTTCTTAACTATCTATAAGCCAGTTGGGATAGAGGAACTTTAAGCTTCACTTCATTTTAAATTCACCCAGGTCGTATCCTCTCTTAACTTAGTGTGTATGTGCAAAATCTAATACCACCAGCTAATGGGGTGTTTTCCTACTGATTAGTCCTTTCTCTAATTCTTTAACCATGTCACATATCAAACTGACACATATTCACCCACATATGTAATCTTTAAAAATATATTGAGATCAGCCACACATTGCTGGCTACTTTTCCTATAGGACCTTTAATTAGAAAATCACTTTGGATCCCATTTCTGACCATTACCAAGAAAGGAGGTGGCAGGCATCACAGTCTTCTCTCCCAATAGCTTTAGCTTTTACTTTGGGAGTAGACAGAATCCTACCCATCTTGGTAATATTCTAGTTCACCCTGACTCCTGGAAAATCTGAAACCAGCTGATGGTTATCTTATAACCTCAAGGCATTGGCTGAATTTCCATGGATCAGATAACTACATGATACAACATGGGGTTTCACTTACTGTAGATATTTACATTAAACTTATTCAGAATAATTATTTTCACTGGCCCATTGATAGATCAACCAATGGCAATTTAATGAGAATATCTTCCGTCCTTGTAAGGGATATTCCCTCTCAGCAGCAAAGGTGGGACCAGAGCGCACTGTATCACTCTGTCTTGTCAGAGGAGATGTTCTGTCACTGATTAAAGAGCTGCATGTCCTCTTTAGTCACAAAAACATTTCGTGGGGTAACCTTGTTTCTGTCTTAATGGATTCAGGCAATGTAATGAGAGCTACCAAAGTGGACACGAAGAAACCCTTTGAGAGACAGAACATGTCACTTCTCACTTACTCAACTAATGGCAGTCCCTCCCGGGCTAAGAAAGCCCTCTGGACAGAGCTGGAAGAGTCATTTAAAGTATACCTGCATTCCTTCCTTCAAATGCAGCCAAAAGGCATCAAAAAGAGATATTTTTCCTTTATTTGAAAGACCAAATACAACTCACTAGTGTCTTAGTTTCATCAGAGCTGTCTGTTGGTGTAATATCAGAGAGAAAAATGATACTGCCTTAAAATTTGCTCAATGCATACTCTAGCTTTTAAAAGTATTATTTCCATCTCTCTGAGTTCCCCAAACTGCACAGCACCTTTGGATGTTGACAGGTCCAAAATAGGTTGTTTACTTGATGATTTTTTATTGTTAACAGATTGAGCACCCAAAGTTCAGGGGATTTACGTGATATCTGTAAGATACACAATACATGAATGCCTGCCAGAGTAGGACCAGAACTGGGGTTCTTCGACTCTACATTTGCTTCTTTCTCTTTCTCTCCCTGCCCCCTCCCTTCTACCCATCTCTGTGTATAGGTATATGCATATGTATGTATATACTGATGACAATTTAATACCCACCATAACCAAGCTGGGATGCATGCAGGATAAATAATTTTGCTATTCAGAGAGAGTCAGAAAAAGAAGGACTGAGTTACTGAGAGTGCAGTTTTATTCTATGACTTTTGCCAATTTGAAGAAGCAACTAATTCATAAACTATATGGTAAGCACATTTAACTGTTCTAGGATTTTTCTCATGCTTCATGAAAACAGAGATCATAACTGGGAAACCAACTGTAAAATTAAAAGAACTAGATGTTGCCAATAAAGACCATCATTTCAGGAAAATAAATTTGTTTCTTGGAAGCTGTTCTTGAATGTATGCTTGAGGTGCCCACAAGAAAACTAATTCAACCGAGAAACAAATTGATCTTGCTTCACTGGTTTATATGAACAGAGTAAAATACACACCAACAAGTTATATCACTTAATAACTCCTTGTTTCCTATAACAAATCAATGGCAAGATCACCTTGAATTACCATATTTTGAAAACGTATGTGCAAAGTACCTAGAACTTTACTACATATACCAAATTATGGGTTTCATTAAGAACATCTTCAGAGCTAATGGAATCAAAGTAATCACAGTTTGTGTAGTACCTTTATCCATCATATTTGGGAATTTTGTTTCTTGAGGTTTTTAATTTTTGTTAATATATTGGTAACATCAGTGTGGAGATGAAATAAAAGTGCATGATTTGATGTTGCAGTTGTTATCTGTAAATGTGTCATTTTATTCTGTAAAGACATTTTATTGGATCTTACAGAGCAAAAAATGAACTCATCTTTGCAAAATCAATTCTCTCAGGCCTTGAATTCTTCCTTATTGTGATGTTAAAAGTTGCTTGTAACTTTTTTATTAAAATGGCAGGGAGTGGGAATTTGCACGTTGTATTCTTCATTTCCCAATTTGCAAAAGCTAGTGTTTAGTGCATTTTTGTTACTTAATTTGGGGCTATCATAGGAAACAATGGAGTAACAGCTTGAAAATCTTCCTGTCAAGGGTTTCTTTAAACTTCTTTCTCTTCTGTGTTCCAGGGGAGCAAAGCAAATCTTCTTTGACCATGGCCTTACAGAAATGGTCATCCTGAAAGAGGGATGCTATTCAAATACTGAATGGGATTGAAGGAAGCACACACATTATTCCTTAACATTTTACCCCAATTAATATATCATAATACATAGGAAATACATGTACTTACTAACAAATAAATGTATTTTGAGCATCATTACTCTGGACTCCACTATAATCACAATGATTTGGAAAGATACATTTTAATGTTCTAATAGCAAAAGGTTTAATGAGCAAATTAATAATAAAAATCCAATCTAAGAGGTATGTTTAAATGTCAGGATGTTGACAATTTATGAGCTCTCCAAAGCAACCATTTTATTACTCAAAAAACAAACCTTAAATTTTCCTTAGTTTCCTAAATGAAAATTATTTTTAAAAAGTATCTCAGCTATTTTGCCTACTCCTAGTTTCTTTTCCTTTAAGAAATATATTTTGAGAGGGACATTGGAAAGGATATCTGCTATGGTGAGGAAAAAAATATATTTTGAATTTATATTCATTATAAATTCAAATTTTGCAAATTCAAACTAGAATTTATGCATTTGGCTCGATCACACTTCTTTAGAGTTAAAGCTTCATCTTCTAATTGTGTTAAATAAGTCTCACTAAAGACCATTCTTTTTATGTCAAAAAAATTTAAAATATCAGAACCATGAATCTGCTATAAGCATAAAATTGTTGAAATCAGAAGAAACCCTAAAGTTCATTTGTCAGGAAGTTTTTTGCTATTTTACTACAAAGTGACAAGTGTGTCCTGTGTACTCTAGAGACTATTTATTTGAAATAATCCATGTATTCCATATTTATTATGAAGAAATATCTAACTTACTAATATTCAAAGAATGATTCCATTACGGATATATAATATTAATACATTAAGAACCATGATGGTATACATTATTTTCATTAGCTTGTCCAGTCTCATGGCAGTATTTATTTATGTTAAACTGTGAAATGCTGAAAATAGCTGATGGGTTGCTAAAATCTTTATAGAGTCTGAATGCAAAATCACTTATCTTCTCCAAATTCACTTACAATTTAAAAAATCCAGGATTGAAATAATTAGGAAAATACCTAATTAAAGTAATATATTCTGCAACCCAAGTTGTGAAGGGCTTTCCTAGCATAACACTTAGTATGGGTATGCAGAACCTCTCACTCTTCCAGGACCTCCTGAATATTTCTTTCCCTGCCTACCAGTCCCTCAGCAAAGATGAAGGGCTCAATGAGGATGACTCTGCTTTAAGTTTAATTTTGAGGCCTGGGACTGTGTCTTGTTTGGGAGGAAGTCCAGGGGTAGGTAATTTTAAACAGGTTAAGTCTAGACTTTGGGGGCCCTTATTTCTTTGCCACTGAAAGACTGAGTATATAAACAATCATCAGAACATATGTAAAAATAAAATTCTTACCCAATCTCTGCAGTAGCCAGCCCAGGAAAATAACCCATTTTCTACAGTAACCAGCCAGAGAAACCAGGCTACTACCTATTTATAAGTTGAATTTGTAGGAAGTCAGACTTGTAAGTACAGTAATAATCCAGGAAGTAAAAAAAATAATAACTCTTGTCACAATTGACCCAGAGTGGCCAGGACTTGGTTAATAACTGAAAGTTTCTATAATTTTTGTCCCCACTTCCAGTTGAGGACCAATCAGAGAACACAAATATGTACCTCCCAACTAATCACAAAGGATGCCCCACTTCTAGGTAGCCCATCTGCAACTTCTTTGTGCCAATAGGCTCCAATCAGAACATTACCTGAAGCCTTCACTTTGTTCTACTGTGAAGTTGTCCCATTCATCTACCTTTTTGAGTCTGCCAAACATAGTGGTGGTGGTGGCAGACTCCCTGGCTATAGCTTTGAGTAAGTAGATTTTTGCTTGTTCTCATTTGGTTCGTCTTTATTGTTGTCCACACTGATTCACAATGTAGTTAGATTTAACTTAGTTTAGGTTCAATAAAAAAGATAACATCTTTTTTTTGTCTTTATTTTTTATATTTATTTCGTTTATTACTTGAGAAAGAGTGTGTACACATGACCTGGGAAGGGGAGAGGCAGAGAGAAAGGGAGACTGAGAATCCTAAGCAGGGTGCTCCTGGCACAGAGTCTAATGCAGGGGCTGGATCTCCACAACCCTGAGATCATGACCTGAGCAATACCATGATTTTTAGATATGGAAGCAATTATTTCTTTTTGGTTAAGATTTGATTTGGGATAAACGAGTACGTTTAGGAAGAAGGCCAAATAACATTTTTGTTGTTGTAGTTACTATTGTTGCTGCTATTCTATTGTTGTCAAATTAATGACACTTAAAATCTCATTATTCTGGGTTTGTAACTGATCAACATTTAAATTGATGCAATCCTAAATTGGTTCCTAATTTTAGATTTGCCCCACATTTGCATATCTTTCTATTAGCTCTTTTGAAGTAGTTCTTGTGTTGTAAGGCCTTTTCGGGGTATGGGAGCAGAGATAGAGGGGTGATGAATACCCCTATTGGAACTAATTTTTCAAATGTCCTTAAATTCTTATAACATGAGGACTATTTTTGGCTTTTATTTTCTTTGCCCCATTGCATTGTCCATCTGTCAAAGTTCATCAAAGCCAAGAGCTCAGACTACTGCAATGAATTTGAAAGAGCAGGTCCAAGAAAACTGACATGCGGAGAATGATAAAACATTCAAACCTATTCTTTTAGAAATCAACATTCAGCATATAGTCATATATACATAAACCTGAAGTCTTTTTTTTTGTTGTTTGTTTGTGAACAATAGGAATCTCAATTTCAATTTTAACTAATTTCAATTAGTAAAAGGCAAAGCACTTTCTCAAGGACTTCTGGTTTTAACTCACAGCCATAAAAAGCTTTGAATAACATCATTCTCACCTTTACAACAAAGAGAAAGCTAGACAAACACTAAATTAGTGATTTTTACTGAAACCTTCATAACTAAAGTTGTAGGACAAGCAACTAACATAAAATAGAAAGAGAAACAGGCACCTAAAGGAATAGGAACACCTGTATGTTTGTTTACCTGGGTCAGATGTCATTTAACAGTATATAGGCCTACAAATCAATTTAAATAGAAGTTTTGAAAGAATAGCTGAAAGTAGAGTGGAACCTGTTGTGAGAGGGTGGAACTACTGAAGGCCACAGATGTAGGGGGATCCATATACTCTAGCAGTGTTTCCCTCTAAGAACACTTCCAGGTCCCTATAGAAAAGATTTGAGAGAATCCTGAAAAACCTCCCTCATGATGCCAGTGGTGAAAAGGAGGAGCAGCTGCTGCCAAAACTGTCAAGATTCATCCTACCTCACTCCCCTAAGGAGTAAAAACATTCATTTGGAAAGGGAATGACATCAACACTTGTAACCAGAGGGCACTGGTGGAAGTTTGTAGCAGTTGAGGAAGAGGAGTGTAGGCTAAATGTGAAAATCTTTGTACACTGTTTCCTCTGTCTTCCCTAAGGAATGAAAGCCCTGTCTGCATGTGGATAGGATCAAAATGTGTACCTAAGAGCATGGGTGGGGCCCAATGGAAGTTAAGTCATGGGAATGAAGGCCCCACTGGAAAAACACCCAGATTCATTTCCCTGTTAGCCCTAAGGAACAAAAGCTTTAGTCTGTAGCCTGGGAGCACTTGTGAAAGCTTGTGGTGACTTTGAAAGTTGAGGAATGCAGGCAACCAGTGAAAATCCTTTCAGCTTCATCTCCTGTATTATAAGTAAGAATAAAAAGAATGCCTTATCCTACAGTGGGCAGGGTACCCCATGGAGGGGGTACTGTAAGGAAACACATTGTACCCTGGGTAAGGTGGGGCAGAGATAGGACAATTAAGTCTTGAACTTTGCTGGTAAGGTAGAATGAATGCTATGTTCATCATTATATCTGAAACAGGGGAAGGCACATTTGTGAAGACTACATTCCCAAGAACAGCTTCACAATATCTGCCTAAGATGAAAAATTTTGTTTCCTCTCACATCTTCCATAACCATGCTAAGCATTAGTTTAAAAATAACAGTGTAATATTGCTGGAGAAATGGAAAATGCAGACTCTCTCCAGGGAGCAGTGTAAAGGAAAGAACCCAAATCAGGCAGAGAAACAAAAATAAAATATCACTGGAGAAATTTGAAGACTTTGGTACACTGAGAGTAACCATAACAATGCAAATTTCAAATGCAGCCCAAACCTGACCAGATTAACACAACCCCACACAGAAGGAAAGATGTGCTCTACTGCCAGCATGAAACTATTTACTTCAGTATTTATCATCCTATACAACATGTCCAGCCTTGAATAAAAAATTATGAAGTACATAAAAGGGCAAAAAAACCCCAAAAACAAACAAAACAAAACCCACACCTGAAGAGATAAAGTAAACATTAGAACAAGGCTCAGATATGACAAGATACTGGTACTATCAGCCAGGAAACTTATTAAGTTTTTAATTATTATTATAAATTTCGAAGGAAAGTTAGATAACATGTGAAATCAAATAGGTAATTTTAGCAGGGAGATGAAATCTAAGAATACATCAAATATAAATGTTAGAAAAAAAAATTCACAATAAGATGAATAAGTAATTTCTTCAGTGGGACCATCAGTAGATTTGACACATTTTGAGAAAAGAATGAGAGATCATGAAAAGAAATCCCTATTTAAGATACAAACAAAAAGAATAGAATCTCTAAAGGTTGCCTAGGTGGCCTAGTTGGTTAAGCATCCCAACTTGTGGTTTCAGCTCAGGTCTCAGGATCATGATCTCAGGTTTGTAAGACCTAGGCCCACGTTGGGCTCTGAGCTCAGCGGAGAGTCTGCTTGCGATTTTCTCTTTTCCCCTCCCCTTCCCTCTCTCCTTTCTCTCTCTCTCTCTCTCTCTCTTTAAAATAAATAAATAAAATATTAAAGGGAATTTCCAGGCATTATACAGTCTGCCATATGCACATGTAATTAGGAAAGGGTAAGAGAAAAATAAGAAAATTGAGGAAATAATGGCACAGAATTTTCCAAAACTAACAACACACACTAACCATAGTTTTAAGAAAATTTAGAGAATATCAATAGGGATAACTAGTAAAAAACCCATACTAACACCTATCTCATTTAAACTACTGAAAAGCAAGACAAAAAGACAGCCTGAAAGGTGGGAGAGATACATAAATTACAGAAGAAAAAGGATAATAAGTGTAGCAGAGTTGATGTAAGAAAATCTACAAACAGAGGAGATGCAGTGATGTCTCTAAAGTGGTAAAAGTAAATGTCAACCCAGAATTCCATACCTAGTAAAAATAATATTCGAATAAAATTAGACAATGTATAAAAATAATTATATACCACAACCAAGTATGCAAGACTGGTTCAGCATTTAAAAATCAGTGACTGGAATTTATTACAACCAGCTAATGAAAGAAAAGTAATATCATATCAGTTAACACAGAAAAAACATTTGGCCAGATGCTAACACACATTCATTATAAAAGAAACACACTCGTAGCAAAATAGGAATACAGGGAAATGTCTGTATTTTAATAATCTTTTAGAGGTTTTTTTTTTAAGATTTTATTTATTTGAGAGAGACAGGATGAAAGAGAGAGAGAGCATGAGAAGGAGAGGTTCAGAGAGAGAAGCAGACTCCTTGCTGAGTGTGGAGTCTGATGTGAGACTCAGTCTCAGGACCCTAAGGTCATGACCCAAGCCGAAGGCAGTCACTTAACCAACTGAGCCACCCAGGAACCCCAATAATCTTTTAAAATAACTTACAAAATTATGAAACAATGTCATTGAAGATAGTGGGTTCTACTTTTTAGGTGCTAACCCAAGTAACTTTAGAAATGAGTAGAATCTGTAAGAGTAAATGCAAAAGAAACTATTCATAACCATGATTTTCTGGTTATTTTTTTTCCTTTCAGAGGTATGAGTTAGCAAATCTAAAACCACTATGCATGTATACTGGAATGGAACAATTAAATAAATGGATGACAGATGACAGAATTGTGTTTTCTTATCATTACAATGGAAAGATGTAGATAAGCAAGGACCTAATGCTAGACTGACTCATCTGGTGATGGATTAGAAACATAGACAACAGTATGAACCAATATTTTACTTACTAAAGATACAGATGGATTCATATTCAAATATTTATAGATACATGTATATATGCATGCATATGTTTCCTTACTATGTCAGCTAAGAGGACCCAGGGCCAAAACACTCCAGTAATAGTATGCACACCTACCATCCAGACCTTGGTTTTCAATACTATTCTTCAGTTAAAGGAACTGAAATTCCTTTAAGAGATGGCTAATTGGAGTACTTGGGTAGGAGACGTGCAAGATGAGCCTGGAGCATCTTTTAGTGCCAAAACCAAAAACAAACAAACAAACAAAAACAAAAAGTAAGATTATATCAAAGGGCCAATTGAAAAATCTCCCAATAACCAAGGCAGGAACAATTTATTTTCTACAAAAAGGCATCTTAAACACAAAGAAGTAGATAATCTAAAAGAAAAATGACGGAAAACAGTGTATCATGAAAGCAATAGTTAAACCATAGTAGGACAAGTGTGGTTTTCAGTTTCACATGTAAAGAACGTGAAAGTCACCATCCTAATAACAAAAAGCTGAACAGACTGAAAAAAATGACAACTTTTCTTGAATCTTTAAGATAGGGAAGGACACAGGGAAAACTTGCCTCTTAAGGTGGAGAGACATAGAGGTAAATACTGGAATCATAACTTACCAGAGCAGACTCAGGAGTGGAAATGACCATAGGTACCAGTGCCAAGTAGGGAAATATTAACTGTAATTGGAGAATTCCTGGAGGCTTTGTGTGGACAAGTCTGAGAAGTAAAAATTCCAGGGGGAATCCACAGTTATGGGGGGGGGCATAATATTGTGAGATTTACCTCTAGGAGCTTGACCACATTCCTATAGTAAACACTGAAGAAAAATATCATTGCTCCAGCAGGGGAAGGAGAAAAGGAATCATTCTGAAATACGCTAATATTGCTAACAAAGTCTACAATCAGGAAAAACTAGTTAACCATAGACTAAGCTCCTAGGGTATTATCAGATCCTAACTGTCTGGAGGAAAAGAGATAGCTATCTCAAGTCAACAATAGCATACCATATGGGAAAATGGAAATACACAACTTTAGTCCACTCTAGCCATCTTGTCCTACCTAAGGGAAGAGAAAACTGAGAACATTTGTAATGTTCATAGTACGGAGGCATAGGTTTGCTAAATGTCTAAGACCTAATCATAGAATCACAAAATGCTTCCCTTCCTCCCACACTTCACCAATACATTACTAAAAGTCTGTTTACAGTAGTTTCTTACTTCCTTTTTTTTTTTTTAAACTGGTACATCATGTCCAACTATCAAGAAAAAATTGTAAGACATACCAAAAGGGAAACAAGAACATCACAATTTGATGAGACAACGCAAGAATCAGAACCAGATGAGGCACTGATGTTGAAATTATCAGACTGGGAATTTAGAACAACTATTATTAATATGCTCAGAGTTCTAAATGATAAAGTAAAGAATATGCAAGACTGGATGGGTAAGCAGAGAGGTTGAAATCCAAAGAAAGAGCCGGGAAGAAGTCCTTGGTATAAAAACACTTACAGAAATCAAGAATGATTTTAATGGACTTATTAATAAACTGGGCACAGTTGGGTAAAGAATCTCCTAGCTAAAAGATACATCAAAAGAATTCTTGAAAGCTGAAAAGCAAAGAAGACGAAAATGAAAAAAGTAGAAGAGAATACCCAACAACTGTGGGACTAGTAGAGAAGGTGTAATATCATGTAATGGGAATATTCAGAAGGAGAAGAAAGAGAAAAAGAAAAGGAAGAAATATTTGAAACAACAATGGCTGAGAATTTCCCCCAAACTAACGTCAGACACCAAATCACAGATCTAGGAACTTCATAGAACACCAAGCAAGATTAATGCCAAAAACAAAACAAAATAAATCCAAAATGTATGGCTAGGAATATAATTTTCAAGCTACAAAGATAAAGAAAATCAAAGGTTAAGAAAGATATTCTGAAAGAAGCTAGAAAGAAGAAATACCTTGACCTATTGAGAAACAAAAATAAGAATTACATCCAACTCCTTTGAAAACATCCAAACAAAAAGAGGGTGGAGTGAAATATTTAAAGGTTGAGAAAAAAAGTCCATCAACCTAAGATACATGTAAAATTATCCTTCAAAAAGGAAAGAGAAAAAAAAAAAACTCACAGATAATATTGAGGCTTTTGGTTTGTTTTTGTTTGTTTGTTTGTTTGTTTGTTTGTTTTTTGCCAGTAGACCTGGGTTAAAAGAAATGCTTAAAGAATCTCTTTAGAACAAACGAAGATAATATAGGTTAGAAACTCAAATCTAAATAAAGGAAGGAAGAGCATCAAAGAAAGAATAGTGAAAGTAAAATTTTAAAAAAACATATTTTTCTTATTCTTAATTTCTTATTCTTAATACTATAGGAGTATTTTTTCTGAGAAATCAGACTTCAGAATAGGAAGACTATTTTTAGAGATAGAATAGGACTTACATAATTATAATTATAACGGGATATATTCTTCAAGAAAGCATAACAAACCTAAATGTCTATGAACCAAACAACAGTATCTGAAAAGTATGTACGGTAAACCCACAGTTGTCTTACTGATTTTCTGTATGAGTGATCTATTCACTAATGTAAATGAGATGTTAAAGTCCCCTACTATTATTTGATTACTGTCAGTTTTTCCCTTTATGTCTGATTATATTTGCTTTATATATTTAGGTATTTCTATGTTATGTGCATAGGTATTTATAATTGTTATATCCTCTTGTTGGGTTATATCCTATATAATTGTTATAATTGTTATATCCCCTTTATCATTCTCTAATGCCCATTTTTTCTCTTATTAGAGTCTTTATTGTAAATTCTTTTTTGTCTTATGTAAGTATAGCTAACCCAGGTTTTTTTTCCACTTGCATTTACCTGGAATATCTTTTTTTCACCCCTTCACTTTCTTTGGGTCTGAAGTGAGTCTCTTGTAGGCAACATATAGATGAGTGTTAGTTTTTTTGTTTTGTATTGTGTTGCTTTAATTTTTTTTTATGCATTCAGTTACTCTGTGTCTTTTGATTGGAACATTTAAAGTAATTATTGATAAGTGTGTACTTATTGCCATTTTGTTAATTGCTTTATGGTTATGTTATAGTTCTTCTCTGTCATTTCCTGAACTCTCTTGTGGTTCAATGTTTTTCTTTAGTGTTATGCTTGGACTCATTTCTTCTAATGTCTTCTATAAGCATTATATGGTTTTGGTTTGTGGTTATGAGGTTCATATAGAACATTCTGTGTATACAGCAGTCTGTTTCAAAAATAGAAATGCCATATAATCCAGTAATTCCATCTTTGGGTATTAACCTGAAGACAATGAAAACACTAATTTGAAAAAACATATGAATATGTACCCTATGTTTATTGCAGCATTATTTAAAATAACCTAGATATGAAAGTAATGTAACCTAAGTGCCCATTAATAGACAAATGGATAAACAGATGGAAAGGAAGATTGGAATGTTATTCAATGGCAAGAAAGGATGAAATCTTATAATTTACAACAACATGGAAAGACCTAGAGGGTATCATGCTAAGTAACGTAAGTCAGACAGAGAAAGACAAATACCATATGATTTCACTTATATGTGAAATCTAAAAGACAAAACGTATGAACAACCAAACAAAAAACAGAAACAGACTCATAAGGACAGAAAACTAATTGGTGGTTGCCAGAAGGGAGGAGGGTGTAGACATGGATGAGATAGGTGAAAGGGATTAAGAGGTACAAATTTCCAATTATAAAACAAACAACTCATAGAGTGAAAAATACAGCATAGAGTTTCTAGTCAATAATATATCAATAACTTTATATGGCAACTACATTTGTCATGGTGAGCATTTTGTAATTTATATAAATTTTGAGTGACTGTTGTCATAACTAATATAATATTCAGTGTCAACTAATGTAACATTGTATGTCAACTATACCTCAATTTAAAACCAGATAGATCTGAAAGGAGGAATAAACCGGATCCAAATTTTACAGAAAGCTTCAGCCTTACCTTCTCCATAATTGATAGAACAGTAGGCAGAAAAATTAGAAAATATATTTATTACCTAAACACACTATTAGCCAACTTGACCTTGTGGAACTCTCGAGCAACAACAACTCTTCTCAAATGGCCATGGGGCATCTGCTAAGATAGACTTAAGAAAATTTTAAAAACAGAAATAATGCAAGTATTTTCTCACATCATGGCATACTTAAATTAGAAATCAGAAATAGGGACGCCTGGGTGGCTCAGTTGGTTAAGCAGCTGCCTTCAGCTCAGGTCATGGTCCCAGCATCCTGGGATTGAGTCCCACATCGGGCTCCTTGCTCTGCAGGGAGCCTGCTTCTCCCTCTGACTCTGCCTGCCACTCTGTCTGCCTGTGCTCGCTCTCGCTCGCTCTCTCTCTGACAAATAAATAAATAAACTCTTTAAAAAAAATTAGAAATAAATCTATAAAAAATCTCCAAATATTTGTAAATTAAATAACACAGTACTAAATAACCATAGCAAAAGAGGAAATATCAAGGGGAAAATTAATCTTTTGCATTAAAGAAAAACTAAAATACAGGACATCAGAATTCATTTAATAGGAATCTTCTGGTTTTAAGTGTGTATGCTAGAAAAAAAGAAAGTTCTGAAGTCAGTAATCTAAGCTACCACATTAAGAAACTAAAGAAGGAATAGCAAATTAAACCTAAAGCAAGCAGGAAGAATTATATACTATGATAAGAGTAGAAATAACTGAAACTGTAAATGGAGATACAATAGGGATAACCAATAAAGACAAAAAGCCATTCATTTGAAAAGAAAAATAAAAGTGATTAATCTTTAGCCACTATGATCATTAAAAAAATAGAGAAGACACATATTACCAATATCAGGGATGAAAATAGAAACATCATTTCTGATCCTACAGTTATTAAAGGATAGTAAGAGAATATTATGAACAATTCTATATTCATAAATTTAATAATCTAGATGGAATAGACAATTTCTTTGAAAGTTACAACTATCCAATCTCACTCAAAGAGAAAAAATATTATTTGAATGCCTGTATCTACTAAGGAAATTGAGTTTGTACTTAACCACCTGCCACCCTGCCTCTCCCAAAATACACTTCTTAACCAAAAGGTTTCACTGGTGAAATGCAGTGGAGGTGAGCTCTCTTCCAGGGACCCAACTAAAGAGCAGCATGAAGGGGCCATGGGTAGCATTATGCTCTATATCATAGAGAAAATGTGGCAGAGCTTGCTCTGTGGCCTGATTATACTTTCAATTACCCCAGGGCTAAGTATTTCTCAAGTGCTGAGTATAGGGAGATTTGGAATCTCAAACCTATCTTCTGCAATAGCATTTCTCAGGAATTGTCTAAAGAGAAAGTGACATTGCCAGGATAATTTTGAAGAACATTTTATTTAGCTACGATTCTGCTGTCATTTTCTATATGTTTGGTATTTCTGTCACCTTTTGATTAATAGAGACATTCTTATAAATAAAAGATCTAGGTCTCTTGAAACTGTCTGTCTTGCTCTCTTTTTTCTCCTGTGAAGTCATAATCCCCCATTTGTGACATCACAGTCTTTCCATTGCAATCAACAGTGATGTTTCAAGCTGGGGATTAAATGCTTCAGAAGAGGAAGAGTTTACAAGAGCAGAGGGACTTTCAAGGAATAAAGATCCAATTAGCATGTAAATGCCCTTTTTAATTAAAAAAAAAAGTAAGAAAAACAAGGGATGAGTAGATAGTCCCAGTGATTGGAATGGTTTTCTTTGGAAGAATGAATCTGGCCTTCCTTTTCACTCTCCTCTTCTACCCCCATGACCCTGCCCCCACTCCACACCCCTTGAGTGAATGAATGTTTAAGGTTAAGGAAACATTAAAGGTGGAAAAAGGCTGTGGACTGTAAATATGGGTATTGTTCCTCTGGCAGTAGTTCCTACTGCCTATTAATTTGATCAAGATTGAGGCAAAATTAGAGAATGGACTGCTACAAGAATTAGTTGTGGTTCCAGATACACATGATTTGGCCTCATCCTCCCACTTCAGTGTCAGTTTGTACCAACCCTCATCTCCAACACTAGCTGCCATCATGTTTTGTTAGGCATCCTTCAGTTTCCTAAAAATCTCAAAGTTCTTTTCTACTTCAGAACTTCGCTATATGCTACTTTTTCATCCATGAACACTCTTCCTCCACATTCTTTGCAGACTTTGTGCTATTTATCATCCAAGTCCAAACATCAAAGCTACTTTTCTGAAGAGGCCTACCTTGACCCCTTGTCACTTCCATCTACACTGGGACCTTGGTATTTGATCTCATTGAAACTTTACACTTCCTTAATACCATAATTCTATCATATGCTTATGTGTTTGATGTTTTTGTGTATTGTCTGTCTCCTCCATGTAGTGCTGTGCATCATGAATGCAAGTAACACATCTGTTCTAGTCACTGCTGCATTTTAGTGCTTAAGAAAAAGCCTGCCAAACACATAGAGATATAATAAATTCATAAACTAAAGATACATAGCCATTTTGAGGGATTCTGATCAGAATACCTGCTTTGAATAGAAGATTAAATGGCTTCTAAACTCATAGCAAGCTATACATTTTTATAATTTTTTCAGTAATTCTCCTGGTTTTCCATATGACTTGCCCTCTGCTCTCTGGAGTTCCATGACAAAAATGGGTTATAGACATGAAACTCAAACAAAGGAGGAGCTCTTATTCAGGGGATTCGTCATTTACAAGTACTTATGGGAAACCTATATGTATAAGTAGGTTGACCAAATAATTTATCATCTAATGAGAACTCTTTTATTTGTGAAAGGTGTGCTAGTTAAAATTATTCTAGGACCATGGGCATCAAACAGAGCTATCTTAGGCTAATCGGGACAGATGGTTACCTTAAGTATCAGATATTGTAGTAGATCTTGGAGAGCATGCATATGAAAGAAATATTTCTTATCCTTAAATTTCATATAGTATATTGGAAAGGTAGTATGTATAAACTCATAACTACAAAGTGGTATTATTTTTCCCAAAAAGGTTATAGATACAGGGCTATAGATATAAATACCTGTAAAGAGATCAATGGCTATTTCTAAAGAATGCAAATATATGTTAATCATGAACCAAAAGAATAGTTCTTCAAATGAGCACACTACAATATGATACAAAAAACGTTACACTATTCTACACCAGTGTTCTAAACCGACAATGTAGGTCTATAAGATCTACCTCCAATATAAAGAAAGAGAAGGGAGTTAAGGACTATGTATACTTTCATATATTTAGGTCTTAGCTGTCAAATAAGATACCCTATCGGAAAAGGCTTTCTTTTTTCTTTCAGTGTTATGCATGATCAATAATTTTTAGGGACCCTGCACATTCTCAGTCACATTATGTGGATGAGTTAATTGTTTAACTTGTGCTAGGCACAAAAGATTGCTTTGTCACACTCTAGCGATTAGAATGAGGGCAGTAAGATGATGTATCCTTCCTCTTTTTTTTTTTTTTTCTGTAAAAACATATCACAAAACTTATAATTCTAACTATGGGGTTGGTGCTACAAAACATTGGTCCATTATTGGAAGTATCTTTGGCATTAAGCAGCACAAAATTTGCCCAAGTTTGGTCTGAAGCTAGTCTGTTAAATTTCATTCAAAGATACCATTTTCCAGAATTTTAAACTTAAAAGAAACTAAGTCAAGCTTGACTCCAAATGATTGGTGATGAGGAAACTGACTCAAGAAGAAATAATTTGCCCAATACTCAGCAGTAGAGCTTTGACAGAACTCTTAATATCTTGAGCTCTCAATTAAGAATACCTTTTATGGTGCCTCTCATGAGTGAGTGCCCTCATGATAACATGATACATGAGTTGTGCTCCTAATTTAGTATATAAAGTTTCCAGCAACTCTAGATATAAGAAAAGATATTTCTGGTACCGATGTCTGATGGAAAAGGAAGCCTGAATTCTACCTCCCCCCACCACCTCACTGTATCTATGCATATAGAAGTCTTTAAAATTTATAAGGATCAAGTACTTTCTTAAAAGTCCTAAAATGTCACCTGATCTTCAGCTCTTATCATCTATGAACCAGGTATAAAATATATATCTATGATATATCTATGAAAGGTATAAGAAATCAGAACCCTAAAGCAAAGCCGTGAAATCTTAACTGCTCCAGAGTGTACATCCTATTGTATTTTCAATTTGGCTCTAAGAAATTCAGGCAATCTCAAGTATTGAGGGACTTAAGAAATGGAATTCTCCTTATACAAGGATGAAGAAGCCCTTAGCCTAATTATTTCTTTACTTTCTAACATGTCCCTATTAGGAATGGAGTTCAGGGATTCAGTCAGCAAATCTTCAGAAGAAAATTTTTCACTTTCCTAAGCATCATCATTATCATCCTTATCATCATCAACAACAAATAATATAGTAAGTACAGTAAGACTAATAGGGAGCTTACTATATGTCAAACAGTGCTTTAGGTTGATATGTATGTATAAAATTAAATCTCCATAGATGTTCTATGAAATAGGTAATATTGTTATTCCCTTTTTGCATATAAGGAAACTGTGACCAAAGACACAGTTCTAGTTGCTGAGGACACAAAGTAGGTATGAGTCAGGCTCCTCTGTCATGCCTAAGCTGTATGTATTATTCATTGACTTTGTAGATGGAGGACTTAAGTGATAGAGCTGTTAGGTGCTACTCAGTTCCAAAGAACAAGAGATCATGTTTGCAAGGGCAGTCCGGGAAGGCCGCAGGGATGAAGATGCCCTTAGTTTGTTCATGAAACTAGGAAAATGTTACTGAGATATATGAGGGAGTTCTGAAAAGGTGGTAAATTTTGGGAAAGCATATTAGAAGCGTTGTGATATTGGTGGCTGGGGTTGGGATGAGTCGACGAGATTTATAGGAACGGAAGACTTCCATGAAGCAAAAACGATGAGAGCAGTAATGTGATAACACACATGTTAGTAGTTAGCACAGCTGGGAGCTTATTAAAAATATTCTGCTAACTGGGACACCTGGTTGGCTCAGTCAGTTAAGCATCAGGTTCTTTGGTTTGGGCTCAGGTCATGATCTCAGGGTCCTGAGATAGAGCCCTGCCTTCTACATCCATGCTCCACATGGAGTCTAATTGAAAGAGTCTCTCCCCATGCCCCTTCCCCCACTTGAACCTACTCACTCTCTCTCTCTGTCAAATAAAGAAATAAATCTTTTTAAAAAAATCTACTAATCAACTATGTGAGCCAGTAATTTTCTCATTTGTAAATAAAATTAATTAAATAACCTCTAAAATTATTCAAGTTTTAACTAATTCTAAAAGAAAAAAAATTAATTCTCAATTTAATGCAGAATTTGAAGTGATGTAGAAATTAAGTGACTTGCCAAGTGTACCTGCCACACACTAATAAGCAGCAGAACTAGATCTTAAACTCAGGTTTTTGGACATCTAGCTCTCAAATGGAGAAATATCAAAACAGAGTTTGGGGACATTATTTACTACATTCATTATTATAAAAGGTTGTATGACTTAATATTTAAATGGGCTTAATTAAAACTAGCTACACTGAATAAGCAATAGTGTTATATAAAACAACTCACTTAAAAGGGTTTTTTGATTTGTTTCTGTTTTTAAGTTAAGTGTAACATATCAACAGCTAGTTTCTCACATTTGTCTGCCCCTCCCCCCCAGATTTTTTTTCCTTTCTCTTTCTTTAAGACAGAATTTGGGACTAGCTCAACTGTTGCAATAACTCAGGCTCCAAATTTGTTATTATTTATCTAAAATGGCATCTTTCTTTCTTGCTGTTTCTTCAACACTATGGGAAAGAAGAATCATATTGCTCAAAGCTGATGTGGCTTGGGCTATGTTTGAAAAAAGAAAATGAAAGAAAAGGAAAAAAAAAAGAAAGAAAACAAAACAACACTGATCCTGCAGTTGTTCACAGTGAGGTTCACCCATCAGAGCTGAAAATAACCTATATTTTATTTCCCTTATTTTTAGAAAACTGCCATGGACACAGGGGTGGCCGAGTGGCCAGCTGTGCCCTGAAATGCCTGAAGCCATTGCAATCAGTGCTCCACTGTCTGAGTCTTCCAAAATGAAACACTTTGAACACTCATTCAAAGGTGTGAAAGCATGAAATTGGCACAATGGCCAGCTACCGCAGCACTTCCCATTTTTTTGCACTGCCTTCTGCTTCCCTTGTCTGCTCTTTCGGCTCTCTGTCCCTTGATTCTGACAGTTCTTCAAATGTCTGCTTAAAGAGCTGTGGCAGCCTGGGAGAGAGAACTGGAACATATTCTTAGGGAGTCTCTATCGTGAAGTGAAGAAAGCTGAGGGAAAAACAACTGCATGCAAAAATCATGAAAAAGTTGGCTTAGACAACAGACAAGATGGATCTGACAAAGATGATGCATACCTGTAGATGCATTAGTGGACAGATCAGTTACTGGGTGAAATCAAAGTCCCTCAGCCTTGAATCCTCTTTCTTAGATTTCTCTATACTATTTCAGTCCTGTCACTCATTCCCTATCACTCAACTTGATTCAATTAGGGCATTCTGCTTAGGGCTTTGGGATGATCTATGTCACTGAATCTTTGTGTTTGTAGAAGAATCTAGGCCAGTCCCTGCCATATTGATGTCTCGGTAATTTTACCTGGATGTATTGTTGCATAAAATTAAGGGGTAGCGAGTTTCTATATTACTCAGAATCTATTTTCAAAGAAGTTGCCCCAAATGAGCCTGTACACCACTAAGTCTTCCCAGGGAGTCATAGGAAATTTATCTTATTTCTTTACCCATTCTTCCAAGCATACGCTCTTGTCTTCTTTTAAACCAGTCTTTATTTTAAAAATCTGCTCAGCATAGTTCCTCCAGGACATGTCCCCTCTGTTGCTCATATTCTTCTGGGCCTTTTCCCTCTGCAGAAAGATGTGGTATTTTGCATCCTTCTATGTGTTTTTTATTCCATGAAATTCTTTTTTTCCTCATAAAATTTCCTTACCCCTCTTACCTTTCTTGTAGTGCCCAGGATCATGTATGTTTTCTGTCTCGGGAATGGGAACTCACAGTAGAACAATGAAGGACAAAAAGTTGACTCTCAGCTTTTTAGTTTAAAAAGATGATTTTCAAAATTCAAAGTGGAAATAAGAGGTTTTGAATCTTAAAACTCAGTCCACACCATAAACTTTAGATCCAGGAAGAATGTCTGGAGGTAAGGGCCAGTGTGTCTGTTCTGGATTTAATATATAATAAATGGGCTGAGGAAAAAAGATGAACATCAGAGGGAAAATAAGAATTCGATGTTGGTGATCATCCCTAAGAAGAGGCACCATTTCTATCAGACTAAAGTACTAATTATAATGCCAAATACACAGAACACGAATGCATATTATTTGTAATACAAATAGATCCTTCTACTGTCCAAGGTCATGACGTTCCTCTTGTGCTATCCCCTTTCTCAACCTTACACCTTTTCTCAGAAAGGTACTATATCCAGCCATGGATGATATTTGTTTATGTACTTTTTCTCTGTGTTTGATTATAAGTCAGCTGAGAGAAAAGACTGTTTGATTCATCTTTGTACAAACCATGATCATTTACCATAGCAGTCTCTTAGTCAATCACAGCCAAATAAAATAAAGTGAATTTTTAATAGGCTGACCATTCAGTAGTGTCAGACATTGGACTGGCCTTCCTATATGTCAGCCTTATTCTTTCATGTGTGTGTGTGTCTGTGTCGTGTATGCACGCTCGCATGTTTATGTCTTTATATATGTCTGTCTGTGCATGTGTGTTTATATGTGGAAGAAATGGGTCCAGGAGAAAAACATAACTTTATTTAGTAATGCATCATTTTGGATGCTTGAGGGTGCAGGCAGCAGAAAATATGCTTTAAATTATCATTTAAAATAAAGAAAATTTTAAGTTTCTCAATAACAGCAAGTACTCGGCTCCATTAATAGGTTAATTCATTGGCTCCATGTTAACATATGAAGAAGGTTGCTTCTATCTTTTACATGTTTCTTTCGCTGTATGTTGCTTTTTACTTTGCCCAGTGTCCTTCATTTGTTCCACATGGTTATCTCTGTCCCAAGTGTCATATGCAGGAATACAAGATGTAAGAAAAGAGGGACGATCTTTCATGTTGCTTTGTAGGAGTAAAAGAAGCTTGCGAAGAAATTCCCCTGTAGACCTCTCCTCGGTTCTTCATTGGCCAGAGGCAAATGGTAATTCAGTGTCTGGCAAAGTCACTGGCACCACTACAAGCTTCTTAAATGATCAGGATTCTTCCAAGTCACACTGAGGAGGATTGGACATAAGGTCCTTCAAAGACGAAAAATGTAATGGCAAGTGTCCGACAGAAGTAATAATACTAATAACACTAATAATGAGAATAGCAACTAACATTTGTTGAGTGGTTACTCTATTTGAGGCACTGTGTTAAACTTTCTGTATACTACAGCATTTAATAAACATGGCAACCCTGTAACAGATAAGTATACAGAAACCCAAAGGATAGAATAGATATGTCCAAGGTTACATAGATGATAAACCGCAAAGAGGAGAGTGGAGATTTAAACAACGGCTGTCTGTCTCCAAAGCTATTACTGTTTCCAGGGTTCCACAGTGAAGACTCTGAAAGAGCATATGCTTTCGAAGCTGAGATGGAGATGTGTTTCACAAACCCGGTGAACTATTTGCTAGAGCCACCATGGCCACTCTCTAAAATGTGTAATAGTCTTATCTAAACATAGTACTTGCTGATTGCAAATTTTTGTGTAATAGGAATATAACACCTGCTTTCAAGTTTTTCTCCCAGCCTTCTCTTAATGATCTGTTTTAGGGTCACTCAAAATCTGGATTTCTTTGTCAATTAAACTGAGTTAGAGGAGTCTAGAAACTGGACATGGTGGATAATTCAGTCAAACTAATGCATGAACTTGTGAAATTTGACCATGACTCATTTCTTCTCCTTAAAGACAAATATAATCATTAAGGAACAGCAACACTGCATCTCAGACAGTACTTTGCAAATTGCCGAAGGCAGCTTCCACTGAATTACCCATCACTGGAGCTTCAAACTAGAGCTTAGATCTCATTTTAAGAGGAGACAATCATTATATGTGTGTGTTATCTTTTTAATGGCCAAACTTATATGGCTTCATAAAGTGTTTGAGAGAGTTTCAGGTTGATCTCTCCTCCATAGCCCTCCCTCCAGATCCAAATTGCAAGGCTGATCCCATGTTTCTGCCTACCCCGGTCATGGCCTTCTCCATGCTTTGTTAACTTACCAGCAGTGGAAAACGAACTTTCCCTTCCTGAACTCTCTAAGTTTTCAAGCAAGTCCAGAATTTGTATAAAGACACAAGTCAATTCTTGAACCTACACTGCCACATTGCTGTATGACTGTTTAATGTGTGGAAGATTGTGCTTATTTAAAGCCCAAGAACACTGAGGGAGGGACAACTTGACATTTCTCTTCTAATTATTACCGATAATAGTGCCTGCTAAATGACTGGGCCCATAGTGAGTGTTCTATAGAAATATCTTCAGATTTGTGTTAATTTACTTTTTACTTAATTTAACACAGCCCATCACAATCTTAGTATACATTCTGAGGTAGACCATGTAAGAGTTTGGTAAGTGATGGATGGGTTAGAGACATGTTCAGTACTGCTATAATCTATGGCCCAGAAGAGTAAATGATTGAACAATTACCAGTCATCTTCTATAGGACCAAATTTTGCTCATTACTTTTACTTGTCTGATGTTCTTTCTTCTTTTTTCCCCCTTTCTTATTTATTTATAGCCCAATGACAGACCTTGCCCTCTATTCAGAAAGGAAACTAATAAAGATTCTTAAAATGCAAGCAAACCTGCCAAGTTACACACATTATTTTACTGAACTAAAATACTAAAAGATGCAAGTGAAGAATATATCCATCAGCTACTGGATGCATTGATGAGATAAAAAATTCAACATATTCACTCACCTCCGTTTACTCTTTTCAGTGGTTCTGTGGCCTCAAGCTGCTTACTGCAAATTAGATTTTGCCTTAATATGCTAATGTTGAATAAGGGACTTGGACTCTAAATAATTAAGTTGTGAGAAGTACAAAACTAAAGCAATCTATTAATGCAATATGAACATCCCTTGATTATATTTGCAGAATGAATTTACCTGCTTTAAGTGGTGAATTAGAATGGATAGGTAAATTGAAATTTAGAAGAAAATACAATAATAAACCAGGACTATCCATTTTCCCCCTTCTGCTGTTGCCTATGTCAGAAGCTTCACTCAGTCCTGCTAGTCCCAAAAGGGCACATTATGATCACAGAGCCTCAGGAAGTGTCTCTCGACTGATAGACTGGCTTTTGCTACTGTTACCCATTCTCACCCCTCTTTCTGCCCCCACCAGAGGGAACAATTCCATTGCAGTTAGTGGGTTTTGTTTTGTTTGTAATTGTTCTTGTAAAATTGTGAACTGGTTTTTGTTTTTCATGAAATTTGAAATCATGTATAAGGTATTATTGAAATACTTACATATTTATTCTTTGCTTTTTTTTTTTTTTTTCACTTGGTGGCCCTTTGGGTAAAACTGGGAGCTTCGAGGTCAGTATCCCTTCCCTTTGCAGGCTTTTGATGGGAATTCCCATGGACATATCTTGTCTATCATGCCAATGAGAAGTTTTATGAGAAATTTTCCAGTTCCCATAAAAAGGGTTTGGAAAAAAATAAAGAGCACAGCCCTTTACTGGAATAAGATCCCTAGGCATAAGTGGAAGCAGGAGGTCAGTCCAAGTGTGAAGACCAGACAGGAAATCAGACTTGGACACTTAGGGTCAAGAATTCCATTTTCAGATCCAGGACACTGAAGGGTAAGTCCTTAGTGGACCTTAGGAGTAATATGGGGGTTCAGGTTAGGGTTCTGTATACTAATTTTCAGGTTGATCTTAGAGTGATGATGGCTCTGTCTTGAAGATCACCCAGCAGGGGATCCTGAGGCACCTGACTTCCCCGGGGTGGGCCTGAGATTGCAGGTATGAAGACAGACAGGCTGAAATAGGAGCTGCCAGAAAGCAAGGCCCTGAAAGCAAGGAGATCCAAAGGTGGACACAGCGCAGGGGCAATGAAACCTGGCTGTCTCGGGAAGGCAAGTCAGGCCTCCTCTGATGGGCATGTGAATATATTTATGCTGAAAAACCCGACTGTGAGAAGGTTAAGGGAGGGGACAGCGAAGTGAAAAACAACCAAATAAATAAATGTCAACCAAATAAGGAGTCATAAATATTTTCTGAATTCCTCATAGTCTCCACGCTATCTATTCTGTTTCCTTGAAAAATTGAATTATGATTCTTGAAAATCACAGCCTTATTGTATTTTTCCATGGCCTTGCCTTAATAGATGATGAATCGTTAAGTAGCACCTGTCACCGAAAGCGCCCTTTACAGTCGTGGTGCATTTTCACCCTGTGAACTGCAATTAAGCCTCTGTTTTTCCTTCCCAATCCATCTCATTAGCTAACGAACATAGAAAAGTTTCACATTTGCATGTGGAGACCTAATAAATTTACCTTTCCTGACTTGGAAATCAGAAATTGTGAGTGAGAAGAATATGATTCTTGGAATCCGAACCAAGGCCTGGGTTTGAGTGCCATCCCTGCCATGTGGTTTGGTTTGGTTTCTTTAACTAGAGCAACTGGCCCTAACCCCATCAAGAAAACAGAGTTAATATTAACCACTTCATAGCACTGTGGGAATAAAATAAAATACAGAAATGTTCTCCAGTAAACCGAGACCCTAGTGCATGCACACAATGTTTTCATACACCATTCATGTATAGTTTCCACACACAAGTCACGTGTGGTTTAAGGTTTCGAAGAGTTCTCTAATGGCAGGCACGTGGGGGCACTTTCTGCATTTGCTTGGAGTGCTCACTCTCAGTTCTCAACCAGAACTAATTTTTATCATTTCGGACTCAGCTGGTCCCATAATCCAAAGGACACCACGTAGCCGCAGCCTACTAAGAAGGCAGCCCTCCACAAATCTCCATTTATTCTCCTTCTGCCTCCTGGTTCTCCGACTCAACAGCTCCAAGTTAATCTCACTGAATCACCCTTCTCAGGTAGTCTACCTCTGCTTAAAAACTCTTTCAGTTCCACATTTTGTACAGAATACGGTTCAGATAAAAACCTCATGCCTTCCATGAGACCATCTCTGAATACCCCCAAAATGCCTACTGTTTTGTTCCCCTCTAACTTCATATTTGTAGCATTTTCTTCTCTCCTCTAGCTTTGTGTCCCTATGTTTTTTTCCTTGGGGAGAGATATGGGGGGAACAGAGGTTCTGTCTTCCTCTTGTGTATTTCCCACAGCACCTACTCTTACCCCGTAAATGAAAGTCCCTCTCCCCTTTTTGTCGATATTGATATTAATGACAGTACCATGTAAGGCCCAAACCCACAGAGTTCTGTGCACCTCTCTCAGGTGCTTGATTAATCCTGTGATATTACTGGAGAGTTAGATAATTCAGGTAAATTATCCACAGAGCAAACAGATTATTTTCTCTTACTTCCCAACATAGGTAAATAGGTTCTTTACCTTTATTTCAAAAAGAGACCGAAAGACAGAGATAGATATATATCTATATCCCTCTATCTTATTTATGCAACTATATATAGAGAGAGGAGAGAGAGAGGGGGAGAGAGAAAGAAAGAGATTATGCCTTACCACAGATTCCTGCTCTGCTGGCCCTATCATCTGTAAAATGAAGGGAGGCTTTTTCAGCTAATAAAGGTTTTTCTTTTTTAATTTGATGTCATCATTACCAGTTTCTACTCTGTAAGACTTTCTCACTCACAGGGAAATAAGGGAAACAGATATCCAATGATCTCAAACCCACATACATTGATGCCTAAAATTTTCCACCTTGGAATCAGTGAAATGGTCTGAATATGCAACCTGAAAAGGTCAGATTGCCCAAGAATATAATTGGACCCAACATCACATTGTAATTAAAGCCGCAGAAGGTTCGTACATGCCACCTCTCTGTCTCTCAGATGCAGAGGGAAACACAGGCTTCACAGACCACAGGAAAATGCACTGATTAATTACACGGTGATGTGATATTATTCCTGCCAGGATAGTCCCTCTGAAATGTCAGAAGGATTAGAAGTGCCACATCTTCCTCCCAGACTCTAATCTTAAAGGGCCCTAGGATGAAAACACAGCAATTACGTTCATAGACTGTGTCAATTTTACAATAGAAAAAAGAGCGTTCCCAACAGCAAATAATTATAGCACTGCTTAATGATTGATTTAACATAGAAAACCCATCTAATTCCTTTTGTCATTACAATCTACAGTACTAACAATCTAACAATGCTGCCTTCGTGGATAGACATTACATTAGCATTAAGAATAATGCTAATACAACGCGCAGTTTAACTTGTTATATTGTGAGTCGGCAATGCTCCCCCATACACAGTTATTAGTGTAGCACACCTTCTGAGTGAGACCGACCAGCTGAGAATTTGCTTTTGAGCATCTGTGCTAATGCAAAAGAGCATTGTAACCCAAAGTAGTCTCCTGCATATTTCATACAGCAGGAGAGAATGTGTTTTCTGTTTTCCTAGGATATAATTCCAAAGTCTGAAAAACGTAAACTCTTAGCAAATCGATTCATGATGATTCTAAATGGATCCCTATGTGGATGACATGCAAATGCAACTCTTGCAAAAGATTACCTATGGAAATCTAGCTAGTCTACAAGTCAATAAGCATATTACAGTCTAAAGAAAAACAAAACAAAACAATGATGAGAGCTCTGAGGCTTTCTTGTGCTGAGTGATTAGGTGACAATAAGATCATTCCAGAACGTTTAGAGTAAAATTAGGAAAAAGAAAAAGAAAAAAAATATGGAAGGTTATCTTTCTTTATGGTGTTCCACAGGAAATTATATGGGTGATTAAGGAGTTTCCAAACTCATTTCCCAACCCCTGAGGCTTCAGGGAATAGCTTCAGATAAACTCCAGTTGCTTAACGATCTGATCCAATCAGTGGTATTACTGATTCACTAACTCCATAAGTTGCAAATATTTACAGGAGGCCTACCTGTGTTAGGTGATGGGCAAACAAATGCAAAGCAGAGAAACCAGGTTTCCTGTTCTACTGGACAGCAGTGGCCCATGAGCCCACGTTCAATGGACATTAATGCACACACATCACTTTGTTGGCTCTGCAAGAACCACCTGGGGAATATGGTAAGATGTAGAGTTTCAGGTTTCATTCTCTCAGGTGGAGACTAAGTTTTGCAGTTAGTAGAGAGATTGGTGTGCATACAGAATTTTTAGATAGACCATCTACATTCAGGTTCATTCGTTTATTCTGTCATTCTGCAAGTCAGCTAATGCCTTTGTATGCCATTTACTTGTATGTAAAATAAGGGTAACAGTGGAATCCCCAAATGGGCTGTTTGTCAAAGATGAAAGAGTTATTTTTAGAAAGACCTTAGAGCAGTGCCTGGCAGTCTCAGGGTTAATTATACTATTCCTATCACCCGTAGCACGTCTGATCTTGTAGTGCTTCGGTGTGCATGAATCTCTTTTTTGTGACTTTATTTAACATAAGTCTTTTGGATTTCAGTATATCAATGATAAATATTTGCATTAAGAAGAGAATGAATAGATGTATAGTTCATTTATTAATTCCATTAAATCCGTATCTTTTATTAAAAGTATATAATTCAGAATTCTGTTTTTTTCTTCAGTAAAAATAGTTGATGGTAATCTGCTTCTGATAGCTTGATATTGTTTGGATGGGAGCATATTTTGAATCTTTGGAGTATGGGACAAGAAACAGACCTCCCAAGTCATTCACGGAAGAACCATGACTCAGTTTCCTGTTAGTTCTCTCATCACTGCTCTCAAATTACAACTTCATCTTTAGTGCTCATAATAAAGATAGAAATAATAATTTAACTTTAGGTAAGTGATCTCATGGTGTAGATCCCTCCTCTTCTGTCTCAGAGGGAACTCGTTGGTAGCTTGGTAGCTTGGGCAATAGAGCTGGTGGAATCAGGAAATCTAGCCTTACCAAGGCTGCCTACGAAGCAATGATCTGATTCGAGAAAGCCGTATGGGATTATTTTTTTTGGGACTACATCTGTCTCCTTCCTTTTCCCGCTTTCAATTTCTCTCTCCCTCTCTTTTTCTTTTGTACATAGACTTTTCTTTAATTCCACACCTTCTCACAGGAGAGGAGGAAGCTGGTCCTTAGATAGCTACTTGGTTCTAATAAATTTGGTCTCAAATTTTTGCCAAATGCTAATGGAGGGATTTGGAAGATTAGGTTCTATATCCTTGTGAAATCATGCTCTTTAGCCTTGATACTCCTATATATAAGCACAAGGTAGGTATTATAATTTCAGTTCTGTCTCTATATCAGAAAGAACAATGGCTGATTTTACTTCTCCAGAGATGCAAACATTGCTTTTTCTGAGAATACATCATATTTGATTAAAATGTAGTCACTTATTAGTATGATTTTATGTTGCCCCTTTCATTAAAGTCATAAGGATAAGAAAACTCCATTATATGGAGAATTTGACTCTTTATGTCTTTAAAACTAGTTTTATGTGCCTAGCAGAGTGGCTCAGTGGAAGCGTGCTGGGCCCATAAAACTAGTTTTATTTTCCCTGTAGGAATGGTGATCTCACTTTTAATTATATTATATTATTTAAAAATCAAAATCCTCTCCTTTCTCTGGAAAGAGTTAGGAATATATGTTCCCAGTTCTTAGTCCTGTTCTTTCTGAACTGAAATTTCTAATGTGAATTCCCACCATATCTCAATAAGTCCCTACCTCAACCACGTAACAGAGTTTAGGTAGAGCTAGTCGTGTCATTATATAAATACTCCCGCCCGTCCCCACTTCTCACCATCTTAGTTGTACTGTTTTGGGAAGTGTTGACTTAGACTGTAAGCCAGGTAGAGCTAAGATAGGGATCAAGGGATTTTTCTGATTGGTAACCTTTCTCTTTCTCTCATACACACCACCCAAGAAGACATAGTAACCAACCAATGATGTGGGACTGTGGGATTGGGATGGAGGTTTTCAGAGTGAACAATGCACTTGTGCCTGCTGCTGGACTGTTGCTAGGATGAAAGTAATACTCTGATTTTCCCGTGTATAGCAATTACATATGAAATAAAGAGAATGAAAAATATAAAAATGAAAGTTTTTGGTTTGAACTCTGAAATAATTATTTTTTATTAGTGATGGTAATAAATGCATAGGGCCTTTTGACACACATTTATGTTATTTTTTGTTTCCCTCTCTAAGTAGAGTATTAGATTTAGTGTTTTTCCATCTGTGCTTGGTCCTACGTCTCCACAAAGGTAATTCCCTTTTTTGTCTTTTTTTCCCTTCTAATCCAGACAAACTATCCACCTTCCCAAGGTTTATTTTGGTGACAAGATGAGATGATGCCCTGAAAACCCCTGAGAAGATAAATGTGCTTATATATATCATTATCAATAATCATTGCTAATAATATATATTTCAGTTTAGGTCATTGAGGTAAAAGCAAAGTGAATGAACATTGGATTTTTAAAAAGAGTCTGATAAGGTAAATGGTGAAATTTCAGTAGGAGAAGTATCAAATCTTAGATTTTAGGCAATATGACTCTGACATCTTATAAACGAAACTTTTGCCCACCTCAATAATGAATTCTCAGCAATTTTCCAAGTTCACCTCATTCATCCATTTCCACATGTGTGTTCTGCTTCCATGGTTCTGTTCACTTGGAATGCCCTCTTCCTCCTCTTTCCCGTTAACCAAGTGACACCTATCTTTTAAGACCTAGTACATACCGTCCTCATTCTTTTTTTTTTTTTTTTTTAAGATTTTATTTATTTACTTGACAGAGAGAAATCACAAGTAGATGGAGAGGCAGGCAGAGAGAGAGAGAGGGAAGCAGGCTCCCTGCTGAGCAGAGAGCCCGATGCGGGCCTCCATCCCAGGACCCTGAGATCATGACCTGAGCCGAAGGCAGTGGCTTAACCCACTGAGCCACCCAGGCGCCCTACCGTCCTCATTCTTAAAGACTTTAACTACATCTCTTCCTATTACTTCCACTACAGTGCCTAGTACACTGCCTGGAGCAAGGAAATCTGACACCTTCTTCTCAAATAAATGAAGAAGGACCTAGCCTATAAAATTCTTGGTATCTCAGAATGCCTGTAATTATTTTCCACATACTGTTCATTTAATAATTAAACTCATAAATTTAGTCATTTCATTATGTTCAAGTCTTCTTTAAGTAAATTGTGAACCTTTTTTTCCTTTTTAAGTTTTTCCTTTTTCCTTTTTAAGTTTTTATTTTAATTCCACTCCTAACATAGAGTGTTATTATATTAGTTTCAGGTATACAATATAGTGATTCAGTAATTCCATACATCACCCGGTGCTTATTTCAACAAGTATATACCTTAATCCCCATCACCTGTTTCACCCATTCCGTGCCCCCACCTCCCATTGGTAACCATTAGTTTGTTCTCTATAGGTAAGAGTTTATTTCTTGAATAATTTCTCCTTTTTTCCTTTTCCCTAAATTATGAACTCTTTGAAGACAAAACTGAGGGAGAACCATTGCTTTTGTCTTTATAGCAGATAGTATTAATATTTTATAATAAATGTAAATATAATATAAATTTATATACATATATTTATATAATATATATTTATATATACATATAAATTTATTTATATTATAAAATATAAGTATATTTTATAATAAATATTTTGAATTCATTGAAATTTGAAAATATGGATGTTGGTTTGAGACATTTCAGGCATTTGTGTTGAAACTTTGCCTAAAAATATTCAGGGGTGGAACTTCATGCATTAATTGTTTTCTTATTCCCTACTTCAATTTATAGTTGTTGTGAATTAAAGATTAAATAGTTCCAGAGGAATCAGGAGTAGTTGTATGTGTGGCGTGTGTGTGTGTGTGTGTGTGTGTGTTTATGACTTGAAGACCAGTCCCTTAGATACCAGCTGTATGCCCAGGTTACTCATTTCTTCAGTTTCTTCTTGTGATAGGAGATATCTAAGGAACACTAGATTCTTTCCTTGTTTTAGTAGATCACTCCATTAGACATGAAAAATGGCCTCAACTTTCAAGAAAGGTAGTCTGTAGTTAGTTGTATACAGGTTTAATTATTTCAAAAACTTTAATTTACCCGTAATATATTTCAGCTTTTCTTTTTCTCCCAAACATAGTATTCTAGTACAGATAGGTTAAGTACAGAGGTGAGAAGTCATTAGGATTTATGTCTCAGCATATCTGTGAAGTTTGACTTGGTTTTCTTCCTGAAATTGCTACTGCTTCCTGTTTAACGCATGCACCTGCATCTTTGGCACTTGACCACACTATTGGATTTTTGCTGAATTTTATGGTCCAGGAAGGACTCTAAGTAACAGATTTCCCCCTGGGCTCCACCCTTCTATATATTCAGATTAATTGTAAACTTTAAGAACACTGGAACCCCATATAAAGACTTATAATCAATTCTTTTCTCCTTCTGTCCATATGTGGGCACACATATTGAAAATGAATTATCCTTAGAAGTTACTAACATCAACAAAGAATTTTAGTAGTGAGAAACATTTAAATAAATGGGAGAATGAATAGAAGAAGACAGGAAGGAAAAAGACAAAGCTTTCACTTAGAATCATGGTAGAACTCTTTTCTTCTTTCCAAGGTGTACAGATGAGCAGATCCCAGACTGAACCCAGCCCACAAACATGCTTTGACCAACAGAGTGTTTTTTTTTTTTTTTATTTCTTTTATATTTTTAACTGCATGTGCATACTTAAATGATTGGCACAGGCCCCACCATTCCCTCCTTTTTATCTGTCCTTTGATAGGCACATTTATAAGCACCTGGTTGGCCCCTGTGGGCAAATGCCTGGACTTCATGAATCTATTCAGGAATAGAAGTGAATTGTGAAGTCTGAAGTGGTCTCATGCAATGAGAAGAATGTGAGTCTAAGACACAAAGCCTCCAACATCTTGTCCCTGGTTGCTCTTAATTGAGTCACTTAGGGTTAAACTCCTTAAGTTTTACTTTCTTCTCCAGAGACACAGTAAGTATTTGATAAATGTGAAGGATTGAGTTAATATCCCATCTGGCAAAGGGAGAGTCTGGGGCCCGCCTGGGTTATATGAATCAGTCTTCATTCACTAAAACACATGGGCTTCCTAGGTAGGTCCATTTATGTTACTACTTAGATGACAACAATAGGCAATAAGAGAAAGGATTAAGAGTTCTGTTTGAGGTCATTGCTATGGGGCTAAGTTGAACTGTGCCCATATGCTTCAATTAGAGAGAGTCATTTAATTTGAGGTAACTAAGTTTCTTTTTAAAATTTAATTGTTTTAACCAGTGGAAATAGATTAAAACATATTCATTACTTTAATCAAAGTCCAAGTAAGAAAAATTTTTTAAAAATTTGGATTTCTCAATGTTTTAAATAAAGGGCATTTTGCATGAGGAAAAGCAGTTAACATGAAAGTTGTAACTGGGAAAGGTGCTATGAAACCAGCTGATCTATTCATCTCCACAGCGATCTCTTTCAAAAGTGCTTATCTCTGTTGCTATTATTACAATCGCAGAACATGACAGCACGCTGCCGATCAGAGATAAAACCCAAAGCTTCAGAGGCAGCTGGAAATAACACAGCTTATAGTGTCATGGTCTCTATCCACCTTCCCCTCACCTCAGCCAGCCAGCTCCAGAAAATATTGTGAGCAAGAGAAAATGACGTGTGCTTTTGGTTTCTCTTTCTATTCTTTCTGTACTTGTCTCCTTGTGCCCTTTGAGCACTAGCTCCCTTCTTCCCAGTGATCCTGTAAATTCTCTTTTCTCCTGTCCATTGAAAACCACATCCCTTCAGTGACACATTCTTTAATATCATCCTTCTAAGTCCCAGCGGTGATATCTTGCATGCTACAGGCTTTGCTCCATGGATCTCTTCCAATTGTCTTCTTGCCTATTCTCTAACTTACACCTTCGCTCTCTGTTTAGGTCTCCCTTCCCTGAGGCTTTCCAGTTGGGTTAGATCTGTAGGAAGCACAAGCCCAAGATCAAAGGGTAGGAGATGGAGAAGATGGGTATTTTTTCCCCTGCTCCCTGCTGGGCTACCAGTTGGCCATAGTGACATCCCTGTATTGAAGATCACGGCCACTATCCAGCTGTCTTCTCTCTTGCCCATTTCTAATTGTTGCTCCCTTGCCCCAGACCCTACAGACCCAAGGGTGGTGTGGCTTCCTGCTGTTGCTGGGGGCCAGTGCCTTACTGCTTGTCTTTAACCCACTCCACACGTGTGTTAGTAGCCCCTTCATTAAACTAGCTTTCAGTTCCCATTTGAGTGCCATGCCCTTCCTGCTGGATTGCTGACTCACACACTGTACATCTTTCAGTTGGTTCTAAACTTGGATGGGGAGGGAAGTCCTGGTTGCAGGGCTCTTTTGAATACCATAAGTTTGTGCTCTCCATTTTACTCAGCTTGCTACTTAAATGTCGCCTCTTCTGAGGAGACTTTCGTGACTACCTTCATCAGTCCTTATCTGCTCACCATGCTGTGACTTCTCTATAGCATTTGCCATTAACTTTCATTGGTTGTCTTTCCCATCAAAGGATATGCCACATAAGGGCAGGTCTCCCTCTGCTTGATGTTTTTGGCAATTCATCCTCATTGTTCAGGACAATATCCAGAATGTACTGAGCACTTAAGAGCTTCTGTTGCCCTCTCTTTCCCCAGATATTATTTACTCCCTTGTAAATTGCCCTTTTTTTTCTTTTTTTTTTTTTTTAATAAACATATATTTTTATCCCCAGGGGTACAGGTCTGTGAATCACCAGGTTTACACACTTCACAGCACTCACCAAAGCACATACCCTCCCCAATGTCCATAATCCCACCCCCTTCTCCCAACCCCCCTCCCCCCAGCAACCCTCAGTTTGTTTTGTGAGATTAAGAGTCACTTATGGTTTGTGTCCCTCCCAATTCCATCTTGTTTCATTGGGGAGCTCCATTAGGCAACGTTTGCTGAAAATCATGACACAGCCTGAGGCCTTCCCATGCTCAGTAGCTCCTGGCTCTGCTGGGTAAAGGTCAGTCTTCTGGAACCCCATCTGCATATATATGACTCCCACATGCATAAATAAGGTGAGACCCAGTACCACCACTTCCTATAAATGCTAAAACTTAATCTCCACAATCCTAATGAAAACCAGTTTTCCATCAGTTCACTTTAAGATTGACTGTCTCCAAAATGATTGTGAATATGGAGGAAAAATTCAAATCCATTCCAGAGACTAAGATGGGAAGTGGAAGTGTTTCCCATGTAGTCACATCTGCTATCATTGGCTCACTCCCTCCCCCTTAGATGCATTTATATTTTCATCCGTTGTATTATCAGAGATGCCCATTCTGCTTCATTCTCTCCATCTCTGGCCCAACTCCTCCCCTACCTTGGCCTTCCTGGCCCCACCTTTCACTCTTCAGAAACACTATTTTCTCTTTGCCTATCATGAACTGTGTGAGGCTAATGATTGGTCTCCTAGAATTTATTTTCTTTGTGCCTTTTTCTTGTATTTTCTACACGGTCAGAGAAAGGACACTCAAGTCTGTAATCTGAGAACAACATCCTCAAGGTAAGGCAGGGACACGTCTGGATAACAGCCCTGTGAGTGACCAGAAGCAGTGTCTGTGTATTTTTAAGAGTCCCGTGTATTTTTAACCAGCAGGCATCAAGGTCTATAACCACATTTTTCTAGGGGCTGTACTCAGCCCCGTGCCGGCCACACTAAAAAGCTCATAAATAACTTGGATCAGAGGAAATTGGAAAATGATGACTACACAAATACAAGGAGAATTTTTATGTTTTCCAAAACCCAGATGGCATTGACAGTTACTTTCTCCTTGGCCATAAGTCACCATTCCTCAGAGAGCTGTTAGAACTTTGTGATGGGGTAAGAGAAGTCAGATTTGGGGAAGGGCAAGTCTTATAGCATAGAACAAAATTGTGCAGTTTGCCTTTGCTTCTCCTATATCTCATTTTTAATACTCTTCTTATATGCCAACATTTCTCCCCCTGCCCCTTTCGGTTCACTGATGCTAAATCCTGTTGACCTGCAGGAAGGTTTCCTCATAACAGTTCACCCTGGCAAGCCTGGGTAGCATCCAAAAGTATCACAAGCTTCAAAGTGAGGTCTGTTTCCCAACCTCCAGAAATGCATTACTTTCCTCCCTGGTATTGACTAAACAGATGATCAGAAGAATTCCCAGTGTGTTTGGAGTGACTGCTGGGTGCCCTGCATCAACATGTAGGGGTAATGATTTAAAAAGTGACCCAGTAGGGCACTTGGATGTCTCAGTTGGTTAAGCATCTGACTGTTGATTTTAGCTCAGGTCATAATCTCAGACTTGTGGGATCAAGCCCCACATCAGGCTCCAAGTTCACCAGGAAGTCTGATTCAGATTCTCTCCCTTTCCCCCTGTCCCTCCTCTTGGTCATGTACTCTGGCTCTTTCTTTCTTTCTTTCTCTCTCTCTCTCTCTCTCAAATAAATAAGTAAATCTTAAAAAAAAAAAAAAAGTGAGCCTAGTAAAACAAATACATTTGTAATTCTAATTCATATTTCAGGCATCCAGAAGGAGTAAAATTTATGAAGAGGAGAGTTTATGTGACATCATGAAGACAGGACCTTCCCTCTTTCCTTCGAGCCTGACTTGCTGCTGGGTTGGGCAATGTTACAGTGTCTATGTAAAAAATCACGAACAGTCTCAATGGATGAAATTTCTGATTTGTTGGAGTTTAAATAAGAAATATTTTCATCCAAGTGTGTAAATCAGTCATTCTGAAGACAAACCAATAGTTACAGGTCTTGAGCACCTAGACTGATCATTGTTTTGTTTCCTCCACCAAATGCCCCATGCTAACTATGTCATCGCAAACACTCTTCCAATGGCTGGAAATAACAGAACCATTTTATCATGTAGATGCAATTATTTTGAAAATAACACTAGAGCAGTCCTTTGATTAGATTTTTTTCCCTTACAGATAAAGGTACTCCATGAGCATTTGGAATATTAATGTGTTTGTCGTCTGTATTTTTCCTCATCTGTTATTTTTGTTTTGCTGTCATGTGTAGTCTTTGACCACAAAAAAGTTTTAATTATTTTAAGTCCAATATGTTTTTCTTTTTTCTGCTAATTTCTTGGCTCTCTCTCAAAAATAGTTTTAATCCATCTGGATATTACCTTTATAATGACCCCTTTTCTATTAAAATTTGGAATTATTTAAATTTTTAAGTATTTCTGTGAGGTTTTCCTTTTCTAACTGGTAATGTTTGCCTCTTTCAGTAGCCCTTACTAGGCCAAAAGTATACTGAGAATTAATGAACAAATAAAGAAATGAATGAAGGGATGAATGAAAGAATTTTAGGGGATTGATAAAGATGTATGGACTAAAACTAGGACACTAGCATTTATCTGTGACTATTTTTAAGATACTCGGTGCAAAGTTTGATAGTCTTCTCTGTGAAAAACACTACACTTGTTTCAGAAAAAAAAAAATCAAAAAGCAAGGATTAACCTCAGTCAAAATTATTTCTTTAAATTTTGAAACAAAATGGGTGCAATCATGTGTGACTAAGTCTGAGCGATATTTTCAGGATTAAAAATATTCATTAATAATGGTAAAAGAACTTCCTTGCATAAGAATGAACTAGTGCCCGTTCCTGAGATGTGGAGCCTGCCTTCCCTAACATGCCTCAGTGCATCTGTTTATAGTCTGATGCTGCTCTAAGCTGGGATGAGGCTATGCTTTCCAAGCCCCCACATTCTCTAGTCACATTCAAAACTAGACACTGTCTTTAAAGATGGATTAAAAAAATAAATCAATCATAGACACCAGATCCATTAGTAAAATTAAATACTGACAGAATGGGTTATAACTGGCTAACCATAAAAAGGCCTTCAGTCTCCCAGCCCCATAAGCCTGTGAAGGTGTTTGGAATTCTACCATTAAAATCCAGTCCTTTGGGGTTCAAGAATTGAAATCCTTTTAAATTCTTTTGGGAGATATCACATATTACACCATAATCATTTAATAAAAAGAATGATGCTGGCTCACATTTATGGAGGCTCTAAAATGTGCAAGAAACTTTTTTAAGCATTAGAAATATCTCCTTTAATCCTTACGATAGCCCAGTGAGGTAGGTATTACTGTCATTCTACTTTACAGAGAAGGAAAGGGGAATTTCCTCCTTGTGGCTAAAGGACTGCCTGATGTCTCAGCTGGTGTGTGATGGAGTAAGGACTTGGTCCTGACGTGTTACTCTTGCTTCCTTACCTATGTTGGTATATCCAGTAAGTCATCAGTGGGCACATGTAGTAGCCACTCTCATCCTGCTCTTGCCAATGACCATGAGGCAACTGTGAGCTGGGACTGAAGAGAGGGCACAGCCAGGAGATGGGAGCTAGATAGAAAACTCTGAGCAATTCTAGGTCCAGAAAGGGAAGAGAGGGGATACCACACATGGGTTTTACAGTCTGCACAGGTTTATTCCAACACAACCTTACTGGGCCCACCAGAATTTCCAGATGGTACAGGTCAGCTGCATTAGTCTCCTGCACTTACCATCCTCCATCTCCTCAAATACTCAGGATTCCCTCTGGAGCCCTTCGCTCTGCCCCAGGGAGACACGGATGCTTTTCAGTGGGAAACTGTACTTTTCCTTCTTCGTTTTCCTTCTGTAATTTGGGTCACGGTGACCATCTTAGAGCCTTTCCTGCCTGCTAAGTATTCTAGGGTACACGAGCAACTCTGCTCAGGCAAAAAAAATGGCCTTTATTATTTATCAAAATATAAGTAACTTAAAACCTTGAGAACCACTAAGAGACTGGAATGCAGCCAAGTGTGTATAGCTATTTTGTCCTCAAAAATTTTAGAAAAATAGCTGAACAAACACAACATGACAAAACAAACAAACAAAAACTTTGGGGAAAAGTAGTTAATGAAGGTCCTTTGTACAGCATTTCCCCCTTGTCTCTTTCTTCCTTGTCTCCTCTAGGAATAAAGAGAATCCAAGGCTTATCTTATTCACTGCAGAATAGGGTGGAGGTAGGAGGTGTCGGCAGAGATGAGACTAGTGTCTCTTCTCCAACCTAGACCTGCGCAAGACCCATACACCTGTTCTTGGTCCCAGTGCAGATGGGCAAATGGTCTCTCCAGAGAGTATAGAGCTTATGGTCACACAAGTCAAGACTTGTCCTCAAGAGTCACACTTTAAATGCCATTTATTTTGGTTAGCGCTGGGGGAGCAGGAATTCTTAGGTTTTCTATGGGCTTAGCCAGTTTACAGTAAAATGTATTGGTAGGAGTAGGAAGTCATCCTAAGAAATTTCTTGATGGGGTAGAAAGGATCTTTTATAATTGATTGTTGGTTGGCGACAGGCATTATATCAAAGGAAACCTTTGACCTGACTGGAGTAGGGTGAGGAAACTGAGCATCAGAGAGCCCTGTGTACTCAGACTTCCTCACTGAGGGGCGAATCCAAAGATCCCACCCAGGCTGAGTCCTGAAAGCAAAGTTTATATCACTTGCTACTGCTTAGTAGGGTATGTGGAACTGACGTCTCATTGCTTCTTTTCAGGTATGGAGTAGTATAGAAACATAAGGAAAGAATAAACCTATGACTTGACCTGTGCAGTCTTTTCATCTATACTAAGACCCAGATTAGCTGGCGTTTTAAAGAGTCTCCTATAGTCACATGGCATTCTTCTGTTTGCACAGAGAAACAAAAGCTTTAAATGGCTCGTTAAAATAGCACAGAGCTTCAGGGGCCCTGAACAGCTTCCACTAAACAACAATTTGATGGGTTAAGGGTAAATGAATCTGCAATGTATAGATTATATTGCCTCTAACAAAGATGCAAGTTTACAGAAGTTCACTGGGCAGTGATGTTTTGGGGCATCCCCAAGCTCTGGGCACTTAAAAGATTAATCAGGATATTTTGAAATAAAAAGCTTATCTGAGTGTCTGCGGCAGCCATGGAAAGCATTCTTTTGTTTTGGAAAGTCTTGGATGGGAAGACCGGAGTCTGTTTATTATATTTTGCTATTTGCCGCATCTATCCAATGACCCAAATGTTCCATTTCATGCAGTTTAATCTCAGACCAAATGCCGTTAACTATCTGAGAATGACTTCTTCTGATTTTTCCACAGTTTCCAATTGAAGCTATAATAGCTCCTTATTCCAAGTCTCTGACCAGGTACTGTGAGAAATCACCACGCTTCACTGTAGGAGAGAGAATCGAGGAAAGGGCCAAAGCAGTGACATTGGAAGCTCCTATCAATGAAAAGAGATGATAAAAATGAACAGTGGTGGGAAGCAGCATAAAGTACATTAAAAACAAAAAGAAAAAAAAAAAAACAGTGGCCATTGCAATTCAATAGCCAGACCCACAGGAAAAAAGAATAACAAAAAGCTTATCCTCTGCATTCAGTGAGTTTGTTTATGGCTTTGAAGATGACTGCTCCCTTAGAGTATTCCAACCCATAACAAAGCCTGAATTCAGGAAAACGTGTGTGTGCTGGGCTTTACAGTAAAGGAACTGACTTTTATTTTAGGAAAATGAAATCACCGCTCCTAAGATAAAGGAAGGTTTTTATGATTCCTATTTGTTTTGAGTGACTTTACTACCACGTTAAGAAATATATGAAATTTAAAACAAACAAACAAACAAAAAATAACAAAGGGTCAGTGGATCTTTTTGAAAAGGAATTTCAGTTTTTTTAAGCAATTATAAGATCACAGCTTCCAAGAAAGGAGAACCAAGGACCCAATTTCAGTATAAGCAAAGAAATAGATAATTTGACACAGTCCTATGTACAAAACTAAAGATACTGGCTCCTACATGGGGGATCATCCATCATCAGCATCCATCCACACAGGGATAAACAGGGTGGGGTGGGGCGCTGGACCTCCTTGCTCATGACTTGTCCTAAACAGTTAACTTCATACTCAGGATCAGCCATGGAGGCTTGTTTTCCCAAAGCTGCCAAAACTCCTCCCACCCCCATTTTTATGGCATAGATGTTGGGAGACTCTGCATTGGGAGTAGGAGTAAGATCTGGGGGTCCCCCTCCTCTACCCTCCCACCAGTTAGTCAAATTGTCCTCCAATGGTCAGCTTGGATTCTTACAATTAGGATTCTACTCATAAAAGGATTCAACTGCCTATTTAGGGATACGGTGTCTTCCCTCCCACGGTCTTGGTGACCTTCAAACAGAAAGCATAGGTAGCTGAATGGATTCCTTCCCTTACTCACATCTGACAGGCTCATCTCTGGTTACCTCAGGTGGAGAGGAGTCCTAAACCTTGCTTCTGGCTACATCCAGGGAGATCTCAGCCAATGCAATTCTTTTATTGCCACCAACCTTCTTTTGAAACTCCATAAGTGTTCTTGGATAAAACTAAAATTTAAAAATACTAGATTTTCTTGCCAATTGTAAGCATTTTATTTCAGATATTGTGAAGTATTATTTTGAGAAGAGGTCAAAGACTGCCAGTGGGGTGAATGTTGAAACTCCAGCTGGGCCTTCCTAGTTTGGGGCCTTCTGTGCCAGCTCTTCTGTGGAAGCTGCTTCATTCATTGTGGAATACAGACTGTATAGGGGACCCTGGTTTCTGATCCCAGTAGAACTGGTGAATCCCAGTGTTGGAAATTTCCTGGTGGGCAGAACTGTAAGCTGTGTTCTACAAGACATACAGGAATCAGCTATAATTCTAAATCTTTGGAGGCACTTCCTGAAAGTGAAAGGAAGTCTTGTCATTGCTTGATTTCTCTGATCTCAAGAGACCAGGATCTCTGCTTCTCTCTGGAAGTAGACTATTCAGTGAACTATGGACCCTCTTCTCATTGTGTAATAACTACCTATGTGAAGGGAAAGTGAATGTGTGTGAAGTTCATTAGTCTTTCGGGAGTCAGAACAACATATTTAAGGTCTGACCTAAGCCTTGGGTGACTATTTGCAAAGACCGAATCAAAGCATCTGCCAAGATTCTGCTACCTGTCCTTCAGCCTACACTGCCTACTGTATGGCATAGAGCATGGCTAGTGCCTACCCAAAGCCACCAGCTGTTTTATATAAGTAAGGGCCTGAGAAACCTTGGTTTGGGGGAGTCTCCAAAACCTCTTCCACTGTCTGTGGACTCCAAAGTTTATTTAATGTCATTTCTCCTGGCCATTCTTTTTGCCTGTTCTTTGGGTATATGAGTGGTTGCAAAGTCTACGCAGTTCAACCGTTGTTGCTCTCGAGAGATATTTGCATTGTTGTGTATTCTACTCAGCCCCAAATGTTACACTGGAACTCAACAAGTGAATAATAACCAGAAAAAAAAAAAAAAAAAAAAGCTCCGTTTGGTGTTTCTTACCGTGATGGGAATCCCAAACCACATCACCTCTGAGATGTAGGAATTCACACTAACCTTTAATTGGGTTGAGGGTTCAAAATCCCTTATATAATTTCCTGTTTACAAACATTTTTACAAATCTCTGAGGCAATAGACATACGTGTTAGATTTTTAGTTGTTCTTCAAATCTCTGTTTTTACTTGTATAACTACAGAACCCTAATGTGTTTGCAAAGGCTGGCTCTCCCAGTGGTCCCTGTAGAGACAACATTCCGTAATGCAGCATTTCTGAACCCATTTGAGGGGGTTGGGTAAGTTATCACAATCATATGCAGAGACTTTTCAAACTTCACTTCTTGTTCCAATTCTCATTTCCCCCTTGTTTGTAGTAGAAAATAGATTAGTCAGATATTGGGAAGTTCAGATCACCAGGACAGTGGGTCAGTTGAGGGTAAGGAAAGGGAGAGAGAAGGAAATTAGGGTGGTGCTCAGGTGTCCAATTTGGGTGCTATATAAAACATAATACCATTAACCACCAAAACATGGAAAGTAGGGAAGAAGCCAGCTCAGGGCATGTGCATGGCAGGGTTTGGTATTGTCCATCTGAAGAATACCCAGGCACATCTGCCTATTAGCCAGTCTGTTGACTTTCTCAAGCTTGAACTGATATTTTCAGCAGGGACTAGTCTCATTCAGTTAGTAATCACTGAAATTTCCATCTCCTGATTCAGAATCTGTGCTTCTGGTGCCATTTCTGCTTCTAACTGCCACTATACAACTCTGAACAGTGCTGGTACTCTGGGGCTATGACCTTTTGAAACGCACTTCAAAGGACAATTCAATCTGCAAATGATCAAGTGATGAGGATGCTGATCAGGTCAAGGCCAAGGGCAGAACTCATTGTCAGGCCACTAGAGATCTGTCTTCAGGTTAATGTCGATCTGTTGATTAGCCGCTCTTGTGTGTGGTCATCTAGCTAGCTACAAGCCAGTTCATCCTTATATAAAATAATATAAGGGCAGCCAAAGATGGAGCTGAAATCCAGGTACTGTGTTTTTAGGGCACCCCCCTTTTGATACATCTGTCTAGTATCTATGTCAAAAATCCTATCAAAGGACAGTATTTGGGGCTGAAATAGTATTCTTATGGCAAAGACAAAAATAACAGGAAAGTTGGGAGACGTGTGGGAGGGTCTGAAGCTGAAGTCAAGCATGATAATACAGGTTGCTGCTGCTCTGAGAACAGGAGAAGCAGCAAGTTCCATGAGACACCCTTCTAGGAACTGAATACAAGTATATTGGGGCTGTAAATCGACTGGCAGTGAGCAAGGGAGTTCACGTTGAGTCCACTGGAAGGTCACTGGAGAGTGAAAGTCTCATTTCCCCAGACTCCTAATCAGTGTCAGTCAAACCACTCTGGGATTGAACTTTGTTGTGCAAGGAGCACTGTGAGGTTGCCTGTGGAAAGAAGAGGCTTGTTCTCAGCACCTGCCCTCCAGCCAATAGGAGGGCCACTACTACATGACATGTAGGGAGTATGCGCGCATGAATGCCTGAAACAAACGTTACTAGCACCTCTGTAATGGGGAAGGGGTTAACGGAAATGCCTGCAAAAAGAGAGGACACTTGCAATGGGAAATGGGTGCCAAGTGAAGATTCACTTAAGGGTGGATATTGGAGAAATGAAAGAGGAAACAAATTGTGTTTTCTTACATTTATTGACTAGTTAAGTTTCATTAAATTCCTAAGTCCTTCCGCATTCACAGGTATTTCAATTGTGGTTCACAAGAGTGCAGCACAAAAAAGGAAAAAAAATCAAAAGGCAGAAACAAGGTCCCCAGAATTCTAGTCCCATTTACTTCCTCCCTTGAGTAAGTCCCTAAAGTTCTTTGAACCCTAGTTCCGTCATTTGTCAATAGGTAACATAGGTCCCACCACGCTTATATAAAAATGAGTGCTAGCAGGATCCAGCAGCTCATTTGATTGGGAGTGCCGCACAAAGCTGGAATTATGTATGGTTCCGAAATAGTAGACCAGCCTTCTAAGCCGCCTGGAATTCCCCAATTCCCAGTGAATATACAGTTCCTGTTTTTAGATCCATAAGCACTGAATGTTACCATCTATTTTCTCACCGAGGATCTAGCAAAAACTTCTGTGTCCCAATGGACCATCTAAAAGCATCTTAGTAACTCTTCTTCTTGCTTTTGCCTGCTATCTGCACGAGGCCATGCATGTACTAGACATTCAGAAAACATTTGTTGATGCCTCCTGGTGTCTTGAACTGAGGAAAGTCCATGGATTTTTTAATACTTTTAAACCTCTCCACCATTCATGGGAGACTTGTAGAGTAACAGTGTGTGTGTGTGTGTGTGTGTGTGTGTGTGTGTGCGTGTGTGTGTGTGTGTGTGTGTGAGAGAGAGAGAGAGAGAGAGAGGCAGAGAGACAGAGAGAGACTGAGAGGTTTATTATTCATTATAGAAGTCCCTTGTCCTTTGCTTTTCTTCTAATTTGGAAACATTTAGTATCTGCTCTTGTTGAGAGCCCTTGGTTAAAGTGGAGATGGAAAAGAATGTAAAAGGACCAGTCACAGAGCTATTCATACTAAAGGAAAAAATAACTGAAACCTATGAGTACTGATGAAATCTCAGAACTGGTCCAATATGTAAGACAAGTGGGTTAAACAAACACATTAAAAAAACAACAACAGCAAGCTAACAAATCAGACTGTGGCGTATCTTCCTTTAGAAGCCATCTTCTGACACTGTGCTGTGCAGTAGAGCAGCAATATGCCCCAAGAGGCTGCTGACCCCACAGAATGAGGCAGGTACACAACGAGATTGCTGTTATGTGTAAGTATAAAAAGGACACGGGGTTTTGAAGACTGCATGAAAAAAGAATGTCATGTATTTCACTGATATCTTAATTACATATTGACATTAAAATATTTTAGATATGTTGGGATAAAATACATTCAATTAATTTTACTAGTTTTTTTGTGCTTTTTGTTCTTTACTTTTTAAAAGTGACTGTGAGAAAATTTAAAATTAGGTATATGGCTGCCATTATATTCCTCTTGAGCAGAACAGATCTAAAACATACCAGATACAACAAAGCTTTGATCGTACAAATGCCCTTAATAAGTAAGTCTTCCTACAAGTGAGATACAAAGGTCAGAGATACAGCCCCAATTCACCAGCTGTTTTAAGAACATTGCAGACATATCTGGGGGAATAGAGACTAAGGATAGTTTAGTTGTGAGGAGAAACTATGTAAAATCACCAAAAGAGCCATTTCAAAGAGCCACTTTGTCATGAGATATTGTATGATGTGGGATACTTTTACATATTGGGTGAAATTTTAAATTTTATATTAAAAAAAAAGTAAATGTTCCTGCCTTGGAGAATTGAATGACTTTTTTTTTTTAATAATAGAACTTAAAATTATACTTTAAATTGCATCATTATTTTTGCCTTATAAAATAGGACTGGTAAGATGAACAGCTATTTTAATTGCATTCTGCTCCAGTGAAATCCAGGACTTAAAAATATATACTTTTTAAAAGCTATAGCTCTAGCATTTTTATTGGTCTGACTAGTGAAAAATGACGTTTTTGCTTTTTGCAGGAATATCGTGGGCAGAGCAATAATGATCAATCCCTGATGAATATAACAGTAGCTCCAGGCCATCACTGGGGAACGGCAAGAACCTCATTTTTATAACTATGTTTAAACACAATATAGAGGATTTTGTTTGTTTGTAGGCTTTTTATAGAAATCACTCCAGTAAGCCTAATGAAAAATTGAGGTTGATTCATCAAATGTATATATCAGACTGAAGGTCAGGATTCTATGGTTCTTGTTTTCTGTGCAACTATATAAGCAAACTCCCCTGTCTCCTAGTTCAACAATATTTCCTAAGCATCTCCCTGCCTGTCTTATATTAGATAGAAGAACAGAAAGACCAATAAGGTATGGACTTCCAATTTTAAGAACAGTGGATTTCTATTTTAGAACAACCTTAAGGTATCTTAAAGAACATGACTAATCTTACCAACTTTTTTTTTTTTTTTTTTTTTTTACATGAGGTAGGACAGAAATTCAGAGTGTAAAATGACTTATACAGGGTCACAGAAGCTGTTTTGGGAAAAACCAGTGCTAGAAGCCATGTATTCTGGTATTTTGATTCCCAATCTAACCAATCTAATTCTTTTGTATTGCAATATGTTGCTTTAGTTTAAACAAGTTCTACAAAGACCAGATTCTTTTTTTTTTTTTCCCCCATCCCTGGTTCCTCTGATGCATATCACTTACTTTTTCCCAAGAAATGCCTCGTTCCAGTGAAGGCAATAATTGTATTTGGAGGATTACTCAAAACAGAACAAACCCAAGCAGAGAGCGGCCCTGGGCCCTCTCCATAGATCACAGCTTATGGCAGCTCCCCTGGGGAACAGAGAAGCGCTTGGACCAGCTTTAAGTTTAAGTGCATGTCACCATGATGTACGGTGTCTTTGGTGTCCGTATATCATGGAGTGGAAGGGGTGTCGCCTATGGACGGAGAGCATCCATTCTCCTCTCCTGACACTGTGCCTTTTCTCCAAATAAGACATATCTGTGCGATTATAATCTTATCCAGGCTGGCTTGCTCCCTCCAGAGCTCATCTGCAGTGAAGGGGAGAGTCAGTCCACATTTTGTGGAGAGTAGTTTTGGGGGGGGGCATTCTTTGAGAAACAATGAAGGAGAATAGAATTGAGAAAATATGAACCACATTGCTTTCAGCTTTCTGTTAACATCTCAAAGGGCCTAATTCCTGCGTGCAGACAAACATATAAGAGCAAATTCTCAAAAGTCATCCTTTTCTTGATTTACCTTTGCTTAACCACTTGCTGGCTGGGTGACTCAGAAAAGTTACCAACATTTCTTTGCTTTAGTTTTCTTACTGCAAGAATAAGGAATGTATGAAAATACCGCTTATGTCATGGAATTAGTGTGAAGAATAAATGGGTAAATACAATAAAACCATTAGTCTAGAACCCAGTGATTGCATCATCTTCAATATCACGTAATTGTTGTCATTAGCTTCTTTTTTCCTTAGGACGTGGTAAAGTTATAAACTTAGAGAATTATTCTTTTAATAATCAAAGATCTTCTCTAGCAAAAGGTACCTCAGGACTCACCTTTCCATATTAGCTAGAGAACAGAAAGGAAAGCTCAGAAGGTGACAACCTAAGAGTAAATCCATCCATTCAGTCTTTTCCCCCTCTCTCATCCATCCATCCACCCAACCATTTTCTTCCCCACCTATCTATTCATTCACCAACTGTCTTACTGTCTTGGAGTTTGGTAGTATAACTGAATGTGCTTGAGGACTTCTTATTTCCTTGGCCTAATAATAGATCCACTTCTTCCTCGTTGTCAAGGCTAAGGGAAGATGTGAAGTTGGCTTGTACCCAAAGGCAGAGATTCTTCGCCACTCCTCTCTGATTTGACCCAATGCGAGACTTTCTAAGGACGAGCTGTCACTCTGTCTCAGCAGTGTGACAAACATTTCTTAGCTGACCCTAGACCTCCTTTTCTTACATTATGTTCTAAATCACCATATTTAGGATTTCTATACCACTCTGAATTAAATAGTACTCTTGATGTATGTTGGTCTTCTCTGCCTAGTAATCCCAAATTTGGAATACCTGTGTTTCCCAGTTTTTTGTTCAATCCAGTGACTATCACAGACTGAGAATACAGTAGAGAATTATTCAGTGGTAGATGAATAGATTGAACATTGAAATCAGAAGTTTGGAAAATCAGAAGAGTCTAAAGATTCTTTATCTTAAGTCCAATTTATATGGTCTAATTATCATCTTTACTACCATAATCACCACAACAGCCTCTCCTCCTTGCATGCAAAAGTGGTATTTGAGATTTTTGTCATTGTGATTTTTTTTTCCCTCATGGCTTTTGATTGCTACATCTCTTCTTGGTGACTTCATTCACCTGCAAACATTCTGAATAACAAATATAGCACATAGACCTATGTACTACCACGTATAGTAAAACACCAACTGTTTATGACATGATAGACTCAATGGAGTGAAACAACAATTACTGATGCTGTAAAGTCACCCAAACAATCCTTGCAACTACTTTATTATTTTGTAAAGGAGAAAACAAATAAACAACATGGCTCCTCTCAATAGGCCGATGCTGAAAAGAGCATTGACGTTTGTTTTCTGAATGATGTTTGACTGTGAGTGCTCAATAATTAGAAATATTTAATGCAGGCAAACATCAGCAAGTTAAAATTGTTTTCTGCTTAAGTCTTGTCATTTGCCAGAAAGGAAATGATATGTTAGACATGTTGCACTCTTTCTCAGTATGATAGCAACTAAAGTGGCTTAAAATTGGATTCATTTATAAAGCTGGACACTATTAATATCATTCCCTGCATGATGGTAATTCATTTTACTCTGCTTTGTCTCAGAAGCAGTAGGGGCTCCATTCCTTATATTCAGTTTGCAGTCCTAATTAAGTATTCATTATAGAATACATATTTTTTTCATTTAGGATTGAATATCAAACATTTATGTGGTGTATTACACTTGTTTGCTATTAGGTCATTGTAGTCAATGTAGTGAGGTATTGTACATCTAGTAGTTATGTGTCTTCAACCTGTGAATTAAGGTTAGGAGGAGCTCAGCTGGAGCAAAAACTTGTCTCCCCCAGTGTTCTTATTTTCACTGGAATTGCACCAAATAAGCTGAAAACCTGACTAAATGTAGCTATTCTAGTTCTCCCATTGAGAATAAAAAGATGCTCCGTGGATTCAGTGTAAAGTTGACATGGCGTGTACAGAAATTTTATATGAAATTCTGTTAGAACCATGATCCTGCAAACTTTTACTATTGACAGTTGAAAGGGCTAGACATCAAGAAGGGAAGAGAGCATGGAGTGGTTTAGTCAAATAAAATTAGGCCAAATAAAATATAACTAGAACATCAGGAGATGTCATCTGGTGAGATGTTAAATTATGCTCATATATTGTAAGATAATTGTTCTGTTCTAACAAGAAGTGGGTTTACAATCCTAATAGTTGAATCCTTCATACTTGACTTTATAAGCAATGGCATATACATATATATGTATATGTATATGTATATACATATACATGATAAATACAATCTCTCCTTCCTATAAACTGTACTAGCCAGAAAACATACCATATATATACATACCTATATATGTATATATATACATATATATATGCATGCATTTATATATAAATGCAATTTATATATAAATAAATGCAAAATATGTACATATATATATACACATTACATAATATCTATACATTATGCTCTCTCTTTGGGAGTTCAGACAATCAGAATTTGCTTTATTCAAAATCACAGTCTTTGAAAGGTTGAGTTTAAAACTCACAAGCAAGGAGCACCTGGGTGACACAGTTTGTTAAGTGCCTGACTCTTGATTCTGGCTCAGGTCCTGATCTCAAGATTGTAGGATTAAGCCCCACTGTGGGCTCATAGTACAGAGTCTGCTTAAGACTCTCTCTCCTTCTGCCTCTTATGCCATGAGTTCTCTCTCTCTCTCTTTCTCTTTCCCTCTCAGATAAATAAATAAATAAATAAATCTTAATAAATAAATAAATAAAACTCGTAAACAAAAACAACCATATTAATAAATAAATTATAAAATTGGGATCACTCAAACACTCTGTGAATCTCGGGGCACCTGAGTGGTTCTGTTGGTACATTCAACTCTTGGTTTCAGCTGAGGTCATAATCTCAGGATCCTTAAATTAAGCCCAATGTGGGGTTCCATGCTTAGCATGGAGTCTGCTTGAGATTCTTTCCCCCTCTCCCTCCTCCCTCTTTGTTCTTCCTTCTACTTGTGCACTCTTTCTAAAATAAATAAATAAAATCTTTTTTAAAAAAATCTGTGAATCTCCTTAAGACTCGTATAAAAATGATCCAAATGAAACCATGATGTGAATTTGAACCCGTAATACTTCTTAATTTATTGTTAGTATTTCCTGAGTGTCAATTATGTTCAAAGTCTTTTTTTTTTTAAAGATTTTATTTATTTATTTGTCAGAGATAGAGGGAGAGAGAGCGAGTGAGCACAGGTAGACAGAGAGGCAGGCAGAGGCAGAGGGAGAAGCAGGCTCCCTGCTGAGCAAGGAGCCCGATATGGGACTCGATCCCAGGGCACTGGGATCATGACCTGAGCCGAAGGCAGCTGCTTAACCAGCTGAGCCACCCAGGCATCCCCAAAGTCTTTTGTTTGTAGTTGTAAATGAAGAAGGAGGAGGGACAGAAGAGAAGAAGTAATATTTTTTAGTTGCTAATCACAATCATATTGGACAAGCAAGCTATAAACATAGCTTAATTAAATAATAATTGTAGATTCTGTATACAATGGCACAGGGCAAGGTATGTTCCATTGGTAAGAACAATGGCTAGTACAGTTTATAGGAAGAGAGATTGTATTTATCATGAACGAACTAAGGCAGCTGCATAGAAAAGGGAGCTCTTTATCTGGGCCTTGAAGGATTGTTTGAAATGAGAGCAAATGCATTACGGTAAGAGAGGTAAGTATGAAGAAAGGAAGGGAAGTAAGATAATGCAGGGATTGTTGGAGCACCAAATCTAGATTGACTTGCTAGCAGCAAAGGGCATAGAAGAGTAAAAGGGAAGATGGATTGGTTGGATTGTAGAAGGTGTGAATAGCATGCTAAGAATTTAAGAGTTTATCCTCTAGGAAATGAAAAGAAACTGAGAGTTTTGCAACCAGAATTAAAGTGTTATATTCAAAAGACTTAGCTTGCTGCAGATTTAATTAATTTGATAAGGAAGAGACTGAAGGAAAGGAGATGGGGGACTGTTGCTGTAGCACTGAACAGGACGGTGAGAGCCTAAAGTGAATTTGTGACAGCAACAAAAGAAAAGAACTGCTGTGTGACATGGAAGGAGGAACTCACTGGACTTGGAGACTCAAGGAGTTTTGTTAGGTCAAGGCATCAAAGTCCCAAATTGATACTGAAGAAAAACAATAAGGATTCTTTTTTTATTTTCTTCGTTATTAATTATTGGTTTGTTGACATTTTTCTCATTATAATTTATCATGGTGCCAATATATAAGGCCAAAATATATTTCCCCACCAAAACTCATTTTCCCATTGACTAATGACTAAGCTTAGTCACTGAAAATTCTTAATCTCTCTCTCGTTCTCTCTCTCTCTCTCTCTTTCTCTCTCACGTGTGTATTTTTTGGTTCTTTTTTGTTGTTGTTTTTTGTTTGTTTGTTTTGGTTTTTTTGCACAGAAGGAAAGAATTCACTATTTACCCATTATCTGGTCTTTAGAAGAAGTCTGCATCCAAAGAAGATCAAAACATCAGAGCTATGTTGGCAAGAATTTTCTTTTTCCAACCATATAACAGAATAAGGTTTCTAGGACTGACAGAGCTTTCTGTAGATGAGATCATCTACTTTCAGGACTTCTAACATTCCTTTCCTCTCTTCAGAATTGACAGTCTGTATACACATTTATTTAAAGGCTTGCAGTATCTTCCATTGAGCCTTTTGATTATTTTAGTTTGTTTCCTTCAAGTTTTCTGACCTTCCTCGTGCTTTAAAAGATTTTGAAATTTCAGATGAGTAAATGGGCCATTACAGAGGTATCTAATCTGAGCAACTGCTTGAACATCTCGTATGATGCCATGTAATTCTCTTGGAAAACCTCCTCCAGTGTTGGTCATATAAGAAATATTCCTGTTTAGTTAATGGAAGATCCCCCCAACCCTGCCAAAAAAGTCCCCCTGACACCAGTGACTATCCTACCCCATTTTTCACCTCTGGAGGTCTTTATACACATCAGCTAAATTTGTTCTCCAGGGCCTCTGTGAAGATGGTGACTTTACAAATTCCTCCTTTGACAAATTTATCCCTAGGGAGACATTATGGATGTTGATAGGGAAAATGCATCTTGCCAAGATTATAACCTACACAAAATGTGGAGCCTAAGAGTTTGGAAGCTGAGTGATGCCTTTTAGGTCTAGAGATTTACTTAAGATTCAACAGCAAATGGTTAGCTAATGTTTACAGCAGGGATGCACAATTAATAAATGCAAAATTTGTGCTTCACTTCTATTTCCAAAGTGAATAGGATGTTTGTCAAAGCAAGAAACTTTGCTTTGATTATAAGCTACAGATAATGAAAATGTGTTTGTGTTTCACAAATACATTTGATTCTAGTGGATTGTATTTCCCATCAGGGAATCAGGTTCAGCAAATATTTTCACATGCTAACTCCTTAATATAGGCAGAAGGTTTTAGTTGACTAGAAATACAATAAGCTTAGAGAATAGAGGTTTGCACAGAAACTAAGTAATAGAGTTTATAATTGTTCTTCACTAGAATTCATAAGGACATCATTGGGTTGCTAACTGTAAAATAAGCATACCATCAACTTTTTTTTAGTGGGGGGAACCTCATGAAAACATCATCTCCATTTTTTCTTAATCTTCTTAACAAATCAAAGATAATTATTCCAAATATATCATCCCTTTATGAGGAACATGGAGGACCCATAATGGAACATTTTGACCAAAAAATATTAGTTGCAAGTAGAAAATAGACATATGGAGAGTGGAGGTGGATTTAGAAGGAGAAGACCGAACGTGATTTAAAGAACTGAGTCACTGTAATGGGATTCTAGCTAGGAATCCAGGCACAGATGGGTTAAAGGCTTGTTACTCAGCCTCTTGGAGCATATCTTTCTACAGAGTCAAGAAGAAATTGGCTACCAGAACTAGCAAGATATATTTTACTCTTGATCAAGGGAGTGAGATGAATTTTCCAGGGTTAGATTCCAGAATGAGCTAAAATATCATACTTACATATACCACGGAGAGAGAGGGTCTGCCTGGTATAGAACTGAATTAAGAATGAGGGCTACCTCTCTCAACAAAGGCAAAATGCACTGCAGACAAAACTTAGCATTAATGGTCACAGTCTTAACTCTGAAAATTCTCACATAGTGAAGACCATAATTAAAGCAAAGAAAGAAGAAATGTCATTGTGTATTTTAATTCTTGAATGTCCTCAAATTTTTCCTGGAACTAGTTTGTTTTAGAGGAAGGAGTAACCTAGAGAACAAAATTTCTGTCTCAAAGAAGAAAGAGTTGAGGGGATGATGCTGGATGATAAACAGGGGTTATGGATATGACTGAGCTTAACTCTGAGAACTGCTTCTCTTCTGGTGTCTTTGCTGTTGCCTGTGTTCTCTTGAGGCTGTTAGCAGAAGTGCAACAGATTTCACCTGTTACGAAATTTCAGCTCAACTTTGCATTTTGACCAAGGACACTTGTCTAAGACTTTGATTTTAAAATTCTCAAAAAGAAAAATAATAGAATCAAAAAATACAGAGAAACAAGCTGTTAGTCCACTTGCATTTCAGATATGGGACTTTCTCAGGGCCTGAAAATCTCACCTCGTAACTGAATTATAATCACCTAATTCCCTTCATGATCGCAGTCAGTGATGTGTTGGGGCAGGAACAATCTCTGTTAATCCCTGACTCTCCTTGACATTCCATGGGTACCAGGGATGTTTGCTTACAAGCCCTCAGTATTATTATTTATTTATCCTCTAAACCATAGTCTGAAAGGTTGAATGACTTGATTTTCTGTCACTTTTACTTTTTACCTCAAAGACAGTTCTTCCTTAATCTGTGTATTTTTCTTGTATTTTTCGCCCAATATTGATTTATTCACTATTTCTACTTATTCTCTCAACTTTTCTCTTTTCTAAATTCCCATATTCCATGGATGGATGCCATCAGTTCATGGATTTAGTTCCCATGTCTTTGTAAAGACTTTCCCCAAGTTCCCTAACAGTATTATGACTTTAATCCAATGGGGAGTGAAGAGTGTGGTTCATTTCAGGTACGTAACAAATAATTGTTCCCAAAGTTAATCATCCTAGAACTCATCTGGGCTCTAAAGAAGGAGACAGTGGTGCCTGCCACTCAGGGAGCCTGAGAATATTAGTCTAAAAACATTCTTAGGATTTGCTGCTGATAGTTTAATTCTTTTTCCACTCACCAAGCCAAGTGATGTTCTGAAAATATTAAAAAAAAAAATAAGGACAGTTTAGTAGAATCTCTTTCCCCTGTTAGTATGCTGGAAGCATGAGACCCTGAAATGATAGCATCTTGCGGTGCTTCTTAGAGTCAGTATCTGGGGGAAAAACCACCCAGGTTCAGAAAGGCCTCCAACTCTGCATTTACCTGTGAAGTAAATGAGAAATAAGCTTTGACTGTGTTAAATTTGTGCTGGTTTCTTAACACAGAAAAGCCTAGCCCCACTTCACTAGTATGGATCTTAAAATATATGGCTGGGAACTGGGAAGTACTCCTCAATGTGAGATGTGTTTATGTGCAGATAAATAGATCTGTTTATGCCCATGTCTGTGTGTGCTTACATGCCACATACCAATGCTTTGACCCCTTCCCACCATTTCAGTGTCTTCATCTTTAAGATGATGGTGGGGTTAGATACTCCTTTGCCTTGAAATTCCTTTGGGATATTGCTTGATGCTTATCCAAAAACAACCTTGCATTTATTCAGGTTTTAACATTTTCTGAAGTCTTTTTAACCCAAGAACAAAGCTCAGGGCTTGGACAGACTCTGATTTTAAGTTCATCCAAACCATCTCTTTGTTGCCTTTGCCCCCTTTAAGAAAATTCCAGATGAAAGCATAAATCTGCCACATGAACTGATTTGCTGCACAGCAAGATAATTCTTTTAAGTAGTTTCTATTATAGGAAAATTAATTTCAAGGCACTTCATACAGTTCTAGTAAAATCCTTCCGCTCCACGGGGGTCCATGAGCAACATTAACTGTGCAGCATTTGCTGGGTATGCCTCGTTATGACTTGGTGCAGTGAAGGATGTTTTAAAATTTTTTTTTTTAAGTTGGGCTGTTTGAAAATGCATTATGTTTTTATTTTTTTTTTAAATCCCTGCATGAACATTTAAAGAAAGCTAGAATTTGAGATATTTTTAACAAGGACAAAGTATTTTTTCCTAACTTATTAAGGAAACAGAAATTATTTCTCCCAATAAAACTTTGTAGCTTATTTGTTTTTATTTAGGTATCATTGTGTTTGTGTGATACAACATGGATTCATTTGAGGGGGTTATCAAAAACAAATATAAAACCCCATGTGCCAGTAAACACTCTTAAAGTTTGAATGGTTAACAAAGAAGACATCTTACAGCTCTCATTTGTCCAACTTCATTCTCACAGGTGTTCTCAAGAGAACTTCATGCAGAGTGTGCATGTAAGTTTTCCTCTCAGCGTTTGTTTCCCGGAGAGCCTGAGAGACATGTGACCTACTAAATCATGTGACATTCCAAGTGTTTTATGAATTGGTTGCATTATATCTAGTTTCTGCTCTAACTTTTTTTTTTTTTTAAGATTTTTAAAGCTTATCTGATAGAGAGAATACAAGCAGGGGGAACAGCAGGGAGAGGGAGAAGCAGACTCCCCCCTGAGCAGAGAGCCCAAAGCAGGACTCAATCCCAGGACCCTGAGATCATGACCTGAGTTGAAGGTGGACATCCAGCCAACTGAGCCACCCAGGTGCCCTTCTAGCAAACTTCTTAACTCACTCTCATACAAATACTTTCAGCTCCTCCTCTTCTCATCCTTCTTCCTTTGTTCACAATATTCCCTCTGCTTCAAACATCTTTCTGTGACTCCTCCTCTAGCTCATAAGAACTGCATGTCCATAGAGCAAGGACCAATTTACATGCTATATTTTATGTCTCCTATCTCAGATGAACTTCTCATCATATCAGCTCCTAGTGGTCTCTCTTTCCTGTGAACTGTGTTAGAAATGGTATTGGTGTTATTTCACTTTATCTGCGCTATGGCATAGACTGTAAGCTCCTTGGAGCAGACTGAGATTTTTCTTCTTTTCCTCTCCCATGACAACATTCACAGTGCTGAGATCATAGTGATCTTTCAATATATGGTTTACTTGTTTGTTTCTGTAGGGCTTATTAAACAATGCTATAGCTCATGAGTGCTGTATTCTCATTAAATGATCAGAGACAGATATTATCAGTTTTCAAGGAGAGGTGATTAATGGGTGTATGTGAACAAAAGATACCTTCCTCTATTTTAAATTATTTATATTAACAAGTTATATATTTATATTCTACAAACTAATTAATAATATACAGCAAATACTGAAGTAATTTTTATACAACTGATGGTGTTAGACATTCAGCAACAGTCCTCAGTTTTGAGGAATCTCCCAGTGTAGATACAAAATCTCAGGTGGTCTTTCCACAGGCCCTGGTGGCTGGAGGACGTGAGATTCGGCACCTCAAGATTTCCTTAACACCAAATCTAAATCCCTATGGGTACATTGATTTACTTGGTTATAGAGCATGAAGTAGTAATAATTTGATTAAAAATTTAACATGTTGCAAAATGCTTCTTTAATCCTTTTTCATGTGATTTAGTTGGGCAGAAATCAGAAGAGATCTTCTCTCTTGTTTTCCATTGCTCAGCAGTCGATAAGAAACCAAAGTAAGGGCACAGGAGTATCATTGTTACTGGAAAAACTCCTCGTGTTTCAAATATACTCCATTTACCATTCCATCTGGAACCTAGAAAGCATCGGTTAGTTTCAGCCAATGACTGTTCTTTTCTTCATGGCCAAGATTTCCTCTTCTCACCCAGCATTTTTTCACTGCCAGCTCTTCCTTCCCATTGACTAGTGCCAGCGACGATACTTCGAGTCCCCTTTAGATATGACACATCATGGTTCTATTTGAACATACTGCCTCTAACTCTTAGGCCTTTCTGATCTGGGAAACATTTTAAATAGTACTGGCTACTGCAAAAATCACAATAATCCTTACTAAAGTAATGAATGTTAGTAGAATTGATTGATTAATATAAAGAGTTGAGAAATTTTGTGGCTAAATCATAGATACCAACCTTCAGCATAGCTTAGAGACATTTACTAGCAACAGATTTTCTTTGTGTTCAGAGTGGAACCAGTAATTATGACATGGTGATCAAACTTCATTTGCTCTACAGTGGATCCTAGGAGTGGCTTAAGGTTGCCTAGTTTTCAGGACTTGGAGTACAGATTGGCTCATTTAGACAACTATCTCTATGCACCAACTGGATGTCTGATTTTTACCAGTTGGTTATACTTCACTTGACTAGGCTTCTGATTTCTCTGTTACAGAAATGCCTACTTTACATTGTTTATAAGAACTTTTTCAAGTCTATGCTTTATTGTTTTTTTTATCTGTGGACTCAAGAGGAGGGACATCATGTGATCCAAAGAGGACACAGGTACTAGCCTATTAATTTGCATAGATGTATTATCCCTGTCCCACTCCCATGCTTTGTCTTTTCCATCCCAAGTAATTGAGCCACACAAAAAGAAATGTCTCTTCCTATTTGTAGAATTGATTTCTGATTAGGTTTTTCAGTTGAATTTACCATGTGTAAATGTATGTCTTTCAGGCCTGTATAGTTTGTTGAATGGAGATAATCTGATATTCTTTGCAGGTCTTTTAGGAACAGGCCATGCTTTTAAGCCCCCTCTTTCTACCTCTATTCATTTACCCTTCCTAAGAAAAAGGATATAAGGCTTTTAAATGATCAGCTTACATCAGCCTGAATGTCCTGTCCTAGCAAGGCAGGGAGATTCCCAAGTCAGGCAGCCTGACACAGAAACAATAAAACACCAGAAAAAAAAACAAGTAGAAACTTCTCTTTAGTTCTTAGTTAATCTTGTGGGATTTTTCTCATACTTTTTTTTCCTTCTTTCTGTGGGACATGGGTTAAAAGTTATAAATAAAAAGGATAATTCATTATTTATATTGCATATATAATCGTATGAGGTATACTTAGGTTTTTTTTTAACCATAATTTTTAAATGAGGAAAGCAATAATAAAGGTTAGAATTGTCAGAACTTTTATTTTCATCATCCAAGGTTCAATTCCAGATCACAGATACTTTAAGGAAGCAAACATGATTAAAGCAAAGAGCAATGGACTAGGAGTTGTAACACAAGAAACCTAGTTTTAGGGGTCATCAATCAAATATGTCTAGGGCAAACCAGGCCATGTTTCTTCTTTCAGCTTCAAATTCCCTAACTGTGTGAAGAGGGCTTTGGGTCCCCAACTCTCTACAGCTTGTACCCAGCCGTAATTGTGATCTCACCCCAATTCTGCAGATTGATATGATGATGAATGGTCAGCAGCATTGCTGAGTTGGTGGTGCTCAACTTTGATGCCCCTAGCCTGGATTAAGGGAAGTATGTGACATTCAGTCATTCTACCTGAGATGAATCTCAGGCACCATGTTCCTTTTCACTGTGTTCTCTTCCTTTTTACCCTCTAATAAGAAAGAAAAATATAGATATAATTTTATAGGAACTCTAGGTATAAGAAAGATGGTAGGGGCACTTGTACAAGAATGTCTTTCTGTACTTTGAGATGGGGTTCTTCTTTTGGGGCCCCTGGTAGTACTGAATGCTTACATGCTCATGGGATGCCTCTGATGTGAGTGTAACTACACTAAAAGTTCTGGTCTTCTGTGACTATCCCAAATCTGGGGGGGGAGGAATGGAAAAAGTCAACTAGTAATCACACTGTCTTTAAAATCCTTGATGTTTGTAGTTGGGTCCATCAAAAAAATGGGGTGTTCACCAATTGGAGACATTTCTCTCTCCCATTCCACATGCTACTGCTGAAGTTAGATAATTCCCTCCCATTTCAGGTTTGATGAAGAAATCAAAGAGAGCTGAAAGGGTATGGGGAGAGAGAACACTATCCACAGCTTTAGGAAACCCTGAGAAGCACTGTGGAGGGAGGACAATTTCCACTATACCACAGCCTTAGTTCCTAATGCCCTGCCCCCTCCCGGCCATTTTTGGTATTTATAAACTGTCACACTTCTACTGCCCATCAAGCTGTCTCTAATTATTCAGGGTCATGCTTTCAGAAAACGTGTTACATTTTAGATCTTTCTCCTTCTCTTCTCGTACATCCAAAAAAGCCCCACTGCTTTCTGGAATATTCAGAAATGTGCATTGATATGATTCATTCACAGCACAATGACAGCAGCTAAATGAATTTTTCTGCATAAGATTTCTTTCTCCCTTCTTCCTTTTTTTCCTCCTTCACCCCCCCCTTTCCTGTTTTTCCTCCTTATAATATGAATTTGGAAAGAATTTCCTTCCTTTCTCTTTCCTTTTTTCTTCTCTTCTGCAAACATACATTCACTCTCTTAGAGCAAAGTGCTGTGAGGGACTGGTCACTGTGGCAGCAAAATGGGAAAATCCTGAGCTTCATCTTTGAGGAAAAGGCAGTCTAGTGAAGACGTAGAGGTGGCGCATGGAATCTGTATGACAGCACCAGGTGATAAGACCTACAATGGCAGCCAGGAAGAAGCAGATCTAAGCTACATGAGAATTCAAGGGAGGGTTCACAGAAGTGACACTTGGACCAGCGCAGGGTTTTGCCATGTGAACAAATTGAAGAAAGGGTCCCCAAAGGAAGAAATGTCATTTTCAGAAAAGCAAGAGGAAAAAATGTCATGATCTTGTGGAAGAGATGGTTCCTATTGCTAGACTAAAATGATTGGTGGTATGAGAGCCGAAAATGGGATTGAAGAACTATGCTTAGAGTAGATAATTCAGATAGATTTATGTTTGAACAGACCCCTCCAATAGGTTATCACAAATGGGAGAGCAGAAAACCCTTTTAACAGAGTATTCAAGTCAGGGACCCCATTGCTTTTCTAATCACCTCACACCAGTGACTGCCACAGAAGTCCAAAAAAACAAAAAAATGCCAATTGTAATATGAGGCTACTCCTGATTATCTTATTTGAGCCAGAATCCTTGACTCCATCTAACACAAACTGGACCTAGACTGACTACTATATGCCAACTCATTCTACTTTAGGAAATAAAGAATTTCTGTGTTTCTTTTATGAAATATGTCATTGTTACAAAAATATTTATGTAATGATACATGTATGCATAAAAAAGATAACGTAATGAACATCTATCTGACCAGTACTGATATGCTTTAACACAATACTATTATTTAGAGATGATTTTTAAATTCTTTATTTGAGTGTAGTTGAAACACAATGCTACATTAATTTCAGGTGTACAACATAGTGATTCAACAAGTTTGTACATTATGTTATGCTTACCACAAGTGTAGCTACCATCTGTCACCATACAACACTATTACAATATCATTGACTATATTCCTTATGCTCTGCCTTTTATTTAGGGAAAGTTATTTCTAAACCATCTTTCACAAAGAGGTCATTAATGGGAACAGAGGTCCAGATGAGAAACAGTCACATTGCTGACCCTCTATGCATCCAGAGTACCTCATCAAGACTGGAAATCAGTGACTTGGCTGCAGTAATCATCCATTCAACCAACATGCATACAGTGAAAGTCTGGTGGCATGCCCAGTATTGGGTTCTCCAGGGTGAATAGGACATTTAGAAACCCAAACTGGTGGAATCCATGGGTAAAATTTCTGTGATAATGTGTTCTTATAAAAACTATTCAAGTGTTTTGCTTTCTCCTAGATTTTTTATTACTCTCAGTCAAATAATATTTTGTTAGGTTTGAGCATACACAAACACTATAAACATACATCTTTAAGACAGTGAAATTCTATCTCATTCTTTTTGCCAAGATGCTTGAACAAGGAAAGAGTTTATTCTAGAATATGAATTTGGTAAGTTTCCCTGCTCAGTGGGGAGTCTGCTTCTCTCTCTCTCTGCCCACCCCTCCTCCTGCTCCCCTGCTTGTGCTCTCTCTCTCTCTCTGTGTCTCTCAAACAAATAAATAAAACCTTTAAAAGAAAAAAAAAATAACACCACATTGATTTTGCCTTAGTATCAGATAGGATACTAATAACCACTTAAACATTCCCCCTTCGTAAGGACATAACACTATCAAAAGCACTAAGAAAAGGAAAAGTTGTTTCTAAGTATTATTTAGCAGTGGAACCATTTCATCAGGAGAAAAGTATAAGTGAAAGCCAAGTTTTTAAGGTAAACAAAGGCATGATTGCTTTAGTTGAGGTAGAAAAATGAGTCAGGAACCTCAGTAGGTCACCCAGCATTCCAGTAGCTTAGGAAGTATGTCAGGACTTGATTAAATCTAAGTTAAAAGGACTATATTAGATCTCTTGATATTCCATTTGTGTTCAGCTATACCTATAGACAAATCTTACATTTTTTAAGTGAAATCTTGCATTTATTTAATGAAAATAACTTCTTATGGATCTTTTAAATCCAGAACTATAAATCGATGTCTTTGCTGTGTGATGTCTTCATTCTGAATGAAAATAATTTCAAATGAATTTCTAATGGATAAAATATGTTTAAGGATTGGAGACAAGTTTTTAGGACATGGTATTTGGAAGAGGGGTTGTATGGTACTATGAAATCACATCATATGAGTGACTACATCTTCTTCCCTCATGTAGCACTGACTGGAAATTAGAAAATGAGAGGACACTGAGAAACCAAATAAAATTTAAGGAAAGAAGGATGAGCAAGAGGCTTAGTGAATAAAAGGAAAATAAAATTGCAATTTAAGATTGGCAATCCTGTCCTTAAACTTTTCTTTAACACCTGCATATGGAGGAAGTCTCCTCATTACTTTGTCTCCAGTCTGGTTGCCTACCCCAAGGGGATTGGACTGAAGCAGATTCTGACAAGTTAGAGGTGAGAGGCTCGTTCCCCAGATCCAACACACTGAGACATGAATGAGATATTCAGTTCCCCAGACAGTCTTCTGAATCCAACAGCACACTGTATAAGGAACACAGAACATTCCCCTTACTCACTCCTTACCAAACTTTAGCCAGTTTATTGGCATATCTATCAGAGATTATTTGATAACCTATCTTCCATTCCAGAGCTATGAGTCCACAAAATCGGACCTCCCTGTGTACTTTATGAAGCCAAATGGGGTAGCAACTACCCTAATGGGTAAGATTCCAAATGTGACTCCAAGACAGCCTTTCCATTAATAGAGTGAGAGCATAGGTATTATTTTCCCCAGCTTGAAGAGATAACTCCAGTAGCATTTCATAAAGCGTGTCAACCTGAGGTTCATACCCCATTTCCTAATTCTAGTTCTTTGCGGGAAAGCCGTGACAATTACCTCACATAGAAGTGCGGGTAGATACATAAAAAGCTCACATGATTGTGGAATGGCTGCTTCGTCATCTTTAGATAAAAAGAGCATGGGACTGTGAGTCTCTATATCTAAAGGTTTATGTGTGATCTTGTAATGGTGCCTACCCCTCACATTCCTCTGCAGACATTCACTGTGTTTCCCATGGTGTTGTGTTGCAATTTGTGATAATGGGGGCAATGGTAGCAATTGTGCAGGGATGAGCATGTGACCTTCAGGGCTGAGAGAACCAGCGCTGTGGAACTCATTGTTAGAATAGAGGTCTCTGACCTGGGCAGAAAAGTCTGACATGAAATGTCAACCAGTTATCAGAGTAGATGGACTACAAAACAAAATTTTGCTTGTGTGGTCCATTTGCATAAAGGGTTAGCACAGACACAGCTTTAGAAAAAAATTATTTAAGTTCCCAGAGACAGGAAAAAAATCTGTAAGACAAACAAATTTCTCCATCAAAGAATGTTTGATATAAATTTTTTCTGACTCTACATGTGGAGTGCTGCCCATGCCCAAATCCCCCTGAGAATGACTGAGAGAGAGAGGATGTTAGCTACAAACTTTTCCATCTTAAATGAACAGCTTCCCTTGGAACTGGATTGCTGTTATTAATGACGATGATTTTCGTTTACAACACAATGTTTGACTGTAATTATTTCCTGGTATGAATTGCTTACTCACTTCTTCTCCCCAATTAGTTGACCTATTGCTTCCTACATATTTTTGTTGTTACTTCAATATTCTGGATAAATAGCTTGCTTGTGGACAGAACTACTCTTCAGCAGTTCTGATAGATTTTTTCCCCTTCTCCTATAAACTACTCAATAAAATTCAGGAACATAAAAAGGGCACCAGAGGTGATTAACTGTGTTATTTTCTCAAACTCTGTTTGATTGGCTAGTGGTTTACATTAAGACAAAAACTCTTGTACCAGCTTAACAAACAGTAAGCTTGAGAGACTTGTTGTTTTGAGAGACTGGCTAACAGCATGCTCAGGTGCTCAATAAACAATATGTTAGTGGGAAGAGAATGAAGGTACACACTTTGTACTCTTCCTGATTAATTATTGGCCCATTCCTCAAAAGTAGAGGAAAAAATGTTTCAGAGTCCCCTTCTCTACCTTCTACGTGCATGCCCATTTAGAGCAATCATAGAGGAAGAGATGTCCATGTCCAATCAACAGAGCTACAGAACATTAGTTATTAATGAGTCTCCAATGACACACCTGTTGTTTGCTCACTCTTTGTCGGTCACTGTGTAAATCCCTGAAGAAGAATAAAAAATCCTTTCCCAAGAGGAGATATTTAGAACTAGGATGAGTGTTTCAGATTTAAAGTGTGAAGGTAATTTAGAAGGGGACAAGGCAACAAAAATGGAGTCTTCTGGAGGAAAGAGTTTAGGAAAGATAGTTGGAACTTAGTTACACAAGGAGGGAAAGTCAAGGCAAGTGAAGCTGGCAGGAAAGCACAAGTAAATCTGTACCCCCTACTTCTTACTGATGGCACTGCCATAGTTAAATCATATCTCCATTCACTTTTCCTTGTTCTTACTTCAAGTCCTCCTCGTGCTGGGTGAGTGAACAGGGTTCTATTTGCTGAATTCATTCTGTATAATAATAAAATAATCTTGATCCTTAATGTGAATTTAAAAAAAAAAGAAATTGATTTTTGGCTTCAGAAATCTCGATTAATTGAGAACACTTGCAACTGCCTGGCAGCCTGAGATGTAACAAACCCTCAGGCAAAAATATGCAGGGATATTGGAAGGTGGCATTGCCTCTCTTCCTCCATCTGAGGGCATTGTCTTTCTCCTTGACTCACCCACCCAATTCTACCACTTATCAAAATAAACTAATGCTTTATTGAATTGTGTATTAACAGAGAAAGAGAAAATAAAAACTCAAAGAGCCAGAGATAAGTCAGAGTACAATTGAAACCCTGAGTCCTAGAGTGTGAACAAACACATCATGGAAAATAAACAATAAAGGGACAAATTAAAAACAAAACAAAACAAAACAAAAACAAATATAAACCATAGAGTAGACCATCAAATTATCACTATCATTTTGTAGGTTTTGATCATAGTTATTGGTGAAAATAGAAACCCTGTTGGAAAGAAGACTGAGCATAGCTTTGTATCTGTCAGATGGTAGTGCACAGAAACTCTCCTATACTTGCTACTATTTACTCCTGCATATGTGCTATCATTCATTCAAGAGAATTTTATTGATATTTACTATGCATCAGGTAATGTGCCAGAGATACTTAGAATATGAAAATAAATCTGATGAGTCACTGTTTAGTAAAGAGGCTATAACCACAATGCATTGTTGAAGATCTATGAAAGTAGTAGGTAGGAGGGTACAGAGCAAGCATAAAGAGATTATACAGATTATTATGGCATACAGGAGGTTGATAACAGTATTGGTCATAGAAACTTTAGGATGGTCAAAGGGGTAGAGTTTCAATATAAAGGAGGCAGATAGGAGAAAAAGACTGTAAAATACATCTCAAATAAAAATGTATCATGGGCAGAGGCAAAGAAGCTGAAACACAAGTGTAGTGGGAAGACTGTAAGTAGTCAGAATAGTTGAACTCCGTGATACGCTCAAACTTACAAAATTAAGTAGAGACAGATAATTAAAGACGGTTAATATCACACTAAAAAAGCCAGTTGTTTTCAAACCATTTCAGGTAGTGGAACGTTTTCTCTTTCTTCAGTCAAAACAATTATTTGATGAGTTTTAGTGAAGAAAAGAGATATAGGGAAAATGCAGGGCTTAGGCTGGAACACTAAAAGCACTTTCTCACCCATCCTTATTTTCCCTGTCTCATGGTTGTTTTAGGTGCATTAGGATTTTTAAAAAGATTTTATTTATTTATTTATTTGACAGAGAGAGAGAGAGAGAGAGACATCGAGAGAAGGAACACAAGCAGGGGGTGTATGAGAGGGAGAAGCAGGCTTCCTGCTGAGCAGGGAGCCCAATGCCAGGCTCAATCCCAGGACCCTGGGATCATGATCTGTACCGAAGGCAGACTTTTTAATGACTGAACTACCCAGGTGCCCCTGCATTAGGTTTTTTTAAATGATACATTTACATTAATTTATGTATCTGTCTATCTTTCTATATATCCATCCATCTTTCTACTCTCTTGTTTTTAAAGGTTTTATTTTTAAACAGTAATAATTTTTTAATAATAATAACCTTGAGAACTTCTCCTTTTGTGTAGATGAAGTAACACACTGGGTTTAGCCTAATACATGAAACAAACTCAAAACCAAATTACATGCAACAATAATTGTCAAGGCATTGGACATTTGGCAATGAAGAATGGTGATCCCTGGTAGATTGGAAACAAATCCCCTATAATCATCCTACCTAATTGCTTTGAGAGAGTTTTCAGGTCACAATAGGAGGGGAAGGGAAATGAGGCAGATCTCAGAATTGTGCAGACCAAGTTGAGAATTTAAGGAAGCCAAGGTAGCTAAATTTCATAAAACAGAGTACTTGAAAGGACACAGATGGGCAGAGAGAGAATCTTGGAGATCTGAAAAGAATTGACCTCAATATTCAGCTAAGTACTGATCGGCAAAGGCATGTGGAGAATCTATCTGAGAAAGGGAGAAAATATCATCCAGAAGAATCAGTGAGCCTAGCACTGACACAGGGCAAAGAATAGTCTATTTCTGATAGTTATATTGGAAAATGTATAATTCAATGGGCATTAAGGAAAATACTCATAAAGACCATGTCTTAGTAGTAGGAAATAATTAACTTTATATAGAACACTACTGTAGACCCACTGAACAAATTACAGAAGCAAGACCTGAAAAAATCAAACTATTTTTGAGTAACATAGTTGCATCCCAAATCAAAAATTTAAGTATATTTTTAGGAATACATGTATGTCCAGAATCTAGCAAGGTAAAATTCACAATGTCAGGCAGCCAAACAAAAATACACAGGCATGCAAAGAAACAGGACTATAGATTACAGGATGAGAATGATCAATCAACTGAAATCACCCCAGACTGACACAAATGTAATAACTAGGAAACAAGGACATTAAGAAAGCTAGGTTAATTAAAGACATGAATAATATTACAAAATGTTCCAAATTAAACTTCTAGAGATGAAAACTTCATATCTGGAATAAAAAAAATGCTTTGAATAGGTCCTATACATTACAGAAGAAACAATTAGTTAACTTGAAGACATAGCAAGAAGAACTATCCAAAATAATTAATCATAAAAAAATTTTTCTTTTTAAAAATTTTTTAAAGATTTTATTTATTCATTTGAGAGAGAGAGAAAAACAAAGAGACCACAGGCAAGGGGAGAGGCAGAGGGAGAGGAGGAAGCAGACTCCTTGCTGAGCTGGAAGCCTGAAACAGGGCTCAATCCCAGGACCTGGAGATCATGACCTATTCCAAAGGCAGACGTTTACCCATCTGAGCCACAGAGGCACCCCTAAATTTTTTTTTTTAATGTAGACAGCTTATTATAGATCTTATAGAAGTCCTCAAAGGGGGTCACCGGGGTGGCTCAGTGAGTTAAGCCTCTGCCTTCGGCCCAGGTCATTATCTCAGGGTCCTGGGATCAAGCCCCACGTAGGGCTCTCTGCTCAGCAGGGAGCCTGCTTCCCCCCCCCCACCTACTTGTGATCTCTCTCTCTCTCTTTCTCTGTCAAATAAATAAATAAAATCTTAAAAAAAAAAAAAAGAAGTCCTCAAAAGAGAGGAGATATAGAAGGAACAGGGGGAAAAAAAGGGTTTTATAAAAATAATAATGAAAAATTTCCAGAGCTGATAGAAATTATAAGCCTACAGATCTTAACAAACTTAACAAATATCAAGCAAAAGAAACTGAAGAAAACTACACCTAATTATATCATAACCAAATTGCTCAAAATCAGAGATGAAGATAAAATCTTTACCCAGAGAAAGAAGACACATTATGTATGAAATAAAAAGATAAGATGACGTGTGTGTGTGTGTGTGTGTGTGTGTGTGTCTATGTATATATATGGCAACATTATATGCATGTATCTTTTTAAAAAGATGCAAAGGCAGTTCAGTGGAAAAAGTATAGTCTTTTCAACAAATGTTGCTAGAACAACTGGAAATCCATTTACAAAACAATGACTTAAATTCACATCTCATGCCCTATGCAAAAATTAATTCAAATTATATTAGAGATTTAAATATAAAGCCTAGGATTATTAAACTTCTAGTTAAAAAAAAAAAAAAAGAGAGAGGAAGTCTTTGTGACTTAGGGCTAAGTAAATTTTTAGATAGGACACCAAAGCCGTGAACCATAAAGGAACAAATTGACAAATTGGACTTGATTAAAATTTGAACCTAGTCTTCAAAATGCACTGTTAAAGGAATAAAAAGACAAACCACAGATAAGGAATAAATATTTGCAAATTCTATTTCTAAGAAAGCAGTTGTATTCAGAAATCTCAAAATTCAATAATAATTAAAAAAAACTCAATTAAAAATGCTCAAAAGGTTTGAACAGAGTTCTACCAAGTGATGGCAGATAAACACATGAAAAGAGGCTCAACATCATTCGTCACAAGAGAAATGCAAACTGAAGCTGCAATATGGTAACACTATACACTTATGGATTGACTAGAATTAAAAAGGCTGAATATACTTAGTTTTAGTAAAGATGTGAAAAAAGGAAAATTCTCTAATACTAATAGTGGCAATGTAAAATAGCAGAACCATATTAGAAAATAGTTTGGCAGATTCTCAAAAAGTTAAGCATATATTGATTATATGACTCCACCGTTCTTACAAATATTTACGTAAGAAAAGGAAAAGTTCACACACTAACTTGTATACCACATTTGTACGCAAATATTCGTAACAGTTTTGTTTAAAATAGCTAAAACCAGGAAACCACCCAAATATTCTTCAACAGATAACTTGATAAACAATTTGTAAAGGACATAGAATACTGCTCAGCAATAAAAATGAATGAACTAAAAATGAATGAGCACACAACACAAAGAATCATGGAAATGTTAATTATGTTCATTGCTCTAATGGGGTTGATGGTTTCAGGGGTGTGTATGTCAAAATTAATCAAATTGTGCTCAAATTGTGCTCTTTAGACATGGGAAGTTTATTTTCCATTAATTTAAAGGTTTTTAAATTTATTTGTGTGAGGAAGAGAGAGCACAAACAAGGGGGAGAGGGAGAGGGAGAGAAGACTCCCAGCTGAGCAGGGAACCTCATGAGAGTCTCAATTCCAGGATACTGGGATCATGACCTGAGCCTAAGGCAGATGCTTAATGACTGAGCCACCTAGGTGCTGCCTTCTGTTAATTTTTTAAAAAGCTGTTAATACTTTAATGGTGTGTTGTGCTTAATTATTGAAAAGTACTTTTATACATACTGTGCCATCTAATCATTCCATGAACCTTTGGTTATTCTAAATGCTATCACAGCTTGCAAGTGACAGAAATACACACATCATCATCTCCATTGTGTCTCCATTAATTTCTAGTCCTGTTTAGAACCTAAGTGCACTCAGAAAAACCAGTTCCTGGAGCTGGTGTTACTGGTGATTTCTCACATTCGTGTTCATGTACAGTTTGGAGAGACTGACTAGCTACATAAAATGAACTCTGAGTGACCCAGGATACCAAATTTCACAGGTTTTTGTCTTGATTGCTGCTGCACATTTTCACTGCATTAGCATGAGGCCAAGTATTATTAACAGAAATGACATCTGATTTGAGTTTCCGGAAACCTTCCTAGGTCTTTAAACTTATAGCACTTATCACTGCTTCTTATTCAACAATTCGTTGTCTGTTTCCCCCAACATCTTCCATAGTGCCTTTTTTATGGTTGTGCAACTCCTTTTGCTTGTTTGTTTGTTTGTTTTTTGATGTGCTATATTATCAGTTTGGTTTTATATTCCTTCAAGATAGGAACAGTGGATATGCTATTGTAAAATGTTCCAGTGGACCCCAATGCTTTTTCTTTTTTTTTTTTTTAACTTTTAGTAGGTGGGCAAATAATTTTTGTTGATGTGGACACTGCTTTTTCTGGTATCTATCCAGGTATTCCATAGCCTTGAGCTTTCTCTTGCCTCATTCTCACCCATGAATTCCCAAGCTGAGTCTTTCTTACTTTTCATACAAAATAATATTTTCAGTTATGTGTTATGTCTCATTTTTTTGTCTCATATTTTGTCTCATATTTCATTTTTTAAAAATTTAAGAATTATGAAGTATTTTACTTTAATTCCAGTACATTAACATACAGTATTATATTAGTTTTAGGTGTACGATGTAGTGATTCAGTAGTTCTATACATTATTCAGTGCTCTTCATAAGTGTACTCTTTAAACCCTTTCACCTATTTCATTCTCCCCCACCCCACACACCCCTAGTAACCATCAGTCTGTTCTCTATAGCTAAGAGTCTGTTTCTTGGGGAGCCTGGGTGGCTCAGTCTGCCTTCGGCTTAGGTCATGATCCCAGGGTCTTGGGGCTGAGCTCTGCATCTGGTTCCCTGCTCAGCGGGAAGCCTGCTTCTCCCTCTCCCCTCCCCCGCTGCTTGTGTTCCCTCTATCTCTGTGTCTCTCTCTGTCAAATAAATAAAATCTTAAAAAAAAAAAGAAAGAGAGTCTGTTTCTTGATTTGTCTCTCTTAAAAACAAACAAAAAATTTTAAAAATAAAAAAAACTCAAAAACTAGGGAGAGACAAAAATATTTCCTGGAGTAAGGCAAAAACTGATATCTATTAGAAAGGGAGAAAAAGGAACTTATATATTAGCCAATTCTAAGTGTAACAAGTAAAATAAAAATTGTTTGTAGAAGTTAATGTGAGAAAGAAGAAACCTGGAAATTGTTGGCCATGCAGGGTTTTTTTTTTGGCTTGCCTACTAAAGAAGTTTTTGTTCAGGTTATGCTTTCATATGAGTAGTTGATAGCATGAATAATAACACAAATTAATGAAAGGGATTGGTTTACTAATCAAGGTGGTCAACTTGGGGTAAGGGTCAAGAGGGACTAACAAAGTCCCTTCCTCTCAACATTAAATCCTAAGCCAGCAGAAGGAAGAGTTCCTGTCAATCTTCCTACTCCTTCATTAACCCTTGCACACTTAGGAACTGTGCTTCCATGCTCAAGTCTCTTAGCTCAAGTCCTTTAGAGAAAGCTCTATGAAGGGAACAACACAGATTTATCATTTATGAATTATTCATCGTTATCATTATTAGCTCTCATAATTCCAGCCACGCTGCTCATGTGGCTCTGTCTTTTTGCTTAAGTCATATAAAACTCAGCTGACAAAACATTAGCAGGCATACCATGGGGAATTGCTGGGGCCTGGTTTGGCTGATTATAGTTGCCTCCAATTGTACTTCCAGTGATTTTGTGTACACATACTTTGTTTGCAATTTTCAAACACAAAGTTTCCAAAAAACTATAGTGTATCAAAGCAATAGCTTGGAGCCAATGAGTGTTCTCACTTGGAAAATGTGGTATCTGAGCAGGGCCAGCTTCTCGAGTACCAATAACACGCACTGTTCATCCATGGCCTGCAGTGTGGTGGGCACAGTGATATGGGTGGCTAATGTATAATAGTATAATAGGCCATTCTTATGACCTCTCAAGCAGTCAGACATATGTGGTATAAAATCATCTCCCCTAATGATATCCTAAATGTTATTAATACTGACCCATTGTTTGAATTTGGGGCTAAACTTATAAAAATGCAAATATCGAAGTAAGAGTTTATATCCCAGCCCCTGGCCCCTTATGATAAGCTTGCTCATCAGATTATTCACTCCAAGCCAACTGGAAAGAGAATGGATTGAGAGTACAGCCTTTCTGCTTGGGGAGAGAAGTTGGCAATCAAGGGATCCAGAATTGCTGGCCTGGCAGCATGTCTGGCAAGTTCAATACTGGCGCTTGCTACTCTGTGTGTCTGTCCCCTGGAGTCCCACTGGGATTCCTATAGATTTTGAAACTGATCTTTCAGGCTACAGGGAGAAGCAAGTTTCTCCACAGTAGGGTAAGTTTCACCTTACAGTTATCTGTTTCTCTATCGTCAGTACATGCCAGAACTCTCAGAAGAACCATTTCCAGGTAACTATTAATTGAGGGGAAAAATGTTTCTCAGGCCTTTTATTTTGGAAGACAGGGAAAGAAGGTGGTGCCTACTTACAGAGCTTCATGTCTGTTTTATCCCATTCAACTACACAAAAACCTTATAAATGAAATATTACTGAACTCTTTCTATGTATGAGTATAGTAGAAGAAAGAGCTGTCCTGACCTTCTTATGGTCCCTGGCTAAATCTGAAAATTAAGGTAAAAAAATAGATTAACAAGAGAGAAGTTTTACATGACATAGAAACCATCATAAGGGAATGAAGACTCAAAGGAATAGTTAAACCTGAACATTTTGTGCTGGGTTTGGTGAGGAGTGGGCAGTTGTGGAGCAATATGGTAGGGTAAAGAGTATGAGCTAAGTGTAGTGAACTGGGGGCAAGTTAGCTACGCCTGTTTGCTAGGACTTTTCTTGGTGTCCCACTGTTTTCAGAGCTAAGGATGACCCCTCTACATATAGGGATATGTATATAGGGATTCCTCTACATATAGGGAGGACACCTCTCACATGAAGGTTTTATGTTTTAGGGAAGAAAGGCAACCAGGGTCGAGGCTGAGGGACACTGGGGAGGTGAGAGTGACCTTCCTGCTTCTGCTGTTTTTTCAAACCCTTTCAGCTTCAACATGCCAACGTACCATATTTTGGGGTAGCATATTCTGAAACTCATCAGAAGAAGCAGAGACTCAAGAAAGCCTGTCTTAATCGATTGATTCATTCATTTGACAAATATTTATTGTTCTCTTACTTTATAGGCACTACTGTGTGTGCTACAGATACACTGGTGGAAAGAGGGAGAGAGAGAGAATCCTCTACCTTAAGGAGTTTACATATCATGGGGGAAGTCATCAATTATAGTCAGTGGCTTTGCTTTAAACCCAGTTCTGTCATATTTCCTCATTATATATGGTTATCAATCACTGAAGGATAAAGAAGTTTATTTATTAGAAATGCTCGAGATTCATAAATACTAAGGCAGTATGAGGAAAAACTATATGCATCTGCTTTCTCTAACTCTGTAGGTCTTTCCGTTTGAGCTTCCTTTGGAGATGTTCTGGATATTCACATTTGCAATGCTCAAATGAAGGGGGCTATAAGGTCAAAACACAGGTGTTGAGATGTTGCAAGTCCTGCGGTTTCTTGAAATAATGCAGGGGCTCTGCTTTGGGAGGGTATGGTGTCCCCACCTGAATGGATGCTGAAGGATTGTACTTCTTTGCAGTCCATTTGTGGCAGGGACTGTATTTTCCTTTACTTCTGAGCAGCAGCATTGTCTGACTGAGTGTCTACCATGCCAGGGAAAGAAAAGACTATGTCCCGCCATGCTGTAAAGCTAGCCTGAGTGCCTCCGAAAGCCCAGATTTTCTCTGAATTGGGGTGAAGCAGAACAAAGATTGCCAGTGAATCAGGGTGAGGTTGGAATCCTGTCTGTAAATATTGGTAAACCTGCTGGCAGGACTCACAGACACAGGAGTGCTCATACACACTCACACACCTACACACACACGTGCACACACAACCCCAGGTGGAGTGGGGAATTAGTCAGCGGAGGCCTGACAAAGTGCTTCCTACACATGCTGTTCTGTCAGGCGGCACAGCTTCTCGGGCTTCAGAGGTAATTACATGGATTTTCTGTCTTGTACTTGCAAAAACACAGCCCAGCACTGCACTGCCGCGGCTGGCTCGTCGCTGACAACGCCTTTGGCTCTGGCAGGCGGCAGGCTGCGGGAGAATGTTTACATGCTCTCTTCTAAGAATTCAAACCCTGAGAAGACACGGGAGGCACCAGTGGAAAGAAGAGGGGCGAGGGTTTACATGAGGGTGAGAAGGGTGTAGAGAGGTTTCCCTTGGATAACCAAGCAAGACCGTTGGCAGCAGGTGGGGGTAGGCAAGATGGAGAAATTGCTCCAGAGAAGTCTACGATAACACTTGTATTAATGAGTTTTATTATCTTTCCCTTCATCCATCAGCAAAATGAACTTGGCCGGTCATATCCATTTTGCTTTCAATTGATCCATCCATTAATCAAAGTTATCAGACCTTGCATGCCCCAAATTCTAGTCTGGGCAGTCTGTGTTTACCTGGGGTGGGGATAAGGCACCAACCACAGTCCCTGCACACGCGGAGCTTACATGGGAGGTGAGAAAATGATGTACTTATTTTAGGAGAACTAAAAGGAGAAGGCAGTTGGTGATGTGTGCCTTATTTGGGGTATGGAACACAGACCCTGATATCAAGCCTCTACCCCACTCCCTGGAGATGGTTCCCTCTTCTAGTCTTTGTCTTAACAGGGATTATAAGCAGGATGTGGGATCCAGAAACAGGAATAAATAAGTGAGAAAATGTGCTTGGGTACTTCACCCTTTTAAGAGCAAAAAAGGACAGGGAATAGATCAGAACAAGGAGAAAAACATCCAAGAGATTTGTTGTGTACCTAAGAGATGCTCAGTATAATGCTGAGGAGCAGGGCCTGCGCAAGAAGTGTCATTACCAATATACAGTATTTCTTGAGCAAGGCCTCTGCATGTTACGTGGGGGTCTGTTCGAGGTGAGATGTCTAAGCTATAGGAATAGAAAACCCCAGATCTGAAGCAGGCTTATATTCAGGCTGCAGAAATAACCCTGGCTGTTATACCAACCAAGGTAATAATTATCAGTATTGACCATGCATGGGTTTCTGAATTTCCTATTCCTATTGATTAAGTTTGGTTGTTTCTGTGTATTTGCACTGATACCTGGAATGCTGACTCAAACCCTGTGGGGACCTTGGAGTTAGTAGCATAAAGAATTGCAAATAGGCCTAGACTAAGAGGTGTATTTAGACTTTGCTACTAATAGACTCTGTAGCCTTGAACAAGTCACTTCACTTTCCTGAACTACTTTTATATCCTCAAATCCTTTGGGCATTATTACGCCCACTCCAGTAGTTCACCATGGTGGGTGGTTTCCTCCAACCTAACAACCTATCAGTCTCTGGCATTTCTATGCTCATGCCCCTTTCTGGCTCTTAACTCAAACTGTTCTTCTCTAATGCTTCCCACAGCCCCCTCAGTCTATCAAAACCTGGGTTTGTTTCTAGGCCTGACTCAGGCCACCACTTACATGCAAACTTACCATCTTTGTCTTTCTGTGTTTCCCTTTTTCCTTTGAGCCCCAGAACAATGCATTAGAGCAGAGTGGTCAAGCTTTAGAGGCTGCATTGACTTTATTTATTTATTACTTATAAATATGTTTTTCTTCTGTGCTCCCAAAAGGTATATGACACATTAAGGTGCTCAGTAGGGATTGACAAAATAATTGCTGATATTTTTTGATGCATCTCTCAGGGGGCTGGATATAATGGGGGAAAAGCAGTCAGATTCAGATTGTGAGGTATTTGTAGTCTATACAAAATAATAATAAAATAAAGTAGAATAAAATAAAACAAAAGACATAAGTCAATAGGGGATATTTATTAAATGACTTCCCCAACGCGAGCTAAAAAATTCAGACACTTTTCATTACGTTTCTCTGATAATTATCTTGCTCCTTAGGGGTTTCAAAGTCAGCTGTTTGATTAAAAGCACTAAAAAAATCATTGAATCCTAAAGGTTAACCAAAAGATCTCTTTTCTATCTTTTCACAGTCTGCCTGTCTATCTGTCTGTCCATCCATTCGTCCATTCATCCATGCTTGCAAATTAATGCATAGAACATCGGGTTCTGCGTTCATTTATCAAATATGGTGCATGGTTGCCTAAAAAACAGGTGCTGTTTTACTCCCATTATAGAATTGAAGCTCAGGGAAATCAGGTTACTGGTTCAAAATCATATGGCTGGCAGGTGAGGCTGAATTCAAATATTAATCTATCTGATTTCAGTCTCTTTGCATCACTCAACCTTCATAAATAAATTTAATATATCCATAAAGCAGAGTTAAATAATTCCTGAAATGCACAAAAATGGTTGGAGAATTAGTGACTTAGGGTTTGGAAAAGTGAATTGGAGTGGACAGAATGCCTTCGGTGATTTGGAAAGAACTTTGCAAAAGTTAAATTTAGGCATTCTATGCTATCTAAAACAGCTTCATCAGTGGGCCATTGGTGTAATATAAGGATGTCTTTAATACATTTAAAGCATATAAGACAGTCTCTCAAGTTAAAACAATAAAAGAAGCAGCAGACATTTTCAAGTGGACAGAACACATGCCAAGATTCACAGAGAGGAGATCATTTCCAGGGCATGCCACCGTCACTCTGTCAACTCTCTAGGGTACCTTCGGTAGTACTGAAGAAGTAACCTGAAATAGGTGATGCTAGTAACGGACTCTTCTACAGAAAAACTATTCATAGGTATGCTTATTGTTCCAGTAGCAGTGTCCTAAGAACTTGTGGCATTTCAGACGCTCTCTTTCTCTTCCTTCCTGGTCATAAAAATTTCTGTGTATACTTGGTTTATCTCTCCTCTTTCTTAAAAATCCTTTGAAGTAGCAACTCAGGAATAAAAAAAAAAAATAAGCTCACAAAAAAAAAAGTGAAGAAAATTAAATGAGAGAAACCACGAGACTAGAACTGTTAACAAAATTTCTGAATAAACAGACGGTTAATAACTGATTCAATAGGTTGAAGACTGATAAAACCTGCTTCCTTGTATAGAGAAGAAACAGAGAAAGAAATAAGATTCACTCTGCAAAGCCCAGTTAGAAACTGGGGCTGCCAGATACTTTTGAGGCTGACGTTTCAGGTTAGGTTTGAAAATTGAGTGGATTTTTTGAAATTCATAAAATGAACAGTTAGAAACCAAGTTTCAATTTCAAAGTCTATGCCGTCAAGAAAATTCCCGCTCCTCCATTCTTTTGAGAGTTGAAGCATAATAATATACTTGACTCAGAGACAGCACCAAAGCTGAAGGATGCCATCCTGAAAATGGGAGTTTTTTAAAAATATGAATATAGAGTGGAGTTTCCCACTTCCATAGCTCTCTTCCCCTAACAAGCTTTCCACATTATGAAAGCCAGGATTATAACCCCTAGACAGAAGACTGGGATATTATTCTACAAAGGAAACTTCTAACCCAAGAGAAAGGATCTACAGATATTAACAAAGACAAAGAGAAGGGGAAAGCTAGCTTCCCATCATACCATGTTGTGACGAGGTGCACCATTCAGCAATCCCTACCTATGCCACAGAGAGTTTCTGGTCACTTTATTTGGGCCTCACCCTTAAGTGTAGATAATACCCAAGGTTCACCACTTCCTTGTTTTATTTTGTTAAGTTTTTACATGAAAGGTGAGGACACAGAAAACAAACAACATGACAAACTAAATAAAATAGAGACAAAGTTGGAGTCAGAAGAAAATTTTAAGAAAACTACACCTGAATGCTTCAGGGAGCATCATTTATTCTTCTTCCATTCATTCATTTGTTCAGTAAATATTCATGAATCAGGACCATAAAGCATCTATGTCAGTCACTGACCCAGGTACTTGGGATATGTGGATGAACAGCCCTTTGCCTTTTTGGACCTTTTATTTGGTGGAGAGAAAATATTTTACCCATGAAAACAAGAAGAGGATATTATAGACTGGAGTATTTAGAATATAATCAATCCATTTTAAAACTGCATTTTGGAATGCATAACAAAATTAAAAGTGAGTAGAAGAGTTGGAATTAAAGTTAAGAAAATCTCTTAGCCACTTGAAGAAAATTACAGAGAGAGAGAAAATAAGGAAGAAAATATAAGATGATTAAGATTCAAAGCAGAAGGCCCAGTATTCAATAAGAATACAGAAAGAGAGGAGAGAGAAAATGAATAGTGGCAGGAAGAAAGGCTTATCAAAGTTATAATAAAATAAAATGTCCCAGGACATAGGTTTTCTTTTCTATGGAATCTCTTGCAGCAGCTGAAGATCACCACAGTTCTCTGCCTTCTAGCCTCGCACTTGCTGGTTTCTTGGCCTAGAACCTACTTTTACCCTTCCTAACTGGCATCTGTATAGGTCAAGACCAAGGCAAGTGTCACCACCCGAGGAAGCCTTCTCTCTCCCTTAGTCTCACCATCCCTGATGATGGCAGGTGCTCCTCCTTACGCTCTCATAACAGACATGTTGCTCTCTTTCATAGATGAGCAAGCCCACTTGATGTCAGTATATTTTTCTCCCTCTTTCCCAAATACGTGATCTTCTGGAAGGGAGGAATCATATCTTACTCATCGATATATTCTCAGTTCCTAGCGAAACACTTCTGTTCTTAATACTTTCTTATTTAATCTTCAAAATGATCTTAAGAAAGGAGGCATTTTTTATCTTTAACATATAGGGAGCACGAGGTTCAGAGAGAATAAGTAAGTGGCAGGGCCACATTCAAAGCCAGACATTTAGGAACCTAAAGTTTTCCCACACCGTGCTGGGACACACTGGATGCTAGAGTAATGACACTTTACCAAAGCGGTCTGGGGGGTGGGAGACTTCAGGCCTTGTTCTAATCTGATCAGCCAGCTTTATGATCTTCAGCAAATTACTGTTTCCCTTTTACAAGTCTCCTTCCCAGATCTGACAGCCACATTTCTCCGGCACAGGCGCCCATATCTTGTCAGTGGCATGCTCCTTCAGGTAATGGCTGCAGAAGCTTTGTGAAGCAGCCCAAGGAAACAGATATGAGGTGATAGGTTTTCATTGCAACCTGCTGTATGTTTGGAGACGGATTTTCCTAAATGTGGACATCATGCTTACATTCTTCCAGATGATTCATACTTCACCTCTCTCTGCATCTGCTTCCTAGCCTGACACACACTGAAATTGCATGAAGATAATGTTACGTTCATGTATATTACTTCTTGACAGTTTGGGTGAAAATAAAGACTGATTTAGTATTATTAAAGTCATTTAAATTACATATCCATCCTAAACATTACACAGTATAAGTGGGGACAATCAATATTAGAAAATGGCAAGAAACAAAATTAGTGAGGCAAGATGTTTTATTTGAAAACTTTTAACAAAGAATGTCTAATAGGTGGGGATTGGAAAAATTTAAGTCTTGTTTTGACAGTATTCATTTAATAGAGAGAAATATGTTGGAGAATATAGAAAAGACATTTTTATAAAGACAAAGGAAATTTGACACTATATAGTTTAAAAAGATTTATTTTGTTAAAAAATAGAATTCTCTCTGTATTATAGCTGTACATCCTATTACTTCCATTTGATACTGAAAAATGGAAAAAGATAACTCATATCTAAAGAAACATTGATTCCAGTGCATTTTCAATTCAAATAAACAGTCTTCACTCAACAATGAAATTCATATAAAAAGAAGTGCATTTTTTTCTTTTCCTCCTTTTATTTATATATCCACAATCAGACAAGCCATAACACTATCTAAACAACTGTATGTATTAACAAACAAACATAGATCAATAGCTATAATTTGACACACATGCACCGTTCTCTATGAAAACATCAATAGTCTAAAAGCTGAGTGGGCATAGCTGGAAAAAATATGCTTCACAGACACAATGTTGGCAGAAGATTAAATAACCAGATGTCAGGGAGAAAAAAAAATTCAATGAAAGTGAATGCGTATTGGAAATGTACAGGTATTCTGTAGAACTAAACTGTTCAGGATTAATAATAAGAAAATTATCTTCTACTTGCAGTCATTCAATTACTGTGTGTGCAAATATTTTGGATTGGCTGCTTCCTATTCAAATATATTATTATCTACCTAAGGAGTCCTGTTGGGAGTCAAGGCAGAACTAGGATATGAGTTGCACAATGCAGTCCAATCTGAAAACAATATCTTAAGTTGCTATAGAGCCTTTCATAAGCGAAACCACAGATGACTTGTGTCATTCAAATCTACAGCACTGTGATGGAGCAATGAAAAGGGAATATATAACTTAGTAATGGGCTCAGGCAGCTGAGAGAAGCCAAGTTTATGTAGAGCATTTGATTGAAAATAGATGAAATTCAAGAGTGTGTCAACTCAGCCAGCACCTACACAAACCAAAAAGCAAATAAGCCATTTGCCATTTTATTATAAGGCAATATGGATGTGGATAGGGCAGATCTTCAGGGACAGGGGCAATACAACATTTTTATCATTTTCCAATGTTATTATATAAAATAATTCATTGTAATTACATACAATGGAAGACAATATGTCTCTTAAGACTAATATTTTTTAAGGGGTGACTCTTGGCTTCATAGCACACTCAAATGGTCAGGAGTGATCATGGCCAGAGAAAACATCAATTTATCACAGAAAACTTGTAATTCATTTCTTTAAAATTGCTATAATGCAGGTCTACAAGCATTGTCTCACAAATATCCATAGTTCTATAATTCCTGAAATTGCTTAAAGAATACAATCTCATTGTTTCTGTAATCTTCACACATATAGGAAAGGAATACAATATGTTAAACCAATTCACTTGCTTACATAAATGTTATGTGTCAGATTCTGTCTAGAAAATAAGAGAATAAAAAGAGGAAATGTACTGTGGGATGGGGTTTAATATTGGATGAAATTACATAGGTAGAAGAAGATATAGAATAGAGAGGTTATCTTCCCAGAGAAAAACAACCAAGAGAAAAATAAAACCTGTCATTTAGAAACAGAGATATTAAAATAAATAGGAAGACTTCTGATCAGAACATGGAAAAAGGAGGGGATGTATCAGGAATGTTATCAGGCAAGAGGCAAAGCAAAGTTCCAACGTGATGAGTCACAGATTTAAGAGTGGAGATCAAGACAAAAACAGAAGACTGAGGCCATTGGGATAGGCATGATGTAAAAGGAGAACATGAAGACTAGACTACATTTTAAAAGTTACCTTAATATGCATTTTCATTTTTTTCTAAAGAAAAATATGAACAGAATATTGATGGATATAAGTGGATAGATGATGATGATAGATGACAAATGACAGATAGATAGCTAGATAGATATTTTTAAACATAAATCAGTACAAAAAGTATACAAATAAAATAAATAGACAAAGGGCAGGTTCAGATACCTAACTGTCCAATAAGCATATGTAACAATACTCAACCTCATTCGTAAAGAAGGAAATACTAAATATTTGAATCCATCAAATTGGTTAATTTTTTTTTTTTAAGTAGGCACCACACCCAGCATGGAACCCAGTATGGGACTCAGACTCATAACCATGAGATCAAGATCTGTGCCGAGATCAAGTGCTGATGCTCTGCTAACTGAGCCACTCAGGCGCGCCCGTTAATGTTAACACGCTAAAGATGACATACCACTGTAACAAGCCTGTGATGATACAGGCATTTTTTCCATTGGTGTGATGCTTTAGAACTTTTTAGGAGAAATCTTAGAATTTTGCATTCCTATTAACAATTTCAAGAACTTTATTCTATATAGATAATTATGGGGTTATACAAATATTCAATCATATGTATTTATTTTAACATATACACATAAACAAGCCTAACAAATAAGCCATTCACGCATATTCATCAGAATGGTTCAGAGAAGCTTCATCTGAGATTTAAGTATTTTCCCAGGGAATTGGTGAAGTGACATCTGCTCCTGATCATCTTCTTCACAGGGTTTTGAGGACATTGAGGGATAGAAATAGGAGAGTGTGGTCTCATGGGCCAGGCTGGAGTGCTGAGAGAAAGTAGTCTATAAAGACATGTCAAAACATTGATTTGAAGAAGGATCTTGTGAGATCCTGACTTGATACAACACTGTTCTGCATCCCTAGAGACAAAGTCCAGTCAGCATTTAGAGTGAATGTGAGGACTGCATATAACTTACTGGTGCTTTTACAGAGCTTGAAGTTCTAGAAATGTTGAGAGATCCAGGAGAAAGGCAGGCCCAGAAAGGGGGACTGTGTTGAGAGTGGAAGTCTGTCAGCAGTGGCAACACTAAGGCATTACCCCCTGAGGGTATTAGGAAACATGTACCACCTGAAATGAAATCATGAACGAACTTTCTGTCTGGACATGTGTGACACATCTGGGGTTCCAGGGACAACTGAGGAGACTTGAAAGTAGTGGTGGTAAAAGACATTGGCCAAAAACATTGTCAAAATCAGCAAAGAAATTCCCTCACAGCAACTCCAAAGAAGGAGCACAGCCAAATACCATATAACTCCTAAACTGAGGCCAGGAAAGAAATGGAAAATTCTGGAATAAAGTAGAAGTAGTAACTTTCAAAACTCTCCTGAATGTCATTAATTATGGAGCACAGTGACTATATGGTAAGCTTTTCCCTTTCTTAACTGACATGTTGTAGCAGCAGCTCCTAGGGAAATTAGGGAGCATGAATGATAGAGCTGTGGAAATGAATGCTTTGGCTCCAAACATTCAGTGGGAGTAACTACTCAGTCTATGGAAATGGTGAGCTCCTTCTAACTAAGTGAAGTGAATCTTTCTGTAGGATAGGTAAGGGCAGTCAGAAATAGCATCTCAAAGGCAAAGGAGGAATTGAATCAGGAATGCTGGTAAACTTACTGAATGCAACTGCCTAAAATGAGGCCAGGGTAGAATAAAATCTCAGTAAAGATTTTTAGCTAGTTTACTCCTGCTAATATTTACATTTTTCCCCACCTGTAGGAACCAGGTATTGGTGCTCTGAAGAACATACTAACACTAATTTTGTCGGAGCTCATGCCAAACCCATTACATCCTCAACATATATAAAAGATAGGTTAGAAAATAAATGCCCCAATTTCAAATTATAGCTCAGAAAGGAAAGCAGCCAGGTTTCAGATCTTAGGGGAGGCAGTAAGAAGTCCCCCCCGCCCCGCAACACATACACACAGGCACATACATACACATGTATGAGAGGAAACAAAGTCTAGACATGCTGCCCAAGTAAGAGGCTATAAAAGAACAGAGGCAGAAGAAAAGGGGGCCTGGGGAATTAAGAAATCATATAATAAGGAGATGGATATGCATTTTAAAAGTTCAAATTAAGGGCGCCTGGGGGCCTCAGTGGGTTAAGCCTCTGCCTTCGGCTCAGGACATGATCTCAGGGTCCTGGAATTGAGCCCCACATCAGGCTCTCTGCTCAGCGGGGAGCCTGCTTCCCGCCCCCCCCCCAGCCCTGCCTGCCTCTCTGCCTACTGGTGTTCTCTCTCTCTCTCTCTCTGTCAAATAAATAAATAAATAAAATCTTTAAAAAAAAAAGTTCAAATTATAGACATGAAAAGAAAGATTGAGAAACCCCCAATGATGACAAGTAAGAAAAACAAAACACAAGGAGGTTAAAGCAGAGTGAGAGGGAGTACTTGATACACAGGTAAGAAAGGTGAGGATATTGTGTATCCTTGAAGTAGGGGACTCAACAAAATGACAAAAGACACTTGGAGATAATAGCAAATCAGTTCCCCAGCATAAGAAATAAAGAAATCTTTAAATCAAAATATGCATTGAGTTGTGGGAAGAGTTAAAATGGAGTATTCAACACTAAAAACTACCTTGAGTTAGTAATTATTGAAATTCAAGGATAAAGGTAAAAATATTTGAGCTATTCAGAGAAGAGAAGCAAGAGGCAGGATAGGAAGGCAGTGCTGGGCTGGTCTGACACAGCTCCACAGTCACACATTTGAGACAAGAAGCCCGTGAAACAGCTCTTCCAACTTGTGAAAGAAAGAAAGCAATATTAGATGCCAAGATCTGGTTTCAGCAAGAAAGCAACAGGCAGCTTTTCAAACATGAAGGAATTCAGGGAGCTTACATCTCATGAGAGCCCTTCTTGAAAACAAAAATGACAATAGCAATAATGAAATGTCCTCATTAGTAGTCTGAACAAGAGATACATCAAGACAAATATTTCAGTGTGTTTAGTACCTGTGATTTTTAAAAAGTATCTTGGTTTTATTAAAGCCACTTAAATATAGATATACTGCTAGGAGTTTTTTGAATTAATTTTTGTCAAAAACAGAAGGTAATTACTCTAAATTTTAATAAATGTAAAATAATCAAAATTAAAATATACATAAACATGGAAAGGAGGTGAAAGGAGTTGTGATAAGTGAGAATGTTAGTGCCCTTTTCTTTGTTGGCATGGAGCAAGTCTACCATAAACTGAAACATGGAATTTAAAAATCTCTGTTTTTCTTAACCTTAACAGCATCTTTTAGAAAAATAGTATCTTTTCATCAAAGATTAAAAAAAAAAATCCAGCTATACTTGCAGTTCAATTGTACATTTTTTACTTCTGCTAAGTTCATGAAAAATAAGATTCAATCCTTTTCATTGAAAAAATTGTAGGTATTAGGTGTATACCAGGGTGGCTCCGTAGGTTAAGTGTCTGCCTTCAGCTCAGGTCTTGATCTCAGGATCCTGGGTTTGAGCCCTGTGTGGGGGTTCTTGTTCAGTGGGGAGTCTGCTTCTCCCTCTCCTCCTGACCCTCCCCCCAACTAGTGTGCATGCACACAGGCTCTCTCTCTCTCTTTCAAATAAATAAAATCTTTATTTTTATCTTTATTAATACGATTATCATATTTATCTTTATCGATAATTTTTTTTAAAATTGTAGGTATTATTGAGGACCCAGATTAATGAAGCCAGTGCTGTTTCATCCATTCTCTGTCTCTGTTTCTGTCTCTCTTGCCTCCTCCCTCCCTCACTGTCTCCCTGCCTTCCTCCCTCCACCATTGTAGATATTAGGTGGATATTTTTAGGACAGTTGATGTTATTTCTTTTAATTTCTCATTTTTGTATTATTTGACATGGGCAGTATATATGTATTTATATGTATGTGTATGCATGACATGTGTTTGTATGTGTATTATCAAATAAAAAACAAATTTGCATAGGAATATAGTTAATAATATCATAGTATCATTGTATGGTAACAGATAGTGACTAAGCTTATCATGATCAGCATGGAGTAATGCATAGAATTGTCAAATCACTATGTTGTACACCTGAAGGTAACGTAACATTGTATGGCAACGATACTTTAAAATAATAAAAACTGGAGTTAGGAAGGAGAGACTTCATTCAAAACGATTACTGGTGAGGGGAGGGAGATCAATATGGGTGGAGATGATTGCAATGCAGAGGGCTCTAATCCTGAGACATGATTGTGTCTCAAGGTTAGGCCAAAGTAGGTTTTCTTTTTTACAGAGGCATAACTTGATTTCAAGCTTTACTACAAAGCTGTGATCACCAAGACAGCATGGTACTGGCACAAAAACAGACACACAGACCAGTGGAACAGAGTAGAGAGCCCAGATATGGACCTTCAACTCTATGATCAAATAATCTTCGACAAAGCAGGAAAAAATACACAGTGGAAAAAAGACAGTTTCTTCAATAATTGGTGCTGGGAAAATTGGACAGCTATATACAGAAGAATGAAACTCAACCATTCTCTTACATCATACACAAAGATAACCTCCAAATGGATAAAAGACCTCAACGTGAAGCAGGAATCTATCAGAATCCTAGAGGAGAACATAGGTAATAATGGGCCTATAGTAACCTCTTTGACATCAGCCACAGCAACTTCTTTCAATGTATGTCTTGAAAGGCAAAGGAGACAAAAGCAGAAATGAACTTTTGGGACTTCATCAAGATCAATAGTTTCTGCACAGCAAAGGAAACAGTCAACAAAACAAAGAGGCAACCCACGGGATGGGAGAAGATATTTGCAAATGACACAATAGACAAAGGGCTGATATCAAGATCTATAAAGAACTCCTCAAACTCAACACACACAAAACAGATAATCACGTCAAAAAATGGTCAGAAGACATGAGCAGATGCTTCTCCAAAGAAAACATACAAATGGCTAATAGACACAAACAATGTTCATCATCATTAGCCATCAGGGAGATTCAAATCAAAACTACATTGAGATGCCACCTTATTCCAGTTAGAATGGCCAAACAGTAAACAACAAGTGTTAGAGAAGATGTGGAGAAAGGGGAAACCTCTTACACTCTTGGTGGGAATGCAAGTTGGTGGGAATGCAGCCACTTTGGAAAACAATGTGGAGATTCCTTAACAAATTAAAAATAGAGGGGCGCCTGGGTGGCTCAGTGGTTAAAGCCTCTGCCTTTGGCTCAGGTCATGATCCCAGGGTCCTGGGATCAAGCCTCACATTGAGCTCTCTGCTCAGCAGGGAGACTGCCTCCTCCTCCTCTCTCTCTCTCTGCCTGCCTCTCTGCCTATTTGTGATCTGTCAAATAAATAAAAAAAAGAAAGATAGAAAAAAAAAGAAAGAAATTAAAAATAGAGTTACCCTATGACCCTGCAATTACACTACTGGGTATTTACCCCAAAGATACAGATGTAATGAAAAGAAGGGCCATCTGTACCGCAGTGTTCATAGCAGCAATGGCCACAGTTGCCAAACTGTGGAAAGTACCAAGATGCCCTTCAACGGATGAATGGACAAAGAAGATATCATCCATATATACAATGGAGTATTATGTCTCCATCAGAAAGGATGAATACCCAACTTTTCTCTCAACATGAACAGGAATGGAAGAGATTATGCTGAGTGAAATAAGTCAAGCAGAGAGAATCAATTACCATATGGTTTCACTTACTTGTGGAGCATAAGGAATAACACAGAGGACATTGGGAGAAGGAGAGCAGGATTTGGGGGGAAATCAGAGGGGGAGACAAACTATGAGAGACTGTGGACTCTGAGAAACAAACTGAGGGTTTTTTGGGGGGAGGTTGGGTGAGCCTGGTGGTGGGTATTATGGAGGGCACGTATTGCATGGGGCACCGGGTGTGATGTATAAGCAATGAATTTTGAAACACCGAAAAAAAATAAAATTAAAAAAAAATAGAGAGTCATAAACAGGGTAGAAAGAACTGGATGTGAGTCAGTGGCTTGATTGGGCAGTGGATTAGAGAATGTTTTACCTTGAGAACAGCTTATCTCAAGAGATGCTGCATGTGCTGCTCAGTGTGAGGGGCTGGTTAGAGTTCAAGAGACTGGGGGAAGGAGAAAATCTTAACCAAAGTTTGCAGAACATCCAGTGTGTTCAGAATGATCAGCGGGTACAAACAGTTCAGCTAAATCTTTTATGAGGCAAAGAATGGGAATTAGAAGGTCTGTATCCGTCCTAGTCATAGGTAAGCAAGTGACCCATCCATGAGTCTTATCAGGTCATATAAGGAAGGGTGACACTTTATAAGCCATTTTTCTAAAATACAAAAGGATGAGGGTATTTCTTGACTTTCCTGTTTTCCTGGATCACAGAGCTCAGGTAAAATGCAATGTTGTTTGTGTGTGTGTGGGGGGGTAGATGTATATTATGTGTGTGTGTCTGTATACTTGTTATATATATATATATATATAATTTTAGACTAGGGAAATATAGAACATAAAATTTTAGACTAGAAAAGTATTGAATATGAGCTACTTTAAAACAGTCAGTATAAGAATAAGTCAGCCAGATAATCAGTCATTAAACCAAAGCAGACTCGTTTGTTTGGGGGCACATTTTGAGCATTGTAATACTCAATCACCAGTCTCACAGGTGGATTTCAAAGGACTTGATATACACATTGCTTCAATATTTCTGACTTCTTTGTGAAAATAAAACTAAAAGAGTTGCAACATGAAGTTCTTAGCGTCCAAAACATGGGCACTGACAGAGCTGGCGAGTAGAGACCCCCCACGCCACTCTTTCTACGCAGTTCATCACAGAAGTTGAATGCATATAGAAGTTTACCATCCTGCTCTGTAGTGAAGAATGAAATATTTTCATTTCCTCGTTCAGGCTTTCAGTCTTTGAAGAAATACTTATGACAACCTCCTTTCCCTTGTGTCCAGTGGAGAGTATAAAAGTAGATACATTATATGCTGATCCCTCTAGGGCTTTTTTTTTTTTTTACCACTCCTATGAATATAAGCTCCTCCTATGTGTTAATGATCTAAATAATAATACAAGAAAGTCAACAAAAATGTCAGAAGGTAGTACAGGACACACTAAGTATGTAGAAAATATGTACTATAAGGTTGGAGTAATCAAGAGAAGTGTGCAGTGTGAGCCATGCCAGCATGGATTCTGTACCATTTACCTAGATGCGTGGATGGATTCAGCTGATAGAAGAAATTCACATGTAATTCTAGATTGGTGGGGGGTAGAGCAAAAATCATGGTAAATGTAATCGTTAATGGATCTGTCTTCTGTATAAGAAAGGATTTCAGACTATGATGCGTCTTGGTTCACTTTTGCTGATGCTACAGTGCCATTTCCTTTCTTTGACTCACACATGCATTCATGGCTATCCATAGCTGGAGGCAACAGCATGCCCACTCATCTCAGCCAGCTCTTCTCTTTCTCCTACCTCAAAGGGCCCAGGATAGACTCATTATCAAGTGGTTGCCACAGACATTTTATCACAGTATGGCCCTGCCAATTCCTGCCTAGTTCTAGAATGAAATAGCCATCATATTCATTGTGCAACTATCTTCAATTCAAGGAAAGTTGAAGCTGTTATTCTTTACTTTGTCATTTGGCTGAGTCTTCATGCCTTTTACCTTGGCGTTCCAACTAATCCATTCTTCACCTTCATGGTAAGACCTCTTACTTTCATTTACTGATACAACTATGTGCATGTTCACGAGGCAAATTGGAGTTAACTGCAAATAGAAATACATAGCTTCTAGAAGGTCAGATAAAGGCTCTCTAACTTAATCAATATCTAATTAAACATATCTCTTTACACTTGTTACTCATTTATATAGGATTTTATATCAACCAAACTATTTATAGTCATGCTTTTTCCTTCTTTCCAGCATTGTCTCATGGGTAATTGATCCAAAGCACAGAGAGGTTTGATGATTGAGCTCAAGTCACACAGCAATAAAATAAAAAATTAGAAAATTAAAAATAATAACAATAAATAAATAATCATCTGTGTGTCATAAATCTTTCCAACAAATCTCTCTTTCTGCTTTTACATTTTTACTGCTCCTGTCTTGACCCCAGAATGTCTCTGCCCTGCCAGCCTATGGACATAACAGGTTTCCTCAATTTTAAAAACATCATTGATATTTAAATGCTGAACAAATTTAAATATTTTTTGAGGCTAACAGGGGATAGAAATATATTTACTGAGATAAATGTACACTTTTATTAATCATGCACATGTGATTTGATCAATGTTAAATGTTGAAAACCCAATACAAAAATGGAGAAATATGGTATATCCTCATCCCCCTAACTACCAATCTTTCAAGGCCAAGTTCAAATGTTAGCATATCCAGAAAGCATTTCCTGTTTGCCTTACCTGGAGAGGACTGTTTCCTCCCTCAAAATCCAATCATACTTGTTTGTTCATTCCTTGTATGACATTTAAGTGTACGGGTTATCTAGCAGGCTGTGCTCTTCTCATAGGAACATTAGCATGGAATATGTTAGAATTTTCTTGCATTCCCCAACCACTTTTATGTGAATGCAATAGGTAGGTACTCAATAAATAATTTCTTGCTTGTCTACCTAGAACCAAAATGACAGATGAATTCTGTCAGTGAAGTAAAAAACAATTACACAATGTCATAGATCTTTTCTACTGATGGAATTTTTTGGATGTTGTCAAGGTTTGGTCATACCAAAGCTTTTTTAATTGGCTGCTGTTTATTATGTTCTCCCAAAACTTTGGATTCTCACAGGTAAGCAGGAATCGCAAGGTTGGAGCTAACTCTAAGCAGATTCCTCTTCATCAGACAGTCTTCTTTTCAGATGGCCTCACTGTCCTCTAATCCCAAGGGGTAGTGGGCAGAGGGAAAGCTTTGGATCCTCTACAGCAGTAGAGGGTAGCGAAGACAGACAAATGAAGGTTCATAGTCCTGGTTCCCAGCATATTATTTACATGGGGAAAAAAGTGCCTGGCACATCCTTTAGGGGCTCATGTTGCTTTAGCCCCATAAGTGGTCCATACCACTGACTTCCCAAGTGTTCATACCTGGGGTTTTAGCAGTTTTGTTGTCTTTTTTTTCTCCCCCCTTTCCATATATCTACTGGTAACTTCTTCTTACAGATGTTATTGTTCTTTTCCTTAGCATCACCCTTTCACATACAAAGTCTTAGTGGAAACAGGAAAATCGGGCTTTTTAAGTAGGAGTACATCTAAGACCTCTAAAAGGATTCTGAGGCTTGAGGGAGAAACCCTGGGCCTCTCCCCAAAGAGTAGTAGTACATTTAGATGATGAAGTTTTTGTCACCTAGTATTGGCTTGGCTTTCCCCTTTCTTTCTGATACTTTTTGCCCCACATCAGCCTAATCCCTACCACCAAAATATTCCTACTATATCTGATATTCTTGGCATCTCTGGTGAGTTTGTTGTTTACTAATCTAAATGGGCATCTTCCACTAAGTATCTCAGTCTGATTTGGTTTAATCACCGTGATTTGTGTTTGTTAGAGATTTTTATCCCTTTTTCATGAATCGTTATGTCCCTGCCTTGTGCCTCAGCCCTTTTGCACCCCTAGCTAGCTGATATGGTAAACATATTCTTGCAAACAATACTGATTTATTGTTGCAATAACACATGCAATGCGTTGTGGAAGGTCTTTAGTGCATTCATATAAGGATAGAGTTCATACTGAATCATTTTGGTTAAGGAGTAAATCCTCTTTGTCCCTTAGTTCCCACCTCACCAGCAGCACATGGGTCTGTCCTGTTATGAATGTAATAGAAGGAGAACTACAGAGCAAGCATAATCTGGGTGAGCCAGCAGAGAAGCTGTTAACTTCATACAATAGTGTGTGCACAGCTTTTATATGTAGAGAGGAAAACAAGTTTGTTATTTTTCGGCAAGTCTTTAAAAGAGTTATTTATAAAGTTACAGATTTATTTTGCCCTATCAATTAATCATTGCCTTGTTCTCTCTTGGAACCACAGGTGTCCAGTCTGTATTCCTTCAGCATAAAGTGATACACATACATTCCTGATTGGCTTTTTTTTTTTTTTAAATTTTTTATTTTTGATAAACATATATTTTTATCCCCAGGGGTACAGGTCTGTGAATCACCAGGTTTACACACTTCACAGCACTCACCAAATCACATACCCTCCCCAATGTCCATAATCCCACCCCCTTCTCCCAAACCCCCTGCCCCCGGCAACCCTCAGTTTGTTTTGTGAGATTAAGAGTCTTTTTAAAAAATGAATCATGATTTCTGATTTTTGTACATTTAATTTTTCATAGGTCTTACTTCCATTTGTAATCATTAACTCATAGAATTTTTAAAGCTGAAAGGAACCTATAGACCATTTGGTTCAATGTCCTTCTTCGGCTAACCAGGAGACCATACATATTAAATGGTTATTTTAAGGTCACCTACTAATAAAATAACCACATCAGGATGAAAACTAGAGATAAAGTGCTGGGTTCTGTAAATTACTGGATGTCATTTTCTTTTGAAGTATGTTTTTCTTAAGCAGTTGGCTTTAATGATTCCATATGTAACATTACCTCAAGTATTTGAATAGCTTTCTGCTTCTTATCCTTCTAAAATTTACAGGTTATTGCAAATATTAATGGAAAAGAATTCCAAACTTGGGTACCAACTTTTTCGAAGCAAAATGATCTACATATTCATGCTGGCTTTGATAGCCTGGCGTATCTCCAGCACACAGTAAACAGACAGATAGAGAAGACCTTTATTCCAGATGCTGCATTTAGCAGGGTGGTATCTAATACATTAGAGATGTTTTCCCAAGTTCCTCCCTGTTAAAATAATTCATAATGATACCAAGGTCAGTGCAAGCTGAAGCTATTTGTTCTGTAGGTACCAGACATGCAAGGTAAACCTCCTAGGAGACTATTACAAGCCATCAACAAAACACCCGCGAAGGATGTAAATTTTCATTCTCTCTGTAAATCTTCAGCTTACATCTCTCATGGCAACTTCTGCCCATTCATACCCAACACTTCCTGACTCAGTCCTTGCATGGGACTTGAGCAAAGAGCATTAACTATATAATTTACAAAGCTGTTTAGGACTCAGATCCACCTAGGAATTTCTGCAAAGCTAGAAAATAAATGTTTCCTCCATGAAACAAGAGATGCCAGACTCAAGGGTTCTTTTCGATCCGAAGGTTCAAAGTAAAGGATATCCTAGTAATTGGAGTATGTGTACCAGAAGTTGCTATCCATTCTCCTTGAGAGTAATTTTTGTGCCCTTATAAATTGGAGAGAAGTAAGTTCATTTGATAAACCTCATGCACTATGCCCTTTCTTCAGAGTCTGATCCTCCAGAGCCTTACTTACTATAAACGTTTTAAAATCAAATGTAACTATTGAGAATTCAGTAAGCATCTGACAATGCATGTGGCAGTATTGGGAATGAAAATATATGCATATCTTTCATAAATACCATGAATATGTAGCCTATATATGATTTAAGTGTATTATGTATGTATGATGGCATTTTCTAGCCAGTCATCTATTTACATGAGACCATATACATGACACTAAGTTATCTGTGGGCTCTGAGAGGAGAGCCAGGAAGGTTTCAACAGTGGTAAGGGTGGCCTAGTATCCAGTCCATGACCAGCCTTTTGCAGAAAACAGGCCAGCTATAATTAACTATAATTGTTTTCATGAGCCATGTGAGACTAGAGGGACTCCGGGTGACACAGTGTGGCATAAAGTTGCTGTTCTAGGCTATGCTGCCCCAGGTCTGTGGTGTGATGACTACAGAATGAGTAGTAGGTGAACTGCCACACTCTTGGGGGCCAAGATGTGCTCTAGGCAGGAACAAGATAGGCAAAGGTAACCCTGCTGAGCCTCCATCCCCAATTGGGAGGAAAGCACATGCATGCATAAGTTGCAAGGGAAGAGATTTGAAAGGGAGGCTTGTGACTATGTTCGAATCATCCCTGGGGACCCCTCAAAATGACTGGGGAACATTTTGACAATGGTGGGCCATGTATCTATGATCTAATTCATAATCCCTTGGCAGTGCAAGAGTACTGGATAAACTGTTTCCAATTATTCCAGTCCTCATCCTCCCTTCTCCTGACTAATGCATAGAATTTATATCACTAGTGGTATTCGACACAGTCTGAGATCCCTCCCAGTTGTTCCCTGCAAATGAAACTTTACCCTTAAACCATCTTTTAAGTTATGATTTTTAGTTTTGTTTTAAAATAGGAAATTTAGGGACACCTAGGTGGCTCAGTCGGTTAAGCGTCTGTCCCTTGGGTTCGGCTCAGGTCATAATCTCAGGATTGGTAGATCGAGCCCCACGTGGGGCTCCATGCTCAGTGCAAAGTCGGCTTGAGAGTCTTTCCTCTTTTTCCCTCCTCCTCTGCTCCCCCCTCCAAAAAAATTAAATCCTTTAAAAAATTAAAAAATAAAAAACAAAATAGGTAACTCAGTTACATGTACAAGTTCAAATGGTATCAAAAGGTAAATAGTGAAAGGTAATCCTTTCCTTCTTCCCCTTTACCTCCTTTGAAGTATCTACTATCACCAGTTTCTTCTGTTTCCTTCCAGAGAAGTTCTGTGAATATCATAAGCTTTACAGCTTCTCTTAAGAGCACCAGTCATATGTCATATTCCTTAAGTACAGCCTGAACACATATATGGTGTATTGATTAATTGAAAATATAAATTATTTCAGTGTTTGTCAGAATCCTAGAATCCCGAAGATGGATGAAAATGCACAGGGAGACTCTCAGGGAATACACAGTGATACACATTGATACACAGTTCTCGTGCTACTGAATGTAAAGAGTTAACACTGCTGGAGAATTTAAGATAAATTATGCTATGGAGAGTAACAGACCCTGAAAAAGGAAGCTGAGCTCTGGCATTTTACACCTTGCAAAGACAAATGCTTTGCAATGTGTATTAAAAGCACTCTTTGCGATCAAAAGATTTGGCAAGTCACCCAGAATTCTTAACTTTCCTACCACGGCAGAAATCTCATTATGTATAACCTTTTAAATGGGACCAGAGAAACATTTTCAACTTGATTCTCATTGAACACAACCTCTACCTGGAAGTACAGTCCAAATGGAGACAAAATGTGTATTATTTTTACATTGGATATGTACTGCCAAGAGCACTGTTCCACTGTCCCCTTTTATTTAAGAGCCAAGTAGCTCTCTCTCTCTCTTCCCCCCAACCCATCACAAGTATGCACTTGCATACACACACACACACACACACACACACATACACACATACACACAGATCTTGAGGTTCTTTATACACTAGTTGGACAATAGTTCTTCCAAGCTTGACTCCACCATTCAGTCTGACTACAGTGGCTGTGGTAAATTTCATTTCTTATCTCCCATGGGCTTAAAACAAGTTACTTAAAAACATACAACGCTAGCCCCAAGATATTTTGCAGTGATCTTGCAGTGATTTGCAAGATTTTTTTTTTGTGATTGTTTGTGAATTTATACTATTTACCATCCTAGATTATTTCATATGCTTATGCTAATTTGTAAATAGGCCAGTACTTATGTTCTAATGTTGAGCTACCATTGTATTCTTCCACTGTAATAGTCTTGCAAACTGCTGCCAACTACTTTGTCCAGGCCTTTTTCTAGGAGTTGTACATGTAATATTCAAATAATCACCACAAAAGTCCCATGAGAGCTATGGTTATCACCAGTTTACACATGACAAAACCAAGAATCAGAAAAGATAAGACCACCTGATAAGATATAGTACATGTGTTAGGATTTTCACTCAATTCTAACTCCTAGAAAGAAAACGAACTGATGAATTCAAACCTTTATTGCACAGAAAGTGCTATATGTAAGTATATCGCTTTACACACAAAGACATGTGTGCACATGCTGTTTCATTTGATATATGTAGCATTAGTCATCTTCACACCTTAAAATTTTGTACTGATTCACCATAAACAGATAATTAGATGTTTTTACTTGTTTGTTGTTTTCTTAGGTAGCCATTTGAGGTAGTAAGTAAACAAAGGATTAAAAGTTTCCTGAATTGGTTGATTTTAGAATTATTTAATCACTTTAACAAATATTTATTCTGTATATACTGTTTACTAGGCAGTTAATATGGGAAGTGCTAGAGATTCAGTGATTTAAAAAAAAAAAAAGAAAGAAAGAAAAAAGAAAAAGCTACAGCCATCATAAAGCTTATGGGCAGGACTCGATCGGGAATTTGCAAACATCTTCTACAAAAGGCAGGATAAATATTTTTGGCTTTGTGGACCATATGGCTTCTGCCACAACTACTCAACTCTGCCCTTGTAGTACAAAAGCAGTCTTAAACAATGTGGGAAGGAATGAGCATGGCTGGGTTTCAATAAAAAAGTACTTATGAACATTGAATTTAATTTCATGTAATGTTCATGTGTCATAAAACATTATTTTCTTTTTTTTCAGATATTTTAAAATATAAAAAGCAAGGGTACTTTCTCAATGTGATAAAGTCCATTTATGAAAAACTCATAGCTAACATCATTCTCAATGGTGAGAGAGGGAAAGATTTTCCACTAAGAGCAAGACAGTGATGCTCATTTCACCACTGATGTTCAACATTGTACTGAAAGTTCTAGCCTGAAGACTTGGGCAACTTAAAGAAATACAGGGTATCCAAATTGGAATGGAAGAGGTAAAACTATCTCTATTCCCAGATGCCATGATTCTATATATAGAAAATCCCAAAGAATACATACACAAAAAGCTACATATTCAGCAGTTTCAGGGTACAAAACGAACACATTCAAACCAGTAATGTTGCTATACATATTAACAATAGGAATGAAACTTAAGGAAATAATTTCATTTACAGTAGCATTCAAAAGAATAAAACACCTAAGGATAAATTTAACCAGGCGGGCAAAAGTCCTTTGCAATGGAAACTGCGGACCGAAAGTAAAGACGAAATCGATGGAAAGAGATCCTATATTCATGGATTGAAAGTCTTAATAGTAAGATGTCAAAACTACTCAAAGTGATCTATAGATTTGAAAAAAATTCCTATCAAAATTCCAATAGCCTTTTTTTTTCAGAATTGGAAAATCCAGTTCTCAAATTCATATAGAACTGCAAGTGGCCCTGAATTGCCAAAACGTTATTGAAAAAGAAGAACCAAATCACACTTTTCCTGTTTCAAAACTTACCACAGGCTGTAGAAATCAGAACAGTGTGGTGCTAGCAGTAGGATAGATATGTAGACCAGACCAGTGGAGGAGAAATGAGATTCAGAAATAAACCCATATATGTATGGCCAATTGCCCCACCAGCTCAACTACAAAATGATAGACAACCTAGCTAAAAACAGGCAAAGAACTTGAAGAGGCAAAGGACTTCTTTATTCAAAAAAGATATACAGAGTGCCAACAACCACATGGAAAAAATGCCAACATCATTAGTCATTTGGGTAATGCAAAACAAAACCGTAGTGAAGTCCCCTTCACACCTACTGAGAAGGTTATAGTATATTTTTTAATAAATCCCCCAAATTGGAGAGTATTTAGAGAAATGAGAACTATTGTACTTTGCTGATGGGAACAGAAGATGGTTCAGCTACTGTAGAAAACTATTTGGCAGTTCCTCAAAAAGTTAAATATAGAATTACCATCTGAGCCCATAATTCTACTCCTAGGCATGTGCATGAAAGAATTAAAAACAGATATTCAAACAAATTCATTTGTATGCATGTTTATAATAACACTACTCACAACAGCTAGAAGGTGGAAGTAGCTCAAATATCCATGAATGGATGAATGGGTAAATAAATGACAATAAATAAATAAATTTCACCATTTATTTATTTATGCATCTATATTATATTTTAAATATATATTTTATATAAATATAAAAATTATATAAACATAAATAATATTCCCATGTGTGTATACATATGTATGTATATATGTGTGTGCTTGCACACACACACACACACACACACACACACCCCACACATACAGAGTGATAATTGTAAATGCACTGAAATGCACCAGATCACCTGGCCTTCCTGGGAAGAGGGGTCGGCTCTCAGGCAGTGCCTTATTTTTTTTATTGATTGATAAGCTTTTAGTATATGATAATCACAGTACAGGTATGTAATTAAATCACAGGCTTTCAAAATTGAAAAGCATGTTATAGATTATTGGATTTAAAACTTTATTCTGTCGTACCTTTAGGTAGGGGTAGAGGATGTTGTCTGTGCATCAGATGTGTTGGAAAACAGGAAAGGAGGCAGAGGAGAAAAAGAAAAAAGGAAAGGAAAGGAGGCCAGACAGTGAGACCCTACGTAGTTTACACTCATTTACCTAGATAAGATCTCCTTTGCCCTAGGTTATGGAGGGTATCCTTGCAGAAATCCGGTAAAGAATGGGTTCCTTGTCAAGGAGAAAAAAGAAGTTTAAATATATCCATGAGTATGAATGTATGTATGTGTGTTCACTTTAAATATATACACATGATTATTACAATTATCTCAACTTATAGTTGGGTACAAAAACTTAGTATGGGCCACTGGGTTTCAGCCTCTGCCATTATGCTCAAGTGTGACACATTGAAACTCCTATTCCAGGCAAAAGTATTTGGTCTGGGTTGGGCCTAAGCATGGTTATTTTCTACACATTTGTCAGGCGATTTTCATATGCAGTCTTGGGTACAGACTTCTGGTAAAGGCCAGGCCACTCTCTGGAATGTGAATGGACATGGTTTAGGAAGGTGTCCCAAAGCCGAGGAACACTGAGCTAACCTTCAAAGTCCAGGAAATCACAGAGAGAACAGGAAAGAAAGAAGAGAGAATCTGAACAGTCTTTTGAACAAAGGAACAGGTCTGGCAACATATAAGGTTCCTTTGAAGGATGAAGTCAGTGGGTCTGACCAAAGAAGAGCAATAGCATTGGGAAGAAACACAGGTTTTTAAAGGTAAATAGGGGAGGTATTTTTTTTTTAAAGATTTTATTTATTTATTTGTAAGAGAGAGAGAGTGAGAGCGAGCACAGGCAGACAGAGTGGAAGGCAGAGTCAGAGAGAGAAGCAGGCTCCCTGCGGAGCAAGGGGCCCGATGTGGGACTCGATCCCAGGATGCTGGGATCATGACCTGAGCCGAAGGCAGCTGCTTAACCAACTGAGCCACCCAGGCATCCCGGGAGGTATTTTTTAAACCGCATTTTGAGAACACAACCATAATACAACTATCTTCAAAGGCCTGTACTATGAAATGCTTGTGGAACAACTCTTCTGCCGTTGAAACCTCTGATACCCATTTTCTTACAATGTTTTTGACAGAGCCAGGAACCTGTAGATGACTTTCCTCCAGTCCTGTGGTGATTTAGGATCTCGGAATAAACATAGGACTTTAGTTTCCTATCTGGCGCTTTTCATGGGCATGACATTCATTTTTAGATCTAAAAAGAAAAACAAAATAATAGGAACTATAAATTAAACTGCCCAGAAAACCAGCTTGAAAGGAGTATACAACTGATAAATATGTTAAGATATAAATATTATTTTTTTTGCCTTCAAATTAAGTGAAGATTACAAAATTTTTTCAGTAATTCCTAAAATTAGATTAATTCTGGTTTTTGTTTTTGTTTTTTCTGTGTCATGGATTTTAGTAATCTAAGGAGCTTCCACAGAATGAAAATGAAAGAATATACGATTTGGCATTAAAAAATCTCTCTTGGGGTACCTGGGTAGCTCAGTCAGTTGTGTCTGACCCTTGACCTCACTGTTGCGAGTTTGACTCCCACACTGGGTTCTGCACTGGGTGTGGAGCCAACTTAAAAAAAAAAATAAAATAAAGTTCACTCTTACGTTTTTGAGTGCACTTATTGATTCTCTAAGTGAGAGACCCTGGAGCCTTTAAGATATTTCTATCATAATGGATATGGGGAAGATCTTACTCATGGACTACTTTCAAAAAGTTTAACGGATACCATACTCATGATGGAGCTACACAGAATTAATATTTTTTGTTACTTTTACTTTAGGCTGAGATTTTATCATTTCATTGTCTAAGTAAATGCATTTGAGAGTTCAGAAATAAACCCATATATCTAAAGCCAATTTCCTCAACAACAAAGTGATAAGTTTTGATTACAGTTTGTATTTTTAAACTAAATAGAAGATCTGGTTTAGTTGCTGATGACATCTCAGATATATGGTGTATGGAAATAAAATTAGGAGAGGTGTCTTTGGTATTTAAAAAGTGTGGATAATGATTATAACTATGCATGTTTCTTTGAAAAGTTTTATATGTAAATGGTTAAATTACAAAAACTAAATACTGACTCTTCTTACATGTGATCCTTCTTGGAAATGGGGGAACTGTTTAATGGCAATTCAATGTTCCTTTCAAATCTGAGACTCTACCTACTAAATTTTCTGACAATGAATGCTCCTGAGAAATTTTGTGCTAGTCACAGAATAATGGAATCATGGGAAATGTACCATAGAAGATACTCTTGGACACCATGAGAACCACAGGAATTATATGCCGCAAAACTCCCTTCTTCAGTGCTCACTCATTCACCCATCCACTCATTCCTTATGAATACTTTTTAACCAATCCTCCATCAAAGGCATTCTTCTATGCCCCCAGTGGGTATAAGATTGCAAGACATGTTGGCTCTCCTTGAGTTCTATAGCCTTCTGGAAGCCTGATTTTGCTCATTTAGTTTTCACATCACACTATTCAAGCCTTGTTGATGTGAATTAGTAGAGCTTAAGGGTGGCAAGATTAACTAGAGCAGAACAGGATTTGACTCTAAAGGAAATGGGGTACTAGGAAACCAAATGGAGTAGAAACTCCTACATAGGGTCAATAAGATAGGATCCATCAGAAAGAATGAACCGAGATTTTCCACATTCTAGAACTTGCACATCCTATCTTTATCTACCTAGCAGTATCTTTGGTACTGCTTAGATTTTGACTTTTGGTTTGTTGCTCCAAAACTGTTTCTTATTGGGGACCACATTTTTCTAGAACCTGGGACGGAATGAGTCCTAAAACTATTGGCTAAACAAATAGTCATTGCAAAGTTTGATGTGTTGGTAGAACACCAGGTGACAGAGGAGAGGGCTTTGCAATGTTACCTTTGTGCTATGACTGAGTAACTTTACCCTGCATGGCCTAAGTTGGAATTTAGTTTAACTAAATGTTCTCTAAAATTGCAAGTACATTATCCAGCAAAGATAGAAAAAGTAGGAAAGGCCAACTCTTTATCACTAGCCCAAACCTGGTCACAGGGTAGATGTTAAATTAATATAAAAGTATCGGATTAATAATGTAAGGTGTACAAACAGAATTTTCCAGTTCTAGCCCCCAGATCCAGTCAAAATTCTCTGAACTCCTTAAACAACAAAATACCATTATCTGTCCATCAAATTCTAGTAAGTCGAAAAAATGGCTTTGAATATTTTAGAAATATTTGAAAGAGCAAAGACAAACTTTCTGATTTGAGGCAATAGTTACATTTGCATGTAATTAACCGGGAGCCCCACTTCTTGGACATTCTAATTATTTGCATTTCAATTCATATAGGTAGTTTATGCTTAACTATGCCCTGATAAAAAGGGATTATTTGGTTACTGTGAGAGAAGGCAAAGTAGTTGATGGAGATATGACTCAGTGTCCTAACTGCATAAGCACATTCTTCAGTAGAGAGTACAGTGTGTCTCCTCTTTGCCAAGGCAGACGAAGCATATGGGTTAAGTGCTCAGTTATCTATTTCATTAGGTATTTAAAACAAAACAATACAAATAAAAAAACTGGGAACATTTTTCATTTACAGCTCTGAGACTCCCCAAGAGATTTCATAAATATTTGCGCTGGTTGGGAATGTATTTCCAGAGACCATTCCAATGTGCCTCTCTCCATGTAATAGCAGTCCATTCCGCTTCAGGATCACAGAAGAAAACCCCCTCTTCTCTTGGCCTGGGGTTTAGAGGCACCAGAGCAGACAGACACAGGAACCAGGCTGTTCCCTTGCATCAGATTGAAAGTGTTGCCAGTCTCCCTTCATCTTTCACTCTGAGGACGTAAAGGGCAGTTTTGCACTTGAGCCTGAAGAAAATTCAGTTGGTATAACCTCCCTCTATTTCTCTCTTCTAGTGCTTTGCTCAAGACCTTCAACATTCCGCAAATTGGAAGAACAAGAAGTGTAAAGGTGTCAGCTTATTGAACACTTAATGAAAGAGAAATGTAAACAAACAAATAAAACCTTTTGTAACCATCCCAAGAAGTGAAGAAGAAAACAGAAGCTATAGGCATTCTTACAAATGGTAAGAGCAAAGCCAGGTGAAGGTCACTCCTCAGATCTTACTTTTGCTTTAAAAGCAGTGTTTAATTGTTAGTCACGATGCACTGTGGGCAGAACAATTAGTTGTATCTATATTAGATCTAAGCTGTAATTATTTGTTACATTAATCATGACTAGAGTGAGAATTTAATTAGTCACGAACATTAAGTGAATTTTTCTGAAGCAGGGAAAAAATGTTTTCTGTTGTTTGGTGCATCTGATTAAAGAGAGGGCACCACAGCTGGATGGTGAGCGGGAAGGGGCAGAACCTCTAAGCTTTGCTATCTATGGACTAAGAAATCTGAATCCAGGTGATGTCATGTCAGTACATTTGTGTTTTGCATCTCAATGGCAAATCTGTGGGCAGGTTCCTCAATACACGTAAGGGAAGATCATGGACATTGAATGCCATCTAGTAGTTCAGAAGGGCCATCAGATGTCAATTTTACCCAATTCTTCTTCATTTCCCTTATGTATTCTATATCTCTGTTTTCATGATGGCAAAGATGTTACCAGAAAAATCCGAAGACATGGGGAAGGCAATGCCCAGGGAGAAGTTCACATTGAGTTAGATTAGTATTTATCTCTGTGTAGTGTTTTGAAAAGAGTAAAGAAACATTTGGCATTCATCTAATCACACACAGCTAACATCCAGTGCCTCAAAGCTCTGCAGTCTGTACTCTTTTCAGATTAGAAATATAAAGATTTTGGGGGTACTTGGGGGAAGAAACAAAGCGTAAATGTGGAGGCTGAGATAGTCTGGGCCACAATATTTGATAATATGACACATTTAATGAGTCACCTACATAGAGCTGTTATCGCCCCAAACAGCTCTACCCTGCTGATTCGAGGGAAAACTTTTAGACAAACTCAGCGTTCCTTTGCTCATTACACTGACCTGTCAGAAATGACAACTTGGCCCAGTCTGGTTATTCCATGCTGACAAGGTACCATTCAGGCTTTGCGGCAATAATGTCAGCTTTTAAAGGTGCAATGTACTTAAGGAAGCTCATTTCTATGATTTGGCCAAAAAGAGCCATTTTCCTTGTCAGTGGTGAGGGATGCCTTAGTTTTCTTTAAATTAGGAGTCGTTTTCATGGAGATTGTTCCTAGGAAAACCTGCAGAAAGGAGAGATGCTATTTTTTGAAAGGTTTAAAATAATTTAGCCTACTGAGCAATGGTGTGATTACCTGGTGTGTTGAAGACAGCCAGGGACGCTTTGCTCTGTCCAAAGCATACTTCAAAACTACCAATAATGCAACAAATAAAACTTCAATTTGGCCCTGAACAGTATGCACCATCCCCTGCAAGCAAAGAGCAGTGAGTTGGAAAGTTTTTTCTATGCAGTTTGGGACCACAATATGCAGAGTCTGGGGTGAGGCCAGAGTAACAATATGACAAGGGGCCATAGCTGATTCAGAAGCAAATTTTTCCTTACCTTTGCCTGGGAAGGAGGGACACAGAGAATACTAAGATTAGCACTGGGTTTCATAATGGAGTCAGCGGTAATATAAAGAAAACTAGTGATGAGCTAGTAAATGCAGACAGAGGACAGGAAACACAGGCGTAAACTAACACTTTCTTCTTTGACTTTTCCCATCGATAACAGTGTTGTAGTTGAGTCCCCTCAATGCCATATTCTTGGCAGGACTGGAATTACATTTTAATATTTAAATCTGAGTTGTCTATTATCTTAACATAGTACTTCCAAAATAAGATAGGTTAGATAGATAGATGAAGGATGGATAGGTGGATGGGTGTATGGATAGACAAATAAAATTGGTTTTATATAAATTATGAGGATGCCTAAGCTATGTTCACTAAGGCTAGTGGTTTCAAATCAAATCCTACTAGACTCATGGGATTCTGCTCCCTGTTTCAAGCTCCCTGGGACATTCTAGGACTGACTATTGACAATACCTAATCAACTCCTGTAGCAAGCCACACTAAGAGCTCATAGAAGATTATGGAAGCACAGTGTTTTTGTAATTTATTTTCTTATTATTTTTTAAAAACATTTACTCTCTATTTTAACATAAGAGCCCTTTGGGTGGGCTTTAGATTAGATTCATATCATATTCAGACTCTAAATTTCTGCGTATTACCTGCCAGCTGTTTCCAATGAATGTTAACCCAAAACAGTTTGATTGCCCATCCTTTCTTCTATTTTTTTTTCTTACGTTAAGGAACTGGAATCTTTCTAATATAGTCAAGACCAAAATATAGGAGTCAAAATTTCTACAAATACATATCTTGAGGTTAAATTACCTGGATAACTGAAGCTAGATTTAATCTGAAAAATAAGGTGTTATGATTAATTGTACTTCTAAAAATTATCATCTGGACCTAGTCATCCAGTAGGTCCAGTAGATTTTTATTAAGCAATTAGGACACTTGTGCTATAGTAAATGTGTCTTATCCTCAAAGACCTTACAATTGAGCAGGGAAGGAATAATGGAACAGTAAATCTAGGGGATAACATAATATTTGTTTTTTGTTTGTTTGTTTTAGAGAGAGAGAGAGAGAGAGAGAGAGAGATTGAGTGTGCCAGGGTGGGAGATAGACAGAGGGGGAGAGAGAGAGAGAATCTTAAGCAGGCTCCATGTGGGGCTCACTCTTACAACCCTGAGATCATGACCTTAACCGACTGAGCCACCAGACACCCCATTTTTTTATAACATATTAATATTTGAAGAATGTGTGTCTATATATAAATTTCAATGAACCAGAGGTGGTTAAAAACAAGAACAAAAACAACCTAGGTGAAGGTAGCGGTGTTAGTGACTGCCCTTGAAAGCCAAGTAGATCTATGCACAGATACTCAGAAAGTTATTACAAGAAAGAGTTTTTATGAGTAAAAACTCAGGCAAAAATATGTTTGAGGAGAGAGTGAACTTTGGTAAAGAGGTCTACTGCAGTTGTGAAATAGATCATAATGAGAGGAAAATTTGGGACCTCGCCGTAGGGAGCCTTGAATGACAGGGAAAGGAGGTTTGCGGAGCTATTTCCCTGTACTTACTCTCTGTTTACCTTCGCCTGCATTGGCGAGAGTAATGAGAGTTTATGCTTAATTATTTTTAACAACTTGCCACTGCAAATTTATAGTTCTTATGGCCCAATACACAGTAGCAACTTTCATTTTGTGTATTTGTTTCTGTTTAATTTCATTCAGTTCAGTTCAGTCTTTTTTATTCAATACTGCTAAATGTAGTGGAAGTGTAGTGGAAGGTGCAGCAGTGAGGCTGAAATAAATTTTATGTTTTCTGTTCACTGGGAGCTCACAGTGTAGTTACCCTGGGAAACCTGATCTCTATTAGTGTTTTCTTGGAGAACTATCCTCAGATACACAAGTCAGGCAAGCAATATCAAGAAACCAACTTGTGGGGGCACCTGGGTGGCCCAGCTCGCTGGGTATCTGCCTTTGGCTCAGGTCATGATCTCAGGGTCCTGAGATCAAGCCCCACATTGGACTCCCTGCTCTGTGGGGAGTCTGCTTCTCCCTCTTCCTTTGTCTGCAGTTCCCCCTGCTCTCGCTCTCTCTCTCTCTCTATCTCAAATAGATGGATAAAAATCTTCAAAAAAAAAAAAAAAAGAAGAAAGAAAGAAACCAACTTCTGATTTCCAAAAGATATTCCCCCTGCTTTGTGAAGGATCATGAGATTAATATACTTGTTAGTTTAGTTCTACCATTAATTATACCAATGCTTCTTTATATGTGTGCAGGGATGTATGGATGAGAATTTTCACATATTTAAGTTCTTTTGTGCCTATTTGTGTGGCCTTGTGGAGAGATGGTCACTGTTATCTCGAGGCCTTGTTCTTCTGGTTCCTAACTGCTTCTTGAGCCACATGTCTTTGTCATGCATGTTTCATGGGTATGAAAAAGAGTGTTTCAATAGTTCATGAAAGAGTTTAGGGTTTCAGATCACAGTGCATCTCCTTTATGAATCATGCATTTCACTTATTCGGCACACTTCCACATTCTTTCTCTCATTTGATGCTCGTAAGTTTATTTTTATCATAAAGTATATTTACATATTATTCATATTTACAATTCTTCTCTCATCAAATGAAACCAACAAAACCTCCACAGGCCTTGCATATCAATTTCTTATAACCCAATACTGTCAACACCATTGCTTGCCCTCACCTATCTCCCCTCTTGTTTTGCAATAATAGTTCAACATTCTAGTTCCTTCTCTTTCTCAAGTCTCTGTGTCAGTGATTCTCAGATCATCTGTCCCAAAGATGGAGCTGCTTCCTCTTCTCTTTTAGTGAGAAATGTAAAGCTTTTCTTCCTGCCAGTAACCTGACCACTTGCTTATTTTTTTAAATAAATTTTTGCTAGCTGATTTTACACTTAAAAAGAGAAAAGGACCACTCAGAGACTAAGTATGCATTTATCTTCCAATGGACAGGCACAATTTTTTCTGACACAGAACTTCCCTTAGCTAGATATGGTAGCTCCGCTTTCTTCAATTTCTTCTATTTCCTTAGACCCTTAAAGAACTTTATATATTTCAGTATTTTTTTCTCCTGGGGATGGGGAATGGGCATGTCCATTCTACCAGGGTCAGAGGAAATCCTAGATACTATCCTTTTCCATCTTCAAGTTAAAAACAAAAATATTAACTATTAAATAACTGAATCTTATGCTTTATCCTTTTTCTCCCATAGATGGTTCATACGATGTTTTCTAAATTTATCCTAGTGTTCCATACCTATGAAATGTTCCCTTTATGGCCTGTACTAAACCTAATGGTGGAAATCATAATAAGCGTTTTTTAAAAAAGCTAAATTCCATTCTTATCACACACAGTGATATTATATAATATCTCTATATGGTTTTCTTCTTATGCTTTATTCTTTAAGTTTCATTTCTCAATTTCTCTTTACAACTTTATAATTTGAAAATGTATCCCAGAAGTTCTCATTTACCACACATACTGTATTTTACCTGAAGTCCTGCATTACCGCTGAAAGGCTACTGTATTCTCTCCTCACCTTTCTTCTCTCCTTTCTTCTTCCTATTCCTTTTCTTTCTCCTTTCTATGCCCTCCTCTTTTCTATTTAATTTTTCCATATGGAATTCTGCCCATTACCCCTGCTTTTTACTTTCTTCATCAGTCCATCATTATTACATGGTAGTGTCTTTTCCTCTACACCAGTAATTCTCAGCTGGGAGCAGTTTTGCCCCCAAATGGCATTTGGCAATGTCAAGACATTCATGGTTGTCACAGCTAGGAGTAGGGATTGCTACTGGAGTTTCATGCGTAAATCAGGAAGCCCCCACAATGAAGAATTACCTGGTTCAAAATGTCAGTAGTGCCAAGATTGAGAAGTGCAACTTACTCCCACTGCCATTCTGATGTTTTACGTATGAACCACTGCTGGTTCTAGCTAATGCCACACTGTTCTTTTTTAAATATCTCACTGTAATTTTCTCAAATGTAGAATCTCTGTGATGAGAGAGTCTACTCCAGACTACACATAAAACCAAAGTTCCCATGAAATGTTCAGGTTGGCATAAAGATTTTATTTTTACATATCCTGTCTGCTTTTCTGAACCTATCCAGGTGTACGGTTTTCTAACAGGGATCAGACCCCTTGTTGGTATGGGATCTAAAGAAAGGCCTGCCACACCGTAAAATAAATGTGCCAAGTAAAATGGAAAAGTTTTGAAATTTTGTGCTTAGCCTTGATGCACTCTCCCTGCCCCCCTGAATTGTGAGAGCTCACATGTTGGTATTATTTGGGGATAAACCTGTTTGTCTCTCTGACGGTAAGAATGTTTTGATCTCAGTGCTTTGAGATCTCATTTCTCTTTTGATCCTCTAGCTCTGTGCCCAGCATGGGACTTTATAACAATAATTATTTTTAATTTTTAAAAATTTTTTATTAATATATAATGTATTATTTGTTTTAGGGGTACAGGCCTGTGATTCATCAATCTTGTGCAATTCACAGTGCTCACCATAGCACATACCCTCCCCAATATCCATTACCCAGACACCCCATTCCTCCCACCCCCCTCCACTCCAGCAATCCTCAGTTACAACAATAATTCTGATAAATAAGTTTTTTTTTTTTTTTTTTTTTTTTTAAGATTTTATTTATTAATTTGACAGAGAGAAATCACAAGTAGACAGAGAGGCAGCCAGAGAGAGAGAGAGGGAAGCAGGCTCTCTGCCGAGCAGAGAGCCCGATGCGGGACTCGATCCCAGGACTCTGAGATCATGACCTGAGCCGAAGGCAGCGGCTTAACCCACTGAGCCACCCAGGCGCCCCCTGATAAATAAGTTTTTAATTAACATACCGTGGTCACCTCTGGCTCATTCTTCTTTTGACCTAATCTCTTTCCTAACTGACTACTGATTATAGTATGAAGCATTTCACACCTGACACACCATATATTTAGAAGGTTTAATGAGAAAATTATCTACCCAAATAAAAGTTTGTCTTTTCCATATAAATATCCACATCACTTCCCTCTTTTACTGTCTTCCATAATTTATCTTGAGACCCAATTGAAATTTTCCACCTCTTTTTGACTTACCGCTGGGCCTTCTCATCATTTCCAGAATTGTTATCAGTATTTGTTGTCTCCAATTTCTAACATCCTCTTCACTATAAAATATAATTGTTAATCTATTTATTTTGATGTCCTGGTTATTCCATTTTTTTCCCACATGCAGCTGCAAAGAGACTTCAAAATCTTTCTCTATGTTCTTTCAAAAATTTTTACAATGCCCTTAAATCAGCAACACTTTCCCCTCATCAACAACACTTTCCCTTCATCAACAGCACAATATTTGATTTTTGAGGGCGATTTTTAAATTTCTCAGATAGGTTTTCAATATGAGTCCCGAATTTTATCCTTTTCCATTTGGCCTTTATTCCTCCTATAAATAAATAATTTTAGCAGTATTTTAACCTGGCAATTTCTTACCTCAAATCCAGAAATCCTTTGTTTTATCATGGTTGCATTCACTAAGCTTTTCAGATAATGGCTTTGCCTTGTCTTTCTTTCCTTTCTTTAAAAATAAAAAATCTTGACCCTATCAACACAAATTTCCTCATTTTTTTCCTATCCCCACACCCCACCTAGGCTTTATCTATGTTCTCCATATAGTAATTCCAAAGCTTGGAATATTTACTTTAGCCAGTAAAATCTCTGTTTTAATCCCTCACCTTTGCAAGTTTCTTTCAAACTCAACACAAACTTATTTAAGCATCTTTTCAAATTCTTAAAAATTAACAATAGATATTATAAAATACCAAGGCTTCATTTTCTGTTACAAAATACAGATGCTGTTGCTTGTAAATTCAAAAATCATTCCTATCTTTTTTTCCTCCTTAATGTCAGTGTCTATCTCTAGAATGGTACTGAAAACGCCAAATGCTTGCTGTTTCAATCTCTCTCAAAGCTAAGGCTCCCTCATAAGTCATTTCTAGCCCAAGAGAGATATGAGGAAGTCATCTGAGAAGTTTCTGGGAAAGATCACCTTCTCTAGCAAGAGGGAGATTGTGGGGAAGTCCTTCTCATTGTCACTCTTCTGATTCTGGATGTCATCTTGTGAAGAAATGAAGCTTGGGACTAATGCTCCCTTGGCTTCTGGGAGATTTTGTCACTACTTGAGACAGCAGAATAAATTGGTGTGAAAAACTGGTCCTTAGCGGCATTGTTACGCCTCGGAACCAGTGACGTATGATGAGAGCTATGATGCTAATAATAATGGCAGACATTGTTGGAGGGTTTACTGAATGCCAAGCATTTTATATTCTTTACGTGTATCATCAAATCGTCTACACAACACTGTTTTTAAGAGCTATTTCCTCTTTTTCCTCTAAAGAAAGCAAAGAACAAAGGGGATAAGTGGCTTGCCCATAGTCACACAGCTCATCAGTGGCACAACTAGAATTGGAGCGCTGACAGGCTGGCTCCATCGTTTATATTCTTACCATTAAGTTAGTCTTTCTCCTCTACCCAGAGGTCACCTGTTCCAGACCTCATGGTACACGAGATCATTGTGCCTGAACTGTATCAGGCACTGTTGCCTAACATTCTCCTTCTTTGTGAAAGCTCCTTAACACTGTCATTCTTTGGTCTATTGCAGATATTAATTGTCCTGGCTCTCTCACATTAATTAATTGATTGATCGATTGATTAATTGGTAATCCTATCCTCGTAATGTAGATTGCATAAGTGAGCCATCTTAAATCCTGTATTCCTACCTCTTCCTGTCATGTCTGCTGTCTGCTACTCACTCACTTCTCTTCTCTTCCTCTTTCTAGTGCCTGGTTTCGTCTAGTTGAGGATAGTTGTTTTTACTCTCCTTGTCCCTGCGGTGTATTCGTTTCTATGATTATTTCCCCTGATTTCTTCATCCTTAAAGTTCAGACTAACTGCCTCTCCAAGAGGAAAGAGGAAGGGAACACTTTCTCCATGGCCAGCTCTCGCCAGGTTCTTACATGCGTTTGTCTCCAACTTACCTGCTTTCTCTCTTCTTCTACTTCTCAAATTCATCCTCATTACCCTCCCTCCTGTTTTCTGAAATACTCATCAGCTGTTTTTAGTAGCATGTCATTACTAAACAGTGAGGTCCCAAAATGCAGGGACTATCTTATTTAGTTACTTTTTTGTTATTTAGGAGAAAGAGTCTTGCCTCCCTGGAGGCCACCACAGAACCCAACACCTGCTAGCAGCTCAAAAATGCCCATTAAAGAAAGGAGCACGTAAGTGAATATGTTAACGAGACTTCGAGAAATTTTCCTGCATTAATTAGAGCAGATGCTACTACCAACTCCATGGCTCTTGTTTTCCTCCCTTCAGGAGTCCTGGAGTCGGTCTGTTGTCCTTTGTCCCCTTTTATTATTTCATTTTCTTGTGCAGTTTGGATAGATGTGTCCTTTTTGTCCCCAGAAGCTATCCAGAGTTCTCTTTACAAATGGTACTTATTTTCTGGACCTAAAACCTTTTACCTGATTGTACCTTTTACTTAAATGATTTCCTGAGCTTCATCAGTAGCTGATCTTTCGATGTCCTCTGTGCAGCTATAACTCATCTCAGTTCTTTTTTTTTTTTTTTTTTTTTTTTTTTTTTTTTTTAATTTTTTTTATTTTTATAAACATATATTTTTATCCCCAGGGGTACAGGTCTGTGAATCACCAGGTTTACACACTTCACAGCACTCACCAAATCACATACCCTCCCCAATGTCCATAATCCCACCCCCTTCTCCCAAACCCCCTCCCCCCGGCAACCCTCAGTTTGTTTTGTGAGATTAAGAGTCACTTATGGTTTGTCTCCCTCCCAATCCCATCTTGTTTCATTTATTCTTCTACCCACTTAAGCCTCCATGTTGCATCACCACTTCCTCATATCAGGGAGATCATATGATAGTTGTCTTTCTCTGCTTGACTTATTTCGCTAAGCATGATACGCTCTAGTTCCATCCACGTTGTTGCAAATGGCAAGATTTCATTTCTTTTGATGGCTGCATAGTATTCCATTGTGTATATATACCACATCTTCTTGATCCATTCATCTGTTGATGGACATCTAGGTTCTTTCCATAGTTTTTGGCTATTGTGGACATTGCTGCTATAAACATTCGGGTGCATGTGTCCCTTTGGATCACTACATTTGTATCTTTAGGGTAAATACCCAATAGTGCAATTGCTGGGTCATAGGGCAGTTCTATTTTCAACATTTTGAGGAACCTCCATGCTGTTTTTCCAGAGTGGCTGCACCAGCTTGCATTCCCACCAACAGTGTAGGAGGGTTCCCCTTTCTCCGCATCCTCGCCAGCATCTGTCATTTCCTGACTTGTTGATTTTAGCCATTCTGACTGGTGTGAGGTGATATCTCATTGTGGTTTTGATTTGTATTTCCCTGATGCCGAGTGATATGGAGCACTTTTTCATGTGTCTGTTCGCCATCTGGATGTCTTCTTTGCAGAAATGTCTGTTCATGTCTTCTGCCCATTTCTTGATTGGATTATTTGTTCTTTGGGTGTTGAGTTTGCTAAGTTCTTTATAGATTCTGGACACTAGTCCTTTATCTGATATGTCGTTTGCAAATATCTTCTCCCATTCTGTCAGTTGTCTTTTGATTTTGTGAACTGTTTTCCTTTGCTGTGCAAAAGCTTTTGATCTTGATGAAATCCCAGTAGTTCATTTTTTCCCTTGCTTCCCTTGCCTTTTGCGTTGTTCCTAGGAGGATGTTGCTGCGGCAGAGGTCGAAGAGGTTGCTGCCCGTGTTCTCAAGGATTTTGATGGATTCCTTTCGTACATTGAGGTCCTTCATCCATTTGGAGTCTATTTTCGTGTGTGGTGTAAGGAAATGGTCCAATTTCATTTTTTCTGCATGTGGCTGTCCAATTTTCCCAGCACCATTTATTGAAAAGGCTGTCTTTTTTCCATTGGACATTCTTTCCTGCTTTGTCGAAGATTAGTTGACCATAGATTTGAGGGTCTATTTCTGGGCTCTCTATTCTGTTCCATTGATCTATGTGTCTGTTTTTGTGCCAGTACCATGCTGTCTTGATGATGACAGCTTTGTAATAGAGCTTGAAGTCCGGAATTGTGATGCCACCAACGTTGGCTTTCTTTTTCAATATCCCTTTGGCTATTCGAGGTCTTTTCTGGTTCCATATAAATTTTAGAATTATTTGTTCCATTTCTTTGAAAAAGATGGATGGTACTTTGATAGGAATTGCATTAAATGTGTAGATTGCTTTAGGTAGCATAGACATTTTCACAATATTTATTCTTCCAATCCAGGAGCATGGAACATTTTTCCATTTCTTTGTGTCTTCCTTAATTTCTTTCATGAGTACTTTATAGTTTTCTGAGTATAGATTCTGTGTCTCTTTGGTTAGGTTTATTCCTAGGTATCTTATGGTTTTGGATGCAATTGTAAATGGGATTGACTCCTTAATATCTCTTTCTTCTGTCTTGCTGTTGGTGTAGAGAAATGCAACTGATTTCTGTGCATTGATTTTATATAGATCACATCCTCGGTCCTAAATCAGGACTCAACCGGTATCAAAAGATTGGGATCATTCCCTGCATATTTTCAGACCACAATGCTCTAAAGCTAGAACTCAACCACAAAAGGAAGTTTGGAAAGAACCCAAATACATGGAGACTAAACAGTATCCTTCTAAAGAATGAATGGGTCAACCGGGAAATTAAAGAAGAATTGAAAAAAATCATGGAAACAAATGATAATGAAAACACAACGGTTCAAAATCTGTGGGACACAACAAAGGCAGTCCTGAGAGGAAAATATATAGCGGTACAAGCCTTTCTCAAGAAACAAGAAAGGTCTCAGGTACACAACCTAACCCTACACCTAAAGGAGCTGGAGAAAGAACAAGAAAGAAACCCTAAGCCCAGCAGGAGAAGAGAAATCATAAAGATCAGAGCAGAAATCAATGAAATAGAAACCAAAAAAACAATATAACAAATCAACGAAACTAGGAGCTGGTTCTTTGAAAGAATTAATAAAATTGATAAACCCCTGGCCCGACTTATCAAAAAGAAAAGAGAAAGGACCCAAATAAATAAAATCATGAATGAAAGAGGAGAGATCACAACTAACACCAAAGAAATACAAACTATTATAAGAACATACTATGAGCAACTCTACGGCAATAAATTTGACAATCTGGAAGAAATGGATGCATTCCTAGAAACATATAAACTACCACAACTGAACCAGGAAGAAATAGAAAGCCTGAACAGACCCATAACCAGTAAGGAGATTGAAACAGTCATTAAAAATCTCCAAACAAACAAAAGCCCAGGGCCAGACGGCTTTCCGGGGGAATTCTACCAAACATTTAAAGAAGAACTAATTCCTATTCTCCTGAAACTGTTCCAAAAAATAGAAATGGAAAGAAAACTTCCAAACTCATTTTATGAGGCCAGCATCACCTTGATCCCCAAACCAGACAAGGATCCCACCAAAAAAGAGAGCTATAGACCGATATCCTTGATGAACACAGATGCGAAAATACTCAACAAAATACTAGCCAATAGGATTCAACAGTACATTAAAAAGATTATTCACCACGACCAAGTGGGATTTATTCCAGGGCTGCAAGGTTGGTTCAACATCCGCAAATCAGTCAATGTGATACAACACATCAATAAAAGAAAGAACAAGAACCATATGATACTCTCAATAGATGCTGAAAAAGCATTTGACAAAGTACAACATCCCTTCCTGATCAAAACTCTTCAAAGTGTAGGGATAGAGGGCACATACCTCAATATCATCAAAGCCATCTATGAAAAACCCACCGCAAATATCATTCTCAATGGAGAAAAACTGAAAGCTTTTCCGCTAAGGTCAGGAACACGGCAGGGATGTCCATTATCACCACTGCTATTCAACATTGTACTAGAGGTCCTAGCCTCAGCAATCAGACAACAAAAGGAAATTAAAGGCATCCAAATCGGCAAAGAAGAAGTCAAATTATCACTCTTCGCAGATGATATGATACTATATGTGGAAAACCCAAAAGAATGCACTCCCAAACTGCTAGAACTTATACAGGAATTCAGTAAAGTGTCAGGATATAAAATCATCTCAGTTCTTAAACGAAAAGTGCCCAGAGGCACTGCTTCATCCTCAAGTGAGTGAACAGGGTCTTTAGCCTTGGCCTGTTCAGTGGAATCATCACAAAGTTCTCGAAACGGTATTGGTCCTTTTTACTTCTGACACTGTCTCTGTAATAAATTCAATTTATCTTCTCATCTAATGCTCATATCAAATTTCTTGCGTCCTGGATTTTGAATTACAGCAAATATGTCCCTAGGTATATCCAATAGAATTAATAATCAGGGTCCCCATGATGTGAGCCCTTGTCAGGCCTCTGCTCTCATCTCTGGGGTCACTGTTGCCTGCAAATCTCCCCATGAAATTATTCCTTTTACTGCTGGAGATGTACACATATGTTGATCCCTTCTTCCTCTTCCTCTTCTATAGGAATGCTCACAAAGCCAGTTTTCTCTCTTTCCACGCTACCATGTTTTTCTTATTCCTATTCCCTGTCCACTTTTCTCTCTTATCCCAATTATTTGTTTCTTTCTGCTTGTTTTTTCCCCCACTATTATCAATAGCTGTGCTATGTAATGATAATTATTTATGTTGTTTCTGCTATTGGTTACACACCTATAAGTCAAGTATTCTACCTGGTATGCCTTTGTGTGTTTGTGTACATGCATGTGTCTGTGTATTTTTTTTAATACTCATAACAGCTAAATGAATTTTTTAAATGAAAAAACTGAGACTTTGTTTCTAAGTGAGTGGTGCCAGATCACATATGATGATAATTGGTATTAATGATAGGTAATGCAATTTACTCACACTTTTGGTAAATGAGGAGCTGTAGAATCTATGTGAATATATACATCTTATTTCATGCTTATATGTATCTCATATGTATGTATCTCATAACTGCCCAATGAGATATGTTATTTTACCCTTTTTTTAAAATGAGAAACTGAGATTTGGTGAGATTGAGAAGATTGACTGTAGTCACATAGATAGTAAATTGCGGACGAGAGACTGAATATTTGTAATAATTTTCAGAACTTCCTTATGTTATCTGGCTCTTGATCTTTGTCCTTAACCTTAGCCAAGCCTTCACTTTGCTAGTACTCCTACAATATAGCCAAGTAGAGACACAAACACAAGTCAGGACCCCCTTCCATGTGTAATATGTCTTCACTTTCAAGCATTTTGCTCCTGCTGTGGCTGATTTTATAGTTTTATTATGTGTGTGTGTGTGTGTGTGTGTGTGTGCATGTGTGCGCGTTTGTTTCTTTCTCCATTATTTCTTCCAGGCATATGCTCATATGGCACCCTCTCATATAAGTTCTATTCTGTTCCATTCTCATTAGCTTTACCTCCACACCCTTCCTATGCCTCAACATCTTTTCCAGAATGCATTGCTCACTCACATAAACGTAGTACATTAGTTTTTGACCACATAGCTATTTGGTAGTCCAGACAAAGCCTTGCCACAATGACTGCTGAGAATTCAAAGGCCCAGTGAGTATTAGTGACTTGCTCAAGGTTGCATTGTGAGTTAATGGCATAGGCTAGTTTAGAAGTAGGTTTTATGCTTTCCATTCTGGGTTTGACTCTTTGCTCTCATGTTCCACTGTACCATATTGCCCACAGCTATGAGGTCATCTCAAGAGTTGGCTCTCCTGGGGCACCTGGGTGGCTCAGTGAGTTAAGCCTCTGCCATTAGCTCAGGTCATGATCTCAGGGTCCTGGGATGGAGCCCCACATCAGGGAGCAGCAGGGAGCCCGCTTCCTGCTCTCTCTCTGCCTGCCTACTTGTGAACTCTCTCTCTGTCAAATAAATAAAGTCTTAAAAAAAAAAAAAAAGACTTGGGTCTCCTATGTAATTCTGAGTTGCTTCAACTATTTTTCCCCAATGGATTAAAACTGATTTTTCCTTCCACTCCCCTTCACCCATAATATAGTCAATGATATTGTAATAGTGTTGTATGGTGACAGATGGTAGCTACACTTGTGGTGAGGACAGGATAATGTGTAGATATATTGAATCACTGTGTTGCACATGAGACTAATGTAACATTGTGTGTCAACTATACTCAAAAAATAATTTTAAAAAATCCCCGCTTTTTCCCAAGATAACCAGTGACAAACTTGCTGATAAATGCTAGGATCATTCCTCAACTTTTATTTTAGTTAGCATTTGATTCTCTTTCTTTACAACCCTCTTTTCACTTGTCTTCAGAGTCCCTGTGCTCCCTCTCCTCCACCTTGCTAGCTGTCCCTCTTCGGTGTCCTTTGGAGACTGCACTTCTTCACCTCATGGTTCTGTTCTCTTGTCTTCCTATTCTACGGGGTTACCAGGTTTCACTGACCACCATGTCTTCGGTGACTATCTATGTATTGATGTATTGAGTAGCTGTGCTACTATCTAGTTTAGATAGCTTTCCCAAGATTCAGACCCATGCAGTTTATAGATTATTGAGAATAACTTGGATGTTCTCTGGGAAACTCACGTTTGACATATGCAAAAATGAATTGATAATTTCCCTAAAAATCACATTTCTTTATTTTTTTTTTAAATTTATTTGACAGACAGAGATCACAGGTAGGCAGAGAGAGAGGAAGGAAAGCAGGCTCCCTGCTGAGCGGAGAGCCCGATGCAGGGCTCGATCCCAGGACCCTGGGATCATGACCTGAGCCGAAAGCAGAGGCTTTAACCCACTGAGCCACCCAGGCACCCCAAAATCACATTTCTTATTTTTGTGAAAGGAGTGTCATCCTTCTATGTGCCCTACTCACTAACTTTGGTCTTATCCTTAATCCTTTAGTACTATTACCTTCATATCTAATCAATTATGTAGTCTTATTGCAAACATCTGCTAGTTGTCTCCCAACTGTATCACTTCTCTCTGTCCTCACCACTGCTACCATAATTTAGGTCTACTACTTGAAGAATCCAATTCCTAAACAAAAAATTGTGTGTTATTTTTTCCAGCCTGTCCATAATTGTAAACCTTGTAAACCTATGGGGGAAAGCTGCCTTTTCCATAGCAGACCTGGTATGTGGCTGAGGGAGTTGCGGTCAAAGACCCCCTGACTGGTCATACTCTTTGCTTAGAAATGCTTTTCGAAACACTTCTGTTTTCTCTATTTTTTTTTCTTGTAGCTGACATTCACACTTTATATCTCATTTTAGAGACCATTCCTTCAGAAAACCTTTCTCTAAATCCCCAGTCTTAACTCAGAATTCCCTTCAGTATTCCCCTACATTTTTGGGTATTTCTCCCACATTACCAACTGTTACTGATTATTGTGATTGTCTTTTATATGTTCATAGCCCCCATTAAATGGGAGGTTGCATGAGATCAGAGCACATTTATCAGGTTATGGTATGTTCCCAGTGCCCAGCATAATCCTGGCAAGATAAATACATGTAGAAAGTATATTGAACACTGGACAAATGCAAAAAAAATATGATCACATGGAGTCCAGGAGATTTAGTTTCTAGCCAAAGCTTAAGGATACAGACTATAGGCATCCACTTCCATCTCATGCCTCCTCCTACCCATTATGAGTCTGAAAGTCAGATATGCAAACATTGAGTTTGCTTTTTCTTGGATTTCTGAAAAGTGAAGAAATTCCAGTCAGCTCCCTAGGTGAACCTTGAACTAATAGGGTTCTGAATGGTACTCTAATTACAAAGTAGTATCTGTTTTCTTGGAAGAGACTGCAATGGTATCTTGCCTACTTCTCACTCACTTGCTCTGGGCTTGGTGGGCCACAAGTTGTCAGATGGGACTTTATGGATTTTATGTGCTTCTTCACAAATTGCAACAACAAAATTCCAAATGATACACATTGGAGAAGCCAAAGTGCAGTAATAAAATTTGACATATTCAATTGTCAAAGCAGTCCAGGAAGTTAAGTGATAGGAACAAAAGTTTGCAGAGAGGAAAATAGGTCTGGAAGTAGCATAAAAGTTTCCATATGGTTTATATTTTCATTACCAGAAGAGGCAAGTATCTGGGTTGAGAACTTATTTATAATCTATATGGAGTCTCTCCTCTACTTGGTACCAGCTTTCACTCTATCAGCTCCTCATAATCATTTGAAAAATGAACTTAACATTATATTATAAATCATTTGAAATTGTTGCTTACTGACTTTTTCTTAAGTGTATCCTGCTGAAATAGGAAAAATCTGGGTGCAGAATGCATATTCTTAAATCAGATGTTGAGTCTGAAATTCCATCTTAAACACCCATTGTCATAATACATGGGGTAAGGCCTTTCACCTGGACATTTGGCATACCATGCTTTATGCGCCTTCTGTACCCTAACTTATTTCTATTGGATAATACTGGATGCAACACTGGCCCATAGGCAGAGCCTGGAATGCTTTTCTAGGGATCCCAAAGTTAGAACTGTATGTAGCTAATGGATAAACATCGGTGTTACCCTTTCATGTTGGTTGCTCCCAGTAAACTTAAATTTCTTCACATTGCCTTCTCAGCCATGAAGTATCTCCTAAATGGGTTTGAGTGTGTGATATTTCTCTTAGATTTTATCTTAATAATTAGGATTTGCATAATTAAAAAATATGATGAAGCCTTAACAATACTTAGTTTTCTCTCCCTATATTATAGATAGGAAACTTAAATCCAGGGAGGAGAGATTATTTATTGAGAATCACAAAATTTTGGTGGTAGTTTTCTCAACGTGGTTGAAGGAGCTCTTTCTCCAGGTAATAAAACCCATCCTCATTTCTTGAAGAGTTGGATAATTTTTCTCTTAAAGAAAAAAAATATTTTTGATTTCTCCAACATCTTCTGAATTGGTGCCTGTCAGAGCAATATAAGAAAAAGATGAAAATATTAAAAAAGTCACAAAGATACAATCATCACACCTATCTGGGTTTCTCTGACTACTAGGAATTCCTGGTTATAACGTGGTATAGCAGTGGTGATAAATATTCAGCTCAGACATAGAAGAGGATAGCATCAAATTTATAGTAATAAGGCCACTAGTCAAAAACAATGAAAACCTTTGGAATCAATCTACCTCTTTTTACCTATCTATCTATCCATCCATCCATCAGGCTACCTATCTTTCTATATCTTTAATGTGTTTATGAGCTAGCAAGCAAGGAAGGAAGTCTTTGGAGTTATGAGAGATAACCAGCCACAAATTCAAGAAACCAGAAGAATATCAAGCGACTTATATAATGAGAAATCCCCTGCTAGACAGTGTGTTATAAAACTAGAGAGCACAAAGACAAAGGAGAAGATTTGAGGGAGAGAGAGAATAATTACCTTTGTAGATGAGCAAGAATTCCCATTCCCTACAAGGTCATTCTAGCTGGACCAAGAATCAAACTGAAATGAGGCAGATTAATAGGGGAAAATCAAATTTAACTTTGTATGTATGCGGAATCCACACAGACATGGAAATTCCAAAGGCAGTCAGGCAAAATGAAGTATATATGTCATCCTAAACTAAGGAGATGGGGGTACAAATCTGGGACTTCAGAGGGATAAAATGAAATTCATAAGTAATAAGAAGAAGAACAGATGTTTGATTATTAGATGTTTGCCCTGCTATGTAGATGGGGGTACTCAGAGATAATTTATCTCTGCCAATAACACTTATTCTGGGCAAGATCCCCAATTTAGAATCTTCTTTGGTTTCTCTTGATCCCATAAGATCTCTGTTGCCTTCAGCTCTAAATAATCTTTTTGCCCAAATGGTCCACCTTGGGGTGACCCACCCTTGGCAGCTATACCTTCAAAGGAGCAAAAATGACAAGTGACTTCTTACTACAATAGAAGTCAGAAAAAAAAAAAAAAGAGTAGGAGGTACTGAGAGAACATTACTTTCACATCTGACAAATGAAAGATTTGAACAGAGGAAGTTTGAGTTCAAAGCATACACTTTCAACCACAGTGCTATTATGCTTTTATTTCAGCCAGAGTCAACCAAATATTAAGCTGACTGGTGAAGGAAAGGATGACCACTGTCATCACTGGTTCTAAGATGTTAACACTGAATTTATTCTCTTTTCTACAAAACTGACATTCTCCCACCTTCGATATTTCTGCCTGTGACATTTTCCTTCTCTGTTTCCCTTCATTTTGGCTTTTGAGAATCCGTTTACTTTTTCCTCTTTTTCACCATCTTCTTTATTTATCTCAAGACTTATTAGCAATTCTTTCTCCTTAACATCAGAGATGATCTCTGTTCTTCATGTCAACAATTACATTCCAGAATCACTTTTATGATATCATCTTTGGAAAAAATAATTCCCAGGTAGCATATTTTATATTTCTTGGGGTCCCCACTACCTGTTCTTCAAATACTTAATCTAATCATTTAACTTGCAGAGTAAGATAAAAGTATTTATACAGGGGTGCCTGGGTAGCTCAGTGGGTTAAGCCTCTGCCTTTGGCTCAGGTCATGATCTCAGGGTCATGGGATCAAGCCCTGCGTCTGGCTTTCTGCTCTGCAGGGAGCCTGCTTCTCCCTTCCTCTCTGCCTGCCTCTCTGCCTACTTGGGATCTCTGTCAAATAAATAAATAAAATCTTTTTTAAAAAAGTATTTATACAGTTTTTGGGGGGGCTACAAATGCTTTTAAGTATGTTATCTAATCTGATCTTTATCATGACCTTGTGAACTAGATGGTATCTTTATTCCCATTTTTAGGTGAAAATTCTGACTTAGTAGAGTTAAATGATCATCCCAATTCATACAATCATTGAATTAAAACTGAAACCTAAATCACTTGAAAATTCCATACACGTTTCAATCTACCACTGAAGCCCCTCCTATTGTACCTAATTTATGTTCAAGTACTTGGTTTTTCTATGAGACAGTTACTGTATGAAGCTTGAGAATGATCTCAGAGGGTCACGTGAAGTTTGATGGCTGTTCCAGAGATTTAGAAATGAAACTAGTAAAGGTATTGCTACTTTGGCTCTCCCCCTTCTGAGTTATAAACACAACAGGCTGATTATTATAATGATACTTCATACCAATAAGAACTGAAATAGGACAATGAAATCATGATACTTAGCACTTATATAGCACTATTCATCTTCCAAGCTCTTTACAAACAGTAATTAATTAGAGGAGGGCAACAGAGAGTTCAGCTTATCTGGTGATGCACATGAAATAAACCAACTCCTTCAGAATTAAGATTCAGGAAAAGTACCTTCTTGAGATCTAGACTGGAATGGGGGGCAGGAAGTGGGGCGGTGGTCGTGAAGGGTGAAAGGACATTTTAGAAAACCAAAAGCTCTCTTCCTTCTGAGTTATCAGTATCATCAGTCTTTGAAAACAGGCTATTGACATTTGAATTATAAGGGAATTTCAAATAGGGCTGGAAATGGGAGCTAGTGGAGTGAAGGGAAAGACCAAGTAAGAAAACAAAACTGTATGCTGAGAATTCCACCATAATCAGATAGTTCTTAACAGTAAAAAAAAAAAGGGAGGGGGGCACCTAGGTGGCTTAGTTGGGTAAGTGTCTGCCTTTGGCTCAGGTCAAGATCTCAGGGTCCTATGTCTGGCTCCCTGCTCCTGCTCAGCAGGGAGTCTACTTCTCCCTCCCTCTTTTTCATCCTCCACACTGGTGCATGCTCTGTCTTCCTCAAATAAATAAAATCTCAAAAAAGAAAAAAAGGTACGAAGTACAGAAGTAATGATTTGATTTTCAAAGGAGGAAAATGTGCAGTTCATCCCACCTTTGTTTTACCTGAAGTTTCTTCCTTGAATATGTTGCTCATCAGAATGTGTCCTGGTGGCTGAATGGGCTGCTGATTACTCTTTTTTTTAAAGATAGATTTATTTATTTATTTAGTTAGTTTGAGAGAGAGAGAGAGCGAGCACGTATACATGAGTGGGGGGAGGGGAAAAGGGAGAGAATACAAACAGACTCCCACTGAGTACTGAGCTGGAATGGGGCTCGGTTCTGTGACCCATGAGAGCATGAATGAGCTGAAACCAAGAGTCAGATGATTGCCCAATGGAGCCACTCAGGTACCCCAGACTATTCCTAAGAAGAGGTATGGGTGATAGAGGGGACAAAGAAGTAAATAATAATAATAAAAGTAAGAGGTGCCTGGTGGCTCATTTGGTTAGGGCACTGCCTTTGGGTCAGGTCATGATCCTGGACTCCCAGGATCCAGTCCCACATCAGGCTCTCTGCTCAGCAGTTTGTCTCCATCTCCCTCTGACCCTCCCCCATCTGGTCCTCTATCTCTCATTCTCTCTCTCTCTCTCTCAAATAAATACATAAAAAATCTTTTAAAAAATAACAAAAGTAAATAAATAAATAAAATAAAACTGAGCCTTGAAGATCCTCCCTTCTTTTTGCTTCGGACTCTGTTTCAAGAAGCAGCCACAAGGTCAGGTTACTGGGGCTATGATTACCAAATCATGCTCATTCCCCATTATGCTATAGGGAAATGTGAAAAATTGATATGACTGGAACCATTTAAAAGTAAAGCCAGAGTGGCTAATGCAGAGAAAGTACCTTACTTGCCTTTGTTTGAACTGGGCCAAAATCTTTGGACTGAGCAAAATGGCATTGTTTTAAGCAATCTCTCAAGAAGTTGACAGAAGAATACGCATCCTGATGACAAGACTGAGAGCTGTGGAATTTCTGAAGATAGTAGCATCAATAGTCAATTTTGAAAATTTTTAAAAAAAATAATAAAATACACAGTACTTAAAAATTTCCATATGGCCCACTGATTCTGAAGGGTAGCAGAATTTCCCATCCCCAAATATGCCTCTTTGTAAGGGTTCTCTTGAGCTGGCTATTAAGAAACAGCAAACATAAGGGAAGCTTTGAAAACAGCTGAGTAGAAGTTACCCTTTTCTCTGGAATATTTACATTTATAATGGAAATGTCCACTTGTAAGGGTATTTTCTGTACCAGAAAGAGAACCATGACTGAATCTGTAGAAGATCTTACCAGTGAAGAAGGCAATGACAACTCTGCATAACAACCTTACCCTTGTTTACTGTGCTTGGCCTCCTCCTTCCAACCAACATTTTTCTTTTGTTTTTAGCTTAAGAGGGTATTTAAGGCATGGCTTGGACATATCAAAGAGTTACTCAGTTTTCTTGGGTATCTGCCATGCAAAGGGGATATACGCGTTACTGAACTTCAGTTTGTTGTTCTCCTGGTAATCGGTCTTTTTTAATATGGAGGGAAGAGGAGTTCCTGAGCTAAGAACCTAGAAATGTAGAGGGAAAATTATATTTTTCTTTCCCTACAATTCTCAGATAATCCTGCTATTGATTTTTGTTGCCTCTTGTATCCTTAAAATATGTATAGAAGCAATTGATAAACTAGTATATTTAGGACATGAATGTTGTTGGTATTTTCATGTATGTTAATGAGTAAGAAGAAAGTGAAACAAAAAATTATATGTTCAAATTTCACTTATTCATTAATGGTGTCAGTAACTTCTTTGATGAATTGAATGACAGAATGACGATGTAAGCCCCTTTTTTTGGGGGGTGCTATTTACAGATACAGCATACTACACCTTGAAATTTATTCTGCACTCTTAACATTTTCTCAAATTAATTTTTTACTGCACGCAATCACAAAATAAAGCTCTTATTTTTAGTATTTGCCAATGTCTTTCACCTTGACCAATGTGAAGCTTCTAACATGACATCCCTGAATACAGAGTTGGGAAGGGATAAACTTTAGCATATTGTTATGAAGTATTTAAAACAAACACATAGAATAGATATCAATAATCTCTAAAGCATAGATAATTGTGAAATGTAGTAAAATGTTTAGAAAATTATGAGTTTGTGAATTTACTACTATGGTTTAAAATATAGTTGATTTAAGTTAAGTTTTAATAATGGTTGTGCTTAACAATGACATAGTAGGTTCACAAATTTCTAAAGATGTAACAGTTGGCTATGAAGAGTCAGTATGAGTTGATTTCTTCACACCATTGGTGATGAGACAGGTTTTTAAAACTTGGAGATAACTACTGAACAGCCCACACAAGGATGACAGGAAGAATATTCCTTTGGTAGAAAAAAAATATGTGCAAAGAAGGAAAGACAAATAGAGTATGGAACCTATGGGCAGCAACAAACTATGTGGGGCCTACTATATGATACTTATGAGCACCAAGATAGTTTAGTGACATTTGATATATGGAAGATACTCTTTCATGAATATTTGGAGTTTAAGGATAATAGTAATTTTTAAAAAGTTGCACCTATAATATAAAAAATACATGATGACAAATAACACTATGATACAAGATTCAAGCCTACATTGATTATTTTGCAAAGAATAGCATGGCCACTTCAACTACATGACTCATTTTAACACAATCTGAAATGGAGACTATCTTCTATTTATATCTGGGGAGGGTACAGATTTTAGATGTGTTGATTTTACTGCTTTCAACTCTAGTGAATGGGTGGGTAGGGAATCACACATGATGTAGTTATATGGTACAGTAACTGGTATTCTAAGTCTGATAGAGAGGATCAATAGTTCTCCTGAGGGAAGGACTCTAACTGAAAATCCAGAAGAAAAATCTCCTACAGATAAATGGTGATTCCAGAACACAGTAGGAATCCTAGGGTAGGAAAAGGAAGGGAAGACATAATGATTCATGCCAGTGATTTCATTCTTTGTAATCGTATGTAGTTTCAAAAACTGGGGGTAATTGAAAGTTTTGCAAAAGTTTAAAAAACACACATATGCATATGCATGTTTAAATATTTAAATGCTATATACATATCCACAGTATACTAAAATTTATATTAAGAAAATTCCATTGAATGATTACCTAAACCCTATTCCAAATATTGGTCTCCCTTTTTTTATCCTTCCACTTTTGATGTTAGAATGCTTTCACAGACTCTCTTGAAGATGGCAGTGGCTCTGTGACCCAGTTCGGTTCATAGGCATAAACAGTTGCCTGTTAGAATAAGAGGCATCTGGAAAGCATTTTTCTGATAAAAAGGGACATATGGAGTTTGTATGGACTTTCCTTTTACCTTCTTTCTCCTGTCAATACAAACTTGATGCCTGGACACTAAAGAAAATCATGTTATAATAATGGGTAATGAATATAAGAGAAGTGTCAAGGTAAAACCAACTGACCATGAGTTACCAAACCAGTACCAACAACCACCTCCTTCTCAATTTTCTATAGTGTGAGATAAACAAATCAACATCATTTGGGCCACTATGAAAAGAGATTTCTGTTCCTTGAGGATAATCCAGATATCAGTACAGCACTATTCCTTTCTCTAACAATTAGAATTTAGGATTAAACCATATGATAGATGACAGACTAATCAGCTATTGACAGCTTATAGCACATATCAGCATTAACTTCTTTGCTAACTCTTCCCTCCATGGTTTTTTTTAGCCCAGATTATTTGTTGTAAGTAGAGGAAAAAAAAAATACTTAGATTAGCTCCCATGGAAAGGAGATTTTCTGAGTCAACCAGTCTATCATTGAACCCAGAATAGGTAAGTTCAACCAGAATTCACTAAGGTTTGGAATCAAGAAGCTTCTTTCCCCATCATCATCATCATCATTTCCTCATCATCATCCATTTCTGCTTCTCTCTAAATGCCTGCTTCATTTCCCTTTCTCTCGTTCTGCAAACTTTCTTTCATCTGCCTCTTAATTCACTTCAATTAAAACACAACAAACCAAATAGATGAAAAAGTGGATATCTTAAGTGCCACCTTAATATCAAAGCCAAATATTATAACATTAGCTTATAAATAAATTCCTCAGTGTCTTAGTTTGCTAGGGCCACTGTAACAAAATACCACAGACTGGGGGGCATAAATAACAGACAATAATTTTTCTCACAGTTCTAAAGGTTGGAAGTCCAAGATCAACATTTAAGCAAGGATTTTTTTTTTTTTTTTTTTCCCCCCTGAAGACTTTCTCCTTAGTTTGTAAATTGCTGCCTTCTCTCTGTGTCCTCTTTCCTTTGGGCACACATATTCCTGATACCTATTTTTAATGTCCAAATTTTCTTGTCTTTATAAAGACAACAGTTACATTGGATCAGAGCTCACCCTAACAGACTCATTTTAATTTAGTCACCTCTTCAAAGGCCATATTTCTAAATAGAGTCACGTTCTAAATTGCTGGGATTAGAACTTCAACATGTAAATTCTAGGAGAATACAATTCAGCTCATAATACCCAGTTTTAGCTATGTCTTCTTCTGGCTGAATGGCCTACTCTATGACTTAGGTTGGAAGAGATGTGGATAATAGACAGCAAAGAAGGGAAAACAAGAAAGCATTCAGGTAACAATGAAAGAATTAGCAACAATTTCACCCATGCTTCCTTCCATATAAAAATTGCTACTCCAGACAGAGGGGTAAATCAAACTATTAATTAGTTGGTTATTTGGAGAAGATGGATAAATTCAGCTGGCACATTCAAGATTATATTAACTATCCAATATGTGACATGGACAATAAGTATTGTAGCATTTTAGGGGAGGAAATGATTTTGTTCAGCCAAATTTATAGATAATTTATTAACGATATCTTATAGAGAAATATCATAGAATGGGGTTGACCTAGAAGAATGATTATTAACTCAGCAAGTGACTAAGAAGGAGAAGGCTCTTGAGAGGTCTGGAAAAGCATCAGTGAAGGCAAGAGAAAACAACAATAACAAAAAAAGAATGGCTTTTTCCAGGAATTGCGAGTATATTTTTAACACAAGAGGATCTGTACAGAAAGGAGTGACAACCCAGGTTTGCAAGATAGCATGGGATAACATTGTTGGGACTTTAGATATCATTGTAACATGTGTCTGCTCCTGAGGCCTTCCTTGCAAGAGTTAAGCTGAACACTTTTCTGTCGGAATTTTATGATGTCTCCGAGTTGGCCATCTAAGCTCTCCTCCTGAATTAATACAGGGTTTGGGGTGACCTGGAAGGTCAACTCTTAAGATAATTAGTACCAAAGAGCTGCACTCTTGCCATGCTGCCATTTCAGCCTTCTCACAATCTAGCAATTTTTCATGATAAATTGAATCTAATAACATATTTTTTGCAGCCAAGATACATGGTGGATCATTGTCTTGTCACTTTGATAAAATGTTTGGTTTTTTTCCCTCCTGTCCAGACTTCATGATAAAGCAGGTGAAAAATCTACAGTTATGTCAAACCAAACACAAATATAACAATTTCCTGAAACATGGACCTGAAAAAAATCATTAATTCTCTGAGAAAAATAATCCACAGATATTACCTGTGTTTTATAATTTAAAATTCATTCAGTTTGTATAATTTAGATTTTAGGGTTCCTTAAAGATGGACGACTGGAGTTGTGAAAAGATGTAAATGAGAGGCAACATTGTCTACTCATGGTGTCTATTCAAGTGTGTCAAATGAAGACTTCTGATATTTTCAACTAAATCTATACCCTATATAAGTATAGGCTTCTTGTGCTCCCACAGAAAGGTTTGTAAAGCGAAGTGGATCACAACTTAGGGTTTGCAATTCAACAAATGGGGTAAGTCCTGGCTCTGTCAATTAACTCATGTAATCAGAGTTTAGTCATCTGGCCTTACCACACCCAGTTTCTGTACCTGTATGTGTAAAATGCAGAATCTAATGGTGCTGAGAATATGAAATAAACATAGTGCATGAAAAGAGCATGGCACAGTGCCTGACACATAGTAAGTGCTCACAAATTTACATATTTATAAAACGTCTCAGGATTCAAGACACCCAGTTTAAAATGGACATTAACTTTGTTTTTTTTTTAATTGCACATAGTGAGAATTTTTCATTTTTCCCTCGGAACATGAATACTTTGAAATCATTAAAAAACCAAACCAAACAAAAACAAAACCCACAACAACATAAAAACCCAAACTCTCCCTGACGCCACTTCCGCTGTGCCTCCTGCCAGCGCTCCATTTCCGGTGTGGCATTTCCGGCGCCCGGCTCCTCAGGCGGGAAGGCTGTAGCTGAGGCCAGAGCTCCTGCGAACCTTGAGCGGGCGGTCCTGTCAGCCCGCGCTCCGAGTGTGGTTGTACCAGTCTGTTAACAGGTGTTCTGAATCAGGAAGGCCGTTGTGCCTCCTGGAGTGCTGTTTTGGACTGGCGCCTGTCTCATTTTCTTGGGCTCCTCCTCGCTGGCATCTGTAGCGGCGAAGGTGGGTCTGCCGGCTGCGCGGCTTGGGTCCGGGTCTTGGCATCCTGGCGTTTTTGCGGGGATTTTACCACCTGTGCTTTGCCAAATATGCACGCAGCGGCTAGCGAGGACACTCCTCCGATGCCATTCCAGACTTTGATGCTGAGCTCCCGCTTCAGCTCCCGGGAAAGGAATCACAGATGCCAGAAACCGGCTTTAAGACAAGGAGCAGAAACTATAGGTAAGCGTTAAGGAATTCTGCAGTTTGCATCTGTTTGACAGAACAATAGCCAGAGTTTGTGGGTCCATCCTCGAGATGTTAACTGAGTTTACAAATGAGGTAATTAGGGCGCCTGGGTGGCTCAGTTGGTTAAGCAACTACCTTCGGCTCAGGTCATGGTCCCAGAGCCCTGGAATCTAGTCCTACATCCAGCTCCCAGCTCCATGGGGAGTCTGCTTCTCCCTCTGACCTCCCCTCTCGTGCTCTCTCTCACTCTGTCTCTCTCTCAAAATAAACAAATAAATATTTTTTAAAAATGAGGTAATTAGGACAGGGTCTCTCTCTGTCTCTCTCTCTCTTTCTCTCTTTTTTTTTTTAAATCTTCTGACCCCGACTAAAGCCCCCGATGTTTTTCTATATGGCAATGTATCATGGAAGAATAGCACTGTTAATCGTATGAGAAAGTGGGAGATTATTCTGTGGGGAAAATGTTGCTATCTTTTTAGAGTCGGGCGTTTCTTTCAAATAGTCATCAATGACGATTTGTTCTTGTGGCAGATGGAAGAATGCGGTATGTCAGATTTATATTACTAATTTATTTTTAAAATATCTAGGTATTTTGTCCCCTACACTCCTAACTCTGTGTTCTGGTGGAAGACCTTGCAATCAAATACCAGTGTGGGCACATTTGTAATAATTTTTGTGTTATTAACAGCAGCCAGGAAATTTTAAACCCTCAGAGGAAGTTTTCAAAATGTAAACACTTTCTTTGTTCATCACTCCTTGACCAGCTCTGCTCTGGTTCACCAGTAGATTGGCCAATATTTAATTTGAGTTATTCTGTCTTTTGTAGATTTAGATGTTCTGTATATCGTGCCTTAAGGACTGAACATTTGGCTGCTTTCTAAGGAGAAATGTAGATAAGTGGTTATTACTTAGAGTTTATATCCCCCATGTTGGCATCTATGATGTCATCTTGCTGAACATTACAAGACTAAGGCCGGATCCCTACAGGACTGGACTGCCTTCATTTGATTCTGTTTTCTACCTTGCAAAAAGTGACATATTCAAAAGAAGTTAAAATGTCAAAAATCTAAAACAACAACAACAAAAAAATAAAACAACAATAACAGCAACACAAGACAAAGCAAAAATACCCCAAAATAAAACAAACAAAAACCATCGTTTATTGTAAAATAAAACACAGATACAAAACAAAATATAATAAACCCTCAAAATGTCACTTAGCGTACTGTAATAAGGTAAACCCTTTTCTGGTAAGAATTACAATCTTGCCCGCTACCCCAGAAATACCTGCCATGTGTGTGTTTCCAACTTCAGTGCCCTCACTCCTTCATGAGTAATTATTGGCTTGACATTTATAGTAATATTTTCCTTACATTGTTCATAGTTTTACAACCCAAATGTCCACTAGCAGACACTGTAGTTTGTCTTCCACATTAAAAAAAAAATTTTTAGTAGTTCTTAAAAATTTTTTTTTATTTATTTTTTAAAGATTATTTATTTATTTGACAGAGTGAGAGAGATCACAAGTAGACAGAGAGGCCTGCAGAGAAAGAGGAGGGAGCAGGCTCCCTACCGAGCAGAGAGAGCCTGATGCAGGACTCAATCCCAGGATCCTGAGATCATGACCTGGCAGAGGCTTAACCCACTGAACCACCCAGGTGCCCTTTAGTAGTTTTTTTAAAAATAAAGTTTCTTGTTTTATATTAATTTCCCCACTATCCCTTTCATTTGCGGAATAACCGGGATCGTGGCCCTGTAGTTTCCCCAGTTAAAATATCACCAATTACACACAAATGGTACAGTTCAAACAAGTTCAGTGAGTTCTCTGTAGTTGGTGCACATTGGCAGCTAGATTCAGATATTAGGTCAGACAGTAATTCAATCCCTTTAGCAAAACTGTGGGAAGTGCTTGGCAAGACTATGAAGTACTTGGTGTTTTTTTGTCTGTTTTTGTGATGTTACCAACCATTGATGATTAATTCTAATAATTAGTTATTAAGTAAGGGTTGCAAAAATGGTAATATAATTTAATCATATATATTTTTGTTTATAAGTTGTGATACTTCTATAAAGAGGCAAGTCCCATATTAATTGGTTACTCAGTGCTGCAAGATTATAGAGGAAATGCAGGGGAGCAGGTTTATTATTTCCTGTTGTTTACCAGTTTCTAAGACAATGATTGCTTTCAGATCATATGAAGTTGACCAATTTTTAAAATACAATTATGAAATCATGGATTTAAACATATTTGATGGATTTTATCCCACTGAGAATGTTGTAATTATTGGAATATACTTTGTACTCTATTTGGCCAGTTCAGCCTCTTCAGGTGGTATCTGGGTTCTTTTGATACGAACTTTGTTGTGTTTGATGATTTACTTAATATTTAGTATTACAAGGTATATAAAACTCATCTGGTACATTTGCTACCCCAGACTAGGAATCAGCTATTTTAGCAATCCCTGATAATTTCTTTTAGTGAGAAATGTTATTTCAAGACCACAATATGGACAGTATGGGTGTTCATTTCTAATGGACAGATAAACACGCACACACACACACAAAATATAAAATAAACTGCATTATGGATTCATATCAATGTTTGAAATTAAAATTTCAGATTACAGAACTCATTATATAATATCTGTCTCCGTTTTCCACTCAGGGAAGAAAGGATTCTTCCTCACAAGGAATTCTCCTTCTCAATGACAGAGGAATTAGAATTAATATGTTTCAGAATTACTGTTTTTTTGTGTGTGTGACATATTCCAGATACAAGAGTCTCAGAATAACAATAGTAACACCACCAATATTATTACAGGAGCCATTAAAATTATTTTTGAATATGCACTCTTCATTCTCATTTTTTTCTAATAGTTACACTTTATCCTATCAGAATTTATAGACATTAGACCTGTGCTCTCTCCTCCTTAGACAATAATTACTTTTAGTTCTACAAACCCATGTCAGTCTCTCTAGTTATTTTGGTTGTCTAACACTCATTCTTCTGTAGATTCCTTAGAATGTGCTCATGGGGCAATATATCTTTTGTTCCTGCATGCTGATAATGGTGCCTTTTACTTTTTCTTTTTTAATTTTTTTATTTTTTATAAACATATATTTTTATCCCCAGGGGTACAGGTCTGTGAATCACCAGGTTTACACACTTCACAGCACTCACCAAAGCACATACCCTCCCCAATGTCCATAATCCCACCCCCCTTCTCCCAAACCCCCTCCCCCCAGAAACCCTCAGTTTTTTTTTGTGAGATTAAGAGTGCCTTTTACTTTTGAGAGTCAGTTTTTCTAGGTATAAAATCTTTGGCTCATGCTTTATTTTCTCATGACTTAAATATGTTATTTTATTTTCTTGTGGAATAAATAATTATTACAAAATATGCTAATAATAATCTATTTATTTTCCTTATAAATTGCATGTTCTTTTTTTTCCAGATGCCCCCCACTTATTTATTCATATATTTAACTTAAAATATAGTACTTCTAGTAGAATGTTTTGGTGTCTAGGTTGATATAATTAGATACATGGTATACTCTGTTAATATGTGATTTCAAATATATATCTATCTACACATAGATATTAGTATTTTGTTCCCTTTATTATATTTTCTCAGCTTGTGTTTTTTATTATGGTTGAATATTGAGCAGTGTGAGGTTAGGAGCGCTCCACACAGTTGAAAATGCAAATACAACTTTTGACTCCTCAAAAACTTTACTTACCTTCTACTGTTGACTGGAGCCTTGCTGATAACATAAGCAGTTGTTTAACATGTATTTTGAATGTTATATATACATGTTGCATATTTTATCCTTACTCTAAGTTAGGTTAAAGAAAAGAACCTGAAAAAAATCACAAGAGAAAATAGTTAAAACATTGTACTGTATCGAAAAGAAATCTGCTTATAAGTGGACCCACACAGTTTGAACCCATGATATTCAAGTAACTGTATGTGCTCAGTCTTCTTTCTCAATATTAAGGAGTATTCGGCTGAATACCTTTTATCACATCTTCATTTAAAAAATTAATTTTACTGCACAATAGAATGATCTGGGGCATATGTATAGATCCTTTAATAGCCACCACAATCAGTATTTAGGTACTGGATGCTGTGATGTCGCAGAATACCTTTGTGCTGCTGTTTTGTAGGTAAACACTCTTCCTAACCCCAGTCCTTGGCTATCCTGATTTGTTCTCATCGATTTTCCCCCAGAATGTGATTCGATGAAATCATACAGCATGCAACTCACTGATACTGGTTTCCTTCATTCAGTATAATGCCTTTGAGATCCTTTCAAGGTCTAGGCATTCTTGTGTATGTGCATGTGTGTGTACATGTGTGCGTGTGTGTGTATGTGTGTGTATGTATGAGTGTATATATGTGTATATATGAATAGATTACAGGAGTTTTTCTATGATGATGATCATGTCATCTGTGAAGAAGGACATTTTTTGTCTCCCTATCTATTCTGTCATCTTTTTAAATTTCTTTTTCTTTCCTTATTGCCCTGGATAGGCTTTCCATGGAAATTAGAATAGGAACAGTTCAAGTTGACATCTTTACTTTGACCTCAGTCTTTTACCTTGAGTATGAAGTAATGTTAGGTATAGCTTTTTGTAGGTTATACCATTTGTTTAGTTAAGAAGTTCCCTTCCATCCTAGTTGGGAGTGTTTGTCATGGTTTGATGTTAAATTTTATAAATTGCTTCAGTTAATATAATCATCTAGTTTTTCCTTTTAGTCCTTTATTGTGTTGGATTTCACCTACTGATTTTTTTTTCACCTACTGATTTTTTGAATGTTCACTCAGACTCATATTCATAAGATAAAACCCAATTGATTGAAGAGTATTATTATTTTATATATCACTGGGTGCAATTTACTAATTTTTTGAGAATTTATATATGTATACTCAAGGGGGATAGTGGTCTACAGCATCAAAAAAATTTTTTTTAATAATCTATAGCTTATTCCTGATGGCCTTGTGTATGTTTAGAGATAAATCCTTATGTGTACCACTCAGAAGGGAACCCAGGTCATTAAAGCACTTTGAAGTATTACAGTATTGAAATCTCTATTGTCCCCAGTCCTCCAGATACTTTCAGCAGCCTGGGATCACCTTTTTTAGTCAATTGGCCAGAGAGATGGGCTTACAGTTTCCCAACTGTGTTTGCAGTAAGACTCAAGAACTATCACATTTCATGGGAGTTCTTAAGGGCCCAAGTCAGTCAAAGCTTTTTTTAAAATTTACAGTACAAAACAAATGACAAAGATAAATGCAGAGTGGCTGGTGGTTGTACAAAATCACTCATTTTACTAATGTGGAAAAGAGTAAGGAAGGGAAGATTAATTCAAATCCACTTTGATTAACTATTTGGCCAAGGCTGAATTAAACTCTCCTACACTTGCTTCTCCAAGTGTCTACTTCATTAGACCACTGCACATAAGTCTTCAGTAATCTTTTAGTCATACACAATTTATAGGACAAGTCTAAGTTTTCAGGAATAACACAAAAAGCATGAAATAGAAAACTATAAAATTTCCATATTCCTTATTTTCTGCATGTATGACAAGAATGTTTCAAGAGATAATCTATCAAAACCATTAGAGGCTCCTTAAGTGTGTTGTGCATCCATGCTAATTATAGAGCTTATCATACTCCCCAGTAAATGTGTAATGTAGCAATCATTTTTATTAAAATACTCCTTTCTCTCTCTCTTCTCTTGCTCTCTACCTTTTGTGAGAGCTGGAGATTTTAGAAAGCATAAACACTTAATCCTGAATCTTGATATAGCAAAAAATAAGAGACATGGGATTCTGGGAGTGCATTAAAGCTTGTCAGCATAAACACTGAAATGGCATGGGAAAACTGTTAAAAGAGTAGGGTTTCACTCTTGATTCTGATTATTTATTTATTTATTTATTTATTTATTTTTGGTCACTCTGGTCAAGTCATTTTATTGAAACTGTTTCACTATCTTTTAACTAGAGATAACAATCCTTGTAACAACATACCTTTCAGTATAAAATAATGGATATAAATAACTCTTCAGATAAGTATAAAAGACATTTGGAATTTATGTGGAAATGATTAAGGATTAAATTACAGTGATTATTCACAATAGCAACAACAAAAGAAGGACATATTAAACTTGATTTGCCTATAGTGACCAGTTCCTTCAACCTTAAGCCTTGTTTCTAGGTTTAATCCCACACTATCCACTTAGTGACTATGTATATATATATGTGTGTGTGTGTGTGTGTGTGTGTATGTATATACATATATATATACAGATAGATAGATAGATTGATCCACTTAATGACTCTGTATATCTACTATTTTCCGAAGGAGAACTATCTCTCCCATACAATTTACTGGCAGTAGATTTCTATGTAAGAATGAAAGGAATCATGCATAAGGTAAGGTAAAGGAGAATGCTCATACATACTACCTTTTTTCTTTGGAATGCCCGCCCTTTTTCATTATCAAATTTCGGTTCCTCCTTCAAAATAGATCTCACATTCCACCCATTTTTTTAAAAAGAAATCCAAGTTCATTGTTTCAGTTTGACTGCTTTTATGGACTCCTCATTATTGTTCATAATATCCCTTGCTAAAAATTGTCAGTTGTCTTTGATTTTTCAGACCCTACCCATATTGCAAACATGTAGCATTTTTAATTCTCAATGACTCAGCACATAGCCCTCTTCCTGGTTTGGAAGTCCCTCCATCTCTCTGTCTACTTGGAAAATTTCTGTTTATCTCTTAAGTCTTCTGTGTTTCTGTGAATCCTCCTCAGACTTATCTCAGCCAACTGTGTGACTTTATCCTCCTGCCATTAGTAATATTCCTCAATTATATGTTCCTCCAGCACAGGAAATATACCTTTTCATCATATTCATGCCTTTAGCTTATTAAATATGCCTTTACAATGAACAGTTCATTTTATGAGACCAGTGCTCTAACCCCTTAGCTATGGAGCCAAACAGTTCATTTAAAGCTGATGCCACATAGCAGGTAATGAGTGTATATATTTAATTGCTTTATTAGAAAGAATGGATATACAATAATCTGTATGTATTTAAAGTATATACATCAGTGAATTCTGATGTATGTATACTCCTGTGAAACCATAACAACAATCCAGATCAACACCATATTCATCAAATAAATATTTGTCTAATGAAAAATATGGTTTAGCCTTAAAAATCGTAACATTTATTCCTACATAAAACCAAATTCAGAAATAAATATGCTGAGTATATACCCCATGCCAGTCACTGCAGATTGAGGGTATGCAAACATAAATAGTGGCTATCTGCGCTTTTAACAGACTTGGTCTCTGGTTCTGATTCTAGAGTAGAAATGAATTTTTATATTCACCAAATATTGTCCATTGCCTGTCAAATCTTCTCTGTGTATGTGGTTGAGAACAGATGGAAGGCTATCCTTAGAAGCAGTTCATAGAATAAAGGTCTGGAGATCACAGAGACCCTGAAGAGTGAGGATGAAGAGTAGCAGGAGGTTTGAATACAGTCATTGTCAGGTGACAGAAATGAGGCCAGGAGTAGAACCAAGTTTAGAGCTGAAGTCAGGATGAAGTAATATGTGGAAGATGGATCAATAATAGAAAAATTAGACTATTGGAAGAACCAAAAGAATAGAATAAATAAAAGATGTATATAATGGAATTGAATGAAAAACTTGTGAAGTTAAGTCCACAAATACTGGTCAAGAGATAGTATGCACTTTTTGTATATAGACTTCCATACATTTCTGGGTCAAGCCTTGGGTAGAAAAGATTCCACAAGGCTTTATAGAAACATCTACATGATTTGGATGCCCCATATTTATAGTTAGCTGATTATGATTTCAACCTACAATTTTCCCTATTCTATTAGAATGGATCCAGACTTTCAACTTAAAATTAAGTGTAACCCAGAACACATATAGAACTTTATACTCTATGCCTCCATTCAACTGGTTGGTCTCCTCCAACTCTATTTACCTGTCTAAGCTCCATGATATTTTAATTGCATTCTCAGATTGCTCTCTCATAATGTTCTCCCTCTTCTGGTTACATTTCTTACTGTTTATTTCTTAATGCTCTCCTAGTTATTAAAGTGTAACACTGGTCTGAACCCTCTCTTGATGCCTTCTACAAATTATCTAACCATCATTTTCCTCTGTCCTCTTTTTGTCTACACCTGGCATTGAGTATTTGGGCCATACATTTTGTCTCTTCATTTTCACCTTTTCATTCCCAAGGCTGTTTATCTTGAACCGTCTTGCACTCGTTTCAGTTGGATTCATGTGTATTAATTCCCTTCTACAATAGGATTTATGAGCGCCTAAAGTACAGAAAAAACATCTCAGCGGTTCTCACATAATAGTAAGACTAGGTGTTTATGGAGTCCTTATTAATTACAGATATTTGCAGTCTCCTATTCTTCTACACCTGGGTTGATAATGGGTTAGTGATGGGCTTCAAGGTTTCTCATGGCTTCCCAACAAGGAATTCTTTCCCTCCTGAGAGAGGTGAATCATTGAGGGCAGTGGGCAAGGAACGCAAGTTTAAAGCAAGGTGGATGGACCTTGAGTGAAAACAGGAAGATTTAGGATACCTGTAGAAAGACAAGTCAGCATTATATAGAGACGAATTAATACTTTGGGATTAAACTGTCTGTGAAGGATAGAAGCATGGCAGACTAAAAATAGGCACGGAGTAATTCAGAAGCTAATCAGCCTCTGTCACAGATAAAATTAATAAGTAAAAAAGTTTTAACAAGACATTAGCCGTCTGAACAGCCCAGAAGGCCTGGGGAGGGAGATGAGAATATTATGGCTGCAGCATTAACATCACTGTTATTAGGTTGGTGATGATTAACAGGACGTGGTCCCACAGGGAGCAAGGTGAGCCTTCATAGGACAGCACTATGTCAGGAGATGATGGTCTCAAATTGGATAGCAAAGGTGAACTGTCTTTCAGGAGGAACATCAGGCCCAAGGACACAAAAATGAGGCTGGACCAGCCTGGGCAGTAGTTAGAGTTATACCAGGAAGGAAATACAAGTGATGTAAAATTAAAGTTAGGGATAAATTTATGATAAATAGCCACATCTGTTAGTCTTTGCTTTCCATTCCATTCATATTTTGGGAATATGAATTCTTTTGGGTCCACTCCATTCAGATTTTATGATAATGAATGAATAGAATCTGTGAAGCAGAAAACCAAGGACTTTCATAACTCCTTAACCCAGGTAACCACAGGAATGTTTTCCGTCATTTGTTATCAGGAGAAATTGATTAAAAACTCCTTACAGATAGAGTCTAGTGTTAGGTACCATGGGAAGTGAAAGCCTTAAGCCTAGTTTTCAGAGGAGCTGACAATGTAGGAGAAGAGGAAACACTGCAGATGAAAAGCACTGATAAATAAATATATAACCGGTGACAGCCAAATAGAACTGTAATGCTACATACAGTCTTTTGGAACGAATATGTGTATATCTAAAGTGTGATGATATGTTGTGTGGAAAACTTTTGCATAGATGAGGATTTTGAATTATCAAGGGAGGGGATATAGTTTGGTGGGAAGGGAATGGTAAATTCAAAGACTGGATAAAAGACTGAAAGTTCAGAGGAATTATGCTGATTGATAAAATGTCTGTATTTAAGATTTTATTTATTTATTTAATATTTATTTATTTAAGATTTTATTTATTTGGCAGAGAGAGAGATCACAGTAGGCAGAGAGGCAGGCAGAGAGAGAGGGGAAAGCAGGCTCTCCACTGAACAGGGAGTCTGACATGGGGCTTGATCTCAGGACCTTGAGAACATGACCCACGCTGAAGGCAGAGGCTTAACCCAGTGAACACCCAGGTGCCCCAAAATGTGTATGCATTTAATCAGACATTGTCTTGTGCTTTGTAAAGTTGAATGTATGCTCTTAGAAACAAATACTGTATTATTATATCAGGTTTCCATAACTTGTCTTAAAAAGTCTTTCTGATGTAATATCTATTTTACCATGAGCATAAACCCTCTGAACTTATAGAAAGATTTTTTAATACAAATTACAGAAACCTATTTAAAATTGACTTAAAGTATAAGGAATAGTACATTCTTACATAACACATTTAGGAAGTGGAGAATCTTACGATCTCATGAAGTCAGGACTCCAGCTCTGCTTCTCTGATTCAACAATGCCCCATTCTGTGCATTCACTTAGTTTTCTTTCATGCTTTCAAAGCTTCTGCTTCCCAGTTATCTCTTAAGATAAAGGAAATATATCCTTAGAAGTACCCAGAAACTTTAGTTTTTAGAGAGTAAATGGTTCACATGTCCATTTCTATACCAAAAAAATATCATAGAGATAATGTTACTATGCTGTACTTGGACAAATAGGAGTCTGCTCCTGGAGCTGAGGTGAGATCAACAACTCCTCAATCAACATAAGTAATAGTGGGAAAAGGAAAAGATTCCCAAATGTCTTCAGGTTTCTGATAGGAAGCATGAATGAGGGATAGCGTACTGGTGGGCAGTCAACTGTGACCATTACAGTATCTGGAGTCAACGATCAGATTCCATCAAATAGATTCCCATTTTAGTTTCTTATAGGGAGAAAGAACACTGAATAAGAAGTAAGGAGACCTTGAGGTCTAACCTTGTAATAAACTAAAAAATTGTGTTTTATCTGTGCCTTATGTTTTTAATTATGTATTTTTGTATTTATTTATATTTAAGAGAGAGCTTGTGAAAGAGCAAATGTGTACGAGCGGGGGTGGGGCAGAAGAGAGAGAGGAAGAAGCAGATTCTGCACTGAGTAGGGAGCCCAACATGGGGCTAGATCCCAGGATCCTGAGATCGTGATGCAAGACTAAGGCAGACACTTAACTGAGCCACCTAGGCACCCTTATTTCTCATCTCTTAAACAGGAATAATTTTGGTAGCGGGTAAGTCTTTGGGTAGTTATGAAGGTAAAGTTGATAAAGTGTGAGGAGCACTTTAAAGTCAGTTCAGTCTGTGAGCTCTGTTCTTACGGCCTCTTTGTGCTCTTTCATTCTTATGTGCTTTTAGAGTGCCTGGATGGTCTTTCAGACAGTGAGGAAATTGATTGCAATTATACTTATCTGCTTTTGTCCTTTACTTGCCATCTTTTTATATAAACTTTTGGTGTCTAAATCACTCTATCTTCATTGGGAGATTGTTGTTTCTGGAAAACTGCAGTATGTGTTTGTAACCATGTAAACATCTTTTTTTTGTGTGACATTTACAGTTGTTTACATGTGTTACTCTGTCAAAGCAACAAAGAAAATACTGATGATGAAAGAAATACAGGCACCTCAATAGTGAATAAACAAATAATTCAATTAAAAATGGGCACAAGACATGAACAGACATTTGTCCAAAGAAGACATACAGATGGCCACATGAAAAGATGCTCAATATCACTCACTGTCAGGGAAATGCAAATCAAAACTGCAATGAGATACTACCTCACACCTGTCAAAGAGACCAAAATAGAAAACACAAAAAAGAAATGTTGGTTAGGATATGGAGAAAAAGAAACCCTTATGCAGCATTGTTGGGAATGCAAGCTGGTGAAGCTACTTATGGAAAACAGTATGGAGGTTCGTCATAAAGGAATAAAACTATCCTGTGATCCAGTAATCCCACTACTGGGTATTTACCCCCCAAAATACAAAAACACTAACTCAGAGGGATACATGAATCTCTGTTTGTTGAAACATTATTTATTATAGCCATATTATGGAAGCAACCCAAGTGTCCACTAAGAGATGAATGGATAAAGAAGATATGATATATATGTACAATGGAATGTTATTCAGCCATAAATAAGAATGAAATCTTGCCATTTGCAACAACATGGAGCTAGAGAGTATATGCCTAAGTGAAGTAAGTCAGAAAATGAGAAATAACATGTGATTTCTCTTATATGGGGAATTTAAGAAACAAATCAAATAAGCAAAGGAAAAAGATAGAGATTAAGAAACAGACTCTTAAATATAGAGAATAAACTGATGAATTACCAGAGGGCAGGTGGGTGAGGGGGGGAATGGGTGAAATAGGTGATGGGGGATTAAAGAATGAGCACTGAGTGATACATGGAATTGTCGAATCAGTCTTATTTTACACCTGAAACTAAAGCACTGTGTTTTTACTAAAATTAAAAAAAAAAAACAAAAACAAAAATAACTTAAAAAAACATATGAGCCCAGGAGATTTCATTATTTACTTTACTCTTGGAAAATTTACCACTGTAGAATTTGCTGGTATAGGGCAAATGGGCTTTTAAGGGTCTGGTTTTCTAAACCCCAATGGAAGAGAAAATAGCCAACTTTGCATCTTCAAAGAAGAAATATGTTTTATTTAGATTATTTATAGGATGTACAGAGATAACCCATGCTAAGTAGAACAGGTACATGTACTACAGGGTGGTATTTGTATCCTGGGTTTTAACTCTCCTGTTATAATTTCAACATATTTACATAATTTTAGGTTCTTAGTTTAATGCTGTTCTCCATCTACACCTATAGAAACATATTCAGTCTCTTGATAAAATTGAGCTTTGATACTCAAAAATATGAGCAAAGGATTGGATTTTCTACGTGATGGAAAGAGGAAATTGCATTATGTGGTCTTTTTGGCAATTCTACTTTACTTTTGTGTTTGATTGTTTTGAGTTTCTTAAGGCAGTTTAGAACAATTTAATGTTCCTAGGAGAATATATTTTGGGACAGTTTCACTCATTTTATGCTTACTTCAGTATGCCAGACTCACCTTTCCAGGAAAGGTGAATATTATCCTCTATAAAATATACCCGAAGAAATAGGTTGCAGATTGGACTTTGTACAACTTTGGGAAGGTAACACATATAATCTATCCTTTGCAAAGGGACAGGATATGATAAATGGCTGTAACTTCTGATCTTGAATACAAGATCTTGATACAGAGAGTTTGTGTCTGTTGAGGTAGGGATCTCTTCTTTGCATCAGTGTATTAGTTGAGTAATTGAGATTGTTGATAAACAGCAAGCAGTTGTTTAATTAAGCCTTATTTCAGGTATAAAAGAAAAAGAAAAATGATACCCAAATAACGGTTCTTTTAAAAAGTATTGATGATGCCTAGAGGGGAAAAAAAAGCAAATTAAGTAAAATTAATAATTAAGAGAACTACTTGACACTAAATGTAAACTGATAAAGGGTGGATTAATCTGTTCCCTTCTCAAGTGATTTTGTTTTGCATCCCATGGACAGGATGCTTTAAAGGTATGAATAAAGGAGAACTCTCCATTTAAATAAGCACTTTCAGTTTCTTTGGGAATTGAATACTTACTCCAATAATTCTAGATCATTCAAGACATTTCTAGAACTTCTTATTATACCTTTCCACTATAGCCAATTTATAAACTAGAAAGTAACTAGTACATATGTGGGTATCATTAAATTATAAACATATTCCCCTTATGTATTTTATCCAGTATATGCAAATGAAATTCTTTTCTTTTTCCCTGAAGTTTTATACCAGATTCAGGATATGTTTAGCTGCAGGAGAGTTTTCCTTATTAAAAATTCAAGTATCCTCAATTTAAAGATTATTCTTAACCTTATTTTGGTTCAGGCTTGTACAAAAATATTCACACAAAATTGCCACCCATACTAAATCATAATGTTATAAAAATTAATAATGAGATTAAACCAACTAGTTGAGTGTTTATGTCTTTTTTTTTTTTTTTTAGGAATCATGGTTAGTTTTGAACATTTGCTTAGTCCATGTTATTTGTGAAGCAACCCTTTTAGCCTATAATCATAATCGGTCAAGGGGCAAGACTAAAACTATGTATTATTTCAACTGTGACATATAAAGAGCTTTGAAGTCATCCTTACAACAAGAAAAAAGCTGAACAAACCAGAAATCAATGACTTTTCTTGGAGGCATTCAACCCAAAGAGAATTGAGGTTGCAAGGCAAACTGCCACACCAAAACCTGAAGAGACAGGTGGATACAGAGAAATAGTTGAGATAGCTTACCTCAGTGCAGAAACCACAGGGGGCATGAGCTGGTAGGAACACTTAAAAGGTAATTTTGAGGAATTGCTGGAAGCTCAATATATAAATCGCTTTAGAGTGAAACTCCTGGAGGCTGTAGTTATAAGGATTCACACTTTTGTGGGTTTTACCTCCAAGTATCTCGTTTTATTCCTTATCCAATGTTTTTTCTTTTTTTTTTTCAATGCTTTTTCTTAATGGCACTAACTGAAGAGGCAGACAACATAGAAAACAAATGAGGATATATGCAGAGAGATGGAAACAGAAAGAAAAGGAAACGCTGAAAATCAAAAATATTGCAACAGAAATAAAGAATACCTTTGGTGGGCTCATCAGTAGCCTTGAAATGGCTAAGTAAAGAATTAAAGAACTTAAAGCTATGTCAATAGAAACCTCCCAAACTGAAAAGAATTTAAGAAAAAATAAAAAGACAGAATAGACTGTACAACTGTGAAAAAAATTTCAGAAGTGTAATATCAGTAAAACTGTTATACCAGGAGAAATACTTGAAGCAATAATTGCTGTGAACTTTCTAAAATTAATGACAGAAACCAAATTAAAAAATCATTATATTCATAGACCATCAAGCAAGATAAATACCAAAAATGTACACTTAGGCATGTAATACTCAAACTGGAGAAGATCAAAGACAGAGAAAATATTGAAAAAGGCTATAGGGAAAAATCACCTTACCTATAGAGGAAAAAAGAATAAAATTTACAGAGGATTTCTTCTCAGAAATTATGCAAACAAGAAGAGAATGGAATAAAATATTGAAAGTGCTAAAAAAAAAAAACCCAAACAAACAAACAAAAACTAGATTTCTGTATCCAAAAAATATCCTTCAAAAGTGAAGGAAAAATAAAGATTTTCTCAGACAAACAAAAACCAAAGGGATTAATTGCTAGCAAACAGGCTTCATAAGAAATACTACAAAGATCTCTAGAGATAGGAAAATTATATAAATGAGATACTGGGACTTACATTTAAAAAAGAAAGGAAATGAAAGAAAAAACATTGGATAAGGAGTAAAATCTTTTTATTTTTAAAAAAATCTTTTTCTACCATCTAATTAACATATCTATCACCTTAAATATTTTTAATGTGTGAGAACATTTACGTTTACTCCCTTAAAAAATGCTTGTTTAAAATAATAGTATGAATGTACTTTATTATTGTAGTGTGAAGATAACTGAAATAAATGACAAGTATTTTATAAAAGATAGGAATTCTTTATTCTGAAGTACCAGCACTACCCATGAGAAGTATAGTATTATTTGAAAGTAGACTTAGATTGGTTGCAAATGTATATTTCAAAATACAGGGCAGCCACTTAAAAAAAAGAAGTTATATAAAATAAGCACAACTGATAAGAGGGGAGAGAAAAAAATCTCTATATATGTATTCATATAAGTTTCTCAAAACCAGAAAAGGAAAAAAAGAAGAGGGGAAAAAAAAAAACGCCTCAAATAAATAAGTGCAGTGAAGAGAAATAGTTACAAGGTTGGTAGATTTAAATTCATATATATCAACAACCACTTTCATTGTGAATAGGCTAAATTCGTCAATTAAAAAAATTAGAGACTGAGTGGACTAAAGAAAGAAGATCTAACTATATGTTGTCTATAAGAAACTCACTTTGTCTATAAAGACACATATTTACTATCTAAGCAAAAAAGCTCAAAAGTATAGAAGTCAAAAAACATTCTCCAGAACAAGAGAATTTGTCAGTTAGCAATAGGCATTACAAATAGATAAGAGTCACATGTCCAAGATTATACAGTAATCCTTAATATGTATGCATGTAATAACATAACTGCATAGTCATGATGCAAAATTGATATTACTATAAGGAAGAATAAACAAACCTACTACTTTAGCTGGAGATTTCTGTACTTTTAGTAATTGACAAGCAAGAAGAAAACTGGTAAGGATATGACTTAGTCAATTTTAATAAACAGTTAAAACTAATTTTAGGAAAATTAGTAAGGATATAAACAGCACTGTTAGCCATCTTATCTAACTGACATTTAAGAATATTCCATACAACAACAGCAATACATTATTTTCAAACTCACATGGAACGTTCACCAATAGAGAGCACATTCTGTGCCATAAAACACACCTTAACTTTAAAAAGAATAGATATGTTCTTAGACCCCAAAGGAAGTAAACTAGAAATCAGCAACAGAAGCATGTCTGGGAAGTTCCAAATTATTTGAAGATTGAACAACACAATTCTAAACAACCCACATGGATAAAGGAGTCTCTGGAGAAATTAGATAGTATTTTGAACTAAATAAAAATACAACTTACAGAAATGTATGGAATTTGGAGGAAACAGTGCTTAGAAGGAAATTGATAACATTAAGTACACACATTAGGACATAAAGACTCAAATTCAATAGTCCAAGATTGTTCTACCTTAGGAATCTAGAAGAAGAAGAAGAACTTAAGCTTATAGCAAGCAGAAGAAGAGAAATAAAGTGAAGCAGAAAACAACAAAATTAAAATCAGGGAAACAGTACAAGAAATCAGTGAAACCCAAGGTTGATTCATTGGAAAGAAAAAACATTTAGTTAAACTCTAGTCAGACTATCAAAATTAAAAAAAAAAAAAAGAGAAGTCACAAATTAGTTATAGAGGAAATGAAAGAAGCATTGTCAAAACTGTTGTCCTGGGTAAAAATGATGATGAAGTAATATTAGAAACAACCGTAATGCCCACAAATTTGATGGCTTATATGAAATGGACCCATTCTTTGTAAGGCACAAACTACCAAAACTTAAGGAGAAATTGATAATCTGAGTAATCTCATATCTATTAGAGATATTGAATCAGTAATTAGGAACATTCCAAATAAGAAAACATCATGCCTAGATAGTTTCACTATTGAATTCTAACAAATACCTAAGGAAAAAAGTAATACCTTATTAACAATCTCTTCCAGAAAACAGAAGCAAAGAGAATGCTTCCTATCTCATTCTCTGAGGTCAACATTACCCAGCATTACCCAACACCAAAGCCAGAAAAATGACATTACAAGGAAAAGAAACTACAGACCATTATTTCTTAAAAATCTAAATGCAGAAATCCTTAAAAGTATTGCAAATAAAATTCAGTAATGTATTAAAACTATATAACATAGAAGTTGTTTTTTTTTTAATGGGCTTTTTAAAAAAAATTTTTTATTTTTTATAAACATATATTTTTATCCCCAGGGGTACAGGTCTGTGAATCACCAGGTTTACACACTTCACAGCACTCACCAAAGCACATACCCTCCCCAATGTCCATAATCCCACCCCCTTCTCCCAAACCCCCTCCCTCCAGCAACCCTCAGTTTGTTTTGTGAGATTAAGAGTTGGTTTCATTCTAGGTATGAACACCATTTGAATTAATCCACCACATCAATATGCTAAAGCAGAAAATTCAGATATACGTATGAATTAATACAACAAAGAGCCTTTGGTAATAGATTAGACCTGAGGCATCTGTATGAACTCATGTTTATATAGTTGGTTACATATAGATACATTTATAGAAATGTTTATATGCACAGGTTTGTATATACAAATATATTTTCTTGCTCTTTCAGATGAAAGGACCTAGAAGCAACAATACCCTAGTAGAAATGTGCACACCTAATGTCCAGATCTTGGTTTCTAATACCATTCCCTGCTAAAAAGAACTAGGGCTCTGTGGAAAATGGTTGATTCTAGGAATGGGACAGCAAGTATGTAAGATGAGCCTGGAGCATCTTGTAGTACTATTAAAAAAAGTAAGTGGGGAAAAATGGCATTATCTCTAAGGGATACAGGACCAAATTGAAAGAGCTCCCAGTAGCCTATGTGAAAAAAATTTGAGGAACAAAATGAAGTGGTATTGTATTGTAACTCAAAGTATAATGTATATATACTCAAAGTAGAAAATAAATATCTACAGTTCATAATTATATAAATAAATGCATAAATTATTAATAGAGGAGATTATATAAATCTCCCTTGCAGAAGAATTCCAAATAATTTATGTAGATACTATGCCTTAAATTAAGGGAGCATAAATCCTTGCTCCTAAAGTGTGTGTTATGCATAATGACTTTTTTCCAAAGAGTAAAGTATGGAAAGGTAGGAAAAAAACAACTAGATCAGCCTTGTGATGAAGATCAGTATTGACGGTTGTAACTAACAACTGACAGTGGTATGTATGTATATACATACAGTGTGATGAAAATGGCACTTCTGTGTCTTACAAAAGCTCGTAATCTCAATCTAATTATAAGAAAAACATCATAAAATGCCAAAATGAGCAGCCTTTTACAAAGTAATTAGCTGTTACTCCTCAAAAATATCAAAGTCATGAGAACATAGAAAGTCTAAGAAACTATCCACAGCCAAGAGGATCCTAAGGAAGCATGCATAAATGTATGCCTGGAAAAGGAAAAGATTTTAGGTAAAAAATAAGAAATTCTGAAAATATGTATGGATTTCAGATAATATATCGATATTGGGTGATTAACTGTAGCAAATGTATCTTGCTAATGTATTGTACCAATAATCTTTCCTGCTGTTACTACTCTTCATTCATGCCTTTGTTTCTGTAGGGTCTTACAGGCCCTAAAGAAGTTGTCCATACCTGTTTGTTGTTTATTAGCTGTGATACAGGGATATCACTTGTTCATCAAGCCCCAGGTAGGAGGACATACAAAATTATCCACCTGTGATGCCATATGATTATGTTGAGCATAAAACATAAAGGGAGAGGAAATGTTCTGTTCACTATGTCTTTCAAGCTTAAATCTACATTATAGTAAATGGCCTACATAAAAGGAGAAACTCCACTGGTACCCTTAGGAAAAGTTCTTAATACCTCGTTCCTCTTGTCTTTAAGTACCTGAGAAGAGTCTACTTCCTAGATGCTGTGTATATCTTATCTACAGATTTGTCTCAAGGTTGTCCCAATATATTGTGATTATGGGTTTGTTGTGACACAGACAATTATTGTCATCTGTCTAAATAAGCCCAGTTCTCCCTGAAAAACTGAACCATTGACTGAAAGCTGTGTTAACAATTAATGAAATTGCCTGGCTTCTTCTCAGCTTGCTATTCTTCAGCTCCTAGCCTCCCCAACTACAAACCTTTCTTCAGAACACTTTCCTATATATGTTCAATTTTGTGCTCAGTGGTTTCACTGCTGAAACAGGCCTATGACCTTAATTACACTCATATTCACAACAGCGAGGTTGTTGTAGAAACACCAGTGGGAAGACGTATAGTAATCTAGTGTATAGTTCACAAATCTTACATTGCTACCCCATCCTCTTTCTGCTGAAAAGTTTCACTGTATCATACTGCTTTTGGGTAAATGAGCAAATATCCTGTCATCTGAATGTGAGCCTCTAAATGGTGGGAAAGTCACAGATTTATCTCAACCTTAGAAGATTTGGAGAACTTTGGTAGAAGAGGAAAATACCCTAACTCTCTTATGTATGAGTGCCTTTGAACTTAAAATGGGTCTCATTTGCATATATCTAGATAATCTGTATTTTTAAGGAATTTTCAAAGCAAGGCAGGGAAATGTAGCCTTGAAAATAATATAAAATATCTGTATTGCAAAATATTTTAAATATTAGTTGAATACAATGAGACATTTGTTAGGGGCTGAGGAACCAGAAAATTGCAAGCATTTAAGAGAAACATCTCTTATTTTAAATTCATACACAGAACCATTGGTGAGCCTTATTTGGTTGACCTTCCTGCTGGCTCTCCTTCCATTGTGTATGGGTGAGTGCATATGTGGTTTGGTAAATGGGCTAGCTAATTCCCCTTCTTGCTTGATGGGTTTTTGTTTGTTTCTGTCACTAATAACCAGAAAAGCCTTAACTAATTCTGAACATTACCTTTATTTTTTGTGGCCTTTAATTTATTTAAACTTTGCTACCTGACATTCTAGTTGATTTAAAATTATTACAAGGAAGGAGAAGCTTCATGTTTATCTTGATGCTGTCCTTTTGTATTTGGAATCATTTTTCCTTGAGCTTCTACCTTTAGCTCTAGTAAAACAGAACATAATGTTGCAGGGTTCAGATGAGGAATGGATATTCAATGAACTGCAGATTGTTCTTTCTAAAACATTATCATGCACTACTGGGCCTGTTTGTGGTCTCTTAAGGATGCTTGGAATATTTCTATATTTGGATCATTGCTCAAGCTCCAGTTACTACTCTGAAATTTACTCTTTCCTCCTCTCTCGACTGAATTCTTCCTGGCTTTCAACACTTTCTTAAGGCTCTCATAGTAAGGGGTTCTTTGACTCAAGTCATTTCTGGTTGCTTAGCTTTGAAGGATATTATGTCCTTATACATCTTCAATTAAGTTGAACATACAACATTTTCATAAACTGAGGAAAGGCTAAATTGTCTTTAGAACTAGCTTCTAACTTTTTTTTCCCACAGAGATTAATGTGCACTTGAAATATAAGTGAAGATTTCATGGAGGAGGAATAATCCTCATGGACTATAGAAGATAGTAATCCAACATGATTAGAAGCTCTGACTTCTTGATTTTCTTTTGGAAGGACAGAAGCAGTTGAAGTGGAAGGTGAGAGATGGAGTGAGGGAAAATATGAATTTATTTATAACCGCTGTCTATATTCTACAAGAATTATAGGATGCCATACCTCCTTTGGTCTTAGCTCCTCATGAGTTTGATCCCTGGATGAAATGCTGCCTTTTAATCTTTAATTTGATTTAACGTTTTAAAGAATTTTTGCCTTTTGGGAATGCAATTAGACTTTCCAGGACATCTGTCTGTCAAGAAGGATAATGGCATTTTCAGTGCACATTCACCGAACAGGAATTCTTAATCTAAGGCAGCACCTTAGGGGTTCCCTGGAAACAACAGAAAGTCATGCTCATCTGGGCCTGGTAATTTAAGAGAAGTGGCCATCCAGCTGCAGTAGGAAACAGCTTCTCACACAGAAGTCAGCAATTATCTCTTAGCCCAGGTGACAGATGGTAGGAAAGCATTCTCTCCTAGACCCAGGAGCTTGGCTTCTACATCTGTGAAGGCATTTCTCATCAGGCTTCCTTGCATATTCATAATTTCACAGGCTTCAGTGTTATTGAGAGGACCAGATCTGTTCTGTCTCTGTCGGGCTTTGCTCCTCCATTATTCCATGCATCTTCATTGTCCTTCCCCCAAGTTCCAGTTAAATTGAACAAATAGGATAGTAGAATGAAACATATACATACACATATACACATATATACACACATATGTGTGTGTGTGTATACACACATCTATACTTACACTTAATTTTAGAGGAATAATCTAATAAAGAAAATCCTGTAAATTTACAAAAAAAAACCAGGCATATAATTAAGCAGTCAAACACAACTTTCGCTTACCTGGCCTCTGGATATAGAGGTGTAATACTCCATTCGTATTATTTTCACACTGGTCTTTCTCACTAAACTCTTAAGTTCCTTGAAGCCATGGACTTTTTTTATTAACATGGTCATTCTGAACAGCCATTTAATATATTCTTGCCACTTGCCAAATAAATGAATAAATTAACCAATTAATAGATTAATTGGTTAGGAATAGAGTACTGCCATGCTCCAAAGAGACAGAGTCTCATGGCTGAAAGAAAAGGGAGTGTTTTTATTAGGATCCCCATATCCTTGAAAGTAGAAGGTAATGTTGAGACAAATTCTGTGTTATTTCAGTGGAAACAATTCATTAGCGCCAGAGGTATCTGTTACCCCAGCCCAAATATTTGCCCGCATCCCAGGTTCTATTCTGACCCAAGACCTGGAGAAGTTTTTTCCACGTGTCAGCACCTGTACCCATCCACCCCTTTGCAAGATCGTAATCTCACAGCATTTTATCTTAACTCCAGGGCTTTTGCTACTTAGTTGGGAGTCCTGTTTGGAATTATCTGGACTTAACCCCCTATCCAAGGCTACATTTTTACTTTGTTTGTATATTAAGACTGCCTCGTGACAATGAATTTCTAAGACCTTGGCTGTATAGTTGAACCCACAATCTTTGACTACTGCATATAATATAATAGGAAGTCCTATATACACACACTGTATTACATCAATATTATTTTTTAGGGGATGCATGAAAATGAAATATAATTCTATTTATTAAATATATTCTTTCTGCTAGCAAAGATTTATTTATAAAATAGCATACGAGTTCCATGTGACAGTATCAGTTTTCATAGAAGCTTCTTGGCATCAAAAAGACTAAAGTGACTTGGGAGTTTGGCATTTGTGTATAGTGTCACAGGGATACACAGCTTGTCATAACTCAGAAGATTCATGTTTGGCAGCTTTATGATGGACATAATTTTGAGGTACATAGAACACTAATGCTTTATTTGCATTTCCTTTTTGGTTAAACGTACTGTCTTTTTTCCCCCAAATATTTGAAATACTTATCAATGAGGGGGGGGGAACCTTAATATCTTATGCAAAACCTCATGAAACACGTTGTTTGGTACCTAAGTAGTGGACCTTCATGAAGTATTGTTCAAGCATACCCAGCCCCTCTGGCTTAATGGAAATATGACGATAAATTACTGATATTTGGTAGTTTCTATCCCCTGAATTGTTTTGTTTGGTGTATGAGAGATTGTGCCCTGTTCTATTACATACTAACATAATAAATTATTGTTTCAATGCTACATCCACTATGTGTCTTTTGAAGACAACATGACATTTAGGCATTTATAAGTAGTTACCAATGTCAGTGACTTGGCTAACCCTGCAATAGATGGGTGGATACCATAAAGCAAAGCTAAGTTGGTAAATTCCCAGGCAGTGATGAATTTATCTTAAATTGCTCCCCCTCCAGCAGCTGGCAAGTGTGTTTTGCTATAGATTGTAAGAAGCATCCTTAGTTTAAAAAAAGTGTTACAGTGTAAAAAATAAAAGCAGAAGTAGGTGTCATAGATTCAAAGAAATGATAGATCAAGGAAATGTTCACATTATTAATATTAACCTAAGTGTCTCCAAATCCTCCTAGTCTATGCCTATTAATTGGGAAATTTTGGTATGTATAACAAGAAGATACCAAATCTGTCCCTCAGAATTGCCTCAGTTATTTCTGGGAACACCTATGCATATTTATGCTCAGAAATTCAATTACTCATATACTTCTTCTCCCATAATTGCCTATGGCTTTCTTTCTGGCTGTTCCATTATGCATAGCTGTGTCAACCACTGGGCCCATGGTTCAGTGCCACAGTTACTACTACACCTTACAGCTCCTCAAGGGAATGAAGTGAGAACCCACCTTATCTTTGTATCTCCAGTCTTGAGTATCAAAAACCCTATTATTATACAGTTATTTCAGTTTTTAAATAGCTATAACTTATCCCTCTATAAGAATTGAGATGTAGTCCCAAGGATTGGGCCAGGAATATAGAAAAAATGTTTTCCTCTGTTTTTAAATCTAACAACAACCTGGATCTCAGATTATTCTTTTACGAGAAGGAAGTGGTCTTCTACTTTGTTCCCTCCCTCCCCATATCACTTCATATAGTTAGATGCCTGGGGCAGGACGTTCTGGTGCTCCAGGTTGATCAACAGACTAGATGATCATTATGTGTGAATATTTATTGAGGGCCTTCTGGTACAGCTGCTTAGGACTTCCAACACAGTGTGAAAAATTCCTACAAGCCAATCAATGTACTGAAACACAATTTCAAGAAACAATTTTGGTATCATGAAGGTGAAGAATGTTGTGCTTTAGGAGAAAGTAATAAAAGAAATTTGTTTCATATGGAATTAGGGTAGTAATCAAAAGCAAAAGCATAGGTGAAAAAGTGATCTTCATTCAGAGACCCATGAGCTGAGTAGGAGTCAGGCAGATAGAGGAACAAGGTTTGTTTTAGGCGGAGATCATCAGAGGAAAATTCTCTGGGCTGGAAATGAATGTGGCATTTTCAGGAAGTGAAAGACTCTGGCTAAAGCTTTTGGAGCAAAGGTGAGGGTGATAGTAATTTAGGTTAAAGAAGAATTTTTGATCTTGAAGGCCATATTCTATGTATTCTAATTTGTGTGGATAATATTGAACACATTCTGCTTGGTCTGATTTACTCTAAAAATGATAATCCTCAGAAAGTTGGCAAGACTTTTGTCAAGATCTTTTCTTTGTGTGTCTTCTCTCTTTTCTGCTTCAGTACTCAAGTCTCAGAAAGGTACTTTTATGAATGAGACCCAGAAGACACAAAAGATAATCTAGAATAAGCTCGCTTTGTGAACCCAGACTAAACCATGCAGTCTTTGACTAGAAGCTTCTTAAGTGAATGTATATTTAAGTTTGATTTGGTCTCAGAATTTTTCTTTGAAATCATGAATATGTTATTGATAAGTGTGAGCATGCCTTTGAATATCCTAAAAGAGAGCAACATGAACAAACACAATATTATATTTTATGTGTCATGTGTCCCTGAGGAATAGGGAACTAGTAAAGTAACTAGATGAATTATTTCAGGAGGGCTTCAAATGATCTAGTCTGGACTGACCTGACTTGGGTGGAAGATACTGCACAGTTAGCTGATCAGTGAGTCTGAGTGTTAAGTTTCAACTGAACTCCCAGCTTTTCGGATACATATTGTAAGCTACTGGGAGAATATGTGAGGACTGCCTGACTTCAGTATGTCAAGGCTAATGTGCACTTAATCAGAGAAGGACCTTGTGCCTCCAAACATCCATTTGCCAAGGTGAGGTATCAACCTTTCACTGCTCAGCCCTCAGTGACCCCACCTGTGAACTCAGTGTCCTCATTTTTCTGATTTTATAAAATTCTAAGGCAAGGATCCCGTTCATACTTTGAACCCTAATTTTTTATTAAAATTTACTTCTTTCTTATTATCATTGCATAAATCTAACTACTTCATAGTTTATTAGCCTTTACTAACATTTTTTTTAAAGAAAGCTCATCTTGAGTCAAGATATAAAGAAATACAAATATCTAGGTACAATATAGTTTTTTTTTTTTCATTGAACTTCAGTGGTTTCTAATAACTTTTCAACTTAACCTTGATTTTCTTTCCAATGCTAAGGAGAAAAACACCTTCAACTACTTTTTCATGAGGACAATTATTCAGGATCTCTTAGTAACATGCTGCTGTAAGAAGAACATGAAGAGAGTTAAATAGGCACTCACACTGACCTTGAGTAGTTTATGATCTAAGTAGAACATTATGATGCAGAAATATATCTTCAGGGAACGCATTAGAGACCTTACATTACTTATGTGTTTAAATTATGTGCAAGCAAAAAGGTAAGGGAATTTAATTCACTGATGAAGAAGGGAAGAACTTCAGTTTGAGGGAAAGTATCAAAGATTAGCTATGAGCTTGGGAAGACTATTTGAAGTATAAACTGCTTTAGAAGTATCTTTCTAGAAAGAAAAGCATTTCAGTGAATTGGAACTAGAAATTTCAAGCCGGAGGATTTATCTTAGCAGAACTCTTGGTGGCAGATATCAGATATGTGAATGATGTTGTCTGTGAATATATTTGCCTGTAAAACATGTTAGGTTGGATGATAAAGTGTGCATGTTTTAATTGTTAATAGAAAATAAGTAATGAACTTGAAGTAAATGTTACAGAATATATAGAAAATGATCAATGTAGAAAATAGGGAGGGCCATTAAGCAGTACAATAAAAGTGTATTTGGAGAGATTTATTGGAAAGTGTAAATTTGGGTCAGGTGATAGAGAACCATAGATACTAAGAACAGGTCAGCATAACTGTCTTATTTTTAAGTAAAAAATCTGGAAAGGAGAGTATGTCATGTGAGCTATTTCCTTTTTCTGGTCTATAAGCCAATCTGCCTATAAGCCCTCCTTATCTTCAACTTCCTTTCTGTCCTCAGTGCTCCCCTTTCCCTTCCATGTAGTGTGCTTTTTTCATGTTGATTTAACATTCCCATGTTCTGAATTACAGAACGTAACCTGGCTTGTATCTTGTTTCTAATACTGTTGTAACTCAGCCAGTGACAATCATAAACTAATACCCTATAGATTCGCCCAAACCACACTGGGTGAAAGAGCTAAGGGCAAGCCTCTGTTTTCACACTAATTGGTTTAGTTATAGTCAGAAGAAGATTCCTTGTGATTTGTTTCTGAAATTCCTACAGCTTACCCAGATCACCTAAACCTAAAGAACAAACACATTCAAATGAAATTTCCAGTTTTTCACATTACATAAATTATCTTTCTCTTTTGAAGCCCAGATCAACCCTTCCTCTTGTATAAAGCTTCATTTGAGTATTTTACCTGACAACCATAAATCCCTCCTCCAAATTCCTGAGTTTATTCTGCTCAAAACTTTGAGTTATATTTTGCTTAACAAATAGGTTGCCTGAGCCTTTAGAGGGGTTACTCAGCCTTAATCTTTTCTATCTCTTCCTTAACTATGGCTTACACATGAGAAGGATATCATTAATATGTTAATAGTAAGACTTCATTCAGATTCATGAGCTCTCTATCCCAGTTTTTAGTAATTAGAATCATCTTGACGTGGGTCCTGAACCACAACAATCTATGGATAAAGTGCTGTCTACATCTTTGCTCCAACCCACTACCATTTAGAAAAATCACACCAAATTTTCCGCCTTGTGCAAAAAGCTGACAAATTCTGTAACTTTTTCCCTGTTTCACTCATTTAAGGAAAAAAGACAGACTAAGAAATGAAATTCTTTGAACTTCCTCCAAGAAAAATCCCACTTAAATCCTCCATATTACTAACCAAACTCCAAACCTGGAAGGCTTAGTTTTGCCTTGAAACTTCAAATTCACATGTTCCTGAATAGTTTGAACTTGACAAGTCATATCTTCCACCATTTCTTATTTTTGGCAACTCCTGATCCTGTTGAGGTTGTAGGGAATATTATGGGGGCATTACTGAGGAAGGAGATGGGGTGAGTGCTATGTGTGTTGGGAAGGAGTTCAGATTTCTCAAATACTCTACAACTTCAGATTTCCCTTAGAAAATGAATGAATGGTTGAACAGGGAAAATGATTGGTGTACTCTACCAAAAATAAAACTGTTACTAATATTTTATCAACTTGCTCTTAACTGGGGCTGTTTTATTCCCCTTATGGAACATCTTTAGAAAATGGGTAGCCCCCAACCAGTTTCCACCTCCAATCATTGCATTTTAGGCTCTCTTTCCCATAATGTGGCTCTGAATGCGTTATTACTCTAATGTGGGCAATAATAAATCTATATTATTTAAACCTAATAAAGGAGTTAAAAGGAAATACAAGTAAGAATGCAAAGTTTTCCGGAGAAAATAAGAGCAAAATTATATTATTTTTGTTTATGAAATGATCGGTACTGTTGATTCCATTAAAAGCAAATTCTATCATTTTAAAATGTTGGCTTATGCTATAATATTATCTTCCTACCTCTACCATCTCCTCTCAGAATTTTGAAGAAGAGTAAAGGTGCCATTTACAGAAATGAAAATGAACATTGTGCCTATCTTCCCCTTCAACCTACATATGGAGAAAGAGGCAGAATCACTCTGAAGGTTTACTCATGACAGGAAAAGAGACATATAAGTTTGATGACAAAGTAATTTCAAGAAATTAACTTTGGTTAATTTATCTGACCTTGCTTTAAGAGGTACAGCTGTGCTGAGTCCACAGAGAGCTGCAGCCAAGCAGTGCCTTGATGACTGACTCTGGCAAATGCAGTGGTTTACTGTGGTTGTTCTTTTTCCTATACATAGGATGATGCTTCCCCCTTTGCTACTTCTCTTACAACATAGGTATGTTTTTTGCCTAGAAATATATATTTTTCCCTTTTTTCCTTTGCTAGCAGGAAAACTAAATGACTAGAACAAATTCAACCATGGACTTTCCCAGCCACTGAACTCATAATAGTTTACTAGTCCAAGTGTCATGCACTGGTGTGAATACTTTAAGGAATAAATATTGAAATATTAAAAGTAGAATGACCTCTACTATATAACCTCATCTTCTGTTAAGAGTTGTTACACCATGTTACTGAGCAAGGCCTACATAGGTCCTTTCCTTGTTTTATCACCTTCTGTGGAAAGAATTTTTCCCTCCAACAGTAATCACTGGCCATAGATTCTAATCACCTAAATCCCTTTGTTGACATTTTGTATTGGTAACATTTAATTATCTATTTAATCTAACATTTAATTATCTCAGTATTTGCTGAGAGCTGACTCTGTGCTAAGCACTGGGAAAGACCCTAGAAATAAAATGATGGGCAAAATCCAATCTTATTCCTACCTGCATGGTGCTTGCAGTTAAGTTTGGGAGAAAGAAATAATTTAATCACACAAACTGTATCTGAATTTAGTGTTTCAACAAATGAATGGTACAATCAAAATACTACATTTCATCAATGTATAATGTGTTTTGGAGGATGAAGTGATAATTAAACAGAACCTAGAGTAAATGATATCTATGGAATTCAGGTTAGGGAAGAAGAGAAGTACAAAATGTTTCAGGCAGAGTAGGATAGCTAAATTTTTCAAATAAAAATATAGGATGTACTTCTGCTTCAGTAAATATATGGTAGACATAACTTTCCCTATTCTTCCTGCTAAACACAGCTAAAAACCTTGATCATTACATATAAAACAAATATAAGGAGGCTCTGAAAGGTAAAGAGAAGAAGACAGACTGGATAGGGACATTACAACTCAAAGAACAATGTGGTGGTGAGTTGCCTGGGCTTGGTTTTTATCTAATATATTCTATATTTAGAGCTAAACAATGAGAAATCTGGGAAATTACAATAGCACAAACAAAAAATGCCTCAAGAAACACCTACTCTCTCTAGCCAAAAGTTCAGGGAGGGGACAATAGGAAGGGATAAAATCTTTAGAAAGTGATTGCTCTTCTGTAGCAACACTGCAGAAATATTTGTGGTTCCATTCCCACTCATTCTAGTGAGAGAAAGCTGAGTGGGAGCCTAGATCTCTACTTGACTTCTTATTAAGAGGGGCTGTAATGGGGTACTTTAACATCTTTACCAAGGTAGTGTTAGGGATGGCCAAATATGGATCTGGGATTTCCATCTCTGAGGACTGGTAATAAGTTCACACCTTACCCCATTGTTCCATGTTATCAGTAGAAATGATGTGGGAACCCTGGGCCTTTACCCCAACCCACCAGTAACAAAGCACACCTCCTACTGAGATTGTGTCAGGTCTGAGGTCTATTAGAGAGTCAGGGCTTCCACCATATCATCTACCATTATAAAGACCACTCCCCACTATAATGTCAGTAGAGATCATGTAGGAAGTAAAAATTACCATCCCTATCCAGCAGTAATAAGGAGTCACTCCTTCCCTCCTCCATGTACATTTGATAGAAATGAAGAGAGAGTGGGAAATTGGACTTTTGTCTGTATCTGGAAGTAAGAAGATAACAGCTCTTCTTCCCTTGCTGGTACAGTGTCACAGGAAGTCAGCTAAAACAAGAACAACAAAAATTTTCAATATCCTGAGTCTCATTAAAAAAAAAAAAAAGAAAAAAGAATGACCAAGTTTCATTTGAAAATTATTGTCATACTAAGAACCAGGAAGATCTCAAAGTGAATGGAAAAAAGACAATCAATAGATACAAACACTTAAGAAGACGGATTTAGAGTTACCTAAAAAGATTTTAAAACAGCTATAATAAAAAGGCTTTAATGAGTAATTATGAACACACATGAAACAAATGGAAAAACAGAACACCTCAGTAAAAAATGATTTCATCAAAAAAATAGAAAATATGAGGAAAAATCAAATGGAAATTTTAGAATTGAATACAACTGATGTGTAATGCTCAATAAATGAACAGAGATTTTAGAATTGACTATAATAACTGATGGGTATGCTCTGTGAATGGGCTTAACAGCAAAACACAGAAGATGGGGGCAAAAATAACAAGCTGGAAGATAAATAATAAAAATGGAATGACAAAGAAACCCATGCCAAGACATGTCATTATTAACCTGAAAACTAAGGGGGAGGGGACTTAAAAGCACCCAGATAAAAATGACACCTTACCCATGAGTAAAAACAATTAAAATGGTTGCATTTCTCTTATCAGGGAACCAAGAAACCAAGAAGAAACTGTCTACTCTGGATACTCTATCCAGCAAAATGTCCTTCAGGAATGAAGGGAAATTGAGGATAAATGAAGGAAAACCAAGAAAACTGATTGCAGTGGACATACCCTAAGAGAATAAAGGAAGTTCTCTAGGGGCACCTGGGTAGCTCAGTGGGTTAAAGCCTCTGCCTTCGGCTCAGGTCATGATTCCAAGGTCCTGGGATTGAGCCCTGAATCGGGCTCTCTGCTTAGCAGGGAGTCTGCTTCCTCCTCCTCTCTCTCTCTGCTTGCCTCTGCCTACTTGTGGTCTCTGTCTGTCAGATAATAAAAATCTTAAAAAAAAAAAAAAGAAAAGGAAGTTCTCTAGAGAAGAAACAAAAGAAGGAGCATTTGAACCCCTGGGATGAAGAAGGATTACGGTAAGGAAATATATGGGTGAAGTCAATAAGCTTTCTTTCTCCTCTTGAGTTTTCTGAATTGGGTTTGATAGTCGAAAAAAACAACAACAAAAACAATGATGAATGCTGTAGATTTCTGAATGTATGTGGAGGAAATATTTAAGGCTGTAAAAACAGTGAAAGATAAGGAGGGATAAATGGGGTAATATTTCTATTCTCTATCAAACTGGGAAAATAATACCAAAAGACTATTAAGTTACATTTATGTAATTTAATATCTAGAGCAAACCTAAGACTGACTCAAAGAGATACACTCAAAATCACTATAAAGTGGAATTTAGATGTTTAAGTAACTTACAGAAAAGGCAGGACAAAATAAATCAGACAACAATAAACAGAGGACAAACTCAAAAATATAATGCCAGACTGCATAAAATTATATTAAATGTAAATGAATTAAATACATTAAGTAAAGGATAGAGATTGGCAGAGTCAATTAAAAATATCCAATTGTAAGAGGAGTCAATTTGGCGGAGAAGTAGCAGGCTGAGAATTCTTCAGCTAGCCGGAGATCAGCTAGATAGCTTATCTAAAGATTGCAAACACCTGAAAATCCATCGGCAGATTGAAGAGAAGAAGAACAGCAATTCTGGAAACAGAAAAACAACCACTTTCTGAAAGGTAGGACCAGCGGAGAAGTGAATCCAAAGCGACGGGAAGATAGACCCCGGGGGGAGGGGCCGGCTCCCAGCAAGCGGCGGAGCAACCGCACACAAAATCAGGACATTTAAAAGTCTGTTCCGCTGAGGGACATCGCTCCAGAGGCTACCCGGGGCAAAGCCCACACGGGGTCAGCGTGGCCTCAGGCCCCCCAGGGTCACAGAAGGATCGGGGGTGTCTGAGTGTCGCAGAGCTTGCGGGTATTGGAACGGGAAAGCCGGCCACAGAGACAGAGCCGACAGTAAGCTCGCAGCTCGGGGTGACCTTGAACTGGTCGCAGGCTCAGTGAGCTCGGAGCACGGCCGGAGGTCAGGCAGATGGGAGTAACTGGACGCTGTTCTCTGAGGGCGTACTGAGGAGTGCGGTCCTGGGCTCTCGGCTCCTCCGGGCCGGAGACCAGGAGGCCGTCATTTGTATTCCCGTCCTCCAGAACGCTACGGAAAGCCCTCAGGGAACAAAAGCTCCTGAAAGCAAACCCAAGCGGATTACTCACCCCGGCCCAGGGTAAGGGCGGTGTAATTCTGCCTGGGGCAAAGACACTTGAAAATCACTACAACAGGCCCCTCCCCCAGAAGATCAACAAGAAATCCAGCCCAGACCAAGTTCACCTACCAAGGAGTGCGGTTTCAATACCAAGGAGAGCAGCAGAATTTCAGAGGAGGAGAAAGCCAAGCAGGGAATTCATGGCTTTTTCCCTGTGATTTTTTTTAGTCTTGCAGTTAATTTAATTTTTTTCTTTTTCATTTTTTCTTTTTTTTCTCGTCATTGGGTAAAATGTTTTTTTTAAACTGTTACCTTTTTCTTTTTTAACGATATTTTACTAGTTTATCTAATATATATATTTTTTCTTTTTTATATTTTTCTTGGGGTTTTTTTTTTTTAAATTCTTTTCTTTTCTTTTTTCTTTCTTTCTTCCTTTTTGAACCTCTTTTTATCCCCATTCTCCCCCCTCACGATTTTGGATCTCTTCTAATTTGGTTAAAGCATATTTTCCTGGGGTTGTTGCCACCCTTTTAGCATTTTACTTGCCCCTTCATATACTCTTATCTGGACAAAATGACAAGACGGAAAAATTCAACGCAAAAAAAAGAACAAGAGGCAGTATGGAAGGCTAGGGACCTAATCACTACAGACATTAGCAATATGTCAGATCTAGAGTTCAGAATGACAATTCTCAAGGTTCTAGCCGGGCTTGAAAAAGGCATGGAAGATATTAGAGAAACCCTCTCGAGAGATATAAAAGCCCTTTCTGGAGAAATAAAAGAACTAAAATCTAACCAAGTTGAAATCAAAAAAGCTATTAATGAGGTGCAATCAAAAATGGAGGCTCTCACTGCTAGGATAAATGAGGCAGAAGAAAGAATTAGTGATATAGAAGACCAAATGACAGAGAATAAAGAAGCTGAGCAAAAGAGGGACAAACAACTACTGGACCAGGAGGGGAGAATTCGAGAGATAAGTGACACCATAAGACGAAACAACATTAGAATAATTGGGATTCCAGAAGAAGAAGAAAGAGAGAGGGGAGCAGAAGGTATACTGGAGAGAATTATTGGGGAGAATTTCCCCAATATGGCAAAGGGAACGAGCATCAAAATTCAGGAGGTTCAGAGAACTCCCCTTAAAATCAATAAGAATAGGCCCACACCCCGTCACCTAATAGTAAAATTTACAAGTCTCAGTGACAAAGAGAAAATCCTGAAAGCAGCCCGGGAAAAGAAGTCTGGAACATACAATGGTAAGAATATTAGATTGAAGCTGACTTATCCACAGAGACCTGGCAGGCCAGAAAGAGCTGGCATGATATTTTCAGAGCACTAAACGAGAAAAACATGCAGCCAAGAATACTATATCCAGCTAGGCTATCATTGAAAATAGAGGGAGAGATTAAAAGCTTCCAGGACAAACAAAAACTGAAAGAATTTGCAAACACCCAACCAGCTCTACAGGAAATCTTGAAAGGGGTCCTCTAAGCAAAGAGAGAGCCTACAAGTGGTAGATCAGAAAGGAACAGAGACCATATACAGTAACAGTCACCTTACAGGCAATACAATGGCACTAAATTCATATCTCTCAATTGTTACCCTGAATGTTAATGGGCTAAATGCCCCTGTCAAAAGACACAGGGTATCAGAATGGATAAAAAAACAAAACCCATCTATATGTTGCCTCCAAGAAACTCATTTTAAGCCTGAAGACACCTCCAGATTTAAAGTGAGGGGGTGGAAAAGAATTTACCATGCTAATGGACATCAGAAGAAAGCAGGAGTGGCAATCCTTATATCAGATCAATTAGATTTTAAGCCAAAGACTATAATAAGAGATGAGGAAGGACACTATATCATACTCAAAGGGTCTGCCCAACAAGAAGATTTAACAATTTTAAATATCTATGCCCCCAACGTGGGAGCAGCCAACTATATAAACCAATTAATAAAACACAAATCAAAGAAAACACATCAACATATAATACAATAATAGTAGGGGACTTTAACACTCCCCTCACTGAAATGGACAGGTCATCCAAGCAAAAGATCAGCAAGGAAATAAAGGCCTTAAACGACACACTGGACCAGATGGACATCACAGATATATTCAGAACATTTCATCCCAAACGAACAGAATACACATTCTTCTCTAGTGCACATGGAACATTCTCCAGAATAGATCACATCCTCGGTCCTAAATCAGGACTCAACTGGTATCAAAAGATTGGGATCATTCCCTGCATATTTTCAGACCACAATGCTCTAAAGCTAGAACTCAACCACAGGAGAAGTTTGGAAAGAACCCAAATACATGGAGACTAAACAGCATCCTTCTAAAGAATGAATGGGTCAACTGGGAAATTAAAGAAGAATTGAAAAAAATCATGGAAACAAATGATAATGAAAATACAACAGTTCAAAATCTGTGGGACACAACAAAGGCAGTCCTGAGAGGAAAATATATATCGGTACAAGCCTTTCTCAAGAAACAAGAAAGGTCTCAAGTACACAACCTAATCCTACACCTAAAGGAGCTGGAGAAAGAACAATAAAGAAACCCTAAGTCCAGCAGGAGAAGAGAAATCATAAAGATCAGAGCAGAAATCAATGAAATAGAAACCAAAAAAACAATAGAACAAATCAACGAAAGTAGGAGCTGGTTCTTTGAAAGAATTAATAAAATTGATAAACCCCTGGCCCGACTTATCAAAAAGAAAAGAGAAAGGACCCAAATAAATAAAATCATGAATGAAAGAGGAGAGATCACAACTAACACCAAAGATATACAAACTATTATAAGAACATACTATGAGCAACTCTACGCCAATAAATTTGACAATCTGGAAGAAATGGATGCATTCCTAGAAACATATAAACTACCACAACGGAACCAGGAAGAAATAGAAAGCCTGAACAGACCCATAACCAGTAAGGAGATTGAAACAGTCATTAAAAATCTCCAAACAAACAAAATTCCAGGGCCAGACGGCTTCCCGGGGGAATTCTACCAAACATTTAAAGGAGAACTAATTCCTATTCTCCTGAAACTGTTCCAAAAAATAGAAATGGAAGGAAAACTTCCAAACTCATTTTATGAGGCCAGCATCACCTTGATCCCAAAACCAGACAAGGATCCCACCAAAAATGAGAGCTATCGACCAATATCCTTGATGAACACAGATGCGAAAATTCTCAACAAAATATTAGCCAATAGGATTCAACAGTACATTAAAAAGATTATTCACCACGACCAAGTGGGATTTATTCCAGGGCTGCAAGGTTGGTTCAACATCAGCAAATCAATGTGATACAACACATCAATAAAAGAAAGAACAAGAACCATATGATCCTCTCAATAGATGCTGAAAAAGCATTTGACAAAGTAGAGCATCCCTTCCTGATCAAAACTCTTCAAAGTGTAGGGATAGAGGGCACATACCTCAATATCATCAAAGCCATCTATGAAAAACCCACCGCAAATATCATTCTCAATGGAGAAAAACTGAAAGCTTTTCCGCTAAGGTCAGGAACACGGCAGGGATGCCCATTATCACCACTGCTATTCAACATAGTACTAGAGGTCCTAGCCTCAGCAATCAGACAACAAAAGGAAATTAAAGGCATCCAAATCGGCAAAGAAGAAGTCAAATTATCACTCTTCACAGATGATATGATACTATATGTGGAAAACCCAAAAGACTCCACTCCAAAACTGCTAGAACTTATACAGGAATTCAGTAAAGTGTCAGGATATAAAATCAATGCACAGAAATCAGTTGCATTTCTCTACACCAACAACAAGACAGAAGAAAGAGAAATCAATGAGTCAATCCCATTTACAATCGCACCCCAAACCATAAGATACCTAGGAATAAACCTAACCAAAGAGGCACAGAATCTATACTCAGAAAACTATAAAGTACTCATGAAAGAAATTGAGGAAGACACAAAGAAATGGAAAAATGTTCCATGCCCCTGGATTGGAAGAATAAATATTGTGAAAATGTCTATGCTACCTAAAGCAATCTACACATTTAATGCAATTCCTATCAAAGTACCATCCATCTTTTTCAAAGAAATGGAACAAATAATTCTAAAATTTATATGGAACCAGAAAAGACCTCGCATAGCTAAAGGGATATTGAAAAAGAAAGCCAAAGTTGGTGGCATCACAATTCCAGAATTCAAGCTCTATTACAAAGCTGTCATCATCAAGACAGCATGGTCCTGGCACAAAAACAGACACATAGATCAATGTAACAGAATAGAGAGCTCAGAAATAGACCTTCAACTCTATGGTCAACTAATCTTCGACAAAGCAGGAAAGAATGTCCAATGGAAAAAAGACAGCCTCTTCAATAAATGGTGCTGGGAAAATTGGACAGCCACATGCAGAAAAATGAAATTGGACCATTTCCTTACACCACACATGAAAATGGACTCAAAATGGATGAAGGACCTCAATGTGCGAAAGGAATCCATCAAAATCCTTGAGGAGAACACAAGCAGCAACCTCTTCGACCTCAGCCGCAGCAACATCTTCCTAGGAACAACGCAAAAGGCAAGGGAAGCAAGGGAAAAAATGAACTATTGGGATTTCATCAAGATCAAAAGCTTTTGCACAGCAAAGGAAATAGTTAACAAAATCAAAAGACAACTGACAGAATGGGAGAAGATATTTGCAAACGACATATCAGATAAAGGACTAGTGTCCAGAATCTATAAAGAACTTAGCAAACTCACCACCCAAAGAACAAATAATCCAATCAAGAAATGGGCAGAGGACATGAACAGACATTTCTGCAAAGAAGTCATCCAGATGGTCAAAAGACACATGAAAAAGTGTTCCATATCACTCGGCATCAGGGAAATACAAATGAAAACCACAATGAGATATCACCTCACACTAGTCAGAATGGCTAAAATAAACAAGTCAGGAAATGACAGATGCTGGTGAGGATGCAGAGAAAGGGGAACCCTCCTACACTGTTGGTGGGAATGCAGGCTGGTGCAGCCACTCTGGTAAACAGCATGGAGCTTCCTCAAAATGTTGAAAATAGAACTGCCCTATGACCCAGCAATTGCACTATTGGGTATTTACCCTAAAGATACAAACGTAGTGATCCAAAGGGGCACGTGCACCCGAATGTTTATAGCAGCAATGTCCACAATAGCCAAACTATGGAAAGAACCTAGATGTCCATCAAGAGATGAATGGATCAAGAAGATGTGGTATATATACACAATGGAATACTATGCAGCCATCAAAAGAAATGAAATCTTGCCATTTGCAACAACATGGATGGAACTAGAGCGTATCATGCTTAGCGAAATAAGTCAAGCAGAGAAAGACAACTATCATATGATCTCCCTGATATGAGGAAGTGGTGATGCAACATGGGGGCTTAAGTGGGTAGGAGAAGAATAAATGAAACAAGATGGGATTGGGAGGGAGACAAACCATAAGTGACTCTTAATCTCACAAAACAAACTGAGGGTTGCTGGGGGGAGGGTGTTTGGGAGAAGGGGGTGGGATTATGGACATTGGGGAGGGTATGTGCTTTGGTGAGTGCTGTGAAGTATGTAAGCCTGGTGATTCACAGTCCTGTACCCCTTGGGATAAAAATATATGTTTATAAAAAATAAAAAAATTTAAAAAAACATAAAAAAATATCCAATTGTATGCTGTCTACACAAAAATCACTTCAAATATAATGAGACAGCCAGTTTAAATATAGAAGAATGGACAAATATATAAAATAAAGAGTTTAGTTAAAAAATCAGAAGTGGCTATTTTCCTATCAGATAAAACATAATTTGAAGCAAGTAAATTATCCAGAGAGAGAGGAACATCATATAATGATAAGAGGTCAGTCTGGGAAGAAAGTGTAGCAATTCTAACTTTGCACCAAACAACAGAGATGCCAAATATGTGAAAGAGAAACTGATACAACTAGAAAAAGAAATAGACATACTGATAGTTATACTTGGAGATCTCAACAATTATTTTTGAGCAAGTGATAAAATGACTAGACATAAAATGAGTAAAGATATAGAACTCAATATTAGCATTAACCACAGGATCTATTTGACATTTATAGGCTATGCAACAACAGGAGAATACATATTCAAGTGTCCATGCAATATATATCAAGACAGAGTATATCTTGGGTCACAAAACAAAACTCAAAAAAGGTTAAAAAATGTTTTCTGATTATAGTGAAATCAAAGTGGAAATTAATAAGAAGAAGATAACTGAAAATCTCCAAACACTCATAAACAACATAGCCTGTGGGTCACAGAAATCTCAGGGGAAATTAAAAAAAAAAATGAATTGAATGAAAATGAAAGTACCTATCCAAATTTGTAGAATATAATCAAAGCATTCCTGTGAGGAAAATTTAGAAGGCTAAATGCATACATTGGGAAAGAGGGAAAGTATCCAATCAATAACTTAAGCACCCAGCTCAGGAATTTAGAAAAAGAAGAACAAACACAGAGCAAGGAAAATAAATAATAAATATAAGGGTTAAAGTGTATGAAAACAAAAATAATAAAGAAAACCAATGAAACGCTTGTTTGAAAAAAAAATCTATAAAATTGACACCTCTAGCAAGACTGACAAAGAACAAAGAGAAGATACAAATTATCTGTGTTGGGAATGGACTGATATATCATTACTGATTCTGCAGACATCAAGAAGATAAAAGGGAAAACTACAAACAACTCTACATATTTACATTAGGCAACTTAAACAAGGAGACATTAACTTTGAAAAACAAACTACCGGCGGTTCCATGGTGTAATGGTGAGCACTCTGGGGTCTGGAAAACAAACTACCACAACTCATCCAATATGTAATAGATCACGTGAATGACCCTACGCTACTATTGAATTTGACTTCATAATTTTACAAGGTTCCTAAAAGAACTCCCCTGGCCCATATGGTTTTACTGGAGAATTCTACCAAATGTGTAAGGATGAAATGATAGGAACTTTCTAGTATCTCTTTCAGAAAATAGGAGAAGGAACACTTCCTAAGTCAGTCTATGAGGCCAGCATTACTCTGACACAAAAACTGGATAATGATATTGGAGAAAACTATAGACTAGTATCTCTCATGAACATGGATGCAAAAATCCTCAAAAGCATATTAGCAAATTAAACCCAACAGTGTGTAAAAATAATTATCCACCATGACCAAGTGGAATTTATACCATGGGTACAAGGCTGGTTCAGTGTTCAAAAATAAATAAATGTAATCCACAGTTTTGACAGGCTAAAGAAAAATATTCATGGTCATATCAATTGATGCATGAAAAACACTTGACAATGTTCAACATCCATTTTTGATAAAAATTCACTAAAGAGTAGGAATGGAATGGAGAGGAATTTCCATAAGTTGATAAAGAACATTTACAGGATATCTATAGATAACATTATAATTACAGGTAAAATATTGAAACTTCCTACAATCAGAAATAAGGCAAGTATATCTACTCTTACCATTCTTATTTAACTTAATGCTGGAAGTTTTAGGCAGCGAAATAAGGAAAACAAATGTGTAAAAAAAAAAAGTAATAAAACCGTCCATATATACATACAACATGATTATATAGAAAATGTTAAGGATTTTTAAAAACATAAAGAAAAAGAAGGGGCTGCCTGGGTGGCTCAGTCAGTTGAGTGTCTGATTTCAGCTCAGGTCATGATCTCAGGGTTGTGGGATTGAGCCTCGTGTTTGGCTCCACACTCAGCCAGAGTCTCCTTGTCCCTCCCCTCGTCCTTCTCCCCCTGCTGTCTCTATCTGTCTCTGTCCCTCACATTAAAAAAAAATAAATCTTTAAAAGATATAAATATATATATATATAAAATTTTAAAAAAGAAAGCAACAGAAAAAAAAAGATAATCCTATAATTATTAAAATGAGTTCAACAAGGTCACAGGATATAAGAAGCATACAAAAATCAACTATATTTCCAGGCAGAGATATAAATTTCTGCCTGCAAAAATTACAAATATAATGCCATTTCTAATTTTTCAAAAATGAGTTTCTTGTAGTGCCTGGGTGGCTCAGTGAGTTGAGTGTCCAGCTCTTGACTTTTGGATCAAGTGGTGATCTCAGGGTCCTGAGATTGAGTTCTGTACTGAGTTCCATCCTCAGCAGGAAGTCTGCTTGGGATTCTCTCCCTCTCCTCTCTGTCCCTCCTTCTGCTTGCTGTTTCTGAAATAAATTATTAAATCTTTAAAAATATGAATTTTCCAATATAAATCTAACAAAATGTATACAGAACTCTTATGTTGAAAACTATACAGTGTTGATGAAATGAATCAAAGATCCAAATAAATAGGGAGATGTGCTGTGTTCATAGATTGGAAGACTCAACATAGGAAAGATTTCAGATCTTCTCAAATAGATATAAAGGTTTAACAAAATAGCTATCAAAACTCTAGCAAGATTTTTTCTTTTTATAGATATCCACAAGATTAGTCTAAATTTCCTATGGAATGACCAAAAAACTAGTTAGTTATTCTATTAACAGAATAGTTAAAGATTTTTGATAAAGAAGTATGAAGTAGGAGGAATAAATTTACTCAAGTATAAGAATTACATAGCTATAGTAATCAATAGTGTGTGTTATTGAAGCAATAAACATAGCAAAGCAGTCAAATAAAGGAAAATGGTATGGAGAAATTAGGTATCCATATGCAAAAAATTAGTAAACCTTAATATAGGTTTTATGTGTAACTGAAAATGACTCATAGACCTAAATGTAAATTGTAGAACTATTAAAATTTAGGAAAAAATAAGAAAGCATCTTCAGGATCTAGTGATAGACAAAGAATTCTTAGACTTGACACTAAAAACATAAATCATAAAAAAATGATAAATTTGAGTACATCAAAACTGAAATCCTTTGTTCCTATTAATTAGGGTCTTTAACAGAACAAAGGGTCTTAATTAATAAGATAAAAAGATGGGATTGCAGATTGGAGAAAATATTTGTAAGCCAAATAATCTAACAAAAAACTAGTATTTGGAATATATAAAGACCCCTCAAAATTCAACAGTGAATAAATACTCCAATCATAAAATGGACAGATAAACAGATATTTCATCATCAAAGAGGGCATGAAGATGGCAAATGAGCACATGAAAAGAATTTCAGCCACATTGGTATGGGGAAGTGCAAATGAAAACTCCCATGAGATAACACAACATACCTGTTAGAATGGCAACAATAAATTAAAAAAAAAAACTGTGTCAATACCAAATGCTAGAGAATATGCAGAGACACTTGGTCATTCATACATTCACTGATGAGAATGCAAAATGGTTCAGCTGCTCTGATAAACAGTCTGATAATTTCTAAAAAACAAACACCTAACTATCATAAGCCAAAGCAAGTGCAGTTGCACTCATGAAAATTTATCTCAGAGAGAAATGAATATTTCCATACAAAAACTCATGCACAAATATTTATAACACCTTTTTGTTTAATGGCCTAAAAGTGAAAAGAACTCTATGTCCTTCAAGGAAAGAATGGTTAAACAGTGATATATACATATTATGGAGTACTATTCAACAATGAAAAGTAATGTAATACTCTTATAAACAGCAACCTGAATGAATCTTCCAAGGATTATGCTGTGTAAAAAAAGCCAGTTGCAAAAAATTAAATGCTGTATTATTCCATTTATTTAACATTCATGAAATTACATAATAATAGAAGAACAAATGATTGGCTGTTATGAATTAAGGAGGGTGGAAGGAAAGTTGGTGTGACTATAGGAAGGAAACAAATGGATATGCATGGTGATTCAAATATTCTGTATCTTGATTTTACAGTTAATATCCTGGTTGTGATATTATAATAAATTTGCAGGATGTTATCATTGGAGGAAACTGAGTAAAAAGCACAAGGGATCTTGTTGTATCATATCTTACATTTTCCAGTGTACCTAAAGTTGTCTTAAAAAGTCTAATTAAAAATACAGGGTTTCCAATTGAATCTGACAGTTTTATGGGACGTACTTTTATTATTATTTTTTTTATTTTTACAAGATTTTTATTTCTTTGAGAGAGAGGATGACAGAGAAAGAGAATGAGCATGGAGAGAGGCAGAGGGAGAGGGAGAAGCAGACTCCCCACTGAGCAGGGAGCCCGATGTGGGGCTCGATTCCAGGACCCAGGATCAGGACCTGAGCTGAAGGCAGACACTTAAATGACTGTGCCACCCAGGTGCCCCAGGACATACTTTTAATAAAAGTAACTATTGTTTATCTGAAATTCAAATTTAACTAGGAACTCTGCATTTTCTCTGGCATCCTTAGGGCAAAAGAAATCTATGCAGTGTTTAAGTGGCATGGAGGCCATGGTTTGTTAAATGAAAATGTGGACATGTCCAGGATACAACAGACAAATAGGATGTGTTTAGCTGAGTTGTTTAGTCTCACCTAAACGCTTTGTTGAGACTGTAGTATGTGAGTCAGACCACATACCTGATAAATACTCCTTTTGTGAAAATTTTTTGCCAGAAAGGGGAATACCCATGTATGCTTATGCAAAAGCAGCATTTCTTTTCAAATTATTATATATATTTATATCATATTGTATATATTATATATATTTATATATTCTATACATTTATATTATAGTATGTATAATTTAATTTTATTATTAAATTACTAAATTATTTCATATATAGACTTCTTGGTCTTCCTTTTCTCTTTCTCTGTCATTTTTGATCTTGCTTTCTTTCTAATTCTCTAAAGCACCATTCTGTGTGCCAGCAAAACTTAGAATTGAAGCAAACGCTGGATTTAAAAAATAATAATTTCTGTTTTATTCTAGCTTCTGCCTTATGAATTATATATTCCTGCTTTAATATTCCAAGACTTTTCTCTTTCCCCAATTATTTGTAAACACCCCTTTCAGAACTTTAGCTTGACCCTAAGCATTCTGGAAGAGGAGTCATGTAAACATTTTCTAGCTGTTTGCACAAAGGTCCCTCCTGATCGCAAACCTATCCCTGTGGTCTGGGGATTCTAGAGAGGGTATCCTTCAGGGTTGCCAGCTCCTTGAAAGCCTCACAGAAATGGCTTTTACTTTGATAAATGGCGCAGGTTCTGCTTCTGGATAGAACACTAAGGCACATGTGGGAATGCAGAGGCATCTTCAGCTGCTATTCATGTTGGAAGTGGCTGGAGTGTTCCTGCCCTCCCAGAAGTACAAAGCACAAAATGTCATGTAGACATCATCAAGAATGAGACCTTGGTTTATCAGTTATCTTTGCTGTTACCGAGTCTTCTGGGTATTGTGTGCATTGGGTATCTCTCCTATCTATTCAGCTGGGCCTTCCCTTTGTACGAGCAACTTTCTTTTATCTGAGCTATTGCTTGCCTAAAATTTTCATAATAAACTTGAATCAAAATGAACAATCTACGAAGAATATAGAATGATAGTGCATTTTACCTTCTCATACATGAGTAACACAAATAAGTGGGCGATAACATAGTGTACATTTTTTTAAAGCTGTACAAAGGAGCCTCATAGAACTTTTGAAGTAGGGGACCAGTAAGAGTTGTGAACAATTTGTGCTGTTCTTTACCAATAGCTATTTTGGAAAATTTGTAGTGGGATGACCAAAAGTCTTTGTAGCACATGTCCACAAATAAAATGAAGAGAAACGTGTTTCTCCCTTCACTTTTGCCAGCTGGCCACAAGGAATAAATCTTCTATCCTTATTATCTCTTGTATTGACCTTTTGGAGTATATTTTTAACTGAGTTGAAAAGGCTTTACCTAGGAATAACAATTTTTTTTAATCAACCGAAAACTTCTGCATTAATTTATTATCTAGCAGGCAGAAGGCATCGATGGTAAAGAACTTGATGAATGAAAATTGGGTACAATTCTGAAAATTGGTCAGGAGAGCCAGTGCATTGCCAAAAACAATGAGGGTGGTGTCTGATACTGGGATTGGTACATGATATAGGTACTCAATGAACATTTGTCGAGTGAAGGAGTCAGAAAAGAGAATAGCTCTGGATATACACCTTACCCATTGTATGATTTTGCTGCCACCAAGCTTAAATGAAATTATAAATGCGTGTAGCTGAAAACAATGTCTTGCAGCATCTATAACTTCTGCATATTGACATCTAGATTCCCCTATACCTTTCTAGTGCTCCGAGGTATGTCCAACACCTCATTATTTTATATCTGCATGACTTGATAATTTCCTAGAAATTTCCGTGATTCCATTTTTCCACTTTTTTCCCTTTTTGAACTATCAACTCTGGAGCTGACTTTCACAAAACTCAACTTATAGCTTGTCATACAGTTTAACATAAATATCAATGACTTCTCATTGCCTATAGGAAAGAGTCTTTAGGATAATATTTATGCCCATAAATTTCTGACTCAGACTGCACTACGAACCAATCAATTATTCACACACTGCTTCTAAAGCAATATTAATGATCTGTTCATGTGCCCAAATATGCCTTTCCCATCACTGTTAAAAATCCTAAACTTTCTATAGATTTCATTTCTCACTCATCTCTCTTGTTCATTAGCTTTTTTCTACTTCCACTTCTCAGTATTTGCTGATCACTTTCCTTTAGAACTTCTGTAGTATTTGTAGTTGCACTGCTGATGTGGCAGATTTCACAACTTCTCTTCCACTGCCATGTATCTTTAAAATTCTGAATTATGGTGCCCCAACTAGATTATAAACACCTGCCATGGGGACTCTGCTTCATATATATATATATATATATTTTTTTTTTTTTTTAATTTTAACTTTGACCTTCAGCATAATTTTGTTCATTTAATGGGGTCCCAAGAAAATGTTTTCTTTTCTTCCCCCTTCCCCCTTTATATCTTGTGATTCGGTAAGACATATTCCCAGAAACATTATTGCAAATGCATGGCCCACTGGTGGCAAGAAAATGATTTTATCTTTGGATGTGCTGACAGGTGGTCAGCTCTCTGTACCACATCTGTTACCAACTGATAGTCAGGAATCCCATTTCTTGTGCCTGCCTGAGCTTTAGGGACATGGAAGAAGAGGTACCAGCTCAGAGACGCCTAAGACTCCATGTGCCGAATCATATCTTAAGTGTTGCAGTGAGCAACAGGGCTCAGCAGGGGGATTTTGTTCCCAACTGAAAGCTTGACAGCAAAGAAATCCTTCATGCTTGCGCATGCGATGCAGACCAGTGAAGCCTCAGTCGAGGTATTTATTTTCCCCTTGGAAGCCACTGCCGTTAGATTGAATAATGTAGGAGTGTCTCAGTGGTCTCCATACTGATAGGAAAGTATGCTGTCATCTGTATTCTATAGCAGAAAATAAGAAAAAGGTATGGGAAAGACATGGCTAAAAACTCTGGATTTTTTTTTCTTTTGGTTAGCAATGTTTTAGGATTTTACACGAAATGTGTAATATTTTATCATAGTGCTGATACATTCAGTAGACCAATATAAGTCCTAGGCAATGTATTATGTAGAGCGATATGCTAGACAGTAGGAATGGGGGAAGATGCAGAGGGGATAAATACCTTCTACATTTAAAACAAGCAAACAATAAATGCCTGTCAATACACATAGAGACGTATGAGACAATTTTTTTAGAGAACTGAAATGGGAACCTACAGTATTGTGCTTTAGAATCAAGAGTCTAAATTATGTTCTCACTTGAACTTACTGAGAGGCCTTAGAAGATCCAGTGACCTTCACTGAGCCTTAGTTTCCTTAGTTCTGAAACAGAAATGATACTAACTTCCTTGAAAAACACATAGGGTTGATATAATTTGATAGAAGAATAGTTTGTGAACTGTTTAAAGTAATATGAAGATAAGATGTTATATGTGTTGCTATTATATTAAGAGGGAGGGGTCTAAGCTAGGGGTTGTCCAAGCTGGGAAGTGTTAGAAATGAAAGCTTTTTTGAAGCACCAATATTTAGAAAGAATTTCTGAAGATGCCAATGGTTACTGTGTCAGTAAAGAGGAAGAAGAAATACTTTAAGCTCTAATTCCCATCACAGAATTGTCCTGAAATGGTACATTTAGCCAAGGTTAGGGTAATGATTTTCAGGTATCAGAAAACAATCAACAAATATTTTTATTTGGTTTCACTTTAGAGCTTTGTGCTAAGGATCATAATGATGAACCAAGCATCATTTAGCCTCAAGGAGTTTACAGAAAGAAGGAAATCATTACCCTAAATAAGACCATTGATCTAAGTTTGACCAGAGGGGTGAAAATTTGAGGATGTGCACATGTGAACTTCACATTTCATCCTACTTCTAATCAAATATCAAATACTTCCCTTTAATTTTATTTGAATTTAATTGATAGATATAATTATATGTTTAATGTATTATATATATTTATTTATATTTAATAATTTACTTGAATTCATTATATTCTCATTTTTTTTAACCAATAGTCTCTAAGATTAGTCAATGTGAATTTTTCTGATCAATAAATGAACATTAAAAGAAACCTTTATCAGAAGCTGAAATCTGAAACATAGTTTTGAGTTTTATAAAATATACTCACAAATACTGCTGCCAGAGTTTGGATCATACCACAGAACAAACTCCGCATTATGGAGTAGACAGGAAAAGATCAAAATCTGAAATAAATGTGCCCTGAGGTTAAGGAGGTTCTGCCAAAAAAGGATGTTCTATATTCAGAATCTGAATGGTCTGTTGGAGGGCATGGACATGTCCAGATAGGTCAGCAGAGTACCAAAATGGACATTCTGGCAGATTTTCCCTAAAATTTAGAGAGTCAAATGGAACAGCAGTTTGGTAAGTGGGTAGAATTTATGTCTATCATTAGGAAACTTGATCAGGCAAGGGAGGCCCAAAAGCTATAAGGGCCAAGGTATCAGGCAGGTCATCTGGACCCAGGCCAGGGAATAAAGTGTAGTGAACTATTTGCTTCTCAGGTTCAAGTCTCATTCTGTGCCTTTTCTTGTACTGTTTTCTCTACTCTCTTTCCACACTGTTGTTTGCCATCTCCCAGGCTGACTCAGTGTCTCTTTTCTGTGACCCTATAACATCTTGCAAATGTACCACTTTATGTTGTCTTTTTCACTTGACTTCATCTCCCTCCTCTGCATCTCAGGACCTAATACAGTGCCTAGCACATAGTTGCACTTAATTTTTAAAGAATAAGATGCATGGATTGATGGGTGAGTGGGTGGGCAGATGGACAGAGGAAACTAGCTGAAGAGGACTAGAAAATAAACTTGGGCATAAGGGCAAAATTAGAATTAGAATTTAAGGTTAAGCCCATTAATCATCAAAAGTGGCATTACATTGACTTTCAAAGTGTTGTGGCAAGGCTCAATAAATGTATCATTTTCAGATCAGAATTGGTCTACAGGCACAGCTGGCAAGGTTAAGTGAGTTTTCAAGGTCCTAGAGCTGGTAGGTGGCAGAGAAGTATTCAAATACAAGTCAGTCTAACTCTGCATGGCCATACTTTCCATTTCCCATGCCATGTAATTTTCCTAGGACAGAGGAAGCATAACACTTTCACAATTATTAAGACCAAAAGCCTCAAATTATATAAATATGCAATTTATGATGCCAAAAATCTTCGTTTTAAGGAATATTCCTTTTTGAAAATATTAAATAACTATAGTAGTTAAAATCAATCAAATAACCTATATGTCCTCCACTAGATGAATGAGTAAATAAGCTGATACATGCAGACAATGGAATATTATTCAGTGGGGCGATAATGCTAGAAGATTTAGTCAAATGTGATAGGACAATTGGGAGCCAAGTTTCTTGCTGTTGGAGAAGTTACAATTATTGAAATGGAGAAGACTTGTATGAAGTCTAGTTATTATACCTGGAAATATCAGTGCAATGTAATGGAGATGAGAGAGAGAGAGAGAGATGTGTGCACACATGGATCTGTGTAGGGAAGATGTGTGTGAATTTCCTAGCTTTGTCCACTGAAATGACATAGGAAAAGCATAATTCAATAGCACAAAAGCCAATATCTTGGGCTTCTAACTACTATTCTACAACTAAAAGAATCAGGGATCTTTGTAGAAATGCCTGAGGCAAGGGAATTATAGAAGAAGCCTGAACGATCTTCTGCCAGAAAGGGAAGATGTACTCAAAGAATGATAGGGACAGGTGAAAAAAGCAGAGAAGCCAAATCCAGTGAGCTTCTACTGGGCAATCTGGGGAAATTTCAGTATCAAAATAAATGATGATAATAAATTATAATATCATAAGTAGAATAGGTGACCACAAGACTCTTGTGGTATAAATTAATTAATAGAAAGATTGCTGTGGGATGGGGTATTAATATATTTTCAAATAAACTCCCTTCAAAATACTTATTTACAAAAGAAAGATAGTATCTTCATGGTGGAAAGCTTGGCAGACTTTAATTAAGGGGTCAACATGGATATCATCATTATTGGTACAAATTGAAATGATATGGTACCTGATAGGTTGTTAAGAGAACACAGCATCACTTTCTCATTGTCCAGTCAGTGATGCATAGCCTCATCTAATCATGATATGAGGAAGCTTCACATATATTCTGATTGAGGAATATACTACACTACAAGATATCTGCCCTATAATCTTCAAATAGTTGAGTTCACAAATGTCAGGGCTAAAGTAAAGAACTATTTCAGACACTGATGGCTAAAGAGACATGAAAACTAATGCAATATGTGATTCTGAACTGGATATTTTTCTATTAAGGACATTATTAGGACAATTCATGAAAGTTGAATGAGGTCAGTATGAGATAGTAGCACTGTATCAATGTTAATTCTCTGATTTTAATTGCTGTGCTTTGGTTATGTAGGAGAATTTCCTTTTTGTAGGAAATAAATACTGACACATTCAGGGCTGATGTAGCATATGTTTTGCAACCCATTTCGAAATGATTCAGGAAAGAAGTTCTTTGTACTCTACTTGCAAATTTCAGTAAGTTTGAAATTATTAAAAAAATTTTTTTTAAAGTAAATTGCCTTCAGTCTCCAAACCCAGACACATTTAAAACCTTGACAGGTGTGAAAAGTTTATGAGCCATTTAACTGGCTCTGGTCTACATTTCTTAAAGTTTGTATTTTTGATCTGGAACTTCATATTAGTACCTGATATTTTAGGATCTAGGGAGAAACTTTATCATGCTTTTACACTCAAATAATAAATCCAAAAGTTAATAAATCCAGACATAAATGAAAATCATTAAGCATTTTAAAACATCAGTTTAGACTAGATCAGTCACTTGCTGGGCTTTTTTTGCCTGGCAACTATGTATTCAATTGTGAATTAATAGAACAAGGTAAAGAATGTTTACAAAATACTGGGAATGTAGCACTGACTGACCAGTCCTCAGGATGGTATTACTGTTCAGAATGCACAATCTGCTGAGTTTTTATACACACACACACGTGTATGCATATGCATATGCATACATACACACACACTCACACACATACCTATGAAAATTATATCACGATCAAGATAATGAGCATGTCTGTCATCCCCAAAAGTTCCCCCTTTCCCCTTGATAACACTTCCCTTCTACCCTTTCCCACTCTCACTCTTCTCTTCTTGGGTGTCCATGACCTGAAGGCAAAAATAGGAACTGTATAACTATAGAAGAAGTGGGGGATAAAATTGGGAAAATAATGAGCAGTTAGAGGTAAAGTCAACAGTTTTCTTGGTTGGTATGCTTGAGTATGCTGATCTCAAATTAATCTTTCCTCAATTTTTGGGAGGTGTGAGAAATGTAGTGAGGTGGAAAAGATCCATCTAAGTCCTTAATTATAAACCTTGAGTTCCAAATTAACCACTGTCTATAGAAACCAGTGTTCAGAATAGTGTTGTGATTCCCTTTCTTCTACCCATCCTTGTACAGGAAATTTGACTGGAATAATAGTGATTGAAACAGCAAGACACAGGCATTTCTAGGTAACATCATCAGAACAAACATAAAACCTACACTGTAATTCCTAGTATGTGTTATACAGCTGGAGATCCAGCTGATCATGGAATGAGAGTTCACTGATTTGGCTTTCAAGTTTTCATTTAGGATTATAAAACTACAACATCAATCAACTGATAGATTATAAAGGAATTACCCATTTACAACACATATTGTTATATATTTAAAATTTTTCTTTTGAACAAAAGGTTGCCTTGTCTCATTGAAAAAAATTGTTGTACACACAAATATTAGAATGTATGGGTTCAGAGAGGTTCTTTTCAAGAGGAAGACATCTTTAAACAGCTTTAAACAGTTTAAATCATTTAAGCAAATTTATCTATATGCTGAGACATCTGGAAGGAAACAGCTTGAGAGTTGCTTTGCCCAGAAATCTAGTATGGACTTTGGATATGTGCAATAGGCATTGAAGTCTTAGAATTGCCTTTGTGCTTGAAATGGGTCATGTTCTGACATCTTTCTGGTATATTTTAGCACGGATGGGGAATTATGGAAACCGAGAATATTATAACAGATATTATAGTGCCCAAACTAATATATTATGGTGTTGGCTGAAGAGTTCATGAATTGTTTTATTGTTTACTCCCATCTAGATAAATTTACTATGTGCCACAAATAGTACTTTGCCTCTTCTAATTCTTAACAAGATTGCTTTGCTTGGGAAAACTCTATTTTAGACTCCTAGGTTTTCCTATCAGATGAAATCTTAGAGATACCAACTCCCAGTTACTCATTTTATAGATGTTCTTTGCCTTGCATTTTGTTAATGGAGTTAAATTTCATGTTTGTTTCTTCCTAATTGTAATATAGCAGATTATCAAAAGGAGCAGCTTAGGTCAGAGCTTGAAATTTCAGGTGCTCCATAATGTATATTGTTGTCAGCAAGTCCTTTTACTCAACTATATACCCCGATAGTTAACCAGAAATTGGCAAGACCACTGAAGTCATGCTCTAACAAAAACCCATTGTGCCTATTTATCACACTTTCTTGAGGCACTGAAGAAGACTATTTATAATGGGTGCAATATTCAGCTGGTGGAACATAAGAACAAAATGCCTAGTAGACCATGCCCCACATACCCCCTTGCTTGCCAGAGGTCCTGGACTAAACACACAGCAACAACTCCCATCCATGATCATGGGCTCTCTGCCTGTCCTCTTGCATATACCTCCCTGAAACTCTCCTTATAAAACTCTGGGTGTCCATCTTGCATGTGGATAGGTCAGTTGTTAAGGCTTGAGCCTGCCATCTCTCCTGGCTCCTGGCACTGGAAATAAATTTCCCCCTTTCTCTTTCCCAAATCCTCATCTCTTGAGTTTTTGGTTTCTATTGTGATGAGTTTGTCCCAGTTTCTTCAGCAACAGCATTGGCAAAGCCAACCAATGTATATTGTGTATATGTAACTATATTTTATGGTTGAATAAAGTATTTGTGCTCAATATTGTTTGCATACTAGAATCAACTCAGAAAGTTTTTAAAAATGTTAATACCTGAAAAGACACGACAAGGATGCCCACTCTCACCACTCTTGTTCAACATAGTATTAGAAGTCCTAGCAAAAGCAATCAGACAACAAAGAGAAATAAAAGGTATCCAAATTGGCAATGAAGAAGTCAAACTCTTTCTTCGCAGATGACATGATTCTTTATATGGAAAACCCAAAAGACTCCACCCCCAAACTACTAGAACTCATACAGCAATTCAGCAATGTGGCAGGATACAAAATCAATGTGCAGAAATCAGTGGCTTTCTCATACACTAACAAGGAAAATACAGAAAGGGAAATTAGAGAATCGATTCCATTTACTATAGCACCAAAAACCATAAGATACCTGGGAATAAACCTAACCAAAGAGGTAAAGGATCTGTACTTGAGGAACTATAGAACACTCATGAAAGAAATTGAAGAAGACACAAATAGATGGAAGACCATTCTATGCTCTTGGATCGGAAGAATAAACATTGTTAAAATGTCTATACTGCCTAGAGCAATATATACTTTTAATGCCATTCCAATCAAAATTCCATTGGTATTCTTCAAAGAGCTGGAGCAAATAATCCTAAAATTTGTATGGAATCAGAAGAGACCCTGAATCGCTAAGGAAATGTTGAGAAACAAAAATGAAGCTGGGGGCATCACGTTACCTGATTTCAAGCTTTATTACAAAGCTGTGATCACCAAGACAGCATGGTACTGGCATAAAACAAGACACATAGACCAGTGGAACAGAGTAGAGAGCCCAGATATGGACCCTCAACTCTATGGTCAATTAATCTTCGACAAAACAGGAAAAAATATACAGTGGAAAAAAGACAGTCTCTTCAATAAATGGTGCTGGGAAAACTGGACAGCTATATGTAGAAGAATGAAACTCGACCATTCTCTTACACCGTACACAAATATAAACTCAAAATGGATAAAAGACCTCAACGTGAGACAGGAATCCATCAGAATCCTAGAGGAAAACATAGGCAGTAATCTCTTCGATATCAGCCACAGCAACTTCTTTCAAGATATGTCTCCAAAGGCAAAGGAAACAAAAGCGAAAATAAACTTTTGGGACTTCATCAAAATCAAAAGCTTCTGCACAGCAAAGGAAACAGTGAAAAAAACAAAGAGGCAACCCATGGAATGGGAGAAGATATTTGCAAATGACAGTACAGACCAAAGGTTGATATCCAGGATCTATAATGAACTCCTCAAACTCAACACACATGAAACAGGCAAACATATCAAAAAATGGGCAGAAGATATGAACAGACACTTTTCCAATCAAGACATACAAATGGCTATCAGACACATGAAAAAATGTTCATCATCATTAGCCCTCAAGGAGATTCAATTAAAACCACATTGAGATATCACCTTACACCAGTTAGAATAGCTAAAATTAACAAAACAGGAAACAACATGTGCTGGAGAGGATGTGGAGAAAGGGGAACCCTCTTACACTGTTGGTGGGAATGCAAGTTGGTGCAGCCTCTTTGGAGAACAGTGTGGAGATTCCTCAAGAAATTAAAAATAGAGCTTCCCTATGACCCTGCAATTGCACTCCTGGGTATTTACCCCAAGGATACAGATGTCGTGAAAAGAAGGGCCATCTGTACCCCAATGTTTATAGCTGCAATGGCCACGGTCACCAAACTATGGAAAGAACCAAGATGCCCTTCAACAGACAAATGGATAAGGAAGATGTGGTCCATATACACTATGGAGTATTATGCCTCCATCAGAAAGGATGAATACCCAACTTTTGTAGCAACATGGATGGGACTGGAAGAGATTATGCTGAGTGAAATAAGTCAAGCAGAGAGAGTCAATTATCATATGGCTTCACTTATTTGTGGAGCATAACAAATATCATGGAGGACAAGGGGTGTTAGAGAGGAGAAGGGAGTTGGGGTAAATTGGAAGGGAAGGTGAATCACGAGAGACTATGGACTCTGAAAAACAATCTGAGGGGTTTGAAGTGGCGGGTGGGTGGAAGGTTGGGGTACCAGGTGGTGGGTATTATAGAGGGCACGGATTGCATGGAGCACTGGGTGTGGTGAAAAAATAATGAATACTGTTTTTCTGAAAATAAATAAATTGAAAAAATTAAAAAAAAAAAGAAATTACACCAGGTTGAATTGTCACACAAAGTAAAATTTGTTTGCAGCAAATAAGGAGATCACAGGGAATAACTTCCAGAGCTATGACTCTCTAAACAAGTGTGAATGGGTTCTTTTTATTTAGGTTTAGGATGAATGTTTAGGTAGAGAAACCTTGTCATCATACAGAGAGGCAGGCATAAATTGATCATGGGCATTAAGGAAATATGTTTGTACATACATTGCATATTATGTAAATGAGGCTTGCGCTCCTCCTCAGGCAGAGATTTTAGTATTATAATGAGGTAAATGTAACTGTTGGTTATTCCGGAGGTCACTCTGTGGTTCATCCGTACAAGTGAAAATTAGGGGTTTAACTCAATCTGGTCTGCATTGTCTGGGCCACAGGAGCTCTTCCTCTGGGCAGTCATTATTGCTTGAGGGAGGGGTAGTTTTGATTTCTGTCATAGGATGTCCTATAGGTGTCCATAGGGTCTTTTGTGTGAGGTAAGTGATAAACTGGAAAGAAGACCTTAAGAAAAAATGTGGGACTAAAGTCAGTGGGTACAAGCAGGTGAGCAGCAAAAGTCAGGTCTTGAGTTATAGCTGGTCACATTACCATTCAATTTTGAAGAACCTTTAGTCCCTCAGTTTGTCTTTCAAAATATTCTGTCCGGGACTGAGACACTGTGTCCTGGCTATGGTTGGACTTGAAAAGTTTGGTGCTGTGAGTCATTATAGTCTATGAGACATCTTGACTCATCTCCAGTTAAAAACTCTGTATTCTGCTTAGGAAGGACCTCTTTTTTGTGGTATGATTCTCAAGGTCCAGAGTGACAGTGAAAATGGATTTTTAATAGAAGAGTCTAGGGAGTGCTATAGAGGTGGTATTTTTTTTATTTTATTTTTTTTAGTGAAGTATGTTTTCTAGCTGGTCTGTTGTATATGTGTAGGGGAGCAGAATTTGCCACCCCAAAATATATATCTTTGGCATAAAGGATTATTTTAGGCTGATTATTTTTAAGAAACTGCAAATATCAGAAAAGCTCTGAAAACCAAGAAGGTATTCTTTTGTAAGAGATATTTATGTGTGTAAGAGAAATCTCTATTTGTAAGGGTGCCTCCTTAGCTATACCAGAAAGAAGGAAGGGAGCGACTCTGAATCTGTAGAAACCCTCATCAAATGAAAAGACAACAGCCTAAATCTGCACAACAAATTTTGCTCTTGTTCTCTGTCTTTTATTAGTAACCTCCCTCAACTATCCCTCTGTCCCCAAAATCCTGTCTTTAGCTGAAGATGGTATTTAAGGTGATGGTTTGGCCATTTAATAGAGTGACACAGTTTTCCTAGGATTCTCCCCTGTATACCATAGGTATACATGTTACTAAACTTCTGTTTGGTTTTATCCTGTTAATCTGTCTTTTATCAATTTAATTATAAGATTAGCCATAGAATACTTCAAGGAAAAAAGGAAAAACTTTTTCATCCCTACACATGTTTTTATAGATTTACTTAAGCAGCAGCAGAAGGGCTTGTCAATTTGGATAGAAAATTTAAGTATAAGACAAAGACTTCTAGAGCCTTTCTCATGTTCATTCTAGCCCAGAATGTGTTTATAAATTGATATAATCAGCTTTTACAACTTTGTCCTCCCAGATATCAGCATAAAATGGTTAGGGCCCAAACCTCCAAAGGTATGTCTTTCATTATCAACCCAGACAGTGGCCATCATGACTGAATTTGTATGAATCTTTCTAGAAACTAAGTGTATTTTCCTTTGCCTGCCCTTCCCTAGGGTTGGAGTTTAGTGCCCCTGAGTTTTTAACATAAATCTTCCCTTGATTTAACAAAAAAATGACTTCTTTCACATTTCAACAGGTTCCTCTGAGACCTAGCATTGGAGATTTGTTTAGCAAGCCTGTGCTTAATCTTCTGCCCCTTTTCTGATATTTTAGATTTTAATTTTAGATTCTATTCCTTTTTCATTTTTGCTTCCCACCTCCTCCCCCCCTTTTTTTTTGGTCCCTCTCTGTCTCTATTTCATTCCCTCTAAAGGGCATTGCACATAACAATATAGGAGTTTTAATTCAGTGTACATTCACCTGCTCATGTCTAGATTAAAGAAGCCCCTTAGGCCTCATACTCCCTCAGGCCACTAGAAGTGGGGGACTTGTTTACTGCTTTCTGACTCAAGACTGTGGAGGGTTAAATTAAATTAGAGTTGAACTCACTTCAAGCCTTGACAACTTCTACACCTATGACCAAATATAATCTGTGATATTAAAAAGCATGCTCTATGGAATCCTGACAAAGATAATTTGAGAAATAAAAATCTTTGACAGTTTTCTCTTTGTCCTTGTGGCTATTTGCAATCTCTAAGACTTGTGAGTGAGTCAGATGGATCCATTGTCTTGTTTTTTAATAAGTGTGCTCTGAGGTCTTTCCCCTCTCTCACACTTCCCCCCCCCCCCAGCTTCCATTCGTCATGCATGCTTAATGTGTTCTCCTGGGGAACATTTCTTGTCTTTCTCAAGCATCATATTTCAGAGGTTCTGAGGGGATGTGTTTTGAAAGATCTTTTTCCCCAACCCCTCATACCAGAAGTTCTGATATTTCCATGGATACATATTTATCATCCTCTCAGCAGTCCATTGTTCTCAGCTAAGAATTTTTGCTCTTAAAAACCACAAAGTAACTTTATATGAAAAGCCCAAAAGACTCCACCTTCAAACTACTAGAATTCATACAACAATTCAGTAATGTGGCAGGATACAAAATCAATGTAGAGAAATTAGTTGCTTTCTTATACACTAACAATGAAAATATAGAAAGGGAAATGAGAGAATCGATTCCATTTACTATAGCACCAAGAACCATAAGATACCTGGAAATAAGCCTAACTAAAGAGGTACAGGATCTGTACTCAAGGAACTACAGAATATTCATAAAAAAAATTGAAGAAGACACAAAAAGATGGAAAAGCATTCCATGTTCATGGGTCAGAAGAATAAACATTATTAAAATGTCTATACTGCCTAGAGAAATCTATACTTTCAATGCCATCCTGATTAAAATTCCACTGGCATTTTTCAAAGAGCTGGAACAAGCAACACTAAAATTTGTATGGAACCAGAAGAGACCCCGAATCGCTAAGGAAATGCTGAAAAAGAAAAACAAAACTGAAGGCATCATGTTGCCTGATTTCAAGCTTTACTACAAATCTGTGATCACCAAGACAGCATGGTACTGGCACAAAAACAGACACACAGACCAGTGGAACAGAGTAAGGAGCCCAGATATGGACTCTCAACTCTATGGTCAAATAATCTTCGACAAAGTAGGAAAAAATATACAGTGGAAACAGTCTTTTCAATAAATGGTGCTAGGAAAATTGGACGGCTATCTATAGAAGAATGAAACTCAACCATTCTCTTACACCATACACAAAGATAAACTCAAAATGGATAAAAGACCTCAATATGAGGCAGGAATATATCAAAATCCTAGAGGAGGACATAGGCAGTAACTTCTTCGACATCAGCTACAGCAACTTCTTTCAAGACATGTCTCCAAAGGCGAAGGAAACAAAAATGAAAATGAACTTTTGGGACTTCATCAAGATCAAAAGCTTCTGCACAGCAAAGGAAACAGTCAACCAAACAATGAGGAAACCTATAGAATGGGAGTGACACTACAGACAAAGGGCTGATATCCAAGATCTATAAAGGACTCCTGAAACTCAACACACACAAAACAGATAATCATGTCAGAAAATGGGCAGAAGACATGAACAGGCACTTCTCCAAAGAAGACATGCAAATGGCTAACAGACACATGAAACAATGTTCATCATCTTTAGCTATCAGGGAGATTCAAATCAAAACCACATTGGGATACCACCTTATACCAGTTAGAATGGCCAAAATTAACAAGACAGTAAACAACATGTGTTGGAGAGGATGTAGAGAAAGGGGAGCCCTCTTACACTGTTGGTGGGAATACAAGTTGGTGCAGCCACTTTGGAAAACTGTGGAGATTCCCTAAGAAATTGAAAATAGAGTTTCCCTATGACCCTGCAATTACCCTACTGGGTATTTATAGATGAGTGAAGAAAAGGGCCATCTGTACCCCAATGTTCATAGCAGCAATGGCCACAGTCACCAAACTATGGAAAGAACAAGATGCCTCTCAACGGATGAATGGATAAAGAAGACATGGTCCATATATACAATGGCATATTATGCCTCCATCAGAAAGGATGAATACCCAACTTTTGTATAAACATGGACAGGACTGGGGGAGATTATTCTGAGTGAAATAAATAAGCAGAGAGAGATAATTATATGGTTTCGCTTACCTGTGGAGCATAAGGAATAACACAGAGGACATGGGGAGATGGAGAAGAGAAGGGACTTAGGGGAAATTGGAGGGGGAGACAACTATGAGAGACTGCAGACTCTGAGAAACAAACTGAGGGTTTTGGAGGGGTAGGGGGTGGTGGGGGTGTTGGGTGAGCCTGGTAGTGGGTATTATGGAGGGCATGCATTGCATGGAGCCCTGGGTGTGGTGCATAAACAGTGAATTCTGGAACACTGAAAAGAAATAAAATGAAAAAAAAAATACTAAGATCTTAGGAAGTCTTCAAGGAACTATCTTTTGATTATCATATAGGAGCTTATATTCTTTCTATATATTGCCATGATGAAATAAAAAGTGATTTTAATTTTGTAATTTATAATCCCTTGACTATTTTTAAGATCAATTTATGAATGAGACTTTGTTGTAAGTGGACCCTTTCCATTAATGTAGAAATTTAGAAAGACTTTCAAGAGGCTGAGAAAATTTTCCTCATTTCCATATAAGCACTGGTAAACATGGCTCAAGTATGATATGATCATAATTAGGGAGGAATTTCTGAAGAATGTTTATTTTTTCTGTAGTTATGTGTTTCTGTCCTGTCTTTAGCTAAAAGATAAGTTACCAGACTTCATTCCTAGAAGAAAAGAATAGCTAGACTAGAAGGAGCTTTATAATTAACTGGATTTCACAAGTGATGATGAGCCTGAGACCCCAGAGCAACTCTCCCCTCCCCCACCCACTCCACCAAGGCCACATAGCACTATAACCATGTCTCCTTTTTCCAGACTCCTGGGCTGCCATCTGTACCACTACTTTTCTGCCCTGGAGAAAGTGGCCTGGTCAGGGAAGAGTGTCACTTTGATTGTGACTTCAGGTAATTCCCTGCTTCTAGACTACTTTTGTTTTGTAAAGGAAGGTGGAACAAGTAAGCAAAGAGTTACCTCAATATTTCAGAAGCTTATAAAAAGTTTGGGGTCAAGCATAGTTATAAAAATGGATTAACACTTGGGCACTTTCTTATTCTTATGTAAACCTTTCCTTTTTTTTTTTTTTTTTTTTAAAGATTTTATTTATTTGACAGACAGAGATCACAAGTAGGCAGAGAGGGAGGGGGAAACAGGCTCCCGGCCAAGCAGAGAGCCCGATGTGGGGCTCGATCCCAGGACCCTGGGATCATGACCTGAGCCAAAGGCAGAGGCTTTAACCCACTGAGCCACTCAGGTGCCCCAACCTTTCCTGTTTTTGCAGCTCTTGCTTGCTGATAGTGGCACAAAAGATGGGTTTTTCTTTGTGGTGGTATTGTTCCAGCCCAGAAAAAGGTCTTATACCTCAAAATTGCATGGACTAGATCTGTGCTTGGCATTTTTCACTGCCAGCAAAACCAGCAAAATAGCAGATCGTGCTTGGGAGATGTCACTTGAAGAGAAAAGGCACAATAGGTTTCACGTTTTCCATCAAAATTTCCTTGGAAATGAAAGCTGAGTTTTTAGAGGCAGAGACTCAGTTTGTTTTGGGTAACTGTGAGGCTGCTTAGTGTGAAGTCAGACTGAACATATGGCTTGGTACTTATTGCACATTTGGTCATTTCTTTTTATGCTCCTTTGCTTGTCAGTCATCTCTCTACAATCCTAACCTACCCCATTCCACTCTGAACAGGTGTATAACAAAGTGAGGGGATGAAGAAAGAGGGCTAGTGGGAAGAATGATGAATGCAGGTTCATGAAATAAGGCAGAAAGAAAGAAGGGAGGATCTGAATACTGAGACAGTAACTGAGGAATTCACACACTTAGGATTAGAACAAGAGGAAAGATACCACCAAGCAACATCCCCCAGCACCATTGTGGAGATGAAGCTGATGAGGGTTCTGATTAATCTGCTTCAAAGATTTTACTTATTTTATTTTAGAGAGTACATGTGAGTGGGGTTAAGGGGAAGGACAGAGGGAAAAAATCTCAAGCAGACTCTGCACTTAGTATTTAGCGTGATATGGTGCTTGATCTCGGGACCCTGAGATCATGACCTGAGCTGAAACCAAGAGTCAGATGCTTAACTGACTGAGCCACCCAGGCACCCCACCCCTCTGATTTATCTGCTTTATATCAGAGTACAGGTAGGGCTGAATGACTCGTGCAGGTAGGGTCAGGCCAGTGTATGGGACCAAATTAGATAATGCAGAGTTGATTCAGTTGCTCACAATCATGTGACTTTATCTAGACAAGGTCCTTTTTTCATTAGACTGTTTTTCAGGGGAGGAAAATTTTTTGTCTACCCTTCTAGGTTCTTTGGCTGGTCTAATAATTAAATTGACAAGAAAGATTAATAGGGGCTAACATGGGGGTCACTCAGTTGGTTAAGCATCTGCCTTTGGCTCAGGTCATGATCCCAGGGTCCTCGGATTGATACCCACATCAAGCTCCCTCCCTGGAGGAGAGCCTACTTCTTCCTCTTCCTCTACCCCCCACCTATGCTCTCACTCTCAATTTCTCTCCTTCTCTCAAATAAATGCAATCTTTAAAAAGAATTTTAAAAAAGATTAACAGGAGAAAAAACAAATTGAATTTCTTATGTGTGGGAGGCCCATAAAAATATGAGCCCCAAGGGCAAGTCAGGCAGGTGAAGATTATATGCCATCTTGAGTTAAGGAATGGGTTAAGAACCTGGGGATTCAAAGCTGGGGTGGTGGTGGTGGTGGTCATTCACAGGACAATAAGAAAAACAGGTGTTGGTAATTAGGTGTTTATCCTGCCATAGAGATAGGTCATTCTGGTAATAGTTCTCTTTCTGGGTCTGGTGGCCTATCTAAATTCTTTTAGAGAATTAAGGGAGAGGTAATTATTTTTTTTTCCTTGAGGCTGTTGGATCTTGATTGCCTTAAACTCAAAATAATCCACATGCCAAAGTGGCATATTTTGAGGTTACGTATTCTGATCCTCTTCAGTTTTCATACATTTAAACATCAGTCAATGCATATGAAAATGGATTTGCTAAAGAAAGGGTTTTGAATTATTTTCTTTAGTATGTTGTACAAAGTGTGTTATATTATGCAATGATGTGGACAATTGTTTATAATAACTATGCAGGCACAATTGGATATGAACAAACAAAACTTGGTAAAAATATTTTATATGCAAGAAAAGTACCATTTATTTTGGATTACCTTGCAATCATAATGTCTGTGTAATTAGAGGGACTTGTTAAAAGTGAGAATAGAATAATAAGGGAGACCCAGCCAAGGGAAATTGAAATAAATAATGGATAGTTTATATAACATGTAGTTCGTGGACAAGCAGCACTGACATAATTTGGGAAATTCTTGGAGTCTTTGGCTTTACCTCAGACTCCGTGAATAGGAATCTGCTTTTTAATAGGATCTCAGATCATGCATATTCACATTAAGACTTAAGAAGCATTTGTTTAAATGGCCAAATGAATAAAAGAAATGCTAAGATGATAATGTTATTTTGTCTTTTTAAATAAGAGATTTTATTATGATTCAATTCTAACTGTATTATGCCCCTGAGGTTAGAGATCTATGTACAGATGCACCCTGAATATAGTGTTAAGGGTAGACAGTCCTGCTGGGAGTTGGGGTAGTGATGACATGAGGAAGGGATTGTCTGAAAAGCTTTTTATAGTATCATGATAATAATCACATCAATAAAAAATGGATTCTAGATAGGTCAGTAGAACTAAACAACTCACAGGCTGAAGTAGAGGGGTTCAAGTTGCAGTAGGTGCAGTTGTATGATCGATTTGATTATTCAGGAGGGTCATAGAATTAATATGAAGTTTAGAGTGGTTAAATTCAGTCCAGATCACTGTCCTCATCTTTGAAATCCAGACACATGGGGGGGGGGGGGGGTCTTCACTGGGAAAAGAATGGCCCCAGAAGGTGGCTAAATAGAGCCAAGATCATCAGTAGTTTTCTAATTCCCAGCCATGAAAGCTGTACTCTATGTCCATGGGATAAGAATAAGTAATATTTGTGATTCAGGCCAACAAATGATATTATCCAGCTTTGAGATTCAGTGTTGAATCTGAAGTTCATGCTGCAAAGTCTGTGGTAGAAAATTTATATGGAGACCACATTGCTTATTCCAAAACTAGAGTTTTGAGGTAGAATTTATTATGCTAGATATTTACACAGTACAGCCTATGTAGGTCTCAGTGTTTATACCAAGAAATCTAGAATGGTAAGGTTGTGGAAAATAGAAGAGAGAAGGGAAGTAACTCTTCCTGGGGGAAGGGGGGTCACCTGGGTGGCTCAGTCAGTTAAGCATCTGCCTTAGGCTCAGGTCATGATCTCAGAATCTTGGGATTGAGCCCTGCTTTGGGCTTCCTGCTGAACAGGGAGCCTACTTCTCCCTCTACCTCTGCTACTTCCCCTGCTTGTGTTCTTTCTTTCTCTCTCAAATAAGTAAATAAAATCATAAAAAACAAAACAATAAGAACAGCAAAAACTCTTCCTGGGATGGGCAGTAGAGGTTGGTGAGGCTGAGAGTGAGGTGGGAGAAAGAGAGTTTATAGAATCATGGGATTAGCACTCAGTGATTAACCCTTCTTTTCTTTCTGTGACTGTTATGAAGAAAGCATAGGCTCAGGAAGAGCCTTGCATTAAAAATGAGAGCCTTGCATTAAAAATGAGACAGCCAAACAAATTGGAAAGGCAGCTAGGCTGTCTTGGGAGAGAGAAAGAGAAGGGAAGAGGAAGAAGGTGAGAGGGGAAGAAAGAGAGTGAGAGCGAGATAGATTTGGTTTTCAAAACTGAGTCATCTTTGACACTTGAGAGCAGAGAGAATATGTAAGAAGTATCTGTGAACCCATCATGAAGTTTAAAGAAGCTGAGGACTAAGTCTCTGCTATAATGTCTGGTGAGGAGTCTTCTTAGAATGGACTGAGGGTAGAATCCAGGTCTTCAAGCAGAAAAGACAAACTGTATGGATCAATCAGCTGCCCCAACGTTCACTCATAAGAAATTACTGGGTACTACATATGCTGAAAGACCAGTGCATATGCATAGGGCTCTTACCAGCAGTACCAACCAATGTAGCAGTGATCAGAGGTAGATGGCTGTTCCCTTAAAACACCTACCCTTCAATCCAAGAAGAAGGGAAATGAAGGAGTAAGTAAAATTGAACTGGAAAATTAAAATTTCCACCATTTGCATGGATGGGACTCAAGAGCAAAGTTAATATTGATTTTAGAGAAATAAATAAATTTTAATTTTTATACCGATGACTTTTGTAACCGTAAATATTGAGACTGCTATGAGTGTATTTTGGGGATATAAAAGTTATTAAGATTCTGTATTAGTGAGATTTCTCCAGAGAAAGAGAACTGATACAATATGTGCAGAGATTTGATTATAGGAATTGGCTCTTGTAGTTATGGAGGACAAATATCCCACATTTTGCCTTCTATAATCTGGAGAACAAGGAAATCTGGTAGTAAAGAGCAAAGTCCTGTGAACCAAGAGCTCCACTCTTTCAGGGCAGGGAAAAGGGACATCCCAGCTTAAGAAGAGGAAAGAGAATGCCTTTTCTCTGTCTTCTTACTTTTTTTTCTCATTTGGGCCCTAGACATACTGAGGGATGTGCCACTTTTCAGAACTGGTCTTGAGGGCCGTACGCCCTCATGTAGACAACTCTACATGTTGCAAACTATGTTCCGTATTCTGACCCAGTCCTCTGACCCATATCACCACCATTCTTGGAAGATTACTGCTGGCCTGGCCTCCTCAGTCCAGGATCTAAATTCTGGTTCTCTCAGGGAGATAGCCTTATTGCAAATCAACTTATTCTGCATAAGTTGTGTATCTCCATCCCTCAAAAAGGACCCAGTTACAATTCAAAAATAGAAACCAGTGGCATTGAAGGGAATGTGTCCAGATAATTTAAAATTCTTTCATTGACTGTAATGCATTATCTTCTGCTCCTTTAGACCTTCAGTCTCTATGGGGTCTGCAAAGACAATAGGTCTGTATTCCATGGTGACTAAAACGGAGGTTAAAACACAAATTGTAAAGGAACAGAAGGGGTATTTACAGAGAATGAGTAAAAGAAAGAACAAGATGAAGTTGAAGTCATGGGAATTAATTTCATAGGAAGGTTGTTATTGCCCCCTTTAGCAGCTAAAATTCACATACAGGCACATCTTAAGTAATGTGTCGAGCTGTCCGAAAGATAATTTGAATCCTGTCAAGGCAAACAAGAATATGCTCACAAATTCAAGAGCAATATATGTGCAATTTGCACAACATCAATTTCTTTGGTTGTTTTTGGATGGAGCCATCACCATCAATTAAGTTAGTGACTCTTTGATTCAAATTACTTTTTGACATGTAGTCAACTAAATGGCTCACACAAGCATTATTTTCTGCAGAGTTCCCTAGGCAGCCATATAGTAAATGTAAACAGGTGGGAAGGCAGAAAAGCACTGCTGCAGAAACAGCCTACTCCCACTGCAGCAGGGAGAATAAGAACATGAAAAAATATGGAGACATTATTAGATGGCCTGGAATAAGGCTTCTGAAAGGAGATATTTGCATATTTATTATATTTTGCTACTGATTCATTATTTCTTCACTTGATTTTGTGTCTTAACCTTGTATTGGACTGTCATAATCATGTATCAGAGGTTAAGAAAGGGCCATGCTGCCTCTTGGACCATAGGAGGATGGCATCCCATGATATGGACTTGGATTTGGTAGGAGTGTTGAAGAAGAAGAGTGGTATTATTGACAGTATCACTGAAACAGCTTCAGGAGTCAACATGTTTTTAGAGACATTTAGGTTAGAGAGCATTCTTTCAGAGGATAGTGATATTTAATGTTCAGTGAAGAAATATACAGAATGGGAGATTGGCCTCCACCATGATTTTCATTATCACAGTCAGCATCAGCATTATAATCAAGGCCAGTGTCATCCATATTCAGGACAGGCCTAGTTGAGGATTCTAAAAGACTGAGCAAATTCGCAGGTACTAGGAATTACTCAATCCTATGCTTAGCTGCCTCCACATTGGGACTAAGGGCAGGAATTCATCTATTTTGATCAAAGCACTATTCCCAGAGCCTATAACATATCTGGCACATGACAGGTAAAAAAGTATACCACAAACAAAACTGTTGGATAAATGTATAAAAGAATCAAGTAATGAATTAACTTTATATCTGGTGATTGGCATGAAGGAAACCTAAATTCTGGTTATGACTTTGTATTAACCACCTTCATGACCTTTGGAATCACCTCAGTTCTGTGGGGCTCTGTTGTCTCTCTCTATAAAATGAGATGTAACAAACCTTGACCATTTTGGGCCACTGGAAAGATAACATGAAAGAATCCATGATAGAATCCATAGTAGTTAACTGGATGGTCTGGGAACACCGAACAAAGTAAATCACTGGTTTTGTTTTATCATCACTTTCCACAGACATCGGTACTTAAATAAGAACATTTCTAGAGGGAAGAAGCAGCACAAATCCCTTAGCTGCCTATACCACAGTCCAATTTGACATTTCTTATGCACAAGATAAAATGTTTCATGCTAAGATATACAATTCCAATATCTTTGTGTTTACTGGTTTATAAAATTCAGGAGCATAAAATTCCAAGTTTCCCTGGGCTTTTGCCAAGCATAGAATACAGATGGAAAGCTGAACATTAAGCCCGTTATGCCAAACTTAAATTTGGCTATAAATTGCTGGGTAGTTTCAGTTCAAAGAAACATGGCAGTATTATCTTTAAAGCAAATTACTATTGAAAACCAGAAACCAGGGCAGGAGAAAAACTGACAAGGAGGAGAGAAAGTGTTTTCAAAGAAACAAGGCAAAGCAGGTTCTATCTTCTGCTAAATCTGAATGCTCATTTATGTTGTCTCATCTTTCGTCATCTACTAAAATAACTTTTATTCATTCATTTATACATATATATTATATATATACACATTATATTTATTCATTCAATATTATATATTCATTCATTTCATGAATATATTTATTCATTCATAATATATATTTTATATATATATTATATTTATTCATTCATTCTAGGCACAAGGCCTATAGAGGTCATAATTAAAAAGGCCTACTTACCTCTTTGTATCAGTTAGGGTTTCTTTGTGAAAGCAAACAAAAATTGAGGAGGCAACTCAGCTAACTTACACAAAAAGAGAACTTGCTGTTAGACTACAGGGAAATTCTGGAATTTGCTTAAAGACTATGAGGAAGCTCCAGATTTTAGAGAGGTTAGAGAATGTGCTTAAAACAGTTGGGATCTGGAGGACTGGTAATAGAAATTGATCTCCGTTTGCACCCAGATCCTACTGTTGGGATGAATATGTCACAAACATGGCCCTATTTTTTTGGTATTCTTTTAAGATCTATGATCATGAGAAAAAGAGACCAACTGAAAGTTTCAATGTCTTTACGCCTTGACTAAATCTGGGCAATGAGCAGGACAGGTATACAGGACCAATAGGAATATTAGCTTTTATAGCAGAAAAGTAACCTTTGGATGGACAGATGTGCTGAGTGTTCACACAACAGCAGAATGGTAATTCCTTAAAACTAATGTGCTGTCAGTACAAGGGAGGTGCCCAAGTAGTGAATATACTGTCTACCCTCACAGATCCTGTGCCTTACTCAAACAGATAACTCTTAACAACACAGGCATGAGGAAATCAGATCCAAAACAGTGAAGCCTAGAGAGAGCAAAATGGGATGCTAGAGTTTAGAGAAGAAAGAAAGAAAGAGTCTGTGAAGGGTGATATTTAACATCAAAAAATTTTAGTCTTGACATTGAAAATCATCTTTGTTTATTCTCATTTTGCTGGTTTTATGAGTTCTGACAATCCGTGAAGCTCATTCTACTCATAGTCAGAAGTAGCTCATTCCTAACATGTCAGATGGAAAACAGGACCCTTTTGGCACTGTGTCCTAGGCAGCTCTTCCCTTACAGACTGCTTTTAATGAGGTTCTAGGGTGGGGCAGCTGCCCAATGAGTGTAACATGTTAAAAGGTGGTCTCAGAATTGAGGTACATGAGGTAATGAAAAATGCTCATTTTATTTTATTTTATTTTATTTTATTTTATTTATTTGACAGAGAGAGATCACAGTAGGCAGAGAGGCAGGCAGAGAGAGAGGGGGAAGCAGGTTCCCCGCCGAGCAGAGAGCCCGATGCGGGGCTCAATCCCAGGACCCTGGGATCATGACCTGAGCCGAAGGCAGTGGCTTAACCCACTTAGCCACCCAGGCGCCCCAATGCTCATTTCATTTTAATTTTACTTTATTTTCCCCTAAACTTGAGAACAAATGTTACATACCTTCAGAAAATTTTTAAATTCAGATTTTTATGTTGGACCAATACCCTTTGAGGCATGTGAGGTAGAAATAGACTGGAAATGTTGGCCTTTAAAAGCCAGTGAAATCAAATACTACAGCTAAGGAGTAAAGAGTAGTCCCTAATATAAATTCTGATACCACCCAAGATGAACTCAAAGACTTTGAATGTTAAGATTCATTTATTCAACAAATGTGTAGTGACCACCTGCTAAGTGCAAAGCCCAGGAAGAAAAGTGAAGAGGTGCAGCTGATAACATCTAGAGTCACTCTGCCTCGGAATAAAGACTTAATGTGCTGAAGGCATTAATGAAAATAATAGCAGCTTCTGAGGGGTTGCTGGCCATCAGCAAAGAACATTGGGAATTTGAGATGTCTTGAAGTAAAATTCTTGAGAAATGATGATTGTTTGGGGATTTTTTTCAGTCTCATCAGAATAAGTGATAAACTGATTGAACCCTTTTTGTTTGGGGGACTGAGGAAGAGTGGTGTGGATTACAGAATGGCTCCAGAGAAGTGGCAGTATGAGAGGCAGGCCCAGTCTCCCATGTAGCAAGGAGGCAGAGAGAGAATCCACATGCAGAAGTTAGAAGTGGGTGAGCAAAGCATGGGAACTGGGGGGCCTGTGCTTGGTAGGTGTGGGAGATGGAAGGAATATGGAGGGGTGAGGAAAAAAGGCATTTCTGAGGAGAGGCAGAAGTGAGAGGGTGAGTTCTGGGTGTTATGAGCAAATAAGATAAAAAATGGTTTTTTTACATTTTATGTACTGCTTGGTACATATTAGGTAATCATGAATTTAAGATGAATGAATGAATTAATTAATTAATGGGTTCTTTCTTTGAAATAAATTAAAATAAATTTCTATTCTCTTCCAAATGATAACTTACAGATTCTGAAGAAGACATCAGAGACTTATTATTGTCTAAGCACTCTGTCTTTTCCTTTATTCTACATTCGAGTTGGCTTTCAGACATTCTTGTCTGAAGATTCACTCTAGATTTTCCCATGTCCCCTCTCTGTGTGGCTTTTCAAACTAGCACTTCAAGTGCGATATAACCATGTTAGAACTCAACAGAGCTTGGCTGACTGTCTTTAAAAAAAAATCAGTTGTATGCCACAATAATCACCTGGATAAAAATCTGAAATTGTTAACTAATATTTAATCCATTGTGTATTTTATTTAAACATATATTTTTATCCCCAGGGGTACAGGTCTATGAATGGCCAGGTTTACACACTTCACAGCACTCACCAAAGCACATAACCTCCCCAATGTCCATAACCCCACCCCCCTTTACCCAACCCCCCTCCCCCCAGCAACCCTCAGTTTGTTTTGTGAGATTAAGAGTCACTTATGTTTTGTCTCCCTCCCAATCCCATCTTGTTTCATTGATTCTTCTACCCACTTAAGCCTCCATGTTGCATCACCACTTCCTCACATCAAGGAGATCATATGATAGTTGTTTTTCTCCGCTTGACTTACTTCACTAAACATGATATGCTCTAGTTTCATCCATGATGTCTCAAATGGCAAGATTTGATTTCTTTTGATGGCTGCATAGTATTCCATTGTGTATATATACCACATCTTCTTGATCCATTCATCTGTTGATGGACATCTAGGTTCTTTCCATAGTTTGGCTATTGTGGACATTGCTGCTATAAACATTCGGGTGCACGTGCCCCTTTGGATCACTACGTTTGCATCTTTAGGGTAAATACCCAGTAGTGCAATTGCTGGGTCATAGGGCAGTTCTATTTTCAACAATTTGAGGAACCTCCATGCTGTTTTCCAGAGTGGTTGCACCAGCTTGCATTCCCACCAACAGTGTAGGAGGGTTCCCCTTTCTCTGCATCCTCGCCAGCATCTGTCATTTCCTGACTTGTTGATTTTAGCCATTTTGACTGGTGTGAGGTGATATCTCATTGTGGTTTTGATTTATATTTCCCTGATGCCGAGTGATATGGAGCACTTTTTCATGTGTCTGTTGGCCATCTGGCTGTCTTCTTTGCAGAAATGTCTGTTCATGTCCTCTGCCACATTTCTTGATTGGATTATTTGTTCTTTGGGTGTTGAGTTTGCTAAGTTCTTTATAGATTTTGGACACTAGTCCTTTATCTGATATGTCGTTTGCAAATATCTTCTCCCATTCTGTCAGTTTTCTTTTGATTTTGTTAACTGTTTCCTTTGCTGTGCAAAAGTTTTTGATCTTGATGAAATCCCAATAGCTCATTTTTGCCCTTGCTTCCTTTTCCTTTGGTGATGTTCCTAGGAAGATGTTGCTGCGGCTGAGGTCGAAGAGGTTGCTGCCCGTGTTCTCTTCAAGGATTTTGATGGATTCCTTTCTCACATTGAGGTCCTTCATCCATTTTGAGTCTATTTTCATGTGTGGTGTAAGGAAATGGTCCAATTTCATTTTTCTGCATGTGGCTGTCCAATTTTCCCAACACCATTTATTGAAGAGGCTGTCTTTTTTCCATTGGACATTCTTTCCTGCTTTGTCGAAGATTAGTTGACCATAGAGTTGAGGGTCTATTTCTGAGCTCTTTATTCTGTTCCATTGATCTATGTGTCTGTTTTTGTGCCAGTACCATGCTGTCTTGATGATGACAGCTTTGTAATAGAGCTTGAATTCTGGAATTGTGATGCCACCAACTTTGGCTTTCTTTTTCAATATCCCTTTAGCTATGCGAGGTCTTTTCTGGTTCCATATAAATTTTAGAATTATTTGTTCCATTTCTTTGAAAAAGATGGTTGGTACTTTGATAGGAATTGCATTAAATGTGTAGATTGCTTTAGGTAGCATAGACATTTTCACAATATTTATTCTTCCAATCCAGGGGCATGGAACATTTTTCCATTTCTTTGTGTCTTCCTCAATTTCTTTCATGAGTACTTTATAGTTTTCTGAGTATAGATTCTGTGCCTCTTTGGTTAGGTTTATTCCTAGGTATCTTATGGTTTGGGGTGCGATTGTAAATGGGATTGACTCATTGATTTCTCTTTCTTCTGTCTTGTTGTTGGTGTAGAGAAATGCAACTGATTTCTGTGCATTGATTTTATATCCTGACACTTTACTGAATTCTTGTATAAGTTCTAGCAGTTTTGGAGTGGAGTCTTTTGGGTTTTCCACATATAGTATCATATCATCTGTGAAGAGTGATAATTTGACTTCTTCTTTGCCGATTTGGATGCCTTTAATTTCCTTTTGTTGTCTGATTGCTGAGGCTAGTACTCAGTACTAGTACTATGTTGAATAGCAGTGGTGATAATGGACATCCCTGCCGTGTTCCTGACCTTAGCGGAAAAGCTTTCAGTTTTTCTCCATTGAGAATGATATTTGCGGTGGGTTTTTCATAGATGGCTTTGATGATATTGAGGTATGTGCACTCTATCCCTACACTTTGAAGAGTTTTGATCAGGAAGGGATGCTCTACTTTGTCAAATGCTTTTTCAGCATCTATTGAGAGGATCATATGGTTCTTGTTCTTTCTTTTATTGATGTGTTGTATCACATTGATTGATTTGCGGATATTGAACCAACCTTGCAGCCCTGAAATAAATCCCACTTGGTCGTGGTGAATAATCCTTTTAATGTATTGTAGAATCCTATTGGCTAGTATTTTGTGAGAATTTTCACATCTGTGTTCATCAAGGATATTGGTCTATAGCTCTCTTTTTTGATGGGATCCTTGTCTGGTTTTGGGATCAAGGTGATGCTGGCCTCATAAAATGAGTTTGGAAGTTTTCCTTCCATTTCTATTTTTTGGAACAGTTTCAGGAGAATAGGAATTAGTTCTTCTTTAAATGTTTGGTAGAATTCCCCCAGGAAGCCGTCTGTCCTTGGGCTTTTGTTTGTTTGGAGATTTTTAATGGCCATTTCAATCTCCTTACTGGTTATGGGTATGTTCAGGCTTTCTATTTCTTCCTGGTTCAGTTGTGGTAGTTTATATGTTTCTAGGTATGCATCCATTTCTTCCAGATTGTCAAATTTGTTGGCGTAGAGTTGCTCATAGTATGTTCTTATAATAGTTTGTATTTCTTTGGTGTTAGTTGTGATCTCTCCTATTTCATTCATGATTTTATTTATTTGGGTCCTTTCTCTTTTCTTTTTGATAAGTCTGGCCAGGGGTTTATCAATTTTATTAATTCTTTGAAAGAACCAGTTCCTAGTTTCATTGATTTGTTCTATTGTTTTTTTTTTTGTTTTTTTTGGTTTCTATTTCATTGATTTCTGCTCTGATCTTTATGATTTCTCTTCTCCTGCTGGGCTTAGGGTTTCTTTCTTGTTCTTTCTCCAGCTCCTTTAGGTGTAGGGTTAGGTTGTGTACCTGAGACCTTTCTTGTTTCTTGAGAAAGGTTGTACCACTATATATTTTCCTCTCAAGACTGCCTTTGTTGTGTCCTACAGATTTTGAACTGTTGTATTTTCATTATCATTTGTTTCCATGATTTTTTTCAATTCTTCTTTAATTTCCCAGTTGACCCATTCATTCTTTAGAAGGATGCTGTTTAGTCTCCATGTATTTGGGTTCTTTCCAAACTTCTCCTGTGGTTGAGTTCTAGCTTTAGAGCATTGTGGTCTGAAAATATGCAGGGAATGATCCCAATCTTTTGATACCAGTTGAGTCCTGATTTAGGACCGAGGATGTGATCTATTCTGGAGAATGTTCCATGTGCACTAGAGAAGAATGTGTATTCTGTTCGTTTGGGATGAAATGTTCTGAATATATCTGTGATGTCCATCTGGTCCAGTGTGCCCTTTAAGGCCTTTATTTCCTTGCTGATCTTTTGCTTGGATGATCTGTCCATTTCAGTGAGGGGAGTGTTAAAGTCCCCTACTATTATTGTATTATTGTTGATGTGTTTCTTTGATTTTGTTTCTTTATTAATTGGTTTATATAGTTGGCTGCTCCCACGTTGGGGGCATAGATATTTAAAATTGTTAAATCTTCTTGTTGGGCAGACCCTTTGAGTATGATATAGTGTCCTTCCTCATCTCTTATTATAGTCTTTGGCTTAAAATCTAATTGATCTGATATAAGGATTGCCACTCCTGCTTTCTTCTGATGTCCATTAGCATGGTAAATTCTTTTCCACCCCCTCACTTTAAATCTGGGGTGTCTTCGGGCTTAAAATGAGTTTCTTGGAGGCAATATATAGATGGGTTTTTTTTTTTTATCCATTCTGATACCCTGTGTCTTTTGACAGGGGCATTTAGCCCATTAACATTCAGGGTAACAATTGAGAGATATGAATTTAGTGCCATTGTATTGCCTGTAAGGTGACTGTTACTGTATATGGTCTCTGTTCCTTTCTGATCTACCACTTGTAGGCTCTCTCTTTGCTTAGAGGACCCCTTTCAAGATTTCCTGTAGAGCTGGTTGGGTGTTTGCAAATTCTTTCAGTTTTCGTTTGTCCTGGAAGCTTTTAATCTCTCCCTCTATTTTCAATGATAGCCTAGCTGGATATAGTATTCTTGGCTGCATGTTTTTCTCGTTTAGTGCTCTGAAAATATCATGCCAGCTCTTTCTGGCCTGCCAGGTCTCTGTGGATAAGTCAGCTTCAATCTAATATTCTTACCATTGTATGTTCCAGACTTCTTTTCCCGGGCTGCTTTCAGGATTTTCTCTTTGTCACTGAGACTTGTAAATTTTACTATTAGGTGACGGGGTGTGGGCCTATTCTTATTGATTTTAAGGGGAGTTCTCTGAACCTCCTGAATTTTGATGCTCGTTCCCTTTGCCATATTGGGGAAATTCTCCCCAATAATTCTCTCCAGTATACCTTCTGCTCCCCTCTCTCTTTCTTCTTCTTCTGGAATCCCAATTATTCTAATGTTGTTTCGTCTTATGGTGTCACTTATCTCTCGAATTCTCCCCTCGTGGTCGAGTAGCTGTTTGTCCCTCTTTTGTTCAGCTTCTTTATTCTCTGTCATTTGGTCTTCTCTATCGCTAATTCTTTCTTCTGCCTCATTTATCTTAGCAGTGAGAGCCTCCATTTTTGATTGCACCTCACTAGTAGCTTTTTTGATTTCAACTTGGTTAGATTTTAGTTCTTTTATTTCTCCAGAAAGGGTGTTTTATATCTCTGGACAGGGTTTCTCTAATATCTTCCATGCCTTTTTCGAGCCCGGCTAGAACCTTGAGAATTGTCATTCTGAACTCTAGATCTGACATATTACCAATGTCTGTATTGATTAGGTCTCTAGCCTTCGGTACTGCCTCTTGTTTTTTTTTTTTTTTTTTTTTGTCGTGAATTTTTCCGCCTTGTCATTTTGTACAGCTAAGAGTATATGTAGGAGCAAGTAAAATGCTAAAAGGGTGGCAACAACCCCACGAAAATATGCTTTAACCAAATCAGAAGAGGTCCCAAATCGTGAGGGGGAAGAAATGCGATAAAAAGAAGTCAAAAGAAAGAAAGAAAGGAAAAAAAAAGAAAAGAATTAAAAAAAAACTAATAAAGAAACTATAAAAAAGAAAAAATATATATATATTAGATAAACTAGTTAAAAAACGTTAAAAAAGAAAAGGGTAAAAGTTAAAAAAAATTAGCAGAAGAAGAGAAAAAAAATGAAAAAGGAAAAAATTAAATTAACTGCAAGACTAAAAAATCACAGAGAGAAAGCCGTGAGTTCCGTGCTTGGCTTTCTCCTCCTCTGGAATTCTGCTGCTCTCCTTGGTATTGAAACTGCACTCCTTGGTAGGTGAACTTGGTCTGGGCTGGATTTCTTGTTGATCTTCTGGGGGAGGGGCCTGGTGTAGTGCTTCTCAAGTCTCTTTGCCCCAGGCAGAGTTGCACCACCCTTACGGGGGGCTGGGCTGAGTAATCCGCTGGGGTTTGCTTTCAGGAGCTTTTGTTCCCTGAGCGCTTTCTATAGAGTTCCTGAGGATGGGTATACAAATGGCGGCCTCTTTGTCTCAGCTAGGAGGAGCCGAGAGCCCAGGGCCCCACTCCTCAGTGCGCCCTCAGAGAACAGCGCCCAGTTACTTCCGTCCGCCTGACCTCCGGCCTCGCTCCGAGCTCACTGAGCCTGTGGCTGGTTCAAGGTAACACCAAGCTGTGATCTTACTGTCGGCTCTGTCTCTGTAGCCGGCTTCCCTGTTCCAATACCCGCAAGCTCTGTGACACTCAGACACCCCCGATCCTTCTGTGACCCTGCGGGACCTGAGGCCATGCTGACCCCATGTGGGCTTCGCCCTAGTTTAGCCTCTGGAGCGATGTCCCTCAGCGGAACAGACTTTTAAAAGTCCTGATTTTGTGTTCTGTTGCTCCGCCGCTTGCTGGGAGCCGGCCCCTCCCCCTGGGGTCTATTTTCCCATCGCTTTGTATTTACTTCTCTGCCAGTTCTACCTTTCAGAAAGTGGTTGTTTTTCTGTTTCTAGAATTGCTGTTCTTCTTCTCTTCAATCTGCCGATGGATTTTCAGGTGTTTGCAATCTTTAGATAAGCTATCTAGCTGATTTCCTGCTAGCTGAAGTAGTCTCAGCCTGCTACTTCTTCGCCATCTTGACTCGTCCTCCATTGTGTATTAATTCTACAAAATTATTATTGTAATTTCCTAGAAATAGTTTGTCACCCAAATGCTTACTGGACCCTGTTTGCTGGAAAGGTTTTACCTTTGACTTTGTGAGAAAGATGACCTTATATATAGATACCAATTCACATGTATTAGTTCTCTACTCCTCATTGCAATGTGCTGTGTTCATCACTAACATGCTTCAACAATGCAGAATCTGCATGAGGATCCAGGACAGACTTGCTGGGGTCAATGTAGATATTTTAAAATTCTGTGGGGTGAGGGCCCTTAGGAAACCCAGGCACTCACTGTTAGAGGGGCCACTAAGCAGCCAAACCTTTGGACATGTGACTAACAGGCAGTGAAACTAAAGGGAAGATATATATGGTATACACATGTACACTGATTGATTGGAATAAAATGGGTAGAAAAGGTATAATGTCTAAAAGCAAATGTATGCAGTTCTAGGTTTCCCCAAAGATGGCATTGATTGTAGTAAATGATAGATGTGGAAATGATAAGTGATCACAGACCATTGGTATAAGGCCGTATACCTGAGATTTAGAGATGAAAAGCCTTTTAGTTTTTCCCCAGCTATGATGGACTAATCAAAGGAGAGAGCATTAATTTAAAAAGAAATGTGAATTGCCTTCATAAAGACAGAACCCCACATATGGAATCACTGGGGCACAATACACACATGTGAGAGCAGAGCTGCCTTTACATCTGACTCTTAACATCCATGGAAAGGAGAAGTTATTCTGGACCTTGTTGGGGCTGGAGCTAAACCTTAAATGTGATCATTATAAGATTGATTGATCATAATATATTCAGATAGCAAATGTTCCTTAAGGTGTATGTGGGGAAATAGCATCTCAAAAAGTTAATGTGGTTCTTAAAAAGTTTAGTTAAGAATGCAAAATATGCCATAAGTGAAGCAAGTAGAACATTACCAATGTAGTCATGAAAACCTCCTACTATGAAAACCTAGAATACTGCATCTAATTGGCAGATGTGAGAAATTCATGCTAACTATAGTCATACTATTAGAATCCTAGGATTCAAAACCATACAAACAAGGATGGGAGATGGAGGAGTGTGAACAGTAAGGTATAGTCTCAGGTACTTGAAAAGTTTAAAGGATGTGGGGGAGCTAGAAATATAAGAAGGATATCTAGCACTTGCAGAAATAAATCGAATGAAATTACTAAAAAAAAAATAATAATTCTCCCATGTATCATACTTCTTGATGTCTTTACACAGTTGAAAATCATGTGATGGAGTTGGTAATGAACATGATGGATGCACTCTATGGTTTCAGTGATAACACAGGTAGATTTTGTTTATTAACTAAATATATAATTTGGTCCCTTCTGGAGGAATCACATCATGGAAACACAAAATGACTAAATCTCTTGACTATAGTGTTTCGTTTTTAAATGGGAAAGAAGGAGAATGACATTAAGGCTTTATGTTTAACAGTGAGTCTATGATTTTGCCATGTCTAATCCCTTTATCCAAATTATAATTCAGGTACACATCCAAAGCTTTACCTCCTTTGAAAAGCCTTCCCAATATTAACTCTTATAGTTTGTATTTATGAGTTGAGCTCCTTCATATGTGTATACACACACAACACATCCACACATACTGATAAGCATATATATGTCTAATTTTTACATGTTTTTCATCCCCATTGTTCACTTTCTGTTCATTTTTCATGCCCCATGTAATAATGGCATTCTCATGAGAGCTTCTTTTGATGCTGTTAAAACATAATTCTTTCTGCACAAACCCCCTAGCAGTTTCTCATTTCACTCAGAGGAAGACTCACAAGACCCTATTCAATCTTCACACTGATCATTCTGTACCTTCTTATCCTTTCTGATCTCTGTATCCTACTCTAGCTTTTGTATTCTTCAAATACCCTAGACATGTCCTTGTCTCAGGGCCTCTGTCAGTAACAGTCTTCTCACAGATATTTACAAATTTCCCTCTTTTTTTTTTTTTTCAGTTGTTGCTCAGATGTCACCTCCTCAGTGATAGCATCCCTGAAAAAATAATTTAACGTAATCTTTTTCCCAACACACCAAACCTGCCTTTGTTGCTTCATCTCTCTCCTTAGCCCTTCCCTAACATTTCATATATATCTCTTATATATAATTGTACTTTATTTTTTGCTTGTTCTATTTTCTTATCTTCTCCCATCCAGTCCCTTCTCCTTTGTACCACTAGAATGCAACTCCATAATGATGTGCATTTTGTCTACTGTGTTACTGCTATATCTCCAGTGCCTAGATGAGTACATATTCATTGAGCTAAATCCACCTCCCTGCTCTCACACACATACATTATGAGAAGGTGGTATAACCTCCTTTTCAAAGATTAAGAAAGGTAACCTAGAATATAAATAATTGGCCTCAGGTCACAAGGAGAAAATTGAGATTGAAGCCAGGGAAGTCTAACTTAGAAATTGTAATGGTATGTTTGCTGACATACCTGTTCTAGAATGTTCACAGCAATAATATTTGTAGTAACTCCAAACTGGACATTCAAATGCCCATCAATAGTAGAGTAGAAATTTTTACGCAATAGAATACCATAACAGTAGTGAGCTTATTTTGAGGAAAAGAAGCCAGAAACAGAGCACATATTTCATGATTCAAATTATATATGTATTTACATGTATAAACAAGCAAACAAACAAAAGAAAAGGCAAAGCCGATAGAAGGGAACAAGAGATGAGTTTTTGGGGTGCTCTTCATATTTTCTTTTTTTGATGTGGGTGTGAGTACATGTGTGTTTAGCTTGTAAAAATTCATTGATTTGTGCTCTTATGATATATATGCACAGTATTGTGTATATTTGTGATAGGAAGAATTCTAAGATGTCTCTGAAGATTCTAGACCCTTGTTGTACATGCCATGTAGAATTCTCTCCCTTTGAGTATAATTGGAACCTGTGAATATGATAAGATAATCATTCAGTTGTTAAGATAGGTAAAGATACTTGACAAAGGTGATGGGATAGTTAATTCTATGATTGTGTTTTCTTATATAAGACTCTGCTTTATCTGATTGGAGAAAGATTCTTCAGCTGACTTTGAAGAAGGAGCTGCCACACTGTTGAGATGGTCATGAGCACAGAATCTGAGAGCTGAGAGTGAGCCTTAGCCACTTAGTCAGCAAGAAAATGGGGACATCAGTCCTATAGCTAAAAGTAACTTAATTTTGCCAACAATGGAAATAAGTGATAATAGTAGGAGATCAAGCCTATAGGAGTCAGGTACTAATGCTGGGAAAACAAACATCACTGATCCTTTCTCTCCCACATTGGAATTTTTTGGATAAGATCTTTGTATTCGGATAAAATGAGTCACTTGAATATAATAATGCAAATGAAGCTGATTCGTGGAGGAAAAAGTAGGGATTTCCCCAATAAGTAAAATTGGAATTTGATGTTAAGACTTACCAAGAAATCTCACTTTATTTTGTATTCCAAATTATTGCATGGAAACACATATAAATTATTGAATTATATTCATTAATATAATACCTCCATGACCCAATAAAATAGTCCAAGAATTCTATGTAGTTGATGAGAGTCAGATTTAAATTTTGAATTAAGAAATGGTGTGGTCCATTACAAGCTTCATGAATCCAATGACAAATCAATGAGAGCTCACTGCTCATTAATGTGAGCAAGCTGGGCTGTATCCTGTTGTTCAGAATCACAACAATTTAGACTGTGACTGATAAGACCCTGAACAGAGTATGTGGCTAGATAAAGAGAGAGATGTTCACATTCTTTCCTGACCTCTCAAACAAAAGTTTTGGGTCTTTATACTTCGTGTTGCTCTATGTTAATTCACTGAGATTTTTGTGCATCTTTTCCTTCCTTTCCCTTCCCTTTCCTTTTCTGTTTCCTTTTTTCTTACTTGCTTTTTTTTTTCTCTTTTCTCACTGTTTCCCAACACACCCAGTAGAATGGGGGTGCTGCAAGGGACGCTCCAAATGCTTGGAGTCCTTTACTGTGTCATCCTCTGCCTTACAGATAGGATCTGACACTTTGCTATGTGTGGGATGGACAAAGAAAGGGGTGAATAAATGAATGAACGTATGACGTATCTCCTCTGCTAATAAGACTTGGGCCTGTTTAGGGGGATAGCAGCTCCATCCAGTGCTGCCCATCTGTTCAGATTCCAGCTGACTGACAAGTCTCCCTTCCTGATTGCCTTACCTCAGCCCCCCTGGTGACAGTGATGGAGTTGACAAGATGTCAGCAGACCCTTATTGATTATGCATGATCTCATTAGTAAAACCTCAGCCCAGTGTGACCTAATCCTTGCTGGGAAAGGCTGTGATATATGAGGACCAGCACTTTGTCACTTGAGGTTAAGCAAATGGGAAGATCACTTAGTACCGGTGGTACCCAAAGACACATTCCCTCATGCTTTGGGAAAGCAGCTGGGAGAGCAAAGTTCATGGAAGCTATGTGGGTCAGACAAGTCACTGAGAGCCTATCCTGGCTGTGAAGTTAGTTAGTTATGCTTTGTTTGCTAACAGTACATCTGCTCTGATAGTCCTGGGACACTTGTGCCAGTAAATAGCTAAGTTAGAAATGTGGCAGAGAGAGGCATGCTTGGACCAAACCTGCTGAGTTTCTCGGTCTGAGACTTGTATCCCCTTCAATAGAAGAGGCATGTTCTAACCTGCCCTTTTCCTGCTCTTGTTCTCTGCCCCTCAGAAAAGCAGTCTTTCCACCATGGGCTGGTGAGAGAAATCATTTAACACATGAGAGCTCTGAGGACTATGCAACAAGACTAGCATAGGTCTCCCTGAGTGACCAGATCAGGACCACGGCTAGTTACAGTGCCAGTATTGAGTTACAAAAAGAGAATCCCTCTTCTTCCATATAGAAGTTCTGTAAAAACTTTCTCTAAACTGAAGCAACCTATTTTCTGCCCCATTTTCACTCTCTTGGGGACCACCTTTGTGCATGGCACAAACTGCAACCTTGGTCTTGTTCCGAGTTCTGAACACAGTGTTTCTGAACCAGTCTTATCCTGGAGAACTTACAGTTACATACAGGCCATCTAGGTGAATGGCTGGACATGTTGAACCATGTGGACGGTGACTTTGGAAACATAGTATCTTGAAACTGGAATATTTCATCTGGAAGCAGACACTTGGTGCCATTCCTGCTGTGTGAGGAAAAAAGAGAAAGCAATTGCCTCATTTAAGTTACTAAAAGAGAAATAGGGTAGCCTGAACAAATTCACCTCCAAAGTGCTTGGCTAGACGAGGGAAAAAAAAAAAAAAAAAAAGAAGTGTATCCAGGAATAGGTGGCTTTCCCACTCTAACCACAACCATTTGATGTTATAAGTCAGGGGAGAATCATCATTAAATGCTTGGGTCAGGTTATCTGTGTGTCAAGTGGAGGGGGTGGGCGGGCATTGGAGCCATTGCTGCTGAGTTAGTGTTCTTGGCCTTTCTATGTATACCTCAGCAACACCCAGCCTTTAATAAGCATTGTGTTTGACGCCCTTTTTAAAATGATTGAATTATGGCTTTTTATGGCTCTATAAAAGCCTTTATTAATTTGGGGAAGCTGCTGTATCTTCCAGTCCTGTCCATTCCCTGCCGTGAGGTTAAATTATTCATGTGGCTTTCGATTGGCTATGTTGATTGTATTCTGAAAGAAACAATAAGCAGGACTCTTTGTTTTCATGAAAATGGGGGGGGAAATTATAGGGGGAGACAAGAAGAGTATGGGTATCCTGAGGGACCTCACTCAAAGGGCCACCTGGGGTGAAATGAGGGCAGAGACTTCATTTTTGGATCAACTTTTTAGTACAGGGAAAGGGACAATGGACTTCAACAGTGTGCCCTCTGGAGATGTGTCCATATGTGTATACTCAAATGTATGCATGTGTGCTAGATTCTCCACTGTGGTTTTCTATTGACGCTTCTAAATATGAGAATAAATATTGTTTTTATAGAGCTCTTTGTAACTTATAGTATACTTTCAAACATGCCATCTCATTTCATGTTGAATCCCCTTATAATTGCATGTACGGCTGAAATAACTACTTTACCAGGTTTACGTCATGGATCATAGGGTGTGTCAGGAAAGTGGTATTGCTAAATGCTGTGTAGCTTCTAAGTGGCCACTCTGAAAAGCAACTAGATTTTTTGGTTCCAAGACTAGTGCTGTTTCCATGATAGTTCCGCTTTGCTGCCAGTTGAGGAGTTTGTGAAAGGAATGCTGTTCTGAGACCCTCCCCAATGCTATCCCTCACAGATTCTGCCCTACCTCATAAACATGTGCACACACACACACACATGCACAAATGCATTTAGAAGTTAGATTTATCCACTTCATCTCCTTCCACTTCCCCAACAATCCCAAACTCCCAAAAGGTTGCCCCTCCACCATACATGTTATTATCAGACCCCATAGCCTGCTAATTACGTCCTTTCCTGTCTATACTGCATTCCCACTTGGGCTGTTCTAGTGATTCTTTCAAAGACCTACTTGAAAGTCATCTCTTTCATGCTTCTAGGTAACCTTATGCCATGTTGTGACCCTTCCTGAATCAGAGGAGGTAGAGTCAAGCAGCGTCAGAAAAACCATGCGCTGGAGTTGACTAAGTTACTTCCCCACCATGAGGATATTATCCCAGAATGGGAACGTCAGCACTGTCCAGCCCACTTCCCAAGGATGTTCTAAGGACAATGAAACTACACTGAGAAAGGACTATAGGAACTTCAAACCATTATGCACATTTTATATAATTATGTCCCTTTGCTATGAGAAATAGAAAATAAATAACAGAGAGGCAAGAAATCAAATTTTGTGAGCAAAGACCCTAATAGTTTGGCTGCCTTTGGAAGAATGAAGATCTGTGCAGGGTTCTAGGCAAGGAGAAGGCTGTGAGTAAAGGAGCAGAGGTGGGAATTAGCATGGCTTTTCGCTGAGAGACTGGCACTTAACAGGAAGACACAATGATCAGCTTAAAGAATGGTGGAAAGCTGTAGCTCACTCTCAAGAGAAGCTTCCGAGTACAGGGTTTGAGTAAGAAGCAATGGAACAAGGATCTAGATAAACTGGAAGAGCCCTTGATCTGTGGACTAGGAGAAATTTTATGGGACTAACATAAAACAGGTAAAGCTGGCTTGGTGCTGAGTTGAGCATTGTGCTTATTTAGGGCTCCTCAGATATTCTACCAACCTAGGAAGAGGATTGGTTTCAGATGGCAGCAAAGCTGTATAGATGGGATAATTTTTTAATGCGTAGGCTACAGAATGCCCATGCGGCAAAGCCAGACCCTTTGTCAGCATAGTTTCATAAAGATCACAATACGAAGAGAGCCATTTTACCTGAGTGTGTTCTTCCTAACCCTCTATGTACACACATATGCACAGGCACAGACACTCAACAGAGAAACTCTACAGAGTGAAAGGAAACCTGGAGATGTGAGAGGTTTGGAGAACACAGGGTCAGTTTAAAAATGACATTTTCAGGGGCACCTGGGTGGCTCAGTGAGTTAAAGCCTCTGCCTTTGGCTCAGGTCATGGTCCCACGGTTCTGGGATTGAGTCCCATGTCGACCTCTCTGCTCGGGGGGGAGCATGCTTCCCCTTCTCTCTCTGCCTGCCTCTCTGCCTACTTGTGATCTCTATCAAATAAATAAACAAAATCTTAAAAAAAAAACAAAAACATAACATTTTGAATGCTTACTAGATGTTAGTTCTAAAAATTATCAGCCTTATCTCCAGCTACTCTATAGGACAACTACTTTAGAGGGACTGTAGTTTCTTCCAACACTGCCAAGCCCTGTATTTTTTCCTTCTGTTTCCATTTGTCTTCTCTCTCTTTCCCAGCTTAGTTCATGGTTATACTTGCTGTTATTTCCTATGTATAACATTTCAATTGGGCTACCTGCTTTTTAACCCCTACCCTTTATGTGACCTGAATACTACTCAAAAGCTACTGCTTTCCTTAGTAATGCTGAGAAGTTGGTCACTCTGTTTTTGCATTCTGCCACTTGTGTGTGACCCATAGCCCTTTCCCAGCATCTAGCTTCATCCTATGGCAGCAGCCCTGGTTTCACCTGCAGAGATGAAAGGTATGGAACAAACCTCTTCACATTAGAGTATTTGGTACAAAGAAGTGTTGTTCAGGGATAATTAACATATTAACAAAACCCAATTTTTTTTCTTCCAGTATTCACTGAAATCTAAATTATGTCAAGCAATAGGTACATAGAAGCATTACAAAAGCTCACATTTTCATGGTGTTTAGATTCTAGTGTGAGAAGACAGACAGTAAAATGACAAATACATCAAATCCCAAATGATGGTATTCCTGACATCAGGGCAGAAATCAAGCATTTCTAGCTTGAGTAGAAGTCCTTTTTGTTTGGTTACGGTATTCTTCACAAGGACATAGTTGAGTGAGGAAGTGAATATTGGGCCAGAGAGTTTTCTAAGGTTGAGGTCGTAAGCTACACCATCATCTTCTTGATCCTTACTGAGTTCTGCAGGTTACTCATTTATAGATGTGTTTTATGTCAGATTGAGCCATGAGAGAAGGCTAAGCTTCAGCATAAAATGTGTATGTAGAATCACAGTAACAGTGTTTTTTGAGATCATGAATTCCAGAATGACTGTATATAGAACTGGTCAGATATAGGGTAAAGGTGTCTAGTCAGTGACTGCTTAGAGACTTTCCTATATATCCTTCCCATGTTTCTGAAATTTGGAAAAAAAAACCAGGGTGTTTGGCAAGTAACATATTTTGAGTCTGCTTACCAAAATCTTTTTCTAGGTCCTTTGTGAAGCAGTCATGCAGGGAAACATGGAACTGTAAAGGTCAGGTTGAGACTTAAAGGACAAGGAGGCCATGCTGGCTCTACATGAACACTGAACATCTGCCAACTAAAACCAAAAGAAAATACTTCTTTCTAAAATGATCTAAGTCCTTGAGGGGAAAGAGGATTCATTTATAGTCATTTTATTCAAAATACTCAATTTTAAAATTAATGGACACTGTGAGATAACACTCTTTAGTCACTCTCTTCATCCTCCAGAAAGCCTCAGTATAGACACAGCAAAACCTGTGAGAGCTGTTCTGCAAGTGGAAAAGACCAGAGCTGGAGAAGGTCTGCTGGCAACACCTTTCAGAGGAGACACCAGAAGGAAAGGCACATTGAGAGAGAGCAAAGGACACAACCCCTTTTTCTTTACGCATGGCAAATCAATTCAGTGTCTTTCATTACCACCTGAAAACCGAATGCACATGCGAACAATAAACTTTAATCTGGTTGACAACAGTTTTTTAAAAAACGCACTGAAAGCAAGTTTCAGCAGCCTGACATACTTTATGACACTTATTAAAAAGACACACTTGTAAGTCAATTAACCTGGCCAATAGTACTTTTTAACTTGTTTTCTAAGAGGAAAGGCAGCAGCAAAAGGGCAAAGTTTACATCTAGAAGGTTCCAAGTTGATTTCTTTTCCCCTAAAGTAAAGGTGGCTGCCTGAGTTCCAACTAATATATGTAAGTCTGCAGTTTCTCCACCTCCAACACCTGAAAAGTTCAAAGGCAATGCTTGTGGGTGCTGGTCTTGGTTTTCACATTTTATTCAAAGAAAAATTGAGGACTTACCTATGAAGAAATGAGTGTATGGTAAAATATAGGAGTTAAAATAGAAGCATGATGCACATTATTTAGTCATGAGACATTTACCCAGTTTGTACTAGAAATGTTTATATTGGAGGGACGGGAAATCTATGTACTTTTTAAATTGCTTCTAAAAACATGACCCACCTCCTTCCAGCCCCTCGTAAGCAAGTAGTTAAGATCTTTTCTGATTTCTTGTACTTTTTTTGTTTTGTTTCTCATTTCCTTGAACTTTATGACATAAAATATTACAAAAGTACTGTCTAGACTTTACTTTCTGAAAATGATTATAAGTGCAAATAAAAGATCCATTTGTTATAATTATTTAAATTACATAGCTCTGGTGCCACAAAAATAGTAGCTTCCCAATAGAGTATTTTAGTGGCATACAGTTCTTTGACACAAATTCAAATACACTTTGGCCTTCAGGGAACACTATCTGTATCTATCTATGTATCCTCTAAATTTTTGTGTGTGCTAAAATGAGAATGGGTTTCATTCAGTACTTTCTTTGCTAGTGAGCTTCATGTTCTTGACTTTGGATCTAGTCTTGTCCTTCTGACTAAAACTTAAGGAATTGGGATTGGAAAGGCTCTGGCAGAGGAAATGGTTTATTCCCACACAGATTAAAAACAAGAGGAATATTGGCCTACTTATTTAATAGTTGAGGACTTAAAAAGGATAAGAATGAGTTTAGACAATTTAGCATTTGAAGAGGAATTGGGTCCCACCTCATGGCCTTGTGATCAGAAACAGATGCCAAAATGCACACTAGTTGACCATAAGGTCATTGAGTCTATAAGCCTGGGCCCCTTGCTACATTTACATTTATCTGAATTGAGGATATAAAACACTTCAGCTGCATTCACATTTTTTTTTCACATAACCTTTGTAAACTATAATTGAATTCCTACTAACATAAGGTTTTGTGACAAAATCACTTGCCTGGAGGGATGCAGTGTTGTGGACAGTTAACCCTGAGGGGAAGCCTTCATCCAGTAGCCTAATGTTTATATACAGGCCAGCCACGGAAACAGGTTTCTCTCCTCTCCCTTCCTCTCAGCAAAATAGAGGAGTTGTTGCTGGATCAAGCAGTATTTCAGTTACAAGTTATTTTCAGTTTTTAGTGTATAGAAATACATTTTTGTAGACTTCAAGTTATTCTGGAAAGGAAAAAAAAGTGATTTTCAAAATACTTCCTATTGAAATGTATATTTTTAACTAATACTAGGATGACCTCTATATCTAAGTTGTCTACAGAAGCCCTAAAAAAAAAATTGACAAATACAAATAGAAACTTCAGAATGGCAACACTAAAAGCAAAGTTCAACATCAAAGGACAGATTTTGAAAAAAAATGCATGCAACAGTTTTTAGTAGTTTTAAATGATGAATATCTCTAATATGTACAAGCTCACACAAATGAATTATAAAAAGAAAAAAAACCTCAAGGAATAAAAATTAATATGAAGAGGTATTTCAAAGGAAGAATAAGTACAAATGTGCATTAAGTATATGGCTAAGATAATCAAAAAACAAAAATAATAAGATAGCATTTTAAATCTTAGATTGCCAAAAATTAAAAGAACCATAATATTTAATTTCATCAAATAAACACCTTGTGCATTATTGGCAGGAAAGTAAATTGTCAAGCCTTTCTTGAAAGCCATTTATAGTGTCTGTAAAATCTTAAATACATGTAAAAATTGGCTGTATAATTGTACTTTCAGATGCCTGTTTTATATAAATGTCTACAGAAAATGGGCAAGATTTTTCAAGTCCACATTCTCTGAAATAATGCACAATCAGGGACAACCTAGTCCATCCATATGGGAAGGGAAAGCTGCATGAGAGCACATCCCCAGTGGGTAATGGTCCAGAGCTACATAACAGAAGGAAGAGAATTCTATGTGTTATAGTGAAACTAAACTAAAAATTAACAAGATCGTTTTCTCAACAGTATGCATGATGTGAACTATTTCTTTTGGAAAAAATACAAGTGAATAAACATGTCTGAAAAGCTATGGAAGGTACTCTTATATCTGTCTCTTCAAATATTTAGGGTTGTAAATGGGATTTTCAGCAGGGTGATGAGAGATTAATTTTTCTGTATTTCTTGAATGTTTTCTTGAGCCCATTCTACATTTGTAACTTTAAAAATACTCAAACTTTTCTTTTTTCAGGGTTATGTAAACTACTGTGAAAAAAATCCAAGTTACTAACTCCACTTTTCTTAAATCCATATATGTCTATCTTAAACTGCATTTGTAATTCTAGCAATACAAATAAATATCTATTTAATCAATAGTCTACAGTGGTCAGGTACCATCCAATATTATCTTGGTAGATATCTCATTATTTTTGCATATAGAAAGTGTAATACCTTAGGATGAAAATTAAAAAAAAAAACTCATTCAGCTCTTGGAGCACTATAGATTTTGGAGTATTCTAATAGATGACTGAAATATAAACTAGTCACTAGTTTCCATAACTCTATGAGCTTCTTACCATTTTCCAGCAGACATTCTGTAGGTCATTCTCTTTTAGATACAAAATATGAATAGGTTAAGGAGTCTGCATAAGAAACTCAGAGAAGTGCTGTGTCCTACACTCTTTAAGGATGGATGAACAAATGTCTGGTGAAAAGAAACTATAACCTGGGATAAATGTCCCATGAGGTTTTAACAGAAAAACTGACTCAGGAGAGAGTGAAAATTCTGTAATGTTTTAATGAAATTTTGCTCAAATATATGATGTATTATTATCAAAATATCTGGCATTTTATTGAATAGGGATAGTGATAAAACATTTTTTTTTTTTTTTTGCTGACTAACTCAGGCTAAGAAATGTGAAAGAACTCTCATAGATAGTAAAAGATAAAAGTCTGTGTGCTTTTATTATTTTTTTTAAAGATTTTATTAATTTATTTGACAGAGAGAAAGATCACAAGTAGGCGGAGAGTCAGGCAGAGAGAGAGGAGGAAGCAGGCTCCCGCTGAGCAAAGAGCCTGATGCAGGGCTCCATCCCAGGACACTGAGATGATGACCTGAGCCGAAGGCAGCGGCTTAATCCACTGAGCCACCCAGGCGCCCCGTCTGTGTGCTTTTACAAAAAAAAGAGTTTACAAGTACTGCTTCATGATATTACATTAGACACCTTTTCAAAGGAGTTGTAGGAAAGTTAAAAAGTTAAGCACCCATTATTGAAGTTGCTGCTTTAAAGACAAGCTAAGGAAGTAAAGTTGAAACTATAGAAATACTGGATAGGATGACATGATGTTTTGGAATTTTGTTTTTTAATTTTTTTTAAATTTTGTTTTTAAATTAAAAAAAAAATTTTTTAAATCTAAAGAATTGATTGTTTCCAGAAGAAATGAAAAATGTCCAGAGTTGTAGGTAACTTTATACATACCCTACAGAAATCCCTAAATAATGAAATGCCAAGTTCTGGATCAGACAATATACAAACTCTTTCTCCACCTCAGAATGTTTACTTAAACTCTAGAAGAAAATAAATTGGAAATCTTTACTTTAAAATGGAAAGAGTTTTGTTGTCAGTCAGTTCATGCAGCTGCATATATTCAGATCAGAAGGCAAAAATAGTCTACGAGCCGGGGACCCTATTAAAGTAATTGACTAAATTGAAAAATAAAGTGCTCAATTAGAACTGGATGTCGGGACAGGTTTCAGAAATACTGCAGCATACAGACTGTTAATAGGACTGGGGCCAGGTGTTTTAAAACAGGTTCACTGTTTTAAGGATCCCTGTGTAGCTCCCAGCAAGAGGTCATCTATATTGACATACTTTGTGTTTCTTGCTATAAAGTTTTGGTTTCTCTATTTTAAAATATATATATATATATAGATAGATAGATAGATAGATAGATAGATAGATATAGATATATCTTTTTTTGCTGTATTGATGAAAGTTGAATTGAGAGCTTTTTACTGATTCTGAGGCTTTTCTCCCTCCCATGCCTAGACAGGGTCACCAGTCATTCTCTGATGCAAGTGGGTCATGTCTTCCCACCCCAAAGATGCTGAAACAGCATGTTTTGTGAGATCATCTAATGAGCCAGAGCCAGGTGGTAGGCTTTGAATCACTTTGCAAGGGTAGGGGTGGCTCTCTAGAAAGGTCTTTCCAGGAGCAGCAATTTAAAATGCATTAAGAAACAAATCTGTATACATATTTAAATACTTTTGTTTGAATCCCAGCATTAACAACTTGGCAGATGCTAAATAAGCCTATAGTGACTGGAACCTCTGACCTTTGGGAACAGGAAAATCAGAGACCACACAGTTTCAAAAGCACTTCAGCTAAATTTATTGCTGGAAAAAATAAGTGGTGATGTCATTCAGAACCAAATAGGGCCACTAAAGAAGAATGGTTGGAGCAGGCCTCGAGCAGGTGTAAAGAAAAATGACAGTCCTGATTTTTAACTTCTAAGCTTAGAGAGCCTTTCTCCCTTTAGAAACAAGAAATGGTCCACCAGGTGGATTTTCTAAGCCCTAGTTTAAGGGGGAAATAACCACAAGCAAATAGCACCAAACATTTTTGACAAATGGATGGCTCTGGCGCCTGAGGTACACAGGAAGGGAAGGGAAGGATAAAAATGGACACAAAAGTAGAAAGGGACCCAAAATGAATAATGAAGAATGAAAGCAATCTGAAAAGAACACCTGCTAGACTGACAACAGAAGAGGAACAGGAGAGCAAAGTAAGATAAATGCTCATCTTGGAGATATGTAAGATCAAAGGAAGGGAAGAAGAGGCAGGTATGAGTCAGTGATATAAATGAATTACACAGTAGCAGCCTTGTTTCAACACACACTTGAATCAATGCTATGCAAAGATCTATGATAATAGCCCCACCGTTTTGTCGATGCTCAGAATAAGCAAGAGTAATCAGAAGGAGTGATGGTAAGGCCTAGAAGTTGGGTCCATCTGTCTTTTCCTTTGCCAGCACTGTGGTTATTATTATTATAGTAAAGCTGTCACTATTCAAAGTCCACAAGCATATGTCATTCTGTATAGCTGAGTTTCCTGATAGATGAAGGTTCACCAATTTAAGGACTGAGTCTTTATCTTAAATCTTTAAACTGAATCTTTTGTTTTAATACGTTACAACCTACTTCATTGTTATTTATCATCATCACTTTTCTCTGGTCCCTGGCCAAATTAGACCCAGTATAGACCCTAATATGTAGATCTGTTTTAGATACTTAATAAATTGCTAAAGATTCTCTGCCTGTCTGTTCTTGCTTCCATTCAGTGCTGACTCAAGACTCATCTGTTCTCATTTTTATTTTTCTTCCTTTTTCATGGAATTTTTTAGATTTATTTATTTGAGAGAGAGAGAGAGAGAGAGCATGAGCAGGAGGGGCAGAGGGAGAGGGAGAGAGAATCTCAATCTCACACTTCATGCTTAGTGTGGAGCCCAACGTGGGGCTCGATCCCAGGACTCTGAGATCATGAACTGAGCTGAAACCAAGTCAGACACTTAACTGACAGAACCATCTAGGCACCTCTTTTATGGGATTTTTTTTTAAACAATTTTTATTTATTTAGAGAGAGTGAGTGCAAGTAAGGGGAGGGCAGAGGGAGAGGATGAGAAATAATCTTAATCTGATTCCCCTGAGTGTGGTGTCTGTTACAGGGCTCAATCTCAGGGCCCTGAGATCATGACCTGACCTGAAATCAAGAATGAGATGCTCAACCAACTGAGTCACCACAGCACCTGGTCCAGGTCCTGTGGAAACACAAAGGAGGCACATCTTATACAGGCTTGGGAGTGGGCTGTACCAGTAGAACACCTCTGTGAAATAACTTAGTTGAAGGTGAAACCTTAGGATGGTAGGACAATCCATATGGAAGCCTATTCTAGATGAAGGAAAGAAATGTACACTGATGCAAAAGAAAAGAGAATATAGAATCTTTAGGTAACTTAAGGAAGCTATGTTTGGTTAGCAAATGGACTGTGTGTGGTAGTGGCATGATGAAATATAAAGCTAGAAGGACAGTCAGGGACAAAAAATTTGAGCTCTATCCTCAAAACAACAACAGCAACAGCAACAACAAAATAAAACCAGGACATTACTAAAAGACTTTAAGAGATAGGAAGGCATAATCAGATTGTGTTTTTAAAAATTAGTATAAATGTCATGTGGATAAAATAGATTGGAAAACTATTAAGGACTATTGTAGTCATCAAATTGAGAGATGCCCATTTAGGAAGCCTTAGCTGTGGTTCAGAGCATAAAAAATGGTAATGTGAGGCATAATTGTAGTGAAGAGGGTTTGGGGTGATTATATGTATATATTTCATGCATCATATATGTATGTAAGATTGTCTGCTCCATTGGATGCAGGTTGTGAAAGGAAGCTAGGAGTCAAGGAAGATGCTGAAGTTTGAAATTGACCTCTTAGATAAGGCTATTGAGAGGATAAGAGGTGAAATGATAGACTAAGAGAATAAACCAGATAAAGAGGAAAGTAATGAGTGATTGTAGATAAAGAGCTTAAAATAATCAGAAGTCTTATTGTGAAGAGGTGATCAAAAGTAGAAGAGAAACTGAGAAGACAGAAGGCTGTGACTTTCATGAAGGTAACAGCCATAGTGTGAGGGGCCAAAATGGAATGATGGGCAAAATGAAAGGTGCTTGCCCAGAAGATGAGTCACTATCAGAAATTCTCAGCGCTACCTGGGAGTGGAATTTAAGAGGATTTGAGTTCTTCTGGTTATGTATTGAGGCAGGGCCAGAGAAAACTGATACGTATTATTGTAGCCTCATCTTAACCCTCTTCTAGACTGGCCCATAGAGCAGTTATCCATAAGTAAAATTTTCTGGCACGAGTGATCAATAACTGTTACCTTCTTTCCTCCCTTTCCACTCCTTACCTCACAAAGTTCAAGGCTAAAATTTCAATATGCAGTTAATAGATTGTTTTGATTTATGATTCATTGGTTGATTTAGAGACAGAAATGAATCAGTGTTTCCGTGGCTTGAAAAAGTAATGAATTTTCTCAGTCTGGTATTTGGGTTGGTTATTTTGTGTCAAAGTTTTTGTATATGGGTCAAAAAAGTTTTGGTAATTATTTTTAGTCTTTTCTGGGAGTCTCACTCTTTGGGGGTTGGTTAAAAACAGTCTTGGGAAGACATGGAGAGCTGAATAGATCTTGATTTTTCATTTGGAGATTTTCATGTCAAAGGTATCTTGTGTGCAGATTGAATGACAAGGCCATTGAAACAGAAGCCAACTCAAATGCTCTTCCTGCTCCATCTTAAGTAACATGGATAATTAAAAAAACAATTCAAAACAAATAAAACGAGACAACACTAAGCCCTATTTTAAGATTCTAGGAAGCAAAAGAAATGCTGATACATGTGCATACACCACGTACACATGTGTATGTACATATCCTTGAAATGCATAAAAAAAAACTTTATATAACACTCCGATTTCAAATGTTCTTTGGAAGTTCAGCAAAAAGAGGATCCATTTTCATCTCTAGTCTTTTTATCAGATTCACTAGAGGTAGGGGTTGAACACAGACATAGACTCTGAGGTGTTATTCAAAACTTTTTAAAATTTTGTTTTGTTTCCTGTGTCTGGCTTTTTCCCTCTGGGGTCCTCCAACAAACCATGCATTGCCACTTCAGGACATTTTTTCCATGTAGAAAAGTTACTGAGGAATAGATGATGGCCTATTAAATTTCTTCATTCCATAAAGAATGGGAATGTCTCCAAAGGCCAGAGGATGATGATGATAGTGAATATTTTTGATCACTTAATCTGTCAGCCACAGTTCTAGGTGCTTCACATAAATCTTCTCATTTAATCTTCACAACAACATAAATAATTGGTATTATTATTTTACCCATTTTATATATGAAAATATGAAGCATTGAGCATTTAATTTCCCTTATCCAAAGTCTCAACAGTGGGTTAGAGCCAGAGTTAGGGCTCAGGTTGTCAGTGTCTAGAGCCAAAGAGTACTCTCCAATTCACTCTCCTAAAAGAACAGCTCTAGTTTAAGATGCCACTAACCTATTTTAGATGTGTCTTTAAGTACAGTTTTTTTAGAGTCCCACTTATTTCTGGGTGGACTAATGATAGAGATATTCGTTGGAAGATTCAGTTGTCAAATTAAAACTCAGTCACTCTAATGAATACCAAGATAGAAGAGTGATTGAGTCTAACATCACAGAATTCATAATCTAGCTGTGGAGGCTGCAGAGCTCAGTAGTTAAGAACACAGACTTTGATGTAGTACACATACTCTTGAACTCATGAAGCTAAGTTGAGCCCATTCCTTTTTCTTATTAAGTCCATTTTTTAAAAGATGTATTTATTTTAAGGAGGAGGAGGGAGAGAATCTCAACCAGACTTCATGCTGAGCACAGAGCTCAGTCCCATAAACCTGAGATCATGTGCTGAAACCAAGAGTTGGACACTTAACCAACTTAGCCACCCAGTCTTATTAAGTAGGTTTCAGAAAAACTAACCTCAAAATGTTGATGCAAGATTAAATGAGATCACGTATATAGAACCTTTTGTATACCATCTGGCTTTTATAAACTGTAGCTATTATTAGCTATTATTATTGCTGCTGCTGTATTATTTATACTTCTAAAAATATTAACGGTAGCACAAGGCATTCTATAATAAATACCAAGCTAGTGGCTTGTACAGTACATGTTCTAGCGATCTGAGCTCTAATCCTCTTTTTTCCATAAAGTTTTACCCCAGGGAGTACATGGTGCAATTTTAAGAAGCACTTGCAAAGGGTGAGTGAATTGAACACTCTACATTTGAAATGGTTTTTCAAACCTCTGAACTTCCATCTATTTAGTGCCCATACTATCTTGTTCTCTAAGCCTTAGAGTCATTGTGCTTTGTAGCTTATCTTCTGTAGGTGATCTTTTAATACTATTTAATTGTTCACCTATTTAGGTTCAGTCTCCCAAGTGATTTATTCATTCCCAGTGGAAAAGAATATAAATTCAAATTTGTATATTTTACAATGTTTAGTACATGGCATTGCATGTTGTAGACACTAAACATATATTTGTTACTTTTTTTCTATTAATTTGCCTCGATTTTATTTTATAATAGGTCTAGGAGGATTTTCATAGGCAGATAATGCCTTCATTCTTTTATGAATATAATTACACAATTCCATAATATTTTTCCCACTGGAGATTTAGAGGGAGTGAATTATTCTAGAATGGAATGAGCTGGCCTTTAAAAGAGAAATGAAATATTTAACATAGGTGATCACTTACTACTCAAAGAAAAAGAAAAAAACTTAGAAAAACATAATTAAAAATCTTTACTTCTTCTGTAAAATAGTCTAAGATACTGTTAAAATTTTTTTGAAACCCCCCCCTTTTTTTGAGATTTACTTATTTGTGTGAGAGAGCATACATGCAGGGGGAGGGAAAGGGGAGGAGAATCTTCAAACAGACTCCCCGCTGAGCAGGGAGCACTAGATCTGGACCTATGAGATCATGGCCTGAGCTGAAACCAACAGTCAGATGCTTAACCGACTGAGCTTTCCAGCTGCCCCTAATTTTGAAATCTTTTAAAAGCTTCTTATATAAAGTCATTGGTAGAAGTAAATATCTTACACTTTCTACCATTTCACGTTTGAAATTGACTGTTCTGGGAGAAAAAGCACATCAATATGTGTATATATTGAATGGAAAAATCTTGAGGTTCTGTCTATGTAAGGAAGAAATAATGAAAAAGAAATTAGCCAGCAAGATAACAGTGCATACTGCTCATCTCTCTCAGTTAAGCCAAATAAACTTAATTTTGATTGTTTTTATTACTAGCATTGTTTTGGAGATAGCAATCATTTAACAAATATTTTTCATCATTAGTATCTATAATAACCCTATCAAAGACAGTGAAATAGAGAATGGCAGAGAGTGGATACAGGAGAAATGGAACCTGAGCTGACTTCAGAGTTTACAGGCAAACTGGGAAGGTGACTTTGGGGACAGAGCCATGTATGCTTATGATTGATGAGGAAATAGTGCTGGATTATGCAGGCAGTGGTTTGTTGGAATATCTACTTAGAACAGCTAAGACATAAACAGAACTTCACTTAAATAATTTGTCAACTTGTTTGACTAATTCTTCTACTTGATTTGTCAAAAGAGGCTGAAATCAAACAGACCAGATGAAAAAGATTGCTCCATTTCCTATATGGTCCATGGGCAGAGCTTTTACCATTTATTTGCCGTTAAAACAGCCTACAACAAATTGGATAGAAAGGAAATTTTAATTCTTTACCCAATTTATCCAAACTATATAGACACTTAGCTTTTCAGAGTAATAGTTTCTTAGTCTATTTCATTAGTTCCAAAGGGTGCGGAACTGTTTCAGGATGAACCTGGGGAGAAATGTGCTGCTTATGGAGATTTTCGGTTTTCCTGTAAACAGAATACACAAGAGGGTCCGAACCTAATGGTGACTGGTGATATTACAGACATCCACATGTCCATGCAACTGAGGGTACTTTGTGGCAAGTGCTCTAGTGTTTTTGCTACACATAGGCATACTAAGAAGTGTTTAGATATTTTCTACTCTCTTAGTAAGGAAAGTTTTCCAGGAGTTAGTGCTTTGAAAGGGAGCAGCATATTCAGTTGTAGAACATGCACCTACGCATGCAAATATATAAAAATAATTTATTAAAAATTACTTTTTGGAGGGTCCAGTTGGTTTAATCTGTTAAGCATCTGCCTTTGGATCAGGTAGTGATCCCCTGGGGTCATTGGATGAAACTGCTTGTTGGGCTCTGTGCTAAGTAGGAAGTCTTTCTTCTCCCTGTGTCCCTCTATCCAGCTTGTGCTCTCTGTATTGCTCTCTCTTGCTATCTCTGTCTCTCAAATAAATTTTAAAAGATCTTAAAAAATAAAATAAAATAACTTTTTTTTTTTTTTTGAGAGAGAGAGAGTACACTCTGGGCACCAGCCTGGGGAGGGCAGAGGGAGTGGGAGAGAGAGAATCTTAAGCAGGCTCCTTGCCCAGTGCAGAGCCTGAGGTGGGGCTCCATCTTGCAACCTTGAGATCATGACCTGAACTGAAACCAAAAGTCATATGCTTACCTGACTAAGCCACATACGTGCACCGCCCCCCCCCCATGTAAGTTTTAATGAGCACTTCTCTTATGCTAACTTCAAGATACTAACTCTGGCTCTGGGAATAAAATCCCTGTGCTTGTTTCAGACACAGTCTGAAACATCTTGCTACTTTACTAGTTAGTATTAGAATTGAAATTTTGGCCAAACTGATCCATACTTTTTCTATGTTTCTCTTTGTGTTTCTCAGGTTGCTTACAATTAAAGTGAGTAGATTAAAAGGCAGTCAAAATACAAATAACAAGGGTGCCTGGGTGGCTTATTGGGTTAAGCCTCTGCCTTCGGCTCAGGTCATGATCTCAGAGTCCTGGGATCGAGCCCAGCATCGGGCTCTCTGCTCAGCAAGGAGCCTGCTTACCCCTCTCTCTCTGCCTGCTGCTCTGCCTACTTGTGATCTCTCTCTCTCTGTCAAATAAATAAATAAAATGTTTAAAAACAATACAAATAACAATAAATCATGTCACAGCTTATCGTCTTATTTAAAAGCTAGAGCTGTGAGATGAAGGCTTGGATTTTGAAACCTAGATCCTACAATAGGCTAGAATACCAGGAGATGTAATTATTTTTCCCTCTCTTCTCACTTTTTTGGACATGACTAACAATTGTAGAATTTATCGTATATACCATAAGTGCTTGGCCATTAAGTGGATTACTTGTGGAAAAGACAAATGTGAATATAAATTTGGATGGGAGAAGTCAATGGGAATTTGGAAACTGGAATCAGCATTTTATCCTTTCTCCATTGAGATCACATAAAAATGAGTAAGCACATCCTGCTTTCCCCTTTCTCTGCATCCTGTGTTAGCACATAAATACTAATTGGTTGCTATGGTGATCTCAAGCTTGTAACTAAAACTGAGGTATCTAGGTAACAGTGTCTGAAGGTGAGAATGATGAATGCTTCAACTCTGAAGTTTTGTAGGGAGATGGTGCTGGAGTATAAAACCTGGCAAATGTAGCCTCAGCTCCAAAAGATTGGTAAATTTGTTAATTTTATCCCCATCATTTCTGACTACATCAATTCATCTACCTACAGAGGCTGGATTGCCTTCATATAAGTTGGTCTCTGAAGTTGACAACTTCCATAAACTTGCAGTCAATGAGAAATACCAGTTATGGGCAGAATTTAGCACTTAATACACTTTTTATTTTATTGCTGAAAAGGGTTCAGCAGCACTAAGATGATTTAAGCCATCAATGAGATACAGTGGAAACAGCCTAGTAAAATCATAGTCAGTCTTTGCCTCTTCTCTGTGACTCATGGGTTTATTAAGAAATCTCATTCTTTAGGGCCCAAAGGATGAACAACATTCCTCCAAGTCAAGACCTCTGTGCTTTAAGCAGTGGCTGCCACCAATCATTCGCATAAGATGTCATGCAACCTTTCCAGGTTTCTGCTTCCTCATTCATGAAGGGGATGATAACTGGGTCCTCCTACTAGGGCTGTTATGGAGATTAGCGATTGAATTATTCTAAAGCATTTTGCAAATACAAGTGTTATATAAATTCTAAATACCAGCGTATGGCTTACTTATTTCATTAGCTCTTCGCATTTGGAAGTTATAAAGGACAGCTCAGTAGTTCTAACAGTTCAAAGGAGAACTTGCTTCTGTAAAAATATATATATATATATATATATATGTGTGTGTGTGTGTATATATTTAGGTTGTATATATGTGTGTGTAAGTATAGGTATACTTATATATCTACCTATTGGTATATTGGATGTAATGTTTGTTGTTTATTTAGTGAGCATCAGGATGTTGAGTAAGGCTTTCTATCATCTTAGAATTGGCAAGTATTTTCAAGAGGACTGACACAATCATCCTGTGACAAGGTTGGAAATTTGTCTAGATCTTGTTTAGAAGCACAACAAGGTCAGCTACCCCTTTCACACTGCTTCCCCTCTCCTCCCTCAGCCTATGAGAGGAACACACAGGGATTAGCAAGAGAGCGCAGTCATTTTTCTGTTTTCACCTTAAGTCAAGGGAAATGGGGAGGACATGCATCTCCCCCAATGAAACTTAGGTGTGATGCTCAAAGGCTCAAAGGGGATTAATTGCTTACAGTGGCGCATAACAGGAAGAGAAGACTTCCCTTTCTTTTTATCTTGTTGGACATACATTTGAGCTGGGTTGTCTATGGCTGTTTAAACAAGGAAAAATAATTGGATAGGACATAGTGGAGAAAAGAGCCTCACGGAACAGTCTCTATCTCTAGTCCTACTGTTTGACTTGGCAAAGGTGTATGCGTTTACCTTGGCAGAAGTGGATGAATGAAAGTTACTTATATTTAAGCCCTCTTGCCAGTGAAAGAGCTGACCACTGAGAAAGGGGATTCCAGCAGCAAGGGGCTATGCAGTAGACTTACATTACAGGGCCTACAGCAGCGGAAGTCTGGTGAGGTTATATCACACTGAATCATTCACAGTAGGGATCTCTACAGTGAGGAGTTTTAGTAGAATATCCCAGAGATATAAGGAGAAAACTCCAAATAAAAAGTTAATCCCATTTTTTTAATCAGAATATACATTACAGAACACAAGAAATAAACATACATATATACTCTGATAACTGGGATATATTAAGCAGTGGGACTTCTTAGTTAAAGTAAGGGGTGATCAAAATATCAGTATGGAGTCAGAGTGAAATATGACCTGGAAACTTAACTGAATTCAGCAAAGAAACAAATGTCACAAATCAGTAAATCAGATATATATTCCTAGTACATTGCAATGGATTTTTTGAACGTGCTTCTAACCCAGTTATGTACACTGGCACTCTCATCTTGGTATTTAACCAGTTTGATATATCTTTTTTATATCTCTGAGAAATAAAATGGCCGGTGGCCTGTATGTAAATAAAAAAAAAATTTGAAAAGTGGTTAATTAAATGCTTAATATATGAGATACCACAGTCAGACCTTTACAGAGATTATGTTATTTAATGCACACAAAAATCATATGAGATTAATTCTATCATTCCCATGCCATAGAGGAAGAAACTGAGGCTCTGAAAATTTAAGTGACTCATTAAGATCACAGTGATACTAAGTATGAGAGGTTTACTTGTTTTGTTAAGTAATTGAATATATATTTTTGAATTCCATAGCTTAAGAGCAGGTCATTAAAATGAATTCATCATTTTTCTTTTTCCTAAGATGTGTGTCTGTGGAACCTGTTCACGATGTGTGGCTCATCTCATTTCCTTAATTCTAAAGCAACTGATGCTACAGATTAAAATAAAAAATAACACATCAAGGCATATTGAAACGATTATAAATTTGTGCTCATGGAACCTCATCTAGGCCGTCAGTGCTTTTGGAAAGTCCTGGGTTTTTGTTTGTTTGTTTGTTTTGTTTTTAATAACTTTAATTCTTGGAAATACATTTTTTACCTGATATATAACCTTTAAAGTTCTTTAAAACTTTCTTCCCCTACAGACTGTGAAAAGATCTGACAAGTCTGTTTGCCAAAAGAGTAACCATTTTGCCATGTGCTGATTTCTGTTTGTATCAGTGTTAGGGATTTTGAGCAGGGTTATTCAGGAGAGATGGAATCAAAGCAGTGGAAAAAAGCTATGTAGCACCATTCTTCTTGGATTGGGGTCATTTCGCATATCATATAATGTGTGTGGGTAATCCTAAATCCACAGCTTTAATCTATTATATACATAAAGATAGAAGATACTCATTTGGTATTTAATGATTTAAAACAGTTTATTATTAATTGTGGAGCATAAAACAAAAACATGTAATAGAAAATAAAAATTACCTTTATAAGCCTTATTTTTGTATTTAAGCAACATTAGGAGCTATAGAGAGCAAGGATGGTTATGGTACTTGGTAGTAAGTAGGTAGTGGGACTGATAAAGCCACATGGACAAACTTTGTGATTAATACAAGCATTGTATTTCAAGTGATCATAAGTGAATTTCTTCTCTGTCATGTGTGTGTGTGTGTATGTGTGTGTATGTGTGTATGTTATGTGTCCAAAGATATTTCAAACTTTGAATATCTGTTCCTAGGTATACCCTTTCCTAGGAACAAGGCTTTATGGTAGTACTGCTTCTAGTGCTAACAGAGAGGGGAAGCCCCATGAGTAGTTAAGGCAATCTCTAAAGCATTTGAAAAGGGCCTAGTTCTGCAGAATCGCCAACTAGATAATCTGGTGATATCCTAAGCATGCCAATTTGAACTTTAACTTTTCTTATTAGAATATATATATATTCCGTTCATACCACACTGAAAAAATTGTCTCAAAAATATTTCCAAAGTGCTTCCCCAAAATATAATCATTAAATACTGGAAAAATTCATTTGGTCATACCAAGTTTAGACAAACTAAGCAGGCTCCTTTACTGCAGGCCCTCTCAGGGCATTTAAAATGCTAATGTGAATTTCAGGTCTTCTAGATAGGCTATGATGCTTTTCAGTGTGCTTCTTGTTCTGTTATTATTCATTCATTCAGCAGCTAATGTGGAGTACCCATTACATGCTAGGTGTCACTTTGTGTTTTGGAGTACAGCAGGAAGCAGGACAGACAGACTGCCTTATGAAGCCCACTCTAGTGATAAGAAAGATGCCTGACCTACAGAGAAGGGAATTGGACAGCTGCTTATCTTTCTGTATTGTTTCAAGCCAAGGAAAATGTTAACTAGAGAAACATTTGTGAGATGAAGAGTGGGATTATCAGCAGGAAGCCAGGCATCTGCCTACCTTTCTCCTTTCTGATAATTAACCATCATCTCTGCACTTTCTCATCTTCTTTGTATTGATCTTTCATCATATAATGGCCACAAATAGCAAAAGGAAGGCTTAATAACAAACATTAAAATGAATAAATAATTACAGCCACTTATCTTCCTCAACCAACTGATTATTTGTTCAGTGACACTATTACATAAAATGAGGTTTACATAATTTAAAAGGACATTGTCATGCCGTTTTTATAGCTTTTTTCTACTTGTCCTTGCTTTGGATATCCTTTCAGAGCAACATAAAGATATAATTATTGCTGCATATGTAGGGACAGGGGTAATGGTTTTTACACAGAGAGAGGAATAATTTAAACTCAAAATATACATCAATTTAGAATATCAGATGCAATTTTTCACTTTATATTTCAGTGTTTTAACCCATGTTATAATAAGTGTGATATTACCTCTTTAATAAGTCTTATCTTATCACAAAACACCCCATTTTTGTCTACATTTGATGCTATTTTCTAATCTATTTTTAGTCATCATTTGGGTATGTTTGATACCCATTGTCTGTACACTTCATCTTTAATGTTATCTATTTTTTTAGTATTGTGAGATTAAAAATTTTTACCATATTTTTACAGTACACTTTCAAAAAATAATTCTAATGACTGTCCTTCAAAGGATTGTTTGTGCCCCTAAAGTAGAGCCTGAATAGACATAATGCAGCCATGTAGCAACTACACTCAGCTTGAACTGGCCATGATTACCTGAGCAGGCTCAAGAAGAATACTGCTAATCTGGGGACTACTTTTAGAAATACTTGGTAAGGCAAAGTAGGAATCAAATTGTGAAATAGCTGTCTTAAGATCTCACAGTTCACTTTTACAATATGCATATAATAGATGTGAAAAAGGTATAAACCACTGACATTCAGCATTAAAAATCAGCACATTTATTGAGTACCTACTGTGTGGCAGGCACTTTCACTAAGTCATATGTTTTCTCTCTCTGTGTTCTCTCTGACTTTACTCTCTCCCTCTTTTGGCTAGGCAGCATTGATTTTTTTCATAGTCTATAATCTCATGTAACTCTAGTGTGAATGAAGGCAATCCATTTTAGCTCTCATAGCTGAGCTTCCTGATTTTCCCAATTCTAAATTCCTGCTAGAAGAATTTGATTGGAAGAACACACAGACACACATATACATGTATATACATATATACATGTATACATATGTATATACATACATATTCCTGCTCAGAGCTCCATACATATGTATATACATACATATTCTTGCTCAGAGCTCTCCAGCCATCTTCAATGGTCAGTAAGTATACCTACATAAAGGTGTGTATCTATAGCACCATCCTTGGAGCCTCTGAACAGAATTTAAAAAAATATATATATATATACATATGTATATACATATTTTTTTTAATTTTTTAAAAAATTAAAATTTAAATTTTTTTTAAAAAATTAAAAATATATACATATATATGCATATATATACATATATATATTAATTTTAATTTTAATAATAAATAATTTTAATTTTAATTTTAATTTTAATATAATTTTTAAATACATACATATGTATGTATATATATTTTTTAATTTTTTAAAAAATTAAAATTAAAATTTTTTTTAAAAATTAAAAATATATACATATATATGCATATATATATATACATATATATATATATTTTTTAATTCTGTTCAGAGGCTCCAAGGATGGTGCTATAGATACACACCTTTATGTAGGTATACTTACTGACCATTGATGATGGCTGGAGAGCTCTGAGCAGGAATTCTCCCAGAAAAGGATGGGAGAATTAACACGTGTCAGCTAAGGTGCTTAGACTGCAAGTAACAGAAAGGCTAGTAGCAAATTAGCTATGCCCTTCAGCACCCAGCAAAATGGCTTCATCTATTCCAGTCTTTTAAGCTAGAACCAACAAGGAGAGAGATCAGGGTTTTGTTTCTTGTTTTGTTTTACAGATTTTATTTATTTATTTGACAGACAGAGATCACAAGTAGGCAGAAAGGCAGGCAGGGAGGGGGGGGGGATGCAGGCTCCCTGCTGAGCAGAGAGCCTGATGCAGGGCTCAATCCCAGGACCCTGGTATCATGGCCTGAGCTGAAGGCAGAGGCTTTAACCCACTGAGCCACCCAGGTGCTGCTGTTCTGTTTTGTTAACGTAACTCTTTCTTAGAAGCAAGGACAGCTTTGCCAATTTTCTCTCAGATGTCACTGGATTTTCTCTCATGTGTCTTTGACCAGAGGTAGGTCAGAAGAACATATTTAACTTAACCACTGCTATGAAAAGATGCCAAATATCAAGTCAGTGTATGCTCTTGGACTGAGAGATGTTCCATTACCCTTGTCATTTTCGGAAGGGGGTGAATGTAAACAGCAGTGGGATTCGGTTAGAATACATGGGTTAAAGTAAATCTAGTACATTTTAACCATGTTATTCTACCATTAACTTTTCTCTTTCTAGGACTTAAGACCAAAATACTACTTGATGAATTCCTCAGGTGGACTGAGAGCCATGGAAAGCTGGCCCAATAAGAGCCCAAGCTTCATAATATTTAGATAGTGATTCATAGTAAATAGATTTATAACTAGATTCATACTAAACAGTACTTACTGAAAGTGTGTGTGAATTTGTGTATGGATAAGTGCATGTGCTTATTTAACAACCTAGACACCTTGGGAAGCTCACTTTATCCCTCTTGAAAGACTCAGTGGCCAAATGGGGAGGGAAAGGTCACAGGATTCAACCAGTACCCTTACTGGAGAAATAAATAAGTACCCTTATTAGGAGAAAAGAATCTTGTAGAAGGATTTTGAAGCTGTGAAGGGGTATGCAAATACAGGGCATTATCATGACCCTTTCTCATTAACACTCTAAAATCCCTCATGCTCCAAAATATCCACAGGGAAAAAAAATTTTCATGTAAATAAATAAAAATATGTAAAAGAACGGTTTGAGTAAAAACTAGATGGCTTGAGATTTGGTCTTATTTTGAAATGAGGTCAGCCTGGTTGGGTTTTGAATTTCAATGGAGAAATTTTGCATGGATCTCTGAGTTATACAAAGATATTTTAAATGTTGGGAAGAAGAAAGCCCCTCACAGATAGCAGCAGGAATCACACTGGTAGAGTTGAAGGAAGTAGAGAAACAAATGCAAAATGAGGAGAACAAATACATATTTTCTCTCAGTGTGTTCAAAGAGCAAGGAGAATAAAAGAAACAAAGGGAGATGGTCATAGAAGGCAGCTAATATGGCACCTCCAGAGACAGGAGGGCTCCTGTTGAAACATAAGAGAAAGGAGCAGGCGTAAGAAGGGTGCTCAGGTGCGCATGGGATCTCTGCAGAGCAGTAACAAGGACAATATGCTGAGAATCTGTTTCCCGGGGTTTTGTCCTGGCCTGATTTTCATTGACTCTTTTGACTTTTGGGTTTGTCATGGCATAATTAGTAGGACTCAGGTTTTTTCAGTTGTGAACTGAGGGGTTTGGGTGAGGATAGGATGTCTCCCAGAGCAAGCCTGGTTCATGATAGAGGTTGGGTCAAGGATTATGTGTGCCTCACTCCCGATGCATACCAGACTTACCACTGAGGATTTAACATACATATAATGTGATCATACCTGCCAAACTGTCTTACAAAAAAAAAAAAAAAAGGTAGGAAATCAAGGTCTTTGATAAGCAAATAGAACATCACCATACCTTAACATAAATGTAAAGTTCATATGTTCAAACTCAATGGCAGCTGGAGAGAAATGTATCCTTTTATAACTACCTTATGGGAAACTGGGTCTTCAAAAATGCAGGGAAGAATATTTGAAGTTGCTAAAGAATGGCCCTTACTGAAAGTTGTGGTTCAGTAGAGTTTAGACTAGAGCTCTGAATTTATAAACATCTCCTCCATACAATTCTTCTCATTTTATTATTTTATCTTATTTTATTTTTTAAAATATGGGCTTCATGCTTAGCATGGAGCCCAATGAAGAACTTGAACTCAGAACCTTGCGATCAAGACCTGAGCTGAGATCAAGAATTGGGCACTTAGCTAACTGAGCCACACAGGTGCCCCTCTCCATTCAGTTCTTAAGTGCTCTTCAGATGAGAGTCAAATACTAAAGCGGAAGAGGATTAATGTGATCCAGTTCTCTAAAAATTTGTCATCATTGACATTATCCATCACTTTGCTCCATAAAGGCACAGTGATAATTCCTTTAAAATTCAAGACTAGGTTACAAAGCATTCAGTGTAACTTGAGCTATTACCCTATCTACTATACAGAGTTAAATATTACATAGTTAAAAAACATACACCAGTATTTTAAAGCTGCATTTCATTGGTGTTAAGATCATGAGTGATTTAAAAAAAAAAAAATCTCTTTCATATTCACCTCAGTTTTGGGATTATCTCAAAGTCAAATTTGACCTCAGTCATGGCAGGAATATAGAAAAGTTTGATTCATGTTGTGTCTTCCAACTTTTCTTGAAGCTGATTGTTATTAGGGTATTATTATTTCAAATATACATTTTGCCATATATTTATTTGTTGCCTTAATGGCAAACATGAGGGAGAAAAGGAAGACAAAAAGGCAGAAAAGCAGTGAGGGAAATGAAAGATGTATTTAAAAAGGGGAGGGAGAAGGAAGATAAGAAGGCAAGAAGAAATAGGCAGACTCATTTGAAGAGAAACTCCTCTGAGCCTGGTGCTGTGGTGGATTTGGAAATACATCTGTTTGAAAGGAGAGGATCAAGTCATTTTTGGCAAAAAGGAAGGGAGCTTCATGAATGAGAACCACAGAATATGGGGTCAGAAGATGTTTCATGTTCTAAGTTATGAAATTATCAACAGTTTTTCATGATATTCATTGCATAGGCATGCTCAGATTTCTACGGAGTTACCATTCCAATCAAGAATTGCAGTATCTTTTAATTTCAGATAAAACAGAGTTTAAGAAACACATAGGTTGGTGTGACTGGAATAGTTGTCTCCTGGAAATGTACCTTTCATTTGCTGAAATTATTATGAATTAAATCTGGGAGCTGCTTATCAACTAAATTTTGTGGAGCACCACATCAGTATTGCTTTTATTCATTAAAAAAAAATTATCAGGGAGAGAAAAGTAAAAAATCAGATTACCTGCTCTCATGTAAGTAGTGAGTGTAAAACATTTGCAAGATGACAGGCTATGGAAACTTTTCTTTTTCTTTTTTTTTTTTTTTAAGATTTTATTTATTTGACAGACAGAGACCACAAGTAGGCAGAGAGGCAGGCAGAGAGAGAGAGAGAGGAGGAAGCAGGGAGCCTGATGCGGGGCTCGATCCCAGGGCCCCTGGGATCATAACCTGAGCCGAAGGCAGAGGCTTTAACCCACTGAGCCACCCAGGCGCCCCTATGGAAACTTTTCTAACACCTCTCACTTGTGTAGTTTCCCCAAATCAATTTTACATAAAGATATGCAATCTGCCAGTTAATATTAATGTGCTCATTTGTGGGCGAGTTGAAATAATATGACACATCTGGGACTGGCCTCATTGACCCCTTTGGTAGTGGTGATTCATTAAGTGGTCACTTCTTGAGACAGCAATATCTGCTTGAACAGCTATTAACATTTTGAGACCTTACCTAGGTATTTATTGCTCTTAAATAGAAATCTACTTCATGGTTAGCCAAAGACAGTTTGTGTGTTTGTGTGTGAAGAGTATAAATGGGGCGACTTGAACCTAAATAAGTAAGTTTGGAATTAGCCAGCTTATATAAGAATGTGGGAGAGTTTGAACTGAGGGTAAGGCAAGTTTCATTTGAATTGTTAATGGCATTCTTGTGTAGAGCTTAAAATCTACTCCACATTCACTCTGTTCAACACATTTTGGGCAACACACACCACATTCCAGGTACTATTTTAGGCATTGGTACAACAATGCTGAGAACAAAAGAATACAATTTCTCTTGTCCTAGAGGCAGACGATAAACAGGTGAGACAGTAAATGCATAGAGTGCCTGGGTGTGGGGATGTATTGGGTAAAGGGACCCAGTTAAGGCAGAGGTGACTTGGGTACTTTAGAAATGGTGGTCAGAGTGGCATCACTGATAGGGGAAATCTGGTAGAGACCTAAGAAAGTGAGGAAATGACTGATGGAGGAAATGAGTGGTTCTTCTTTCTGAGGAAGAAAATCCTGGAGAAAAAGCAGTAAGGGGAAAGGGTGTGTTAGACATTTCTTCAGGAAGAGAAAAGTATGTGTGTGTGTATATCTGTGTGTGTGTTGAGAGTGGGAGGGAGAAAAGATGTGGAAGGAATCTCCTAGGCCCTGGTGGACTACTGTAAGGACCTTGGCATCATCCCTTAGGCAGTTTTGGGAGGAGAATGGACCAATTGTGAGTTTTGGTTTTGGAGGGCCACTTTTCTGTTGTGTGAAGAACAGCCATAGGGGGTCAAAGGAAAGGCATAAACAGAGCAATTAGAGAAAGCATTAAAATAAAATACTGGTATTGGGGAAGGGTGGGTGGATGGGTTTTGAGTATATTTCAAAGGTAATGCCAAAGGACTTTCTGATAGATTGGGTGTGAGATATGAGATAAAAAGAGAAGTCAAGATAATTGGATAACTCCCAGATTTTTGTCTTTCTTTTTCCTGCCTCAGTTGCTAAATAAAGAATCAATAGATCAAAACTTTCTCCTCTTAGGCTGTTATGTTACAATTGAGATATAGGTAACTTTTCATGTTCTATTTGAGCATTATTTTCCTTGTGAAATATCTTGATGATCTTTTTAATATATTTCTACCCAACACAGGAATCCTCATTCTCATACTCCTGATAAATGTTCATCTAAGCTTGTCCTTGACTGCAATACCCAGATTTGAAAATTAAATGTAGGAACTCTAGATCTTATCCATCTTTTAGCCTGTACCTAAACTCATCTCTTTTCCCCTTTTACTTTCACAAATATGAAGAGTTCCTCACCTTTGTGAAGAATTACTTTAGTAGCATTGAGTGTCTGCCATATGTCAGGTAATGTATCTCATTCACAACTCCTAAAAACCTTGGATAGTGGTCCTTATTGTCACCATATTATATAGGAGAAATCCAAGGTTCACAGAGCCTTCCACCATTTAGACCTTTTAGATTTTGTTTTCTTTAAATCTTATGTATGTGTGAATTATAATATATACACAGAAAGTCATTCAAAAACATGAATAGTTTTATCATAATATGATAGACTTATCACAGCGTAAACATCCATGGGCCTGCCACACAGATCAAGTCAAGAGATAGAAGAATAAGTGCACCTCAGAGCCCCTGTATCCCTCCTAATGACTGTGCATTTCCTCTTCCAAGGTACCATTAGCCTGATATCACATAGTCACTTATTTTTTTTTTTTAAGATTATTTAGTTATTTATTTGACAGAGAGAGATCACAAGTAGGCAGAGAGGCAGGCAGAGAGAGAGAGGAGGAGGAAGCAGTCTCCCTGCTGAGCAGAGAGCCCGATGTGGGACTTGATCCCAGGACCCTGAGATCATGACCCGAGCCGAAGGCAGTGGCTTTACCCACTGAGCCACCCAGGCGCCCTGTCACTTATCATTTTAATCACACAATCTTAGACCAGTAAATGCTAGAGTTAAGTTCTGTACATTTATGTTTTAATATTTCCATGGATCATACCTTATAACATGAACTCTTCTGTTTCTGGTGTCTCTGCTTCAGCATTGTATTTGTGAAGTTCCCCCAGGTTGTTGGATGTAGCTGTGGTTCATTTATTTTCTGTGTGCCTTATTCCATTGTGTGACTTTATCACCAGATATTTGTCCATTAATCATTAAAAGATGGTTGGGATATTACCCATTTTCAACTATTAAAAGAATGCTGTTCCAAACATGTTTTATACATGTATTTCGTTGCACGCATGTACTGATTTCTGCTGGGATTATACCTAGCAGTGGAATTGCCAAGTTACAGTTAATGTACATTTCCAGTTTTACTAAATGATCCCAGAAAGTTTGATAATGGATTTGTACTAATTTACACTTTTCCAGTAGCACTATAGGAGAGTTCTATATACACTAGATCTATTTTTCATTTTAGATATTATGTAAGAACATGGTAATATCTCATTTTTATTTTAACTCTCATTTTCCTGACATTAAAGAGGTTCAGTACTTTTTTTTAATTTCTGTATTCTCTTTTCTGAAATATCAATTTAAATCCCCAGCAACCTTTCTTTTAGATTGTTAGTATTGTTCTTATTGATTTGTAAAATATATTTTGGATTTTTTAATATATTATAAAATCAAGATCTTCAGTTATCTTCCATGTAGCTGCTTGCATTTTAATCTTTTAATAATGTCTTTTAATCAAATTTATCAATATTTTCCTTCAGGGTAGAACTTTTTGAATCCTGTTAAGTCAGACATTATTTCTTTATTAAGTGTTTGGTAGAATTAAATTATGAAGCCATCTGAATTTTGAGTTTTCTTAAAGTACTGCTTGTGTTCATTTGGGTGTTTTAATTTTCTGTGATTTTTTTTCCTATTTCATCTAATTTTTAAAATATACTGGCACAAATGTATTTGTAATATTTTCACTTATGATCATTTTAATATTTTTGGAATCTATATTGGTATTCTTTATTATTTCTGATGTTGATTATTGAATCTTTCCCTCTTTTTTTTCCTTGATCAGATTCTCAAGATATTTTTGGATTAGTTTTGTCCTACATAAAAACACACACAGTCCTACTTTTTACTGTCCTGAGAGGCTGTCAGAAGTTTACTCTATTTGTCAACCTCTTTTGGTCCTTCCTCCCAGAACTGGAAAATGCCTTTAATGGAAGAGGGGCTCTAAATGCCAGGATCAGTACTCCCCTTTATTCTTTTGGTAATTCTGCCATTTCTTACTCACATCCCACTACTTTCAAATATATACAACAAACACACACAGTTGAAGTAATCTAGTTATTCTCATGGAAGCACAATTTTTGAGTGCTAATGTTTAATTCCAAATCTGTTTATTCCAAAACTTGTTCATTTTCTACCCTCTACCCTATGTACTCAACCAATGCCAAGATCAAATCAATATTTATTTTATTTTATTACTTTATTATTTTTGTTATTATTTTATCTCCCAGTGTATTCTTGTGATTCTATGGGTGATGTAAGTCTTCTTTGGTAGGGCCACTCTCAAACCACCAAGCCCCATCGCACAGACATAAATGCAGAACTGCGCATAGTAGTAGTCAGTAACCCTTACTGAATAAAAATGGATCAAACTTAAAAAGGAGGAAATATTTTTAAGATTTTTTTTTCTAGTTATGCAAGCCATCCAACTGTTTCACAACCTGGGTCTCCAGCAGTCAACTGATTTTTGTATTGTGTGAACACTGCATGAAAATCCAGAGTCTGAAGAAATCCTCCACCCTGGACATTTGGAAAATTGCTTCTGTCTTAAATTCAACAAGCATCCCCCAAAACTGTCAGTCTGAACAACCCCAAATGAATGGAGAATGCAGGCTGGGGAGAGAGCCCCATTCTCCTCTGTGATGTTCTTTGCAAAATTTGTGTGAATATTATCAGTAAAGAGCAGTCCTAAATGTCCCCCTTTTAATATACACTCTCTCTCTCTTTTTTTTTTCCCCCCTATATTACATTCTTTCTGACTAGGTTTCTAAGCTACAGCTTTGGCTTCTGATGATTATTCATATCATCATTATTCCAGACTAAAAGCCTTTAAGTAAATAACCAAGACTTGAAACGTTGTAGAGGATAATTCTTACATAACACAAACTTCATTATATGGTTCTGCCCTCCTCCCCTCCCTTCTCCAATCCCTTTTACTCTCATTTTTTTGTCTACTTAGTAACATTATTTCTGTGTACTTTTACACCATGTTCATTATAAATGGTGTAATTAGCAGTGGAAAATATTTTGTTGTCTTCCTACATTTATTTATGTTCAAAGGATCATGTAAAGTTCTGCTACATTAAAATTTAATTCGAAAGAAAACGAGTTTTGTTCATTTCTCAATGTAATGCCCATTTCTGTTCAGCTTGTATGAATGATAAAATATTATCAACCCATGTTTTTCTATTTGGTTTCTAGGCATTTGTGTAAACTAGTTAGGAAAAGCAAGTGTTGCTTTGTTAGGCATGTGTTCAAAGGAGTATTGTAGAGACATATTTTATTCTGGGCACTCTGTTACCATGTCGACAGGGCCCAATCCATTATTTAGCAGTTAATTTGTTAATCGATTGACCAATTGGTTCAGGAATTTTTAAAATCTTTGATTACCAAAAAAAAAAAAAAAAAGAAAAAGAAAAAGAAAGAAAGAAAAGAAGGAAACAGCAACAAAAAGCCTCCTCTGTAGGGCAAATTTAAGGAAATTGCATCAGAATCGAAAATGTACTGGTGTTTACAGATCTAGATTAAATCTGACACAGATTGGCAAACAATGAAAAAGGTTCTCTTGCTTGGAGCATAAACATTTTGAATCTCACTAGCCTGATGTTAAATCTCAGAAAATAAGTAAACTGAATTGCCCTTCTGGGGTGGTTGTGGAGGCACTAGGAGGGAGGGAGATGTACCCCTAGGTTTGCTGAAAGTCCCGATTTTTCTCACCAAGGTCAGGAAAAGCGCAGGATGGTTTCTAAGTCCTCTTACAGATCTCAGTCCCCTCTTCTTTCTCCCGCTCTGTAGCTAGGAAGTAAAAATGAGTGGAGAAATGCACTATGAATATATATAGGCTGATACCAAGAGTGTCCATAGTATCTTAAGAAGGGGGAAGGATTGTGAAATTCACAGTTAAAATTAATTTATATGGGTGATCAGATGATTCTGTATGCAAAGCAATAAATCAATTGATTGTAATTGCCATTAATGAATATTTTAATAGAGAAATATGAGTTAAACCAATTAATTTTTATTTAGCAAGTTCGATTTTCTCTCTAGGTTAACTTGCATTTATTTTCAACTATCTTTTCAAGTATGTATTAGGGGGGTGTGTGTGTAAGAGAGAAAAGTATTCTTTTCTTTTCTTTTTTTTTTTAAGATTTTCTTTATTTATTCGACAGAGAGAGATCACAAGTAGGCAAAGAGGCAGGCAGAGAGAGAGGAGGAAGCAGGCTCTCCACCAAGCAGAGAGCTCAATGTGGGGTTCGATCCCAGGACCCCGGGATCATGACCCGAGCTGAAAGCAGAGGCTTTAACCCACTGAGCCACCCAGGCGCCCCAATAGTATTCTTTTCTTATCTCATTTATTTTTCCATCAATTCTTATTGATGCATTGTGCCTTTTACGTGCCATTTCTTCCTTGTCTGCTTTGTTATTTGTTAGTTATTTGTAAAATATATTGTTACCTTTTCTCAGGGTTGTGATTTCATATTATGTCAAAGATAAAATTTGAAACCTAACTGCTTGAAAAAACCCCCCACATGTTCTATTAGCCCATGGTGCTGGTCCAGATAGTCACCTCTGCACCGGTTTTTTCTTCACCCATTTCTCTCTATAAAGACAAGGGTAAGGTTGTCTGAGTCCCCCCTCCACATTCAGACTCCATCCGTAATACTACCTATAGGGAATACTGGCAGAAAGCTTTTCCAGAAATACAAGAGTTCAGTACTTGCAACTCTCAAATCATGATTTACCCAAGGGAACCTAAGATACTGAGCTTATGCTAAGTGGAAGCACTCATTTACTCATTGTCCCATTGAGTTCTAAATGCCCTCAGGGCCAAGAACAGTCCTCTCACTGGCAGTCACACTACTAATCTCTGATAAGAATGGATAAAGAAGATATGGTCCATATATACTATGGAGTATTATGCCTCCATCAGAAAGGATGAATACCCAATTTTTGTATCAACATGAACAGGACTGGGGGAGATTATGCTGAGTGAAATAAATAAGCAGAGAGAGACAATTATATGGTTTCGCTTACTTGTGGAGCATAAGGAATAACATGGAGGACATGGGGAGATGGAGAAGAGAAGGGAGTTAGGGGAAATTGGAGGGGGAGACAACTATGAGAGACTGCAGACTCTGAGAAACAAACTGAGGGTTTTGGAGGGGAGGGGGGTAGAGGGTTGGGTGAGCCTGGTGGTGGGTATAAAGGGAGGGCACTTTTTTTTTTTTTAAGATTTTATTTATTTATTTGACAGAGAGATCACAAGTAGATGGAGAGGCAGGCAGAAAGAGAGAGAGAGAGAGAAGCAGGCTCCCTGCTGAGCAGAGAGCACAATGCGGAACTCGATCCCAGGACCCTAAGATCATGACCCCAGCCGAAGGCAGCAGCTTAATCCACTGAGCCACCCAGGTGCCCCAAGGGAGGGCACTTATTGCATGGAGCACTGGGTGTGGTTCATAAACAATGAATTCTGAAACATTGAAAGGAAATTTAAAAAAAAAAAAAAGAAGAAGAAATTAAAAAAAAAATACTTTAGGAAGCATGATCCCGTATGGGAGTGTAGGTCATCCTGTCCAAGAGATAAACAAAAAGCCTGCTTAGCATAATCCTTTAAGGGTGATAGGCAAGGCTTTTGTCACTTCAGCCCAAGAATGTTAGCAGCTTCCTCTCCAGAAACATTATTTGCCTTAGCTCTCAAATGCCAATTTAAAATTGTATTTCTTTGTTCACTCTGTTCCTAATTTCTAACATGCAACTCTCCCCCGACATCAGTTTGACCCTGCTCACTGCTCTCTCTTGTGGGAAGCCTCTCTGAGCTGCTTCTCCTTTGCTATAGGCATTTCTAATATTGCCAGAATTATGCTGTAATTTAATTGTTATTGTCTAAGTCTCTTGTCCCCTGTCTTTATCATTTGTCTCACAACACCAAACTTAGGAGCTCTTTGAAGCTAGTGCTCCAGCATTTTATCTCTTTAGCTCTAGCCTCTCTGAATTCCTCGTATGTAGTAGAGAAAAATGTCTGCGGAGAGAAAAGATGAAGTTCAGAATTATTTAAGGAATTCCCTTAAATCAATAAAGAATACATATATTTGCAAATGCCCTGTGACGAAAGTTGCCCTCTTACAGCAAGTTCAGGACATGCATTTTAAGTCCTCTTCTTTTCTTGGTACTATTCAAATTGCTTTAGTTAACTTGCATTTCAGGACCAAGTTGAAATAGCAAAGAAGCAAACAAACAATACTCTAGATTCTAGAGTCTAGAAGAGTGATAATCAAAGTTTGGCATGCATCAGAATCTCCTAGAAGGCTTGTTAAATAAAAAAGCACAGGTTGCTGGGCCCAGCCCCAGAGATTCTCATTCTGTAACTAGAGGTTCCAATCTGAGAATTTGCATTTCAGATGATGCAAGAGATTAGGATCCTGTCTGTCCAGGGACTCCTATTGAGAATTGCTGTTCTAGAATACAATTAGTTGCAGTTTCCAGGTATAGGCAGACATGAGGGTTATGCCTGTTGTGCCTCTTTGCTAGGTAGAGTCTGGAGATTTTAATTTACTCTTCACACTCTGATTTGGTGGTTTCCAATCATTGCCACATATTGCTAGGACATAGCAGGGATGAAGTAGGCAAACAGCTAAAGTAGGGAGAGAAGGCCTGTGTTTTGCTAACCTTTTGTAATTTAAGCTCACAAAAGATTTGTTTTCCTAGGCTCCCTCCCTCTTCCCTTTCTTAGGACTTCTTCTATCAACCCCAATCTACAGTTACAGTAGGAGGACTCTTGGTGGCTCTTTTTGTAACAAAGGACCTCATTCCCATGCACATACTGGATTGGGCCAGGAGTGAACTTCTGCTTAAAGCTAGAGTTGAATAATCTTTCTCTTTTGAGAAGATCTGAAATTGGCTTATGAGACACCTGTGTCCATGTGGCTTTATTTTGAATAGAGAAGAGAAAACCAAAGTGCTATTACCACCCTTTTGCTATTAGGTAGACTGGGATACAAACTAGACAGTCTAGGGCAAGAAAGGTGAGAAAGGCAAATTACAGCAGGGCAGATATGAGAGGGGGCCAGAGAGTAGGGATAAAACCTCAGGCCCTTGGCTTAGTACATTCCTGCTACCCAACTCTGCACCTGTCCTTACCTGTCCTTATGTCCCATGTGCTTTTTTAAATGAAGTATACTTTTTGCTTAATCAACCTTAATTTAATTATTTTTCAATGAGCATACTAAATAATACATCATCCCAGGACATCCTCAACTCATAAATTAGAATATACAAGAATTAATTCTGATGTTTAGAAATCTGTAGGAAAAAAGTATCTGTTGATTTTTTTTAATTGGTTATTTTGTGATAGGAGAACTCTCTGATGTTCATGAATTTTCTTCAGAATTCCATAGGACTTTTTCATGATTTCATTGTTGGAATTTTTATGGCATAATAGTAGGTCACATGGAATATGTCCAAATAAACAAATACTGTCTTAATCCCACATTTCACTCTAAGAAAGAATATTTTTACATAAAGTCTGAATTGAACTATAGGAACAAAGAAAAATGAAAGAATAGGAGACAGTGTAATTCATTTCAAATAAGAACAGGAGAAAGAGGAAGAAAGGTTGAAGGACTTGAAGAAGTTATAAGTGGCATTTGAGGAAAGTGAGAGTAGAGAGGTGTATGGATACTAGACTGAGTCTGCAACCCAATGATGGATAGGTGACATAGTCCATCTCTCAAAACTGCATTGGAATGGGTTTTCATAACTAAGAGATAATACAGACGTGTCTTCTGCCCTGGCCCATTCAATCTGATCTTCAAGACCTAGCCTCCTTCTCACTTCCTCTAAGAAAAATTCCGATTTTCCCAGTTCAGTCTGATGGTAATCTCAAATAATCTGCACTGTTACTGTGCATTTCTGCCATGAGGCTAGGAACTGCCATCTCATAACATTTCCATTGTTGTTTTTTGCTGGCATTTGGTGTTTTGTTTTAGAGTCACTTGTCTGCTCAATGAGTCAGCAAATACTTAAAAGTCAATGTCTTAGTATTTTACTACTATCATTGCAAATTTCACAGATACTCCCAACACAGAAGTACAAATACTTGAAAAAAAAAAAAAGAAGTACAAATACTTGAATTATGGAAGAATTAGAATGATCTAATCTTAGAATTTGGTGTCAAAAGTTAAGGTCATCACCTGTAATGCTTTACCTCCAGATTTTTTTTTTAATATTTTATTTATTTATTTGACAGACAGAGATCACAAGTAGGCCCAGAGGCAGGCAGAGAGAGAGGAAAGGAAACAGGCTCCCTGCTGGGCAGAGAGCCCGATGTGGGGCTCGATCCCAGAACCCTGGGATCATGACCTGAGCTGAAGGCAGAGGCTTTAACCCACTGAGCCACTTAGGCGCCCCACCTCCAGATTCTTTATTCAGTATTTATGTGCTCTTTATTGTAATCAGTTTGATTGAATTAAAGGGACATAGTTCCAAAATGGGCCAGGATATTTTATTATTGGCTTGTTATTTTAAAAATCTGTTAATTTCAAAATACCCAAACTAGTAATAATAATTAGTAGTTCTCTGAATTCTGAGCATTCTGAATTTAACTCATATTGGGAGTGTGTGTGTGTGTGTATGTATTATTATTAGGACAGAGTCTTAATACACACATACACACACATGCACACACACATACAAGGAGGGGCAAATTTGATCATTATTTTCATGTTAAATATATATAGATATGTGTATATACATGAGTATAACATGCACACACACACACATGCACATATATGTAAAGAGATATGATTTACTTAAGGGGAATTTAAGTCAGATATGCACACAATATCTTACAGAGACATACACACATTCTCTCATTATGTTGAAATTCTTGGATCATGTAATTTCACATGTATTCCATATATTGATGATGTAGCACAGCAAATACAATTAGAATTACCTGCAATCAATACAACCAATTCCAAATGGTGAATACGATCTATGAAAAATAGTGATTTAAGATACTCCCACAAACCACAATTACAGAGACATAAAACCTTCCAGGAAAGAAACATTTATCCCAACAACCTGTTTATTACCACAGAGGAAACCTGAATTGAGTTTCATAAACTTTGCATCAAAATTGAGTCTCTTATCTAAAGTGAAAGGAAAATGGTAGTTAATCCTTATTTAGCCTCAACTCCTCAATTACAATGGAGGTTTTCAGTTGGGCAAATGGAGTACCACAGAGTACACCCATGACCCTAATGCCATGTTGAGCCAAGAATTAACCTCCTTCTTGACCTGGGCCCTGGACTTTTCCTTCAGGACAAATGGAAAGTCTGTCAGACATCATTAGGCATGATTTCTTCTTCTACCCATCTTTTGATCTAAACTGTATTTTACTTAGAATCCACACATAGGGGAAAGCAGTAGCTCAGTGCCCCGCTAGAAATGAGCAATAACATTCAAAAGAAAATTGGAAGCTGAAGATCTAATCATTAACAACAGATGGTTCAACTTGAATCCGATAAACAAGTGTTGTTGTTTGCTTTCCTTTCCCTACTCATCTGCTTGAACTTCATGCGAGCATGCTTACATGTAAAAGTGCTGGTCCCTAAGTCAGCAGGATGGATGTCTCACCTGATGGAAAGAAAGCTTTTGTGGCCAAGTTGGAATATTTTCACCTTGAAACACACTTGATAGTCTGATGTTGAAAGGAAGTCAAGTCTGTAGCATACCTTCCCTATTTGTTTTCTTTGTGAGAGTTTAGCGACTATAGTGTTATTTAATGTGCTCCAGCAAAGCCTTTTCATCTGATCATATTGTTGTTCTTTGTCTGGTCTTCAACTAGGACACTTACCTTCCTCAAATTGCAAATCCAAAGAGTATTTGTTATGCCTGCCTTAAATCCTCCTCTTCTTTGTGTTGTTTTAAAGAAGAACTAGAGGATAGCCTATGAAGAACACCACACCAGAGTATATAATGAGCACTGGGTATGTCTATCAGAAAGCTTCACAGGCATAATAAGCATGCACATGTGCTCCCCTAAGTCGTAGCTCCTGAGAAGCAGATAATCAAGCTTTAGATTTTTCTTCACTGTCTGTAGTGAGTATATATTTAATACTTTGCAGAGTGAACTATCCTTCAAAGTATGTAGATAAGTAGTTCCAATATTATTTTAATGTGTAGTCTATTACAATATCCTTAACCTCCAAATGAGTGGAAGTAGATTGAAGAAAAAGCACAGTTTATTTTTAAAAATGTAACTTGTTATTAACTAATCATCACACAAAAGTCCAGAAGACTGTGAAGAACAATTCTTTATCAGACTTTCCACAACAACCATAGGGGAGAACTCAGGAGAGGAGCCTCGTGCTTTGTTTAGATGAGCTCACCTCTTACTCTCTTTAACTTGAGAAAGGTGACCTGATCCCCTTTCTAAATCTTCTGGTTGTCCACTGGTCATGCACCCAGAGCCCCTTATGATACCTGTTTTCATTGTGGAGTCTTTCTCAATTCATTGCTTATGCAGAGGATAGGGGATTTTTTTAAAGTCCTGTGTTGGCATCTCTCTTTTCTTTCATGGACTTTAGTCCTAATTGTCAAACATTTATTTATAGAAAGTTTTCCTTTCTATAAAGCCATGAAGGTACATGAGACAGAAGAAAAATGAAAACTGAAATTGTCTCTGTCTAGTCTCATGATCATAACAAATATGAAATAACTTATTTTGCATTGCCAGAGTTAATCTCAGGATAATGTTTCTGTTGTATTACTCAAAGGATGTGTGGTTTTCTTCTTCTCCTTCTTCTTTTATTTTAGCTTTAGTCACATTACAGAAGAGTAAATTCCATGAGCATCAGACTGGGTGGAGATCTTCACAATACATATATCCATAAAAGAACCCCTATTCAGATATATAGAAACATCTATTTTGTAATATAATATTGTAATACATTGTATATGTGTGTGTGTGTGTGTGTGTACACACGGGGGGGGGGTGGAATCAAGATCTTCAAATAACAAGGAAAAGACAACCCAATTAAAAGTATGCAAAAGATAAGACAAAAATTTTTGACATTTTGACAAAAATAAATAAATAAATAATAGTACCCCCAAATCCAAAAGTACATGAAAGAAGGCATTAGGGAAATCCATTTTAAAACTGTATTTATGAAAGGACTAAAATTACAGACTGACAATATCAAGGGGTGACAAGGATGTGAAGCAGATGGAAATTGTTGACATTGCTAGTGTATCAGTTGAACAAACACTTTGGAAGATTGGTAATATCTACTAAAGCTAAATACATGCCTCCTTTTATCCTATTTCTAGGTGTCCCATTTCTAGGTATATTTCATTTTTATATATTTGTACTTTTAGGTATCCTTACCCATTTCTGGGTATATTTCTAGATACAGTTCAAAGAGAAGTTAGGACTAATGCCTTCCTTTTAGGAATTGTGTGAAAAGTACAGTGTCAGTGCCTGCACAGTCCCAGACTGAGACATTCTTGGAGCTCTGGTTTTAAAGAAAAACTAATACAGGTCATTAGGTAATATGGGGAAAAGAAAAAGAGAAATGATTTGGACAGAAGCCTCATCCAATCTGAATAATCAAGTGGGACTCAGGCTTTGATGTGGGAAGTTAGGAAATAGTAGTCATTCTAGTTCAGTGTCAAAAGCCAAGGGCACAATTGTTTAGCAGTAGTGGAAAGTACATATGTAGAGTGTCTGGGTAGTTCTCATTATCAGAAAGACTTCTTAGCTCTGTTGTAGGGAAGTACACCAAAATCAAGGTCCATCAACAAAAAGAAGAAATTAAAAGAAATAACACAGGTTATTTCAAGGTCAGGATGTGTTAAATTCAGGGACTGGCTCTGACTATACCAAGTGGCTGGTATGGGTACTAGGTCACAGACAGGAGTTCCTGAGAAGGTCCAGTGTTTAGCCAAATAGTCATTTGGGCAGCCATGGGAGGGAGTCCACTTGAGACTTTCTAGAACTTAGGAGTAGAAACTGCAGACTATCATCCCCACTCTCACTAATGAGGAAGAAAAGTTTATCATATCTAGTCAGATTGAGTTCTTCTAATTATTTTGGGGATAAGGCAAAGCTCATATAGTAGATGGTAGGCTTTCAGTTAGCAGACTTGGCAGGGAAAGCAGAGACAGTCAGGAGCTGACCCTGGGGAAAAAGTCTTTTCTCTGTCTTCCTGCAGTTAATACAATAGATTAAAAGTATGTCCTAAGAATTGGTCTGCTTCTTTGTTTACCAGTTGTATGAAACTCCAACTGATTGACTTGAATGCACTGATCTTTGTTGAGCTGGATTAAGTTATTGACCAGAACTGTTGAACCATCTCATAAGTCTCTGATGATGTTTTTATATGTCACTGATATCACTGATTCAGTTTAACTCAACTTGAGAACACAAACTAGAATACCTTCAATGGTAGAGGAACTCAATGGTTGGAACACTTTACAGTTATTTATATTTCCACTTACTATTATTCTTTGAGTATATTGTACATTTCCAAGGATACTTACGGTTAATGGCAATATTTTAAAAACCATATATATTTTTGAAAAAGTGATACCTTCTTGAGGTTTGGCATGCTTGTGAATCACGAGTTGAGCTGTTAGTCATCAATAATTAAAAACAAGGCAAACTTGACTGGGAGATTTCCAGAGGGCTTTTTGTTTTGTTTTATGTTGTCTTTTTTCCTCTAATTCTTAAGAATAATAATTAAGATGTCTAACTTCAATTTTTAATAATGTTAATTTGTATACTTTTGAACAGTAATCAGAGAGTGCACACTTAAAACATCGGTGGCTAAAGTTAAGTGATTCATTGAAATTGCTCCCTTTTTTTTCATTTTTTTCTGTAGATATTTGGAAAATCTTAATACTAAATTTTGAGTGCCTTGAGGAAAGGAGGCGAGTCATTTGCATAGTTTTACTTCTCACTCCAACATGTTGACTGAAACATCAAAGTTTTTCAATGGTAATGAAAAGAGTAACTATATTATTGTTTCTAATTCTTCCTGCTGCCTTCAAGCAAGAAGATTATGCATTTCTGCTTGCAGTACTTTCACTGCACTTTAAATTCTGGGACTGGCTGTAAATCTAGCTTTGCCCAATATAATGTGGACATACATGACATTTGTGATACAAATGAGCAGAAGCTCTGAAAGAGTTTGTGGGGTTTCACTAACTCCCTTCATCCTGGAAGGAAGCCCCCAGAGTCAAGCAGGATCCCAAGCAGCCTGAAGCAAGAGGTCTGGTGTGCTGGTATGTTACTTGAGCAGGATACAGAGCTTTGCTTTTGAAAGCCACTAGAATTTTACAGAGCTGATGAATATACTTAGTCATCAATTGAATGGGCAGGTGAGTGTGTCACTGGTTGAATGCTTATTAGCTTAACCAAAGTTTTGTTGATCTGTGGTATATAAAACTGATTAAGTAGTTCAGTAGACATGTTCTACATGCAGAAAATTCAGGAGGATGTCTTTCTTACCCAAGTGAACAAAGCTTATGACCCAATATCAAGAACCAGGTCAACTTTCCAGGACTTAGAAGAGTATGTTTGCACACAGAAGGCAAGAAAAGGAAAAGGACCTGTGTTAATTCTGTCAGCTAGGAAGTTTGTGCTTAGGATTTGCTTATTATTGGGTAAGGAGACTTTGCAGTATGCTATGAAAATTTCTCAGTTTTTCTTATTTCCCAGTTGATTTCTTGGTTTGATATAATTTGTTATGTATCATAGCTTTCTAACAGAGTTGCTCCATAGAAACATTACCCACTCCCCTGCCATTTTGATCCCACCATACTGATAAGAAGCTTTTCATTTCAGCCTAATTTACTGTTGACAGTGGTAGTTCCACTGAAATTCGTGGAGAACTTTGGGTCTTTGTAGATGGAATGCTTTAGTCTGCAAGTAACAAAAAGCGCAATTCAACACAGCATTAAAATTAAGTGGTTTATAAGTTTATGTGGCCGAAAGGCTAAAGTCAGGTAGGGTCCATATTTCTGTTTTCTTTCATGTTTTCAGTTCTGCTGCATTTGTGTATATGTTCTGGACTGAAACTTGCTTTCATCATGTTTATTTTTTTAAATGGTGTTAAACAATGACTAGGACAATATTTCTTATATCAAATTGAAAAGAAAAAAAAATGCTACCCTTAAATTCTGGGATAGCATTTCTTCCTCAATCTAGCTGGTATAATTTTGGTTAGCATTTTTCTCTTAGTATCATGTATGGAAACACCATGCACTAATTAGCTCAAGGGGATGCTTGAATCTGTTATTGAGGGATGGAATTGTGGCCATCTTCCCCTGAAATGATGGCTTATGTAGGTTATCAAACATTACTAGGGGTTTGGTTGGTATAGGAGATGAGATCATGGATGCTGAGTCCATAGATCTACTCCACTGATATAGTACCTAAATACTGGGTGTGGAAAATCAATTGAGCACCGTAATAATTCTTACTTTCTTCCTCCAAAGTTCTTTTATTTGCCTTTAGAATTACACATTCATAAATCAATACACAATTAATCTCTTTACTGTCCCTTGAGTACAGTGCATTTTCATATCTTCATATTTATATTATTGCCTCTGCCAGAGATGACATTCTATAACACATCTACTTATTGAAGTTCTACATATCTTTCAAGACCCGGTTAAATGATCTCCTCCTTGGAATCTGTCCTATCAGTTTGGACCACAGTTATCTCATCTTCCTATGACCCATATAGTACTTGTTGTCAAAACTATTAATTAATTATATACTATTTTATGACATAATTAGTACCTGACATTGCTGTTGCTTACCATTTCATTAATCTTTGTGTGGGTTCTAAGCCTTGCATTTCATATTTTATTACAAGATTTGACTTCCAAAGGAAGAGACCACGTCTTTTACATTCCATATAGTTTTTTAATAAACTTCCACTAAACACAGGTTGATTGCATAGTAAACTAATATATAATTTGTTTTCTCAGTAAATATTGAAGTAGAACTATTAACTTTTTTTTGAGGGATGATAACAAATACTGCTTTTAAAATTATATTAGCATTAGAACCTATGTAAGTGTAAATTTACTTTACCTATATATATGCAAACCTTTTTTATACTAGCCTGCACAAACAGAATTGGAAAGTGAAAATGATCATCCTTCATCTCTTAAGATGATTTGAATCAGCAACGGTCATTTATAGGAAGGCCTTCTCCTTGTACGAAAGGATTCATCTTAAGATTTACTTAAGTCTGGTTATTTCTACAATATAGGTTTAGTTTGAATCAAGTATAATAGAGCAGGATTTGGGGACTGAATTTGAAGAATATCTCCGTGATTGAGCTTTGTCCTCTGGCCCTGTTCCCATGGATCACAACTGACTCTAGAGATGCCTGCAGTAGTACAGTGAATGAAAACAAAAAAGAGATTACTTTTATTTTTTCTTTTTTGTAATACATGAAGAAAGAATCAACAGCTTGGGCTTCATTAATTCATTCATCAAATATGTATTGAGCATCTGATTATCTATTTTCTAATTTGAAAAATAAGCAAACTCTATTCTAAATGTAAGTTTCTGTCGAGCTCTAAATCATGCTGTTTCCCAAGATCATACAGGAAGGCAATATCAAGAACAGAAATGGAATTTTAGATTTTATAATTAATGTTTTTATGCACATTGCCTCTATGGACCACCCTCCCATCCTCCTGGGGTCCTCACAGGTTTCCCAGATTTCCTGTTGACCTGGGATTTGAATGTTCATGACATGATGGCTGCTGAGAATTGAACAGAGTCTGGCCTTGAAGACAAGGGGAGTTGCCCCATCTGCCTTTCCTTTCTGCTGTGTATGCTTATTGAATGGAGATACCTGTTTTCATTAGCTAATGTGCTTCAGACAGTACTCATCCCACTGACTGACAGAAAGGCTGTCATTCTTGTCCTGACTCCTCTGACCTGCCTATTAACATAGCTTTCCCCATACCCAAATGTTCTTCTAGGAACTCTTTGAATCCAGTGACCCACTGTGGGAGGACTCTAGTTTGTTTCCAGTATTAATTTGATATAATTGATCTTGGAAAATGTAATTAGGTACTCTAAATTATTCTTTTTCAATTAAATATTTAACCACAACAGAAACAAAGAAGAACCTAAATGCATGAATTTAAAATCTTTCTCTATGCAGAAAAAAAACAAAACAAAACAAAACCAAATACGGGATTATTTTTCCTAGAAGTGAGAAATTATCTGTAAAGAATGCAATAAAATTAAGAAACATTTTAACTTAATTTGTCAACAAAATAATAGATATGATTGTATTCTTCTGTTACAAATCAATTAGTTTAATAGTGAAACTTTATACAAGTTTACTTTTATTTAATTAGTTGCATCAGTGTGTGCTGTAATTGTTAATGCATCAAACTATTAATGATGAAATAAGGTTAAACAGCAGTTCTCAAACCATGTATATTTTACACTATGGGGGAAAATCACTGCAAAATATCATAAATAATTTAAATGATAATCTAAAAATGTTAAGTTTGTTAGAAATCATTTTTGGATGAGGAGAGTGGGGAAAAAAATTTTTTCCCAGAGGAGTTCTCCTCTTCCCCCCAGTTAACAGGCATTAACATCATAGAAAGTTCCCATGCAGTAACTAATTTACTCCCATTTTTTTTCTTTTTTTTCTAATAAGGATCCTGATGCCTGCAAGGAGTGAAGAGATTTGCTCAAGGCCAGCCTACTACCGACTTTATTAGAGAGCTAGAGTTAGAACCTTGATTTTATGAACTCTCAGACAAAGCAGAGCTCTTCAACTTCATAATGCCTCCTTCCATCCTCTACTAATGATTATGAAACATACATTTTTCTTTGATTCTCAGAATTTCCCCCTATGGCTAACACAATTTACTTGATATGTGAGAACATAGCACAAAATAAAAGTTGCATTGAGTCACAGGGAAATAAAAATCTTACCCTATTTTGTGCTACTAAGTACAGCTGATACTTTGGATGCTGAAGGGCAATAATTTAAACAAAATTGACACTGTGCTGGTTTTATGGATTTCTAATGCGTTTCATCTTGGGTACATTGGACATATTGCTGCCTTGGCTTCTGCTGCATCTAATACTGAGGTTTGGAAATTTATACAAATGAAAAACTGCAGGCTCCCTTTTTGAAAAGGCAGGCAGAATTACTGTTTGGGTTTTTTGTTTGTTTGTTTGTTTTTTTCTCCCATACTTAACTTAGTTGCTTATTAAAAACCACACATTTCAGGAGGAAAAGAAAAACACTTTGTTAAAAAATTGATTTAATATCCTCTTAGTCTTTATTTTATAGTTTATCAAGTGATTTTTCTTAATTTTTTGAAATTTTGATAAATTATTCTCTCTTATTTGTAAACTTATAAAATTGGCCTATTTCGTAGTAGGACTTTAGATCTAAGTTCTGTGAAATGTCATAACTAGAAAACAAAAACACAAAAAAAACAAAGCAAACAACAACAAAACAAACCCATAGCCCCGAAACAAAAACAAAAAGAATAAAAACTCTGTAAGTACAACATAAATGAAGTAGAAGAGGAATGTAGAGCTTTATTCAAATTTTCTCGAATCTTTTGAATATCTTTCCCACTGGATATTGCTGTCATATTATTTTTTTATATATAAAAAACAAGAAAATAGAGCCTATTTCCCCCTTGGCAGGTTGGTGTAGAGAAGGAGGTAAATGTATGTGTATCTCTCCATTTCTGTCCCCATTTCTGTATTTCTCTCTTGCTATTATAATTTCTGTCTTCTAGAAAATTTTTTATTTTCCTTAGAATATGCAGTCCAAATTGTGTATATCTTTGGAATTTTATGAACAAAGAAAATGACCACATTTTAGAGATCACAAACCAACCATGTGGTCTACCTATGGATTTATTTTTCATAATTTGTGAATATGTTGACATTAAAATTCCCTCAGTCATATAAACATCGAGAGTTAGACTTTTAACAAACTGTGCATATTGGAAGAAATTAAAAAAAAATGCACCCCTGTAAGGTAAATATTTCATCGGTTCTGTGGATGGAACAGCCATGTTTAGGGTCTCATGGCAGAACATCCCAAAATATATAGGAAGGGATCTTGGATCCAGCATTAGGTAAATAATTTTTTGCTTATAGTGGATACACACAGTACTTCCTAGCAAGATTTCATCTTTATGAGAAAATCCAATATGTATTTTTTGTAATTCTGTCATCTTTTTGTTACTTTTGATATTTAGAAACTAATGTAAATTTAATTATACTACTTACTGTCATGGTTCATTTAATTGCTTATAAAATAGTAGCCTTCCATAAATATTTTGATACTTTAGAGGAAAAAAATGCATCAGACTATTTTAAACTGGGATTGACTAAGGAAAATCTGAGCTGTGTAGTTACTAATTTTATGTATCCCAAAGTGGATATTTATCTAGTTCCACCAAGGAACTAAGAAGCATTAAGTGAGTAAAAATAAATAAGGTAAGTGGAGTAAAAAGAAAATGACATATATACAATAACCTTTTAATGTTTTCAGAGAAGATGGTCAAATTTGACTGTAAGCTTCATTGCAGTTCAAGCAAAGAGACATAGGCATTGTATATATGATGGCAGGCTTACTATTTGTGGACTTGATGGGATTGCCAGTTCATGAATTATGGTTGAAATATTTGCAACATTATAACAAATGTAAAAGAATTGGATCAAATAGTTTTGTATGGTATTTGAATATGTCAAAAATGGTGCATTTCCTGATCTGACCTCATTAAGTTCTGAATGCAATACTGAGTTTAGGAGACTAGTACTGCATCTACAAAGGCCATTTGTTGCATTAAAAAAATGAGACAAATAGCCAAAATCAAAGACTTCTCAGAAACCCAAGTATTTAAGTAAGTACCTAAAAATCTATCTTCTTAAAATAAATTTAAAAATGTTTTTAGAAAGTAAAAATAAGCAATTTAAAAGTAAAGCTTTATAACCAATAGCAGCAAATGGATTTTCTTTCACTGATTGTGTCTTAATTATTAAATGGATTGAATATTTCAATTGACTTGACCTATCAAGAAAATTACAAAGAGCTAATATTTTTCTGTGGTTAGGGAAAGCTTACTTGAAGGTGACCACCCCATTTTCTGATGTTATATTATCATAACAGCCTTTCTTTCCTGGAGCATTATAATTTTGGGGGACGGTGACCTATAAACTTTCAAATGAACTTGGAAGAGAAGGAAAACAAAGAAACTGAGACAGCTATAAGGGAGGACATCACAAAGTTTTCTTCATTTTCTGATCTATTTTGCTCTTAAAAAAGTAAGTTACTGGAGCAATACCATGCACCTGAGAACTCAGAGACTGATAAGTTCTCTTATGCTTAAGTTTGTTTTAACTTGTTTATTAACCAGACTGATACATGTAGGCAATCTCTGATTATCTATCTCTTTGGGAAATATTCTCATAATCTTGGAATCTTCATTTCCATATTTGTAAATGTGGGATTTAGAAAAGAAACGAAATTTTCTTCCAAGAATAGTATCCAAACTATTCAGTAGTGCAGCTGTAGAAGTAGAATTTGGCACCAATGTATGTGATCATAGCCTGTTTGGACAAACCAGGATTCTAGAAATTGGGAACCCTTCATATGGAATTGTATTATTTAAGAACACCTCAAGGAGAGTTTGGGTTTATTTTTTCCTAATGTTGAGCATAACTAAGAATCCAAATGCATTGAATGGTAAACATTTTAAGGGGCATTTTTGAATGACTGCTTTATTAAAAACTGGTAAACTTATTATGTACATGTTCTTTTTAGCTTTCCTATTCAACGAATACATACTTATTGAGGAAGTAGACTGCTCAGTGGTAGTGACAGGAGACAGTCGTCTGCCCTCCATAAATTTGCATAATAGTAGGGCACATGGTCTTTTAAAAAATAATTACCTTACTGATTATTTAATTATTCTTGGGGTAATGAAAAGAAAATGCAGAGTTATGAAAATGAATAATAGAGGAGTATGATAATGTCTGGGGTTAGAGATAACTTCCTAAGGAAGTGATAGTAAAGCAGAGTAGTAGAACTCAGCTCTTAAAGGAAGGTCCTTTCAAAAGCAGTTGTGTTATTCTCCACTAAAATTGCAGGAAGCACTGCTACTTTATTGTAACTGGGGAGGGTGGTGGGTGGCAGTGGGCAAGAGTCAGCTGTAAACTACTTTCCCAGGTCTTCTCCCAGATGCTTCCATTCCAGCCCAGAAGAGAAGAGAAAGATTGCTGTATATTTCATAATTCATCAGACTTTCAGCTCCTTTGTGATAGAACTGTACTTTGCATATCATGCCCTCTCTGAAATGTTTGTTTCAGAGGCTTGCACACAAAAGATGCTCATTTAATGACTGTTGAGTGAGTAAGTCTTCCTATAGATTTTGGGTAAACCTGTCTTCTCAATCCTACAAGACAGGAATATCAGAGTCCCAAGAAATGTGAGAATAGAAGTTTATGTTATTGATATTGCTTAAACATTGGTAGTGAAGAATGGGGGAATATGTTAAATCCTCTTTGAAAGATGATTATTATCTCATTCATCTAGGTTTGATCATTTATTTTGTGCTATAGCTTATTTTGTTATGTACATCTGTGATTGCTCGTGTGCATTTGGTCTCTCCAACTAGACAACATGTCTTTCACGTTCAGGGATCACATGTACCATCATTGCATTCAAAACAGGACTAACTTACACATCTCTTGATGTGTAGGTGTAGGAATGCTGAGGAGGTGATGTGAAGATGATAGTCAAGTCTTCTTGTTTCTGTTTTTTGCACAACTTTCTTTTTCTTGATCATGTAAGATAAATGAATTATCAGTAGGTTGCTGTGTCTTTGTAACATTCCTGAAAATGATGGAAAGGTGTGTGTCCTGGATGTTCATTTGCTAGTTTAAAATCTGGAGGCTCTCAGTTACAGATGTCATGAATATGTATGAGTGGTCCAACTGTTGCTCCTTCCTCCCATCCTGCCTGGTGGGTGACTCCTTCTGAGAGTACTACATCTGCCTTCCAAAAAGCCTTTTGTGGAGTAGATAGGGAGGAGGAGGGAGTGCTCTGTTATTTTGCATTGTCAGGTAGCAGGATATTTTTTCCTAATGAATCTTAGGAAAATAGCAGTCTTTATCTTTCTGTTTGTCTGCCTTTCCTCTCCTCCCCCCCACCCCCGCCCCCAACCTAACTCCTCTCCCCATCCTTATATAAGCACAGACTGCCTCTCTTCTCTTTTTTTCAAAAAGCAAAAATATGAGAACGGGAGGCAGGAATTTGCAGTGGCAGATTTTTGAAAGAATACATGTCTCTGCTTTCTTTTTTTTTTCTATACTCCAAAGACATCCCACATACACAGATGTGACAGCTTTTTTTTTTTCTTTTTCTTTCTTTCTTTCTTTCTTTCTTTCTTTCTTTTTTTTTTTTTAAGCTAATTTAAGCAAATGCCTGTCTGGCAACTTACTCTTAGAATAGTTACACTTGCTCAAACTGAAGTTCTGCCTTTGTAGAGGTGACACTGACGGCATGTTACTGCTGCACACTCAGAGCAGACACTAGGAGAAGGAAAAAGAAAAAGACAAGACATGGAAATGAAGTACATGTGGTTGTGTTTTTGAGAATCTTTGTTAATGGGACTAGAATAGAGGTGTTTGCCCAAATGTGACTCTGCTTTTGTAAAAACTAGCTATCTGGATGGCATCTGGAATTGCCAAATTTCATTGTCTCTTAACCTATACTTATTTGTATTTAATTTGTCACATTGTTATTTTCAAAATAGATGTGCAACCCAGCTATATTGGGTGATAGATAAAATTATTGTCAAACCATTTGAGGAGGGCAAGTGAAAGCACTTGTAGATGGAGAAGAAAGCAAGCTCTCCTCTTTCTGGAAAGTATGTTCCAATTTCATGTCATTCACTGGATGGCTACATTCCTTCCTTCCTTCCCATCCCTTTTCTTCCTTTATCTCTCTGTTTCCTTTATCTTGTATTTATCCTTTAATCAATGCAGCTTATATTTATATTTCTGCTTATTTAAGGCATTGGGGGATATGGGGAATGCATAATGCATTTGTGGGGAACATAAAGAAGATTATATTCTGCTCTTGCCCTCAGGAGTTTGCTGCTATTTGGGAAGACATGATATATATGCATGAAATGTTGAATATAGATTCAAGATTTGAATGGCAATATACGAATATAAATCAGATGAGCAATAATACTATCAGCTCTTAGTTGAGAGATCAGTGCAGGCTGGATGGTCAGAAAAAGCTTTGTTAACTTCTTTCACTCTTCTGGAACACACAATGCTGACATACACTTTCAGGTTTTATCAGGTTAGTTACTGTATAATGCCTTGCCTCTCTATCTCCCAAATGTTTCCCAAATATTACTCAGACCTTGAAGTTCTGATTAAACTTTATCTTCTCTATGAGGAGATCCGTGATCTTTGCAGCTCATTAGCATCTCCTCTTTTTCTGAACCCTTCTACATCTGTACTTCACCACTACAGGCTAACTAGTGGCCAACACATTATCTAATTCATACTTTGTGTGTCTAAATTTAGTCTCACCTTTCTCTCAAAATTTCTGCTGTTTTGAGAAAAGGGTTTTATTTTGTGCTTCATACCGAGCTGGTAGCACCAAATACATCGTCTGATATACGCTTATTCAGTTAGTATTTACTGAGTTGATTTATAACTTAGAGACCTTGAACAAATTCCTCTCTTTGACGTATCTCACATCTCTTCCAGATCTAATATCTACAGTGTGACTTTGTTTCTGCGACTTGAGGCTAAATCATTCTTACAAGTATTTGGAGAACATTTCCTCATTTGGAATGATCACATTAGGGATGAAAACAAACTCTTGTGGAGTTTAATGCCCAATAGAAGTGGACAGTGCTGACAGTAGCAGAACTGCCACACAGTATACACTTTTAGAAGGGGTAACTTCTTTTGCAATATGTGGGACCACCTCAGTTCTCTGAGAAGATTGTGCCTTTGAGATTTATTTTTTATTATATTATTTTAAAACCATTTCAAAAGCCATTCAGTGGAGAGCATGACAAGATGATGTCAATGCTTCTCTAGACTCTGTCATTCTAGAATTCTAAATATCAACATACATACACATTCATATACACAAGCACATTGGATTCAATGAAAGGTGACGGAGTTCAACTTTTCCTTTCTAACACCTTGTCTTTCAGCACCCCAGTTTTTTCCCTCTCTGTGTCTCATGGGCTCAAATTCTGTTTGGCAAAGGAGCCAGCCTGATTGTGATCCCTGGGAGAGTATCTAAAACGACAGTTGCTGAAAGGTTACAGCAAAATCTATTAGAAAAGAAAAGTTGAGGGAAATCAGGTGAGCTCATAGAAGAAAATAAGGAAAGATTGGCTCCCTTTTGGGATTAGGTCTAATTAAGGTGAGCAAGCAGCTGGGCCTGTTTGGAATAACAATTGTGCTAGCATGTCACTTTTTTCTGCTTAGTTGAAATTTATATAGTTTGGGAATGGTGGATATAAGAAAATTAGAGCTCATTTAGAATCTGTTGAAAGGACAGTGTGCCTTCATTATTAGTTTTGCATCTGAATTTTCCTGGGGCAGTCCTCTCTCTGTTATAGGTAATGGATTTTTCCCCAGATGTAATTGGATGAGTTTAATTTTTTCTTTCATTACCTGTCGAGGAGGCCTATGCCCCTACTTCCCTTTGTGTTTTATTAGGACTGTAACCCCTATTTAAATAAAGGCTTTGATTGTGCTTATATATGTTCAATCAGCACTTTCTGATTGAATAGTTCTGGTCACACAATGCTCTCGCCCAGCATTTTTTACTAATTACATTTTCGCCCTGGCTGGGTATGGGAAAACCTCTGATGGTGTTTGTTTGCTGCTTTTGATTATGCCGGTGATTTGGTCTATCTATGGTAGCACAAGGCTGGGAAAATATATCTTCAGACTATAATCTTACTGCTCTTAAAGGGTAACTTGATTTGAACTCCCCCCCACACACACTTGAAGCCTAGTCCTATGCTAGTAAATGCTTAGCAAGTAGTTCTATAAAAAGTAAAAAACAAATATTTCAGATTTGTAGCTTTAACTGATTTCCGTGGTGAAAATACTTCAACCTTGACTAATTTCTGTATGACATAATTGAATATGGAATTGGGAACCGATATGTGCAGTCCTGGCTCAAAAGTTGGTGCATGTGGCTCCTGCACACAATGAAAATTCTCAGCTGCATTTCTGCCATTGAGGCCACATACCTCAGCATCTTCACATTACAATTAAGATGGATACTGGTTGTTAAGCTCATTTAATTAGACTGTGATTTCAATGATTTATATGTGGGGACTATATTCATGTTTTGTAGACAAAGGCATTTTAAGGTGATTCTCATGCCTCTGTTGAGAACTCAGAAATATAATGGTTGAGCCATACTGTGTTAAATGAAATGTACATGTTTCCCAAGAAATTATTTAAATGTTTGTGTATTTTATTCTTTTCTAGTATGTTAACAAGAATGCTAGTAGATGTGTTATTCTAGAAGTCAGAAGACTAGATTTTTGTCTCAGCCATCATTAATGGATTCTGTATTCTTGGGTAACCCATTTAGTATGAGGGCATCACCAACTTACTCCTCACTTAAGGGAAGAGAACAATGGTTCAATTATAGGCTCTTCTATAAACCTTCTCATTTCCACCTGGATAGCATTACTTTTTCTTTTCATTAGACATTTGTGATATTTTATCTTTGTGCTAAGGCAGATTTTTAACTAGAAACTTAAGTTTCTAGTATATAGATATAATATATCTATATACAAAATATAGATATATCTATAGTATAACTTATGTTGATGGATCTTAAGAGTCTGGAAGACAGAAATCCTGCTTTATTCCTTTTGAATATATCCCTCATATTTAGACCAGGAACCTAAACAGACTGTGATGGAATGAATTTAATGACTGATTGCCTGCCCTGTTAGACAAGGGCATTAGTATGATACCATAAAATAATTCAAACTAAAGTCTTAAAAGAAATTGGAAGCATGTTACCAATGATAAATATTAATTTTATTTTTCATACTACAGGTTTCTACGACTGGTTAATGACTAGAATGAGGTACATTATTGGATTTGAATGGGTTAAAAAAAGGTTAAATTGAATTTTATTTGTGTATTTTCTACAACTGCATTTTAATTGAGAATCTCCCAAATATCTGACAATAAAATCAAATCAGTTCAGTAAAGTTCAATAAGTATTAAAACTTAACTAAGTGCACTGTAAATGCAAATGTTCAAAAGACATTTCTTCTAAGTTGGAGGGGTATCTCACTGGATTGTAATGTTGTTTTCAACCTTCAAGCCAACCCACCATTGCATCATGGCTTCCAGAGTTGGTACAGACTGTATACACTGTCTGTAGAGAGATTCTTGGCTCAGTCTTAGGTGCAATGAAGTGTAGTATGCCAGCAGTGTTCTGTAGTGATGAGTTCTGTGACTAAGAAATGAGGAAACTGGGGTTTCTCTTCTGAATCTCATCACTCTACCTCTGTAAGTTTCCTTTTTTTTCCCCCCCATAAAATAAGAGACATAGAGGCACCTGTGCGACTCATTCAGTTAAGTGCCTGTGTTTGGCTCAGGTCATGATCCTGGGGTTCTGGGAGGAAGCTCCCCATTGGCAGGCACCCTGCTAAGTGCAGAGTCTGCTTTCCTCTCTACTTCTGCCCCACGCCCTGCTTGTGCTCTCTGTCTCACTCTCTCTCTCACAAATAAAAAAAAGAAAAGAAAAGAAAAGCCCGCAAAACAAAAACCACACACACAGATTATAGCTACTTTGCCTCCCTGCATCAAATAGAGTATGTTCAAGAAAAGAGCCTTAAAATATAAAAGTGCTATAAGAGAAAAATAATCTCAGGCTTTTAATTGTTTATTTTTAACACAGTGGCTAATTTTTAGCCAGTAGATCTAACCAGAGATGGTCAGTATAATTTAGGAGACTGTGGGTAATTTCAAAATGGAACTGGGTCTGGAGTGGTCCCAGTTTCTAGAAAAATAGTGGACTAAAATAGTGCTGATATCCTCCCACTACAAGAATGTGAAATGAAATGAAACATGACCAACAAATACTTAATACATGGCTGAGTTTTAAGAAAGAAAGAGAAGTACTTTCCCCAAACAATGAAAAAGCAGGACCAGGAACAGCTCAGGTCTTGAGTTTTAATTGACCTACAGAAAGAGAAGACAATGTCCTGGGCTTTGGGGAGTAAGAATTGAAATTTTAAAATAAAACTAGGACCTGCCTGCTACAATCCAAGTAAGAATTTTTTCCATGTTATTTATGTGAATGAAATGTAAAACATAAATAACCAAGATAAAATTTCAAAACAAAATAATCTAAAAGATATGTGCTGGTAAATACTAGCCAAGAATAATCTGGTGTAACTTCATTAATACCAGACAAAACACTTCATAAGAAACAAAACAAAACAAAACAAAAACAAGAAAAGCATTAGTAGGTTAAAGAAATTCATTATATATGCTTGTAAAATGTTCAAATCATAAGGAATACAGTCCTGAACAACATAGCCTCAAAATGAAATATTCAAAAATTGACAGAAATATGAGGGAAAACAGACAAATCCAAAATTAAAGTTGGAGATTTTGAACATAATTCTCTGAGAAATGTGTAGGTCATCAGACTGAAAATAAAGGAAATAGATAAATGATTTATATCAAGCAATTTTTGAGTTGATGTGAATACCTGAGGTATGCAGTGCTTCTATTAATTTTAAGTGGAAGAACTGACTTGTACAAAAAGAGTTATTTGTAAAATAAAAGTTTTATAAGTAGATTGAAGATGAAACAATGTATTATTCAAAGATACTATAATTATTAGCTTAGAATATTCAACAGATAAATATATATAAGCAATCTGTAATAACTAATAGATTTCAGCACAATTATTGAAACTAAAAACATTAATATAAGAAAATTGGTGTTTCTGTGTACCAGTGATGATTAGCACTTTAATTTCTAAAAAGGTAACAATGTATAACTGATTCTATGGAGTACCTATAAATAAATCCAGTAAGATATATATTTAAGAAATTTATAAAAACAATTTTGAAAAGTTATTGAAGATCATATTGTACTAAAATCATTGTACTAAAATCACCAGAGAGATATGCCTGGTTCATAAATGGAAAATTTTAATATAATAAAGATGGAGATTCCCCTGTAAATTAGTCCATTACTAGCACACAATTTCCATGAAAAGTCCAAAACCTTTTTCTGTGTAATCTGACAAGCTGATCATAGAATTTACTTGAAAAAAGGAAAGGACAAAATACAACCAAGATTATTTTGAAAAAAATAAAAATAATGTTGAGGGCTTAATCCACAAATACTTAGTACAAACCAATAGTTATTAAAAGAGTTTGGTAGGTAATTAGATAGTAGAACATAATAAAGAGTGCCAAAGCATAACTACATATAGAAAGGGAACTCGTAATATGACAAAGGAGGCATTACAAGTCAGCAGGGACATGTCAATCAGTAGGGAAATGATAGATTAATTGAATAATTGTGTTGTAAAAATTGACTTTCCTAATTGAAAAATTTAATCCCATCCTGATGGATTAAAATACAAAAAGATGAAAAAAATATTTTAAGAGAAAACCTAGGATGACATTTTCTTTTTTTAAATAATGAAATCTATGTTTGGTAATATTTTAAATAACAACAACAAAAAATCTTACATTGCAAAAGAACAGATCAATGTTTTTATCTGCATTATAAGAACAAAATATTCCCATGATTGTCCAATTAATTTATACATTAGTACCCAGAATACATAAAAGCACTCCAAAGCCCCTAAGAAAGGTGTTTTATAAGTGAGTAAAGGGTTTAAGTAGGCAATCTGTAGAGAACAACTATCTTCAGGGGTGCCTGGGTGGCTCAGTTGGTTAAGTGTCTGCCCTTGGCTCAGGTCATGATCCCAGAGTACTAGAATCTAGCCTTGCTTTGCACTCCCTGCTCATGCTTCTCTCTCATGCTTTGCCCTTCCCCTTGCTTGTGTTCCATCTCACTCAAATAAATAAATAAAATCTTTTTTTTTTAAGATTTTACTTATTTATTTGACAGAGATCACAAGTGGGCAGAGAGGTAGGCAGAGAGAGAGAGGGAAGCAGGCTCCCTGCTGAGCAGAGAGCCCAATGTAGCGCTCAATCCCAAGATCCTGGGATCATGACCTGAGCCAAAGGCAGAGACTTTAACCAGGCGCCCCAAATAAATAAATAAATAAATAAAATCGTAAAGACTATAAATTATTATAAATTGTAAATGGCAGTATAATTCGGTACCACCATTTTGGAAAACAATTGGTTCAAATGCAGAAAAGTAAAAACTGCCTATATTTTATGATATATGCCTTCCACTCCTTGGTTTCTTTCCTTAGAAAATAATTATTTGAGATACTGTTCAAGGAGATTCATAAAATCGATTTACTATAACAGTATGTAATAATAAAAAAAATGGGAGAGTGCTTTGTTTATTAATCTGATAAGGAAAAATATCTATCATTCTTTTTTTTTCTTCTAGTATTAGTTTGATAATGAAGCAGTATGTGAGTGATCTAGATCAACTTGTATCAATGTGAATAAATCTGAAAAAAAATATTTAGTAAAATAAGTTGAAAATTTACATATATTTTTAAACCAAATATATTAATATATATGTATATTAAAATATATATATTTTAAACCAAATATATTAATAATATATGGATATTATTTATGAAATATACATATGAAGGAAAACTATAAAATATGCATGATGAAATGTAGAGAAAGATCGATGCTAACGTCAGAATAGTGATTACCTTCAGAGAATGGAGAAGAAGAAATGAAAGGAATGGGTAGCTGGGCTGCTTTTTTTTCCCCCCATTGAAATTAAGAAGGTTGGGGTGCCTGGGTGGTTCAGTTGTTAAGTGTCTGGCTTTGGCTCAGGTCATGATCCCACGGTTCTAGGATGGAGCCCACACATACGCTCACTGCTCTGCGGGAAGGCTGTTTCTCCCTCTCTCATTCCCCCTGCTTGTGTTTCCTCTCTCACTCTCTCTCTCTCTCTGCCAAATAAATAAATAAATAAATAATCTAAAAATTAAGAACGGAAATTTTAGTTTAGACCTTAAAATTCATTATTTTTTTTACATGTTCTACAATGAACAGTTCAACAGTGACAGAGTTTATACTTTTGTTTTTCTCATCTTGAAGAAAGGTCCTCAGAATGACCAATGAGCATGGACACCATTGGGGTATTTCAGAGAGTTACATTACAAAGTGGGGGACCATGGTTTTACTTACCTGAAGCAGAGATCATTCTAGAGCGTCTATGTCAAGAGATAATATCTGGAAGCCATTTGAATGGCTAACAGTCAGGGTACTAACAGGGGACTCATCATTCACATAACATCCACTCTGTCTTGTATATATTGTTAGAAATATGTTTTTCTGACAGAATATCTGTCTTGTGTTCTTTTTTTGGAGTTCTCATCATACTTTGTGGAGAAAAACAAGGTTAAATATTACATGTGACATTTCTTCCAGTGTATGTTTTTTCCAACCTAATTTTCAATAGACTCCTACTCCTGCTTTCAGATCCCTCAGTACCCACTGTTCATTATTATGAGCTCTTTCTAGAAGAGGGGAAAAAGTCCTCTGCAGAGGGGTATATGGCACTAAACTTTATATCTTATACCCTTCCCATACTTTACTATCTAAAACAACATCTCTGGCAGAGAAAGTTGATATTTTGGCTCTGATACTTTTTCATCTATCATGTTATTACAAAATGACTTAGCAGTGGGTGGTTATGGGAGATATCTAGGAGAGAAGCTATAGCCATTGCCATCCTATTGTGCATACAAACAGCCTACATCCCTCCATACATATTTATATAGGCAGGAGACTTGGGTGATTTTTTTTTTTTTCAGATCATGAATAATTTTAACACTACAGACGTTTGACTTTGAATCAACAACCAGTTTCGGATGAATGTAATTGCAGCCAAAGAAAGTTTCTAACTAAAATTAGTTACTTTTCATATTTAACAAACTACTGCCTGCTACATTTCCTGTGATCTCGCTTTCATCTTCCTCTCATATGGTCACATGCAACAATGACTCCTTCACTTCCATGTCTATTTTCTTCTTGGCTTCTCTAAGTATAAAACTTGCAGTTTCTCCTGCCAAATGACTTTGCAAGGCTGTGCCTAGAAGAAGCCAACCAAACTCATGCTTTTCCATATTCTCCTCAGATTTCAATGGTTGTGAGTCCCTTTGCCCTTTCCATGTATCCAAGAGTGGAATATGAGTTTCACATAGGAACAAACAAACAAATAAAAACACTGTCAGAATAAAAATTTAAACAAGTTCTCTGGTGCAGCCTCAGGCCGGCAATGTGCTATGTGTTTTCAAATTTTATCTCATTTAATCATTATAAAATTTATTGTGGTAGATATAAGTATTCATATTTTATAAATGAAGAGCTTAAGCAACTTGTTAATGGCTTACCAATAAATCCTCAAATACAATTATTTCATTTGACTCCTTGGAAATTAGACCACTGTCTTAGTAAGCTTGACTGTTATAACAAAATGCCATAAACTAGATGACTTAAGCAACCTACGTTTAATTCTCATAGTTCTGGAGGCGAGGAAGTCCAAGATCAAGGAGACAGCAAATTTGGCTCTTAAGGAAGGCCTTCTTTCTGCTATGCAGATTGCCACCTTCTGCTGTGTCCTCACATAGTAGAGAGGGGAACCTATAGTATCTCTTCTTAAAATGTTATTAACCTCATCTTGGTTGCTCCACTCTCACAACCTCATCAAAACCTAATTACCTACCAAAGGACCCTCCCAGTACCATCACATTGCAGTTAGGGCTTCAACCCATGAATCTGGAGGGGGCACAGCATAATGACTGTGCAGCATACTAACTCTTAATAGAAACTGCCCTGGTTTGCATGAATCATCTGTTATCAGACTGAAAATACACAGAGTAAGCACTGAACTAATTGAACTGATGGCATCCTGCTCTATAAATACGTTTTCCATGACTGTAGTGGTGGGTGACAGAGATTTGTTGGGGATTTTATTAAGGAAACTTTTTTTTTCAGATTCCAGTACTCCTTCCTCTATGTTATTATCCAACTTCAGAACTCCTGTGTTCTCAGCACCAAATGGCCATTGGCCAACATTTTCCTTCCAAGTGTTAAGCCAACTTTTGGAGGCTATGTGGTACTGTTCTAAAGAATGTGCTCTAGGATATAAGAATCTGCCCTCAAATTCCAGTTCTGACACATGCTAGATCCATGACTTTGCACACTGCCTCATCTAGGACCTTAGTTTCCTCATCTGTTAATTGAGGATGCTAATAGCAGCTACTTCATATCATTGTGGGGAAGATAAGGTGTACAAAGCTCTTAATTTAGTTTGAAATAATAATTTACTTTGAATAGAGGCTGTACTTTGAGCTTGCCTGTTAACCAAAAGGTTCTTTCTACTGTACTTTCTCATGATTTCTACAAAGCTATAAATGCTTGACATTTGATAACATCTCATTTATTTGCATGTTAAGCAGTAATCCAGTTTTCATACAATTGTGTACTATTGAAATGGATTTTTTCTTTCTAGAAGGTAATACTAACTATGTTACATGTATAGACTACATGGAAATAATAATCAGAAATATTGAAATTCTCATCTGGCTCAATATTTTGCCTTCTTATTTCCTCCTATGTGCAAAAGGAAAACTTATTTTACAGAACTTGGGACTGAGAAAATAAACACACTGACTAAAATCTTGCTATTTTCCTGATCTCAGTTTCCTCATCTGTTTTTGAATTAGTTGAATTAGAACCTTAGTAGAACATACCTAAGGTTTCTACTGTTCTAAATATAAGTCTCTAAGACTATGATTATGTATCTTATTCAGATTAAAAAATAAACTTATTTTGTCATAATTTTAAAAAGAATTCTAGGTTTATGTGTTTAATTAATTTAATTTAAAATGCATTCAAAGACAAATAAAAGTTGAGTTGTGTTCTACTTCAGATTTGAGTTATTTTACAGTGTAAGTCATGGTTTCTGGTAAATTTAATATTGGTGCTCAGACATGTCCTTGGATAAGTTTCACAGAAGCATGGGAAAGGCTGATAAATGTGGGAATGAATGAATTTCCTGCTAGGTGATGGTTCTCACAGAAGAGATGGATCCCTGGGTATACTTAAAGGTTTTTCAAAGTGCCTATTGCGCCAGGGTTAGTGGGGATTGCTGGGGAAGAGTACAAGAGTTCCAAACATTACTGTGACTATGATGATTTGTACACTATAAGGAAATAAAGGCCTTAAATGACACACTGGACCAGATGGACATCACAGATATATTCAGAACATTTTATCCCAAAGTAACAGAATACACATTCTTCTCTAGTGCACATGGAACATTCTGCAGAACAGATTACATCCTGGGTCACAAATCAGGCCTCAACCAGTTTCAAAAGATTGGGATCATTCCCTGCATATTTTCAGACCACAATGATCTGAAGCTAGAACTCAATCACAAGAGGAAATTTGGAAAGAACCCAAATACATGGAGGCTAAAGAGCATCCTTCTAAAGAATGAATGGGTCAACCAGGAAATTAAAGAAGAATTGAAAAAAATTATGGAAACAAATGATAATGAAAACACAACGGTTCAAAATCTGTGGGACACAGCAAAGGCAGTCCTGAGAGGAAAATATACAGCGATGAAAGCCTTTCTCAAGAAACAAGAAAGGTCTCAAATACACAACCTAGCCCTACACCTAAAGGAGCTGGAGAAAGAACAAGAAAGAAAGCCTAAACCCAGCAGGAGAAGAGAAAAAATAAAGATCAGAGCAGAAATCAATGAACTAGAAACCAAAAAAAAAACCAATAGCACAAATCAACAAAACTAGGAGCTGGTTCTTTGAGAGAATTAATACATAATATTAGTATTATTAGAGAATTAGTAATATTAGAGAATTAGTAATATTAGTAATATTAGAGAATTAGTACATAATATTGATAAACCCCTGGCCAGACTTATCAAAGAGAAAAGAGAAAGGACCCAAATAAATAAAATCATGAATGAAAGAGGAGAGATCACAACCAACATCAAAGAAATACAAACAGTTATAAGAACATATCATGAGCAACTATATGCCAGCAAATTTGACCATCTGGAAGAAATGGATGCATTCCTAGAGATGTATAAACTACCACAACTGAAGCAGGAAGAAATAGAAAACCGGAACAGACCCATAACCAGTAAGGAGATTGAAACAGTCATCAAAAATCTCCCAACAAACAAGAGCCCAGGGCCAGATGGCTTTCCAGGGGAATTCTACCAAACATTTAAAGAGGAATTAATTCCTATTCTTCTGAAACTGTTCCAAAAAAATAGAAATGGAAGGAAACTTCCAAACTCATTTTATGAGGCCAGCATTACCTTGATCCCAAACCAGACAAGGATCTCATCAAAAAAGAGAATTACAGACCGATATCCTTGATGAACATAGATGTAAAAATTCTCACCAAAATACTAGCCAACAGGATTCAACAGTACATTAAAAGGATTATTCACCACGACCAAGTGGGACTTATTCCAGGGCTGCAAGGTTGGTTCAACATCCACAAATTAATCAATGTGATATAACACATTAATAAAAGAAAGAACAAGAACCATATGATACTCTCAACAGATGCTGAAAAAGCGTTTGACAAGGTACAGTATCCTTTCTTGATCAAAATCCTTCAAAGTGTAGAGTTAGAGGACACATACCTCAATATCATCAAAGCAATCTAAGAAAAACCCACAGCAAATATTGTCAATGGAGAAAAACTGAGAACTTTTCTGCTAAGGCCAGGAACATGACAGGGATGTCCATTATCACCACTGCAATTCAACATACTACTAGAAGTCCTAGACTCAGCAATCAGACAACAAAAAGAAATTAAAGGTACCCAAAGCAGCAAAGAAGAAGTCAAACTCTCACTCTTCTCAGGTGATATGATACTTTATGTTCAAAACCCAAAAGACTCCACTTCATATCTGCTAGAACTTGCACAGGAATTCAGTAAAGTGTCAGGATATAAAATCAATGCACAGAAATCAGTTGCATTTCTCCACACCAACAACAAGACAGAAGAAAGAGAAACTAAGGAGTCAGTCCCATTTACAACTGCACCCAAAACCATAAGATACCTAGGAATAAAGCTAACCAAAGAGGCAAAGAATCTGTACTCAGAAAACTATAAAGTACTCATGAAAGAAATTGAGGAAGACACAAAGAAAAGGAAAAATGTTTCATGTTCCTGGATTGGAAGAACAAATATTGTGAAAATGTCTATGCTACCTAAAGCAGTCTACACGTTTAATGCAATCCCTATCAAAATCTCATCCTTTTTTTTTTTCAAAGAAATTGAACAAATAATCCTAAAATTTATATGGAACCAGAAAAGACCTCACACAGTCAGAGGAATGTTGAAAAGGAAAGTCAAGTTGGCAGCATCACAATTCTAGACTTCAAGCTCTATTGAAAAGCTGTCATCATCAAGACAGTATGGTACTGGCACAAAAACAGACACATAGATCAATGGAACTGAATAGAGAGCCCATAAATAGACCCTCAACTCTATGGTCAACAAATTTTCAACAAAGCAGGAAAGAATGTCCAATGGAAAAAAGACAGTCTCTTCAACAAATGGTGGTGTTGTGGACAGACACATGCAGAAAAATGAAACTGGACCATTTCCTTACATCACACATGAAAATATACTCAAAATGGATGAAGGACCTCAATGTGAGAAGGGAATCCATTAAAATCCCTGAAGAAAACACAGGCAGCAACCTCTTTGACCTCGGCCGCAGCAACTTCTTCCTAGGATCATCTCCAAAATGCAAGGGAAACAAGGGCAAAAATGAATTATTGGGATTTCATCAAGATCAAAAGCTTTTGCACAGCAAAGGAAACAGATAACAAAACCAAAAGACAACTGATAGAATGGGAGAAGATATTTGCAAATGACATATCAGATAAAGGGCTAGTGTCCAAAATCTATAAAGAAGTTAGCAGACTCAACACCCAAAGAATAAAAAATCCAATCAAGAAATGGGCAGAGGACATGAACAGACATTTCTGCAAAGAAGACATCCAGATGGCCAACAGACACATGAAAAAGTGCTCCACATCACTCAGCATCAGGGAAATGCCAATCAAAACCACAGTGAGATACCACCTCACACCAGTCAGAATGGCTAAAATTAACAAGTCAGGAAATGACAGATTTTGGCAAGGATGCGGCGAAAGGAGAACCCTCCTACACCGTTGGTAGGAATGCAAGCTGGTGCAACTACTCTGGAAAATAGCATGGAGGTTCCTCAAAAAGGTGAAAATATAGCTACCCTATGACTCAGCAATCACACTAATGAGTATTTACCCTAAAGATACAAATGTAGTGATCCAGAGGGGCACGTGCACCCAGATGTTTGTGGCAGCAATGTCTATAATGTCTGTAATAGCCAAACTATGGAAGGAACCTAGATGTCCATCAACAGAAGAATGGATAAAGAAAATGTGGTGTGTGTATACAGTGGAGTGCTATGCAGTCATCGAGGGAAATGAGGTCTTTCCATTTGTGATGACATGAATGGAGCTAGAGAGTATTATGCTAGGTGAAATAAATCAGAGAAAGACAATTATCATATCTCTCTGATGATATGAGGAACTTGAGAGGCAACATGGGGGGTTTGGGGGGTAGGAAAGGAATAAATGAAACAAGATGGTATTGGGAGGGAGACAAACCATAAGAGACTCTTAATCTCACAAAACAAACTGAGGGTTGCTGGGGGGAGGGAGGGTAGGGAGAGGGTGGATGGGTCATGGACATTGGGGAAGGGATGTGCTATGGTGAGTGCTGTGAAGTACGTAAACCTGGCAATACACAGACCTGTACCCCTGAGGCTAATAATATATGTTAATTAAAAAAGAAAAAAAAGATGGGATCGGGAGGTAGGCCAACCATAAGAGACTCTTAATCTCACAAAACAAACTGAGGGTTGCGGGGGAGAGGGGGTAGGGAGAGGGAGGTTGGGTTATGGGCATTGGGGAGGGTGTGTGCTATGGTGAGTACTGTGAAGTGTGTAAGCCTGATGATTCACAGACCTGTACCCCTGGGGCTAATAATACATTATATATTAATAAAAAATGAAAAATTAAAAAAATTAAGAGCGTTTTTAGGTTTGTCTGTCTCTCTCTCACTTTTTCCTTTCTCCATTTGTTTTGTTTCTTAAATTCCATATATATATATATATATATATATATATATATATATATATGAGTGAAATCATACTTTTTTGTCTTTCTCTGACTTATTCGCTTAGCATTATACTCACTGGCTCTGGCTATGTTATTGCAGGTGGCAGGATTTCATTCCTTTTATGGCTGGGTAGTGTTCCATTGTGTATATGTATCACATTTTTGGCCATTCATCTACTGATCAACACTTGGGCAGCTTCCATCATTTGGCTGTTGTAAATAATGCTGCAATAAACATAGGGATGCATGTAAAAAAAGAAAGAAAGAAAGAAAGAAAGAAAGAAAGAAAGAAAGAAAGAAAGAAAAAGAAAGAGAGAAAGAAAGAAAGAAAGAAAGAGAAAGAAAGAAAGAGAGAAAGAAAGAAAGAAAAAGAAAAAGAAAAAGAAAGAGAGAAAAAAGAAGAAAAAGAAAGAAGAAAAGAAAGAAAAGAAGAAAGAAGAGAAAGAAAGAAAAAGAAAGAAAAAAAAAGAAGAAAAGAGCTAAAAAGGAAAGAAAAGAAGAAAGAAGAAAGAAAGAAAGAAAGAAAGAAAGAAAGAAAGAAAGAAAGAAAGAAAGAGAAAGAAAGAAAGAGAGAAAGAAAGAAAGAAAGAAAATAAACAAGAATTTTGCCATGTTGTCATGTTAACCTGTTTCTTCCATTCAGGAATAAAACAGGTCTGGTCAAGTATGCTTGGTCAGAAAAATCCTGCTAGTATAAATTAAGTTTGCTACCATTTCCATTCTGTACTTCCTCTCAGCATTTTCTCTCCATTCCCCTAGGGCTTTGATTCCATATATTGACCCTTGTTTTTCAGGGTCTCCCCTTGTAGTGACTATTGATGGCTATTCTTCATGGGCATCCTGGTCCATTCTGAAGCACCCTTATTGTTTTTTACCTCTTTAAATCATTCTTGTCTGGGAGAACATTTTCATTTCAAGATAACATGTTGTGGTCTATTGTGAAGACTCTTCCTCATGCCACATGTATAGAAATACAAGTCAGGTTAATAAAAGGAAAAATAAATCTAAAACACACAATAATTGGTATAGTAATCAAGGAGTGGAAACCACATAGGATCTTTGAATGGAGAACAGCAAAGGCTAGGACTAAAGGGGAAGCCACAGCCCTTGGCCAGCAGGGGAAGCACCTAGATTGGAGACACAAAGTGACCTATTTCCTGAGTGGTGGAGCTTGGAGCAAGAGAAGAACCTAAACAGCAAACTGTGTGATGAGTGTAGGTTCCAGAGTGATAGTAGTTAGACATGTTGGTCACTGATCACTCCTACTGCTCTAAAAGCTGTGACTAGTAACTGGACTAATTGTGTGCTGAAGGTAGTATTCAGTCCAGGATCTTTGATGATAGAACAGCTCTCCAGATGCCAGTGATGTTTTGTGGGAAATTAATGAACAACCAAACCATTAATATTGAGTTTAATCTGTTCTTATCCTTTCTGACTCTTTCTGAATACATTATAGAATGGAAGGCAAGGGGGACCTCTGAACCATTTCCCCAAGAGAGCAGCCTGACCCAAAGATGTAAGCAAATAGATGTGCAAGATACCTTAACTACAAAGGCGATGACAAAATCAAGGCTCACTATGAGTCATTAAAGAAGGCAAACACACTGCTACAAATGAAATAGATTATAGCCAGTGAAAAAGTCAATGAATACTAGACACAATATTCTGGCAGGGATTGGGGATAACATTTCATCTAAAAAATGATTTCAAGAAAATAGAGCTAATTAGAGAGCTTGTATGAAAAACTGTAATTGATAAAAAACAAACAATAAAAATTAAGTACTCAGTAGATGTCATGATATAAAAAATGGACATAACAGACAAGAAAATTAATAATATGGAAAGTCTTGCTGAGTAGCTTTTCAAGAAAGTTTCACATAAAGTTGAAGAGAAAAGAAAGTGTACAAATAAGGGCATCAGGAGCTATAAAGTAACCATTATCACTAAGCTAGGTAATATGGGCCATTACCCACATTTAGAAAAAAAAAAATCTAGAAATTTTACATATGTATCTTACATATATGTATACATATTGTATATCATAATAATATAAAGGGAGATTCTTTACTATCTTGTTATTTAAATATATTTATATGGATTTTTTATTTTATGATATACGTAAATTACAAGGTAGTAGAGTATCATTAGACCAAGAATCAAAGAAAGAAAATTACCCAGGTATTTGGACCACCATTTTTCACTAGAGAAAATACTTCCCAATTTTAGGAGAAGCAGCAGAAAGGTTGAGAAGTGCTTTTGACATTCATGGGAGGCTACAAGATCAAAACATTAACAGTTGACATGTAAAACTCATCATGGGTAGAATTCCTAGTAAAATCCCAATACATTTAATCATTCATAAACCAAATCTCTAAAATCTAAGGTGCTTAAATCATATACATAAGGTATCTGTCATAATAAAATTAAGTTGGAGATCAGCATCAAAGAGATAATTGATATATTGAGAAAATAAGGTATATACATTGAAGTGTCCGCAAAATCAATGAGTAACTAAGAATAAATACCAGAAATCATTTTAAGCTGAATGATAATAAAATATTATGTATTAGAATTTGCAGGATACTGCTAAATCAGTGATCAAGGAAAGTTTAATAGAGTCAAATGCATATGTTTTCAAGATTTTTCTCTCCCTCCCAGCTTTATTGAGATATAACTGACATATAACATTATGTAAGTTTAAGGTGTATAGTGTTTTGGTTTGCTATACTCAATATACTGAAAAATTATTACCACCATAGTTAGCTAGCACCTTCATCACATCACATAAATTACTGGTTTTTTTAAAGATGTATTTATTTATTTTAGTTTTTTAAAAGATTTTATTTGTTTATTTGACACACAGAGATCACAAGTAGACAAAACAGAGAAAGAGGGGGAAGCTGGCTCCCCGCTGAGGGAGAGCTGGATGTGGGGCTTGATCCCAAGACTCTGAGATCATGACCTGAGGGGAAGGCAGAGGTCATGAGCCCACTGAGCTCATTAACCCACTGAGCCACCCAGGGGCCCTTATTTGTTTTAGAGAGAGCACACAGCAGGGGGTGAGGAGAAGAGGGAGAGGAAGAGAAGGAGCCTGCTTCTGCTCTGAGTAGAGCCCAAAGCAGGGCCTCATTTTAGGATCCTGAGACCGTGACCTGACCCAAAATCAAAAGTTGGCCACTTAACCAACTGAGCCACCCAGGTGACCCTACCATTTCTTTTCTGTGATGAGAGAATTTTAGATCTATTTTCTTAGCAACTTTAAAGTATATAATACATATTGTTAACTATAAAGTATTAAGTACAATGATCATGTTGTACATTAGCTTCCCAAAACACATTCATTTAAAAAATTTTTTTTTATAGATTTTATTTATTTATTTGAGAGAGCATAAGCTGGGGGAAGGGCAGAGGGAGAGGGGCAAGCAGACTTCCTGCTGAACAGGGAGCTTGACACGGGACTCAATCCCAGGACCCTGAGATCATGACTGGAAGTGAAGTTAGAGCTTAACCAACAAGCCGACTAGGCACTCCTTTATGATTCATTTAATGCATTCATTTAACAACAGAAGAAGCACTACAGAGCAGTGAAGAATGGAAAGTCATTTCAGTAAATGGTAAGGAGTCAGTTGGATACTTACATAGAAACAAAATGTAAGCTTGACTGCTGTCTCATCCCATACACAACAGTCAAGGCTGTAAGATATCTAAGTACTGAAGGAAAACACAATATGGATATAGAAGAATATCTTTGTAACCTTGGGGCAGAGTACAAAGTAAAAGGACTCAAAGGTCAGAAATATATATAATATGATAAATATAAATGAATAAAAGATTCACTTTTTTGCATAGAGTGACATAAGAGTATCTATTTGTGAAACATTAAATGAATGGGAAGTTATACCATGGGAAAAGATAATGGAAGCACATAAAACTGAAAAAAAAATTACTATATATGTAACCTCCAAAAACTGTTAAGAAAATTATGTACAGCTCATAGAAAAATGGCAAGAGACTTGAATACCTAATTATTAAAGAGAATATTTAAATGGTAAATGAACATATGAAATAATGATCAAATTCATTAATAATAAAGGAAATGCAATGAAAACCATAGCAAGATATCATTAAATTCAATCTACAATGTCTAAAACTAAAAATAGGATATATATAATGGTGCTTTATTTGTTTCTGTTCAGATTAAGGTGAATGCATGAAAATTTTTAGGATATTAGTTTAGTTTTGATTTTGGTTTGTATGTATTTCCCTAGAATGGGAATAACTTCTGGAGGTTTAACATCACATCAGAATCTCTTGTTCTATTTAGTTACTTATGTTAAGGATAATGGCAAGAGATATACCCCATTTTCTGCTTTTTATTTTTTTTTTAATTTATATTCAGTAACAAAAATTGTTAGCTTTTGAAGAAGGGATATTCCATAGTCCAGATTGAGCATGGTATTAACATTTTACTTTTGATAACTGTTTCAGAAAAATAATATGTTAAGAGTTGATACAGTAGAATTTGTCACCACTGCTAATCAGTTCTAAACACTCTGAAATTGATTATACTGTGGTAATAATGGATAAATAATCAATTAACTTAGTCCTTTTAATCACTCAATCCTTTTTTCCAATTAAAAAAGGTTAGAGATTTTTTCCCTTATTTTTTTGTGTTTCTAATGAAATGTGAATATTTGTTGTCATCATGTGGTCATTACACATATATGTATGTGTACATACACATATGTACATACACATATGTACACATACATATATGTGTAATGACCACATGATGACAACAAATATTCACATTTCATTAGCAACATATATGTGTACATATATATGTATATATGTGTATGTGTGTGTGTATGTATGTGTGTGTGTGTGTGTGTATATATATATATATATATCTCCAGATGATGCATGCATAAAAGGAAAACATTTGTTATTGTAGCCAAACTTTGGAGGTCTAATTTTTTGGTATGGAAATAGATGGAGAAAACTTGTGTTGTTAACATTTTTGATTTACCAAAGAGTTCACAAAATTATATGTGAATTCAACTTAATTTCTACCTTGTCTCATTAATAGATGTCACAACCAACCAGAATACTGAATTTTTTATCAGCCCAACTTGTCTTTGTGTTTACAACTGACTTCCTTTGCCTATTATGCATCATTTGTTAAATAACATCAGTAACCTCCTAGCACACTTACTATGTACCAGTCACCTCACTCTCAGCCTTCCACTGAGTTCATTTATATGAATGTATGGTCATTTTTTCTTGTTATAAAACTGTACAGGTAGAATTTACTAATTTATAAGTGGGAATGATTGGGACTTCTGGGTGGCTCAGTTGGTTAATGATATGCCTTATGCTCAGGTCATTATCTCAGAGTCAAGTTTAAGTCCTGCACTGGGCACCTTGTTCAGCAGGAAGCCTGCTTCTCCCTCTGCTGCTGCTCCCCCTGCTTGTGGGTGTGCTCTCTCTCTCTCTCTCTGTCTCTCTCTGACAAATAATAAAAGTCTTAAAAAAAAAAAAAAAGAAGTGAGAATGATTGGTCCAGCCTACCCTAACTTTTGAAATTTTATATAGACCTAGATTGGCAAGATTTTACACAATTAATTTGAATGTTAGACATCATCTAACAAAATTCCTGTACTTGATGCTTATATATTTATAATGCGATATGCTAATATGTATCTTAATTTACTAGACTTTATAGGTAAAATCTGTGGTCATCTTTGCATAATTACAAAAGACTGACCTGAATAATAGAGATTTTAGCCACTCTCTGGATATCTGTACCAGCTACTTTTAGCCCTGATATCCTGACGCTTATCTTTATGAGTTCTGAGACATGTTGTTAGTAACAGAATTAAAGCACTAAAACTTGTCAAAACTTAGAGCAAAATTAAGGTCATATATCCTGATTTATAATGATATATTCACTAACTTGCCCCTGAATGCTTTTTTGGAGTGGGAGTCATATAACAATAAAAGCCCAGAACTGCACTGCTTTAGGAAGGGAATACAAAAGGAATGAAAATGGAAGGATAATGCAGGGGAAATAGTTGAGCGGATAAAAGGTGTATGCCTGTTTGGTATTGTATGTACTCAGAGCTCATGTCTTGCCACTTTTTCTTATCTTTTCCTCCCAGAGTATAGGTAAGTGTCTATTGTCTAACTTGGATTTTAGATAATTTATGTAACTCAATCATAGATGCAAATAATTAGAAGAAGAACAGTGCAAACAGCAATTGTTTACTGTATCACAAACATTTTTTTAACTTGGAACGTCAAAATGATCTTAACTTTCATTCTGTCTGTTACTCAAAAAGCAAATGATTTATTCTTAAAATCTAGACAAGAGCTTTCTTGGAACACGGTAACTGTAGTACCAGAGAATTATGGCAGGGTAATATTAATTTTTTCAATCAAGATCCTTGTATCTTGTTAGTAATATCTCACCACATTAACATATTAGCAGTATCCCATTGCATTGTATTAATATTCATCTCATATCAGAATTTATTGTTGCTTATACAGTGTTAAAGTCATATCGCATTAGTGACTTTCATATCAGATTAGTGAAAGTGGATCCTAATAAGACTTTCATATTCAATTACTAAGGTAACAGTTTTGTCTTTCCAAGTCACTTCTAACTTGAGCCCAGAGTACAAATTGATGAATGTGGTAATAAAGCAGTCTTTCTGGCTGAAGATGGATGGCACCTGGGGCCGATGGGGCTGTGAAAAGAGGACTTGAACAAAGGAATGGAGTCACAATTGGCGGGAGGAATGTTTCACCTTTTGCCTGCATGGCAGCACTTCTGAAGTCAGGACTTAAGAAGCCAGAAATAAACCTATACTTTGGTTATTTACACCTCATCCCCATTTGCCTGTTCTAGTCTCATGATTTGGGCCACTGGAGAGAGAGAAAAGGAGAGAGAGAGAGAAAAAAGCAGAAATGAAAACTGCTCATGAAAGTGATAAGCGGCTCCTATTCCTTAGCATGTTATCTCAGAAATTATTTAATTTAAAGGACTTTTACCTAGAATATGGATGGGTAGGTAAGATGATCTTGTTGGGACATATATGTGATTTCAAAGAATCTTCAAATAGTGCTGTGTAATTATTCAAACTAGTAGATTTAATCTAATCTTGATACTTTTGCAGGATATAGAAGAGATAGAAGTATGAAAATATATCCATATATTGATTTGACCTTGTTGATGGCATGGACTTTGATTTTTTCACTTTTTAATCCCAGTACCCCTCTCAGCATCTGTGTATCACATGCATTCCATGTATACTCTTTGGGAAATGAAAAAATCAGTAAAGTTTATGTTGATGCTGTGAGCCAGGACCAGAGGACAAAGCAGTCATGAATATCACTTGATAGGAAAGGTCAGTATTTCTCCATCAGCTAAGAAAACTTTTACAGCTACATACATATGGGGTATATGTGCATAATTGTGTGATATGTAATTATCATAAATATCTCTTCTTAGTCATTCAACCTCCAGTGTATTGGATAAACTTCCTAAAATCTCTCCCACATTACCATTTTCTAAACCACAATAGTCTTTCCCAGAGTCCAAACCCCTTCTAGCCTCAGTTTCTTCTCCCAGTATATTAACTTACTTAAATTCTTTATAGTTTAAGTGGGGAAAACAAAACACTCTTCCTTAACTCAGTACTTAACCTTTCATTATCATCTTCCTATTTCTTTTTAAGCCATGTGTTTAAATATCTAGACTTTTATGGTCTCTATGACATTGCTCATCAGCCTACCAGAGTCTAGCTTGTATACTAAGTGCTTCATTAAATGCTTCCTCTTGGGATCTGCAGGTTCCCTGAAGTGCTAAAACAAAGGGACATTTTTCATTCTGTAAATTCTGACCTTTTAGTCCATTTGACACATGTTCAAACTCAACCTCTTTGTTTGGTCATTGATCTCTTAGGTTTGTGGCACCACTTTATGCTGGCCCCCTGCCTCTTTCTGTTTATTTTCTTTCTGTTTTGGAGCCACATCTCCAAATTCTCTTTTTCTCTACATGGGTCAGCCTAACAGTTAGGGCACTATTCTTTAGTTTAATGGTATTAAACATTAGTGTCCATGAAAATCACCCGAGGGGCTTGTTAAATCCCAGGTTGCTAGACACGCCCCCCTCCCCCCAAAGCAATTTGAACTAGTATCCCAAGACCCATTCTTATTTACCTTTTCCTAATATTGTACTTCCTCTTTTATTCAGTCCTCAAGATGTTCTATTGATTTTAACCTACGACTGGTCTCTTTGACCACTGCTTGCCTGGATTAAGCAATAGTGTCCTCTTACAATGTTTTCTTATATCTAGGAAGAGAGTGATTAAAATTCTTGCCTGTGTTTTCTTTTTTTAATTCATAAATCTTTTGACAATCCATTTTTTTTTCTAAATGTATTCTCAATATGTTTAAAAGAGAATGTTAGAGAATTGGTAACTTAATATGATCTCACAAAGAAGTTATATGATTTTCCAGGACGACAGAAGAATTTAGGTACATCATCTACTGCTGGGAATTTCTCTGAATTTCTTAGGGAGATGATGGAAATAGTAAAGTGATAAAGAGAAAAACACTCTAATTTTCTTTTTTTAAAAAAGATTTTATTTATTTATTTGACAGACAGAGATCACAAGTAGGCAGAGAGGCAGGCAGAGAGAGAGGAGGAAGCAGGCTCCCCACTCGATCCCAGGACCCTGGGATCATGACCCGAGCCAAAGGCAGAGGCTTTAACCCACTGAGCCACCCAGGCGCCCCAAAACACTATAGTTTTAATATGTAATTATTACTCTCTAGATAAGTTTATATGCTAGTTTATATACATAGAGGCAGATCCACATTCTGTTAGCCCTGAAGCTTACACAAATTGGGGAGACTGCTTTGATTAAGTAGACAGAACATTACAGATACAAAATTTCTGGGGCTTCTCCCAGGGTCATGGAGAAAATGAGGGACGCTGAAGCATTAGTTTTATGATCTTCACAGCAGATCTGCCTCTGTAGATTCATCTTCACCCTACCCCCCTAAAAAATACTATGGTTATTAGTCCCAGGTTACATATTAGGAAATTGCAGTTTAGAAAGATTAAATAACTTTAAGGATTTCACTGTGAGAAGTAGGGTTGAGGTTAAAATGAAGGTATGTCTAACTCCAGAATCTGTTCTTAATCTCTTCACTTTACCATCCCCACTGTGAGATAAAATTAACCGTCTGCCTTGTAAATACTTACTGATAATGACAGTCTCTTTCTCTCTCAATTATAACATTGAATTTTGAATTTTTACTCAGAGCCTTAAAATGTTCTTTATACTAGCAAGAGGTGCCAACTGTAGATCTTGTTCCTTAACTACATAACATAAACTCATCTTCCAGGGCAGTCTAATCCCATACGTAAAACAAAGTTACCTTGTATTGTGCTCCATATCCAGAAGTTATCCCTCTGCTCCTAGGCAGGATGAAGTCACAATCCAATGTCCGGGCCAAACCTCTTATCCATTATTAAGCCCTCCTTCATACCTTTATGGTTCATAAGTCATGATTTCCTTTTTCTCATTGTCTTCTAAGCGCATGCTGGTCTAGATATACATTCCTTTTGCAAGGTGACAGTAGTTACACTTTGACCAGTTCAGAGCTTCACCTATAACCGTATAATAAGCAATCTGCGAGTAACAGTTGCTTCCTCCTATTCTTGGTGTTGTCATGTCCTGGGCCAGGAGGAATCACACATAGGTAATCAGGAAGGCCATGCTTGCTTAGATAGGTTTGCTTCTTGGTGTTAGGAGTCATTATAGATTTACATTTTCCTTAGAAAATTACAATTAAAAAGTCTTGTCAAAACCTCCAAGTCACTAAAGAACCAAGAGTAGAGGTTCATCTTATCTTAAAATCAAAGTAAATCTGTTTGCCTGTTCGGTTGGGAAATTCATGAATACATTTGATTGAGCAGCTTTTTTTATAACTCATGTGTCTCTTTTTCTTAACTTGTATTTTGAGGACTTCTGGAGTGTGTTTCCCACCTGCTGGGCACTTTTTCTTTGGTGGAAAAATAAGATTGAGTCTGTTATGAAGGGTTAAACGTTTCACCTGTATGAGAGCAGAAATCTCTCAAAGATTTCCCTTATTTTCTGCCTTAATAAGCTGGTTCCCTCCTCTTCTCACACAGACCTGACCCTGTTACTTTTGGTGAGGTAGCAGATTTGGTGATCTGGTCATATGGAATCAAAATCCCCTTTAGTGCAACACACAGTAGAAATTTAGAGACTGTCTTTAAGGCCTGACAAAGATGCCAAACTTCAGCTGATAAAATTATCATCCTTTTTAATTTATTTTCAGAACACTTTCTGAAAATTGAAATCCTTTATCTTAGAGCCAGAGATCTTAGCTTTGACCTAGTTGCCCTTTAAAATGAGTAAGAGCTGGTGTTGAATGCTACCTGTCTTATATTTGCCTGGTTTACTTGATTGCATATTTTGTGTTGCTATTCTTGAAAGACAGCTTTCTTCTCTTATCCTCAGTGAATAATTTCCTTTGCACCCTATGGGAGTTTAGAGATATAGTTTCCTTTTTTTTTTTTTTTACCATCTTCCTGGTTAGGTTGAAATTATAGAGGGTATCAGAATTACAATTTGCATTCATTTCATGTATTTTGGTTAGAAAAGCATTATTTGAATTATCAAAAAATAGGCATTTACATTATAGTTTTACTCCCCTGTAGTATTTAATCAAGGACTCTTCTTGTCAATCAGTCAGTTTATTTGCATTTATGTTACACTGTTCAGGCAAGGGTGTGTGATTGTGTAACATACACATACATACATATTCCTCTTGCCTCTTCCTATCCTTCTGTCAATGAGCCTAAAATGATAAACATGCAGAGCAGAAATGGAAATGAACAAACACCCATGTGTCTATTATAAGAATTAGCAGTTTCAAACACTAAGACAATTATTGAATGTGGGCTAGGATTAGCACCTGGCCTCCATTAGGAACATTTACTTATATAATGTGATGTTTTGAAGCTAGTTTTTAGCTCGAATTAAAGAGTGTTGATTGGTGTACTTACTGTTTAGGAGGGTTCAAAGAAGTTCTGCCCATGTATGCCCAGAGAGGCATCTGTTATGAATTGAATTGTATGCTACTCCCCCCCCCCAATTTATATGTTGTAGCCATAAACCCTTCATGTGACTATTGGAGATAAGGCCTTTAAGGAGGTGATTTGGGTTAGGTGAGGCTGGAAGGATAGAGACTTTATCTGACAAATAAAACTAGTTCCCTTATAAGATAAGTAAGAGATACCAAAGCTCTGACTCTGTATCTCTCTCCAGGTTACAGCAGGAAGGCAGCCATCTACAAGCTGGGAAGATTGCTCTCACCAGAACCTGACCCTCCTGGCACCCTGATTTCAGACCTCCAGCCTGCAGCACTGTGAGAAAATTAATTTTGTTGTTTAAGTCACCTAGTCTATAGTATTTCATATGGCAACCTGAACTGATTAATATGCCATCAAATACAGAAAAATTATAATAATTTCCAAATGCCAGGAAAGCATTATCAAAAAAAGAAGAACTGAATGTGGCCTGAGCAGTCTGTAATCTCAAAGCTACCTGGAATGTTATCTTGGAGTTAAAAGGTGCATAGAATTTGGATAGGTAGACATAAAAATCTTTGAAAGAGCAAGAGGATGGAAAAGCATAAGATTTATGTGATAGTAGTTATGAAGTTGATATGCTCAGACAAAAAAATATTTATTTAGAGACATAAGATATAAAGACATAAATAGAATTAAGGAACCTTGAATGAATAACCACAGTTAGTTAGAGGCTAGTTAGAGGTTAGAGGCTAGTACTCCCCTACTTGACAGCTAGTGATTAAAAAAGAAACTGTATGAATGAGAATGAAAAGAGAAGAAAATAGTGGACACTTGACTACACTCAGAGGTAGTTAGGCTATACCTGGCCAACTAGACTAACTCTTGTTACCTCCCTGGAGTTACGGTGGTAAAGGAATGTGAGATATTACCCAAGCTTTGCAGGAGAGCCTCCAAGATGTGCCTCCTATAGGAGATGGTGGGAAGAGGATTGACACAGACATTATTCTGGGAAGAAAATCTGTGTTGCCTCCAGACATTGTTAGAGGAATTAGGGACACCTGGCTTGATATTTGTTCTCTTCTTTTGTCCTGTGTTTTATGTTCTGAGACTTGTCTGGCAGTGGAGAGAATAGATGTGAGGAATGGCATGCATGCTCCCTTGTTCTCACACAAGAAAACAGTTTTAATCTCACTAGAACATGTAGGTACAGAATGTAATAATGGAAAGAACATTGGGTTTGAAGCTGGAAGAACCAGTGCACAGAGCCTGTATGAGCTACGTGGCAGCTTTCTGATCTTGGGCTAGTTTTTTTAACCTCTCTGAGTTCAAGTTTCCTCATCTGAAAAGATATCTCATCAGGTTTTCTGGGTTACATGAGCCAACATAAATTAATGAAGTATAGTAAATAACTTCTTGATAGATATTTCACAAATGTAAGGGATTTAAAAAAAAAATTCCTCTGCATCTCACCTCCACTTTGATTTATGTGGTGCTGGTGGTGACAGACCTCCATTTTAGGGAGTAGGCTGAATTTATTTTGGATTATCTTTCTCGCAGAAATATAACTCATCCAAAGCATCCTTCCAAATGGTTAAGTAAATTTTGTTATAAACATGAAGTGACTTTCAGGCATCAAATGAAAATCTAACTTATTAATAACAAGGATGATAATACATATCTATTATTTTTGAAAAATAAAAATTCCTCCAAAATGTCAAGTACTGTGATTTAATTATTTTTAATAGCATGGTTTCTTCTGAGAATATAAATATGTTAAAATCCGTAGTAGCACACATAAATATGTTGTTACTATTAACATCCATTTTTAGAAGTGTCGATGATCTCTTATAGTCCCACTGTCTTTTTATGAAAAGCATCTCCATAAGATACATGTTCCCAGGCCTAGCCTTCCAGCTTTGTGACTATTCCCCCATGTCCCACTTTGTAAATGTTCATTTGCTTGTAATGGCAATTTATGTCACTGTGCATTATACGGATGGCCTAATTCAAGGCCAGTCATCCAGTGGAGATGTCTTCACTTCGAGGGAAGTTGGTTAATGTTTGGAACCAGGATGTTTTATTGTACCATATCATTGAACTGTATTTTCTCCAATGTCTTTTTACTGACTGCACCTAAAAACATTTCATTATGTTCAGTCATATACACTCATTCTCATTAGAAGGTTATCATTTCCCCTGTAGTTATACCTGTCCAGTGATGTCTCAGGTTTCTTCGACCGCAATAAGAGAAGTGTTGGTTTCAAAATTAAAATCCTTATTACTCATTAGGTGTCCAGTGGTTTAAGTAAATGAAATGTGCCATCCTTCACTGAAAGAGACAGTGTCCCTGGTCAGGGCCTAAAATGGGCAGGAGTGCAGGGGAGAAGTGATAGGATTTTTGGAGCTCCAGCAGGCCTTTCCTGGGTCTCTCCCACACAAGTGTCTCCAACTCCACTACAGCTCTTTCTTATGCGAAAGTTGATTCTTGACATTCCTTACAAATATCTCACTGACTTTCGTTTGATTCATTCATTCATTCTTTTATTTTTATAAAAACCTTGGAGCACCAGTCCTGTTTTATGGTTTCTGTTTGGTTCTGCACATTATAAAATGAATGACTTAATGTTGCTAACATTAAAGAGAAAGATGCATATTGAAGATACAGTAAACAAGCAATTACAGTGTAAGATTTTAGAACCTTCAAAGCCATATAAACAAAGTGCTATGGGGGCACAAGGAAATACCAGAGACTTCACTGAGAAAGCAGATGTGCTTGAGAAGGTTAGCAAAGGTGGCCAACTTGACAGGGAAAGCACTGAAGACTGTTATAAGAATAGCATGTGGAAAGGAGGTGTGAGAGATCCTGACATGTTCAAATAAGAGCAAATAGGTATAAATGGATTTAGCAGCTCTGTGGAAGGAGAATTTAAAGGTTCCGTGGTAGGTCAGTGTGGGGTGGAACCAAAGAAACAGGGTAAGGCTCTGGGATGGAGAATGAGTCAGAATTCGATTGAAGTTTATATTATGACTGTTGTTTGGTAATGATAATAATAAAAGTTGGTGTATTTTTGGAACAATGATATTTTTATAAATATCAAAGTTTTCTGCATCAAAATGGCATCACTAAAATGACTGCCTTGGTATGTAATGTATCTACTGCATACATCCTAAGCTTCTGTTTTCCTTCCTTCCTCTTATCAAGCTATAGAAAGCATTGAGTTAATTGTTTCTGGCCAAACTGATATGGTACTACTGTCATCATCAACTCAAAATCATCTGGAAGAATGATTCCTTATAATATCAGTTTCCTGTCCTGAAAGAACAGCTTGAGATTAAATACTGAAAAACCCAAATCAAACTTTCTGTTAAATTTCCTCCAAAATGTTTTATGCTTATGTCTTAAATCTACATAGCATAGAATAATTTATTCATTTAATTACTGAGGGATAAAGTTTGCATAAAATTTACCAAGGATTTACTAAGAAGTTATTTCTTAAAAAATACAGATTTTCTGGGTACATGCTGGAGATTATTCTAAGACCAAATCAGTTTACTTGGAATTTCTTTGTCATTCTATAATTCTTGTGATCACTTCCTGTTGCTTTTAATTTAGATTCTGTATCATACTTTTGTTTTTAATTTTCATTGCTTTTAGTATTGAAGCCAGCAAGAAGTATCTTATGGGGAAACCACAGTTGTTCTCTAGATTCTACCTAGGTTCTTGAAAGGTGAACTGACCCTCTTATTTCATTTTCAAATTCTCCATCCAGTGTCTATAATATTACTCTTTGCCTTCCCTGCTTTTCCCTCTTACTAGTAGCGCAGAGATAAATTTCTCATGTTTTTCCAGAAGTTTTATAAATTCTCATTATATGTATTTGAGGATTCCAATTTTACACATTGTGTCTTTTTTTTTTTCCTGTGTCATTTGTTACTTTTCACCTTGGCCTCTTTAGATATTTATTTTATTGTTCCTAAACTCAATATTTATTTTATCATGTATTTTACAGGCTGCCTAAAATCTATTTGGTAATGAAATGTAATAAATATAAACACAGGGACTTCTGTTCCTCACATAACACTAAGCATAAGCAAATAAGACACCGTGCCTTTCCATTTTCTAGATGAGGTATTAAGACTAAGTGAGATAACTTGATTGGAGTTGCTGTCTAACTGAAATTGAAGTTGGGTGCTAGTAGATAACAGATGGGCATGTGCTTATTAGCTGGTACCTTGTCCACAAAGCCCTTTGTTCTATATAAAAGCAGTGCTGCATAATTTAATAAATAGTTTCAATAATGATGATAGCAGAAGAAAATTATAACTAATCATGAAGAAATGCAACCTGTGTTCAGTAAAATCAGGACAGAGAATCTGGCTTGCCATCCACCAGAGAATGCTGGGAGTTTAACAATTAAAGGCTGCTTCTCTAGAGACTAGAGGCTGTGTCTCCCTCCACATTGCTAATGAAGTATAATTCATTTTACCTCGCCCCACCTTTAGAAATCAAAGTTCAAGCGTCCGTATCAGACGCATTTGAAAGGCGAGGTCTTCTCTCCCCTTGCAATACTGTGTCTCCTCTTCAGGGAGCATTCTCCTGTTTTATTAATTATTGTGCTTCTATGACATTATTATTCATGGACTAGCATCTCAAAATACTTGACTTACCACTGGCTCTGGAACTAATACTAATAAGTACAAGGCGGAATACTGGGTGAGGGTTTTTTTTTTTTTTTCCCTTCTTCCTTTTCTGTTCTGTGCACAAAGAAAGGGATACTTTTATTCATAACCAGCTGCCTTGCACTTCTAAGCAGAATTTAAGCCTTTTGATTCATTAGGGACAGGACCATAGAAAAATGCACCTCCAGGGCATTTCTAAGAAATGGAGAAAAACAATTTCAAATTTCCACAGACCACCAAAAGAAAAGGCATAAAAATAAGGACTTGAACAATTTGTTTTGACTTTAATGCAACTTACAGTAATATTTATTTTGGAGGGCAGAGAGTCTTTGTTCACTGGTATGGAGTCAGTAATTGCAAACATGGTACTGTGTTGGTAAAAGGGATGTTGGTATTTGAGGTAAGCTTATAATATAATGAGACTGATTGTTTTAAACAAACATAGTAGAATATATTCATTCAAAGAAGATAAGTCCTCTTCAAAGTAGCCAACATGAAAATCTGTTGTATCACTTAAGAGAATATTCCCAAGTTTCAGCTGTTAATGTCAAACAAACAAAAAACTACCAATATTATCAAGAAATAGGTTTGATGTCATAGCAGTAAATTTGTTGGCATTTCCTCACCTGTTCTATGACAATAAAAACAAAGCCCCTTTCTATTTTTTCACTTTGCTATCCAGATCACTAGTTTGACATTATCGGTTGGCCCAACATCATGTAATGGTGACTCACCTTTGGTGTAACTTTATATTTCAGGTGGAAGAAGGGGGAAAGGGATAGGGCCAGGAAGCTTCCTTTTGCTTCTCTTCTTCTTATCAAGAAATTAAAGACCCTCAGACATTTGTTCTTCTACGTTCTTAAAGAGAGTTGGGTCTCATATCTCTGTTAGCTGCAAAGAGGTTGGAAGACCAGGTATATGAATTTGTATTCTGAAATGTGGGAGGGGAACAGGGGAGAAGGGCACTGAGACTGGAAATGGTGCTGACCAATAAGCATAGAGTTATTTCAACAAGGTTTTATCTTTTTTGAAGTTTTTCATTGTTAACTGACTTCATTTTCAAATACAGGTTTTCCTTGTAGCAGACACCGTGTCTGCCTTTGTTTAGCATTGTTTAGCAGCTAGCATAATGTCTCTGAATATATTTATTGAATGAATGAATTCATGAGTTAGTAAATGAACCAACACAGTTTTCTCTGCTAGGTACCTATAGGTATATTGTATGTGACTTTCAAGTAAAGAGGGGTAGGTGATGGGCATATAAAAAAACTGGTGGCTGAAAATGTTAAGCAGAGGGAACACGTTTTCTTTTTAGTGGATGAGGTGGTACCAAATCATAGAATGAAAATCAGAGATCTGCTAAATAAACCATGCAAGCTTGTTCAGTTCATGCCCTCCCTGTGTCCCCATGAACCAGGGATATATGCTCCTCACAGTTACCTGGGGCTGGAGTTGAATTCAAGGACCTGATCCTGTATCCTATTGATCTGTCCCCTGATCACTTCTTTTAGTGCTTTCTGAGAGCCCCTTCATACTGTTTTGTCTTTAGGTCTGAATACTGGGAGTTCCAGCTGAAGGGAAAGTTTCCTATAAAACTTTAATTAGTTTTTCATTAATTCCTTTTTTTTTAATAAAGACTTTTTTTTTTTGTTCCTTTCACCTAATACTTATAAAGTACATGTCAATCTCCAAAACAATACCTCCATCACTGAAATTGCTTGAGCTGCCTGTGAGTTTATTGAAACTCCTGGCTTTCAGGAGTTCTCAGTGATTTAATTTTTGAGAAGCTGGGGTTGCTTTTATATTTTATGTCTGGGAAGCATCCTGGCTGGAGTCCCTTCTACCTATGGCTTAAATGAACATCTGCAGAATGATGGGGGGAGATGCTGATGTGAATAAAGGAAGGAATATGACTAAAATGCTCCTGTAACAGTTAATTCTGCCACCAGCAATTAAAAAAATAGATGGATTAATTTACCTCTGGCCCTGGATTTGTTGTTATTTTCCACCCTTCAGCTTGCACTTCCTCTAATCTCATGTTATCCCCTACCTCACCCCCTGCCTCACCTGTTTTCTCAGGTTCACCAGTGTTTCCTCTCCCCATTGTCCAAACAAATTATTTAAATTACTAGTGCATGTTATACATTTAGAGCTGTCATAATCATTATTGGGGTTAATCAGTTGAGTAATACTATGAATAGGATGACTATGATTACTTCCTTTTAATCGAGTTAGAATAAACTAGGATACGATGAGGTTAAATGGGATCAAGCCAGCAGTGGAGTCAAAACTAACACCCAGGTTTTCTCATTCTTAAATAATGATTTTTCCTATATACGCCTACCCACAGAGAATCTAATAAATCTAGTATAGTTATTATTTGAAAAGGGTGCCCCTCCTAAAAACCTGCATTAAATCTAGTGTATTTAGTTTAAGTCCAAATTGAGCTTAAGCTATATCTGTCCTCTGAAGGGATTAAGACTTTTTTAGGCATGTGTGGTAAACTGGGAAAACATATTCAAGAAGACATTTTGGGGCTACCTAAACTCTAAGGAGTCTTCTAGAAATATTTTTTTCTTAAGGCAGTTTCCTTAAAATGAAGTCAAAAAACTTTTTTTTTTTAAAAACCACTAGTAGGAAACTATAAAATTTTCACAGTGAATACTAAAGAAAATCATTTAGTAGTTTCAGCATAAATTCATGACCAAAAACTTTTTAGAAAAGTATGATTAGATGGAAATTTCCTTCAGTTAGTTCAAAAAAAGTTTAGCTGTAAAAACTCCAAACATCTTCAATGGGGAAAATTTGTAAACATTTACTTATAAAATAAGGAAGAAGATAAAAATAACGTCTATCATCACTTCAACATTGTGTGGGGACACAAGCCAGCACAATAAGACAAGAAACAGAAAACCATAGATATTGAAAAGATAGAAATATTTTATTTTATATCATATAATTGTCTAAATAGAAAATACAGCAGTGTCTCTAACAAAATTAAAAATACAAGGGATTTGGTAAGATGGCAATATATGAAGACAATATGTAAAGGTCAGCTGCATTTCTACAAAACAGCCTAAAATTTTAAGATTACTTAAAGAACTAGTGAAAATTCTAAGTTTGTTCACCAATTCCCCCATCTGCTAAATTAGAATTTCTGTGTGTGGAGCCCTGGAATCTGCAATTTAATTAATTTTGCAAATGATGCTTTTTGTTGTTGTTGTTAACCCACTAAAGGTTTTTTCTTTTTCTTCTTTCTTTTTTTTTAAAAAAAATTATTTATTTATTTTAGAGAAAGAGAAAGCAGTCACACACACACACACACACACACACGCACGTGTGCACATGTACCTGAAAGTGGAGGGAGGAGCCGAGAGAGAGAGAATCCTCAAGCCTACTCCCCACTGAGTGACCCATGAAATCATGATGTGAGCTGAAACAAAGAGTTAGAAGTTTAATCCACTGAGCCACCCATGAGCCCCAATCCATTAAAGTTTTTAAATTACAATTTCAGGGAAGAGAGAGTCAGACATACTTTTCAATAATACCAAAGTCTTAATCAGTAGCAAAGAGAGATGAATTTAAACAAATCTGGACCATGTACCTCAGGGGTTTTTGTTTCTTTGTTTCTTCGATGATACCATTAAACGGATTTCTTAGTGTTTAAATTCTCTGACATTTCTTGTTCTTTTTTTTTAGGTTTTATTTATTTATTTGTCAGAGAGAGAGAGAGAGAGCGCGCGAGGACAGGCAGGCAGAGGGGCAGGCAGAGGTAGAGGGAGAAGCAGGCTCCCTGCTGAGCAAGGAGCCTGATGTGGGACTTGATCCCAGAATCCTAGGATCATGACCTGAGCTGAAGGCAGCTGCTTAACCGACTGAGCCACCCAGGCATCCCTTCTCTGATATTTCTAAGCAACATCTGAATTCGAGATCAGGGATTTTTCTTTCCGTATGTTGTTGGATTACAGGTGTTAATGTTTTGTTAATAGTTTTGCACCAAGATTTAAGTTTAAAATTGGCCTATGTTATCTGTCTTTATTTTGTCTTTTTTATGACTTTTCATATCAAGGTCATTCAAGCATCATAAAATGAGTTGAGGAGAGAATCGTTTTATCCTATACCAAACAATTTTTATAAGATTTAAAGAGATATGGTCACGATAAGAAGGGTATAGTATGACCTGCGTGTTTAAGGGTTTCCTTCTCCTGGTAAGATTTTAATATTGCCTTCTGGTGAAGTCCTTCCTCCTGGAGATGAAGTTTTTGTCAGGGAGAAGAGTCTGGGGGTGGAAATTCTTTTGCAATGGCTTCTCTTCCTCTTCTTCTGTCAGGGTCAGATGTTTTTGGATCCTCCCTAAGCAAGCTTGATGGGTTTCTAGGAGAAGCCTGCGAGAGTATGTGGCCGCTAGAATGGTATAATCTCTGGGAGTTTCTTTCATGCTAGTTCACACTTAGGCTCCAGTGATTCATCCGAATTGCTAGTTAAGTGTTTACCAGCTTAAGACACCTGGCCATTTTTGCTCTAGGTAAGCAGATCCTCAGATCCTACATTTCTCTGAGGCAGCTTTTCTGTAGGTTGTGCTATAGCAGTTTGCCCTGTGGCCTCAATTCTCCTAGGGGTCTGAAGAGAGTTGTTAATATTCAGTTTATCCAGGTTTTTGTTGTTGTAAGGATCGGAATGATGGCTCCCAAGATCCTAAAATGCTGAACCAGAAACTGAAAATCTGAACATGTATTTCTTATTATTCAAATATATGCAACTTTTTTATTATTAATGTGCAGTTTAAACTTAGCTTCATTGTGCTTAGAGTATGTTGAAATTTACCTTTGTTAGAATCCATGATTCTTTTTGGTAAAATTTCCATTTAGATAGGTTAATATTCACTTTCTGACTGTAAGGTAAAATGTCATGTGTATGTCATATACATATACATATACATATATATATATATATATCATATGTACATAAATGCCATATAATGACAACCAGAAATAATTTTATATCCATAGATGCATGTACACATATATATACATGTGTGTATGATACATATGTGTATTTATTTATATAGACAATAAAAATCTCCTTAAGACCAAGCCTGTTAAAATCTGTATACGTAATGATTTTATTTCTTATTTAATCCATCAGTTATACACATTTTAGACATTCATGCTCCATATCACTTAGGCTTTCTCTCATATCCCACTTTCATGTCCTTGTGCTACATTCTGAAAAACTTCTCCATTCTTTATACGTTTCATGACTTTATACTAATTCTTTCTTCAGCTATGTTTAATCTGCTTTTAAGTCAGTCTGTTACATATACTGTTTTACTTTCACATCTAACATTTTTAGAAATTACATTTGCTTCTTTGTGTTGTCATTCTTTTTTCTTTTTTCTTAAGATTTTATTTATTTGACACACAGAGAGAAAAATCACAAGTAGGCAGAGAGGCAGGCAGAAAGAGAGGGAAGAAGGCTCTCCACTGAGCAGAGAGCCCGATGTGGGACTTGATCCCAGGACCCTGAGATCATGACCTGAGCTGAAGGCAGAGGCTTAACCTGAGCCACCCAGGCACCTACTTTGTCATTCTTTACAGTTTTTTTCTTTGCTACAAATATTTTCAATCTCATAATTCATATATTTACATGTAATAATTTTAATTATTTTATAATTCATTGAATAAAAATTTATTTGAAGGCTTTGATATACAAGCATGATGTAAACCCATTTTACAGTAGAAACAAAGGAAATTAAACACTTAGAAATAAAATTAGTGAAAAAGCACAAATCGATATAGGGAACAATTTAAAAAATTCTAAAACACAAAAGGAGACTTGAACAAATGAAGAAACATGCTTTGTCTTAGGATAGGATGACTTAACATAAAGATGTCATTTCTTTCCAATTAATTTGTAAAATTCAGTGCAATTTCAATTAAAAATACCAGTAAGCCATCTTAAGGGAAATTTGATATTAAATTTTATATTGGAAAAACAAATATACAAGGATAGTTGGGAAAGCACTGAAAAGAAAATTATGAGGGGTATATTAGTTTCTTGAAACTACTATAAAAAATTACCTAAAACTGGATGGCTTAAAATAGAAATTTTAAACATTAAAAACAACAGAAATTTATTATTTCACTGTTCTGGAGGACAGAAGATTGAAATCAGTGTATCAACAGGAATGTACTCCCCAGGAAGTTTCAAGAGAAAATCAGATCCTTGACTCATACAGTATCTGTTGGCTGTCAGAGTTCTTTTGGCTTTTGGTAGCAACTCTGCTTTTTTCTCATATTACCTTCTCCTCTGTATCTGTCTTACAAATCTCTCTGGTGCTTTCTTCTAATAATACTGGAATATCATTTAGGGCCACTCAGGTAACCCAATGTAACCTTGTTCCCTCAATATCTTTAATTTAATTACACCTATTGATAAATAAGAGACTGTATTCAGTCTTTGTTTATGGAAGGTAATATTCACAGGTTCTGGGGATTAGGATGTGGTCATATCTTTTTTAGGGCCATCATTTGGCTAACTACAAGGTTTGAATAGTGGTTTTAGACATTAAAACATATTATTAAGCCTCTAATTAAATCACATGACACTGGTACATGAATGGACATACAGATGGGTAAATATAATTGTTGGGGTCCGTTATCAAAGGAACGAGACTGAGACAAAGTGAAAGCTATGTAGAGCTTTATTCTATGCCAAGCATTAGAAGTCAGACTGACCGGGGCGCCTGGGTGGCTCAGTGGGTTCAGCCTCTGCCTTCGGCTCAGGTCATGATCCCAGGGTCCTGGGATCGAGCCCCACATCCGGCTCTCTGCTCAGCAGGGAGCCTGCTTCCTCCTCTCTCTCTGCCTGCCTCTCTGCCTACTTGTGATCTCTGTCTGTCAAATAAATAAATAAAATCTTTAAAAAAAAAAAAAAAAAGAAGTCAGACTGACCGGTCAGGGCTGCCTCCGAAGAGAGCGACCCCATCCCGATCTCACAGGCTGGTTTTATAGGGCATAACTGCAGACCCAAGGTATGTGGCTTCTATTGTTAAGGCGTTTACTCCCAGAATCGATACCCGGAACTGATACCAGGAACTACTGGGGCGTTTATTCCCAGAATGAAGTCCGTGGATATAAACAACTATATGGCTACCTAGACAATAAGGAGTCACTATGGCTAGCAGGCCCTAATAGTTAAACAGGTTTTAACGTTAAATCGGCCCTAACAAAATGAAAGGTCTAATAAGAGACCCAACTACATATGGAGATTTATCATGTGACCAAGATGTCACTTCAAATCATTCAGATAAAGGGAACTTTCTAATAACAATGCTGGGAAAACTGAGTAGCCAATTGGAAAAAGCTAAAATTAGATCCAAATCTTATACTTTATGTGAAGTTAAGTTTCAAGTTGATTAGAGATCTAATATATAAAAGGAAACCATTAAAATAGTATTATAAAATATGAGTGCATTCCTTTTTAATTGAGTTCAGGAAAATGCTTTTTATGACTGGAAATCAAAGATAATTAAAAGAATTCATAAATTGAATTTATAAAATAAAACCATGAATGACAAGAGATACCATTAACAACTAAAAAATCAAATGACAGATTGGGAAAAATATTCATAATATATATCATCTATAGAGAGCTAATGTCCCCAGTATATAAAACTTACATAAAATAGAAAAACCAAAACCAAACAGGAAAATGAGAAAAAAGGAAAAGACAATTCAGAATAAAAAAAAAGAGATGAAACTGACCATGGGACACATGATACAAATGTTTGTTGTTGTAATTAGAGAAATATGTTTAAAATAGCATATGAAACAAGATGGGATTGGGAGGGAGACAAACCATAAGTGACTCTTAATCTCACAAAACAAACTGAGGGTTGCCGGGGGGAGGGGGTTTGGGAGAAGGGGGTGGGATTATGGACATTGGGGAGGGTATGTGCTTTGGTGAGTGCTGTGAAGTGTGTAAACCTGGTGATTCACAGACCTGTACCCCTGGGGATAAAAATATATGTTTATAAAAAATAAAAAATTTAAAAAAAAATAGCATGATAACATTTTTTACACATGTGTCTGACAAATTAAAAAGAGGACAACACATTTTGTTGGCAAAGCTGAGGGGAACGGGTACTCTTTATTTATGGTTGTTTGGGATACCAATTGACACAATCTCTTGGGAGGCAATTTGGTAATAAGTAAAGAACCTAATATACACTTAGGATTTGGCCCAGAAATCCCATTTCTAACTATCTCTATTTCTAAATATATACTTTTGCAAATACAAAAATATATGTGTATGAAGATTTTCCTTGCAATATCATTTGCGATTAATTATAAGATATTGCAATCAACCTAAATGCCCATATGTCAATGTATTAGAGAATGGTTGAATAAACTGATATATTCACACCATGGAGTTCTATGCCACTATAAAAAAAATTGAAGATCTCTATGAACCAGATATTTGAGTTCTAGCACATGCTTATCATTGGGGGGAAGCATAAAATAATATACTATTCTTTCTGCAGGGAAAGAGATATAAGAAAATGCACAGCTGTCTATGCATTCATAAAATAGCAATACAAAAAAGATAAAGCGAACAATAGAGACTGTCTACCTCCAGGGGGATGGGAGCAAAATGGGTGGAAAGAAGCAAAAGGGAGTATGGGACTGACACAGCAGAGATGAAGAATACTGGAAACTTCTCTGGTTACATCTTTTTTTTTTTTTTTTAATAGCTGTTACTCTGAAAAGCAAAGTTGTCTCTATTTCATATATCTCCAAATAAATAGCTCTAATCAGAATCTGGTGGTAGTGCTGGTCTGCAGGCAAAGGCAAATTCCTGATAGGATGTTGTGAGAATAAAGGCAAGATGAACTGTACATAAAGGTAGGTATTTAGTCACTATCTGTGTTTCTTATGGGAACATAGATTAACAATCATGATACTAATGTGTACAGTAGAACTGAATAAATAAATATATCAAAGCTAATAAGAATTAGTTTTTTTCAGTTGGAGAAAAAAGTTACAAAAAAGGAAAAAAAGTGTGAAAAGTAATAATCCTGTGGTATTGGATTAGAATACAAGGTATAAGCATGAATCCATAGTGATAGATACAGGTACAGATACAGGTACCAATAGAGGTATAGACATAGACATATATCTGTAGTCATGTCTTTCAATATAAATATATCTGTAGATAGACATGCATGTAAATACAGATACATCTATGTATATATGTATATGGTTACAAATGTATCTGCCTGTGGGTTGTGTGTGTATGTGTGTGTACACAGAGAAAGAGAGAGAAATGTGTTCATATGTATGGGTTAGTATACAGATTATATATATATATATTTTTTTTTACATTTACATTTACATTTTTTTTTTACATTTGTCTCCTGAGGATACTTAGAGTCATTTATACCTAGTAGCAATGAGCACACCTAGCATACATCTTGCTTCCTAAACACCAGTCTCCAATAAAGACGAACAGTTTTTTTTGGAGAAGTAGTTGATTCCAGCCCTTGGACAGAGCAATAAAAGGTGAACCTGGAGTATCTTGCAGTACTAGAAAGTAAGAAAGTTCTCAAGAAAGAATAGGCACTTGTTTAAACAATATAGTAACCAACTTGAAGGAGCTGCTAATGGCCAAAAGTAAAACAGTTCGGACAACAAATAAGAACTGAATTTTAAACCATGGAATAAAATAAATATTTATGAATCTGTTTTGATATAAATAATTAAATAAGTGGGAGAGAAGATATCATTCCTTCTTATATATTTTCTGTTAATCTGTTAATTCTGTTAATCTAAATTTTTCTGTTAATAAATGTAGAAAAAATCAGCATTAAGTAAGTAGCAGAGCAATTAAGTAAATTTGCAGACAAGGTCCCTTGATGGATGGCCATATTAGTGGGTGAAAGCTTGAGATAAATTTCATATATTTCTTGTATATTCTCAAAGCACTTGTATATTCTCAAAGTATCTACTCCAAATTTTATTAACTCGAAAGGAAAAGTTTGTAACTTTATAGTGCAGAAACTCAGGACATATCAAGTAAGTAAAGCTAATGTCACCAAAAGTAAGACAAATGCTATCATGAACCCCTTGATATGATGAAGTGAGAAGAACACAATATCATTTCTGTGATTTTCTTGTGAAAAATGCTTAACTTCAGCCTAATCATGATAAAACGTTAGACCCTAAATTAGGGATAGTCTATACAACAACTGATAAATATCTTCAAGTGTAAATAACATGAAAGAAAAGGAAACACTGAGAAAATGTTACAGATTAGAGGTGACCAATAAGAAAAAATTTCTAAAGGCAAAGAACACAAACATAAACATGAAAAAATTATGAAATTCGAATAAGGGGTATAATTTTATTACTAGTATTGTGCCAGTGTTAATTCCTGGTTTTGATACTTCTATATTTACCTAGGATGTTAACATTAGAGGAATCTGGATGAGGTATATACAAGCTCTGTTTTGTTATTTTTGCAAATTTTCTACAAATCTAAAGCTAGTTTAAAATGAAAGGGGAAAAAAAGCTAATTATTTTCACCTCTGGGTCACATATTTTTATTTATCAATGTGTCACTTTTTTTTTACCTCCTTAGAATATTTTTCCTACTAACTTGCCATTTACAGTACTTTGTTTTAATTAAAAGAGTGAAATGTTTACAAAAATCTAAAACATAAAATGCATGAAATAAGATTAAGAAGTCTTCCATAAATTCCCAGAGCTCCTATCTAGAAGTAGAATTGTCTTTTGAAATATTTCTTTATCCTGCTTATGAACCATTTATTCTAGAGCATATCAAATACGTCTTAATAATTTTTTATTGTTAACTTAAAATATGTGATTAGTTTTGGCAGTATGCACTATTTATGAATGATTTAGGTAGAAAGACAAATCTTAGCATGTATAAAGTTGCTAGAACTGTTCCACTTAAATATATGATTTTTAAGATTTAATTTAGCCCCTCCTGATTCCTTTGGGGCATTTCTCCTAAGAATGGAAAGCACAGGAATAGGGTTCCAGTTCTACAATTCATTTGCCATGTCGTCAACTACTGTAATTCTCAATTTATCTGCCAATAAAATGGGTAAATTCTCACCTGTGTTTTAACTCTAGAGTGTTATAATTCCACAATAATGTTTAACAGTGTAATTTCAAATAATGGGAAAGATGGGTGGAGCATCGTTTGTCAGTCTCTGAGATCATATTTCTGGCCAATCTATACTTATTCTTTATATTTAATTTCTTACTATGGTTTCTTAGTTTCCAAGCATACCAGAAGTGGGTAAAATGGATTCTAGAGCCAAGTGTCTATGTTCAAGTGAGATTCTGTGACTCCCTACCCATGTGGACTTGGGCAAGCTATTTAACCCCTTTGTACCTTAGTTTCCTCACAGGAGGCTAGTAATCACTTCTCCTGTAGTGGCTTCATGAGGATCAAAATAGTCATAGTTGAAAAAGGCTTAGAACACTTGGTGTCCTGGTATCTTGCAAGTACTGAGCAAGGTTTGTTAACTAAAATACATAGATACATCTTGTTATGGTGGTTCATATGAAAAGGAACAGTTGAAATAAATGTACTGTGTTTAAAAAAAAAAAAAAAGGGACGCCTGGGTGGCTCAGTGGGTTAAGCAGCTGCCTTCGGCTCAGGTCATGATCCCAGCGTCCTGGGATCGAGTCCCACATCGGGCTCCTTGCTCAGCAGGGAGCCTGCTTCTCCCTCTGCCTCTGCCTGCCAATCTGTCTGCCTGTGCTCGCTCTCTCCCCTTCTCTCTCTGATAAATAAATAAAATCTTACAAAAAAAAAAAAAGAGTTGCAGCTGTATAGCTCGCACAAAATGTATCATTTAAAAAAAAAATAATGTATGTCATGTTATTTACCCTTGAAGATGTTTATCAGTTGTTGTATAGACTATCCCTAATGTAAGAATGCCATTTATTTTTACTCTTAGAAAAGAAAAACAGCAACAATGGAGAAATCAGAATATCTTATATCCGGATTTGCTTAAAAGTGTGTTACTTTTGGGAAATTAGTTTCTGGACCATTATAGAAATGCTAGAAGAGTTAATGTAGCTTCCCCAAAGAACGAACTCCACCCAAACATGAGGAAGCGGCATAAGTCATGGAAGATTTTGTTTGTATGTATGTATGAGTGTATGTATGTATATATACACATATTTTTTCCAGTGCGCTGATGTTCTGGTAGAGACTGTCTGTGGCCATTTGAGAACTGGCAGCTCTTTTCTCCTCTTCATTCTCCATTGTCATTGTTATTGGCATTATTATAATTTATATTCATCTGATTATCAGAGTGTGTCGAGGCCGACATGTCCAGGAGAGCTGGGTTGAGCACAAGAGCTGCTTTTGGAGTGAGATAAACAAACAACAAACAAAAAAGACTTTTCAATTCAGCAGTTCCCTGAAGTGTGTGATTCATATGTGAGTCATTCTCATGAAGTGGATAAAATTCCCATTTACAAAGTCAGAAATGAAAATAAAGTTGTTTTTAATTTAGGAGACCAAAGAGTGGGATGAAATATCTAGCTCAAGAGGGTCCTTCTGAAAATGAATTTCTAGCAGGAAAATCTCACCCCTCTAAGCATAGATATGCCAATTTGCCTTCTATAAGCTAATCAAGACGTTTTCTATTTTGGAAAGAAAACAAAGGAAAACCAGCCTAATCCTGAGTAAACCTGGCTTTTTCCTTACTTATTGGGTCTCACAGGAAAAGCAGATTGCAATGTTTAACTCTCTAATATATGCAATAAAAGATTTCAGCGATACTGTCAAGCTGACTACTTAGCCATTCAGCTCCTTTCATATTATACACATTGCTATGCACTGTCGCTTGAGATTACTTTGTGCAAGAAAGCTTTGTTAGGACAGAGTAATTTGATGAATGTCAAAGCCAAATGTATATAGAGAGATATAGATATAAGGGATGGGGCCAATCTGATTTCTGTTTGACTCCCACACAAATCACATTTCCAACACATTTCAGTGAATCACCGTTAGATGCCAGGTTGGCAGACATGACACATTCTGGACATGGTTAGAAAGATAGATTTGGGATGTTTCAAACATGGCCCTGTGAAGGGAGTTGGGTTTTTTTTGTTTTTTTTTTGTTTGTTTGTTTGTTTGTTTTTATTTTCAAAAACGTCAGAGTACAGTACTGAATTATTTCTGTAGTATATTTTAACCAAAAGATTTCAATGAAAATTGTACTCTATCTAATGGTTCCGTATAAGCATTATTGTCTTTCTCTGATTCTTTGCCGAGAGGGGCCATTCTTCATAGTTATCTTTTTCATATTTCTTGAAGATATTTAGGGTAAATCTGTTGAGGGATGGTTTCTGACTCATGAGAGTATTTATTTATGATTGGGTTGAGAAGCAACCATAGGAGAAATCCTCCACAGCTTCACCATGTGGGGAAGAGCTCTACAACTACAAGTACACACATTCTGCCTGTGTGGCCTGCCTTGTGTTCAAAAGAGGAGAAAAGGGCTTACAAGTAGCATGACACTATTGGGTTATTGAGATTGGCAAAATTATTGGTCTCAGTCTCTTTATCTTTGGTTTACATCTCTTTGGAAAGAAAGTGCCCCAACTTTTCTATTGCAGCTATTCTCAAAGAGCTGTAGGCAGATGGGATACAGTCACTATGATACTGAGAGAGAATGTAAAGATTTATTGATTTAAGATTTCTCATTTATGGTTACCGATTCTCTCTTATTATGATCTCTGGGTGTTGGGAATATATATCTTTTTATATTTATATTCTTAAATATATATGTATATATAAATATATATACATTCTTAAATATATATGTATATATAAATATAAGTATATTTATATATACTTCTTTGAATAAGTGTTATGACATAACTAGATTGAATTTTATCTCAAGAATGAAATATGTTTAACTTTGTGATCTGACCCTCTTTACTGTTTTAGACTTTTTGTTTGTTTGTTTTATTGAGTTTCCTAACTGAGGATATTTTCAACTCTCAAAGTATGAAAATTGTGTGTAGGAACCTAACTGTGAAAGCTGCGTGAGAGCTAATATGGGATGTTTTGTTTGGAAGGACTTTGGTATCTTCTATACCAAATTCCTTATTTTATAAATGAAGAAACAGATACACAAGTAATTCTTCCCTCAGTCATAAAACTGTCATAAGGAATTGTCTAGACTAGGTTTCCACATACTTCTTCTGATTAAATTCACATTGAAGAGGGTTGTTTTGAGTGAGAATTGTTATAGCTAGATCACCATGAAGGCATAATTATACCCTCACAATGCATGCACTTTGTTTCTCCCCATAACCCAACCAAGGATATTCAGGAAACTCCAAGGTCTTTTTGAACCTCTGAAAGGATGTCTTTACTATTCAGTATAAAAGAGAAGAGGTAGAACTATGTCTCTTAATTGATCATTTTGTGTGTGTATCCTGGAGAGGTTTAAAGCACAGATTCCTGACTAGGTTGCTGGTTCAAATCACAGTTAAAGCAAGTTATATAAGGTGTCTATTCCTCAGCTTTCTCATCTGTGAAGTTGAAGTAATACTAGCCCCTAATTTCATAGGGTTATTGTGAAGTTTATATGGGTTAATATAGACAACATGATGTAAAGCATGTAAAATAGTATCTGACCTTTATTCGATGTTATAAAGTGTTAGCCCATTCTGATTACCCTCCAGTTGCTTAGGACTGTAGGAGGAGAAACAGTGAACCCCTTTGTTGAGAAGGTGTTAGATAGAACCAACTTAATTTCCTTGCACTTCTTTCCCAACATGCTTCTCTCTTCACATGTGGCTTCACAGTAACATGCTATTTTCCTTATTATTCTCTTTATCTGAAATAGCTGTTTCTCCTCCTCTCTTGCCTCTTTACCTAATTAACTATTCCTCATTTTCCAAAATATAGTTTGAGCGCAACCCTTCTAGGAGCCTCTACCTGATTTCACCCAATTACCCATCCCCCACCCACTCCCCTCCACAAACCCTCAGTTTTTTTCTTACAGCTCCACATCTCTTATGGTTTGCCTCCCTCTCTATTTTCATCTTATTCTATTTTCTTTCCTTCTCCTATGTTCATCTGTTTTGTTTCCTAAATTCTGAATATGAATGAAATCATATGGTATTTGTCTTTTTCTGACTAACTTAATTTGCTTAGCATGATACACTCCAGTTCTATCCACCTTATTGCAAGTGGCAAGATTTCATTCTTTTTGATGGCTGAGTAATATTCCATTCTGTATATATACCATTTTTCTTTTTCCATTCACTGTTGTTGGTTATCTGGGATCTTCCAGTTTAGTTATTGTGGACATTGCTGCTCTAAACATTGGGGTGCATGTACCTCTTTGAATTAATATTTTAGTATCCTTTAGAGAAATACCTATTAGTAATGCAATTGCTGAGTTGCAGGGTAACTCTATTTTTAACTTTTTTTCTTTAAACATTTTATTTATTTGTCAGAGAGAGAGGGAGAGAGCCCAGGCAGGGAGAGTGGCAGGCAGAGGAAGAAGCAGGCTCCTCACCGAGCAAGGAGCCCAATGCGGGACTTGATCCCAGAACCCTGGGATCATGACCTGGGCCAAAGGCAGATGCTTAACCAACTGAGCCACCCAAGTGTACCTATTTTTAAGTTTTTGAGGAACCTCCATTCTGTTTTACAGAGTGGCTGTATTGAAATAACCTGATTACCAAACTTAAATGCTTATGTCCTGTGTCATAGGTACTCTTACATCCCCAGTGCCTACCACAGTACAAAGCAATACTAGATGCTCAAAAATATGATGAAGTAATCTGAATTGAATAAGCAAGAAGCATATTTCTATTTGTCTTACAGTCTAGAACAATGGAGGTAATGAAGAAAAATAATATGTTGAGAGACTGAAAAAAGGAAGTGTGAGGGAATGAAAAGAAGCTCCAGTGGAATAAGTGTATGAACAAGTTTGGTGCAGAAGGTATGACTTAATTCTTTAGCTTTAAATATGCAATGAAAATATAGACCTTTCATATCACAGGTTAATATACACTGAATATCAATATAAACATAAAAGAATCAGCCAGTCAGTACATTAATGCATAAACAAGTATCATGACGAATGTGTCCTTTTGAGAGAAGGTAAAAAGGGATTGGTCATTGTCTAGAAGTATCTAGAGGTACTTGATATAAAGAGATGTAAGACTATATTTGTGGTGATATAATGGAATGACCTGGTTATAGGTAAATGGACAGTTTTCATGATTGGTATTCATTTATTCAGTCATTCCATAAACTTGGATTTATTGCACACTATGTGCCAATTCCTATTCTCTGTGCTCTGTATGCTGATATCAACAGTTGGGAAAGGTATGTACTAAAAACTACCCTCAAAAAAGTCAAGGCCAGAAACACAATGTTTTATACCTTGGCAAAATAGCCTGACCCTAAGCCTTTCCTTTCTCTGACCTTCCTGGCTGTCTGTTTTAAATAATATTTTTATAAATGTATAAATGATCATCTGTTATGAAGTTCCATGAAAGAAATAGAAGCATTAATAATTCAGATCACTACCGGGGTGCCTGGGTGGCTCAGTGGGGTAAAGCCTCTGCCTTTGGCTTGGGTCATGATCCTAGGGTCCTGGGATCGAGCCCCCATTGGGCTCTCTGCTCGGCAGGGAGCCTGCTTCCCCCTCTCTCTGCCTACTTGTGATCTCTCTCTCTCCCTGTCAAGTAAATAAATAAAATCCTTAAAAAAAATAATTCAGATCACTACCATATCTCTGCTAAGAGCAAGACATTATATATATAATTATTATATATATTATATATATTTATATAAATAATATATATAATATATATATATATATATATAAGTTTATATCCAGTAGATGCTGGTCAGCTCTCATAAAACTCCAAGACAGATATAAATACAAATATTACAAACAAACTTTGAACTCTGGGCCCCTGCCTTCTACAAGGCATAAACTGGGATAGCACTGGCATAATCAGTAATTTAGGTTACTTAGAATCTTGAGAAAATCATTCATGACCTGCTCTTGAGTTCACATTATCTTTAGCCTCTTCTAACTTCATGAGTTTATGCCTTTCTTAACTAAGTGACACTGAAATACTTTGAAAATGAAGTAATTTCTTTGGCTTTTCTTGGCTCACCTAGAATATGTTTGGCACAGAGTATGTATTTACTTATAGTTTGAGTAGACTTTAAGGAGATGTTTCTGTGGAAAGAAATGTAGATAGAAGAGAGATGGAGGAGTTTTATAAAATCCAGAAGGAAACAGCTAGACAAAAACCTCTATGGATGAAGAACATTACTGAAGTACTCAGAAGCCAAGTGGGGTGGATCTCTTTATCCACACATCACCTTCTTTTACTTAAGTGGTTACCAGTTATTTTCTTCCTATGGTTTCTTTTGGAATTCCTTTCAAGGGTATCCAGGATTGTGCCATTTGGTCACCTTTAGGAGTGCCATTTGTGCCTCAAGATCCTTGTTGGTGCCCATCCTTTCCCCCTCCCCTTATGAAGACAACCGCAGACCTTGCTAATTTTTTGTCAGACTTCTCTATTAACCCAGGCCAAAGAAAACAGAACCCTGAACACATGAGAAAAGGTAGATAGAAGAAAGGGAAACCCCTACAATATAATACCAGGGTTTGGGAACTGATACCCTCAGGCAGGGCAGTAGCTCAACATGTCTCCATTACACAAACATCTGGTGATCATAAAGGAAATAAGCTGTAAAATAGAAATAGTATAATGCACTTAGGTGGTAGTACTCGGGTTCTGTCAGTATTACTGAAATTTTCTGAACATCTCTTTGTAGAAGGAGGAAAATGCAGCAATAATTAAAAAAAAAACAGAGTAATTAGAAACTTTATTTGATTTTTATCTTTATAAAGTACCTGGATAGTACTTGGTACTCTGTAGATGCTCGGATGCATTGGTTCTTTCTCTCATGCATCCTCTATACCATGAGTCTTAAAAGACCACTATCAGGCAGGACTGTGCCAAGGTGAATAATTCAAAACCACCCGGCATGCTAGCTTGTTCTTGACACTTTATGTTACCCTTGGTCCAACCACCAAGGCTACTGGGGGCTTCTGATTGAGGCCAGGATGAGAATGGGAGTGAGAAACATCGGAAGAGCATTGACTGCATCCTACAAAGTCATCAAAGATGAAGGAGCAAAATATGATCCTGGGAGAGCAGGTGGGTTAGTGTAAGTTAAAAATGTCAATAAAATATAGTTTCACTCTTGTTTTTATTGAGACCTGTAGGCCCATATTTCATTACCTTGTCTTTCTCTTCAGTTTCATAACTAGGAGAAAGGGGTGGTTGGTTGCTCTATGCAGAAAATGGCAGTTCCTCCCCACCCCCTTCTGTGGAACTTCCCTGAATTTTGATTTCATTCCGTCCTCAATCAGTTTCAGACTTTAAAGGAGTTTAAGGCTTGAGTTTGGGAAGCTGGATAAATTGTGGACCAAATGGTAAGACTAGGAAGCTTTTCTCAGTGACCTCCAGTGTGTCACTGTTCCCTTCAGCCCATGCATCCAGCCTCTGAGACTGCTTTTGTACACACATGTGACTAGGGTAGAAGATGGAAAGAACTCCTAGAGGGTGAGTGTGGGTACAACTTACACCAGTTGATTGGGATGAATTTAGGCAATAGCCAAAGTCATGGTAATAAATTCCCAAAGCAGGTAATCAATAAATATAGTCTAGTCATGTCTTTCCAGTTCTCTGTACCTCCACTTACTAGCTACCTTCAGAAATGGGACTGAATACTTTTTTATAGCAGAAAGCCCTAAGAACTTAAATATTCTTATTATAATATATACATTTCTATCTTCTTTAACTCTTGTTGTCAAATATTCCTTGTAATATTCTATCTCACAATTTGGCTTATTAAAAGACTTTAATTAGTCAAAGATGCTCAAGATAAACTCACTCGACCCCCCCCTTTATAAATGAGTAAACAGACCAGAAGGGACAATGTCAAACCCTGCTTGGCCACAGAACAAGGTCTGATTTTTATCCCTACTTTGTAGCAGTATTTTTATTGTACCCTTGAGTCTTAGTCTCATTAGTCTAACTTGGAAGCTTTCTGTAGTCAGAGGCCATCTCTTCTCCTTCAGAGAGTAACCTTAGTGCAAAATTAGCTTTGTGGCAATTCAGTAGATGATCTGAGGAATCCTTTTTTTCCACCACCTTTTCACACCTACAGGTCAGCAGCTACCATCTCTTGACTGAAGAGGCTACCACAACTTCTTTGCCTGGCCCCTCTTCAGTTGGCAGTATGAGCAGAAACATCCCAGCTTCTGGAACAACTGTTGCTCATTCAAATGCTGGAGAGCTTGTATAAAGAAAGAAACTATATAAGAAACTGTGATGACACAGTTCAGAGGAGGGGCTCCCCAGCAGCAGAAGCAGAACCACATAGATAAGCTCCTTGCCCCATTCCAGTTCAAATGCTCCTGGGAGCTGGTCGAACATAGAACAGCTGCAAATTCCTGCTAAGCCTCTATCTTCATGCACACCTCCCATGCCACTAGAGTTTATGCTAACTTCTCTTGAACTCACTATTATTTTCTCTTCCACTCATTTATCAAGCAAGTAGTCACTAAGGGATGTGTTCTTTTATCTTCTGTGTTTTACTTTTTGTCACTCCCTGACTAGACTATAAGCTTACGGGTGCTAGAGATGGCATTATTTATTTCTTTGTTCTATTCGTCTTAAGGTACCCTATATAAGAGTGTCAATAAACACACATTAACTAATGATCATTGAAACTATTTTGCATCTGATTTAAACAGGCAGTACCTCTTTTAACATATCTTACACTACACATTATTTTCTTTGCATACAAAGTGGGAATAACTTTTCTCTCTTAAATACCCAGTTCCTTTCTCCCTGCTGTATCACGGAAGATGAGAAAATGAGATTAAATTAGCTATTATGTATTAAATACTTATAGTATGTCAGATAGTATACTTAGAATTGTATATACATTACCAACATCAACTTTAAGAGGAACAGATTTATTGTTGTTTCACTGGTTTATTGTGAGGAGTAAATAACCTAATATCCTGTGAGTTTATCAGAATGGTTGGATTTCACTTTGGAATGCTGAAAGATCTATAGGATAAGATACTTTAAAGAATATGCTTTAGGAAAAATTCTTTAGAAAAATAAGTGAGGGAAAATATGCTTTAGGAAAGGGAAAATATGCTTTAGGAAAAATTCAGGAATCCAGGGATAGGACACAGATTTTGGCCAGAGAGGGAAGAATAAAGCCAGTGAAGGGTCCCCAAAAATGTATGTTAGATTTCTGGTAAGTGCTAACCACTTTCCATTTCTGCCTAAAGCCACTCTTGTTCTTTCTCTAAAATTGTGAACAATATGCCTTTGATTTTGCATATTTTTCTTGATCCAATCATTGTTTTCTTTTCAGTATACTTCCACTTATCCTCAGGGCTGCTGATTCAACAATAGGTTTAAATACTCAAGTTTAAATGGTATATATTTAACTTGTTTTTAAAGGAAAGCTTTGTAATTCCTACAAGAAATGAATCATTAATTCTGCCATGACATTATATATGAAATCTACCCAGGAGCTCCCAAATACTCTCCAATTCAGAGGAGTCTAAAGTTCAGCTAACCAAGCTGATGTAGTATTATATTTGCCCTTTAAAAAAGGTCAGAATATTGTTCAATTGATGCCAACATCCATGAACTGAATGAAAGGGGTCTGAGAAGATTGCATGTGGTTAAGGGTTTTCTGGAATTCATAAGACTTCTTAGTCACTGTAAAATAAAACTCCCAGGCAAGCCTTCTTGAGAGTAAATCTGCAAATATTTTGGCACTGGGTATAGGCGATCAGCAGGAATGCTGTCATTGAGTTTGGATGGGCAAAACCATTTTTCAGTTTTCAAAATTCATAGCTCATCATCATGCCCTGCTCTGTGTTGTTGCTGTTGTTGTAATTATTATTATTGTTAATATATTATTATTATTTTTATAGGAAGCCAAGAAAGGAATGAGACTTGAGTTAGATTCAAACCCATCACAGAGCCAGGGTTAATACTCAGGATCTGGTAGGTGAGGTTTGGCATTGATAAGACCATCGTATATTTACATTTTACCTTGCTACTTTTGGCAAGGCTAGACTGTATCTTGTAACCCCCAAGTGGTGATCACTGCACCTTTCCTCAACTGTAATGCCTTAGAATTGTTATGCTATAATATTTTTCTACATTTTATTTTTTCTTCTTTTTAACAGAATATTTTTAAACAACTAATGTATTTAGTTAACTTTTTAAAAAGATTTTATTTATTTGAGAGAGAGTGACAAAGACCACAAGCAGGGAAGAGAGGGAGAAGAAGGCTCCCCTCTGAGTAGGGAGCCTGACATGGGACTCAGTCCCGGGACCATAATCTGAGCTAAAAGCGGACGCTTAACTGACGGAGCCACCCAGGCGCCCATATTTAGAGAACTTTTTAAAGTCAAAATATAGCACAAAATTCATAATGTGAAATGGTACATTGCTTTTTTCCACTTCTCACACCCAGGGCAGCAGATTCCTGCCCTTTTAGCTGTACTTTCCTTAACTCACATATTTCCAAATCATCTGCTTATACTGATGAATTTTGATGACATTTTTTGCTGTGATGGTTGGCCCTCTTTGACTGGGGGTGGCAATTCAGCACTATCGCATGCTTTATCCTTGTAGTTTCCCTTTCTCCTGCCACCCAACGTGGTCATAGCATGAGGCCAGATTTTTCCTCACTATGCGCTCTATTCTGTAAGGATTGTTAATGACTGAGTCATGAATGCATTCTGAGCACATTTTCTTTCCTATTCAGTATTTTGTCACTGCAGGAGATAGTTATCAGTTCTTTGGTAACTTCAACACTAATAGGGAAGATTTTTCAGCTTTTAGCCCAGAGTTGATGCACGTCTCTCACCTGCATTCCATAAACCAGAATACAAGAACACAGCCATATCTAACTGGAAGGCTGGAAGGTAGAATCTATGAGGATATATAGGAAGTTTGAGAAAAAGGGATCTGTTGAAACTTTTAATAGTTGTCATTTGCTCTTCCTACTTGCTTTTCTTTACTTGTTTTAGTTGTTTAGCTGGATTTGGAAAAAAGAAGAAATATACCGAAAGGCTTTCCTTCCTCCTTCCTTCCTTCTTTCCTTCTCTCTTTTATTTTTAGTTTTCAAAGGTCTTCTAGGAAGAAAAGTTTTATTTTATTTCTTAATAACATGTTCTGTCAGTAGAAAGATACTGATTTCATTCCTATGGTTATTTCCCATGTATACTATAATTCAAAATGGTTAACTAATTTTTCCCCAGTTAACACAGAAAGGAAATTCATGCCCCCCCCAATAAATAAATAAATAAATAAATAATAAAAAATCTGGTTCTTGCCTACCCGATTGTGATTTCCCTCCTACTCTTTTCCAGTAGGATAAGAATTTATATGCATTTTTTTTTCCTTAAACAAAGACCAGAGAAAAAGCAAGAGGGACTGGTATTAGAAGTACAGTTTATTGAGCAGAAATACTTTCAGGAAATTTCTGTTAGGCTTGACTAGGCACCATACCTCCCAAAGCCCATTTGATTGTTCTCACTACCACATGATGGGTGAGCTTTGGTATCAGAGTCAGAGAAAAAGCTGGCTTCTGTCCCATGGCTTTTGCTAAGTAAGGAAAGCTCTTCTCTTCCATAAAGTAAGAAAAATTAAGAAATTTCAAAAAAAAAAAAAAAAGAAAAGGGGGGAGGAAGAAAGTTCTCAAGATAGCACATCAAATACCCACCATACAACACAAATTGAGACCTTACACGCTGAAGGAACATATAAACATGTATATGTATGAGATCCATGTGCTATTATAGACATACCAGGGCCAAGAAAAAATGACTAACAACAATAGTGCTAGAAAAGAGTGTTCTATCCCTCTTATTAAATAAGAAACATTAATTGTATGCCAGTATAATGGACTCTCTGATAGCCTCATTACTATGCCTTAATCACAACATCTTAAGAAATGTATAACAAAAACAAGTATCCTTTTTGAGCCAAAAACTGTGCATCAAGCTTTATACAGCTTAACTCATTCAGTGTTCATAACTCGTGTACTTTCTCATTAAAAAACATAATAAAGCCAGTAATGGAGTTTAAAGAAACCTGGCATCACTTTTTGAGAGAGGCATGGACTATAGCACAATAAAGAAGGAGACCAGAAATAAGTGACAAAGAGAAACCAGGTTCAAAAAACAGCAGGGAGAATAGATCCTTAAGAAAGTTGGAAAGTTTAAGGGAAAAATGAGACTGGCGAGAAGAGCTGAGCTAATTGTAGCTATTAATGAAAGTCATTGATGGCTAAACTGAAGAGTTGGTATTTGAAACAACAGTGACAACAAAACAGCATTTGCAATGGAGAAAGCTCTTTAATCAGTGTTAGGGCAGACCTATTAAGGTCACTACCCGAGGTTTGGTCTACACAGTGCTCATGTCATGCTAAAGGAGAAAATGAAGTCAATTGTATGGATGCTTATGTCTGTTTCCTCAGTATACAGACATTTCAGTACCTGGATACTAGGATTGCATGAAGAGCCCGTTTCTGATGCTGGCAAACAAGCCTTGCTGTCTTTCTTCATCCTCCTGTCATTGTATTTTAATGGAGAAAAACATGTATATCAATAATTCACACTCTTTTCTGGCCCCATTGTGCATAGTTCATTACACTATATTCCAAGACTACTTCTTTTATCTGTGCTTTATCTCTTGGATCTTCTACCGTCCTAACTGAATGTTCTGTTTTTATTAAGAGCGGCTGCTTTAAAAAATGCCCTTTTCTTAATGAAATCCTCCCAACTTGTTTTTTATTGCCCTGTGTCTTCCCATTTCCTTTCCTTACTGTCACATAGTCTAGCTGGTATCCATAATTGCCATTTTACCTTGCTGTCATTTAACCCAGAGTTCATTATTTGCTCTTCTTTTAAATGCATCTGTGTTAATTTCCTCAGAACGTCCTCATTGCCAGCTGGCCTGTTCCCTGCAGATTTCCTGTGGCAAAATGTCACACCTAAGCGCCTGCACCTTTGGTGATTTCTCCCAGCATTTGTTTAGACCCTATCAATCATTATCTCACAATAAACAACAGCTTTGCAAATGGAGAGCAAGGCTCGCCCAGTGATTGATGCTTCTGGATGCCTGTCTTTTCTCCTTGTGAGAATCACAAGGACCCCCTCCCTTTATTTTGAGGGGTCTGGCTGTACCTGCCATGGTTTATGGGAAAACAAGACTAAACTGCCAATACCAGGGCCTCTCTTCTTTTTCTCTTACTGCATTTCCTTATCGGTTGTGACAATATGCCACAATTAATGATAGCAGAAATACCCATGTTTGATACCACATGCATCACACTTAGGCGTGATGGATTAGCAATCAAGGAAATTAATTCTGCCATTACAAAGTAACATCTGAACTTTGAAGTTAGGCAATTGCATTGTATAAGGTTCAGTTATGAATTCAGCCATAAATATAACATTAGGCAAGCTTATTTAGGAGCAGAATCATTTCAATATCGTTAGCTTTTTAGTTTTCTAAGCAGTGGTTTGCAATTCTTTTTACCTACCTCTATTTCAGAGGGATATAAGGATTATCAGATTTCAGGGTCAGAAAGACATTCAATTATGTTGTGTATTTTTGACCAAGTAAGTAATATTTCTGATAGACTGTTCATGATGTTAGGTTCCTCAAAAATCAGTCCTTTCTGGAATGAATAGTTTAATTTTGACAGAAGGCAGCAGGCCTTCTGTAATGTGCTTATTGTAATGTGCTTCTCTTGGTTTGAGAGCCCTTAGAATAACCAAAGTCAACTTCATCGCATGTATTTCCTGTAATATTTCACCCTCACAGCTGTTTATATACTTATATACCAGAAGTACAGCTCTGGAGTGCTCTTTCACTTGCTTCACAGACTCTGTTCCCAAGTCTCCCATACATGTACAGTTGGAGCCAATATACAGCCTGAGATTGCTCAGGCTGCCAGATCAAATGAAGTCTAGTATTTTACATTAAAAAAAAAAAAAGTTTGAACACTTTAAAATACAGTAAATAATCAAGACGCATAAGTCTTCTACCAAGTGCAGTAATATATTTCATAGGGAGGTAGTTTTTTATTAACCCTCAGTTTTCACTGACAAACTCATACTTCTGTAGCTATTGTAGACACAGAATCAACCATCATCCGTGGGTCTGTTAGTCCCACAGTTGATTTCATTTAAACCATTCTGCATGGGGTCAATGTGGTAAATAGCCATTTCACAGCTGTCTGCTGATCTGGCTTGGTCCACAGCTGGACTGTAGATTTGAGTCTCAAGAGAGTCAAATGAGAGACAGAATATTCCTACATAGGATGGAGGAAAACCTTGGTGAGAAAATAGGAAAAGAAGAGGAGGTCAGAAACAGTGTTGACTTTTACCCTGTCCCATATCATCCACAAAGTGACTAATTTCATCCACTGATCTCTAGGATCTTCTCCTTTCTGTAAGGCACCACAATTCTGATGAAAATACCAATCAAGAAAAATTCTGTGAAGCCTGCTAAATATCTCCCTCATTGATACCTTCAATATTTTGGAATTAATGTAGTGATAGTCTGAATCAGAAATTCACCTAAAGCATGTGATACATAAAGGACTTTGTTCAGTATATTCATAGTCTAATTAAGTTCTGAGAAGAATGCCTGAAAAACTTGAGAGAATCATTTCCAAATATTTTAGACACACCAATTTTCATTGTATTGCTTTGATTTATTAATTGTGAAATATTATTTATTCTTAAGATGGTTTCTCTGGAATCAATACATGATAATACAATGTTAAATCTACTATTGAATGTGTCAGAAATTTTGCATTTCTTTAAAAACATCCTGATAATTACACTTCACAATTTAAACTGTCATTTCATGTAGGTAGTTTAAGTAAATGTGCTGCTTTCTAAATTATTTGAATTTTTGTTTTGTGGCAGTTTAAGTAAATGTGCTGCTTTCTAAATTATTTGAATTTTTGTTATTACGTAGTTTCATTCCATGCAGTTAAACACATACTTATTGGCAATTTCTGTATGCCAGTAACTCTGCTGGCTTCTAGGAATTAAGGACAACAACAATTAGAGATTACTATTTTTGTCATGCCTAGTGTATTATAAAATGGACCCATGGATGTTGAGCCCCTGCTCACAATGGCTATCATCATCAGAGAACAGGCTTATCATCTTCATTTGAGTAAACTGAAGTCTAGAACCTAGTGCCTCTACTTTCTGCCCAGGTACTTTTGAAAAGAACTGCTGTATTTTTCACTTTTTACATTTGTTTTAAGGACCACAAAATCAAAATGGATACCCTACATACAATGAATCGTTTAAAATGTATCAGATAAAAAAGATTTACATCACATGCCAAAAATTGAAGTTTTCCACAAATAAAATTTGAGACCAATTCTTTTTTAAGAGCTACTTCCCTGACCCTTCTCCTGTGATTCTGATATTTAGAAAATACTTAAAAATGTATTTTGAATGAGAGGATCCAACTCTTGAATTTCTTTAAGATACAAGCTCTTCCAGAAATTAGACATACAGATTCTTTTGCTGCGGACCTCTTATTTTTATGTTCATCCATTTTTAGCTACTTGAAGTCCCACTGTAAATTGAAAACCTATTATCAAATAAATAAGATTTGAGGACAAAAGTAAGGTGAAGAACTGAAAATATATGTGAGTCTTGTTTCGTGATCGCTCAATCATGTGACCATGATTATACTGTCATGTTCTTCACAGTTATTTGATCAAGATGGTGATGAAGAAGGAAGGAGCATGTTTCACTGCATTTACAAAATGCAATTTTTATTCCCTAGAGTGACGACAGCATGATTTATGTCCATGGAGTTAGGTGAAGTTCTGGATGTTAGTTTCAGATAGTGATATGCTTCCTTAAAAGCTCACATGGAATCACTCTTCACATACAGAGTGTATTGTCTAGAGCATGAAAGAATCCTGCTGTGTTAAAACCAATTTTGCAGTATTATTTATATTTTGAAAAACATAGTCTTTAAATTATTTTATTTTGATTTATAATAATTGCATATTGTAAGTAGGGTATGTGTGTGTATGTATACCGAAGCTTAAAATAAGATGTTTAAGTTCTTCACTATATCCTACCTTTTTCCTCAAAAGCAAAATTTAATTCAATGTAAATAGATAGTGTAATCATTAATTAAATTAGCCCCCCACCCCATTTTCAAAACAGAAACCAGACATCATTATGTGAAGATACTGAAAGGAAGAATTAGGTGTCTACGACACATCAAATTTATTTATCATTTTTTGTACTGTAACATAGGTGGGGAAGAGAGAAGGTTGTAAAGGTCAACCTAAAAGGACTCAAGATAATAATAATAAGACAACAATGACTAACAGGGAACGTTAAATTCCCAGGAAATCCTTCAGGCCCTCTCCTTACCCCAAGCCCATCTAATCTGTTTACTTCACCTTTCTGTCTGAGGACTGCTCCAGAGTACTCCTGCCTCCCCTTCACATACCATCTTCCAACTGTAAATCTACTATTTCTTTTTCTCTTAGCCATTCTTCTTTCCACTTACAACTTGTCTGTCTCCTCTTCCTCACAACATGTTATCCAACAGGCCTGGAATCTTTCTCTTCTTCCTTACAACATGTTATCAAACAGGCCTGGAATCTTTATCAGATGGTGTTCAATCCCCATTGGCTAGAGTATTAGGCTCTTCAAGGAAACAGCTGAGCAGCATGACAAAAAACTTCTGGCAAGTCACAAGAGAGGTGAAGGTAACATGATAGAATAGCCCTTCTTTTCTTCCCCAGGTAACATAACATTAATAAATTAAAAAAAATTACTCAGCATCCTTCTAATTATGGTGTAGATGGATGGTTAAGTATAGCTTCTGGAATCACACAACCTGAGTTCAAATCTAGAATAAATCTTGAAATTTGGGTTCAGATCTCTAATTCCTAGCCATATGGTTTCAGATAAGTTAGTTAATTTCTGTGCCTCACTTCCCCTAGGTGTAAAATACAAGTGTCAGTAGTACCCACTTTATAGGGACATTATAGGATTCAATTTCTCAATATATACAGGACTAGAACAATGCCTGGTATAAGTACAAAGGGCTTATTGGACTAAACTTATTTTTTTTTAATCTTTATTTTTTATTTTTTTATAAACATATAATGTATTTTTATCCCCAGGGGTACAGGTCTGTGAATTGCCAGGTTTACACACTTCACAGCACTCACCATAGCACATACCCTCCCCAATGTCCGAAACACCACCCCTCCTCCCCCCAGCAACCCTCAGTTTGTTTTCTGATATTAAGAGTCACTTATGGTTTTTCTCCCTCCCAGTCCCATCTTGTTTCATTTATTCTTCTAACCCCCTAAGCCCCCACGTTGCATCTCCACTTCCTCATATCAGGGAGATCATATGATAGTTGTCCTTCTCCAATTGACTTATTTCACTAAGCATGATACCCTCTAGTTCCATCCACATCATCGCAAATGGCAAGATTTTATATCTTTTGATGGCTGCATAGTATTCCATTTTATATATATACCACATCTTCTTTATCCATTCATCTGTTGGACATTTAGGTTCTTTCCATAGTTTGGCTATTATAGACATTGCTGCTATAAACATTCGGGTGCACATGCCCCTTCAGATCACTATGCTTGTATATTTAGGGTAAATACCCAGTAGTGCGATTGCTGGGTCATAGGGTAGCTCTATTTTCAACTTTTTGAGGAACCTCCATGCTGTTTTCCAGAGTGGTTGCACCAGCTTGCATTCCCACCAACAGTATAGGAGGGTTCCCCATTCTCCACATCATTGCCAGCATCTGTCATTTCCTGACTTGTTAATTTTAGCCACTCTGACTGGTATGAGGTGATATCTCATTGTGGTTTTGATTTGTATTTCCCTTATGCAGAGTAATGTGGAGCACTTTTTCATGTGTCCGTTGGCCATCTGGCTATCTTCTTTGCAGAAATGTCTGTTCATGTCCTCTGCCCATTTCTTGACTGGATTTTTTGTACTTTGGGTGTTGAGTTTGCTAACTTATTTATAGATTTTGGACACTATTCCTTTATCTGATATGTCGTTTGCAAACATCTTCTCCCATTCAATCAGTTGTCTTTTGATATTGTTAACTGTTTCCTTTGCTGTGCAAAAGCTTTTGATCTTGACGAAATCCCAATAGCTCATTTTTGCCCTTGCTTCCCTTGCCTTTGGCTATGTTCCTAGGAAGATGTTGCTGAGGCTGAGGTAGAAGAGGTTGCTGCCTGTGATCTCCTCAAGGATTTTGATGGATTCCTTTCTCACATTGAGGTCCTTCATCCATTTTGAGTCTATTTTCGTGGTGTAAGAAAATGGTCCAATTTCACTTTTCTGTATATGGCCATCCAATTTTCCCAACACCATTTATTGAAGAGACTGTCTTTTCTCCATTGGACATTCTTTCCTGCTTTGTCGAAGATTAGTTGACCATAGAGTTGAGGGTCTATTTCTGGGCTCTCTATTCTGTTCCATTGATCTATGTGTCTGTTTTTGTGCCAGTACCATGCTGTCTTGATGATGACAGCTTTGTAATAGAGCTTGAAGTCTGGAATAGTGATGCCACCGACTTTGGCTTTCTTTTTCAATATTCCTTTGGCTATGTGAGGTCTTTTCTAGTTCCATATAAATTTTGGGATTGTTTGTTCCATTTCTTTGAAAAAAATGGATGGGATTTTGATAGGGATTGCATTAAATGTGTAGATTGCTTTAGGTGGAATAGACATTTTCACAATATTTGTTCTTTTAATCCATGAGCACGGAACATTTTTCCATTTCTTTGTGTCTTCCTCAATTTCTTTCATGAATTCTTTATAGTTTTCTGAGTGTAGATTCTTAGCCTCTTTGGTTAGGTTTATTCCTAGGTATCTTATGGTTTTGGGTGCAATTGTAAATGGGATTGACTCCTTAATTTCTCTTTCTTCTGTCTTATTGTTGGTGTAGAGAAATGCAACTAATTTCTGTGCATTGATTTTATATCCTGACACTTTACTGAATTCCTATACAAGTTCTAGCAGTTTTGGAGTGGAGCCTTTTGGGTTTTCCACATATAGTATCATATCATCTGTGAAGAGTGATAATTTGACTTCTTCTTTGCCGATTTGGATGCCTTTAATTTCCTTTTGTTGTCTGATTGCTGAGGCTAGGACCTCTAGTACTATGTTGAATAGCAGTGGTGATAATGGACATCCCTGCTGTGTTCCTGATCTTAGCAGAAAAGCTTTCAGTTTTTCTCCATTGAGAATGATATTTGCGGTGGGTTTTTCATAGATGGCTTTGATAATATTGAGGTATGTGCCCTCTATCCCTACACTTTGAGGAGTTTTGATCAGGAAGGGATGCTGTACTTTGTCAAATGCTTTTCAGCATCTATTGAGAGTATCATATGGTTCTTGTTCTTTTTTTTATTAATGTGTTGTATCATATTGATTGATTTGTGGATATTGAACCAACCTTGCAGCCCTGGAATAAATCCCACTTGGTCATGGTGAATAATCCTTTTAATGTATTGTTGAATCCTATTGGCTAGTATTTTGTTGAGAATTTTCGCATCTGTGTTCATCAAGGATATTGGTCTGTAATTCTCTTTTTTGATGGGATCCTTGTCTGGTTTTGGAATCAAGGTGATGTTGGCCTCATAAAATGAGTTTGGCAGTTTTCCTTCCATTTCTATTTTTTGGAACAGTTTTAGGAGAATAGGAATTAGTTCTTCTTTAAATGTTTGGTAGCATTCCCCTGGAAAGCCATCTGGCACTGGACTTTTGTTTGGAGATTTTTGATGACTGTTTCAATCTCCTTACTGGTTATGGGTCTGTTCAGGTTTTCTATTTCTTCCTGCTTCAGTTTTGATAGTTTATACATGTCTAGGAATGCATCCATTTCTTCCAGATTGTCAAATTTGTTGGCATAGAGTTGCTCATAGTATGTTCTTATAATTGTATTTCTTTGGTGTCAGATGTGATCTCTCCTCTTTCATTCATGATTTTATTTATTTGGGTCCTTTCTCTTTTCTTTTTGATAAGTCTGGCCAGGGTTTTGTCAATCTTATTAATTCTTTCAAAGAATCAGCTCCTAGTTTCGTTGATTTGTTCTAATGTTAATTTGGTTTTTATTTCATTGATTTCTGCTCTGATCTTTATGATTTCTCTTCTCCTGCTGGGTTTAGGCTTTCTTTCTTGTTCTTTCTCCAGCTCCTTTATGAGTAGGGTTAGGTTGTGTATTTAAGACCTTTCTTGATTCTTGAGAAAGGCTTGTACCACTATATATTTTCCTCTCAGGACTGTCTTTGCTGTGTCCCAAAGATTTTGTACCATTGTGCTTTCATTATCATTTGTTTCCATGAATATTTTCAATTCTTCTTTAATTTCCTGGTTGACCCATTCATTCTTTAGAAGGATGCTGTTTAGTCTCCATGTACTTGGGTTCTTTCCAAATTTCCTCTTGTGATTGAGTTCTAGCTTCAGAGCATTGAAAATATGCAGGGAGTGATCCGAATCTTTTGATACCAGTTGAGACCTGATTTGTGACCCAGGATGTGATCTATTCTGGAGAATGTTCCATGTGCACTAGAGAAAATGTGTATTCTGTTACTTTGGGATGGAATGTTCTGAATATTTCTGTGATGTCCATCTGGTCCAGTGTGTCGTTTAAGGCTTTATTTCTTTGTTGATCTATTGCTTGGATTATCTGTCCATTTCAGTGAGGGGAATGTTAAAGTCCCCTACTATTATTGTATTATTGTTGATGTGTTTCTTTGATTTTGTTATTAATTGGTTTATATAGTTGTCTGCTCCCACATTAGGGGCATAGATATTTAAAATTGTTAGATCTTCTTGTTGGACAGACCCTTGGAGTATGATATAGTGTCCTTCCTCATCTCTTATTATAGTCTTTGGCTTAAAATCTAATTGATCTGATATAAGGATTGCCACTCCTGCTTTCTTCTGATGTCCATTAGCATGGTAAATTCTTTTCCACCCCCTCACTTTAAATCTGGAGGTGTCTTTGGGTCTGAAATTAGTTTCTTGTAGGCAACATATAGATGGGTTTGTTTTTTTAATCCATTCTGATACCCTGTGTTTTGATTGTGGCATTTAGCCCATTAACATTCAGGGTAACTATTGAGGGATATGAATTTAGTGCCACTGTATTGCCTGTAAGGTGACTGTTACTGTATATTGTCTCTGTTCCTTTCTGATCTACTACTTTTAGGCTGTCTCTTTGCTTAGAGGACCCCTTTCAATATTTCCTAAAGAGCTGGTTTGGTGTTTGCAAATTCTTTCAGTTTTTGTTTGTCCTGAAAGCTTTTTATCTTTCCCTCTATTTTCAATGATATCCTAGCTGTATATAGTATTCTTGCCTGCATGTTTGTCTCTTTTAGTGCTCTGAATATATCATGCAAGCTCTTCTGGCCTGCCAGGTCTCTGTGGATAAGTCTGCTGCCAATCTAATATTTTTACCAATTGTATGTTACCAACTTCTTTTCCCGGGCTGCTTTCAGGGTTTTCTCTTAGCCACTAAGACTTGTAAATTTTACTATCAGGTGATGGGGTGTGGACCTATTCTTGTTGGTTTTGAGGGGGGTTCTCTGCACCTCCTGTATTTTGGTGCTTGTTCCCTTTGCCATATTAGGGAAATTCTCTCCAATAATTCTCTCCAATATACCTTCTGCTCCCTCTCTCTTTCTTCTTCTTCTGGAATCCCAATTATTCTAATGTTGTTTCATCTTATGGTTTCACTTATCTCTCGAATTCTCCCTTTGTGGTCCAGTAGCTGTTTGTCCCTCTTTTGCTCAGCTTCTTTATTCTCTGTCATTTGGTCTTCTATATCACTAATTCTTTCTTCTGCTTCATTTATCCTAGCAGTGAGAGCCTCCATTTTTTATTGCACCTTACTAATAGCTTTTTTATTTCAACTTGGTTAGATTTTAGTTCTTTTATTTCTCCAGAAAGGGCTTTTATCTCACAGAGAGGGTTTCTCTAATATCTTCCATGCCTTTTTCAAGCCCAGCTAGAACCTTGAGAATCGTCATTCTGAACTCTATATTTGACATATTACCAACGTCTGTATTGATTAGGTCCCTAGCCCCCGGTACTGCCTCTTGTTCTTTTTTTTTTTTTTTTTTTTTTTTTTCGGTGAGTTTTTCCTGCCTTGTCATTTTGTCCAGATAAGAGTATATGAAGGAGCAAATAAAATACTGCAAGGGTGGCAAAGACCCCAGGAAAATGTGCTTTAACCAAATCAGAAGAGTCCCCAAACCGTGGGAGGGAGAAAGGGATAAAAAGAAGTTCAGAAAAAAAAAAAATTAAAAAAAAAAGAAAGAAAAAAAATAAAAAAGAAATATATATATATATATATGTTAAACTAGTTAAAAAAACATTAAAAAAAGAAAAGGGTAAAGTAAAAAAAAATTAGCAGAAAAAATATAAAATTAAAAAAAATTAAATTAACCACAAGACTAAAGAATCATGGGGAGAAAGTCATGAGTTCCATGCTTTGCTTTCTCCTGCACTGGAATTCTGCTGTTCTCCTTTGTAGGTGAACTTTGTCTTGGCTGGATTTCTTGTTGATCTTCTGGCGGAGGGCCCTGTTATAGTGATTCTCAAGTTTCTTCGCTCCAGGCGGAATTGCACTGCCCTAACCAGGGGCCGGGCTAAGTAATCTGCTCAGATTCGCTTTCGGGAGCTTTTGTCTCCTGAATGCTTTCCGTAGAGTTCCAGAGGACGGGAATGAAAATGGTGGCCTCCCAGGCTCCGGCCCAGAGGACCCGAGAGCTCGGGGCCCCACTCCTCAGTGTGCCCTCAGAGAAAAGAGCCCAGTCACTGCCATCTCCCTAGCCTCTGGCCACGCTCCGAGCTCACCCAGGCTGCGACCTGTTCAATGTAACCCCGAGCTGAGAGCTCACTCCTTGGCTCTATCTCTATAGCGGGCTTCCCCTGTCTAATACCTGCGAGCTCTACGACACTCAGATACCCCTGATCCTTCTGTGGCCCTGCGAGACCTAGGGCCATGCTGGCTCCGCCGTGGGCTTCACCCCGGTTTAGCCTCTGGAGCTATGTCCCTCAGCGGAACAGACTTTTAAAAGTCCTGATTTAGTGCTCTGTTGCCCAGCTGCTTGCCGGGAGCTGGCCCCTCCCCCCATGGTCTATCTTCCTGTTACTTTGGATTCACTTCTCTGCCGGTCCTACCTTTCAGAAAGTGGTTGATTTTCTGTTTCTAGAATTGCTTTTCTTCTCTTTGATCTCCCGTTGGATTTGTAGGTGTTTGCAATGGTTTGATATGCTATTAGCTGATCTCCTGCTACCTGATGTAGTCTCAACCTGCTACTTCTCCGCCATCTTGACTCCTCCCTGGACTTACTTATATTAGTATACAAATTAAATATTTTCTTCCCAAACAGTCCTGTTGATGGCTATTAAATTGCTTGTATGTGATCAAAAACTAGAAGATATTTGAGTCAGCACTTGAACTCAGGTTGTCTTTAGAAACTGCAGTCTTTTTATGTTGATTTTAATTGTTTGAAGACAGTGCTTCCTTCTATATGGAGAAGGCCCAATATAATACCTAACAAACTGAGGTTATTTTGAAAGTAGCCTCATAACCAAAAGATATATAAGATATTCAGAGACATGTGTAATCATGCCAGCATCCCTCAATTTATATTCTGCAGAGAGTTGTCTTCTTTGTCTTTGTGAACATAAGTTCAATTCCTTTTTCTAAAGTGTAGGCATATGTAATTTGTATCACCAACTTCTTAACTAAGGTGCCCAATGAATCATGTGCAGAGATTACTCTTTCAGTAATCCTGTCTCATGTGTATATAAACCCATATCTAGAAATTAAGAAAAAAAATTCTCTGACAACACAAATTAATTGTCATTAAAACCACACCATAGGGACGCCTTGGTGGCTCAGTTGGTTAAGCAGCTGCCTTCGGCTCAGGTCATGATCCCAGCATCCTGGGATCGAGTCCCACATCGGGCTCTTTGATCGGCAGGGAGCCTGCTTCTCTCTCTGCCTCTGCCTGCCATTCTGTCTGCCTATGCTCGCTTGCTCTCTCTCTCTCTCTCTCTGACAAATAAATAAATAAAATCTTTAAAAAAAAAAAAACCACACCATAAAAGGCAAGTACTCTGGCTCTTCTTTCAACACCTAACAACTTCAATTTAACATACTGCACTTATCTGCTTATTCATAGCAGAGCATATTTTGAGTTTCAAATTAAGGAAGGGACAGAGGTTTTGTTTGAATCAGGCAGACTGGCATTTGCAAGAAATTAGAGTTAAGAACAATAAAGTGTTGTGCAAAAAGGTCATATGGAAGATAAGGTATATATTCCCAGATAACACAGGAATAATCATAGTGGTGATTTATCAAGAAACAGTTAAATGATGTTTAGCATTTTCTATGATCAGACAGCTTAGAAAGATCTCTATCACACTATACTGAAATAAGTTTAGTTTTGACTTGTGAAACTAGGGTCTGATTATCTGGAAAACATCAGTCCCTTTATAATGCCAGATAAATTAAATGATAATTTAGTATATTCTGTATAGAACACAGATGTTCTATGGTGATCATTAAGCATATACATTTTCTTGTTAAACTGAATACTCATTCAATTAGAGATTGAAATTTCACAAAGAGGCTATTCACAAGAAACATTGGTCACTCTTGATAATATGCATCATAATTAGTTTTATAGATATTACATTTAATGTTCAGAGTAGAGAAGGACATACCAGAAATCTGGAGGCCTGCAGATATTGCATCCAGTACAGAAAATAACTCCTGAAATTGTATTCCGTTCTTCTGCTTCCTTAGCTCATAATTGGGTTCTGATTGAGAAAGAGAAAAAAAAAATCTCAGAAGATTCAGAGGTTCAAATCATATTAGCACTCAAAAGTTTGGATGTGTCTTCAAATCTCCTGGGCCTGAAAATGTTGGCTGGAAAAGCCATGAAAAACACAGTTTCCTCACAGCATTTCTGGCAGTTCGACTCCTGCTCCTGGCTGGAAGTTCAAGTGCAGAGACGCATGAAATTGAACAATGATAATAATAAAAACTTTTCTGAAACCATTTTGAAGCTGCAAAAAGTGGGACTTTAGGTCTATCTAATCTGGGGAAATGGCTCAGGTACAATTTTATAGTCAAATGGGTTCATCTTCTTTGCTTCTTTCTCATTTGGTTCCCATCGCATGATAATTTTACCCCTTTATTAAGGAATTAAAACTTCAGCACCACTGAACTGATACCTGCTAATTATTTGGAGTCTGATTAGTTCATTTGTTGGCTAGCAAGACCCCTTTGTTCTGTCCTTTTTTTTTTAATGAGCAATAAGAATTTCAATTCAATGAATCCCGTTCTTCTCACATGTGTGTGCTTGAAAATGCTGTGAGAGAACTGGTAAACAGTATTGGGTGAAGTACAATGAATTTGGAAGCTTGTCTCCACATTTCTTTACTTCCATACCTTCTCCTTGTCTTATTAGTGGATAACACAATGTTAGAACCTATACTCAAACACTCCCTGGGGCCACTGTCATTTCTGGAAAAAGAGTCTCTATGTTCAAAAAAAAAATTATTACTACCTGAGTAGTATAATTTTCACGTGAATCTTAAAATACTTTACTAACACAGGAGTCTATAGAAACAAAAATGGATTTAACCTTATTTGTTCCCTTTCAACCTGGTGTCTTTCTCACCTTCTAAGTATTATTCTAGACTATGAAAAGAAAGTTCTGTCTCTTGGACAAAAGTAAAGGTAAATGAATGAGTTGTTAAAAATCATCATCTTACAAAAGAGAGGTTTATGATACCTTAACATAAGCAGATATTGAGCATTACCCATTTGTTACTCTTTTCAACAAAGAATGGGACCCTCCTTAGAAGCAAATTCTAAAATGCCAATGTAACCCAGAGATTCTTCCCTGGAGACATCTTGGTGCAGAGCCTCTTAACTATGCCTGATACATTTAAATTGCTACAGATGGGAAGTGATGATCAAAGACTATATTTATTCATTTAACTATCTATGATTTAATGCAGGAGTTAACAAAACACCTAATACTATTTTCTAAAGTCAACATTCATTCATTCACAGGGCAGTATGGTCAGGCTCTATAAAAGGTTCATTTGCAGATTTTTTGAAGCTGCAAAATATTGAAAACCCTTTAATAATTTGCATGTGGCATTTTGTGTGGTCATATAAATGCCCTGTTCATTTTTTCCTTCCAGACATACTCATTTAGTCAAGGATTATTTTTATATGGACAGATTATGGTGATTAGAAGTTTCCTAGGAGTTTGCATTCACAATAAATACTGATGATTTTACCCTACCGAGAAGTTGTTTATAGCAGTTTGTTTTCTTAGCTCGAGTCCATAAGTCTAGCTTTAGAAACAGCAGGGCCGATAAACCACAAAAGAACTATTTTATGGGTGATCCAGTAATTCAAATTACTAGAAAAAAGAGAAAGTAAAGAATTTTAAGAAATGACCGCTATTGACTGGTTCATATGGTGGGTGGCATTTGCCTTCATCTGTGGGATAATTGGACCCGGGGACTACAAATCCATAGCAATACAAGGCTTTCCTTACAAGAGAGTTAATGCACCATCAATCAGCTAGTAGAAATAGTTTCTGTGTTGCAGCCTAAGTATGTTTTCATTCAGCTCATTTGCACTTCAAAGCTGAAGTCGATAATTCAGGCCCAAGTAGGTGCAATTTGGACCATTTCCCTTTTGTAGCATATGAACACAAGCTGAGAAAATCTCTAAATTCATTTGCACGGGGCATTACTGGCCAGAGTTGGCAAAGCAGAGAAACGGCTAGTTTCCTGTAGGTAAGAATTATTGCTATGAATAAATCCTTTGAGAGTGAGGGTCTTCAGATAAACATGGTTTGCTCTCTATTGGTGATCAATGATTTTATTACATAAAACATAAGGATACTCTTTGTTTTACAACAGATCTTGGGATCTTATCTTCAGCAAAACGTTTGTGTGGTGAATTAACAAACCCAACCAATCATCTTCATGGAAATGTTTGGTGACTGGAGAGAAAGGAAAATGTGATGGGAAAGGTGAACTCTGTCTAGGTCTGCAACAAAGTGGCTCAATTATTATCAGAAAGTACAAGCACCAGAAAGGTAGTGGGAAAAAAGGCAGTTAAAACTCTTTTTGTTTAATTAGCATCTAATAAAAACTCAGTGACCATAGTAGTACTACATAACATGTACAGAATGCTGTGTTTCTGGTACTTTGTTCTTAATTATTTTTTTTGAACTCCAGAATCTACTGAAACATGCTAAGCACCTGCTTGGTGTACTAAGATGGAGGATCCCAAATCTCACAGGGCAAAGCTATAATATTGGCCCCACCGTCATTTTGTCTTCACATCCCTGCTACAAGCAACACGATTACTGTGTTAGAGGATTTCAAAAGCTTTCTTTTAAGGGATACTCATGGAGTTCTATGAGAGTTGATGTAGTTTAAATGGTTCAATCCATTGAATTAGATTTTTTGTTGTTGGTGTTGTTTATTTGTATTATTTTTAAACCAAAACTGAGTGCTTCCTTTGTGCCCAGAACTAAGCAAGAACACTTTACATACACAAAACAATCTCATCTAATCATCACAATCTTCTTTTGGGCTGTGCACCAGCATTGTGCCGATTTCACGTATGAAAACATTGGGGCAAAGAGAGATTAGGTGATTTGTTTAAGTCATTTGCCCAGGTTTTTTTGGCTGAGCAGAAATCTTAACTCCTGATTTCCAGATGCAAGTTACACAGCTTTTACAGTATACATACTGCTATTTAAGCCTGTGGCACAGGATAATACTTGTGATATTTGGGAAGCATACCAGTGTCTTCTTTACAGAGAATGAGAGCATTTTCAAAAGGGGTCACTCAGCTTGCAGTGATAGCTGTCTGGCTTCTCATATCCCTATTTTGGTCTTTCCCCACGTATTTCTTCCATCTTTCTGTCCAGTCATTCTCCAGTATTCATCATTGTTTAAATCAGATTGTTTCCTTATTGCTCCTTGAATACTCCATGCTCAGCTTAACATATCATGCGTTTGCTTGCCTGAAATGCCACCTCCTTTATTCTCCCACCATTGAATACCAAGATTGAGATTTTCTGGGGATGCTCCTCAATCACTATGCTCCTAAAGGAGCTAACTTCCCTTAGTTTCATGCAAATGCACAACTAATTACATTTATCTGCTATCACCTGCTTGAAACATTATCCATAAATCTTCCCAAATCTCATACTTATAATAATCTTATTTGCACCAAAAAGGGAATGATTATTTATAATCCTTATCGAGTGGTAGACTTTTGCCTTTATGTTATGCTAAGGTCTTCTCAAAAATCGCCTTGCAGCTGTTCTGTGAAGTATGGGTTATTGTGACCATTTTATAGGACAAAAATTGAGGCTTCAAAAGATGAGTAAATTGTCTAAGGCAACGCTAGTGGTACAGCTAGGACCCATAAGTCACTGTCTGCAAAACCCATGTTTATCTCCCATTACAATGATTGTTGCCCTCAGAGTAGTATTTTCTTTTTCATTCATCCTCTTATTAGTTTATATAACAACTTTCCAAAGATATTATAATAATTAAAAAAAACGATCTAGAAAGGTCTAGATTGAATTTCTACCATTAATGTCAGACACATTGGCCTGATTTGGGTGGGCAGGTAACCTTTCTTTGTATCCCTCTAATCACAGTCTCAAGAGTAGAAATATGCACATCAGGGCAAGGTGCACTCCAAGTGTCCTGTTTGGGAAACCTCACTTCTCTAGAGGTTGTTTGGACAATTATTATGCTCTGTGTTTTTGCAAAAATAAGATATTTTAAGCAGAAATTTCCATAATGACTCTTCTCAAATTTGCATGCTCTCCTTTGTTTAGAAATTACTGCCATCATCTAATGAAGAGAAATAGGTTAAATTAATCAAAGTAAAATTTTAGACTGAATATAAAAAAAAAATCTGCTAATAGTGAGATCCATTAGACTTTATTAGAAGCCCCATTGATTGAGTCATTTAAAAGAAGACTGACGATCCCTGAGATGATTCTGAGACTACCCCAGGCCAGGGGAGAGAGGAGCAGATGGAACCCACAGGCCCCTCGGTCTCTAATGTGGGTGATTTTTTCTGAATTCCCTCATTTTGCCTTCTTGTCAACAAATCCTGCCATCTTTTCACTCACATCTTTGCAGCCTCTTTCCAGAGCTGTTAACAGAAATCATTTCACAGAGTGTGGGAAAGAATGTCATTTTGTCATTTTCTTGGGGAAGTAGATGGGAGGAACAGGCAGTCTCTGCTTCCTAAGGCTTTCATGATGAAAACAGAAGAGGAGAGTGAGGCCTGCCAGCTTGTGGGTTATAAGAAACAACTTTACTTGGCAGTACTGTGTGGAAATAGTAACTGGAAACTCCCTAGTCAGCCTCTTTTCTTATTAACTAGAAGGAAGGACAGTTTGGGACCACACGACACCCCAAACTTACTGGCACTAATGAGCTGCATGAACTTAATCATTACATTATATCTGAAAAGTAAGAGGGACCTTAATGATCATCAGGTATAACTGCCTTCTTAATGCCAGAGCTCCTTTTAATTACAGAATCCCTGTGAGATGGCCATTGGAAGCTCATTATTTCATTGAACTTTCCATCTCATGGTTAGTTGTTCCATTTGTTAAGAAAGTCACCCTTTTATTGATCTAGGACATTTTCCCATTAGTATCTGCTTTCTCTTATTTGGAATAATATGAATAATATGTGATAAAACAATAATAATGATAATTATGATAATGGTTCACAGAATTTTTTCCTGTATATTAGGTGTGTAATAAAATTGCATATATTTATATTCATTTATTATCACAAACATATTAGAGGCATTAATATTTGCTCCCATTTTACAGAAAACCGAATCAAGATCTAGAGTGCTAAAGTGATCTTTCTGAGAGTCACACTACTCATAAATGGAGGGTTAGAATTTGCACTCCAATCTATTAGGTTGCAGAGCTCAAACTCTTAGGCACTCTGCATACTGGACACACAAAAACTTCTAGCCCTTTATTTTACACATTATCTTCCCTTTTTCTGGGTTGCACATGTCTGTGTCCTTTAGAATTCCTTAATTAATATGAGTTTCAGGCACCACATAATCATAGCTGCTTTTATTTTATAGGTTTCTAACTTTCTTTCTTTTTTTTCAGATTGTATTTATTTATTTGCCAGAGAGAGGGGGAGAGAGAGAGAGAGAGAGCGCGCGCACACACAAGCAGGCAGAGCGGCAGGCAGAGGCAGAGAGAGAAACAGGCTCCCTGTGGAGCAAGGAGCCCAATGTGGGACTCGATCCCAGGACCCTAGGATCATGGCCTGAGCCGAAGGCAGCGGCTTAACTGACTGAGCCACCCAGACGTCGCACTAGCTTTCCTCCTTGATGTGTGGAACTGTGAGCTGGAAATAATACTGAAATGTTTGACAAATGCAGCATATAGAAGATTCTATGGCCACCTTTCATCACTTTTTCAAATCAAGTTTCTGCATCTGCGAAAGTTATTAAAGATGATAACTGACATCAGAAGAATACCAAAGTACAAAGCTTAAAGAAGATAGAAAATATTTATAATTGAGAAAACCCTATTTTCATTTCAGAAGGATTCTTTTTATTTATTTGAAACATCACCATGTTCTATATAAAACTTAATTCCAAACTTAGTTTAGGGGCTCCGGGGTGGCTCAGTCAGTTAAGCATCTGTCCTCCACTCAGGTCATAATCTCATGGTCCTGGGATTGAGCCTGCATTGGGCTCCCCTCTCAGCAGGGAGGATGCTTGTCCACCCGCCCCCCACCCCGACCCCTGCCGGCTTGTGCACTTGATCTCTCTCTCTCATATCTCTCTCAAATAAGTAGATAAAATATGAAAAAAAAAAAGCCCAACTTAAGCTAAATTATTTCTTACTTGATTTGAGGATCTGGAACTAGATCTTCCTCCATCAGCTGAAATCTGGAGTGAATATCCTTTCATTTCAGCTACCTTAGGTGCAGCCACACAGGAGATGCATCATTCTTATGGATTTAAGAGCTCCACTGTAAATTTCTGGCCAAGCTAATGTTGCTAAAAGAGCTCAGGCTTTCAGATTAGTCAGGATGAGAAATGAGAAGTAGGTTGGATTGGCTTTGTGTGGTTAAGGAAAATCAGAATGTAGAAGAGAGGAGGCATTACTCCATAGGTATAGTGGAGGTTGGGGCCACTACAGAAGTTCCCAGCTGCTGATGCCTTTGCCTGGAACTTTCAGAAAAGTTCAGATGCTGATGTACAAATTATGCTAAACAGGAATGGGTCTTTGAGAAAATTCCTGGGGTGTAGAAGTAAGCTAGTACGCTTTCAAGGAACTCATAAACATTCCAGCCAAGTAGCAAAGCCACTGCCAAAAGAAGCAGATAGACCTTGTTAAAAAAAGTCATAGTAAAAGTGGTAGTTACAGTAATAAGATATTATGTAAAATAGAATAATATCAGTAATATGAGAATTAAAACATGGAAATAAGGAGAAAAGAAGGCCTTTGGAGTTAGGCCATTGCTATACCTTCCCGTGTGACTTAATGATGTCCCTAGCAATAGGGTCTTCAAGAAAGTGTGTTGGGAGAGGTAACATACTGCATTGAAAAGTAGATACTGTTAATGTCAGGAGTTCTGGGTTAAAGTTCTGGTCATTAAGCAGTCCTGTCTTAGGAGGTACTTTTTATCATTAGATTATTATAGGTAAAGTATTAAAGTCAACAAACAATAGTAATGCAGTGATGCTTAAAATAACACCTCCCCCTCGTTCTACCTCTCCCATTACCTAATCCTTATTCTCAGTAGTTTTAACAAATTTTCTTCTTGTGGAGGTTACATCTATAGCTATAAGCAACGTGTTGGTATGACTTTTTCTTGATTTTTGAAACATAGGCATTATCATTTCCTGTCTATTGAAGATGAAGATTTAGTTCATTTATATGACCTCAATTTCCCTTCCTTTACTCAACTCTTAGTTCATATTTTAGTTTTCCAGTTGGTTAAATCTTTAGTACTTGCTTCAGCAGCACATATGCTAAAATTGGAATGATAGAAATTAGCATGGCCCCTGCTCAAGGATGACATGCAAATTAATGAAGCATTGCCCATTTTTATGGAATATTGTTTAGCCTTAAAAAATATTGTACTTCAAAGGAAGACCCTTGAAAACATTAGGCTAAGTGAAATAAGCCAGAGACAAAAGGACAAATATTCTATGATTCTGCTTATATGAGATAACTGTACTAACAAAATCATAGAGACAGAAAGTAGAATGGTGGTTCCCAGGGGCTGGGAAGTGGGGACAATAGGAATTGTTTAATGGGTATGGCGTTTTAGTTTGAGAAGATGAAAAAGTTCTGGAGATGAATGATGATGATGTCTATGCAACAGTGTAAATATACTTAATACCACCAAACAGTATATATTTAAAAATTCATTCTCAAAATGATAAATTTTCTCATGTATATTTTACCACAATAAGAAATATAAAATATCTCCTATTCAACCTTTCTTATCTTTTGACCTCTATAAATTATTATGTTTCTGCACATCTCAATTTTCACCCTCATTATACTAAAATAATTTCATATGCAAAATATTCATAAAGGTTTATAGAAGCAATTATTGCAGACATTGATGCTGTTCACAAATAATTTTTCCACCTCTCTGCCTTCTTTGCACAAGGAATTATTGAACTTTGTACCCCTTATGGCTGGTGAAGCCAAGGGACTAGCTTTGGCCAGTTAACTGAGCAGCAGGGAAGGGAGTCATTCTCAGATCTGGACATCTAACTGTACAGCTATCAGTCCTCTGCCACAGCAACTAGCAAAATTTGAGATGTATATTTTATTTTGTCTTTTTTTTTCTTTTTATGTTCTCATATTTCCTAATGTTATGTTTAGAGTAGGATATTTTTCTTTCACCCATTCTTGTACATAAGCAGGGTACCCATTAAATAGATTTATGTTGTGCAAATTTTCCTGTGTTTTTTTTGCTTATTTCTTCCCTTTCCTCTTCTCTTTTCTCCTTCTAGAGCTCATATTTGTTGGATGTCTGGTATCACTGGTTATCTTCTTATACCTTTTATATTTTATCACATATTATCTGTCTCTTTGTCCTTTTTGCTCTATACTTACATAGAGTTCTTTGACTTTATCTTATTGTGTTATTGTGTTTTGTTTTTGTTTTTTGGTACAATCTTTCAAATCTCTCTGAGAATACTAATTAGGTTTTTTCAAGTTTCTTCTCTTCAATGAGTTATTTCTGTTTCCACTGGGATTGTTTTGTTTATTTTGCCATTTTAATGCTGCTAATTTTCTTTATATGCGTGAGTGATTATAAGTTATTTGTGCATTTTTAAAACAGGAAATACTGAGTTGGCTTTTCCAGGGAGTAGACTGGATATTCTCTGCTGCTATATTTGCAGGGTTGTTTTCCTTACAAGATTTTTCCTTAGTCAGGAGGCTGACCTGGCCAGGTCTGCACATAAATCACGGAGAAGCCTGGCTTTTGATAAGGGATTACTTAAATGGGAAGAAATTTATTCCATGGTACTAGCACCCAGCTAGTAGTCCCAATTCTCCCCACTAAATTCATTATACTTCTTAAAGTAGGGGGTCATTGTCTTTGTTATGGTAATTATTATTTCCTTTGTTTTCTTTTTCCGTGAAACCCTGGGAGTTTTCTTGTACTGTTGTTATATTCAGATGGAAATGTGGGAGAGAAGAGTAGGGAAGTGATTGGCTTCTTGTTCTAGAAACAGAATTTTGGTCAGACTTTCTATATCTCTCTATGAGTTTTGGCTCACTTTCATAATCCTACCCTCTATTCTTTTAATTTTATTTCAAAAGTTTTGGGGATGCTGCCTGGAAAATTAGCTCCCCCTTTCCTTTTCGTTCTTTCCTATGTTAATTTTGGGCTGCTGATTCCTCAGTCTTCCTTGTTCTCATCTATTTTTCATCTCCCAGAAATGCTTTGACATCTTATGTTGAATGATGGCTCTTCTTCCATTCTCTTTCCTATTAGGCTTTATAGGTTTAATTCTGTTTTTTTCTCACTTATTTTAATAAGAAGTAGAGGCAAATGCAGGCACTTGATCACCATATCAAATCAGAGATCACCCTGTGCACTTGCAGAAAACCAAGGACTGCATTGCACTTTGTGCTTCTGCAGTGCCATCCAGTATGTACTCATTGAGGGCCATATGTGATTAGTTTGGATAGCTCGAACACAGGTGGATATTTTTATTGTTTCCTGGATACAAGGCACATTGACATCTTTTCATGGTTCTTAAGCTGCTTGAAAAAAACATTATAGGAAAATAGAAGGTAGATAAAACTCAGGATTTGAGTCAATATCCCTTTATCTTGCCATATCTTTGTATTCATTTATTTTTTTAACTGAGTCTAGGAAAAAGTTGGATATGACCAATATAAAATTCCATTATTAAACTAGCAGTTCTGTTTTTTGAGTGTACCCAGTTACAGTGACTTTATTAGAAAGAGACTAAAAAATAATAAAAGTAGTAATTATCAGAAAAGCTAAAAACATTTTAGTAGGTTCTCTGCATCTTAGAAAATGTTGTATCTCAAGGAATCATGAATTTGGTTTTATTCTTGTAGTTTCCTGAATCTATAATTATCCCCCAAGTCATTTTCTTCAGTTTTTGTAAGAATACATCTGGTACTTCTGAAAAATATTTTCACAAGTGCTCTTGGGTGGTTTATTGGTACTTACATCCATCCAATGTTGGGTTTATAAAATCGTGCCTATTCCAAATGTCCAGTGTCAAGAGCAGCATGGTTTTCATAATCCATTCAAACCTCCCTTCTGTCCACCTGCTTTTATTAACTCACCCTGCTTTTATCCTCCCTAAACTTCCAAGCTGTAGTCTGGTGTCTGTATATGCCTCAGCATGCTCCTGCCTGATAACTAATTTGAATCTTATTCTCATTTATCCTAACTCTGTCTGTCTTATTCTCAATCACGTGTCCAAACCTCTTCTGACTCCATATTTCTTAGTGTGTTTCTTGTTTGTTTGTTTGTTTGTTTGTTTGTTTGAAAGAGTGGACTGATGGTTATGGTCCAGAGTAGATGGGGAGAAGAAAAAGCAAAACAGGTTTCTCCAATTGAAGTCTATGCTGGGCATCAAGCTGGAGTCAAATACTAGATTGCATCTGCCTAGAAAAACTGTTGGTCAGAGCTAAAATACTTGCAGTGCAAGGTGTGTGAAGTGCTGGAGAATACTGGAGCAGGGAGAAATAGATTGGAAAAAATCAACTGAAAGTGGCCTACGTGTTTATCAGAGTTAAAGCCTAGAGTTTTCAGCTATACTTTTGGGTACAATGATACTTTATAAAATATATGAAATTAAAATCTGAGTCTCAGCCTGTATTTTTTCCATTAAAAACCGAACATGAATGATTTATGTGCTTATCAAAGATCCAATAGACATAAACTATGCAATGCATTATAGTAAAAATTATGGAAAATTTGATAGTGACTAAGCGATTACCCTCAAGGAAACTCGTTGTATGGCAGGAGAGAGATATGTACACATTTCATAGAGTGATGGGAAAGAAGAAAGAAATGACAATATTTTGTAAGTGGCAGTATCAGTTGCTTAGAACTGAAAGGGTACAGTGTATTTATTGTTGTGGTTTAATTGTTTGTTTGTTTTTTCCATCCTAGCCTTTGGACCCACAAAATCAAGGCAACTGGGGAGCCCATGTTAGGATGAGAAATAAAGACATCTTGCCAGCCGGTTCTATCCTGGCCATGGCAGGGCATAGTTTCCATTTATTTAAAGTGAGTTCAGTGTGGCCAAAAGTTTCTGTTAATCACTGTTTTTTGCCTATAAAATGTGAATACTTCCTTAATAAACATATTAAATTATGCCATCTGGCAAGTTGTCTTGCCTAATTACAATTCCAAATATTTCCATTGAATTTCTTACAGAAGAACTTGAAGTTTTTTTTTTTTTTTTATCCTTCCCGTCCTCTTTCAAAAGTAACAAAAAACATAGTTCAGCACTGGGTGTCTCTTTAGATAACTATACCTTTTAAAACATTTTGTTTGTTTATACACCTACACTGTATTTCATTTACAGTAAAGTCTCCCATTTAGCCATTTTGCCAAAGGAGAGGTCATTCGGTGGTTAAAGTCACTCATGTTATTACTGAGAATGGCTTAGTTATTCTACTCAACAGAGCTGTGGGTTTTTTGTTGTTTGTTTTGTTGTTGTTGTTGTTTTTTCATTGTCATCATCTTCAGTGTTCTAAGAGTTTGTTAAATTCTGGCTTCCAACTGCACAGAGTGAGAGAAAGAAATATCTTCCTGTAATAGCATGCAACATAGTTTGCAATGCCCATAACAGTGATTAGGTCAACTGGAATCTGCTTGGTCTTTGAATTGTGAGGAAAGGGAAGACACTGCAGCCAGGGCTGTCAGCCTGAGCACTGCACAACTTTTAGGGGTGGCACTTGCAAAGTCAGCAGTGAATAGGCCTTTGCAATCTGGTGGAGGCCTTACTGTATCTATTGTTTGGTCTAAAACAGTAAAACTAAATGTTCAGTTCAGAGAAAGGTAACATCCCATTCTTAGATAAAACAGAGAGTAACATCTGATATTCAGGCTATACTATATTAGTAGCATTAGTATGCCTATAGGAAAAATAGAAAAGAATGTTTCAGGTTGAAACTTCTGTCTCCTCCTCCTTCTTGTCAAAGATACAATAGGCACATGTTACATATAATTCATTCTGCTAATGTTATAGAAAATTCAGTGATAAATAAAGCAGTGCCCTCAGAAGAACGAGGATCTGACATCACACATTTGATGGAGTGATGAAAAAGAAAAGGGCCCTTGTGAGTTGACCACACAGGTATCTAGCCTCAGGATTATAAAACAGAAATACAGTTTTTATGAGTTCGATGTAGACCATATATGATACAGACCAGGAACACAAATGATGACAAATATCTTTGTATTCACAGAGTATTCAGGTATCTTTGTATTGATATGTCTTTCTCTCTTTAGACATGACATTATATAACTTTAGACAGACAATAGACACCAAAATATATTTTAAGAATACATAAATATGAATGGTAAAACAGTAAGTTGTTATAAATGTGAATAAATTATGATGATTATTATAATTATTATATAATTATTATTATAATTATGATGAAAAATAAAGGATGGTTGGGTAGGTCGGTAGGTAGATAGATGGACAGACAATAGAGAGTTAGCTGCGGTAAATTATACAGGACTAATTTTAATCTTAGGGTTATGTTCACAAATATGAAATAAAATTTATTTAGTAAATTTAATTTTATTTCAGATTTTCACATTAAGGTAATATTTGTTTGGACCAAAAGCCCATTTTAGTCTCTGATGTTGTCAGTGATGTGTTAAATTTCATTTTAGAGGTAAATTTCCTTGTAGAACATCCATGTGCCTAATGAATGTAATGGCGACAATTCTACCAAATCTCCATTAAACTAACTTTTTTCCCAAAATTAAAAAAAATGGGAAAATAGAATCCTGATTAATTTGTGTGCTCATCATTCGTTCAGTTAACAGAAATTTGCTTTTACTCCATAATATATAAAAAATAGAAACCAAGTTTTCTTAAATATTTTCATAAAAACATTTATATTACAGGTGAAGAAATACATATTGATAAAAATGAAAGTACAAATCATTTTTTAATTGGCATATAGCCTTGTTTTCCCCCCATTCTTTAGTCTTTCTCTTCAGGAGAGCTCCAGAATTTGATTCAATCTGGAATCATGTTCCGCTACACTAGCTCCCCGAGCGAGCCAATTATCTATGAAGGTTTCTTCTTGGATACCCTCAGTTAGCTCTGTTCATTCAATGGAAAACTTGTGGTACTGAATTCATTCTAAATGACAAGCAGAAAAATCTGTACTATTTGAATGGCAACTTAAATATACAAAGCAAGGTATTTGATTTAACTTAACTTAAATTAATCTAATTTAGCTGTCAGAGACCCAACAAAGATGCTTAGTGTTTCTTGTATCTATTTGATATAGAGAGATGTGTGTGTATGTCTGTGTCCAAAGGTGTGTGTATAGGAGACTGTACAATCTTCCTGTGTCTTTGCAATGAAAGGGTTTTTTAAAATTCTTTTATTATTAAGGTAAGAGAAAAACACAAATTTATATTAACCTATATGAAGTTATATAATATGATAGAAACTGTTTTCATTGTAATTATAAGTTACATAGTATCCAGTATTATTCCTTAGAAGTCATTCCCTCAGAACTTTTTTCCTTAGAAGTATTTCTCTCAGAATTCTATTATAAGTATGTTTAGACTGTCTATCTACCAAGCACACAACAATAACAAATTGAAAGAACATTTGTCTCTGCTACAGTCTCCACCATAAAGATTCAGCCAGTCAATAAATCTGTCAATCAAATATCAAATAAAATCTGATGATCTCTAATATACCTAGTTCTGTGCCAGTAATGGCAGAAGATATGAAAGCATACAACATAGTTCCTGTCCTCAAGAAAGTTTTCCAAGATTGGCGTTTACTTTCTTGGAAAATCCACAGTATTTACTGGGACACATATCTTTAAAAAGACAATGTAAGAATGACCAGGAGTGCTTTAGGAATTTAAAAAAGGGGATATGAGTGAGACTACATAAAAGATGTGAGAAGTAAAATATCCAGCAGTTCAGTATAGCTGATTTCCCTCTGGAAGGAAACATTCTCGCTACAAAATTGCAAAATGGATATCAGAATATAGGTGAAAGATCTTATTTAGTAGGAAACACAAGTGTGGTAATAATGAGTTGAAGAAGAAGAGCAAAAAATGTAGGGCAAAAGGAGGTGGCTATTAAGGTAAAAAATTCACCTCAAACTAGAATAGTGTTTTCCTCAAAAATAAGATTCCAGAGACTCTCTTATAATTTTATTTCAAAATAATTTCTCAGTAGTAGTTGAGAAAATTTAAATTTATTTTAAATTTTAAAATTTAAAATAAAGTTTATCATTTACAGGTAATTTCTTAGATGACATTTTGAGGTAGCTTCTCCCATCCTCTTCAGCTGCCCCTTGTTACCCCAGAGATGTGTTCCCCGAGGCATGGCCCTGCTGGGTGACCATAGCATATAGCTTGTGACTATGTGGAGGAAGAGTGTATCTGAAACGCCCTCAAAGGGAGACACCAAACCAAAAAGAAATGAATTATTTAAATGCTTATTTTAGAGGAATTCACTTTTTAATCAACAGGATGAATGTGTGGGAAACCAAAGAAAAGCAAGGAAATTGAAGTAGAAGTGGTAGACAGTGAAGAGATGCCAAGCATTTCCCAAAGGATATTTGCAATGAATATTTGAAGGAGTGGGAAGGTAGCCATTGAAACCACCCAGCTGGTTAGGGAAGTTGCACCAAACATAACAGAGTAGGTAAAGACAGGAAGATAAGCTTAATAGTATTGTTTTCATTGTGTACAATTATTTGAGTTGGCCTTAGGGCTTAACTTGTTTTATATAAATAAAATTCATTCCATAATTCTGTACTAAATATTGGGGCATTTAGATCCTTCAAAATAGTAAAATTTGAAATTCTCCTTCTGGCTTCCCATGCATCTGTTGCACGTATGTCAGAATTCAGCTGTAGACTGCCTTGTATTGTTTTCTGTTGGCTTTATATTGATCAGTCAAGCATAGTCAATTCTGAGTGTATATCTGGCAATGTGCACAAGTATTATTCAAGAACTGCCCCCTTATTTAAGCAACTAGTTATCTGGTATATGAGATAAAATTTACAAATATAAAAAAAAATAAATGTTTATCTCATTTCAGTTGTGTTCTCAACACATGGAATTTGCATTTACCTGTCACATAGTAATAAACGAATGGTATCTCTGGCCACAAAATACTGTTGGTCACAAAGGAGCCATACTTAGCTCTTGGCAAACTCTCTAAATTGCCCAAGTGAAAATGACTATACAGGTTTCTTGCATCCTTCAGAATCTGTTTTCTATCAAGGGGCATGTGCTCTGTCTATATAACTACCTTTAAAGCTTTTAGCTACTTTTTTCCCTCTTATGTGTGAAAGTTTTATAGCTAAACATGTAATACATATATTTATGTATTTATTTAATATATAAATATATACTTATTTTATATATAATGTATTATATGTAAATATTATATATTATATATAAATATTTAATATATATATATATTTTTAATTGTGTGGAAATAATTGAGTATGTGGTAGAAATCGGAGCAAAGCCCCATGGAGGTGGCAAGGCTCAACAAGTGGTTGAGTTGCCACTCATTTGCTGAGTGTTTCAGCCTAAGTATTCTTTGTGGAGTTTGCTTAAGAATAACCAGAATTTGGGGGTGCCTGGGTGGCTCAGTTGGTAGGGCAGTTGCCTTTAGCTCTAGTCGTGATCCTAGAGTACCAGTATTGAGTCCCACATCAGGCTCCCAGCTCCATGGGGAGTCTGCTTCTCCCTCCGGACCTTCTGCTCTCTCATGCTCTCTCTCTCTCAAATAAATAAATAAAATTAAAAAAAAAAAAAAAAGGAAAGAAAAGAATAACCAGAATTTTGAATCTTCAAAGTGCCATATAAATGTATCTGCCATAAAGCCTAATTTAGGCTTTGGGTGCAGGGTGTTTAAAATACATTTATTTAGGGGGAAATTGAGTGGCTCAATCGGTTGTGTCTGATGCTTGATTTCAGTTAGGGTCATGATCTCAGGGTCATGGATATGGAGCCCTATGAAAGCTCCATGCTCAGTGGGGAGTCTGCTTAAGATTCTCTCCCTCTGCAACCCCCTTAAATAAATAAATAAAGCTTTTTTTTTAAAGGTAAAATAAATAAAGTATGATTATTTAGTTGAAAAATTGGCCAAGAGACTCAGCCTTCCAAATCAGAGAGGACTTGATATGCCGTATTCGCACTAGTATTTCTCTCCTGGTCCACATAGTCCCCTCATAATCTTTTCCCTTCTCTATGCATCTGAGCCTTTGCTTTGAAGACCACTACTTGAAACTGTAAGTGAATTTTTACTATCTACTGTTCTTTTGCCAGCTCCCTTCTTCTTGTCCCTGTGTCTAGTTGACTAAAGATACTTGCTACTCCTAAGAAAGGGTTGTGATTTCTTTCTAGTAACCAGCATTGCTCCAGATGGGTACCTCTCACACCAGAGTCCTGTTTCTGGTTTATAGCTAGTGGGAAATTGTAAGGTAGAAACTGAGCCATGAACTCCAGGCTGTGTCAACAGTTCTTACAACACTATTCACTGTGGACCATGCAAAATAGCTAACTTTAAAATTAGAAAACCAGGAAGCCCTCTTGAGGTTTGATTTCAGTGATGCCAGCCAGCTATTTGGGCATTTTAAGTATTTTAATTATTTGTTGAGTTTTTTTTTTTTAAACTTCTCTTTCCACTGGCATACCTTCAAACATACTTGGAAGTAACACACCGTGCATATGGACTGCTAAAATATATATATGGTAGTGAAGATTGCAACCAAGCATTCAAGAAATAAAGAAGCATATTTTTGAGTTCCAGTTAATATGTGAAGTAGGTTCCCAAGTGATACAAATAGATATGATGTGGAGGCTAAAGGCAACATTTACACTTTATATAAAAAGAAGCTGGTTTAATTTGTTTTTCATTCATTTATTCATTCAGAACTTTGTTACTGAGCTCCTACTCTATGGATACTGTGCTTAGTGTTAACTATTAAGTATAGGTTCTTTTTATCTGATGCCTGAATTTTGATTTTAATGAATAGCTTCACTGCACACAAAGTGTAGAAATTCTTTCCAGTCATGTATATAGCACTGGCAGTATTTTTAAATAAGATACTAAACACAAGCATAAAGTCTGGAATTCCCACATGGCAATAGTGGCTGGAGAAGGCAATTAAGAGGGTGAAATCATGGTAGTAGTCGGTACTTGATTGTAAAAGAGGCAACTTCAAGATGGCAGCATCACCTCCTCTGATTATTAATAAATAAATATTGACGTTAATTTAGCACTTTCCTTCTTCAAAGCACTTTACAATTATTAATTAGTCCTCTTAGGACTATTTGAAATATAATTTCTGAAGTTTGCATTTAAATAAGGTATTCATGATGCTGTTTTTTGGCTTCAAGTAAAAGAGCTTTTTTTTTTCAATTATTGGAATTTTAATTTTTTCTGGAATCAAAGATAGCAGGGTGAATGTAGCTAAATAGACATTCCAGGAAAGATTATCTCAGGACATTGAGTATTGAAAGATTATCTCAAGACATTATCTCAGGACATATTCCCACAGAAATGGACCAAGGTCAAGGTTCAGGCTCCCCAAAGGCTTTCCACGAGTAGAGGTACTTTCAGATTGTCAAAGGAACCTGCTTTTGCACCCAGACCTCTGTTCCGTGTGTCATCTCTGCCTGGAACTGCCACTCAGACTGCTGCCATTGTTCTTTTGCCTGCTAAAGATTCCTAAACATCTCAGTTTTATATTTCATAACAAAGAAGCATTTCCTAAACCCTAGATTTCTTTATATCATGCAACATTTTTAAAAAGATTTTATTTATTTATTTGCCAGAGAGAGAGATCACAAGTAGGCAGAGAGGCAGGCGGTGGGAGGTAAGCAGATCCCTGGCTGAACAGAGAGCCTGATGTGGGGCTCAACCCCAGGACCCCAAGATCATGACCTGAGCTGAAGGCAGGGGCTTAACTCACTGAACTACCAGCCGCCCCTCATGCAACTTTTTTAATTAAGTTACCAAATAGAAAATTTAAAAAATACAAACATCTCATAGCTTATAGACTAATAAGAAGACCAAGATTATATGACTAACTACTATACAGTATAACAAGTATTTTTAAAAAATACCCTTTTTGAGGAATTTAATGTTTACAACAAATTGAGGGAAATGTATGAGAGGTCACAGATACTTCCTCAAAACCCACCCCATTTCCTCTATTATTAATATCTTGCATTAATGCGGTACATTTGTTAAGATTGATGAGCCAGTATTGATAGATTATTATTAACTAAAGTCCATAGTTTCCATTAGGTTTCACTCTTTACACTGTATATTCTGTGGGTTTTGACAAATGTATAATGACATGTATCCACCATGACAGCATCATACAAAATAGTTTCTCTTGTTATATGTTCTTATGTGCCATTTAATAAGTTTGACTTCCCTATGACCACTCATTTTTGTCCCTGACACACCCCTTTGGTGACCGCTTGTACAAACACTGAGACATCAGTTTTCTTAGCTCCACTGAGCAGGGAGTCTGTTTGCCCCCAAAGAAGTGCATTTCATTCATCCTGACTTGAGATAAGAAAGACCAGGGCCTAAGGGTTGGTGATGAAAGGAGGACATTTGCAATTTCATTCTGTTTGACTTATAAGAAGCCTCCTGAAATATCAGCCTGCCATGCTTCCTGTCTAGTTAAGAAGTATTCTTATACCTTCTTTTTTTTTCTTTTCTTATTTATTTATTTATTTATTAAAAGATTTTATTTATTTATTTGACAGAGAGAGATCACAAGCAGGCAGAGAGGCAGGCAGAGAGAGAGGAGGAAGCAGGCTCCCTGCTGAGCAGAGAGCCCGATGCGGGGCTCCATCCCAGGACCCTGAGATCATGACCTGAGCCGAAGGCAGAGGCTTAACCCACTGAGCCACCCAGGCGCCCCTCTTGTACCTTCTTTTCATTTGCCACACCTATCACCTCCCTCACTTCTGCACAGTTCAGGATCATCACAGGATTCATAGTAGCACCTACCCTATGTGTGAAACTACAAATGGTCTGTTAAATATCAGTGGAGAATTCTATTTTGGAAGGCTTACAGCTTATTTAGCAAAAACAGGTATACTGACCTGTGCCTATTTTTTTAAAGGTCCGTGAATTTTTGCTGAACCACAATTCTCCACTTAGTATACAGGGTCAGTCTTCCCATATCATCATAGGTATCACATTGCTTTGTGATTATTTGTCTACATCTTTCCCCCCTCCTAGACCACAAGTTACATAATGGAAAGAAACTCTTGTCTCTATTTATCCTTGGGTCCCTCAGTAATTTGATCATGGCCTGCTGCATTATGATAGAGTCTCAATTTTTTAATGTATTTAAAACAAAAATAAAAACAAATATAAAACAAGATATGGGGAGAATAAATACTAGAAAATCAACATTCTGTAATGCTTGGGGGAAGTGGTTTGGAAAAATTTCTGACTTTACTACCCAATCTTTAATTGTAATGAATCTGTAATGGCACAGAGAAGATGAAGCAAAAGGTATGCTTATGCCTTGTAATATCACGACACAAAACCTTGATCAGACTATTATATATGCCTCAATTTCAGCCCCTTTCCGTCCTTAAAGAACTCCTCTAAATGCTAAATCCTCTAAATGTTAAATAACAGGATAAAGACACTGATAACAGTAAGCATAATTTTCCATTCCACCCCCCGCCCCCACCCCCATTGAGAAGATCCATTCTAGTGGCTGATAAAGGAGATTTCAGACTCCACTCAAAGGGCTTGAAATCTACCCAGAGGTTCATGGCTCCCTAGAGCATCAATGATAAAGACTTCCTGTTTACCTTTGGGCCTTCTCTGGAAAGCTCTTCCTGTTACCTTCCTATGTCTGGACCAGGTGCCCCTATTAGGGCCCCATTAGCATGTTGCAGCCTCTCTCATTTTCCTCTCATATTGGATTGTAATTGCCTGGATACTTGCCCATTTTCTCCACCAGGCTTTAGGCTACATTATGAAAAGAAGCCTGTTAGCCTTGCTTAGTTTTTCATTGCTTTTGCCTGGCTCAACGTCTGGAACATAATATGGAAGAGAGGAAGGAAGGAACGGAGGGATGGAGAAAGTGAGGGAAAAAAAAAAAAAAAAAAAAGGAAGGCAAGGCTTGTATCTAGAAATAAACTTTATCTAACAAGTGCTGGTACCTTAAGGTTTAAGTGTTTCTCCTAGAATCTTGACTCATAAAAGAGCCCCAAACTTTTCAAGAAAGACAAAATCCCTACTTAGCAAGGGAAACTAGGTGGCCCACAGCTCCTTTGGAACCATTTTTGACACTATGATTAGCCTTGATTTTTACCTTCCCATCTGTCTGACTCACATTGATTGACAGTGGATTAACTGACCTCCTGCTACAATTTACTGCTGTGTTCCATGGGATACCTAGTCACTACAACCAGATATGGAAGTGTTCCTAGCACTTAAAACAATGTGATCCTGTGTTTGTATGTACTCTTACCTTGCTGCCTTTTTCTTGGTTGATTCCATACCATATTTGGTTTTGTGTCTTTTCTATCATGAGATGACTTTAACTCACTTATGTCTTGTGGGCATTGCTCTCCATACTAGGAATACTCTCTCCTTGCACTTACTACATATTTCCCAATTTTATACCTATCATTCATGTGTCTTATTGCTCATATTAACTGAGGCAGGGATCATGCCATATATTGCTTTATTATATCTCTTAATAACTAGCAATATTATGTGAAATATAATAAGTATTCAACATTTTTTAAAATGATGAAATGTATAATAGATAAGGGGAATTTTCTTATAACTAATAGAAATATTTCTTTCTAATTCAATTCATATGCACTTCTTCCAAACTTCTAAGATCCTGGGATTTATTAAGATTCTATGAATTTAAGAAATTCAAGAAATAGGAAAAACCAGTGGTTACATGTGTAAGTATGTCATCTGTGTTCCCATTGGGTCAAAAAAAGCACAAAGTACTTTTTTTTTATGTTGGACACTGAACTCTGGAGTTAAAAGATGACATCACAAACCATGTCCTCTCCTTCTTTGTCACCACCCAGACAGACCTACTAGACTTCACCCTCATGGATGTCCCACATGGCAGTGAGCTGCAGAAAGGCCAGAAACAAAAAAAACCCCAAATTTGAAAGATTTAAAGGCAAGTCATCAGGAGCTGGACTGGAGCCCCAAACCATACAGGCTGTAAGGTCAGAGCTTAACTGTTTTTCCATTTTATTGCTCAAGGACAAGAGAATTTGATACACGAGACTCCAGCCCTGTAAACTGTCTACTGAGGTAGCCATTTCATCACGTATGGTTGCGGGTTGAGTACTGACCACACAATTTAAATCGACAGTAGCAGGGCCCTAGTGGGGATGTGAGAAGCAATGTCACACACAACATTCTTTTCCTAATTATTGGGACCTGGACAGGTGGCAGGAAGGGAATGAGGGGTGAGGTGGGGGAGGGGGTGCGGGGAGGCACAGTGACATTTCCCATCTCAGGAGTACAAGATTCATTACCTCTGATGAAAAGTCACCAGGCTGCGGTGAGTCCTGACATACTCCGTGACAGGAGAAAGTGACATGGCCGTTTGACATTCAGGGCTAGAAGGTTGCCGGTCTGTAATCACTAGTTAAAATTGAATCTTGTACATTGCACCCTGCCAGCACAGCTCAACTCTTGATAATTATTTGGATGCTACTGTATTTGGATTTTATTTCCCCAGCAGAGAGGGGAAGTTGGATTTATAGTTTACTGCTGGGTTAAGATTGGAACAGGCTAGATCTTTTTTATGGCTAATATGGCAGAGCCAAATAAATCTAGAGATGTTTTTTGTCCCCATTTTAATTCTAAACCACTTGGGGGTGGGGGTGGGGAGCCACAAAAGGAATCAGAGGGTGCATCTTCTAATTTTCCTCTAACAAGCTACAATTCTGTCTGCTAATGTTTTCCTTTTTTTTTTTTCCATTTCACTTCATGATGCTTTAAACCAGCCATCTGGACACAGACAGGGCAGGGGCATACCATTTTGCAACAGTGATAGCCTGAGCTTCCTCATGGATGAAGACATAGATGGTCAATGCCACTTAATAACCACTTCTTCTTTACCTGGGGGTCAGGAAAAGGACAAGAGAAATGTTTAACCATGGGTCATTTTAGCATAATTACAGAGTAGCCTTTAACTGTTGATTTGCACATATGCATGCTATGATTCCAATCAGAATATTCTTTCCCCTCACTCCTACCCCAAGGCACAGAAGCATCTAGTTGTTGCAGGAGCACAGACTGTATATTTACCCCATTAAGTGCAGAAGGATCCCCTATGTCTGGCTTAACACACTCAATGTAACATTTTGAGGAGTCACAAACCAAATGTACATAGAAGGGTGAAATGATCACCAGGGATAACTTTATACACAGAATAAGTATTGCCTGTTTAAGTATTGCCCATAAGACTGTGCTAGGATTTAGCTAGGCCCCAGGAAAGCAGGTGCAGTGGCCCAATCAGTTTATCTTACCACACTAATCTCCCTCAATGTCTAAAAGTCCATTATTAGGAAATCATCAATATAAATGAAAACATTTTATTTCCAAGGGTTCCAAATAATAAGTCACCATTATTTCTTGGAGAAAAGAATATATGTTCTCAAACCCAACCAAAGATATAAAACATGGAAATTTTGTTGGGAAAGGCCAATGAGGTCTGGTCCAAGAGGCCTCAAGGATTGGCCTTATTGTTCTGCAGCATTCACGCTGGACCTGGGGTGGACTCTCAGCCTTGTTGGTGCTGAAACCTAGTTTCTGTTAGTTGATTGTAGTCGCATCACCTACAGAGACATACTGTCACTTGTATATACACTAAGTTTGTGGGATTGTTTTACTGGACCCGACTGCAGATTTATGTAATTCGCAGTGAGAAATAATAATACAATTGGATTTAAAGCAGGCAGAGATCACATGGCTAGTGCACACATTATAGGTAAACCAGCAAAATTCTAAACCAAATCTTGTGTTTGTGATCAAGTAATCACCAGGGAAGTAAAGTTGAATTCAACTCTTCACCCTCTTACTGACAAGAGTGAGTATAGCCAAGACTGTCTTCACCAAATCCAGGACTGCCTTAAGGAGCTGAGATAGCCAGCATCCTTAGAGTAAAGCTCTTTTTTTCTTGAATGGTGCTGGGATGGGCACAGCCAACTATTGCTTCTTTTCTTTCCCTTTGTTCAGTCTTCAATGGTAAACACTACCCTCTCTGTCTCCCTTCCCTTCATAACAGACAGATCCTGTTGCTCCCAGACCTTGGCTTTCTGAAGACAGTTTCCTGTTTTTCGGTTTCAAATCACGTTTAGACATAAACAACTTCATGTGAGTAAATTCATTATTTGCTTTCATCCCGCTAGAAAATACACTGATAGAACGGGGCACCTTAATGAAAGGGAGTTTTATCCAAAGTGGGAATTTCTAAACAGGGAAAAGTCTAGGAAAGTGAGTGAGTTTTGAGAAACTTGGCAGTAAAGTAACAGAATGAGAATACATGGAGGAAGGACATGAGCAACTAAAGGAACCAAAAAACAAAAAACAAAAAAAAAAAAGGGAAGAAGAAGAAAAAGAAAAAAACAATCCAGATATAGTGAGAGGGCTGAAGTTACGCATACAACCTCATAGTGGAGAGAGTGATGGGTCACTTGAAACCTGTGGTTGCTGAAATGATCTTATCAGTAATGAAATGGAGGTATCCCGGATCGTTAGATGGGGTGTGGTTAAAGGATTCAACTAACTTTTTAGTAATATCGTACTTCAACTAATCCTAATTGTAGACTAAATTAAGGATAGTTTCCCTTTCCCTATGGGCCTCAATCGACTTTACCTCAGAAAGATAACCTCTATTATTCTTTGTCTAGGCCACAAGGCAAAAAAGTAAGCTGTAGTTATTAAGGGTTTTCATCAACAGTATTGCTCATGGCAAACTCAAGGGCAGGCTTCATGTTCTGGTGGTTGGGAAGGGACCTCCTCCTTTTTTCTCCCAAATGAAATCCCACATATCATGTGTGGTTCATGTCAGGGCCCCTCTTCCATGAAGTCTGCCCTGATTAACCAGCAGAGTTCATCTTTCCTTCTCTAAATTTCTGTGGAGTTTGTCCTTGTTTAAGTGTATTACCTGTGCTTGATTTTAAAGTTTTTTCTGTGTTTTCTATTTATACATCTTGCTTGAATGAGCAATTATAGCCTGGAGGTAAGACGTTTCAGAGACCTAAATTTAGTCTTTTAACCTCCTAGAAACTCAATTTTCTTATCTATTAAGATGAAAAAAATGGGACTATGGATCTCAAAGGTCAGTTCCAGTTCTATTATCCTGTGAAACTATGTTGTGCTTCTCTTGTCCTTCCCCCTGAAGGGAAATACATGGTTCTTTGTTTAGTTTGCACAACCCTCTGTTTAGTCCAGTTTAAACAGACCATCAGAAGAGCAATGCTGAGTACTAGACTCCAGGTAAACCACAGGCGTGTACAAATATCGGCCCTCCAAATGCAGCACTGCCAGCAAGCACTCAAGACTGGTACAGTCATCTCATGAAGCGGCTCTGCAGGTTTTGCAGCTAAAACATAAGAACTCTACATTTTGTGAATCAAATTGTATTTTTTTTAATGTTTTCATTTTAAAATGTTGTATGGCCAGACTTTTCCAGCCTCATCCTGTTTATGTATGTTTCTAAGAAGATGAAGCTCTCTGGAGCTTTCTACTACTCGTACAGCTCCCAGTTGTGAGCTTTTCCCACAGCTCTTGATGCAATTAGCATCCTGGAATATTGAACAGAAGTAATTTTATCATGTAATCAAGAATACTTCAGCTAAAGCTAGATGTTAGTTATTGCTGAATACTGAAAGAAAGGAAGAATATGAAAAGTAACATCGCTTGCAAGTAAAAAGAACTTAAACCTGCAAATACCCAGGAAAAGGTGGCTTATATTTTGATATTATTATTATTATTATTATTATTATTTTAACATGCATGCCAGTGTTCTTTAGAAGAATATTGATTACATTCATTGGCATACACAATTGGGGATAAAATCATCAATATCCCATTGAACAGGGAGTTGAAGAGAGAATTTGTGGAGCCTCAGGTGAAAGCCTAGAGATTGGACCAGTGGATTCAGATAGATTTTCTTTACTTTCCTCAAAATCTGTATGTCACCCAAGAAGGAAGATTTTTGTTTCCCAGCAGGGTTGGAGCTTATTACTCATTTTAGGAATGCAAGGAACTAAGTCTCTTTTTTTCCCCCAAATGTTCCCTGGCAATGCCATCTGATAATTTAGCAGCAAATACTTTCCCTTCACCTTCCTGAGGGCTGTTAATTCAAATGCAGAGGGAAATGTGGGTTTGCCTTTTGTGCTACTCTCTTAATCAAAGTGATTTTCTGAAATGCAACTATAGAAAATAGACTCTTTTATTTTAGGATCAGCAACAGTTTTTACAATGTTAGGCAAACCTGAGCCCCTCCTTAAAATGTCAGGAAACAAAAACCATCCCCACCTGAAAGGCCTCTTCACTTGTCTTGAAAGGATTTTTTCGGCTGTTTCCCTTAAGCTGCTTTCTCCTTCTGTGCAACTTCCCAATCCCATTCACAAACTGTTGCCATGGTAAATAATTATATCACAGATGAATTGTGTACACTTCCTTTTCATAGCTGGAAGAGAAATTGTAGAAGAAAGGGGAAAAAAATCAAAATCCTTTAAAATTACAGGGGAGATAGCTGAGGAAAGATTGCCTTCTCGTTAACATAATTAGCTCCATGAATTATAAATTGGTATTAGAACTTGCTCTTCATGACAAAAGGAGTAATTATATTTACTCATGTAAAATTAAACAATACCAAAAAAATTAATGGAACTCACCAGAAGCTCTCTTGACATTATCATAAAATTCAGAGATCTGAATATCCCACAATCTGAAGTGATTTAAGCAGCATAAACTTTAATGCTGCTTAAATTTGCTGTGTAGAAATATATTTCCTGGCTAGTTTATAATTGAACTCCCATGTTCAAACAAACAAATATGTGCAACATACATATACACACAAAATTACACACACACGTGCATAAAAATATATGTGTATACATATACATATACGTGTGTGTGTGTGATTTTGTGTGTATATATTATACGGACTGATTTACACAAAGGCCAGATTTTCTGTACCCAAGTGGGATGAGGAAGTACTTTCCACAGAAGGATATGTTTTTTAAATTGACTCTCCTAAAGTCAAAGCTTCCAGAACAGAGGGTAAACTCTTTATTTAAACAGTTCTCAAATGTATCTGAAAGTGTGGTTGATGTGAGAAAAGGTTGATTGGTTTAACTAGCTTTGCAAACTCCTTAAGATCCCCTGTTGGCAGAATGGCAGTGTGGCGGGATGGCAATGTGGTGATATCTCTGCATCTCTGACCCAGGCACCCAAAGACTGGTGATTACCAGAATTTCACACCAGTATATGCCTGGCCCAGTTCTAGGAAGAGAGAACAAGTAGAGAGGAACCACACTTTGCACCCAGTGCTATATGAGCCATTATGGATATTCAGATGCAATCTTCGTCCCTTATAAGATTGTGGAGTACTATTTTCTATTATTCACATCCTTTTTAAAAAATTTTCAAAGGAAGTAGGGGAATTCTAGGTTTTCTAACTAACAGAACCAAATTATCCCTTAGAATTTTTTATTCTGTTGATTGCTCTTATCTTTTTTTATGGTTTAATATCAATGTTGTACTGCCTACAAACCCTGTCTCTCACCATACTCTGATACAGTGGACTATAGAGTTCTACGGGTGTACTGGGTACAGGTTTAATGAAGTCAGTCACATTTTACCCAGAAACCATTTTTCATTGGACCTGACAAACATCCAGTATGCTATGAAAGCTCTCGAAGTATCTATTCACTTCTAACTGCCGTATGTGTGTAACTGCTTATACTGCTCACTCCTATAAGGTAAACACCAGAGCCCTTTTAAAATAGATGGCTTAATCTAGATTGGATCCCTCATAAAGCTGTTGATTCAACTGTATGAAACAAAGTGAAGAAGATACTTGTATCCTAGGTAGAAGAGCGGGGATGAATATAGGCATCTTTGGAAAAAACCCGAGTTTATACATTCATTCAGCCCATTGAGTTCTTTTGGGGAGTTCTACATGTGCAACTGGATGCTGCACAATAGGAATGGGAGAATAGCAAATAAAATTGAAAGATGTTTCTTAAACTTCCAGAATTTATGAATCCTAGAAACCCAGCCTTTAATTTGGAATAATATGTAGCCAAAATGATGTTTATTTACAATGAACCCATAAGAATATGACACAATTATTAAATCATACATTAAATTAAAAAGTAAGTTATAAAATTGCTATTCTAACGTTCCTGATATGAGCACATGGAATAACAATCTGTCACTGCTTTTCCTCCTGTCCATCCTTTTTAGCCTGGGACCTTCTACAGCCTAGATTAATTCACATTACTATTGGAAGTTTCTTCTAGTCTGTCCCTCACTTTGTATCCAAGAATGTTAATGTAGGCCAGTCAATACCTAAAAGAAGAACCAGCATCTTCTATTTCAAGATACTACTCAGAGTCTCATTAAGAAATAGATGGTGCACTCAAGTGGAGTAATCAAGGAGAAATTAGTAAGGAGACTGTTTAGAAAAATACAGGCAGGATTAAGAGAAACCAATAAAGAATGATGCTGTCTTCCAAGGCTAGTGACAGCAAAGAGTCTTCACCACCCCTGAAGGGTCAAGAGGAGTAAGTAGAAAGGGGAACCATAGGGTAGGAATATCAATCAGAAATTGTGGCCTTTGGTGGAGGCACACAACTAACCTGTTCACAATTAACCATCTTGGCTAGATAAGAGCAAGAAGAAAGAATACCCCAATTCAACATTCCTGTCCTTTAGTCTTCTACAGGTGCTCTCCATTGGCCAAACCCAATAGGAAGCCAGAAGAAGATATCCTTTAGTTTATGAAGATTGGTCTCTTGGGGCATAAAGCTTGATGGAAAAGGGTGAGGGGTAGGTCCAGAGAGACAAGTAAGAAATAACCAACACAATTCTGAGTAACTGAGACCATGAAACAACTTTAGAAAGATTAACAAATTTTTCACTCTAGGAAATTATATATTTCCAAATGACAAATTTTGTCATTTAATTTAAAAATTATGTTGAAAATACAGTATGAATCTTTACTGTGAACCATCTCTTTGATTTCACTTTGAAGTTAAATGCATTTTTGAACCATATGAATAATTTAGTTTAGTCAAATATATTTTGACCAGTTTTTTGAGATCGGAGTTGCCTCACTAATAAAGCATTTGAACAGTTTTGTTATATGGATATATGAATGAGAGAATGAATGGTGGAATTCCCTAGGAAAATTCTCAATCATTGGTGACATCTTTGACTAGATTTTCCTGGGTTTTTTTTTTGTTGTTGTTGTTCATGATCTTACTTTCTCCACCTCCACCACTTTCAACATCTAAGGAGACCAGTCTTGTTTTCCCCTCAAAAAAATGTGTGTTGAAGCTCATGTTAAGGCTATTGGGTAGAAAAAATATTTTCTGATGATGTGGTGTAGCTGATTTTTATTTAGAATTACAATGTGCCTTGGCAACTCATTAAATATATGTGCCATGGTCATTTATTGCAGAGAAAATTAATACTCCTTTTTTTTCAGTCTAACAGATTGATATTAAATGTGTAATAGCAGAAACTTTTTTGTAGATCATATTAAGTTTTGTTTTTGTAAAAATCACTCCTTCTGCATTTGTTTCCTAATACTATTTATCTAATATATTCTCTAAATCTCTCTCTTTTGGCATATAGTTCTGATTTTATTGGTACCACATAATCATATAAAGATTTTTAATGATGAAAATTACTTTTGTCACTTACAGAAACCAATGTCTTCTTAATGCAGTAGATATCAAGGGCCACTAGAGATGAGGAACTAAAGATAACAATGAAATGAGAAACCATAATTTATTTTTAGGTAGTATGTATGGTGAAAGTCTACACAGACAAAACCAGGTCAAACCAGAGACAGAAAAGGGTGGCATCTATGCTATCACATATGATGTGACATGAAAGCCACCACAACTAGACAGCAGCACTGCTTGTACTCTAAATCTTATTGTACTTTTAGCACCTTGCTCATTCTGGTGCTATCACCCTCCCAGTCCCAATAGATCAGAGTCAATCATGACTTCTGAGTGTGCCCCCAATATTGAAACTGTTAGTTCAATACATTCTTTTCCAGTGGAAATTACCTTTGAAAATTGTACATTATTACTCTGTAAATAAGTTAAATGAATGTGGTTTCCTTTCTGTTATGGTTACCTTAAAACATAGTATATGCTTTGATTTGGAAATGTAGATAAACGTGAAACTTTACTTAGTGCTTACTCATGCTCAACTGATAGCTATCAAGCAAGGAGATTTGGAGTGATAAAATACAATTTTATAATAATAATAATAATAATCACTAAACCTTTCATAATTATTGCCAATACTATGATTAACAATTAGTGGACATTACTTAATTTGATTCTTTAAAAAATTCTAAGGGGCATTAGTATTCTAATTTTACAGCTAAGGAAAATGAGGTTCATAGGATCCTGAAAGTTACCCAAGGTCACCTAGCTAGTACCCAGTATATATTCTATAGTCATAATGTCCATTGTTAAAGGCATAATTTTCACGATAGTTTTATGAAAGAACTATCACATTAATGAATAAACTAAATTCAGCAAAGATAATCACGTAGATGCCAAAGTTACAGCTGAGAATTGAATCCAAGCCTGCCAGGCTCTTGAGTTAAGTCTTGCTTTCTCCCACCCCCAACCAAATGTTTGCCTAATAAATTCATGAATATAACAGTTCATTATCTGCCTAATTCCTCAATGAAAACTTCAAAAGTATTGGACAATATACTTTCTAGGTTCAGATCCTGCTTCTTCACAACTTTCAGATAGTTTTCAATTTGGGCAGTAAAAGTAAGCATTCCATGTGCATTTAATCCATCTGAAGGTCAAAGGAGGAAGCTCAGCTGTTTCAGAGTCCCGTGTGTCTTGAAATAGTGGAGATCATCAGTAGTTATAGGGCAAAAATGGAGTAAAAATCAGATCACGCTATAAATAAGCAAACAATGGGAGAGCAAGATTTGAAATAATAGCCACATTCACATCACAGCTCTCCATCAGCTGGGTGCTGAGAAACTACCTCAGTAACAAATGTCGCTGGAAGTCTGAATGGCATTCAGAATGGCTCCTTGCCTGCTGGCTGAAATCCTCATCAGGGTAGGCTCCAAGAAGAAGTTATTTCACCTAACGCCTGTCGACTTCTATTAGATCACCCTGGGCATTAATTTCAATTTTCATGTTTCTGCACCATAAAAAAAAGGAAGAAAAAAAACTTCATATGTGCCAAAGCTTAGCTGCCAACTGTTGGGAAAAAAATTTGATTTCTATTGAATACTGCACTTTGGAATGAAAGAAAACATTGTCTAAATGAAGCTGAGGCTCTCAGTCACCTATGCCTATATTACTGTGAAATCAATTATGTGAGCTCTTTCGAAAGTTACTGATTGTAGCAAATTGAATGGCCTTCATTTCAGCATAATTTGGAGAGGTTGATGTAATCAGAGACCTTACACCACAGTGAGATACAAGATTCGTGATATTCAGATGGGAAAAAAGCTACAGTGGTTAAGCTTGTTCCGTACCTTCCGCTTACCGGCTGTAACGCTTTCATAAGTACAAATGAAATTGTTTTGATGAAGGCAGTGATGGTTTTGAAGGGATGTGTGAGGGGGTAAGGGAGTGGAAATAAGGTTGCTGGAAACCGCACTATTGTCCTCATATGCAAGGAGGCTGCAAAATCTAATCCTAGGCCTAATTGGCTGCAAATGAAACACTTTAATATCATATCTTGAGTTATGCCCCAGAGCTGAGGTTCAAGCTTAGATGTGAGCAGAGGTGAAATGCTTGATTTTTCTTGCTGTGAATGTTTGTTCCACTTCACTCTTTTGGAAGTCTAGAGGCCCAAATAATTGCTCTTCAACTTATAAATTGATTATCTCCAACCTCGGGATGATTTTTGTCTTGAGAAAATTCCTGGCAGGTTTGGTTGCATTACATTTGCCAAAATGAAAAGTATTGTATGCATTTATAAATGGGAAACAGCATATTTGCAATCAAGTGTTTCTGCTTTGTAATAGGTCAATTGGAATTACCCAGTGTTGGGACAGTATGATTTGTTCCGAATTAACAGCAAAGTGACTATATCCCATTGAGAGTTTGTGAGTTACTTGGCCTTTGGGATGAACAAGATGCTAAACAATAATGTACTTCTTGCAAGATGCTTGGGATGACGTCTAGCTTTGAGAATCAGTGTGGCTTTGATTTAGATGGACAGGCAACAGGGCTCTTTCCTTTGTATAAAGAAGTCTGCATTTTTTTTTTTCTTCACTTATTTCAAAAATCTCAGTTCAAGAACAAAAACTTGGTGACTGTTTTCTCTGAATGCTGAAGATAGCTCCCTTATTTGGAATTAACTCTTAGTTGTTGAGAGACCTTGATGCAGTGAGAAGAAAAGGACCTGGGTTCAGTCTTAAATGCTTTGCCTTGAATCTATGGTTTACCTGACTGACTGAACTTCAGTATCTTCCTGTTATATAGGATCTACTTTGTAGTTTAATTGAAGGATTCAATTGCAAAATACAGGTATGTTAGTGGACAGGTAATAAGGATGACAAAATATCAGTTATAATATCCACTCAACCAGATTGTAAGACCCGAAAAACAATGGTCACACTCTTGTCTTTGCATAAAATTAACAGCTAATACATATTAGGTGTTCAGTTATTTCTTGCTTGATACAACATATTTATTTATTTATTTTTTTATTTTTTTTTAAAGATTTTATTTATTTATTTGTCAGAGAGAGAGGAGCGAGAGTGAGCGCAGGCAGACAGAGTGGCAGGTAGAGGCAGAGGGAGAAGCAGGCTCCCTGCCAAGCAAGGAGCCCGATGTGGGACTCGATCCCAGGACGCTGGGATCATGACCTGGGCCGAAGGCAGCTGCTTAACCAACTGAGCCACCCAGGCGTCCCGATACAACATATTTTAGATAGAAAGCTGATTAGATGTCAAAAGCTCTTAGTTTAATACCAGATCTAACAGTGCACTCTTGGAAAAGAAATTTATTTTTCTGGGTCTATCAAATCTAATATATACACAAAAAAGTATACTTAAAAGCACTTATAAGACTTGTTTAAAACTAAATGGTGAAATACAAAAATTTATAAAGTGAAATGCAATGATATTTTAATGTCAATGTGTGTATGTATGGATTTATATATTAATACATGTATGTATATCATGTTTTTGGATGCCCATCATCAGCTGGAGCTTCCATGTATGGTTTAACACACACACACACACACACACACACACACTCTCTCTCTCTCTCTCTCTCTCTCTTTCTCCACATGAAAACTTTCTATACTTTTAAGCTACTTGATCAAGATATCTCTATAATAGTCCATCCTAATTTAAAAATGTAATACAATGTATTTTATTGAGGAAAACATTAATCATCAGCTAAGGAAACAATGGAAATTAAAGATGAGTGAAAAGTTAAGACACCAAGAAGGAAATAAAGGAAATTTATTCAGGATTTAGGATTAGCAAATGACTTTTTCGGATAGAAGTACTACTAAGGAGGCAGAAGATCTCAAGGCTTTCTCTCTTGATCCACAGACAGACATTCATGCTGGTAAGTACCAACCCCTAGGGCAGTTAGCTTCTAGCCCCAGGGAAGTTATGTTGGACTTATTTAGATTTAGTTAGAGTCAGTATGTATTAGGTATTAGTCTGTGTTCTCCAAGAAACAGAGCCAATAAAAATCATGAGAGATATCTATCTATATCTGTATCTACGTCTAGTGAGAGAGAGAAAAAGATGGAGAGATAGAGTTTTATTATAAGAAATTGGCTGACACAATTGTGGAGGTTAGGAAGTTCCAAGATCCGCTTTTGGCATGATATAGACCCAGGAGAGCTGATAGTGTAATTTCAGTCCAAATCCAAAGGCCTGAAAATCAGGAGAGCCAATGATATAAGTTCCAGTCCAAATTCAAAGGCGGGAGAAGACCAGTATCTCAGCTTAAAGACAAGTCACACAGAGAGAGAATTCTTTCTTACTCAGCCTTTTTTTTCCTATTCAGGCCTTCCACAGATTGAATGAGCCCCATCTTGGGAGAGGGAAATCTGCTTTATTCAGTCTGCTGATTTAAGTGTTAATTTCATCCCAAAACCTTATAGTAAGAACAGACTCCTGCCTCTTCTATGATGGAAGTGTCCAGTGTCATCCATTTGCTATCAGAGAGCTGGCTGATTACCTCAAGTAATGATGCTATATTGGAGACACAATGTTAGTTTCTGGTACAAGCAAATTGGGCACTCAGAAGTGGTTATACCCAGGTTGATTTTGGTGAATGGAAGTCTGTGTTGTTGAGTCCACACATAATATCCATCCCTGTCACCATGGCCTCTTTTTTGAGCCTATTGGGTAATGACAAAAGTGGCTGGGGAGAGGCTGACTGATGTCCACAGAATGGGTCATCCTAGCCATTTCATTATTAAAATCCTCTTCTTTGGGGAGCATCCACATTTTCAAATATCTTTATTTTTTTGTTGTTGTTGCCTATTCAGAGATGTCTCTCCATATACCTCTTCTCCAAATTTCCTTGTCACTGATTTTCTAATCCTATTCCTTCCAAGACCCACTGGTCACAGCTCATAAATCAGTTTACAGTTAAATAGCTGGTCATTTCTCCTTTCAAGTAAACAACCAGGTCCGCTGCTCAAAGTTCTGCGCACTGGGAAGATTTCTCTTCACCACTATCCTCTAGGGATACCCACGGCCTAGTCAAGTTGACATATAAAATTAACCACCACACAGCTTTCCTCTGCAGAAGGAAAAATGATATTACCACAGAGCTAGAACTCCATGCTCTCAGCACTCCCTCAATTATTGTCATGTATACATGGGTTGAAATAAATGCTAATAGCATTCTTAAGAGAAAAAATTTAAACAAAAACCAGAAATATTAATAAAACAACATTATAGGAGAGATTTTTAACTACTTCAAGATAAAATTATTTTAAAAATTAAATCCAATAATATGCACATTTTTACATAGTGTATACTAACTATACCTACCCTTTCTCTTTACTGTAATGGGTTTTAGTGGATTCCTATATTTTTTAGCGTACATACTGAGAAATTAAACACACACATATGCATAATTTCAGTCCATAAGTTCCATCATTCAATCAAATATTTACTGAAACAAGTGAAAAAGCATAAGATGTAACTTTTGCTTGAGATTATTTCATAATCATCTAGGGAAGAAAATCAAACACAAATAGTGGAGAGAAATTCAACTCTGTTTAATCCACTGCTAAAATTTGTGGAAGAAAGAATAAGTGTCATAAAGAGGAGAGTCAGATAGGATGTGGAATATTTAACAAAGGAGAGATTAGGGCATGAAATGAACCTTGAGGGATACCTGGAAGAGGTAAGAAGTCAGGAAAACATCCTTGACATGGATAAAACACACATTTAGACTGGATAATGAAAGTGGGCATAGTTTATATTAATGCTATTTTAAGATTCTGTCAGAAGCAACTTATGTCTTGGATAAAAAACACAGTTTAGGGGTGCCTGGGTGGCCCAGTGGGTTAAAGCCTCTGCCTTCGGCTCAGGTCATGGTCCTAAGGTCCTGGGATCGAGCCCGCACCAGGCTCTCTGCTCTGCAGGGAGCCTGCTTCCTCCCCTCTCTCTCTCTGCCTCTCTGCCTACTTGTGATCTCTCTCTCTCTGTCAAATAAATAAAATCTTAAAAAACACACACACACACACACAGTTTAACTGTATTCTAGTTCTTTAATCTCCTTTGTCTGAACATCTTTCTTAGCATAAACAGTTCATCGGGTAGTCTAGTACATAAAATGTCTAAGCGTATATCTTCATGTAAATCCAAGAGTTGCCATTCTGCTTTTCTCTCTTTTACTTCATATAAGCAGTGCTTTTATGATCATTCTTTTTGAAAATATTTTGGCTATATTTATTCCATCCCATAATACCATGGTCAGTATTTGTGTTCACTCAAAAATAAGTGCTATCCATCTTATCCAAATAAATTTATTTCACATTAAAAACCATCAACATGTCCTGCTCCATATGAGTCATGTGATAGCCTCTACCAGTCCGGTAATGAGACTTCACCCCTGAACTGTCAGGGCTTTTTCCTAACATAATATTGAAAAGATCAGAGAAAGAACCTAAAATAATTGGAGAAATATTATTTCTAAAACTAATATTAAAAAAAAAAAAACCAGAACTCTTCAGTAATAGAATAAATTACCTCATGAGTGCCCTGTTAGTGAAGACATTCAAAGAGAGATGGGGTGACCTGTTTGTTCTTTTCAGACTGCTGGAAGAGAAATTTGTGATTTAGACCAGGGTTTGGACACTTTAAGATTCCTGTTCTCAGCCATACTGCCCTAGCATTTCACTACTCCCACTGACTTTCAGTTTCCTCATCTTAAGATTGATATAATCAAACTTATCTCATTCTTTTGCCATGAGGATTAAATTACATGCTATCTTTACAGTACTTAGTTCAGCATCTGAAATCCATTGTAATCCCCACCCCACATGTCACCCATTGTTACTGGCTTCACTAGGAAAGATAATCACTCCCAAATGCTAAGATACAGTTAAATGCTAACACCTCCAAGATCCTTTTCCTGATTGCCCTAGTTGAAAGTTTTGCTTCCTAAATATAATGCATAGTTATTTGTACCACTCTGTTAATATTTATCACTATCTAAACATGGATTTAATTTCCTCTGCTTCATTGTCAACTTCTTGAGAACAGGGACCACAGTGCAATTCATCTGTGTATCCTCAGGAAATGAATAGGGTAATAACAATAATGCACAGTTATTGAGGACTGGTATGTGTCAAGTACTCTCTCTTTGGCTCTTTTACTCTTCTCAGTGATCCTATGTCAAAGGTAGTAGTATTACTACCAGTGTGTAGGAAAATAAAAACAGGAAGCCCTTAGTTTCAGCAGGTTCAGCAACTGGCTGAAATCACATAGCTAGCTGAGAACTTGAGCTAGGTTTTGAAACAAGACTATCTAATTCCAGAACTCATCTTTGTTTTTAAATGTAGTGGTCTTGACCTGAATCTAGCCTTTGGCAGTGGGGATTCATTTTACTATTTCTGTCATAATAAACCTGTTTATCTTAACTGGGAGATGGAGAGAGTTCTAGCTGGAAGTTAGCATAGCATTTTCACATTGTGGGGTTACTAACAAAAGATCTAGCTAAAACAGAGCAGTGTCCGCTGGGAAAGACTAGGTCCAGACATAAATGCTGTGGAGGCCTTGGTGGAGACAGGCTTTACTATAGGAGATAGGCAGGAAGGAAGATTGATCACAGTCCAGAAAGAAGAGTTTCAGATACTGTGTCCAGACAAGCAGCCACTATCAGAAAAATCCTCCAGGGAGAAAGGGGAGTATCTTAACTGGCAGATGAAGCATGAACATGTCTCAGAAATAGAACCATATGCAGGAACCTGATTGAATAGTATTTGAAGTTCAGTTCTATGGCTGATCTATGGCTTTTTCTCTCAGAGGAACTTCTTAGAGGAAGGTACATTTCTGGTCCTGGAGGAACTATATATCAAGACAGGGACAGAGGTTGGGAATATAAGGCAGAGATCTAGTAACCACAAAAGGAAAGAAGTTGCTGATTTCATCTCAGGATGAAGACAGACATCTTGTGTGCCAGAAAGAGGTACGAGGTCAGAGACAAACTAGAACCAATGTTGACATGAAGCTGAATTAATTGAACTGTAAACCCAAGCTTTGTAAACCCAAGCTTTTGCTAGAGCTGAAATTATGTTCAGTATGTATATACCACTGTAGACTTTTGAGGAAAAATAACTGAATAGATCCTGATGGGTATATTTTGTAGCGAGAGCCAGATTGATTTATTGAATCCTTTTGAAATTAAAGCTATATTAAAATTCAATGTAAATATCTAAAGTAGTTTTCTAATAAGCCCATAACCAAGATTCTATCTTGACAGAGAGAAAAAGACAGACAATACAGAAATAATGACAGCATTTCTATTAGTATTTTGATTATAGCTTTGTTTTTCAAACTTTGACATTTCTCAAAGTTACCTAAAGAGCTTGTTAAAGCACAGGTTTCTGGCCCCACCTCCAGAGTTTCCAATTCGGTATATCTATGGTGAGGCCTGGTAATTTGCATTTCTAACAAGTTTCCATGTGACACTGATGATGTAGGTCAAAGATCACAATTTGAGAACTCCTGAATCAGTAAAACTTTTCTGAACTGTCACTAATAAGAACTGATGAAAACAAAACAAACCAAAAACCAGACATTAATATATGAGATTCCTTCATGGGATTTGAGAAGTCTAAAACTTTATTACTAGATTCATGAATTCTCAGATTCTGAAACTTTCTTATCCCTAACTAGGATACCTGCTGCACCTCCCAGTTTCAGTGGTGAAACTATAATATCTTCCAGACAGGTCCTCAATGGGCTTTACTCTGCTATTTTGTTTCCACCCACATGTTAATATGACATTATTAAATTATCTTGAAGTCAGTAACATTTCCTTCCAAACATCCCTGATTTTCTAATTATTCATCTGATTTAACCTAAAAATTTTGAATCATTAATTTGATATGAAGAAAAATATTGGCAAAAAAAAATGGTTTTGAACAGAGATATGGAAGAGAGAAGTGAGGCATAATCACATTTCCACAAGGATTAAGTCAGGACTCATAGCAATGGCAGAGTTGGAGAGCAGGTGTCCAGCATTAATCCACATAGCCTCATGACATTAATGGGAGTCCTGTGGCTTCATTCCCAAGCACCACTTTGAACATTCATCCCAAGATATGAATTAGTACAATGTAGTTCCTGCACTGCTGGGTCTTATTGCTTAATTAATGTGATCATAATGACAGCGGTGGACTCTAAATTTTCCATGTCACTTCATGTCCTATAAAGTTTCAATAAAGTAATGAGCTTCAATAGTAGATGAGTCATTTGCATGTGAGGGTTTAAGTGAGAAGCTTAGAGGCAGTGTCTATCATTAAAAAGAGGTTATGCAAAGATATTGGCTGAGAAAGACATATGATGTATACTAAGTTTTAGTATTGATGGATATGCATCTCATAGCTAAATGCTGAGAATTGACTTATTTATTTGTACCATGTCTCTATTGAGGAGAAAAACAATGTGTTAACTTGTTATACCATTGGCTATCAATTTTTTTCTTTAAACAGGTGGTTATAACCTCTATGTATAAGATATTGCCTTAAACATTCTGGGTGTGGTAGAGTTGCGGGGTTGGGATAAGCAAAGGACGTATACCCTATCTTCCTACAATTACATACAGAAACAATCTCCTCCATGTTCCTAGATTTACTGTCCTTTTCCTGCCTTTATGTCCTACATACCATCTGTAACATTTCATACTGTTGACTGTCTCTTCTCAAATTTTTCCTCTTGCTAGTCTGTAATGTTATTAAAATGTTTTAGTCCTCCATCTATAACCCTGACAAGATAAGAGTTGAAACTCTTATCCTTTGTTCCTCATTAATATGACACTTCAGTGTAAGGAACCTCCTGGGTTATGATCTTAACTTTCTTCTCTGCCTGTTCTTTATTGTTTCTTTGGTTATCTCATGTATTTGTACAACTTCAACTACCACTGCAAGCAGAACAGATTTTTAAAAAGGATATTGGAGGGACAAAGAATGAAATGTGTGGCTAAAATACACAGGATGTGTAATAATCCATCCCGACCCCATGTTATAGTTGAGCAAAACTACCTCTGCTCTTGCGTTTAATAAGGTAACAACAGTGTTTAATGTAAGGTAACAACTGTCTCTACACTCCTGTTTAATAAGGTAGCAACAAAATAAAAGTAATAAAAATAAATAATTGTACTCTTTTATATCCTGCACCATGCCCAGCCACATGTGAAGTTATGAATTAGCAGAACATGAAGCTATTTGGAAATGCATACTTTCAGTTTCTGCACTAGAATGCCTACTTATTGGTATAGTAACTTATTTCTCTGAATTTTTACCCTGCCTGTGGTCTAGAAGGCTGTTTATGTCTTCTCTTTCCAAGTTCAGTGTGCTTCAAAGAAGCAAGAATATTCATACTTCTCAGTGCATAAATGTATGCCATAGTGAAAATGATGGACAGCTTTAATTCATGGGCTGACAAAAAATGACAGTCCCAGGATCTCAAGTTTTTGAGGCTTAAGGGTCACCAGAAAACTTTATAAGTAACATTTCATATTATCTTCCCAATTATCTGAAGATAAAAATCTTAAAATTTACAGGAATAAGTAAATAATCTACCCCCTTTCATTATGATTTTGATGCCACAAGTTTTTGCAATATGGATCTTATATTTAGATAATCTTTAGATAAGCCAGGTACAAAGCAGGAAAATACACATCATCATTGAGACTTAAGTACCAAAATACCTAGTCTCCAATATGTATCAAATATCAGGAATGGAGTACATAAAAATCTGAAGGACCAGCATGTTTACCAGGAAGTCAGGAGAGGCCTAGGTTTGTAAGAAGAGTCAGAATATTGAAAAGAAAACAGGAAGATACTTGTTTGGGGTGGTTTAATTATGGTCAACCCAAACACTTATATAAGTAATTGCAGGTAAGAAAAAAATAAATATGCAACATAAAGGAATAGGATCAAGGGTATTTGATTGTTCCAGAAAGTTCCTCCCCTAATCTTTTACATAGTTTTTTTATGGAGCAGAAACTAAACCTCCTAGACAGAACTGGTTCTCAGCCATCACGTGGGAACAGACAAAGAGAATCAAATGCCACAGAATACTAGAATAGAAGACTTCTGAAAACACCAGGGTCAACAGTCTTCATTTTATACAGGGTGAACCTGAGTCCCAGATAAGGAAAAACATATGCCTAGAAAAACGTAAAATGTTAAAGTCATAGGTGGAACAAAACTACACCATCTAATTTCTAGCCCCAGTTGTCTATCATCTGAGTTTAGTGGTGATAAAATCCAAAGAGCTAATATTACATGTGCATATATGTATGAAACCATTTTAGGAGGTTTGTACCATTTACCCTTCTCAAGACCTTGATTGTACAGAGGACATTAAATTATAGACCTTAGATATATAAGAACAGGAGCAATATTATGAGGTCATAGACCACATTTGCTTACTCATTTCTGCCTCATGATCCACTTAACCTAACTTTGATCTCTCACCCAATATATTATTTATTTCTAAAGGTTCTCTCTGTTTTCTGAGCAAGGATAACACTGAAATTTCGGCTCCAAATTAAGACAAATGGTCATTTGATGAGGCATTCACCTTGGGAAGAATTTTTGCTCTGAACTACAGTGAATCAAGACCATCACTTATACCACTGACAATCAATAACAGTTTGGTTGCCTAAATCCCTGTCCCATGTATTTTTATTTTTGCAGTAAAAGATCTAACTCAAAGATGGAGTATATGTTATTTAACAGAGTAGTGTACAATTTCAAAAATTGCCTTTTCTATTACTCCTTGCAGCTCTCTAAAACCATTTAAAATCCCATGTATTTACTTGTAACTATTCTTAAACCAAATGTTAATCTGTAGGCCAGTTTCTGAAGCTGTTTTGCAATCTCACAAGTCACTTGGAAGTGCCCAAAGGGGCCCCAAGTGGATTCCTTAGGTTTTAACTGAATTCCTATGTTAACAACATTTTGTGAGAATATTTCAGTTAGCATAGTATAAGCACAATGATAATGGCTTGTATTTGTTAATGTCTTAAATCCCCTGAGAGATACTAAATTTTATACATTACCTCAAACCCAGATACTAATTACTGTTGCAAGTCCTAAGGCCTGAGTACATAGGATTGGCAACCTGTTGTTGGAAGATTCCACAGAAACATATTTTTTATAGGAGAGTTGAAAAATTTACCTAGTTGGAGATCATCTGAAGGGAAGAAGTCCAACCTGATTACCTGACCCAGGAACAAAAGTTTGGCTTCAAATAAGCCGATGGGCTAGGACCCTAAGGCTTGAAGTCTGAAACCTCAGGAGCCTTATGGCAGGAGCCCTAAGAAACAAGGAAGAGTGGTTTCACAAAAAACTTGTGAGTTTTGAAGTCTAAGTGTTACATTCTTGGGATTCCTTTAAATAAATGCAATGCAGAGTTGAGAGAGGTGGACCCCACTTTACCTTGGAAATAGGTAGAGGCTGAACATCTTAGGCTTCTATGAGTTTAGATTCTCACTAGCAGTGTACGTTGAAACATTCCAGGAGATGGTATTGTTCCCCAGAGGTGTGGCTAAAACCACATCACCCGGCGTTGCAATGAGAACGCCAATAATCAGACGTTGGAGCCTGGAGAGAGAGTAGCAAGACTTCGAGAACCAACAATTTTGCTAAAGGGATGTTCTTTAATGCCTGGCACTGTGATGATTATAAACATTGGTGAAATGCCGCTATAGATTCTTAGATGTACTCTAGGAAAATTTGCAGAGGACTTCAACTTGAATTAGACAGAAGAAAGAAACATATTGTATAGGCATTATTGCTATTGATGAGAGCTCTTTTATACTCAGAGGTTGATAGGACCAGAAAAACTTCAGGTGACATGCTTATAAGCTTTGTCTCTTACTATTCACTAGCCAGCCATGGGTATTCATACATCCTGTAGCTTCTGTTTGAGTTACTTTTTATCAAACTTCCAGAAGATTTTATATCCCTGAAGGTCAAAGTCAATATTCTAAAGTGAACATTTTCTCAGCCACCTGAGTTCACTATGATCTGATTCTCTGAATTTGCATATTAGCTGTTGCCCATACCATTCATTTACTGGTGATTTTTAAAAATCAATTAATCTTTTTAAATTGAAGTATAGTTGATATTTGCGAACACCACTATGGATTCATTTGTGTCGTTCCTATATTATCTTGAATGCCTAAAACTGCAGAGATGTTCTTTTATTTTTCACAGGAGTGCACTCTATCTCTTTCAGGACTGCAAACACTGAGATTGTTGGGACTGGTCTTTATTTAGCTTAGAGTAGTTTCTGCTGTGTTGTAGCATGGTAGATACTAAAAAGCACTTGAATGAATGCATGAATGAAATGTTTAATTTTCCATCACTAAGGCTATGATAGTCTTATAGAAGGACATGCCCAGTTGCTCTTACATGGTTTGGTTCATCTATTTATTCTATATTGTAGCCAATAATAAATAAATGGTTGAATTCTTCCTCTCAGTAGGGTGTAGTGATTCCCTGGGACAATTTCTCATTTGTCAGAATTGCATTTTGATAAAAGCACAAAGAGGGAGGTAAAAAAAAAAATGGGCAAAAATCTGCTGATAAATTTAAAAATTTTCACTAAAAACACAGCAGTAAAACAGCTGAAGCTCAAATGTAGAGAGAATCATGTCTCCTGAAAATAAATATCCCCCAAGCTCATAAACACCAAGGCTAGTGGTCAGGAATGAACAGATGTTTATTGCCTCATGCACCCTCTGCTACTCTGGGATAATCTCTTAAATATCCCAAATCCAGTTTGAATTTAAATTAGATTCATATTTTCCTTCACGATTATTCCATTAAAAATATCATATGATTAGCCAATTAAATGGAGGAAAAAAATCAGTAGGAGAGCAATCCCCTTTAATATTTTCAATTAAGATGTAGTGTGGCCAATAAAAACGGCTTACATTTTCATTTTATGGGTACCTATGGAGAGCATTATGACACAAATGACTCAGAAGAAGGTAATCGTTTCAAAATATATTGTAGTGGAAGACTGTAAACAGTGCACTGTGTTAGCTTACAGGGGATGTGATGAAAATATAAAGTTTTTTTCAAAGGGGATTCATGTTTATTTTATAGTCTTTTAGGGTGCTTGTGCCTGCCAATTTGCAGCACATATTTCTAAAATGCCATGGACTGTTCTCTCATAGGGAAGGGTTGGAAGGTGAGGATATACCCATTAGGGGATAATATGTTTTTAAGGAGAAGAGAGTCATGTAGCAACTCCATCCTGTCTGCTGCCTGGATTTCAAATGGAACTTCACTAGGGCATACTATAAAGCCTTACTTCCTTATAGGACCATAAGGAGAAGGCCAAAAGGCTTGGGCTACAGGATGTCAAATGCAGCAAGGAGTATGGAAAATTTCTCCTAGCACAGCATCAGACATTTGAGATCTCTAACAACTGAAAGTTAGACTGAATTATTTTGTCTGATTTCTTGAGGTTTCCTTAATGGTTATAGTATGTTGTAGCATGTTGTTGGTTTCTTTTTTCTTTCTTTTTTTTTTTTTTTTTAAGATTTTACTTATTTATTTGACAGAGATCACAGGTAGGCAGAGAGGCAGGCAGAGAGGGGGGGGAAGCAGGCTATCTGCTGAGCAGAGAGCCCGATGCTGGGGCTGCATTCCGAGACCCTGAGATCATGACCTTAGCCCAACGCAGAGGCTTAACCCACTGAGCCACCCAAGTGCCCCTGTTGTTGCTTTCTTAAACAAGTTTTTTTTGCTCATATGATTTCATTGTATTAGGCCAACAATGACAAAATTCTCATGGGCTAGGGAGAGTCCTCAATCCCCTGTATTAAAATTTTTTAAACTAGTTTGATTGAGAATTTGTATACTTGGTTTTGACTAGGAAAGAGTTTATCAAGACCTTATTGGCTAAGGATTGCTCCTTGCACATAGAGATTTAATAAATATTTACTTAATCTTCTATGTAAAAGCAAACTAATAATATTGATAACTCTTCTCAACAACCTGAAGCAGTAATGCAAAAAATCAAAGCACTTGGGGACTAAATACATGCTCCTAATAATAAAATTTTAATTAAAAAAACTTAAAAATAATTGTGCTTATAATGTGTCAGATCCTGTAATGATTATTTAATATATATCCCTCAGTCTTTATCATAATCCAATGAGATTGGTGTTATCATCAGACTCAACAAAGACCACATAGCTTGCAAGTGGCAGCAGTTTGAAGTATAATCAGTATCTAGGGCCATATTACTACATAGTTCATTTCATGGTTATATATACTTGATACTTGATACTGCTCTAAACACAGGAAATACTGGAATAAGCAGAGGTGATCAAGTCGATCATAATCCCTTCCCTCATTAAATTTACATTTTATCTTATTTTGTATATAATTAAAATTTATTTCCCAATCTACTTGATAAGGTTTCTACTATTTTTATGTCTGATGAATAATTTAAAATGTGAGGCAGAATATTGAACCAAAGCCTTCTCCTTATTTGTAGCTCATGTTCACATAGAGTGAGCCTTTTGTTCTCTATTTTTGTGTTTAGCCAGTAATTACATAAACTACATCAACAATTAATTCATGTCCCTGACTTCTGGAATGAATCATATTTATTCTTTGCATACAAGAAAATCAATAATAACACTATGATTATTTTTGGCCACAGGCAAAAATGAAGTCTAGAAGTTTGTTGTTTTCATTACTTCACCCCTATACAACTAATTCTGATATCTTGATCCATCGTGGTTTTTGTTGTTGTTGTTGTTTTCAAATTGTATTATAAGAAGTATCTTACACATATTCATCTTAGCGGGAACATCACTCATTTCGGGAAAGTTTTAATTTTCGTTATGATCAGGTTTTTAGTGGAAGTATATCGCACTCTGAAAGTGAAATTTCAGGGCCCACACTGTGATTGAAAGACCTTTATAAGTCTGGATCTCTTCAGTGCTGTCCCTAACATTATATCACATACAATTAATGACACTACCCACACACATACAACTTTGATAAATACTTGCTTTGCCTATTTCCTTCCATCACTTCTCAGTTTACTCATCTGTAAAATTCAAACAAAAATATCTGTCTTTTAGAATACTCTACTTTGTAGATATTATAATATCTACATTATATACATATTATATCTATATTATAGATATATGCTATTCCTTATATATAAGCAATATTTATATTTGTGTCTGTGACAATACCAAGAGTGAACCCTAAAGTAAACTATGTACAATGCTAACAGTGAACCCTAAAGTAAACTATGGACTTTGGGTGATTATGATGTGCCAGTGTAGATTTGCCGTAGTAGATGTACCACTGTGCTGGGGAATGTTGATAGTGAGGAAGTCAGTCCATGTTTGGCAGCATAAGTTATATGGGAAATCTCAGTACCTTCATCTCGGTTTTGCCATGAACCTACTAACTAGTCTAAAAAATAATGTCTTAAACAATAATTGTCAATTTTGAATGGGAATAAGCATGTAGAGCAAATCTAACTGTCATATACTCCTTTTGGAACAAAATTTTACAGACACATTAAAAATCTGTTTAAAGTTAAATATGCATTTATCACATAACTCAGCAATCCACTCTTAGATATTTATCTAAGTGAATTAAAAAGTATGTACTTTGAAGTTTATAGAAACTTTATTTATCATCACCAAAAACTGGAAGTAACTTGATCCTTATACAGGTAAATCCGTAAACGTTTGGTATACATCATTGCAGTGGAATACCACTCAGTTATTAAAAAAAAAAAATGCACTAATGACTCACATGGCATCCATGAATCTTAAGCACATTTTGCTAATTGAAAGAAGTCAATTTTTTTTAAAAAGCTGAGTATCATGTGTTTTTGTTTTTGTTTTTAACTTAAGTAGCATTCTGTAAAAAGTGAAACTATAAGAAATTTATCAGTGGTTGCCAGTGTTTGCAGTAGGAGAATATATTGTCTATAAGGAATAGCATGAGGACCATTTGGGAGTAGGAGTTGAGCTCTATAGCACTATGATGATATATGAATGTCTATATGCATTTACCCAAGTCTATAGAACTGTGAACACAAATAATAAATTTTATATATTTTTTTAAGATTTATTTCTTTTGTTGTGGGGGGGAGGGCAGAGAGAGAGTAAGAGAGAAACTAAAGCAGACTCTGCAATGAGTTCCCAGTGCAGGGCTCTATCCCATGACCCTGAGATCATGACTTGAGCCAAAATCAAGAGTTAGATGCTTAACCAGCTGTGCCGCCCAGGTACCCCCGAAAATGATAAATTTTATAGTATAAAAGTCAAAAGAAGAGGTCGACCAAGATTTTGGGAGAACTCAAGATGGAATGCAGATTGTGACAACTCTGACAGTACTACAAATTAGTAAAATAATTGTCCTGGGGAGTACATAAGGAAGGAGCTGATCTAATAAATTTTGGGAAACAATTTGTTTTAATTTTTTAAAATTAAATAAGTTAAAGAAAGCAAAATGTGTTCATACTATTCATACATTTATAAATATTTCTATTTATAATATACATAGTATTTATATATTTATTATACATTTAAATATAAATAATATAAAATATTTTTTTCTTTTATTCTTTGAGGCATAGGTATTCTAGGAGTGTGTTGCTTACTTTCTAAGCAATAGATCAATGGCAGTTATCTTTTTTTTATTGATTTCTAGCCTAAATCCATTGCAGTAAGATATCAATTGATAACTCTGTTCAATTTTAAAAATATATTTATTGAGGGTTTGCTTTACAAAACAATGTATGATAAAGTTTTCTGTATACTCCAGGCACATTTGAAGCAAAGGCACATTCTGTCATTGTTTGGTGCAATATCTATATATGTCAGTTCAGACATGCTTGTTACTTGGTATTGTTCAAATCTCCTATATAATTCACTGATTTTTAACTCTTTGGTTTCTCTATTGAGTATTGAAAGAAGTATGTTAAAATATCCTTTTATAGTCATGGATTTATTTCATCTTTTTTTGTACATTTTAATTTGCTTTATGTATTTTTACACTGTTACTAGGACATGGAAATTTAACGTTGTGATATCTTACTACTGGACTCACTCTAACCATTATGAATTTTTCCCTCGATAATTGCTTTGGTAGCATGTCACAAATATTTACATGTTGTATTTTCCTTTTAAATCAGATGTAAGTACTCAATTTTTCTTCTTTAATTTTTTTCTTTTACCCACAAGTTATCTTAAAGTATATTATTTAGTTTCCAAATATTTACGAATTTTCCAGAAATATTTCTATTAATTCCTAATTTAAGTCCATTGTGATTAGAGAATGACTTCATACTTTTAAAATCCGTTGAGAGGTTTATTTATTTTTACTGCCCCAGAATGTGGTCTATCTTGGAAAATGCTCTGCATGTGCTTAAAAAGAACACGTGTGTTCTGATGTTGTTGGTCAGCATGTTCTATAAATGTCAACTAAAATAACTTGACTAATATTCACATATCCTTATCTTTACAGATACTCTATCTATTCTATCAGTTATTGAGAGGGATATTAAAATATCCAAGTATAATTGTATATGTATCTATTTCTTCTTGATGTTCTTTTAGCTTTGTTTTGAAATTTTATTATTAGAAATTTTATTATTAGATACATAAACATTTAGGACTGTTGTATCCTCTGATTTGAGACCTTGTTGTCATTATGAAATGACCTTCTTTATACCTGATAACTTTTGTTTTTATTTGGTATTAACATAAGTACTCCAACTTTATTTTAATTAATGTCATGTTTTTAACATTCTTTACTTTTATTTTAATTTAGCAGTGTTTTACATTTAGAGTGTATTTCTAGCAGGCAGTGTATAGTTGGGTCTTAAACTGGTAATACCTTTAAATTATTTACAACTAGTGTGATTATATGGTTAGGTTTAAATGTCTCATCTTGTTATTGCTTGTTTACTACATTTATTATTTGTTCCCATTTTCTTCCCTTCTTTGAATTTTTATTTTTTGATTTTACATAGTATCTTATTCTTTGGCTTCTTAGTTTGCCACTTTTATTTGACAGTTCCTTTAATATTTACAGTGTGCATTTTTAACTTATTACAGTCTCCCTTGTGGTGATCTTATGTCATTTCCCATAAAGTCTAAGAACTTTACAATTATAAATGTCTACATCTTACTCTCCATCCTTTGTATTATCAGACATTTTATTTTATATATCTATAAAATCTATAATAACTACAATTAACTTCTGCATTTGAAATAACTTCTGTATGATAATCCACATAGTAGATCCACACAGTGGAATGTGTTCTTTGTATAGACTTAATTGTGCTTCTGGTAAAATTTCCCTCCTTCCTAAAGGTCTTCCTTTAACATTTCTGATTGTGAGGTTCTGCTATTTATAAATAGTTTCAGTTTTTGTTTACTTGAATGAGTATTCATTAGCTTTCACTTTTTTTTAAGCTTTCACTTTTAAGCAAAAATTTTACTGAATGTGGAACTCCAGATTGATAGGTTTTTTGTTTTAGTCCCTTTAGCACTTTAAAGATGTTACACTATGATCTTGTGACTTGCATTGTATCTGAGATATCCACTAACATCCTGTACTTTTTTGTATGTAATATTTCTTTTTACTTAATTCTTTTCAGATTTTCTCTTTGTTACTGATTTTGAGAAATTTGGTAATCAGTATAACTTTTTGTGTGTGAGAGTATGTGTGTGCTTGGTTTCATTGAGTTTGTTAAATATGCAGATTTATAATTTTAATTATATCTGGATACATTTTGACAATATAAAGTATTTTTTTTCTCCCTTCCTCTTCTCCTCTCATTTGTGGACTCAATTATGCATACAGTACATTTGAAGTTCTTTCCCATCTCAGTAATACTTTGTTTATTTTTATTCTTTTTTTTTCATTTTTCATTTTTGATAGTTTCTATTGTAATATCTTCAGGTTCACTTATCCTTTTATCTACAGTATTTAGTTTTCTGTTAATCTCTTCCAATATTTTTTTTTCTCAGCCTTTATCTCTAGGAGCCTGATTTTCATCTTTTTCAAGAAGATATCTTACCTATCTATACTTAACTTTTAAACATACACGGTACAATTATATTAATTGTTTCAATGTTTCTGCCAATTTTAATTTAGGTGAATTTTGATTGGTATTTCTTCTCACCATGGATCATAATTTCCTATTTTCTTATATGCCCAGTAATTTTTTATTGGATGCTAGCTACTATTAATTTTACCTTTTTGGATGCTGGATATTTTTGATTCCTTATATTTTGAAGCTCTCTTTTAGCACACAGTTAAGTTACTTGTACACAGTTTAGTTATTTCAGGCCTTACTTTTAAAGTGTTAAGTGGACCAGAGTTGTGTTTGATTCATAGTTAATCACTTACTCTTACTGAGGCCAGACCATTTTGATTACGGTACATAACATGAATTATTCCAGTGTCATATGAATTAGGAAGTTTTCTAGTCAGGCTAGGGAGAATAGGCACTATGCCAAGCTCTGTGTTAATGTTATTTATGGTCTTCTAGTTCTTTTTGTCTTTCCTGGGACTCAGATAATTGGGACTTACATGCATACATTGTTCTATATCATGCTGAATACTCATATCTGAAGATGTTGGAATTTTTTCACTGATGAGATTCAGTTCTCAGGTACTCTATTCTGTAAAATGTAGCTGCTTTGATCTTACTGGACTTTCACTCAAGAGTGTCTATCTGGCTTTGTCTGGATTCCACCTTGCTGTACAGCAGCCTAGACATTCTTTTAAGGCAGTAATCTGGGGTAATCACAGGTCTCACTTTGTTTTTCTTCTTGTCTCTGAGGAATCACTATTCTCAATTTCTTGATGTCTACTGTCTTAAAACCCGTTTTTTTCCTAAATTTGGGGGTTTTGTTTTGTTGGTTGGGGGAGGAAAAGGAGAGCTTGGGTGGCAGGGTAATATAGCTATTGTTTCTCCATGTTGGCCAGAAGCAAAAGTGCAGATAACTGGGGTATTTTAATAGTTTCTAACTGATATAATTCTGTTGGAACACCAATACAATATTTTGTTTATTTTGGGGGCATTTCTAAAGTCATCTTTTAGGAAAGTGGCTTTTGTTTTTTATGTACTTAGGATGCTTTTGTCTTCCTACTTAGAGTTCCTTATATATATTTCCATTCTTATTCTTTAAATCCTGATAATTTTAAAAGACATCCCTGAAACTGTCCCCGGATCCTTGAATATATTCTGGTTTATTTGGGGACCCTATGACTTTATACAATACATTTGATTTTATGGTCTTAAAGTTTCTTTAGTATTAACATTATATTTCTTTTCTACCATTCATAGCATTTAGCTCATGTTAGATGTGTAGTATATGCTCTGTAAATAAACAGGTAGTTTTACTTCCACTGAAAAATATAGATTAAGATTTATCATTAGACCAAATGACATTAAATGATATCTGGCTTATACTGCCTTAATTTAAAATTCTATGAAATTGCAAGACTTCTACTCTGATAAAATATATACAGTACTTAAAAAATTACAACCTTAAATAATAGTTCAGGAATATGTAAATGAAAAATGTCTCCTGGGGATTTCACATAAGGATGGGAGGCCTTATACCACATGACAGGCATACTTTATGATCTTGTCTTTCTTAGAGGAGAATATGAATCTAATTCTGAGTTTCTCAAGAGAAAAAAATATTGGCATTTAATTAACACCATAAGGCAGACAAACATAGCTCAAGTGATCTTTATCTCTGATGTTTGCCTTGGATGCTTTCAGGAATAGAAAGCTTTCAACAATTTCATGCTTTTGTAGTACCCCTTTAAGGTACCTTCAGGCATCATGCATATAAGCTACATGCATAATATGGCTTTATTTATGGGGACACTTGCTGGGGCTTGTAAGAAGCTGTTTTTCATATTATTATTCAAATATCAAAATGATTATACTGTGTTACTTATGTAAGCACCTCTGGGGGAATACACATTTCTTCTACGAAAAATAAAGTTCAAGTCATCCACATGGAAAATACTATAGTAACTCCTCCAATTGCCTTTATATACTTCTTTAGGATTTTCAGAAACTAGTTGACTTGACCCTGCAAGTACTTGGTCACCTTTTGACTTTGTTATTTTGGTACCATAAAAGTAAAGTCCTAGGGGCGCCTCGGTGGCTCAGTAGGTTAAAGCCTCTGCCTTCAGTTCAGGTCATGATCCCAGGGTCCTGGGATCGAGCCCCACATTGGGCTCTCTGCTCAGCAGGGAGCCTGCTTCCCCCTCTCTCTGATTGCCTCTCTGCCTACTTGTAATCTCTGTCAAATAAATAAATAAATAATCTTAAAAAAATATAAAGTCCTAAAGTTAGAATCTTCAGTACAATATAGAAGAAATAACAGTTGCTAATTTGAGAGATATTCTAGGAAATATTTTTGATCTCTTGCTACGACCCAGGCTGTAATAAAAATCCAAGGGATAAAGCAGCCAACAAAACTTGAGATCATTTTATTAGAACTCATGGGAGACATAGAGTAAGCAGATAAATAAGTAAATGAACCTGAAAAATATCAGACAAAGATATTGAGAGAATTTTTGAAAGAGTGGCATTATATTGAATGCCATGTAGATGGGTCTAATTTCAATTGTGTTATTATCATATGTATTTCTGATGAGATGTTATTTAAACCAAAAACTTAATGGCCAGAAGTGAAATATGGAATGATAAAAGAAGACGTTTTTTATGTGAAGATAATAGTTCATTCAAAAACCTTAAGGTGATTTATTAGTTACAAAAGGCTACTTTTGCCATTATTAAACATATAGAAGATTACTTCTCAAGGTGCTTATTCATCAAGGGATGGCAAGTTTTCTACTTCATCAAGCCTGTTAGGATCTCAAGCTTAGACTTCACCTGAGTAAGGTCCCACTATATTTTGGCTGTGCCATGTGCAACACAAGACTTTTATGGTTGATAAGGCAAGGAAACAAAGACTAGAGTTGAGATTCATATATAGGTTTTTCACTAACTTAGCCTGGAAATGATATGCATTTCATTTTATTGGCCAGATCTTATCAAACATCCTGCTCAATTGAAAGGGGTAGCCATAGAAGTGAAACTTCACATGACTAGAGTCAGAGAAGAACTAGATATTGGTGAACCTGCTACTGCAGTAAGCAGATAAATAAATGAACCTGATTTCCCCTTATCCACAGCTTCACTCTGTGTGGTTTCAGTTTACCCAAGGTCATTTGCTGTCTGGGAGCAGATGATCCTCCTTCTGATGAATTGTCAGAAGGTCCGTAGTAACCTAATGCTACCTCCAGAGCTTACATCATTCACCTCACTTCATTTCATCACTGGGATATTTTATCACCACAAGAAAAAGGGTGCATATAGTATAATAAAGTATTTTGAGAAAGAGAGAGAGGCCACATTTACCTAACTTTTATTACAGTATATTGTTTTAATCACTCCATTTTATTATTGTTGTTGTTAATCTCTTATATGCCTAATTTGTAAATTAAACTCCATCATAGGTAAAATATGTATAGAAAAAATGCAGTACATATAGAGTTTGTTACTATCTGTGGTTTCAGGCATCCACTGGGGATCTTGGAACATATCCCTCGTGGATATGGAGAGACTGCTCTATCTTTCTAGGTAGGAAATAGCTGGCAAATTTTACAGAACACAATAAAAGGGACAGTGCTAGAATGTAGAAATAAGGAGAAAGACCTGTGAGGTAAGATTAGAGATAGAGATCTGGATATTAAAGGATTTTCTAAGTCAATAATAACTTGTTAGGACTTTATACAAAGTGCAATTGAAAGCTGTTGCATGCTTTAAAATGGTCACATGATCTAATTTTCATCTTTAAAAGGTCTGTATGGATGGCATATGGAAAATGAGTATTAGGACAAGAAAGGAGGAAGCCAGTAGGAAGCAACTGAAATCTTTTAGAAAATGGGTTGATTTCAAAGTTAATAGTCAAGATTGAGAGAAGTGGCTTCACGTAAAATATTTTGGAGGTAGAGTTTACAGAATCTCCTAATGGTTTGGTTACAGAGAAAAGGATAATATTTAGATTTTTGTCTTGAGCTATGCCACAATGCCTATCTACTGAAATAAGGGAAAGATACATGTAGGGTACAGGTTTATAGTATAATTCTAAAGCCGTCTTTTGAGTATGTATGATAGATATATTAGAAGTCATTAAGGATATATCAAATAGATGCTCTTCCTGGTGATTCAGGAAGTCACTGAGAATGGACATATAGATCTTGGAGTCTTCAACATATAGATAGGATTTTTCAGCCATCAGCAGGAATTTACCTAAGGAGACCCAATGGGTGTTATGTAATAGGTTTATTGTTGATGTGAGCTAGAAAGAAAGCATCTGGATTCTTAATCTTAACTTTTCTTCCATTGTTAACATGTGTTTCTCTGGAACAAACTATATACATTTTCATGGTGACAAACAACATGGTAAAGTTTCCAAGGGAGTGAGCCTTAAAAATGGCCTGCCTTACTCTCTAATCAATACAAAACTGTTTTTAAGACAGCTGCTATTTTCTGGTGCTGAATGCATCTCAACATTTCCTGGCTGAGTGGTTCTGGAGGCTGCTTCATGATTGCATTTTATGTTACTTATTGAAGGTCCCACAATTGCTATGCCATCTTTCACAGCAAACCATGATTCTGTTGACTCTTTATTGGCAAAAGCATATGAACCAGAAAACCGGTTTTATGTAGGTATCCAAATTATCTTCCTTAGTTGTTTCTTCTTCTTCTTCTTCTTCTTCCTTTTAAAGTTTAATATTTTATTTATTTATTTTTAGAGAGAACAAACAACCAAATGCAAGTGGGGGGAGGAGCAGAGGAAGAGGGATAAGCACACTCCATGATGAGTGTGGAGCCCCAGTTGAGGCTTGCTCTCATAACCCTGAGATCACAACCTAAGCCAAAATCAAGAGTTGGGGACAGTTAACCAACTAAGCATGCAGCACCCCCAAATTATCTTGCTTAGTTTAATTAAGGAACTAACCAAGTACTTATGTTAGGAAGTCTTTAAAATCTTTACTTAATCCAAATCCCATTTTTCAGAGACAAACTCGTCTAAAGTTCAGTGAAACCTCTCCATGATGATATCTTTATATTCCATTTTGGTTTGAAAATATGTAAAGTTTAAATTATTAATTTAAAGTTTTGCATATAAATGCTTCACCTTTTCTAGTAAATTATTAAAACTGTAACTTCTATTTTAGGTTCTTCTTTGAATTTCCTTAAAAAAATTTAGCCCAGCTTAGAGAACATAGGAGTTGTTCAATGAATTGTTTTCTGCATATGTTTTTTGTGCATGAATGTGTGTATGTATTGTGCATATATGAGGGTAGGAGAGAGAGGGCAGATGTCAAAATATTAATGAGTTCATTTTTGAAACAGGGTATGTGATTTAATAATAAATGTATTTTTGAACAATTTGAAACCATAGAAATATCATAATAATTATATTTTAAATAGCTCTAAATATTTTGAAATTTCTGCATGGATCTATAAATCATGCTATTATTAAATTGAATCTTATATAACCATTTTTAGGATCAAAATCAGCCATATACTGACAATTTCAAATAGCTTAATCTAGTTTATTTAAATTTTCATGTATTGATTGCCCATAACATATTGTGAGCATGTTTTATGTTTATAAATGGTTCTCATGTATGATTTTAATTGACTGTTCAGCAATCCCTTATTTAAATATCAGTTTATTCAGTACTTCAATATTGCTCATTTTTCCCTTTTATTGTTAATAAATACAAAATTTGTGATTTTTTTACATTAATCCTTGTGTATATGTGTTTCTGTTATTTTTTATAATCCTGACAAGGAATCACTAGTTTGAAGGATATCATCTTCTATAAATATCTTGATTCATCCTGATAAGGACATCTTAAAATAGTATCTTCCATTGGAAGGGGATGAAGTAGTCTTGGGAGGCATTTCCATATTGTATTAGGCATTTCCATTTGTTCCTGAGATATCTACACCATTTACTATTTTTTTATTTGTAAACTTAAGAGTTTTCTCACTAATTCTTAAAAATCTCAACTTATGAAAGATATTAACTTTTTCTCAATTATATTAAAATATTTCTAATTTTTTTCCTTTATCCCTTAAATCTTTTGTCAAATTTTAAAGTACAAAAAAAATTTGAAGTGGTAAAACACAATATTTTCCTCTAAGTATCTTTTTGTTCTTAACACTTGTCAATCTTAAAATCAGTTTTCACCTGAAATTAAAGTGTTTATTTTTCATATAATTTTGTGATGTTTTTAGCTCACTAATCTACCACAAATTTGCTTTCTAATATAGTATGAGCTAAGACTAACTTGACTTTTTAATTGAACACTTCCTTGATTTTTAAATTCTGTTTCTCAGTTATAGGGAATGTTAACCTTTATTGTATATTATGGTATACACACATAAATACATACATGTCTGTTTCAGATAAAACACTTACATTCTACATTATTTTTTTATTATTTTTATTTCATTTATTATGTCAATAGAAAATTCAGAGGGCTTTACTTGATATGAATATTAGTGAGTGGGAAAGAAACTGTTCATAAACAGGGATACTTCACACTTGAAACGGGTAAGAAGCTAAGAGGCATGATGTCACAGTATGACTTATAAAGTGAAAATAAGGACATGTTTAACCTTTATAATGATTGCTTAATACAGTGGTGTTTCCAGATGGCAGGGGGTTGCCTAAAAGTGATTTTCTTATGCCATAGGAAAATGATTTAAATTTCATTTTTGATTATCAGAACCATTTACAAGTTCAGTTTTGCTCATGTTAATGAAATTAACTCAAAGAAGTTTTGCTTACTTGGCTTCACTGGTTTTGTCTGCTCAGGGGATCTTTAAACCTGATTTTCATTTTATTTTATTTCAATAATTATGACCCATTTGGTGTCCCAAATATTCACATTATTAGTTCTTAAAGATAATTATTTTATACTTATTTTTAGAAAATTTCAAAGTCAATCTATCAAAATCAACCCCAAATTTACTATTGCTACTCTTGTTCTATCACCTTAAATAACTAAGTAAATAAACATATTAATCCTATAACTATTAGGATGAGTTATACATTTATTTCAGAAGACGGCCTTAATTACAATGTAAATTATACTAAGTGTTTTGCAAAACATTTGTTTCACAGCATTGTTAAATGTTTTAGCTGTTTGTTTATGATACATAGACATACATACAGAGACATGTCTCTCTTTAGTGAGACACTAAATTATATTATTAATTTTATACTTATTTATGTATATGCTACTTTATTTTTTATATACCAAATATATATAAATATATAGAAATATATGCAATGATAATCTGTCTCCTGTTTTTCACTAAATATTACCTTTAACAAATAGTTTATGTTTTATTGAACTGATCAAAATTTCTTGAAAGAGATTTTATGGTAGTGATCACAAATTTATTGAGAATTTTAGTATTGCATGATTGCTTTTAAGTCTGTAACAAATTTATATATATTATATTGCATTGTGAACACACATATTTTTATTTACAAGTATTTATATACTATTCAGAATAATAGTGTGTTTTTGAAATCTGGTTGTATCATATTTCTCCTAGTTACCCTTTTTGTACAATATGCTTATAGACTTTCTCATGATTAAGGTATATAATTCCCAATACTAAATCACAATTCTGCGATAAGGATCCTTTCTTTAGAATGACTCAACTGATATAATGTTAAAATTAAACTATTTATTTAAGATTTTTCTATTTTAAAGACAAATTATCATTTGTAATATACATTTCAAAATTATTTGGAAAGTTTGGGATTTTCTTGTCTTCTCAAATTATAGCTTGTGGAAACTATCTGCTATTCACCTTTTCTATTCCTGTGGTAATTTATTTTTATATTTTCCCAGAAAATCATGTATTTAAAAAAAATCAAATTTTTAGCAAGTGCATTATGAAGTACACATACATGTAGTTTTACAGAACCGTTTTAAACTCCATGTCTTATAGGGTTCCTGGGTGGCTCAGTCAGATAAGCATCTGCCTTTGGCTGAGGTCATGATCCCAGGGTGCTGGGATGGAGCTCTGTGTAGAGCTCCCTACTCAGCAGGGAGTCTACTTCCCTTTCTCCCCTGCCCTTTTCCTTATTCCCCTGCCCCCTGCTCATGGTTTCTCTCTCTCTTTCTCAAATAAAAAATAAAATATTAAAAAAAAATTCCATGTCTTAGATATTTTTCTTTTTATCTTACATTAAGGTATAATTTTGTGTATTTTTTTATTTTAAATAAGAGGTTTTTGAATTTAATTTTTTTATATAATTTTTTATTTTTTATAAATATATATTTTTATCCCCAGGGGTACAGGTCTGTGAATCACCAGGTTTACACACTACACAGCACTCACCAAAGCACATACCCTCCCCAATGTCCATAATCCCACCCCCTTCTCCCAAACCCCCTCCCCCCAGCAACCCAGAACTAATTCCTATTCTCCTAAAACTGTTCCAAAAAATAGAAATGGAAGGAAAACTTCCAAACTCATTTTATGAGGCCAGCATCACCTTGATCCCCAAACCAGACAAGGATCCCACCAAAAAAGAGAGCTATAGACCAATATCCTTGATGAACACAGATGCAAAAATACTCAACAAAATACTAGCCAATAGGATTCAACAGTACATTAAAAAGATTATTCACCACGACCAAGTGGGATTTATTCCAGGGCTGCAAGTTTGGTTCAACATCCGCAAATCAGTCAATGTGATACAACACATCAATAAAAGAAAGAACAAGAACCATATGATACTCTCAATAGATGCTGAAAAAGCATTTGACAAAGTACAGCATCCCTTCCTGATCAAAACTCTTCAAAGTGTAGGGATAGAGTGCACATACCTCAATATCATCAAAGCCATCTATGAAAAACCCACCGCAAATATCATTCTCAATGGAGAAAAACTGAAAGCTTTTCCGCTAAGGTCAGGAACACGGCAGGGATGTCCATTATCACCACTGCTATTCAACATAGTACTAGAGGTCCTAGCCTCAGCAATCAGACAACAAAAGGAAATTAAAGGCATCCAAATCGGCAAAGAAGAAGTCAAATTATCACTCTTCGCAGATGATATGATACTATATGTGGAAAACCCAAAAGACTCCACTCCAAAACTGCTAGAACTTATACAGGAATTCAGTAAAGTGTCAGGATATAAAATCAATGCACAGAAATCAGTTGCATTTCTCTACACCAACAGCAAGACAGAAGAAAGGGAAATTAAGGAGTCAATCCCATTTACAATTGCACCCCAAACCATAAGATACCTAGGAATAAACCTAACCAAAGAGACACAGAATCTATACTCAGAAAACTATAAAGTACTCATGAAAGAAATTGAGGAAGACACAAAGAAATGGAAAAATGTTCCATGCTCCTGGATTGGAAGAATAAATATTGTGAAAATGTCTATGCTACCTAAAGCAATCTACACATTTAATGCAATTCCTATCAAAGTACCATCCATCTTTTTTGAATTTAATTTACATAATCTCTGTTTTAACTTTACATATTCATTCATTATTTTATTTCATTTTTCCTGTATATTGCATTGTCCTTATGTAGCTATTATTTTACAAACTGCCTGGTATAAAAATATATTTCAGTACTTTTTCAGTTTTGAATATGAAAATATGCGAAGCTATAAATATACTTTGACAAAACCCTATGCATTTTGATCTATGTTTATTTTCAGGTTTTATTTTTTTTTTTACATTTAAAAATTAGTAATATTTGTTACGTACTTTATTTGGACTATGTTCTGGGTTTTGTTGTGTGTGCTCAATGTACTTTAATCAGTCAATAATCCCATTTTAGAGATAAGAGACTTTAGATGAAGAAAAGATACATAACTCTCCGAGGTTATAACTAGAAGTGATATGCTTGGAATTTTAAGTTAAGCAGTTTACATGTACTTACCCAGAATCCTCTCTTTCAGAAAAAAAACCATTCACCCAGGAGTAATTGTTACTTTGTTTATTTTTTTGTTTGTCCATTATTTATTTATTGCAAATTATGCAGAATTTAAAATGAATGCATTTTAAGCATGCTGTTTGATGAATTTTGACAAATGCATAAACAAGTGTAACCACCAACTCAATCGACCATAATGGAAAAATGGAAATTTCTATCAACCCAGATAGAAGACTTGAACACTTTTCAGACAATTCACATCCTTCAAACACTATGCTGATCTATATCAGCATAGAATTTTATCTTTTCTAAGACTTTACATAACTATATTTTTTTGTGTTTGGCTTCCTTAGCTGAACTAAAAAATTGACATTCCTACATTTGTTTGCATTTAGCTGCAGTTATTTATTTATTTATTTTTTAAACTTCTGAACTTCAGCAAAAGCATTCTCTTTCAGGACATAAGTTTTCATTTTTCTTGGGTAGCTGTCTAAGAGCAGAATTGAGAGCAGAATTGTTGCATTGCAGGTCTATTTTGAACTTTATCAAAATACCTGATTTCCAGAGTGGTTGCTGCATTTGTAACTTACACCGAAAAATTATTGTTCTGTTTCTTCAAGAAATATTTGATAATGAGATTTCAGTATTTATCAGTACTAGTGGCTATGAAGTGGTATTTTATAGTTTGAATTTGCTATTTTCCAATATCTAGCAATGGCAATCTGTTTAAATGTGCTTGTTGATTATTATTTTGTCTTACTTTGTGAAGTCCTAAGTGTTTTGCATTTTTGGATTGTTATCTTTTTATTGATCTGTAGAAGTAATCAATGGTATTCTGATAGAGTCCATCAGATATACTTAGGGAAATATTTTTTCTCAATCTGGTTCATAGTTTTGTTCTTTTTTCAATGATTTATTTGGAAAAGCAGATGCATTTAGTTATAATATAGTCTAGTCTGTTTTTTCCTTTTATTCTTAGTCATTTTTTGTCTTATTGGAAAAAATCTTTTTATCATAATATTTTCTTTTTTAAAAAAATATTTTATTTATTTGACAGACAGAGATCACAAGCAGGCAGAGAGAGAGGAGGAAGCAGGCTCCCTGCTGAGCAGAGAGCCCGATGCGGGGCTCCATCTCAGGACCCTGGGATCATGACCTGAGCCGAAGACAGAGGCTTTAACCCACTGAGCCACCCAGGTGCCCCTACATAATATTTTCTTATACTTTATTTCTTATCCTTTAGCTTTTGTGTATGATGTCAGGTAGAAGGTTGAACGTTTTTTGTTTTGTTTTTGTTTTTTCTTTCTTTCATTCAGATACTCAATTTTTCCAGCATCCTGTGTTGAAACTCTTTTTCTTTCCAGGTACTTGCCTTGATACCCTTCTCAAAAATTAACAAAGTCTGGACAAATAAAGACATGGATTAGTTTGAAAATCTTTTGTTGAGATTAATTGTATTCATGAGATTTATTGCTGTTAAAAATAATTTTCTTATAATACACTTTACAGATTTTTAGTAATTTTTGCATTTTCATTTCTCATCTTGGAGGTCTTTATTTTCTCTGTTCTATTCTTTTTCATTCTTCCTGGTTTTATCAATTTTCTTAATATATATGAAAATTATTTGGCTTTAGTTGCTTTTCCTTCATGCTTTTCCATATTCTGTTATACTGACTTTTTTCTTCTTATTTTTATTATTTGTGATCTTCTACTTACTTCGGGTTTATTTTTGCAAAATTTTCTCGATTTTCAGGTTGGAAGTTTAGATTATTAATTGTAAAAACTCCTTCTATTCTAGTAAAAGCATTTTAAAATATAAATCTCTAATAACTGCTTTAACTGCATCCCTCAAATGATACTATGCTGTTTTATTATTACTCATATTATCCATATTCATATGTTCATATTACTCATATTCATAATTATTCATATTCATATTTTAAATTTTTTCATAGTAATTTATTCTCTGACCCATAGTTATTATTGCTATATTTTAAAATATTTGTTAACATAAGCCATACTGCCTATGACTTCATTATTTTGAAATTGTTGAGATTTCTTTTATGGCCCAGTATATGTTATACGTCAGTTAAATCTTTTTTTCCTGCACTTAAGAGGTTGTGTGTTTGCATTGTTAGTGTTGCATAAATATCAATTGGGTAGAATTTTTTTACATATTTCTCCTCGTATATTCTATAGTCTTATTGGATGTTTGTGTTATCAATTACTGACAAAGGTGTATTAAGTATTAAAAACCAAAATTCTAATATGCCTCCTTATGCCTTTAGTTCTGTCAACATTTTCTGTTATAAAATAATCTCCCCTTATTTTGCATAATGTGTATATATATAATATACATATTATTTTTGCCTTATTGCCCTGAATAGGACTCAAATTCAATGCTTTGTAGAAATTCTGTCAGACATCCTCATCTCCTTCAGTCTTAAATAGAAAACATTCATTCTTTTACCAAGTATTTTACTGCTTGATATTCTTTGACCAGTTTTGTGGAATTTTACTCTATATACTCATGTCTTTCTTCTTAGCAAAAACTCAAGGGTATCTCCTGGTGATTTCTGGTCTTTCTTTGAGTAGACCATCCTTTCTGTATTTCTTCTCCACAATTTGCAACTGCCTTAGTCTCCCTGAACTCCAATCTCCATCTCCTTAACTCAGCAGTCACTAGGTTCAGTGTGAGTCCTTTCTCCTATTGCAAGTGTTGTGGGTTCCTCCGTGGTTTGGAAATTTCCTCCACAGAGAAAGCTGAGGTGACCACTGAGCTCACCTCATTTGTTTTCCTTCACCTGTGATCTCAGTACCATGGTTGCCTGTCATCTAATACTTAAAAGTAATTCCATACATTTTGTCCAGTTTGTCAGCTGTTTTATAGTTGGGTAATCAAGGCCAGTACTTTTTACTGTGTCATGTCTAAAAATCTTTTTAATTTTTTTAAATTACTATATTAAATTATTTCCACACTGAATATTTGTTGCATTTACTTTATGTATCTAATGCTGATAGATATATTTTGGAGGCTTTATAAACAATATGAGTTTCTCAGTAGCTTCTATTTTAGATGGTTAATTATACATACATAGTTAATAAATGAATTGGTATGGAAAATTGTGTGACTTTTCTGTATGAAGGCTATATATATATATATATATGTTGGAAGTAAACTTTATTGCTCTTTGAAGAAACTTACATTAATTTTACTTTGTCTAAAAAAAGAATATTCCCACTTTAATCTTACAATCTTCTTCAATACTGCCCAATGAATATTATTCATTTAATTTATTTTTATTCATTCTTTCATCTCTTTAAAAATGTTTCTTCGTAGCCTTAATTTTTCCTCCAATTTAAGATTTGGTATTTTTGTAAGTAGATTTTAGTAATATGTATTTATTTAGATAATTAGTCTGTTTGATCTTATTTGTGACTGTATTCCTAAATATTCTGTTTATTTATGATCTATTACTCTTTTGTAGTATTTGGTCAGTTTTTACATTTTCTCTATATACATATTTTTAAAATTAAATTCATAGCCATTAAAAATGATAAAGTAGGTACTATTTACATTTAATTTACTGAAGCTTTATGAATTTAAATAACACAAAAGCCTGGAAATGACATGAGGTTTATTAAACCCCAAAGCCCATTCTCTTAAGCAATATATTAAACTTTTCTGTCAGTGGTCTCCTGTTTCATTTCTATTTATCATCTTTGCATTCATCCCATTTACTTTCCATATCAGGTTACCATGCCTTAATCCATTCTGTCCATGAGGTTTTTTCCTATATTTAATACCTTTATAAAATACATTATGTGCTATTATGAAGACATACAGAGACCAAAATTTCTTTGATAATTTTAATAAATAAGAGATAAGCTTTTATTTTGAGATTTCAGATGGATAATTTCTTTCTTAACAGAGTCTATGGGGAACTTTAAAGAAGTATAAGTCATGATAAGTTCTCTAGGAATTTATCTATGGTCTAGGAATTTGTTTTTTTAGTGTCTTCTCACCTTATACCCAATAGCTAAAAACAGCATGCCACAATCCTGATTAGGACTCAATATTTTTTTAATAAGTACATGAAATTAGAGAAAAATACAGATTTTGTGTCTGTCAGTATATAGAATGTGTGAACACTTTTTTTTTTCTTTTTAATTTCACATTGTCCATTTTGATTCTGGCTTAAACTTTCTGTTAGAGTTATAGCAGGTCCAATTGTTTGTGTGAAATCTTCTTTCAACTAGTGTATTTGATGGTTTGAGGGATTTAAACACATGCCCTGGGGTTTTAACCCTTTGTATAGCAAACAAAAACTACAAACCTAATAATGCTGGGCTACCAGAACTCTTCCTTCCCTCTCCATTGCTATTGAAGTGGACACGTTTTATATTTACCCACATCTTAATCTGCCAGGCTTCCATAAATGAATAGCAGCCATGTTCACTACATGGGGTTTGAGTTAACCTCATTTTGCCCATGCCCCTACCAGAGAATCTGTGACACAGGCCTACCCAATCTCACTGAATAGTTTCAAAGATGAGAACATTAGCCATTCAGAACAGAAGTCTCCACAGTCTTGTGTTCTACCAATTTGAAAAATATTTTGCTTTCTCAAACGTTGCCAACATGGTAGTATGAATTTGAAACCACCAGTGACATTCTTTGTAACCATTTAGAGAAAGCCTGCATGGGAATGAAATGAATATATTGGAATATAGTTCTGAGAGAGGAAAGTGTGCCAGTTACAGAAAGAGAAAGACCCTAAACACTGAACATCCCTGAATCTGGAACCATTCCAGATAATTTAATTATATAAGGTGGGATGGGGTGGGGCTGGGTGGCAAATATTTTTTCTATAAATGACCAGATAATAAATATTTTAGGTGTTAAGGGCCAGATAGTCTCTGTCTCAATTACTGAGTTCAGCTGTTATAGTGTGAACACACTAATAGTCAGTACATAAAGGAATGATTGTGACTTTGTTTCAGGAAAACTTTATTTATAAAAATAGACAGTGGCTATAGGCCATAGTTTGCTGACCCTTGCTATAAAATAATAAACTTTGTCTCTTTTTTTTCTTTAGTGAGAATTGGATATATGCCATTTGCTGTCATAAGATGTTTGACTTAAAGAAAAACTTTCAGTGTCTTCTTTGTGGAAAATATCCCTTCCATGACATACTCTTCCCAGTCATTCACCCCACCTTTTCTGCCCTATCTGCTACTCTTCTCCAAAAAAATGCAGTATTAAAAATGGGCATGAGATAAAAATGATATTATGGTTTAGGGAGGGGACATTTAAATTTGTCCATTTTAAAAAAGCAATAGCCTGGCAGTGAATGGAAGCTGCTTTGTTCTCTTACTGTTACATTTCCTGTTTTTTGGGGAGAAATACTTTCTCCCTCATATTATTTCCAGGGGAATAGTCTGCTCCCTTAAGAAAGTGAACAAAAGGAGAGCCACCTATTATTTTCTCAACCCAACTCAGTTGCCTTTATGTTTAATGTCAGATCTTCTCAGATAATAGTTGAATTGGGGGGGGTGAGTTTTTAATGCTTTTCTTACTTTAAAAGTGTTTTAGCAGACAGCATAAACTATCTGTAGTCAGAGCTGCTAGCCCAATGCTGTTTTGGACCAGGACAGTATTCAATATAATGAAATGAACACTACAAAGCTTCAGGGCATTATTTTTAGTCTGAAGTTATGGAAAATAAAAAAGAGAGAAAAGAGCAAACTCTGGCAGTAATTAAACTTTCCCAGAAGCGTCTGGGTTCCCCAAACTCTGAGCAAACATATTAGAAAAGATCTGATTCAGAAACAGGTGCCAGGCCCAGTAATTCAGGAGCATATGCATTATCTCAACCAGGGGAATAGAAATAAAAGAAGAAGCATTAATCAGAACTCTAATCAGTGAGCGATACAATAAGGTTGATCTCACCTTATTTAGTTAGAAAAGCTCACATTGAGGCAATATGCAGGTAGTCACCATTTTCATACTGATTATATCAGGAAAAATGAGGGTAATGATTCAGATTTGGCAGCTGTGGTGTTCTCTTGTAAGAGAAACTAATAAAGGGACACTAAATCTTGATATACTTATCACATTTGGGCTGTCAGGAGTATATAATCTTCTTCAAAGTTTCTTGGATTTGTTCAGTGCAGCATATTTCATCAAGAAGCAAAGTTCCCCTCACCCCACCTTTTACAGGATCGCCTAAAGGAACAAACTTACATCTTTCAAGAAAAGCAACAGGTCGTTGCTTTGTAGACAATGTATTTATTAAAGGCTTTAAAAACAAAAAACTACTCAGACACAGACACATCACCTACTCACTGATAGATCCCAGTTTAAGTTACTTGGGGACAAAGCAGCTTCATATTTATGAAAATGTTTGCAGAACATACATTTATATGTAAAAGTATGTATTTTTAACCCATTATCCACTCTCACTTTTATTCCGAGATTACATTGAGAAAGACCAGTGAACAGATAGTAAATAATACTTGATCTAAAGTGCAATACAGAGATAAATGTGTGCAAGTATGTGTGTGCCCACATATGTGTTCAGAAAAATTTGAATATACAGCCGAAGTTGATGTACACAAATATAAGCAGTTTTACATTTTGTGGAGTTGGCTCAGTTTACCAAGGACTGGACATGGCAAACCATGATGACAAGTGCAGGAGTATTTATTGTCACTGTTGATGCACTTGTGAAGTGATTGATTGGGTGGCTAATGGTCTGTCTTCCTAACAACACAAATAGAATGCAGTAACTTGGTGTCCTTTTTTTTTTTTTTTTTTTTTGCATTGTCCTTGTGTCTCTTTCAGGACATCTTTTTGATGTGGAACGTCTCACTATGTAAGAGTTGTTAGGTCACTACAGATGGTATCTTTGGAGTAAACTTTTTCACTAGAAACCCTAGACATTGTGTAATGCAGTTCCTCTAAGGTGTCCAGTGGTCCTTGGCCCTCTATGCCATCAAATTCCTTTGTGGGACTCTTTGTTTTCTTGTATTTGAAGTGAAAGATAATCTGCAGTTCTCTTTTTCTTAAAAATTATGTGTTGTTTTCATCAGGACTTATATTTCTTTGAGTTCTTCCCAATCCATATATTACTCGATGAGTGTCTTGCTTTTGAAGGCCCTTTAAAATGTTTCAGAATTTTTTTATATCTGTATATGAATGTGTGACTAGTGACTATCTTCATGAAAATATGTGTATTTTATATATACTATTTAAAAATAAATTCTTAAAGATAAAGACTTTGAAAGTTGGAAGGAATCTACCGAGTATTAGTATGATCTTCTGAACAGATACTGTGTAGAGTATGGGAAAAAGTACTAAATCAATAAACTTAGCTTTGAGCTTTACCATTTTCCCACCAACGGCTTCAACAACAGAACTATATACCTGAATCCAAGTTTTTACACCTGAAAATGGAGGACAATATCTATGATATCTACTGCACTAGATTATTGTAAACATAAATCAGATGATAATTTTTCATAACATGTAATGGGTTATAAAAATTTGCATTGGAATAACGAATTTCGCTCACTGAGCTCACTTCATTTGCCATCTTGCTATTTTACAAAAGTCCCAAGAACACTTTTAGAGTCTTGAAGAGTGTTGTTTATTGGTTCATTTGTTGTTATTATTTGTTTGTTTGTTTGTTTGTTTATTGCAAAATACTCTTCTCAGATATCTGCTCACTTGCTCCAGGTTTCTGTAGAAAGTTGTCCCAACTTACCTAAGATTATGTCCTTTTTCCTATCTTCACTAAACTCCATTCCCTTGTCATGCTTTATTTTCATTTCTATCCTATTTATCCCATCCTATCCTATTTATTTCCTTCTTTCCTATTTACCATCACCTGATATATTATATATTTGTGTTCCTACATGTATTTCGTCTCCCTGAACTTGAGTTTCCTTTGCTTATTACTATAACTCCTAGTCTACAGTAATGAATTTCATTAATGGACATTTAATAAATATGTCTGTTAGATACAATATAATATATTCATAATATTGTGAAAGTAATCATAATCCAAAAGGGTCACTGTAGCACAAAAAATTAAAACTTCAGTTTTATTACTGTGGATAAAAATCTAGTTTTATGCCCAGTGGAGCCTACAAACACTCCATCAAAGTGCTTGCTCCAGCAACATGTAGGGTTGCCTTAAATCCATAGATGTTTGATTTCTTTCCTTATTTATTAATTTTCAAAGAGTTGATTCATTCGTCAGAGAGAGAGAGGGAGAGATTGCTTGCTCATGGGGAACAACAGGCAGAGGCAGAGAGAAAAGCAGTCTCTCAGCAGAGCAGGGAACCCTGATGCAGGTCTTGGGATCAGAACCTGAGCCACAGGCAGATGCTCAGCCAACTGAGCTACCCAGGCGTCCTGATGTCTTTTCTTTAGTAGCAATGCATACCTATGTTCCTTCTAGAACTCTTGGTTTGAGAAAAATCTTTCAAATGTCTAAGGAAAATTTATGGTATATAGTGTAGCTTCCAACAGATTCACACAAATCTTCAAATTATATAAGATATTTATTAGTTTCAACCAGTAGATGAGTCATAAGCATCAGTAGAGATGTGTCTGAGTTTATAGTGCTTTCAGTATATAAGCCATTCTTATGGAGTCATAGTCTCATGTTGTTCTGTGTTTGCCAATACCATCTCCCCAGTGCCCAGATGAGAAAGAGAACTCAACCCACTGCTCTTATGGTGAAAATGAAACATGTATCATTAATCTCTGTGTTTGATCACTAAACTTTCTTTGTCTGGTTTAGCATTATAGTGTCTGCAGAACTGGAAACATTGGTATAAAAACAGCACTGTTTATACTTTCACTTCTTAAAGAATCTCATTAACTTTCTTCTTGATAATTTGCAATGTGGGAAAAAATAGAGAAATCAACTGTTTGTTCAAATTTAGGAAAGAAGGAGATACTGTGATTACTCTCTCCATTGCTGAATTGAATGGCATAACAAGGCAGGGTAAAGATTTTACCATAAGTTAGATATATAAGTAATATCCAAAGAACACAATGAAGCATGAGAATGATACAGCTCTATCAGTTTTTCTTGTTATTATTGTTGTTATTGGGTAGCATGCAGAGTTGGTCTCATTTTTATTGAATTATTCCCCAACATATATTTGAAATGAGGATAAGGACCCATGGTGTCCCCTCTTTTCAAGAGAATGTGAATGAGGGTGACATGGCATCCAGAGCAATCAGAGTGGCAGATGCTGTGTGTATATTTATGCACACTGAGTGTGTGCTAAATGTGGTTGAAACAGACTTTGTGAATAACATAGTAAAGAATAGTTTTCTAAAGTTTAACTTGGAAATTAGGCTTAAAAGAAAAGAAGACTGTTGTTCTTCTTGGGGGATAGGTTCATCTTGTAATGTTGTGTTTACTGGTTTATGTGGAAAAGGGCCATGCTCATGGCTTTTGAAATCTTAACACAAAAATCAGTATCCTTCAGTCTTTTATTTCAATAAAGGTCTTTAGAAGTGTGCCTAGTAATGTTGGAAATGTATCATGAAAGACAGGGTACTTTACCTCTGACACTGTCATCAGCTAGAAGTATTAACAAAATAATAAAGCTAAAAGTACTATATGTGGTATTTCAATATTTATGATATTTATCATCTCTAACCACAGAGTTTATCTCTATTATCTATTATCAGATTCTATTATCAGAGTAAAGACACAATCAGGGATTAAATATTTTTAAAATGTTAGAATGCTAAGTAATGTTAGGAACAACCAATATTTATACTGATCCACTTTTAAGTCATTTGAATTTTCTTACTTCATTCTTCCTTACAATATCCCTAGGAGACAACACTCCTTTTTCTATGATGAGCAGAATCCTTCCCCTGTGACAGCTAGAGAAACAGAGGCACACAGAAGGGAAAGAAAATTATACTGAGACAATACAGAAACTGAGCCAAATAGTAATATGAAAGTTTTAATGTATTTCATAGGCAAGGTTGTTATGCATGCTTACAACTCACCCAATTTTTTTTTCCTACATTCTGAGCTGGCCTGCTACATTTTAAGAGATAGATTTGAGGAGGCTGTTGTTTTTAATACAGTTTTGTTTTGTTTGATACTTACGTGTTTAATCATTATTGCTGCTGGCTATTGTTCCTTTTCATGTATTTTAATACTTTAATCAATGGGAATTTTATTGGTACTTGTACCCTAAGGCTATTGAAAGTGGAGGGTGCAATTTTATAAATATACAATTGAAATAAGGCAAAATAAAACAGATGGGCATGGAGACCACGTGGGTAATAAAGTGGTAAAGTTCTTCAGGGGCTAAGTAAAGAGGTAGGGTTCTTTCCAGATGAGTGTTTGTACTAGGATTCCCTGAGTTAAAGAAGTTGGCTCCACTTTTGTTCATTGTATTTTCTCACCTAAAATTTCTTTCTAGTGCTTCTTCACAATCATTTTGTCAAGTCTAAAATTACATATGGGGCATTAATATAAATAGTAGTAACCTCTTGGATATCTTGACTGTATATTGCAAATATAAGCTTTATACTTTATTTTTGTGCCTTATTGTATTAAATGTAGTGCCTACCTTTATGCTGGTTTATAGTTCCTGTTTGTTTCACATTCAGTTATAAATTTTATTCTTTATATGTACTTGTCTCCTCTTATCCAAATAGATTTCAGAATAGATTTCTTGAGATGTCATATCTGATGCTTCTTTGATACATTCCCCAGGAAGTGGTAGAGCTCAATTCCTGTAACTTCTTGATAAGCACCTGTGGGATTAGCAGGAAACTAGTGAATAAACCTAATATTTAAAAAGAAAAAGCCAAGTCAATCATTCTCCATTAAAGTTATGTTTCTTATTCTTCAGTAACCTGTGCAGTAGTGTAGATAATGGTCAGTCTTCTATTCTCACTTCAACCTCTTTGCCATGTTTTGCCCAAGTTTTTTTCTTATATTTTTGTCCTAATAAAGATAAGCCCAAACTAATAATTTATCACTATCCACTCTGTTACCATAAGACCAATGATTAAAGAGATACTAAAGAAACTGATCCCCAATATTTAATTATAGTAAATGCCAAAATATGTTCTTGGAAATACCGTAATCTTATCTATATCTAAAAAAGTAGGAACAACCACTAATTTTCTAAAATTTACTTTATTCTTCCCTCTCCAAGTGTGGGGAGGAAAAAAAAAAGACATAATGGTCTCTTAGGACTCTTTAACAATAAGAATTATTGGATTTCTTCATAATGATTAAATTGATGGAAGTGGGGAAAATGTTTGGTGGAGCTGACCTTCAGATGAAGAAGTTTTCACCCTTTCCCAATAGTGCTGGAAGTTGCATTTCTTTTAATGACTCCACTTAAAGCAGCAGGAAGCAAAGTGATCATCACCAGCAGGTACTTAGACAAGAGTGAGAGGTTGTATGTGGACTGCTCTATTAAAGCATCCCTGTCTAAACAGGGCTTCCTGGAGCTTAAGTGCCCATTGCTGCAGAAGCCAGGATACCATCTGTGAGTGCACAGCAAAGCTCACAGCTTTGTCTAATGAGAGGAACTGCATCAAGGAGACATTCTTAAATAGATGAAAGATCCATGGCACCTAATGGACAATTAGTTAACTTCATTCTTCAGAGTTTTTAAGCATCTGATAAATGATGAAATAAAGCAAAATGCTTCAAGTGAAACACTAAAGGGAATTAAAAGCAGTCTAAAAAGAAATGACTTTCAGGTTTTTGATCATAAAATACCTAGTGATCAGATTTCATTTGCTATTTTGGTTTCTTTGTTTAGAATTTTGAGAATTATGACCAGTTTCATTATTTGTGGTTAGAACATATGCTAGGCCAGTATTTTGAAGTGTATATTGAAATTGGTGACTGCATTACAAACATTGCGAACTTTACTTTTTTTAAGATTTTATTTATTTGAGAGAGAGAATGAGAGAGAGTGAGCATGAGAAGTGTAAGATCAGAGGGAAAAGTAGATTCCCTGCTGGGTAGGGAGCCCTACAATGCTATACTCCATCCCGGGACTCCAGGATCATGACCTGAACTGAAGGCAGTCACTCAACCACTGAGCCACCCAGGCACCCAAAACACTGTGAACTTCAATAAAATAATAATAACACTCAATCTGATGGATCTTCAGGTCACCTGTTAAATTTCATTATTTAACAGATAGTGAAACTGAGGCCCAAAGAGGATAAATGTTTTTTCTAGAAATTAATTCTAAACTTCAAGTTTGAAGATTTTTTGAGCTTTGTATATTGCCTCTCCATCACACTATTCAATTTAAGTGTGTAGGGAAGACAAATAGAATGATGGTTTGTAAATTTAGTCTATGTACATTAATTTTATATTGTTTTAAGGTAAAATATTAGAAATGAGTTTTAATTTCTTACTTTACACTGGACTAGGTTGCTTCAAAAGCCTATGAAAAAATATGTAGCATATACTCTCACTAAAGGAATTTGGGAGAGAAAGGTTAATATACAAAATGGTAGGATGCATTGTATGAAAAAGTATCAAAATGTTTGGTATGGGTAAGAAGTGCTCTCAATGGTCCAAAGAGAGAGAGGTGGCTAGGAGATAGTCTAACAGAGATGATTCAGTAGGAAATAAGGACAGTTCTCTCTGCATGGTCAGTCAGCACTTGATGGAACAAAAGGACACAGGATGCCTGCCTTTGGTTACAGAATTGGGATGTATGGGTGTATTTAACTGACCAATTTAAATGCAGAATATTTTTTAAAATTTTCTCCATTTGGGGGGCAATCAGTAGAGCTTCTTTCCTTATTTAGAGAGTTTGATTTTGATTTAGTGAATAGAACATCAAATACAGTGGACATTATTAGTTAATACTAATAACAGTAGCCATAACAACACCATTATTCTATTCTTTATTTTCTTGAATATATAATACAGCCCTGTGAGTTGAGAACACTCTTTTTTTCCCCACGCTATGGATGAGAGAAACAGAGAAAAGCAGATCAATTCCAAGAACATGTGGCTTAAAACCACAGACTCTTAACTGTTAGATTCAATTAAGAAATTTCACAAATCTTGCAAATAATATACACTGCTTTAAAAGCTAAGATTGAAATATTAAAATAAAAATTTGTTTCTTATCATCATGCAGGTTTTTTTTTTCCTAGTAGGAACAGGAGAGTCTACAAGAAATCAGATTTCCCCCAAGATTTCAAGATTTTCATACTAACATAGAATTTACTCTATTAATGTCTCCTTTCAACTCAGCCCCAGAGGTTGGTATTGATGGTGGCTGCTCCTAAATCTGGAGACATGCATAAGCCCTGGAGAACAGTGTCTATCATTAAAAAGTTGCCATCTGTCTTTTTTTGATATCTGCTGTGCGCAGTAAGTCACAGTATTTCCCTATCCTTTCAATGACAGCTCATGGTAAGATAAACTTGCCATGATAAGATAAATGGCAACTTTTTAAATGAAAACCACTATGTGTGAGCTGCTTGGTTAGGTTACAGTTCCTCAAAGTGCATCTCATACCTTATTCCCTAATATCAAAACCAATGACCTATTCTTCAAAGGATTTTCTTTTCACTTCTATAACCAACATGATTTACAAAGTTCTCCTCCCCCGCCCTTTTTATATCCTTTCAGAAGGAGACCTTGAGTAACCCTGTAACCTTAACTTTTTATACCATTTTTTTGGAAATGTTTGTTTAGAAGGCAAAGACATATTCTTTTACTATTTTGGAAATCATCTTTGACTAAGGTTAGCAAAGTAAGTGGAATAGACTATTTTTATTTATTTGAATTAGTTCTCTCCTCATAAAAATAAAGGTACTTTATATATTGGTTAAGAATTGGATCTAGAGGGGTCTCTGGGTGGCTCAGTCATTAAGCATTAAGCGTCTGCCTTGGGCTCAGGTCCTGATCCCCGGGTCCTGGGATCAAGTCCTGCATTGGGATCCCTGCTCCGCAGGAAGCCTGCTTTCCCTCTCCCATTCCCCCCCTGCTTGTGTTCCTGCTCTCGCTGTCTCTCTCTCTCTGTCAAATAAATAAATAGAATCTTTTTTTTTTTTAAGATTTTATTTATTTATTTGACAGACAGATCACAAGTAGGCAGGCAGAGAGAGAGGGGAAAGCAGGCTCCCTGCCAAGCAGAGAGCCCTACGTGGGGCTCAATCCCAGGACCCCGAGATCATGACCGAGGCCGAAGGCAGAGGCTTTAACCCACTGAGCCACCCAGGTGCCCCAATAAATAAAATCTTAAAAAAAAAAAAAAAAAGATTTGGATCTCAAAGTGGTTCCAGTCCATCATAGCTGTCCTATAGCTGGCTGAATCCTGATTTTTCCAAGTCTCTAACTACCTACCTGTTAGATAAACCTAATATTGATAAACCCGATATTGATTCCAAATCAGTGTGGGGTGCTGATTTGCCAGAGAAACCTCCTTCAAGTCCATTTTTATTGCTGCTGGGGTCCCTGGATCTTTTTCAATTTAGAAGGTAAAAAGATGACCTTATATGGTATTTATAGTACTTTATACAACTGCTAAAATTGTTTAAAGAACAGTTAATAATTTGTAAGCTTACTATAGTAAAATCATGAAATTACTACAAGTGTATTTGCTTTACTTCTGACCATCAAAAATCATATCTAAGTCCCCAAATATTTTTGCCTCCCTCAGACAGACCAAAGGATCAGAACAAATGTGTTTCCTTACCCTAAATTTCCCAAAGGATCAGGATCATCATTGTGAACATTTCTAGATTTTCACAGGAAGAGGAGGTGAATGTATAGATGAACCAACTCAGTTTGAGCTAAACCAAACACATAGAATTAATTTTCTTAATACTTTATTAAATTTCTATATAGGTGTATGGTACTATTTGCCACTTTTTTCTCTAAAATTCAAATGTTTTATTTAAATCAGGAGATTATTATATCTACATTTTTACTTAATTTTTGATTAAACCAGGTTTTGTTATATTTGGTTTACCAAAGAAATTCCTTGTGTAGTGAGTGACTGAATGATTAACATGTAAATATATATTTATGTAAATGTAGTATCTCTACATGCAAAAACATGTATACATTCAGTAATTATTTATTGAGCACCTCTTGTATAGAGGTACTAATCTGGATGATGGGGATTCAATGTTGAATAAAAGAAAAGTCTCTGCTCTCATGGTGGGCATGATTATAGTTGGGTTATGGGGGTTGACTAATAATAAATACTCTGGGTTTAGAGAGCAATGAAGTCAGAGGACAATAAAGTAAATTATAATAGTAAGTGGTATAGTGGATGATTTGCTCCTATAGTTAGTGAAGGTGCAATCTGTATTAAAATCTAATGACGGGTCTGTGAATCACCAGGTTTACACACTTCACAGCACTCACCAAAACACATACCCTCCCCAATGTCCTGTACCCCTGGGGATAAAAATATATGTTTATAAAAAATAAAAAATTATATTGAAAGAAAAAAAAAATCTAATGACGGGGGGAGATCTAGAGAGGATGATTCCAGACAGAGAGAGCAGGATGCTTAAATGATAACGTTACACATTTACAAAGGTAAGGGGGAATGTCTCTGAACTAGAACATTGCCAATAAGGAGCATAGTCATAGGAAATTATGTTGGAGGAGTGGGCAAGGATAAATCCATATATGGCCGTTAAGGCCAGGGCAGGAAGTTTAGATTTATTCTAAGCATGAACAGAAGACAGAAAAGGATTTTAAGCATGAAAATAGTATCTTAAGTAAAAAAGAAGTCATATTGGCTTCTGGGTGGAGAATGGGCCACACAGGTTCAAATGCAGACATGATAAATTAAAGAGAAGGCAATTTTAGTAGTCTCGGAACAGTGCTAGTGTCTTATTCAGAGGTGATAATGGTGAAAATGGAGAAAATTTGTGAATATAATGAAAATTCTGAAGCCAGTATCAACCAGATTTGCTGATGGCTAAGATAATGAGGGAAGTGGTATGAGGAGAGAGAATAATTAAGGATAGCACTTAGTTTTTGGCCTGAGCAACTACTTGAAATGGAAGTCTGAAGAATAGAAAGTGTATTTGGAGAAAATACCTTTTTGTTTGTTTATTATTTACTTACATATGAAATTTGAGATTCTTGGATGGACAAGTAGAAATGATTAGACTTCAGCGGAGAGCTAAATATCAGCAATAGAAATTTATATTCAGTACATGTTTTGGTGGCTGAATAATACTGGATTGGGTGAGTTCACCTAGGAAATGTATGTAAGTAAAAGGCATGTAGAGGTCAGAATGAGAAAACGGAGCGAGTTAAGTTGACTAAGTCAGAATGACCAATAAAGTAGGAGGAGAACTAGATGAGAATGCTTTCACAGAGCCTGGAAAAAAAATACTTTAGGCATGAAAGAGTAGTTAAATGTGTAAAATGATATTGAAAAGTCAAATAAGCAGGAGAATGAAAACTGACCTTGGGACTTGTCAAGAAGATGCTTATATAAGACGTACATTTTTGCTCTTACACACACAGGGCAAATCATTCATGATTCTAAACTGTGGTCCTTGCTCATGACCCTAGCTATGAAATAACCAAGTGCTAGTTCCTTATGTCGTTGATAATTGAATTACCTGACTTATACTACCTTGTGCCATATATTCAGGACTAGGGTTATAATTTTACAGATTTTTACAGAGACTGCCCATCCATTAAAGTGGTTTTAAAGAGATAATTATTTCATGTGTTTAGCACCACTGAGATGACCTTATAAATCTTCCCAAGCAACCATATTTTAATTGAGAAAAAAGTAAACAAAAAGAAACTTAACTCTTACAAATGCTTTGTGAAATTGGGAAATTAATGGTTTTTGCCTTTTCCCCAAAATTGCATAAACCTTTATGTCTGTAATAAAAAGGGATGAGAAAACAGTCCAAATTTTAGCAATTTGTGTTATTTAGGCTCTTTTTCAATAGGATGTCTGTTAATTTTTGGCAGATCATCTCATATTTCACAGTGATAGTTCTAAAATTTAGAAGATGAAGTTTAAAAAAAAGATCATCTTCTACATCTTCTATTTCTTTCTAGTCAGCCAATATATATTGATACATTTTATCAATAGGTTTTCTATAGAATTGGATTTATATATATATATATATATATATATATAATTTAATTTTGGAGGTGCTTTAGAACTACCTTCAAAAAAGTGAATTTGTAATACTTGCCTCTGTAAAAAAAAGGAGAATTTTAATTTAAATAATAATTCTAAACATGACATTTGCATATAACAATTGTATTAATAATAGAAGATACAGACTTTTGAACATTTGGAGGCACTGCACTTCCAGAATTTCTCTCCTTTCCCTTTCTTGCTCTTTCCTTTCCTTTTCTTCTTTTTAATAAATTTTTTTGGGGGGGGGTTGTTGGGGGTGCCTCTAGCACACTATTCAGGAGAGATAAGCCCTCCTGTAGAAGGAACAATTACTTGGGTTGTATTTCTCTCTCTGCCTGTAATCAGCAGTGGACACTTATCAGTTGAGATCTGTTTCCTCTCTCACCCTCTATCTCTGTCTCTTTTTTTGATACGGTAGTGCTGGATTAGACCAGTCTTTTTTGGGAAGATTATAAGAATGCAGTGAAACCTATGGATCCTTTCTACAGGAAAAAAAAAAATGCATAATCATGAAGTTGCAATCATTTTGCCTGCAGCCTCAGATGGATCAGAACTTCTGGACTGGAAGATAGCCAGCCTTAATGTCTATTACTTCAGATGCCATGGAGAGGACTGCAGGGATACATGCAGGGAAAGAAATGTTCATGTTTTCATTCAGTTAATGAGAATCTATTTTCCTACACTAATAGGTAGAGCAAAAGGATGGCTTCCAAAAACCATATAAGAGTTTCTAGCAATCCGTATTCATATTCTGAAAGAACAGAGACCCAACTCACATTGATTTATAGATCTTATTGCACCTTTCCTTAGTCGAGTGAAAATTTTTGTTCTTTTTCCAGCAATAATACAATAGATACCTCTGACTGAATTTGGTAGTCATTACTGAAGCATGGAAAAGATTAATTTCAACCAATAGAGAGTATGCTTCTCCTTGGCTATCTAGACTTCTATGGCAGTTAAGGCATTGCTGTCTTAACATTGTTCAGAGGTCTTTTCACCTTCCTTTAATAACTGTGATTCAGCACCACAACCAAAAGTCTGATCATCTTATATATCCTTATCTCACATGTTATCATAAGCATTATCTTTGCCTTTAGAGTTCACTAAATGATATAAATTCTTAATCCTTAGAACATAATCATGGCATAATATAATAGCTTACTACCTGATAGTTAATTCATATTTTTAAACTTTTTTATAACCACAGGCAAAAGTCAAAGAGAAAATTAGCTGTTTTACCATAAATTATTTAAATTACCCTTAGGCAAAAGCTGATCAAAATCACATATTTAAAACAACATTTATGACTATTTTACGTTGCCATGTCCCACAGCAGAAGTGATAAATATATAATGGATTTTGACAAACAGTTGGACTCTCTAGAATTGAGTAGTGATGCACTCTTTTTTCATGACAAATAACTGTCTTGAATAAAGGAGACAGTAACCTGCAAGTGAAATCTGAGGTGCTAGTCTTTGGTAAGAGCACTGAGGTCATAATCTTTCAAATTCCAAGTAATTCTGTTTCTCAAGGCTTGATCATTATGGGCTCTTTTGGATAGCTGGATACTAGTTTATTAAATGTTCATGAAGTAAAGGTTAGTTTACTTTGTCAAGGACTACAGAGCCACTTTTAATTTCAAAATTTTTTGAAAATGCATTTTACTAGTTCAAAGGAAAACTGGAACAGGGGCCATGAATGTCAGAGAAAATTATTTTCTTGTTAGCAAAGCAGAGGAAATGATGGCCTCTGACAAACAAAAAACAAATCCCAAATATTGAGAGCATTTCCTTCATGAAGGTGGTACTTTGAGGGGAAGATAGATTAATTAATATTTAGTCCTATTGAAACTATCATTTATAGAGAAATATGTAGTCTAGATGCCCTGTTCTTACAGGTGGCAGCTCTTTTCTCAGTCATCGAGTTGTGCCCATGGTTCCCTTACTCACACTACCTCTTTCTTTTACCAAGTAAATGCACCATCATTTAAGAGAGAACTGATGTTAGTAAAATTAGCCGGTCACACATTGAAGCATTTATTGAGATCCTTTGGTTGTACATTTCCAGATCACAGTTGAGAAAGAAAACAACCAATAGACCAATGAGCAAGTGCATCAAAAGCTGCAAGGGCAGCACATTTTTTTTTTTTTCTAGTATCATCTCTTCTGGGAAACATTACCCTCCTGTGCTCTTCCAGACCATTGATTCCATTCTGAACCCATAAAAAAGAGATTATAAATCAAGAGAAGGAGGTACTGCTAGAATACTATGAATGGTTTATAAGTTATTTTGTGAACAAAATTGAGACCATTAGAGCTGCTGAGCAGCTTCTACCTCTAATCATTTTTTCCATTAACTAAGTTTTTTGCCCACTCTAGAGAGAGTGGTATGATTTTTATAGCAGTATCATATAGAATTCGAAAGCATCAAATAGGCGGTGCTTACTAGTTGCTACCCACTTCATATATCTTGTAAATATTGATACCTAAGATGGTACCCCTTCCTTCTCACATTTTCCCAGGATATGAACCAGGGGTTAGATCTCTCTAATACAGTAAAGTGATGTCATAAAAGTGTACAAGATTAAAAGTTAGTAGACACTGATTCCAGCCTTAATTTCACTTCAAGCTATTTGCATAGCCTTAGGGAAAATTGCTTAACAAAACTCAGCCTCATTTTCCTTCATAGTACAAAAAGATGAATCCATGGTATTTTATAGGATATTACACAGAAAAAATGAGATCACATATGTGGAATTCTTTCAAAAGTGAAGAACACTTTAAATGTAAAAGCAAAACATAGTACCCATCATAATTTATTGTGTAATTATTTTCATCATAATTTCTATAGTGTTTTAAATCTCTGTTATCTTGTGCTAATGAACTACACACATATACTGAGATTATAATCTTTTTTAAACATTAATTTTATTTTTTTAAGATTTTTATTTATTTATTTTACAGACAGAGATCACAAGTAGGCACAGAAGCAGGCAGAGAGAGAGGAGGAAGCAGGCTTCCCACTGAGCAGATAGCCTGATGTGGGGCTTGATCCCAGGACCCTAGGATCATGACCTGAGCCGAAGGCAGAGGCTTTAACTCACTGAGCCACCCAGGCACCCCTGAGATTATGATCTTATATCTAGGTGATTACGTTCTTTCTTCTAGGTTGTCATGGACATCAAGTATTTCTGCCACCTAGCAGCTATTCATCCTCTCTGGGTAATCATTCCCCAATTTCTGTCTAGGACCATGCTTTTCTTTCCCTGTGTCCATCTCAGTACACATGTCTTAACTCTACCTTAGGGGCAGATAACATGAATTAGGTATAATTGTGCATTTATTTGACTTCCAATATTGGTTCAAGGATTGGCCTTCAGTAGAAGTTTAGTTGGAAACGCTAGAACACAGTCTCCTACTCTTTTCTGCTTGATCTCAACTGGGAAGGATAGAGCCTTGAGAACTACCAGCAGCCATCTTGTGACTATATTCAATACATGTTTGAGAATAAAGTCTTCACAGAAGATACAGACCTAAGATACAGGAGACGAAAGCAGATTTTGATGAGATTGTTTAAAACCCTATGTCAAGCTGTGACTCTTTGCCCTGTACTCTTCAGTTATATGACCCCCAAAATATACTTTTTATTTAAGTCAGTTTGATTGTTTTCTGTCATTTGCAAACAACATAACTCAAATACAGAAACTAAATATAATTTTTTGAATTATATTTTGAATAATCTAATCTTTGAGTGTTTCTGTGTGCCTTTAGGTGTTCTCATGAGACTTTTATACTTTTATAAATGTGACCCTCTTACACAGCTGAGATAGATATGTTTATTCCCAGATTAACGATGAAAGAATCCACATGCAATGTTCAAAATCACACAACTAATAAGAGGAGGAGGCAGTATTCAGTTACAGTCTGCCAACAGAAACCATACTTTCCTTTATGCAATAAGGTACCGTTTTTGTTTTTGTTTCTGTTTTTTTTTTTTTAATGGAAAAATTCTTAACAACCTAAATCAAGGAACAAGAATATTATATGGGTAATTGAAATTTGTGAGCATTCCGAGTAGTTTCAACTATGCCAGCTTTGCCTCCATCATGCCTTCTTCATGAGAATCTGTGGAAACCAGGAAAAGAGAGACTCAATGAAGAATGGAAATTGACCTTAAAACAGAGATTAGGTTAATGGAAACTAATGTGGAATTGAAGATATCCATGGTGGGAAGAGGAGAGAAAATTTTTCTCCTGATTATATTAAAAAATTCTACAATAACATGGTTTGCCTCTAACTTGAATATGAAACTTTGAAACTTAAAAATTCTGGAGTTTGTTGCCCTAGCTTCTACCTCATCAATCTGTGAGTAAATTTCTCCACAGTTTTGCTGATAAAGGACGTACTGTGGTAGAGAACTCAGAAAAGGGAATAGGAGAACTGCATGCTGCTTTGTTTTCACACTTGTACCTGTTCTAAATCTAGAATAGAATAGAAAAGTATTATTTTCTATTATTGTGATTCTTGAAGACTTTTAAGGTATGTGGAACTTCGTGTTACTGCATTAGGCCACTTTCAGAAAAGTTTGGGGACTTATTTTATGCAGGGCACACAATATGCAATCATGGCTCAGCTCTCCTAATAGTTATAAATGTGCGGCATAGTCCGATAGGGTTCACATCTTTGTTCCCAGGTGGTTACATATCATCACTCAAAGGAATCACTTAAGATAACATTGATATATGAATTATTTTCCCTGACCAAAAGGAAGCTCTTTCCAGTCAATTGACACTCAGTCTTGAGTGTCTGAATGTCTTACAGTTAAATTATTAGAAAATGACATTGAAAGTAGGGAAGATTTTTTTTCCCCTTTACCCATCTTCTAAGTAACTTTAATACACAGATTAATGTATTTTCAGCTACTCACTAAACTTGAAATAAACTTAAAAAGAATTTTCATTAAAAATTCAAAATAATTTTCAATGTCAAGTTCTAATTCCAATAGTCATTGTTACTCCATTTTAAATAACAATAGTTGATTCTCACTCCCTTCATCTCTGGAGCACAAAACCAATGCTGCCTTCAAGGAGAGAATGAGGCACTAATTCATGTCCCCATTACACCTTGGCTGGATTGCTGCAGTTCATTATAGGCTTTCTTGACTGTTTACTTAGGCAATAAATCTTGTCATTACATATACTACATCTGTCAGGTTCAAGACAACTGCACAAAGGCCCTATTGCTATTATAAACCTTTAATTTTAAAATCTATAATTAAAGAAGGGCAAATATGTTATTTGTGGCTTGATGCATTGGTGAATTGGAGACACTCCAGCATATAATTGTACTTGCTCAAAGTAATAATTTCAGAGGTGAGTAAGAGAAGTGATCAGGCAATGGGTCCAACTAGAACAAAATCCCCTAAAAGACATTGTCTCATATTTAGGGCCTCATTTCTTTGCTTCGTCCTAACTACACTGGTAGGATTTGTATCACTAAGAACAAAGTCTACAAAACTCAAGTAGAAATGGCTTAGGAGATAGGAGGCATCTCAACAGACATATATTTTAATGATCTTTGAATGCTGATTCTGGTTCCCATGGAGTTCTTCAAATTAACTTACTCAGTTTTTATCATCAAAATTAATCAGGAGCAGTTATCAAGGGAATCAATCTAATATCTCTCACTTTCTCTACACTTCTGTCTTTTAAAATGAATATTAAAAATGGCTATTATTTATTCAGTGACTATTAGGTGCTAGGCACTCTGCTAAGTACTTTCCTTACAATATCCTTGGCAAGAGTCCCTTAAAATAGGAAAATAATCACCTTACTTTAAATATAAATGAATTAAGTATGACAGTTTAAGTTACTCTCTGGATTTGAAATTGAGATCAAATTTAGATAATGTGTCTGTGGTGTTTAAAGCTGCACCATGACCGTGATGTTCTCAAACACACAGAGTTTTTTGGAGCTTTAATTTGCTAAAATCCTAAAAGGACCTGATAGTTCAGAAGAGTAGAGATTCTAATTCTCCTTTCTTAAAACCATGCATACTCTACCTAGGTGATCTACTTTCTCCTCAATGCTTCAACTTCTTTCTCTTCAACTACAACTCCCAAATTTATATTTCTAGCTCTGATCTTTCTTCTGTTTTCCAGAGTTATGTTGGCAACTTTATTTTTATCTTTGGGGTTTTTTTTTTAACTCTGTTTTTTATTTTGAAATTAAACTTAACAGAAGAGTTTCAAAGATAATACAGAGAGACCTCCAGGTACCATTCACCCAGTCTTCCCTGATGTTGGCATTGTATTTTTCTGTAGTTCAATGACACAACTGAGAAATTGGCATTGGTAATTAAACACTATTAAGTAAACTACAGATTTTATTTGTATTTCAGTAGGTTTTTCACTAATGTCCTTTCTCTGTAAGAATCTAATCGAGGACACAACACAACAGACAGTTTCTCAAATTTTCATTTATCATGACCTTCACAAATTTGATCAGTTACTGTATAGAATGCCTGCTTTTTGTCTGGTGTTTTCTCATAGTTAGATGGACTTTATGGATATTTAAAAAAAACAGCATGTAAATGAAGGGCCTTTCTCATCTCATTTTATGTCTTATTATTTGTGAAGTTCACCTTGATCACTTGGTGAAGGGAGTGTCTTCCAGGTTTTTCCACTATGAAGTTTACTTTTTTTCTCATTCCATGTACTGTATTTAGAGGTGAGTCCCTAAGACCACTTAAGGGGAGGATAACTAAGCTTCAATTCCTGAAGGGAAAACTCTGAAAGAATTTTTGAATATATTTTAAAAGTAACATAGCAGTTTAAAATATTTGGGGAAAGATACTTTGAAGCTATGAAGATATCCTGTTTTGTTTTGCTTTGTTTTTTAAGTTTTACCCACAATTTTAGCATTCACAGTAGATCTTGCCTGAAACAGTTATTACTGTAGTGTTGTAATGGTTATTTTTAAAAATTATTTCCCACATCCTTTTTTTGTTAATTGGCTGTAATTCTGTGAGGAAGAATTTTTTCTCTTCTTTCTTTCTTTCTTTCTTCATACATACAAGCATTCATTTTTCAATTATGTATATTGGGGTATACTTGTAGATATATATTTTGGGTAATAATTTAATGCTGTCATTTTATTGCTCAAATTGTTTTAGCTTTGGCCATTGGGTGTTCTTACGTTGTTGGTTCCTGGTGTCTTTTCAAATGCACCTCCTTTCTTTTTCTCTACTTTGTAGCCACACAAGATTCTCCAGAGCCTTCTGGTATTTCTCTGCTGAAGTTCAAGATTCAAATATTTCTCAAAGGAGCCCTAAGTTCTTCTTGGAAAATGGTGTTTAGAGACCAAGAGGTATACTCACTGCTTTTGAAGTTTTGCTGATTTTAGACCCTCTTGGTAAACATGCTAAGAAATCTATTCATACTAACCATGTATATGCATAAGTCTGTATTTACTCTATCTATCTATCTATCTATCTATCATCTACCTATCTATCTATCTATACCATTTATCTAGTCTATCAGTCAAAAGAAATATGAGTTCATTCTGATGTCTCTCACTCTGACATACCACTTCAGGGTACATTCCAGCCTTTTCTACTTTGCTTATTTTTAACTTTCTTCTTTACAAGCAGAAACCTGGCTCTCATTATCTATAACATATTTGCTTGTCCAAATTTTGTATACATATAAAGTAGTCAGAATTGCTGACTTGGACTTCTGTGGGGAAAAAAAAAATCCCACAAACTACCAATCAGAGTAAATTGCTTGTGTACAGTTTTCTTTTTTTCTTTTTAGCCTAACAGTATTTAGTCAAAACACTGTTTTACAAATTTTTTAAGGTTAGTTTATTCCTTCCCCATCCTTTTCAGTGTGCATATGTTATTATCTGTATTATAGTTAGATTCCTTCTTCACAATCTGTATATTTCCTCTCGGGTTCTCCTACCATCCTTGTTGTCTTATCATTTATATTTTTTAAAAGATTTATGTATAGCAGATTTATGTAAAATGTATAAATTATGAGTATATCTAAATGACTTTTTTACAATGTATACATAGATATAATTTCAGTCAGTTCAAAATATAAAATATCACTGGCACACACAGTCCCCCTTAGGACTCTCCCAGTCATTACTTATCAAAAAGTAATTTTTTTTTCCATTTCTGTAACCATGGGCTAGCTTTGTGGACTTTTAAGATTTTTATTTATTATTTATTTGAGAAAGACAGATAGCAACAGAGATAGTGACAGAGAGCTTTGGGTGTTTTTGAACATGCTTTACATTTCTTTTTTCCCCCCCTCAATATTATGTTTATATAATCCATTCATGTTGTGATGTGTAGTAGTAGCTTGTTCTTTTTAATTTCTCTATGGGATTCTTTAATCAAATTTATTGAGGTATAATTCACAAACAATAAAATGGCACCTGGTTTTTAAACATACATTTTTGAGTTTTGACATATGTATGCTTTTGTGTGATCCTCCCCCTACTCAAGATACAGAACACTCTCATCATCACAAAAAGTTCTCACTCACCCTTCCATTCTCTGCCTCATTAATCTCATTTGTTGCCAAATTGGTCATTTTGTAACATTATTTTCTTCATGCTCCTCCCTGACTTCCAAACCTTTTGTTACTTCTACATTGTTTTCAAGATGAAAGGGGATCTTCTGAATGACCTTTTATGTTCTACCTAAGTTGATCTTTGCTTGCTGTCACTTACTGCTCTCCTATTCACTATCATGTCTTTCCAACTACTTACAATTCCATGAATATCTTAAAATCTTTATTTCATTGCCTTCATACATGCATGAAGCTATTTAAGTCAATAGTATCTGTCCTTTCCCTCCTCATCCCTGATGACTCAATTGGACGATTTTGTTTATCCCTTTGAACTAAACTGCTATCCTTTCTTACACTTCTATCAGACGATGGCCCTCAGATTGGTACCCATAACTCTCATCTCTGTCATAAAGCTTATTGGAGGATATTTTTGTCAACTTCAATTTTTATTTACTATACTATACCATAACATTTACTTTTTAAGATGTTTACTTCTAAGAATATTTACACATGTATAGATTCATGTATTACTACTACCACAATTAAGATACAAAAGAGTTCAATCACCTCAAAAAACTCCCTCATTAGATCACTTTATAGTTTCTCTCTTTCTTCCTCAAGGCCCTGGCAATGACTGATCTGTCCTCTAATACTATTACTTATCTTTATGAGAATGTTATATAAGTGGATCCTATACTATATAATTTTTTTAAGTTTGGCTTTGAAACTCATCCAAGTTAGTTCTTGAATGTTCATTAAATCTTAATATAAATCCCAATAAAATTTTTAAAAACGTTGTTTTATACAGTCTTTTAAATAATAGAAGAAAATAGAGAAAAATATGTATTAGCATTTATAATTGTCTAGTCATTTTTACTGATTCTTTAAAATTTTTTACAGAATCAAGTCATCAGGAATTAATTCCCATATAACTTTCTTTTAGAGATCTACATCTAGTATTTGACTTCCACTAACAAATTCTCTAAGTATTTTTTATATGGAAATATTATTTTGCCTTTTTTTTTTTTTAAGAGAGGGAAGGTTATAGAGGGGCAGAGGGATAGTCTCAAGCAGACTCCATACCCATCCCAGAGACAGACATGAACTCTGTCTCACAATCCTGAGATCATGACTTGAGCCGAAATCAAGAGTAAGATGCTTAAGCAACTGAACCACCAGGCACGCCTTGCCTTCATTTTTGAAGTATAGTATTTCTGGTAATAGAATTTTTGGTTGACATTTTATTTTTTCTTTCTTTCAATACGAAAGGTCTTTGCCTTTGCATTGATCACGAATTTTGATGAGAAATCAGATATTAATCTTATTATGCTTTTTCCCTTATATATAATGAGCCATTTTCCTATGGCCAGTTGCAAGATTTTCTGTTTGTCTTTCAACAATGCATCTAGGTGTGAATATCTTTGTGTTTACCCCACTTGGAATTCATTCAACTTTTTTCATATTAGACTAAAGTTTTTATCAAGTTAAGGAAGTTTTGGTCATTATTCCTTGGATTAATTTTTCTGCTTTCTTTGGGGAAGAATCTACTTATATGTTCTTTCAGGTTGTTAGCAGAATTCAGGTACTTGTGTTTGTTGATCTCAAGTCCCTATTTCATTGTTGTCTGCCAGCTGAGAGCCACTTTCAGCTCACAGGGCCACCCAAATTCCTTGTCATATACTCCCTACCATTTTTTTTTTTAAAGATTGTATTTATTTGTCAGAGAGAGAGGGAGTGAGAGCAAGCACAGGCAGACAGAATGGCAGGCAGAGACAGAGGGAGAAGCAGGCTCCCTGCCGAGTAAGGAGCCCGATGTGGGACTCGATCCCACATGGGATCATGACCTAAGCTGAAGGCAGCTGCTTAACCAACTGAGCCACCCAGGCGTCCCTCCCTACCATTTTTAAAGCTAGCAGTGGTTAATATGTCCTGCATCAAATCGTTCCCATGATTCACATGTCTGACCTTTTCTGTTTCTGTCTGCCTCTTCCAATTTAAAGGACTCATGTTATTAAGTAGGACTGCCAGTTTACATTTCTTAAAGTCTACTCTTCCACATAATTAAAATCTATCATGTTCATATTCTTGGGGACTATGCAGGGTTTGTATATTAAATATTGGGATCTTGGTGGCCATTTTAGAATTCTTCTTACCAACATATCCTTACTGATTGTAACTACTTATTTTGTAATTATGAGAGGAGTATTGAAGTATGTAATATATGAAATGGATTTGTCTATTGCTTTATAATTTCTTTCAGTATTTGTCACATATATTTTGATGTACTAGTGTTACATACACATTTAGAATTTTTACATTGTCTTTGAGAATCAATGCAGTTATTATATAATATACCTCTTTATCCCTGATGATGTTCCTTGTTTTAAAGTTTAGTTTAATATCAGTATTGCTAATCTGGTGTTATTTTAGTTGGTATTGCATTCTCTGCATTCTCCATTTCTTAATTTTTTTAACTACCCATATTTTTATATTTAATGTGTGTTTCCACAAACTGTATGTATTTGGGGTTTGGTTTGTTTTTTCAAAATGACAATAACTGTCTCTTAACTTCTATTTTTAGGCAATTCACATTCAAAGCCATTATTCATATGTTTGAATTAAAATCTTAGGTTCTAAAGGAATTTTTAAAATTTATTTATTTTTAATAAACATATAACATATTTTTATCCCCAAGGGTAAAGGTCTGTGAATTGCCAGGTTTACACATTTCACAGCACTCTTCATAGCACATACCCTTCCCAATGTCCATATCCCCACCACCCTCTCCTGTCCCCACTCCCCCCAGAAACCCTCAGTCTGTTTTTTGAGATTGAGTCTTTTATGGTTTGTCTCCCTCCCGATCCCATCTTCTTTCATTTTTTTCTTTTCCTACCCCCCAACCCCCCCATGTTGCATCTCCACTTCCTCATATCAGGGAGGTCATATGATAGTTGTCTTTTTCCAACTGACTCACTTCGCTAAGCATAATACCCTCTAGTTCCATCCACGTCATCGCAAATGGCAAGATTTCATTTCTTTTGATGGCTGCATAGTATTCCATTCTATATATATATACCACATCTTCTTTATCCATTCATCTGTTGATGGACATCTAGGTTCTTTCCATAGTTTGGTTATTATAGACATTGCTGCTATAAACATTTGGGTGCATGTGCCCCTTTGTATCTTTAGGATATATACCCAGTAGTGCAATCGCTAGGTCATAGGGTAGCTCTATTTTCAGTTTTTTGAGGAACCTCCACACTGTTTTCCAGAATGGTTGCATCAGCTTGCATTCCCACCAACAGTGCAGGAGGGTTCCCCTTTCCCCTCGCCAGCATCTGTCATTTCCTGACTTGATAATTTTAGCCATTCTGACTGGTGTGAGGTTGTATCTAATTGTGGTTTTGATTTGTATTTCCCTGATGCCAAGAGATGTGGAGCATTTTTTCATGTGTCTGTTGGCCATCTGGCTGTCTTCTTTGCAGAAATGTCTGTTCATGTCCTCTGCCCATTTCTTGATTGGATTTTTTGTTCTTTGGGCGTTGAGCTTGCTAAGCTCTTTATAGATTTTGGATACTAGTCCTTTATCTGATATGTCACTTGCAAATATATTCTCCCATTCTGTCAGTTGTCTTTTGGTTTTGTTAACTGTTTCCTTTTCTGTGCAAAAGCTTTGATCTTGATGAAATCCCAATAGTTCATTTTTGCCCTTGCTTCCCTTGCCTTTGGTGATGTTCCTAGGAAGACATTGCTGCGGCTGAGGTCAAAGAGGTTGCTGCAGCTGAGGTTGAAGAGGTTGCTGCCTATGTTCTCCTCAAGGATTTTGATGGATTCCTTTCTCACATTGAGGTCCTTCATCCATTTTGAGTCTATTTGTGTGTGGTGTAAGGAAATGGTCCAATTTCATTTTTCTGCATGTGGCTGTCCAATTTTCCCAGCACCATTTATTTTTAAAGAGGCTGTCTTTTTTCCATTGGACATTCCTTCCTGCTTTGTCGAAGATTAGTTGACCACAGAGTTGAGGGTCTATATCTGGGCTCTCTATTCTGTTCCATTGATCTATGTGTCTGTTTTTGTGCCGGTACCATACTGTCTTGATGATGACAGCTTTGTAATAGAGCTTGAAGTCCGGAATTGTGATGCCACCAACTTTGGCTTTCTTTTTCAATATTCCTTTGGCTATGCGAGGTCTTTTCTGGTTCCATAAAAATTTTAGGATTGTTTGTTCCATTTCTTTGAAAAATATGGATGGGATTTTGATAGAGATTGCATTAAATGTGTAGATTGCTTTAGGTGGAATAGACATTTTCACAATATTTGTTCTTTTAATCCATGAGCATGGAATATTTTTCCATTTCTTTGTATCTTCCTCAATTTCTTTCATGAGTACTTTATAGTTTTCTGAGTACAGATTCTTTGCTTCTTTGGTTAGGTTTATTTCTAGGTATCTTATGGTTTTGGGTGCAATTGTAAATGGGATTGACTCCTTAATTTCTCTTTCTTCTGTCTTGTTGTTGGTGTAAAGAAATGCAACTGATTTCTGTGCATTGACTTTATATCCTGACACTTTACTGAATTCCTGTACAAGTTCTAGCAATTTTGGAGTGGAGCCTTCTGGGTTTTCCACATATAGTATCATATCATCTGCAAAGAGTGATAGTTTGAGTTCTTCTTTGCTGCTTTGGATGCCTTTAATTTCTTTTTGTTGTATGATTGCTGAGGCTAGGACTTCTAGTACTATGTTGAATAGCAGTGGTGATAACAGACAAATTCCTTCCTAATGATATGCAGTTATCATGGGTCTACACAAAGCCTCTTTTTGTGTTTTACTTTTTATTGTCTTTACCTAATCTTCATTTTTATTCTATATTCTTTCATTGGCTCTGACTTTCATGTCAAATGTTTTATATATATATATATATATATATATATATATATATATACTAACTCTTTATGTATATATTTAATCAATAGAAATTTTATTGAGCTATTGATAGAATTATGTTTGTTTTTTAAAAAAGATTTTGTTTATTTGAGAGAGCAAAAGAATACAAGCGGGGGGAATGGCAGAGGAAGAGGGAGAAGCAGGCTCCCCACTGAGCAGGGAGCCCCATGCAGGGCTCAAAGCAGAGCTTGATCCCAGGATCCTGGGAAGGATGAGCAGAGCCGAAGGAAGATGCTTAACTGACTGAGCCACCAAGGCACCCTTAGAATTATGTTTCTTACCTTTCTTATTATATAAGCCTTTCAAATTTGATCCAGGTTACCAAATATATTTTCAGGGTTTAAATGTTAAGTGTTCCATGCTGTGTAGGCTAAATTCTGTCCCCAAACGTTTACATTTTAAAGTCTCCAACCCTAATATATCAGAATGTAACCATATTTCGAGAGAATTTTAAAATTTGTGTTATAACTGACAAATAACATTATTATATTAGTTTCACTTGTGCAATATAAGTTAATACAGGTATGTGTTGTGAAATGATCACCACAATAAGTCTAACTAACAAACTATCACCATACATGGTTACAGTATTTTTTTCTTCTTGTGATAATAACTTTTAAGATCTATTCCCTTAGTAACTTCCAAATATACAATACAGAATTATTAAGTATAGTCATTAAGAAAGTCTCTAGAGAGATTATTAAGTTAAAATGAGATGCTTAGGATAGGGTCCTTGTAATATGACTAGTGATATTATAAGAAGAGGGAGACATACCAGGGGCATGTAGGCACAGAGCTACATAAAGAAGCATTAGGAGTGTGGCTATCTGCAATCCAAGGAGAAAGGCCTTGCAGAAACCAACCTAGCTGGCACCTTGGACTTCCAGGTTCCAAAATTGTGAGACAGTAAGGTTCTGTTTAAGCCACCCAGTCTGTGATGTTCTGTTATAGCAGCTCTGGGAAACAGATACATGTGGTATTTCATTATATGTATGGATTCTACACATGTATGCATCCAAACACATATCTAACATTATTCATATCTCCTGCTCTAATAATTGTCACCTCAGTTATAAGCACCTCTGTAACCACAAATAATGCTGTAAAAAATTCATACATAGTCTCACTTCAGGGGTTCTCTTGGGCATATTTCCAAGAAATGAAAAGCAAAATGCTAAATATGCACAATCTGTATTTCACTAAGTATGGCAGGTTGGCTCACTTAAATGGAACCATCATGTTATCCTCCTTCCAGCAGCACGAGTTTCCCTTTCTCTACGTAAGGTAGCCAAATTAGCAACATTTGGGAACCCAATCTAGAACAACCTGAAGGATGTCAAAATGTGATGTCCATTTTGATCTCATTGTTTTAATGTGTATTTCTCTGATTATTGGTAGAATGCTCATATCTTTCAATACTTTTGACTCTTTGGTGGTAATTACATTAAAATAGTTTTTTGTCTTTTTTGTTTGTTTTCCCTTTTCCTGTTTCATTTGCAGTTGTTCATTTTATTTTTCAAATGTGTACTCTTTATTGAGTTTATACGTTGAAATACCTTCTTTCAGCCTATCAGTTGTATGTTGACTCTGAATATTTTATCCACAAAATCCATTATGTCTGATATAGTTAAGTCCATTGAATTTATCACTCCTGGTTTATGATTTGATTTATGTCTTTATCTACCTCCAAATTATGGAGATACCATACCATTTTTCTGTTATATTTTGAATTTTATCTTTTACATCTAGGGCTTAATTAAACTGAATTTGAGCTTCATAAATGAGGAAAAGAGAAATCCATATCTTTTTTTTCCACAATGCAGCATGACAGTAATTCCAACAACATCCATTAAACATCCCATTGTACACATATACATGTACCGCATTCTCCCTTTGATTCTATTAACTATGAATCGTGTTTGCACTGTGTGTATGTGTGCATTTACAATGGCTTTGTATATTATCTTAATATTGGTAAGGTAGAATGAGGTCTATATTTTTTCTCATATATTTTAAAATTGACTTAGCTATTCATGGACCTTTATTCTTTCACATAAGTTCTATTATAAGTTTCTCAAATTCTTCAAAAGTCAATTGTAATTTCTTTCAAGAAGTATTAAATTTATACATTAATCTCTTTATGATCTTAAGTTATCATTTCTAAACCTATATATCTGCATTCAGTCATGTCTTTTATATCCTTTAATCTACTTTAATACGTTCTCTATAAAAATCTATACATTATTTGTTGACTTAATTTTCAGCAACTTTGTTTTCTATTATATTATCTATCTAGTTAGCTATTCCTTAGGTAGATACTTTCTCTATACTTTTGCAAATCAATTTTGAAATCAACTACCTTAATACAATTTTTTCTTAGTTCTAATGGGCTTTTTATTCCATTGTATCTCATATGTAAATGATATCATTTAAAAATAATATATTTTTTCTTTTACAATTATTTATGGATATATAAATATATAAATAGTGTATATCTGTGTGTATATATGTATATATGTGTATATATATATACACACAGATATACACTATATATTTACACTAATACACTAATTGTGTATATATACCTCACTATTTTAAAAGGATCTTAAATTTATCCATTCATATATGTTTATGTATATGCAATTTATAAGCCTATAGATAAGTACATACATACATAGAGATAGATCTGTAGATAGCTGTATCTGAATCAATATTTATGTATTAAAGAGAAAGAGAGGGATATCTAGGTGGCTTGGTCAGTTTAGCATCTGCCTTTGGCTCGGGTCATGATCCCAAGGTGCTGAGACCCAGTCCTATATCAGGCTGCTTGCTCAGCAGGGAGCCTGCTTCCCCCTCTGCCTGTGCTCCCCTTACTTGTGCTCTCTCTTTCTCTCTCTCTGACAAATAAATAAAGTCTTTTAAAAAAAGAGAGAGAAAGAAAGATATAAGCATACATATGGATCTATACAGATAGAAATCTGGTTCATGCATGCATATATACATACACATGTAGATAAATAAATATATATCTTGATAAAGATAGATATATTGACTTTTTATTATTTTGTTATATATATGTTGTTAAGATAAAAGTGGTTGATCTTGGTATATTGTTTTTAGTACAAAATTATATTACTTTAGGGAACATATTGGTAAGGAATTTTGCATATATAATCAGGAATAAAACAAGTTTTTAATCTTCCGCTGAATTATTCTTATCTAATATTATAAGCAGTTATATTAGCCTCACAAAAAGGATGGGCAACCCTATGCCTCTTCAGGAACAACTTGTACAAGGAAAAAATTATTACTCCTTAAATTGACAGAGTTCAGTCATCTGGGACATGGCTTTTACCTGAGAAATATAATTGATAAAATGTTAGTTTTTTAAATTTTTGATACATCTAAGTTTTATTGTTCCTCTTTCTTTAAAATTAACATTTTATACTTTATGACAAATTTATTTTTTTCTCAGTCTGAAAATGTATTGGGTGTCATTATAGTTTTTCAGTTAATTGTTACTCTGATGGCATGTGAAGTTATTTCTCATTTTCTTTTGAATTTGTTTCATTTGCATCATCTCTTCCCCCCCCCCTTTTACTCAGCAGCGGTGCCTCTAGATTTTCTAAGTCATTTTTAATAACTAATTTGGCTTTGAAATCGTCAATCTTTTGTTTTCTTCTTTATTGATTTCTGGCTTTATCTTATGATCTCCTTTCATCCTATTGGGTTTTATTTAGGTCCTCTCTTTCTAGGTATTTTAGTTTCTTTTTTAATTTTAGTTTATTTAAATTTTTTTTTTGTTTATTTACCACTAAATTCAAAGTGTCCTTTAAGTACTACTGGTTTAGCTGTGTTTTTTTAGAATTATTATTATGTTCAGTTAGCAACTGTATAAGTACATCATTAGTTTTTGATGTAGTGTTCCATGATTCATTAGTTACATATAACACCCAGCACACATCACAACACATGCTGTCCTTAATACCTATTAGCCTGTTATCCCCTCTCCTCACCCTCCTCCCTTCTGAGACCCTCAGTTTGTTTCCCAGGGTCCATAGTCTCTCATGGATCATCTCTCTCTCCGATTTCTCCCTCTTCAGATTTCCCTCCCTTTCCCTGTAGTCCTCCATGCTATTACTTATGTTCCACATATGAGTGAAACCATATAATTGTCTTTCTCTGCTTGACTTACTTCATTTAGCATAATCCTCTTTAGTTCTATCTATGTCAATGCAAATGATGGGACTTCATTTTTTCAAATGGCTGAATAATATTTCATTGTATATATTTACTACATCTTCTTTATCCACTCATCTGTTGAAGGACATCTTGGCTCATTCCACAGTTTGGCTATTGTGGACGTTGCTGCTATGAACATTAGGGTGCATATGTCCCTTCTTTACACTACATGTGTATCTTTGGGGTAAATGCCTCGTAATGTAATTGCTGGGTCATTGGGTAGCTCTATTTTTAACACCTTGAAGATGTTTTCCATCCCTGACTGGCTATACTAGCTTGCATTCCCACCAGCAGTGTAAGAGGGTTCCTCTTTCTCCACATCTTTGACAACATTTTTTGTTTCCTGTCTTGTTAATTTTTGCCACTGTAACTGGTGGTATTATGGTTTTGATTTGTATTTCTCTGATGGCTAATGAGGTTGAGCATTTTTTCATATATCTGTTAGACATTTGTATGTCTTCTTTGGAGAAGTGTCTGTTCATGTCTTCTGCCCATTTTTTTACTGTTTTTTTTTTTTTTTTTTAGCTGTGTTTTCATAGATTTTAGCCATTAGTAATTTTATGTCATTTGGCTGGAAGATTTTCACAATTTAGTTTAGTTTTGCTTTGTTTTTTAATTTATATTTATTTATTTGACAGAGAGAGAACTCATGATAGTGTATGCAAGCAGTGGGAGGACAGAGGGAGAGAATCCTTAAGCCGACTCCCCACAGAGCCTGGAGACTGAGGGGCACAATTAGGGGGAATTGGGGTGGAAGGGGGGGGTGTGACGGGATTCGAATCCTGGGATCCAAAGGTCATGATCTGAGCCAAAAATCAAGAGTTTGATGCTCAGTTGACTGAGCCACCCAGGCACCCCTCACAATTTAGTTTAAAATTCCTCTTTCATTCAAAGATTATTTAGCAGTATTATTTCAGTTTAAATAGTGTACATATTAAATGCTAGATTATGCTTACTAACTGATAATCCCGTTGCATGCTTGTTAGAGAATATACTTTAATTTAGGGCATATTCACTGTATCATTCATTACTGAAAATGATCATTGTTCGTAAATGATCCTGTATTTTTGGGCATAATGAGCAATCTTTTCAGTAAAAATTTTCTGTATGTATAAATATGCCTACATAAATATAGTTTGATGAAGTTATATTAATTTGTTGCCAACACATATAACAATGTTTGTGTTTCTTAATCATGTTATTCCAATAATCAATGTACTTAATGTTTTCTTTTTATGTAATCTGCCAGGTTCTGAAAATTTTATGACAAAATATCAAAGTAGAATTGCTGATTTGTCTGTTCCCTCTATAACTGTCAGATTTTGGGTTTCTGTTTTTAAATTATTTTGTTAGATATTTATGTATTCTTTTTTTTTTAAGATCTTATTTGTTTATTTGACAGACAGAGATCACAAATAGGCAGAGAGGCAGGCAGAGAGAGTGAGAGGAAATCAGGCTCCCCACCAAGCAGAGAGCCCAATGCGGAACTCGATCCCAGGACACTGAGATCATGACCTGAGTTGAAGGCAGCGGCTTAACCCACTGAGCCACCCAGGCGCCCAGATATTTATGTATTCTTGATGATTTTTTCTTTTTGATTATATTTTTCATATTACCACTCTAAAATACCCTTTTAAAGTTATATTTTTAATCAAAATTTTTGCATTTTAAATACAAATTAGTGCATTTTATTGTTTGCTTTTTATATTTTATCCCAATATATAATCTTTTGGATTTTGTAACATTTTTATTTGGAGTATTTTCCAGTAATTATCAAAATTTCAGATTTTTCCTATTAGTGCAAATATAGTTCTCTAGATTTTATTTGGGGTCTATACTATATTTTTATTTAATAGCATTACTGTTATACCAAGACTCGTTTCTACTTTCTTACTTATTATAAGTATTAACTATCTTTCTTTATTCTACGTTCTTCCACTAAACAAATCAAGTTCATTTCTTTTTTTTTTTTTCCCACTGTTTATGCGCCACCACACCCAGTGCTCCATGCAATAGGTGCCCTCCTTAATACCCACCACCAGGCTCACTCTTTTCCCCACTGCCCTCCCTTCCAAAACCCTCAGTTTGTTTCTCAGAGTCCACAGTCTCTCATGCTTTGTCTCCCCCTCCCATTTCCTCAATTCACTTTTTCTTTCCTTCTGCTAATGTCCTCCATCCTCCACAAGTAAGTGAAACCATATGATACTTGACTTTCTCTGTTTGACTTACTTCATTCAGCATAATCTCCTCCAGTACTGTCCATGTTGATGCAAAAGTTGGTTACTCATCCTTCTTGATGGAGGCATAATATTCTATTGTATATACAGACAGTATCTTCTTTATCCATTCATTTGTTGAAGGGCATCTTGGCTTTTGCCACAGTTTGGCAACTGGCGATTGCTACTATGAACATTGGGGTACAGATGGCCCTTCTTTGCACTACATCTGTATCTTTGGGGTAAATACCCAGTAGTGCAATTGCAGGGTCATAGGGTAGCTCTGTTTTTTATTTCTTTTTTTTTCCATTTTATATTATTTATTTCTTTTCAGTGTTTCAGCATTCATTGTTTATTCACCATACCTAGTGCTATTTTAAATTTCTTAAGGAATTTCCACACTGTTTACCAAAGTGGCTGCACCAACTTGTATTCCCACCAACAGTGTAAGAGGGTTCCCCTTTCTCCACATCCTCTCCAACACTTATGGTTTACTGTCTTGTTAATTTTGGCCATTCTAACTGGTGTAAGATGGTATCTCAATGTGGTTTTGATTTGAATCTCCTGATAGCTAATGGTGATGAACATTGTTTCATGTGTCTGTTAGCCATTTGTATGTCTTTGGAGATGTGTCTGTTCGTGGCTTCTGCCCATTTTTTTATGTGATTTTCTGTTTTTTGAATGTCGAGTTTGAAGTGTTCTTTATAGATCTTGGATATCAGCCCTTTGTCTGTATGTCATTTGCGAATATCTTTTCCCATTCCATGGGAAAAAGGACTCTTTTTGTTTTGTTTTGTTGACTGTTTCCTTGCTGTGCAGAAGTTTTTGCTCTTGATGAAGTCCCAAAAGTTCATTTTCACTTTTGTTTCCTTTGCCTTTGGAGACATGTCTTGAAAGAGATTGCTGTAGCTGATGTCAAAGAGGTTACTGCCTATGTTCTCCTCTAGGATTTTGATAGATTGCTGCTTCACATTGAGGTCTTTTATCCATTTTGAGTTTATCTTTGTGTATGGCGTAAGAGAATGGTCGAGTTTCATTCTTCTATACATAGTTGTCCAATTTTCCCAGCACCATTTATTGAAGAGATTATCTTTTTTCCACTGGATATTTTTTTCTGCTTTGTCGAACAAGTTCATTTCTTGAGAGTAAATGCTCAATATTCAAAGCTTCTGTGAGTTTACTTCAGTTGTTCGTTTGTTTCTTTTAATTTTATGGGTATCCAGTATCTCCAGTTGATTTTTATTTCTGCCTAGCTTCTTGGCTTAATTTATTATTTTCATATCCTTTTCTGTCTTCCTATAGATAATGACTATTCAAATTTTTGTTTATTCATTCCATTAATTGTGCTTTATATGGTATAGTTACTCAGGTTGATGTTATTAATACCCAATAATTGCACCTTTCTGCTGTCTTACAATTTCCCTGAAAGTATCAACTCCAGTCACTGGAAGTATGTCCCTCAAGTTCTCGGGAGTGAATTTTACCACTACACATCTAGCAACCCACTCCAGCCACCTTCTCCAACACATACCACATAATGCTCACCTTTAAGATGTTAAGAATACTCATTTTTCAAAAAATAATAACAGTAAAAATAAGCAAAAATTCCTGTACCAAAAGAACCAACAATTCCTTGCATCACAGGGTATATTTTCTAGGGACAAGATAACTCAACAAGTAGAATATTTTTCTGAATCTGTAGACATCTGTACCCCAATCCAGCCAATCTGGGAGGACATCCCTGACCTGATCTAAGTTGCTACTGCTCTTTCTAGGATATTGGGGCAAGTGATGACACACTAACAGCAACTCGGGGGCAAGACATTCGGGGGAAAGACATGAGCATAGCTGTAAAGCTCATCCTTTACTTAATCTCTGACTAAAAGTTCTTGTTGATAGATTTCACATTTGTCACCTCCTTTTCTTCCATCTCTCAGTGACAAGCAACCACCTTAACCGTACACAGAGATTTCATATTTTCTTTCTCATATCTCAAAATCAGCTTTCTTCTATGCACTTTCAAGGTTGATTTTAGAGAAAGCTAGCAACTCATTATATTTTTCCCATATCAGAAATGTGAGGCTGGCAAAAAATTCTGCAGGAGCCATCCTTTCTGTATGAGTGTGTGTGTGTATTTCTGCTATAGCTTTCAGCTTTATGTGTCAATATCAACTCATCTTGTTGATGTGTTTCATGATAACATGAAAACAAATCTAAATACATAACATTTTTTCTCCTGACATATGTATCAGATTTTTTCCTTACTATGGCTTTTCCTTGATTTTCCAAAATGTATATACCAAACAAAAGTAAAGCAAGATGTAAACATTCTTAACGTTACTCTCTCCAAGCAGGATGGAGAGATCTCCCATAATCACTGCCTTCTGCTAGCTCACAAATAGTAGCCTGTACATACTTGATTCTGTTCTGAACTATATTGTCCAATATCCTATTAATAATATTATCAGGGGTGCCTGGGTGGCTCAGTGGGTTAAAGCCTCTGCCTTGGGCTCTGGTCATGATCCCAGGGTCCTGGGATTGAGCCCCACATCAGGCTCTCTGCTCAGCAGGGAGCCTACTTTCTCCTCTATCTCTCTCTGCCTGCCTTTCTGCCTACTTGTGATCTCTGACTGTCAAATAAGTAAATAAAATCTTAAAAAAAAAAACACATAGTATTATCAAAGTGGCCTGACTATGTAACAAACATTTTAAGGTCACTATATCACAGTTATTCCAGAAGTGAGTCTCTCCTTCATATATAATGTACCAATCAATTTTATTGATGTTACTAAGTACATTTTATTGTCCTATTTTAGTTTTATATGTTTAATTTGTCCTAAATAATCTTTGAGAGAAGATAACTAATTTCCCTTTAGAATTATTCTCTTTTGTGTCAAAATAGAGAAACATTTTGAAAAATTCTACCACTTCCCATATATTGAGGTCTTAATATCTTACGCCAAATAGATCTCATCCTACTTTTGAAAACAAAACAACAATAAAGACACTCATTGTGTGAGAAATTTCAGCATATTACTTTCATTATGTACCTGTTGCCAGTATATTTAAATTAGTGAAGAAATAATTTGTGCTAATACAAGACAATGTGCTAAATGTCCCAATTTGGTCTTTTAACTTAGGTTTAAATCTAAATGACAGAAGGTAGAAACAAGAAAACCAAACATATCTACTAACTGTATGTATATGGGGTAAAAAATAACTCAAGATAGCTGAATGTAGGCAGAAAGTTACATCTATAAGGAAGCAAGGAGGGAAGAAACGAGGAAGTGTTCGATTGGGGTGGTGCATGTGAGAAACAGAGCCAATATTTACAACTCAAAGATAAGTTTTTTTGTTTTTTTTTGAGCAGGGGGTCAGGGGCATTGGGAGGGGTTGGCTTTTTTTTTTTTTTTTTTTTTTTTTAAGTAGGCTCCACACCCAGTGTGGGACTCAAATTCATGAGCCTGAAATCAAAACCCAAGCTGAAATCAAAAATCGAAGCCTAACCAACTGAGCCACCCAGACATCTCAATAAAGTTCTTAACCTCAGCTGGGTGACTGGGATTCAATAGGAGGTGAATTCAGGAAGGATTTGGAATTAGAAGAAATGCACAGTCCAAGGACAGACCAAAAAAAAGAAGGCATTGTCCCTTGGCACAAGCAGCCAGTGAAAGAAAGGAAGGACCCAAATGTTAGTGGTAGAGTGTATTCTGAGTCAGTTTAGATCCTGGGACAAAGGGGTTGATGTTAGTCATAGGAACCATAATTCAAAGAAACGGCCATCCCTGTATTTACATGGGAGAACAACCTTGAATGGAGAAATCTTGGCTACTTCTCTGATTCCTTGTCCTTTTCATAGGGACATCTTTTAGTTGTGGGGGAAAAAAAACTCATTTCATTGAAATGTAAGCATTACAAAAAATGAGTAAATAAAACAACCATCAGATGATACATATTAAGATAGAAAATTGGGGGAAATTAGAAAATATAGCCGTTATGTGGCTATATTTATAGACTATATATAACACATTATAAACTATATAGACTACACATGAGAAAGGTAAACATACTAAAACAAAAGTAAAGGAAGAAGGTAAAGACAGTAAGGAAAAATGTGAGGTATTTAAAACAGGAAACAACATTCAGTGTGGGGATAAGAGGAATATGTGAATCCAAAATAATAAAACAAAATGAAAGCCTTAAATGTGTAATTTAAGAAATCTTTCCTGAAATGAAAGGAGATTTTAAAAGTTGAATGTTGATATCATAATGTAGGGAAATTTTGTTCAGAGTAGTTCATATGAACATATTAATAATATTTTAAAAATATTAGATAAAGAACACATCTTGTGTTATTTATTTTTAAAATATTAGATAAAGAACACGTCTTGTGTGCAACTACACAGAAAACAAAGATTAAGGACCTCCCAGGAAAATAGTCAGGATTGCAATTCTCTATAGTGATAGTCAATGCGGAAGGTGACAAAGAGTGCCTATCAGGTACTCCTGCGGGGCAAAATGGAGGCCCAAATTTTTGTATTCTGATAAACTCCTTTTTCAACATAAAAACTAAAAATAGTTTTGAACCTGAAAGGCCTGGCAGAATATTGCTTAAATGAAGTCTTAGAAATTCATAGAAGTTGAAAACGAAAGAACTGGCAGATCAAAACAAAAACTTAGATGGGAAGAGGGGTGACAGAATAGAATGTAAATGTTAATGATCTGCAGATGTTTAGAAATGACACAGCTAACAATATGGGGAAGGGGTTAGTTAGAAAGATGGAAAGCAGAATTAAGATTTTCCATTGCCTCATTAATAATAGCTGAAAGTCAAAGATAGCACTGAAAGCTAATAAATTAAGTAGTAGATTCTGAAGCATATTTAAAAATACAGAGTTAAAGACTGATAAAAATGATTTTATTTACTAAGATTAAGTTGGGAAGGAGAGAATGGGAGTGTGAAGAAGAAAATAAAGCCCATTTTACATTATTTATTTTAAGAAACCAAAGGGTACTCTCTAAAGAAAGAAAAAGCTAAGGGATTATATTAAAGTCACCATTAGACAAATATCTCTAAATTTCAAAATAACGGATAGGAGTGGGGAGACTCACAATGACAGAGTTAAATGTATTTACAAACAACAAATGTGAGAGGAAAAATCAACGCTTTTGTCTTATCAGTACATGAAAATAGATATACCTTTATCTCTTTCTTTTCTTACACCTCATCTCTTACAAAGATTTTTCTATTGGATCCCTAAGCAAATTGCCAGTTTGTATTGTGGAATAAGAGGCATTCCTAAATTAAATTTTAAAGACAATAAACATAATAATTAAGAATATGAAAGCATAGTTCTATTTTTAACTTTTTGAGTAACCTCTATACTGTTTACCACAGTGGCCACACCAATTTGCATTCCCCCCAGCAGTACAAGAAGGTTCCTTTTTCTCCACATCCTCGCCAACACATGTGGTTTCATGTGTTGTTGATTTTAGCCATTACAACAGGTATGAGGTGATATCTCATTGTAGTTTTGATTTGCATACCCCCGATGATGAGTGATGTTGAACATCTTTTCTTATCTGTTGGCCATTTGTATGTCTTCTTTGGAGAAATGTCTGTTCACTTCTTTTGCCTATTTTTAATTGGATTATTTGGTTTTGGGGTTTTAAGTTTTATAAGTTCTTTATGTATTTTGGATACTAACCTTGTATCGGATATGTCATTTGTAAATATCTTCTCCCATTCAATAGATTGCCTTTTAGCTTTGTTGATTGTTTCCTCTGCTGTCTTTATTTTGATATAGTCCTAGTAGTCTATTTTTGCTTTTATTTTCTTTGCCTCAGCAGACATATGTAGGGGAAAAAAAATGTTGCTACAGCCAATGTCAGAGAAATTACTGCCTGTGCTCTCTTCTAGGAATTTTATGGTTTCAGGTCTCACATATTTAGGTCTTTAATGCATTTTGAATTTATTTTTTTGTATGGTGTAAGAAAGTGATCCAGTTTCATTCTCTTGCATGTAGCTGTACAGTTTCCCAACACTATTTGTTGAAGAGACTTTCTTTTTCCCATTGAATATTCTTTCCTGCTTTGTCAATTATTAATTTACCGTGTAATTGTGGTTTACTTCTAGGTTTTCTCTTCTGTTCCATTGATCTATGTGTCCATTTTTGTATCAGTACCATACTCTTTTGACTATCTAACTTGAAGTCTGGAATAATAATACCTCCAGCTTTGCCTTTCTTTTTCAAAATGAAACAAGATGGGATCTGGAGGGAGACAAACCATAAGAGACTCTTCATCTCACAAAACAAATGGAGGGTTGCTGAGGGGAGGGGAGGTATAGAGAGGGTGATTGGGTTATGGACACTGGGGAGGGTATGTGATATGGTGAAGGCTGTGAAGTGTATAAGCTTGATGATTCATAGAGCTGTACTCCTGGAACAAATAATACATTATAGGTTAATAAAAATAATTAATTAAAAAAAAGAAAAAAATGGCTTTGGCTATTCACGGTATTTTGTGGTTTCATATAAATTTTAAGACTTTTTTTTGTTGTTGTTCTACTCCTTTGAAAAATACTGTTAGGATTTTAATAGGGATTGCATTAAATGTATAGATTTCTTAATGTAATATAGACAATTTAACAGTACTACTCTTTGATCCAGTAATCACATTACTAGGTATTTACCCCAAAAATACAAAAACACTAATTCAAAGGGATACATGCACCCATATTTTATAGCAGCATTACTTGCAATAACCAAATTATGGAAGCAGCCCAAGTGTCCATTGATAGATGAATGTATAAAGAAAATGCGGTATATATACACAATGGAATATTATTCAGCTATAAAAAGAAATGAAATCTTCCTATTTGCAAGGGCATAGATAGAGCTAGAGAATATAATACTAAGTGAAATAAGTCAGAGAAAGATAAATACCATATAATTTCATTCATATGTTAAAAAGTTAAAGAGAGAGAGAGACAAACCAAGAAACAGACTCTTAACTGTAGTGAACAAACAGATGGTTACCAGAGGGGAGGTTGAGGTAGGTGGGGGATGGGTGAAATAGGTGATGGTGATTAAGGAGCACACTAGTGATGAGAACTGGGTGATGTACAGAAGTGCTGAATCACTATCTTGTATGCTGAAACTAATATTAACACTGTATGTCTACTAACTGGAATTAAAATAAAGTAAAATGAAATAAAAAATTTTTAATTGTATATTAAAGGATAGACATGACAAAATTTCTGTCAGGTAAATGTAAAGAAAATAAAGAATGAAATATGTTCTTAAAGTGAAACAGGGTAAAATACAGACAAAAATACATAAAATCAGATGAGGAAGGGTATAATTTCAAGTTTATCACATTTAAGAAGTATGTAGAGAATAGCCTAGAATCAACTTTCTCAAAGGAAAGAAAAACAAAACAAAACAAAACAAAAAAACAAGATTTTTTTTTTTTCAATGCAAACACATCCAGGAGACAAAACATAATTAAAGATATAAAAGACTTAAACAGTATAATAAATGAGATATATTTGGTTACTGTGTATTTAAACACTGATCATTGTCAGAGAACATGGCATTGCTTCAAGTGATAAAGGAACATTCTGCAATATTGACCAAATATTAAGTTGTAAAGTAAATAATAAATTTAAAATGTTAAAAAGATAAAGTCAATTGATTCCAGCTTTAATGCAATTAAAAAAAATCAATTACACAATCAGAAATCAGTTACAAAAATCTACCAGGAATAAAGGAGCCTTCTCTTAAACAACACTAATGCCAATGGGGATATAAAAACCAAAAAAGAATACCTGTTTAAATGACAACAATACTGAAATCACTACACATAATAATTTACAGGGTATAGCTCAAAAAAATAGACAACAGAGGAAAATTTATATACTAATATCAGTAATGTTTTAGAAAGGAAAATAAATTACACAATTACTTTTTTGTGTATATGTAACTATATTTTATGGTTAAATAAAATATTTGTGCTCAATATTGTTTGCATACTAGAATCAACTCAGAAAGTTTTTAAAAAGGTTAATACCTGAAAAGACATGGACAAGGATGCCCACTCTCACAACTCTTGTTCAACATAGCATTAGAAGTCCTAGCAACAGCAATCAGACAACAAAGAGAAATAAAAGGTATCCAAATTGGCAATGAAGAAGTCAAACTCTCTCTCTTTGCCGATGACATGATTCTTTATATGGAAAACCCAAAAGACTCCACCCCAAACTATTAGAACTCATACAGCAATTCAGTAACGTGGCAGGATATGAAGTCAATGTACAGAAATCAGTGGCTTTCTTATACACTAACAATGAAAATACAGAAAGGGAGGTTAGAGAATCGATTCCATTTACTATAGCACCAAGAACCATAAGATACCTGGGAATAAACCTAACCAAAGAAGTAAAGGATCTGTACTCAAGGAACTACAGAACACTCATGAAAGAAATTGAAGAAGACACAAAAAGATGGAAGACCATTCCATGCTCTTGGATCAGAAGAATAAACATTGTTAAAATGTCTATACTGCCTAGAGCAATCTGTACTTTTAATGCCATACCAATCAGAATTCCACTGGTATTCTTCAAAGAGCTGGAGCAAATAATCCTAAAATTTGTATGGAATCAGAAGAGACCCTGAATCGCTAAGGAAATGTTGAAAAACAAAAATAAAACTGGGGGCATCACGTTACCTGATTTCAAGCTTTACTAAAAAGCTGTGATCACCAAGGCAGCATGGTACTGGCATAAAAACAGACACATAGACCAGTGGAACAGAGTAGAGAGCCCAGATATGGACCCTCAACTCTATGGGCAAATAATCTTCGTCAAAACAGGAAAAAATATATAGTGGAAAAAAGTCTCTTCAATAAATGGTACTGGGAAAACTGGGCAGCCACATGTAGAAGAATGAAACTTGACCATTCTCTTACGCCGTACACAAAGATAAACTCAAAATGGATAAAAGACCACAACGTGAGACAGGAATCCATCAGAATCCTAGAGGAGAACATAGGCAGTAATCTCTTCGATATCAGCCACAGCAGCTTCTTTCAAGAGATGTCTCCAAAGGCAAAGGAAACAAAAGTGAAAATAAACTTTTGGGACTTCATCAAAATCAAAAGCTTCTGCACAGCAAAGGAAACAGTCAAGAAAACAAAGAGGCAGCCCACAGAATGGGAGAAGATATTTGCAAATGACAGTACAGAAAAAAGGTTGATATCCAGGATCTATAAAGAGCTCCTCAAACTCAACACACACAAAACAGATAATCATATCAAAAAATGGGCAGAAGACATGAACAGACACTTCTCCAATGAAGACATACAAATGGCTATCAGACACATGAAAAAATGTTCATCATCACTAGCCACATTGAGATATCACCTTACACCAGTTAGAATGGCCAAAATTAGCAAGACGGGAAACAACATGTGTTGGAGGGGATGTGGAGAAAGGGGAACCCTCTTACACTGTTGGTGGGAATGCAAGTTGGTGCAGCCTCTTTGGAGAACAGTGTGGCGTTTCCTCAAGAAATTAAAAATAGAACTTCCCTATGACCCTGCCATTGCACACCTGGGTATTTACCCCAAAGATACAGATATAGTGAAAAGAAGGGCCATCTGTACCCCAATGTTTATAGCAGCAATGGCCACAGTCGCCAAACTGTGGAAAGAACCAAGATGCCCTTCAATGGATGGATGGATAAGGAAGATGTGGTCCATATACACTATGGAGTATTATGCCTCCATCAGAAAGGATGAATACCCAACTTTTGTAGTAATGTGGACGGGACTGGAAGATACTATGCTGAGTGAAGTAAGTCAAGCAGAGAGAGTCAATTATCATATGGTTTCACTTATTTGTGGAGCATAACAAATAGCATGGAGGACATGGGGAGTTAGAGAGCAGAAGGGAGTTGGGGGAAATTGGAAGGGGAGGTGAACCATGTGAGACTATGGACTCTGAAAAACAATCTGAGGGGTTTGAAGTGGTGGGGGGTGGGAGGTTGGGGAAACCAGGTGGTGGGTATTAGAGAGGGCACTGAATGCATGGAGCACTGGGTGTGGTGCAAAAATACTGAATACTGTTATGCTGAGAATAAATAAAAAATAAATTAAAAAAAAAAAAAAAAAGGTCAGCCCGATGGTAGGTGTTAAGGAGGGCATGTATTGCATGGATCACTAAGTGTGGTACATAAACAATGAATCTTAGAACACTGAAAAAATAAAATTAAATTTAAAAAAATACATAAAAAATGTTAATACCTGGCTTCCTGTGCTAGAGGTTTGGGTTGATGTAACTATACATCAATAAAAATAAAGTCCAAATAAAATAAATTATTTCACTTTAAAAATACAAATTTGTATTTCTCTCTCACTCGCTATTTTTTTTTTTTAGGAGAAAATTTGGGAAAATGTCTCAGTTATCTCAAAATAGCTTTTTAAAAATTTTTAAAAAGATTTTATGTATTTATTTGACAGAGAAGAGAGATAGAGAGGGCACAAGCAGGAGGAGTGGTAGGCAGATGTAGGGGGAGAAGCAGGCTCCCTGCCAAGTGGGAAGCCTGACACAGGGGTGGATCCCAGGACTCTGGGTCATGACCTGAGCCCAAGGCAGACGCTTAACTGATTGAACCACCCAGGTGCCCCCAAATAGGAAGAGATTGAAAATTTGACATATATATGACAATTTTTAAAGGTTTTTAATAATGACCAATAATAGGTGAATGCCGAAGTAAATTATTTATATATTTGCATGTATACATATGCACATGAATACCTACATAGGAAAATTAAGAACCTTTTAAAAGTACATTGTGAAAGGGCTCATTAATATTTAAATGTTCAAAAACAATATCAAGTGAAAATAAAGACACATATTGTGACTAGGTTATAATCCTAATGTTTAAAATACACATCATATGCTTATATACATAATGGAAGAAAGTAACAGCAGTATTAGTTTAGTGTTGATTTTTAGGCAATGGAATGAGTGCTTGCTCTTTACCTGTTTATTGTTTAATTTTTGACTCTTCTCCTGAGATATCTCTAATGGCCCTGTATGGAGTTTGTTTTCTGAAAACTATGGACATGAGAAGGAGTGAGCCGTTCCATGTGTAGTGAAGCGGTTCCACTCTGGCTCCACCTAACCAAAGTCATGACACTGTGTGACTAGGTAAACCCAGATTCCGCCTAGATATAGTAGATTCTTATATCCATGAATTTGAGCCTCTGCTCTGCCAAGTGGGCAGTAAATTGTTATGTAGAAGACAGCCTGAAAGGAAGTGTGTTCCACTAGATAGAATTAAACACTGTAATGACAGGAACATGAATTATGTTCATAATGTAGTAACTTACTTTCTGTTCAACTTTGAAAAAGTAATTTAACTTATGTGTTTCAGTTCCCATTAAATTGATGGTAATAATCTTTCTTTGTTAACAAAGTGCTTTGAAATCACTGTGTGACAAGTAATATATTACCAGAAAGTATTCTTATTTCACTCTGCATTGTAACCTCTCAGGAAAAGGATCTATGCATCATTGTGAGTATTTCAGTGTACAATGCTGGAAAAAAATGAGGATATGATTGAGAATGATACAGAAAATACTGTAATGCTCTTCTGTAAGTCAGCGTTATGAACTCACCTTGAATGTTGAATTGACTAATAGTACGTTTACATCAATGAAATGACAAATGCAAGGAAGTTTCAAAGAAAGCACAGTGGCACCCTATTTGTGATGGAGGAACGGAAAAATAGAGGGTAATAGAACTTAGTACGCAAAAATAGGACTGTATTTCAAAATAGGCAACAGAATTGCAGGAAATACATATAAGTGAAGAGAAAGAAGGCTATTTCTATCCTGTGAGGACTTGAAGTTTGATTGAGGAACTTTCAATATAAATAAATGGGGTGCCATTTTACCAAGTTAGTTCCCAGCTTTTGAAACTTATGCAAAAGGTGGCAGAGAGAAAGATATATACATAGTATAGAAAACTTAAAACATACAGGTGTACACATATTTGAATGTATCTGTATTTGAGTTGCTAGTGAAACAGACTTCTCCCTTTGACATGAAAGTCAATGAAACAGTCGTGTTTTTTTATCAAGTCTTTAATTGCTTTGGTACCTTCTTGGTAGAAAAAGCTCTTGATCCAGAAGAACTATAAAACTGAGCAGAAACACATTCCTAAATTAACTATGTATTCTTACTGCTCCACTGGTGACTTATATTTTATAAGGAATAAAATGAAAGTTAATAAATATTTATTCATCATATATAATAACATAGGACAAACAGTACAAGATAACTTATCTACAAAAGATCTATAAACCCTAAAAGAGTATATGAGTATTTCTGTATTCTCACATAATCTCTTTTGGAAATCTGAAATCACAACTTATTTTTAAAGATCATTTTTTTTTTTATTTGCTTGGTCAGGGAGCTGCACCTAACATTATGAACCTAAAACATCAGTCCCACTACTCAAAAATTTAAGAAATAGTATTTCCTTCTCATTCATTTGTGTGTAGCATATAGTGTGACATAGTGTACCAGTGAATTCGGATAGTTTTGACTTCAAATACAACCCACCATTTACTATTTTGATCAAATTTCTGATTAATTTTCACAATATTTCTAAAACTTTGTTACATCAAATATAACATGAAAATAAGACACCAAACTTAAAGTCTACTTGGAGAAGTAAATAAGGTGATACATGTATAAATGGTTAGCAAAGTTTGAGGCCTTTATGATCTATCAATAAGTATCACATTCATCAGCAAATAGGCAATTTAGTGGTTCATCATTGAATAGTGTACAACTAACTACAGAACTGCCTAAGCATCAAATTCCCTCGTATGTATTATCAGGTAATAACAGCAAACTCCTATGTTTCTGGGATTATTGCAGATAAATCAGGGATCATCAACAACATTCATTCCCACCTTTCTTCCTACACACATTCTTCACAAGTTGTACCGTTAAAGACAACAGCACTGTGTTGATCAAATTAGTCACCAAGTACTTAAACACTCAATCTGCTTTGCTTATTTTAATGTCTAAAATAATAAGACTTGGCAATTTTACACAAGTAAATTACATGAACCATTTAATGCAGATATAGTCTTTAGTGACCAACTTTTATATAATAAGGTATACTGAACTCTCATATACCTCCTTAACATGTGTTTTATAATTTACATCTCTGTGGTTGAAAGATTCAAAACAATTTTGAGAGACTTCCAGTTTCTGGTTCTGCATGTAAGGAGCTTGAATGTCATCATTCTGACCTAAAAACAAATAAAAAGCTGAACAGATGGAAAAATCAACCACTCTTCTTGGATCTATAAAGAGAGGACATAGGACAAACTGCTACTCCAGAGCTTGGAGATACAGACAGGAAAACACCTCGTAGCTTACCAGAGCAGAGATTCAGGGTTGAAACTGCCACAGGAACCAGTGCCAGAGTAGGAAAACCTAAAATATAACTGATGAATCCCTGGAGGCTCAGTGTGGACACAACTAAGATTTAAAAACAGCAGGAAGACCCAGTCATAGGGAGATCCCAGCAATATTGTGAGATTTGCCTCCAGAATCTCAACCAGTTCCCCACAGTAAATATTGGAGAAAAGTCCCCTGATGCTTTTGGCAGGGGGAGGGGGAAAAGATCCATTTTTAAATACTCCAGAGCATTGTGTTCTTCTTAACAAGGCCTGCTTTCAGGGACGTCTTGGTGGCTCAGTAGATTAAGCACCTGCCTTCAATTCAAGTCATGATCCCAGGGTCCTGGGATCGAGCACTACATCAAGGCTTACGTTGAGTCCCACATCAGGCTTTCTGCTCAGCAGAGAGTTTACTTTTTGCTCTAACCCCCCACCTCGCCCCATGGTTGCTCATTCTTTCTCTCTCTCTCTCTCTCTCTCTCTCTGTCAAATAGATAAGTAAAACCTTTAAAAAAACAACAATAAGGCCTACATTCAGAGAATACTAGTTAGTGAGAGCCTGGCTTGCCTGGGTGTTATCAGAACCTAACTGACACAGGGGGAAGGGAAATACCCAACTCCACCCAGCTCTAGCCTCCCACAGGGAAGGAGAGAAATGCTGAATTAGAGCCTGTTCCAGCCATCCCATTCCACATGGGGGGAGGAAAAAAATAACCTGAGAAGCAGTACAGTCCAGGGGCATAGGCTCACTAAAAGACCGAGACCCAACTGCAGACTCTAGAATGCCTCCTCTCCTCCCCCGTATAACCACCACATTAGTAAAGGACTATTTTCAACAGTTATTTTTATCAGGGACAGTATGTCCAGCTAACAGAAAAAATTACAAGTCATGCCAAAAGACACAAAATGCAATTAGAAGAGACAGAACAAATACCAGAACCAGACATTCAGGGATATTAGAGTTATCAGACAGGTAATTTAAAGTACTATGATGAATATGCTAAGGGTTCTAATGGATAAAGTAGACAGCATGCAAGAACAGATGGGCAGTATAAAGTGTAAGCACAGATATGGAAATCCTAAGAAAGAACAAAAAAGAAATGCTAGAGATTTAAAAAACAAAAACTGTAACAGAAATGAAGTATGATTTTAATGGGCTTATTAGCAAGAACGTGGCTGAAGAAGTAATCTCTGGAATAGAGCATATATCAGTAGAATCTTGAAAACTGAAAATCAAAGAGAACAAAGACTGAAAATTACAGAACAATATCCAAGGACTGTGGGACAACTGCAAAAGGTGGACATATGTGTAAATGGGAAATGAGAGGGGAAGAAAAGAGAATGGACAAAAAATATTTGAAACAAGAATGACAGTTTCCCTCAATTAATGTGACACTCCAAATCACAGATGCAGGAACTCAGAGAACACTAAGCAGATAAAAGCAAAACAAAGAAACAAACAAACAAATGCAGACAAACAAAAACTCTGTAACTAGCATATCATCTTCAAACTACAGACACTTGAGGAAAAAGAAAAAATCCTGGAAGAAACCAGAAGGGAAAACACCTTAGCTATAGAGGAAAAAGATAAAAATTATATCTGACTTCTCAGAAACCATGTGAGCAAGAAGAGATTAGAGTGGAATATTTGAAGTGTTGAAAGGAAGTAAACACCAATCTAGAATCCTGAACTTTGTGAAATTATCCTTCAAAAATAAAAGAGAAATACACTTTCTCAGACAAAAGAATTGACAGAATTTGTTGCCAGTGTACCTTCCTCACAAGAAATGTGGAACAATCTTTAGAAGGAAGGAAAATTATAAAGGTTAGAAACAAGAATCTAAGGAAGAGCATGGGAAAAAAAGAGGAAGTGAAAGTTAAGGAAAAACTTATTTTTCTTATTCTTAATTGATCTGTCTCATAATAGTTCAAAATAATAAGGCCAACAGTATCTTAGATCTTATGGTTATGTAAGTGAAATGCATAACAGCAATGATACAGGGGATATGAGGGAGAAATTAGGATAATTTTTTAGTAATTTTGTTATAATAAGGTATTTATACTACCTGTGAAATAGTATAGTATTATTTGAAAGTGAATTTGAATTAGCTGTAAGTGTATATGGTAAACTCTAGAGAAACAACTAAGAAATGTTTAAAAAGAAGGGCAAATGATACGCTAAGAATGGATAGAAAAAGGAATCATAAAAAATGTTCAGCTAAATCCACAAAAGGCAGGAAAGGGAAGGAAAAAACAGTACTAAATAGCCAGGACAACAAATAGAAAACAATAACCAATATTGTAGATACTAACCCAACTATATCAATTTGAACATCAGTGATCTAAATACACTCATAAAAAGGCTAAGATTGTGAGAATGGATCAAAAATAAAACATACCTTAACAAATTTTTAAAAATTTGTTTTGTTTTTCTTTATTTTAATTTTTTGTTTTTTTATTTTTTTATAAACATTAAATGTATTTTTATCCCCAGGGGTACAGGTCTGTGAATCGCCAGGTTTACACACTTCACAGCACTCACCATAGCACATACCCTCCCCAATGTCCATAACCCCACCTGCCTCTCCCGACCCCCCTCCGCCTGGCAACCCTCAGTTTGTTTTGTGAGATTAAGAGTCACTTATGGTTTGTCTCCCTCCTGATCCCATCTTGTTTCATTTATTCTTTTCCTACCTCCCAAACTCCCTATATTGCATCTGCACTTCCTCATATCAGGAAGAACATAATGAAAGTTGTCTTTCTCTGATTGACTTATTTCACTAAGCATGATACCCTCTAGTTCCATCCACGTCATCACAAATGGCAAGGTTTCATTTCTTTTGATGGCTGCATAGTATTCCATTGTGTATATATATCACATCTTCTTTATCCATTCATCTGTTGATGGACATCTAGGTTCTTTCCATAGTTTGGCTATTAAAGACATTGCTGCTCTAAACATTTGGGTGTATGTGCCCCTTCGGATCACTACATTTGTATCTTTAGGGTAAATACCCAGTAGTGCGATTGCTGGGTCATAGCATAACTTCACAAATTTTAAAAGAATAGAAATCAAACAATATCTGTTCTCAGACTTCAATAGGATTAAGCTAAATTCAGTAACAGAGAGATAAATGGAAAACTGCCCAATACAGGGAGATTAAAAACACACAACAATAATAACACAAATAAGCCAGTTAAAAAAAATGTCCAAATATCTTAACAAACACCTGACCGAAGAAGATTTACAGATGACAAAGATACATGTGCACTAATGCCGCACATCATGTGTCATCAGGAAAATGAAAATTAAGCAATGCAATAACACTGCACATCTAATAGAATGATCAATATCTGGAACATTGATAACACCAAATGTGAGCATTTGCGGGTAGGAATGCAGAAAGGTACAGCCACTTTGAAAGATGATGTGACATTTTGTTATAAAACTAAACATATACCTATTATACAAGCTAGTACCTGCACTCCTTGGTAATTACACAAGGGAGTTGAAAATTTGTATCTACAGAAAAACCTGCACATGGATGTTTATCACAGCTTTATTCATAATTGCCAAACTTGGAAGCAACCGAGATGTTTTTCAATAGACTAGTGGAAAAATAAGCTATGGTACATCCAGAGAAGGAAATATTATTCAGTACTAAAAAGAAATGAGCTGTTGAACCATGAAAAGACATGAGGAACTTTAAGTGATTGTTACTAAGTGAAAAAAACCAATCTGAAAATGTTACATACTATATTATTCAACTATTTGATATTCTGGAAAATGCAAACTTTGGAGACAGTAAAAAGGTAATTGGTTACCAATGTTTGCCAGTTGGGTAGTGATGGAAATATAGAACATGGAGGACTTTTAGAGCTTGAAAATACTCTGTATGGAAGTATAATGCTGGTGCTTGTCATACATTTGTCCATACCCATAGAATGTACGACACTGAGAGTGAACCATAATGTAAACTATGGACTTTGGGTGACTGCGATGTGTCAATGCAGGTTCGTCATTTGTAATAAAGATAGCACTCTGGTGGGGAATGTTGATAATGAGGAAGTTTTACATGTGTGAGGCTGGGGATATATAGAAAATGTCTATCTTCTGTTCGGTTTTCCTGTGAACCTGAAAGTGTTCTTTATAACTGTCTTATTAAAAATTTCAGCAATTGGGGCGCCTGGGTGGCTCAGTGGGTTAAAGTCTCTGCCTTCGTCTCGGGTCATGATCTCAGGGTCCTGGGATCGAGTCCCGCATCGGGCTCTCTGCTCTGCGGGGAGCCTGCTTCCTCCTCTCCCTCTGCCTGCCTCTCTGCCTACTTGTGATCTTTCTCTGTCAAATAATTAAATAAAATCTTTAAAAAAAAATTTCAGCAATTTATGTGGAATGAAGATAAGTTTGCTTTTAAAACCATAGACAAGGTTGAACAACTATCTTGGCTACAACACAAGGTTTTAATTGATTGTCAAAATACCAAGTTATTCTAGGCCTACATAGATTTGGTCTGTGGTTGAAAAAGACCCTTGGATATCACAGGAAACCTGGAAGAACTTTTCAGAAAATTTTCAGATATTAATTATATACCATTTCAATTTAGAAAGCTCTTTTAATGTTATAAGGTGTTGCATTTTGAAATTCAGCAATTCTTCCTGAAGCATCTAGTTTGGATCACTGTTTGAAAAATAAACACGAGTTGTTCCAGAATGGAAAATGTGCTTTAAAAGAGATCAGGCAGAGGGGTGCCTGGGTGGCTCAGTGGGTTAAAGCCTTTGCCTTCAGCTCGGGTCATGATCCCAGCATCCTGGGATTGAGCCCCACATCAGGCTCTCCACTCAGCGGGGAGCCTGCTTTCCCCATCCCCCCACTCTGCCTGCCTCTCTGCCTGCTTGTGATCTCTGTCTGCCAAATAAATAAATAAAATCTTAAAAAAAAAAAAAAAGAGATCAGCAGAGTTTTTACTAATCACCAGGTACTGTTTAGTGCAGTGTAAGGTGAGCCTTCATATAAACCTGTTTCGTATTCCAGCAGAATATATCACAGAAGGAGCAGGTATGGTGTAAATGGCTGGCCTGTGCTTTGGTATAAATAAGATCATTAGAGCTGTAAGAAAGGAAATCGCTTCCTTATAAATTGTGTAGTGTCATTTTCTTCTATCATAATATTCAGAGACTGTTGTTTCATGCTAGATGGATCTACTTTGAATGAAACATTTTAATGTAAGCTACAATCATACTTGCTTCTTCAAGACCTAACTCCCTAGAATTTTTTTTTTTTTTTAACTGTGGATCTCTTTACAGCTGTGTGCTCTTCTTTATTCATCAGAAGGTGAATCGGTGCAAGGAAAATGAAGTTATCTCGAAAAGAGCTCAACACTAGCCCAAAGAACTTTGAATTAACACTCTAAATAAAGGTTTCCTAGGATCACCAAAAGTTTAGGCTGCCCAGGTCGTTGGGTAGACAGCTCCCTGTGCAATTGGATTTCTGTTGTAACAAAAAATGTCCCAGTTAGAAACAAAATATCTAAAATTCCTACCATTAATTCTCTGATTGAGTGGCTAAGGCACTGTATTACTTAAAAAGGACGTCAACTTATTTCATGTATTACAGAAATTAGTTTCTCTGTTTTCAGGCAGAGTAAAAGGTGCAAGAATGTGAAAGGGTCTGAGAAGGCATTCAGGAAGATACCAATAGGTGAATGAAATTCTATGGGAAATGGATAGAGAGGGCACTGACAACTCAGACTGTGTGAGAGCATTTGAGTTACAAAACAAATTTTCAGCCCATATCTGGCTCTAAAAGGCAAATGAAAATGATTGAATGGAATGTGATCATATTTCGTTGCATTTAGACATAATAGTTATTAAAAAGAAATAACAACCTTGCTTTATGACTACAGCAATTTATGATCTACCGCCCTTTCTCTCAAGGAATTTAAAACTTAGCTGAATTCAAAAGCATACACAGAGTTAAAAACTAATGAACAAATTAAAGAGAATGTTATTTGCACATGTCACTCCATAACTAATGACAAATGAAGAGTACAGAATACATGGGCTCTAACTTCATTATTTGGTGGCAAAGGTCAGGGCAGTCTTCAGGGAAGTGGCATTCCTTTTGGCTCCTCTTAGAAAGTCAGCAACTGTAGCAGCTAAAAATAAAAGAAGAATAAACAGAAGAAATGTATTTTAAATTAATATTCAAATGATTTTGAAATATTCAAGTTGAGCTACTGTGAGCATCAGTAATTACACCAAAAAATGAGTAAATGTTATAATTATAACTGCAGTAAAAATTACCCAGCAGTTTCAAGGAGAAGCTCTGCACAGCATATTGATCAGTAGTTATAGGGCTTTTCTTAAGGGTGAAAGCAACCTGAAGATAACTTAAATTCAGTTTGTTCACATAGTGGATGTTCCAGTGGCTGAGCCACCAGACCATACAAGTAGCTAGCTTCACAAATTCTGGCCCCTACTGTTTACATCAAATGTAATAATCTTTTATTAATACATTTCCTGGATTATACCATGGGGAGAAAAACTGCTCTCCATTTCTAATGATTTTCTTTCATATACCCTTAGATTTCATTATTGGCCCTGTTTTCTTCTTCTACATACTTCCTCCAACCAAACCAGTCAACTCCCTATAGCCTCCTCACATTCTATGCCTCTGTGACTGCTTTCCTGATAACCACGTACATGATCAACCCACTGTCTTCTGAAAAGCTACCACCGTGTGTAAATACAACTTCATTCTCTGTTTTACACCTTCTTCTCAGCTAATTTGTTGAATTCTCTTTTACCTCCCCAGCTCTGATTTTATGTTCTTTGGAAAAACTGTTTCTAAAGTATGTTTGAAGTCCCACCATACTGTAATGTGTGTGAAGTTGAATATATATTTATTGAGTGAATAAATGTGGAAATGAATAATTGAATTATTGAGTCTTAGAACAGCAGAGGACTCAGATTCTTGGAAATTAAGATGTCTTAATAATAAACATTGAAGGATTGGGAAAACTTGCTTTTTATATTTTACAATTGTTAACCTGATTTAATGTGGCATACTATAAATTCACTTATTTTTGCTGGAATTTTAATGGAACTTATAATCAAGTGGAAGGAGAGAAAAAATAAACAACACCCAAAAAACTAGATGATTTATCATTATTTTTGTTACATAATTATACATGTTAGATTTACCAGTTTATTGGTGATTCTAAATCATACAGTAAGATCTCAAATATGAATCTTTTCCCCAACCACTGGTTTCAATGCTGCTCTGCTAAATTTCTCTTTCCTTCCCTATAATGACATTTGGGGCAGAAACCACAACTTTCTAGTTGATCTAGCTATAAAAACTCAAGCGATTTAAAAAGTTTAATCTATGTTTTTAAGTTTTATTTAAATTTCAGTTAAGATACAGTGTAATATTAATTTCAGGTGTACAGTATCGTGATTCAGCACTTCTGTACATCACCCAGTGCTCACTACAAGTGCCCTTCTTAATCGCCATCCCCTATTTCACCTGTTCCCTGACCCACGTCCCCTGTGGTAACCAGAAGTTTGTCCTTTGTAGTTAAGTTTCATGGTTTGCTTTTCTCTCTCCTTCCTCTCTCTCTCTTTTTCCCTTTGCTTTTTTTGTTTTGTTTCTTGAATTCCACATATGAGTGAAATCATATGGTATTTATTTTTCTCTGACTGACATTTTACTTAGTATAATACACTGTAGCTCCATCCATTTCATTGCAAACGGCAAGATTTCATTCTTTTGTATGGCTAGGTAGAATTCCATTAGCTAGATACGTAGATATAGATATAGGTTTGATATAGATATAGATACAGATATCTCCCATAACTTCTTTATCCATTTATCAATTGATGGACATTTGGGCAGTTTCCATAATTTGGCAATTATAAATAATGCTGCTGTAAACATCAGGGTGAATGTATCCCTTTGAATTTGTATTTTTGTATTCCTAGTAGTGTAACTGCCAGATCAAAGGGTAGTTCTGTTTTTAACTTTTTGAGGAACCTCCATATTGTTTTCCAAAATGGCTGTACCACTTTACATTCCCACCAACAGTATAAGAGAGTTCCCTTTTCTCCACATCCTTGCCAACACCTGTTTTTCTTGTGTTATTGATTTTAGCCATTCGGACAGGTATGAGGTTATATCTTACTATAGTTTGATTTTCATTTCCATGATGATGAGTGATAAGCATCTTTTCATATCTCTGTTGACTCTGCAGGTCTTCTTTGGAGAAATGTCTCTTCATATCTTCTGCCCATTTTTAATTGGATTATTTGGGTTTTGGCTGTTGAGTTTTATAAGTTCTTTATGTATTTTAGATACTAACCCTTGGTCAGATATGACATTTGCAAGTATCTTCTCCCATCCCATAGGTTGCCTTTTAGTTTTGTTGATTGTTTCCATCACTGTGCAAAAGGTTTTTTTTTCTTTCTTTCTTTCTTTTCAATGTAGTCCCAATAGTTTATTATTTTTTAAATTCTGTTTCACTTGCCTCAGGAGACCTGTCTGGAAAAATTTCTACAGCCAATGTGAAAGCAGTTAACTAACTGCCCGTGTTCTCTTTGTGAATTTTTTTTTTTTAAGATTTATTTATTTATTTGAGAGAGAGAAGCAGAGAGAGAGAGAGCACAAGTGGGAGGGGTAGAGGGAGAGAATCCCAAACAGACTGTGCTGAGTTCAGAGCCTCATGTGGGGCTGGATCTCACCATCTTGAGGTCATAACTTGAGCTGAAACCAGAAGTCTGGCGCTTAACTGACTGTGCCACCCAGATGTCACTCTTCTAGGTTTTTAATGTCTTCATGTCTAACATTTAGATCGTTAATCCATTTTGAATTTATTTTTATGTGTGGTGTAATAAAGTGGTTCAGTTTCATTCTGTTGTCTGTTGATGTCCAGTTTTCCCAAAACCATTTGTTGAAGAGACATGCTTTTTTCCATTGGGTAGTCTTTCCTGCTTTGTCGAAGATTAATTCACCATAAAATTATGGGCTCATTTCTAGATTTTTCTTTTTTTTCTTTTTTTTTTTAGATTTTATTTATTTATTTGACAGAGAGAGATCACAAGTAGGAAGAGAGGCAGGCAGAGAGAGAGAGGAGGAAGCAGGCTCCCTGCCAAGCAGAGAGCTTGATGTGGGTCTCGATCAGGACCCTGAGATCATGACCCGAGCAAAAGACAGAGGCTTAACCCACTGAGCCACCTGGGCGCCCTCATTTCTGGATTTTCTGTTCTGTTCTACTGATCTGTGTGTCTATTTTTGTGCCAGTACCATACCGTGTTGATCACTACAGCTTTGAAGTCTGGAATTGTGATACCTCCGGCTTTATTTTTCTTTGTCAAGAATGCTTTGGCTATTTGGGGCCTTTAATGGTTGCATATAAATTTTAAGATTTTGTGTTCTAGCTCTGTGAAAAATGCTGTTTGTATTTTGATTGGGATTGCATTAAATGTGTGAATTGCTTTGAGTAGTATAGATATTTAAACAGTTATTCCTACAGTCTGTGAACATGGAATGTCTTTCAATTTCTTTGCATTGTCTTCCATCTCTTTCATCAGTGTCTTACAGTTTTCAAAGTACAGCTCTTTCATCTCTTTGATTAGGCTTATTCCTAGGTAACTCATTGTTTTTAGTGCAATTGCAAATGGAAGAGATTCCTTAATTTCTCTTTCTGCTGGTTCCTTATTGGTGTGTAGAAATGCAAAACATTTCTGTATGTTAATTTTGTACCCTGTGACTACTAAATTCTAGCAATTCTAGCAGCTTTTTGGTAGAATCTTAGGTTCTCTGTGTATAGCATCATGTTGTCTGTGAATAGTGAAAGTTTTATTTCTTTCTTACCAATTTGGATACCTTTTATTTCTATTTGTTTTCTGGTTTCTGTGGCTGGCACTTAAAGTACTATGTTGAATAAAAGTGATGAAAATGGACATCCCTGTCTTCTTGCTACTGACCATAGAGGAAAAACTCTCAATGTTTCCTCATTTAGGATTATATTAGCTGTGGATTTTCATATATGGCCTATATATGTGCCCTCAAAGCCTACTATTTTGAGGGTTTTTAAAAAATTTTTTAATTTTTTACAATCATATAATATATTTTTATCCCCCAGGTACTGGTCTGTGAATCGCCAGGTTTACACACTTCACAGCACTCACCATAGCACATACCCTCCCCAATGTCCACAACCCCACCCTTCTTCTCCCAACCCCCCTCCCCCAACAACCCTGTTGAGGGTTTTTATCATGAGTGGATGTTGTACTTTGTCAAATGCTTTTTCTGCATCTATTGAAATGATCATATGATTCTTACCCTTTCTTTTAAAAATGTAATGTGACACGCTGATTGATTTGCAAATATTGTACCACCATTGCAAAATAGGAATAGATCCCACTTCATCAAAACTTTAATCTTAAACTCAGTTTACATTCCATATGTTCCCCTCCCTCCAGTACAATCTTGAGCTGGGGATCTAGATTCAAAGAGTAGAGGAGACAAATGTACGGTATCGCTCTGATAGCCCTCAGCCTGTTCTGTTGCTGAGGTGGGGGTATGGCTCAATCCTGGATACCTTTTCAAGTATAACCTTGCCTTGGTGAAATTTTTCATTCTTGCAAAGAAGCCTGCTCACTCTCTTGGTTCTGCCATTTCTTTCCAGTTGTCTCCTCTGCTCATTTCAGTGCAGGGACAGCTCTCAACTCTGTTGCCTAGGCATACATTCACAAAGTAAACAAAATGGCCCCCATTTTGTAAGGCGGGTGCTTTGGAGTCTCCCTGGTATCTGAGAGGGAAAATGGTGAACCAGGTGAATTTTTTTACACTTTAAACATGTCATTCTTCTTTAAGAGCAACCATCTCAGACTGCCTGGATCATGAAGTTGGTTAAACAGCTGACTCTTGATTTCAGCTCAGTTCATGATCCTGGGGTCAAGGGATCAGCCCCCTGTGGGGCTCTACACTCAGTGTTGAATCTGCTTAAGAGATTCTCTCTTCTTCTCTCTCTCTCTGCCACTTCCCTCTTGCACATGTTCTTTCTTTCTAAAATAAATAAATCTCAAAAAAAAAAAAAAAGAGCAACCATTTCCATGATTCTCATCCAAACTTGTCCTTTTTCTACTGTATCACTTTTCTCCAACTTTCAGGTCCAGTTTTATCTAGTCTTTGCGTATAGGTGTAGGGAGGAAAAAAATATTGCTATGTAAGTATGCATTCAGATATTTCTATCTTGTGCTTTACAGTTCATTTTAGCTAGATTGCCCTTTGTCTGCTTGACAGTCTTTTCTTCCGAGCTTTGGGCATTAGTCCTCAATGCACCAGGAAATGCCCAAATCATCATGTTTACTTTTCTTTCTCCATCTTCCTTCCCTGTGAAGTTAGCAAAGTTTAAATTTCTTTTCACTGTTGCCATTGCATGGCTATCACTATGGTGACAATGATCCAAGACAGAAAGATACCAGTATATGCAGACAAGAGATATAGAGTGATTCAAGACCATAACTGCATAAAATTAGCTAAAGGAGTATCAGCCATACCTCCCACCATCCCCTTAGACCCATGAAGGCATCACTGCAGATAGGCAGCCTAATTGGGAGTAAAATCCTGCTGGGTCTTTGGAGAAACATTCTATTTTTGGACACTTATAACTTCAGAGATGTTACCTGCCCAACAGCCTGCCCATGGTAGTTCCAAGTAACTGATAAAATCCTGAGTTTACCACAGTGAAGGTGAGTGTGTTGAAAATGCAATCCTAGCCAAATTGTCTGGTTTTCCATCCATACCACTGCTTCCTGGCTGCCTCTCCTATAGTCCTATGTACCTTTACCATTCGCTTGCAGTCAGACTCATGATTGGTTTGCCAAATACATTGCTCTTGGCACATGAAAAAAAAACAATAATGAACTTTTCAATAGTGGCAATAGGCTGACGCTAAAGTGCAATTTTCAGAGCACAACTCTAACAGCTTCAGCCTGGAAAGGGATGACTTCTTTTGCTGTTTGTTAGAAGTAAAAACCAAACAAGGAGCAGGTTTGTTTCTCTTAAACTTATGCCCTCTCTGGATCTTTTTGCAAGATCATAATCTAATATACATGGCATCGTGTCTACTAAAAAAGGGAGTAAAATGAAGTGAGCTACACATATATTAGTTACATGTCAGAATTATCCTAGGTAGAAAAACTGTTCTTTCATAAGTGCATGAGCAATTAAAGTAAAAGCATATGTGTTTGCCGGACTTTCACTATAGTAACAATCTTATAGATGAGCACTGAATATTTTGCATTTTGGAAGTAATTAATTGAAGTACTAAGTAATTGAAGCAACTGAAGTCAAAATTGACATAAAACAGTGAGAAAACACAGTCAAATGTACAATTAATTTTCATGTACACTTGAAAAATCTCTGAATGGATGAGCCCCAAAGAAACATTTGCACAGGGGTTTCAGTATCTAGTATACCTTGAAATTTTTATTTTATTAAAAAACATGTATATAAATTCTATGTAAGAGTCATACTTATTTTGAGGTGAGGATTTACAAATGTTAACTCATTTAATCTTTATATCAACCAAATGAATTTGTTATTATCATTACTAGCCCCACTTTACAAAATTGGTAACCAAGGCATTAAAAGGTAAATAATTCCCCACGTTCATACAGTGAGGGGAACATGCAAGCTGGACTTGAAGAGAGATAGTACAGCTCAGTAATGCAGGCTTTGACTTATACACAAAGCTACAAAGAGACCAGCCTCTCAGCACAGTCTGAGAGAGAGAGGCATTGCTGCCTACCACAGTGTGCGGTGAGCTTGTGGGCTCTGAAGCCAGACAGGCATGAGTTTAAAATCCTGGTTCAGACATACTGGCTGTGTGACCTTGGGCAAGTACCTGCAGTGCTCCTTATCTGTATGCCATTGTTTTTTTCCTGAAAACAAGCTTTATTTAAATAAGGGTTTAAATACATTATGTAATGTTAAAGCTGAAGGAAAAAAATAAAGCAAAACCCAGCCTGTTATGCAGCCATCAGAAAGGATGAATACCCAACTTTTGTATCAGCATGAACAGGACTGGAAGAGATTATGCTAAGTGAAATAAGTCAAGCAGAGAAAGTCAGTTTCACTTACTTGTGGTGCGTAAGGAATAACATGGGGGACATTAGGAGAAGGAAAGGAAAAGTGAATTGGGGGAAATCGGAGGGGAAGACGAACCATGAGAGACTGTGGACTCTGAGAAACAAACTGAGGGTTTTGGAGGAGAGGGTGGTGGGAGGTTAGGTGAGCCCGGTGGTGGGTATTAAGAAGGGCACATATTGCATGGAGCATTGAGTGTGGTGCATAAACAATGAATCTTGGAACACTGAAAAAATAAATAAATAAATAAATAAACAGTCTGTTGGGATGCCTGGGTGGCTCAGTGGATTAAAGCCTTGACTTTGGCTCAGGTCATGATCCCGGGTCCTGGGATCGAGCCCCGCATCGGGCTTTCTGCTCAGCAGGGAGCCTGCTTCCCTCCTCCCCTCTGCCTGCCTTTCTGCCTACTTGTGATCTCTGTCAAATAAATAAATAAATAAATAATCTTTAAAAAAATAAATAAAAGTCTGTTACTTTACATGGCATTGGACAGCCATAACTAGTAAGTTGAAAGCTCTACAGATAGTTACATTCCTGATATAACGGTCTAAAATTTGTTCCCTTGTCAAAGTTTAATTCTCATAGAAGGCTGGCCTTACATTCTGTTGTTTGGACATTGATTAGCTAGGATATGTCTAGACCTTGGTAGCAAGCCAGATGTCCTATCACACCTCCTTAGAGGGAAGGTATTGCTCTAAGCTCTGCCTACCTGGTCAGATTGGAGACACCAGGGATCTTTCTTTAACCCTGTAGCAGCACAGCTGCTGTTGCTGTCTTACCCTATCCTGTCCTCTCAGCTTCCCTGTGGGTTGTTCAGGTGGTAACATTCTCTTAGGGCAGGGAACTCTCAAGAATGAGAGCCAAGGAGCTTCTAGCCATATATAGCTATCTGTGGTCTTGGGGCTCTGGACTTGACCAAAAGAAACATCACATTACTGCTTGGTTTCAGGCTGGACATTGCCAGGTTCCTACTGCTTAACCTCTGTTTAAGTGAGGGACTTTAAAACTAGACAGCAAGAATCTTTTCAGTTTATTGCATGAAGGAGTTACACTAGTCCCAGTTAAAAGGAGACCCCAAATAGTTACGTTATAGAAGCTGTGAGATTTTTAAATTTGTTACAAAGGACAGAAGGGAAATTTTAGTCATTGCAAGGAAATCTTCACTTAGGCTTTAGTGAGCCAAAAGCACTAAAAACCAATGAAATTCCAGGTGGTCATCCTTAGCCAGTCCAGTCTCTATGAGGAACTGGCATATGTTCTTGCACTGTTCACCCTATATTGGAATTACTTCATATTCTGGATGTTCAATTATAGGACCATTGGCAGGCAAATTTCTTCTTCTTTCTTTTTTTTTTTTTTATAAGATTTTATTTATTTATTTGAGTGGGAGTGAGCACGAGCAGGGGGAGGGGCAAAGGGAGAAGGAGAAGCAGAGTCCCTCCTGAGTAGACTCCCTTCTGAACAGAGAGCCTGATGCTGGACTCCATCTCAGGACCCTGGGATCACGACCCGAGATGAAGGCAGATTTTTTTTTAAGATTTTATTTATTTATTTGATAGACAGAGATTACAAGTAGTCAGAGAGGCAGACGGGATGAGAGGAGGAAGCAGGCTCCCCTCTGAGCAGAGAGCCTGATGCGGGGCTTGATCCCAGGACCCTGAGACCATGACTTGAGCTGAAGGCAGAGGCTTTAATTCACTGAGCCACCCAGGCACCCCAGCAAATTTCTCTTAAACATCTTCACTAGTTTCTTTTTATCATAAATATTGATAAAGGTAACCATCGATGGAGAGTAGTAAGGGTCTTCCTGCTATTTCTTTGTTGAATTCTTACATGGCTGTAATCCTCAGTGCCAACGGGAAGCAGATCATCACCCTTACTTGCATTAGCCAAGGGCTGGAAAGAGAGGAGGTTCTGTATAGAAGGGCATACTCTACCATTCCTTTTCCTTGGTAGAAACAGCCTGCAGAAGACCAGGGCAGGGGTTGGTGGGGGCCAGTGGGTAACAGGGTGTCGGGAAGTGGAGGGGTGCAAAAGAGAGGCTGCTGAGTCCTTGGTCATGGCTCAGTGACTGGGCTGTATGCCATTTAATTCAGACGGTTGAGGAGAGGATATAAATACATAATACACATAAGACAAAGCACTTAGAAAGATACTTGGCACAGGAACAGCAATAAAATGGTTTATTTGTTACTATTTCTATTAGATAATAATAAGGAATATGGAATGTGGTGATCTTCACCACTAATCCAGTCCAAACAATCATATCTGTTGTCTAGACTACTGCTCTTGACTTCTAGTCTGACTTCCCACCTTCAGCCCTACCTCTGGCCTAAAGTGTATCCTTTTTAAACTGCAAATTTAATTGTGTCTATGTAAGTTTAGATCATTCAGTGATTCTCAAGATTCCTATGTTAAAATACAGAAGCCTTGACAGGGCCTACACAATCTGGTACCTCCCTACATTTCAGCCCATTGCAATCATTCTCTTTCACAAACTTCGGGCTTATGGGTAAGCAAGACTAGTAACTGAACCCCCCAATTCAACAATCTCAGTACTGTTCATCAATTCCACTGGCAATTGTTGAATGCCTACTGAATCTGCAGATGCAAAAAGAGCACAAGGGGGAAAGATCCAAGGATCCTTTCCCATACATATCAACATTAATAGAAATTTACACAACATCCATTTGTATGACCCCATCTCTTCTTTGCTTTTCAAACAAACTTCCTGCCCATGTCTGCTTTATCATATCCTCCTCTTCCAACTGGCCCTCTTCTGGCTTAATTTTGACTTTTGCCTCAACTCCACCTCTAAAACTATTCCCACTCACATTTTAAATGACATCTGTGGCAGATTCTGATAGTTGTCCTTTTAATACCCATTTCTGTTTTCTTTTTTTTACTAAGAGAGAAAGAATGTTTACAATAATAATGAGCCACCTTAATTTAAAAAACTATATTACCCACCTTCCTTGGTAGATTTGAAGCTGTAATTGACAGTCCACAGAGTATTTCTGGGAAAGATGTGTTTTGCTAATTAAAAAAAAAAGAAAAAAGAAAGAAAAAAGTCCTATACTTTTCTTCTTGTTACTTGTTCCTACCTCCTTTCTACTTGCAGAGTAGATGTGAGACTGGAGATGCACCAGCCATGTTGTGATCATAATATGCCCATAAAGATGAAAAGCTCTTTGTGTAGAAAAGAAAAAATGAAAACACCTGGGACATTGATGAGGTTGTGAAGTCCCTGAGGACTCCTGAAACTTTCTCTTTCTGGACTTTGTTACATGAACAATAGTTTTCTGTCATATGCAGCCAAACATAGTCTGGACTGATACACAATCCCAATAACCAAGTTGACTAGCCAATGTTTTCTTTTGTATTTCTGCAGCATTTTAAGGCATTTATTGCTGCTGATTTTTTCCCCCACTTGAATTCATTTGTACATCTGATTTTTGTGTTACAACTCCTTCCTACTTCTTTCCTTCTACCTTCATGTGGCTTCTTCTTTAAGTCTCCACTCTGGGTTCCTCTTCTTCTGACCATCTATTGGAGGTTGACACTTCCCATTTTTTCTATAAGGTATTCCTTTACTTTTTATTCTCTGCAATTCTATCTGAAAGATGTCACCTACATCAAGACTTTTACTACAAAATGCATGCCCCCAAACTTACAAATCTTTGTGTTTCTGGTTCAGTGCTCTTTTCTCACCTCTGGATTTAAATAACAAATGACCTGCAGAACATTTATACCTGGGTATTCCATAGTAACTTCAAACCTAGGACTTCTGAGACTGATACTGAAATCTCAAGTTCTTGCCACAATTCTGGAAAGCATTACCTTCCTTTTTGTACCCTCATGATACCATGTGATTTTTATGGCTGCATTCACCAGATTTACAGTAACATTTTATTATAGCATTTACCAGATTTACAGTTTATGGCACACATAAGAGAATGAAAGTCAGCATGGCTTAAACAAAAGGAAATGTATTATCCCTCATAATAAGTAGCTAAAGGTTGGGAGCTCCAGCGTTCATTAATTCAGCAGGTCAGTAAAGGTATCAAGAACCCTGGTCATTTCAGTCTTTTCTTTTTCGCATCTTCATTGTGTCACCAGATGATTGACATGGGTTCAAACATCAAATACAAACATGTACAAATTAAGAATAGGACATCTTTTTCCATTTTAGACCAAAGAGGATGTTTTCATAGAAGATGCCAAGCAGACCCATCTCCATTATCCAAAATTATAAATTATGTCCTTTTTTAAACAAATCATTAGAAAGGAAGATGGGACCACTATGAATGGCTCAGTGAAACATATGGCTGAATAGAGCATGGGGGTGGTTAGCCAAACATAATTGGGTTTGAAGTTAGGCACTGCATTACTCAGGATTCTCCAGAGCACAAATTAGATAGATAGATAGATAGATAGATAGATATACATGCAAGGGGATACACATATACACACATATGTATACATGTGTACATGTACATATTATATATAATATGCAATATAAGTATACAGTACATACGATAGGATGAATATAGAAGGAATATATGAAGAGATTTATTGTAAAGAATTGATTCATGTGATTATAGAAGCTTGAGAAGTCCCAAGATCTGTAGTTGCCGAAAGGCAGACCCAGATGATCTAATGGTGTAGTTCCAGTCTGAATCCAAAGGCTTGAGAACCAGGAGAGCCAATGGTGAAAGTTTCAGCCTGAAGGCCTGGCATGTTTAAGACCTAAGAAGAGCCTTGAGTCCAAAGGCAGGAAAAGACTGATGCCTCAGTTCAATCCAGTCAGGCAGAAGGAGTTCCCTCTTACTCAGACTTTTTATTTGCTTCAGGTCTTCAGTGAATTTGGAGAGCCTACCCAAATTAATAAGGGCAATGTGCTTTACAGAGTCCTGTGATTCCAATGGTGATCTCATCCGTACACACCCAGATTAACATTTGACCAAATATCTGGGCACTCCATTGCCTATCTAAATGATACATAAAGTTTACCATTAATGATGCTAACTGTATCTGTTCCCCATTCTCTGCTTCTATTGTGTATTTATGTATTTATATGTTCTCTCTGTTGAATTTTGAGTTTCTTATAGCTGATTTTTATTTTTGTCTCTATCACATCTTGCAGTATTCCCAGATATAGTAGATATTCAACAAATGTTGAATGAATTAATTTTGATCTGGAGATCTGAAGAATAATCTGACCTAAAGAAATTGACTTTGGAAATATATGTACCTGTTATCTGAAATGGAAAATTAACAAACTCAATTCACAAATAAAACAGTGACTTAGAACTCTAGAATAAAAGTAGTCTTAACATAAAGAATCTTAGAAGTTGATCTTAACACTGTGTGATACTGCTAAAATGTCAGAATACGAAATCTTTCATGGAATAGGGTACATTCTGACTAGTTATTCTGAAATTCTGCTGATGGGAAAAATGTAAAATGAACTTAATTTCAGGGTATCAATGAATATGTATATAGCAAGGACCTATTATTTTCACTATTCTATGCAGAACACCATTTGTCCTTATTCAGTGGTACCTTTCTTCCTTAAACTTATTTGTTGGAATGACAGGATTGAAGCAAAGGTAAAAAGTTGGGTGATGACATCAGTTGTTGATACATATTTTTCAAAAATTTCTAGATACAAAACATTGCAGGAATTATGGAAGTCCTGATGGGATGAGGAGGTTGGCTTTGGACTCAGGAAGCTTGCTTATCACTAGCCCTTTGCCCTTGGTCAAGTTTTTCAACATTTCCAAACCTCAGTCTGTCATCTATAAGGGTAATATAGGTTTTATAATATTTTCAACAAGTGCCATTTATATCTACTTTCCATCTATGTGCCAGAACCTCTTAGATGTGCATTTCTAGCACCATGAAGATAGCTCAGAGGCATCTCAAACTAAATAGAGGTATAAAAATGAGCTTTTGAGCTGGCTCCACAGTTTTATCCTACCAGTACCTCCTTACCTCCATACATCTTGCTACTAGATGATAGCCTTGAACTATGTCTCTCTATCACTCTTTGTAGTCAGTCTATAATCAATACTGTATATTCTTGTGTTCAAATATATCTGGTGTCAGTTGACACTTCTCTATCTTCCCCACCAGAAAATCAGAAAGTAGCTTGGCTTTTTAGTCTACATAAGTATTCTGTCATTTTATTGATGGAAATGCCTTTGTTAGCTCCTACCTCGACTTCTGTAAAATATCCCTTGCCAGATAAGATAACCTCTCCCACCGCACCACCACCTTCTATCTCCAGACTACATAAGTCTGCATTTAATACAGTTTTCCTCTGCTTCATCCCTATGGATTTTTATTTCACCAAAGGCAAAATTCAAAGCCCTTGGTGTGTTTTCATTAAGGCAGCCTCTCCTTCCTTCCTGGGCTAGTCTTGAGCCTTCCAAGCCCCTGTCCGCTCAGACCTTTCACACCTGCTGTTTCACCACTCTCATGTAACTGACTCCTCATATTGTTAAATTTCCTTTTTTCAGAAGAGCCTTTTCTCACCAATCCTCTCTCTCTCTTACTCTAAATTTACCATTCAGTTTTCCTTGTCTCATCGAAACTTTTAGTCTTTCCTAGCAGTACTTACAATGATAAGAGTTTAAATATTTATTTAGTTATTTAACTCTTTCTCCACTAGATCCAGTGTATCAGGGAGACAGGCTGTGTCTATTTGTTCACAGCTATATTAGCAATGTTAGGAGAGTGCCTGGCATGGAGTATTAACACATGATAAATATTCATTAAAGAAATGAATTAACATGGAGAAATCAGTGGTTTTATTACAGATTGGAAAAACCGGACTCTCCATTCTGATAATTGTGACTTATAGAAGCCAAACAAGCTTTATCTTGATTGTGCATTGGTGAATCCAAGCATGCCACATAACTGGGAAGTCACATAAACAAATTAAAAAAAATTTATCTGTATTTACATAAAACAAAAGCTACTAGGAAATAGCCAAGGTAGTTTAGCAAAGATCAACTGCACAGAAAAATTTAATTTTTACAATTAAAGGCCTGAAGTACTGCATTGGAGCCATGCACTCATATTTTAACTTGCAACACTTCAAAGTAGAACAATTTATATATTGGGCAAACTGCTTAAAGAAATGTTTCATCATTTTAGTGGCATGTGATCGTTTTACTATGCATTGATAATTACAAATAATAAGCACAATTCAAATAACAATTATTAGCATATGTGTGATATGTTACAGTTCACATAGCATTTTTATTCCCATTATCTCATTTCCAAGCAGGATATTTTTCTGATTAAATTTCTTTTTCAAAGAATAATGTGTTCTCATTCTGGCACTTCAAAATACACATTCTTGTGTAAACGTATTTGCATGTAAACAAAATACACACACACTCACAAATACATAAAGTATATACCATTTTTCAGTAGCCTGCAGAGTGCTAGGTTGGCATTTTAATCTATATAAATATTGTTTCTTTTTATTGGTAGTTCTTGTCCTCATTAAAAGTTCTTGGGCCCTCTCTTCCAATTTCTCTGATATACACAAAAATACATTTTTGTTTAATCTCTGGCAAAATGTTAAACAATGCTTGCACTTACATTTTTATCAAACATTTTTATAATGGCAATATACATATTTTAATTAAATAAGTCAGTTGACTATTCTCACACAAATATTTAAGCACATAAACAGACCATTATTTATATAAAATATAATTAATTAGAAACCAGTAGCTCATATGCCCTACACCAAGAGATACTTATGGACATTAGCCAGTTAATGCACATCAACCATAATTCATAACTGCAAACTGAAAGCACAAAATGACAATTTCCTCTAACATTAATCTGAAGAATTTCTTTTCCCAGAGTTTCAACATTACCATAGGCCAATTTGGGATGTTTAAAAGTTTTTATATTGAGTGTGGAGGGGGTGGTGTATCACTCTTCTTCCTTAGTAAAGGGGGTAGAGATATTCTCAGAGGGCATTCTCTCACTTTTGGATAATGTGATGGTGATAACAGCTCTGAGTTGTCCTCCTTTTGGGTGAGCTGGAAACCCTAAGGCCAATGACAGTTGTGTTGCAGTGAATCATTTATTTCAAGATGCAAAGTCCTGGGAGAAGCTTGCTTCAAGTTTAATGATTGGGAGTCTGGTGCTTTTTTAGTGTTTGGGGAAAAAGCCGAAATTACAATTCTTCACTCTCTTCTCTCATTTACCATTATATGTAGGTGAGTGGGGGATAGTAAACAATAAATTGCACTACTTAGAGATATAGGCTAAGCCGTTTTTGGGGCAGCTGTGTCAATAAAGTACACATATAACATCAGTTTCCTATTACACACATCATTCAGAGTCATATATTACTCAGTATAATGGGAAAAAAAAGGGAGACCAAAATCTAAAATGAAAAGAGAAATTGAAGTACAACCAGAGCAAGTAGCAGCTGAGCCAACAGCAGCCAGCACAGTGAAACATTTAGTCAGTTCTCCTGGAAAACAAGTGCTTCTGGCATTAATGACCCTCCATGTCATGTCTCAGAAAGCTGACGAGCAGCTGGGGTACAAGAATATTGGAAGCAAATTTTTCTTGCTATTTTCAGGTAATTGGAAATAAATAGACGACTGCCCCCACACATCGCCCTGCAGATTGTGATTTAGTTCAAGAGTTTTGAAGGTGAATGTTTCTGTCTGTTTGCATTGACTTTGATGTGGATTTTTCAAAGTGGGTGTGATAGGACAGTCATCATGAAGGTATGTCATGGGTGCAAAAATGAGTGTTTCTTGAGGCTCAGATTGGTTATGGTGAGAAGAGTCATCTGTTCATCCTTCCACTTCTCTCTACACCCAGATCTAATCACACTTCTGCTCAGTTGTTGTCAGAGGCTAACACTGGTTCCAAGATGGCTGTTCAGTCAGCCCTTGAACAACACCCCAAGTATGGTGAGCGTTCATTCTGCTTTACTCAATAGATGGATTTCCAAAGAGTTGCAATTCCTTATTTATTTTCTAACTATAAACAGAATCCAATTTTTATTGCCCTTATAAGGCCAGCTAAGAAAAGCATCTTTCTATAGAGAAATACTTATTCTTGAGGCACACACAAAATATACACAGAAGATAGAAATCATTTTGAGGGATTGTAAACTTTAAGTGTATAAAAGAGTGTGCAAAAGATGGTGCTAGTCAGGGTTTATTTTGCCAGATCTGTCACATAAATTTGGAAGGAGTTCACCATCCATTGTTTGTGAAAACTTTGATTTTTATAATTAGATTAAGAAGTGTCCTAATAAATTGAATTCTTATTTTCTAAGGGATTTTCTTATAAAATTTAATATTTTTTACACTTTCAGTTTACAGTGTTTCTTAACCCATTGATGTCCCTATATAGTGTGCTTTCTCTTATTTTATATTTGTGTATTTTTAATGTTTCTTCTCATTTGTAACTGTAATATTGCTTTTAAGCAAGTAATATTTATTAACATCCAAACACTAATGCTAATGACAAGGGATTATAATTTCCATTTCTTCCCACATTTTCCTGCCCACTCTCCAAAATTAGTATTGTCATAGGGTACATGAAGTTTAATGAGTTCATATGAAAATAATGTTAAGGATTTTACAATATGCCATTAGAAAATATTCTTATCTTTGTCTTGGACTTTTTTTTAAAGAATTAATTTATTTGACAGAGAGTGAGAGAAGAAGAGAGAGCACAAGTAGGGGGAGCAGCAGAGGGAGAGGGGTAAGCAGGCTCCCCGCTGAGCAGGGAGCCCGATGTGGGACTCGATCCCAGGACCCTGAGATCATGACCCCAGCTGAAGGCAGAGGCTCAACCCACTGAGCCACCCAGGTGCCCCTTTGTCTTGGATTTTTAACTTTATCAATAATAATTGAGACCCCATACCATGAAAGAGAGGGAAAGAAACCATTCTTTTAATTCTCACAGCTCCTTTTTTTTCTTCCTTCATCTAAAACTTTAGTTACATGTGTATGTTTTTTATAAGTATTTGAGTCATTATACTTACAACTTTCAATAATATATCCATAGTACTTAATTATAAGATTTTTTAAAATGTCTATTGACTGCCACTTATAAAAAATTACAAAGGAGTCAACCTACTTACACAAAATCTGACCATTTCACACCTCTATTCCTTTATGAGTTATTTTATTTCTACATTGCCATTTATATTATGTAGATGTATTTTTTTTTCTAAGTTAGGGACAGATCTTGCTTTGATAAGTCCCAGAGCTTGAGCAATTTGGCTCTCTTTAATTAAAATAATGTGAAACTATAATTGGAAAAGTAGGTTAAAGAAAATTATTTCTTTCTACTTTTGTTATTTCTTTCTATTTCTATTATTTCTTTTGACTGAGAAATCACAACAAATTAGAAATGTCAATAAATAAATAAATAAATAAATAAATAAATAAGTAAAGGTTTCTCCAAATCTAGGGACATTGCATATTTTACTAACAGTTGGATACACCTTTATAATACATTTGTTCCTTTATTTTTTGGCTGATCAACCTTTTCATGTGACATTTATTTTATAGTATTTACTATGATATTAACAAAAATATAATTTGGTCTCTTTTCTAGAATGGTCAATTTATTTTTTTTATAGCTAGAAAAGTTTCTGGCAGCTTCATAATTTGTTTTTGGTAATGGCATTCAAATTTATATTATACTTATAAAATTTAGGAGAATCTTTATCAGGTTATCTTTCATAATAAGCTTACGATTTCAGAGCATTCATATTTTCTTGCACCATGATTAGGCATTCTTAATAAGGTCACTTATTAATCCATGTTTTGTTTGTGTTTTATTTGCTGCACCCTGGCCATTTGCCACACAATTTCACCTAAAGCCCTTACAGATCAGGACAAGTTATGTCACTGTGAACACTAAGACACAGTCCAGCATCTGAGTTCCCACACAAGCAGGTTTACTGATTTGGCATTGATACATGACAAGATTTCTTTTTTACACGATTCCCACCAAAAATGTTAGAAATGAATATAGAACATTTATGACAGTACATGCTTTCTGAAAAAAACATGCATTTTTGAGTAGGTGATGGTGACAAAATGTTTGATGATTGAAAAGATTTTTCAGGAACTAGGCCCAGCTCCTTTTTCAAAACTTGTTCACTTTTGCTACTCACCATCATCTGGGTGCTTAGGCATTTACATTGATAAAAGACCTTTAACTTTGTAACATTGTAACTTGACACTAGTAACACTGAGTGGTAGGAGTTAGACAATTCTACCATTGTCCATGGAAAGGACAGTGATTTACATATTAAACTGCACCTAAAAAATATTCACAAATCAACTTTCCTTTAACCAGTTCCCAAAACATGCCAGTGGCTTTTCCAACTGAAGGGGAAAGATATTAGAAAGGGAAACTGAGGTAGAGACTAAAGTTCTACCCATTGTAGGTAAAATATTTTTTGTTTGCAAAATTTAAAACCTGTGACCACATGTGAATACAAGACTTGAAAACCCTGACTCCAAATTGCAGACACCTGGCCTTGGAAAGTTCATGAACAAGTAAAGGGTTCTGCCTGAGTCAGTTGCTCCTTGTGTTCAGACCATTGTTCCCATGTTCATATTACTTTTAAATAGATTCTGTGTTCACCATCTATCCTTTTACATGTTTTTCTATTTACTTCTTAGTTGGATAAACATTTATTTTTTAGTTCTTTAATAAAACTTAATTGACTAAATTAAAGATTGAAAATATCAGCTGACTGAACCTGTATGTTCTGGCAGAAAAGAAAGCATAAACAATGTATTTTCTGGAAAGAAAAACAGATAACACTGCCTCTAACTTTGGATGTATCTGAGGAGAAGTTTACAGCCAGTCTACTGTCTTTTCAGATGAGTTGATTTTAAAAAATTTTTGTCTTATATGCCCTTAGATTTCTTTCTTTACCATTGAAGTCTGTATATATCCAGGGTGATACATACCACGTTTCCCTGGGATATGATTTTCCTTTTTAACTTGCATATTTTAGTCTTTTTTTCTTAAGAAAATTTTCTTGAATTATATCTTTTTTTTTTCACTCATTGGTTGCCCTTCTACCAGGACACCAATTTATGTATTTAGTCCTTTACTTCTCCTGCATTCATTATCTAGTTTTATATTACAAATCCTTTCAACTTTGTTTTTTTTTTTAATTTAACTTAATTTTAATCTACCTTTCCAGCTTATTTTCATGTTCTTGGCTGTGTTTTAAATAGTAGTCATTCTCCTGTTTTGTAGCTTCTAATATGTTCTTAATTTTATTTTTCCCATACCTTTCTAAGTTATTAAATCTATTTATATTGTCTTAATATTTTGTCCTTAAAACCAATTAATCTTCTTCAAGAGTTTGTTTAATAGAGTGTTTGTTTTATTAAAAAATCTTCAAATTTTTTTCAAAATTTCAAAAATTTTCACAAATTTATCTGCTCTGTGGAAATGTTTTAATTCTTGTTCTCATCTGTTTTCAATGGATTGAATACCTGTCCTTTGTACAAGTCATGTGAACATGAACAAATCTTGGTGTGAAGTCATTATTCTTTGGTCAGGTGTCTGGTGAGGGAGCAGTGAGCCTCTGAGCCAGGTCTGTCTGTATACATGTGTCTAACTGCTTGTATAAGAAAAGATTGGATACTGATAGAGACAGAGAGAGGCAGAAAGAGAGAGTTGGTTTACCACTTTCCTTCAATAACTAAGTGTGGCAGCTGTGAGGGTCCTCATAAAACCCCACCGTAAAGATAGCAACAGTTTTCAAGAATATCATATTGATACACTGTATCTTTCTTCCTCAGCTATGCCGCAGTGCTGAGTGCGGCTTCAAGAATCTTTGACAATCAGCCTGTCTACTTCCAAACCCCTTATTTCAAAAACAGAGCTGTTTTTCTTACCACTGCATTGTAGGATTTCTGGAAAGAATGCTGTCTTCTTCAGCTCTTTGGGATGCATGGTTATAGGTATCCTCTAATAGCATCTGCCCCACCCGAGTGCAGGCAGTACAAGGCTTATGGTAGCCATTTCTCCTACACTGATTTGGATTTACAGGTCACCTTTAGATTCATTACACAGATGCTCATTTTTTCCTGTGGTTTTCATTTGTTTTGAGGAGGTAGAAGGTGAGAGAGCAGATATGTTCTTCTTCTGCCAAAATAAAGCCAGAATTCTAAATGGATTATTTTTGGAAACAGCCAGAAGGCTCTGCTCTGGATCAAAATTCATAGGGAAATCTATGTTTTCCTTTATTCATTTTTATCCAAGAGCACAGAGGTAATCACTTGATGTTTTCATTCATTTTGCAATAACTAATGAGAAAATATTACAGTGTTTCCAGGTTCCTTTCCTTTTAAAAATATTACTGCATGTCTAAAGTAACCTAGAATGTCTATTTCTCTCATACCCTTTTGTTTTTATCTACAGATTCTTATTTCCATCATTAAGATAGCTTCAAAGAAACCAAGAAACGACTTTATTTTGTACATGGAGAAGGTAAGTTCCATTTTAGTCAAATGCGAAAAGGCACTTTTTTTTTTTTTTTTCAGTTTAAAACAACAGCAATAAGTTCAGAAAAGCTCAGAACTGTTATACTGGATTCAAATTCAGTGATGATGGGGTGCCTGGGTAGCTCAGTGGGTTAAAGCCTCTACCTTCAGCTCAGGTCATAATCCCAGGGTCCTGGGATCGAGCCCCACATCGGACTCTCTGCTCAGCAGGGAGCCTGCTTCCCCCTCCCCCGTCTCTACCTGCCTCTCTGCCTTCTTGTGATCTCTCTCTCTCTCACTCTGTTAACTAAATAAATAAAATCTTTAAAAAAAAAATCAGCGATGTTTTCTGAACATACGTAGCGGAGACTTCAGGAAGCATTTGTGAGCAAACTTGGGCACTCACTTTGGAAATAAGTGGTTAGATGTATGATTTAAGGAATTTAGTTTATACTTATTAAGGAACTACATATGAAAAGTAACTACAAGAGTGTCTAATAAAGAGTATTTGATCAAGACAGGTTAGTTCCTCTCCCTACTCAGTGAAGCTTGGGCTAGCCTTTGTTCTTGGTGGGAAAAGAATGAAGAACACCAGAATTGGGTGATACTGTCCTAGGGTATATGATCAGACTTCAGTGTGATTAAAGAATTCTGCAATACTAGCAAGACCAGGGAGTGCAGAAGAACGTTTCTTATTTCTTCTTACTCAGTACTTCAGTAATCTGCTGTGAACCTCTGGGCTCTCACTCCTGTATGCCAATTGCCAATTCACAGGCAATGTTAGGGTTGATGCTAAGAAGACCTGACAGCACAGAGCAGAAAGGCACCAAAATGATCCTGTGCCCCTGAGTGGCCCTGTGGACATAGACACTATAAGATGTAGAAATGAGGCCATAGAGCAAGAAGGCATCATTTCAGTGTCCCTGGGGCCTGTAGGAGTTGAAATAAATCAACTGTCAGAACAAAAGGTCTCTCTCTGTTGGCTTGCCTGTGATGCCACAGCAAATTTGATTGTAATTTTATGCCATTCCTAAGTCCGTATTGCAAAGAAAAAATTATCTCACTACCTTCTCCTAGTATATGTGATCTTTTTTTTATCTGAGACCCTCTTTTCTTCCACTACAACCTTGTACCTTTATAGAAGTTATATATGGTGGTTAATTATTTTTGTGGATTTGTTTTACTAAAGGTTGAGGCTGGGGGGAGCAGAACCAGTAGATGGGAGAAGAAAAAATACAAATCCCTCTAGCACCAGGTGAAACTAAGTGGGTTTAAGGCCAGTATCTGAAAATATCTTACATGTAGGGGTGTCCATTAAGGAAATGTATGTGACAATGAGCAAATACCCGGACACATATTCTCTACCTATTAAGTATTTGTAATAGTACCAGGTTATGATAAAAAGACAAAAGTTTTAAAAATTAAAAAAAAATTGAAGTTAAAACTCTTTTCTCCAGTGAGTATTCAAACTATCAGGAGGGTCTAGATTAAGTATACAAAATGATTACAGCAATATTGGGTAACTACTTTTCAGAATTATTTGATTCTCAGCCATACAGATAAAAATGAAATCACGATTGATGTGAGCTTGATATGCACAATGCATTTGCCTATTTCTTTTTGTTTACAGTTTTAATGACCATTGTCATATAATCACAGAACTAAATGGTCTAGGAATGTGGACCCAATAACCACAGTAACCCAAGATTATGGAAACATTCTTTGACGAACAATCAGTCATTTAGATTTCACGGATATCTACTTACATGAGTCTAATGACTTACTTGAAAAGTTTAAACAAATGACCTACTACATAAATATGTTTTAGTCTTGTTAGTCCAGCCAGTCCAGTGCCTATTATTACCTAAATCATTTCTTAAAGTTCTCATGTGTTCTTCAGATAATTTAACATGTTATAGATATTCTTGCAGTTGATATATTAGGTAGCCACGTATCAGCCCACAAATGGTATGGATTTAAACTTAAAGTGTGTGAAGAATAGGTCCTCAGTGACACCATTTTAATGTACCCCACCACTTGCTGGGTGTTCTGTGAAATGAGCAAGTGACTTTTTAGTTGAAAAATCTATTCATGACCTAATGAGATGCACACACCAGGTAAAAATGCCCTTTCAGATTACAGAGATTCTCATTCAGTGAGTTAAGTGGGTTAGAGACATAAGCAAAGCAATGCCATCTTGTGCTTTCTGCATTTCATGGGGAGGAGGAAAGGAAAAGAGGGAGGAATAGTGCAAATTGAGTTCTATTTCTAACTAATTATAATACAAGCTGAGTTGTATCACCCTTGATTTTATAAATACTTTGAAATAAAATGTAGTGATTGCATAATAGCCCATCAAATGGGTGGTTGATTAGTTCAGTCAGTTTTACATGCAGTTTAGCTATTATTTTCTACTAGAATGGAAGAAACTGAGCAAAACTGTCACCATTGTGGTGATGGTTGGCAGAGGGAACCAAGGATCAGTCCTATTTGTAATATGCAAAATCTGAAGAAAGTAATAATTAATTCTTTCATGTGATCCCTGATTCTCACATCAGTGTCACATTAGAACCATATTTCCTCAATTCTTACAAGTCCAACCTATAGGGAACTTGATGATCGCACCTGTCCCTCCTCACTTGAGTCACTGTGTCATGTGGGTTCCTTTATCTTTTATCATACAGGCTATTTTGGATGTTATAACATTTTTGTTCTGGGAACTTTCTTTTAAATGCAATTTATTCTTTTCCTTGAACTTCAGTGTTTCAAGAAAATGGTCTCCTTTCATTCCAATACACACACACACACACACACACACACACACACACCCAGAATTCTCTTCCTCAGTCAAAGGCTTTAAGGTTCATGTCGTTAGTGTATGTTGCTTGCTTCTGGTGAACAAGGGACAGAGAAAGTAGTGACTAATATCAGAATCATGAGTGAAGATATGTTTTATTCATAAACTTTGTACCTCCAGTGAAATTAAAAGCAAAGTAAAGGGTCGAAGCTGTGAACCCTTTTTCCTAGAGCCTGTAAACCAATAAAGGCTTTATATTAGCTATCGATATCTATCTCTGAGTTGCCTTAATAACATCTTATTCCCTGTTTTCACCAGCCATCAATAATATTTCTGCCTGCCCTCTCAGGCCCCTATCTCTGCGTGCAATTGCATTATAAGGGTCTATAAGCCCAATTTGCTTCACATTCTTATTTTTGGAAAAGGCTGGCTGGCTTTTGTAATGAGAGCAGCTGCCAAGAAGGCTTGACAGAATTTGTGGCCCATCTGGCTTATAATCTTCACTCAATATCGCAGAGGCCTAAACTCTGAGACCTGCTGATAAGCCCAGGCGTCCAGGCAAGTGATGGCAGCCTTCTCTGTGATTTCTCATTAAGGGCAGGGACATCTCTCTGGGAATCTCTCATATCCTGGATATCACATAATTCCTTTTTTCATTTTCTAATAAGTACAAGAGAGTTTTATTTTTTTTTTACACTATAGTGTCTTCATGTACCCAGATACGAGTGAACAGTCATTTGGAAAATTTTGACATTTGAGTGTTTGAGTTTCCTAAAATACTTGTTATTCAAAAAAGAAAAGAAAAAAAAACCCAGGAAAGAAAATGCCACTAAATAGATCAGAATATATTAAGTAACCATGTATACATTTTAGTGTTTACAGGTGATTCTATTTTCCATTATGTATTTATATACATATTCTATCACAGTGCTATGTCAGTGGCACCAGTAGTTTGTGGCAAATGGGAAGAAAATCAATAATGTAGCCACTGACTTACCCAGCATTGATTGGCCTGTTTTCTTGGTGATTGAGCAAAAGGAGAGAAAGATAAAGAGGAGGCTGTGGAGGGTGGGAGAGTGAATGGGAGTTACAATGAGAGCATCCTCCTCCGCCTCCTCCCCTAACTTGCTTATTAAAGGTGAATTTTAGAAATAATGTATAATAACATATAATAATAATCCTGTCTATCCTGCATGCTTTTCCTGATCTCTCATATTGTGTTTATTATCCTTTGTGATACATTGCTAAGTGTGACAGAAGAAGAAGGTGATATACCCTCTGTCCCTAGAAGTTTGCAACTAGTGGGTCTGAATTGGTTGACTTCTGTGCTATGGTTGGGGAAATTGTAATGTCCTCCAGTGAAGGGATTTTGTCATGGAGGACAGAAAGGGATTCTGTCATGTTGAGGATCTGCATCTACTGTTGTGGTTTAGTTTTTGAAGATTGGCAAGGCTTTATTTACTATGCTATTTATCTTCTCTCCCTTGCAGAAATTGCTTTTCTGTATTTCATATATTTTACAAGTATTTTTGATAAACTGGAGATGCTAGTGACAATATTCTAAACAAAAAAGCTCCCATGAGAGGAATCTGAATAATAACTCACCAAAACAAAATCTGGGCAAGGAGTATGGGTGGTTACTTATAGGACAGAAGACTGGATCATTCCTGGAGTCGACATATCAGTCAATTTTTTCTTATCAATTATTCAGCAAACATTGATTAAGCACAAACTCTGCGTCCAGTGTTATAAATGCCCTGAAGGAATGCAGATTTGCATGAGGTAGGAAAACAACCACCTGTTTTGCCAAAATGAAAGAAAAAGGCGAAGGCAAATGGAAGCTTAGAAGCTCTGGTGAAATGGGAAACTACCCTTCACAAAATGCTGATGGGAATACATCAAACAGAACAAAACAAAAACTCTGAAAAGTGTATGCAAGACATTCAAATTGAGAGTGGCTATGTGTCCAGTCAACATATTGTGTCCTGAGACCACATGTGGTCCTATGTATGTCAAAGAGGACCTGAGGACACCAAATGCAGAAAGAATGACATGCATCTTAAGTCACAGCCAGGAACAACTTTAAGGAAGGACTAAGGATTCTGTCATCCTAGGACTGGAACCAACTCAACGTGTGCTCCTTATCTTACTACAAATGGAGCTGGAGAAAACCCAATTGCTGAATGGCAGAGCTCACAGGGGCTTCGATTAGGTATTAGTGGAACCTAAATCCAGAAATCTTTGCCACTGAGAACCAGTTTCTACATTTCCTAGTTTTATTTTACTCTCCCTTTTAAATTACTTAGTAAAAGTAACTTCTAAAATATTAATAACTTGTCTTAGCTGAATTAAAAAAGAATGTTACCCAGTGTTATGTTAGGGAGAACCAGTTGAAGCTATTATGGTTGCTGACATCACTCACAGGTTCATCTCTCACCTTTTACACCAACATCCACATTCTCAAAAGCCAGGTTTAGATATCATTAACTCCTGGTGTTCCAAACCCTCAAGTGCTCCCGTTTCTCTGAATAGTAACAGCTTATTTTGTTGGGATCTTTCATTTTCCTGTCCCTTGAAAATAAGCTATTATTTAAAATGGTCTGTCATTTGAAAAATACATTATTAGATTTTTCTCTCTGTGCATCCTCTTTATATTCTCAATTAAGCCATTATCTATAGTTAGTAACTCAGCATTTGCACTTAGTAGGTGTGCTGCAAGCAAATATCAAGCCATTGGTTATTTCACTGATCATATAACAAATCCAGGGTATTCAATTTTTAGAGCTTTAAATCCAGTATTTGAAGTGTCCAACCATAAAAAGTCCTGAATCCTCTATTGTAAAGAACAGCTTTCTAATAATAACCACCTGCAAAGTTACTAAATGTAATTAGAATGACTCCAACATTTTACTGATTAGGCTGTATATATAGTATGTGTATGGAAACATCCTTGTGTATGTAGCATAATTTGTATCACACTCATATACATTCCACTCTGTTTTCCGATGTGGACGTGAATGGTATGGAAACGTTTGAACAAAATAAAGCATGAAGATCATGAATGAAGGAGTATGTGAGAGAATATCTCCTCCTCTGTGTGTGTATGAGTAAAATCCAGTAGCATTTGGCTGCTCAACCTCATGCTCAAGCATTAATTTCACACTTTATTTCCCAGAAATTGAAGACTGTTAATTGACTTTTTACAACTGGTATTGCAACTTTTTTCTACTTCATGCCTCATGGGATGGGAAAACTGTGCTGTTAGTGAGTCTCAATGGCTTGTCCAAGAAGAGGTGACAACTCAGTAAATAGAAGACCCACATTAGATTCCATGCTTTATAATGCCTTGTTTTCCTTTCTGTAGAGATTTATTGCAGTTGAAAGGACTTCAATGAGGATCACAATTTAGCTCTTTTTCTTCAGTGATACAAATTTTCTTAAATTCATGAAAATGCTGGAGCTAGAAAGGACTTCAGAAAGTGAAATTTAGAGAAATCATCCGTTCATGTAATAAAAATCTCAAGTTGGAATTTAAAAAAAAATCTCATATCTTTAACCTTTTTCAAGATAAAACAGAGAAAAGAAAGAAGGAAAAGAAGTTGCCTACTGTGTTTCAGTCCCCACATTAGTCACTTTCATGTTTTGTAGATGATTTTATTCTTATCTTCTAGCTACAAGTTAAGTCCTAGGATTGCCATTATTCAAATGAGGCAGTTGTTAGGGCTATACATACTGCAGGTAGACCCAAGACGACTGATTAGAAACCCATAACCCAGCCTCCACTTATACAATTAGTCTGAAAAGATTTCCTAAATAGAGCAAATTTTAGGAACTTACTGAATGAAATAAAAGAAGAATTTTTCAGGCAAGTATTGTTAAGAGTTTCAGAAACAAGTTGTATTTTGACAAAACACTTAAAGCATTATGGGTATCATAAGGAATTTTTTTAAACAAATATTCTACCTCTCCTTTCCCTCTAGGCATTTGTCAATTTACAATTCCCCATGCCACTGAAGACAAGAGTGGCCATGGGACTTGCTTCTCCCAATTAAATATAGTAACATAAAGCACATCTAGGTGGAAGCTCTCAGAGGTAGTACAGTTTGCCACCTCCCTTTTTCCCACCTTGACCATGAAAAAGTCATGTGCTATGAAGGACCCTTTGTCAGCTTAAGACTTTGAGTGACTGTGGTAAGTAGAGCTTAGCTTGTCCTAACTTATTCGGTGAGCATTCAAAAACTTGCCTTGATGGGCTCTCCTAGTTGAAATAATGTAAATATAAAGAGCATGGCTTAGGTTCTAGAGAGTTTTGGCTTTTAATACCTGTTTCTGCCATTTATTGGCTGGGTGACCATGGAAAATTGGTTTTCTATCAGTTTCCTCACCTGCAGTGTGTCACAATGACCTCTATTTCACAGGATTGTCCTAAATTAAATGTGGTGATGTTGATAAATTGTTCAGTTGCATGGCTGTCACATGCCGTTGAAAGTTTAGAAGTATCAACTGTAGCAACATCATCAGCATCATCCAGAGAGGAAAGAAATGTTCTTTCCCACCATATTTTCATAAGGGACTTGGAAGCAAAGGAGAAAAACTTTTGTTTGAAGCAGAAACTAAGGGGGATCCACAATAATAGCCTCAGAATGAAAGGAAAGGAGCAACACGTGAAGGCCACAGACTCCACGTATAGGAAAGACCCTTTGAGCACTCAGCAAATGAGAAATGAACCACAGGCTCAGCTGAGGCTAGGACAGGAGTTAGTGACCTTTTTCAGAAAAACATATGAAGTTGAAAGTAACTAAGTATTATTTAGTTAAAGTACTATCCTTTGGGGGGAAAAAAGGAAGGAAGGAAGGAAGGAAGGAAGGAAGGAAAAGGAAAGAAGGGAAGGAAAAGAAGTTTCCCTTAAGAAGAAGAACTATACAATACATGTCCTCCTCATATGTAAACAATGAATCTTGGAAGACTTACATCAAAACTAATGACGTATTATATGGTGACTAACACAACATAACAGAAAATAATTTAAAAAAAAAGAAGAAGATGAACTGTAAATAAAATGCCCATGCAGTCCTTTGTCTTTTCTCCAAAGCAGTTTCAGTCTTGGAATGACTTTAAGCTGCTTCAGTTAGATTGAGCTGAAGACATGGACATCTGGATATGAATCCTTGTTTGACTTTATGAAACACTAAGGAAGGAAGATGTTACTAAAACGGAAAACAATAACAACAATATCATCAAGGAACAAGTGCCCTGCAGTTGAATGTCAGAGATTTTTTTCAGAGTTCTCAGCAGGAAACCTCCCACCAACAAGTATAGCCTGAAATCACTTCCCAGGAGAGTGACTCTTAGAACCGTGATGTGCTCTGAACAGGTGTTCCAGCAAGTGCTGCCAACTGTATTCTTCAAGTCAGGAAAAAGCCTCTGCAATTATTCTGAAACCTTTAAAAGTAAGGCATTAGACTAGGAACTGGGAGAAGAACACCGTATACAGAGAAAGAGGAAAAAGCCCCAGCTTTCATAAACTAATAGAATACATGTATATGTATTCATGTTCTCCATGTAATTATGATTTATTACCATCATTGTATTCCCTATTGCTTTTTAAAATTTGTCCCATTCTTCAGGTTTTTACTAATGGACCTATAGCTTAGAATAATTAAAGGTCATGTTAAATTCTCAAAAGGAACATACCTCTACAACTGTAGGATTATTTAAACCAGTAAACAACTTAACTGATCTCCTAAAGCAAATTCCATATTTGATTATAAACCACCAAAGGTAACTTCTTCCTAGAGATGGAATAATATGAGCCAGTCAGAAAGATTTTGTCACTTCCAATTGAATTACAGAGAAGTGGTAGGAACAAACAGGATGTGACTTACCAAGAGGACACTTACTCCAGTTCTAACTCCTCATTACTTCCATGTCTCATGGAGACCACCAAACTATCCTGAGAATCAATGTCTTCATCTGTAAAAAACAAAAACAAAACAAAAAAGGACCTGTTGTACCTAAATTACACTTTTGTTAAAAGAATCAAGTAGAATGATGTGCAAGAAAGCTTTTAAAAGCTCTAAAACACTATTATCACTACAGTCCATTTTGAAATAAATGAAACCACATTGAACCTGCATCACCCTTATACTGCATTTACTTCCCTACACCCTCGTACATGTATAGTCTGTAGTATACAATTACCAACTTCTTTCAGCATAATTCTGTAAAATTCCCTGCTGCATAAGGCAAGGGTGAATTGCACTGTGTTTTGTTTCCTAATCTTATATATCTATATATCTATAGACATATCTATAGGTATAGACATATCTATAGATATATATGTGTGTGTATATATATTTATATTTATATTCATATATATAGACTTTCCTACCTTGCCTAGTGTTCAGAGGATATTCTCCATTAGTTATTTTAAATTAAAAATGAAGACAAATATTGAGAAGATAAGATAAAAATATGTAAAAAATAAATAAATATAGTAGAAAAAGTAGCTCCCCACTTGTCTGGATACAGCAGGGTGAAATAGAAGCTGCTCCCCAAAAAATATCTAGTTTTGAGTTTCTAGCTATCCTCCAATATTGGGTAGCTTCATAATAAAGTTGCAAAGCATGAGAATTCATAGTCAAGAATTTTACTGATTGCTCATGGTTTTCAAAATGCATGGGGTCAGTTGGAGAGTAATATAATGTATGTGTCATATAGAAAGACTGTGATATCTTTCTTGGAAGACATAATAGATGAGGCAAATATCTATTCACTATTCATGATTTGCTGTTATCTTCCTATCCAGATCAGAAAATTAGAATAAATAAAAAAATCCTTCTCTATTGCCCTCTCTTACACACACACACACAGAAACTCCATTTCAGCTCTTTAATTTGATGACTAATTTCCAAATCAACCCCTTTCTTTCCTGGATTCTTTCACAAACACCGATCTGTAGCCCTTTTAACACTAAGATGTAATATTTACAAGAATGAATATTCCCTGTACAACTCTATCTGTTTCACATTCTCAAGTCTATTACTGATCAGTATGTCAGTCATTTTGCAGATGTGGAATAATAGGGACTTGGTGGCCTTGGGTCAAAGCTAAGGGTAGAACAAGCAGTGTGACCAAGAACTGTAAACCTTAGCTGAGCTTAATGAGTGACTGGCCCGTACCTAATTGCCACGTAGCTCTCTGGAGCATAAACTTGGCTGGGCATGGTAGTAACTTCTCAGGGAGGGCTACCAACTCAGTTGGTACACAAAGACTTTTCAGGAACAATGTTATTCCTTATTTGCCTAAAACCTGTGGGAAGTAAGTTGCTAGATTTTCCAATTCTGTTCCTCTTCCATCAAAGGGGAGCCTGTACTAATATGTATTTTGGAAAAGTGTTTTGAAACTTACTATGTCAGTTGGGTTCTGCTTTAAGGGTAGAGAGACACTTAAACCTGATTTGAAAGAGGAGTAATAAGAGCCATAATTTGAAAGCCACCAATTGCAAACAGACTCCATTAAAATTGCCACAAGACACATTATTAATACACTTAATGATAGTAATAGTCACAATTTATCTAAACCATTTATGTAAATGGAGCTGACATATACCATTCATCCAAATGTTAGCATATGATATCATTCAGGGCATATATGGATTTTTTTTATTCATCATATCATTATCTGTGATCATAAAATTTTACTGGGTTAAGATAAATTAAATTTGTAGGTGCCATATATCTTTGGGTTCCATGTGTTCATAAAATTCTGCTTAAAAAGAGTTTGGTACAGTTGTAAGGCATGCATTTACTTGATTTACCCAGTGCTAGCACAAGGATAATGACATCAATGTGGGCATTTTTATGATGAGCAGCTATGTTAGAGATATCCATGCATATAGACAGATACTGTACTATAAAACAAAAGTATGAAGAAAGTGATTGTATTAGAATTTTTTGTTACTCTAGTTTAAAGTGCCATTTTTAATGATAATATACTTAGTCACCTCAGGCTGCCATAACAAAATATCAGAACTGAAGGGCTTAAACAACATAATTTCTAGAGGCTGGAGGTCCAAGAACAGGGTGCCAGCTAGGTCGGGTTCTGATAAGAGCCCTCTTCCTGACTTTTATAAGACCACCTTTTCACTGTGTTCTCACGTGGTGGAGAGAGTGCGCACAAGCATAAGCAGGGAGAGGGGCAGAAGGAGAAGCAAATTCCCCACTGAGAGGGAGCCCTACATGGGGCTCCATCCCAGGACCTTGAGATTATGGCCTCAGCCAAAGGCAGACACTCAACCCACTGAGCCACCCAGGTGCCCCCCAAATAGAAATAGTTTCAAAGTACCACTGAAATCCACCCAATGAGGCCATTTCAGTTTTAAAATTATATTTGAGGGCACCTGGGTGTCTCATTTGGTTAAGTAGCTGCCTTTGGCTCAGATCATGGTCTCAGGGTCCTGGGATTGAGTCCCGCATTGGGCTCCCTGTTCAGTGGGGAGTCTGCTTCTCTCTCTCCCTCTGCCTGCTGCGCCCCCTGCTTGTTCTCTTTCTGTCTGTCTCTCTCTCTTTCTCTGTCAAATAAATAAATAAAGTCATTTAAGAAAATAAAAAATAAATATATTTGAAATAGTTTTCTTAAAATGAGCTTTAAGTAAGAAGAGCTAAGCTTACTATGAAATGAACAAATATTTTACTATTAGTAATTTTAAAAATATTCAGCATATTTCAAACCATATACAGGTTTGTTCTTACAGTAAGAGCTTGCCAGATGCTATATACTAACACCTCATCAGGGTATCCCTGTAGCAAATAGGCATCATTCCAGTGCTGGTTGATGTCTCTTTTTGTTTTTGTCATTCTTTCGCCACATGACTATCTTCCAGGACTATACTTCACATGATACTTCTTTTACATCCCACTAAGAAAGGTTGATGGAGAGATAGGTTGCAACTCCAGAGTTGCAGTTCAAATCCAAAGGCAGTCTACTAGCAAAATCCCTTTTTGCTCTGGGGAGATCAATTTTTGTTCTACTAAGGCCTTCAACTGATTGGATGAGGCCCATTCACATTATGGAGGGTAATCTATTTTACTGGGAGTCTACTCATTTAAATGTTAATCTCATCTAGGATCACTTTCATTGAAACCATCCAGAAGAATGTTGACTAATTACCTGAGCAGGCCCAGGTAAATCAACACAAAAAATTAACCAGCATGGTTACTTTATATTAGGAACTGCCACTACTCTTACTTTTTTTTCTTTTTTTTTTTTTAATCCAACTCCAAACAGGTTTGGATGAATAAAGATTTTTTGAACACTCACAATGTATTAAGCACTGGGGAAAGTACTTTTATTCTCCTGATTTTATTGATGCACAAGCCAATCTTGTGGGAAAAACTTTAATATTATCTTTATTTTACAGATAAGAGAATTGAAACTCAGTTGGTTTAATTGATTATGTGCAAATCAATATCCAAGTTACAACTCCTGGGAGACTCTCTTTTTATGCATTTCTGTGAATGAAACTCCATGTCATGGCAGAGGACTTCTACACCTTCACATCCCAGTCAGGAAAGCGAGATTGCAGGTGCCTGGAACTACCAGCCTCCGCCCCTCACACATCTTTCCATCTTCCCTATCACCCACTGCTTCAGACCAACCCTGTTATACTCTGGTCGTGTTTCTATTTTTATCAATTCTCACTACTAAAATGAAGTAACAGCTGCCAAATTCTAGGGTTCCAGTGGTGTGTTAAGATACCATACTGTAAGTTTGAAATGCCTCATCTCATGTTGTTCTCTGATACGTGCATATACTGTCACACACATGCGAGCCAATGTACACATGCAATTTACCTGCGAAGCAGGTATAACGTACTAAAAAGAATTGAAGTTTGGGGGTTTAAGTAAATTTCTCCACATCTAACAAATAGTAAGCGATTAAAGTGTTGTCTAGCTACTGCCAAAATCCATCTATGAGACTGCTACTCTGTGCTACCATTCCACATGCTGTCATTACAGAAAACCAGGCTTCTTTAGCTTCATGTCAGCTCATTTTCATCCGTATAAAAATGGTTATCAGAATGGAACATTCATTTCCAGGAAGAGGTGGGCTATAGAATTAAAATGACTGTCGTAGGTCCACTTTGGGGCCTCGATAGCCATATCACTGCTACATTCTCCCCACTTCCTCTACATACATGCCCAGTAAGGTTAAGAATTACCCTGATTGCATTCTTTGAGCTCCCCTCAGTGAAGCTTGAACCCAGTCTTCTTTTCCAAGAGATTGAACTCTATTCCTAATGACCCCTAGTAAGAAAACCTTAAAGTCCTATTGTCTGTTGATAAGAATCATTTTATGACATCACACCCATTTGTTCAAAAAACGAGTTCCATGGTCACCAAAGATTTCTCTCTCTTAATATCTACCTCTTTTTCTCTCTCTTTCTCTCTCTCTCTCTCTGTTTCTACGTCCTCAGTGCCCATAACCATGCCTGGGAACATGGGAAATATTTAATAAATACTTTTGGAATGAACTAATTCATATATCACAGATTAAATGGATATTTACTGATTTCCCAGAATATTATAATTTAAATAGTTGGTCCTAGTCCCTTGTGGGTCAGCATCTTAGTCCATTTGGGCTGCCTTAATAAAAATACCATAGGCTGGGTGTCTTAACAGACATTTATTTCTTACAGTCCTGGAGGCTGGAAACTCCAAGATCAAGTTCCAGCAGATTAACTGTCTGGTGAAGGTCCACTTACTAGTCCATAGAACGCCATCTTTTTCACTATAAACTTATGTAGGGGAAGGGACAAGGGAGCTCTCTGAAGCCTTTTATAGGGGCAGTAATCCCATTCATGAAGCATCTATCCTTTCAACCTACTCTTCTCTCAAAGGTGCCAGTTCCACAACCAACACATTGGATGTTATGATTTAACTTAAAAGTCCATCTAGAGGTTTATTAATGTTACTAATTTTTTCAAAGAACCAGCTTCTGGTTTCATTGATCTGTTCTGTTGTGTGTTTTTAGTTTCTATGTCATTTCTTTCTACTCTATTCGTTATTATTTCCTCCCTTCTGTTGGCTTTAAGCTTTGTTTTCTCCTTTTTTTCTAGTTCTTTTAGGTGTAAGGTTAGGGTTTTGTTTTTGTTTTTGTTTTGTTTTTAGAGATTTTTCTTGCTTCTTGAGGTAAGCATATATTGCTATATACTTCTCTCTCAGAACTGCCTTTGCTGCATTCTAGAGGTTTTGGACCATTGTGTTTTCCTTTTTATTTGAATTTTAGGGAAATAAACATCCAGTCTATGGTAGCCAATTGCATAATCAATCTAAACTTTCTGACTGTTACCCACATAATCGTAACTAATATATGCCTCTATGCCAACTTGTATGTTCAAGTCATGATTCAACCTGCCCTTTTGATACACAGTACATTCCAGGTTTTCATCTATAACAATGTAATTCTCACTAGCTAGATTGTTGTAAGCCCTGCAGAATGTTCTTACACATAAAAGAATTGGGAATCTATGCTCTTTGATGCCATCTTGAGTGGAAACTGTCTTCTTGAAGGTGTTCAGTTTCAGCCTCCATTGGCTTCAAGGTGATGTTTTATGACAGTTTGTTTTGAAGTACAAGAAAGTGGAAAATATAAGGGAATAATCAGTGCTCTTTATCATAACACTCAATATCCCATTCAGTTTGATCCAGAACTATTTTTCTAACAATGTTCGCCCTGACCATTTTGCAAGCACTCTCTACTTTCAGTAATCTGGGTTTCTTCTGCTTCTGCAATGATTGTTTTCCTTTCCCCCGACTCACTATCCAAATCCTGCCCCATCTTTTAATGTCACTCCAATACTTCCTCTACAATAATTTTCCTGACTAGTCATTTAACATGTTTTTTTCTATTAAATAACTACATCCAACGTATCAGGATAAGCTCTATGTAAGTAGCAGTGGTAAAATGGGCACAATCTTTATTTTCAAGAAGCTTAACGCCAAAGAGAAAGAGTATAAAGAGTGAGAGGAACCATACAGATTCAGAACTGTGGAGAATTCAGAGGAAGAGGAAGAGGAATTGCTTAATTCATGACAGTAGAAATATCCTTGAGTAGAGTGGTGAAGAAAGAAATTGTTCTTGTCTATATAGATATCTGAAGGTAATATCAAATGGAGCAAACTTTATGAAAAAAATCAAAGTAGAATATGAGGAACTGCAATTCATTTGATTTGACTAGTTCTTAAAGAATTATGAGAATTATGAGAGATTATGAGAAAGTATCAGGAAAAAGGGTAGACAGATTGACTAGAAGTAGTTAATGGAGGAACATTAATGCCATTCTAAAAAACTTGAATTTTGTTCTGGAGATATGAGGAAACAATAAGGATACTTTAAAATAGAATAAAAAAATAAATATAAAAGGAGCAGTGCTTTGAGGGGAAAATGACAACAGGATGGAATAAACGGTAATCTAGCTTCAAGTTATAAAGAATATCTAAGGTTCTCCAAGTGTTCTAACAAGATTACCCTTGCCCAGCTAAGACACCCATAGCCTATGGCATCCCTGAAAACTGCTTAAAGATTTAATCCTGAGGAAGATCATAAAGAAGAAATCCCACCCCTTATCCATTAAAGGACCAATGCCATTGAGCATGACAGGCCTTACATCTATCTCGTCAATACCAGCTGAAGTATAAGACTGCCAGGTCCTCCACCATATCATCACCCAGACCTGCATATTATTTGACTAATGTATTTAACTATTTAATGTAACCCTTTAGTCCATATCCCATGTCTTTCTGACTTCCTGGATCATTCTAATATATTCTTTGGATAGCGCATGCTGACTGGTATAGGGTCTTACCTGGCTGTACCACTTAAAAGTTGTGTGATCTTAAGCATGTTTCTTAACATCTCTTGGTCTCAATTTCTTTATCAATGAAAAAAAGAATATCAACATACATAATAATGTATCTGCCATGAGTATTCAAACTGCACACATAACACATTTGGAAAATAACAGCAATAACATAAAATTATAACAACACACCCTTGATTGAGTGCCCAATGAATGGTACTTACTATGGTAAGTATCTTCAGCAAAAATTCCCATATTATAAACTTTAAATTTTTTTTCACCTGAGTAAAATTTTACTATCTTCTGAGAATACTACTTATGCTGTTGGACTCTCAACCGGTGTTTGGTTTGGTTTTGTTTCATTTTGTTTTGTTTTTCTTCTCACACACTGCATATTGCAGGTGTCTTTTTTTAATCCTCTTGTCAATTCCATATTATTTTTGTTTTGTACATTCTCTAAATCCCCAGTCCTTTGAAGTATGAGCCACCATACTTTATTACTCAAAACTCTTTCTCATTACTGTCTTCTGCAGATCTTACAGATCACTACTCCCTCCTATGCCATTAATCACTCTGTCTTCCTGGCTTCTCCATTATTACTCTAGCCATCATTCTTGGCAATTCAGTTTGGATACTTTCCTGTCAACTCCTTGACTTCTACCCTACATTAGCTTTGTACTCCCATGGTTACAACCTGAATATTGTCATTATCAACTACAGCCCTTCTAGAATCTGATTTTGAGCACAGCACCTTCTGATCTCTACCTTCTCTCTTGTCTACTTTTTTCATTCGACATCCTCACCATAACAGCTCATGTGATGTTCTACCATTTGATCCAACAGTCCCTTCTCTTTCTCACAACTAGCATGTCTAAAAAAAAGTCCTTCTGAGAACAGCCCATTCCTTACTTCACCATCCAAGAGATCTGCTCTTACCCCATTTTCCTTCATCTCAGTGATCCTTAGATTTTTCACACATTTTCAACACAGATCACCTGGAGTAAATGTTCTAAAGTATAAATCATTTAATGATATTTCATCAAAATCCTTCAACAACTGACTATTACATTTTGCATGGAATATTAACACCTTTCTTTGACATACAAGGTCCTTTGTGGTGATTCCTGTTCACTCTTTCCCTCAGCCCTCAGTCACTAAGACTCACTCACACTGCCCTTCTTGGTATTGGTAAACAACTCAATCCTGCTTTTTTATCCTGTCTAAACCTTTATTCCTGAGGTTTCTTTACCTGGAATTATTTTCTCTCAGACTGTTTGAAGCCTTCCTTTTTATCCCCACTCAAGTCTCTACTTAAGTGTCACCCGTCAGTGAGGTCTTCCCTGACCACTCTTTACAAAGAAACCTGCCCTCTACCTCATTATTATTTTCTTTCCTCTCATTAAGACTCTCTATATCACGGATTTTTGATCTATCACTTATTAAAGAAATAATGCTTTTTACTCCTTTATTTCCTGTCACTCCCACTTAGGGTTAGCTCCATGAGAGGAGCAACTTTTATGGTTTACCACTTTATTTTTGGTACCTCCCAAGAAAAGTCACTGCCACAGAATAGGGCTCAATTAACATTCTTCTTTTTAAAATGACTGACTGAATGAATGAATGAATAAAAATTAGAAAACAGAAAGGTTGTTCAGGAGACTCTTGGAATAATCTGTTAACTGTCACATCTAAAAGTAATAGCTTATTATTTATTAATTATATAAATGGCATCTTGTGACTTTTTCTGTATTATCAATTTGCATTGGGAACTAACTCTAGTTATTTTGATCTGTGTATGTGCAAATCTAATATCTTCAGCTCTAGGAAAAGCATACCCAATATATTTTTCTTCCTGATAACTTTACACATGAGGCTTATACTCTTCTGGGCATAAGAAATATTTATTGAATAATGATTAAAACTTGGATGCAGAGACAAATTTGGAGGATATGCAGGAATTAGTATACAAAAGAAGAGCAGAATCATCTACAGGGGACAAGGAAACAGTTGCTAGGATTAAATTATGTAAGAAAAAGAGAAAAAATCTTTCCAAGGAGTATATTTAGGTCAGAATTTTCTATCTTCAGCACTATTGATACTAGTGACCAGATCATTCTTTGTTTTGGGTAGAGCTTATAGCCTTCTCTCCTATCTGTAGCCATCAAAGATGCTTCTAGATATTGTCAAATGTAATCTTGGGAGGCAAAAATCACTTCTAGTTGAAAACCACTGACTTGGGGAATAAGTTGGGAAAGGGAGTCTTATGAATGTAGTGTTTAGATCTCTGCTAGGCCACATAAGAAGGCTTTGAGCCTGGAACCCTTCCTTTAACAAGAGATAGAGTTTGCACAGCTTGTGACAGGCTTTTCACCTTGTGTCAGGCTCTTTCATTTTGTGTGGGAATATCTTTCCCTGTTTCAGACTCTGAGTGTTTCTTTGTTCTGATGAGTTGTTCCATCCAATGACCCTCAGGAATACCCCTAATTTTCAGTATTTCAGATCTGTGGGAAAGGAGTGCTTGTGCTGCAGCACCAGAGTGGTGTATGTTGGCCAAGTGACATACATCAGCTCTTGGGGACATCTGTTAGTCATAAGGGACCAGTGCACACCACTGAAACTGATCTTGCTCTATCTCTTCTCTGTGTGAATAAAAACATTGCTTCATCTGGTGTTAGACTCTAGTGTATTTTCACCAGTGACTCCAAAATCAAATGCAGTGGGCAAAACTATTCCTGATGGCTGGTATTGTGATGATTTTTGCTATCCTCCATGTAGTTGAAGTTCTCCTCTGGCATTGGTTATGGGTACATAGTGTTCTGTTTTACAATAAGCAGCAAATGGCATGTGACTTCTTGTTGCCTAGCACATGGTTAAGGGAGAATTTGTAACTACTAGTAATTTGTAATTACTAACTTCATCTCACTGGAAACAAATATGACTTACTTTGGTCAATGAAATGAGACAGAAGTGATGGTGTGCCAGGTCCAAGGCCAGACTTTAAGACATTATTTCAGCTTGCTCCCTTCTACCTCCACCAATGCCATGAGAAATGCATGCCTGGGGTAGCCCATTGATCTTAGGAATGGATAAAAGTCTTGTGGAACACAGCTGCTTGCAGCCCATTAGCCTAGATCAACTGATTTTCTACTAACATATATGTCTTTTCATACCCATGGCAAGGGACTCACTGAAAGACCCCATCTAAGATGTTCTACTGTCCCATAATCTCCTGTGAGCCTCCACATCTGCAATTACTCTGCCAACTAGACTCAGGCTCAAGTGGCAGCAAGAAGCTCTTCACATCTACTTGATACAAAATTGGATTTGGGGTAATTGTAGCATATATAGCCATTTGACTCAGGCCATGTTTCTATTCTATTTCTTTTATAATATTATCTCTAGAATGCATCCCTTGATTCATGATCTCAGTTGCAAGGCCAAGAATTGAGGCAGATAAAGCACAACCTCCCCTGACCATAGAGACCCATTCTGGGTTCCACCATACAGTGAAATCCCTGCTTTCTGAATTTCTAACAGTTGTTACCAGTACCTATTACTTTATTTTCTCTATTTCTTCAACAGTTCTGCTGGTCTCCTCCCAATTAGATGGCCTATTCTTCAGGGATAGACACTCATTTTTAAATTTTTTTTTCTCCTACGTCATTAGTTGTATGCCCATTAATTAGTACAGAATAGGTGCCTATAATAATTTTTCTTAGTTTTATGTAAATGACTATAATATTTATGCAAAATAACCCAATGGAATAGCTACTTGCCTGAGTCATAAAGTAAGGTAACTTCATTTCAAGGTCACAGTAGTAGCAAGGAAAGCTTATATACCTAAGGCTAAAGGTATGACTGAATTTGTGTCAAGTTGAGATATTTGGGGTCCGGTCAAAATCTTAGCTATGTCATTATGGACATCTGCTAAGAATGCTAAAGGTAAACAATCACCTGAAAGATATATTTGCTTGCATGTAGTGGGAAACAGCAGCTCATTAGCTCTCTGCTTAGCTCGTTAACTCACCAGCTCGTTAGCCCTCTGCTCGTTAACTACTTAGCTCTGATTAGCTCTGCTCACTTCCTCCTCCTATCATTCACAGTGTGAATGAACTGTAAATCTGCCAGAGCAACAGATGGCTGTTCCAGGTCCAGGGAGGGAGTTCAGGAGGTGGGGGATGAAGCATTCCCAGATTTTTCTGACCTTGAAAAGATTACATTTTATCGAAGTTTGTGAGTTATGATTTAGCTTCATTGTTAAAGAAACTGGCACAGTTTTATTTTAAGATGAGGAAGAGATCACTTAAATAGATTCCCTGGGATGATGCGAAAGTGCAGTTACAGGGCCATGTTAGGCTTATCAGTAGCGGTCTACAGAACACATAGGGACTTTAAGACACAAGAGAAGTCCAGGAGTGTTTATAATGAGTATGACTTGTCCCATGTTCAACCCTGTGCTGGAGGAATTGGAGGAATTGGAGAGGAATACAAAAGATGCTTTTTAAGAGCACATGTGGAATATTTACATGTACAAACTACTGGAGAACAGTAGTTAATCAGGAACTCAATTTATGACATAGGATATATGAACTCTGGAAGTTTGGAGAAGAAAACATTTTTGATTATCAATATCCACCCCCCCCCCCCTAAAAAAGAAGAAGGAGAAGAAGGAGGAGGAGGAGAAGGAGAACAAGAAGAAGGAAAGATTTCCCCATTATGCAAAAATCACAGATCTGGCTGCCCTTACCTGAGTAACCAAATTGCTGCATTGTCAAATTGCTGTAGCCAGGCCAACTCTTTAAGAACATTTGATTACCTGCACAGATCATACCCTGCATCTGCTTGCCTCCTGCTGTAAAAGAGATTGTTGGGGATTCATTTGTTTTGATTTTTTTAGATTTATTTATTTATTTATTTATTTGCGGGTGGCGGGGGGGAGAGTGAGTGAGCGCACAAGCAGGAGGGGCAGAGGGAGAAGGAGAGAGAATCCCAAGCAGAGAGCACAGAGCCCAATGAAGGGCTTGATCTCCTGACCCTGAGATCAACACTTTAGCTGACACCAAGAGTCAGATGATCAACCGTCTGTACCACAGAGGTGCTCCTGGTGATTCATTTACCATAGCCAAGTTATTGTGCCTCCAGGTAGCCAAAATTTGAAAGGCATATATTCCCTGAAGTGACAACAAATAGAACAGTGTTTTGATGTCTTCCTTTTCATCCATTTACACATTCACTTGTCTATATCTCCAGTAATTCACAAAGCAGTTGAGATAGCATCTACTACTAACAGGTTATTCTAAATGGGTTAGTTACATTAGCAGGTCAAGACTGTAGAGAGAGATAGTAGAGAGGAGGGTTATGTTTGATAAGGTAGAAGAAGACGCAAGAAATACAGTGTTAGGATTGGTATACTGCGAGGAAGAGCTGAGTGGGGCAGCCCTGCAAAATTCCTGAGCACTGCAGAACAATTGAGACTTTGGACACCTAAGTGAAAGTGTCACATCAGGGGTGGAAGACAGTAGAGTGGAGGGCTCTCTCTGATAGTTGATGTTATTTGCCTTGCAGTGTAGTGGATGACTGGTCCTATCTGCAGGGAGGGGCTGCTGCCAGCCAAGCTGCCTTTGCCTGCTAGGCAACCCCCCACTGATTTTAAGCCATGCAGATACAGTCTGTTTTGTTGCTATCTCATCATCTATTTTTTTTTTTAATTAAAAAGAGAATGTAGCAAAAATGCGAGACCTTTCATAGATGCCTGGGGCTCCCTTACTTCTGCTGCAAGAACTTTTGAAAAAGAAAACATAAACAAAATATATTTCCTGTCTGCCCATAACAAACAGAGACTAAAAATACTGTTACAACTGTACAATAGTTTAAGGTCAATGTATTCCCTCTGCATGGCTATGAAAACCTGACCCGCATAAGGCATTAAAATTCATAACACATGAAAATTAGGGAGTCCTGGAAGCACTTTCTTCTATATAAGTACAAATTTTCTCTGCCTACATCTAGCATTTAAAGGAAACCATCCAGATAATTAAAATGCCTATAAATGAAATGTCAAAGTTAAATGTTTTTTTTAAGTCTTAATGCTTAGGCAAAGTGAAACCTTTATTCTAAAATAATACACTTTAAATACTAGCGGTATCTTGTGAGGGAGTAGAATAATTAAGGATTGCCACATAAAATGGGTCTACAGGTCTACGTGCCGCTCCACTCAGTAAGTAACCTTTATGAAGGAATGCGATAATCAGTGTGTATTTTTTGTCCTTAAATACTGCCATTATTTTAAACATGAATCTAGCTACTGTGGATAAAGCTAACCATACAATGCACATGAAGTAAATTAATCACACAAATATAGAAAGCAGAGTTCTTGAGTTAGGCAGATTTTGATTTGGTTTTTGTATATCTGACTTCAGTTTCCCCCTTCCCCTTATTAGTGTGATCATTATTGTTTGGTTTCCTTTTTTATTTTTTTTTTAATCTTCTTATGTGTGTCACTCTCGTCTAGGTACAGTCACCATGTGAGAAATGCCCTTGTGAGCTCTGCCTAGGTTTGGGGCATCTAGTATACCTCTAAGCTGTGGTCTGAGTACAATTCAGTCTCTTGGTCATGATGTCGATCAAGCCAGGCTATGGAACAGGCAGTCCACTTTTCTAGATTCTGTAAGGTTTGGATCAAACATTGTACACACCACACTAACACATCAACTTACACTTAGACTTTATGGCTAATCCTTTTTAATGCTAGAATAATTGACCTTTCCACCCTTTGCTCCACTAGGTGAAGCTCACTAACCATCAAAGCCAACCTCATGCTCACCAAAGAAGCAATGACATGGGCCCAGAGTAGGGTCTGAGCAGATGATAAAGAATCAGGATATTGTAATTACTTAGATGGTATGTTCCGGGATGATACACCTCACTCATCTCAGCCACCACTGTTACAGATAAAGATGTGCCACTGCACCAGTGTCCACTCCTACCTCTCTGTGATGCCAGTAAGGCAAGGCTGCACCATGCCCTGCTGCTAGGAGCCAAGAGCAATAGTCTTTAGTTGGTGGATAGTGGACTTCCCAGCAGGAAGGAACAGATAGATTGGAGGAGAGCCCTTAGTTTTTCAGAAGATAATCTTGACACAGACTGGTTCTTTCCTCATCAATACCATTTTCCAGATTCCCTTTGATGGCAGCATCCTGGAGATCAGAGGTGAGACCAGCCTCTCCAGTCCTTAGTGAGGGGATCCTGTCTGGTTGATGCTTTCTAACTATATTCCTGCAGTTATATTTTATCTGTTTGTTCAGAGGTACTTGAATGGCAGATGATGAAGATGGCCAATTTCTCTTCTAGGCAATACATTAAAAAGCAATGTCAAGACACATAGTCTTGGAAGGGAGGTAAAAGGTCAGCTACAATGGGTAACTATTAACAATCTGATTGACATAAGTAGTAAGAGTTGATACTAATAAATACAGACTCCTTCCCTGGGCCCCAAAACACAAATAGTTGGCTGATTCAGCTTGGGGGGGCAGTAAGTGGGGGACAGTAAGTGCATCACTCAAGTAAAATTGTTCTTGTTTAAATGTGCCAGGGAACAGAGATAAAGTCTTGGTTTCTGGCCTTTTTCTATTGAAATCACACTTTGATTTTGACATGGAAGAGCCTAGAGCAGAGATTCTTAAGGTCAGAATGGTGGCCCCTGATTTGTGTGGAGCCCATAGAGTCTCTCCTCATTTTCCATGTCTATGCTTCACTTACTCTCCAATGAGGAGGCTGTAGGAACCAGTCAATGCACACCTATGTGCCACTTACTGGCTACTTCGAAAGACTCCCTAGTGAAACTTCAAATATGAGAGGGAAAGAGATTATAAATTCACAAAGGCAAAGGGTCTGGAGGGATTAATTTCCTCATTAGGACTTTTGAAGTGGCCCTAAACCCCTGGGTTCCATTCATTGTCTTTTCCCATTGGTAACATTCAGGAATGACATCCTTTGATATCTCTTCTAGAACAGATATAACAGTGTTATAACTTGATGGATTATGGACAATTTAGTCTTTGTGGATTTTGTTCAGCTTTTAGAGGCATGGCTAGCATTTCAGAAAGGTTAGAATTCAAAACAATTCCAATGATTCTATTTATTTATTTATTTATTTATTTATTTATTTAATTTAGCACATGCTGTGTATGGAGGGGTGGGAGAAAGAATCTCAAGCAGATGCCCCACCAAGTGTGTAGCCCAACACGGGGCTCAAGCTCATGACCTGGATATCATGACTTGAGCCCAAATCAAGAGTCAGATGCTTAACCATTTGATACAGATAGAAAGCTGGAGTTTTCTACCTTTTTTACTTGTTTTTTTTTTTTTTTTTTTTTTTTTTGCTTTGTTTTGATTGAGGAGAGAATAAGGAATACATTGTTACTCATAAGTTTTAAATTATGGTTTAACTCACTATTTTAAACTTATTTGCCACTTTGAATTTTTATAAAAGCGATTCCTCTTGCTACTACTCTGTGACACCTGGTTAAATAAACACGAGCTCTTCTAGAAAGTGCCAGAAGCAGTGCAGTCACATTTGGATCATGACTTCTGCCAGTGGCTTATGAATAAGCACTTAGGTGAGTTGGCATGATAATTGAAGATTGGGTTTCACATTGAAACTGTCATCCTTCCCCACCTGCCCTCACTTCTTTTCCTTGGACCAGTAGCTATTACTCCTAATTCCTCAATTACTGATTTCATCCACCCAGTTTAAACCAGAAATCACTGTACTGTCTTTGACTTCTTAACTTCACGCAACTCACATCTCATCAGTTACCAAGTCCTATCAATCTTAACTGCTAAAAAAATCTCAGTTTTTTTCCACTTTGTGTCATCCCACCATCCAATTTAGTTTCAGTTCATCTCCAAGTACCATCACGAATCTAGAGTCTTCCAGGACCTTTACTTGATGGTTATACCTTCATGCTCTGCCCAGCTACAATCTGTTCTTCTCCTTCTAAACAAGGAAATCTTCCCAAAGTCTTTCTAAAATCTTTCCAACGCTGTCAGTGGTTTCCCAAAGTCTAATAGTAACAACAAAACAAAATAGAGCTTTTGTAGGACCCAGCCTTTGGGTCCTACAGGATGTTGTATTTTCATACGTCTCCAACCTCATTATTTGTCACAACTTACTTCATGCTACCTGGTGACATAACCAAAGGACATTGTATTTCTCCAGTGAACTATATTCTTTTGTTCTTCAGTCATTTATGCCTGTGGCTCCCTCTGCCTAGAACACATTTTACCTTTCCATCTCCTCTGTTTTGCCTACATCAGATTTCAAATTGAAGATCCTTTTCCCAGAAAAACTTTCCTGATTCTCCCAATCTGCTTCATTTCTGGAATATCTACCCCTTTTATGTGCTTACAGACCCCAGGTGTTTCTCTTTTCATATCCACATTATTCATTTTAGTGCACTTTGAGCAGAGTACGTGTAAAGATCTTGTTATCTCATTTGCTCCTTATATCTCTAGTGTTTAACCCAGAATAGACATTCACCAAATATATGTGTATAAATAAATAATAACCTCAGTATAACCTCCATATCCTCCAAACACTTTATTTTTACTGTTTTCTTGAGTCCTGAGAGAGCAGACACTTTTCAAATCCAAACGATTCTTGTTTACCTAGACAACCCCATTAAAACAGGTTGGCATATAAAACACACACACACACACACACACACACACACACACACACACAGGAAGCTCATATAATAAAAAAAGAAAAAATTACTGTAATCCTATGTCAAGGATTACACTAGATGCTTTTCATTGTTCTGTCTAGTGCTTGGTAGAATTAATGTATTCCCTCTCCATCTCCAAGTACTCCCATCCAAGTACTCACAGCAGTTCTGCTTTGGAGCAAAAACCCAAATTGATTTGACTAACTCCAAAGTTTAGGTTTTTAATATTCTCCTTGCTGGGGATCAGCCTAAGTCCTCCTTCTTTTAGTACTGCTGACAAAATGAACAAAAGGAAACACTGAAGAGCTACAAGATCACAGGGCTTCATGGTTAGATGACCAGTCCTCTACTCCTGCTTATGAGCTGAGGCAATTGATCCCATCTCTTTGAATATGAGAACTGAAAGAAATATAATAATTTTTAAAACATGTCCCTCAAAAATTTTTCTATATTAAGTAGCCCAAATTGGACCACTGAAAATCTTAATTGTCCCAAACTCACCAGGTTTCTTTGCTATGAATTTCTAGTTTGGGAGACAGGTAGTGTGTACTGATCCTGGGTGTACGCCCAGAGCATGCCTTCCCTGCACCAATTTCTGGACATCTTGCTTATTACTTTTGTTTTAAACAGTATTATTTACACCTTGTTGATCCACATAATTCTAGCAGACAAATATGCTTATGCTTATGTATTCTTCTAACATCCTGCTAAGAGCTTTGTATGAAAGTGTTTATAAATATTTATTGAGATACTGCTTATTAGCAACAATTCTTTGAGTGCTAATATGAGCTGAGAAAAAAAATGACCATCAAAATACTCTTTGAGCTCTCGTTCTCATAGAAAATCAGTAGTAAGAAAGCAAAGCTGAAATAATTTTTGAGTTTAATGTATTAAAATGCCCTCAGCAATGATCAGATTTCTTGGTTTCCTGAAAGCTCCTTAGACTCTGTCATTTGGCATATGGAGGCATTTTGCTAGGCAGGATTTGCCTTGTTCTATTGCGATAAGCCATAAAAGAGAAATTATTTTGCTAGCATAATAAAACCCTTAGCATAAACATCCTTTAAAAAATCTTCCATTTGATTGTAGAGGAATTATTTCAATATTAAAATGGATTTTTTCCCAATAAAAATGCTACAAAACTTCAGAAGTTCTTTGCTTCCTCTAAAAGTTACTTCCTTTAGAAGTTCAGTTTTGGCAGATTGTAAGATAATTTCATTCTTTGTTTGGAATGTTGTTGCAGTAAACGGAGGCACTTAACTACCACACTCTGTACCCAAATCCTTGGCTGCCTTTTGCCAGGGCTCCATCATGCATCATCACTCACAAGCCTTATAAATGAAGGGGAAAAAGAGAAGCAGATAACCCTTTTGATGGAACGGACTTTGCCCCAAATCTGCTCCTGATTAAAAGGAAGAATTGGGAAACAGTTACAGGTTTTAAATAGATGCATAATTTTCTAAGTCATAGGAAAGGATTTGAAACAATTCAAGAAATTCAGGGGAAAAAAAGAGTGAGTATGACAGCAGAAGGGAAAAGAGTGCGAGTAAGAAGGGCAGATTATTTGTAGGAATCTTTTACTGGTTTAACCTATGCTTTTATGCTGTGGGGAATAAAAATCCACTGAGCTTATGTCATTGAAAATGAATATTGTGACTCAGTGGAGAGGGCATCACTTTGGTAGTGACCAGAAAAAAAAAAAAAAAAAAGTGAAATAGGTTCTTCTGCCTTTTGTCCATATTGGTTTCTTTTTCTTTCCCCTTCAGCTTCTCCTCCTCCTCCTTCTTTTTTTGCTTATGCTATTGCTGAATTCCAGAAACTGACCTACCCCAACCCACAGAATAGAAAGAACTTTTCACTTTTCATAAAATGTTTGAAGAAAGAGAATACTGTCATTTCTTTTCTACAGAGCACCTTTATACCAAGGAAACTTAGAGTTAGGAAAAATGCTTGCATTTTGGATTTAGTTAGATGTTTCGAATCCCGAGTTGTTGGGTTATGTTACTTGGGGCAGGTCATTTCACTATTTTGAAACTTATTTTTCCTGTTTGTAAAATAACAATTAATAAATTCTAATACCATGCAGATGTGTACGTACTAGTGCTTAATAAATAGGAGCTAATGAAAAAGAGAAGAAGTCTACCTCTGCATTGACTGAAGGGGCCCTGCGGCCTTTCATGGCACCGTAAACAGCGAATGAAGGATGAACGTGCTACTGCAAAGGGTGTGAAACTGAAAGGCAGAGGACTTTGGATCGTGAAGTGACCTTGGGTAGAGAAACAAAAGACAGGAGATGGGTTCTAGAAAACCGTGTCTACTTCTTAATTTCACCAGCCTTATTTCTCCATATGGGGCCAAACCTTGATCTCATTCCTACTTTCTGCCCTGCCCATACTCCATGCAGTGCCTACATAAGGACTCCTTGATCAGTGTATGAATCACTCCAGAGCGGAGCAAACCATGTCACTTTGACACTGCTCTGTAGCGTAGCAGTCAGCTTTGATGTGTTAAGTTCTCCTTAACCAAATTATGAATGCTCTATTTCTCTCCGTTGCCGCTGTAATGAACTTTAACAATAATTATACGCAGTGCTCCCTAGACTGGATTTGTTGTCTCCTTTGGTGCCCATGCTCTCCTGAGTATTGCAAATACTGGAGTCAGTGCGGCAGTATAGTCGGGTGCAAAGACAAAAGAAAGTTTCACCCAACTGGGAAACACTATGAAGGATAGAAAAGATCAGAAACCAGTTAATGAGGATAGAGGAAGAGTCTATTCTTCTAATGCATATAATATTTGAAAAGTTTGAAAAGTAACCTAAGTCATAGTTGCATTTTCTCAAGTCTTTGTAATATCAGGTTCAGGAAGCAGACTTACACAACTGTGATTGGATGCCATCAGGACAGCAGATTCTCCAGCAGTCCCTGTGAAATCTGTTTTTCTGTGTCTTTATATATATATACCACTTTCATGTGGTACAGATCGCTCAATGCCTCAGTGAAAAAAAGCACAAGTATCCCAATTGCTTATCCAAATGTTTTCCTACTACATCCCACTAGAGGTAAGGGAGGTAAGGCATAAGCAGTACAAAGAAATGATTGTCAATTTTTATTTGATTTTTTAATTTTTGAGAGTTAAAATCTATTTCTTAAAATAAAATATAATTATTAAGAATTCATCTTCCATTGTCCTTTTCAAATTTTGTCATTTACTAGGTTCATAATCCTTGATGAACTAGTCTCCAGTTTCTCATCTTTTTAAAGGACATAATCCACTTCAAAGAACAGTAATGAGGCTTAGAAGCATTGAACACAGAGTCTGGCCTAGTTGAATAACTAAAAAAATGTTTCCTACATTTCGATGTGCCTTGACTTACTAGATTTACCACTCCCTTCTTAGTATTGTTTTCTTCCTTTTCCTTCTAATTACTCTACTTTTCTTTATTCTTTTCAATGAAAATCAAATAAATGGTACCTAGTATCAGAAACTTTGTCAAATGATTTTTTTTAATAAAGATTTTATTTATTTATTTGACAGACAGAGATCACATGTAGGCAGAGAAGCAGGCAGAGAGAGAGGAGGAAGCAGGCCCCCTGCTGAGCAGAGAGCCCCATGTGGGGCTTGATCCCAGGACTCCAGGATCATGACCTGAGCTGAAGGCAGAGGCTTTAACCTACTGAGCCACCCAGGTACCCTGTCAAATGATTTTTATATGTCATCTAATATAGCAATCTTATAGGTCAGTGTTATTGTTATTAAATAGTGTTAGTGTTATTAAATTTTACAAATGGGGAAATTGAGGTACAGAAAAGTTTGCTTAACCTGGATGAACGCTGATTTGCATTCAGGAAGAACTACATAGTTCTGCTCATTAGTGTTATGCCATATTGCTTCTCACCTTAATATTTTTAACATCAGAGCAAGGTTTTATCTTATGTTATAATGCAACATTTAAATCTCAGTGGAAATGAGATTTAGAGCTTTAATTTTTTTTAATAGATTGTGACAGAAAGGAGAAATCATGCGTGTCTGAATTTCATGGATGAGGTGAAGATAATTAAGAGAAGATACTGGAGGCTGTAATAAGTGTCCCTGAGCCTGTTGTAGGGGACCAGGGCCTTCCTTGGATGTAAAGACAATGCATTCTCCCTCCCCAGACAGACTCTCTTCACCCAAGGTGATAAAGATGAAATAGAACTCCATACACAAGAACTGCTCTAAATGTCCTTCCTTCACCCAGTCAACCACTACCAGCCTTGCAAGTGAGGGTACCATTTTAGCACCTGCTTCAGGCTAAGGAAACTGTGTCCCCAGCTCTGTCTTTCTGCAATTGTCCCGTCTTCCTGGAAGTCCATATGACTGCCAGAGGTTTACTTAAGTCTCTTTCTGTAGGATATAGTTATACTTTTGTCAACTCAATGGTTCATAAAGTTTGCTCACTCTGCAAGAAGTTGCCTAAAACAAAGCTTCAGATGTTGGGGAGAACTGAGATGCTGATGTCAACAGATGACAAATTAGATGCCTAACAATGCAAGAATCCTTACGGTATAGATTTTAACATAATTATCAATACATTCCTTTCAGCTATTTTCCCATTTTAATTGCACACAGTTTATGTCTTTGTTTTATGTAGCTATTTCTATGAGAGGAGAATGGAAGTAGCAAGATGAAAATGAAAGAATTATGCAAAGGAATCGAAGTCTTGCCAAATACAGAATTTGTGGTTTCTACTTTGCGCATGATTTATTCATGATTACATTTTTCAGTGTATTATCCTGAAAGCTACTTCATTGTATAGTCCCAGTTTGTCTTTCTGGTGTCTGTATTTGGATTAAGACAAATATGCTTCTTTTATTTTCATTCTTGAAGCCAAAAACTTTCTTGGAGAGATATGGAATCTCCTTATTTCAGATTAAGCACTATCCTTGATTTTTTCGTATTATTTCTATTGGACTTGACATTAATCTGTCTCACCATCCTGGTTGGTCTCTTTCTAACCTATGCAAAAGGTAAAAGTGGATCCCCTTCAAAAACTGATTCCTCTTTTCTTCTCAGGATTAAATCCAGAATTTACCTGATTTCTGACTTAGCTGGGTCAGCAAAGAGACAGGGGCCAAGATTAGAAAATAGGTTGTACCCCTGGGTACTGTGGAAGGCATGGATGGAAAGAAAAATTGATGGCATTTTAAGATACAAACAAGGAAGATCCTAACAGCACATTTCACCATATAGATTTAGTAACTGCTGGGTGGATGAAGGCAGGTATAGTAAAAGTTGTGTATTGAGAAGAGAGATATTACCCCAAAGTGGAAAGAAACACATAATTTGGAAAATAAATAAATATAAGCAGGCAGACACTCAGGATTATCAGGGATATTTGTCAACAGAAAATAGGATCCTACCATCAGGATGGGTTTTAGGGATTCTAAAAGGGCTTGACTACCTCCTGCTTCATGTCAGTACTAGTCTTGGCATTGGGAATAGGGTAGGTATAAAAGTTAGGATCTAATGTGGTCCAGTTGGAATTCTCTAAAACTCCTCTACATTCTGAAGATAAAATCATGTGAAAAATATCAGCAGTTTTCTGACCTTCAATTATTAACTGAAATAGGAAGCCAAGAACTAATGTTCTGTAATCATACATTGTATCACTAGTTTGAAATTGTTATGAAAAATGCAATATTCATCTCCTCTATCTCCCTGGGCAGCCAATGGCACACTCTCACAATAGTATGTCTGTTCCTTTCTTTCATTACCTACGTTCTCGTGTTTCAGTTATCTTTACTTTCCAGTTCATGACTGTTCGTGCTTGTCTGTATCTTCTTGACCTTATTAGTAACATTCTTTTCTAAATAATCATATTTTTATTGAAAGTAATGTATCTATCCTTTGGTGCCTGTCGAAGATCTGTGACATCAAGTCTTTCTTCTCAAGTATATTTACCATTAAAATTACTGAAAAAGTACCATTTTGTATTTTCTTTCCCATGTCCTATATGTCTGCTTTGTTGTTATCATTGTTTTAGAGCTCTACAACATCCAGTAAACCTTTGTGAAAACCAATTCTTTCGCATATTCAGCATAGTTCAGGGCCTTAACTTAGAAAGGAGAGACTGAGAGCCACCCAAAATTAGCAACAGGACCAAAAGGAAAGGAGAAACAGTTCATAATCTGAATGGCCTATGCTCATCATGCTTAAGTCTCATATTCAGATGGGAGAGCCAGGCAAAGCCAGTTTTTCAAAGTCCCCAGATGAATCAAATGTTAATTAACCTGCATCAAGGTTAACCCCATTCTTAATTTTCTTTGAATATATTTAGGCTGAAAAGAAGATCTTGTTAACTAGCTAAAAAGATCAATTGACCAAATCCAAAGAAAGAATGGACCTTCATATTCACTCTTTTACATTGGAAAATGCCATGTGACATATGTATGTGTGTGCACACCCTGTGTGTGGATGTGAATGTTAAGTGTTTCAAAGTAGGTTTACGAACTACTGCAAGCAACAAAAAATGGGGGGAAAAATAAGTTGATTTTGACTAGACAAGTGCTACACTTAGAGATACGCAACCAAAATCTCTAAGCATCAAGGCGTTGCCAGTATGTCAAGCTCCCCCATTTCACACCGTAGTAATTAAACTGATTATTCACAACACCTGCTCTAATTGTTGTCCTTAATGCTTCTGTCTGTTGGAGTAAATAACTAGTATCTTGATATCAAGGAGCTGACACACAGCAACTCCAGAAGAGAGATGGAACATCTGCTTTTGTTTGGGTCATGACTAACAGGGGTGTAGCAAGTTGATGAAAAAATTGAACTCTGTGTGCCCTCTCTACCTGTCACTTTGTTTCTCAAAGATTTTTTCCAGCATTTTGTCTGGTGTGGAGCACATATTTTCTCTTAAGTGTCATGAATGAAATAGACCAATAAGACCTCATGTAGACTGTGTAGTAAGATCCCATAAACTGAAATAGTGCTCAGGAAATGGGTTGATGTCTCTGACTACAAGATATGCATGATGAGTTCTGGCCATCTCCAGGCATGATCTCTGGTGTCAAAATAGGAACATGTGTTGTAATCTTATTAGTAAAATTTCAATTTGATTAAGTATTATTGAATTCATCTATACTTTTGTTAAGTGTACTCTTGTGTGAGAGCAAACAAAATATTAAGAGAAAAATATAGACAAAAATAAATGCACAGTGAAAAGAGCAACAAGAGCAAACACACAATTCAAAGGCATAAAAAATGTAGAGGATACTGGATTAGGGAATTTAAAATTAAAAAAAAAAGTTAAGGATAACAATCATGTCTCCCTTTAAAAATAAACAGTAATTTTGCAATTTTTATTCAAAAATGGAAAAAAGGAAAAATACAGAAATTCTGGTTATTTAGAGAAAACCACCACTAATATTCTACTACATATCCGTATCAGTTAAGGATCAACCAGAGAAATAGAACTGGTAGAATATAAAAAGAGATTTATTGAAAGGAATTATGTTATGTAGTTGTGAGGGCTTGCTAGGTAAGTCCAAAATCCTAAATGGCAAGCCATCAGGAATGGTAGACTTGAACTCCAGGGCATTACTAGAAGCTGCATTTCACTGGTAGAATTTCTTCTTTTTCAGGGAAAGATTTTGCTCATAAGGCCTACTCAGATTACATAGGATAAACTCCTTTAAAGTCAACTGATTTTAAATACTAATCATACTTATAAGGATACCTTCACACCAATACCAAGTTTAGTGTCTGATTGAATGAACTGGGTACTATAGCTAAGTTGATAAATAAAACTGACAATCGTAGCCCACTTCTTGTCAGCTTGGTTCTCATACACTTCTTAAACTCTAAATTTAAACTCTAAATTAAGACAATAACAAAATCATATTTGAGCCTAATGTGATCCTATTCCTCTGCATACCATGAAAACACACCTAACATGATCCTTTTCCTTTACATACATTAAAACACACCAACCACTTTTCCTAAAAGACAGAATGTTCTTGAGTGATGTTTCCTGTTCTCTTCAATATGCTATAATTTCAGTATTATGATGTAGAGTTAACTATTTATACATCTTATACTAGTTAATAAGAGAGAAACTTTTGCTTAGTATATATACTCATATTTATAATAAAGTAAGGAAGAAATACAACTATTACAGTTTTCATTTCTGCAAAAGGTCACTATGGCTGTTTGTTTGCCAGTAGAGTTAGTAGAACCTTCATTCTTGAAGAGGCTGGGCCATAAGAAGCCCTGCCTTAATTAAGTTATTGCAGTTTTCTAATGCCTTTCATCATAAGATGTGGTAGTACAAAAAGGCACCCTGCAGAAGCTCCTGTATTCCAGACATAAAATTCCTTACTTCTCTTTTGTAGTGGCAACCCAATTTCCCCCTGATACTAGGATGTATTACTCCTGCCAATACAGTAACTCCCTTCTTTGCCTAGTGATTCACAGGCACGAGAAGACCAAAGTGACCAGGTCATGGCTCAGCTTTCAGCTCAACAAAACCATTATTTTGTACTCTGATAGAAGCATTCTTCTCTTTGGTACTGTGACCTCTAGATAAGCACAGTATAATTTCAAAAGAAAAGGAAGCAAACATTTTAATAAAATAAACTTGCATTTAAATTATTACAAAATATTTATGAAATACGATATGGAATATCAATATTGCCTGTCTAGATTCTTTACAGTTACTCTTATTGTGACAATCCATTTCTAAACCTTTTGAGTTATTTCAGTTTTTATATTGAAAGTGTCTTTCTTCTAGCTAGCCTTGAGTTCAGTCTACCTTTTTTATTCAATACTACCATCTCATCCATTTATTTTCGATGTTTAGCTATTTATAGTTTTTTTGTGATCTGGTTTCCTTTAAACCATCCTTTTGTTATATGCTTTTGTTGTGGTCTATTTTTTCTTTGATTCATTTTTTTCCCTCTTTTCCTACCTCCCATTGATTTCCATTTCATGGATTCCTTTTTGTTTTTTCCATCAGCTCATTAACTATAATTTTGTGTGGACTATTTTTGTGATTCCTTGATCTTTTTCTAGCCTTATTGTTATACATATGTAATAGATTACAGAATGCATTTTGTTATTTTTATTTTAGAAAGTGAATTACTTTTTATATTTATTCATATAGTTAACATTTTTAGTACTATTCATTATTTTTGGCATATGTAGATTTCTTTCTAGTGCTATTTCCTGTCTGAAGGAATTTATTTAATATTTTTTGAAGTGTAGACCTGCTGGTGAATTCTCTCAATGTCTGCATTTCTGAAATAGACTATACTATCATTTTTGAGAGATATTTTTACTGGGTATGGAATTCTAGGCTGTCAATTTTTCATTTGGTACTGTTGAAATGTTGCTTTGCTGGTTTTTTTGCTTGGCTTGCATACAGACAGAAGTTTTCTGATTTCATTTTCTTCATTCTTTTGTGTATAATGTGTCATTTTCTTCTGACTGCTTTTAAGATTTTTTTATCACTGGTTTTAAGCAACTTAATTAAAATATTTGAGACTTGCTTTTCAGCTTTGATGGTGGAACAAGAGCAATATTTATTCTAGACCTTTATTGAGCCAAATCCTTTCTCATCACACTACCATTGTCCCATGAATTATGAGATTTTCTAATTTGGCTATAGTAGGAATAGTTTCCTGTCCTACAAAAGTTTTGAGTACTGTTTGCTAAAATCCTTTTGAATATCTCTTTTCTCAGTCTCTGTTAGTTTCCTCATATGTAGCTTCACTTCTCAGCTGAAAACATGATAATAATCCTCTGCAGAACTTCAAAGATTTCTCTGTGCATCTTCCTTCTTTCCAGTATACTGTCCTGTGAAATCGACCTGTCCTGGCCTCTTTAAATTCCCAGCTTTGTATCATTCACTTAGAAAAACTTCAGAAGTCCAACATGGTTCATTTTTCCTATGCCCAAACCTGGAAAATTTTTTCAGGCAGTGAGGTGAGACAGTTAATAGGGCTCACTTTGTTTGTTCCCTGTTCCTCATGGATGACTGTCCTTTGTCATATTCTTTGTCTGAATTTGTAACTGTTTCAGGTAAGAGGATAAATCTTAGCCCTGTTTACTCCATCTTGACCAGACCTAAATTTTCCATAATTAGATTTTTTAATTAAAGATATATTTTGAATATTACTTGTGGAAAAAAAGACCAACATGGATTTATTAAAAAAAAAAAATCTTAGTTATTTGTACTGTATCCTATTATATAGAATTGGCATACATAATTTAGCAGTCTTGATTTGGGATTAATTTTTGCTTTTTTAACAATATTTTGTTGGGCACTTTTCTATGTACATAATTGTTAACATGTCCAATTATTCCTAATGGGATTTTTCTAAATGCATATTTGCTAAAACAAATTTTAAGGCTTTAACACATATTGCTAGATTGCCCAATTTGGTCAACCTTCAGATGATTTGTGAAGAATGAATAAAGTGCTTATATTTGTGTTTGAGAAAGAGGAAACTCACAGCTATGTGAAGAGTTATTGATGATTGAGAAGGGGGAAGGTGGGAAGGCTAGAGAAAAGAATTTGAGTTAGAAAACCAAACTCATGCTATAAGAGGTGATAAGAATTTGAATTTGGTATTACTATATGAATGAAGAAAGGAGGGAGGGATATTAGAAATACTTCTGAGACAGAATCCATGGGTTCTGAAATTAACTGGATGTTGGAAATCTCTATATGATTTGACCATGGACTAAAACAGGAAGTTCCTAAGGCAGGGAAGTTTTGTACATGGAGAGGGTCAGTTTGTTACTCAATTAATTTGTGTTGGAGTTAAACTGCACAGAAACTACCTATGGGAGAGTTGAGTAGTGGTAGCTAATATAAAGTCAGTTTAGGTATGAGATCTGAGCTTGAGATATTAATTTGAGTATCTGCATAATTTGAGCAAATACATTGAAGTGGGAATCAATCATGGGTATACCCCATATAAATGTCATCTCCTAGATAAAATGTCTGGAATGAGATGAGAAAAAAGGCCAAGGAAGGAATTAAAGTCCTGCATACATTTTGAGTATGAGTAGAGTAAGAGAATGCTGAGAGAAGGCACAAGGGAATGGTTAGAAGGGTAAAAACAGGAAACTGGTAAGCAAAATCCAAGGGGGCGGGGGAACAAAAAAACTGAAAAAGGAGAAACTGTCCATAATATCAAATACTGATCCAGAGCAATTAATACTAAGGAATATCTTGTGATTGTGCAATTAATTCAGCGAAAGTAGCATTAGATTATCTGGGCTGTCATCTGGTTGTAGGAATGGGTGACAGGGATTGTAATATCTAAAACTTAGTAGGTGTATGCGACAAATGTCAGAGATGTCATTGTTTTATGACTGTCAGGTCCTAGTGCCCAGCCTGCCACTCTTGGTCATGGTGAATAGGATAAGCTGGGTCCTGGTCTGATAGGCTGGTAACATTTGGACCGGTACTGAGAGATTTAGTTAAGGTAGAATGTTCAATATAAGATTTAATATGATTTCAAAAAACTATGATGACAGGTTTTTGTTGATTTGTATTGGGTAGAGGCTGCAGTGTACATAGATGTATGTGAGTCATCTTAAAGCTGTAGAATCTGGAATACCTAACACTAGATTTGATTGAAATAGGATATCCTGAATATTCAATTAAAAAGATGACTAAAATAAAAAGATAAGGATGGGAAGGCAGGGAGTGAAAAAGGGACAAAAATGCTCCCAGTAGTTCTGAACACTCATTTCCTACAATCCATGTAATGAAGGAAAGTTACTTATGAAAAGTGAATTCTTATGATCAGGGTTTTTGTTTGTTTGTTTGTTTTTCTTTTGTGGAATAATAGAAACTGTGTATAAAAAAAAATAGGTGGGTAGAAGATAAGTATCAAAGAGGTTTTAATTAATTAGAGAGGCTTTCAGCAAAGGACAGCCAGTTGTCAGATTCTCCTTATCAATCTGGCAGATAATGTTCTAAAATATACAGTTAATTTTTAGTCACCATTTTATTTTTTTTAAAGATTTTATTTATTTATTTGACAGACAGAGATCACAAGTAGGCAGAGAGGCAGACAGATAGAGAGAGAGAGGAGGAAGCAGAGAGCCCGAAGTGAGGCTTGATCTGGGATCATGACCTGAGCTAAAAGCTGAGGTCTTAACCCACTGAGCCACCAGGCGCCCTTAGTCACCATTTTAGAAATATCACTACAAAATTTGGATTCTTGTGCAACTACATGTCACACCCAACCACCTTCGTATCCCAGGGGTTCCCTAATGATTAATGAAATTCCCAAGATTGCTAAAGGAATTAATAATAATTAGCTACCTATAGCCAGAAATGCAGATAAACCACCAGCTTTTCCCTTTGCCAGTTCATTTCCTTCTTTCGTATAATCACACAATGAGACCATTATCTTCCATTTATGACATCACAGTCACTCCCATAGCAACAAGCATCTTCTATCTCTTCAGTTTGGGAATAATCAGAAAGCAGATATGAATTTTTGAAAGAGAAAGAATGTGTTTATATATAAATACACTAAGAACCAGCAATTTCTAGGAGACAGAAATAGAGAAGAATAGGAATATCTCCTAGATAAGGGTTTCCTTTTAAATGTTAATTTTTGTCTGACTGTAAACTTCATCTTTTAAACCCTTTCTCCCATTATTATCATCATACCTTGAGTGCTTACAGCTGAACACCAGTTCACTGTGACCTTTCTGAAATCTCAAGCCATCCTTTCTCTTTGTCACTGTGATAATGGAATGGATCAGATTCTTCCTGCAGACATTATAATGGAGTTCAACTGTCTATGGCATACACTAATGAAAAATGTTAAACCTTTCTCGTCTCCACCATGTGCTGCCACAGCACACAGCAGATGCCCTGCCTGGAGAAACCCATATGGCAGGCCGGTATTGGTGATATTTCCTGTAATGTCAAGGGAGCCTGTTGTATGGAAAGGATGTTGTGGGTGCCATTTGGAGGCTTAGGTACAAGTGCCTTGAGTGAGAGCCACATTATTTGTATGCCTGTCCCCCCTCCACAGTGCCAGCTAGTCCCTCATTGGCAGGCAAGTGGGCCTTTCTGCTGTTGTGATTCAGAGACACTGGAAGCCCTATCACTACCCTTCTCCATAAACACACAGAGTACCTATCTCCTTACAGATGTCTGATGTTCCTTTAACAGTCTATAACATTTTTTCACTGAAACTGAAAAATAATGTTTAAAATGCAAACATTGCAGGCATGGACACATGCTGACTTAAATCCTCATTATACAGATATCAGTATAAATCATGGGTATTACTTCTGTTTCTCAAAGAAAAATGCATTATGGGCTATGTGCTATTAAGGGAATCAGACAACTAAAGTGGGGTGAGGTGAGGAGAGACAAAAATACTCTTTTAAAATTCATACCTACAGCCACTATGTAACAATTATGTTGTTTCATTATCAGGTGCTATTACTCATTGTCCACATTATTAAGTGAGGCATTTAAGGCTTGTGAGATGATGGACCCCATGAATGATGAGGACCAAAAGAAGTGAACAGATTCCATTAAACATGGAATTATAGTAAATGGACACTCAGGACCCACAGAAATTATATTAGTTACATTCACTTAATTGAGCCATGGGGATACATGTTTAGTAAAGGAAAATAAATTATATAAAGCAAGATGATGGTGATGATGATGATAATGTTAACTCAGTAAGCATACTTTCCTGGTCTTTTCTAACTCCTCACTAGAAACCCTGGATACAGAGGCTAGAGCCTCATCCAGACTTCTGGTACCATAGCCCTATTACCCAGAAACATGATGACCTTATAGGGTTTCCAGACTTCTCTAGATAAAAAGCATAAATCCAGAATCATCCTGGTCTGGGCTAATTTTATCACTACTGTTCCTCTAGCTCCACATTGTTGGTATATTATTACAGGTTTAATAATAAGGGAGTACATCTTGTCCAGTCCCATCATGATGTGGTGACTAGCTAGCGTGCTGCCTTTTTTTTTCAAACCACAATAGTCCAGGAGGAATCAACCTGGCATGCTTGGGCACAACTTATCAGCTACACTATAGTTTAATTTTCTTCTTCAGAGACAGACTCAAATTGCATGTATGTTTGCCAAGTCAAAAGGCCAAGTAAGGAAACTATGTGAGTAATTCCACCTAAGGTTCTGCTATTGGCAAAATAGCATGGATACCTAAGGTGTTTGCATTTGTTTTACTTGTGTTTATGGAAATTGACATACACAAACATTTAAGACTCAAATGTTTAGGCTCCTTTTCTTTGATCATGTAATTGAAATAATGCATCAAGATACTGCTGCTTTAAGATTATATTCCCAAGTGTTCAACTAAATATATGGTAGAGCTTATATTTGCAGTTGGCAAAGAGGTTGGAAGTTAAACCCTGCAGTGATTAACACACCAGCTTTGCAATAACACAGCCTGTGTTCAATCCCCATCTGAGACAAGTTTTGTAACTTCCTATGCCACAGTTTCCTAATCTTCTCAAAAGAGATAGTAATAGAAATCCATAACATGATTTTGTTATGAAGGTTAAATTAAGTAAGGTACACAAAATACGTATAACAATGTGTAGTGCACAGTAAACCCTTTGGAAATTTACTAGTCAACTTCAAGTTGCAAAAGGATGAGAGACTGTTGAATGTGAAACTAAAATAAACTCTTTGAAGACAAAGATTTTTAATATTCCTTACACACATGTGTACACACACACACTCACACACCCCTCAGAAGATAGTTCAGTGTCTAACACAAAGCTGGGATTTATGAGAGTTCAGAGGTGTCTTTGTTTTGGAATCCCTAATTTATGTATGATTTATCTGTCTCAGCACTGATGGCAGTCTTTTGTTTGGAGCACCTCTGGAACAACCTTTCTAGGACAATAGGCAGGTGAAGTATCACCTTCTAAAGTTGATAACAACTGGGACACTTCAAAACTACATACAAATTGGCTCTGGTTTTCTGCCAGTGGTTTTTTTTTTTTTTTTTTTTTTTTTTTGGTACATTGGATGAAGATTTGATTGCTGCTTGGCAATTGCATTGACTTGATGTGTGATCCCTGAGGTTTTAATCGTTTGTATCACATTCTTGTCTCACTAAAAAGTGCAATTGTTGGCAATCACTCTTTCCCTCATTACTGCCAACTGGCTCTTGCCTTCTGTATTTCTTTCTTGTATTGCCTCCTTACTCTAAGTTTTCATATACAAACCAAAAACAGTCCAAGGCCTGTGACTACATACCAGCCCTAACCATCAGGAAGATCCTCACTGGCCTAATACATTTCACTGAAGTTCACCGAAAAGAAACTCAAAAATTAACTACCTTTCTATACTATCATCATACCTATTGGGTCAACTCTTGGTCATATTTCTGCTATGCAGAATAAGATATGATAGTTATATTCATGTGGGCTACCATGTACCTTTTGATTCACTGATTGCCACATTTCTCCATTTAACAGGTCTTCACTGAGTGCTTAATATTACCAAGTACATTCCAAAATACTGGAAATACAATGATGAATGAAAGCAAATGGAGCCCGTGATCTCAGAGAACACTTAGACTAATAAAAGAGACAAATATTTTCAACCACACAAACCAATGTAAAACTAACAATGAGAATGCTCTAAAGTTGATATACAAGGTTTCATGAGTGGCAGGATTATTTGACCCAATCAGGGAGGTTAGGGACCTCTTCCTAAAGAAATGACTCCTGAGTGACAAGAGTAATAAGTGATGATAGGGAAAAATATTTCATATTAGAGACAGAATAAGTGCCATGTTACTGAAATGCAAGGGAGGTTTGACCATGGAACAAAGAGAACAAAGGAACAAAGAGAAGATTGGAGTGACTGGAATCAAAAGAGTATTATAGAACAGAAGATAAAGCTGGAGAGGTAGGAAAGGATCAGATCATATCAGATCTTGAAGGCGGAGTTAAGAAATAACAAATAAAGTTTAAGAACAGAGATTTGGATGATTTTAAGGCCTAAAGGGATATGATTCTGTTTTAGATTTTGAAAATAACACAGAGTAAAATATGGAAAAGAGATATTGTAAGTAGAGAAATGGAAAGATAAGGATAGAGCAATAGCCAATAAAGTGGCTAACAGAAAAATCCTAGAAAGAAAAGGTGGCAGTAGGACAAATGTTGTAGAGAGATTATGGAAGAAAAATAGATGGGATGAAATGACATTTAGAGAGTGATATGAGTAAGGCTTGGAATCAAACAGGCACCCTTAGTTCCGAGTGATCCCTAGTTTCCAGATTGTATAAATTGAATGAATATATGGTGGAGCTATTTGCAAAGATAGATAAGAAATATATGCAAAGATTATATCAAGTTTAGTTTTAACCATATTGAGATTAAAGTATCTTTGAAATCTTTAAAAGATGTCAGATGAGCAGAAGGCTAAATTCATGTGAACGTCAGAAATATCTCACCTGAATGTGTTTATTTGTAAGTCTTCTTCTCATTGGTAATTCCAGGAGTAACAATGGATGAACTTGCTGAGATATGGAGTATGAGTGATAAGAAAGGTATAGAGAGGAGTCAGGTTGTAGAGTCTGAAAAACTTTGTGAACGCTGAGTGCCAGACTTTCCCATTACATTGATGAATCAGTACGTAGATGACCTATATCAAATTAGGGGTAGAACATAAAGAACTGGATATAAAATACATAGGAATTTGAAAGATAATAATAGATTTTCTGGTATCTGCAGTCATTTATTCTTACTACAGATTTATCTGAATAGATTTATGCTTTGACAATTACCTCTTGACCTTTAGCTAACCAATCATATATGTTAATTTTCTACCTACTTTTGCCTATAAATGGAGTTGTTACAGATATCATTCATAATGTGGCTCAACATCTCTTATACATAGACTTCAGTGACAAATTTTCCTCATAGATTTTGTTTGTGCTTAGTTCAGAATGCTTCTGATAAGGTAACTCTCCCCCAAAAATCAGGTCATTCTTTCCCTCAAGCTAAATCCCTAGTATCCCTTTTTTAAAATGTAAACTTCTTTGGCTTCAAGGCTCTTTCCTCTGTGCTCATGTGTGTATTTGTTATGCTAAGATGTCTAGACTCCCCACCATACTATCTTTGCTGCCTTCAAATCACCTTAATTATATAGGTCATTCCTTCCTCTTTCACCAGCGTCTTTCACTTCCTTGAATCCTCTCACATCTTCTCCACTGGGCATTCCTACAACTCAGATCTTTCCATTTTCATTACTCTTTTTCAAAGGTAGGGTCTTGCACTACGGCGTGTGAGATACACCCACAGCTCTGAATATAAATTTGTGAGCCATATGGAAACTGAACTGATAAATCATCCCAGTGCATTGTGGGAATGTATAACAATAGGTAAACACGAAGTGTTCCTACACTCTAGTTTTCTTATGATTTACCCTGAACATAAGGTATATGTCAGCCTTTTTTCCTTTCCAGATAAAAACCAAGTGCTTCTTTTTAATGGAAGGCAGTGTGATTAAGACAATTAAGGAAATAGAAGAAATGAAGGTGCTGTCTAATGGGAGTCCATCCTCTCCTTCCCATCCCATTTCTAAATTTTCTAGTCAATCACTTCTAATCTCCCTTACCTTTCCTGAAAATCAAAACTATAATAATGACAACATATGTTTATAGATTTTTATGTGAATAGTCATAATGTCAATGATGTTGATAGATTTTTATAGCACTGATTGCTTGCTTTGAACATTTGTACTTATTTGAAACTCATCAAATCACTTGTGTAGGTCTCCCATCCCTTTCAAAGATTTGAACAATGCCTTCTTTCAAATCTCCCCTGATACTCAGTGCTAGGAAAAGCAGATATGTTAATCCTTCAAACAATTCTTAATTAATTATATTTGGGTAAAAATGATTTCCACTCATTAACATTTCAGTATGATAGAAATACATATCTGTTTGTAGTTGAGATATGATATGGTTTGATGTTTATCAATTAAAACAAAATAAAAGATTAACCTAACATTCATGCATCTCACAATGTAAAAGGAAGAGGAGTCATGGATATATGTAGCTGTAATACAAGCTAGAACAGAGTTTGTCTTGGGAAAGTGCTATGAAGATTCATTGAAGAGGGTAATACCTTTCACTGGAGGACTTAAAAAGTTTCCTGATGGGAATGGTAGCATTGCAGAGGTGAGCAAATACATAGGCTAGAGAGTAGAAAGAATGCACTATGTCCAATTAAAAAAAAAAAAAAAAGAATGCACTATGTCCAATATTCAATGGGTAGCAGGAAAATGAGAACGTGCTGCTAAGTAAAGGGAAATGAGATTTTGAAGCTAACTTAGGACCTAGCATGTTATAATGCCACATCGGTAGAGTGACATTTATCCTGGGATGTCTGGAATGGTTAGTGCCTATTATTATTAACATCAGCCTTTTGTCTCCCAGAGTACCTTTTTTTATGACTATATGACTGTCCTGTACAGATTATATAACTATCTTCTACTTATGGATCTATGACACTGTTGTGTAGACTGATGATTTCCACAATGCATCAAACAGAATACAAGTTTATAGGGATTCTGAAATGGTTCTGTAGACTTTTGTGAGAATACTGTATATGATTTATGTCCATCTTAAAGATTTGCAATGTATGCTTACAAGTTCAGGACACAAAGTAACATATCATGAAAGTGGGAATGATTGTCCATTGGAAGAGTATTATAGGGTAAGTGTTTTACTTACCCTACAATAAGAATAATCTGTAGTAGGCTGGCTTAGTTTGTTACAGAGACAAACACTACTAGTGGCAAGAAAATTATGTTTTTAATATTTTTACTTGTATCTTAACATGAAAATATAAAAGATTATATTTTCCAAAAATGAATACAGTAACATCTTGCATTGTACACAGTCTTCTGCAACCTTGCCACTCTCCCACCAAGAGGTGGAATCTACATCTCTTCCCCTTGAAACTGAGTCAATTTTTTGTGGTTATCTCAACTAATATGAGTAAGTTGTGATCTGTGGCTTCCAGTTTAGGTCATAAAAGGTACTAAAGATTTTATGACTCTCAGGATATGCACTTTTGGATCCCTGAGCCACTCTTTAAGAGGTCCAGTTACTCTGAATCTGCCAGGCTGGTGAGACTACATAGCAATAAGGAGAGATACCTGAGGATCTCCATATGTTCTTCTGTCCACCATTTGAGTCTTCCCAGCTCAGATGCCAAATATACGAGTGAGGAAGACTTGGAGTGGATTCTGGCCTTAGCCAGTGTCTGGTGACAACTGCATGAGACAGTAAGAACTGCCTAATTGATCCCGGTGAGTCAGTCCCCCAAATTGTTAGAGATAGTATTAAATGACTTTTTTTGGTTCATGCAACAATATTTGGCATGGTCCATTACAAATTATTAGATGACTGAAACATCTGGATTTCCAACAACTTAAATGTGATTAAATAAAAAAGTGATTAAATAAAAGAGGGAATGAAAAAAATTTAAACAATAAAGGCAGGAAAGATAAAATTGAGCTAAATGTGAGGTCGGCCCATAATTCCTGATATAGTTTCCTTAAATTGGTTAGAGGTATACCCAAATTAGGCTCTACACTTTGTAAAACAGTATAGTCTCTTGGATCTGTTGCATCATCTGCACTGACCAAGTGGATGGATAGAGTCTCAGGTTAGAGAATTGTCCCTTTCAAGAACAATGGGGTGGGGGTGGGGGTAGGCAATGAACACAATGTAAGGGAGATTAGTCAAAGTTGATGGCAGACAGGAATACTCAGAGTTTGCAACAATAGTATACCAAGGGAATCAAATAATACTGGATAGGAACAAAAAAACATTATAAAAGAAGAGGATTTTTATATGGCATTGATTTAACTTGACAAAAGAAGAAAAAATCAAATATGATTCTGAGATTATGAACTCAGGTAACTAAGAGAATGGTGCTTCTATTAAGAAATAACTACAAAACAGGAAGGAAAATGCCTGCAAGAACAATTTTATTTGAAGTTTGTAGATTGTTGGACAGTAATATTCAACTCAGCAGGCAGATTGAAAGGGAGAATAAGATGCAGAAAATTAATCAAAGTGTAACAAGTTCTAAGAGTTGTTAATTGTCTCCTTGGAGGTGAAAGTTGAAACTGTGGCCATTAATGAAATTGTTCAGGGAAAGTGTTGGGGGACAGAAGGAGAAAATGGAAAACACAAGATCTTAAGTCAGTGTGGGTAAGCAAAGAACCTAGAAAAGAAGATTCAAAGAAAAGAAAATGGAATTAAAAGTCGCACTGTTAATTTATCATTATTCCAGAGTGCTGACTTCTTTATGAAGGAAGATGAAAGGGAGGGATAAAAAGGCAGTATAGAGAAGGGAAAGAAAAGAATGAAGAAGAGAAGCAGCAGTAGGCAGAGACCATTGCCTTAGTTAGACTACCAAATATTGACCTCTCCAAATCCTCCAGCAGACTCAGGAAGTTGGAAAAATTTGATTAGGGTTTTGGAGAGTGGGGTAAGGGCTGCCCCTTCTAATGCTCACTGGAGCCAAGCAAAGACGGTCTCACTGTGTAGCTCTGGGCTGAGTTAATCAAGCTGGCTCTGTAACCAAGATGCCGGCTGTGCCACTCTGCTCCCTTAATGTGCAGCGCAAACCCATTTACTTGTTTGATTTTGCTCCTTTTTGGTAAATAATTTACATAGTTTTGCATTAGCTCAATTTGCAAAAATTGAGCAAACAGTGCAATTTTCTGTAATTATGCCAGTGCAAGACAGAAGTAAAGTCTGGCTGAGAGAGGCTTTATCTGAACTGAAAAGACATTTGGTGGAAATGGAGCATGAGAAGAAAATGAAGATCTGCTTAAATTGGCTCTGGCCAAAGTGAGAAAGAATAGAACACAATTCAGCTAACACTCTAACTGAACTAAAAGTCTTTGTTTTCTCTCTTCTCCTCTAAAAGTTGTCAGGTGGGCATATGTACACCATACATATGGTGTTACACTTGCCCTCCCAAAGAGGAAACAGTTACCATTGTAATGGCTGCCAATATGTTTTCCTCACTCATGAACACATGTACAATTTCTTTGATCTTCATTGTTCTTCACTCTGACCCTATCATTTTGCACATCATTCATTAATCTACTATCCCAAAATAACCTACAGCAATAAAATCAGGAATTTAAAGATTGAAGTTAACTTTGTCAAAGGCCAACCAAATCTTTGGCTTTGGCTAGATACTTGTGATGGAATTTGGAGAGCCTGAGAGATATGTAATTGTTTACAACTCTGGGCATGGGGCAATAAGGTATGCATTTCAACATTCCTGCCAATCTCTGTATTGTGGAAAACTGGTATAACTAGATCTTCCAGTCTTCTCTCATTGGAATATGGTCTAGAAAGGGATGGATTGCTTCTATAAATAAAGGAACAAAGAGAAACTTCCAGTTCCACTGTTAATTTGATTTAGGCAATGGGTCTCGTTGAACCTAATCACAGATTAGTCTTTTTGCTTGTTAATTTTAATTTACATAGTCTGGTCTGGCTGGGGCCTGTCGATATCTATGTATGGCTTTGACAAAATCACTTTTTATCTGGATGCCTCCCTTTCCTTATCTTTAAATGAATGTACTATGTTCTGTGATGCCCACCCTCTCTGGCAACTCAAGAATTTTGTCAGAATCTCATTACAAACATTTTAACTAAGATATAGATATTTTTCCTATAAATATCTAAGGGTAAAGTAAAAATAATTACTCTTTACATTGAATCTTTTTTTTAAGATTTTATTTTTTTATTCATGAGAGACAGAGACAGAAGGAGAGGGAGAGAGGAAGATGTAGGCTCCCCATGGATCAGGGAGTCTGATGCAGGGCTCAATCCCAGAACCCTGGGAATGTTACCTGAGCTCAAGGCAGACACTTAACCCACTGAGTCACCCAGGTGCCCCTCTTGCATTGAATCTTAAATGAAAAGATAACTTTCCACTCTGGAACTCAAGGAATGGTCTCCCTTTCTGAAAATTTATGTAAAGGGTCAATCTGAATTTTTTCAAATGGGTAAACTTATTAAATTCCATTAAATTCCATCTATTTATTCCTGTGGAATCATGTAGTTACTAGTTTATGTAATACATATATGCACATTCATTATGCCATGTTATTGTAGCAGACATCTCTTGTTTGAGCCTGCTCATCATTAAATTGCTTTTTTTGCTTTTAACAATCACTCATTTGCCTTTGTGGTACCATCTTGCCCCAATTCCACATGATTCAACTGAAATTCTCGAGTCTTCTGCCCCACTTTCTCAACACATGGTTTCTTCTAGGATTATCAGTCATATACACTATTCCCCTGATCTTAATGATTGATATGGGGCTGGGCATATTAACTAATCAGTCAAAATAACATTAAATTAATCAGTTAAACAGAATCTTCTCTGAGGTTTGATGTATGGATTCACAGAAAGGAAAATTCTCTTTTCCTTTGGGTGATAACACATTAGAGTATAAGCTTCAAACTACCAGAGGCTGTATATTTAGTCATGTTGGGAAATCTGCCTGAGAATAAAACCAACATACTGAGAGATCAGAGCTGGAAGATGGAGAGAGAGCAAAAGAGAAAGAGAGGTTTTGCTCTGATCTGATCTGTCTATGCACACAGTCTAATTTACTGCCCTTGGACTTCCTAGATACATAAGCCAATATAATGTCCATTGTGGAAGTTTAGATTATTGTTCAAAAGTACTCCTTATTTTTCTGCCACCTCCATGGGAGGGGTATACTTCCTTCTGTTTTGTTGTTGAGTTCTTCCCCATGACTTGCTTTGCCAGAGGGAAATTAACAATTGTGATATAAAGAGATTTAAAATGTACTTGCACCATTGGGCTTATTCTCTGGTGCCTCTTTCATCACCATGAAAAGTGCTACTTGCCTTTTCAGCCTGCACTTCATAATTTATATTCATGGAACAGACACTTGCCCAACCCATCCTAAGAAGCCAGACCCAGCTATATTTGCAGCTTTAAGCTAAGCTGTTCAACTGAGACCAGCTGATCCAACGATTCTTGAAATAAAATAAATGATTGTTACTTTAAGCCACTGAATTTTGGGAGTGGCTTGTCACAGACCAATAGCTGATATATAGATTTTTAAAAATATAACCTAATTTAAGTCAGGAATGAGTTGCTTGCTACTGAAAACATTTTTGACTATTATGGAAACTTCTATTTCTTTGAAATAAACTTGTAAAATCATAGTGAATCTGAGCTTTTATGAATGACAAAATTCCAATATCTGTTTAACATTGGAATTCCAGATGCAGTAGATAAGAAGGAGGTAAAAAGAGCTGAAAAATAAACCCTGAAACCTAAGAAGTATTGAGATAACAAAGGAGAATTAGAAGTGATATAAAAGGGTGAAGGGAGATAACAACAAGTAATTCTAGCTACTGACTCCAAGTTCATAAAACTCACACCATAACCTTGAATATGGTTAGAAATTACTTAATTTTCCACCCACCCTACCTATGCAAAAAATAAAAGTGAAATGTTAAACCTATTGAAAAAAAGCAAAAACAAAAACTACTCAGAAGAAAAACAGAAATAATGCACATATGTTGTCTGTAAAACCTTTTTAATGAAAAGAGAGTGCTTTTGCTTTCTTTATTTTGTTTAATGCATCTTCCCAATGGTCATGATAGCTAATTGTCACATAACCAAGTAGACTGCAGATTGGCCCATGGAATTCAATTGTTAATTAAGATCAGAGAAATAACCAACGTGACAGCAGAATTGTTTTAACAAGAGAAAGTGACAACCTCATTGATTTTTTTTTTTTTTTGGTTGCCTCTGAATAGTCAATATGATGTCCATGCAAAGTAACTTGGATTTTTTTCTTTGTTTTTTTCTTTTTAATCTATAGGTATCTGGATCAAGTGCAGGCATTCCCAAACCTTATAGAGACCACCCCGCATCTCTTAGAGATCTTGGACATTAAACTACAGCTGAGGGGACTTCAAAATGATTTTCCTAAGAATAATAACAACAAAATAATCTCTCCTGTGGAAGAAGAACCATAGGAAAGAACTGTAAATGAATAATTAGTGTTCATTAAATATTAGAGAGATGATTCATGGGAGCCACATATGCTATTTAACCAACATGTCTGGTACCCCTCCTGCAGGAACATGACAAGTCTGTACTCTCCTGCACCCCAGAAGCCAGGCCAGGCCAGGTGTCTTCACTGGCTAATAAAATTTTAGCAGAAGTGACATGTTACTTTCAGATAAAACTCTTTAAAATCTATGTGTGACTTGCTATCTACCTCTCCCCTTGCAGGTGACTAGCAATGTTCAAAGTGGTGAAGTCTTCATTTGTGCCTGATTGAGGATGACATGAACAAAACACCATGCTGACCATAGGTGGAGACATAGCATGAGCAAGAAATACTGGGGTTTTTTTTGAGCAACTGAAATTGGGGGATTGTTTATTACTATAATATAATCAGGCCCTGAAGGATACAAAGGGGTCCTTCTCTCAGCAGAAAAGCAGTAATATAACTAGAATCTGTTGGTCATATTCTGCTCTGAACTTTATCTCCTTTTCAGCTGTTGTTTTTTTCATTGGACTATAGACTTCGAGAAGTTAACTAATCTTAACCCTTTTACACATAGTCAGAATAAGCTTATTCCTTTTTTGTGTTTCTCTTTTAAAATAAATTTTAACCTTGAAATACTTTTTATGTGTGTGTGAATGAGAAAAGGTGACAGAAGATGAGGCTTTATTAATTTTACTTATTCCTTCTGCTTTCCCTTATTACTGATGTTTCTCCTTTGCCTCCTCCTTGGACAGCAGAGAAAGAACACTACAAAAAGCAATCTTTCACACTTAAAAGAAAACCGATGCCCTGTCCTGGTGTGTTGTCAAGAAAAAAATAAGCTGTGTCTCTCCAATAACTGTGAAATTCCTTTGCCCCTAGAGAGGGCTGCTTCCTGTATCTTGGCCAAGTCATGACTTTCTTTCTTTATAAATGCAGCCAGTGTGATCTCCAAAGAGATAAATGATGAATAAGGTAGAGGCTATTTATAGTCTGGCTAGGAAAAACAATTTCACTTAACAAGGATGTCGGTTAAAATAATTAATGTAGATCAAGTGGACATGTGAATAGAGGAGCCTGTTGAAAAGTGATTAAATAGACAGCCTGATCCAGGAAGAAATATACCACTCAGATATTGGGGAATCATTTCTCTCCGTGACCTGGGCAGTTATTGGTTAGATGCTTGACCACAGACTTGAAAGACCAGGGCAGTGCTTTTCTAGATTTCGTCAGATGTCGCATACATGAAACAAAATGAGTCAGTTTGTGTTTAGAAACTCTGGTTTATTCAAATTTGTCTTCCCATTTTAGATCTTTCCTTGGTTTTCACTGAAAGATAACAGGTAAGGGCAATGTGCTTTTATTTGGCAACAAGGTATTGAGTTCCTCTTACATGTTTACCATGGTGATAATATTTACCATGCTAATAAGCACTCATGCCACATAGATAGTGGCTGTCCTTGAATATCATATGTTAAAAGGAAAGCAAGAAAGCAGAGAACCAAAGCAATGAAATTAAATGTTCATGTAAGTCCAGATAGGATTTCAAACATAAGATACAGCAGTCTGTGTAGGTATGGTCAGAAAGGAATGTATGGAAGAAACTTGGCCTTGAAGAATCATCAGGATTGATAGACAGAAGGAAAAAGGTAACAATCTTAGGCCTGTGAACTAGGCTGAGAAATAAGGGAATGTCATTGTGAGCATACTAAGTGAACTTCCACTGGAGGTAGGGCTGGGAGATTCTCATCTGACTCCTGAAGTGGCCATCCAAACCTAGGTGTAACTTAGAACACCCAAAGCTGGACAGTGTGAAGAGCTTGGAGGATTAGGTTTAGCCTACCAAGAGTGCAGTGTGTTTGGGTCTCCTAGCTCCACTCCAGTTTAATTTAATGCTAATGAAGTCATAATGCTATGGCTACCTGATTACAGAACAGTGCAAATCACAACACTCAAACTTTCTTTTTCCAACTTGTCCTTATTCATACCCACATATTTCTAGAGTGAAATGGAAACACTAATCTCAGAACTGTTTCTTTTTTAGCACTTGTTATTTTTTTATCTCTAATGATCTCTATTTTTAGAAAGAAAAAAAATTCTGAAGCATTTTGCAGAAGGCGCTACCTTAGTTTCAGAGAGCATGATAGCAGCATGTGCTTTTTCACATTGGCCAGGTAGCTTGATGAACGTCCCTTATTAAGGCCAAGAATGACTATAAAAATCATGGGGATCTTAAAAGGAAGCTGAACTAAATGGCTCTGAAAGGGCTTGACAACCCTGGAGCTCCATGATTCTCTAAGTTGTGACTGACACAGTCAAATAAGTACCAACACAAACAAGGGCAGAATTCCTTATAGATTCCTTTGTTTGCACAGGAGGCGGGTAGTAAAAGGGGGTAGGGGTAGTTTCCAGAACTGATATGGTATATCTGAGTGGAGAAGGATATCAGACTTACACACTGAAATTCAAAGGCTTCATCCACACTTCGGTAATCTCATGGACAAGTCATTTAAAAATCTCTGCCTCACCTTCACTTTCTGTAAATGACATCTATTGTGACAGATAATGGTGAGATAAAGTGAAATAACATACACAAATAACCTAACAATAATAGAGGCTTCATGAGTATTAGCCACTTTCCTACTTAGCCTGGAAATCTGTCAGTGATGGAATTGACTAAGAGTCTTTAAAGTCAAGAACATCAAAATCATCAAGTTTCCCTTTTTTTCAGTATTTGTTATAGAGCGTGTGTTTTATTACTTTTTAATTTTTATTGAGGTATAACTGACATGCAATATGCTATTGGTTTCAGGTGTAGATCATAGTGATTTGTATTTTTATATATATTTTATATATTACCATCTGTCATCATACAAAGTTATTACAATATTACTGACTATATTCTCTGTATGGAGAATTCTATCCCTGTGACCTATTTATTTTATAACTGAAGTTGTTTCCTCTTAATCCTCATCAAGTTTTAAAACAATCAAGTTTTTGAGTGTTTATAAAAGTTTTCATCTGGACAAGAATCTATCTTGGATATGGCTCTTACATTCCTACATGGAATGAGTATTTTTATCAAATAACTACCTGTAATTTCAAAATTTAGAATCTCTGATTCTGATACAATTTCTTCATTTAAAGAGATTGGTTCACTGGGGCACCTGGGTGGTTCAGTCTGTTGAGTGTCAGACTCTTGGCTTCAGCTCAGGTCATGATCTCATGGGTGGTGAGATCAAGTCCTACATTAGGCTCCCACTCAGCAAGAAGTCTGCTTGGGGATTCTTTCCCTTTGCTCCTCCTCTGCTCCCAAATAGATGAATAAATCTTTGAAAAAATTTATTGGATCACTTATCCAAAGACACAAAAAATAAGTAAAATTTTCAGATTAGAAAGCAGATCTCTTGGGACTCCTGGGTTGTTGAGGAGGTTAAGTGTCTGCCTTGGGCTCAGGATTCCAGGGTCCTGGGATTGGGTCCTGGATCGGTCTCCTTGCTCATTGGGGAGCCTGCTTCTCCCTCTGCTTGTGTGCACTCCCTCTCTCTCTTCCTCTCTGAGAAAGGAAGGAAGGAAGAAAAGAAGAAAGGAAGGAAGAGGAAAGGAGGAAGAGGGTGGGAGAGAGGGAGGAAGGGAGGAAGGAAGGAGATCTCTTGACTTTTAATCCAAAACTTGTCTTCCAAATATGGTAAGCATGGGAGAGTTAAAGGCAATTCTGTGTCTGAATCTAGTCTTCAGTCCTTCCTCTGCTGCATCCCTCCACTCTGTGGAAGGCTGTAAGAGGTAGCTTGTCCATAGCACTGCCCAAGTGACTAATGTTGATTACAGGTTTCTATAACAAGAATCGGTTTTCTTAATGTGAAGATAGTTGGAAGAGTCAACCCCACCCATCCTCAGCAGGTGGAAGCCCAAGACTCAAAGCCAAGTACATGGAACCACAAGTCTAAACTGCTTGGAGCAGAATTGCAATTCTGGATTACACCAGGATTTCAGTTCAGTAAGGATTAGGTTAGAAATAGCAAAGGTTTCAAAGTTTAGGGGAAATTGGGTTAGAAACAGAACGGATTTGGAGCAAATGAGGGAGTGGCAGTGAAATTACAGTAAACTTCCCAAAGTTTATGCAAGGGTGTGTTGGACTGGATTAAAGGACCTCAGCACAGACGGACAATATGAGATATTCATAATAGTGGAAAGTATTTTAAGCAAGCTGTTTTCTTTTAAAATATAGTAGATTATTTATTAATGAGAAAATTGAGATTTTTAAAATAGGGAAAGGATATGGATAAAATATCCTTTTTAAAGAATGAGTTGTTCAGGGGCATGAGGTACTATGGAGGGCAAGGAAGTATAGCTTAGAATGAGGGGGTCATAGTGTGAAACTCTTGATGATCAAAGGTTTCATAATTATTGTGGGAATGGAGAATAAAAGGAAGTGGGAAGGGAGCTAAGGGAGACCTTTATCCAAAACCATCATTTCAAATGATTGCCCAGATCCTTATACATGTATCCAAGCCAAACATTCTATGATCAATATTCTTTGGCAAGTTATTTTCATGGGTGGCAAAATAGTATCCCCTTTTTAAAATCAAGAAATAGAAAAATAGTATTTAAACAAATTTCTGTAAACTGACATGGATAAGTTTTTTTTTTTTTTTCAATGACTGATTTAAATTAGAGTCTTCCTGCTAAAGCAAAAAATAAAAATAAAGAATCATGAAAATGAGGGTTTCCAATTTCACAACTTCCAACCCACGCTTTGCCTCACCACCCTGGTTTCCTTTTGAGAATTTGTCTCAGACAGATGGTAGTGAGTTAACAAGTCTAGACTGTGGGAGTATATATCTGCATTTGCATCTATATGATTATATAGAATAATTTTTCACTGAAATGGCATGCATCATTGGGATGAGCTCCAGGACTTTACGACTTCTCTCTACTCAATTGAGTATGGCATGTGTACAATTCACTCTGGCCACTACAAAAATTCCACCACAGCTGGAATAGAGAGCAACAGCTGCTTGCCAGCACACAGCAACATGGCACAACAGTTTAGAAATGAAGAAGACAGCCTTCAATAGACACTGCAGGGGGAATTTAAAGCAAGAGGAAGCAATTAGCTGAACTGGAACAGTGCCAGGAAAGCAAGACAAAATTCTCCCCAACTTTGAGAAGGAGAAGGCTATGTGTGATGCAGGAGTACGTTCCCAATCTGGGCTCACTAACAAAGGCATGAGCAGCAAGGATGAGCTAGTCATAAAGTGATCCCATTTGGACTGGGAAGGTGGAATAGGTTCCTGAGCTAACCAGAATACCTTAATTTTTCCTTGGTATGCCTCTTATCCAAGTACACACCCAGCCCCAACCTTGTTTGGTTTATGAGATCTGACAAGATCACAGTTTGAGGGAGGAGGTCTGTAACACTCTCTGACAGTGGTTGACTTGGCTTTTAATAGAAATGGGCAGACATGTAGAGACCTTCAGCATTTGAACACACGAGATCGGCCAGCTTTCATCACAGAAGCTTCAGAGCCTCTCTGTGGCAGCTGGAGTGGAGACCTAGGAGCTGATCTGGAAAATGCGTCCTTTCTTTCTAACGGGAGCCACCACATTGCATTCCTTTAATTACATCATGTCATGTCATGTTCCCGTGTGAAATGACACAGAGGAACACGTGGTGACCTGGGATAACTGTGATGAATTGCATCCCGAACAGAGGCCGGCTTTGAAAGACATCTGATGTGGAGAAGCAGGTAGTTCCACTGTCTGTGAAAGTCATGGATGATTTTTCCCATTGCATATCTCAAATATTTAATGATAAGATTGTGAGTGATGGAGGCTTTTTGCCAACTTTTATTTTTATTAGTGAAATATAATTTTACACTGAAAATAATGAAAATTATAATTATTAAGTAAATAAAAGCAGCCACTTTCAAAGGGATTAATCTCCCGTAATCGGATTAGATGATGGAACTAACATCAGAGAGGAGTTCATTCTAATAGTTGTTTGTTTCCTGAATTTGAAATTAAAGAAGAGCATGAGAGAAAGTAACAATTGTCTCATCAGCCATTAGGTAGGATTTTTTTACAATAAGTTTCTTTGAAGTTCTAATAGAGCTAAAAACAAATATCTAGATCTACCCTGTACAATACAGTAGCCACGGGTCACATGAGGATATGTAAATGTAAATCAGTAATAAAATTAAAGGTTCAGTTCCTCAGTTGCAATAGCCACATTTCAGGTACTCACTAGTGACAGATGACAAGTGTATGCTTTATTAGATAGCACAGATATAGAATATTTTCATCATGACAGAAAGTTCTGGAAAACAGCCCTGAATGAAAAGAAGGGGGAAAAAAGCTATCTCTGTATTTCCCATTTCCTCATATATATTGACATGTAGACTAAATACCTGGATGATTAAATTCATTTTTTTCACTGTATGCAGTCTGTTCATGACAGAAAAAGTTTCATCTTGCTACTGTGGAATTATATGCTTATTTTCTTATAGCTTACTATTATTTGTAAATGCTGTTTTTCCCACTAAACTGTCAAAAATTCAGATTCCCATGGAATGTAAATGAGCACCATTGTTAGGTAAAACCATTTGGGAACTACTTTTCTTGTTCTCAACAGAGTGGAAACCTCCAGATGGAAAATCCCCTTTCAACCCAAGGGAAAAACCCTTTGTCCCCTGTAGAAGGGTCAGGGTACTCACTGACTTTTTAATTAGGAAGAACCCATTCACATTTTACCATTTCTGAGTTATGTCATTCATACTTAACATTTAGGTCAAATTATAACCTACCAAAAATGCAAACACATCAGTCCATTTTTCTAAAATTAATTTGTAAAATATCCCTCTATGCAATAAAAATGAATTTTTGGAAATCATGTCCAAGAAAAATGAAAAAATACCAAATCCCACATTCTTTAAAAGTGTTTATATTTGCTCCCCATAAAAGCTTTGGAGATGGTTAGAGAAAGTATTTCTTCCCAAGTTGAGAGTAAAAAGGGTCCCCCTCTACAGCTCCGCCTGAAGTTAGGTTAATAGTAACTGCACTACTTAGTGACAAGATTCAGGACTAGAAAACAGATATTCTGACAGGGATACAGGACTCTTTCTAGGTAGACTGCATTTGCCACTTTGAATCCAGCTTTGGGAATCTCAGGAGCACAGAATCTGTGCAGGAAGGAAAAAAAAAAAAAAAGCATTTTAATGAATCGAATGGTGAGTAACCCAGCTGTTGTCTTCAGACTGCCTTCTTATCTGTGGAAAGGTATTAAATGGCTTGCCCAAGCCAGGGTGCTGCTTCTCTCCTGCAACTCATTATTGTCAATAATATTATTTTATTACTAAGATGTGGCTAGCTTTTTAATATACTAAAGTATGGGAAAGTACATGACTTACTGTGCCTTTAACGTTTTATACTTACAAGCTAGAAACCATTGGGATGTGGTGGGTAAGGGTGAAGGATTGTACTGTAGCTGGAAAAAAAAATCAATACCTGCTCCCGAGATAGGGTACTTGACCAGAAAGGATATTGCAAGATACAAAAGAGCAGATATGAAATACTATTTTGCTGAAGGTTTTTTCTTTTTCTTTCTTCCTTTTTTTTAAATCTTACTGCATCAGGAGCACAGAACACAGATCAGGTAAACCTACAAAAGCATCATAATTCATTGTTGATTTCTTGAGATTATGTGAATTTGTATGAATTGCAAATTGCATATTAATTCCTGAGATAACCCCCAAACTGGGAATTAGCATTTTTTTTAATTGGAATATGCTATGAAAGTTAACTGATTGAACTTTACATGGTAGCCTATTTAATTTCCCACTCCGAGTTAGCCTAGTGAATTTGGCCAAATTATTTAATCTCTTTGCGCTTCAGTTAACTCACTGAGATAAAATAATCCAAAAATTGATCCTTAAATTCCAGTTCTACAATTCTGTGATTTTTTAATTTTCTAAATTGACCATCCTTTCTATGTCTCCTCTTGCTTTCTGGAAAATGTTGGGACTCAATTAGGAATTTCTCATTCAGACCCATGCCTAGATTTATACCAGCATATGGCATACAGTACCTGTTCAGCCAACTCCACCTCTTTGGCAACATCTGCAGGCTTAAGGTGTCCTTCTCTAGAGGGTAGTTCTAATGCCAAACTCTGACCTTTTCCTCTTGCTTAGCTTCTATGAGATCATCTTCTCTTAGATCAAAATAAGTTCTGGGCTATTGGCCTAATTTATAAAATATTATTAAAAGACATCAAAGAAGATGTAAATGAGTAGTTTGTAGTTTGTAAGAGATAACCCCCAGGACACTTCAGGCTTGTGGTGGTGCTTTTGATCAACACAATGATTAGGGGCACTATTAGATGTGAGGGTCAAGGTTCAGAGATGATAGTTATTTTGTAATAAGAGTATTTATCCCACATGAGCATTTATTGAAGAAAGCTGGAATGACCATTCTGATAGCAAAAAAAGTATATTTCAAAGCAGTGGATATTACTAGAGATAACAATCAAAGGGTTAACTAAGAGGACACAATGATAATATATGTTTGTACACCTAAGAAGGGAGCCTCAAAATGCAGGAATCAAACACTGATAAAACTGCAAAGAGGAATAGATGAAACTACAGTCATAGTGATATCTTAATACACTACTCTTAACAACTGAAAGAACAAATAGAATATCAACTAGACTTAAACAACACTATCAACTTAATCTAATTCATATTTGTAAAACATTCCACCCAACAACAGCTGAGTAGATATTTGTTTCAAATGCACATGGATCATTTACCAAATAGATCATATACTGGACCATAACACAAGTCTCAATAAATGGAAAATAAGTCATGTCCTATAAATTATGTTCTCTGATCACAATGGAATTAAATTAGAAATCAATAACAGAAACATGTCTGGAAATTTCTGAAATACCTGGGCACAAAATGATCTGTTTCCAAACAACACAAGGGACAAAGAAAAAAAATAACATAAAAATTATAAAATACTTTTAGTTAAATGAAAATCAATACAATATATCAAAATTTGTGTCATATCCCTAAGGCATAACGTAAGGAGAAACTCAGAGTGCCAAACAACTGTATTTAAAAAAATTTTCCATAACTAAGCTTTCACCTTAAAACAGCATACATAAAGACAAATTATTATAAAAGTAAGCAAAAGAAATAAAGGGTAACCATAAAAATGTGAATAAATGAAATGAAAAACAACAATAAACCAAAGTTTGCTCTTTGAGAATATCAAAATAATGAATAAAACTTTAGGCAGACTTATTAGGAAAAGGGAAGATGGAGAGGGGAGACCCAAAGTACCAATATTAGGAATAAGAGAGATAACATCACTATACATGCTACAGATAATTTAACAGATATTAAGGAGATATCATAAACAACTTCATGCCTATAAGTTGGACAACAAAGATGAAGTGGAAAAATTCATTGAGATTCAAGCTACCAAAAATTTCTCAGAAGAGGGTAGTCTTATTTATAATAAAAATATTACATTTGTAGTTTGAAACTTTCTAATAAAGGAAACTATAGACATAGATGACTACTTTGGTGATTTCCAAAATATTTAAGGAAGAACTGATCCAATTTCACACAAACTCTAAAGTTGAGAGTGACTGGATATTTTCCACCTCCATCTATGAGGATAGCGTTACTTGATAACATGAGACAAAAACATTACAAAGAAGAAAAAGACAAATAAATATCTGATAAACAGGGGCTCCTGGATGGCTCAGTGTGTCAAAGCCTCTGCCTTTGGCTCAGGTCATGATCTCAGGGTCCTGGGATCCAGCCCTGCATCAGGCTCTCTGCTCAGCGGGAAGTCTGCTTCCTCCCCTCTCTCTGCCTGCCTCTCTGCCTATTTGTGATCTCTGTCAAATAAATAAATAAAAGTTAAAAAAAATAAATATAGATGCAGAGATTCAAAACTATGAAACGTTTAGAACTAAGAAGACTTCTTTTTGATTTGAGATTAGGCAGAAATTTCTTAGATTTAATACAAAAGGACACAATATAAAAGGAAAAGTAAATTGGACATGATCAAAATTAAGAACTATGCTCTTTGACATATACGGCTAAGAAAATGAAAATATAAGCCCAATTTTCTTTTGGGAAGAAATAAAAGCAAAACTTATCTAATCAAAGATTTCTGTTTAGAAAACACACACACATACAAACTCTTAGAATTCGATAGAATAAAACAAGTAAAACTATGGGCAAGTGATTTGAAAATATACACTTCACAGGAGAAGATATATGGTTGACAAATGAGCACAGGGAAAAATGCTTAACACCATTTGTCATTTGGAAAATGCAATTTAAAACCACAATGAGAAACCACTATACACCTATTAAAATGTTTAAAATTAGAAAAGGTCAATCACGTGGTAGAACTGAAACTCTAATACCTTACCTGTGGGGATATGAAAAAATGATACAACTACTTGGGAAACAATCTGGCAGTCTTCTAAAAAGTAAAGAGTGCAGTTACTATATAGCCAAGACATTTCATTGCTAAGTATCTACCCATGAGAAATGAGGAAAGCATTATGTCCACACAAGTACTTGTACATGAATATTCCTATCAGCTTATTTGTAATAGTCGAAACATATATTCCTTGAAAGATGAATGGTTAAACAAATTGTGGCATATCTATACAATGAAATACCACTTGGGAATAAAAAAAAATGAATTGAGGTAAACCACATCAGTAAATCTCAGAATAAGTGTGCTGAATGAAAGAAGCCAAATTAAATGGAATGCATATCATATGGTTGCATTTACATAAGATTTTAGAAAATTCAAACTAATCTAAGGCAAGAGAGAGCAGATCAATTTTTACCTAAGGATCAGACAAGCCCAGTGGGACAGGAAGAAGGAATTTCACAGGGGCACAAGGAAATTGTGAGAGTGATATATCTTGATTGTGGTGATAATTTAATTTATGTATACGTATTTCCAAATTTATCAAATTGATTGTACTTTAGAGATACGTACAACTTGTTCAATACCAGTTATACTCTACACAGTTGTTTAAAAAGAGTGAATACTTTTCAAATCACTTTAAACTTTAGTATTACCTCTTATTCAAACCACAGGATAGATTATAAATGTTAAGAAAAAATCATAACAATAGGCATATACAACTAAAATCCTAAAGAAAATATGATTTACTTTACTTAATAATAATAATAATATGCTAATTACTATACACATGTCACCCTCCTAAGGTATAAAACATGGTGTCAAAAATCTTGTGCTACTCTTACGAAAAATGAGATATTATTATACCTATTTTATATGTGAGGAAACTGAATTACAGAAAGGTTAAGTAACTAATTCAAGGTTGGTTGGCTAATAAGTAATAAATCTGGTATTAGAACCCAATCACCAGTAGGACTTTAGAGTTCATCTGTGTAACCACTGTAATATACAGTCTCTCCCAAAGCAGTGAACGGAATCTTGCAGTGCGTTCAAACATACACACATGGTTGTTGGAGTATATCCTTGGAATATAAGAATGTTTTGCAATTTAGAAATGTATGAATGAAATTCACCACTTAGCTTACCACTTAGTTCAAAGGAGAAAAAACTATATGATTATTTTATTTATTTTTTTTAAGATTTTATTTATTTGACAGACAGAGATCACAAGTAGGCAGAGAGGCAGGCAGAGAGAGAGGAGGGGAAGCAGGCTCCCTGACGAGGAGAGAGCCCGATATGGGGCTCAATTCCAGGATCCTGGGATCATGACCTGAGCGGAAGGCAGAGGCTTTAGCCCACTGAGCCACCCAGGCGCCCCTATATGATTATTTTAAATGCAGGAAAGTGTTTCATACTATTCAAGAAATGAATTTCTTCGTTTAGAAAATGGTATCTTTCAACAAACCTTTCCTTTTAAAGAATATCTACCAGAAACTGTTAAATAAATATATTTAATGGTGAAAAGTTTAGAAGTCTTACATTCAATTTCAGAAGCAAAAAGGAAGGCCCACTCTTACCACTTCAATTCAATGCTATAATGAAGGTCTTGATGAATGAAGTCATATAAGAAAAGCAAATAAAGCCAAAAAAGATCAGAAAGGAAGGAAAAATTATCATTATGATTGTTTATACAGAAAATCCAAGATAATCAATGGATGCACTATTAGAATTAATATAAGATACCCACCAACAGGGCAAGAGGGTTCCCCTCTCTCCACATGCTCTCCAACACCTGTTGTCTCCTATGTTGTTAATTTTAGCCATTCTAACAGGTATGAGGTGGCAACTCATCATGGTTTTTATTTGTAGTTCCCTGATGATAGGACTTTATTAAATCCAACACCCTAGGATAAGTAATCCAGTTGAGAAATGGGCAGAAGACATGATTAGATATTTTTCCAAAGAAGATATCCAGATGGCTAATGGGCACATGAAAAAGTGTCCACACTTTATATGTACAATGGAATACTATTCAGCCATCAAAAAAAATGAAATCTTGTCATTTGAAAGGCCAGGGATGGAGCTAGAATGTATTATGCTAAGCAAAATGAGTCAATAAGAGAAAGATGGTACCATGTGATTTTACTCATGTGAAATTTAAAAAACAAAATGGATGAATATTTGGAAAGGGGGGAAAAAGAAAGAAAGGGAAACAAATCATAAGAGATTCTCATCTATAGAGAACAAACTAAGGGTTCATAGATGATAGAGAGACGTGGGTGGGGATGGTATAGATGGGTGATGGGTATTAAGGAGGGCACTTGTTATGACGAGCACTGAGTGTCGTAAATGACAAACCAAAACCAAATATTGAACTGTATGTTGACTAACTAGAATTTTTAAAAGAATTAATAGAAGAACTCATCAGGGCTGATTGTTTCTGACACAACATATAAAAATCCGTGTTATTTATATATGCCAGCAATTAGAAAATATAATTTTAAAATGATACCTTATAAAATAAAAAAAATACTGTCTAAGATAACTATCATTAATCTTATCTGAAAATATGCCAGAACATCATAGACAAAACTACAAAGTTTTATTGAAGAAAACATATATTGTAAAATTGAATTTCTCCATGATTATTTATTGATGGCCTTCCAAAAGAAATCCAACAGAGCTGTAAATTATAATAAAATTCACTGGGTAGAACTAAGGTGCTTTAATACCCAATACAATTTTGAAGAATAAGGCTGGTCCTGGATATCGACACTTAATATGTCTGATTTCATCAAGCCTAAAACATACAATTATATGTCTAGCAATTAAACTATATCTCAGGGTTTTCTAATCTCACACATGTGCACACACTTTTATATTTACTGAAAGAACTCCTTTAGACATACATGTATGCATGCACATGTGTAGGTATATAACATGTATCTTGTGCATACATATAAATAAAAATACAAGGAAAGTGCATTGGTTAAGGTAGTACTAAAATGTTTTACCAGTCAGAGTCTGAATCATCTGAATTACTTTTTGATTCAGAGTCATCAGTGTCCATGTTTTCCTTCCAATATCATTTACTATGTAATCAAGTGCTAATGATTTTCATTTCTTTAAAAATGCTTTACTATTGGGGTACCTGGGTGGCTCAGTCCATTCAGTGTCAGATTCTTGATTTTGGCTCAGGTTGTGGTCTCAGGGTGGTAAGAGCAAGCCGCACACTGAGCTCTACACTCAGCAGGGAGTCTGCTTGAGATTCTTTCTTTCCCCCCTCTTCCTCTTCCTCTCCTCCCCTCTCTAAAATAATAAATAAACAAATCTTAAAAAAAAAAAAAAGTGTTTCACCGTTATCTTCAGAATATTCACCTAAGCTGCAGAAACCTGTTCTGTAAGTTTTAATGCTGGTACTTTGTTGATTGAACATTTTCAGACAATTACTGGGACCTATATTCTTTCCTCAAATCTAGCATCCCCCTCTATATGTGCATAGACCACCAAACTCTTGGGATCACTTTAGGAGTTAAAAAATGTCTCCACCTTCCATTAGGGTCTGGGACTACAGTTTCCATGGCTCAAAAAGCCCATAGATGCCAGTCTCTATAAGTAATTCACCCAAGGCTCCCCTCACTAGGCATCTCTCCATGAAGAGTGGAGGGTCTAACTACAAACACTATACATCCAGCCACTACTCCGTCAGCTCCCCTCCACAACCTTCTGATGTTAACAGGAGGCAAAGAGGCTTTCTGGGTGCTTTGGTGGTAGCAGAGCCCTCCCAGCCACCTTTCAATAAGCTCTAGAGAATGCCTGGCTTTAATTTTTTACTACAGCTCTTGTGAGATCAGAGTTGATGAATGACACCGATTTGTCCCCAGATTTGGGACCTAGCTGCTAATTATAGGATAATAAGAGAGATTCCAAATCACCACCCTACTCCATAAGTATGCATACCTGACAGAATCAAGATTGGTTGTCCATTCTAAGATTTCTTTGAATAAGAGAAATTTAGAGAAAGGCAAAAATTCTGAATTCCAAGAACAAAGTCCATAATTACCTACAACCCAGAGGTAGCTGTGCCAGACTTCACCATGTGCACCCATTGTTGAGAATAAAACATTTTGATAGAAGAGCTGAGTATGGGTAAACAGCTATTGGCCAAAATGGAATCAGTTTACTGCCTCATTGTATGTATATCAGAGCTATCTAATAAAATGTATTTCTCCACATACACTCCAGTATTTTTTTTTTATATATTGACATCCTCATAAAGGAGGTTCCTTTTAATCCCAAGCATTTATGGTTCTCATAATTCTATAGTCACTTGTATTTTGAACAATTGTTTTGGTTTTTACTTTAAATGTTCTAAATCTCAAATACTATATTATATTAAAAATTCATATTCTCTTCAAATAATAAAATATTTTTATTGTTAAACGGTATCTATTACCTCATCATTCCCCCCTTAACAATATATCTTATGAAACCATTTAAAGGTTAATGTGTCTGAGCTTCTTGTGTAATCACATAAATTAAATAATTATTAATTTAATTTGAAAAAAAGTATTCTAGAGGTAGAAAAAAAGTTATTGAGTCAGGATCTCTATCTCTTTTTTCTCTCTTCTTGTTCATATTATATATATATATATATCACACACATATATATACACTTTGACTATACATAATATGTATATTTGATTCATATAATATAATTAATATATAATTTGAAAATATATGATAGAGAGAGGATAGCACGATCCCTCCCTCAATTCTAAAACAATCTATTTTCAAATCTGATTAAATGATAGATATTTACTGATGTGGTTAAAATAGTTTTGATTTATAAGAAATCAATTGACATACACTTTCTGAGTAAAGTACCTATTGCACTGGGATAGAAACATATTCTGACATTCTATGCAAGAATATTTGAGTTATCAAAGTATTCCTCTTAACTCCAAAATTATCCTTCAATACATGCTCTGCAACAATGGATGGGCTTTCTACCAGCCCTTCTCCTTTACAGTAGCACAATGTGAAACTTTCTAAAGAGACTGTGCTGAGGGACAGTGCAAGAGGAAGGGGCTCTGCTGCTGGGTTTTGATACCCTAAAGGTTGGTCAGCTGTATGGGTGTAAGGACATCTTGTGGGACACTGCCACAACCATGTACCCAGAATATGCAGCCCTTTAGCAACTTTGTAGTTCCATCCTTAGCCAGTGATCACTTTCCCACACACCTCCCTCCATTTTGGATCCTCTGCTCTGGATGGAGGGCTGACAAAAGAAGCACTAGGTATCAGGTTGGAGGAGAAAGCCAAGACGGAACTTGGGAACAGTAAAAATTAATAGAAAATTATATCTGAATATAATTTATTTTAATAGTATAGCACAGAATAAAAATGCCATGGTGGTAAGTTGTCAGTAAATCATATTTTGCTCTTTTTAATATGGTTTCTTCATCTTAGGTTTTATAAGTATTTACATGGGACATGGGTCTGATCACCAAGGGGCACAGAATTGTATTGAGCAAGATATAGGTCAATGTAAAAATCACAAAGTGACTTGTTCAAGCATGAATATCAAAGAAAGATCAAGAATATCAAAGAAATATCAAGAAAGAGGGCTATTAGAGACTGGTATAATTACAGAAGTCTTCACTGAAGGGGCAGAAGTTGCGAGACGATTGGATTGGATCTAAAAGAATTGGAACCTGGAGAAAAATCAAGTGTCTCTGGAGAGCATTGGTTAGAAATTATGGAGGGATTGCCAGGACACCATCTGGTCTACAGACAAAATTATGGAAAAATCAGATTGGAAATATATAATGGATCCACACCATAGAAGAGATGTTTTATACTGTTAGGAAAATTCAATTTATCATTGTAGCTGGGCAGTAGTATGTTTTCTACATTTTCTCCCTCCTTTATTTGTTTTCCCATTCTTATCCATCAATAGTAACTTTGCTACAAAGTGTTATATAGCTCCAACAAGCACTCGATATTTAGGATTCTCTTTAGTTTATTTGTGCATTGGCATCATTCCCTCCATTTTACAAGAGGGACTTGTGGTAAAATGTTTGGCAGCCATTTCACCGGCCATGACATCAGTCTCTGTGCCTGTGTCTCCAGATCACAGTTAGACTGCCTTGCCTCAAAACGTCTCTTACCCTTAATGTGGCTGAGTGCAGTTTCCCTTGGCCTTTGATTTCACTTTTCTCTACTTGAGACACATGGCTGTGGATCTGGCTGACTGTTTAGCACTTTGCCCTTACCTATTAATCTTGCCCTGGAAAGAAAGGCTTGCTCTCTGACCTCAGAAGCAAGTCTTTCAGGCTGAGCCTGCCTCTTCCCTATGCAGGGGATATCTTTTTGCTTGACATGCCCATAAAGAAATCAATGTGACCTGCAGAACTGCTGAGACTGGGAGATGGAAAGGGTCTTCATTAGGCCAGTCCAATCTCTAATCAGATCTTCTCCAGCTGGCAGCAGGTGATGGGGAATTATTACTGGTTTGCTGACCGAGGAGGCTGAAGGAACCCTAGGAAAGTGAATGCTTCTCTCCCTCCTCCTGTTACCAAGACTAGCCTCTCGTCTAACCTCTCCCACCCACTGATCACCAAGACCCAGCTCTCCCTTCTTCCAAAAGTGCTATCCCCCCTGGGAAACTTGGTTTCTAAGTTCTTCAAAATTGTTAGGCTCTTTGTAGAAATCTTTTCTAAAAAATGTCTCTCTGAACTAGTTCTTAACAAAGTGTTATATTACAACCAAAACTTTAACTTTTCTTTAATGTCCAGGTATACATAAGCAAAGCAATCCCTTTCCTGATTGTATAGCTACAGTGTTTTTCTAGGGCCTGTGGAATGTTCTTTTGAATATCCTATAGCATTCTGAGGATGAGTTTCAGTTTTAGAAACATTGAAGAATTATATATGGTTGATCCTGATACACAGCATAAGGACTCTAGCGAAATAAAGTAATTCTAAATTAAACACAGATTTTTACTTTTTAAAAAAAGGGGATTGAGATTTGTAAATTGGCAGTAATCACTTATGTGTCATCATATCTGAGATTCTGCATCTTACCCCCACATGGCATCTGCAAGGTCCTTCAATGCTTGTAGTGTCCTGGCAAGGAGCATACCTATATTGTAGCACCTATCACATTGTGTCAAATATATTTTTTTAGAGAAATTTCTCTCCTTTCAGACAGTGATATCTTAGAAGGCAGTAAATATGTCATAGCCATCTTTGCACAATATCTGGCACTTAAAATATGTACAACAAATATTTAGTAAACACATAAAATATTGACTGGGAATTATTTCAGTAAAGGTGAGAAATTCAAATAGCTCTATGGCATTTTTTTCCCCCAAATGTATTTATTTTTATTGTTTCTCCTGATCGTTGTCATTCTTTACTTTCCCAGTTTTCTAAAGTTATTCTATTAAACCAGAGAAAAGAAAGTTACAAGGTAAGAAAAAACACATATCTGTAATATAGACAGTTTTACCTGTTCAGGGCCATAATTAAGAGAAAGCATCTAATATAAGCAAAAGCATGGTTGATTTGGAAGTGTGAATGGGTCTGTTCCTTGTTTTTCTCTTTCTAGCTTTACATATATACAATCTATGAGATACGTGATCACAGATGAACTAAATGAAAGGGGATTTCAGCCTGAGATAGAATTTCGTAAAGACAGGGTAAAATTTGGAAAAGGGGGACTTGTAGATGAAGAAATGGCTTGATCAGGAAGGTTATGTTCTGGGGGAATGTGACTAGACTAGTGTAAGTGGTGCAGAGGATTTAGTTTAGAAGAGAAGTCCAGGTTCCCTGTGAAACAGTATGCAAATATGACAAGGTCATATGTGGGGGCAATGATGGCATTCAAAAAAGCCAAGCTGTCAAACCATTTCTCTGTCCTTGCAAAAGAGCATGTCTGTCAGGGAGTTGTAAATGAGTTGAATTTGTGTTAAGTCTGGGCAGACAGGAGACTTGGAAACAATCCAAGGCCTGCGATTGAAGCTTGCCATCCATGGCTATCTTGATGCTCTTCCTTTTTTCGAGAATGGTTTCCGACCTCTGCTCTGATTATCTCCATCCTCTCCCTTCCGACTCTCGGGCCCATCTCCTCAGCATCACCTTCCCTAACTGCTCTACCCTCAATGATCTCTCCATTTTCTGAATGTCATGAGTTCTGATGCTTGATTAGAGAAGATTTAAGATTAATTTAGCAGTGAGGCATTGCATGAAGTAAGGAGGGCAACGCAGAGTGACACGGAGGCCATTTAGAAGGTGATTTCCATATCCACGTGTGAGGTGATGAAAAGATGAACGTGAATAGAAAGATTGGAAATGGGAAAAAAAAATATGTTAAAGAATCAATATGAATTAGCTTATCAGATAAGGAACAGGCAAGAAAGGAGGAAATCTGAAGTTAGTTTTTAATTTTAACAATTAATTTGACACCATTAAGATATTCCTAAGGAAGCAGAAATCTGAAGGAAGGGGTCTGAAGGAGTGATTGGAGGCAAAAGCCCAGGACATTATAAAGGAATACGTGGAGTGAGGGGTATGGAAGCTGTGGGGAATGATTGGGGTGAGCAGCTGAGATTGTGGACCCATAGTACTGGCAGATAAGGGCTTGACTTGAAGATGTGAAGGTCATCAGGACAATCAAGAGCTCACTTAGTTACTGTGTCTTGATTGATCCATAACTGTGGCTAATACTCCCTTCAGTGCAGAGGGAAGCCCGACTGCTTGCTGCAACGTTTCGAAATGTTGCAAAACTGCAAAAACTATTGTGAAAACTGCAACACAATCGTCACTGCCAAGTTTCGGGCAACAGCATTTCCTTTTCCTCCTTTCTATTCAGTCATTGTTAAGGATTTGATTCTAAACATTTTGTCCCCAACGCAGAAGGTCCAATATCTAATTTTAATGTTTATAAGAATTGAATTTGAGCTCTTAAAGTTTCTGTTCTGTGAAAGTTAATGGTTTCGAGCAAATAAGGAAGCAGGGAGTGGTGACATTGGTATCTGTTGTTGTTGTTGTTGTTGTTGTGAGTCATTCTTTTTGATCTATGTACTTTTCCTATCTTGTGCTCTAAATATTAATATACTTTTCACACACACAAAATACCTCCATACACATAATAAATAAGAAGTCCCAAACTTAAAGCTTTTGGGGATTTCAATTTGATTATTTTAAAAATAAAACTGCTGTCAGCTTTGTTTGTGGAGAGGGTTTAGCAGCTCTGTTTACTCTAAAAGTAATCACTTCTTGATTCAAACTGCTTCACCAGTAAATAGAATATCTTAGGACATTAATTATATGGGAGAGAAGTCAGCAAGAAGTAGCTGTTACAATTCATTACTGTACAAGAAATAGCAAGAGATGGGAGAAAATGTAAAGACAGAGATAATTGTTAGTGCTTGGTTGTGAATAGGATTGGGATAGATGGATTGGAATTGGTTTATCTTTCTCCTTCATGACAAACTGGAACATAGGCCACAGAGGGAGGTTAGGTAAAGGCAGCCCGTCACCCACAGGTTTAGTGCTCTGGAATACTGAGAACAAAGAGACCTCTGGCAACACCTTTTGAAAATATATATCTATAAATTAAAATTTTTATATAAAACAATTTATTTCAGCTTATATGGTTGGGCAAGGCCCCATGAACTATTTTGTCTTAGATTTACAAACTTTTTTTTTTTTTAAAGATTTTATTTATTCATTTGACAGAGAGAAATCACAAGCAGATGGAGAGGCAGACAGAGAGAGAGAGAGAGGGAAGCAGGCTCCCTGCTGCGCAGAGAGCCCGATGCGGGACTCGATCCCAGGACCCTGAGATCATGACCTGAGCCGAAGGCAGCGGCTTAACCCACTGAGCCACTCAGGCGCCCCTACAAACTTTTCTTTATAGCAGTTCTTCTCAAAGAAGATCTTTCTAGAGACCAGAACATATAAACCCTGCTCTGGGGTGACCACAGTACAACCTGAATTTCAGCCATGTACTTGCACCGTATCTCCCGCCCTTCACTCACCACTCACACTCTGAGGCACCCCTGAGGGACACTGGCACCCTACAGAGCACAGTATGAAGACTTCTAATCTCCCTGTCTAGGTCCTCGCATTTTACAGATGCTAAAGCCTAAACCTAGAAAGAGGCAGCTTTTTGTTATCACTTACTCCATTTAGCTTTGAGGAAGCTAAACAAATAGAAAAAGTCTGTTGATTCAGGCCTATTTTTCATGGACCTATACCTTGACTTATTTCAGGATAATAACATTAGAGGAGAGTCTCAGTGTCATTATTAACTCAGCACCTTCCAGCCTCATCTTCAAGTTACTCCTCCTTCATATTGGCTTACATTTATTTAGTATCTCACCTAATTTGATATAAATAGTGAAGTAGGTGATAGTAGGCAAAAGCATATGATAATTTAACTGGAGGTTTAAATGCAATGGGCATCAGGCTGGAAATTATTTCAAAAGAAAGCATAATATAGATGTACATACAAATGTTGTCCTTCTGGATGCTTCTGACCATATGGAGAAAGCCACACTCATTGGTGAATAACCCTGATGTGAGCACTCATGAACACGTGCAACCACATTAGTGTGTGAAGGTGAAAAGATTATCAAGAGACATTGCATGACCAGTTAGGGTGAAAGCTGAAAAGTGCAATGTAGGCAAGCTAAGGAGCTTTGTAGCTGTGTGGATTCATAAATGAAAGGAGGTGCACAAAAGCTTTCTTGTTATAGGAAGGTACAGAGCTATAGAGAGAAAGGAAAAAGGCAGAAAATAAAACATAAAGGAGAGAGATTGCTGCCGAGCAGCATGGTTATAAGAAAGAAGACTTTAAGAAGTGAAAATAAGAAGAGAAAGGAGTCAAATACCAGTGACACTGGGAAAGAGTAGACACTCCTGCCATTGTTAATTATTTGGGGCAACATGGACTCCTATCAAGTTTGTGACAGAGGACTCAAGAAGCTAGCTTTGGCACCTGAAAGCAAACAATGGTTCTGGAAGTGTTGTAATTCCATCACTGTCTCTGCCCCTCACTTTAGTGAGTAGAGTCTGGGATGAATATGTGGCTCCCACCCATAAACAGAGAACAAACAGATGGTTGCCAGAGGGGTAGGAGTGGGCAATGGGCAGAATAGGTAAAGGGGGAGTGGGAGATGCAGACTTCCAGTTATGGAATGAATAAGTCACAAGAATAAAAGGCACAGCATAAGGAATATAGTCAATGATATTGTAATAACTTTGTATGCTGATAGATTGTAGCTACTCTTGTGATGATAGCATAAGGTATAGAGATACTGTACACCTGAAACTAATGTAACTCTGTGGGTTAACTATTAAAAAGAAAAAAAGTTGTGGTTCCTAAACTTCCATTAAGGAATTAAAGTCTCATATTTAGCTTTAAGTGATTTGACAGAATGCCTTACCTTAAGCCCGAGAACCTGGAAACTATTTTACACAGGCCTCTTTTGATTTCCCCAATGGGTTTCATTCTCAGCCCCCTCTTTTTCATTCCCCTCTTCCTAGATATGCCACAGATTTCAGAGAGGAGAATTAGACTGCTCAGGGAACACCAATTAATACCTCATTTTTCACTGTAATTGATGTTAGCTGCAAAGAGAAGCATGCTGTGTCTATGCTCCGTATGTGCTGCATGCCATGGCTGTTCCTTGATCATTCTTTTTCCTGATGGCTGCACACACCAGTCATACGGTAGCATCTCAGGGAGAAGGGTACTCATACATAGTGCCATCTTCCCCCTCACAGCAACTTCCACATCATAAATGGTCCACCACCTCCGTTAAAGTATAGAAACTCTCAGCAAGTTATCGAATGTCAACTACATGAGTTCTTGCCCTGCCTTTGACACTCATGCGCTAGATGAAGTTAATAAATCATTAAATTTATCTTGACTTTAGGTTACTCTTTTGGATGATGTAATAATTCATAATCTACTAATCTGATAGAGTTATTTATGGGATTGAGTTAAATACATACAAAGTTTTTTATATAAAGGTATAGAAAATATATTAGTATAGGGGCTTACTAATATTTTCAGATTGAGTTTTTATAAATCAGTATCTCCATTGTTCAGTTCTAGAATATACATATAATATGATTTTGCAAATTATTGCACTTTAATTTAACTTGCAAATATGTTAGGTAAGGCCAATTTACAAAATACTTGGAATCAGATACAGTCTTTATAATGGTAGATTGATCCCAACAATCCATATAGCCTTACACAGTTCCTTTATGTAGAAATATCTTAATCACCATACACAGAGAGTCATTTCTTTAACAACTAGACAGCCACCAATTTACATTTATCAAATTCAAAACCTTCCTCAAACCAGCCACTTTGTAAGGTTCTTGTTATCAAGGTGTACCTAGTCTATGAAATGAAATAAGGTAGCGAATTATTATAGTTAAATCTAATAAGTAATTTCATATAAATATATGCATAAAAATGAAAGCAGAATGAAAGAAATTGGGACTTATTTCTATTGTTAGCACAACTTAAAATGAAGAGATAAATTTAAAAGAATTCATGGTTAGTCCCAGGACTCTGGGATCATAACCTGAGCCAAAGGCAGATGCTTAACCAACTGACCACCCAGGTGCCTCCAAGATTCATTAGTGTTTTAGCATGTATGAGAACTTAATTTCTTTTTGAGGATGAGTAATATTTCATTATATTTACATACCACATTTTATTTATTTATTCATGTGTTGATGGACACAGGTTGTTTCAATTTTTTGGCTATTGTGAAAAATGCTGCAATGAGCATGGATGTATAAATATCTGGTTGAGTCTGTGTTTACTACTTGGGGATATATACCTAAGTGAAATTGTTGGGTCATATGACAATTCTGTGACTTCCTTTTTTTATTTTTTAATCTTTAAATATCCTTATGATGTATTTATTTTTCATTAACATATAATGTATTATTTGCTTCAGGGGTACAGTCTGTGAATCATCAGTCTTACACAATTCACAGCACTCACCATAGCACATACCCTCCCCAACATCCATAACCCTGCCACCCTATCCCTCCCCTCAGACCCCACAGCAATCATGAGTTTGTTTCCTGAGATTAAGAGTCTCTTATGGTTTGTGTCCCTCCTGATTCCATCTTGTTTCATTTTTCCCTCCCTACCCACGATGGCCCCCCACCCTTCCTCTCAAATTACTCATATCAGTGAGATCATATGATAATTGTCTTTCTCAGATTGACTTATTTTGCTTAGCATAATAACCTCTAGTTCCATCCATATTGGAACTAGCAAGATCCAATTTCCAACCATGTTAGAAATAGCAAGATTTCATTTTTGATGGCTGCATAGTATTCCATTGTATGTATGGTGTCTGTGTGTATATCTCACATCTTTTTTATCCATTCATCTGTTGATGGACATCTAGGCTCTTTCTGTAGTTTGGCTATTGTGGACATAGCTGCTATAAATATTCAGATGCATGTTCCCCCTCAGATCACTACCTTTGTATCTTTAGGGTAAATACCCAGTAGTACGATTGCTGGGTCCTAGAGTATCTCTATTTTCAACTTTATGAGGAAACTCCATACTGTTATCCAGAGTGGCTGCACCAGCCTGCATTCCCACCAACAGTGTAGGAGGGTTGCCCTTTCTCTGCATCCTCGCCAACATCTGTCATTTCCTGACTTGTTAATTTTAGCCATTCTGACTGGTGTGAGGTGGTATCTCACTGTGGTTTTTATTTGTATTTCCCTGGTGCCGAGTGATGTTGAACACTTTTTCATGTATCTGTTGGCCATTTAGATGTCTTTGCAGAAATGTCTATTCATGTCTTCTGCTTATTTCTTGACTGGATTATTTGTTCTTTGAATGTTGAGTTTGATAAGTTCTTTATAGATTTTGGATTCTAGCCCTTTATCTGATACTTCACTTGCAAATATCTTCTCCCATTCTGTCAGTTGTCTTTTGGTTTTGTTGACTGTTTCCCTTGTTGTGCAAAAGCTTTTGATCTTGCTGAAGTCCCAATAGGTCATTTTGCCCTTGCTTCCCTTGCCTTTGGTGATGTTTCTAGGAAGAAGTTTCTGCAGCTAAGGTCGAAGAGGTTGCTGCCTGTGTTCTCAAGGATTTTGATGGATTCCTTTATGAATTCCTTATTTAGGAAGGAATAAGTTTGGACTACGAAACTTATATACAGCTGGTGTCATTATTGTACATTGTGACCAGCAATACATAAGAGTTCTGATATCTTTATACCCTTGCCAACACTTGTTACTTTCCTTTTTTTCTTTTTATTATAAACATTCTAGTAGGTGAAGAGTGGGATCTTTTGTGCTTTTAATTTGAATTTCCATGATGATTAGTGATCTTGAGCACTTTTCATATTTTTTATTTGTAATTTGTGTATCTTATTTGGAGAAATATCCATTCAAGCCATCTGTCTATTTTTTAATTGAGTTATTGTTGAGTTATGAGTTCTTTATATGTTCTAAACATTAAATCCTTATCAGATATATGATTTGCAACTATTTTTTCCCATTCTGTAGGCTGTTGTTTTTTCCCTTCCTTGATAATGTCCTTTAAGGAGAAAATGTTTTTTGGCTTTGGTGAAGTCCAATTTATCTGTTTTCCTTTTATTACCTATGCTGTTTGTATTATATCTAACAATTAATCGGCAAATCTAAGATTGTGAAGATTTACTCCTTTAAAACTGTAAGTTATGGAAAACAAAAGAGCAAGTAGTAATGTAATGATCAAAAACACAGAGATGTAGTAGAGGTATATTACATTCTGGAAGATGTTATTCCTAAATGTAGTTAGCATAGTAGAAACAGAATCCTGGAGAGAGAATATGCTGGGTACTGTAATATCTCATGAGCTCTGTCTATTTAATAGATACTAGAGAGATGGGGAGCATTGCAATTCAGTGCCACAAAACCATATGACATATTACATACAAGCTTGGTAGACACTAGGGATCAGGTGAGGAGCTGCAGCCTGCAATCTGAAATCCTCCAGTGAATAAGAGAGGAGGATTTTGCCAATATACACAGAGAGACAGTAACCAAGAAAAAGTCTTACTAACAATCTGTTGATAACCATTAAATCTGTTTATATCATATCTTGCTTAGATATGATTTTTTTAAAAAGGAGGGAAAAAGTATAATGAAAGATGTACCTAACTATAAGGAAAGAGGAATCCTATACAAACAGTTGGAAAAAGACATACCCTTGGTAGAGATTGTGTTACTGACCCTGATTTTTCACCTCTATTCATATACACTTCTTTTGCTATATTACTTTAGAACCTCTTCCACAAAGGCAGCACATTATATTTCCCCATCCCTTGACTTTGGTCTAGTACAAAGTATATTTCCCTATCCCTTAATATGACCAACAGAATGAGGCAAATATGACAGTATGTATACCAATTCTGAACTTAGGCCTATGAGGGCTCGTATACTTTGACTTCCTCTCGTGTATAACTGTGACCATGAGAAAAATATGTCTGAGCAAGCCAACTGCTCAGAAACAGAATAAAGTATAAGTAGAGAAAGCCTCTTTACCCAGTTTACCCATTTGATTCCAGTCTATATTAGGCCATACCCATAGGCAATTCACAAATGCATGAGTGACGATGACCAATTTTTGTTTGACTCATTAAATTTTAACGTGGTTTAAATATACAGTTCATACTCAAGCAGATTCCTAAAACTTATCAGTTGCAGGAATCAGGGAAAAATGAGGTAACTGAAGATTTCAAAAGGCTATAAGATTATTTGACCTCCATGAAATATAAGCAGAATGTATAAAGAGATAATTCTTGAGATGAAAAAGTAGGATAAAGTAAAATGAAAATAAGAAAAAAGGTGATTTAAAGATGTGTTGAAAGTAAACTAGTCATGCAAGCAAGAATGAAAGTATTCACAGAGGATAAGAATATAATTCATGGATAGGCAGTATTTGACTATCTCCGAATGTACAATAAAATTAAGTAAAGAGATGCAAAGATTAGAGACATCTGTAATACAAGTCTCTTAAAAAGGAATATTTTAGAAACTAAAACAAACAAACAAACAAACAAACATCCTTATCTTTAAAAAATGAAATAAATTTTCCTGAATCAGAGGGAAGGTGGTTGAACATGTAGGTCCATAGCAAAGAGTTTTTATCATAATCCCATGAAATGAATAACAAGAAACCACTTCTTCATAGATTCTGACTGTGATTTTAGTTGCAAAAATAAACTTTTCACAAATAGCCATGTAGAAGAAAAAAAAAGAGGACCAGAAAAACCTGATTGTTTACAGACTTCTCCTTTCCAACATTAAAATTTGGAAGATAACAGAATAAGTTTGTACTTCATCAATTCATGATAATTTTCTATTTCAAAATTATCAAATAATAGAAGAAAATTGTAAGGTAATTAAAGACTAAAAATGGAGAGGGCTTTAAAACTTTACTCAATAATTATTAAGTTGACTGAAAAGCGAAGCAAGATTAAGAGCTCAAGATCAGGGCTGTCTGGGTGTAAAATTCTGTATGTCTGTTTGTAATTTTTTTGATTCTCAGGTTAGAAATTCATTCAGATTATACTAATGATTACAAAATAGTTTCTATAGCGCTAGAGAAAAAGCTTGGCCCTTTAGGTTCATCTTCTTTGATACTTTCATAGAATCAGAAATGAGGTTCTTTCAGCAGGAAAATTCCAAAGAAAAAAATGAATAATAATAATTTGTTCTCCACTAATGCTTAGGAATTTAAGAAATAATTTGAGGATTTTAAAGGTAACTATTGGATGACCTAAGACTTTATAGATTTTTTAAATAAGAGGAGACCAGTAACAATAGATGTCTCTTATCCAAAATCCTGTCTATAAATTTCTCATTATCAAATAAAATATGCAGTATACTCTCAAATGTGTATTATTATGATGGAATGTACCAATTTTGTAACAGTTATTTCTGGATTTTCTTCTTTCTGCATTTGTAAACTTTTCTAGATTTCCTGGGAAAAAGTAGTAATACTTTTATGATAGAAAAAATATCTTGGGGTACCTGGGTGGTTCAGTCATTAAGCTTATGCCTTTGGCTCAGGTTATGATCCTGAGGTCCTGGGATCTAGCCCCACATTGACTCCCTGCTCGGTGGGGATCCTGTTTCTCCCTCCCCTGCTCCCCCTGCTTGTTTTCCCTCTCTCACTGTTTCTCACTCTGTCTAATAAATAAATAAAACCTTTAAAAATTTTTTTAAATAAAAATAAATCTTAAAAGAGGAATGTAATATCTGTATACTTCTTCCTCATAAGATTTTTGTCATATACTGATGGCAGTTTTGTATTTTAGTGGCAAAGATTACATACCCATCTTCAAGAAATGATGTGAGAAGAAACAGGTTTCTTTAATTCCACTGCAAGTCCTATATTTTAATGTACAAAGAATGGTTAGCTGTGCTACTGATTTTAAACCACCTAATGTTTGGTATTCCTTGTCAAAGAAAAAACATACAAATCAACAGTTTAGTAAAATTTTAAGATACAGCAATAATGTCACATTAAATTATTATTTGTAACTACTCATGTTTCTATTAGTTTTTCCATGAAGAGCATGCAAATTTGTATGTATACATATGCATACATATATATAGCTGCTATTTCCAGTGTCATTATTATACCATTTCCAAAGCCATTTAGCTCATTCTCTAGAAATAGGAAGTTAACAGTTTGAACCTTCAGAAATTATGAATTGTAACTAGAAACTTCAGAGCAGCATTTGACCTACAATTATTGCCTTGGACAAAATTCACCTGTACATTTTTTCTCCTATTTGTGATATTCATGAGCCTACAGGTGGATGGTTCACTGCCTGTGCCAATTACTTTTAAATAGTTTGATACAAAAAAAAAATAGTTTGATATATCAAGTATAGTCTAAATAAAGTTTCTTCCTTAAATATTAGAGAATTCAGCTCCAGTCAGTACCTTATTGTTAATTTGCAAGTGAGTTGTCAGAATATTACTATATGCTAATGGCAGCTGTGAAATTGGGAAATTATTGACAGTGTATTTGAATCGTGGTTTTCTTGGAGATCATCTTCAGGAATAGTACCTAAAACCACTGCAGTGAACTCTCGAGAATAATTTTAAAAATAAAGCACTGTTTTCAACTTTCTCACTCATACCTCTAATGAGATTGGAAATCTTATTTTCATGTAGTATTAAACATTAGGATGACACTTCTAGCTTTTTCCCTCTTTCCTCAGTGACTCTGACTTGTAGTTGATTGTCTCTCCCTATTGCACATAGTTATAGCACTTTAATAGAATCCTAGAACTCAGTCTGAACCCTGATGTTTGAGAAAGCTTATGTCTGATGTGGCAGAGAGGAAGTCAGTTAGGATGGGGCCAAAACTGCTATTGAAGACTGCAGTAACTTTTTAATCCCCTTCAAATAAATGTTTGGAGTTATAAGTGAACTTAAATTATTCCACTTCTGTAGAAGATGGATAGTAAAGCAATTTAAGTGATCCTTATTTATACAGAAAATAAGGAATTTCTCTTTTGAATTGGGAAAATTCTAGAAAAGAAATAATAAAAATTCTCTGTTAAAAAAAAAAAAAGTAAAAGACTTGCTTTTTCCCATGAGAGATAGGGATTGGTGAATGGGAAAAAAAAGAAAAAAAGAAGTAAGTGTATTTTTCCCCTTCTCACTGGTACTCAAAGGAGTGGAAGAGGGAACTCAAACTGGGTATGGGAGCATAGTTAGAGGTACATGCATTAGGAGAAAGCTTACCTCCCTCTCAGACATGGAAACAACCAGGCAAAGCAGAGGGGTGGCTGGTAATAGACATCTTTGGGAAGAGTATGGCCTATGACTCTAGCAACACTCATCTCTACTAACCAATAATGGTTTGATTTCCTGCCTTCCCGTTTCCTTCTATTATCCTCAGATCTTCAGTGAAACTGTCTTCAACTGTCTTGCCTTTGGTACCTGGTCTGAACTATGCCTTGGAGTGTTCACAGAGCCCAGGTACGAATTTGAAAAGTGAGACAATTAAACAGAATGGAGAAACCAGGTAAAAGTCCATCTTAATTGGGATCTTCAGGGAAGAGCAGCAAAATACCTACCCATCTAGATCACTTAACAGGCACATTAGGTTTGTGGAATGCATAAATACTCCTTAGAGATTACCAGACATACTTGGGGAGTGGAGCTCAGGGGAATCCAGTAAAGGTTACACTTCTTCCAAACATGTCAGATGTGAGGGCCAAAAGATTACTACACTGACAGTGAAGGCATCTGACTCAGAAAATTAAAGAAATTGGATACCTTGACAAAGCAACATAAATAAGACTGTAAGAAAAAGTTGTAGCAAAATTTACTAAGGTGTTAACAGCAGGAAATGATTTTTATATTTCTTTTTTAGTTCATGTTACATAGCTGAATCTATATATGATTGCATATTCCTATAATTCCATATCTCTGTGTATATAAATAAAAAGAATTCTCTCAGTCATTTAGGTTGTATGCATTTATTCAGGATTGAAACCCTCTGTTTTCTAGATATACTTCCTTTGTCTGTATCATTAGAAATGAAAAGTTTGTATAACCTTAGATCTCTACCTTAAAGATTTTATTCTTCTTAGTCCTATAATATAGAAAGTTAAGGTTCACATTATCTAATACCTTTGGGGGTGAATCTACAAATATTTTTGTAGGTAAATAAGGGATTTATTTTATTTATTTATTTGTTTGTTTGTTTGTTTGTTTTCTGGTAGGTGGAAAGCCGTGTAGGATTTAATTCTTAAGGGAATTGCCCTTAAGAGTGAAGAATGTGCTGCTGGCCAAGAGTAGCCATAATCTTACCTTTCAGTTCCCAAAGTTCAATTTAGTTTTGCTCTTCCATTCATCAAGTGTATATCTAAATGTGATGTTTTCCCGGGCAGTGTGGTAGGCAACGGGGTTCCAGCGGGAATGAGGCATTCCCTCTGGCCTTAAAGAATCAGAATCTAAGAGAAAATAATAGTATAAGCCGATATTTATGTCCACCTAATATGTGCCAGGCTCTGTTTTAATGCTAGCCCAAAGTCAGAGCAGAGCTAACTCTCCCTGAGGTATGAGGAAGAAATAGAATTTGAAGTGAGCCTTGAAGGACAAGGAAGGCAAAAGGGAGCACATTCCAGATGGAAGGAGCAGTATGTACAGATGCATGCACATGCAAATAAGAAGCTGTGTGATAGCAACAGGGAAATTTAATAGTAGCTGAATAGATGTTGCAGTGAGGAGCTGTCGAAGCAATAGCATAGACTAGTGCTGGTGATAAATATGAGAAAGTAAGCAGGTAGGAAATTAAAAATTGAGCCCCTTCTCTGGCAGTTCCTATTATTCAAATAAAGCTTTAATTAATCTTTACAAAGCATCTATTATTATGATCACTGTTTCACAGACAAGAAAATGGATAAAAATAAATGCAAAGTATTAAGTATCTTCTATAAATTTGCACAACTAGGCAGAAACAAAGACTCCAAAAAGTTTGTCTTCTTGTTGATGTGCCACACGTAAAAGATGCTATGTGGCATCCTAAGAGTTCCACCTTCTACCACATGCGGTGGTGGCTGGTTCTTACTAAAGCCACAATTCATCTTCCTTGATCCATTTGTTCATACAAAAAATGATTATGTTCCAGTTGTGTGCCTGGCATTGTTTTTGGTGTCTGTGCATAATCCTTTAGAGGAAGATAGGTATGGAAAAGTATGCATTCAAGGCAAGCTAGGAGGCTGTGATAGAAGCATATTGATAGATTTTCACGGTGCCAAAAAGGAAGTAACAAAGCCTAGTATGGAGGCAAAAGACAAATGTGTTAGGAAAAGCTTTACAAGGAAATGATGTTTAAGCAAATTTTTTAAAAAAGATAGTAGATTAGTAGGGGCTTTGAGAATCCAGCATACATTCTAGACACAAAAAGAAAAATAATCACTTGGAAATATATGTAATTCAGTATGATAAACAGTATAAATAGGTTGGGGTATAGGATTCAAGAGGTAGTCAGGGGCTAGATTGTGAATAATCTTATATTCCAAAAGGAGATCTTCACACCACAGATGGTGGCCCAAATTCAGATAGCAGATGTACTTTTTTTTTTAATTGCTCACACAGTACTTTCTAAACTAAAATTAGTCATAATAAAAGAAGAAAAAAGAAAGAAAGAGAGAGAGAGAGAGATGAGAGGGAAGGGAAGGGAAGGGAAGGGAAGGGAAGGGAAGGGAAGGGAAAGGAAGGGAAGGGAAGAAAGTCAGGCAACATGAGGCCCCCAGCTTTGTTTTTCTTTTTCATCCTTCCCTTGATGATTTGGGGTCTTTTCTGGTTCTATATAAATTTCAGGATTTTTTTTATTCCAGCTCTTTGAAAAATGTCAATGGTATTTTAATAAGGATGGCATTGAAAGTATAATAACTCTGGGGAGGATAGACATTTTAACTTATTCTTCCAATCCATGAGCATGGAATACTTTTTATCTTTCTGTGTCTCCTTCAATTTCTTTCATAAATGTTCTGTAGTATAGATCCTTTACCTCTTTAGTTAGGTTTAGTCCTAGGTATCCTATGGTTTCTGTTGCTATTGTGAATGGAACTGATTCCTTAATTTCTCTGTCTACAGTTACATTGTTAGTGTATGGAAGAGCAACTGATTTCTATGCATTCATTTTGTATCCCACCACATTGCTGAATTGCTGTATGAGTTCCAGTAATTGGGGGTACAGTCTTTTGGATTTTCCACATGAAGTATCATGTCATCTACAAAGAGGAAAGGTTTGACATTTTCTTGGCCAATCTGGATCCCTTTTATTTCTTTTTATTATCTGGATTGCTCAGGCTAGGACTTCCACGACAATGTTAAACAATAATGGTGAGAATGGGCATCCCTGTCGTATTCCTCATCTTTAGGGAAAAGCTCTCAGCTTTTCCCCATTGATAATGATATTTGCTGTGGGTTTTTCATAGATGATTTTTATGATATTGAGGAATGTTGCCTCTATCTCTATACTCTGAAGAGTTTTAATCAGGAACGGATGTTGTATTTTGTCAAATGCTTTTTATGTATCAATTGAGAGGAACATAGGGTTCTTGTCTTTTCTTTTATTGATGTGCTCTACCACATTGATTGATTTGCAGATGTTAAACCACCCTTGAATCCCAGGCATAAAACCCACTTGGTAGTGGTGAATAATCCTTTTAATGTACTGTTGGATCCTATTAGCTAGGCTCTTGTTGATTATTTTGGCATCCATGTTCATTAGGGATATTGGGCTGTAATTCTCCTTTTTGATGGGGTCTTTGCCTGGCTTTGGGACTAGGGTAATGCTGGGATCACAGAAGGAGTTTGAAAATTTTCCTTCTGTTTCTATTTTTTGGAACAGCTTCAGTAAAATAGGTATTATCTCTTCTTTAACTGTTTGGTAGAATTCTCCTGGGAAGCCATCTAGACCTGGATTTTTGTTTTTTGGGAGGCTTTTTATTCAGTTTAATTACTGGTTATTGGTCTATTTGTATTGTCTGTTTCTTCCTGTTTCAGTTTGGTAGTTTGTAAGTTTCTGGGAAGGCATCTGTTATTTTCCAGGTTGGTTAATTGGTTGGCATATAGTTGCTGGTAATAATTTCTAGTAATTGTTTCTATTTTCTTGGTGTTAGTTATAATCTCTCTCCTTTCATTCATGATTTTATTAATCTGAGTCCTTTCTCATTTCTTGTGGTTAAGTTGGGACTGTGGTTTATCAAGCTTATAATTCTTTCAAAGATTCAGCTTCTAGTTTCATTGATCTGTTCTACTGTTTTTCTGGTTTCTATTTCATTGATCTCTTCTCTAGTATTAATTATTTCTCTTCTCCTGCTTGATTTAGGTTTTGTTTGCTGTTCTTTCTCCAGCTCCTTTAGGTGTAGAGTTACCTTATACATATGGGCTTTTTCTACTTTTTTGAGGAAGGCTTGGATGGCTTTGTATTTCTCCCTTAGGATCACCTTTTGCAGTGTCCCATAGGTTTTGAACATAGATTCATAGGTTTTGTCCCATAGGTGTTTTCATTCTCATTGGTTTCCATGAATTGTTTTAAGTTCTTCTTTAATTTACTGGTTGAGTCATTCATCCTTTAGTAGGATGCTTTTTAACTTCCAAGTGTTTGAATTCCTTCCAATTTTTTTCTTGTAATTGAGTTCCAGTTTCAAGGCATGGATGGGACTGGAGGGGATTATGTTAAGTGAAGTAAGTCAAACAGAGAAAGACAACTAATCATATGGTTTCACCCATATGTGAAACATAAGCAGTAGCACAGAGAGATGAACCACGAGAAACCATGGACCCCAAGAAACAATCTGGGGGTTTCAGAGGGAAGGAGGATGGAGAGAAGGGGTAACAGGGAATTGATTAGGGCATATGCTGTGATGAGCACTAGGTGTTATACTTAACTAGTGAATCAGTGGACACTGCATCAAGGACTAATTATGTACTACACAGTGGCTAACTGAACATAATAAAAAATAAAACTAAATAAAAATAAAAAATAAAATTAAAATGGTAACGTGTAGGAAATAAAAATAAACATGGTAATTTTGGCTACCCCCCAAAATAAAATGAAATAAAACAAAATAAAATTGAATTCCTATTATTGAGAGAAAAGAAAAAGAAAAGAAATCACAAAAGATCCAGATTTCTGCCTCTTAACAACTCAGGGGAAATGCCAGCATTGGGCCTGGATTATTGGACAGCAATAATTGAAGCTGGAGAACAGTTCTCTTCATGAGGTGGATGTGTTCACTTCCCAAACTACTTCCTTTTGTGTTAATGGACTGGTCTCTGTTGGCTTTGTGTTTGTGAAACTTGTTTGAGGCCATGTGTTCATTCAGGATCACTCACATTGCTTTGTATTTGACTCTAAAAACCCCTGACACCTACTTATATTTTTTAAAAATTTATCTTATTTAAATTCAGTTAATTAACATGTAGTGTATTATTAGTTTCAAAGTAGAGTTCAGTGATTCATCAGTGGCATAAAACACCCAGTATTTATTCCATCACAGGCCCCCCTTATGCCCATCTACCAGTTACCACATTCCCCCACACTCCTTCCCTCCAGTAGCCCTTAGTTTGTTTCCTATGATTAAGGGTCTCATATGGTTTGTCTCCCTCCCTGATTTTGTTTTTCCCTCCCTTCCCCTATGATCCTCTGTTTTGTTTCTTAAATTCCACATATGAGTGAACTCATATGATAATTGTCTTTCTCTGGTTGACTTATATTGCTTGACATAATACCCTCTAGTTCCATCCACATTATTGTAAATGGTAAGATTTCACTTTTTTGATGGCTGAGTAATATTCCATTGTATATGTATATGACATCCTCTTAATCCCTGACACCCACTTCTCACCCAGTGACTCTTGCTGAGGCTCATTATGATTTTAGCCAATGCAAGAATTGTGGAGGTGGTTTTCTAGAGAAGAGCTAAGACCTCAGATTAAAACTAGAAATAGATGCAAGCAGAGGGTCTTGAGATGCTATGATTGTAAAGAGAACAATAAAAGGTCTACTTGCATTTAAACTTTGTATCCCTTTTGCTGTTCTTGCAGTGCCTAACTCAGAGGTTAGGTGCAGAATATTGTGGTACATATGTTGAAACAGTTTTATAAAATGATTTTCTAAAGTGCCTGCTAAAATTCTAAGGCTCTATGATGTTCTTCCCAAGTAAAGAATTTTAGATTAAAATAATAATTTTGGAAAGCTAAGTCCAAAGAAGATTTTGAATGCATTTTAATATATCAAGATATTTTAGACGTTACATCTTTTCCAACAAGAACTAATTCTTTTGCAGCAATTGGGTGTCAACTCAATTCTGACACTAAATACCTAGAGTTAGTGTAGACCCCCAAGTTAAAGGTTCATTGCCACAGCACTTCTTTTACTTCAGACATTAGCCACAATTCTTGGGTATCCCAAGGCTACTCACACTTCTGCCCTTCAGACTACAAATTTGAGGGCTCCCATAAAACCCCACCCTCAGGTGCAACAATTCTCTGTAATGACTCACAGAACTCAGGAAAGTGCTATCCCTAAATTAGAGCTTTATTATAAAGGATGCAACTCATGAACAGCCAAATGGAAGCAATAAATAGGACAGGGAAGTGGTAAGAGCCACAGAGCTTCCATGCATTTTCCAGGAGCTCCATCCACCAAAGACACTGACATGTTTGTGAACCCAGAAGCTTCCCAAACCTTATTGTTCAAGAGTTTTTTTGAAGCTTCATTATGTAGGCATGGATGATTAAGTCAGTGACTACTGAGGACTGAACTCAGTCCCCAGCCCTTCTCTTCTCCCCAAGGTCTGGAGGTGTAGCTGAAAGTTCTAACCTTCTAATTGTCTGTTATTTTCTGGCAACCAATCCCCATACTGAATCTATCTAGGGGCCTCAAGAGTCTCTTCATTAATATAATGAGACATTCCTATCACTCAGGATATTCCAAGGGCTTTTGAAGCTCTGCATCAGAAATTAGTGCAGAGACCAAATATATTTTCTTTTATTGTACCACAAAAATCCTTCCAGAAACACACCAATTTATTTTTGTTTAAGTTGGTGCTAACCATACAAATTTGTTATAAAAACATTTTTGATAATTGATTTATATTTCATGAAACAAAATTTTGGAAATCTTAATTTATAAAATGGCAAAGCAATCAATGGAATCACTCAAAAATGCATTATTTGTTATAAAAGTAAACAGAGAGACAACAAAACAAAAACAAAACCTGCTTGTGTCTCTGCATTCAACCATTTATGAGTATGACCAAATGGTGTTTAGGTGAAAGTGTACATTCTCCGTGCTTTCTGATTTTAGGCCATACCTAAATGAAAAATAGTGATTAAAGCATTTCTTAGCCTTCCCAGTTCTTCTTTCTTTTTTTTTCTCAATTTAATTTAATTTTTTTCAGTGCTCCAAAATTCATTGTTTATGCAAAATTCATTGTTATGCACCTATTGCTCCATGCCATACATACCCTCCTTAATACCCACCACTAGGCTCATCCAGCCCTGCTAACCCCTTCCCACCAAAACCCTCAGTTTGTTTCTCAGAGTCCACAGTCTTTCGTGGTTCGTCTCCCCCTCCAGTTTCCCCCCACTCACTTCTCTTCTCCATCTCCCAATGTCCTCCGTGCTGTTCCTTGTGCTCCACAAGTGAGTGAAACCATATGATAATTGACTCTCACTCCTTGATGTATTTCACTGAGCATAATCTCTTCCAGTCCTGTCCATGTTGATACAACAGTTGGGTATTCATCCTTTCTGATGGAGGCATAATATTCCATTGTTTATATGGACCATATATTTTTTGTCCATTTGTCTGTTGAAGGACATCTTGGTTCTTTCCACAATTTGGCAACTGTGGCCATTGCTGCTATGAACATTGGGTTACAGATGGACCTTCTTTTCACTACATCTGTATCTTTGGGGTAAATACCCAGGAGTGCAATTGCAGGGTCATAGCATAGCTCTATTTTTAATTTCTTAAGGAATCTCCACACTGTTTTCCAAAGTGGCTGCACCAACTTGCATTCCCACCAACAGTGTAAGAGGGTTCACCTTTCTCCACATCCTCTCCAACACTTGTTGTTTGCTGCCTTGTTGATTTTGGCCATTCTGACTGGTATAAGGTGGTATCTCAATGGGGTTTTGATCTGAATCTCCCTGATGGCTAATGATGATGAACACTGTTTCATGTGTCTTTTAGCCATTTGTATTTCTTCTTTGGAGAAGTGTCTGTTTATGTCTTTTGCCCATTTTTTGACGTCATTTTCTGTTTTTTGAGTGTTGAGTTTGAGGAGTTCTTTATAGATCTTGATATCAGCCCTTTTTCTGTAGTGTCAGTTGCAAATATCTTCTCCCATTCCGTGGGTTACCACTTTGTTTTGTTGACTGTTTCCTTTGCTATGCAGAAGCTTTTGATCTTGGTGAAGTCCCAAAAGTTCATTTTCGCTTTTGTTTCCTTTGCCTTTGGAGACGTGTCTTGAAAGAAGTTGCTGTGGCCGATGTCGAAGAGGTTGCTATCGGCGCGTATTGCCTATGTTCTCCTCTAGGAGTTTGATAGATTGCTGCTTCACGTTGAGGTCTTTTATCCATTTTGAGTTTATCTTTGTGTATGTGTAAGAGAATGGTCAAGTTTCATTCTTCTCTACATAGCTGTCCAATTTTCCTAGCACCATTTATTGAAGAGACTGTCTTTTTTCCACTGTATATTTTTTCCTACTTTGTTGAAGATTATTTGACCATAGAGTTAAGGGTCCATATCTGTCTGGGCTCTCTACTCTGTTCCACTGGTCTATGTGTCTGTTTTTGTGCCAGTACCATGCTGTTTTGGTGACCACAGCTTTGTAGTAAAGCTTGAAATCAGGCAACGTGATGCCCCCAGTTTTGTTTTTCTTCTTCACATCTCCTTAGCAATTAAGAGTCTCTCCTGGTTTCATACAAATTTTAGGATTGTTTGTTCCAGCTCTTTGAAAAATGCCAGTGGAATTTTGATTGGGGTGGCATTGAAAGTATAGATTGCTCTAGGCAGTATAAACATTTTAACAATGTTTATTCTTCTGACCCACGAGCATGGAATGCTTTTCTTCTTTTCTTTTCTTTTTTCTTTTTTTTTTTTTTTTTGGTCTTCTTCAATTTCTTTCCTGTGTGCTCTGTAGTTCCTCAAGATCCTTTACCTCTTTGGTTAGGTTTATTCCCAGGTATCTTATGGTTCTTGGTGCTATAGTAAATGGAATCAATTATCTAATTTCCTTTTCTATTTTTTCATTGTTATTGTATAAGAAAGCAACTGATTTCTGTAAGTTGATTTTGTATCCTGCCACATTAATGAATTGCCATAAGAATTCTAGTAGTTTGGGAGTGGAGTTTTTTGGGTTTTCCATATAAAGTATCATGGCATCTGCGAAGAGAGTGAGTTTGACTTCTTCATTACCAATTTGAATACCTTTTATTTCTTTTTGTTTTCTGATTGCTGTTGCTAGGACTTCTAGTACTATGTTGAACAACAATGGCAAGAGTGGACATCCTTGTCATGTTCCTGATCTCAAAGGGACGGCTGTCAGCTTTTCCCCATTGAGGATGATATTCACTGTGGATTTTTCATTGATAGATTTTGTGAAATTGAGGAATGTTCCCTCTATCCCTATAATTGAAGCATTTTAATCAGGAACAGATGCTGTATCTTGTCAAATGCTCTTTCTGCATTAATTGAGAGGACCATGTGGTTCTTCTCTTTTCTCTTATTGATTTTTTCTATCACATTGATTGATTTGTGAATGAATCCTTGCATCCCATGGATAAATCCCACCTGGTCATGATGGATAATCTTTTTAATGTACTGTTGGATCCTATTAGCTAGGATCTTGTTGAGAAACTTGGCATCCATATTCATCAGGGTTATTGGTCCAAAATTCTCCTTTTTGGTGTGGTCTTTGCCTGGTTTGGGGATCAAGGTAATGTTGCCCTCATAGAAAGAGTCTAGATGTTTTCCTTCTGTTTTTATTTTTTGAAACAGTTTCAAGAAAATAAGTATTATTTCTTTGAATGTTTGGTAGAATTCTACAGGTAATCCATCAGGTCCTGGGCTTTTGTTTTTTGGGAGGTTTTGATCACTGCTTCAATCTAATTATTAGATATTGATCAATTCAGGCTGTCAATTTCTTTCTGATTCAGTTTTGGAAGTTTATAGGTTTTCAGGACAGCATCTATTTCATCTAGGCTGCTTAACTTATTGGCATATAACTGTTGATAATAATTTCTGGTGATTGTTTCTATTTCTATTTCATAATCTTATTAATGTTAGTCCTCTCTCTTTTCTTTTGTATTAGTTTGGCCAGTGGTTTATTGTTCTTGTTGATTCTTTCAAAAAACCAGCTTCTAGTTTTGTTGATGTGTTCTACTGTAATTCTAGTTTCTATCTTATTGATCTCTGCTCTAGTCTTGATTATTTCCCTTCTTGTGCATGGGGTTGGCTTAATTTGTTGTTGATTTTCCAGTTCTTTAAGGTGTGAAGAGAGATGGTGTATTCTGGATTTTCAATTTTGGATAAAAGTACAGGACCCATCCATATATTGTCTAGAAGAGACCTATTTGGAACCTATGGATACATCCAGACTGAAAATGAAGGGATGGAGAATTTTTCATGCCAATGGGCCTCAAAAGAAAGCTGGGATAGTGGTTCTTGTATCAGATAAATTAGATTTTAGACTAAAGACTGTAGTCAGAGATGAAGAAGGACACTACATCATTCTTAAAGGGTCTATTCACCAAGAAGATCTAACAATTATAAATATTTAAGCCCCCAATACGGGAGAAGCCAACTACATAAGACAACTGTTAATCAAGATAAATAGTCGTATTGATACGAATAGATTAATAGCAGGGGATCTTAACATGCCACTCTCAGTAAGAGGTCATCCAAGCAGAAAATCAATAAAGAAACAAGATCATTGACTGACACATTGGACCAGATGGACCTCATTGATATATATAGAACATTCCACCCTAAAACAACAGAATATTCATTCTTCTTGAGTGCACATGGAACTTTCTCCAGAATAGACCACATACTGAGTCACAAATCAGGGCTATACCGATACCAAAAGATTGATATTATTCCCTGCATATTCACAGACCACAATGCTTTGAAATTGGAACTCAACCAAAAGAAAAAGTTTGGGAGGTATTCAAATACTTGGAACCTAAAGACTACTCTGCCTAAGAATGTTTGGGTCAAGCAGGAAATCAAAGAACTTAATTCCTGGAAACCAATGAGAATGAAGACACATCACTCCAAAACCTATGGGGTATGGCAAAGACAATCCTAAGAGGGAAATTTATAGCCATCCAACCCTCACTCAGTTCTGCTTTCAAATTTGGATTTCTGCATTGAGGCTCAGGCACAGAGCAGGCAGTGACTAAGGGGCTCTGAGTAGCTCTCCGCCATGGTTTTCCTTCTAGACCAGTCTGTACCTACCAGCCAGAATTGGGATCTCTTCCTGTTAGTGTAGTTTTACCCAAAGAACAGTAACCCATCAGGAGGGTTCAGAACACACATATATCATACCTTCACCGATCACAGCCAACAACCATCATGCAGAGAGGCCCTTCTGTCTTGCAAGTAGCAGTGAGGTTTGGGGAGCTGGGTCAAAGGGCGTACTCTGGAGCTGTGTGTAGCTTGAGGCTTCCATTGGCCAGACTGTTAGCACACACCTGAGCTCATGGTCCTAGCTGCTTTACCTGCCCCTGGACATATGGAGGTTAACAGTTTCAATATGAACAATAAGTGGCTTAATTTTCAAATCCAGTGAGGTATCATTTTGTCTGCAGGTACTATAACTTTAAAATAAATAGAGATGTCATATCTTCTTCCTTTTTGTATTTCAAATGTTTACTTATAAGTTGCCTCCTTTTATATTCCTAACTCAGGTAGCTACATATTACCAACTGACCAAGAACATAATAACTGCCTTCCAACCAACTTCTGTATTAATAAAACCAGAATCATAGTATCACATCTATGAGTTAATGTTTATTTAGATCCCACTTTGTAAATGATCCTGTTTTGAGCATCATTAGCTGTTTTGAGCATCCATTAGCTCCTTGCATACAACAAATCAACAACACAATATTTTTATTATTGCCATTTCATAGCTAGGAAACTGAGATAGACAATGTTAAATAGTCTGCCCAAGGTCACACAACTAATAACAAAGTTAGAATTCACACCCGGCCTGTCTGGCTACATTGCCCATACTCTTACCATTCCATTCGGACAGCTTTGTTAATGAGGAATAATGAAGAGAAGTGAAAGCACTTGGGAAATGCAGTATACTTTGTAAAATTTCTTTCTGGCATGTAAAAACAAATGCCTGACAAAGCATCCTATGCTTATGTGAGTGGATGTGTAGATACACACACATAAATATGTGTATATGTGTATGTACATACCCACACATGTATATAAGGGGTGTGTATGCGTGTGTGTGTGTGTGTGTGCGTGTGTGACTTGAGGAAAAGAACAATAAAGCCTAAAGATCTAACATTCATCTAAACTAGAGTCCTAGTATAATGAGGTAAAATGTTACAGGATTATACCTATTTGAATATTATGACATAATTAATGGGACTAGTTATTTTTTCAAAGTAACATAAATTCACATTGAAATAAATAATCTCATAAAAGGTTCTTTTTTTTAACCTTCTTAGTATTCAAGTCTTTTCTTCACATGCGTAGTTGGCAAACTGTTTATTCAGGTATCCCTGCACCAGAACCCTCAGGCCCCTTCTCCAAGTTGAGGGAGGTGATTCAGTATCACCTCAACATCTGAAGCCTCTTGTCTGGCCCTGTGATCAGTCCAGCTTCTGGATACCCTTCCTCCAGAGAGTTCCTAAACAGACCACTCCACTGGTTTGCATCCCTAAGTGTACTTACCTAAGGTTCCTAACTCTTTTTGTACCATGGTTCTCTTCCAAAATCCCAAGTTGCTTGAGGATTGAGACTTTTTCTTCCTTCTAAAGGCTGCAGCAGACATCATATAAATAAATGGTGTCAGCAAACTGTGGCCTTATTATTGATCTTCCACTTGGCTATTGTGACACTTTAGGCAAGTCTCCTACTTGATTTCAGTTGAGGCCTTCCTCTGTAACACAGAAGGGCAAAACTAGAAGCTGGTGCCACTCTGTGGGATTTTGTCTGGACCACAGAGCTAGTTACAGTAACACAGAGGAAGCACCAGGATGGCTGTTTGGAGTACATCCCAAGGACGTACTATGTTCAGATGAATTGCATTTGGGTCCTGCCTCTCCTTGATAAGGGTTACTATTCTTTGGATAAAACTACTCTAATGCTAAGAGAGCCAGACATTAGTTTGCTGCTGTAAGAATATGACAATGGCCCAGATGTTAGCAGTGGGGTTCTTGGGGGGTCATCTGTCTGAAATCCCCCTGTAAGAGCCTAAGGTCAGGAAGGCAGCTAGCAATTATTAAGTGCCTGGTACGATCTGGACACCATACCAGGAGCTTTCAGTTGTGATATAATTTAAGCCTCATACCAATCACGTGGATTATGTACAACAAATACCCATACTATCCATATGGTGTGGGTAATAAAACCAAAGCTTATTTAGAAGTAGCCTTGTCGGGGCGCCTGGGTGGCTCAGTGGGTTAAGCCTCTGCCTTCGGCTCAGGTCATGATCTCAGGGTCCTGGGATCGAACCCCACATCGGGCTCTCTGCTCTGCAGGGAGCCTGCTTCCTCCTCTCTCTCTCTCTGCCTGCCTCTCTGCCTGCTTGTGATCTCTGTCTGTCAAATAAATAAATAAATAAATAAATCTTAAAAAAAAAAAAAAAGAAAAAGAAGTAGCCTTGTCAAAGTCAGCCAATGAACATTAAAACTGACACTCGAACTCAGGTTTACGTCACTTGCAAACTTGTATTTGTTTCATTTATTTTGCATTCTGTGTCTTCAGATTTAGCACAGTGGTGCCCACTGTAATGGTACTCATTCAGAACCAATAGTTCATAATCTTCATCACTACCTTTGGTTTTCCTAAACCTGGCTTAGCCTGTGGCACCCTTGCTTTGCTTTTATAAATAAAATAGCTTATCAGTCAAAAGAACAAAGAAGCTCATGTATATGGAGAAAAATTTTAAACAAAGGCTCAAACATACAGGAAAGCTGCTGCCACAAAATTTCATTTTATTTCACCAAAGTACTTATTTTTGACTGTAATACTTCTAACTCTTTTACTTATGCTTTGAGCAAAAATGTTCACATTTCTTTTTCTTCATACACACTAAAATGCAATAGAATTAGGTTTAAAAGCAGTGTATTCTTCGAGGCAAAATAAATTACAAGCAAGTCTTGCAGATAGTTGCTAGGTAAATTGATTTCTGTATACAAAATGTTTTCTCCCTGATTTGTTGATAAAATTTTAATGTTATACATGTTAGAACTATTAAACACATCCTCCGAGCATGGAGCTTTTATTAGTGTCATGGTTTCCCCTTTTATCACTTGTTTTTTTAAGACTTTCACATTATGTTGAAAATTGGGCAGATCATGCTGATGTGAAATAGGATGCTAACTATTACCAAAGGGATCTCATTGCATTATCTTTACTTTCTGCTCTGAGCATTAGGTCAGAGCATGGAAAATAACCAGCCTGTTCTAGGTGTACTTTAAGGAAAACAGATGAATACGTCTTTGGAACCTGTTAAAATTTGGATTTAATATCAAAACATGATGTTTTTGTGAATCTAGAGACATACAAAAAAAAAAAAAGAATGCAGGAAAGGCTGCTTTAGCAGATGGGCTAAAATTATATTAAAATCTAAGTGGTGGTCAAGTGAGGTCCTGCGGTCAGTGGTAGCATCTGTCGATCGTGACTGAGCAGAAAGTAGGTGGCAGGGTTAAAGGCAGGTTCAAAGTAGGGCAACACACACCCCACAGATTATTTGCAGCTGTTATTCATCTATTTAGATTTATTTTCTGCAATTCGTTTGAGAACATGGAGCCCTGGGTTATTTGTGGTGGTTGTGCCATACTCTGAACACAAAAGGTAGACGTGCTGGTATCACGCCTTATGTGATCCCATTTTACTGATTTGGAATGATCTTCTCCCTACTCTCTGGCACCTAAATCCTTGTTACTTTGACTGCTTGGATTGGTATCTACCCTGGATGTAGCAAATGAGCACCCATCTCATTTGCTAGGCACTATTCCAGGGACATATCAAAAGGCTAAGAAGAATGCTAGAGGTAAGGAAGCCAACTGAGAGTCCATGTTATTAAAGAAGGCTTCCAGAACACATATGACTTGAATTGCAGGGAATCTGGGTTGGCATGAGGTTTTCCAAATTTCAGATTTTCTGCCACCTGTATGATTATTTATTTTCTATTAATAAAAAGAGTGCTGTTAACTTAAATCAACTTAAACAGGAAACTTCATATCTTTGAAATCAGTTTTTATGTATATTATATACTTCATATTTTTTCCTAAATTTAAGCTGTTAAAACAACAAGAACAAAGACAGCAAAAATGAAACAATATTTCAAAATTGAATCTCTTACCTATTGTCTGCCTAAGGCTCTGAATCTAAAGTCTACTTCAATTTTGCTAAAAAGGTATATTAGCTCAGATATAGTGACCTCCTAAACCCCAAATGAGACTTGTCTTCACATAATCAGCAGCATTGAAAGAGAATTGAAAAGAGAATAAATCTCTCATTATGTGATTCAATGACATTTAATGCCTTACACACATACCGCTGGAATGAGTACATATCTTATGCTGGAAGTCATGTTGTGTAGTATTAGTTTTTTACAAACTACACTATGAACATATTGAATAATTGGAAAGATGAAAAGGAGGAAGTTAAATTAAAGGAAAAACAAAACTGCAAGTTAACGTAGTAGGAGTCCTCCACCAAGGTGTTTCTGGAAGACCATTAAACCCTTCTAAGCTGGACTTGTTTCTTCCTTAAGCCTCTATTCACTAAAATCTACACTTACCTTAGAGAAGACTTGTTTCCCTCCGGATAATGTGGTCTCATTTTGTGTAGAAACAATGTCTGACACTTCCTTTACCCCCCTCAGCAACCAGAACAAATGACATAATGTCAACAAAGGAAATGCTATTTACCTGCAGTATATGTTGAGGAAGTAGCTGCACTCATTTATAACTAAAGAAAAATCATGGAGATAGCTATTGTTTGCCATTTAGTTATCACTCCATGGGTGAGAGTATCTGAATAAAGAATGCATGGGTAGTACTGAATCCATAATTGAGTTGGCTTCCCAGTCGCAGACATGATAAGGGTCTTCATCTACACTCGAAGAATTAGCACAAGAACTAATCTGAGTTCAGTTCTCAGGACTCTTCTCTGCTTATTCACTAGATGTGCTTGGAATATGTTGTATCTCTTCAGCAGTCTTTCCTGCCGTTGAATAGATAATAATATAATTACTGAATTTCTAAAATACTATGAAATTCATTGATGTGGAATTTTGGATAAAAGAACCAAGGTCATTCAACATTTGGAATGTACTAAATAAACCAAAGAGACTGGTGTACCTTAAAATGAGATAATTACTCTTACAGAACCACCTTTGAAGGACTAGATAAAGCTACATATATATTACATATTCTATATACTACTACATATTCCAATATAGATAATGGTTTTAGATATAATCATTCAAATGGAAATAGTTCATGCTTTGAACGACAGCATCGAGGGGATAAACCATGAAAAGAAAATGAAAAGTATAACCTTAAGCCCAGTAAAACCCATACTGCTATTCTTTCCCTTCTGTACATTCCTGTGAGGGACACTGATGGACAGCTGCCTTGCATGACTTTCTAGAAAATGTATTAGAAAGTGCTACTAAATATTAGAGAATAAGCTCATGAGTGCATATGTGCACGTGCGCACACACACACACACACACACACACACACACACTGACTTTGGCCTGAAAAAACTTTCATGGAGAACCTAGCAGTGAAAACCCTTCAGCAGTCTTTGCTCACCCCACCCCCGCAGCCATCCCATCTCTGCAGTCCATCCCTAATGCTATCTATTGGAAAAGGAAAGGCAGCCTGCTTCCATTGTTCCTCTGTTTAAGTGAGATAAGATCCTCACTCTGTACATATTTTCCCTTTATCTCCACAGTCCTTGTGTCTCAGCTTGTTCTTTGAGTTTAATGACTTTTTTTCTTGCTTTGTTTTGCTTCTTCCTATCTCTTTGGGTTATGAGATCTTTACTGATTTCAGGAGTTGGTACTTTTTTTTCTTCTTTGAGTCTCTTCTTTGTTCATTGTTAACTGGATGATTTAAAAAAAAAAAAAAGAAGTGTCCAAAGCATATGGAAATTCTATTTCTTCTCCTTTGTTAGTTCAGCTTGCCTTTAGAGACTAACAACAATTGAAATTTATTTTCATAGACTGTTTTGGCCATTTAGTGATACCCTTGCATTCATTCTCCTTCCCACCCAAACACTGCTTCTTTCAACAAAGATTTAAATTGGCAGGTCCTTATTGTAAATAAAATAATTTTGAATTAATGTAATAGCATGTGATGTGTCTATAACTGCCTTACATTTTGTTTCTTCACCAGTGAGATATACATACATCCCTCATCTTTGTCTATAGGTGGTAAGTGTTACAATTTCATATAAAGAGATGGTTTTTTTGAATAAGGATGACTCACCTGTTTCAGAATTGGCACAGTTTTGTTTTGTTTTTTTCATATCACAAGTTCATGTCTGTAAGCTACCCTTAGCTCTAAGGGTGGTGAACCAGGAGAATAACAATAAATGGAATGAAATACAAGAATAGCTTATAATTCCAAGATTAGAGGATAACCTAAGTGGGAAGTTGCCAGTGCATAAATTATCAAAACCAAAAGCCTTGCTTGGATAAGAATTTGAATGAAGAATCAACACTTAAACTTGATAATCTGATTAACCTGAATTCAGATGCAAAAAACATATAGAAGATATACTTTATGCCCAGAAATGTGCCAAGGATATTAAGGAATAAAATATAATCAACATTTATTATCTTTGGCCCTAAAAGAACTTATGATCTAGCTGGAGAACCTAGATTTGAAAACATAAAGCCAGAAGACACTCTAATAGGAATATAATTAAGTGTGTAATGTGCATTGGAGGTTTTTTACGTTCTGGAAGTCAGAGAGGATAGAGATTATCACATGTGTCAACACTGTCAGGAAAGGCACTGTGGAAAGCAAAGAAAGCATGCAGAACATGGTTATATGAAGGGGGCACTATGTGGATACTGCTGGCCCTGAAATTCCTTTCATAGGCATAATTGGTGGGGAAAAATAATGACTACGAATAAGATATAACACTGGACTTAAAGCCCCCTGTAGACAATAATCAAGAAACCTAACCTTCATAAGCTATCTTATGATAAAACACTAAAATTACGATGAATGTGCCTGTTTTTAAAAAGGCTAAGTAAATATGATCAAACAAAAATCTATCATGTCCATTTTATCTATGCTACTATTAACAACAATATATTCCTACCTGATACAGACTGTTCCCTCCCTGAGGAATAGATGTAGTCAGTATAGTCACATGGAGACTATAGACTATTCATGTATAGTAGTCTTTACTGGCACCTGTGTTCCAGAGAATATGATATTAAGTATGTATATACTTCTAATATTGCCCCTTCCAACAAAATATCTTAATTGCCACTTCAGGTTAAAAATATACAAATAAGTTTAGGATCTAATGATGGATCAAATGCTCTAGATGTTTTTATATATAAGTTTGGATTATAAACTAGAGGTTTTTATTTAAAAAAAGAAGAAGAAGGAGAAGGAGGAAAGAAGAAAAAAGGAAGAAATAGAAGAAAAGAAGAGGAAGAAGAAGCTGCTAGAAATCATGGTTTTACCTTGGAGTTCCATATCCAGGATGGTGAAAGCATATGATAATGTCAAGAAAGCTTTGAGCAAAAGTTAATTGTGAATGAACTCTGCACTGGAGTTTTGTGAAGCCCTGTTCTTGGTATTCTATACTCTGCTTATGGTTGGTAGTACTCTTGAAATGCTCAAGTGACACAAGTCTGGCAGGGGTATTGACTATCACAATAGCCTAAAATGATAAGTGAAAACTGAGAAGATGAAATTTGGCAAGACTATGTATAAAGAGTTAGAGGGTTCTTGGGATTAAAAATAGATGACTCAAAAGAATCACAAAGTTTAAAAAAAAACTACAATATCATCAATTAAAATGAATGTTTTGTTAATAGATGATCTCTGCGCCTCTGAAAATATCCAACCTTTGGATGATACTTAAAGAATTTTTGTGCTAAGAATTAGGAATTTGTGGGAAATCAGCGATCACTATCTACTGAAGCTGTTAACATCACCAGAGTTGCCTTTGCATCTAGGTAAACTGAATCATTTCCAGTTCACCAGCCTACCTAATCCTGGGGCTGAAAGATGTGGAGCACTTTGGCATGGAAACTGGAATTACCAGAAACAATCATAAACTTGATAAGAAATTACCCCTGTGAACTTCCAATGACCTTCCTCTTGCATTTCATAGGACAACCATCCATAGTCGCCTTATTCCCATGGACATGCTTTACTCCTGTTGTGGTTGGGAACTTCAGTAGTAAATTTCTTATTTATCATTGGGTTTTTACAGAAGTAACCACATCCAAACCACCTACCCAAATTATATTAGTAATGTCCTTTTACTTCCTGATTAAAGCGCAAAGTGCTTTAAACATTCAGCGTAAACACATTTGTTTATTTCTTTCTTAATTTGTGAGGCTACTTTGCTGGCAGAGACCAGAGTAGAGGAATCCAAGATGTATTGATTTCTTTCTTCATGACTATTTAATCGGTTAAAGTGTGGGCCACTTGCAAGTGCCAAGATGCTGGTTACATTTTAATAAATGTCCTCTTTGGTCGATCAATACTTCTCAGCCCAAAAATAAATAAATAAATAAAAGTGCTGTTCTCTCATAAGTTAATGGGGAGAAAATCTTTTTACTATCGTCAGTCATCATGACAAACAAGAATATGAAAAGTGTTAATGAAATGACCAACTGTCTATAAAATAAAAGACTTGCAAGACAGTCTCCTTTCTTCCCTTAATTTGATGAAACAAAATGGAAAATTACACTAGTGCCCATCCAGCGTGAAATGATGTTAACAAGCAGAAAACAAATGCTATAATGAAGGACTTCTAGGATGTACTATGTATAGTCTTACTTGTAAAGAGGGAATTACTGGGCAGAACTCTAGCCCTGAGCAACATCCCACCCCCTGCTGAGGAGAATCACAGCTACCATCACGTCCCTCGGGAAGTAGAGCCATTCGGCACAATAGGACAAATTGATGTTCACAGCATAATAATTATCCATGTGCTGCAAACAATAGGCCACACAATTACCAACCAGGGCAATGCCCTACACAGGCAGAGTGAAGTTGCAAAATGAAGTGATTGTACAGATAATTGAGGCAATAGCCCCACAATAAAGGGATGTGCACAACTTGTTATTTATTGGGCTTTGTTTGGGAAGGAAGAGTTACAAATAACTGAATTTTCCAGAACACCAAAACTTACCATTTGAGCACAAAATGTTTCATTTTTAAAATGCATTCATTGTGAATGGATATCTTACATAAAATATATTACCAATTCCTTTGCCTTTTTAAGTAGGGTATATAAGTATGATTCTATTTTGGTAGTTCTCTTGATTAAACAAACAAACATATCTTTTGCTAAGGAAAGATGACCCAGAAACTACTACCTGGGCTCTCCTCCACATTCATGTAACATTTCCCTGTATGCTGCATAAGGATAACATGAGGACACCTAGAAACACTTAAAGCCCTCCATTGAAAGAGTCTTAACAGGTTCCTACGTAAATACCACAAGTACAAGGTAGCATAACCCAAAGGCATTCCTAAAATGAAAAGGGATACAGTTGAAGATGGTTTAAATAGTTTGATATCATGCTTGATGAACTTTTATTCTTTTCTTACTAGAGAGTGGAGCATAGTGGGAAGATTTGGGATTGAAGAAGCAGCCTAACGTAGCGGTCATGACACTGTTGTGAGCCTCCGATTGCCTGGGCTCAAACTTCATCTAGCACTTAATGACCAAGTGTTACTGGAAATCTTACTTGAATCTTTCTAAAAGCTTGGATTCTGTCTACAAAATAGGAATGATTAAGATCCTTGCACTGTTGAGATTTTTAAATAAGATCATGCAAAAACATTTAGCCTTTCCATTGGCATTTATTAAGGGCCCTATAAGTGTTAACAATTTAAGTAAGAAAAAGAGGAATAAATTTGATTAAATCAGAATCCAGAGATGTGCATATAAATGACAAGCAAGAGAAAGACTAAAAAAGGTAGTAGAATGATAACAAAAACTAAAGGAAGGAGCAAAGGAAGAGAGAATTCAGGAGACACCGTGGCCTTGACCATGAAAAAAAAAATCACTATTTCAGTATTAATAAATATTGATTGAGCAATACCAGAGACAATACAGAATGCCGGATACTATCAAATTACATAAGAGAGCTTATTTTGCACCAACATCTTTGAGATGGAATTTGTCATTATCGTTGCATACATAAGGAAACCAAAACTGAGAATAAGGGAAAATAAAGGAATACTGTAGGTAATACTGTAAGATTCTAACATATTTAAATATATTGTCTTTTGGCTCTAAATCCAATGTGCTTCTCACCTTGTATATATATCTCACCATGTATATATATGTATACATATATATACAGACTTTGAAATAAGGTGAGAAGCGCATTGGATTTATATAAATCCATATATATATATATATATATATATATATGTATTCTTTTTTTTTTTCTTCCTTTTCTCTCCTCTTTCTGATCCAGTTTCTCCTTCTCCTGTGTTTTCTGAGCCCTCCCTGTGTGTGAAGCACTGGAATGAAAGGATAATTAAAATTAGGTCTCTACCCTTAGAAATTTTACAGTCTATTGGAGAACAAAAGCATGTGAAAATATGCATAAAATATAACAGATGACTTCTCTAACAGGGATATGAACGAAATGCCATTGTTTCTCACACCTACCTCTCTGCCTAAAATGCTTTCTCTTCCTTTCCAGGCTCCCCGATCATTATATCCATCTTTCAAATTTCAGGTCAAATTTATCCTCCTCTTCCATAATTCTACCCACACAGCGATCTCCTTCTTATTTAAATCCTTCCATGATTTATAGTCTACACTCAAAGAACCTGTTAGATACACAGTACCAAATCCACCCCAGAGTTTAAGATTTAGTATCTGGGATGGGTCCTGGGAATTTGCACTTTAACAAGTTCTAGGTGATCCTGAGGCTACCAATCCAAGAAACATGCTCTGGACACCACTGGCTCACTCCTACGGCGTGTGGCAAACATTTCCCCCTGGTCTTAGCTGATGTTCCCATTGTATATGCCCAATTCCCTACGCAGTCATTTTGTTCCTTGAATCCAAGGAATATTTCTTTTTATTCTTTGTACTTTCCACAACTAGTAGCATGGTATAACAGTCAGTAGCATGTGTCTAGGAAATGTGTTCTACTTGACTGGTTGATTGGTAGACCAATTTACTGAGTGCGAGGTGGCTGTTTCTCTCCCAGCACCTTCCACCTCTCATGAAAACTCCACCCAGAGAAGCTATTTTATGTGAACTCAGGTTACTGTATGGAAATGGAGGTGAACATATGTAGATATTTGTATTATCATATCTATCAAATAAGATCTCTCAAATAATGATACTTACAAACTTTTCCTCATGCTTATTTGCAGGGTAATACATAGACAGTTGCCTTGGAAACACTCACTCTGAATATTCTAAATTTTCTATAATGGAAAATCTTGCCTTTGCCTTATCACTTACACAGCCTCCCTCATTTTTGTGTTTTGCTGAGAATACATAATGAGATCCGAATGCTGATAAATGTCATTTTTGAGGACATAATTATTGTATTCATCTATTATGCTTTTCATAAACCCATTTTTCTCAGTCAAGCTTCTGAAGGGCAATTAGCTAATAAAAAATAAATTTTTAACTAATGCTATTTATAGTTGTGTTTTAACTGACCTCTCTGTAGTGTCCATTTCTTTTTTACTAGTGCATTTAAAAATCATTTTTTATTAGTCCTTCCCTCTGTAAATCAGAATTAAAGTTGACATTTTCACGTTTGATTTTGGGAAACACAAGTAGAATTAGGCAACTTTTCAGTTGAACTGAACACAGACTCACCTTAACAATTCTGAATATACCGATATTCAGAAGTTGCATTTTCTACTAGACTCAGCAGAGTCTCCATTAGTTATTGTTACTGTTTACTCAGTTTTGAGCTAAACTCTCCCAGAGTGCCAATTAGATCCTGAGAGCAAGTCCACACACCACAAGGTGAAGAACAAGTTTGACAATTATCCTATTAATTTGATCTATGTTTACATGTAGATGGTCAAACCAGATAATTCAGTACACATAACTCACCCAAAGGACTTATTATCTGGATTGGTTATCTACATAGATCAAATTAGACCCTAATAACTCCCAAGCCTCCATTTTACTTTATGTCCTATAGACATAACCAAAGGTGATTCTACCTTTTATAGCCCATGCATGGCAACCTATCTGTGGAAAAGTGTATTCAACTTTCAAAGTTATCACATATTTACAAAAAAGGTCCTGAAATCTGAAGATGTCAAAAAAAAAAAAAGCTACTAATGGGTTATTATTACATTTATCTTCCTGAGATCTACCAGAATATACATTTTTTTTAAGGTTTGTGTTGCCATGATCTTTCTTTTGCATAGCATGAACCCTAAGATTGGTTTAAATATCCATCTCAGTCAGGGGTCATCTGACCACTTATACACAGATGCCTGTACTTGTCAATGACAAGTGTTTTACACTTGATCTTGTCTTAGCTATGGGAATCTGCTGGCAAGAATGTTAAATCAATCTAAGTACATCTGGTTGAAAGTAATTATTCAGGCGTTCCTTCTTTTACCATTGGCAGTGTCTGGCTACTGCATGCTTCAAAGACAAAGAATATTCATGTGTGTATTAGCAAGGCCTTTCTGAAGCATAGTAGGTATCCAATAAATGATTGAATAAATATGAATATTACAGATACTAAACATAAATATTGTAGGAAAAAAAGAAATAACAATGAAGAGGAAGAAATATCATACTAAGATCACTAATCACACCACCCTAAGGTAACTACTATTGATATTTGGGGCCATTCTTCTAGAAAAGGTTTAGTATATACTTTATGTACTTTCACCAGTATATTCTTTAGTATATACTTTATGTATTTGGAAGAGCTTTGTAAACCTTTTTTACGAGTCAGTATATCACTCTTTTCCATACAAATAAATGTACTTCTGTCACTGTGAGAGACCTGGTTTGCACTCTTGTTAATATGTCTTCTTATCAATGCCATGCTCCCCGCCCTTGTGTAGGTGCATACCTCTTTCCATTGTGGCTTTGACACCCTTATATGGAGCTTCCTCCACTGCGCTTCCCTCTTGGACTTTAACCCTTTTGCCAGGCTGCCTCATATTGAGACCTTCTTGGACCCCCAACAGCAGGGATTCTCTCATCATACTTAGGCTCTGACAGCCATTCTGGGATATTTTTATGTATGGGTGTCCTTCCCACTCTGCTCAAGCTCTGGTACACTCACCTGGCCACCATCCCATGTGCACAACCTTCTCTCTTGCATGGGGCTCTCAGTCCTCATACTGGACTCCCCTCCTTTATGGAAGCACTGCTCGCTCTATTTGAGTTCTTACATTTCCTCAGAGGCATTAGCGGCTCTTCTCAGCCCCTATATTATGGCTTACCCTGTTCAGTCCCACCAATAGACTTAGGACTGAGTTGTTTAGGAGGGGAAGGGAAGGGGAAGTGAGGGGAAGGAACAGGTGACAATGAAGAAAAGACCTCTTTTTATAAAAAATAAATTAGTAAGAATCTGGCACTCTACTACATGTTTTGCCATATTATCTCATTCAAATCAAGACATGCTCCTCCAGAACATGTACCACAATTATTGTTACCAATCACTGTTAATTTTATTATTATCAATTATGAAACTGATCTTATAGACATTGAAAAGAACTTTTCTACTATCAGAATATAAGTCATAAAGATAGAATTTGAATATTCACTTGTCTAATACCAAACCATGTTCTTAACTATAAGGTAGAATGCTTCTCCTTCTGTAGTTTTAACCCTTGGTTTTTACATGGCTGATTTAAAAGAAAAATTACATCAATTTTTCCATTTTAAATGTGTAATATTGCTAAATTAATGCAAGTTAACAATTCTACTCCTTTACTTTTATTATGCTATAATAATCTCATTTAATTATTTTCCTTTTTACTTTTATTGACTTACCTTGTCTCTTAATTTATCTTATTTACTTTTTATTTTTATTTTGCCACTTAATCTTATTTATTTTATGCCCTTTTTCTTGCTATTTTATCTTTTTGGTATATTTTCATAAGCACTGCTTCCTATTCTTAATACATTTTCACCATGTTTCTAGTAGTGGAAAACAAGACAAACAAAAAATCACCCAGAAAGAGAGGGACTGTGAAGGTATAACAAGACCTTGCAGGAAGGTCTCCTCTTGGCCAGTTCCTCCCACTGTTCACCAGAGTGCCCCTTTTCTCTTCATATGTAAGCTACATTATTAATTCGAAGTCAGTTAAAAAAAAACAGATCCTATAATCATTATATCCATCTTCAAAATGAGAAGGATGAAACCTTTTGTTTATTTGTTTATTTAGCATGGGAACTCACTTCAAAGCAAATCCTGTATATAGATCGAGCATGGAACCTAGAAAACAACCTTAAGCTTACTAGGTTAAGTTGTAGTTAGGGGGATGGGTGGGAAGTCTAGAGACCTACCTATTCTAGGCCTCTGCCTTGGTCTCCTCCCTAGTAGACTCTGTAAAAGTTCTTTATTAATCCTAAAATCTTCTCTTTATACTATTAGAAAAACTAGTGTTAGCATTCAGTAGTTCTCAAACATGAACATGCATCAGAAAAAAAACTGAAGAGCTTGTTGAAGCACAAATTCCTTGACACCCCCTCTACCAGAGATACTGTGCTTCACACAAGTTCCCAGATGCTTCTGATGCTGTGCTCCAAGGACCACACTCTGAGTAACACTGGGTTAGACTATTACCTAGAACATTTATAGCCACAAAATATTATGCTCTATCTCCAGATTCTCTCCACTCTCCAAGTTCAATCACAAAAATATTTATTCTCAGCTTGTCCTTCTTACCTTTGTTGTTAAAGCATTTTTGCCTGGGTCTTCTGTTACGCAGGTGGAAGAATAAAATGGCCTAATTTCCACACCCAGAGATTAAAGAGAAAATGGTGACTTGATTCCATATTTGATTTTAATGTCCTCTCACAATTTTTCTTCTACACTTTGTATAGCTAAGAGAAGAATCAAAATACATATGAACTACTAACGTTCCTGTTACTCCTTATGGGTCCGAGAAGACCAAATTTTTAAAATAAATAGAGCTTATGCTAGTTTTAAAATAATAGTTTGTATATATTGCATATTCTTTCCCTATAGAACTATATAGTAGCCTCTACAATGGAAAGACAGTCCAAGGTGTATACTCTTATAAGTTCTTCTGAACATCTGAAGTATCTGCTAGACAATGTCCATCATCCCACTGAAAGGAAGTACAGTAAGAAGTTCTTTTGTCCATTTCCAAATCTTGAACACTCTTTTTTTTTTTTTTTAATTTCCTTTTGTTGCAGTGTCTTTGTCTTTATACCCAGGGTGCCTAGGTGGCTCAGTGGGTTAAGCCGCTGCCTTCAGCTCAGGTCATGATCTCAGGGTCCTGGGATTGAGTCCCACATCGGGCTCTCTGCTCAGCGGGGAGCCTGGTTCCCTCCTCTCCCTCTGCCTGCATCTCAGCTTACTTTGTGATCTCTGTCAAATAAATAAATAAAATCTTTAAAAAAAAAAAAAGACTGCTATACCCATATAACTTTATGTGGACTCTACAAAGGAAAATGGGGGGGGGTAGTTGTCACACAAGGAAATGAGGCCTGCTGCACCTCATTGCCACTCACCAAAGGACCTTCTTTAACACAGGAGGAGAAGATAGAGCAGCTAACACCAGACTTCATGAGTTCTAGCAACTCAATGACTGTCAGCAACTAGGTCACTGGTGATTGGAAAGAATAGCCCAGTGAGTGCTCTCTGGGTAGGAAATTACCTTTTTATAGAAGACGACACTTTCACCAAGAGAAATGGATGACTAATGACTGGATTTCAGGTGGGGATATATGTTGGTGTCGGAGAGGTTTTAGAGTGGGGGACCTGAATCAGAAGGAAAAAGCATAAGGATACTAAAGTAAAACCAACTACTGAGACATTTAATCCTGTTTGGCTCACATGTCGGCATACCTAACTGAAGAACCTGAGGGATTATGCGAGTCCAGTGCCATGCTGCTGGATTCTAGTCCCAACTGAATGGGAGTTGTTATGAAAACCTGCCTGATTTCACACCTACCTGCTAAAAGATGTTATCACCCTTCCAGCTCTCTGAAGGAGATAGGCCATTCTGGGAGAAGAAGAGCAGGCTGACAGCCCTGAAATGTGCCCTGGGTTTTGCAGCTGGAAAAGACATAGATCAGAGTGGTGATTTAAGAAAATCCTGTCCCACGTGGATTCTGATAAATATGCAAGCACTAAGACATTAAGCCACCTTTGTCAGCAATCTTAGATCCTATTTTTTTTTTTCTTTCCTGCTAAGTTCTTTTATTAGCCACAATGATAATGATGCTAATAATAATCTACTTATTCCAGCCTCTGGAATGATTCTTAATAATTTATGATCTCCATTTTTGTCTAAAATTCAGCACAATTCAGCCTAAAAAAAGAAAAAAATGAAGTTACACACAGAAAATGAATTATGCACCAAATTGTAAATATTCCATTTCTTTTGCTGATCTGAAACTCCCCAAAGAAATATGAACACTTGATTTAAAATTCAGCTGCAGTGACATTTCCTAGCTGGAAAGAATACTTGCACAAATTCACAAGTATTTGCAAAAGATAACTTTTTTGGTGGTTACTAGTACATTCTAATGTGTTTTTAAAAACTATCCTATGCTTATATTCCCAAAAATGAATAAAATATTTCTTCGTGGAAGCTTGTTCAGTGAATAGACTTTTGCAGTGTTTCAGCCAGAGGGACTTTGCATTGCTAGGGATAACTTCGTGATGGTAAAGAGGTGTGTGACAGCAGCTTCCTGCCTGGCAAGAGGTGTATAAATGCCTACTATTGCACTGCAGACTTAACTGGTAGGCATCTTGGCCAACTGATATGTCACAACCGAAAACTACGAGCCCACTAAAGTCTGAAGGGAGATGCGAAGCTGACGTGTTATGTTTTCACCACAGTTTCTAAACATGAAGAGCAAGTAAATTAAGCTCAGAAAAATCTCTTTTCTTCTTGTGACTCTTTTGTTTCTTTATCTTTGTTTATCTTTTTGTTTTCTTTAAAACACTGCTCGACTAGGACAGGATTACCTTCCATTCTTGATCTGCTATGGTAAATGATTTCTGATGAATCAAATATACCAACTGTCGAAGTACTTTAGTCACATGGGAGAATAAGCAGAAAATGCATCTGAGCCAACATCCTTCTTTATTTTGATGATTTTGAGAACACACAGACATAAAACACATTATTGCACCTGAAGTATCTTGACACTGTAGTGAATAGTTGACACAAACAATTTTTTTCCATATTAGTAATAACTGATCTATCACTAGTACTAGCTTCCATTGATATTAGTTGGTTTAATAGTCATTTAACACATACATAGTGACTATATATTTCACAGCTTTTCGTTTACTTTAATCGCAAACCCTGGGAAATGGCATGGCAGGGTTAGTTTACCCTATTTTTTCTATGGATAAACTAAGGATTATGGAGTTTATAAATTAGAATTCTAGTTCTTGCTTCCTGCCATTAATCAGATTAGCTGTCACTCAAGAGGAAGTCTATGGATTTTAGGGGCCAGAATCACCAAGGGCTTAGCATCGTCTAAAACTCTAACACTACCAAATGAGAGTATGTGGGATCAGCACCTAAATGTACATCAAACAAGCACCTCAAAATGGCCTGTTTCTAGGAACTTCTTCCCTAGCTAAATCTAGGATTTGTTTGTGTCATCAATATTACCTGGTATATCCATAAATGTTCTTTTCATCTGGAACAGTGGCAACAGAAGCAGAGGCCTGGTTAGACAGCTCAGATTAAAGGAAAAGATGATGATAAGCAATGGGAAAGAGAAGAACTCTGTATCTGAAAGAAATGGCAAGTCAGACAGGAATAATAGACTGTAGCAACAAGTTCACTGGGTGAGAAATGCAGCCGTGCACACCCCCAGAGGTCTCGTGTTTCCCTGAGCTTTGGAAAACACTGTTACCTCTCCAAAGAATTTCAAACTGGGCAAAAGCTACTGGAATGAAAGTGGGTAGATACTTTATTTTATTTTATTTTACTTAAAAAATTTGTTTTCATGAGACAGGTCTACATAAAAATGTTAAGTGATAAGATTTGTTTTCTCGTATTCTTCCGCTTTCCCTTCAAAACCCTTCTCTGTTTGATAGCTGCATACTCCAGTCCCACACACTTTGCCATTACTCTAACAGCCGTGAAGAGCCCAAATGATAGAATCTCTAATGGTGAAGTGTGAACCTGGTGATTGCCACTGAAGGATTAAATATCACCTTTCAGATGGAGGTATCACTCACTCACTCCCTCCTACACCACCCAACACAGATGTTGCCTCCCCATCTGCTGGGAAGATATATCCAGATCCTTAGATTTGTAGCCAAACCAATCCTGCCTATATCCCAGCTCAGTTCAACTTAGATCACTCTCTGTTTCACTGCAGTTCATCTGTAGGGCCTGGCTGAGAGAGGATTGGAAAAAAATCTCATCACTGGTCCTTGCTTTCTGTATATGTCCCTCAGGAGCTGCCAAGTCAAACTTTTCAGCTAGGTTACATTCTCCCACAGTGAGGCAGCAAGTTTCAAGGAACCTACAGAGCTAATCAATTTTGGCAGAGGGAAAAAGAAAATCAATCCCACTATTTTTTGTTTTTGTCATTGTTTATAAAAGAATAACTAGTAATTGACCTTTTTCACTTTTTCTAAAGTTTCGTTGTCCTTAAAGAAATAGCATTGCTGAAAAACAAAAAGTGATCAATCAAAATAAAATTCTCATGCAGGTTTCCATTCTCTCTTCCTATTAATATTTTACATACGATGTCATTGTTAGATAACACAAAGCATTTATCACATGCTAAAATGATATGCAACAGTCTCCTACACACACACATACACACACATACAATTTCCAATGAAATGCTGGCATTATTGCAATTGACAAAGTAGCCTAACACCATATTGCAGTATTACTAAAAGCAATAAAGCCTTTGCTTTTCCCATGAGGTGTATCTAACAACAGTTCTCCCCTCTGTCTCCCGATCTTCCAATCACCCTCCCTTTTCAGTCTCCTGGCTTATCAATATATCAAAAAGCAAATGTGATGACTCCTCCATATATCTGCTTTTCAGATTTCATTCACCTCTGACCTATAATGTTCCAATTTAGCTCAAGTACTTTTATTTATGCTATTCCTTAGACCTATACATTTTGATCAAAGAAACGACACTCGCTGTTCAGTGCCTTCAGAGAGCACTTTGCAGGTACCATCCGTTCAGAAAAAGCAGTCACCCAATACATGAGATTGTGACAAGGTATAATGTAATGGTAGTTATGCGAACCTCCAATAAACCAGTGCTACTTCACAGATTACTTGGAGAGAAAGTCTCTTAGCGTGCTTGAAGAAGTATGAAATGAATTTCATTTCCTTCTCATTTGCCTTGCTTCTGAAAGGTTTCATGCAAGATATGTGACCAACTATTATAGTACTAATCCATCCATGACAGAGCTCAATTTTCTCTGAGAATTTACTTCTGAATGGGCTTCCGAAATACTTGAAAGCTCAAAATTAAAGTACACTGAACAGAGCAGCCACTGAGCTGTGGACAACTGTCAGTCAAGAAAATCAGTCGGAACAAAATGTAAATTAGATTTTATTTTATTTTATTTTATTTTTTTTAAAGTGATCTATAATGATGAGGTGGTAAAGTTTTATAGCCCATTTCCAAACAAGAACAATAAGGAGGGAAGTGGCAAGAACTGTTGTTGTGAGCTTTTCTCATTACTGCAAATGAAAATGGGAGCTTGTGTTACGGAAACTCTAGAAGTGATGTGCAACACTGCGGCTTGTTGCACGCACTCTTTGTTCTGGTGGCTGAGAAAGTGCAATGACGGGAACTGTCTGCCAGTCACTTGAGATACCAGGAGTGCGTTCCAGTGCTTGGTGCGATAGGTGGGCAGAGATGTCGTCCCTGGCGTCACCTGTGTCAAGGATGGTTTTGATCTATTGAAAGGCAGGATTTTTAAAATCCAATACTATTTGACTCCAAAAAGTTAGAAGGTTAGGGATCCACTGGACAGAAATGGAAAACGTGATTGGCAGAAGGTAGGTTTCCCTAGATGCTGGGATCAAAAGCTTTTGTTTGGTGCCTACCCTGCTCAGTGTATAGAGGAATACAAGAACAAGTAAAGCTTCTTTATTGATCTGAAAAGCTAATATTTCTAGTAATAGCATGGAGGGAGGGGAAGAGGAGGAAAAGTGCTTCCAGAAAGTTCCCAATTTATAATCTAAGCAACAAATTCAGGGTCAAGCAGTTCCTAAAAATGAAATGTGCAGTTTTGCTGAAATAACAAGAGAATTGTTGACCAGACCTATGTAAACAATAAACTCATGCTATTCTAGTTGAATTAGATACTTCCAGAGTATTTCTATTTCTTTTTGAGAAGTCTGGGTACATTTTAAGGGGGCATTGACAACTAGGGGCAATCAGGCATGTGAGGGCCTGATAGTGCCTTTGCAGAAGGTATCACTCCCAGCCTTACAAGAAAAGATAATTCCAGAGGGAGTTACAGCATTAAAATATAAATAGAACATTGCTGGGTGTGATGATGCCAAACAGGAGAATAAAACGAGGGCGGAGTCTAAGGTTTTCAGAGAAAAGGCTACTAGCAAACTTCGTTCTCCCACTTCCTGGTACTAGCTGGACTTCCTGGTGCATGTTTGGTTTGCTTTGGTTGTTTAAATAAATAGAAGAATTTAGTTTTTCTCAGGCTGGAAATCAACTTTGAAATAGTAATACAATCAAATCAACCTGATAAAGGGGTAGAAGGTGATTATTCAAAGTTTCACAAATCTCTGTCAGTTTCGTCTTCCAGGATTTGTGTACTAGAGGAATATCTACAACAAGTTAATGCATTTCAAGGCCCTCCTTTTCCCTCCTCTTTGGCTGAATAAGGAGTAAGCCACCATGCCACAAAACCACATGCTCTGGTCCCAGTTCGTGATGACGTTTAAGGACACTTGATTTAAAAAACCCATTCAATTTGAGGCTCAGAATAATGGAAAATTGGCAGATTGTCTTTTGTTTTGTTTTGTTTTTTCCTTTAAGGCCAAATTTAACAGGTTTAAAACATCCTTATAATATTAGCTATTGAAAATAAGCTTGGGTTTTATATTATATTTGAGTACAATAATTAAAAGAAAGTTATTTAAACCAGTTTTAATAACATAGAAACTTAAAAAGGTCATTGCAGTAAAAGCATCATTTAGGCATTTTTATAAGCATGGGGTGTAAAATACAGCCTGTCATAGAAGGCCTCATGTACCAAGTTAAAATAAAATCTGATGTGTTTCTTCAGAAAAATGTTTAAAATAAAAATGGGTGATGGGGCGCCTGTGTGGCTCAGTGGGTTAAAACCTCTGCCTTCAGCTCAGGTCATGATCCCAGGGTCCTGGGGTCGAGCCCCGCCTTGGGCTCTCTGCTCAGCAGGGAGCCGGCTTCCCCCTCTCTCTGCCTGCCTCTCTGCCTAATTGTGATCTCTGTCAAATAAATTTTTTAAAAAGGAAATCTTTAAAAATGGGTGAGAGAGGGCTGGAAGAGGAGAGGATGAAGGGTAATGCCTCCAGAAAGTTCTCAGGTTATAAGAGGAACTGCAAGATACAAATTCGGTATCACATAGTTGCTGCAAAGCAATATTGTCTGAAGCTGAACAGAGATTTAGTGAACAGATCTATGGAGACCATAGTCCCAAGTCATTACAGTCCAGTCAGACAACGTCTAGAGAGGTGGTTTTTTGGGTTTTGGTTTTTTTTTTTCCCTCTTCTTTATTTTTTTGGTGCAACCTTTTAAGTGGCATTGACAACGAAGGAGCAACAGTATGGCAGAAGCACGATCCTGATCCTGTTTGAAACATTGTTGAAAGATTTGGTCTGTTTGACCTGCAGCAGAGAAGACTAGGAGGAGAAGAGCATGGTAGAGAGACTCATCAGACCCATCACATAAAAGACTCTTTATTTACCTTTTCTAACATGGGTTTTGGAATAATTTAAGGGAGCAATAAAGAGATAAAAGCCTTTTTCTGCCTATGTCCTAGCATCATAACTGGGATAAATAGCTGATACTGTCATGAGGTGGTGAATGGTAGCGGGATTAAGGGCATGGGCTCTAGCTCTGGGCTGCCCAGGTTTAATTCCCAGCTTGACCTGTAAGTTCTGTGTAACTCTGGACACATTAATACATCTCTCTGGGCTCTTTTATTCTGCAAGAAAGGTATAAACGCAATAGTAACAGCCTGAAGTATTACCCTGAGCATTAAATGGGCTTCTAACTGTAAAGTACTTAGAGAAGTTCTTGGCCTTGAAAGGGTGTGTTGAGAGATTTTAGCCACCATCATGGTAACCATGTGAAGAGACGGCCTGGCAGGGAGAGCTGTCGCCAAATGAAAGGGTACACCTGGACACCCATTATGATGGCTAAGCAGGGTGATTGGTTTAAGGTTCCTACCAACTTCAGTAATTTAATTAAACATTTCTTTAACATAAAGAAGAATTCTTGGAGGTATTTAAAAATAGTTGTTTCTGTAGGAATAGTCCAGTCTTGACCAGGTTCTAGGAAAAAAGCTAACATAAAGCCTTCCAGAGTGTATTTCTTCCTCTTCCCATTATTATTACAGTCCTAAGAACCCCAGAGCTGTAGGAACTAATATGGAAGTTGGGCTGAAGATGATCTCTCAGTCATATGGTGAAGTAGCTGGATTGCCTTCTTAGTTCTCTTTGCTCACAACCTGTACTACACCTTCCCCAACCAATCTGTCTGTGTGTTTCCTTCTCCCCACTCATTGACAGAACTGAGAGGGTGTGAAAGTCACAAACAAAGGCACACTGGAAGATGGAAGGATCTTGGGTCATGAATCACAGCAAAGAAAGCCTCCTACCAAAGACGTGAATTCTTAGAAGAGCAAGAAATTAACATGTACTGTATTAAACCCCTGAGGCTTGGTGCTAAACCAAACTTTGATATCATCTACCCTCACAGAATAGAGAAAGAAATACCATACCTATTTTAGTGATGGATGAAGATACTAAGACTTAGAAGATCCCAGACTTCCTTAGTCCATCCCATTCTCTTTTTAATGTAGTAGGTGTCTTCAAATGCTGCAACCAAATAGTAACAGCAGATAATAAATTAGGCTGACACTATATAAAGCATTGTTCTTGTATTTCTGTGCATGGGTCACAGCCTTCCTATCTTTAAGTGCCCCTGGAAGATGAGCATTATAATTATACCCATTTAACAAGTGAGGAAATTGAAACATAAAGATATAAAACAATTTTCCCATGGCCAATACTTACATAGGAGGTGGTTCCAGGATTAGAACTCAGATAGCATGATTCATACTCTGACTGACTACCCAGCATACCCAGCATACACCACAGCCTCCAGACAACAGGGGATTTCACTTCATTATGTGACTTAATGCCCTATGGGAAGCTGATCAACATTGACAAAGGGCAGAAGTAAGAATTATATGCAACCTGTGTTATGTGACTCTTGCTTTTGATTTTGCTTGATATTCAGTGCTTCTGGTAGGAATCGAAATCATTCAGAAACTTTGCTAGAGATCTGTTCATTTGCCACGAGCAGAGGACCATTTTGCTCGTGAATGCAGAAGTCTCGATGGCTGACATGGAGTAACTGACTTACCTGCTGGTTTGGGGTCCTGGCAAAAAGAGCTGAATTACCATGCTGTTAGTTCCATTACAGGTATGATCCCTGAGCAACAATGATTGAGAGCTACTTTGTGTTTGTTCGTTTCCTCGGTAATGAAAGATAGTGGACCAAATATAAGCTCTCTTCACATCTAGTCAAAAGGGCTAATGCCAGCAGTACAAATCTTTGAAACCAGAAAAAAAAAAAAAAAAAAAGAGAGAGAGAGAGAAAGGAAAGAACTAATAGATTCCATTGGATTCCTTTTTCCTATGTTCTCCTGAACATCACTGTAGCTAATGGACTTTGACATTATTTTGTGTCTCCAAGACTATTTTTCTTTCTTCCTCTTGGGATTCCCTTTCCTCCTCTTCTCCTTCCTTCTCTGCCACTTCCTCTTCTTTTTCCTTCTCTTATTATTATTATACTTCATTCTTCATTTAGAATTGCACTGTATTAGGTACAAAAATAATAAGAAATCAGAAGTTCCGTCTTCTAGAATAAACATCACCATCTGTGTTAAACTGTGAAGGTCCTTTAAAATACCTTAGCCTCAGTTCCCTTGGTGATAATTAGATAAAATATGTTTAAATCAGTCCTCTTTACTTCCATGGATATCATTAATAATAATAATAATTTTAAAAGATATTGAATTCATATACACTTTAGTTGTAGCAAAAAGAAAAAAAAATACCAGTTGTTACTATTTTTGTCAAGCTAATCACTGTACCTGAACACAAAATCACTTTCTTTATTCCTTTGGTATGCTCACTGGTCCATTTGGAATGGTTATTTCATACATATAATCTCCAATTCTTATAATTCAACTATTCTCTCTCTTTTTTTTTTTTTTTTTTATCATTAGACCTTAACAGGTCAACTAAAAGGCATAGCCTTCTTTTCTCTGAACTCCCAACACACATTCGTACTGACCATTTGGCAGTGCATGTCACATATAATATTCTCTTTTGAGTTGTTATTAAAAATTTGAAATGCATTTAACTTTTTGTGAGTATTAATTTTTATTAAAATTTTTTGTATAATCTTCAAAGAAAGGATATTTTTTATAGTCACAATAGTATCTTGCACAGGGCTTTGAACATAGTAACTGCCCCCAAACTGTCTAGATATTAATAATGGGCAAACTACCCAATATTGACAATCCCATACCTCAGCAAAGCTGTAGTCAGTTAATGTTTATTGTCTCTGTAAGGAATCTTCTGTGTTTTGTAAGGATTTTGCTCCCAACTAGAAATGTTCTGAAAGACTAACAAGTGAGTTAAGTTATAATCCTGCAGATTCTCATTATGCTTTTCATGTTTATATGGAACTTCCTGGAGCTCCTTAGTATTTCCAGAAGTATCCAGTTGTTTCATACTCCTTGATGGAGATGAGGGAGGACTAAAGAGATGAGGCATACCAAGAGCTTCTGGCACTGAGATTTACCATCAATTGGCTGGCGCCCACCTAATTATGATTTGGCCATGTCTTGCCTTCTCATTTATTCCCTGTGATTATGGCAGGGTAGAACAACAAAGAATTCTGTATTGTCAGCCACAGGAAGGAAAAGTGGAACATAAATATTTTTCATCTGCCAAGTAAGTATTTTTATTCCATGGGCATAGTGTTTTTTGTATTTAAAATGACAGATCCTGTCACAAAGGGTCTTAATATTATATTGAAAAGATATCTGTATTACAGCAGAGGTTAAAAAACTCATTTATTTATAAGACTCTCAGGTCCTGGAGAGGTCTTCTGCCTCTTTCTCCCTGCAGACAGTTAATATCATTGAAAATAAAAAGCTGTTATATTATATGACAAGGCACGGTGGTAATAAAAACAAACACAGGCTGACTGGTGCCAGAAATGTGCTCCAATGCTGGTAAACTGTTGGCTCTAATTGGAAAAAAGTAGGTGCTGGGGTTTTTTTGTTTTAGTTTTGTTTTGTTTCCATTTGTTTGTTTGTTTTTCTAGTTATTTTTACATACAGAACCCAATGCATTAAAAGTTACACAAATAGGTTACACCAAATAAAGTGGCTTTATTTCACGAGGTTTTTGGGTTAAGAAAAAGTAAAACCACTGAAAGGAGTAGAGGAAGGATGGGAACTGATCATGGAGCTGGCTAGAGGCACAGCATGTCTGACCTAAGCTACAGAGAAGCCTGCAGCTTGAACAAAGCAAGGGACCGCAAACCAAAAGAGCCTCTAAAAGGAGGAGGGATGTTGTGCACTCCCCAGAAACCAGTGTGGGCTTTCGTTGTCTTTCTCCTGGAAGCTTTGGAGCTTAGCTGGAAGAATGAAGACATGGACATGTTGCCTCCTGAACATGCAGTCGGTAGGATACAGATTTTCTCCTCACATCGAACACCTTCTAGGCTTCCTCCACAGGATTCTACCGAACTATGTCTGAGCACCAGCTCACCAGAGGAGGCCAAAGGCCGCTCGCACTGCTGAAGTAAGGGCTAGGGAGTGGCTGGGCCACAGCAGACACACGGGACACCAACCATCTGCAGACTGGCGGGTTATCATGAGAGCTGCCTGGACACATGTTAGCAAACCTGTCCAGAAGAAAACAAATGCAAAGCTGGAGTGCTCTTCAGTGAGAAACCAGTCATCGTGCACTGGAGCATACAAACTGAAAGGACTAAAAATTCCATTTAACTTTTCTTCTCTAAGCCAAGGTTCATCATAGGTGACGAAGAAACAGCTGGAGGGGTGGTGATAATTTCATTTTTTAATTTGTCTTCTCTGCTCTAGGCATTCTTCAACTCAAAGCAATGCTTTTAGCTTCTTTCATTCTGCTTGTTTGTGTGTGAAGGAAAACCAAATTAGATCAAGGACTTTATCAGTCAAGGCCACGGTCCACCTTGAATCAGTTCATTCAGCAAGGATTTACCTGGTACTGCTGTGGAGATGGCATTACATAAGGAGTTACAGAGAATCCACTGTTCCCACCCTAAAGCACCTACCTTCAAGGAGGAAGGAAAGTCGTGCAGAGAAAGGTCTCCAAAGCAATGTCAGGGACTGAGGTGGAAAACATGACAAAAGTTTGTAGGAGGGAGACATATAGTAATTTTACTGAAAATACATTTTTGTTTTTTATTTTATTTGAAAACTGCAGGATGTATCTATCTCATCTGAAGGGCAGACCTAGCTTATAAATTTATGTGAGTGTAAGTGCAAAGCATTTTTTTTTCTAATTCTAAAGAGAAATTGTGATTTAAACAAATTTGCTCATTTGTAGAAAATCCGTGGCTGGGGGACAATGCTTATTACTCTAATCATTCTGAAATATGTTCTTCAAACTGTGGTAGCACCACCTCAAAACGCAGTGCTAGCCCTCTGCTCTCTGCCACGAAATGCTACAATGTCTCTGCTCTCTGCCACGAAATGCTACAATGAAAGTCAGCCGTCTGCACCTGGAGAGCGGGTCCTCACAAGATCCCAGCCCTGTCAGCACTCTGATCTCGAACTTTTAGCCTCCAGAAGTATGAGAAATCAAGTTGCATTATTGATAAGATACCCCCACCCCCCCAATGCGGTGTTAAAAAAGTTGTTGTGGGAAAGAAAATTAAGTGTTTATCTTCAGAGATCTGGAATGATGGGCCATGCAAGGTTAGAGCTTATGCCGTTTACAGCTCACTAGGTCCCATCATGGAAGGGGGAGATGGAACTGATTCAGGACTTGTGGTTTAGACTATGATAAATCTGTTTCTAAAAGTATCCCTTCCCTAGTCTTCGTGGCCACAGCAGAGAACCCTTGAGCTTCTGTATGTACATTTACACATCAATTAGACTCTGAATTCCTGGCAAAAAGTAGTGATAAGCCAGCATATGGCTGGCATAAAGTAGCCCATGAAACTGTGGAATAGACCTTCTCTGTCCTCTTTTCTTGAAATGAATAAGAAAGATGTAATCTTAACAAAACTAGTTCTCTTCTTCCCTATAGTTGAATACTCTTGCAGATGTTAACTTTTTTACATATTTGGGTATAGCTAGGCATTGACATTAGCCTTTGAACTACGTGGCTGAAATCAGTGTCTAAATGGGGGGTTACTGGCAAGAATTCTAGTTTCCTGTTCAGCTCACATGAATTTCTTCCTTGAGTAACCTTCCATAATGTTTGTGATATGCTATGAACCACATATTTTGCTGCTTTTAAATTTTTGCCTTTCCTGACTTGTAATATTTACTGTGTCTGAAAACGTACCTGCTCAATCTGGAGCAGTGGCAGAGATTTCTTTATTTATATCTTTATTGTCTCCATTTTGGGAATAAGCCCCAAACAGGTGCTTGACATGCCCTTAGCAGGAGAAAATATTCAGTCTTGTTTGCGGGGGGGTGGGGTGGGGGGAGTGGTTCAATGGTGGTATGTATATGGTATAAGACTATCAGGACGTGGCTTTATGCACAATGGGGTGAACCATCAGTATCCTACAACAAGCTTTTGTGGTGTGCCTATGATGTAGAAGGCATTGTGCAGGTGCTATGTCAGGGCTAGGGCACAGACATGAAGAAAACATGGCTCTTTGACCAGGCTTTTCCACTCATTTGAGAAGAGCCACTCCATAAACTGTCAAAAAACATGCCTAAATTTAAAGGAAGCTATGATTAGTACCCAAACACAACAATTGTTAAGGCTAAAGCAAAGGTAAATAAAAACTCCAAAGGACAATATTTTACCAGGACAGTCAAAAATGATTAGGCAAACCCACATTTTACAATATGGAAGCCAGCATATCTGGTTAAAAGTAGGAGGAATGCAGGTCCCAACTGGGATGGTTAGCCTATATCATAGGGCCAGAAATCTGTATGTTTTGAAATATCTTAAAGTCTCAATTTTTTTTTTTTTTGCTATTTGGTGACCCATAAGCAACATCATTCATGACTAACTTGGCCGTGGAAATACTCAGTGTGTTTAGATTAATCAGTTTGTCAAGGTTGTTTCCTGGGGATACACACTTCTGTTTTTACTAATCTATATTTAAGCTATGCCAGGACATGACATTATGTCAAAAACAACCTAATAGAATGATGTTCACTGCTCTCCAGAAGGCACTTCGCATCCCAGGTTTAGCTATTTTTGCTGACCAAATTTACATGTATAGAAATGTCTTTCACATTTAAAATAGGTAAAAGGTTAGCCAGAGTTCAATCAAGCTAGTGGTGAAAAAGATCAGTCTAACTCAGAATTCAGATGTTGGATAACAGAGCTTGCAATTTCCTCTCTGTGGCTCTGTGTCTCTTGTCTCTCTCTCTCTCTTTTTCTTAAGTTCCTTTAGAGACCAAATGAGATAAATTGCTATCTGACCCATTGCTTGGGGATAAACATTAAATGGTTTATCTGGGCAACCCAATCACCTCCAGCCAGAATGGAGAACTGGCCTAAATAATGAAGGTGTGTGTCATTCATCTCTTTGTCTGACTCCTGGTAACCTTGACAGGAATGAGTGGAGACATGCTGATTTGTATACACTCAATAATTCAAGGTGTTTGCTTATCTTTCCTTGTCAGATGCTGCTCATCCCAAGTCTATGTTACCATCTAATTAGCCTTTTTTTTTCTACTTTGCTTTTCCATAAAGCTTTCTTTTTATTTCATGAATTTAATTTGCAACCAGCCTCGCTTTTATCAAATGCAGCACTTATTTCATTTGTTAACATGTTTTTTTCAGTTTCTTATTCATACCCTAGATATGCCTCCCCATTTTCGATTCCTCCTCAGTGAAATAATCCATTTGATTTTGCTTTCTTAAAATATAAACGAAGTGTATGTATTAAAAATATTATTTCTTAATTGTGATTGTTAAAATCAGATGGTATGTATTTTTGCCTCTGAATTCTTTCTCTGGCATGTTTTCATCAGCATTTTTGCTTTTAGTGCTCTTCATAGAAGACTGTTTTTTCTGCTAACTTCAGGTTTAATACTGGTTTTTAGAAGTGAAATATTAGAACTGATTATTAGTATTTCTGGTACTCCCCTTTATGAGTCTTCAAGGAATCAGCCTCTCCCAAACCTTTGGTCTTGGCGTTTCCCTGTGACTTGCTATTACCAATAAAATATAAGAAATGATAGAAATATATAATTGCTTGTGCAAGACTCTGCTGTGTAATTCTCTCCCTTGACTCTGGCTGTGGAGACACTGCAAAGCTGGGCTGTTCCATGAAGAACAATTGCCCTGGGAAAAGGAGGATTTGCTACAAACTTTGGGCAAGTGAAGAATAAGCCTTTGTAACTCTAGGTCACTGAGATTTGGGGAGTTGTTATTTTAGCATAGCCTAGCAAAACCCAATTGACACACTGCTTACAATTTTTAAGAAGATTTTATTTATTTTATTTATTTGAGAGAGCATGAGTTGTTGGGGGGGGCGGGTTGGAAAGAGACTCCCCACTGAGCAGAGGAGCCAGACATGGGGCTTGGTCCCAGGACTCAGGGATCATGACCTGAGCCAAAACTAGACACTTCACTTATTGATCCACCCAGATACCCCTCTATTAAAATTTTTCTGCAAAAGTATTCAGTCATTGATTCTCTGTGAGTCATAAACATCATGTGCCCAACATTGTGAAATGCCAAGAGGGAATTACAAAAGAAACTAACTTACCTGAGGTTTAACCTTAACAGGAAGACAAGGCTAAGACCCAATTAGAATGGAAGTTAGGCGAGTGTGTGTCTAAGCGCTTGGCTGTGAGGTCTAGATTCTAAGTGCTATAGAAGCTTCAAGAATGTATGAATTCCAAGTGGGATGAAATGGACCAACAAAGAGTAGAAAATTAGGGATCCTAGGATATGGAAAAGGCAAGACTGCAAGCCAGTGAAACAATAGGCAAGAAATGTGTTGAGGCAGAAAGAAGATGGATTTCACATGGATCAGTGTCTCCTTCCCACTTTTTATAATGTTCTGTTTCCCTGATTACTGAGCCCCTACTTACCCCTCCCTATTTCTTAACTTTCTCTTTAAACTGCCCAGCCACCTCCGTACCTTGAAGTTGAGTTCGGTTCACCCTGGACTCTTCTCCCTAGGGCAGTAGTTCACTGATTAAAATCAGTCCTTAACACTTCACTAGTATCAATTTTGTTTATCTTTGACATGGTCTAAGTAGAAAAACATGTATGCGAATGGCATGCTAAGAGTGAAAATTCATGTTATCAAAAGTTGATTACTTTTTTAATACTCAGCATTGTAATTTCGGATCTATTACGTGGCTTTCTAGTAAGGGCACCCTCAGCCCTGCACCACAGTTGCCAGGCACTTCTACCTTCCTGGCCCTTTCTGCTGAAAGGTGAGAATGAGATATACCCGCTTTGTTTGGATTCTATCCTCTTGAAATTTCCATTTCCTCTACAGTCTAGCCATCTTTTGACAACAGTTATAAACACTTATAGTGAGAGAACAATGATCTAAAATCTACTGTAGTTATAACTTTGGGGATCTTAAGTGACTTAGAGAATTTATTTCCTTTAAAACTATAGAAAAGGATTCTATAAATGTGCTTTCTTTCCCATGTTGTATAGTATTATGGAAATGGTAGTTGGTTAAGTCTAAACACAATGGTTTAGACCAGTTAATTCAGATTTAAGAAAAAAAAAATTAGAAACATTCTGACACAGAGACGAACTTCACAACTGGGCCCTGAGGGTAGTTTATATGTTATCTCGCTCATCCCTTTCATCTATATTTTTGAGAATAACATTGGTCTCTCATCCTTCCTGCTCATATCTTATATGTTTCCCACATATTTCAGGATATTAATGTTTCTGGAGGAAATTTATTCATTTTCTTTTTCAGAAACAAACTCACTATGGTCTTTAAAAAATGCTGGAAATGGTGGTTGGGAGCTACAAGTGAAAATTGAGTTCCCTCTGTTTCTTAAGTAAATCTGTCTTACAGGCCACCATGACAGAATCCTATGATCCAATTGAGTGATAGCAAGTGACTCTTCCCTGTCCACTATTCTCACTTAAATAACTCCCCACCCCAGCATACCTACGTCTTGTGCTTGTGCTCAAAGTCCCATGTACTAGAAAGAGAACAAGCCATGTTTCACCTGTGTTGAAACTATCTTTAGTCAGAGTGATATTTTTGCCTTTCCAACATTCAAAACCTTAAAATTCACACGAAGCCCTAACTGTATTTTCCAAGATGCTTTTGATCAGCTGGACACGGGCTCACCATTTGATTCGAACCAATGACCCAAGTCTCAAGTGCTCCATCTATTAGACCTGCATAATCATCCAGCTTAGCTGCACATTGTCCATTTTAATTAAGGGTGTGCTACACCCATTAGAGAAAGTTTATGAGCCAGAGGCTGAACTTATTTGTGCATGTACCAATCCCACAAATAGAGCTTTAGCACCTCCAAAAGAGTAAGAATAATAATAAAAATAACAATAATAATAATGAGAGTTGTGTCTCCTTGAATACCAACCTCCTGCTAAGTGCCCTTTCTCTGTTTGAATTTCTTGCTAATTCAATGCCATTAAAATAGATTCTCTTAAAGACTCTGTTCTGTCAAACACAAAAAAGAGAGATATATAGAGTGTGGGATTTAATTATCACTGCTCTATATCTCCAAATGTGAGTTTTTCTGAGTAATAATTGCCCAAGTTTGTCTTCAAAAGGCATTTTAATAGTGCTAATACTAGTAAATATTGCTCATTTTGATACTGATGTGCTGTTTTAATGGTTCCCACGGTTTCTAAAAGTCATTTCTTATCGTTTTACTGTAGAAAGAATCTTACTTTAATTATGTCATAATTGTTTGGAAGCCATAGAATCTTAATTAATGCCAATGGCTTCAAGGCACAAACCAAATGTAGAGTTTATATTCATGTTTGTTTCTTCATCTCTTCCTGCCTGAGAAGAGGCCCCCCATGAGCTTTTTCAAACTACAGACATTCATAGATGTTTTTAAAAGACTCTGGTGATGTCACTGCTTTATTTTTTAAGTCAGATTTTCTCAGCTTCACCTCAGATTTTAAAGGTTAATAAGGAATCAACATTCCATCTTCACAAGGAAATCTTTATCTCGAGAATACAGTTGTTCACTCTCCGTGGTAAGAGGCAGAAACCTCTGAAAGCTTGTTAGGTGAATGGGATGGACTCCAAATGTCTTCCCTTGGAATTCCTTGACTGCCTCAAGACAACTGCACTTTCTTCTCTTGAAAAATCACCTCCAACTAGCATACCACCAACTTGTTCTATTCATAATTTCCCACAGATGTATTTGCTCACTCTCTTGCCTCTACCTAGAATCCTGTTGTGTCCAAGTCCAAGTCCCAGAATCTTTCCTGCCAGTCACCCCGAAGCACAGATGAGCGTACTCCACTCATTTGGTTTTTAGGAGTCACATGTTGTCCTCATCACATTCATGACTCTTTTCTCTCTTAAAATCACTTTACAGGAAACACCATGTCTCAAAAGCCTTTGAATTTTCCATGGCATTTTGCATAAGGCCTTGCTTGAAAAGCAGGTATTTCTTAAATACTGGTTCAGTGACTGCTTGTGGGCTTTCCCCTTAGGAACTCGCAAGGCTTCAGAGATGCATCCAGAAAACATATCTCTGCTTGGTACCAAAGAAGGAGCCTAGCGATTTATTCTCCTAAAAGCAGAATCTGGAAGTGATAGGAGATTCCATTTTCCTACACAGGAAACTCGTGCATAGGAAATTAAATGATATTTCCCAGGATCCCACAACTAGTTAGCAGCAGAGCTGTACCTAGATCACAGGTTTCCTGACTCTAAATGCTCAAGTTTTCCATTCTAATTTTCGCAAGTATCACATCAATCACTTTCATTTAGCTCTTCCATGTATCCCATCTGATTGTCTCAGTCAAATGCCCATTATGCATGCTAGCTGGTAAGCAACAAAGAGCTATATGGAAACCATTGCTAATCTAACATCTCATTTTCTCTTTAGTTTCAATCTCCTACACAAACAGATTCAAATAACAACAATTCATTTATCTGAATTGATTTGCAGAAGGCTCGAAAACCTAAGTTTCGACTGAAATAGGGAGGGAATTTGCACATGCGGCCCTGAGGAGTAACGGGAATGAATGCAATCAGGAGCAGGGAAAGAGGAAAACAGAGAGGACGGCAGGACTTCTGAACTTGGTTTAGCTCCATGACTTGAATGCCTGAGTATAGCCAGTGGAGTTGTTCATATCGCATGAGGAACCAGCAATCCTATGTAGGTCCACATGAGAAGTGTTGCAGAAATGTGGCAAAGAGGGAAAATGTCCCTATTCTCTTAAGAAAATGGCCTAGATGAGGGACTGTACAATTTAGTGAGCATAGAAGTAGTAGGAGTTAGCCCTGTCATCCCAGACATGGCGTTGTCATGGTTGGCCGTGCTCACCGCGGAGCAGTCAGGCCCCGTTCTGCCTTCTCCGGACATGCAACATAACTCAGGTGACATAAAATAAGAAAGGCCTGAAGAGCATGGCAGACATCACACGATGCAGTAACAGACTGAGCAAACCAGTGACGTGACCTTGGGAGAGGTATTTTCAGGAGGCTGGAGTTAGGGAAATTTCTGATACATCTATTCGGATGACCTCCTTCTACAATCAGGTTCTTTTGTTTGTACTACACCCTATAATTAATATCCAAAATTATATTGAGAGTTAGAGTAGACACTGAGAACAGAGCTATGGAAGTGGTCAGGTTTTTCTCTTTAGTACTCCCAATTACCTTTGTTGCTATTATGGCAAAATTAATCATTACCTTAATATGCATCCCGAGGATAATGTCAGCCTGACCGTTCTGTGGGTGAACAGCAACGCTGGAATAAAGGAGGCTCCTAGAGTTCTAAATAGTTTTTTTATCATTGGTTCTCAGGCTTCAGCTGCTATATTTGTGATCCCGGAACAAACATCTCTTTGAGATGAATTAAAGAGTTTGCAGATAGAAAGCCTATCATCGTAATTGCTATAGTCAGTGGAAGTCCCTGACTAGGATCACTGTTGAAAACTTGGTACACAGGATGGCATCTGAAACAAAGTGGTATGTGAATCAACTTTGGCGAACAGGTATATGAGAATTATTATGAGCACATTTTTGGCCTGCTATCTTTTCTCATGTTTACCATCCATTATCTGCCTTTGTTCTGGTTCATGCTAGTCTTTTTATAATCCTTTTTTAAAAATACAAAATCAATACAACTTTAATTACAAAAAGCCCGTGGTGCCTCTTGAAAAACAGGATAAACAAAAAAGGACATTTTGAAAAGGGGCTAGTGATCTAAGAAGCATGACCTCAGGCTATCCTATTTCTAAGGGGCGATGTTGTTGATCTCTTGGTCCCATTATGATGATTTACACATCCATATCTGGCACCTTTTGTTCTTCAGCAGGCTTTGTGTATGGTAAATGGAGAATTGCATACCAACCAGGGGGTTGACATTTACAATGCTTTGTAGCATAAGATAGAGTCACATCTGGGCAAACATTGTCCCTGGTGGTTAGCGGCTCATATCATCTGTGCGTAGTCTGGCTGCCAAAATGATGAGCACTCATTAGAAATGTCCCATTTACTCTCAGAGCCAAATAAAAGCACAAACTAATCTAAAATGAACATTCACATGGTGTCTGTATGTGTGTGTTCAGTTTGTGCTGGCTTCTTCCAGGGGCATAAGACTGCTTGTTTTTCCTTCGAATATTGTTTATATCAATGGTCTAAATCAATGTGAGAGTAACAATGTAGAAAACCTAATCCTTGATCATGTACCTCAGTCTGAGCTGAGGGACATTATACAAAATAGCCGTATCAAACTCTTGCTGATATTTAATGTGTAGATACTACACATTAAATTAAATCTTTGTTCACTGCTTGATATAGGCTCAGGTTTATGAAGACTCCTGGAGATAGATAGATAGATAGATAGATAGATAGATATAGATTTTTTTTTCTGAAAATGAGGAAAAAGTAGACTTTCCCAGAGCAACTGGACTTCTTGTTTAGTGGGTTATTTGTTTGTCTGTGTTACATCTACTGTCAATTAAGTACCTGATCATCAATCTATCTTCGGGTTGGCTGCTAGAAAGATAAGACATACTGCAACCCATTTAAAGGACTGTAGAGAACTTCACAGCAAACACTTCTGTGTATTAATCTCATCCTTGAATTCATCTTATCTTCTACCGGGATTTTATGTCTTATTTTTTCACTTCTTCATGAATTTATCTTACAGAATTTTGAGTCATTTTGTTAGTCACTTAAAATTGTTTTGGGAACAAGGTAAAACAATTAAAGTAAAACAAAACAAATTGAAGTAAAACAAAATAAAGAAAAAAGCACTTAAATTAAAATAAAACAAAACCAAGAAAGTTGTCTCTGAGTCAAAGAACCTATAAATTACTTGTAGAGACTATATAAGCTTAGACAAAGATAAAGATATAAGGAAGTCTGTACTGAGTGCCAATACACTGTAGACATTTAAAGCAATAGTACCTGAAAGGATGGGAGATTAATCTGGGTTGTAGGACTCATGGGAAATTAAGAGCTGGGATGGAATCTAAATACTGGATCTCTAGTCAGTTATATGATACTGAGCGTGACATGAACACCCAGGCATGATACCATATGTGACATAACAGTGAGGGAGAATGCCCCTACCTAGGCAGATGAGAAGTTAGAGATCTTAAAGATTCAAAATTTCTTGTGTTATTCTCGTCTTCACTTAGACCATCCTTGGTCTTATTTTAGACACAGTTTCAGCACACTTGTTTTTGTTGTCTCAGTTCACAGCAGACTAGAGGCAGGAGGAACCTTGACAACCTGAAGTGACAGCTTGAAAAGGGTAGGGGAGAGGAAGGGAAGACCAGAGGCAGGGCAGGGTGCTTGCATTTAGCAGCAGAGGGCCAGCGCCCCCAGGCGAGCATACCTCACAACCCAGCAGCCTTGAAAGCAACACTCTTAATGTGCCAGTACCTCATTTTGCAAGAAATGAGTTTATATGTTATTAAATCAACTTTGGATAAGAAGATAGGTCATATGTAATATATTGGAAAAACACAGATAAAAAAATTAGAAAATGGCTCTAGACAGATGAACCAGTAACCGTCAATCCAATTCCACTAGTACTACCATGACCATGTTCAATCACCACCAATATAATGATGCCATTCTTGAGACCATCACTATTATTATAAAGATGTTTCTACCTAAGCATTCATCAGTAGATGATTGGTTAAAGAAGATGCATTGCGTGTGTATATGTATGTATGCATACACAGATATATAATGGAATATTACTTGGCATAAAAAAGAACAAGATCTTGCCATTTGCAACAACATGAATAGACTTAGAGGGTATAATGGTAAGTGAAATAAGACAGAGGAAAAAAAAATACCATATGGCTTCCCTCCTATGTGGAATTTAAGAAATAAAACAAATGAACAAAGAAAAAAAAGAGAGAGAAACAAACAAAAAACCAGCCTTAAATACAGAGAACAAACTGGTGGCTGCCAGAGGGAGGATGAGTAGGAAGATGAGTGAAATACACAAAAGGAACTGAGAGTACCCTTATCTAGATGAGCACTGAGTAATGTATAGAACTGTTGAATTATTACATTATACACCTAAAACCATTATAACACCCTATGAAGATTACACTTAAATTTAAATGAATGGATGAGGGATGAATAAACAAACAAATAAAATGTTTCTACTGCCCCTGCTCCACAGTTGTATCCCCAACATCCCACAGTAATTTCAGAAAAAGGGTTCTTTTAGTTTCTGATTCTTCCAATTTTATAAACCTGCAGCCCTGATCTCAGTTCTCAGTTGATGGGTGCTGGAAATGGCCAAGATTTAGGGCATCAACTCACCTTGTACCTTCAGCACTGACACTTTCTGGTTGAATCAACCCTTCTTTCCCTGGAGAAGCTTCTGTTCCTTCTACATCCATCTTTAGCTGGTCACCCCAGGCCGAGATTTCTACAGATCAACAAAGATACACGAATCGACCTTTAGATTTAGCAACTGGGTCATTATTGGTGACTTCGACAAGAAGAGTTTCAGGTGTGCTGGGGAGGACCGCTCAGAGTAGCATATGAAGTGCCTGCATCAAGGACATGAGGGTGGCGATACAGGCAATGTTTTTGATAGTTTTGCTCTGATGGAAGAAGAGAAATGGAACAGCAGCCAGAGTATGATAGGGGCATCCAGGAGGCTGGTTTGGTGGTGGTGGTTGTTGTTGTTACCGTTGTTCATTTTCTTTTCGGGTTATGACATGTCCTGAGACTTACAGAAGTGATCCACTAGCAGGGAGAAAACAGGAATGAGGGCTTTGAATAGCTGAGAGGGACCTAGAGACAAAGGGGAGAGCAAAACAGGAAGCATGTGGGCAAGGACCAGCTCAGACAAAAGTCTACCTCCAAGAGGGCTGTCCCCTTGACGTTCTCCTCTTGTCCTCCCCGGGTTTCCCACCTGGAGGAGACATGCCAACATGGTCACGTACCAAGGATAGGGGTGATAATTGGACTCCACATCTTGGAATTCCAGTTGACACAACTCGATCAGGTTAATTTTATTGGTACCAAAGTCTATTTTCAAAGTCTATTTCGGAGAAAGAAAAAATAAAAAAGTTTGAAGAAATAGAACAAGCTGGAATGAAAAAGCAAAGGAGATTAATGGGCTCATTTTCTCCCTTTTTGTAAATACAGTTTGAAATCCTACCAACAACAACCCAGACTGAAAATAAACTGGAGCACTGGAAACTCACACTGGCAATTCAGTGGTCAGTTAAAGGACAGTCGTCTGGCATTATGGATGAGGGTCACAGCACCAGCACGTGGAAAGGAGGGAAGAGAGAGGAGAGAGAAGACGAGGAGGGAAGAGGGCGCGGAGAAGAGAGGAGTGTGGGCGAGGGAAAGAAGATACAGGAAAAGAAGACAAACAGAGCAAAAGGGAGAGAAGACAGAAAGGATAAATAGCCAAGAGGGATAAGAAAGAGGTTTGCAGTTGCAAATGGTTATTATTCCTTTCTCCACACAAATGCCAAGCAGAGCCACGATATGCTCTTAGATTAACAGGCAGCCGCAGCCCAGCCTCAGAGAGTAGTGAGATGTTTTTGGTCTGGTGTCTTGCTCCCCAGATATAATCACTTTACAAAATAAAGACAAATGAATAATGTTGGTATTTTTTTTTTTTTTTTTAATGGAGAGAGCCTTTGAGTTTGGCTCAGAGACAATGGCCTGTGGTTGCATCTGATTATAACTCATCTCCATGGGGGCAGATAGCTGTTGTAAATGTCTGAGAAATTATGAGCTTCTTCAGCAAGATGAACTCTGTGATTATAATGACACTTGGCATTTGCACATTTTGTAGCCTTTCTCATTCGAAAATCATGGGGTTATTTTTATATTATAACTAGATTCATGTGTATCCCTTTGGGGTACATACCAGTGAGTGTTCTTTTTCTTCCTTTCGCTTTCTCTTCCTCCCTTCCCTTCTTTCTTCCTCCCTCCTTTGTTCCTTCTTTCCTTTCCTTTCCTTCTTTCTATTATTTGAAAATGGGCAAGGGAAAAAAAAAATAGAAAGAAAACGGGCAGGGGTAGGGACAAGGGGTGCTATCGTTTGTTATACTGTCATCCGGATAGGCAGAAAGTACCAGAACTTAAGTTCCTGTGTGAGAATGGAGCCCATGAAGCAGGCCAAAGGATCAAAGTCGGTGCGGTGGCTACATGTTAGCTCTCTCAGGAAACAGAGACTATCATTTGGAAGTTAGGCTAAATGTTACCGCCGAGTCCGAAGAGTTTCCTATTCCCTGAAGGCAGAGCCATTTCTACTTTCAAGCTGTCTTCCATATAACCCGACTTGAGAAACAGTGAAGGTCTCCCCAATCTGAAAACATCCTTTCACTGGCTACGAGAGATTTGCACTTCGCCCATGACTTCAAGATAAACCCCTCAAGGACATTAATCGTGTGTGTTGGCAATTTAAACTATCACCATCCATTAAGATTTAGCGCGACTTGGACTACGGAATTTGCTTCAGCCACTTTATAGGAAATTGAGAAGATAGGGACACTGAACAGATTACAAATGTGTATGTCCGTGCGTGTGGTGGTGGTGGGAGAGGAATGCCCGAAACATGGCCAAGAAAATGGGAGCCGAAAGGAACTCTGAGGGCGCTGGACATGAGAGGAAGGAGGAAGCAAACAGGAAGTAGTAGCTGCTATTACCTGCCTTTGACCCGCACTAAGTCTAGAGTGATTTCCATGTCAGTAATAGCTCAGTGCATTTTCCTATACCATATTTACTGAGAGCAAAACAGAAAATGGTAAGACACCATGTACTATAAAGCAGGATTGGAAATCTCAGAGTCTTCATATCCGTGGTTCCTCTTGCCCTCCAGCACTGACTGACAACTTTTACCAGTTGGTGTCAGAACTCTGCCAGCTCCTTTTCTTTCCTTATCGCAGTATGGATGTACGGCTGCCAACAAAATACCAAACACCAGGCTAAATTTAAAGTTCAGGTAAAGAATGAATATTCATCTGTATTTGAATATATATATTGTATGCATCTGTCTCATGCAATGTTTGGGACAGACTTATACTAATTTTTTGTTGTTTATTCTACATTCAAACCTAACCGATAGCCTATATTTTTATTTGCTAAATCTGTCAATCCTACTACAGCCCTTCTGTCTCAGTAGAATAAAACAGATCATAGAACTGGTCTGTCCATAAGTTAAAAATTCACCTTTGGGCTGCTCCTTGGCTTCTGGGCGCTGATCGTCTCTGATCTTCCATATGCCGGACTCTGATCATCAGAGCTGCCTCCGGCCTCCTGCCTGGGACTCCCAGGGCTGCCTGCCTGCTGATACTCTGGCCTTCCAGTCAGAGAATCATCCAGCTCCTCATCCTGGGCTTACTGGATGTGCTCTGTCCTGTTGCCAACAAGTGGAGCAAAAAATACAGATGAGTAGAGAAGACAAGATGGCCGCGGTGGGGGTGGGGAGACTTCTAGAAGTCTTAATTTCCTTCATCAGATACTTAAAGCTAATTCAGCTCTTCGCTTACAAGGTTGTTAGAGTGGCAAAGCTCTTTGCAAATTTTAAAGAGACATAAAATAAGATTCCATGACTGTCACCCTGATGTAAAATAAATATTGGCAAATTGTTTAGTGGAGAAGGAAGGTGAAAGAAAACGTTTCTGTGTGCTTACTCACTTACAGTCCTCTAGGCCCTAAAACTGTGAAAGCTGTCTTTTCTTCCCTAGTCGTCTTGCCTTCATCTCCCCTTGAGAATGACCCGGTTTACCTTGTCACAGGGTAAAGCTCAGTTTTGGCAATCAGCAAATGTCTTTACTATTCAAAATTGCTGTAGCAGCTGCATTTCACTCTCCTGCTCAGCAAGCAGGTTCCTGGTCAAGTTCAAAAAAGGAGCCATACCTTCATTTGTGGGATGCTGTGTTGAAGTCAGACTTCAGAGACATGGCTTTGTGCAGCCTCCTGGGATTTAGCAAGGCCTGAATCACCGTGACCTCGGTGCCCTTACAACATCACAGAAAACACCGTCACGGTGCCCACTAATTGGTCACCTTGATGTCAGTCACAGCACGGAGATCAAGGACAGAGCCGGTCCTGGAAAGTGAACTACACACGCTCTCCGAGGTGGTCTCTACAGGTCAGGCTAGCATCCTGCTGAGAGCACAGTGCGAGGGAACCTTACCCCGGGACTACTTGAAACATGGCTGTGCTGCGCAGGAACAAAGGACAGGTGGCCTCACGAGTGACCCTTTCCTCACCACCTACAAAGTCCAAATTGTCAGCCTTTCACACCTATTATGCTTCCATTATCTGTGGAAAATACTAAGTGCCATGCCCTGGATCTAACATGCACAGAGCAGCCTCTTGAAATTAGTTTCTGCTTATTGGTTTTAAAAATTATTGAGATTATTTTATTTTTAAGGTAGCAAATCAATCAAGGACTGCTGGGGTGTTACGTGCAGGGTGCATTTGAGAATATCACTGTAATAATAATCAATTTTTTTAGAATCCAAATGCAATGTGTTTTTGTGAGTAACTTACACAGCAGTAGGAGGAAGGAGAAGAAATGTAGGAAATAAATCGAACACAGCTTTCTCTTATTTCTCTCGGGTTGAATACATTTGTGGGTTACCTCTTTAAACCAGGCATTTTAAATGCTAAGAATGACTGGGAATAAGTAGAAATTCTAAAGTCTAATCCAAAAAATAAATAAATAAAAATGGAAAAGGAAAAAAAAATAGTGCTAACCACTGTAGAGGATAAGGTTTATTCTGTGGTTTGATTTATCAAATCAAATACTACATGCAGTCCATTTAGATAATATGATATCTTTCTCTAAGTGTACCCATCTCCCTATGCCCCCAGTGCCAGGCTCAGGAGCCTCTAGAAAGGTTTATTTCTGTTCTTAACATGGCGACCAGCATTGTAGGAGAACAAGACAAAGAGAACAGAGAAGATACTTTGTCAGTTAATGGTTTAGGCAGCCATGATCACGGAAACCTACCTAAAACTCTTAAAAATAGTATCCACTGAAAAGAGTAAGGACCAAAATCTTGGATGCCCTGTCAAATAAATGACGAAAAATTGTGAATTCTCATACATAGATACAGGAGGGGCCTCTCATACACAGATACAGGGCCTCTATTCACCTTCAAATATAAAATGCTTAAATATATTTTGAGTAACTTAATAACGGCAAAACCTTTTGGGAGTTGTCTGGGTGTGGCATGATTTCCTCTTCGGGGGTTCTGTATTCTAGGACTGGATGAGGACTGTGGGGAGCACAACGGCTAATCAGTGTACAAATCCAGCTGAAGAGGGTGGTGCAGAAAACACCTCCTGTCACATAGCCCTGGAAGGGCAGGCCAGCTAGGAAGTTGAGGCACATGCATTAATGATTCCTGGGGTAACGATGACATTTTAAGGAAGATTCTGCTCAACGGAAAGTAGCTCCCTAAAGCAAAATAAGGAGAAATAATAGAGGGGCTAGGAGGAAGAATGATAATTCTAAAAAATAAGACTAAGTGGAAGAATTACATTTTCTGTTTCTCCATCTTCTCCTTACTGTGGTCAATTATCAAAGATAGGGAGTGGACCAGGCAAAAAGGGGGCCGGGGGAGAAATAGCAATGAGGAAATCGTTTGTGTCTGCCTTTGTCAATTGAGGACCGCGGCAAATGGTCAGGGACAGTATACATTACTGTGCATACAAGCTAATAGAGTGTGGCCTGAGGACCGGGGTGAGGACAGCCAGAACACAGTGCAGCCTGTCTCCCTGAATCGCAGACAGGGTACAGACTGCGAAGATACAGAGTTGACTGACTTGCTTAACTAGTTTAACTAGCTTTCTAAGGACCTTTCTACTCTACCATGCAGTGATAGCAGATTCAAGAAGAGATTTCAAAGAAGGGCTAAAGAGACACTTGAGAAATTGTTTTGGAGTATGACTCCATTCGAAAAGGGACCTGGAGTTCTAATCTTAATAAAAGCTTAGGTAACTTCCTAGTATGTGGGAATGAAATAAAGGGGCCTGAGGGCTAAGTCCTTGTTTCTCATGCAAGAGGACTACTGAGGGTTCATCTTCTCAAATGTGAACTCCGCTGGGTAATCAGTCATCCCCATGGTAACCCAGCAACTTTTAATTGTCTTTAATTAAGGGGCCACAGAGGCAATCAGCTACATTTCTAGCACATTAATGAGGGAAGCATGAAGTGCAAAATGGCTGCCAGAAGTAGACAGTGCTTATACAAACTAGGACTCCTGGACGAATTTCTGAGAGCAAGTGTGATACACAAGTGTGACACATCCTTGAATCTGCAGGGTCAAGAAACTCTGACTCAAGAGGAGAAAAAAATAAAGAAAATTCGATGTCTGGAAAAAATATATGAGAAATAAATACAAGAACAAAGAGGATCTTCTTGGTTAAATAAATTTAAAATATAGATTTTATAATCTGTACCTGGAATTCTTAAAAGGTAAAGACCGAGAGAAAAGACCAAGTGAACAAATTAGATGACGCTAAAGAGAGACTTCGCCAAAATCCTGACACTGAATTACAGAGTAAAATTGGAAAATTGTGGCTCTTCAGTTCATTTTATTTAAAGCTTGCCTGCTTCAAGTATCTAGCTCGGATTACTACAATGCATATTATTCACTCTTTGGAAAAATTTACTATGGTATTTACGACCTGGACTTTTGTTTGTCTAATTGTAAGTGCCCATGAATGCTTTATTTGGGGGACAGGGCAGCCTGACTCCTTGGGACAATTTAAGAAGTGATTCTATACATATGTTCACCTTCGGTTATCACAACATCTTTGTGATTTTTCTGTAGCATATGCCTCTACCAGTTTTTGTAATGAAGACGCCCAGCAGTAATGCGCAGCCTGGGTCCTGTCACCTAACATAGTAAAGGGCAGGCTGGAACCTGCATCCCTTGAGTGGGATTCAATTGTTCTGCTTCCACCTGTGGCCTGAGGCAGGGGTACAACCCATATATTGGCTACATCCTCTCAACCCTTCTGAGCGAACTATGGAGAGTCAACAGAGATTTAGACCGAATTCAGAAAGAATGACTTCAAATGAAAGACCGTTGTGCTGAGATGAGGCGGGAGGAGGAACATTTTCATTAAACTTGAAAAAATGTAAATATGGACTGTGGGATCATTTCTTTTCATTCACAGTCTCATTAAACAATCTTAAACCATATTGTTTAAAATGATATCTGGTTCCTTCTAGATACTTTGAGGATAATTTGGAAAACAAAGACCTTTGGGCGGGAATAAGGTTCTATGTGAAGAATTACCAAGGGATGCGGTTCTGATTCTTCACAAGGATACTGTTGCCAGGCTTGCTCATATATTCCTTCCCATAGGTAATAAGACTTGCTTGCACTGGGGGCTGATGCCTAACACTTAGACATTTTTATTAATACCTATACTAACCAGTCAGTTCCCAAAAACCTGAAGTCAGCCACTATGTGCAAGTCGAGGTTCTTTGACACAAAGAAAGGAACAAAACCGGCCTTGTTTCCAAGGTGTTTATAGGTTAGTTGGGAGATAAAGCCCACATGGGAAAGAACACTAACAAAACAGATGAACACTTGGACGAGGTTTTACAATTTGTATATTTAGACTTAGCAGACACTGAACAAGCCTGCTGGCGATTTTTATGTGCTGGCTTTTTGGGCATTATCTCATTTCATTTTCATAACAGTCCAGGATGTAGATATAAATATCATTCACATTCGCATCAGATGTAAATACGATCGAGTCCATCTTCTGCTGAAAATTCTACAATAGTTTCTCTTCTCATGCAGAGTGAAGCAAAGTTCTTACTATGACTACCAAGCCCATTGGTGGAATCCAGTCTTCCTCCTCCACATCCTTCCTGAGCCCCTACTCTTGGCCTTCATCTCCCACCACCCTCCACCTTGCTCCCCACGCTCTGGATGCAATGGCCTCCTCCGTACACCCCGAGAAATATCAAGCTTGTTTCCTTCACAGGCCTCAGTGCTTCCAGGATCCACACTGGATTCTTCAGGTCCTTCAGTTCTCTTCTTAGACCAAACCTTTTTGGCAAGACCATTGTTAACCTCCCTAAAGGAAGCTGCACACCCTGCCGCAGCAGCCTGTCCCTTCACCTAGCTTTTCTTTGTTCCCAAACCTTCTCCTGTTGACATTTTTCCACGTTGATCCATTTGTCGTCTCTCTGTCTGGTCTGGCAGGAACTTCGCTTTGTTCCCTGATGTATTCCCAGTGTCTGGAGTGGAACTTAGCATTAAAGGGGCTCAACAAATACTTGCAGAATTGTTTGGATAAGTAAGGCTTTGAAAGCTCACATAGCTACCCAGTCACAGCCCCATGGCAGAAATGGGGCGAGGACCCCATCTTCTAATACAACCTATCTGGGTGGTCTTTGAGGGAAAAAGGCTGTGGGCACTGAAAAGACATCTGCGCTTAATAGTATTTAGAAACCCGAGTTCTGTCTGGGAATTGAAATTCTGACAAATATGAAACAAGGTATAAAATTGCTGAGAGTAGAACTGCATTGTTTTTTATTACCAATCTCTAAATATATCAGTTCATCCACCCTATGTTCTCCATGTGCTTAGTGCCTAGAGTTGCAGACAGAAGTTCTTTTCTCTCTTTCTTTAGGGATGTAGGTAGATAAATGATGATAGATAGATGATAGACAGATAGAAAGATAGATAGACAGATGGACAGAATTTTTGAATTCTGCTGTTGCTGGTTTCCTCATCTCTAAACCCAAATACCTACATCTCACACTCCCCTCCTGTACCCTGAAAACAGCACCCACCTTCCAGAGATTTTGTTTGCAGTGAAAGTTTTAAACAACAACAAAAAAATTGCTATTTCCACAGGTCCTTACTTTACTCTAGGTAAGTAAGTAGCCAGCGTGACATGAAGTCACAGTAACTTCACATTTCTGGTAAGACTTTCACATTTAGCGAGTTTCTGAAAAGAGTACAATAATGGTAGGAATTGCAGTGTGGTTTTAGGTCAAGGACGAGCCCTGTAACCCTCCTATCACAGTGCTCAGTTGTTGTGAACTCCCTAACTCAACATAAAGCTAGCTTTGACCTGGCAGGGAAACAAATGTGAGAAGAAAATAAGCTTTATGGCTTAAAGGAAAATAATTTTCTATATGTGTTTTCCTTCCTTTTCTTGTATATTACATTCTATCGATAGAGGAATATTCTGTCCTCCACAAGGAATAACCTCTCTTTTGTGCACTGAAAAATGTTGTTTTTGAGTTTCTCTCTGGGACAATTTGACAGATTTTCAGGCTGTGTAAGAAGCACAGACCTCTGTCTTTCTAAGTGACCTTAAACTGACAAGAAAGAAAGTAGAGTATGTTCTACCATCACAGAGCTTATTGTTTGGGTTTGTGGCAAAATATATTACAAATTCGTAATCATGGCAATGGTAATGACCTCATGTAGACAGTACTATTTACTTTTTTATTTTATTTTATTATTTTTTATTTTTTAAAGATTTTATTTATTTATTTGACAGACAGAGATAACAAGTAGGGAGAGAGGCAGGCAGAGAGGAGGAAGCAGGCTCCCTTCTGAGCAGAGAGCCAGATGCGGGACTTGATCCCAGGACCCTGGGATCATGGCCTGAGCTGAAGGCAGAGGCTTTAACCCACTGAGCCACCCAAGCATCCTGCTTTTTTATTTTATTTTATTTTATTTTATTTTATGATCGATTTACTTATTTGAGAGAGTAAGAGAGGGAGTGGTGGAGGGGCAGGGGAACAGGAGACAGTGTCCTAAGCAGACTCTACACTGGTTGTGGAACCCAATGCAGGGCTCCATCTCATGACCCTGAGATCATGACCTGAGCCTAAACCAAGAGTCAGACCTTACTGACTGCGCCACCCAGTGCCCCTCCTTATTAGTTCTTGATGTTCAATTCCTGTTTATCTAGAAAAGAAATTATTTGGAAAACTCTAGAAATGTAAGTACAAAGTATGAAAGTACAGTTTTTTGTTTCTTTAACTCTCTTAGTTAATTAAATTGAAATGGGGATTCTGCTGTTTGTAGCTTTAAAAAAATAGCCAATTGAAATTTAATTGGTATCTTTTTTCTTTAGTATTCATGCCCTGAAGCTAAATTAATGATCAGTTGTAAGTACTTCAGCTAAGACACTGTTATGACTTTTGAATGAAATTAAACCTAGGACCATATAGTGGATAAAATAACCACAAAGATAAGAATGACAACTGTACTATAAATAACAAAGGGTTAAAACGGGTCTCTGTGCAATGCTCTGCTCTCTCTTTCTTTTTAACAATTACAGAGAGACAGGAGGCTCAAGTGTATTCTAGGACCAGTAGCTGTTGTAAATCAAATTAATTACTTTTGCCCAAAACTGTCCTCAGTGGAGGATTTTTGGCCACTGGACTGTTAATACCTCTTTACTTAATCACTGTCCTGTAATGTCATCCCCTGATAGAAGAGATGAGCTGAAGCAATGGCAATCTTTTCACCTTTCTCAAGTCCCCACTAGAGCCTGATTTACAGGGTAAAAGTGTTATGTATCATTCTGCCTATCCCTCAGAAGCCCCTCTTTTCTTAGGGAGCAGAATGGTACCCAGAGAAGTTGATGTGGGAAGTGGCGTTTTTTTTTATCTCTCTTTCACAGCTCTATCTCTGCCTTCAGTCCCCTGTGAATCTCTTTCTTTGACTGGATTTTAAAACATCTTTGACGGACATTATATCTATCAAGACTTTTGACATTCCCATCTCTTTGATCAAGAAGAATTCATCACCTCAGTGGTTTGCACCAACACCACACCAGATTAGTCCAGCACACAAGGGCATACTTGCTCAAGGACAAGGCTATGTGGGAGGTGCGTGCTGAATCAGGGTAATTTGTGTGTTATAACTTGTTGGTGCAGCCACTTCAGTCTTCATGGGGGCAAGGCCACCCTTTCCAAAGGCAAGTGGAGAATGCCAGAAAAAGTGCCCAGACAAAAAAGAATTCATGGACTTATTTACAACTGATATTTGAGTTTAATTTTAAGTAAATAGGCTTATTTTTCTCATTAAGGAGTGCTGAAACTAACATAATAAAAATACCTTCTCTGAGTAAGTGCCAACTGATCATGGAGGTGATTAAGACAGTTTGAATAAGATGAGTACCCTGTATTTGACTACAAAATATTTCATACCCAAACCATACATACACACCCGAGATGTTGACACACGGAGACAGTATTTATTGTGTGTGATTCCCAGAAGCCAGTATCGCTTTCTAACCTCAGAGCTTCTTTCAGTGGAGTTGTTCAAACAGGGAGAATTCAGGAGGAAATTCCTCCCTCACAGCTCTTGTCCCCACAACAGGTTTTAGGAGAGAGCTCACTAGATGTTTTAAGCAGTGGAGTACTGAGGACTTTGGAGAGTCTGTGGAGAGGAGTCGACCTGAATGATTTCACTGCTTTGTTAGAAAATGCTATGATTCTTAAGGCCTAGATTTGGATCCCCTAAATATTGGCATCATTCTGTGGGTTCTAATTTCTCTTCTACTAAAGAGATTGTCATTAATAATCAGGAATTTCAATGCCAAGGGTATGTGAGGGAACTCATACTGTGCCTCATACTGTGCCATTGAATATAATGTTTAAATGATCATGAAAATTGTTTAATGGTAATTCTTAAAATGGAGCTTGTTCTTAAAGTCCTGTGTTCATTATCTGTCTTTCTCTCTGTTCTAAAGGGTTAATGTCTGGAATATGGGTGATAAAGCAAAGGAAAAATCTTTTGCTTAACAATATATAATTTAAAACCCCAGCGATTGTTTTTGGTCAGTTTCTTGCAATCTGCAAGGTAATTTTTTTCAATTTATTTGGAATTAGTCAAGTGCACTGTTGAAAAGGCAGAGTGAATTGATGCTAAATAGTTTTTGGAAGATGTAATTGTCTGATGATTTGTAAATAGCCAAGCTTATCAAAAAAGTAATTTAAATGTTATGCTGACAATTTTGTTCAGTTTGGTATACTCTGTAAACTGGGGAATCCAATTTTTTGCCCTCATTAGCATGAGAATTCTCTTTGCTTGGCTAAATGATTTAAGGGCCTATGGATGTCCAGAGCTTTGGAATCTGAACTTTTAATAGTCTCTTACCCAGCATAAACATCACTGATATGGTGATAATGCTAAAGTGTTTGTCGATAACTAAGTTTTATGTATCATTTGATTGGTTGGAATATGTTCCTTACATGTTCTATCAGTGTCTATGTTGGGAGGAAGTGGGGCCCTGTTGTTTGCCCCTACCACTCCATTTGTACTCATTATTATTTTTTTTTTTAATGAAGATTTACTTATTTATTTTAGAGAGAGAGAGAGGGAGAATGTGAGTGGGGGAGGGTCAAAAGGAGAGGGAGAGAGAGTCCTCAAGCAGACTCCCCACTGAGCATAGAGCCAGACATGGGGCTCAAATCTCAGGACCCTGAGATCATGACCCAAGCCAAAACCAAGAACTGGATGACCAACCGACTGAGCCACCCAGGTGCCCCAACATTCATACTCTTAAATGTGAAAGTCCCGACCTTCAGAGTGACTGGTCTTTATCAAATGAAACAACTCTGACAAGTACATTCATATAAATACCTTGGGGGCTCTATCATTTTGATTTTTTTCATTCACAAAAGTAATAAATTCAGGATGCCTAGGTGGCTCAGTGGGTTAAGCAGCTGTCTTCAGCTCAGGTCATATTCCTAGGCTCCTGGGATTGAGCCCCAGGTCTCGTTCCTTGTTTGGGAAGGAGTCTGCTTCTCCCTCTACCTCTGCACTCTCTCTTTCTCTCTCTTTCTCAAATAAATAAATAATCTTTAAAAGTAGTAAAATCATTTTTAAAAACAGTTATTACAAGGTAAGATATTTCCTAAGACTTTAAGTGCTTTATATACATCATTTTACTTTCCAGCTCTACAACAACTCTGAAGTAAGCATTTTATCCCTAAATACTGTAAAGTAGCTAGAGACTTGGTAGGTCAAACAACTACGCCATAACATTAACTTGCTATGGTCATATTCTAAGTCACCAACCTGAGACTCAACACTTGCTGACTGAACTGGGGTGTTAACTACCAGGCAAATTGCCTTAAAAAAGAGAAGAGAGGAGAAGAGAAGAAAGGAAAGGTAGGGGAGGGAAGGGAAAGGAAAGGAAATGAAAAAAAAAAAAAAAGAAAAGAAAGAAAAAGAAAAGAAGAGAAAAGTTACAATAATCAACTCAGAAAATTGTGCAATTTCAGGTTCAGGAATGGAAACATCTGAACATACCCAGTCCGGTGTTGGTTCCAGTAATATTTTAGATCATACTCAGGGACAGCTATCTGTTTGGAGAGAGGATATGAAACTGCATTTTCATATCACTTTACATAAAAATTGAAAAAATACCAGGTTAAAACAAGTGGAAGTAGAGAAACTGAGAGAGTTTATGCATTAACTGAAGACCGCCCCCCCAACACACACAATATACATCACTTATCTATATCACTTATTTGGTGAGAGAATGAGCCACAATTCTACTGCCAAACACCTTTGAATCAGGCTTACAGAAAAATGGAACAAACTGTTTCCTTCTCCTAAGCTTTTGGTGGAGGTTCCTATTAAGGATAAGATGAGACTCTTATAATGTGCTAGAGTATCTGGAAAGGGTACACCATCACCCCAGTATTTGCATGAGCATCTGATACTAGGTGTGATATCATTTTACACCTAGCAGAGACATAGATCATGGGGCTGGTCCCAGGATAAGGATAATAGAAGGAAAGAGATGACCCCAGGCCAGCGCTTCTTGTAAAGAAGAGCCTAGCATGGAGGATGATGACAGAGGGTTCCAAGAAGCCTGGGAGGAGGGCAGATGAAGGCAGCATATTCAACATAGACAGGGAGGAAGGGCTGCTGAAAAGTAAGGAGAAAGTAACAAAAATTCATGCCTGTTTTGTCTACTATGTTTTTTCAATGGCTCTGCTTCTGAAGTTTCCATATATTTCAATTAGATGTGGCTGCACAGCCCAGACGGAATGCATCCGCAACAGAAGGAAGGAACGGCCCAGGCCGAAGGTGTAGCAGGCTTGCTGCTCTGCTGTTTTGTTCTACCGCATTGAATAAAATGAATCTTTTCAAACAGGTGAATTTTCCAACAGAAATGGCCCAAACAGCCTCAGCTCATTGAATAGAAAGTGTAATGGTGATCTAAACCTATTACCTTCAATGGAGTCTGTGACATTTTCTTCCAGCATATTGAACGGGGAGAGAGAGGGAGAGGGAGAGAGAACTTTTTCCTCCACTCACTGTGTTGCATCAGTCATTGTAATGCTAGTCACAATGCATTAAAAAGCATTGAGAATCAACAGGGCTGGCTCTTTTGTAGCAGGAGTAATAAATGATTTTACCGAACAGAATTAAAATGCTGTTTAAAATCTACTCTGTACACATTTTTCAAATTTCTCACCAAAAGGACTTCTCTCTTCTCCCCTACAAATGCAGATATAAAAAATTCTTATTAGTTAACAGTTTTCAGCAAGAATACATATTTTTCATAAAAGATTCTGGCATATTTTTTACAGTGAAATACCATAAATACGGTCTCCCAACATGTCCTCCCTCGCACCAATCTTTATCTCAAATCATCTATAACTACAGTTGAGAAATTTTGATCTTATTGAGGCTAATTGGACTATACAACTTCTGGAGGGTAGAAAGGCTTTTTATTTTTGATGTTTTCTTTTGTATTTAAGGATTTGTTGTGTTATTGTTGTTGTTCTTATTTTATAATACAACCTCTAGAGAGAAATAAAACTAGAATCAAATCCAGCCTCATTATATTGAAGTGTTGCTTATGTGAAGGTGGCACTAGCATTTCTGTTAGAATACAATTGAAATTTCCCAATTTCAGTGACTATAATCACGAGTTTATTCATGGAGCTTGAGGGTATATGGAACTTTTTACCACCCCCTAATTTTCAGGTAAATATTATTCATCCTTCTCTATGAATTACTAATTTTCTTTATATGACATATACATTTATATGTAGAAAACACTATCATGAATTTCAAAAGACTGTATAATAGCAAACATCTCAAAGACGGATGAGCGATGCGTGGATGTTCCCTGGTAGGAAGGTACCTACTGAACTATCTTTATCATTAATGTTATTAACTTATATTGAACCTATTTGTTTTGGTTTTATCTTAATTTGGTCCATTCAACATCTTGTCTCTAATATTTATATGTACTTTTTCTTTGTCTCAATATAAACCTATTGCATTTCATGTTATCTGAATTTTATAATCTTGCCTATTACTTACAAGCAATCTGCTGCTACAGTTGTTCCTAGGTGTTTTTATAAACTAATTTAACATCTGTTGGTACTATATAACAATATCAACCTACAAATGGCCAATAGAACTTAGCATTGTTGAGAATTACCATGTAGATAAATGGAGTTACATTAGTAATTGTAGGATCCACTCCATATTTCATGGTAACTCAATGAATAATCAGTGTTATCTGGGTGATTTTCTTTTCAGTATTGTGTGCAATCCACATTTGAATGTAATTGCATTTAAGGGAAAGGATCATACAAACTACCTTTTTAGTAAATTAATTGATAATTGTGCTGAATTAAGGAATTCATATAAGTAATTCAAGAAAATGAGTTTTCTAGTATAGAAATAAAGGCTCAGCTAGTAGGGAGAGGACAAGCTTAAAAGACTTTTGAGAAGTTGCTTTGTCAGTTTGATCTACACAGACAATTATAAAGTAGTAGTTTAAGCAGATCCTACATCCAAAAGTAGAATAGGCAGAAATGCACAGAACCAATCAGGGAAACCTTAACTCCCATTCTAGTTTTGCTACTTATTTGTTCTATTAGTTTTGAGCAAGTCAGTCTGCCTTATATTCCTTCTCTGTAAAATGTGAGTGATACCTATTCTTGACTATACAAAGAGTTGTTGTTGGGATCCAACAAATTTATGTATATAACTCTCTTGAAAAATATCTGTGTATCCTTTGCTCCAAAAATCAAAAAACTAACTTCTATGAAGGAGCATATAGATGAACAGCCCATGGTCTCAAGTAACTATGACACATAAAAGATAATCAGGTAACAGTCACTGAATCTTCCTCTGTCTGTAATGCCTCTGATCTTGAATGAACTAGTCACAACAGGATTCCAAGTGTCCCCTACATTCAGATAGGCATAACAAAAATGGCTAAAGTAGAATGGATTGAAGGAATTCCGTTTGGCTTCCCAAGATCATTGTCCTGCTATGGACAACCAACTGTCTCTGCCTGAAAGCCGGGGGTGGGAATCTCAACAGTTCATGCTAGAAAGAGAAATTGAGAAGAATGTGCCTTTCAATCTTAGCTTCATTAGTTTCTGTTTTGACGTTCACCATTACCCAATAGAAGTGGGTAGACATCATTAGCTTGAATGTGCTTTTAAATTCTAAGATTTTCATTATATTAATGACCTAAACATGTGCTCAGGATAGTCTTTACAGTGAATCATAAATACAGAAAGAAAAGTTAGATCTCCAGTCATCAAATCAGGATGGTTGCAACATCGGGATTTCTGGCCTAAGGGAGAGAGGAACATCTACGTATCTTAAAAACCCACTGGAGAGCCCAAGTTAGTAAGCCACAAAGAGTAATGCACACAATCCATATCAATGTTCAATCCATATGAATCCATAGCTGCTAAGAGTCCCCCATCAATTATCTGATATGTTCTGTAGCAATCTTGTTAGGCTTCTTCTGCAAGTAAGGCTCAGTGTCAATGAGAAGCTTGTAAGTAGCAGTCAGCCCAGGACTGGTTCCATCTTAGTAAAAGTTTAATATTAGATTGTCTTTTATAATTTCAGAGTGAAAAATCCTGATGGTCAATCTATAATAATCCAAACCAAACATAACAGCAGCTGTAGCATGAATTTTAGCAGGCCTATTACTCTATTGAGTTCTCTCTTGTTCTCTCTTCCCAAGCTATCAGGCTGGGCATTATATTTCCATTTTACAGATAATATAATTGGTATTCAGAAAAGGAACTAGGATTTCAACACTAAAATATCTTCCAAATCCTTAAAATTAAGGACTTTTACAGTAGGAAGTATTCTAAAATAGCCTCTAGATTCCCATTTCCTGGTAATCCCCTGCAATTGAATATGGAGTGATCAATGAATATAATGAGATCATCACTTCTTTGATGAGGCTATATTATATCAAAAGGTGATAGGATAGTCCTGACTTGTTAATGGTACCATCCAATTCAGATTGTTTGCAAGTGGAATGGGAGGGGGACGAACAAGCACATCTGTGAAGCAGATCTATTTCATAGCCTGTCAGTCTGTGATCTTTGTCTTAGGTCCTAGTAGCCAATGACTTTAGGCAAATCAATGAAGTAATAGAGCTGGAAGACTTTTAATGACTATTCTAGTCCAGCGTCCTTATAGAAGTCAAATAGTGTTTCATGGTACTTCAAACTTGATTGTGATTGACTAAAGGCAGAAATCAGCTTTTCCTGATTGCTAAACTACTCCAGGTTTGCTCCAGACTAGATTGCCCAGTTTATGTTTTTCAATTTTGGAATTTTACATTCAGAAGCTACATCATCCCTAGAACACTGATAGAGTTCTTCAGATTTGTTTTATGAGAAAAAGAGTCATTCTTCTCACTAACCATGTATACAGAAAATCCCATCAACCTAGAAGGACTTCTTAGAGAATTACAGAGCAGTTTGAGAGTCATTATTTACTTCCCAATGTGTTAGATTTTAAAGGGGAAACAAATGAGTTTATATTTCAAAAACCGATCAGATGAACTGGTTCAATAGTTCAGAAGTTTTCTTTATAGAGTCCAAGCCACAGCTGTATTCCTTAAGTTAGTAATTGGTTGCTCAAAGGCATCAAATCCATATATAACATTATTATATTCTATCATTTGCTATTACTCAATCTTCAGATTTCTCTTACACCAGATATGAAACAATAATCCTAAGCCTCTACGTCACTTCTCAGATTGCTAATTGAGTTTCTCGAGGGAATAAAATATATAACTTTTAATAGGAAGATCACAAGATTGGGAGATATTTTATAAATTATCTATGTCAAGTTTTGTCCTCACCCTCCCATCTCTGCCATTTTGGATGTTTAAGTTCCTTTTGTTTTTAACTTTTACAATAAATTATATTCTTGTGATACTTTAGTAATCCAGAAAGCATAAATCAAGCAAATAAGTCTAAAGAATATGAAAAAAAGCACATAAGCCAGAGGAATGAAATTTGCTTTGTTATCCAGAAGTTAATTTTAACATTATTCTCCTACTATCAAATTGCTTGTTTTGTCATGGATAACCTGTGCTCTGGAGTAGAAGTTCTTTGAGGAAAATCCTCTTTTTTAAAAATTAAAAAAAAATCTATAATTGACATATAACATTAGTTTCAGGTGTACAGCATGACGATTGTTATTTGTATATGTTGCAAAATGATCACCACAATAAGTCTAGGTAACATCTGTGACCACACATAGTTACAGTTTTTTTTCCTGTGATGAGAACTTTTAAGACCTACTTTCTTAACAACTTTCAGATATGCAGTACAGTATTATTAACTCTATGTAATGCTGTACATTACCTTCCCAAGTAATATAAGTTCCCCTTCAACATCATTGACAAACCACATTCAGATTTTATAAAAACCTGAAGAGATTAAAAAATATTATTCTCTTTTAAAGAAGCTGATTTCATTTTAGACATTATCTTGAATATTTTTCCTTTTATTGAGCTAAAATCATATTCATCTGTGACTGACTCATTGATCCTAGATATGTGTAAAAAAGCTACATTTCATCTACATTAGAACTCTTCAAATAATTTCAGATCACTATTGTGTATATGTTGGACTCTGATTCTCCAGCATTACCCCCCCTGCCTCCTTTAATGGATTATGATAGGATATAGTACTGAGACTCCCCCATGTTCTCAGTATTTATAAATACTTGCCAGAATATAGTACTGTACTACTCTTGGTTTGCAAAGTTGGGAGCTTTCCAGATGAAATCTGAAACTGGCCCCATGTATGTAGAGGGTAAGGAGAGCGGAAGAAAGGCAGACCACTCCAGATTGGTAGGTGGCAGCTGTTTTTGTTTTTGTTTTTGTTTTTTAAGATTTTTATTTATTTGACAGACAGATCACAAGTAGGCAGAGAGGCAGGCAGAGAGAGAGAGAGGAGGAGGAGGCAGGCTCCCTGCTGAAGAGAGCCCGATGTGAGGCTCGATCCCAGGACCCTGAGATCATGACCTGAGCCGAAGGCAGAGGCTTTAACCACTGAGCCACCGGGGCGCCCCGGTGGCAGTTTTTGTTTGTTTGTTTGTTTGTTGTTCTGTTTGTTTTTAAAGATTTTATTTATTTATTTGACAGAGAGAGATCACAAGTAGGCAGAGAGGCAAGCAGAGAGAGAGAGGAGGAAGCAGGCTCCCTGCTGAGCAGAGAGCCCGACTCGGGACTTGATTCCAGGACCCCGAGATCATGACCTGAGCCGAAGGCAGCAGCCCAACCCACTGAGGCACCCAGGCGCCCCTCGGTGGCAGTTTTAATAAGCAAGGGAATTTACCTATGAGGCATGTCTTGGGCAACCACCCACCAAAATCTTGAAAAATTTATATGGAGGACTTACCTGGGTTCAGTCACATATATATCATCCAGATGGTCTCAACAATGCATTGCTCTCTCAAGGCTGTGTCCTTGAAAACAGTTCAGGTGGTGGAAATGATGGGCAGAACATATATTCCAAGGACCAGGGAGGGGGCTAGGAACCTCCAGTTGCCCAGGTATGGATTGTAGGTCACCTGGCATCACATCCTCTCAATAACCTCCTCCGACAAGTCCTTAAACTGATTATATATATATATATATATATATATATATATATATTCTGTTTCCATTTGGCCAATAGTAAAAAGTGTAAGGCATGAGTTAATTGATCATTTATATGATTTTTTTAATTGCCATATATTGTTTCCTCCTCATATTTGGCTTTCTAGTATTAAAATATTAAGCCCTTTTCAAAACTGTGTGTTTCAGCATAGTGCTGAAGATAGGCAGGGAAGGGGATTAGACCATAAATACTTAAATTTATTTAAAAAATTTTTTTTAAATTTAATTTCATTTTTTTCAGTGTTCCAAAATTCATTGTTTATGCACCATACCCAGTGCTCCATGCAATACGTGCCCTCCATAATACCCACCACCAGGCTCACCCAACCTCCCACCTACGTCCCCTCCAAAACTCTCAGTTTGTTTCTCAGAGCCCACAGTCTCTCATGGTTCATCTCCCCCTCCGATTCCCCCCCAACCCACTTCTTCTCTCCATCACCCGATGTCTTCTTTGTTATTCTTTATGCTCCACAAGTAAGTGAAACCATATGATAATTGACTCTCTCTGCTTGACTTATTTCACTCAGTATAATCTCTTCCAGTCCCATCCATGCTGGTACAAAAGTTAGGTATTCATCTTTTCTGATGGAGGCATAATACTCCATTATATATATGGACCATATATATCCATTCGTCTGTTGAAGGGCATCCTGGTTCTTTCCACAGTTTGGCAACTGTGGCCATTGCTGCTATGAACACTGGGATACAGATGGCCGTTCTTTTCACTACATCTATATCTTTGGGGTAAATACACAGTAGTGCAATTCCAGGGTCATAGGGTAGCTCTATTTTTAATTTCTTAGGGAATCCCCATACTGATATACCTAATCAAATTGTACCCACCAGATTTGGATTGGATTTTATCCCACAATGTTTTCTATCTGTTTTCAGCTTTCAGCCATCTGTGAACTGGCCTTTTTCAGTTCATTAATATAAACACACAAAAGTGTAGAAGCAAACATAGAGATCTAGAACATATTAGGAAAGATTCTCTACCAAGCTGAAATAGTCATTTAAAAAATTTTTTTAAGTTTTTTATTTATTTAAATATTCTCTACACCCAACATGGTGCTCAATCTTAAAACCCTGAGATTAAGCGTTACAACTAAGCCAGCCAGGTGCCCCTGAAATTGCCACTGTAGTCAGCATACAGGCAGCCAGTTATAATTCAGTTTCAAAACAATACAATTCATATCTTCATATTTGTCTAAAATGATGTCGTGTGGGGCCTGGAGCTGATCCATAGCTTGTTGAAGTGCGTACTTAAGTCATCTACCATTTCTCTAATCTATTTATCAAGTAAAAGTAGCATTTGGGAAACAGTAAATCTGGAACTGGTTGCTTTTTATTAAATTCAGTGATTTATTCTACTAAGTATACCTAACAATGACAAATATGATGATGATAATAAATGTTAGTATAGATCAGCATCAAGGTCACTAATTTGTAGCTTGTAAATTCAACATCTACTCCCTAATTATAATGTTGCATAGGGAAATATGAGTAAATAGGCATGAGTACCACTTTCCATGTCCATTCTTAATCCTGATATCCCAAAGACAAGCACAGTAATAGTGGAATTTGAAACACTATAGCACATGAAACCTACATTACTAATTTTGAAATGATAAACTTGGCAAGATTTAGAGAAATAAAGAAGTTATGAGATTCACCATTGTTTTGTGATGTTTTGCCCTACACACAAACCACCTTAGTAATGCTGGTTTTGTGTTCTTTTATGAAAATTAGATTGATGCATAAGCTCCTTCATTTCTCTACTTCTCTTCCATTCTCCAAAATTTCATAGGTGACCAATATTGATTTTATTATCTTATCTGCAAATTCTCTAAATAACCTAAAGTGCAAAACGGAATGACAGACATTTAAGTTAATTTGTGGCAAATATAAATTCTTGTATTCTTTCTGGAAAAATTTTAGTTTTAAGAGTTTTTGCAAATATATTTTATATTTTCATGTTTTAAAAATAATTATCCTTAATTGAAAAGAATGAAGCAATATGGAATGTGACTAGTTATCTATACTTCTCTTTTCTCTTAATGTTAAAGTAAATTTCCCATTTTAAGCACAGCTATAAAAGACCTTTAATTTTCCCTACTAAGTCTTCATTGTAAGCATCATTTTATTCTTTTTGACTATTTGATTATAGGAACAAGACTCTATCATTTTATTGGCATTTTTCTTAAAGTCTAAATAACTGTTTCAAGAAGTCAAGACACTTTTTAAAATAAATATACACACACACACTCTACACACACACATACACACACAATAGAGCTATTATGAGGGAGAAGGAATATGTATGTTTCTTATTAAGAATAATAATTTATCCAAAATATGTATTCATTAAACAAAATTTAGGAGAAAAAGGGCAAAATGAAAAAGAAGTCATCCCCACTCTGCCTCAAATGGGCTCCAGCTCTATCCAGAGTGTGGCATCTTACCAGTCTTCTTTGTATAGTCAAAATTATTTGTTTTTTACTCTGCATCTTTTACTTAACTACAGATGATGAACAGCTTTTTTCCCATCATAGTACTCCTTAGCTCTGATCACTAAATACTTTCAATTCTCAATTTTTTTCTCTTGCAGTCAAGTATGGCATGCGATTTGCATCCACCACACCTCTGAGGGATTATACATGCTTTTGGGGGGCAGAAGGCTGCCAGCTACCTGTGATAATGATCATAGTGTTCCAGATGGTAGAGGTTCTGTAATTCAGCATGAGGGAGGGTGAAGTTGGGCTGCTGGGAGCCAGAACTAAGGGGACTCAGCATGAGACCCCAAGAACAGGCTCGGGGAGGTAGGGAAGCAGCAGTTCACAATTCAGTGTCAGGATAAAAGGAAAGGCAAACTCAAGAGGAATGTGTTGAACCATTCCCCAAAGGTCCTATGTTCTGGAAGGTTATACAGAAGTACATAATGGTAACCCTTAAAGTCATGTGGATTACTTTCTTGAAGCTGGGGTTCAAGACTGGAACCAGCTCTCCTATGGTGGCTAGAACAGGCAGAGATAAGTACTCTTGGGTAAAAGAAATGCCAAGACTTTTAAGACTTGAATGAATAGTCTGGAATTCAGGGAAAGCTTAGGAGTGAGAAAGAATAGAAACACATGACAGAAACTGAAGCGGAAGCCTAATCTTTGCTTCCATCAAAAGTGTACAGGAAAGGAAGGGGGGCAGTATAAGGACATATGAGGACAGAGTCCAAAATTTCAATAATTAGAAAGTTAGAGAGTCTTGCTTTGTATTTTGCATTCTTGAATGTAGAGATGTACAAATACGAATTTGGTCAATGTGGTTCAGAGTCCATCTTAACTGAGTTTTGTTTAGCTGTTCTACCAAAACTTGTGACTTGGATTTTAAAATACCCAACAATGATTGTGGTTTTGTCTGTTTTCCCTTTTGAATTGCCAATTATTTCTCTTTGATATGTGAAGCTCTCCTATTAAGCATATACATATCTGGCATCATTATACTACCTGGTATATTAGCACTTTTTTGTCATGGTATATTCTTCTTTACTTCTTTACTTTTTCTTGTGATAAGGGTTTGATTGCTTTGTCTTTTTCAATCCATTTCTTTTCACCTAATTTTTGTCCTTGGACTTAAACTGTTCCTCTTACAGACAGCATACAGTTAGATCTTGATTTTTTAATTTAATCTTGTCTCCATATTTTAATTGGTGTATTTAGTTCACTTCATTCTATGTAATTATTGATCTGATTGAATAAAGGTTACCATGTTATTTTATTTCTACTTCTCTTTGTTTTACTTTTCTGTTATTTAATTCCTATTATTTTAATATGCTTATGTTTATAATATAACTTATTTTAATATGCTTATAATGTCTATAAATTTGCTTATAGTATGAATTTTTTTATTTACTGTTTTTCATCACTCTATTCTTCCATCTTGCACTCTTATTTAATCTTCTTTTTTTTTAATATTCCATTTGATCCTTGTATGTAAGATTTAGCTATAATTCCTCAGTTCTTTGTATTATTAAGTGGCTGCTCTCAAAATTAAATTAGTTTCTTACCTTATGGTAATCTAATCAGAATTTATAGTATACTTTTCGTATGTATGATATAATATATAAGAAACTTTAGTAGCATACTTGTGTTTACCACTCCTCTTCCTTATGGTGGTGGTGGTCTTACAGTACATCTATATTATTTTAAACCCTGCAGTACATTGTTATGCTCTTTGCTTTAATGTTCTTTCAAACAATTCAGAAAAAGAATAGAAAAATATTTTACTATGTTTACCCCTTATTTGTCATTTCACGTGATCATCATTGCTTCCTAGTAGATTTGAGTTTCCATCTGGTGACATTTTTGTCCATCCTTAGTAAATATCTTTAACATTTTTCTTTGTGCATGTGCACACCAGCTGAAAATGAATTGTCAAAATTTCTGTTTATTTGAAATGGTCCGTATTTCACTTTTATTTTTGAGGGCTAGTTTTGCTTCTGCTTGAAAATGCTTTTATTTAACTTTCATTATAGGAGGATAGTTTCTCCCTACATAGAAATCTGGATTGACAGCTTTCACCCTCCTTCACTTTCAGTACTTTAAAGCTATTGCATAGCATTTGGGCCTCCATTATTACTAATGAGAGGTCACCTATCATTTGCAACTTTGATTTCCTTTATGTAATCTAACATTTTCAAGGCTGGTTTCAATAGTTTTCTCTTAGTTTTTGAATTTCAGACATTTGGCTTTGATGTTCCTAAGTGTGAGTTTATTTGTAGTTCTCTTATTAAATGCTTATCAAGGTTTTTGGATCTGGAATTTCCTGAATTTCACCAAATTTGCCAAGTTTCCAGCCATCATTTCTTTGTTTTTCTGCCTTGTTGTTGTTCCCTCCTATTCTAGTGTTTCAGTTGCACGTAAACATTTCCATTGTTTAATATTATTCCACAAATTTCTGCAAATCTGATCTTTTCCTTACATCTTTTTTTTCTCTTTGTTCTTGAAATGTTTAAGTCTTATTAACATATTTTCAAGGAGATTTATTATTTTTTTTTTTACTTCAAATCTCCTCTTAATGGCATGCAATTAATTTTATATTTTAGTTATTATATTTTCAATGCAGGATTTTTTTGAAGGCAGAAATTTTTATTTGCCTCTTTTTTTGGAGTTTCTATTTATGTGGTAAGATTTTTCTTTTTATTTTGTATCTTTATTTATTATGTATATTTATTCAGCTTGTAAGCCTATTTATAATAGCTGACTAAATATTTTTTTCCTGTTAATTTTAGCATCTGGGTGATATCAGACTCAATTTCTACTGATACTTTCTTTTATTCTTGAACACGGTACATATTTTCTTATTTTCTTTGTATGCCTAATGCTTTTATGTGCTTTTTCTGTTCGTTTTTCTTATTGGATCCTAAATGTAGAGACTCTGAATTCTGTAATGTTTCTCTGAAGACTGATCTGTGTGTTAAAAAAAAAAAAAAATTACTTTTCTAGAATCAAACTCCCAAATTCTGTCTTCTGAAATTCTCCTTGGTTGTTTCACCTTTCTCCTTCTGCTTTATGCTCAAGGCTCCTAGAAATGTCCTTCCTCCTCTCCATGTACAGTGTAATAGTCAGCCAAGGATTTAGATGAATTTTTATATTCATATTTGGGGACCAATCTCTTCAGTAGGTAGCCACCTTCATTAAAGACTTCAGTCCTAACTTTCTTGCTTTTCTGTCAGCCTCCAGTTCTGCTTTCTGATACTCAAGCCTCTTAGGCAATAGCTTTATGCAGCTTGAGGTGCCTGTTGATTTTGAGTGCTCTCAGGCCAAATGCTGCAAATTCACAAATCTTTCCTTGCTGCAGTCAATCTTGCAAGAGTAGGTACTCCTCAAATTTCTGTGTTCAAACCGCCATAAAACATTATTTTCAGATTTTATAATTGTTTGTAGGGTAGGGTTGTCTGATCATGCCACTCCATCATTAACCTGAAATTGGAACACTCAACTTTTAAAAGTGTCATTGTCTCATCTCTTAAACTTCGGGATTTCACTTTGCTTTCTTGTTTTCATATTGTGTTTTTTTCTATCCATTACCACCTTCTTACTCTTCTTCATAAACCTGATATTTAAAAAGTATTCTAGCTGTTTCATTTTTCTCAAGCAGGTAAAGCAGATTACATTTACATACACTTAGGTGGATCTGGTCTTTTGCTATTTAAACAAACAACTGGTATAGGGGAAACATCCCCTCAGTTTCTGTACCTCCGTGTCGAGTATATAAGATGGAGTCCATTGAGGGCTCCTACTATGACTCGGGTATTTATACTCATATTTTAAATTATTAAACAAGGTTATCAGAAGATCACAGTCTCCATCTTACAATGAGGAAACCAAAACTCAAAAAACAAATTAATTTAATGAAGATCCTAGAATGAAAATTCATGGCACCTGAGTTTAAAGAATGGATCTTTTCCACTGTTAACTTGCTCTTCACTGGTCTTTTCTAAACATTATCTGTTTCTGTGCCTACTTTCCAAAAGAAACTCTATTTCCCGATCAGGTTGACCTGAGTTTTTAATATCAGGTTGAACTTAAGTGTCCCTAATTATAGCTCATACCTTTTCAACAACATGTTCTTTTCAGCCTCACTTCCCAATCTATGCATCTACCTTGAGGAAGATCTGTCTTCTCCATTGCAATAGTTGTGACCTACACATCTTTAACAATCTGTAACCCCAGATTGTAAACACCAGCCAAGGCAGTCGGGGGTGGGGGAGGCTATACAGAGAAAGAGCAGTTTACTATGAGTAGAGTTAAAGTATCATTCCTTCAGGTGTTGATCATCTACCTGATTTATTAAACAAGGGTTTGGGGACACAGCAAACAGGCAGAGAGAGAACACCAGCAGTTCTTACAATTCAGTGTGGTCCCGGGAATAATAGACTACACTGATACTATCTTTCCTACAGGCCCAAATGAGGGGCATTTTTTAAAAGCACATTCAGCAGGCCTCAGGCCTTGTGGAGTCCCTGGATATGTTTGTGTAAAACAGTGTATGGAAAAAGAGGACTTTGGGGAAGACTAAATGATCTAATGGCAACAATTCGCTACATTCTTTTCTCTGCCGGTTATCCGAACTAGTGCAATTCAGGCTGTGAGCACCTGGAAGGAAATGCCCAGGCAGGCACTTGCCATTGAAATATGGTTGGAGAGCCGTTCCTGCATGTAAGTATCACCCTGTTATTTTCTTTAGGGTTTTCAGCCTGAAACCAATCAACCTGAAGTCCAATTGAAAAAGGCATCTTTACAATCACAAGCTGTGGGAAACTTGGTTGGTTCAGTGGGATCTAATTTGTTTTGGGTAAGGGAAAAAAAAAAAGATAAAAGAAAAAAAGGAAAAAAAATAAAAACAAAAACAGAATTTGGAGCAGTGGGGATTAACAGAAGCGGAGCTGACTGCATACAGCATGTTTGTGGTAATAAACAACAGTGTTATTAGCGAATATAAAGCCTGTGATAAACAATGCCATGATGTTCCATTCACCCTAATAGGCAGGAGCAGATAATTGGGACAAATAAAGTGCTAAAACAGTCTCTAACCACCTTTCCAGAGCGTCTCTCCGAATGAGTGAATCGCCCCGCATGCTGTAAGGCGCAGCGGTAGCCTGGGATACCAGCTTTTGTGTTTCACTAAAAGAATACACTCCCGTTGCTAATGGAAAACAACAGAAGCTAAAGACGATTGCTGGGATTGTCAGATCTCTCTCTCTCTCTCTCTTTTTTTTTTTTTTTTAAAGTGGTAATGAGTAGACAAGAAGACAATTCCACACATTCATCAAAGCCAGCAGAGAGCTCTTCGGAATACACGGCCAGTTGAAATCCCAAACACTTCCAGCTCGGGGGACTTTTAAATCTTAACTTGAGCTCAGTTGTTTCTCTTGGCAGTTTCTCCTTTTCCACCTTCACTAGACAAGGTATTGTCCCAGCAATGGTGTTTTTTTTTTTGTTTTTTTTTTTTAATTTTTTTCAGCAAGTCTTTCTTGTTCCCTATCAGAATATCATTCAGACAGTTTCTGTTCTTCTGTTTGGTTGGGTTTTTTTATCCAGGCACAACCTGGATATGATGTTCTTTCTACGGCAGTAAATATAGGGAATCCAACCACTTCTCCCTTCAACCTCAGTTTCTCCATTGAGATTGCATTGTTACAACTCCAAGTACTGGCTGAAATTATAAGAAATAGTGAAGTAGTACTGATGTTGAAGAGCCCAGAAGTTATGTGGGCCTATGGAGCCGGCAAAACCAAGCGGAATTGGGATATTGGTGAATTTCTTTCATCCATTCAGCTAGTCAACAAATATTTCTTGAGTGCCTACACCATATCAGACAGTTTATTCCTGGTTTTCCATTTATATTTAGGCCCTATACCCATTTACTGTAGCACAAATCATAAAAATCATCCTATTTAGACGGGAAATTATTTTTACCCTTCACTGTTGAAATAAATACTTCCCATCTCAAACCAACCATGTCTAAAAATGCAGCCTTGAACCACATGTTTCAGAATGCAGAATAGTAGAGAAAAGGGAAAGAGACTGGGAATGAAAACTTGTGCCAGTTTCACAGATGTCCAATTTCTTGATTCTTGAAAAAAAAATTAAAAAACAAAAAACAAAAAACTATAAGATGGCAAACTTGAAATTGACTTACACAGAATAAGATACATCCAAATGGGGAAAGAGAATATCCAAAATGGTTTAGGAACTATTTAAACTACAGGTGGATCAACTGATGAGTCCCAAATAAATGATTTTAGGTGCCTGATTATCCCATCGGTGATGAATATTTCACTCCCTAGAACTAATTCATAATATCAAGCATTATCTTTAAAAGCATTAATGCTAAAGTATTCATTTAACATATCACTATTATTGTTGATAGTACACTGTGGTAAAGAAGGGGAAGTAGTCTTAGATTATTATTTATTATGAGAATACTCATTATACCTACATGATCACCACAATGAAGGTAGGTAAAACTGAAGGGAAACAGAAATATGAGAATTTGTCAGATTTGTTTTACATGCCAAATATATTAGTATTTTTATTATTGACATTTTTACACACCACATATCTAAACTTTTCCCCATAAGCCAGATACCTTCACCAAAAGCTATTTATAACATTAGGAATATTCCTTTTGTCTATTGACACTGGTCTACATACATTTTAGTATGCATTGTATGCAGTAACATTATTTTAAATGATGTCACTCAGTTTACCTAATGAAATACTAAATGCTTTTTTTTAGTATTTGCTTTTTTTAAAAATTTTATTTATTTCAAACAGAGAGGGAAAGAGAGAGAAACTGAGAGGACAAGGGGAGTGGTAAGGACAGAGGGAGAAGCAGATTCCCCGTTGAGCAGGGAACCCAACAGGGAGCTCAATCCCAGAACCCTGGGATCATGATCTGAGCTGAAGGAGATGCCTAACTGACCGAGCCACCCAGACACCCCACTAAATGCTTTTTAAAAGTATCTGAAATCAGACAGAGAAAGACAGATACCATATGACTTCACTTGTCTATGGAATCTTAAAAAAAAAAAAAAAAAGCAAACAACAACAAGAGAAACAGACTCATAAATATAGAAAATAAATTAGGGGTTGCCAAAGGGGAGGAAGGTAGTGAATAAGTAAAATACGTGAAAGGTGTTTAGAGGTACATACTTCAAGTTATAAAATAAATACGTCAGAGGGATGAAGAGTACATCATAGGGAATATAGTCAATAATATTATAATAACTTTTTGTGATGACCGATGGTAACTATACTTACTGTTAAGCATTTCATAATGTATATAATTGTCAAATCACTATGTTGTACACCTGAAACTAATATAGTATTATGGCTCAATTATCCTTCAATTAAAACTAAAAAAAAAAAAAAAGATAAAATGTGTCTAGTACATATACAAAAATATGTAAAATCAGAATATTTAGCTTTACATATTTATTCAAGTTTTCAGGCATATTATTAGGAAAACAAGATAAAAGGACAATGAAACACTTGACTTACAGAGATATATTATAGAATAAAATAAACAATTACATGAAATTCAACAGGGTAGCTCAATTTCAGAGAACTGGAAGTTAAAAAATCACTTTTGTTGTACAGGATGATTTATGATAAACCTTACTGACATATAGCTTAACTGATTATAGAAACGGAGGGAGTCGAGATGGTTGGGGGCAGGTTGGTAATGCAGGACTACCATAGGGTGCCCAGTCAGACTGCTCACATGACATCGTCATCTCCTTTGTACCTGCTGGTCTTATTTGCTGTCACTTGTGCCATTGCATTAATCCAGGCAGACTTTCCTCCTGTATCCCATCTGTCTGATCCTTATCTATTCTTCAGGGCACTGAGGCCTTTCCTAACCACCTCAGGATACATGCTGGGCTCACCCTCCTTTGACCTCCTATAGATTTTACTTATCAGTATCACCCACTTGATGCTGAGAATATATAGCTTTGTGTTCTTTTTTTTTAAGATTTATTTAAAAGATTTTATTTATTTATTTGACAAGGAGAGAGAGAGAGAATATAAGCAGAGGGAGTGGAAGAGGGAGAAGCAGGTTTCCCATTAAGCAGGGGGCCCAATGTGGGGCTCAATCCCAGAACCCTGGGATCATGACCAGAGCCAAAGGCAGAGACTTAACAACTGAGCCACCCAGGCGCCCCTTGTGCTGTCTTTTTATAAGTAAATCTCCAACTAAACTGTAAACATTTTTTTCCCTGGTTTTCTGCTGGACACTGCATTTGGCACAGTGGCACAATCCCAGAAAGTTCTCAGTAAGTACTTAATACTACCTATTGCATCATTACATGATAGACTCTGTACCGACCAACTGTACCAGTTCATTTCTTACCACCCTCTGGCCGGATCTGGCCTATACCTCTAGGCAATGGGAATGGGCTTTCTGATTGCATTCCCAGCTCAGTTGTTTGAATCAGATACAAATTGATTGTGAGTAGAAGTTACTCCAATCTGACAGCTCTCCAGTGTCTTGTTTGTGGAGAGAGAAAATGAGACTATGTTGACTGTGTTCCTTTTTCTGATGGGCCACAGGATAAAGAGAGAAAACAGGAAAGGCCTAGCATTATCATGACAATCAAGAGTGTGCCCACTCTGAGCTTGGTGCTACGCTCAGGCTTGTCAAGGAAACACGGTGGCATGTTTCCACTCCCCTGAAAACAAATGTGATGACCAATACTGACAAGATAGCAGAAAGCCCAATGGTATTTCTGTGTCTTCTTTGCATTAATGGAAGATATTGGTCTCCACAGCTGTCACTGTAGCAGCACTTTTCACTGACACTAAAATTCATCTTCCAATATGAAATCAGTATCAAAACAATCCACAGATAGGATCTTACTAGCTGAATTCATGGATTTTTCTCAAGATGCAAATTTATTATTTTACTTTATTTCCAGGAACGGAAAACATGACCTTTCTCTCGCTCGCCTCATCTTAGCATCATGGATTGGTAAATATATTCTGTCTTTCCCTAGATATTTTATTATTATTACCATATTTCCACAGCAGAAAATATGAAGGGGGAGAAAGAGCAAAAAATAAATAAAAAATAGAGAAAAGAAAGAAAAATGTAGAATATCAGTCAGGCTTGACGAGGTTCCCCTAAGAATAGATTACCTAGTCTAATGTTGTGGAAAAATGACTGCTATACATCAGCAGAAGAGGTCAGGAAATTAAATTTTATGTGTCCTGCCTAGTAAAAAAGAGAGTTTAGCTGAAAAATAGAATCCTTCATGGCCTGGTGGGAATTTTGAACATTTCAATTCTGTTTAAAAAAAAAAAAAACAAAAAACAAACAAAAAAAACAATGGTGGAAGTAACCACAAGTCAAGGAATCATGTGGCAGCCAGGTATCACCCATGAGGTGATAGGGAGAGTGGCAGCAATGTTCTGGAGAGTTCTTAAATCCTCTGAGGTTCAAGTTCAGAAGAAACTGTGGCGTCCTTTACAGTTATTTGTAGTGTCCCTCTAAGAGGCAACACCTTGGACTAGATGGCTTATGGAATAGAAGAAGTATTGTCCACCTTGTAAATTTAAGTAGAAATTCTTTCAAACACTGTCCTTATGGAGAGATCGCACTCTTTTCCTTTCCAGTGAACTTGCCTGCTTCTCAAGTCATGTTTTGAATCTTTTAAATGTATTCAGTATTTTTTCTTACCTTTCTTATTCTTTTCCATATTATTTATGGAAATCCATGCTATTTCTCTTTCACCAAAGGTAACTGGTTTACCACTACCTATCTAGTCAAAGAATCTGGTCCATCCAAAATTTCCATACTACTTCAAAATTTTCATTCTTTCTTCTTTTTTTTACATTTTATTTTTTTCTACAGACATCAATCTTTCTTCTTATCAATACTTTCCATTTGCCCACAGAAAGGTACTAATCTGTTACCATGCATACATGTATGCATGTGCATAAGCACACACAACTTTTTGGACCCAATTCTCCTTCAGTTTGCCTCCTTTAATCTTTCCTATTTTTGATGATCCAATTTGGTGAATGAGAAGCAAGTCTCTGGCATCCACTTTTTCATTTTGTACAATGTGGCCTATCAGATCTTTCAGTCTGACTTTTTCTCCCACCTAGCAGAGGATACAAGTAGTTTATCTTTTCAAGAAGGGAAATAACTGCTTAACAATCAACACTTGTCATATTTTTCTCTTTCCTGACTCTCAGCATGACTTGATACTGCCCCTACTGCCTTGAACTTCTGTCCTCCTGGGTCTTTCATGACACAGTTCCTTCTTCCTACCCTTCCAATAACTTATTTTCCTACTCTTATCTTCTAAACGTATTTCCCATAGTCAAGTGCTAGATTAAGGTTAGTTTTTTCCTCTGGTCCTCTTATCTCCCTTTCTTACAATGAGATCCTCCCCCTAATACATTCTGTTTCTTGAGAGGTGCTGAAACAAAGAGGTTAGAAGCGTGGATATGGCAGATGGTCTGGTTCAAGTCCCAGTTTGACATGTTTTAGCTGTGGAGCTTTAAGCAAGTCATTTAACCTATATAACCTCACCTTCTAATTTTCAAGAAAAAAATGGCTATATCAAAAGGATATTGAGAGGAATAAATAAGAAAATACATGAAAAGCACTTATCATTGAACCTGACACATAATAAATTCAAAATAAATTGTTTCATCCTTTTCAATTCACAGCATCACCCATTCTGGTTCATGCCCTCATTACATTTCCCCTAACACACTACAATGGCCTTTTTCATATAGAACCTCTTCATTCTCTTGCTCTTTCTGCCCACATCCCCCTATTTCTCAGTCATCCTGAACTCTGCAGTTCGAATTTTCTTCCTGAAGCACTGCTTAAATCATATACCACCTCATCGCTCTCCTTTTTACTTAAAATCTGTATTAATTCTCCACTGCTTATAGACTTAAGTTTAAACTAGCTTAATATTGAATGCCTCCCCTAATGTGGCATCAAGTTCCTTTCTCTATTTCCTACTTTTACCTTGATAAATCCAGTGTTAGGGTGGAATTGGTTTCATCTAATGTTCTCAGAACCTATCACGAAATTTTTGGTGCTTGTGATTTTGTTCTTACTCTGTTTTCTGCAGGCAATAACGCTTTCACGTCACATTTTCTTCTCTAGAAATATCAGGAATGTTTAGGTTCATCCCAGAAGTCATCAATGGAATCATTTCGGGATATGGATAACAAATGTTCTTACATTAATTAATTAATTTAGATTTTATTTATTTATTTGACAGACAGAGATCACAAGTAGGCAAAGAGGCAGGCAGGACGAGAGAGGAGGAAGCAGGCTCTCCACGGAGCAGAGAACCTGATGCGGGGCTCGATTCCAGGACCCTGGGATCATGACCTGAGCCGAAAGCAGAGGCTTTAACCCACTGAGCCACCCAGGTGCCCCCAAACGTTCTTACTTTAATTCAGTATCTCTGCCGATAAATTATAATCTTTCCAAAGACAGTGATTGATGTTTACTTCTTTTGTGTGTAATTAATAATGAACACGTCCTGGGGCTTCCTCAATGTTTTTGAATTAACAAAAACTTTTTTTAAGGTTTATTTATTTGAGAACTCATGCTCATGAGAGTGGGGGCGATTGGTGAGGGGGAGGAGGGGCAAATAGAGAAGGGGAGAGAATCTCAAGCAGACTTCCCGCTGAGCACAGAGTCTGACCTGGGGCTGGATATCATAATCCTGAGATCAAGACCTGAGCTGAAATTGAGAGTCAGACACTTAACTAACTGAGCCACCCAAGCACCCCAGAATTAACAGAAACTTTTATTCAACAGGTGTAAATCATCTCCTTTCGGAGAGCTGTTGTTGGATAAGCAGTTTCACATGTTTTCCCCACATATAATGCAATCTGCCAAATGCCTTATAATTGGTTTCTTACTTTCACCTTGCTATCTACTGACTGTTTTTGATTCAGCACCCAGGGTTGTCCTGTAAAAAGGAAGGGCAAACGTGCATTTTTTTGTTTAAAGTTCTTCAGTAGCTCCCGATTTCTCTTGAAATAAAATCTAAAGTTTGTACATCATCCACAGAGTCTTACCTGATCTTTCCCTCCTTTATATTTCTGATCTTATCTTCTTATGATTCCCCCCTTGTTCTCTTACTCCAGTGAGTACTGGCCTTTTTACTGTTCTCTTGGCAACCAGCCTCATTTCTGAGTCAGAGCCCCTGCATTGGCTATTCCCTCCACCTTAAATCATTTCCTGTAGATATCTACATGACTAACTTCCTCTTTGCCTCTTAGTTTTAATTTTTCTATCACCTTCCAACTGAGTACTGCCCTGACTACTTTACTTAAAATGAAGACTGCTCCCCCACCTCCAGCACTCCTGATCTCTCTTACTCTATTCTATTTATTATATAGTACTTATTATCTTCTTTAACTATGTAATTTAAATTATTATTCATATTGTTTATTTTTTGACCCTCTACCACCAGAATGGATGTTCCACGATGAGAAGGATTTTTTTATTGTCTTGTTCACGGATGAAATTCCAACATTTAGAAATTTACCTACCTTTAATTTGTGCCTAGTGAATATTTGCAAAATGAATGTATTGAATAGTTGTGTCAATACATTTGTTCTTGTTTTCCTCCCCCTTTTACTGTATATTTCCTTTAGAAATCTAAATGCACATCAAGAGAGACAATCAAATATAGATACACTGTTTAAAAGGTGTGTAGCATCTGGATATTTGTACAGTTATGGATAACTGATCACTTTAAGCTTCTTCACTATGAAGAAACTAAAGCCCCATCATGTGCATGCTTTAATCTCATGTCCTCACAATACTGGTTGCTTTAAAATGCTGATTCTTTTCATTGAAAAGGAGGGAACTAAAGCTCCACAGATGCTACTATGGGAGTTTTTTCTCCCCAGCCACAGTGACCACAATGATGTCAAACAATTTTATTTGCTATCACATTCAGCTTAACAATGCTATGTAGATATGTCTACAAAGTAAATCTACAAAGTAAAATCAACAGTTGAGAAAACCATCCATTTTTTAAAATAAATTTTAAGTTCACTCTAAGCTAAAACATTTAGATTGTTGAAAATATGACAATAAAGTTGCATGAATGATTACTTTAATTGCCAACTTTATTTGTGTTATTCATAAACACAATTAATGTGTTTCCAATATATGTTGTAAATTGACTAATGGCCAAATCAATGACCTTACTAATGTTTTCAAAATTGCTCTTTTGTTCTTATTTCATTCATATCAGAAATGATTGCTACCTAGGATTTATAAGCATTAACAATTTACCAAATTATTAATCGTTACCTTATTGAATGAATCTTGAAATTATCTCTTTATTTATCCATTTATCTACTCATTTATTTAGCAAATATTTATGCCACAAAATGTTCATGACACCCAGAATACATCAGTGAAAAATCTGACAAGAATCTTGGTCTCCTAAAGCCTGGGATCAACATTAATTCAGATAGAAATCATGATAAAGTGGTATATCATGATAAAAAGACTTTTTACTTCTCCATGACAATATTATACTCAGACTTTCCAAATACCATGTTTGACAAACAAATATTTGAAAAAATGGAAGCAAAGATCTTTTGCTGTACACAAAGCCAAGAGAAAGATCCTTGTTAGGAGAGTGGAATCTAAATTTTTAAAAAATCCAAAGCAAAATCCAATAACAATGAAAAATATATTTTATAGCTAGAAGCATATGCCATTCAGTAACATTAAGCCATTAAAAAGAAATAACCCCCATAAATCCCTATGCACATAAAAATATAGCCTATATTTATGCATAATTAAAAATTGGTACAAGTTTGAGATTTTGAGGAATGAACACAGAAAATCATATTTTTCATGAAAATTGATGAGTAAGTGAGTAAAAATATTAAGGCAGACTTCTGCTTCTGACCAAACCTCAGTAAAATAGACTGACTTGCCCTCCCACCTGAAATTTTCCAAAACATTGGGGAAAAAAAAGTGAAAAGTTGGTTTTACAATACTGGGCATCAGGCAAAATAGTACAGTGATTGGTGAGAAACAATATAATTGCACCAGCTTATTGCCCTGAAAGAGTTTCTAGATCACAGCACAAGGAGATGTCATGTAGGTAGACTTCCAGGAGACTCCCTGAGTTGAGGACAAGCATCTAAGAGACCAAAATAGTTATAGTGTATAAGACAGAATACCAGAGAGGAACTGTCTGGAAGAACAGACACAGAACTCCAGAGAGATCTGCAGAGGGTCCCATTTGAATATTCAGGCAAGTAATGATCAATGACTGTGTATAAGAAAACTTCCTGGGTTTGGGGATACATTCAATAGAAGGTATTAGAAGTTAGACTTTCCAGTGCTTACCTAGAGCTAGGAATAATGTCTCCTCCCTGCAAGACTGGAAATTCTTCTGATTCACAAGACAATAGGTGGAGTACAGAAAGGCTCTCCCGAAGTAGTGGGGAATAATTAGCCTTAGACTAAACACTGCTCTGATTCCACCCAATAAATACTAAAAACAAGACCAAAAAGGATCAAACAGATTTCAAATAACGTAAAAGCCTCCTAGATGAAAGCTTAGGAAGAACAGTAGGAATATAAAAATCTCCAGAACCTATACCGTTTCTGATGTCTGACATCCATTCAAAACTTACCAAGCATGCAAAGAAGCAGGAAAATATAATGAGGACAAAATTAACCAATCAAAACCAACCCAGCACTGACATAGATATTAGAATTAATGGATAATGACACCAGAACAGTTATAATAACTGTATTCCATCTTCAGAAAGTTAAGTAGGGAAAAGTAAGACATTAAAAAAGAAAAGACCCGAGCTAAACTTCTAGATATTTTAATTCCAATGTTTGAAATGAAAAATATGTTGGATGTGACTAATAGCAGGATAGACATTTTAAGAAGAAAACATTAGTGAATTTGAATTTGTAGATAGAATGAAATAAGGTGAGAAGAGAGAATTAAAAAGTTGAGTGGAACATCACTGAACTGAACAACTTCAGGAGGCCTAACATGAATGCACTTGGAGTATATAAGAAAAGAGAACAGAATAACTATTTATAGAAATAATGACTCCAAATTTTACAAAGCCGATGAAAACTATAAATCCACATATCCAAAAAAATCAACACACCCCAAGTACCCCTAAGTAAAAGAAAGCACCTAATGATTTCATAAATTTGATGAAAACTATGAAACCACAAATCAAAGAAAATAATCACACCAAGAAAGCACCAAGACATACTACAATTAAATTGCTCCAAACCTTTGATAAAGAATATTTTTTAAACAACCAAAGGTAAGGGGCGCCTGGGTAGCCTCTGCCTTTGGCTTGGGTCGAGATCCAGGGTCCTGGGATCAAGCCCCGCATTGGGCTCTCTGCTCGGCGGAAGCCTGCTTCCTCCTCTCTCTCTGCCTGCCTCTCTGCCTACTTGTGATCTCTCTCTGTCAAACAAATAGATAAAATCTTAAAAAAAAAAACACAAACAAACAACAACAACAAAAAAAAAAACCAAAGGTAAGAAATGAACATTTCTAGCAAAGAAATAAAAATAAGGATGATATTTTACAATCCTGGGGAACAATGCAAGTGAGAAAATAGTGAAGTGACCCTTTTACACTTGATCTTAGCCAAAAGGCCAAGAAGCAATGAAGTGATACATTTAAAGTACTGGGGGAAGGGAGAGAGAAAACTGAGCTTAGATTTCCATACCCAGAAAAAATATGTTTCAAAAACAATAATAAAATAAAGATTTTACTTCAGCAAAACAAAAGTAAAACAAACCACCTAAGCAAAAACAAATAAGCAAAGAACAGTTATAGCTAATAAGCCAACAAGTAATACAATGAAAGCATTAAAAATGTTAATTTAATTGAAAAGAAGTCAGGAAAAGATGAAAAATAAGGAAACTAAAGACATACTTCTAAATAACCCATGAGTCAAAGAAAATAAAAAGGGAAATTAAAAAGTATCTAAACTAAACAAAAATGTTCACTAAATAGATCAGCATTTTTGGAATATTGCTAAATCATTATGCAGGGGAAATTTATACATTATATACCCAGGAAGGAAGAAAGACAAAAATAAAATAAATGACTCTAGCTTCACCTTGTGAAACTAGAGAAAAAGGAGCAAATGAAATCTAAAGTAAACAGAAGAAATGTATGGATGAATCTTAAAATAATTCTGTTGATCAAAGGAAGCCAGACTAAAAAGAGCACTTGGAGTATGATTCTATTTATATAAATTCTCAAAAATGTCAATTAATTGCCAGTGGCAGAAAGCAGATTAGTGGTTGCCTATAAGAAAAAGTCAGAAATGGTTTATAAAGTAGCATAAGGAAATATTTAGGGGTAGAAGATATATTTTTCTATCTTGATCGGGTAATGTTTCATGGTGTATATTTGTCAAAACTTATCAAATTTTATACTTGATATGAAATTTACTCTAGATCAATTATACTTCGGTACACCTTTACAAAAAAAGAAAGTAAGAATACAGATAACTTGACCAAGACATGAAAAATCTGACTTGATTCTTATGTAGGATGAATTATTCATCAAATTTTTAAAAATCACATTTATTTAAAACATACGTTAAAAATGTGTAAGAGTTAAAGACAAAAGGCAGACAAGAAATCTCAAAGATTACCTGAGTTTAAAATTGGATCAAACTCTGACCATAAAAAGCATTAGAAATACTTCACAAAAATACAAAGAGAATCAAAACTACCTTTCATATATCTATTACAAACTTGCATATTGTACACCTAATACATTCCAGTACTTTAGTGGGTTGATGGGCTCTAAGTATTCTCTGCTACATTGATGTCGATTATAAGTTTGCAAAACATTACTAAAATAATAAATATTTTGGCATTCTCTAACCATTCTTTGGTTATCTTTTGTCTTTCATCTTATTTCCCAGCCACATTATAAATGCCCTTAATATCACTTACCAAGTCTTCTCTCTCTCAGGTAGGAATAGAACTGAGATACTGGTAGGGTTTTGAAAACCCATTTACTGAATCCTATTGAACGAAAATTATTTCTAAGATTATAAAGATATAAATAAAAATATAGATTAAAAAAGTATCCAATTTTCTATTACTTTTATTGCTTATCACAAAAACAATACTCTCTTCATTTCTCAGTAAATGTTTTGTTGTTATCATAAAGACTGTTGGAAGGGAATTTTAGAGCCAAACCTGTTCTAGAAAATTCAGAGTATATAAAGCTATATAAAGTATATGAAGCACAAAGTATATAAATTCACAATGATAGTCTGCATTACACAATTCTACCTACCTAAATATTACTATTAATATTCAGTTCCCATGGACTTTATTAAATTTATTTCCAGCGTTTATGGTAAAAACAAAACGAACATGAGAACTGTTATATAGAAATACTGAATAAAATCACATAAATTGGTATTTATAGCATTGAAAAAGTTTACAGAGGTTTAAATTTTACTTTTTCAGTATACCAATCATGAAAGATTTCTTGAGCTCTACCTATGTTGTTCTCAAAACTATACTGGCATTATAAAAGTTACAAAGAAATATAAAGCATTGTCTGCCTTTAGCAACTCTCTAGTTGTGGAAATAAAGATAAAAGACATGAAATAGGAAAAATAAAATGAAATAAGTGTCTACATCTAATAAACCTTCTTAGAAAAGAAGCATCAAATCAGGCCCAAAGCCTTCTTTTAAATGTTGAGGCTTGACCTGGATCCTAAATAAGATTAGGATCTTCTTTTCCTAGAGGAGGAAGGAAGGAAGACATTCTAGAAAGGGAAAGAGTATCATGAGGAGGAAAGAAGGAGGAGGAGAAGGAGGAAAGAAGACATTCCAGAAAGGAATCATGAGTCAAAGAACAGGAGTATTTGGGGCCATGAATAAACCTCTAAACAGCTATTGTGATGAGCTGGGGGTAGTGATAAATAAGTTCTTATAATCTAGATACAACCATTTTATGAAGCAGTTTGAACCATAAAGCATGGAAGTAGGACTTGATGGAGTTGGTAATAGGGAGTTATCAAGGGTGCTTGTGAAGAGAAGGAAGGGTTGTTTTGTATGATGAAGATAGTGACTATAGTTATTCACCTAAAAGCGATTTTCTCTTTGTAAGATATCCCCAAATCCGTTAGGAATAGCAAGTATGCACAGCTAAAAATATTACATTTCCCAGTCACCTTACAGATAGAAGTGGCAATTCGACTCAGATTTGAAGCAGATACTATTGAAGGAGCTTCTGTAATAAAGAAGACCAAAGCCTCAGACCTTGGAATATGTATTTACAGATAATAGGTGTCATTAGGAGAGTGTTTGAGAAGAACACAACTAGAGTACTTGATGTGACCAACATTTAAGGGTTGAATAGAGGCAGAGGTGTTTCTGAAGGAACAAATAAATGTCTGGAGAGAGCGACTAACCACAGTGCCACAGGAGCCAGGGGAATAGAGTGAGTCAGGAAAGTAAACAGTGTCATAGGTCATGGAGAGCAAGACTGGAGGTCTCCAAATTCCATCCAGAACAGGAGAAATATCCATCTGGACATGTGGTATCAAGCCATAGCTTTGGAGAGATAAATTAAATTTTCTTATTATATTAATTCTGGATTAAAGTGTAAAGACAAAAATGATCTTGATAAAAATGAAAATAAATGAGTGCCACACACAGAATTGGATATACCCAGCCCTGTAAAGAAATACTGGCTGAGGGTGAGCAGGATTAGCACCAAATTTCAGGTTTTAAGAATAAAATGGTTTTTCTAGAAGGATGAGAGAGACATATTTTATTTGCAAAATGAAGTCAGTGACTCCATGCAATATACATTTTTTGGTACCTACTCAGTTTAGGAAACTATTTGAGGAACTTAAGCTATAGGAAAAGAATAACTACTTTGCATCAAAAACTTACAGTCAAAAGTTTATCTATCATGAAAATTGATATGTAATATGAGTAATTACTATATTACAGTCAAGGCCAAACTGCTCTTTGTTTATATGCATACACAAATATGTATATTTTTGTGTGAATATAAAATGTACATCCAAAATACACATCCTTAGAGACATTGGCAGATTTTTTTTTTTTTTCAAAATACTCGGTTCAACACAGAAACAGAAATAGCATATATTTTTATATGTGCATAAGAACACATAAATAAAACAGGTAAGAATGTATAAATTGTATTTAAGTCATCATAGACAATCATGGATCTTAGTAAGGTTGGGTTTAGGAAAAGTTGTCTAACAGCTGGGATATTTGAGTATATATAGAATTTTGTCATATACAGAACAATTTAAGGTAAAAAAGAAAAAAGTCCATATGAAATACTGGCATTTTTGTCCTCTCCCAAGATTGAGAGCTCATGGGTCAAATAGATTTATTTTGCCCATTTAGCTTAACCCTGGTAATAAGTATGCATATATTACCAGAATTTTGTGTGCGTCTGTCTATCTACCTATCTATCTAATATTTAAGTAACAAATATGAGTATAGAACATTTAGAATCGTAATTTTATATATATGGAAAACCAGGAATATAAATATTTATATAGATATAAATATAGATAAATATATAGGAATTGAGAAGTTTACTCTAATTGATGCTTTAATGGATACAGCCTTAGTTGCTGGGTACAACAGTGTTGAGATGGTATTAAAATAAATAAGGAATTGTTCAGTGTCAGTATAAATATCACTCAGAAAAGGAAATGTTGACCCTATGTGTAAAGATAAAGCAGCTTCCTACACATTGGCGTAAACTTCGTGGTCCCCCTGTTTCCTAAATCAGGAAAATTCACTAGTATTTTCACTCACAGCTGATAGAAAACTAATCTCAAAAGTGGAAGTCTGCTGTGGGGTTTTTTTGGTATCCCAGAATAAAACTCTAAGAACTCTGTTTTTCACGACAAAGAGACAAGCTTCAGTTTTACAATGGAAATCACAGTGCCAAAAACAAACAAATTGAGGGGATAAGAAGAGAGGGAGGGGTAAGAAGGAGGAGGAAGAGAGGAGAATGAGGAGGAAGAAAAAAGAGTGTGAGGCCAGGAAAATGAGAAGAAGGCTGGTTATCTTTAATAGGGAGCACATTCTTTGGAGCTGGTTTGTAGATCAGAATCAACACAGAAGCAAAAGCGTGGACAGAAGAGAGGTACAGAAAGGACATGTAATATGCCTTGGCTAGTGCTTGTGTTTAGGAGACGAAAGGGCAATGTAGGATGAATAAGGTTCGAATTCCTTGGACTAATGTTTGAGTTGTAGTGAGTAGCAGATAAGAAAAATAACCAAATTCTGCTTATAGTTCCTGAGAGAATGTAAGGACCTGTGTGATGACAGGCAAAGAGAGGTTCCATCAACTTATTTTGCTCATCTGACAATGAGACATCTTTAGATCTTTAGAGACATCTATGGATGCTGCTTCTCGTTGCTGCCCTACTCACAGGAACCATATTCCGTACCAGCAGCATGGCTCTGGCTGTCTCTTCTCCCATGTGAGTTAGCCTTCCTGCTCTGCTCATTTTTAGGCTAGGTTTATGTTTGTCAAAAATTTCAGAGAAAACTAAAAACAAAACATTTTTTAAGCCAGTAATCAAAAAAAAAAAATTTAAGTCCAATGCTTGCTAATCAATTGTTTTGAAAAGACTAATGTTAAGTGTTTATGACATCTGGGCAAGCATGAAAGGACTTTGGGGGGAAAGGTCTCATGGGTAGAAGCTGGTGCCTTTTTAATAGAAATAAAAAGTGATTTTAGAGGAAAAACTAGCTCTGAAGTTTTCACATTGCTTAAAGACCTTAGCTAGGGCAGCATTTGTGTCTCCATACTATGTGAATTTGTTTCATGTAATTTCACAGTCCATCAGAAATGAGAGTCAAGTTCAGGAGATGTTATTTATATAATGCTGAAGTGGAGGATGCAACAAAGTACACAATGCTAATATTTATCCATTCTTCACAGATGGTTAAAACAGATCTTCTAGACCAGGGGTCTCAAAGTTGAGTCCATAATCCCTGGAGGTACTCAAGACCCTTTCTAGGGGGAGTGCAGAATCAAAACTATTTTCATAACAATCTTAAGATGATATTTTTCATTTTCATGTGTTACACTAACAGTGCAAAAGCAATAGTGATTAATAACAATTTCTTAGTATGAATGAGGCAAAAATTAAAATTTTGAAAAACTTGTATATGCCACCTTAAGCTGAACAGCTTTGAAATACTTAATGATTTTATGAGTTCGGTTTTTTAAATTGAGTTTTATTTTTTCAATGTTCCAAGATTCATTGTTTATGTACCCAACTCCTAGGGAAAAAAAAAAAAACGACTTAGTGATTTTTCCAGTAAGACCAATGGTAACATAAATGGGTGAATTTACCAACATTTGGAAGATCTGCAAAACTCAGTAAGCCAACATTTTCCAAATGACTAATGCACAGTTTTATAAAATTAGACACAAAGAGTCATTCAAACAAGATATACAAAAGAATTTACTGGAAATATGCAAAGCTCATTGGTATGCTTTCATATTCTGTACTGTAACTAAACTTTAAGAAAAGACAACTTGTTGATTTTTGGTATAGTATAAAAAAGATCCACACATGTCTGAAAAGGTAATTAAAATAATCCCTCCTTTACTAACTCATATTTATTTATCCTCACTCATATTTGACTGAGGCAGGCTTTTGTTCATAGGTCTCAACATAGAGATTTGTCTTACAGCCCAGTTGCAGAAACAGATATGAACATCCTTGTAAAAATGTAAAATAGTGCCACTTTGTGTGTGTGTGTGCGTGCACATGTGTGCATGTGGTGGGGAGCACATGTGTGTGAAGGAAGAGACAAAACTTTAAAAAGACAGGAGAACTCAAGCATTTGGAGAAAGAACAATTCCTTCTACCCACATCAGTATTTCTTCCTGGCATCATTGTGTCTCATATGGTAGACTAACATATAGTAATAATAATGGCAGTCTTGACTCCTCATTATACTACATTTTTAAAGTAGTTTAAGAATCACTACTTTAGGTCATTTAAGCCATTTTGGTGGAGAGGTATAGACTTCAGAATCAGATGGACCTGGCGGCAAATACAGGCTCAGTCATTTATTTGAGTGTGTCCTTGGCACACTTCATTTTCATGAGTTTCCTTAGCAGCAAAGTAGGCTTAAAGATATTTCCATTATTTAGTTTTTGTAAGAATTAGATATGATCTAAATAATGTACTTTATATAGAAACTGGCATGTAGTAAATCTTCAATTAATAATGACTATTCAATACATAATTTTATAGATCTTTGGCTGAATTTATATATTGATATAGGCATCAAATAGGTTTAGAAAGGACTATAAAATGCTTTTTATTTTTATTTCCTTAAATCATATTCATATCAATATGATTGGAATGGTAGAAATAGCTTTGACCATGAGATATTGACAAAATGTAGGATGAGTATGTAAGTGAAGAAGTGCCCTGGAGCCAGGTATATGAATTATATATAGGAATTTAGTAGTAAAAATTACAAATAACTTCCTATGGCTAGTACTAACCTAGAAGCTGTGTATTTTAAGGTTATTCTGGTACAGAAAAACATGTGGCTGAAGTATAAAAGCAATGGAAACACAATATACTCCCACTTAACGTTAACTGGTACTTTGAACCTGTGGAGTCTGAAGACAAGTTTCTACTCTACAACTGTGTATTTAAAAACACACATAAGAAAATAATTAAATATAACTGAAAAAAGTGAGAGGAACTGAGGCTATCATTTTCTTTTGCAAATCTTCTCCTAACCAAGTGTTCCTTCTTGTAGTTCTTAGGACAAGACCTATCTGTCCTGCCTCACACAGTCCATATGAAGTCCCCTCACAGATGCTCTTATCCTCCATAGGATTTACTTTACCTGCATTCCGTCCTTTCCATTACTCTCAAAACACTGTCCCGGTCAGGATGCCCCTCTGTTCAATACTACAACACTCCCACCCAGCACTGAAGTCCCCCACGCTCTTGTCCCCCTTATTTCGAGAGCCCATCTCCCATCACGCACCTTTCTCCCCACCTTCTACTTAAGTGGTAGTGCTTGATTGTCCTTCAGATGTTGTAGTTCCTTCTTCTGTAATGTGCCATATACTGTTACGTCTATTTGACCATGCTTCCCAATCCTCAGTTCCACAAGGAGAAGCTCCAGTAGCATATCTTCCTGAATTATCTTCCGTGATATCCATCTTTCTCCGTAAATTGAATATAATCTCCGTGTTCTCTAGTCTCCCATTATACTACATATGAACAATTTTTATGGTACACATGTCTTCCCATCATTTGATTATTATTCAAAAAATTTATTCATCTCCTAATCTAGGGTATCCCAGGTTAAACTGCCACCATCACTTACATTGACTAATGCCAACAATCTTCTAATTGGTCTCCATACATCCATTCTTGGCCTCATTTAATCCATTTCCTACTTAGCAGCCAGAGTGATCCTCTTAAATTATAATCAAACCACTAAACTGCTCAAAACACTTAAGTGGTTTCCGATTTCACTTGGAATAAAATCCAGATTTCTTATCATGGCCTGACCTCCGCCTATTTTTTCAGCCTCATCATGAACTCCTCTACCTTGTTTCCTCTACTCTACACCATGCTGAACTTCTTTCATACTTTGAAGAACAAAGTTCTTTCTTTCTCAGGGAAAGAAGGAAGAACTAAAGGTACCTTTTCTGCTGAAACACTTACTCCCTCACTCTTCATATAGATACTCATAATCATTCTGAATGTCCAGCTCAAATGTTAGGTCTTCAGAAAGGCGTTCCTTGAAGGCCTTTCACCCCTTGTTTCTTAAATTGTACTTATTAAATTTATATTTTAAATGTTTATTTTGTTTTATTTGCATTTGTATGCCTTCCCCCACTGGAATGTGGGTCCTATTAGGGTTAGGAAACATGTATACCTTGTTCTCCACTGCATTTCTATCACCTAGTACAGTGCCTAACACAGGGCTTAATAATTATTTGTTTAGCAAATAGATAATTAAATGGTATCAGCTAGCATAATTTTACCTTGGTCAATAAGCTCAAGGTCTCATAAGGGGAATAAATAAGGCCTGCAAACAATATTTGTAAATTTTTAACACCCCAAATTAAAATTGTTCCTTGAAAAGAAATGTTAGAGCTCTTTAGAGTAAATTATTATTCTCCAACAATGTAGATACTCTTAAAAAATGTAATATAATGTAAATTTTAAAAAGAAACATACCGGTGATGTTTTATACATATCCATAAAGATATTTCCCAGAAATTAAGTTGATATTTTATTTTTTAATAATGCTTTATAGGAGCATATGGAGAATTTATCTAGATTTCAATGTATGTCCCTCAGTATCCATATCCACTTCCATTCTTTTAGATGCACAACATACTCTTTTTATTTCTTAAAATATGATCTATCTTTTCTTCTTTAAATGTTTAAAGTATTAATAATATTATTTCCATCACAAGGATGAGGGCCTGCTTGACGTCAGTTTTCTTTGACCTTGCAATTCTTCCTTCCTTTGTGTCTTTCCTCACTTTTTCCTTTCTTCTTTACTTTCATCCTTTCTTCCTATTTCCATTTAGGAAATTCTTCATCCTTTCCATATTTTCCAAGTCTCAGATCTGTTTAAATAGTATATAGGCATATTTGTAGATGCTAGATTAAGGCAGTAATTAAGAAGTTGCTAAGCATTATTACAATACTTATTATCACAGTCCTACACTAGATATCTCACTATGCCTCACACACTTTTTCTTTTCTTGTCTGCCCCCTGCTTCACACTTCCCTAGATCATTTTTATCATGGTCTTGTTATTTTTGTGGAGTTATTTTTACTATCTGGGTCCTCCAAGATTTTGTATTTTGGATATTTCTTTGGGTAAATCTGACCTAGAGACCTTCAGTTTATCAGTTTTTTCAGGAGCCACTTAGGCACCACCTCAGAGCCACTTAGCTTTGCCTTTCCCACAGTCCTGAGCCAGTTGTTTCTCCCCCTCATAGTTGCAGTGACCAGTATTGTAAGCCTGGACTGACTTCACCAAAACCCTCAATGCATGGTCATGATTATGATCATGTTGAGACTGTGCCTCCAAAGGGCTTTGCTGGGGACTGTGATGATTGAAGTCCCATTTGTCCTCTGCACAGACTGAGCTCTGAAGTGTGTTATGCATGCCCTGCCTCTTGTGGATGAGGCTTTCACCCATACAAAACTACAAAACAGTATCTGAGAGTCAATTCTCCCTCCAGCCTAGGGAACTACCAACTTCAAACTATGCCACAGTTCACTGGGCTGTGGAAGACCATCTACAAAATGGAACAATCAGAGATCAACCCTGTCAGGCACTGCATTTGGCTATCCCTTCTTCCTTTCCTCATTTCCCTTCTTCCTCTTATGTTTCTTTGAGATTTTCCAGACTAATTAAGAAATAACACATTAGTTCATTAGTTTTTGCTTCAACCTCTACTTCCTTGGGGGAATGTAATGATGGATATTCCTCCTTTTTTTTTGATACATCTAATATCTCATATTTATACACTAAGTACCATATCCAACAACTCTGCTTGTAATCTACTAAAATGTAGTGAGAGACAAAGGCTCAGATGTCAAAGTGGTGGTTCTCCATCAATAGTGAAACCAAAGAAATGGATCTTGCTTATGTATTTGATCCTTGGAGTAGACAGGAATATTATGCTAAAATTTTAACAAGTGCATTCAGTGGTAAGCTAGAAATCATTCATAGAATTCTTTATACAGAGAGCATGTTCAATGGATATTTCAATATTTATTTGATATCTTACTTCTTTTATAAAACCTTCTTATATTATCCCTATCTTTACCAAATAATCTCTTTTTCAAATAAGATAACTGGTCAGTCCCAAATTCAATTATAGGAAGAATTTTTATATTATAAATAAATAAGTGAATGAATAAGAACTTATGAATTATAAATAAAGATCTTATACATTATAAATAAATAAATAAACCCATTCATTTAAGATAGTGTTTTACTTCTTACTAATCACCAGACAGTTTTTTAGACATTGAGTATGTAATGTAGAATGAAGCAATCATAGTTCATATTCTCATTGAAATCATAGCCTAATGAAAAGGAAGGCTCTGTACTCTAGAAAAATAAAATATTTTAGGATCTCCACAGGTTTCAAGACCTTACCTTACAGCACTATAATGTATACTCTCTTATTTTATTCTCTAGCTGTGTTTCATGTAAACATTATAAACAGATCTTTCACTGGATTATTCCAGAAATAAAACAAACAAGCCAACCAGATCACCATATCCAGAAACATTAGTACAACCCTCAGGGAGAAATTAAATTTTGTCTAATCTATCACACACCTGGGAAAGGAAAATGAGGTTGAATTTATAATTTGTACCACAAGACTAGTTTAACAATAAAAAGGGATAGTAATATGGTATAATACCACAGAGACTGGGATATAAGGTAAATGTAGCCTAGAATATTTATATCTCTTCCCTGGTGAGTGGGAGCCCCTATCACCACCGGACAATTTTATATACCTAGCCATTACCTGAAAATTTTCTTCCAGACAGCTTCCCATTCTTCTTCCATTAATTCAAAACTTCAAAAGCACTATATTACATTTCATTCACAAATTGGTAAGATATTAAATTAGGGAGATGGCATCTGAGACACTCAAGGGTGTTAGACTTGTCATAGTCAATATAAGCCACGCCTCTCACATGTACTGGGATACTCTACTCACAAAATATGGAAAAGCTTCTACCCACACATACCTCTTCATGAAGGTTTGTACAGTGAGATTCAGCCAGAGTAAAGACACTGACAGCTAATAGCACTTATTCAAAATTAAAATATTGGTGACAAAGGGCATGAACACAAGCACAGCACATATTTTCTGGGCATTTCTAGTCACATCAAACCCCTTGCACCAAAGGCCTCCCTTTATAATAGATGTAGTTATTTGTTATAATTTTATGTAAATGAGAAAGCTGATAAATTAAACTTTTAAAAGTTCACTGTACTTTTATCATTTTATTTAGTGAAATAAATTTCCAAAATTTATAGTTCCTTTGAAAGTTCTTAAGACATGAAATGTTTGTTATAGTTCTTTCCTGGCAAACAGTGATCCTTAAATACTTTGATGTAAAAATAAATAAGTAAACAGATATGGGAAGCAGAATGGAGACCATAATTCTAAACTGTTTGAATAATGAACAACATGAAAGATAAAAAGGTATCTTTCGTTTGTGAGTTGTGCGTCATTTGTGAGTTTTTGTGCTGTGTTTGTGAGTGCTCATATATACACACACATATAATTTTAGAACGGTGACCTCAAGAGCTAGGACAGAGAATCAGATTGACTGTAAATTACAAATGTAACCTTTAAAGTGGATGTAAGAATGAACTTCTTTTTGGTTAGAGTCTATTAGGAACCCATAATAATGCAATTTGAATTAAATGCATTAAATCACTATTAGAGCCCAAATAACCAAAATAATTCTGAGAAAGAAGAACAAAGCTAGAGGTATCATAATTCCTGATTTCAAATTAAATTACAAATCAGTAACCATTGGAACAGTATGGTATTGGAATAAAAACAGGCATGTAGTTCAATGAAACAGAATAGTATCCAGAAATAAACGCATGCATATATATTCAATTAATTTTTGACGAAGGAGCCCCAAATATGCAATTGGAAAAGGATGGTCTCTTTAATAAATGTTGCTGGGAAAACCAGATATCCACATAAACAGGGACTGGGCCTCTATCTTATACATAAAGATAAACTCAAAATGGATGAATAACTTGAATGTTAAGATGAAAAGTCGTAAAACTCTAGAAGAAACATAGAGAAGAAATTCCTTGACATTGGTCTTGGCAATGGTTTTTGTATTTGACACCAAAACACAAGGCCAAAAACCAAAAGGAATAAGTGGGACTACATTAAATTAAAAAGCTTCACAGAAAAGAAAATAATCAAGAAAACACAAGTTATGGAATCGGAGAAAATATTTACAGATGACATAACTGATAAGTGGTTAATATCCAAAATATACAAGAAACTCCTACAATTCAATACCCCAAAAAACATAACTCAATAAAAAAAAATGGCAAAGGACCTGAATAGACACTTTCCAAAGAAGACATACCAGTGAGCAACAGGTACATGAAATATGCTCTTCAGCATCATTAACAATCAGGAAAATGAAAATTTAAATCACAATGGTATATCACCTTATACTTATTAGGATGCCTATTATCAAAAAGACAAAAGATAACAAATAAAGACAAGGATGTTGAGTACAGGAAACTTCTGTACACTGTTGGTTGGAATGTAAACTCGTATAGTCACTAAGGAAAACAGTATAAATATTCCTCAGGAGATTAAAAACAGAACCACCATATGATCCAGCAATCCCACTTGGGTATTGAAATGAAATTACTGTCTGTATCCCAATGTTCATTGCAGCATTCATTATTCACAAGAACCAAGGAATGGAAATGACCTATGTGTTCATTGACAGGTAAATGGATTGAAAATGTGGTATATATAAACAATTGGCTATTATTCAGCCTTACAAAAGGAAATGCTGCCGTTTGCCATAGCATGGGTGAACCTGGGTATGCTGAGTGAAATCAGCTAGAGAGAGAAAGACAAATGATGCATGGTAACACTTAAATGTGGAGTCCATAAATAAAAAGTCTAACTCACAGAAACTGTAGAATGGTGGTTGCCCAGGGCTGATGGGGTAAGAGATATATATAAAGAGAGGCTGGCAAAAGGATACAAACTTTCCATTATAACATGAATAAATTTTGAGATTCTAATGTATACCATGGTAACTATAGTTGGTAATACTCTGCTGTATATTTTTAAATCTTTACTAGCTTTCTAGTTAAAGTATAATTACCATGCAGTGTTATACTAGTTTCAGGTATACAATATAATGATTCAACCTTCTATACATTATTCAGTGCTCATCTAGATAAGCCTACTCTTTATCTTCTTTATCCATTTCTGCCATCCCCCACCTGCTTCTCTCTGGCATCTACCATTTTGTTCTCTGTATTTCACTTTGAATTTTTGTCTCTTTCTTACTTTGTTTCTTCATTTGCTTTGTCCCTTAAATTCCACATATGAGTGAAATCATATGGTATTTGTCTTTCCCTGGCTGACTTATTTCACTTAACATTATACCCTCTAGGTCCATCCGTGTCGTTGCAAATGGCAAGATCTCATTCTTCTTTTTGGCTGAGTAATATTCCATTGTATATGTGCGTGTGTGTGTGTGTGTGTGTGTTTACCATATCTTCCTTATCCATTCGTCTGTTGATGGACACTTGAGTTGGTTCCACATCTTGGCTATTGTAAATAATGCTACAAAAAACATAAGGTCTCATATACCTTTTGAAATTGGTGTTTTTATTTTCTTTGGATAAATACCCAGTAGTGGAATAACTGGATCTTAAGGTTGTTCTATTTTTAATTTTTTTGAGGAGACTCCATAATGTTTTCTGCAATGGCTGCACCAATACATATTCCCAGGATTAGGGCATGAAGCTTCCTTTTTCTCCACGTCCTTGTCAACACCTGTTATTTCTTGTGTTTTTTATTTTAACCATTCTAACAGGTTTTAAGGTGATATCTCGCTGTGGTTTTGATTTGCATTTCCCTAATGATTAGTGATGTTGAGCATCTTTTCATGTGTCTGTTGGCCATCTGGATGTCTTCTTTGGATAAATGTCTCTGCCCATTTTTAAATTGGATTATTTGTTTCTTTGGTGTTGAGTTCTATAGGTTTTTTATATATTTGGAGTATTAACCCACTATTAGATATATCATTTGCATGTATCTTTTCACATTCTTTTTGTTTTTTTTTTTTGTTTTATTGATAGTTTGCCACTGTCCAAAAGCTTTTATTTTCCTGTAGTCTCAATAGTTTAATCTTGTTTTATTTCTGTTGCCTAAGAAGACTTACCTAGAAAAATGTTTGTATGGCTGATGTGAAAGAAGTTACGGTCTATGATTTCTTCTAGGAGTTTTATGGGTTCAGGTCTCACATTTAGGTCTTTAATCTATTTTGAGTTTATTTTTGTATACAGTATAAAAAAGTGGCCTATTTTATTCTTCTGCATGTAGTTGTCCATTTTTCCCAGCACCATTCATTGAAGAGACTGTCTTTGCTAAGAGAGTAAGAGAATAAAATTCAAATGCTCTCACCAAAAAAAAAAAGGTAAAAAATATGAGGTGAAGTGATGGATGTTAATTAAGTCAGTGGTGGGACTCCTTTCACAGTATATGTATGTGCACATCAAATGACCACACTGTTCACTTCATATATATTACAATTTTATTTGTCAATTATACCTCAATAAATTGAAAGATGAGTAAATATATTATAGGATCTTAGAAGATAAACAGTGTTAGTATTCCTAAGAAGTGTTATATAGTCAGAGTTTACCTAATTCCTCACTCTCTGTCAGCTACTTTACCAGCTTTGGCTTTTGAGACACCAGATACCACCAGAGCTTCAAAATCCTTCCCTGGGCAGTCAAAAAAACAAAACAAAACAAAAAAACACAAACCACTGTGACTGGGTCTAGAGCATACTAGGAGGGCTGTGGGCAGCCTTATAGAATCACTCCACTCATATAGAGGTCTCATTTTTGTAATGTCTCCTTTACCTGGCTCCTTCAGTCCTTTATTCTAGACCTTTAAAATTTATCTAAACCCCAGGGACTCTGAGTTTCTACAATTTGCATTAGTGGGAGCTCAGTGGTGGTTAATTGAGGATGATGATGAGGAGGAGACAGAGCTACTTATTATTATCTACCATCGCTGCTGGGTCTTGGCAGAAAGGAAGGCCATGTGGCTGACAGAGGTTTAAGAAGACCAAGCACACATGACTCAAACTGGCAGGACCTCAGTGACCTGCCTTCCTATCCAATATCTACTCGTGGCTAGAATAATTAAAACCCAGGAGAGAGCCAGCAGGATGGATAATAGGACTTGGTAATGACTCTCTTTGTTTCAACAAATTCATATAGCAGTTCCTGAATTTTAAAAAGTACTGTGCAAATCGATTCGTTAGCTGATAAAAAGTGAATAGTAATTAGTTTATAATAAAATGGCCCATTTCCATGCTGGCTGGTGTGTTGTGGTGGGGGAGGGATAATAGGATTTCTGAGGCCAAACCCACACAGGTAAATCTTCTGTCAGGCCACCTCAGCAAAGTTATTAAAGCTAATCTTGCCAGATGGGTCAAAATTCCAGATTTAGCACTAATATTCGTTCTAGGGGCTAAAAGGTTTTTCTTTCCAACCTTTTTAATTTCCTGTCCCATAGGGCACTCCATTAGGTCACTAACATATCACTGTAAATTTCTTTGTCCTCTCCCTTGCCTTCACAATCAGAAGGTCCTAAAGAGTTCTGCTTTGACATAGAAACAAGTTTCTAGAATGCTACAAGGAAATACAGCTAGTAATAATAGTAGTAATGACAATAAGAGTTACCAGTTACGTAGTTTTTCACATTAACCAAACACTGTAATAATTCCTAAATAGACTTATCTTGATAAATGCTCACAGTGACCTTTTAAGGTACATATTATGCCAGTGTTAAAAGACTAAAGAAAAAAAAAATAAGGCAGAAAGAAGTCAACTGACTTGTTCATGGTTCTACAAATAATCAGTGCAACAACCAGAATCAGAACCCAGAGCAAACTGACTCTAAATTTTGTGCTCATTCTACAATATTAAACTATATCTTTGCAATAAAGTAGTGCTTAAATTCAAAGTGAACTTATCTAGACTTAAGTAAAGCTTAAGAAAACATTCTGAACCTAGTGGGGTTATATCATTTGAACCTTCATAAAGACATTGAAAGCATTTGTAAAGGGTGATTAGCCATGCACTCTGGAGGAAGATCCATACATATTTCATTAAACAATTATCTTAAACATAAGTACATATTGTAAATTGTGACTGTAACACAGCAGGATTGTTCTAATAACCCACCGGGATCTAGGACATTGGCAGTGGCTCCTTGGAAGAAAATGCTGTGCTTGGCAAAGACAGTTGTGTCCAGAGTTGTGGCAGTGACCAGTGGAATTTATGTCACTCAGCAGTAACTGTAGAGCTCAAAGCTGAAAGGTGGCACCCAGTGGTCACGTTAGAGCATAGTGGAAATCTCCATGGTCCCTCTGGCAGCCCCATGGTATAGGGAAACACTGGCAGCAGTCGTGTTAGGGTCCTGAAGATAGGAGTAACTGAGTGATAATAAAGAGGTAGTTTGTGAGTACATGTGAATACAATGGTAGTCTCCTAAAAGCACCTGGGGGGGTCCTTTTCAGGAACTCAAGTTTCTGACTTGGTAGGTATGGTGGGGAACCATTGAGAAACAGATAACATTAGTGTTATTATATTTGTAATCACAGCCTGGTAAGACCAGGCAAAGACAGACTGCACATCATTTACATAGTCGGTTACATCATATTCTTTTATATCCATGTACAAAAGGCAGCACCTATCTGGGAAATAGGATACTAAGTTCTTCTCCACATTGTTCAATATCACTTTTACATTCTCCTATTATTGTGTTTTCATTTCTGGCTATCCAGTTCTGCTCTCAGCATTATTTCCTTAGATATATTATCATTTTCATTCATTCTATGATCAATTGTTGCTGGCTTTGGTGATTTGAATATTTCTGCTCTGATTACTCTATAATATACTTGCATATACATCAGGGAACAATATTATTTTCAAGTTTGTAGAAAGAAAAACGCTACTGCCCCTATATGCTTCCATTTTAGTTTCTCCTATGTGAAGGATAATATATCTGACATTATCTGAATACTGGAAAGTCTTTATGCTCCATTCCCCAGACCTGCTCATATGGATTTCTTGCTTAGATGAAATTTTGAAAAGTGAAAGTGCCTCATTCATTTACAGGGCCAGTTGCCATCAGAATGGGGAATTATCCTCTCCTGCTTTTCCTCCATGAAATTCCAAAATCCGCATCAGGCCAGAGAGTTGCTTGTTTTTCCAAAACAATGCAAATGCCCACATTGTGAAGAGTAGTTTGATTCTGAGATGATACTGATGAGAAGGTGGCCCATATTTCCTTTGAGAATTCATTTTCTGGATCTCCTATTTCAGATTGGTTAGGTGCAGGGACTGAGCCACAAATCAGCTAACTCATTGTTAGCAAAGACTAAGATTATCTAAAAGTACTCAATATAGTCATAGGCACATGATAACTTTGAAGTAAATGCCTACTGGTGAGCTGACATGATTTCTTAGCATAAGGACAACATAATATACATGTAATATTTTGGAACTTTCTGAGCATTTTCAAATAAAACCTTGTGATTATATATAATATAAGACAGGTATCATTAGCCCAGCTTCATAGAAAAGAAGATCCAAGAAGCTGATTTTTTACCCAAGATGACAAAACTAATAATCCTAGTTTTGTGTCTACAACAGTGCATTGCATATACAGATTTGGTTAATTTCAGTTGAAAAAGTATACCACATTTTCTTTTTATTTTTTTATTTTTTTTTTTAAAGATTTTATTTATTTATTTGTAAGAGAGAGAGAGCGAGTACAGGCAGACAGAGTGGAAGGCAGAGTCAGAGGGAGAAGCAGGCTCCCTGCGGAGCAAGGAGCCCGATGTGGGACTCGATCCCAGGACGCTGGGATCATGACCTGAGCCGAAGGCAGCTGCTTAACCAACTGAGCCACCCAGGCGTCCCCACATTTTCTTTTTATAGACTATCTTGGTTTGAAAGCAAATCTGAATTCCTAAAAATCAGGGTGAAGTCTGAAAAAAAAAAAAAAAAAAAACCAACAAGATCACCAGTAAAGTCTCTAAAGAAACAGGTAAAAATATTTAATATAGATAATTATGCAAACAAGGTTTTCATATCCCAAGTTTTAATAAAATTAGGTTTAACAAAATCTCTAGGGACCCAGCCCTAAGGAGTTTATCAAGATGAGCATTCAACTGAAGAAAATTGAGCTTAAGGCTAAATTGATTTAAGGGTGAAAATGTAGGACCTATCAGGGATCTATAGGAAAGAGATGGACTTATTTTTGGAAAAAGAAAAAAGAGTAGAATATCTGTATATATTTGAAAAGGTTTGAGGGTTTTTTTTCCCCCTTAAACCTGGAGATAAACTTCAACTATGCTAATAAAATGGGCCAGCTTGCAGCACGAGTGAGGAGAGAGAAAAATGTGTATCTATTTTCTTCAACCTAGGAAGGTCTTACAGTGAGGATCCAAGAATAAGATAGGAAATTTTTTACTGCATCCCATTCAAATGTGTGATGATGAGATCAGCTGCTTTTGTATTTCTGTCTGTGTCGACATGGTTGGAAAAATGAAGATTATTTTATAATGGCATTTATTGCTAGGAAAGATTTAAAATCTACTTTCTGGCAGGTTGCTGAATCCTCAGCAATTTCATGTAAAATGGGTTATATGTGGATTTTTTTTATTTAGTTCTCTAAGAGACAAGCAAACAGTGGTTTAACCTTGAATGAGGATGTTTGAGCAGATGACCTCTATGAGGCTTTTCTAATTGCATATGCAAGATATTAGCAAACATCTATGGTGAATTACCTGAATATTATTGTCACCATAAGAAAATTAATATAAACTAAATAGACAAGTTGTCATCTTGTTGCAGTGAACTATTAAGTACAAGTCTTAAAGAAAATCCTTTTATATTTTGCCCATTACCTCTAATATGGATAAAAACCTCCCGTAGGATGATGTTGCCATGTCTTCCATGAGCGTTACAACAATAACCAAAGAAGTTACTGAATCATGATCATTACAAAAAGAAGGGGGAAAAAAGCCACCAAATCAAAGGTCAAGCCTTCAGTCCTACTTAATTTAGTGTGATCTTTTTGGATCGGAGTAGGAAAATCCCGTTGTATTTTAATTAAATGGAGTTAGTAATTTTTTTTAATTAACATACAATGTATTATTAGTCCCAGGGGTGGAGTTAGTAATTTTTGAAGTCAAATGCATGTAACCTTAGGAAACAAAAATTTTCTCAAAAGAAGAAATAAAACAAGGGCATAGGAAAAGGAATTTTAGTGAATGTGCTCCAGTGCCAATGTGTTACAGATGTCCATGGAAGGGAGGACTTTGGCAACTTTGACATCTTCTTTGTTGTTTGTAATAATTTCTACCAGAGTTTTCATATGTATTGGCTATGATAGCGAAGAGACTTATTAAATTCTTTCCTGTGTTTTAATATTTGGCCTTTGTCAAAATAAACATAATAGTACTAGAGGCTTCCTCTGGCCACAAGACAGAGCTCCAGACTCGTTCCCTCAAAGATTTGTTGCCCCAAGGACCACAGACGGGAGAAGGGTGAGAACTTGCCATTGGACTGGTAAAGCTGATAGGGTTGCATCCTGCCTGAAAGTAGGCTGATTAGATGTTTTGCTCTAGCATTGGGGCAACGGATCATTCCCATTATTTTTACCCCCTTAATGTGTTCTTTTTTGCTGTCTGTCTTTGTGTACCAAAGTAGTGCTAAAGTATTAGGGGCTATAGTCTAAACCACTGTCTACTTTAGAGAACTGTGGGGGCACTGGTTAAATTGCATATTCTCAAAACCAATCCTACATCTTCCAAATTGGTTTCTCGGAGCTTGTTGTCCAGGAAAATATATTTTTCAAGACACTCTGCACCCCTCTGCAAGTCAGTATATCTAATTTATAAAAAGTATTAAAAGTACTAACCCTTAAGAGAGACAAATTAGGTAGGTATGCTACATTTAGGCAAGAGTTTAGTGATTAATGTGGTCTAGACCAGTTCCCAAAAGACCACCTAGATGTTTGAGACCAAAGAACCCAGCTAATTAGGATTTCCCTTGCTTCTACTTCTAGGCATTTATCTTCCTCAGACACTTAATGACTGTTGCCATAATGAGTAGCTGATTGGCCAGTGCCCCCAAATCAGTCCAATACAGCTATTCATGAGACCCACCTCTCACCCTCTTTTCTATCTCAGGAGAGATTTAGGGATCAGGGACAATATATTTGGGATTAGCTCATGTTATTCCAGGTGGCTCAAACAGGTCAGATTCATTCAGCTAATTTGATGACCTTTGAAATGCAGTCTGCCCTGATAAGAGTCAAAATGCTCCATAGCTCAAGGATGCCAGGTTTAATATTCCTCAAGACAGTAGGATCTAAATCATGCTAATAGGAGATATGCTTTATGCATAGGATTGTTTTATGCTTCTGCTGGGAGAAATCGAACATTCACTCAGGTGAGGTTTTCTTGACCTAAGAAAACTAGCTTTCAAAGTGGCTGGAGCCATGGCTGGTGAAGGGACCAAAGTCATATTTGAGTGTTCATCTCCTTCTATTCATTCAGAGTCCACCAATAGTCCAAATGATATTTCCAAAATCACTGCCAAACTTGAAAAGGGATCAAGAGCTTGTTTCAAGGGAATAATGCATGGAGTTTTAAAAGAGCTGAGATCAAAATAAATAAGGGAATAGAAAAAAGACAGAGATGTCAGGAACAAGGGAACATCCACATGGGCTATTTTCTTTCCAACATTTGGTTGTGGCCAAGATGGGGATCAAGGTTCACATGCCCTTCTTTTAGGGTTTCCAGGTTGTTAGAAACCATAACTATTAGAAAAACATAATAACTATCTTCACAGCTCTCCCTTTCAATAGAGCAGCAGTTTGCAAAATTTAGAAGGTCTCAGGATCTCCTGGAAGACTTGTTGAAACACAGATCTTGGGGCTTGTGTCCAGAGTTTCTAATTCGCGAGAAGCCTGAGAATTATGCAGTTCTAACCAGTTCTCAGCTTCTGCTGTTGCCTCTCTGAGAACCATAGTTGGAAAATTTTTGTGGTAGGATGACTAGAAACACATCCTGCAGAGCAAAAAGTAGAGGTTCTGCCACATCTGAGTTCCACGTGAATAAGGAAATGGAGTATCGAAGGGAATTTTCTTAATGATCATCAGTTCACACAACTATCTTTAATAATAATAATATCATTTTAATGTATTATATTCTATGTGTGACATTGCTTCAAGAACACTTTACTGATATTGTGTCCTTTGACCATTTGCTTATCCTATCAGGCATGTGCTATCACTACAGTCATTTTACAGATGAGGAAACCAAGAGTCAGAAAGCCTTTCTGCTTTCCCCAATGTCACAAATCTCCTCAAAAAGAAAACTAGAGTATAAACCCAGATCTAGATATCTATCAGTTGTATCTGTTTTGATTCACTTTGCCATTCCCACTTTCAATAAAATCACAGTTCCATCCCTGTAAATTATAGAGCCATACATTTTGAAGCTTGCATAGGAAACTATAAATGGGAATCCCAAAACCAAGCCCTACCGCCTTATGCCATGTTACCACCAAGGTATTGTATTTCCCTATGAGTGTCTTTATAAAGCATAGGAAAATATGTTCAAGTTAAGCATGCTAAACAATTAGAAATGAGTATTCTAGAACTGAGAACTGCTCACACACCTGCAAAAGTAGTTGCACACACATAACCACAATTAGAAATGAGTATTCTAGAACTGAGAACTGCTCACACACCTGCAAAAGTAGTTGCACACACATAACCCAGCAGACCTGTGGTTGGGGGCAGGTGCTGGGCTGGCATCAGGGATCCAAGTTCTCATCCACACCCAATCATTCACCAGTTGCAAGGACTTAGTGAAATGAAATATTTAGCTCTTATTTGTGCTACAGGCACATGCAACATTTGCACAGCTAATACTATGGGATCATTTTGATAGTAAATATCTATGTAATATAGAAATATGTAATTTATATGTGTGTGTTTGCATATAATGTGTTTACATACATAAATGCATTCATACATAATATGAATTGTGTGTGTGTGTGTGTGTGTGTGTAAATTATTTTTAAGTGCCAAATCCCCCAAGATGTCAGATAGTGCCATAATGTAATACTATGTGTGATTTCTGGGGCTCCAGTTATAAATTGGGTGTTTAGGTAAAATTTGAAGACTAAGACACAGGACAAGAGTGATTCATCAAATGGAGAATGACTGCACACAAATCGACACCTTCTTCTGTTTACTATAAACTCATTCTTGTTGGTGTTAATGTAATTTTTTTTAAACTTGCATAAACTTTATGTAATTTCCCTGATTCTAGTTTCCTTCATCCTTTAATCCTTTCTCCAAATCTTTGCACTAGGTTAGTTTTCCTTGAATACTCTTTTTAAATTACAATTCTCCCACTGGAATATAACAATTGTTTCCTATTCCCTCATACATAAAATAAAATTCTCTTATGTGCGTGACAGTCACAATCCTAAAAGTTCCTCAATTTCCAATTCTTTTATCTCCTGGTCACACAGATACACTGCTTCCCAGCCCCCTTCTATTCGGGGAATACAGTGGAGGTGTCTCCTCCACATGATAAGTTATGGCAGTGGAATGGGAATGGAGGTGCTGGGCATTTCTTCCTGGCCTGGTCTTTAGGATATCCTTTACATTCCTCCATGCTCTCTCTCTTAACTTATCGCAACCAAAAGCAGAAGGTCAAGTGTGGATTTGATCAAGAAGATAATACAGCCCTAGTACATATCGAAGACACCAGATGTAAGGACACGGTATCTTGAAAGTTTGAGTAGAACAAAGGCTCTTTCCCTTACTACTGATTCCTCCTGGACTGTGATATGAGGGAAACATGAACCTTCATTTTGTTTATGCATGGAGATTAAAGAATTTGCCTAAGCTAATTAATAAAGTATATGTACCATGGCTCTCTCTACCTGTACGTATTTTCTTGGACAACTCTATGGCATGAATGACCTTCCAAAGATAAGGCTGATCTCTCATGGACTCCTGCAACAACTGCACTATCATATGGTCCCTACTGACATGTGCCTTCCAGATGGAATTATCTCTTTCGTCTCTGCATTCCACATCCTTTCCATCACACAGATGCTAATTTAATATACAGAGATCCTGTGGAACCTTCTCAGATTATTTAAGCCCATACGATTCTGTTATTCATTCCGTCCATTGGGTTTTTTCCACCAAATGTAAATTATCAGTAATGAGCTAAGTTGTGAGCAACCAAAAATCACTAAGTAAAAAATTTATGATATGGATGTACAGAGTTATGAAAGCATAAAGAAATGCTTCCAATCCAATCAGAGAATGTTGTCTAGAGTGACACACCACTTGAGCTGAGAAGCTAATTCTAAGATATAATAAATAGGTATTAGGCAGGAAGCATACAGGAGATGTGAAGAGTATCCCAGGCTAAAAGAATAATGTATATCAAGTCCTAGAGATGACAGAACAGTTACTAAGAGCAGAGTGTAGTGTGAGAAGAATAGGGTGCTGGAACATGAGTTGGGATGGCCATTCAGCCATTCAATAACGACTATAATTTGCCAGGGACTCTGCTAAACTCTGAAGATATAGAAATAAATAAAACCCAATTTCTTCATATTCTAATTAGAGAGAGACAAATAATCATAGCAGGATGTGAAAATATAATAACCATATTATCTTACTTTGTTTTATTATATATAAAGTCTTATGGAGACTCAAAGGAAGCAAGGGTGGAAGAAAAGTAGGGTCAGGAGAGCTGTTGGGGAAAAGAGCTGATTTTTCAAAGAGAAGAAATTTGAGCTGATTTTTCAAAGAGAAGAAATTCATGAGAGAAAGGAATGAGTAAAACATTCTACACAAAGTGGGGGGCATGATAATACAGGCTTGGGGATTAAAAACAAAAAAAATTCACATGTAGATTAGCAAGCAAGTTTCTAAGACTGGGACTTGCTTGGGAAATGTAGACATGGAAGAACTTAAATAAAGTGAACAGGTAAGTACTGACCAAGCTCTGGAAGATTAGTAAATATCACACTTAGTGTTTGGAATTTATCCTTCGAGTCATATAAAATCATGGAAGGACTGTAAGGAGAGAAGTGATATGATTAGATTTGTATTCCAGAAAGATCTTTATGATGAAAGTGCACAGAATGGAGAGCAGAAAGGCAGTCTGGAAAGGGACATTTCATACCTAATTATATTCTCATTTGCATTATTTTTAGTATAATGTTTTAATGTCCTGTCTGTCCAACTTCGTGTTAAACTCTCTACGAATAGGAGATACTGACACTTTATTCCTGTAACTAAAGAGCACAAAGTAAGGCACATTGCTTTTTAGTAAAATGATACTGATTAAATGTTTGATTAAACTTAACTTTGAACCTAGACTCCTGCTGAGTGGAGAAAGATTTCACTGCTGCCCTGCAGGAGAGAAGCAGCTGTATTCTTCTTCCTTGAATAGATATCTTAACCTGTCCAGAAAGGGGAAATAACTACATCCGTATGAAGGAGGTGTTGGGAAGTTTAATTAGCCAGTGTTTATAATCTTCTTTGAAGCTGAAAAGTGCTAATTATGTTTTTCCCACTTTAAGACTCTGAGTCACATGGACCATATCTTAAGAGCTTCTGAGTTAGGAAAGTTTCTACCCACATAAATTGAGCTGAGTAGCTTTTGCAAACACATATTCCAACAAGATAGCCTTAGGGTTGACCAAAAACTCTGTGATGGTAAGAGGTTTATAGGTAAGTTTATAAGAAAATCTGCTGACTATCAATATCATCAAACCAGCAGATGCTACCGAAGGAATGTTGTTTCATGAGGAGTTTTCCCTTCCCCTAGGTATCCCCTGCTGATTACATTTGCCCCTACTTTAATGGACTCAGTTCAGTAGCTTTCCACGCAATCCAGTCATGGACTCTCTTAATCCTCCACATTTAAGAATGATGGAAAATTCAACTGACAATTTATTGAGAAGAGCTAGAAGTAATATGCAAGCCAAGGAAGTGAAAACTTATGGAAGGCTGTTGTGCCTACTCAAGCTCAGTATCCATGTGAGAGAGTCAACTGGTTCTGTCACCAAAGAACATCTGCAGCCCTGTTTGAACCTTTCAAGTTCAAAACTAAAGCCCCTATAACTGAGGTGCTGGAGTTTCCCTCTTGTGTATCAAAGTCCCATTTTCTGCATTTTTGTCTAAAAATTTCAGGTAGCACTTTTTTGGGGTGATTTACATTGGGAAAATCCATTTTCCTCAGAGGAAGGTTTATTCCCTACTAACAGGTAGGTGGTCTTGCCATGTGGCTTCAAAATTATAACCCCAATTGATCAATATTCGTATAAAAGACACAATGGGAGCAGGTTGCAGTGAATATAATCAGACGATCAAACATTTTGGGAAGTGCCTAGAGCAACCTTGAAGTTATTTGTGTTCAAGGGTATATCATCTGAAAGTGGTCTTTGATGGAAACACATGCCTACATATTGGAGATCATACCCCAAAGGAGCCAATAACTATGAATGACATTGATAATATTTACTGATCGTGTTAGTTATGTTCTAAGCACTGAGTTATATGCTTTGCTTGTAACACCTTATTTCATTCTCTTAATACTGTGGAGTAGTTATTATCTGATATTTAGAGATGATGAAGCTGAGTGGTAAGAAACTTGCTAGGACAGTTCATTTCCTAAGTGGAAGCTTCTCAAATAGGCCATTCGAACCAAGTGTCTGGCCACCTAACCACTATAGTCATGCTTCTCAAACTAGAGTATCCAGTAGTATTGTAGGGGTGCAACATGCCACAGATAAATGGCTTATCTTCCTAGGATCAACTTAATCTAATGGTCAGTAATGGAATTGCATGAAAAACTTACTATTTTTTTCAAATAAAGCACAATACTCCCAAATTATCATAATTGTGGCAGAATGTTTCTAACTATAGGTCTCACCCTCTTATACACTCTTCTCTGCTGTTACTGTAGTTTGGTGAGGAGTTTGAAGAGTCACACACTCTTCTATAACACATACTTAGATTTCTCTGGATGTCATGTAGCCAAACCGTTTACTACCTTTTGTGTTCCAAGTATATTACTGGGATACAGTTTACCATGGGAGGAGGATTTGGATTGTGGTGACTTCACTCTATCTTGGAATTAAGGACATTAATTAATAAGTGTTATCTCTCCCAATACCAAAACTTTAGGAATAGAGAACGAGTAATACACACATGTGTGTATGTACACTCATAGGCCACATATTTAGTAAAAAAGGCAAAGAGAAATAAAGGGACAGCAATACATCCAGATACCTTGTACTCTGTTGGACACTCACAGAAAGGTAAATGACAGAACTAGGTATGCTCAAAGACATCATTACATTGTCTCATTTAGTTATCCTGGGAATTAATTCCTTGTTCAGCTCTCCAAAGATTTTTTCTGCTCAGATGACTGTTCTTGGAAGAGAGATTGGCAAGCTGCCCTGGTGGAGGATGGCATTTACTTAGCCGCCCATGCCCTAATTTTACTAGAATCCTTAGTGTTTAGATCAAACTATCTGGTATGAGGGGTGGAGACTTCTTGTCCTACTGGTTTCAAATTTATTTTGGTGGCTCTGTTTTCTAGGCTTACAATTTTCTTGTGATAAAACTTCCATTAATTATTTGACTGCTTATCAATTTCTTTCTTTCTTTCTTTTTTTTTTTTTTTTTAATTTTGGAGACTGTTTTCTGAAAACAAACTCCAGAGTTCTCTGCTGACCAGAGTAATTCCTGAACCCTGATTACTCGGCCAGGTCAATGGTCTGTTATTTAGTGCAATACCACTTTGTTTCATTTGATTTGCAGTTGTTACTAGGGCTCTGCCCATTCTCGTTTTTCTGTGCTTAGTTGCATTAGATCCAGGATTGATTGAGGGAATAAAGAGCTGAGGTGGGGTTATCAAACAGGATATTATATTCTCAGGAATTTTCTCCCTTGTTACATTCCAAGTCTAGTCATGGGATATACTTCACAAAGGCAAGTGGAGACAAGAGAAGGAAGATTCAGTGTGAGCTACTTAGGAGAGAGCTTGTAGAATTGGTTTCTTAATATTTCTTCCTCCTTCCAAATATTTTCATGCTATTTGCCAGGGTTCTACCATTTCTTAAAAAGCATATCAATGTTATCTAGAGAAAGAAAAGAAATAAAACAATATAAATACTTAGTCATATGCATTCCTTCTGGCATTTGCCACAAATAAAGTCAAGCAACCCAGATTTTCTGCATTTGCTCGTAGTGGAAATTCCAGTTCAGAGCTCATTTCTCTCCTTTTGCACGTCACTGATGGCATCCAAGAATAATCAACAGAGTCTGTGTTCCTGCTGTTTTGATTCTAGTCTTCCAAAATTTCACCAACTGTGTCCCTGTGGCCACAGTCTCAGTATACCTTAACTGACTACATCACCATCAATGTCATGGTTTGAAAGTCTTTCACTTAGTGATGAGTGAATCTGCACCATTAACCATACTGACTCAGCTCAAACCAGTCTGCATTTACTTTGCTTTCTTTCTTACTCTAATATTTGTAATGGGCAGGAATGTATTAAAATCAAATTAAAGAAAAAGGCTAAAGCTAAGACAAGCCAAAAGAAGGTGAAGGTTATTCAGGGAATGCTTTTCCTAGGTCAGAAAAACAAAAAACAAAACAAAACAAAACAAAAAACCCAAAAAACATAAAACAAACAAACGAAAAAAAAAAACAACCCAGTTCTCAAGAAGGGACACAATTACAAAATGGAAAGTTATTAGAATGTTTTCTCTTCTCTCATCTTTGATCCTTCCTAACGACAATTACTAGCTTTCTATCTGCAGATCAGATGACATGATCTCTTAAAATACCATTTAGTCTACTGAATTTGTAAGCCCTCTATGTACAGAGCGTCTGATTTAGATAATGATTTGATCCAGAACCAGTGGTATCACCTACATCCCAAACCTTTTTTTTTTTTTTAACTTATTGGTATAGTTAAATGCATCACCCACAGTGAACTGTGCTTTAGTTGTGAATCCCATTAAACAACATTGAATCAGTAGTTTTCATGAGGCTGAAGAGAGCCATGAACTTTCATCTCTGCAGATTTCACAGCCCAATAATCTTAATATATCTACATGTATTAGGGGGCAGATATTAACTTACTCTCCCAAAGAGTGTTATATTGGGATCAATATTTCATTAGCACTCTCCAGAGCTAATGATTAAGCCATGTACCAGCTGGACCCAATTCCCTCTTGTGAGTCATTGACATTTGCACTGTGGCCTGTGAGGTAATCTGCCCTTTTAAAGGAATGAGAAAGGTTAACCCAGACCCTTGTAAACCTTTATCAATGACTTGACATCATTAAAATCTGCCCAGTCCATTTTGTGGCAGTCAATCAAACATAAAAGTCCCTAGAGTAGTAGGCTCTAATAGTTAATTTTTTTAACTGATAAAATCAAGCCAACAATGTCTTGAAAAGTGTTAAATATCTAATACATGTCCCCAGACAATAAAAGGTGCTATGGCAGATACAGACAAAAAGAAGACATGCTGCATGCCCTCAAGAAACTTAATGACTAGTTGGCAAGTCAGACTAAAACCCAAAAATAACATGAGACTTCAAGTATTAACTAATAACCACAAAGAAGAAATAAGTATAAACAATAATAGTCAGATGGACGGTCACTTCTTACCTTTCAGAGATTATATCTAATGTACTTTGCATCATGAAAGCAAAGAGCATAAATCCATGATAAATGGGATTTGGGTTGCATTTCTAAGGATTTATAAAATTTTCATAGGTTGGGAAGAATGAGGGTCACTTTTGTCTAGAGAGCAGGGGAAGGATGAGGCATAACATGAAGAACCTAGAGCATCACAAAATAATTTTTCATCCAGATATTTCTACACACCTGGGTTTGACCACTGCAACTTGAAGAAAAAATTACTGTGTGAGCCAGAACTGAAAAATTACTAGTAGAACTTGTAGAAATGAGAACAAAAACAATAGTTTGTATTAGGTGTGGGATAAATCCTGTTTATAGTATATTGTTTGGGAAGAAGCTAATGCCATCAACATGAAATCTCACAGGTGCAAAACTTTTCCTTTCTGTGCACACCCTGCAGGTGTATACAGATCTACTCTCCAACAGGTGGATTTTGCTTTCTACCACAGCATTCACTCCCAAGCATTGCTCCCACTACTGAGATAACTACCAGGTTGCTCTTGGCAGCTTCCAAAACACATGCATCTTCTGAATGTTTCATCCACAAGCTTCTACACCTCCCACTGGGCATCAGCTAATTTTTCATTTGCCGAAGCCCTTAGAATGACAGGTCCCACAATTAGCCTTCCCAGAGGCTTCCTTCTCCCTTGGCAGTAGGTGTGGTGAATGTCAAAATCCCATCCTGTTAGCAAACTCAGTTTAGTATTAAAAGCTTTGTCTATGACAGCAAACAAATGTTTAGGGGCGTGGCAGGGCAGAAGTATCTTAAGAAGGAAAATGACTGGGCCATTTGTTTCATCCAATTGTGAAGTGTTAGAGAGAGAGAGAGAAAAAAAAAAGCTTATCTGGTCTAACCTCATCATTTTACTGAAGAAGAACATGGAAAGCTGAGAGCAAAGTGACTAAACCAAGATTTGACAGAAAGCTAGTGACAGAGGTGGTTGGGGCACTTTGTTGGGAAATTGTAAGTAAGTCCTTCTAAGACAAAAGCCATGATTTATACATCTTTGAAGCTCCACAGTTCCTAGAATGGTGCTTTGTCCATAATAAATACTAAGTAAATGTTTTAAAGAAAGACAAGATAATCCAAGGATTGAGTCTAAACCAAAATTCTCAGAATGTTGTCATTTCCTAGTTTCTTATTGGTTAATTCCATTTTTCCTCTATTATTTAACATCTAGGTTTCATGTTTCATATATGTTTTATCTATAATTTTCTATTTCTCTTCAAAATCAGGCCACTCTCCTCAATTAAGCGGATTACTTTCCTGTATGTTTGGAAAAGAAGAAATACATTATCTCCTTGTTTCTGCCCATCTCTTTGATCCCTTTCAGATGGTTCCTGACTCATTACCATCCCTTTCCAAATCCTTAACATTGAACTCTGTGCACTGTGCCTTCAAGTCTGAGGTGAACTCATTTTCCAACTATTATTGAATGGAATGTTTGATGCTGAAAAATTAAATTAATCAGTTATGAATTACACACTGTAACTTCCTCGGTATTAGGCATTTGAGAGACAATAATAGCAAGTTAAAGATATACTCTTTGCATTCAGAAAGCTTTTTCTTTTTTTTTGATTTTGGAGGTGGGGAAAAATTAATGAAGATTTGAATGACTACATAAAAAAAGCACAATGGATGACATAAAATACAAAATACAACTGATTTCTATACATACAGTAAATACAATAGTCATGAATCCCATGGAATAAAATAGGTCTTCTGGAATAGAAATATGAGATGAGCTTGTGGAGTGGACTTGGCAAAGGGCGGGGGGAATTAAATCTTTCTGGGTGAGAACAATATTGGGACAAAGCTGTAAAGACAGATATCCACCTGAAAGTTACAAATAGGTGTTAGAGAGTAGACAAAAGGGCATATATCAGGAAGAAAGATGCAGAGGGGATGCCTGAGTGGTTCAGTTGGTTAAGTGTCTGCCTTTGGCTCTGGTCATGTCCTGGAATTGAGTCCTGAATTGGGCTCTCTACTCAGCAGGGAGTCTGCTTCTCCCTCTGCACTCCCCTGGCTCTTTCTCTCTCTCAAAAATAAAGAAAAAATCTTAAAAAAAAAAAAAGTTAAAAACAGAAAGAAAGATGCAAAGGTTGATGGTTCAGGAGTTTGGGAACTTGAGTTTTGACCTATGTGTTGAAGCCAGGTAGCAGTCACTAAGTAATCTTGGTCTCAAAGGGCTCATGTTCTCACTGGGGAGACTGACATGCACATACAGAATTACTAAAATTAATCTGATAACATATGAACTCATGAAGGAAATTACATGGTACTGAATCAACCTTAGAATATAGATGCATAGGCCAATAAGACCTAGAAAGACTTTAAATAAGCTAACATTTGAATTGGTATCCAAAGGGCAGTGAGAATCTGGAATAACAATGAGAGTGAATAGACTTTTCACAGGGAGAATAAAGAGTTTCTGGGGCACCTGGGTGGCTCAGTTGGTTAAGCATCTGCCTTCAGTTCAAGTCATGATCTTAGAGTCCTGGGATGGAGCCTTGCGTGGGCTCCCTGCTCAGTGAGGAATCTGCTTTTCTCCCTACCCCCCTCTCCCACCCGCAGCTCATGCTTTTGCTCTCTCTCTGACAAATAAATAAATACAATCTTTGAAAAAAAAAAAGAGTTTCCTACCTTTAAAAATTTGTATTTTTTTGGTTGTTTCTCTCACCCCTGATAATAAGTGGAAATAAATAAAAAGGTTTTGTTGTTCAAAAATTATATGAAATGTTTTCTACCCTGACAGGAAAATGCACACATAGTAAATTTTAGAGCTATGCTGTTAGTGTTTATGAAGACCTCACTGCTGAATATATGCTCTACTAAGTTTCATCTTTTTTTTTGCAATTAATAATTATTGATTTTTAAAATGTCACTTTAACTAAACACTAAATATTTAAGAAATATAGATGGTGGCTGCTTAATTATGAGATCCCTGTATGCTTCTGTTTTCTCTGTATGTAAGAATCAATTAAAGGAACAAGCAGTTTGTACTCTTGAGTACACCTGAAACAATCACTATAAGAAAAAAGAAAAGTAATATCGAAGGGCATGAATAGAAACTTAGTTTTCCAAGAAGCTGATATAATGCTGTTCTTGCACAATTTGGGAGTTGAAGGAACTACTTTCCCATCCCTAATATTTTTGTAGATACCATGGGTTTTGGTTTTATTATCCTGTGTCTCTTTTTTTTTCTTTTTTTAAATAGGGGATTCAGAAAGATTTTAAACTATTTCATGTTTTCCCCACTATCATCTGAGAATCCTCCATTATAGGTATTCTTTTAAATAGTAGGCAGCTAGTTTTGAGTGATGTGGCTAGAAGGAAATCCCTTTTTTATTTGAGAATGTAGTAAATAATAGCTAAAAGAATCTCATACAGTTCCGCAGTTCTAGATATATGCTCTTTAGATCAGAAAAAGATAAATATAAAATTTAATTATATCAAGGAGTCCTCAAAGAAGAAAGCCAGCTAATAATATGGAATAGTACTAAAAAAAGAAGAAAGATAATTCAAAAATACTTTCCAGAGATATATTTTATTATCTGAATTACTCTAAGCATGGCAATGAGCTATACAATGTATATTTTTTCAGGGGAAATAATTAGACAATGTAAAAATTAGGGACCACTACCAGAAAATATAACTTGTTAAAATTATTCAGAAAAATATCATTTATGGGGCGCCTGGATGGTTCAGTGGGTTAAGCCTCTGCCTTCAGCTCAGGTCATGGTCTCAGGGTCCTGGAATCGAGCCCCGCATCAGGCTCTCTGCTCAGCAGGGAGCCTGCTTCCTCCTCTCTATCTGCCTGCCTCTCTGCTTACTTGTGATCTCTCTCTCAGTCAATAAATAAGAAAATCTTAAAAAAAAATCAGTTACAATGGGTTAAGAAGCTTTAGTAATTTAAGGTTTTGAAAGGTGTTTGTTTTTATATTTAAATAAATTCTTTTAATCCAGAATAAATACATTTTTATATAAGGATTAGAAAATTCTGTAATTGTAAAATGACAATTTTTTATGTAATTTCTGGGACATAAGGATAACGCAAGGAAGGCCAAGTATATGACAGTGTTCTCTTGACTAAAATGATAGGCCAAAAGTTACTTAAAGATATTATATGGACACTTTCAAAGTTATGGTGAGAAATAGCCAATGAGGTAAGAATATTTACTTTAAAAAAACAGATAAGTTCCCCTCTCCCCATAAAATTTTTATGTTGACTTCCAGTTTTAACCCCCCCCCCACATGTAAACAGCGTGGAAATCATCATACCCATTCTTGAAACAAGAACAACCACATAAATAAATAAATAAATAAATGAATGAAATAAAAATTTAAAAAAATTGAACAAGCTAAAAATCAGTTACTTCTGTTGAACTCATCAAAGAACTGAGATCTCTGGCAAACCAAAAATCTAGAGAGAGAGAGAGATAAAATAGAAAGAGTAATGAGCAAGAAACCCTGAGCCGTAAACTAGTGGGAACGCTTACATGGGAATTTTTACATGTTGCTAGTATAGCAACTAGGCTGAGTATAGACTAGTATGAAAGAAAAACACTTCCGAGGATTGAATTCCTGAATGCAATTCCTGAATGGGAGTTAGGGGAACACATTTTGTATGTTTTAACTCTTTTAAGTTTTTCCGTGTGATCTAGCAGTTACACTCCTTAGTAATTATTCAACTTATTTCTTAAACTTATGTCCACACAAAAAAATCCACACAAATGTATAGAGCAGCTTTATTAAAATCATAAAATCTGGGAGCAACCAGTCTTTCACTAGGTGAATGGATAAACAAACTGTGGTACACTGGTGCAGTGGAATATCATATTTAGTGTTAGGAAGAAATGAGCTAGCAAGCCATGAAAAGAAATGGATGAATCTTAAACTTAAAAGTGAAAGAAGCCAGTCTGAAAAGACTGTGAACTATATAACTCTAATTATGACAATCTGCGAAAGGTAAATCTATAGAGACTATAAAAAATTGATTATTGCAGCGATTCAGAGGGAAGAGGTTGAATAGCATGTGACTTTTTTTAGGGTGATGAAACTATTCTATGTAATGCTGTAATGTGGCCACATGCCACTATGCATTTATCAAAATCCACTGGACTTTAATGTTTGTATATTTAAGAAGTCATTTATGAGGTCAGAAGAATCACAGGATGGAATGCAGAATGTGATGAAACAGTGCAACTATATTACAAATGTATCAAATGACCTCACTGAAAGGGAGTTGGGGGATAACATGCTGACCTAAGTCACTCCAGAAATTAAAGGAGTGTATAAAGCTAAAGGCACAAAAAATAATATAAGAACTGTACTGTCTGGTAGAGTTGTTCATCACTGGAATAAGTGTTAACAATTTTGATACCACTATATTGTTAACAGCAAGTATTCAATATAGAATGAAACACTTAAATAAGTGGATGGTGATTGACAGAAGCTTGGAGTCTCACTGTTGGAGTATTGGTTTCTACATAAGTATGAGGGAAAGGCTAGAATGATAATATGGTAATGGATTAGAATTGGAAATGTTATTGTGTATTCATTTTGAGTTAAATATTGATAAATATAATTACATATAGAAATATTTATAGATATGTGTATTTACATCTGATAGTATATGTATACATGCTTCTTTATTCTGAGGGAGCTTAGAAATGACACTCCAATAGAAATGAGCACACCTACTGCCCACATTGTAGTTTCTAATATCATTCTCCAATAAAAGGAACCAAGACTCATTGGAGAAATGGTTGATACTAGAATGGGGGCAAGAATTATACAAGATAAGCCTAGAACATCTTACAGTACTGAAAAGAAAGGAAATGCTAAAAAAAAAAAAAAAAAAAAAGCCATGATGATGAAGGTGTGTCCAAAGGATAGAAGAGTCACTCAAAGAGCTCCCAGTACCCAAATCTGGAACAATTTGAGCAAGAAAATAAATAGTGTTAGATTATAACTCAAATGCCCATGAATTCATACTGATATAAATAAATAATTGAATTAAGAAAAACAGATGGAGAGGAAAGGAATTCTTCCATGAAGAAGAATTCCAAATAATTAATGTAGACACTCTCCCCTCAAAAAGGTGAAGCATAACTCCCTACTCCTTAATAATGAGCTGTACACTATGAATTCCTTCCATTGTAAAAGAGGACAACATAAGAGTAATTTCACATTAGAGAAAACTGACAAACACTGCTCAGCTAGGTGATCAAAATCAACATCAATAATGATAAGTCATTTTGATAGTATATATTCTTGACATGATAAATTGAGAATGTCACTTTACCTCTGTGGTTCTCCTCTCCCAAATCCGGAATTCCAGTCTAATCATGAGAAAATCATCAAACAAATCCAAATTGAGGACTTTCTACAAAATATCTGACCAGTACTCTTGAAGCTCATCAAAACCAAGGAACTAATGTTGTACGGTATGGTGACTAACATAATATGATAAAAAAAATAAAAAAGACATAAGACAAAAACCAACCAAACAAGCAAGGAAAATCTGAGAAATTGTCACAACCAACAGGAACCTAAGGATGAATGATTACTAATTGTACTAAGGTGTCTTAAGTGGGATTATGGAACAGAAAAAGGACAGTAGGTGAAAACTTAGGCCTTATGAAAAGCAAATGGATTTTAGTTAATAATAATGTATCAGTATCAATTTACCAATTATAACATATGCATCCTAATAATGTAGGATGTGAATAATAGGGAAAACCCATAAGAGGTTTATAGATGTCATGTTACCATGTTTATGTAATTCTGAATTATAAAAAATGAAACCTATTAAGGAAAAAAATATATTTGACATGTTTTGTTTTAGTATGGGAAGGTCTGTCAGTTTGCAGGAGTCTCCAGTTATAGTCTCCTGGAATAGTGACACATCAAGAACTTATAACAAAGGTTGTAGTAGCTAAGCACCTATACAGAGACATGCACAGATTCACACACAGATCCACACACACCCACAGGAAATCAGGTAGGTAATGACAAAAGAAAGCACAAAAAAAATGGGAGAACATGTAAGACATGTTGCCTTTTTATTTAGTTCTCCATCCAATGAACTCACATAGTTCATCTTCTGTGATTCCTGTCATTAAAAAAAAAAAAATGTCTTTTAAGACAAGTTTCCTGATTTCTATTTGAGTATATTTCAGTACATACTAACATATACAAACCATTTAAGTTCCAGCTCACAGAATGGTTTATCCTTTCACTTCTCTAGAATATCTAATATTAGAAACTCATTTACTTTATGGGAGTTCTTTAATACTTGGATAAGAAAAGTAAAACATGTCTTGCCCCAGGCCAGTAAATAAGTGACAATCTGCAAATTTAATATAAAAATGATTAATTTTCATAGATAGTAGTGTAGTCCAGTAAAACCTTGTAAATTTGCTCTATTAAATAGGTGAAAGAAATAAAAACTTAATGAAAGCTTTATAGAACTTTTTTTAGAATAGAGAGTGATTTTGTTCTAAAGCTGGGAAGAATTTTTGACACTGGTTTTTGTATTTTAACAAAGCAAAGCCATACTTATTTATTTAGAGGAGCCATTTTTAACGAGCCCATTCATTTTATTTATGCAGCCTAAGCAGTAATCCTATTGACCTTCACTATGAAAAGAGCTAAATAGTTTTCTATTTTAACATTGTCAATTTAACTTTTTAAAAAATTAGTCAAATAAGAGCTAACTTTAGTCCAGCAAGAATGAATGACAGTAATTTTAAATGCACGGAGGATGAAATTATGAGGTTTTGGACATTTATGAAGTATGTAGTAGCATTTCAGTTCAAACAGTCCAGTGACAGCTAACCTTCATACTATATTGATTGATTGATTGATTGATTTCTTCATAAAACCCCTTTCATTAAAAAAAAAAAAAAGTGTGTTACACTCCTGCGTAGATCATTCTACCACAGGGGAGAATGACATAAACTAGAGATAGAAAAAAAATAATATTATGAGAGATGTATCATGTGTAATATTTCTAGACAGAGAGAAGTGATAAAGATTTTATTGTTGATTTTATTTACTTGTTTATTCACTTACTGTATTCTCATTTTATTCACTTTGAGGCTGAAAAAGAATTATGAAAGCACCATGGCAGTCCTTTTAATTTACCGAGTGTACTTTGTCCATTAGAAAAATACTGTCTTGTTTATAGCTTGCATATAATCAGATTCACTTTCCTCACCACAAAAAAGCAGATTCCTCAATACCCAGCACATGTCTTGTCTTAAACTTATTAAGGAAAGCAGGTGGGTATGGTACAATAAGAAATCAATATTTGATCCTTGTCCCTGGTTCCTCACATATCCCTTGGAATTTCCTGAGTGATAATATTGGTAAAGGGATCTTTTTTCCTAATGAGGCAACTCCTGGTGGGCACATAGATAAATTCAGGATGGAGGCTGGTTGCAAGGAAGACCAAGTCTTACTTAAAGTCCTGGAACTTTTAATCACAGTCCCTGGGCCTCCAGGGTGGGGAGAGGTGTTGAGAGCGTTGGCACACCCAGACAGCATGTGGAAGCCTCACTCATCTTTCCCCCAGACCTTGCCCTATGAATCTCTGCCTTTTGGCTCTTCCTTAATTATATCCTTTATACTAAACTAGTAACAGTAACTAACGTGCTCTCCTGAGTTCTATGACCTTCTCTAGCAAATTATGAAACATGAGGAGGTATTCCTAGGAACCCCTGATTTATAGGTTGGTCAGAAATATGGGTGAATTTGTGAGTGGCATCTGAACTGAGGGCAGGGTTGTGAACCTGAGCCCTTTAACTTGTAAGACCTGACCCTGATTCCAGGAAGACAGTGTCGGAATTGAATTGTTGGACACCCAGTTGGTGTCAGAGAATTAGAGAAGTGGTATTGGAACATAGTTGGTGTCAAGAAGAGAAAAAAAACCTCTCTGTGGTTCTCCTAAGAACTCAGAACAATTGATCAATTAGTCAGAAAAGTTACTTGATAGCTAGTATATCAAAAGACTTGTAGATGTCATGGAGAATATAGTTTTGAGAAAGGCCTGTAAGGGAAAACGAGACAGTTTGTGTCCTTGAAAATACATTTAACAAGGAAGCTAATCCATATGAATAGCCAAATCAATGGCAGAGATGATAAGCATTATAGAAAGTCCAAGCATATGCAGGCCAAAATCATGACTAAACAAAAACTGGGAAAATATTTCCTGGGTTCTGGGACCAGTGTATGTCTTTGACTCTCCTCTAGGCAGTACAGACCATGGTCTGTAGTGAAACTCCCTATTCCTCTGACCAGTGACATCATCATGGCTGTCTCCTTCCTGCTAGCCAACCCCAGCCCACATGGATAGTTCAATTTCCTGCCTCTACACACATAAGGGCATTTTCCTAGTCTCATCTGTACTCTGTACACACACACACACACACACACACCCCTTGAAAGACATACAGACAGCATTTTGCACAAGAGTTAGTGATAAGGTCCAAATTATATGAAACTGGAGGAGCGTAGAAATAAGTATTGGGTGCCGTCAGGTATTAACCTCCTACCTCATTGTCTTTGAGTTAAGGTGGGAAGTGTGAGTGGGTGGAATTAATTCCCAGAACTGGAAAATTCTCCCATATGGGTATTTGATAAGGTCTTGAAAATTCTGCCATATGCCTCCTTTTTAGTCATGCCATTACAAATGGAGACTGAATCCTTGAATCCTGTGTAGAAGGCTGCCATACTAACATCTCATCAATCACTGCTGGCTTCCTGAGCAAGAAATAAACTCTTAACAGTGTTAAGCCACTGACATCATGGGTGTGATATTATAATTTGTAATAAATATTTGAGTCAAATTTTGGTCATCACCCCTGTTCCTGATGATAATGCTCCTAAAACACTTGGAATTCCCTGTGAGAAGAGTGATAAAAGTGTATTTTGTGATGTTAATGGAGTAATTTTTGGAAAGCACCTAAGAATGGAGGCTGGTTGCCAGTGGAGCCAACAAGGTGATTAGAGGCTTAGAACTTTCAGTCCTACCCAGGCCTCCAGAGAGGAGAAGAGTAGGGCTGGAGATTAAGTTCAGTCACGAGTGGAAATTATTTAATCAATCATTCATGTGTAATGAGGCCCACATAAAAATACAAATGGATGAGGTTCAGAGGGCATTTGGGTGGATGAATTTGTGGAGGTGCTCAGAGAATGGCACACCCAGAGAAGGCATGAGAGCTCCCCATTCCATCCTTCGCCCCATGCATCTTTTCGATCTGGCTGTTCCTAGGTTAAACCCTTTTATAATAAATTGGTAATGTAGTAAGTAGAAATGTTTCTCTGAGTTCTATGAGCAGCTCTAGCAACGTAATTGAATCCAAGGAGGGAGTAATGGGAACCTCCTATTTATAGCCTGTTGCTCAGAATTACAGGTTACAACCTGGACTTCTGATTAGCATCTGAAGTAAGGGCAGTCTTATGGCACTGAGCCCTTAGCCTGTGGGATCTGATGCCTTTTCCACATAGATAGGATCAGATTTGCTTGATAGTGTGGGAAACACACACACACACACACACACACACCAGAATTCGTGTCAGAATTGGAGTTTTGTTTGTACTAGTAGTTAGAGTCATTGAACTAATTAATAACTAAATTTATAATAGAAGCTAGGTATTGTCATTAAAAAAAACCTTAAAATTTGAAGCATTAGTTTATTATAGAGTAAGCAGCCAGAAAACAAACTAGTAGCAGAATATTTGGTAAAACAGTTATGTGCAATAGCTTGGAAGGAAGATCTTGCCCACTGAGCTTGTGGCTCAAGGGAAAGTGGTTGGAAGAATTCCGTAGGATAGTGAGTTGGCTCTTAATCATGGCCTTTAGCAAAGTATTACACGAAAGAGTTCAGGAGAGAATTGGCTGGTTTTCAAATAGAGGTTGAGGAAGGAACAAATCCAAAGAAAAGGGCTTCAAAGGGTTGGAATAATAAGGTGCATCTGGACCATAACAGGAAGAACTGTAGGTATAAATCCTGGCACACAAGAAAGCCTAGAAAAAACACACACTTTGAGCCTGCTAATATTTCAGATAAGCTTATTGTCAAAGAATTCAAGACTGGACTGAAGCATGGTTTAGGTGACCAAGTCATTAAACAACTTTGGGTACTTAGTTGCATTATCTGAAAGAGGGCTATGAGAACTGTTCGGCCCATAAGGGTGGCCGATTCCAAACACCTTGTGTTACTGTGGCCAAGAAGGATAATGAGCTAGGTCAACTGTAGAGATGTGAGTCAGGGGCCTTGACAAACACTGGACAAGAGACATGTCTAAGAAAGGTGGCCTAATCAGGCCACTTCCCCAACTTCCCAAGAAAGGGTCCTGCACAGATTCTATCAGTAGGACTGAATATGTGCTAGGGAAAGGGTATTTTCTTTTCTTATCTTTTTTTAGTAGGAGATAGAAACGAGGGAATAAAACTGAAAGTAGCCCTAATCTCTGAATCCGTACATGAAAGTTCTGCCAAATGTCTGCCTTTGGATATGTAAAATATAATTTTTATTGATTTAGCCATTGAGATTTAGTCATTGATTTGTTGTAACAGCACATATTACCCTAAACAATAAAAAGAAAATAAAAGCATGTACACAACATATGGGACTTGAACAGGCTCATGAGGTAGTGAATTAACCAGTCTTAGCTGGAAAAACTGGTAAGATATTCAAGTCCTTAGTTTAAATGAGAATGTGATGAGGAAGTTAGAATATGTTATTACTCATAGAAGTATTAAGTTAAATTAATGGGTATTAACAAATTCATGTATCAGCTGAGCTTTTGCCCCCTAGAAGCTCTCTGAAGTAGATTTTACAAAAATGGCTTTTATTATTCCCTCCTCTGTGTCCATGTAGCCAGGCAATATGATTCTCCAACTCTTGCCAAGAATTATAGTCTGTTTTCCCACTCTTCAAATCTGGGCTGGTCTTTGAGATTACTTTGGTACACAGAATCAGCAAAAGTAAAGTTGTGCCAGTTCTACAGTGAGGCTGCAATAGTCCTGGCATGCTTCTGCTCTTGATCTTGGACTCCCAAAGCATTTATCCTGTGGGACTTCAGAAATACTCTGTGCTAGTGACTGTTTTTTCTTTTTGAAATGGGAATCTCTATTTTGTTTTCTCGTTCTCAAAATTATACATTGGATGTGGTGGATGGAAAAGGGATGCAAAGTTTTTTTTTTTTTTTTTGTTCATAAGTCTGCGAAACAATGTAAGTTTTATATTAAGAGCTGCCTATGAACCTAACAGAGATCACAAGAGCATGATGAATGCACGAATGATGTGTCATTCATGATGAAATGAGACTTTGGGGGGTTTTGGGAAGGAGTGTGGGTATTTTCAATGTAGAAGGGATATGAATAATTATGACCAGAGGACAAGCCACTGTAGATTGATTACAAAATGGCTGCAATTATTTCTCTCCCACTACCATATGTCCTTTTGCAATAAAACTTTCAGGGTTTTCCCATCAAACTATGGAATATATCTTTGTGCTTTTCAAGGTCAGGACTGGTCCTGTGACTTGTTTTGACCAACTGAATGCAAAAATAAAAATAATAAAAAATAAAAAGTAAGACATTTTGAAGCCTCAGCCTTGAGAAGCTGGGCACACTTCTGCTCTCTTCTGGGAACACAGCTGCCTTGCTATAGACAAGCCTTCTGGATGATAAAAGAGGGGGTCCATTCACCCCATTGCTCCAGTTGACAGCTAGTCAATTGCCAGATGTATAAGTAAAGCCATCCAGACCAATCAGTCACCACCAGCCTACCAGCTAATCACACATACAAGAGTTTATCCAAGATCAGCCAAGCCTGGCCAGATCAACAATCCCAGTCAACTTCTCATCAGCTTTGGAGAAATAATAATTGTTTGGGTTTTTTGGCTGATAAATTTTAATATGGTTTGTTACCCAGCAGTAGATAATGGTTACAATTTCCCTCAGAAAATGAAACATTGAAAAACTTTGAATTGGACTGTACCAAGTCTCAGAAAGAGAAAAAATTGGAGGACAAGACAGCATTGTGAGTAACAGGCAGTCTGAATGCACTTAATTCGTGGGCATTGAGAAGTTAAGTGACCATATAAGGGTATCCATTGCAGAGTGAAGAGGGGAAAGGAAAAGGAAGAAAGTATATTTGAGCAGAAGAAAACAGGAGAATGCCAAAGATCCTTTGTGATACCTTCTTTTCCACCTTGCTAAGAGCAGGTTTGACTCCTTATGGATGAATATTAGAGAACCCAAGTGAAGGATCAGAGCTAAAAACTGTATGAATGGATTTGTGATAAAATCAACAGAAATCCATTGGAAAATTATCCACGTTCTCTGTAAAGTATTAGACACGTGAAGCGCACAAAGACAATTTAAGACAGGGTCTCTATTCATAAAGAAATTTTCAATCGACTAAAAAAACAAGAGAGATGCACATGGGATCTTACCAAGAGATCATAGGCTCTGGTGCAATTCATTCCTAGGTCTGAGCTACACGAGAGAGATCTGAAAGGGACACTAGATTTGATTCGTGCAGCTGTCCTTGGTATTTGGATGCTCTGTACGGGATCTTTGCTAAGGATAGCTCAACTGATTCATGACAGTCTCAAATGAACAAGATACAGTGTCTGCTGTGTAAGACATGGTTCGAAAAAGGATTATTCTAAACTGCGCTGTCAAAGAGAGGACTCAGAAATATTTTAATACAATAGTTACAAAGTTGACAACTTTGTTTCTAAGTAAGGATTGGACATAACTGCAACGAAGCACAGCACTGAAAATTATAAAACAGCAGAGATGAAGATAATTAAATTCAGGGTTGGTGGGGGGCTTACCATATAAGAAATAGGACTGGAATAAATCAGACTTTTCAAAAGCAGTACTGGAAACCAGAAGATAGTGGAGGAAAGCTTTCTGAGACCTGTGAAAATATTTTTTAAGCCTTTTTAAGTTCTCGGTAGTTTTAAAGCATGTAAGGACTCAACAATTATGCATCCCTTAATCCTCATAGGAACCTACTTGAGGATGAAGACCAACAAAAAGAGGGCAAAACTAAGAAAAAAGATGTGAGGTGTAGGAAACCAGAATTACAAAATGAATAACCAGCAAACAGAAGTTCTAGCACAACAACCTAACTGTAGTTTGAACAACAGAAATGCTTTTTCTCAAAACTCTGGAGACTGAAAGTGTGGTAAAGGATATAATGATGATAGATAAGATACATTCATACTTACACACAGAAAAGGAAAAAGGAAGGAAGGGAGAGAATAAAGGAGGGAAGAAGCTGTATTGTGTAAAATATTTGTGCATCTGAAGACAATTGTTAATAGATACATGATAGTTTATGAAAAATAAGAATAGATAAAAATTACAAATATTTAATATCATAACTCCAATAAGATTGAAAGTTAGAAAAACTTTCTAAAAAAGTTATAAGAGTAAAAGTCCTGGCCACTCAATGAACAATATTTGTACACGTATAATAATTAAACTGTATTTATTGTTGTAATTATCTTTTTCAATTTAGTTTACTTATTTTGTGTATTTGGTGAAGTAACTAAAAAAAATGTACATTGGGAGAATGGATAAGGGCTAGTAGGTGGTGGTGTTATAGCAGAGCTAAAGGTTCCCGTCCTATAGGAGTAAGTCAATATATGCACTGTTTAAGATGTGTAAACCAAGACATGACAAAACAAATTATTGCATAGGAACTAGAGAAAATTATTAAGGGAGAAACACGTGGTGTTGGAGAGGAGGATTATGAAACTGGTGTTTGCTCTGTTTCTTTATATGCTTCAGTGCTCTTTTATTTTTTTAACCCTTGTTTAGAACTTTAAAATTTAATGTGTTAATTATTGAATTGTCTCTGACATATGGTTAAATGAAAAAATGAAGGAGGAAAGAATATGGATAATATTTTTCCACTTTAACAAACACACACACATACCACACTTGGGTAGGTGTAGAACATCTCTGAGCAGGAATAAGTAATGGGCTATTGGGGGGAGAGATTCCTGGGCAGGAGACTTATCTTTCACTATACACACTTTTATCATGTTTGAATTATTTTTCATACAATAGATTTCTTTTCAATTAAATTATCATTGAATTAAAAATACAAGCTTTTCTTGCTATTTTCAACAAAACGATGGTGATGGGTAATTGTCTGTGGAAATAGAGTTAGTATTTACAGCATGTGTTAGTACTGTGTATATTTATCTGCTAGGGCTACTGTAACAGAATAGCACAGAGTGGGTGGCTTAAAGAACAGAAATATATTTTCTCAAAATTCTGGAGGCTGAAAGTCAAAGATCAGGCAATTGGTGGACTTGGTTTCCCCTAAGGCTTGCTATGGCCATATCTGCACTGTGTCTTTACACAGCCTCTTCTCTGTGTGCTCATGTACCCGCTATTCCTTCCTCTTCTTATAGAACACTAGTCATACTGGATTAGGGCCTACCATATAAGCTTATTTAATGTTATTAACTCTATAAAGGCTCTATCTCCAAATACAATCACACAGAGGATTAAGGATTCAATATATACATTTTTGTGGGGGAACGTTAAGTCAGTTCATAACCCTTGTGTTATATATGGATAGTATTATATGAACCAATTTTGAGGGTGGGCAGGTGGGGATTCTTAATGTAGAAAGTGGGAGTTTTAGCTCAGCATTCAAAGACCTGTAAATAGCAGCCAGGTTCCCACCTACTAACTGTGTGATATAGGACACTTTTTAAAAATCTCTTGGGATGCCTGTGTGGCTCAGTCGGTTAAGCCACTGCCTTTGGCTCAGGTCATGATCCCAGCGTCCTGAGATCAAGTCCCGCATTGGGCTCTTGTCCAGCAAGGAGCCTGCTTCTCTCTCTGCCTCTGCCTGCCACTCTGCCTGCTGGTGCTCTCTCTGTGGCAAATAAATAAATAAAATCTTAAAAAAAAAAAAATCTCTTGCCTCTGTTTCCTTCCCCATGAAGTGGGGATAATAACAATTTCAAAAGATTATGTGGGACTTCAATGTGATCATATATATAAAGCAAAGAACAGGGTGCCTCACATAAAAAAAAACAACTTTATAAACTTTAATAATGTAAATACCATTATGCAATAGAATATAATGTATGTTGTACCTAATTAATACAAAAATATGGCACAAAATTGTTTCACATATTTTATGAATTTGTTATCTAGTGAAAAAAATGGGTTGGTACCAAAAAAATGGTTTTCATTAAGACTCAGTGTTTGCAGAAAACCACAATCTCCCTGAAGTATATGGTCATTAAAGGGGCAATAGAGCAGTCCTTGCATTCTGGGGCCCACTGCTGGACAAGGAGAGACAGAAACATGGTGGTGGGAGAGAGAGACTGTTGCAATTAAAGGGGGCACTCACTGGTAATAGAATCAATCATCCTATAAGAAGATCTAGGTGTTCCCTCAGAATCTCTCATTCTTGAGTCTCATCTGTAAAAATATTGTATCTGACTCTTTTGATAAGTAAATGGTGCTCAAATGCAAAAATGCTCTAAATTCTATAAAAAAGAATGCATTTTACGGTTCTTAATGCTATCTTAATATGTTCCATACTAGGTAAAATCCCTTGCTCTTGATATATTGTTGTTCCATGAACTTCTTTTCTGGCATATTTTCAAAAAAAGTCTCTAACTTACCTATTTGTCCTTCATTTATATGTATGCCAAATTTTGTATATAGTGGTCATCCAACTTGACTTTGTTCTCTCATTTTATATTATGCAATTATACTTTTGTACATGTTATTATACAACATCAATGTGGACAGAAAAGTACATTAAATATCTATGTAAGTTTAATAATTATAGAATCAGTACCTACAAACTGCAACACAAGTGAAGAAATAGAACACGTCCAAAATTCCCCACTCTGCATTTTTTAAATCAATACCTCTTCTCTCTTTCCCTGGAGAAAACCACTGTCCTGGCTTTTGTGGTAATTATATCTTTGTTTCTCTTCATATTTTCACTATGTTAACATTCTTAAACAATAGGGCTTGGGGGTTTTTTGGCTTCTGAAATTTATAAAAATAGAGACATACTGTTTCTCTGAGAAACAAACATACATATTTCTTTCTTTTCCCTTTCACTAAAGAATATATCTGTCTATATTTTGTAAAGTGGAATGCTATACAATAATGAAAATGAGTAAACTAAAATTACACATAACAATTACCCATTCCATTCTCCATTATCATTCTATTCTATCCCGTTATCAGTCTATGACCACTTGGGCTGTTCCAATCTTGGCTATTGTAATAATGCTGCTATATACATGAAGGTGCGTGTATCCCTTTGAATTAGTGTTTGTATTCTTTAGGTAAAAACCTAGTAGTGCAATTACTGTATCATAAGGTAGTTCCGTTTTTAAATTTTTGAGGAACCTCCATACTGTTTTCCAGAGTGGCTGCACTAGTTTGCATGCCCACCAGCAGTGCAAGAGTGTTGCCCTTTCTCCACATCCTTGCCAACACCTGTTATTTCTTGTGTTGTTGATTTTAGCCATTCTCACAGGTGTGAGATGATATCTCATTGTAGTTTTGATTTGTATTTTTCTCCGTCAGTGGCACTGAGTATCTTTTTCATGTGTCTGTTAGAAAAGTAACTATTCATGTCTTCTGCCCACTTTTTAATTCAGTTATTTGTTTATAGTTGTTGATTTTTTATAAGTTTGTTACACATTTTGGATACTATGACATCAGATATGTCATTTGCAAATATCTTCTCCCACTCTGTAAGTTGCCTTTTAGTTTTATTGATCACTTTCTTCACTGTGAAAAAAACTTTTCATTTTGATGTAGTCCCAGTAGTTTATTTTTGCCTTTGTTTCCCTTGCCTTGGGAGACATCTATAGAAAGAAGTTGCTATGGCTAATGTCAGAGACATTATGTCTCTGACAGAGACTAATGTCGCCTATGTTCTCGTTCAGGATTTTTACAGTTTCAGGTCTCACATTTAGATCTTTAATCTATTTTGAATTTATTTTTGTTTATGGGGTAAGAAAATGGTCCCATTTCAGTGTTTTGCATGTTGTTTTCCAGTTTTCCCAGGTTCACATGTTAAAGAGACATTCTTTTTCCCATTGGGTATACTTTCCTGTTCTGTCGAAGATTAATTGACAGTATAGCTGTGGGTTTATTTCCGGTCTTTCTGTTCTGTTCCACAGATTTTTGTGCCAGTACCATACTATTTTGATTGTTACAGCTTTGTAATATAACTTGAAGTCTAGAATTATGTTGCCACCAGCTTTCCTTTGCTTTTTCAAGGCGTAACAATAATTTTAAATAATTGAAAAAGAAGTATGTAGATTAAAACACAAAATATTCCTTTTGCCTAATCCCAGTTGCATTCTTCTTCTTCATGATAGCCACCATAAAATGTGTCTCCCATCAGTCTTTTACCCACTAATTTGCATATATGCACACATATGCATATATCTTTCTTTTTAAAATGAGAGGGATCATACTCCATACATTATGTGACTTCTTTTAAATCTTGGAGATCTTGCCCATCAAGGCTGTGTAAGTCTTATTTATGCTGCTTGATAGTTTTTCCATGGTGACTTGAGAGCAGAACTGTACCATAACTGTTAATGCTTTATCGATAAACACATACATTGCTTCTATTTTATTTCTGTAACAAAAATACTGCATGTTTGCAGATATGTCTTTGGGCATGTATATAAGTATTTGTAGGCTAAATGACTAAAATCAGAAATTATTAGAAATAATTATTATTAGAATTATAAGAAAAAATTATTAAAAATTATTAGAAAATTAGAATTATGTAGAAATTATAAAATTTTAATTATTTAAAAAATTAGAAATAATTAGAATTATTAAAAATTATTAGAATTTCTAATTTTCTAATAAATATTTATTAGAATTATTAGAAAAGAATTATTAGAAAAAAACTTACAAGTACTTAAGATTTGCTACTTTAATTCCAAAAGCTGGTACCAAATTCCCATAAAAAGTCTCTATCAGTGTTCTTTCGGAAAATAGTGAGTATTGTCACTTGATTTTTGATAACATAATGTAGTATGTACTTCAAAAATCCACTATAAGTGTCTGTATTCAAGCAAGCAAAGGATCAGAAATATATAATACCATTCCTTTGCTATGATCACCTCTCTGCTTCCATCAGACTCCAACACAAGTCATTCATTTTGCTTTGTAATCACACATTTTATGTTTTATATTTATGTACAAATTTTATATTTATGTACAAATCTTGCAAGGCTAGATTAGAAAACAGAATTCCATTTAAAAATTACCTTTTGAGGGACACCTGGGTGGCTCTGTCAGTTAAGCATCTGCTTTTGTCTTTAGGTCATGATCCCAGGTTCCTGGGATGGACTCCTACATGGGGCTTCTTGCTTAGGGGAGCCTATTTCTCTCTGCTCCCCCTACTTGTGCTCACTCAGTCTCTCTCTCTCTCTCTCTCTGACAAATAAAGAAAATCTTTAAAAAAAAAGAATTACCTTTTGATACATGTTTGTGAATGGAAAAGAATAAATGAATGGGTGAGCCCCAAATACTGCTAGGTACAGTGAAATTATAAGAAGCTATGCAAAAGTTCTTGTTCTCGGTATTGTCATTTATACAGTGAACTATTTGGATAAGAATTGATGTCAATAGTCTCTTCCAATGGATGGATTCCTTGCTGGAGAGTTTAGTTGTGTGATGATTAATTTTATGTGTGCAGTTGGGTAGGCCACAATATGGAGATATAATCAAACATAGTCTGGATATTTCTGTGGAGATATTTTTAATAGGAGAATTACATTGAAATCAGTAGTCTTTGAGTGAAGCAAGTTACTGTCCATAATATGGGTTGGTCCCTTCCAATCAGCTGAAGGCCTAAAGAGAATATAGACTGAGATCCCCTGAGGAAGAAGAGACTTTGCCTCCAGTCTGCCTTTGGATTTGAGTTTCAAGGATCTCTAATCTATCTGCACAGCTGTGTGAACCAGTCCTTAAAAGAAATCTCTCACCCTTTCTCTTTCCATCTAACACAGACACACATACACACACCCATCCTATTAGTTCTTTATCTCCAGAGAGCCTTAATACAATATGCAAAGTGAGAAGAGCAAAATACTAGGCAGGACTGATGAATGGTCTGCACTATAGCAGGTCAGCAGGGTGAGGTATCAGGTTAGGGTTGAGTGATCAGAGAAATAAGCCCTAGAAATATGGAGTCCATGATATATATTTGAGTTGTCAAGGCTGTGGCCCACAGGATCCATTTTGATTTTGACATTAACCTCATATGTAGCGATCAGACTTTTTTGTTTCATGTGGTCACATAAGAGGGTTTTCATCATGTAAACTAATAAACATTATCTTCAAGGCTTAAGACTGCCATCACAGTCTGTGTGATATACAAATTATTTTTGCTAGAATATTTCCAGAATGCTTATGGTCCCAATTAGATAAATTGCCTGAAGCGAAGAACCGCATTTTTACCCTTTTTTTCTTCTTTATTTTCCTCATGTTTTCCACATAGGCTGGCTGCACACAGTAGGAGCTTAATAAATACACACCTTAAATGCTTCTTGAGGAAATATTGATATTGATATTCTATCTTCCTAGAATGCATAAGGTTAGGGGACTAATCTCTAAGTCTGATGCCATAGGTGCTGTGCTCCAATCTAAGTGGTGTCTCTGGCAAGTGCAGCTCCAGTGTGTTGCTAAGACCAGCAGTAAACAGTTAGCGACCCATTCTCAGCAACCTCACAGGGTTATGGACAATTCAGAAGTAATGTAATCAAATACCAAAAACATACTTTGTCTTCACAGAAGGTGAACATGGTTGACTTTCTCCCAGTAGGAACATGCTCTCTTATGTGGTGAATTGAAATATAAGGGAATGCAAATTTCTCTGGTGGTTTGGCTTTATTTACACAACATGAGAAATGACAATAGATGGACACCTGACCCAGATGAATGTGGATACATACACATACCCTCATTGAGGTAAAAATCACAACACGAACTAACACAAAACAAGGAGACAGTGGAATTACCACACATAGTCATGTTGAAGATGGGTATTTTAATCTAATAATTAGTTTCACCATGAATCAAATACTTTTTAGTAGCTTGAAAAGAAATAGCATTTAGCTTAATTCTGATGAGGATAAAGCTTTGCTTCATTTGACCAAAGGTGTTTAAGATTTGAACAATAATGTGTAACATAGAAAGTCTTTAATGGCAACCTTTTCCATTCTAACTAGTGCATAATATTGGTTTTGCAATCATTTAGTAATTATATAAGGAGGACATATTTATTACGAATTATTGATTTTATAATTACTGCTGCTGGTATTCACATTATTACACAATGAAAATCTTTTAATATACAATGCTCTTCACCCTCAGCTGGCGAACAGATAGTGCAATGCAATTTAGAGAGTAGCCAAGAGTAGATTTTTATCGGTACTTTTTTTTTCCCCAACCAGCTAAATGGTTTGCTTTCTGAAAAATATTGCTAATGGCACTTAAGCAGAGAGGAATGTCCAATTTCAAGGTCATTCCTGGCAGTTGATTACAGTCACCCAATGAGCACAAGGTTCCTATTTAACTGTTAAGTTATTTTTGCTGCACTCATTGCTGGGAATTAAAAGTTATGGCTGTAAATTTGCTGCCAGCTAAATAGACATCAAAGGCCACAATCATACACTGGATCATGACACATGAAGATATATCTCTTATGAAATTGATTTTTCTCCATGTGCAAGGCAGCTTTGCATTACTCTCCTCGTGGAGTTTAACACAGGAAATGTCTAGGCAGGCCAAGTGTAATTGTCAGCATAGTTTATATTCTGGGCTGAGAACTCCTTTTATTATTTTTTTTTCCCTCCGTGAAGATGTGCAAAAAAGGTTGTCTAAGCATATATTTTGATTTCACTTGCCAACAGATTGTGAATAGCTGATTTAAGGTCACTGTCACCCCCAAATGGGAAAAGATTAGGTTTCTGAGGACCAGAAATATTAAAAAGTCTGCCCAAACAATATTTGCTGCTCACCAGAATTCAAAATTGCTGATTTTCACCCCAGAAACATCCTGTAAAGTTTTATAAAGGCTGTAGGTCTATTATGCTGTTTTAATCCATCAGATTTTCACTATCCTGAGGATAAGAGCATCAAATAGAATTACATGGGCTTGATTAGTGTTTTTCTCTCTTCTGGATATTATGTTGCTATTACAGAGGGGAAATATATATATATATATATATATATATATATATCCCAAAGTGTGTAAGTTGTATCTAAATAAGATACCTGAAAAATCAAATCATATTTTAAATGTAATACAAGTGGAGGTGCTATTTCTGGACTCCTACATGGGATAGCTTTATAGTCCTAAACACTGTGCATTTCAGTGCTGAGATTGGAAACTCATCAGTAGAGCCAACCATTGGAGACAGGAGACTGGCTGACCCCAGATCCTTTCTTTTCATCTGCAAAGTGAACCTCATTCCTATATTTCATGTGGAAGTTCAGTTCCAAACTCAACAGCCTGACTTAAAAAGCCTTCGAAAATTTTATCCTAACTTTATTTTTCTGATTGGTCTCTCACTAAGGTCCTCCTTCTCACACTGAGCAGACTTAGCTGCTCATTTCCCAGAATGAATCAATTCATCTTGAATATTCATTTGCCCTTGACCCTTCAAATACCAGTTTGGGACCCATGTCTTTCATGAATGTCTCTTCCTCCCTTTTTAGCCTATACTACTCAAAATTTAATCATGTTCTAATTCTCTTACTATCTGTATGCTTTCTGTGTTGATTTGCAATGTTTCTCCAACCAGAGGAGTTTGGGTTTTGTTTTGTTTTGTTTTTAAGGATGAGAAAAGGACCTGCTTCTTTGTGAACGAACACACAGCTTGCACCAAAACAGTATTCACTAAGCACTTTTTAACTTAAATATAATGGAATTGAATTCTGGGAAATGGGATTCCAGCTATAAATAACATTAATGAAGAACAGTCCATGAGGAGCCCTACCACACCATAACTGTTTTTTAATTTGCTGTAATGAAGACTGCCTTTATTAGCTATACTTTGGTAACTGACCTATGGCTCGACAAGACAGCCTCCTTCCCAACTTAGGGTAAGATTTATTGATTATTTAAGATTATTAAGATTATTTAAGATACTTAGCTTAATATTTATTAAAACGCCAAGTACTGAGCTAGGTGGTAGATATTATTTATTTTAGTAAAATCTTAAGTAATTTTATGAGGTATTTATTATAATCCCCATTTTATACACACACACACACACACACACACACACAGACACACAGACACAGACACACACACAATGAGATTCAGAGAAATCAACTAACATAGCCAAGGTCATAAAACCAGCAAAAAAGCCAGCAAAGATTTGAATCCTGACCTTAAGGTCTGTATTTGATTTTGTATTGTCTTCCCTGATATCCCATTAATACACATAACATTTATAAGTGTTAAGTGAATATATATAGCATGAGAAAGTTTTCAGGAGGAAATGCAAGATCATTTTGTCACTATTAATGGCGTCTTCATCATCCTCGCTCCTTCAGTTGATGTCTTTACTTGCTTGCACCCATACAAATGTGAAGAATTTTTCAGAAACCAACTCTTCTCACCTCTAAAATCAAGCCTTTTATGTTTACTTCAGGCAATAATAATTTCATTGTTTATTCATCACAAAATATTTTTACATTTGTATTTCTAAAAGATTTGCTTCTCAGTGGTTTTCCTGGTTACGTCACAATTAAACTTAGGTTTATTTTGGATTAGAGATGGACAAACTTGATGCCAAAGGACCCAAAGGTCGCTTATAATTAAGTGAGCCTTGGAACTTGATGATCAATGGTTCTAGCCAAATTCATCCTTCTTTCCCTTATATAGATTCATAGTTGGAATCAAACCCTCTTAGACCATGTATAACACACATACATACACATCACTTTTAAAGTAAACTCAGCCATCTAATAATCAGAAATCCATCCTGTTCAGTCATGATTCTAAGAAGACCAAGGAGGACTGGGCTAAATTTGTGCTGCACTCAGTTTGACTATGCAGGTTTTTTGATTTGCCCTATAAGCCTGTTTCTTCACAGTATCATTTAGTTACTTGAAGTAGAATCAATGTCATGAAACATCCTTCTTTATTTTTTGAACCATATAGAACTCAACAAATTACCAGGAATGTAAGAGGTTTTCAGGAGACATTAATTGTTCAAGTGAGGCACCTGCCAATATCCTCATCATGGTTCCCATCAATGGATGTATGTGAAGACTTGAACAAAGGCCATCTCCTTGTACCACAGTGACAATGAAGCTAGCTAGTGTAACATGTCTCCTAAGATAGAGGAAATGGGAGTTGCTGTTCTTAAATTTCCAAAATGCTTAGACATCAAAAGTAGCTAGGAATACTGTTAAAATCTGGGATGTCTTGATTCCACCTCCTACTATTTTAAACAGAATCATGTGGACAGATAAAATAGGGAATGGGGATTCACCTTCCAGAGTCCAGTAATGGGTTTTCCTCAGCTCCAATAAAAGCTAAGAATGTCCAGAGAAAAAGCATTTGATATCCATCCTAATTCCCCTGAATCTTGTGATTCTATTCCTCTGGTAGAGAAAAGAGTTTAACACTTATCATTTCTTCCCAACTAGAGAGAGAAACCTAGATTAACTAAAATGCCTTAGTATACTCTGGAATGTGGTAGATATTATTTATTTTAGTAAAATCTAAAGAATTAGTCCATTTGCTCCATATTTACTTGGCATCTTCACTAGGTCAGGCACTCTTCCACCTATGAGGGATATGGCAATGAATAAGATAACTATCAGCCAGAATTTTAGGATGTTTAAATTCTGCTGTGGAATATGGACACAAAAGTAAAAAAAAAAAAATGAAGTAAATTTTAAAATTGCTTAAAGAAAAAGGTAATTCTTGTGAAGATAGGAACCCAGGGTGATTGCAGATGAGAGTAGCTGGAATAATAGAGTTCTTTTAATGACCCTTCTGTGTAAGTGGCATGAAAGAGGCAGATATAAAATGCCTGGGACTCCACGATTCCAGGCAGAGAGCAGGAGGTATGAAAGACCTAAGGTAGAAATAAGTTCTGTGTTGCACATTAAAATAAAATAATAATAATAATAAAAGTCTAATAAGCTAAAGAAGGGGGAAAAGGAAATATTTGTAAAAGGGTTGGCAGGACCATATAGATTAAGGTCTTATGATTGTTTGAGTAGGGATTCAAGTTGAAGTATAATTGGAAGCCATTGGATGGTTTTAAAGAAAGAAATGATATGATCTCATTTACCAGTTGAATGCATACAAAGTTCTATGTTCTGGTGGATAAGTGTAGGGACTACAATGAAGGAGCAGCTGGTAGATTTTATAATCCCCTTCTGCTTTAGGATTCTGAAACAAAAATGAAAGTGGAGAAGAAATTTCACTAACATATGCTCACCTCATAGAAATATTTTGAAGAATATAGATGTGTGTACATTGACATATGTATAATTAAGTGCACGATATGTACTTATATATTCAGGAAGATATTCACATGCTTATAAAGTTACCAGGTAAAATACATAGCCAGTTGGAATCTTGTAAATACTTCTAATGAAGCCATTTTGCTTGGATTTATGACAAAGTGGGAACATAGATGGCTTTCTTTCATTTACACAGTTTCTAGAGCAGCTTATTACCACTGTATTTTCCAAAATAGATTTTTATTTTTCCATCTTGTAAAAATGTGATTGTTATTTATGTACCTTTCATTTGTCTCCAGATGTTCAGTTTAGTGACACTCAATCAAACTAATGAATTATGAAATGAAACTAATAGTAACTCAACTTTCCCAAATCACTGGGACAGAAAGCAAGACAGAATTCATTGTGGAATCCCAGGATGGTGGAAGTTTTCCGCAAATAGCTTGCACCAGTGTCAATACCTTCAGGTTTGAGAGCTTGTTTGTCTTCTGTAGCTTCACATAACCTGGTCAAGTCAGAGTGTTGAACAATTTCCACTCGAGTTTGACATCTCTTCTTGGAAAGTGAGGGGCTTTGATGAGAGTTACTATAGAGATGGGGCATCGTTATTTACTGAAAATTGGCACATATGACCATTTTTGAAGTTTTCTGACATTTTGATCAACCCACTCCCAAAACAGGTATTACTGAACCTCCTTTCTGGGGCACAGAGACATGTTAGATATCATCTCATCAGTTTCTCTTCCCCAGATGATTCTGTATATTGAACTAGCCCATTCAGTATATGTCTACAATTTACAAAGCTTTTCTGAAAAAAAAATGCACCCCGACTTCCTTTGAAAATTCTTCCCATCATGTTAACTACGTCTATCAAAATTCCTTTTTTGATGATGACGTGGTAAAAGGAATGGTCAATTGGGAAGTAGCCATTTTTAGTTTTTGCCATATTTTGCCAAGGTGACAGAAGTATGTTATCTTGGGCAAGTCACTTGACCTCCCAAGGGCAGTTTCTTCATCTGCAGAATAAGGGGGTTGGATTAATTGATTTCCAAGGTATGGTCTACCTCCAGATATTGTTCTTTGTGCCTTGGTTGTTTGATTTTTTTTTTTTTTTGGTCTATTTGTTCCCATATACTACATATTGAAAGCCTGAGAATAGGGTCTTCTTACTACCATTTAACACAGTCTTTCACATATATGAATATTCAAATAGATGTCCCACTCTATATTTTATTTTCCTTTGAGCCAAAATAACTCTGTTTACTTTCATTAAGCTTCACAATTTCAACAAACATTTTATCACCAAAGTAGGAATGCCAGGCTAGGCAGACAATTATGTGGAATAGTCCCTCCTTCCTGCTATTATGATGAATACTTCCATCTCTTGCCAATCCACAGAGCTTCAGAAGGCATCATGAGAACTGGCGATTCTAGTCAGTGGTTTGCTTTTTATTGCTTTTTACATTTTATTGGTTCATTTTTTTTAAAGTAGCCCCATGCTCTTTAGACAATTTCACACTAATTCATAGTTTGCCAAACCAGAGTCCACATGCAGCGTTAAAGGACATCAATACTATTTTGGACAAATTCACACTATCATCCTCAAAATGCAGGGGTTAATGCAAGATTAAATGTGGTAGCACAACTTTTGATTATCTGTGTGACACGATTTAGTAAAATAGCAGATCATTCAGAAATCATTCATATTTGGCCTTGAGATGTATTAGAGGATGCATCTTTGATCTCCCTTTCTAATTATGTTTTGCTTTGGTCTAATGTTAAAGAAATAATTTGCATTCCCAAAGCACATACCAAATAACAACAGAGGAAGGGGACTTAGAAAAAAAGCAAGGGAGAGAGAACCAGGATAAGCTTTTCAAATGCCGTGGAGAATTCATAAAGAAAATTTGTATGTAAATAATCCAGATTTCATTAAATTTACCCTTTGTTCTGTAGGCCAACTTCTCTTTCTTAAAATTCTTTCCATTCCTCTCCTTCTCAAAACCAAAGTCACTGAAGATCAACAAATAAACATGGATTTGTGAGTACCTTCTATAAATTCAGAATGATAGAAAATGCATGTTGAGAAAACAAGTCTCTTGACATTCAGAGGCTTCCAATCAATGCTGACTAAAACATATGCCATGTAAAAAGTAAGAGATGACAGCAATTGAAAATATACAATTCTTCAATTGGTGTGGTACAGGGCATCCTCACTATAAGACATTAAAGGAACAGATCAGTAAGAGCTGCTATGTTGAGCGATAGTGTCACAGGGGTATTTAAAATGGTGTTTAAACTCTGAGCAGGATTTGAATAAACAGAAAGGAAGAAAAGGGAGGTATGTTCCAGGTTCCACTGTCCAGAAGAAGAATGATTTGGAAATACATTATGCATTATAAATCCATTATATCCCACTATATTGGGGCAGAAGCTGGGCATACTTAATTTTTTTTACCCAGAAATTTCAAACAAAGAATCCAAGTCAAGATGTTATCTAGGAATTTTGAAATGAAAGGGGGGTAAATTCCTCTAGACAACAGTATACGTCAGTTGTTGAAATTCACTGTCTTGTTCCAGTTGAGCACAGTAGCTGGATTCAAAAGACTTCTCAAGTCAAACAATATTTGAGGTTTTGCACTAAGATAGGGGCAATCAAATGCCATGCTTTAGGGCATCAGGATTCTGCTGTTGGCCCCTCTTGAGGCTTTTTATCCAGTCTCACTGTCAGATAACGTCAAGGAAAAACTGTACTCAAGATCAGGTTATTGGTGTCCTTTGTGAATGTAGCCTTAGACAAAAATAATTTTGTATGGACTTTGACACATTCCCACTTTTCTGCACCTCAACATTTAGAGAATCTCCCCCCCAAAACTTCTTGCTCAAATTCTCACCATTGAGACCACCTGGAAAAGTAAATACCAGTAATGAGAACATCATTGCTTTTCTGGAAACACGACTATAAAAAATATATCTCCTATATGCCAACAACTATAGATGTAAATTCTGTGAGATACTTGGCTTTCATAGATGCCTAGGAGTAGGGACAGAGAACAAGGACAAGGAGGAGATTGGAGAGGGCTGGAAAATACATAAAATCTTTTTAATATCATATTTCTTTATATTTAAAGAACTTATAAAGTATTTGCAGAGAAAAGTAACTGCACAAAATCACAAGAAAATAAAAAGATAAAATAGCAAAAATAAGCTGAGGTAAGTCTGAAATGAAACAATGTGGTGTGAAAGAAACTATAGGTCAATGCCAAAATACATGGAAAAGACAGAGTCACAAGGAAAGAGGAATTTACTGTTTTGAATGGCATTATTTAGTGACAGGTTGGAGAGCAAATAAAGAAGGCCTTTGTATGCCAGTGTGGGGACCAGGGAAGCATGTGTGAGTCTACAATTTTTCTTTGAGGTGAATATTTTTATTCTCACTTTACAGGTGAGGAAGTTGAGGTTTAAGGGGATTCATCAGTTTGTTCAAGACTACAGATTTACATAATTGGTAGAGCCAAGATGAAACTTTGGGTGTAGCCCCAAAGTCTTTGCTTTTCCTTACTCATGAGCATGGCATGAGAGATCTTAAAAATGAGAACCATTTCCAGGGATAATTTTTGAAGAAAATTAAGGCTTGAGTTGATTCCAATTAGATCTCCATGCCCTGAAGACAGAAGAGATAAGAAAGAGAGTTTATGAGATAGACTCAGAGAGAAATAAAATAGAATTAGAGGAAGACAATGAGACCCACTATTAAGCAGGTAAAATGGTTTCCATTCTTTGAAAATCTTAATATGTCTTAGAGGCTCATCAACACAAACTTCAGCCAATAGGTTATGTTAATTCTATAAAATTTTTTTGGTAAAAATTCTCAACCAGAAGGGATCTTAATCATTTCTCATGCTGAATATGGCTGGCTGCTTCATCTCTCAGATGGGTCTAATATCATTTGCTTATATCCATCTTTCCCACTCACATGGGAAGTTTTAAAATGTCCCAATGCCACGAGACATAATAGTTTCTAAAGTTTCCCAAATGATTCTGATTTGTAACAACATTTGGGACCTAGTGGTATACTTGAAAATGCACTTAATTTCCCTTTATCTTAACTTCATTTTCATTTTAAGTTATCCTAAAAGAAGTGGATGTCAGATAAAGACACTAGAGCTTCGCTTTCAAAGTCTTTGTAGACCTGAATTCAAAAACCAGCTCTACCACTTCTTAGAGCATGCCTTTAATGTTTCTAAATATTTGTTTGCTCGCCCATAAATAAATGGCATCCACTTCCTAAGGCTGTCCAGCATTAAATGAGTTGATGGTTGGATAGGATTTGCCAGGATACTGCCTTATAGTGCTTAGGTGACATTGGCCCTTTTTTTTTTTTTTTTCTTGTCTGTATTCCACAGTTCCATGATGAAACTCAGTCTGAAAATTTGTCCCAGGTTCTAGAGCTAGTTAAAAAGCACAGCAAAACCTGGAAGCTTTCTAACATCCCTCTTTCAAGCATTTGTTTTCATTATAAAATTTTAAATATAGTCGGTAGGAAACAATAATAAGAGTGAAAACTAATTGCGAGGAATAAATAACTTGGTCTATGGTTTTCCAGTCTCCTACCTGAAAGTCTCCAAAGTTGCTCTGAATCAGACTTCTTTCCTTAACATGCCCTGCCTCATCATATTATACCTTCTTGTCTCTGCTTTCTCACCCTTTCATACCCAGCCTGACTTCTCTTGAAGCCTCTACCTACCAGACTGTTTGTTCCTCATCTTTGTCTTCTCATTCAGGGTGTTCCTTTGGATCTAGTTCCCTCCTAATCAGAATACAACTCATCCTTTAAGGACCAAATGAAAAACTGTCTGGTCTGCAAAATATTTATTTCATCTGCTTCTTATCCTTCGTGATATAATAAAAAGGTCTTAATTAAAAGTTCTCCAGGTGTTCACTGGATTAAAACAGAGAAATTTTAACTGGGGCTATTTTGAGGATTTCTAAAATCAAAGAGAAATGCTTTGCAGAGCTCCAGAAGGTCAATCAGATTGGGGCAGACTGTTACGATTAAGCAGAACAAAACAGCACAAATTACATTTCGTTTACAAGTATTTCTGTGGTTTATTTCTATATGTGAAATGTAAAATAGCAACCATTTAGATAATTCAAGCCTAGTAAGTGCTGAGCATTATATCAATTTTCTAGCTATTTTGGAGAAAATGGTTATTTCTTCTTTAATTATTCAGTTGATTATGTCAATTCTACAATTCATTTAGCCAGTGTAGACTCAGTCTCAAAGTTTTAATCCAGAGCCTGTCACTCACTTCCTCAATGACCTTGGGCAAGTCACTTAATTTCTCCACATCTCAATTTCTTTGTCTGTAAAATTGGGATAATAATCTTGACCTCGCAGAGAGGTTGCATGAATTAACTGATTAATGATTATAAAGCAATTTGAAAATACAGAACACTATATAAATGCTAAGTATTGTTATTAAGCAAATCAATTCAGAAAATCAAGATAATGACATTTCTTTTCAATCTATTTCTTAAAGTGCTTAACGCCTTTGCATCTAAGCTCCATGTTGTAAAAAAAAGCAGTTTAAATATTTATAACTTGAATTTTTCTAGTTTAACCAGTTCCTACTGCATGCTACAAGAGAAAAAGAGAAAAACATTGTTTTGAGCTGGGAACTTGAATGTCTCACTCACTTTGACTTTTTGTTTATATCTGCTTTAATTCAGAAAAAATGTTTATCAATCAAGTATGTATGTATATATGTTTCTGTCTATTCATTAACTAGAATCCTGGAATTTCAGAGTTGAAGTGCACGTTAAAGGCTATATTCCAGTCTCCTTGTTTTATTGGTTTGAAGAAAACATTCAGAGAGACAGGAAATTATTTGTTCAAGTTTACATAGGCAACTTGTGCCTGAGCTGATTTCTATCCTGAGTCCCTGGTTGCCCAGCCTTCAGGTGCAGAGCAGATATTAAAACAGGAAAAACATGAGCTCTACCTTCAGGGATCTTACTTGCCAAGACTTTTGAAACTGAAAATCTGAAAAATTATGATTAATTAATGTGAACTTTAAAAACAACATGAAAGAATTTCACCAATTCCTGATTTATCAATTCTGGAGTTTGTTCATGCAGCTTGCAAGGAACAATTCTGTTTGGATTGATCATTATGTAGCTTCCAACTTTTATCACCTTTGCATTCACTTAATTGAGTCACTTTTCCTTAAAATCAGGTGAAGTCAATAATTAGGTTCCAGATTATATATAGAAATATACATTTTAATTAAAGATACAACATTTGGTACATATTTTCAATTAGAATATTCTAGTTTTATGTCTAGCTCAGTCTATCGCTAAATAGCCTTACCCAGACACTGTCTAATTGGAACATTATTATATAAATCTATTATATAAAGGTTCAGGGTAAAATCCTGCTAAAGTCTCTCCCTGCTAAAGTTCCAAATGCTGTGGTGTCTGAGATGAGCATTGAGAATTCCTCAGGTAGATATTGGATTCTGAATAGGTCATAGACAATAAATCTGATTGTAAAACCAGTCACACTTTAAACCAAATGCTCATTTGAGGTTTCCTATCTTCAACGAATACATTTGCAGGATGTTAATGCTGGAAGGAATATTAGAAATCATTTAGTCTGATTCCCTCATTTTATGTTGAGAAAACTGAAGTCTTGAAATATTAAGTAAATAGTCCAAGGTCACAAAGTCAATCAGTGAGGAAGCCAGGTATAAAACTCAGGTTTTTGTGAATCTTAGTGGAATGTACTTTCTTCTAAATCATTAATTAAGATGACATTGGGGTAAATGACAATTTTCCTTCAAAGTTAGGACTGTCACAAACCAAAAGAATAATTAAATCTTTAAATATTGCTTCTCCTGGTTGTCCTCTTTTCACTCTTCACAGTGGGTTGTTCAGAAGACATGGCTTTTAAAAGAGGGTAATTCCTCTCAAAATAACAAGACTCATATATCATAATGTCTAAAATACCATCATGAATACCCACCCTTCCCTTTGATGGACTGTCTGTAATAGATTTCGTATTTTTTGTGGATGGGTTTGGAGAAATCTGTTATTTGCTTCCATTAGAATGCTTGGGTTGAACAGTGGAGACCACAGCTTCTCTTGGTCAATCTTGGCTTTTCAGAGCAATACCACAGATCAAGACCTGTTTAGGAAGGGATGTAGTGCCATTCATAGAATAACACTGACTAGCCAAAGTAAATGTTGCCAATTTGACATCCTATGTTGAGCAGTTTAAAGTAGATCTTACAATCAAAAGAAACCCTCATATGGCATTTGAGGGCTTTTGAACCAGTCCTCATCACAACTGAGAGGGTTTATGAATGTCTGAAGATCTGCAGAAACTAACATGTAAAGCCTCACACCACTGTCCTGAAATAAGGAGGGGAGAACCTCACTGCAAACCTCCTCTTCACAAAAGTCATAAAAGTGGAGATGCTATGCAGATTGAGGTTTCTGGATCTCCACTGACACTAGGCTTTGCTTTGCTGGGTGTGATGCCTGGTGTTCACATGTGGAGCTTGTGAGCCTGGTCAATAATGCAGTTTTACAAGATGATAAAAAATAATAAGCTACTACAAATGGCTGGTCCTCAAAAACGGTGCATTCACTTTCCAAAAATTGGATCAAGGAGAACAGGTACCTGACCATTGATTCCACGAATTAGAAACACATAGCTTGGAATGCTGTGTTCACCATCCCTGAGGTCTCTCTTAAGATAGATCATCCCGCTCACAATCTCCATTTCAATCTCTCATGGGAAGATCAAACTTGAAATATCTCAACTCACCTTCTTCTCTTTCAAGCTGTTGTCAGTTCATTAAATGACTCCTCATAACCACTGTTACCCACATATAAATCCCCATGCAAATGTGTTGTGTAGGTTCTAGGGAATAGACAAACTCTATACTTTCAGATGCTAGAAATCTCATCATGTGAACATCATTCCTGTTAAAAATTAAATGTCTCTGGAAAGGCAGCAAGCAATTTATCTGCCATTTACAAATTAGAATGAATGAATTTATTTGAAATGTCATAGCACAGATTTAATGAGAGAGCCAAGGAGGAAAGAGTAGGCAGATGACATCATAGAGGATGTGTGTGTGTGTGTGTTATGTTTATGTTTTGGGACACAGTGAGAAATCAAGAGAAGATACCAACAGTGAAAATTATCTATAATCCTTCTTCCCCCAGAGACCCTATACTTCCTGTCTTAGAAAAGCCAGCTACCAGATCAGTAATCCTCAATCTGCTCTGTGCCAAAAATACAGAAATCTGAGCTCAATCCCCCAAATTCTGATTCTGTGGAATTGGAATATTCCCTGCCATTGACATTTTTAAGACTGCAGATAACTGTTGTCCATCAAGGGTTGAGAACCTGTGCCCTAGACCCTCTACAACTCTGTGTCCATCATCAGCTTCTGGCTTCGTCCAACCTCTCTGTCTAACCACACTTTCATGTACTGATGTGAAAAAAGTGATCCTCTAAAATCATTTCCCTCTCATGGTGTAATGAAGCGCTTATCTCCACTGTGTATCTCCTCCAAGTTTCACAATTTACAGCATGTGATTAAACATGAATGTTTTCCACCAGCTTCCCAGGACCTCTATCTGAAAAGATGCACTTGAACACTGAGCCCCCAGGATTGCAATGTTCCTCTCCATAATAACACCTGAGAGCAGTAAAACTAATTTAGTCATCTACAGCCATTTTGGGGTTAGGGTCCTTTTGAGAATCTACTGAGTGCCATCCCACATTTAAATATTCGCACACATATTTATCTTTCAATGGACTCCCAGTCCCAGAAAGATCGTCTATATATCCCTAAGGGTCTCAGAATCCTGTGTTCAGAATGTCTAAAACGATTCCTTTTAAGGATTAATGTTTCTAATCAGATAAAACTCTACAGAACAGTGATTAAAACCATGGGCTCTGAATTTGAGCATGGGCTTTAAAATCTAGTCTGTACTCAACACTGGTGTGGCATTGGGCAAGTTATGTAATCTTCATGAGTCTCAATTTTTTCATCTTTTAATTAAGGGTAGTAATACCCATCTCTGAAGGTTTTAGTGTAGCTTATATGAAAATCACTCACATAAGTCATTTAACACAGCACATGGCCAAAGCAAATACTCAGCAAATAGAAGTTATAGTGATGGTAGTTGATAATAAAAATAATTTCTAAGAATCACTAATAAGTTCTGGGTAGATATAACTTTGACAGAATGCAGAATTGCTGGTGACATACTAGGGCAACAGAGACATTTTTTTCCTTTGTATTTGTCTGTTTGTATCTATGTGTAAAGTATGTAAATATTAGGAAACTGGTCTGAAGAAAGAAATACATAAAAACCAACTTTGATAAATTAAACAGAGAAATGGGGTGGTCAGCTGAACAGTGAGAGCTTGGAAAAAAAAATATATTGAGGATCAAGAACAGAAGGTTGAGGATTCTGATCCAGAGACCCGCTTTCTTCATCCTCTGCCGCTCCTGTTTGACCATGACTTGGAACCAGTTCTGTTCAAGCCTGCCTCGAAGCTCTCTGGAGGAGACTGTCAACAGTTGGCTGCTGGGGAGTGCTATGCAGGGTTAGGTAAGACCTCTCCTTTCCTGCTGCCATCAGTGAAAGAAAGGCCAGAAGGACTGCATTTGGGGTTTTGAAATTTTCATTACCAATGCAGGTTGTCTTCTGACCCCTGACTGACCTTTGCACAGTGAGTAGAAAAGATCCAGCTGGTCCCCATGCCATCTTGATAGAGAAGTGCAGCTTCCTGCACTTAAATACCAGAATAGGCGTGCAGAATCCTGGGTGCTCACAGATCTACAGCGGGAAGCACACAACAGCTTGCGTTTGTCACCTATACCCTGTTTTTCATAGACAAGTCATAACATTGGCTCCAGCATGGAACACACTCAACTCTAAGCTTGGTTTTGGCAGGCAAATGAGAATGAAAAAAAAAGGCATCCACCCTTTCCTTATGGAATGTAAACACCTCACTGCTGGGCAGAAATTTACATCCAATTTTCATATTTGTAAGGAAATGTATATATGTTACTCAGCAGGAATATATATTTTAATGTATAAATATATATATTTCTATTATTGAATAGCAATTTTGAACCAGCTTATCAAATAGTCCCTGATTTCTTGATATGCACTTCCCCCCCCCCAGTCCCCTGTAATAGAACCTAGGCATATAATGTAGACTGTTTTCTCCATAAATTCTTGGATTATTAATTTGACTATGTCACTCTGAGCTCACTGCAGACCCCCATGATGAAGTGTGAGAGCAAGGCTGAGCAGTCACATTACACGAAAGTTTAATGGCAGGAAGGAGTACTGAGGAGGAATGTGAAGAAGAAGATTTTAAGAAGAGTATTGAGGAGGCATGTGAAGTTGCCCTAGTATGTCACCAGCAATTCTGCCATCTCACCTAGTATGCACTACTTGGCCTCTTTTCTGCTTCATACAGTCCAGCTTATACAGCTAGGTGGGAAAGAGGCTGTAGATGAAAACCAGATACTACTTCTCAGCTGAGATTTCCATGGCAAATTAATTATGGAATTAAAAGAGATAAATCCTTGCACATGGAATGTGCAACTCATTTCTAAGGAACTTGATTCATAGACTGTTAGATTTTCATGCACAACTATTTACATTCAATTATTTGGTCAATCTCGTGGAGACAGGGTTATAAGATTGGGGATGCATATTTTCTGTTACCTTTCTGAAATTTTTTTAATGTAAGAAGAAACAGTTACCTTGATATCAAGATATAATCATCTTGCAGTTAACACGAAAGATCCAAATAAAAAAGAAAAACAAACATTGATTCATCATGGCTATCCAAGTAGAACATCAGTAACTCTCTGAACCAGCGGCCAGCCTAAATTAAATCCAAAGGCAATCACATAAGAAAGTATGTGGGAGCCATAGATCATTGTGCAGAGAGGTCAGTTAGCTCTCAAAGCCTGATGAGATGATTGGCCCTGAAAAACCTGTATATGTCTCCCCTGACCCTTACCTGGCTCAGAAGCTTGAGAAACCTAAAGAAGATTCAGCTCTTTTACTTATCAACAACCAGCTAGCGGCCCAGTTGAAAAACAGTTATGGCTTCAAGGACCCAGGAAGGCCAGGTGTCTTCAAACATCTTCCTGCAGATGGCTGAACCTGGAAAACCCAAGGTTAGGTCCTGAACCCTACTAAAAGGCAAAACCCCATAATAAACCATTATCTACTCTGTGGAAAACTGGTGGATACCCAAACTGACCTCACATGGGGGACACAAAGGAAGTCCCCATCTTTGCCTACCCATTGTTTTCTGTGGCTAGTTGAATCAACTAATGAGCAAGCACAAATAATAACCCTAAAATTTGCCCAAAGGATTGCTAAGACCGAAGGGTATGAGAGATCAATTCAAATTCCTCCCATAGCTGTGCCTTTTTCCTTTTGGAGTTCCAAGGTCTAAATAACTGCATAAAACAAATCAAGGGAAAATAGGGCCCAGCTGCCTGTGGCCTTTGTTGATGAATAGGGCTCTAAGTCAGTCACTCAGCTGTTTTATTACTTGTCTTTAAGGCTGATGAGTCCCAAGCAGACCTGCATCACTGAATTCTCAATAAAGGGTTAGTGCTTGTCCTGCAGAATAATAAGAACCGCTAATGACACCAATTAAGAGCTGTAAATGTCATTTATACTTGTTTGTTATTTTTCAAATCAATAAGGCTGGAAAGACACAGCAGCCTGAGATAATTTAGATTGGAACAGTTTGTGGGGACGTTTTAATGGATATATTGCAATCGGGATTCTTGTTCTCCTTTTGGAGAAATTGTGTCTCTCATCAGGTCAGTTCTGATATTTATTTAAAACAGAACCTAACCTCCAAATAATTAAACATAAGGGAAAATACTTAGGGCAATAAAAAGAGATACAAGTCTATACCTTTCTTCATTCTGTTCATTAAGTCCCTTTTTGGGAAATGTTCTCATTTTATCTGACCAGGTATCTTTAATGGAATAATGGATAATTTAATTCAAAAGAAAAAGAAATTCAGAAAGAAAATAAAATGATTAGTAGTAAATATTAGAGCACTATGCTTTGATGCTGTAGGAATTGCAGGGACACCTGTTTTTAGAAGGTTCTTACTCTTTTACCAAATGTCAATAGTGGGCTTGTAATTGGTGCGTTCAAAAGATTGTGCATAAGGTGTTTGTTTTGCTGGAATATGAGGCAGTTGGTCAGAACTCTAGAGATATGTGCTTTTTTAATTACAAAAGTTGCGCAGGAGTCTCATTTCTCACTGGGGCCCTATTTGAGCAAGAGAAAACTATTAAACATTTCACTGACAAGGCAGCAACTAGGGACAGACAACCCGTTCCCTATAAAACAACTGAATTGTACAAATTATCATAGCTAAAGGGACAACTCACCAGAAAGTTTGAGAATAGCTAACCAAGCTAACTTCTGGTTGTTCCTGTGAATGTGTTCCTCAACTTTTCTTTTGGATTTGGGGTGTTAACAAAAATTATAAGAAGAGGCACATGAAATTTAAAATCGCTTATCCTAGTTATCTACGTTCTATACCTGTTTTATTTCAAACATAAGGGAAAACACTTAGGTTTCTGCTTTATTTCAAAAGTCAGATTTAAGTGGTTAGTCTTTTGAAGGCTTGTTTTTAATGACTTCATATAGGACAGTATAATAAAAAAACAAGGAAAAACTTAAAAGGAAAATTACTGTTTTAAACAAATAATTAGTGATCATTTTATGTAAATGTCTACCTGACAATAAAATAATTAGCTAAAAACATAAAATTATAGATACTTAACTTATTGTGACTACACAACTCTCATTATCTAGTTTGATTATTTATGTTGAGGTTAAGCTTGTGTATCTGAAACTGTAAGTAAAAAACAATTTGAAAAATTAAGTTAACCAGTTTTTTTACTTTTTTTTGAAGATTTTATTTATTTAGTTTTGAGAGAGAGAGAGTATGAGTAGGGGGTAGAGGCAGAGGGAGAAGCCAACTCCCTGCTGAGCACGGAGCTGGATGCATGCCCCCATCCCAGGACCCTGAGATCATGACCTGAGCTGAAGGCAGACGCTTAACCACCTGAGCCACCCAGGCGTCCAGTTAACCAGTTTTTGAGATCAAATATACGGTGATGTAGTAGGGAAAATTAAAGGATATAGCAAATGCATTTGAACCACAAATCTTCTGAGGTTGATTTATTGATATACACGCTGCTGGCCTTTTGTGAGTTTCAACAGTAGGTTATCATGAATAAAACAAAAAAAAAAAAGGCCAGAAACAGATTTAAGTATCTGTCTTGGTATGCTGCTGCCCAAATTCTTTAATATGTATTTGATACAAGGCTTCATCTCCAGCATTCTCAAGTTTGTCTTTGTTTTGAATATTGTAACTATTATATCCATAGGTTGTCTCTAACTTACCTCTTCATTTATAGTTTTAGGATCCCGTTATAATTACCCAACATTCTCCATTAGCCAAATTTGACGACTCATTGTCCCCCAAATATCTCTCATACTCTCTTCTATGTCATTGCTTCCATCTAGAATGTAATCTTATTTACCCTCCCTCCAGCTATGAAAATTCTATCCTCCACAGACCAGTGCGAGGTTCAGCCCCTCCATAAGACATTCCCTGATCAACCCACTTGGAAATAGTGTGTCCTATTCATTTGCTCATTCATTCATTCATTTACTCAACACAAGTTTATTGAAGGTCTGCTATATGCCAAGCATTGTGGTAGGCCCTGCTCTCCCTTAAAAAAAAAATAAGAGTTTTTTATTTGGATCATTCATGTAACACTGACTTTATGTCAATTGATAATACAGCAATTTGTACGTGGGTTTTATTTCAGTCCAGTATTGTGTCTTGAGGGCTGAGACCTTGCCTCAGTCATCTTTGAATTTGCTGCACAGCTAATGGTGGCACTTTCACAGACGAAGTAGGAGCACCAAGCTATGTATATATGATTCCAAGACAAATGAAATGCTGTTTGGGAAATAGCTAATCAAAATACTTAGCCTGATGTCAATTTGCATAAAACACCAAGTTGTTTGGCTTATTTTCTTTTTTTCCCTTGCTTATCTGGATATTATACAAAAGTGATATTAGATGTATGTTCTTACTTCATGAATTTGGTTTCTTTTGCCAGGGGTGAATCAGAATGTTTCAATAAGTGGACTGAATTCAGAAGACCTAGTATTAAGATGTGGTTTAGTTTTTTTTTTTTTTTTTAACACAGATGTATACTTTATAAGTCACTTGTGTTCATCACTGACAGTCATAGAGCTGGATGTAAAAGTATATAAGATCCCTCTACCTCATTTGGTCTGTGAAAAGTGGAACTGTGAAAGTCTTCCCCGAGTCTTTTTGCTACCTGGTGAGCTCTGCACCAACCTAAAAAGAATCTCCAGTGTTTATGGCATTTTGCAGTTTCTGATACTAACAAAAATGCTCAAGGCCATGAAGAATGCAGTGGATGGAAAGCATCAAGTTTGTTTCACTGTATTATACAGTTTCCTTTTTTTTTTTTTTTAAGATTTTTTAATCTATTTCCGAGAGAGAGAGCACAAACAGGAGGGGCAAAGGTAGAGGGAGAGAGAATCTCAAGTAGAATCCACACTGAGGGCAGAGCCCAAAGCCAGGCTTAATCTCATGGCCCTGAGGTGATGACCTCAGCCAAAACCCAGAGTCAAATGCTTAACTGACTGAGACACCCAAATGCCCCCACAGTTTCCTTTTGATGTCTCCTTTTTCTCCCTATTAATTCTTACTTTTTTCCCTTTCTGAGGTTACCTGAGCTTGTTCTTTCTTTCTCCCAAAGAGAGCCATCAGAAAACATCAGGGTTTACTCCCTTGTGTTCTGAAAAGCATTTATTTTAAGCCTGGAAAAATTAGCCTAAGGGATTCATCATTATCTGTGGAATGTCAGACATCAGGAAGTTGGGTGAGAGTGGACATTTTAGAGGCAAAAATTTAAAATTTGACTAATTAGGTAACTAACAGTTTAAGCACTCTATGTAAAGGTCAGTATGGCCCAGGGACTTGGGCTCAATAGATGCCTATTTAACAATTGCATTTATTCATTGGTTTTCTGAAGTTTAGGTATTTGTCTCTGCTACTGACAAATAGTCCAATAAGGCATGATGACCTCAATGGCAGAATGGACATCCACTGTTCATATTTTTTTTCTTTCTGGAAAGAAATGTCCAACTAGTTTCCCATATATGGGAGTCAGAGGGTCACTAGTAAACAATACTGTCTGTTCAGAGAGAATTTATGAGTGTGACCTCTCAGCTATCACTTGTAGGTCAGAGAGTCTCTCGTTTCCAGAAGGAAAGGCTTCTCCAGGTCAGGCAGCTCATAAAACCATGTATCAGCACTGGGGATGATAGAGAGGGGCAAGATGGTAGCAGGCTGGAGTGCAGAGAACCTACTTCTGCCCATTGTCATACAGAAAATGCAGGCTCGGTGTTGCCAGATCTTAAGAGCCAGAAATGGACTTTTTATGTTAAGTCTCCTCATTTTCAAATGTTAGCTCAAAAATATTAGCAAGCTGTTAAAAATAAAATGTGTCTGTGGGCAATATCCAGACCTCTGGTTTGCCACCTCTAGTTTATTAAAAGCAAACTTGTGGTATGATAGAGACTGTCTTGAAAAGAATCCCGTCCTGACCCCTTCTCCCAAAATTCACCCCCCACACTGATTTGACCCCCACCTTGTCAGGTTCCATGCCTATCAAACCAAGGAAAAAAATATTTCCTGAAGAAGCACCTTTTTAAATGGTGCATGAGAAAATCTACAGTAAATGCCTTTGAACCTTTGGCATCACTTTCTTGGGTGAAAATGTAGTTTCCACAACAAAGAAGTAGTAGCCTTTACCTGGTTCCTATGCTTATACTTGTTTTAGGATAAATTCATATGCACATCAATTCTGTATTTAAGTGTTAAAAAAGGATTTTTCAATTGCCTTTTGTAACTGCAACAAAGAATTTCCTTCTGCATAAGGCTTGCCTATCTTAACTAAATACTCAGTGATTTTTTCTTATTCTAATGCCCTTAATTAGATTTATAGACTCTTTACAGTGTTTTATGTTGATGAGGGACTTAGAATACAACGCACACTAATAAAATATCCCCACTACCCAACTTGTGCTTTTGCATGTTTTATTTCAGTGAATAATGAGTCTTAAATAATGTTCTGAATATGTTGTCGAGGATGTTCTAAAGAAATATGGACTGATGATCCATCAGGAAACATTAATAAACATACAACCACATGGAACTGGTGACCAAGAGAAAGTGATTCATTGGGTTGTAAACCATTAAAGAATTTGGGCCATGAATGGCTGCTACAAATAAAAATGTATTTAGGAAACAACAGTTATACGTTCTCATTTTTTAATTTCCTTTCTGTGACTTTTAGCTTGCCTAAATGTTTTAAAATTGAAGGTAATCATTGTATAACATTCTCAATCCTAGGGTAAAGAAATTTACTCGACATACTTTCCTTTTCACATGACACAGCCATTTTCACGGTTATAGCTAATTAGCTTCCTTTCGACATTAGATACGGAGGATGTTTAAGCAACGTAAACTAGCTGTCATCCAGCAGCATCATAATCAAAATGGCATAAAATTTGCTATAAAACCTGCAGCTAATAACATTTATAAGGCACCTTATTACATAAGGATATTGAAGAAGCTCAGACACTGTATATCACAATGCTTCCCCAGGGACCTGGTTCATTTTCCTAATGACTGTGTATGGGTTTACTTTAGGAGCTTTTATGCACATGCTTGAGCACAGAGCTTACCCAGCCAGACTGATAAGAACTGAAGAAGAGTGACATCCAAATCCAGCAACAAAGTACTAATCTGTCTAAAAATGAATCAGCAATATGGCCATCCTTGTTATTCACCAGCAAGCCTTCTCACCATTTCATGGCCATGATGGTTCTAACATTCTTCCATATTTTATTTGAAGGTGCTTATACCTGTCTTCTAGTTGAGAGACGTTAATATTTTCTTCCCCATGCCCTTGTCTTATAACCTTTATGCTCCTACTCATCCTTCAAGGTTAGCCTCAAACCATGTCTCTTATGTGGGGCTTTCCTTGTTGCCTATATCCTTCACTGATCTTTACTTTTGAGTTTGTTTGTTTTTCACTATCTGCTCTGCATAAGCAGTGCCCATTTCCATCCACCCTTTACTTTTTTAATAAATTAACAAACCGAATAGCTCAACTTTATCTCATCACCCAACCACAGATGGTCAGCTCTGAAAGCACATTAGGGCCTCATGTTTCAATCTTAAAAATCTGACCAGTCCTATGTGGAATGTCCTTTCCCCACGTTGGCTTGCTGCCCAGGTCCCTGTCCAGAGTTCAGAGTGTTTACGGTTCCTAACTTGTTAACCAAGCTCTGCCCTTCCCCAGTATCAGGCCTTCTTTCTGGTGTCCTTTACATTGCCTTGAATAGAGCTTCTGAGCTATGACTCAATCATTGGTTACCAAGAACTGACTGCCACCTAGAAATCTCGCTATCAGTACCGCCCAGTAATTTCTCATGTAGCAACTTGAATATCACATATAATCCGCATGGTCAAGATTTTTCTATTCTTCTCTTTACTTCGTGATCCCTTTCTGGGAAGTAAGACCAACTTTATTATCTGAACCATTTTCCCTATCTCTTAGGACAATCCCTAAGTGCTATATATAACTTAGATACTGTCAATGATGATAATAAGTTCATCTTATTTCCTATCATGTGATTTAAACATTATTCCATACCTTAGCTAGTTTGCTGATTATGCTATGTATAAAACTTGCCCCTTTTTTCTAACTAGATTATCTTCTTATGAAGAAAGACTCTCTCATTACCCTTCTTTATCAAAGTTTTAATGTGTTCTCTAGTCCTAGGCATGTGGCAGTACTCATACATTCATCAATAATTATCTTCTGCAGAGAACTTGTACACAGCATGAGTCTAATGTAAGAAAGACATCATTCTATCACCTAATAGGCTCTGGCTATGTAGAACCACCAATGAAATGAGTACCATAATCACTGTAAGACAAGCTTCAAATCCATCCTAAACCTTCCTTTCCTTACTGTGGTCTCTCTTTTTTCTCTCTTTGATTCTATATATCATTCAGCCCTCAGTTTATAATTTCTGGCTTCATTCCCTCATCTTCTGGTTCTCTTCTTCTTCTTAATGCTTGATCTAAAGACCTTTCTGGTGGCAAATTTTCTGTGCTTGATTCTGAAATAATTTCCCGTGAGCTGCCTGGCATACCTCCTGGTTAAGTTTGGCCTTTCATCTTGGAATCTCTCTCTCTCCCATCCCTGGATGGCTGCCTTGCAGAAACTGTATGCTTTTCCTCTCCTTTAATATTGCTCATACCATTACCTTTGCCCATCCCATGGAGTTCTTTATACCTCTCCAGACAGATACCTTATTTTCCCCAACTGATAATATACATAGATACAGAGACATACAATGTAACATAAAATATAATATTAAGTAGCTTAGCATCTTAAACTCAAATGGTAATGCAAAATATTATAATGAGAAGTGTGGAAAGATTTTAAAATTTGGAATCCATGCAAATTAATCATGCAAATTAATGTTACAGATCACAGAATGCCAAAATAAATATCATCAAACTGGCCATTCCTATCTGTTAAGTGAGTTTGTGCATTATAGATTATTATGGTGAAAGGCATGGAAAGAATTGAGAGGAGCTGCGTTACAATATGGCATGCAGTTATCTATAACATCTTTAATAAAGGCTTGAAACTTCATATAGAGTCCTTAGACATCAATTGGCCAATGATGTTTCCTGAGATGGAGGACATCACAGAACACTTGAGATGGCTTGAAAAAGGAAACTGATCTCTTCATCTAAGAAAACTAAGACAGTCATATAAACAAAAGTATAGGTACAATGAAATGTTCTAGGAAAATTCTTTGCCTTCATCAAACTTCCTTTTTTAAAATGTGATTGAAGAGGTCACAATATACAAATAAGTAGAATACATAGTATGTCAGATGGTAGTAAGGTTAGGGGAAAGCTAAAACAGGATTAGGGGGTGCCTGATATGTCTGGGCACACTAATTTAAGTAAAAAAGTCAAGATGAATTTTACTGATGTTGTGACACTGAGCTCTCAAAGAAAGAGGTGAAGAAGAGAGCCATTATGATACCTGGAGAAAGTATCTTCCAACCACAGGAAATAGTGCCAAAGATCCCCGTGAGGCTGGTGGCCATAAATTTAAATCAGTCAGCATGGGTATGTTTTTTGCTTGTTTGCTTTGTTTTTGGCTCTAAGGCTCAGAGTCAGTAGGAGCTGGATTTAACTAAGTTAAGCTTATTCCCCCCCCCCAAATATGTATAATAAAGAGAAATGGGATAAAGAGAGTTGAAAGAGTAAACAAGGAAATGATAATGAAGATGGAATCTAAAATAAGGAAGGAAATGAGAACCTGGGGAAGGAGTGAGGAACACAGAAAAGGTGCAAAAGCAATTATAGGTCCTAGTGAGGTCAAAGACTTACTAAATCTGAGTTAGAGTGTAAGCTGGAAAGGTCATCAGAGAATGGGATTCTTAAAATGGGGGACTAAAGTGAAATTATTGGACAAAATGAGAAGGAACCCGGAGCTAAAATATCCCAGGAATGAAATAGAATGGTTCTGAGAGCTTGTTAGATGGCAACAGGGAAGGGGAACAGATTCTTCAATCTGATGGCATGAGATTAGGGAGAAAAGAAAGAGAAAGACATCCACCTTCTTATCACCCACTCAGTGATAAGAGGATGTGAGGGAGAAATCAGCCAGGCGGTGAAAGGGCTTTTGGAGACGCAATATCAAGCAGGATCAGGTTTCCTCTTGAGCAGTGAGTCTCATGCCTCTCAGACCTAATGACTCGTATTTAGTCCCCATATTTTATATTGTTCCTCTAAATTCTACTGTAAAGTCAGAGATAATTGAACTTATGGAGATCATAACTTAAAAAGAATTAAGAAAATAATAGTCAAGTGATTTTTAAAAAGAAAAACTACTGAATAATTTCAGATTGTAAATGTTCACGCACATTGACCCTAGAAAGCACAAGGCAGAGGTCACGTGTAAAGTGGTGGTGACAGCTGCAAGTGAAGATATAGGTGTACTTTCTGGACAGCTCAAATGCCATCAGCAGTAGCACTAGCGGTGAATGCTTTACTGAAATGGTGACAACTCTTGGAAAAGTTCTAAATAAAACAAAATGACATTTACTCTTGATTTTTAGCATAGTTGCATTTCTGGACATTATCTTGCCTATTATCACTGAGAAAATAATGTTTTGAGTTTACACTCTAAAACTGAGTTGTGTTCTGGCTCTGGCTATTACTAAATTGCTTTTTCACCTACATGGATATCCAGTAGATATCCACTAGAAAATAACGTGGAATGCTAAGCACTTCTTTCTTGTGGCATCACAACTTTCACTGAGGGTAATTAGCCCACCCCCGCTACTCTGTGCCACTCCTTGGGCCCAGTCATTGTGAAAACCAAAGGTACCCCCACATATTTTTGAAATGCACCCATGCTGTCCCTGATCAGAACAAGATTAATATTCATTTTAGTTTATAGAAAAAGGGGCTTAAAGAAAAGTCTGAGACATAAATGAAACTTTGAAATTATGATCAAGTCAGTTCTCAAAGTGATTAAAACATAGGACACTTTGGACAAAAGCTGAAGTCAAATATACGCATCTACTTTGAAGAGTGAAAATTGTCCATAATATTTCATGATTCAAATATTAGATGTGTCTCTCTTCCATCTGAACTGCCAGACTTAAAATGCACAAGATTAAAGAAGAGGAAAGCAAAAAGTATCAAAGGATACTGCATATTGCTCGTTCCAAAAAATGCTAAGAATTCAGAAATCTTTGGAGAATTCTATGAACCTGAACTCCAGCTGGGTTTATCAACTATGCCTATGCCTTCTATATGATTCCTTAATGCGTGTGGGCCATGAGGGCCTGTGCCTTTGTTCACCTGCATGCTTACATCAAGGTCCACATGGAAAAAGCTGCCCTTTTGTGCAGTAAAGTTTAAAGTTAGCGTTTGCATTCATGTGTCCCACTTGCTGATCAGCTTTAGCCTCCTGCTAATCAGGAGGACAGCAAGAGTCCTGGGAATGGAGGGGGATGGCCGTGGCAGTAGTGGTAAAAAAAAGCCACCCAACCTGATGGATCAACTGACTTCAGTTCCCAGTGCCATTTTCAGTAAGAAAACATAGGTGAAACAGAATGACAGAACAAATCACTCCCCATTCTATCAACATTTGTCACAGAATTTCCCCCATCAAAGCCTTTTCAGGCTGTAAAATAAATACAGCCTTGTTCTATCTTGACACATCTACTCGAGAGCTTCCTCTGTGAGCCCATGTACTTTGTGTGCAGAGATAAGCAGAGTTTGGTTTTTGTTCATCAAGTATTTCAGAGCATTTTTCACATAGCTCACTCTTCCCTTAGCTTTTTAAAGATATTTAATATAAAGGGGGGGGGAATCCAGTTTTTTTAAATTCATTTACACTTCAATCATCCATGTTGTTTAATATCAGCGATTTGATATTCAACAGCCCTTGGGTCTTTTCAAACATGCTTTGGAAAAATCTTTTTTTTTTTTTCTCCTCCTCCCCTTATATAAGAAGGAAAAGTAGCATTTTGCCAAAGGCAAGCCAGAGTGAATGCCAGGGGAACAGGGTGCTATTTCACTCTGAACTGGTGAATTCTGAGTAGTATCTAAATTGGAGGAAAAGAGAACTGTTGGTAACTTGCTGTATGTTCATACTTGGGCACCTCTGTTTTGTACAGTCATATATGCAATCTGAATTATCTTATGGAATGAGATTTCAATTTCATTCTAGAAAGACTGCCAATGCAGAAATACAATTAGTCTATTTCCCTCTTCTTCTTCATCCCTCTCTTCCTCTTATTTTTCTTCTTCTTTTTTTCTTCCCTTTTCTACCCTCTCCTACTCTCCCTCTCGCCCTCTCCCTCCTCCTTTTTCTTCTTCCCCTTTATCTTGTGAAAAGAGTCATTGGGTGTAATGAATCTCTTCTCTTAAGATAATCTTTCTTATGTTGAGAAATGGAGATATAGAGCAGCTTAAAAGAATCATGGAATTTTGATCGTTCAACTGGCTCATAAATTTTCTCTATTAAATTTCATACTGATAATGATCCAAACTCTAGTTTATTCCACATATGTGAGGCTTACTGACTCCTGAGGGAGGCAACATGCATCCATAAAGATTATCAAAATTTACCTACTTCTTAAGGATAATATCGAACTAGATATTATAGAACTAGAGACCTGTAGTTTTGGTGATCCTCTTTAAGGGAAATTAAAAATATAAATACAAATCAGGTTTGAAAATTAATATTTATTTTAAATGATAGGTGAAACCACTATATATTATGTATTTTTAAAGCTATTGAAATCCAGAAAAAATAGTACATTTATTATATTTATTTATTCACTGCCTAGCATACTTATTTACTATTTTCTTGAAACTTTCTGACTGCTGGCCCTTTGAACACCTCTTCATCTATCAGCAATTGAGTAGCATCATTTTTTTTGAGTGAACAGGAAGATAATTCAGTCTTTCCTTTAGTGAGATTTGATGGAAATGGGTTTTTAATCATTGATAGTTTGTTAAATTTTCTTTCAGCCTCTTTACTTGTTGTCTGTAATATCGCATGAGTTGTTAAGACTGTTGCCTTAAAAGGATGAACATCTCTCAAGTTTTTTCCCAATACAAGCTGTGTCAGGGAATTTCAGTGTGGCGGTCGGGGACGGGAGGGGTCGGTGGGGGGGACACACGCATGCGCAGTAAAAACCCTAAAATCCTGTATGAACTGATGACATACATTGACCAGTTTATGATGTCTTTTTTATAGTCACCTAGTTTATCTTCATCAATATTTGTACATTGTGTCAGATCAAGAAATTAAAATAACAGATGCAAAGGGAAAGGCCACGTTAGACAGGGAAGAGTATGTACAAAGGAATGGCCTGGTACAGACAAGGAGAACAGTCTGAATGGAGTAGAGCAGAGAGCACCAAGGATGGTGGGAGGGCAAATGTGTGCTGGCGCTACGTAAGGAGGTCAAAGATAGAGCTGAAGGCTGAGTCGTGGCTTTTAGCCCATCAAGATTTTACGTTAAGGAAGTGACAACCTGTTAATGGATGATTATACATATGAAGTGTAGCCTTGTGATGATTTTCAGTCGCGTTCCACAAATTCAGTTGTTACACATTCGAGCCTGTGAAACCCAGCTAGGAGTCATTGAACCATGCACAGAAGTGACTGTGTACCGTGTAAGTATAACCTACTAAATTCACCTTAAATGTATCTGCAAACTAACTTCCTCTTACCCACATTTTTAAAAAGCCTGCAGCTATCCTAAAGTCACCTGCCCTAAGGGCTAATTTGGCAGAAGGAAAGTTAAAGTGGAGAGAGAGAGTGGAAAGATCAAGAGGTAAAAATGTCTTACTTTGCAAATCTTACAGGACATGATCCTGTGAGTTATTGCATTCTTTGTTCCCGTATTTAGCCTGGGCAAGTGAAGTGTCCTGACACCTGAAGCTTCACTGCCTACATGTTGATGTACTTCTGTCCTTCCCCTGTCTGTCCTTTGGCCCTGGTTTGGCATTCTGCGGGCTCAGATATGCAAACATCTGGGAGGAGCTGCATGTTTTTGGTCCTGAGTCTCTTTTCACAGAGAACATTACTTACAGAACAGATAATGTGCTATCACTGTATTTTCCACACACAAACGCATGTACACACACACAGGCAACATGCACAGACACACACCAACCCAAGAGAAATCCTCTATGATTGGTTAAGAATGAGAATTAAAAGTCTAGATTCAGGGGCATGCATACTTTCTCTCTCTTGAATAAATAAATAAGTAAAAGTCTATATTCAAAGTGCACCCACGCACAACTCACACACCAATTAGTCTTGAGTGATCTGGATTCATCTGATCATGTTATCTGATATAACCATTTGTCTTTGGAATAATTTTTTTTAAAGATTTTATTTATTTATTTGACAGAGAGAGAGATCACAAGTAGGCAGAGAGGCAGGCAGAGCAAGAGGAGGAAGCAGGCTCCCTGCTGAGCAGAGAGTCCAATGTGGGGCTCGATCCCAGGACCCTGGGATCATGACCTGAGCCGAAGGCAGAGGCTTTAACCAACTGAACCACCTAGGCACCCCTCTTTGGGATAATATTAACCTAGCAAGAACCATGAAATTCTTTGGTGAGGTTTTAGATTTAAAAAAACAATAATAGGGGCTCCTGGGTGGCTCAGTGGATTAAAGCCTCTGCCTTCGGCTCAGGTCATGATCCCAGGGTCCTGGGATCGAGCCCCACATCGGGCTCTCTACTCAGCAGGGAGCCTGCTTCCCCTCCTTCTCTCTCTGCCTGCCTCTCTGCCTGCTTGTGATTTTTGTCTGTCAAATAAATAAATAAAAATCTTAAAACAAACAAACAAACAAAAAACCAATAATAATTGTTAGGCTATCTGATCAGAAATGGACTCCTGAATGAATATTTGCGAAACTGAGAGAGGACAGGGATGGGCAGATGAGAGGCAGTAAATGCAAATAATCATGGGATAGCCTGAAATAGACACTCCACTCTCTCTGCTCCATGTTTTCATCTAGACATAGGGCTAAAATCAGCTATACCCACCTCCTGGAAACACCGTGAGGGTCATCTGGACAGCATAAATGAAATCTCTTTTGAAAGTATGAAATGCTTTGCAAATGCCTGGCATTATTACCTTCAACTTGGCAATTGACCAATAAACACAAGATTGACGTAGCTTTGCTAGCCATAAAAAGTGAGAGAAAAGATTGGAAGGAAAGTCCATGTCTGCTTGGTGAATGGTGACTGAGCTCCATAATGTCCAAAGCCTGTGACCATGTCCAAGGCACTGACAAGTCAAGGGAATGAAAATAATCACCCTTTAGGTAGCCTGTGGGAGACTTTTGTTCTGGAAACAAAGTCAGTTGAATGGCCAGTGTTAGGTAACATGAACCTAAAAAATATGTGATGTGGTCTTTGATTATTACCATTAAATTGTTAATTGGAACACTCTTGCTCACATGATACTTGTTTCTCTCAATTGCAAAAGTCTGAAGCTGGTCAGACAGGGAGAGATATTTATCAGGAGACCATTTAACTGGATGTAAACTGGACCAAGACGTTAGGAAGATTTACTCTTTTTCTGTCTCCAACAAAATAATAGTTTCCCTGTTTTCTCCTCTTGCTCTCAAGCCTGAAGATGATTTGTGCCAAGCAGAGAAGATCTGAATCTATTGCTTTAATGTTGTTTTAACATAGTTTTCATTTTTAATCTGTAGATAATCCTAATATAATGGACTTTGAATCAATATTTATAAATGAATTTTAATCTTTTATAGCAGATGCATTAACAAACCCCAAATTTATTGAGCCATAAAAGTTGGGCCAAAGCTATGGCAAGTAGTCTAGTCTTATAGTTCCCAATTGAACCACTAGGCACTGTAGATCTGTTGCTTCACATGGCACAAGTGCTCTCAACAAAAAATGTAGTATATTTGTCTCCTCTTTTGCTTTTTCTTGGGATAAACATGGAAACAGTATAAAGGGGCTAAGGCACCACAGGGGAGGTGAAGCAGGCGGGGCTGGAGTGACAGGGGCTGTGGCAGGGCAACCAGCTGTGCATCCGGAATGAGCTAGTAGAAACGAGGCACTCTTACCAGGACCAGCGTTTTCCTTGGATGTTTCTCTACTTGCCTTCGGTTTTCATGAGGACATTTTCAGAACCTACCCTCCCACCGGCAGATGTGCAAACAATGAGTATAACAGAGGGTTCGCCCTCTTGACATTTTTTTTTAATGGTTGAATTGAGTAAAGGCAAGTAGAGTCAGAACTGCCAGGCGCAGTGCTTGTTTCTGGGCTCTTCATCCCACAACCAAAGGTCATGAGAATGTGTGTGGTCCTTTCCCCACTCCCTTTAACAGGGTGTGTTGTTCATCACTGAAGTTTCCTGGTCACCTTTCCTCCCCCATATTCCCTCAACAACTTCATCAGCAGAGCACGAGCACTCACTCACTCAGACCCGTGTGAATAGACACCGAGACACAAAAGCAAGTAAGCCCTTTCGAAGCTGCGTTTGGTTTGTTGGCCCTAATAAGGACCGAGAATTTCGTATGGAAAAAATGCAGACACTTGAAGTTGTTATACTCTTTTGTAAAACTGGTCAAACCACTAGAGCACGGGAATAATTCCACAGGACTTGACAAAGTACTATGACTTTGTATATTTATTGTAAAGCTTAAGAGTTTTTGAGAATTATTCTAATTGTTTGCAGATTGATGAAATCATTGCACAATGGAAACCAGAGGAACTGATGGATTATTTAGTTATTGTTCTTGGTTTTCCTGGAGACTCTGCATTAGAACTCAGTCATCAAGGGTCATATGGCCTGTGTGAAGCAGAGCCAGAACCAGCCTTTGTAAATATGTTATTTTGTGAAATAAAATAATTTGCATATTCTTCCTGATTCTCCCTGGGTGTACATACTTTGGTTCAAAACTGGAGTGCAGCTTTACAAAGAAGTGGCAGGGTACAGCATTCCAGTCTGGATGTTTCTGATATTTCTTCACTTGGAGAATCATATTTAAAAACTGTTCAGTTCCCGGGGCGCCTGGGTGGCTCAGTGGGTTAAAGCCTCTGCCTTCGGCTCGGGTCATGATCTCGGGGTCCTGGGATCGAGCCCCGCGTCGGGCTTTCTGCTCAGCGGGGAGCCTGCTTCCTCCTCTCTCTCTCTGCCTGCCTCTCTGCCTGCTTGTGATCTCTCTCTCTCTCTGTCAAATAAATAAATAAATAGAGTCTTTAAAAAAAAAAAAAAAATAAAAAAATAAAAACTGTTCAGTTCCCAAAGAACTGGATGATTGCCCTGACTGCTCCCATATTCACTTCACTGCCACTTGACATACCAGGCTCCTGAAAGACATTGTCCACCCCCAGTTTGCTCTGCTGACAATGCTTTTATATAAACATATTGCACTGCCTCTTCAGATGTGATGCTGCTTCTCTCAGCAAAACATTACATGCGCTGGCCATACTTCTAATTTGGGAAGGGAGTTTGTAACATCTAGACGAACTGGCAGAAGCTTGGTACTTAGTGGTGGAAATAGAAATAGGTTGTGAAAAAATTGTGGGTGCTAATTCTTTTTTTTTTTTCTTAAGATTGATTTATTTATTTGATGGAGAGAGAGAGAGTAGGGGAGGGAGGAGGGAGAGAGAGAGAGAGAACCTGAAGCAGACTTCCCACTGAGCATGGAGCCTGACATGGGGTTCAGTCTCACTACCTATGAGGTCATGACCTGAGCCAAAATCATGAGTCAGATGCTAAACTGACTGAACCACACAGGTGCTCTATGAATACTAATTCTTAAAACTATAGCCCCCAAATGATATAAAATAGAAATGATATAAAAATAGAAAAAAAAAAGGTAGAAAAAGAAGAGTGAAGGAGCAAGGGCTATTTGTGACCAGGTTAGAGTTGTTTTCTAGAACTCTTTTCTAGGGCGCCTTTACTAGCCCTAAGAATCTAAAATTCCACTATGTTATCCTATAGTTACCTGCTTTCTTCTGCACTGATCCAGTTTCAAGAGTGAGCTAATCCATGCATAGTGAAAGACCAATTCTCATGTAGAATCTTTGAGAATTCCCTGTGTCCTTATGGTAGATCAAAGCTGATTCACTTCTTTTTTTTTTTTAATTTATTTATTTATTTATTTGACAGAGAGAGATCACAAGTAGGCAGAGAGGCAGGCAGAGAGAGGAGAGGAGGAAGCAGGCTCCCTGCTGAGCAGAGAGCCCGATGTGGGACTCGATCCCAGGACCCTGAGATCATGACCTGAGCCGAAGGCAGTGGCTTAACCCACTGAGCCACCCAGGCGCCCAAAGCTGATTCACTTCTATATCCAGACTTCTCAATGATCACTCTTTAATTAGAAACTGACAGACTAGATTCACTGAAAAGGAATCTATGTTGTTCTGAGTGCTTGAACAGAACCCTTCAGAAGAACCTCTTCAGAAGAACCTCTTAATCATAGTTAGAGTGGTTTGTGACCTGTGACCCTGCCACTCTATACACAGTTGTTGATAGATGTGGGAGTGAAAGGCCACTTACCCACAGGAAATTCCTATGGCTTGGCCAAGAGCCCATGAGGTACCTAGATATGAGTGCACTGCCCATAAGGACATCTTATGGTGGTTGGTCATGCACTGAAATTTTGTTAAGTTCTTTGTCGGAATGTGTGAGTATAAGATGCAGAGAAGGGGCAATATGGTGGTATGACACAAAGGCAATGAGATGCAGAGAGAAAAAGTAGTGTGCAGAATCATGAGAAGGAGAGAAAATAAAAGAGAATTAAGTGCTAATCACTAGAGAAGTGGTACTATAAAAAGAGAGAAAGAGGGAGAGTCCACGACTACAGTGGAGAACAGAGTAGAAACAGCTGGCAAACCTTACAAGACTACCCAGCTCTTGAGTCACAAGAGATTCTACCTGATCTCTAGAGCTAACAAAAGAGGAAATGCCAACAATTCCTTCCATCCAAAAGGTGATAAATGAGTTTCCAAGCCCACGTAGTCTTGTAAAGCACCTGCAAGGATTTTTACTCTTCTTCCTTTCTTCCTTAAGTCTTCCTATAGTAAATCTTTATTCTCAGAGGTAAATTTACATATGTGAGGGCTGATGTGTTCTGCTGTACACCTGCCATATATATTTGTAATTTAACTCTTTTATTTTAGAAAAAAAAAATTCTTCATCAAATAATCTGTAGATTTTTCTTCTTTCCAAACCTCGTTTAATTACTTCATTTATTTATTGAAATTATCATCAAAGATCAAAGTGAAACATAGGATAATTATATTCTGATAATGAGAAAAAAGAGAAAGTTGGAAGAGATAGGAGGAAAGTATTATATGTTTAGAATTGTATTTAATGAATACTGACAGAGTGCTATTTGTTAGTCACCATTTTAAGCCCAAGTATTCTATCTTACAAATATTAACTACAGATTTTTTTTAAAAGATTTTATTTATTTATTTGACAGACAGAGATCATAAGTAGGCAGAGAGGCAGGCAGAGAGAGAAGGGGAAGCAGGCTCCCCACTGAGCAGAGAGCCCAATACAGGGCTCGATCCCAGGATCCTGGGATAATGACCTGAGCTAAAGGCAGAGGCTTTAACCCAGGCGCCTCTTAACTCTACAAACTTTAACTCACCTAATTCTCATAACAACCTGTGAGATAGGTACTATTGTCCCCATTACAGATGAGGAAACTCAGCGCAAATAGTTGAAGTAACTAGCCAGGAATCCTACTCAGGAATCCTACTCCAGAGTAGAGTCCCTTATCTACAACATTATGGTGCTTCTTGAAAATTCAACTGAATATCAAATACTTATTAAGCACCTCTGCCAGGGAATGTGAAGCCCCCAAAACATTTATTCCCTAAATGTATAACCTTACTCATGTACCAAAATGTGTACTTTTTTTAAATTTTTGAAGTGATTTAAAGATAATTATTTAATGCCAATTACCCAAACTCTCCTCAGTCCCTTGAATATATTATCTCTAGCTATTTCAGTAATTCTTCAAGGTTTCCTAATTTTATGATTCAGACAACCAAGCTTAGGGACCAAGCGCAGTTCACAGGGCCCAAGTTCACAGGTCAGATAATAATTGAAAAGCCCAAGGTCCAAAACTAAATATCTAAATGCTGTAGACAACATATTGGTGTAGTTATTCAAATAAATGAAAGATCAGTATGGCCTGCTTCACCAAGAAATAGTTTCAAGGAGGAAGTCGGATTTGACCTTTTATTGTTTTGTATTTATACATGGAATTGTGGGTAATATTCTAATATGCAAAGAACTGAAATGTAGGGTGGGACAGGGCCATACTTCCTGCATCAAGCAAGGAAAGACAAGCACAACCAAAGGTCTGGAGACATTGTGGCCTGGTGGGGAAAGAGCAGGACATAAATTTGGGTAAACCAGGTGAAGCCAGATTAAGGAGGTCCTGAAAAACAGCAGAGGAGTTTGGACTTAATGTGATAAGAAATAAGGCTGTAAAGACTGTTGAGAGGCAGAGGACATGATAAAAGCAGTGCTGGGGGAAGATTAATCTGTCACTGGTTTGCAGGATGGATGCTATTTTAAAGATTGTATATTGTTATAGTACTTTATGTTTCCTTGGGGGTGTTTTGTATATATTTTTCTCTCCTCCGTTAGATTATAAACTCTAGTAAGGCAGAGGCCATGCTTTCAGCTGACTCTTTCAATTTCCCACAGCATTTAGCCCAGTGCTGGTCTGTTACTCTTGATGGCTAAGTATGTAGAAAAGCCTCCAAATGATCAGGGATATTCAAATTTTTCAGGCTATTTAGGACAAAGCAACAGTGTCTTTTCCAGGCTAAGTTAAGAGGATTTTTTTTTTTTCCCTGAGCCAGAAATTCTAGAAACCTGTGTCCAGTGACAAGAGAAGTTATTGGAAAAAGGAGAAGAAAGTTAAGAGGAAAAAGAAGAAGAGAAAGAGGGGACAATGCTGACCTGAACTGGGTCAACACAAATGTCCGCTTGTTGGGGCACAGAGGCTTGGATGATGGGGAGGATTGCCCTTTAATACCATGTGGGTAGTAGATGGAGTAACTTTGCTGACCACAAAGACTGGCAGTTCTGGGAGTGCCCACGAATGATAGCCCACGAATTTGCTCCCCTATCCGGTGTGTGCTCCCACAGCAGGAAGCTGCTCCACCAAGCCTGTGTCAAGGTCCATGAGGCCATGTCTGGGTTCAAACTTTTTAAAAGAATGAATTAATATCTACCTGGTACAGGATAAGGCAATGATAACACACAAGGCCTGTCTTTGGCAATTCCATCCTCCCTCAGCTTAGGAGAAACTAAGATCCAAACTGAAATGATGAGTGTCTAACAGCGAGTTACTCTGAAGGAAGGAAAGCCATATTCCCAGGGTCATGGTCCAGCCTTTGTTCACTATTCCTGTATCCCACATGCTGTTTTTTGTGTTTGTTTATTGTTTTTTTGTTTGTTTGGTTTTTTTTGTTCCCCAAAAGTGTAAAACTAAGTGACAACTTCTGACCTAAATATTGATGATGTCAGAAGCTTTTCTGGGTATATTTTTCTGGGTATATTCAGCTTCCTGAATCTGATGTTCAGTCCTCTATGATGTTAGATTTGCCACAGGGACATAACTGAATACCCCCCGGAACAAACCAGCATCACCAGAAGCCGCTGTATTCCATACCTGCTTAATGCCTGCCCTGTGAAAGTAATTTATCTTTCAAATTTCATAATGCAACATATCATATTTTTCCTTCATACCTACCTTTCAGGCCTGACACCTTATGCAAACACACTTGCACTGGGTAAAGGGAACATCTTTGTTTCTGTGGTTTTTTTTATGATCATGGCTAGTCCCTACCTAGATAATCTCTTCCACCTCCACAGTGATACTCTTGGTAATGGGAAGTGCAGCTAGCTGTATAGTTTACATCACGATATACAGTCGGTTAATGGCCGCTTTATTAGGTATCTCCAGTGAGATGATGGGCCATGTGAGAGTATTAACACCTGGATTTACAGTCATCATGATGGAACACATTGAAGTTCTTTACTAAGCTGAATTACTCAATAACATCTTAGAAACATAAATAATCAAGAAGCCTCATTTTCAAGCCTAAAAGCCAGGAGTCTGTCTTGCTAATTGACCATGATGGAGTTATAATAGTGAAATACAACACAGAAAAAGTCTCTAGAAGGCTGCCTCGGGCATATAACATCAATAAAGCACTGGTGATCCCGTTTCCAGACCCAAGTTCTTATGAAGGGCTCCTCTAAGGCAGGCCCATGTTTTGAGATACAGATCTTTGGGGAGGTGTTTCAAATGTCTAGTTATTTTACAGAATAGATAGAGAAGAATGATTTCTATGTAATTAAATGTGAGCTCCAGGATACTTCCTAAAGGCTACTAAGTTTCTCAGAATTAATTTGTAGACTTCAAGTACCCAATGAGATTAGTTAATTCATCAAAGAAATTAAAAAGTAGACTAGAATAAGATAGAATAGAATAGAATAGAATAGAATAGATAGAATAGAATAGAATAGAAAAGAGCATATTTGAACAAAATGGAATCAAACAATAGATGCCTGGAATTAAACAATATGCACCTATACTTCCAAAATAAAGGGGGGAAATGGCATAAATATAAGATTAATCTGCAAGTAGGCAGTGGTCAACTTGACCAATATGAATGATAATGATAATAATGACTCATTTCCCTGGTGTTGAAGCATTATGCTCATCAAACAACCGTTACTTAAAATATTGGTAAGGCAAATATTACTTACACTTTACATATTGTAAGATTGAAGCTTGGAGGGAGTAAGTTACATCAGAATAGATGCATATGTTCTGATTCCTACATGGTGCCTTTACATATCCTCAGTTCTCAAGTGTCTTGTTTTCCCTGAAGCTTGAGTTTATCTGGTGTTTGTTTTTTTCTGTCCATGTGCAGTGATTGTCTGTGACGCTTTTATATGGCTCTGAAGCTGATAGGAAGAGTTAATATGGTTTACTTTTCAAGCTAATCTGGCTAGATTACCCCGTGGGTCATTGTCTCATGCCGACCAACCACCATTAATTGTTCCAAGAAACAGTATTTATATCTCTGCCTGCATTACTAGGAAATAAAATGGTGATCATATATTTAGGATAGTGATCTTCCAAAAGTTCCAGAGTTTCCAAATGTCAAAAATGATGTCATATTTACACACGACATGGACAAATCACAGAAATGTAGAATTGCCTCTCAGTCTTTTAAAGTGTTCATAATAGTCAAGGTAAACATCCAGTTTGGGTAACTAGAAAGTCTCTGTATACTTTTGACCTGAGCCACATAACAAGTCTTTCTTCTAAAGAGCAAGAGAAGTGAATACTTGCAAGAAGCTGATTGTTTGTTTGATGCTCTGGTACTGCCACTGAGCCCTTTCAATTTTGCATATGGCACTACCCATTATCAACAACAGAGAATGTATAGTGTACTGTTACCATTCCAAGGAGTTTCTATGGCTGTTTCTTGCCTTTGAAGAGTAAAACATATGAGACATTGCTTGTCGGAAAACATTCCCCTTTCTCATCTGTCTTCCTTTTGTTTTCATGCACTTCCCCCTTTATTGCCTCAACTTCCCACTCTTTCATTACTAGTGAAAGCAACGTGCTGTATTATGCAGAACCAAGGTTCTGTCTTAGTTACTCACACCCACAAGCCTTCACAGACCTAGAGGCAGTATCCTATCAAAAAATGTCTGGCAGATTTTATTGTTTGCAAAAATAGAGGGATATATGCAAGGATTTGGACTCCCTTTTGGCAATATTTGTTGGAAATCTCCCCTACCGATATGATTGCTGTGTCAAGATGAAGGGAGAACAGGAAGAAAAGCAGCTAGAATAAGTTATCATCAAATAAAGGAATGAAAGGACACGGTTTTAAGAAGCAATAAGGGACAGACACCAGAGGAATTTATGTTAGAGCCTTTGCAGAGAGAGTAATTAATACATTGGATATGGAATCAACCCATTGAGGGATGCAATGGAAGTAATTAGTATGAAGTTTTAATAAAGGAGTTAGACATGTATTTAGAGGAAAGAGAATGCTGTGATGTACAATTAATAACTCTGAGGCTGGGACGAAGCATATAGGACCTGGGCTTTCTGGCTGCTTTTCCCTATTCCCCCATCAGCCAGTCAGCTAAGAATGTGCCTTAGTGAACACTCTCTACAGCAGGCTCCCAGGAGTGTCTTGTCTGTGGAAATCAGGGAAATCTAAAAACAGCTCTGTTCTGTTTCAGAAAGGTAAATGAACCTTTTATGGAAAGCAGAGGTGTGAAAGGCTTTAGACAAACTCATTACAAGCTCCAGCACACACTTAGTGAACGGAATTGTGACTTAGAACCTCATACTGCCCAGTGTCCCTAGGGGCCAGGAATAACAGATAAAGTACAAAGAAAGTGCATTCAATTAAATACTGTAAATGAATGGCAGCATGGCTCTTCCTGCACTCTCTTCTTTATTCTAGCCCTGCCCAAAGGAATACAGGAAGCCAAGAGCAAAAACCGGGGCCCTCATCCAAAAACATTTGTATATGTGGTCTTCTGCCTTTGGACAAAGAAACTCTATCCCAGCAAGAATTTCCAATGAATGGATGAGACAAGTACAATCTGTGACAGGCAGTCAACTCTAGTTCATCCATGTACCCGAACATGTGACTTCTTCAGTAAAACTGTAACCCATTAACTACATTTTAACTATGAATTACCTGGAGAGTAAAACAAACTCTGCTTTGGGCCCAGTTGCTTGCATGAAGTTCAGCTGAAGACATGTATAGAGAAAGGCATTGAGAAAACATTAAGAAAGCCTTGAAACGGCTTGAGAAAAAAAGAACCTCATAAAGAATCTCATCCCATACCCCGGTGACATTCCATGGTGGTACCTGATATCCCAAGGTCTGTCATCTGTTATTTTGGTAATTAAAGGCTCTTATGGGGATGCCTGGGTGGCTCAGTTGGTTAAGCAGCTGCCTTCGGCTCAGGTCATGATCCCAGCGTCCTGGGATCGAGTCCCGGGTCGGGCTCCTTGCTCGGCAGGGAACCTGCTTCTTCCTCTGCCTCTGCCTGCCATTCTGTCTGCCTGTGCTTGCTCTCTCCCTCTCTCTGATAAATAAATAAAATCTTTAAAAAAAAAAAAAAGGCTCTTATGGTGGTTAGATCCCACAATGAAATGGGTTTATCAATACAAACAGGTAAACATTGACGTTCACTGCATTTATGGCTCTATGCTATTACTGCTCATTCAGTATCTCATTTAATTGCCATGACAACCCAAGATATTGATAAGAGCATTTTATAAATGACAAAATTGTCTGAAACCACTCAACCAGAAAGTGGCACAACCCGTGTTGTCACTCAGCTTTTCCTGATGCCAAGGTCATGGCAATTTTCCCCAGAGCAAGATTCCACAGAATCAAATTATAAAATGAAGACTTAGCAGAAGCAAAGATGCAAGAAGGGACTATACTGGCTGAATGGCAAAAAGAAAGACAAAGACTTTCTTTCGTTCTTTTTTTCTTTACTTTTTTTGTTTGTTTGTTTTATAATTGGAGTGAGTAACCGTATCTCTGTCTGCTTTGTTAATAGCAATGGGAAGTAATACAAGTTGTGATTTGGCCAAATATAGTATACAGAATTTCTTTTCCTTTTGAGGTAAAAGTTATAATATTGGTTGCATCTTTTATGAAACAAACAAAAACTCTAGTGTTCTAGTGTTCCAAAAAATATTAGAAAGACAATTCATTGTCCTTTACCCTTGTTGTGTCCTTTCTCTATGAGTATAATTTTAAGCAATATATCACCTGAGAGAAAGAGGGGACTTAAGTCCCCTTAACTAATTATATATAGGCAAAAGGATACTTTGCCCATTTGCAAACCAATTATATAGGTATTCAGAAGCAAAAAAACAATGTACAAAGAGTTGAAAACCATTAGATTTACTAAGAAAGATATTTTACTTGGATTAACAGAGGAGTGTATGGATTCTTCCAGAATCAGGTAATGATAATGAGGTACGTAGTTTGGGGAGACTAAAGATTGATTAGTGCAGAATGAAGGAAACCTAAGTGAGTATCCACCAAAGAAAGCTAGAATTTAGTTTTATTCATTTGTGCATTCATACCTTCATTCAACAAATGTTTATTGTACACTAACTGTGCTGGTCACAATGTTTTGTGTTGTTGATGTAAATGCTGAAGAACCAAACGTTGTGTTGTCTTCATGGAGCATACATTTCAGTGAGAAAGACGGATTACAGCAAGTAAAATAAGTACAGTTAGTGATAAATGCTATGATGAAAGTGACAGAAAATAAATAAAGGAGGTGGAAGAGTAGAAGTGGATATAGGTAAAACACAATTTGGGAGGGTGAAACAATGGATCTGAAGGAAGAAAGGTATTAGATAAAGAAATGGAAAACTAAGGTTCCCAGTTTCTAGATGAATGTGTGCAAAGGCCTTAGAATGGGAAAGACCTGTTTTGCTCTACGAAATGTTGCAAGTCATGGTACCTGGGGGGGGGGGGGGGCTAACAGTGCTGGAGAGATAGACAGCACAGGCATGGCTCTGTAGGACACAAGTGACATGATCAGATTCGTGGTGTAAAGATCTCTTGATAGGAAACCGTTCATAGACTGAGAATCAGAGAAAATGCTGAGAAGGCAGTGAAGCTTTACCATGGAATTCATCCAAGCTAGGTTGGTGACTTGGCCTGTAGGAATGGAATGAGATGAGAGAAATGGAGAGATTCAAATGTAGATGATGGCTTGGGAATAGAAGGATTGATCATTCTAATGAACTGGGTATTTTTTGAGGAACTGATAGACTGGAGTATTTGGAGATTTTTTTTTCCCCTTATTTTTGCTGTTTGTTTCTGTTTCTGTTTTGTGCAGAAACACCCTCCTCAGGACTAGGAATTTAAGAGGCAAACAAGGAAGAGGTAGCTTGGATTAAGGATAGAGTGGTTTGTGTGAGATCAGTGATTTTCCCGAGGACATCTGGATATCCTTTACTGCAGAAAAGTCAGAGGAGCAATCAGCACTCCATCATCATCTTCTCAGATTTTACTGATTTTAATATATTACCTGATTCTGACAGGATTACTCTGACCTGGCAAAGTATAGCGCTTACAGGCCTGTAATATTTGAGACCCAGCTGCCGGGAGATGGGAAGGCACAGAGAAATAACGATGCGAGAAGAAACAAAGTGACGTCCATTCCCAGTAGGTGTCTAGGACTGATCTTAGAGCTTTGTTAAGTGAACAGACTTTGATAATAGATGAGAAGAAACAGGTAAAGCTGTTAAACACCTGAAAGAAGTCTCACAGCAATTAGGGGCATCAGAAACAGGAATCGAGATGATAATTTCCCCAAAGTCAAGGAACTCATAACGTTGCTGAGGTCATAACGTTGCCTCTCCGTTGACGGGGGGAGAAGGGCTTAGTCCCGGGATTGTTTAACCTGCCGTCTATAAAAAGTAGCATTTTACTCCTGTATCTGTTCATTCAGTAAATAGGAAATTACTGAGCTGCTTCTATGCTCCAGGCTGCTCTCCCTAAGAAGCAATAAATTAGGCTGGATTCTTTTCCATTTGGACAGGAGCAAACAAGGCAGACAGTTCCTCATTCGACAACTCCATGGGCCTGAGATGGTCACATCGCCCCCCTGTCCCCAACCCGTCCTAGCCTTGTGCTCTTGTCTTTTCTGGTTGCTGTCTCAGATGTTCAGTTCCAGGTCACACGACGTGAACAGAGCAGACACAGCCCTTGTCCTTATGGAACATTTATGCTGAGGGCACAGGGAAAGCATAGATTGGGAAACATGCTGATATTAGTCAACCAAACACAAAAACTAAAGGTAGAATTTCAAATATGATGGGTGTTGTTTTTAAAATTCCAGACTGCTCTTAAATGACTTGGGTTTTTTTCTCTAAAATTTTTATAATAACTCCTTTTCTTGCCTGGCATATTATAAAGTTAGGGTTAATAATTGCAGATATATGAGCTCAAACGTTTCAGAATGTTCTTCCTATTCCAACTTATTCCAACCTATTCCAAATGTAGGAGAAGGCACTCAACAAAACTTTGGATCTTCTGCTATTTCTTTCTTTACCACAATATACTAGTCTCTCATTACTGTAATACCAATGTCTGCTTAGGCTGAAAACTTCAAACGTGTGGTCTTGACTCCCTGGGCTGTGAAGTCTCGGCTCCTTGCTAACACCCGCAACCATATCGTTGGTGTCATCTTGGGGTTCTGTCATCTTCCCAGGGACCCGCAGAGTGCAGAGCTCACCCTAGGACCTCCATGAAAGCCTGGTCTCCAGTTCAAAAGTCAGGAGGCAGCAGGTTTGCGCCTCTGCTGAGCTGCCAGAAAACATGCTGATTGCTGCCAAGAAATAAAGGCAAATCAGTCACAGAGCTCTGCAGAGTGAGAGAAAGTCTCATGAAAGTCAGGGTATAAAGGCATGTGTGGTGCTAACACATTCGCTTTGTGCTGCGCTCTTGAGGAAGTAAGAAGTTGGTTTGGATTCTTTGGAAGGAAGGAAGGAAGCTGCAGATGGGCAGAGGCTGCAACCATCCTCACAGGGCAATGCCAGGGCTGCAGGAAGGCCCCCTGCCCATCACCCAACCCCCCACATATCCCACCTAGACCCCTTCTCTCACCTGGTCACAGTGCCTCGGAGCCTTGAACTGTACCCGAAGACTAACTGGTTCACTACAGAGAGGCCGGGGCTGGGGATGGGGTGGGTAGAGCCTGACTTCCATGTTTTCCCTGCCACCTTTCTTACAAGTTACAGCTCCCAACTTTCTTCAGGTTGTAGAGTCAGCATATTGCCTGTAGCCCCCCTACCCCCGCCCCCAATAGCTATTTCTTTCTCCAGTCATGGCTGTTGGCTCCTGGAAAAATAGCCAGGCTCTTTTGTCTGAATTGGGAAAAGGAGGCCACAAAGCTGAAGCAGCATGTTCTCCTATCGAGCAGGGGAAATACTCTGAAGTGGGGTTAGTGGTTTGGAGATGTATTGAAGTAGAATCGCTCTGTTGAGCTTAAAGAGCACTTGATTGCCGTTAGTCTACGAATGCTTGAGGGGACCTCGATGATGATGAAGAAGAGGATCAATAGAATCGATTCCATGTATTTCAAGAAATATCTGGCCCCACCACAACTAAATCTCCTCTCTGTATTATGCTCAACAATTTAAAAGCTTATTCATATTCAAAATGACTTTGTTATCACAAAAGAGTAAGGGTAGTTAGGCATGAAATGCCATACTTTTTTTTTTTTTTAATGTCAGAAAGTAATAGATCTGATAATAATAGTCTTGAGAACTTTTTAAATTGCTCTCTTCAGATTTGTTGATAATTTCTGTCTCCCAAGACACTTTCTCCTTAAGGAGTTGCTATACATAGATTTGCATGAAAAGGGTCCCTTGACATATTCTTGGGACAGCAAAAAAAGACAAGAGGTAGGAAGAGAGTATTATCCTTTTCAGCTGGAATGGGTAGAAAGGAACATGTTATGCAATGAATGAATGGTAGCAGCTCTGCAGAGTGGAGAAATAACACCACTATAAGAATCTGCCTTTGCCCCTCATCAGGCTCTTTTGTGCTAAGCACATTTAATCTTCAGAGTGATTCTGTTTTAAAGTGTCTATGCATCTTCCCTGGCTAGTAAGCAGCAGAAACAGGAAATGAATTCAGTCTTTGTACCTTTGGGAAGAAGTAAGGCATTGATGAGGGTGGGCTCCGCGACAGAAAGCTGCCCCTGGAGTCTTAGACAGGAGACCACATCTGGATTTCCTCATGTGGATTCTCCAGAACTTTAAAAGGAACTTTTAAAGGAACTTTTAAAAGTTCCTCATGTGGATTCTCCCAACTTTAAAAGGAACTTCCATTTTATTTAAGGTGAAGGTATAATTCTGCAGTTTGCAAAGTTGGGTTACCTTTTCCTTCTGCACACAGAGCAGAGGTACTATGTGAGTAGTTTGAACAAAGAAGGTGGAGGTTTGAAACTAACTCTGTAAAAGGAGCCTAAAGTAGCCAGAGTTGGGCTCTTCTAGAAATCTTCCTTCTGATTTTCCTGCCTGATGCACATCCACAGCTTGCATTGAGTGAATCTAAAATCACTGCTTCGTGCCATGTAGTATTTGTTCATTTTTTACTTGAGTCCTTTGCATCAAATGTTGTGTCCCGTACAATTACTTTGTTACCTATTCCACCTAAGCATTCCTTACATGGTCTTTGCAGACTCTGACCAGACTGGGAAAAGGTAAATCAATTTACTTTTCATCCAGAAATATCTTGATTGGGATGGAAGCAAAGGACCTTGAGAATAACACAACAGGACAGGTTAAAGGATTGAAACTTAGACAGTTGTATACAGGTCTGTCCCAAATCAGCAGCCTGATTTTTTCACATGTAGTTAGTTGGAATTAGTATAATGCTACAATTAAGAAACCTGTCCTCGAAGGAACATTAAAGGCTAAGTAGACTTCTGTAATATGCATATAAATAAAAGAATTAAGCATAGTGCTTTGTTCTTCAGTATTGGTCAGAAAATACACACATGCATACAAATGAACACACCAGAGATGTGTGCGGTATTGAAAACAAGATTTCACTAATCAGTTTGTTCACCTTACATCTAGAATGGAAGCAAAAGTAAGTATCCCCTCCTTCCTTCTAGAATCCTTATTATCCAGATGTCTGTTCCACAACTTGTTCCCTCAGGAACTTATTTGTTCGTCAGTTGCCATAATTGAAAACATCTGCAAACTTATTTTACATTAAAATTTTAAAGAATAACAATGCAAAATGCTCCTTTTTAAGTGGGCACCTGAGGTCTTAACACTCTAGAGTCAAAAGTAGAAACCTCTGTTAGGGACAAGAAAAAGAATGGTGGCCTGGGAACCAAGAGATATATACTCCATTTCAGATTTTGCCTGGAGCCAGATCCATGAACTTGGGCAGGTAATTTAGTTTTCCCTGGGTGAAGAAAGAAGAGACCAAAGGAAATGATCTCTCAGATCTCTTCTAGGGGTGATATTCTATCAGTCCATCTTTCCAAATCATAAACATTCTAGACATCAGGGTAAGACAGTAGAGATGATAATTTTCACTAGTATTTCTCAAAAATAACCCTACATGGAAAGTTATAAAGCCTTTAACATGTTTCTTTACTCTGCTGTTCATGCTTTTCTCTCTCCCGATGTTCTCAATAAATAAATATATGACTTTCAATATTCTAATCACAAACACTTAGCTGCCAAATAAAGCTAGGTGTCCAGTAAATGCAGATTAATCTCTGTGTTATATGGAGATACGTGTGCCTTCTCCCTCTGAATGAGCTCAGTCTGAGAAATTCATTTAACCTTTAGCTTCAAGTTTGATGAACCTGTGGTGACACTGTACTTTTCCCTTTCCACCGAATGGTTTATAATAACAATAAAACAAGGGGAAACATTGAAATTGACAAAGATTAATTTATTTTTACTCTCCCTGGTAAGAATCTAAAATGACAGTTGTCACTTTATAAAGCTGTAACTTCACTGTAATATAGAGACAGCCTGAGTCATCAATTGTGTCTTTTCTGGTGAACAACTGAGTTGCAATGGAAGTTGAACATACACTGTGGGACATAAACTGAGAATTTGTTCCTGTATTTTGCCTGGCAGAGGTTGGATTAAAAAATTTTGAAAGCAAAACCAGAATCCTGTTTTGTAGACAAAACACTGCATCTTATCTCTATTCTAATAACATTATAATAGTTTCTCTGATTTGCCTCACATCATCTCTATCTTTTCTCATGAGAGTGAGAATTGAATTTTAATTTTATTTTAATTTTAATTCTTCAGATCTATGCTGTAGACTTCTGTAGCATTAGATATAGAAACAAACTGAATTATTTTAGAATACCTGCACCTATTTCAATAGTTTCATTTATGTAAACATAGATGAACATTTTAAGAATAGTACTTACCAGGAAATGGAATTAAAAAAAATCATTCATTTTATCAATTTCATGTATATATTGATATTTTAGAATCAATTCCTAATTCAGAATATGGGCTTTTCCCCCCTTCTCAACACTGATTGCTTGGTGACGTTTAAATACTTCTAAACTGGTTCCCATGTAAGTCTGAAATTTTAAAGAGAATAGTTTCAGACTTATTTTCTAGCTGGGGACTTCCGAATATTTATATACAACACCATGTTTGACTGAAATAATGGTTTCAATTCAGTAAAATAGTGTGAGAGGTCGCTTTGGCCTAACTGATATCAAATCATCTTTCACAGGCCTTCTCCTTACAAACCAATTGTTTTGACTTCATGAATGCACTGAGATTTGCTAAGTATGTTTGATGATTTATAATTTCTGTGGCAGTTCAGAAAGTGATAGCCATTACTCAGGTAAAGAAAAATATTACAGAGCAATTATTCTACACAGATTATTCTTACAGAGATTTAAGAAAACTCTCTTCCTTGAGGTAATTTTTCAATCTAATTCAAATGATCAGATCATTTTGAGGTGCTATAGGGGTTTCAAAGGCATATGAAACACTTTCTAAACTCAAGAAACTTCTCTAGTATTCATGTTAATGTGCACACATAAGCATACGACACAGAAAACAATGAATTTGAGAATTTAACTTGGGGAATAGAAAGACTCCCTTCTAAAGCAGAAAATAAATCCCACTCATCAGTTCAAGTAAGAAATGAGCACCTAGCAAAGCATCCAGATGATACATAGACCACATAATAAAAGAGACGGGAGAAAAAAAAAAAAACCTACTGGGATTTTTGAGCCCCATGTCTCAAATGTAAAATATGCTGGCCATCTTTAGTTTTTATTATTATTACAAATGCAAAGGTGTTTAAATATGAAGATGCAAACTGAATTGGATGTCCAAAATGTTATAAATGAACATGAGATCTGCCATCCCAGAAGAGGGGAATGATCTACATTGTTATTATCCTGAAGAAGAAGGCAATTTATAAAGCAGTGACAGTGCACTTAGCTCTGTACGGTGGGCGGGTGATACCTGTCTCGGTTCAGTGGGCTTCCTGTCTAGCTAAGACTGAAAGCAAAAGAGGACAAAGACAAAAAGTAAATCCATCATCAAAGATACAGAGCTGATCTCATCCATTCCACTAATCCAGCTCTATATGTCTATACTCAAAGGTATTACCAAGAAACCCTTTAGGGAAAGAGGGGATATCGTCAGGCCTCCCTCCCACAATCCAAAATATTCCCAGATTTAGTACTCATTTTTGTATTCCCTGGGATCTCATCCCAGTAATTGTGGGTCTTCAATTCCCTCCCTATTCTCAACCTCATCTGTCACCAAGCTCTGAAGATTGTTCCCAAATGCGTACAACTTGCATGATCATCCAGCATCTTTTCTAATTGGCAGATGTTCCTTCTGGGCTCATAGTGATTGGGGAATAGAAGGAGCAGCCATCCTTAATGGGGGAAGGATGACACAGCCAACCAAGCCAGGTGAAATCACTTGCGTGATTAATGAGTGACAGATGTTCTGGCCCCATCAGTATCACATTCAGGAACCATTCTTCTTTACTTTCCTCCATGAGGTTTCTCTGCAGACTGTGAAATCTTTAAGTATGTAGAGGAGGGAAATGAGAGATCATCTCAGAGGAGGTCATTGTTATTCATTCAATAAATCCTTTCAATAAATATTTACTGATCTCTGAGCTGGGTCTCTGAGGACAGCGAGGCATTTTATCAATGGAGTTAAGTATGTAGGAGGGCAGTGTAGAATGAAGGATCAAAGTGAACACAGACAATAAGACAGAAGGCACATATTTGAAGGAAAACTGGTGAACCAATTTAACTGGAGCAAAGAATTTCTATCTGGGCTCTATCTCAAACTCCTATTTAAGACCCTTTCAATGTTATACATGTGTGCGTGCATGTGTGTTCATGTTATTATCAGTAAACCTGCTTTCGTTAGGAAAACTGATCATCCCTGGTTTTAAAAAAAATTAAACTTATTCACTTTTTCGTCTTGGGCAATTTAGTCTATGAAGGGTATTAAATGGACAAGGGTAGTTGGGGGGGCAAGAGAAATAAAATGATAAGCTTAAAGAGAGAGACATTTCTGGGAAAGTATAGAAAGAATGGAAGAGTACAGGAACAGAAAAGGAGACATAATCCTCCACACAACACTTGCTGAAGAATCCTCTTTTATCACTGACTTTTCTTGGCCTTCCTCTTTTATTAGTTACTCAAGCATAAGTCAATAGTAATTCCTCCAAGGCCAAAGTCCTTCTCTTTCCTTCCTCATATAAAGTAGTTACCATGTCACTAACCAAGGCACACATGTGTGAAGAAATATAACCACAAGACAGGAAACAAAGGACCATGATCCTGCTTTTCTTTTGAAAATCATTTTCCTACCAGTTGATCTGGTCTTTATCATTCCCACTTTATCCCTTATTTTCCATGAACTCCTATATTAATCCTGAGCCTACAGCTTGAGTGCTGACTCTGATTCTCCATTCATCTAATACAAAATCTCCTGCAGGAGTCAGTCTGCACCATTCCTGGCACATATTAGACATTCAAGAAGTGTCTTTTGTATATGTGACTGGGTTGAGAAGAGATGACTCACCAGCTATAGTCAAAGGGAGATCCAAAGGTAGAAAGCAAAGGAACTGAGAAGAGGCCATTTTATCTTAATGACTCTGGTCGAAATTGGGGAGCTGGCAAAACTTATGTATAAACCCTTTACTTTCCTAGCGACCCTTATCCCCTCCTACTACAACTCCCAAACATCAAGTGCTGTCAGCAAGACTGAGTAAGTAGTAAAACCAGTGTAAAGGAATAAATCTCAATTGCCTTGTGCAAAGAAGGTGTACATTGCTGTCTGTTGTTTATTCGTGTGACATGAGGGGTTTCCTCCTGCATGGTAGGAAATCTGAAGATAATGCACTCTTACTAAGAAACCAGGGTTAAAATTCACTGTCAATTCTAGTCGGGTAGCCTCTATGGCATTCAGTTTCACCTTCCTATTATGGTGATTATAGTAACTGTTTGGTAGAGTTATTTTTATTAAATGACCTAATGATTTAGAAGCACAAAGAGTCATGTGTGGCACAAAGAGGCTTATTAAAAATATTAGCAGAAGCAGTAATGTAGATCCATTCAGTAGATGTTAATTCTCATCCTGTGTTTCTCTTTTTCGTTTTCTGTATGTTCTTCTCTTTCTTCCTCCTCGAAAAATTGAGAGTCCCCCTAGTACTTAGTAAAATGTCTTCTGCTGTGAATTCTCAGGATATATTTAAACAAAGCTGAATGTATAAGGGAGTGAATGGATGAATGAGAAAGTGAATTAGTGCCTGATGATAATGTCCTATCTTCTTTTCCCCTCTACTTGGGAATCTGTAATCATCTTTTCAAGAATCACCAGTCTGACACATCCATCCAGGGCCAAAAACTTTCCTGTCATTTCTTAAATGAATTATTCTATTTGGAAAGTAATGCATTACTTTTAATTCTGTATTTTGTTATATCACAGATAACATACTGCTCAATCCTCTATGGTCTTTAAAAAAAATGATCAGGTGATCCTGTTTCTGATTTTGGGGAGATATAAAATTTCACCATTGAAGAACAGTTAGGTTTTTAATCAAATAGCTTCTTTGGTCACAGAGATAGAAGGCCACTGAAAACCAAAAGACAGTGTGGGCAATAAGCATTTAAACAAAGCTAACTACACAATGACTATTGTCAGTGGAATTCAGCAAGCTTTGATGCTTAATATTAATTCCAATAGCATAGCTTTGTGAACAGGTAAGAAGCCCAAAGACCTTGAATGTTGAAAGAAGTATAGATCTTCAAAGTCATATACACAAACCAAAAAAATAAAATAAAGTAAAAAGAGTGGTACGCAAAGGAAACTGAATAATGTAAAACCTCTGAAGAAGGTTAGAGGGAACAATTGTGATCACTCTATTTGTAGAACTGCCACGAAGAGTATATTCTGGATTTACTTAATGAGCAATGGGTTGCCTGCTCCAGTCCCCAGTTTTGTTTTGTTTTATTTTTTGTTTTTGTTTTTGTTTTGTTTTGTTTTTAAGTCTAACATAGCATCATTGTGTCAAGTGTTAAGGACAAAGACAAGGTAGAATGATGGAGAGTTAAGATTTTGAGAGACAAAACCCAATCAGACCTGCACAAGTTCTTCAGGGGAAGGTTTCTGGAAAAGGCAAACACTGGGTGCAGAGTTGAAAATGCAGACTGAAAGGAATAATTATGTGGATGTTTTATCTCCAAGGGACAGGTCAGTGATGCAAAACAGTTGGCAATGGGAGTCTCTTTGCTTAATGTTTTGCTTGTTAGTCTTCCTAAAGAGTGGACGACTCAAGCATTGGAGCAGCTCCAGCACTGGAAGCAGCTTCAGGACAATAATTAGAAATAAATGCAAATTTCTTATTATACTCATCCCAACTATCCCAGGAGAGTAAAAGGCCTATACCGTGGGGGATGGAATGGATTCATAAATATTTTCTGATGAATTTAATTTTTTTACTAAGATGTGTTTTTTAAATAACATGTCATATATATATTTTTTATGAACCAAAGTGCAATTGGTTTCACTTGAACAAGAGAGAATTTCTGTTTTAACCAAGGAGGGAGAGAAACATACACTCATAAACACACACACCCACAACTAAATGTACACCCTTCTCAAACTCATCTACCTTCACACACCCAGGAACAACTCTTGTCTCGATAAGAGGTCCCTGGGAAAATCCTTCCTGGGATACACATCCTTGTGAGAAAATATTATTTTGTGATCTGACTTTTTTTCCTAACTGCACTCTCACCTAGATTAAAGCTTAGGAAATTTAGATATTAATTTGGCTAAACAACTCTATAGGAGCTTAGGTACCAATGTTACCTGTGGAAAAAAATGAGTGCTATGGGTTTCTAAAGAATTGGTGAGTATTATTGTTTTAGTTTTTATCTAGGAAAGCTGTGAATACATCTGATTTGCTTAGGCAGTTCTGTACTAAATACCTACTCACCTCTGATGAAAGAAGGTGTCAGGTTGGAGACGGGGAATCCAGATTAAAACACTAGCTACCTCAGGTCCTCAATGGATTTCACATTCACATTTCAATGGAGGATTCACAATGGTCAAACAGAGAGACTGGGCTGAGAGCCTTAAAGTCAGGACTCCACATGCTGGGATGAAGAGCCACAGGAATACGAGAACTATTAATAACTGGCATATTAAAAAATAGGGTTATGGGTGTTACGCATCTGTAAATCTGAAACTGGGAAACATTAGGAAAATTGCTGAGAGTTAAATAACCATGGATTTGCTCATTCATATATGCACTGATAAATAGATGACAAATAATACCAATATATGCTAGTTACAATAGAAGGTTGTTCAAAGATCAAAGATGTGCGGTTCCTGCCTTTGAGATGCGATCATCAGTCCCAGTTCAAAGATAACAGAGCTACAAGGGAGGTCCATCCACCGTAGTGCAAAAAGAAGATAGTCTTCTTTTTGGTAGATAAAGCAGAAGACTTCGTAAGGGAAACACACTAGGGCTGGCATTTTCCAGATTTAAAAAAAAAAAAAAAAAAAAAAGATGGACAGGTTTATAGTAAATGAAGATCTCTTCTTTGGACATTCAGTCTTCCAATATGCATGAGGGAATCCTGGTGAAAACACCTCCCATCATGCAACTCTCACCACACATCTGCATACTACATCAGACCCCTGGTCTAGATTCTGGCTGGCTGCTCACCTGCTAAGGGGCTTCTGGGTCATTTCTGGCTCTGCTTTGGTTTTAGGAAGGCCCTATGCACCAATTTGGGGATAGGATAGGATTTTTACAGTCTACCTATCTCACCTGGAAGCCAAGGGCTTTGAACCTGGTGAGTCTTGCATGCTCCGGCCCCTCTTCTCCCTACCCCTGCACCAGCAACAGCATGCCAACCATCACAGCAAGGGCAGACAGGGTCCAAGAAAGTGTTTTTTACCTGTACCTTTGGAATGGAGAGTTTTCCCTGACCTGTCTACCAGTGGCACTCACAACTGTACTCCCTGCATTAGAGGCTTTTCTGTCCATTGTTTATGGGCCTGAAGCTTTCCCTCCTGTGGGGACTGGTGGGGGAGCAAGGTCCAGAAGCCCAAAGGATTTCATGTGTGCCTCTCCTTACCACCACCACTAGTTCCTGCACCGCCAGCAGGACTTAATATTGGGCTCTGTGCCAGATTTACTCCTGAGCCTATGCTGGGAACCCCTGGGAAAGATCCTGCAAGTGAGGGTGCATTTTCTTTTGTTCAGGCACCCCCAGCAATACATAATACTGATTTGCTATGCCATACTTGGCCACGGAAAGTTCCTTTAACTTTCTAGCTGATTCTTCTCTGCTTGTTGTGTAGCCTGCAAGGAGTCCTTCCTCCCTCATACTGTGCCGTAGGTGGGATAAATCACACGTCCCACCTGTATGTGGAAAGACTTCTTTCACTTAATATTTCATATTATTAGGTTACTGTGCCACCTCACGACTCTGATGAGCTTCAGAAAAAATATAATTTTGTAGTGTATCTGGGTTTTATTCATCGTTGGAATGGGAATGATTTTTTTTGAAGCTTTCTATATCTTGAGGGAAAACAGAAGCCCACTTTGGAATATCAAAAGCAGAAGATTTACAAAACTAAAAAGAGAGAAGACAAATGCCGCACAGACATAGGGATTTTACCATAACTAACCGGTACCTGAGAAGATAAGCAGGCATCTATCCATCCATCTATCTGTCCTACAGAAAAACTATTAGATATAATGAGTAAATTGAGCAAGCAATTAGGAAAGGACATTTTTAAAAAAAATATTTTATTTAGTTATTTGACAGAGAGAGATCACAAGTAGACAGGCAGGCAGAGAGAGGAAGGGAAGCACGCACCCCGCTGAGCAGAGAGCCTGATGTGGGCTCGATCCCAGGACCTTGGGATCATGACCCAAGCCGAAGGCAGAGGCTTTCACCCACTGAGCCACCCAGGCGCCCCAGGAAAGGACATATTTTTAACATAGCATTTACAATAGACCAAAATCATCATATTCCTAGGAATAAAAGTAAACCATTACTAAGAAAATAAGCAAAGAACTGAATGATAGGAAGGATAAACCATATTAGAGGTAGAAGACTCAATATTGTAAACGTATCATTTCTCATAATTGAATTTTAATCAAAACCAGGCTATTCATGTTTCCAGCAGGTTATTTTTGTGAAAAATCAACAAAAAATTTCATGTGAAAATGCAAAAGATCAAGAATACAAAAGACAATCTTGAGGGGAAAAAAGATGGAGAATGTTCACTTACAAGATATCAAGAATTATTAAGATAGTCTGGTATTAGTTCAAAGAGAATCACATAACCTAATGGAACACAGCAAAGATTACAGAAGCACAAGAATACAGTCATTTAATTTACTTTATAGAGGCTACTGGAATTCAGAGAATTGGGTGACATTTTTAAAAATATAAGAGATTGAATATGCAAACTGAACAATGATCAAACTATACATAAAAATTGAACTCGAACCCACAGCCTGAAAAGAAACCAGCCTGGAAATCAAAGCACCCTCTGCAGTAAAATGTCCAGGAAGTCAAACCACAATCCTTCAGTAATGGGCCCAAAATGGCCAGGAATTGATCAATAACTGACAGCATCCCAAAGTTGTCCCCTGCTTCTGACTTAAAACAACTGGAGAAAGCCAGGTATGTTTTTCTAACAAATCACCAATTCTTGTTTTCTTGTCTCTAGCTTCTCCATACTGACAGCATCTAAGCAAGGCTTCAGTACTTCCCCTTCTTCTACTATTAAGCTTTCCCTCTCTTCTGCCTGGTTTTGAGTCCCTGCCAAATGCAAGTGAGGTGGCTGACTCACTTGCTATTGCAACCTCTAAATAGTCTTTGCTTGTTTATTTCTACTGATATTACAGAATCAACTGGATATCTGCATATGAAAACAATAAACCTAGATGCCCCTGTCCACAGCCTTTACAAAACTAAATTCCAAATAGATCACTGAGAGCAAGCTAAAAGATAATAAAGACAATATAGTGATATTGGATATCTTTTTTTAAGCTTTACACCGAAGAACCTAACATAAGAATAAACTTGATTAAGTTGAATCACACTAAATTTAAACACCTCCAGTAATTTAAAAAAAAAATTCTTAAGAGATTAAAAATACAGAATGGGCGGAAACACTTGTACTGCCTGTATCTGTCCAAAGACTACGACACAAAATAAGTTTTAAAACTCTTGTGAACCAAAAGAAGAAAGGCTATGCAATGAAACTGGGCAACAGGCACAAATAAAAACTTTACAAAAATATATGAAAAAGTGTTACACATCATAACCCATCAGAGAAATGCAAACTAAAACTAAAATGAGATACTAGTACACAGTTCCTACAATGGTTATTCAAAAACAAAACAACAACAACAAAAAACAACAACAATCTGATGATATCAAGTTTTGAAAAGGCTCTGGAGCACCTGGAACACTCATACAGACTGATAGGTACAAATCAGTACAATCATTTTTGAAAAAAATTGGTAGTTATCAATAGCACTAAACATCTGCATAACCTGTGATTCAGAAATTTATTTCAAGATATCTACCCAATAGAAATAAGTGTAAATGCACACCAGAAGATATGTAAATAAAGTCCATAGAAGTTCCATTCAGGATAATTAAAAACAGAAACTGGGGTAGCAGGACGAGGGCGCGTCAATAAATATTGTGGGATATGTTAATATAGTGAAATAATATAAAGCAAGGAAAAATGAATGGCAAACAATAGATACATGTTCGAATCTCAAAAATAATATTAGCAAAAATAAACCAGGCATAGAAGAGTGCGTACATAGGATCTTATTTGTATGAAGTTCAAGAATAGGAAAAAAAAAAGTTAACCTAGGGCAATAAAAATGGAAAGCAAAATCATAATGAAGAAGGAGTGAGTATTGAAAGAGTTTTCTACTGTGCTGAGAATCTTCAACATCTTGATATATTACAAGGCAGATATATTTGGAAAAACTCATTGAGCTACCCTTAATGCACATGTAATACACTAATAAATCCCAAGAGAAAAGACTGACAATTGGAAAATATTTACAATGATGATGGCTTCAGGAGTCTGGTGACAAAAGAGGAGTTGAGAGTTTAGTACATGTCCCATTATTAGTGGGCTTGTCACTGCACTGGTGGCATGGGGGGTCCAGCAGGATCAAGATCAAGACTCTTCTGTGTCATTACATGCCTGCAGGGTTACTGTCTAGACTACTTTAGTTTTTGCCATAAAGAACATGGTTTTCCAGCAATCCCTTTGATTCTATATGTTACTCAGTAACTCATATCTTTTCTGCATAAATTTGCTAGAGTTGATTTCTATTCCTTACAAACAAGAATTTCAATTAAAAAAAAAAGTAACAATTTGAGGGGTGCCTGGATGGCTCAGTTGGTTAAGTGTCTGACTCTTGATTTCAGCTCAGGTCTTGATCTCAGGGTCATGGATTGAGGCCCCCCTTCTCTTACCCCCCACCTCAGGCTCTGTACTCAGTGGGGAGTCTGCTCGTCCCTCTCCCTCTGCTCCTCCCTGGTTCTCTCTCTCTCTCTCTCTCTGTAAAATAAAGAAATAAAATCTTTTTAAAAATTCTGTTTGAAGTAACATTGAAATATTACAAATTACTAGCCCCAAAACATCAAACAGGCTAACCACAGAATATATGGTATAAAAGAGAGAAGACCTCAATATTTCAGGCTGGAGTATTTAAATTACTTATTATTTGATAGTAAAATGGCATTTGAACCTCATCTTTTGTATATTGGAAATTAGACCATGTGTATAGGAAGCCCAACCATAGCCTAGGAAAAAGAAGCCGTTTGTTGGAATACTTGCTAGCTTTAGAAAGAAACAAAGGTACACACACTTGGCCTGATACTGGCAGGCAGTGTCCTCCTCTCCCAAACTGTGGGTGTATGTGACTAATAAACTATCCTCAATTTCATCTGTCTAATGTCAGGTGTCTTGTGTTCTAGATATGTGAAGTCCAGAAGGACTAGAAAAGCCCAATTCTCTTCCTCCAACTAAAATCTGCATAAAGAAAGTCAGGCAGTAAATGACCTAACATAATAGGGCATCATCAAAGCTTCACATGGAGACCTTTCCAAGCATTTCCTATTGGTAGTCTATGACTACAAAGATGACAGCTGAGTGCCTTAGAAGACACAGCCTGAAGGAAAGAACAACTTACCAGCATCTCTCCATCAAATCTGTCATTATGAATCACCTAATGGCAAAGACCTTGCATAATATAGATGCTCTTAAAGGAAGGACCTCAGAGATAGGCAGGGCTTTGAAACCTTTCAGATTGGGAAACAAAAGTCTCTGGACTCAAGTACTCTGATGAGACAAGATCTGTGGCTCCAGCAAAAAGGCCAATTGCATTTCAAAGCCAGTCATTCCCTCTGCTACAGTTTGGTGAAGAGATACGAAGGTTTGAAACAACTACAGCCTTCCTGCCATTATGAAAGTAAACCTGACATTGCAGAAGACAGAGCAACAGGACTTGAAGAAGCAAACTCCTTGACATCTTTAGCTACTGAATCAAACAAATTCTGAAGCCCACCTTATGGCCTTTCTATGTGTGGGGAACCATGAATCCTCTTTACTGTTCAGGTCAATTTGAATTATTTTTGTTGTTTTTTTTTCTATAACTTGTTCTTAGTGATATAAGCATTCCAGTCAGGGAATCAAAAAGAATATTTTCCTAAACCACTAAAAAAAGATGAGATTATACTTATCGGAATAGTTCCAGACACCTTAAGATTTAAATTAGATGCTTGTACCTCTGAAATGATTAACTCTTAATGGCTTTCAAGGAAAGAAGGATTCACACTACGGGGTAGATAAAAACTGAAGAGACTCAGAGGTAGAAATAAGCAATAATGGTAGAGTAGCAGGGAAGATAGGGTAGCAGTTAAGACCAAGAAGAAGTCCAGAGGAATGGTACTTATGAGTGGTAAAAATAAGATAGAAATATTCAAAGATGAGTTCTCATAGACAGGAAAGACTTGTAGACACAAGCCAGGAGATGGACAAGAAATCTTCTCAAGAGCACCATATGGATTCAGAATGGCATAGCTGTAAGTCATCCTTTACGAATTTTGGTCAATGTTTCTTAATCTTTACTGATTTTCATTAGAATATATTAACTAAGAGAGGGACTCTGATTCAGGAAGAACACAAAAATCAGAAAAGTTATTATCTATAATTATGCTTTTCAAAACCATGAAACAATAAGCTTAAATTTAGTGCATTTCTGTTTTTCTTCTTTGTGACTTTATTCTTACTTGAAAAAAAAATTTTTTTGGCTCCATTTTTTTTTAAAGAATTTTTACTTATTTATTTGACAGAGAGAGATCACAAGTAGGCAGAGAGGCAGGCAGAGAGAGAGGGAGAAGTAGGCTCCTTGCTGAGCAGACAACTCAATGCGGGGCTCAATCCCAGGACCCTGAGATCATGACCTGAGCTGAAGGCAGAGGCTTTAACCCACTGAGCCACCCAGATGCCCCCATTTCTTAAATATCCATAAGAACTCCTTTTATATCTATAAAGTTCTATCATGGACATATGGGATTATATGAACATACAGGAATCCTGTATGTTCCATGCAATCCTACTGGTGGGCTTATCCAAATACAAAATGAATATGTTTGTTTACATTCCATACATAGGAATTCCTTGATAAATTTTGAGATGAGTCCTGAAAGGACATAGAAAGGCTAAAGGAAGGGAAACCCTATAAGTACTCATTATATAGAACAAGGGTTGCCTGAAAGGGGTGTGGGTGAATACCCAGACCACATTTCTGCTCAGGGTCCCCATGGCTTCCCATCACCTACAAATTAAAACTTAAATATGTATATAGCATATTAATTATATATTCCACCTAGCTGACTAATCCAGTTTATGGCCTTTTTTTTTTTTTTTTTGGTAACTTAGCACAACTACAAAGATGAAACCTATATTTCCTATAATCCTGCTCATTGTCTTAAAATATAATGTTATTTTCATTTGGGATACATTTCTACCTACCTATTACTTATACACACTTATATGTAACAACTTTAGTAAAGCTTTTCTTGACATATCCAACCTGGTCTAAATATCCTAGTATTCCTCAGTTATCTTTGTATACTACCACTTTACAACACCATATTTTTTTTTATTTCAATCCTTTGCTTATGACCTTGACCTATGAACAGGAAATGTGTCTTATATATCTTTATTCTCATGGTGCTTTGCACAAATTGGGCTCACAATACTTGTCGTGTAAATGAATGAATGATCCAGGAAGTCCAGCCTTATCAATTGATACTAAAATGTATTGCTTATTCTTATGTTCACTATAAAATCCTTCTTAAACACAAATAATGTTCTTATTGAAATGCAGAAATTTAAATATCAGAATTCTTTTCTTAGTTTAATTTATGGCTTTAATTCCTGTTAAATATAAGTGGTTTTTGAAAAGATAACTCATTTATCAGTTTCTAGGCTATCTTTCATTTATTGCAGTAACAACTAAATTCACTCCCCTGCATGTACCTACTCTTCCCTGATTACCTTTGGTCCAAACATGTTGCTTGGGGATCGGGGAAGGATTGATGTTTAAATTAGTTATACTTTTTAATTTTCTTATAAATTGCTGAAAGTTTCTTAGTGATGATGGGAACAAGGGCACATATACTCCTGAAAGAAAAGGAGAGACTCCTATGAAATGAGACTGAAAAAATTTTAGAAACAGAAATTTCAAATTTCTTGCACACTTAAGGTCAATGTACGTGTGTGGAAAGGCTTCTTGATGGTAGGTTTCCCTATGCTCAATAAATCATGATATTTTAACTGACTCCCTTAATGATGGAAATAAGGAAATTCCATACAGAAAAACTTGCATGTAAGATATAATAAATAATCCAAATGAAATAATATCAAACTTTTAAAAATGACCCAAGTAACTCTAATTGAACCTTTGCACTTTGGTGGGCTTATCCAAATACAAAATGAATATGTTTGTTTACATTCCATACATAGGAATTCCTTGATAAATTTTGCTGTTTTTAGGATGAATAAAAACTGCTGTTAGCTTCTTTTTGTTTGCTTTCTAAGTGGAATAGACATAAAGTAAAACCCTTTGATAGGTTTCCATGCAGAGAATGGGTGGTGATAGCATCACAAAGCCCTTACCAACAAGGCCACATTGCTTATCACAGCCAGATGAATTATTCACCATTTCAGCCTTCTTTCAACATTAGGATATGGAAAGAAGGTGAACTTTATAGTCAGCTTTGCACTTCTGGGGTCAGCCAAGCACTTATCTTCAGAGAAGCAGAGGAACGTTAATTTTACAAGGTTCTCTACTCAATTCTTCTGGAATGGAAATCCAACCAAGACCTTATCAGCCCAAGAGATCAGCCTTGGAGCTATATGAGAATAAACTCACCTTGAAAAGAATAAACTCGGGCAGGGAAAGGGATGGATTTTACTGCTGTGAATTTGCAGTTTCAAATATGAAACTGCCTTCAATTTGTGCATAAGTATCTTTTTTTTTTTTTAACTTTTCATTGGGCTTCGTATCTTTCCGCCACACATCAGAAATACTGAATTCAAGGTTTCCTGTTTCTCTGACTTCATTACCCTAAGATGTTAATAATCCTTTAGCCATTATACTTCTCCCAACTACAAGGTAGTTTTAAAACATTTGTCATATCTGTCCTTCATCTTCCTCTTTGCACTGTTTTCCCATACAGGTCCCATTGTCTTCCTTGCCTTTGTTTTATGCTCACCAGCTGCTCTCCACAAGTAAAGTAGTAACTAATTTATAATGAAGTTAGACAATTCATAAGATTTTTTATCAGGAAGGAATTTTATTTAAGGAAGGCAAAAGTAGGAAGTAACCCAAGCAGATTAGTTTCTTGGTAATTTTTTTATTTATTTTTTATTCATCCTAAAAACATTAATTAAACACTTCCTATGTGCCATATTAGTTTCTTGGTAATTTTTTATTCATCCTAAAAACATTAATTAAACACTTCCTATGTGCCATACTCAGCAAAGCAGAGAGCAAAACTCAGGCACTTTCCTTGAGGAATGTAACTTTTAGTGAAGACACATAAAGTAATTATTATAAGTGATTATCGTAAGAAATTGACAAAGGGAACTGTGGAGGCAGACTAGGGTAAATGGACAAAATGGACAACAGCAGTCTTTCTTCTAGGATTCTCCCACTTCTCTGGGATGATGTTCTTCCTGAGGATATAATGGTTCAGAGAGTGTTTGAGATAACAACTTCTATACTCTCAGCAGTTTATATGTGTCATCTGCTCTGGTTTTCCTCTTCTGCCTACCTCCTCTCAGCAGCCAGTCTCGAAGAAAAGCTTACTAGGGCATATCACCCTCAGATAGCAGAACCTATGTCTAGGACATGAAACAAAGAACAATTCAAAATGATGGTTTCTGGCTCAAGAAAGTGAAAGGTTCTGTTGACTAAGAAATCCTTTTATGAATCAGGTGTTTTCAATGAGCTGCTTTCAACAAAATTGAAGGAGGGCTAACTGAATTCATGGCATATAGAATATTAAAGATTTTTTTTTGTATAAAACTGTATCTTCTTTATTTTGGTTACCTTAATTTCAGAACAAAGTGAACAACAACAAAAACAAACACTACCACCACAACAAAAAAACAGTACATATCCAAACTCTTTGTCAAATATGGGAAAGGATAGGGCTTGAGGCCCTTCTATTCTGCCTCAGACATGCTAGGTGACTGTGTGTGTGTGTGTGTGTGTGTGTGTGTGTGTGTATGTTGTCTGTTTGCATATAATTCATAAGGAAGTCAAAGATCTGAAAGATATGTGTTCAACAAAAATCTTTCCATTCAAGTCTCCCTATGTAAAAGGACGAAATTTATCATGCTTAAATTTTATGAACTAAAATCAGAAAGGGAATTTTTGGTGAATTCTCCTTCATTTGAGAGATGATTAATATTCATAACTAGTTGCATGAATTTAAAGTTAAAAGCAAAAGCCCTTTTATGTCATTAAGAAATTAGTTCCAATAAATTTTACTTTTTCTATTTGAAATATTTATCAAAATGTAACATAGTATTTACATCATTTTGACCAATTATTTGCAATAATAGATCATTGTAATGATAACTCGATCCAGAAAAACTTTTTAACTCTGAGAACCTACGGTCACTTAGAACCTATGAAATCATTTTTTAATGTACATTAAACTACTATTTATTTATTTATTTACTTACTGTTTGCAAAGAAGTATGGAAGAGTGATCAATAAAAGTTTTTTGAACATAAAACATTAAATTTAGTTAAGTTCCCTGGTTGACATGAGGCTGGAAATGTGAATTCAGGGAGAGAAGAGCTTGTTACAGTAAATAAAAATGGGATTCATCAGGAAAAAGGCTCAGAACAGAGGAAACGAAAGTAGAAGAAAAGAGCAGTATAGAGAGAGGACATGGCAAGTACCAAAGTCTGAGTTCAAGACAAAGCTTTGCCAGTTGAGAGGACTGCCAGTGATTCTGGCATGACTCTTCCCTCTGTCAGTGAGAGACTGAGTTCTCCTAAGACTTCAGTCTCTTCCCCGAGTGCTTGGCCAGAAAAGTTCATATTTCATTCAAGTCCAGTGATTTTGAGTTGAGTCGGGAATTTCTCAGATTGTCCTGGACTTGGAAGTAAATTCCAGGGTTCAGCAAAGACAGCTCACTATCCCAGCAGCCAAGAAAATTAAAGTTAGAAAGGGTCAGAAGAATGTTATAATCCTATTTCTGTTCTTCACCTGAAATCTTCCCGGGTGATTGATATCCAGCTAGTGCATGTATTGGAGAAACATTAAGTGAGAAGCATGTTGTCACTATTGCTCAGTGGAGAATTCTACCTCATATGTAAAAGATACAAAAAGGAAAAGAAAAAAAGAAAAAGAAAAAGTGCTCAATGATGCAGTCCTTCAAGACTTGGATCTTCCAAGTAAAATTGTGGGTAAGTGAATTTGTCTGAATCAGGAGAGCAGCTGGATCCTAAAGATACATTTGGATAAAGCACAGCAGAACAATGTAGAAGCGAAGGCCAGAACTTTTTTTCTGGATGTATATAAAAAGCTCACAGGCAAGCTTGTGAATTTTTAACTCCCACATTTCCGATTGTAAACATAGATGTCTACAAAAAAACTGTGTTTAAAAAGAAAAGAGGAGGAAGAGAAAGGACAGAACCACTTGAAGAGATTTTAAATATCTGAAATGTAGAGGTTCTATCTTAGGTTAAAGATAGTGAATTTGTAGTGGCATCAGTCATCACAGGTATGCCTTTTTCTCCAGGAGCTCTAAAGTTCCGACAAGGAGTGCAGAAAGATTACATTAAAGAAGCACTGAGGTTTTACAGCATTGGTTGGGATGGAAAGGTAAAAGTAGAAGGACTTGGAGGTGACTGGCAAGAGAATGACCCAAATGGACCTTGGAACCCCAGCTGCCTAGAGGCAGAGACAGAAGTTGTGGCTACTTCTGAGATACACAGTCTCATGAGCCCTTGTAGGGGTGGAGGGCACATGATGATGTGCAAGTGCCTGATTACAAGCCACCGGGCAGGAGTGGTAGAGAAGAGCTAGAGTAAGATGAGTGCAGCCAGAGAGTGGTGTTTGGGAACTTGGACACTAGAGAAGGATATAAGTCATCAGATAAAAACCAACAGGGGGAATATTTTTGAAGTCTGTTGGGATGATGAATCCATTAATTTCTACTGTAAAGAAAGTGCAGTTCTCTGACTTGCCCTGACCACCCCCCTAGCGAGATGGAATGTTGTCTTAGGATTTTATAAATGCATCTTAGCTCTTTCTATATAATGTGAAGTCAAAAGCAAGAGTCCCAGATTTGGGTTATAGCCACACAATAAAAAATATGAAAAGGAAGAGAGTGAATACTAGGGAGAAAAAGTGGGGAAGAGAGAGTGAGGGACAAGGAGAGAGGGTAGGAGGGAAAGGACAGGAGGAGGAGAGGGAGGGGGGAGAATGAATCTGAATCTAATTCATGGATTCGTTTGTAGAAACTAAACCAGAGTTAAATAATTCTTTTTCAGGTCACCTTGACCTTACTATGGTCTTAAAATTAAGTAGAAAGGAGCAATATCAGTCCTTTTAATATGGGAGGCAATCACATTGACGAAAGGGCTGTCACTGAACCACCTGGCTTAGGTCTTTCTCTAGCTTCCGATTCCCTGGAGTACACCCCATAAAGACAACCCTGTGAGGTTTTACTGAGCATCTACTATGTGTCAGGCTCCAACAGTACCCAAGTACTTGAAGTTCTGAGGGTGTCTCTCTCTCATACCTATGTGATCTTTGTACCTACATCTTCCTCTCCCTGGAATATAGTTTCCCTGCTTTTCCTCCTGAAATACTGCTAAACTTTTATCAAAACCCAACACATATCACATACTTTATGAAGTTTCCTCTCTTAAACAGATGAAGATGCATCTTCCTCTATTAAGTTCATTGTAACTTAATGTTACTGCTGTTGTAATATAGCTGTTAATATCGTTTTTCTAGCCACAAGATCAATGTTTATCCCCAAAACCAAACACACTCTTAGGTGAATGGAAGTTATTAAATGAATATTTGTTGAATTAATGGTCTGATGCATAAATCACTTAATGAATGCATCTGTACCAATATATTCCTAACTGTTCTGTACCAATAAATTACTACACACAAAGGGAAAACTTGGGGCTCCAGTCATAATTTCCAGGCAAGTAATATCCTCTGTATATTAAGAAGCCCTTCCAAAGACATCCTGCATTATTTGCATTATTATGTAATATTGATAATGACAACAGTAGTATTTTTACTGAGAATTTCAGGAACCTTGATACTGGTGATACTGAGTATTAAATATAAGAGAAGGACTTGGATAAAGAAGGTGGTTGGAATAAGCATGTTAAATCGAGGCTACATGTCTCTGCTACATACTGCAGAAGCTCTTATTCCTCCTCCTTTCCTGCTGACTCCCACCTCTCTCGCTGGTTAGGGCATTGTCTCCCCAGTGTTCGTAAGACCAACCAGATATTGTTGGAAATGACACTGTAAGTAAATTAAATACAGGATAGTATAAGCTGATGAAGTACTGTAATTTAATTTTATTGCATCAGTGGCAACAGTAAATAAATGCACAGCATAACATGCTGAGATAGTCTATTGATCTTTTCAGTCAATATAGGATGAAAATTCCTAACAAAACATAAAATTACAATATTGGTAGAAAAGATATTATTTTCAGCTTTTAATACTACAAGGTAATTGTTTCATTTTACACACATCCATTATATATGTAGATGACCAAGACCTGAATTCATAGTTGATTCTGTCACATGTAGTAATAATACATTTACCCCAAGGTTTCTTATTATGTTATCTCCTGGAAGTAGTCAGCCTAAGGGTAGGATAGGCTTGAATGTTTATGTTTAACCAAAAAGATGTTGCAAAATCCAGGGATCCAAGGAAACCTCAAGGTTTCCTTCAGAGATAAAGTATTTCCTTCTAAGAGACCACTTCCAATTTATAATCTTGATTATCTTTAACACATTATACAAATATATATGTGTGTGTGTATAAATATACATACATACCTATATCTAACACACATATATATAACACACTATATATTGTGTGTTAGAGAGGATTTCCATAATGGTGAATTGGTGGTTGCTTTCTCGAAATAGAAGGCATGCCTCAGAAAATAGAAGGCATGCTTCAGAAAATAGAAGGCATGCTTCAGAAAATATGGTTAAAAACAAGCGGAAAAACAAGCAAATAACTACAGAGATTTTCAATACAGGGAACATTGTTTCACCTACCTAAGCATCTGCTGCTTTGGATGTTTTGGATTTTAGTCTGCCTGGGAAATAACTGATAATAATCCTCTCTTCATTGAGAATCAAAGCTGTTTTTAAATGAATACAAATTTCACCTGAAAATATGTCATATCTAGAAATTGATTTTAGTTTTCCTGTCTCGGTGAGTTTTTTACTATGTTGAGATCATCTTTGTGATTAAAAAACTTCAATGAAATTCAACCAATACATATTATATGCCTGCTACGTGCCAAGTAGTACGATAGTCTCTTGAAGAAAAGGAAGGATGATTGGCATGTGACTCCTATTATTATGGATTGAAAATTTTATTATGGATTGAAAATTTGGGAGTGTCCGCTATGCCCCTTTGGGGGCCATATGGAGAACTTAAGTTATTACAGGTTCTAAATAGGGGGAGTCAGAAATATATCACAGGAGTAAGTTGTGTCATTTTTGAAGTATTAGGATTCTTTTTTTGACATCTCAAACAGCGGTTTTGTTTTCTTTTTAATTGTAATTCCCTCTAAATGCTAATATTTTTCCCTAAGGGTGTTATACATGGTACATCATTTAAAAATCTAAAGCTTTTTTCAAGAAGAAATTTTATTTAAATAAGGCATTTAGCTAGGTAATTTTGAAAAGAATTATTGTTGCGGTTAAAAATTAAATGATCTCCTTGAGACATTTTTCCCCCTCATTCTCCAATATTTCTTCTTCTTTTTTGACATCATTGCCTTAATGCTTCAGATGTTAGAGAAAAAGGTCTAGTCCTTCTATATATGAGGTGGGATTCTGAATCAAAAGTGAACTCTGAACCAAGGTGTATTGGAAGGCTACACACTGTCTACTAGAATGAAATTTCCATGTGGAATACCATATATATTTATCTTGATACCTTCAGCCTCCTTAAGTTCTACCATTGGAATAGAATTAAGCTCTCAGTAATTCTCACTATCAATGATGTTAAAATGAATGGATTAATCCTGGAAGAAGCAGGTCCATCTAATAGTAGCTAACTTTATTAGGAAAAAAAATGAATGCCTACGACTATGAATATTAAAATAAAGCTGATCTTTTCCTGTTTACTTTTCACACAAGTTTATTAGATACAGAGAAGGTCAGAGATCTTTAAAAAAAAATGCACTCCACAATGAGAAAGTGAGTATAAAATCAGGGAAAAGGGGAACCCTCTGAAACTGAAATGCATCCAAAACAATGTAATGCACCAAAAAATGAATTAATATAGTCATATCTAGAAACAACCTATGTGTCTACCCTCGGGAAATTTTTTAAATAAAATTTTGAGGAAATAGGAATAATTTCTCTCCCCAACTCAATTAAGCTAACTGGGGTCAGGCTGAATAATCTATGTTTTGGGGTCTTAACTGATCTTGAAAAGGCAAATAAGTTTTGATGATTGAAAATGTATTTAATAATAATTTGATAAGAGAAACTTGTCAAGGTTAGCACCACCCAAGAAAGAGAAATGTTTCAGAAACTCATCCAAGTCTACTTGCTCTATTTTTATGCCAATCAAACAACATTCTGGTTCTCAGTTTTCAACTCCAAGATACCTTGAAAAGGTGTTCTGATTAAATGACACAAGGTTATGGAACAAAATAGCTGTCTAGTGAGTGGTTACCCCAGAATGACTATAAATCTGGCACTTGGGACTGGGACAAGGTCCATCATCACTTCAGGATCTCTTGGGTACAGGACCTCATGCCTAATTTTGTTTTCTCCCCTCTTCAAGAGGTACTACAGTTGTTATGAGAACAAAGTGTTTCAGGAAGAAAACCTCACTGCTGGCTACCTAATTATTGCTTCTGAAACTCAGATAAAACTTCTCGATAGCCTGAATTTGGGTCAGAATTGAGAATGCCAAGGCCTACCCCTGATAATCAATAAATCTAAGAGAAAAAAGATAAATGAAGGAACATGAAAAGGCATTTGATAAATATTAGGGGAGACTTCCTATGTTGAGGGAACCATTATCCACATATGAAGACCAAAAAAAATTTTTTGAGCCATTTGATTATAGCTTTAAGTATAGAAAAAAACAATCATCACTGAAATTAATAGCCAGATTTATAGTTGGCCTGGAAAATGGGTATGAAAAGTTAGTTTCTTTTCCCTGCCCAGGGGAGTGAGAAGCCATTTTCTGTTGCCATTCCCTTCCTGGGAGGACCAAGCAGGAGACAGATGTAAGGTCCACCTTAGACTGAACTCCACGCAACACCAGAAGGAGTTTTTGTCAGGTGAACTCCACCTGCCACTGTCTTGAGACCTCAGAACTGCACTGATATTAAAGAGTCATCCATTTTCATGCCTGATTTCCTTAGGCTCAACTCTACTGTTCTATAGGTGAACATGATTCCGGAAACTACTAACACCTGTATGTTAATGACAATGTTAATAACTACACTGATACCAGTGACATTTGAAACATGCATATCCTTTATCCATTTTGAAGTACACTCATTCAATTTCACATGAATCTTCATGGTGAGTCTGTGAAAAGAAGACAGTGATAGTTACCCCATTCAACAGATGAGAACACTGAAAATCAAAGTGCTTCTTTGGATTTTCAACAGCAAGTTAGGAGAGCCTGGAAAAAGATCAGAGGACTCCATTTTCCCCTTCAGAGGCCTTTCCTGCTGTTAGTCACAACCTGGCACTCTGAGTCACGGGAAATACTTTCTTTGTGGCAAATGGACAACTCTGGAGGCCTAGAAACAAGGCCATCCTTGTTTCTAGGGAACAAGGGAACAGACAAGTTTAGCTTTATGTCTGCCATCCTCCTCATTACTCTCCTTCACCCTATAAGGACCGCGTATCCAGATGAAAAAACGGCAAATCAACATCATTTTTTAATAATTGGCATAAATCTTAATTCATCCCATGTATGGGACTGTTGACGACTGTTGCCACTCTACAAGGGACTGTCACTCCAGTGAGGCAGGCAGTTTAGTCTAAAAGGGCAGCTGAGTTGGGATGGGAGAAGGAAAATGCAGATAGTCACCATCGATCCCTACGAGAAAAGAAAAGAAAAAGGAAGATTAAGATAGAAATGGAGATGGCACGTGAATATACTTTTATTTCTCTCGATCTTCTAAGAGGAGACAATGAGAAGATTTTTAGTGTTTTGGGAGAAGAATGCAGGGAAAATTTAAAAGACAAGAACGAGTTAGAGGATGATTCTTAAACAGTACATTTTAAGTGCTTTCCTTTTGAAAATGTCTGAAAGAATTATTCTGTATGTGCAACCAAATACGCAATTCCTTTGGATATTCATTTTTTTTATTACTTTAGCAGCCAATCATGAAAAAGAAACAGACTCTGGCTTTTTCATTCTCAACAGAAGAAAGCAAGCTTTGAGGACTTGTGAATGCAAGGAAACTGGAGAGAAAAAAATAATCACAATTAAAAAGGATAGAGTTGAAGGGAAAGAGAAGGGTCTACAAGAAGGGAGCTTAGCAACTCATAATGTGGCAAGATGACAGTGCCTAGCACAAGGAGTATTGGTGACTTCACTACAAGCCCCTGAGAAGAAGACATTTTCTTAGACACTTTCAGATTGCCTTTTACTGCTACTAAACACTTTGAATTTAATTGCCAAACGTTCAGCGTATGGTTGGATGCTGACCTGAGGGTCTCTTTCCTTCTGATGAATGAGAAACCACCATTGATCATTGTCTACTGAATTCCTAGAAATACAGGAATGTGGGACCTGTAATTTAATTCCACTACACACCTTGTTTAATAGGTCTTTGTTTTGGGTTTTGTTTTTGTTTTTGTTTTCCTGTCTAGCTTTTAGCAGAATGAAGGGGAGAAACCCGAAGACTACAAAAAGGTGGCAAAGAGCTGAGTCTCAGCTCAGTCTGATTAGCTGTATTACCTCTGTCAGGTGACCGAATCTGTCCAGGGAAGGAGCTGCATTCTGTGTATGTTGTGTTAGCGTCCCTGTCCTAATCATTCGACTGTCAGTGGAAAATAACCAAATATACATTTTCAACTGCCTTGATAGATGACTCAGTGAGAAATATGTACAGTTTTTGTAGTGATGGCTTTATTTTGAGTGCACTGTAGATGACTACACAAGGCAAACCACCTTCTTCATTCCTACCATTCATGAACTCAAGCAAAGTTGTAGGGGTTGGGGAAATAGTGCTTCAGCTTTCAGTTATAAGCACGTATGGAGGATTTGATATAACTAATGATTAAATGGCAAGGAGAGTTTCCCTTTTCTTTCTGACCTTATTCTCTGTAATACTGAAGATAAAATATTTATAATCAGTCGAGAATATACTTGGTTTCCCTGATTACAAATAGGTTTGCAACTATTATTGTAGCTTTACAACTGAATAATCCAGAACAGATGTCTGCACTAGTGTTTAGGCTCTAAGCTTTTCAAAATAAGATGAGTTGTTGTACCAATTTCTGCATCCAGAGCATGTAGCCCTGTCTCTGGCACAGGAAATGGTGCTCAAAATGTGTCTATTAAATTGTATGGTATGGGGTGATTAAGAAACAGTTGTTCAAGTAAAACATCCTAAATTCACAAATCATAAGTATATTGATGAATGAATTATTGGGAAGTGAGCACACACATATATCTGCTACCCAGGGCAAGGATTTATATATATACTGTAGAAACCCTTCCCATCCATTCTTCTTCCCTATAGAGATTCACACCTGACTTCTAACATGGTAGAATATTTCTACCTGCTTTTGAACTTTATATGAATGGCATGTTACAACATATACTCTTTCATGTCTAGCTTCTTTCATTCATTGTGGTGTTTGCAGTATTCACCCATGTGATTGCTTGTAGCTCTAATATGGTCATTTTCACTGCAGTATATTATACCACTTGTGAATGAAACACACTTTTTCTTCTAATCACTGATACTATTGATGGACCTTTGAGTAGCTTCCAGGCTCAGGTTCCCATGAAAACTTTTCTGGGAATATCCTGGTATCTTTCTTGTAGCATAGAATGGGAATGCATTCTAGCATGTGAATGCGTTTCTGTTGGGTAGGTACCTAGACATAGAAATGTGGCTTCATTTGGTAAGCATTTATTCAGGTGGGTTGATAATTATATGTCGAGTCCCCAAAATGGTTGCTCAAGTCTGTACTCTCCATAAGTATGTTACAGTTCTAGCTGCCCCACATCCTCACCAACCATGCATTGTTGTCAGTCTTTTCAACTGTAGCCATCGTGGCCAATGTCTGATGGCATATCATTATGGCTTACTTTACTTTTCCTTCATTTCTAGTCATTGCAAACGCCTTTTGTTATCTTTGTTGGACATTAAGGTATGCTTTTTTGTGTGAATTGCCTGTTTAAGTCTTTCACTGGTGTTTTGAATAGGTTGGAAGTCCTTTCCTTATTCATTATAAATTTATGTATAAATAATTTATGTATTATGAAAACCAGTTCCTTATTGAATAAATGTATTATAGGGATCTTTTCCCACTCTGTGGCTTGCATTTCCACTTTATTAACTGTGTCTTTTTTAATAAAGAGAAGTTCTAAATTTCAATGTATGCAATAATTTTACTCATTTATTGAAAAGGTTGTCTTTCCTGTCTGTCCGGTGGTAATACCTTTTCATAAATCAGATTTGAATTTGAATCTGAACTCTCTATCCCCATTCCAATGGTCGACCTCTCTGATTTTGTGTTGATAAAATTTTGTTGACTAAACAATGATTACAGTCTTCTAAGAAGGCTTGATTATCTTAGAGTGAGAGTCTTCATCTTAGTTCTATATTTGAACATTAGAAATCATTAGTCTTCATGGCCCTTTGTATTTCTATTCATACTTTTTAAAAAGTTTAAAAATTTCCACAGAAATAAACTGCTAAATTTTATATTGTGATGGCCTGACTGCATTGAATATGTATATCAATTTATGAGAGATTTTACTTCTTAAAATTATGGTCATTTTCAATTCATTGGTGTAGTAATATTTTATATTTTGTCTGAAAAGGTATTACACATCTTTCAAATAGGTTTCCTGATAAGTGTGTGTGTGTATGTGTGTGTGAAGAATTGAAAATAGCATGGTTTTAAAGTATTTTTAATTGCTGTTCTGTGTTATTTAGAAAAACAGTTGATTTTTTTTATTTTTGTAACTCTTACGTATTCAACAACCTTTCTAATTTTACTTACCAACTAAAATAGTTGATCTGAAAATATGTGTGTATGTGTGTGTACAGTCAATTCTCATTATTCACAGATCCCATATTTAGGAATTCACCTACCCACTGGAATTTATTTGTTACACTGAAATGAATACGTGTGGCATCTTCATGGTCACTGTGAACAAGTGGAGAAAAATTTGAAACACCGACACATACATTCCCAGATAAGATGGAACAAGACAATACTCTGCCTTTTTGTCTCACCTCTCATACTATAAACAAGTGTCCTTTCATTTTAGTGCCTTTTGGGGTGATTTTATTGTTTAAAATGGCCCTCAAACTCACTGCTAATGTGTATTGAGATTACTTAGTATAATTAGACTGTGATGTGCCTTACAGAAAAGATACATGTCTTAAATAAGCTTTGTTAGGCATGAGTTACAGCATTGTTGGACATGAGCTTGAAGTAATGAATCATGAATATATCTTTATATTTGAGATATTTCTTTTCTACATAGTCTATATATATATATATTTTAAATATTTTCTGACAATATTTGTGATTTAATTGGAGTTTAAGTCCATTTATATTTAATGATTATGATTTATGATTAAATCAAGATTTAATGATTGCTCATATTATGTGATTTAACTACAGCTTACTATTTATTTTCTATTTATATCACAGATGACTCTTTTTCCACTGGGTTAATCAATTATTTTTATTATACCATTTTAACCTGTATTCATTTATTAATTGTAAGTACTTTTATTATTATCTTAGTGTCAGAGATTGCAGCATACATAATTGACTTCTACAAATCTACCTTAAACCAGAACTTTTACCAGAAAATATAAGAACATTAAATTATCTTTTTTTTTTTAAGAATTTATTTATTTATTTGACAGAGAAGGTACAAGCAGGGGGAACAGCAGGGAGATGGAGAAGCAGGCTACCGGTGAGCAGAGAGCCCAATCCCAGGACCCTGGGATCATGACTCAAGCCCAGGCAGAGACTCAACCACCTGAGATGCTCAACTACCTGAGCCTCCCAGGCGTCCCCAAAACATTAAACTATCTTAGTGCCAATTTTCCTTCTGCATTTTATAGATTTTTTCATATATTTTAATCCTGCTTATATTTTGTATCCTACACTATATTACTGTTGTTGCTTTCATCAGGGTTCAGTAAACTACAGCATGTGAGCCAGATTTAGGCTCCAGTTTGTTTATCCATGGCTTGTGAACAATGAATTTTTTTAATGTATTTTTTTAAATGTTTAATGAAAAGAAGGAAAAATATGCAATGGAGGCCATGTGTGGCCTGCAAAGCCTAAAATATGTGCCAGCTAATCCATGACGGAAAATTTTGCTGATCCATGCTCCAAACTATCAATACTAATTTGGAATAACCAGCAGGTTTAGCTTTACGGAGATTTTTCTTTTTTACATTATCAGGTTCTGCCTTCGATCATGTCTTTCTGCCTGAAGAAGTCCTTTTAGCATATTCTTAGCACAGGTCTGTTGGCAATACATTCTCTTGTTTCTGGTACATATTTTTGCTTCATAAAAAATCCTAGCTTGTCAGTTATTTTCTTTCAGCTCTTGTCATCATTTCTTCTTTAAAGTCAGCTATATGTCTTATTGTTGCTCTTTTGAGGGTAATGGATTTATTTTCCTTCTGGCTGCTTTCACAATTTTTCTCTGTCTTTGGTTTTCTGGTATTATAATATGTTGTAGCTAGTATTTTCTTGGCTTCCTTTTTCTTTATTCTGTTCGATATTCTGTTTGTAACATTTCTTGAATCATTAATTTGATTTTTTGAAATGATTTTGGAAAATTCTCAGCCAGATTTTCTCCAAATATTGCTCCTAGTCCATTCTCTGTTTTCTGGAACTCCAATTATTTATGTGTTAGAATAATTCACCAAGTTGCATATTCTTCTTATGATCTTTAAACTTCAGTATTTTTTAGTGATCAATCCTATAATTCTTTTTCTCCTATATCTAATCTGCTATTGGGCTTATTTATTAAACTTTTAAGTTGTTATTTATTTATTTTTTTGTTCCTAGGATTTCCATTTATATGCATGTATGTATGTATGTATGTATGTATGTATGTATAATCTAGTTCTCTGATAAAATTGTCTATTTTTCAGTTACAGAATTTTCCTTTTGGATCAAACATGTAGTTTTTTGTTTTCTGCAAAACCTCTTTTTTTCTTGAATATTTTTAGCTTTCTTATTTTACAGCTCATGACCATTAACTCAATTGTGGATATCCTGTTAGTTTGTTTACAAAGGGTAGCTTTTCTTGGTTTTTCAATCATGCTATCTTTTCCTGATTATTTTTTTATTGAATACTGGCCATTGTATAGAGGTAATTTGAGGTGAAGGTAAGTGTTATTTTCCACCAGAAAATATGTACATTTAATTCACATAACTGTATGGGAACTAGCAATTCTAAACAACTTCATTTTTAGGAGATGAAGGCGATTTTAATCCAAGATTAAATTTTTGTCAGGCCAGTCTATTTCTGGCTGAAAAGTGGTCTCACCTCTCTGGGTTTCCTTTTCACAAATTTTGGGCTCAAAATGTATACATAAGCTTTCTGAGGCCTCCTAATAATTTTTAGCTTTATATTTAGTATAATTTTCTAATTTTTTTCAGTGGGAAGGTCTTTATCATTTATTATTATTATTATTATTATTAATCACCTATGCTGTCATTTTAGAAAAGAACTCCTATAAAGGCATTTTTTAAAATATGATTATCTAATATTCCCAAACAGAAAACAAAGATCATAAACAATAAAAAACAATTGGAATGCATATATAATGCATATATGGTCTGGATTTTTAAAAATAATGCAAACATATGGATACTTACCAGCCTATACTTTTGTCCCTTTGGTTATTGTTAATATACATTACTGCACTTGCAAGATAAAGCACATGAATCAGTCCCCTCTCCTGAAAAGATATTCTGTGAAAGGGATATTAATTTGATTTAACAATTTTAGGGATGAAGGCTCAATTATAAGCTGATGCCAACATCTAATAACATTAGAATTAATAAATAAGAGGAAAAAGAAAAGAAAAAAACAAGACTATTTTTGAATTTGGGACCCTACCAAGAACGATGTAAACAATTGGTCTGTTCAGGAGATGTTTTGAGATTTGACTCCGCTCTGACACTCCACTGGAGCAAGGCATTAAAGATGGTAATCTATTAGTGATCAAGATTTATCTAAGAGAGTTATTGTTCTCATAGCCAATAACATCCCCCATAAGAACATTTAAGGGGATCAGAGGACCGCAACTGATACTGTTGCTGCCTCTCCAGGAAATAAGCTACCTGAAAAAAAAAAAAACAAAAAAAACAGCTTGTTATGAATATATGTAGTGTGCTAATCTGTGAGAGAAGTTCTCTATATTATTGAAGTAGAACTTTCTATGAATTATGCACTAGTCCTGGCATATACACTATGGTAGAGTAATACAGGGAGGTCAAGGGTTGTGAGTTCTGAACAAAGCAATTATCCATAGTGGAACCCAGAGATACACAGGAAATCAGGATATTTTCATGATATCAGATATGGAGACAGATATTAGATCTTAAGGGAAAAAATGCATGTAGAAGTATCTTTTAAATGTCTTTCACACCCATACATACCTCTTGGGTGTGATTCCCCAGATCTCATTTGTGTTTCATTTGTTCTACACCAGGTTACCCTTTTCTTCTTTCTCTGATCAATTCTCAGTCATCTGGAATAAGAATAAAGGCATGAGTAGATGAAGAAACATACACCAGATTCACTCACTTTCCCACATGTGATTTTAGCAAGAAATTTAGACATTCATGTCTATTATGTTGATTTATTGATTCACAATATAGTTAAACAGATGGTGCAGCATATCAATTATATCATCGTGAAAGAGGAAATGACCTATAGATTTGGTGTTTAACACTAAGATAAAGTGTGGTCAACAGCACTAAAGCTGGGTCTATAAAAGTACAGAAAAACAGACCACACCATGGTCAATACAAACAGAATACTATATTAAGGATAGCATTGGTTTTTAACTGCTATCACTAATGCTAATTGCAACAACAACTGGGATGAGTATTTGCTGAAGTTCTAGACAAAGAATGAAGATAGTGTGTTGTGTGGTTCAAGTACCTTCCATTAAGTAAGAAAATACCATATTCAGCATGACAAAGCACTCACACAAAAATTTCTATGTTATAGAATGTTAAGTGTTAATTAATTAAAACTACTCAAAGTGAGTATATAACCATTGAAAGACACTGACTAGAAGGGTGGGAATAAAATGGAATGGCTTCTTAAAACTGTTGAGTCAAGTTTTAGAAAAATGTGATAGAGGGCTTGGTACAATGGAGAGCAAAAATTGATCAAGATAAAATAAGCAAAGGCTCAGTTTGAAGAGATATTAATAATGTTAAAGAATGACCAAAATTGTTTAGATAAAGAAAGGAATTGGAATGTGTGATTGCTAATTTGTATGAGTTTGGTGGAGGGGGTGAGATTTGGATGACCAGTTGTGATTACTGTTACATAATATGAATATGGGAATATATGCAGATAATGTGATATGTCTGTCTTCTAACACACTTAATTCAATTTGGCAGGTCATTTAAATAATATATATGTGTACTAATCTTACTTGAATTTATAAGAAAACACTATTTTTATTAAAGCAGTGCATGTGGTGGGCTAGTATTCCCACTTGATTCAAATCCATAGAAATTCAAGTGAAAACTGTTATACAGTGATGGAGAGGATTCCCTTACATTAGTAAGTAATGGTGGTCCATGTGGACTGTACCTTTTTTATTTTCCTTACCTCCAGGGTGAAATAAATTAACATAAGGTTTTATAATAAATGGCATGGCTTTGTTTTTGTTTCTATGTTTCATTACTTAATAATACATTTTAGTGGGCTCCTCTGCCTATCTTATCCTGAGTCTTTTATGTGTCCCATGAAATGTTCTTGCCATTCCAAGAACAGCAAAGCAGCTGTTGGAAGCACTTGATATTGCTCAAACAATGCTCCAGCGCGCTCTGTAATTTCATAAAAGTCAGTCAAGGGAGGGTGGAGCTCTTAGACGTGCATAATGGGAACTTTTCCTATAAAGAAAAATGGGCACCATTGCTCTGCCATTTGCATATAGATTTCCCCCCTACTGCTACCTGAGAAAATTAAGAGCTTCCACCCTATCAGTTTCTTAAACATGTTCTTGAGAATGTCCACATTTATGTCAGCACTTTTTCGACATCCTAATGATGCTTTTGTGAGGACTATGGCATCTATATGGCTTGTTACCAGCTTAATGAAAAGTTGCTTTAGGTGTCAAAATAAATCTAAGAATGTTCTACACTTTAGCTGACTGTAATATATCATCATGGCCTGCTTAAGTAGTATAAACTGCAACATGATAAAGCAGCTAACAAAAACCTATGAGAACCAGTAGCTGGGATAATGGGCATTCAGTGTAAGGATAATATAGCAGCAATAAAAATTTCAATAACCAAAGGTTATATACCATACTTTTTAATGGAGTTCTTGGCTAACTGAGCTTTCTTCAACTGTAGACACCTGGGTAGGGTGATTCATTACAAACATTCCTCTGACTTTCTTCCCACTTGGAATAATATTAGTGAACAACTTCCTCAGGTCTTGAGATTCTTTTTTGTTATTGTTGTTTAAATTGTACTCTTTGGAAATTGGATTGTGCCTTAGCTGTACTTACAGGTAAAGTTGCAAATTGGTTTTCCCTAAAAACAGTAGACTCAACGATTTTGTGATTTTTTAAGTGAAAATACTATTTCCTGTAAACTGAAAGAGTTCTAAGACTGACAGGTGGGCACATCCCATGTCTACCCACAATCCTTTGTTTGATGATTGCTTGGTGACTTCTTTCTTGTAGACTGGGGTCTCACCATTTCTGAAACTCACAGTAATATCCTGCCGTCGCACTTGATGTCATGGTACATGCTCTTTGTTAGGGCTCTCCTTCATCATCACTACCTGCTGAAGTCCTACCCATTTGTTCTTCCCCATCCACTGCCTGTATCAAACATCTTCATTTCTGTGAGTACTTCTCTGATAGCCTCAGCCAGAGTTTTTCCTTTCTCCACGTGAATACCTGTGGAAGGACTGTCGTGGCCATGCTAGAACTGCAGTCACTAATTGGGTCGGAGTTTTCTCCCTGCTGAAGAAATCTTTGTAACCAACACAATACTTGCAGTTGATTTGCTAAAGGAAAGTTACAGTAGGGATGATTTCTTAAAGGATATGGCCTTTACATTCCTTATTCTAACTTAAAACTGAGAAACATAAAATAATTCTTCAATCTTTTGGTATTTCCCAGGACTGTAATTTGAATATAAATCTGGTTCTTGTAATCTGGTTATTTTTCTTGTATGAACTGTTTCCTAAAAATACCATCTATGATTCTCATATTGAGGCTCTTTAAAGATTCATTTAGTTAGTTTAGAGAGAGAAAGGAAGTGACAGGGCAGGGCAGGGAAGGGACAGAGGGAGAGAGAGAGAATCCAGAGCAGATCTCTCACAGTCAGTGTGGAGCTGGATGTGAGGCTCAAACCCATGACGCTGAGATTGTGACCTGAGCCAAAACCAAGAGTTAGCTGCTCAACTGATTGTGCCACTCAGGCTCCCCTATATGGAGGCTCTTTAAAATAGAGCAACATCTTATATACTGTTCTTTAAAATCTGAAGGAAAAATATGTATAGACTCTTACATTTTTTTTCCTCAAATATTTATTGTTGCCCTGCCCTGACTGAAATTGACAGCAGCACTATGTGGTGGCTCTTTTTGTAACTAGCAAATTGACTTAATGATCCTTTCTAAGGCATTGTAATTTTGGGGAGGGGGTTGAATTTGCTTTATTTTCCAATCACTAGTGTATAAAACCTTCTAAAACATCTTTTAGATATTGGCGGGGTGGGGGACCCTTTATTTACATTTGGATTTCTAGAAGTGCATTAGTCATAGTGTATTTGAAATTCAAAAGTACTGCAATTAAGCATTTTACAAATATCCATGGACAAGAGAATTTCCTTCTTAAAAGCTTAGGACTTTTTTGGCATAAGAATCTTTGAGGGTGCCTTGGTGGTGCAGTCTGTTGAGACTTCCCCTCTTGGTTTCTGGTTTCTGATATCTTGGTTTCTTGATTTCTGCTCAGGTTGTGAGGGGTGGTGAAGTCGAGCACCATGTCAGGGTCTATGCTCAGCTAGGAGTCCTCCTGAGACTCTCTCTCTGCCCCTCCCTGCCACCCAGTGGTAGTCAGCCTCCGAGATGCCCCACAGAGTTCCTGTGTCCTCATATTCACACCCTTGTGTGGGCCCCTCTAACATCATACCAGGATTGGTCTATGTGGCCTCTATTAACTTCCAAGGCCATCCCCAAGTCTCTCATTTCCCACATTTCTTTTTCTCTTGTCTCCACTGCCTCCACAGTGTTCTATTGCTGCATAGCAAGTTACCCCAAACTTAGCAACTTAATACAACACACATTTATTACCTCACAGGTTTTGAAGATCAGGGCTCCTGCCATAACTTAGTTGGCTCCTCTGATCTGAGGCTCACAAAGCTGCCTCAGGTCGTCAGCCAGTCTGTACTCCCATCTGAGGCTCAAAAAGGGAAGAATCCTCGTTGAAGCTTCTTCAGGTAGTTGGCTTAATTTATTTCCTTGTGACTTTGTGGCTGAAGGCCCTGACTTCTTACTGGCTGTTTTCTGGAGGAGCCTCCAAGTCATAGAGACTGCCTACAACTTCCACCACATGGCTCTGTCCCTAGGTAGTTTACAACACTTTGCTTTTTTAAGGCCACCATAAGAATCTCTATCTCTAGCTTGCTAAGATGTAGTTTTGTATAATGTAATATAATCAAAGGAGAAACGTGCCATCACCTTTGCCATATAACACAACATAATCAAGGGTGTGACATCTCCTCATCTTTGTCATAGTCTGTTAGTTAGAAGAAAGTCAGAAGTTCCACATTCACTTAAGGTGAGGGATTATACAAGAGTATGACTCACTGGGAGTCACTTTATGGTATGTCCATCACAAGCATTAAAATTAAATTCCTTCTCTTAGAAATAATAACACTCTTTTGTATTCATCTTTAGTCAGCTTATCTAATACATAATTAAATTTTATGAATACCACATTAAATGACATAAGCTGATTTGGGGATAAACACAGCTGGGTCTTGGGAAGTACACAACTCAATTGATATGAGGAAGTTTTCAGTATTTGTAGGATTCCATCAGTGTGTTTTATAGAAAGAATGGACATTGTCTATAAAGTCAATGAGTCCATGTAAATGGAGTAGTTCAGAGAATTTCAGTGAACCAGTTTGTAATTCACTTGAAGTTATGACCCGTGATTTTATGCGCATACATATGCACACCCATAGTACACACTGTGCTTTGTATATATCAAGTTCTCAATAAATAAGAATGAGGTAAAGGAAGCTGGTCATGCGTTGTAATAGAAGTACCATACAAAGGATTTAAAAGAAGTAATTGCAAATACAAAATGATGAAAATTTAATATTATACAAGTAAATCATAACATATTGGAGCTAATGGAAGTATCATGTGACATCTATGCTAGGTCTCTCTTTTTATAAATATGGAAACTTAGACCAAAAGAAATAACTAATGACTTGATATTGTGTACCTATTTTACTTATAAATTCTCCATAATAAAGGAAGAGAGAGAGATGAGCAGAATGCTGGAGATCATGATGAAAACACATGCATGATCAGGTTGAAAGTAGAGATCTATGGAAGGTTAAGTGTACTAGAGCTGGGCCAGAAGAATTGGGATTGAGAAAGGGAGAAACCTAAAGGAAAGCTTAGTCCTGATGGAACACACAGGATTTGCTAAGGCATGAAGTCATGAAAATTTCATAGTTAACTCAGAGAACATAAAATTCACAATCTTGTTCAAGAGAAAAGGATATTTTGAAGAAGGTTGACATGTATGGTCCAAGTGAAATTTTGAAGGGACTTGGACTCCACACAAAGTGGTAAAAATAATATTTTCACATATATAGTCAGGATTCATAAGAGGTTTGTAGGTAAAAATATGATCATGGGTGTAAAAAATATATTTAAAGATATAGTGAATGAAATGAACTGCAGAAGTATTATATGGCTGAAATATACTCTAAGCCCAGATATGGCCCTCATCTTGTGTGAACAAAGTAGGAGTGGATGGGAAATCCAACTGGAATAAAACTCAAGGCCCAGGGCTCTTAAAGGAGCATAATTGTGAATCCTCAGTGGATAAAGGCAATAATAGACATAAGCTAAAACAAAACAAAACAAAAGAAAACAAAAAACTTTCATTGACATCATGGGCATGATTTGGACATCATTCAGTGATGGTGACAGGTAATGAGAGTAGTATAACAGGAGATGGGTTTTCAGGAAGAGGTGGTCAGGGCACTGGGTGAGTAACATCCAAGGAACAGTCATGTAGACCCAAGAGAATTTCCAGCTTTAGGAGAATACTTGCAGGAGAATGAAAAGCTGTCACTTAGAGGTCAGAAGAAATGGTGTTTTCAAAAATTTCAAAGAAATTTTCAAATTTCTTTTTCAAAGAAAAGTTAATATTATAGTGTAGTTGAAAAGTAGAAGTAATCTTAGGAATAGTTCAGAGATATAGGATTTGGGTAATGAAAGAGCAGATCCTGTGTAGCACAGGTTTAGAAGTTGGGGCAGATGGATAAGATTTTTAAAAATAACCATCAATTTCCAAGCTTGGGACGCCTGGGTGGCTCAGTGGGTTAAAGCCTCTGCCTTTGGCTCAGGTCATGATCTCAAGGTCCTAGGATTGAGCCTCGCCTCAGGCTCTCTGCTTAGTGGGGAGCCTGCTTCTTCCTCTCTCTCTCTCTCTGCTTACTTGTGATCTCTCTCTTTCAAATAAATAAATAAAATCTTTAAAAAACAAATTTCCAAGCTCATAATACATTCAAGATCCTCTTACTATGTACAAACACCATATCAAATAGTTATATGGCCTATAGCTAAAGGTAAATATCCATTACTTGTCTCCTCACCATAAGACATACAGCTTATTTAAATTTCAACTGGATAACACCATTAAACCAGAGTTAGTTCATCATTGTCATGTTTCTGAAAATGTGATTTCTTATTGAGGAGTCAGCAAAGAGACTAACTAAGATATTTTCATGTGGAAACTCTACACATTGTCTCTCATCTTCATAAGCCCACCATATCTGTGTGTAAATCTACACAATACTTGCTCAACAAGGATGGTATGAATTTTTTTTATGAGATATTGAAGCCGTCTGATCAGAGGGAGAGCTCAATCCCACTGCCCTCTCCTCTACTTTAACTCTTTCCTGCTCCCAATCCAATCTACCCTTTCTGTATTTCCATTAAACTTTCCTGCTCACTTTCATCTTTTTTTTTAGCTATTTCATTTATAATTTTATTTTATTTTTTATAAACATATAATGTATTATTAGCCCCAGGGGTATAGGTTTGTGAATACAGGTCTTCACAGCACTCACCATAGCCCATACCTCCCCGACCAATGTCCATAATCCCACCACCCTCTCCCTACCCCCCCACCCCGGCAACCCTCAGTTTGTTTTGTGAGATTAAGAGTCTCTTATGGTTTGTCTCCCTCCCTTCGTACCCACAAAACCCCCCACGTTCACCTTCATCTTTATCTGATGACCCTTTACCACTCCTTTAGGATGATGTTCCATCAATAATGCCATTACTTATTTTATGAGTTTTCTTCCAAGTTGACTTCTCCCTGTCAAGGAACACACTAGCTCGGTTCTGTCCCATTCTAGAAAATTCCATATCTAAACATATTACTTCTTTTGGCTCCAGCTTAACTATTTTAATATTCCGTCATTCTTGAAAGAGCTGTCCATACTTTATCATCAAAATTTTACTTTGGTTTTCATCTAAGTTGTTTCTCTCAGTGAGGTGGTTAGAACCATTTTATTTGGAAAAATCTAAGTCTTCTCTTGAGAGTTCTCCATAATGCTTTTAATGATTTTTATCTACTTTCTGTGGATTATTTTCTGTCCCATTGTCCTATAGTATTTTAAACTTAGAATGGATTAATATTGAATTTTAAAACTTTCCTATGCTTTCCATTTCTCATCAGTTGACCCCTTTATTCTCTAATAGACCTAAACCATAAGGCAATTCACACTTATTTTATACAATTAGACAACTGTTTGCCCATATTATGCCTTGACACAAGTGAATGGGAAGCTCCCACGAGAACAAAGGAGAACACTCTGTTAGACTTCTGAGGAAGGGAGAGTGAGATTCTCTAACTATAGTTAAGGTCTTGCCATCTTCCAGTGCACCTCAGCAAATCATATTATAATAGTCTTTTCATTGATTTACTTGAATTAATTCCTGTTAACCTTTGTTCTTGTTTTTGTTTGTCTGTTTACTGCTAGACCTCCCGTCTCTAGACTAGCACCTAGAATATGTTAGGCACCTGAAAAATAACTGTTGAATAATGGAATAAACAACAGATTTCTTTTCCTACACTCTATTTTCCCTCTTAGCTAAATGGAGAGCCTTCAAAACTAAAATGATAACTCTCACTCATTCTGTTATTCAGGTATTCCCACTTTCGAAAGCTCATATTTTGCTACTTCACTTTTACGAAAGACCTATGTCAGAAACTTTTTTCCCCCTAACAGAAAGAAATCTGAAGAGGATTTTCACTTTTACCAGAAAAGGCAAAAGGCAAAAATAGCTTTCAGCTTTTGTTTTGCAGGAAGCAGTTCTAGACGTAGTGCACACCTCGAGGAGCACTAGTGGCCCCACCAAGCTCCTTCCCTAGGAATTACACTCAGCATTTCAGGATCAGCTGCCAGAGCTTCGAACTGTGTCTTTGAGCATCTGTGCTTTATCTCAGTTGATTTTTGTGCATCTGTTAGCAAGATGTGTCCTAAGGTGTCAGAAAAACCTAAGAGAGGTTATTTTTGGGGTCTGAGAACCTCAACAACTTTTCCATATAAATTACTATTAATTGCTTCTTCATTTGATGCTCTTTTGGCTTATGACAGTTTTCATAAGAACTCTCTATATCCATCCAGTGGGGAAACCTGCAGTTTCACTTTCAGATCCTTCTTTTAATCAGGTTGGTTTGTTACTTAGTCTCTTTATCTTTCTGGTTGCTTTGTCCTTTTCCAGGAGGGTATTTTCGCAAAAATAGGGTCAACTTTCAGCCTCCCTGAAGCTACTTCTCAGGTTCTGATATCCTTCGATCCTCACAACCAATGATTGTCCTCTCTTTCATTGAAGAAAGGTAGGCATGGAGGTGCTAAAAGCTGTATAAATAATTAATGGAATGGAGACACTTGGATGCATAATTCAATTGTATTAGACAAATAGATCAGATACGTTAGAGCCACAGCACTGGCAATAGATGGGAGACCTCTTCAGCACTACTAAAATACAGGGCCCAGAGAGGTACTGGTGTTACAAGTCGGATGAATTACTGCGACCAGCCGCGATATAATAACGGTATGAATTATTGAATTGGCATCTTCCTGAGACAGCTTTGGTCACAGCCTTGCTATGTTCTGGAGATGATAGAAGGAGATTTGTGTGATGTAAATTTATAATCAAAGGGTGTTCAGGATGAAAGATGACCTCCAAGGTTATGAACCTGAGCAGGAGACTGCATCATCACATGAAAAAGGCACTGTAAAATATGAAGCATTCTTCAGTTAGTACTTGAAAGCCAAAGAAACTCTACTCCCTTGCAAATTTAACTCTAGGAAAGTTTCAGATAGGCAGAGATAGAATGTAAGATACCAAGATAATCATGCTTTCAGTGGCTGAAGTGAGAAAAGTAAATCTGGGCAATATCAGCTTACACATATTTCCTGAGATTATGCCTAAGAAAGAATTAGCAACTAATTAAAACATTTGGACTCTGAACAGCACAGAAACCTACAGCTGTGTGCACACACACACACACACACACACACTCCACTTCCCTGGCAATTGGATAATTGGCGTCCCATATAGAGTTAGAATATTTTGTTAATATCCAGGTTGTTTCATCATAGCTAGATCAAATGGATGTTTTTATTTTAGAAAGTCATCTGAAAAATACACTTCTGACCCTGCCAACCTCTTCTTCTGAGCTTGGCTAGCTGTGCAAGAGGAACCCAGACACACCGGGGGTACGTGCCTTTGCCATCACTGCTTGACATGCTGAGTGATGGAGATGGATCTGGGAGACAGAAGCTCCTTCCTGAAAACAAAGTAGCCTTTAAAAAGGGCTGTTAAACTGCTGTCTCGTGTTTGATTATTCTGTCCTCAGTAAAGTCCTTTATTTTTTACTACTAAATGGTCATTTTTATGGATGACATTATTTTAGTCCAATGACTGTTTCAAGAAACAATAGGTCAAAAGCAGCAAAGTATAGACCAGAGAGAGAACTGTGGAGAAAATTACCCCAAATAATAGACCATAGCCAGTTCAGTCCACGAGAGCATCCTCCAGCAAATTGTGTCAGATATTGAGGGAAAATTTAGGGAAAATCTCTTATAGACATGGCTTTAATTTAATGTAATGAAATAGTAATGCATAGATTTATACCATGCAATAAGACATTTTTATGTCTATACATAATTTCAAATTACATATGAAAAATACAGTAACTCAAATTAATGCATTTCTAACATATGATCAATTGCATTGCATTTCCTGGCTGTTAAAATTGTGTTTTATAGCATCAATAACAAATGTAATAAAATGTATTTCCTTATTAGGTCCCTCATCTTTTTTTTTAAGAAAGGCAATAACCTAAAATTGTTATCTTCAAAGTTACTTTTTTAAAAAAAAATGACTTAATTGTTCTTATATTGTGTAATAAAGAGAACAGACGGTATTGACAAAATTAATTCAAAAAAAAATAAAACCCCACACAATTTTGTTCTTTTATTTTCTTCCAAGACAACAAAGATACATCAAAGACAACTGAAAAATAGTCCTGGAGAAGGGAATTATTATTACTTATAGAGTGTCAGAATCAATAAAATAGTACCTCTTGGTTTATTGACTTGAAGATATTTAAATCACTGCTCTTTTATTTTTAAATAATTAATTATTTTCAGAATTTTATTTACTTAAATAGAAATTGTTTAAAGCTTATGTTGAAAAGAGCGAGTATCTAGCTTCTCCTGTATTCTGTCACTTCCAGTGTAGATAAGGTGTCCTTTCTGTTACTCTCAAGGAGGCCACCAGCTGTCCTTTCATTCTCCCACTTTGCTATTCTCCAAGCTAGTAACAAAGTACACTTTCTTATTCAAGAAAAGTGGAGACAATTCCATAAAATAACTCACAAACCAGGCTCCAGATTTCTCGCTCCTAAGCAACTGGGGAATTGATTTTGATTTAGATTGAGAGTCACACTAATTTTTTTAATTTTATTTTTGAGACACCAAATGCTTATTCCGTGCAACCCATGACTTGCTTTGTCATGTCATCTACTGGAATACACGACTGTGACTGTTTGGAAGTAAGTAAGCATCCACAAAATCTTCTTTGCGCAAAAAATCCAGGACAAAAACAAGTATGGCGTGAGACACGGAATTAAGTATTAAATACTATAGTTCTCTAAGCTTTAATTTTATGCATTTTTAAAAAGAAAATAAACCTGCCATGAAGGCCTACCATGATTGACTTGAAATCACCTTCCCTGGCTTATAAATGCATGGGATTGCCGTCATCATAGTATCAGAGAGCTTGTGTCCTGCACCCACCACAGGCAATATCCAGTACTACGTGCTGAAATCATGTGGGGTATCAAATTCAGTTATGGAGGAAAAAAATCTTACACATGAAAAGACTAATAACAATGCATGGTAATAGACACTAAAAGTCATAATGAAGACCCAAGATAGAATTCATAGTACGAAATTTGTTTTAAACTCAATTTTTGGAGTGTTTTAAACTCCACTGAAGAGCAATTTTCTTTTACTCTTATTTTTTGTTCCCAAATATAGATTCGTGTTTGGAGTATTTCCTTTTATGGGTGTATCGTTTTGAATTGCCAAGTTGTATGAACACACGTTTTCTCCATGCACTTATTAAAGGTGGCTAACGTGCTCACCTCCTAGGAGCAAACATTTTCTAGATTCATTGGTTTCTCAGAAACCCATGGATGAGCCTGGCAATTGACATCTTTAAATTACTGATGACCTGTAGTATTAATCCTTTCACCTTGCTAAGGCATGCCTGCTCGGCCATGGTAATCAGGCTTTTTTTGCTCATCATAATCCCATTAACAAATTGAAAGATAGAACAAGAATTTTTTTACCAATCCCTCTGACAGGAAGCAGTGCAAAGGGGTTATAATTATGGATTATGTCTTTTATTATACATTGGAGCAAGCACACATTAGCCTAATTAAAAACACAGTGTGAATATTCAACTGCATCGAGCTGCAAATGTTTAAGGCTGTCTGTAACAGCTGAAAATATATTTTGGTCTCATAGCAAACCTTGTCAAGTTGTGTGGAAAACTGAGTTCAAGAACGGAGGATTGCACATTTTTGTGTTGGCAGATTTCCTGAGACCTCACCATGTAAAACACTTGCTAATCTGGGTGTCAGAGAGAGAAAAACACACCTGAATGAACCACAGGATTAGAAAGTGACACTATGCTGAGGTTTATTCATGTAAAGTTAGATATTCAGCTTCACAGTTTTCTGCATGACTATTAATCTCACAATAGGGTTTGGACTACCATTAGAAGAATCCATGAGTGAGTAGAATTCTGTCCTGGACCTGGGCAGAAAATACTGATTCAGTACTTAAGAAGCTACCTTTTTGTTAACTTCAGAGACATTGGCTTGGAATCATAGAATTGTAGGTCTAGATTAGCATTTATAGGCAATACAATCCAACTTTTTGAAATTAGGAGATCTGGCAGGGGAAATGACCTGTGCCACGAACATTCGGTCAAATTGCTCTTGACTTAATTAATGACTTAATTTCGGTGTACAGGTATAAATATGTCCATCACGTATGGATGCTCACATCTGGACCAAAACTAAACATAACATCACTGAGCATGGTCAGTAGAAATATCCTTTTGAACATGATACATGACAGGGAGAGCTCTATGGGTATGATACATCTGCCTGTATTGGCAACAAGGTAACTAGACCTACGTCATGGCATTGAAACAGAGTTGGATCTTCCCTAAACATGCTTCCTAAACATATTTCTAACTTCATTCCTGCTCTATATCTCTGTTCTGAGCTGCCATCATCTTTCATCTAGATAAGTTCAACAGCCTCCTCATGGATCACCTGTTTTCATAAGTGCCTACCTTTAGCTCATTCTCCACAAAGTGGTCATAAAATATTCCTGAAACACAAATCTCATTAACTCTTCTTCCCATTGCTTCCGAATCACACCAAAATGGATACCACGCCCTTTACCATTGCTCTCAAAGTCAGGTTAGCTCTGCTGATTTCCTCTTTCTCTGCTTTGCTCCAACTGCTCTGGTTGTCTTTATTTTCCACTTAAGTACTAGGTTATTTCCTGTCTCAGCAACTTTGAATCAATATTTTTTTCTTCCTGGAAAACTTTTCCTTTCCTTCTGGAATAATCCACTTTTCTCTTTATGTTGCAAGCTTCAGCTTAAATATTTCATCAATCAAGGAGTTCCTGTTTCCATCTCACAACTGTGCTCCACCCTCAAGGCAAGGCATCATGTGATCTGCTTTCTGGAGGTTCTTATGATCATAATTTATACAGTTTTCTGCATGACTGTTAATTGAATATTCATCTCTCCTGTTAGATTAAAAGTTCCATGAGGTCCCAGATCTGGTCTTTTCTCTTTCTTTTTTCATCATCCTGTTGCCAGCATAGAGCATAGTGCCTCCACATAGCACAGAGGGTAATAACAAGTAGTGTGGAATGAGTGAATGAATGGGCACCAGGTGGCATCTCGTGCCAGCCACACACATTGGGTAGAAATTCAATTAAATCACATTTCTAGGACGGCAGGGTGCTTGCACGTCCTCTTCCATCTACTTGGAATTACCTTACCTTCTTTCCCCTTCCTTCCCCTTCTTAGCCTTCAGAACCTAGTACAAACATTACTTCATGATGATTCACACCCACAGACTAGTTCTCTCCATTGAGTTCAAGTGGCATTTTTCCTTTTCCATTTAGAGCATTTTTTAAATAATTATTTTACATTTAATTGTGCAAAAGTTGGATCATTCTCTTGCCTGCACTTAAGTTTACCTATATGGAGATTCTCAGGGCAGTGACTACTACACTGTAGGCTCTAAGAAAATGTTTGTGAAATGGACAAAAGGAGGCATGTTCGGGAAGTTTCTTTTTGATACCAAGATGTCCACTATGAGAAGAGCTGTTACTCCTATAGGAATGGTCATGTATGTGCATGTTTAAGTTTAACACTAGCTGAAGCAGTCCATATCTCAGGCAGAGAGTTCACTGTTTTACTGAATAAAGATTCTTTGATGTACATATTTAAAAGCAAAGCTGTATTTCTTATGTTGACTCAAGGTCTATTTACTGGCCCAGGCTCCCTGTGGGAAGGGTCACTTCCCTTTGTTCAGTCAGAACCCTCACATTCAGTTATTCACTAATGTACCCCACTTGTCACTCGGATTCGGGGGAGGATATAGTTCACCGGCAAGTATATCCCACAAACGTTCTGACAGCCTCTGTAAGGCCAATAGACAGAAAGGAGGCTGCCACCAGGTCATATTAATGACTTCATTTACACATGGCCTAAACAAGAAAACTAAGAAAAGCCATCTGGCGTAGATGCTGAGAAAATGCCTCAGGAGATCGTAATAAACCCTCCCTCAGTATTCTTTTCTCCAGGCTGAATGACCCAATTCTTCCAGGATTTCTTAATAGAGTTTATTCTAGGGTACTACATTTCCTGGCCACACTGTTCTGAATTGTAGGAATAAGTAGTTCCTTCTAAGCCATGTAATTTCTACCCCTTGTCAAAAAGGAAGGTACCTAAACACACAAAATCATGAACTATCAGAGCCTTAATGATATGTAGAGAACATGTAAGTGCTTCTTCCCTTTAATAATGAGGAAACCAAGGCCTAGAAGGGCTGTCTGACTTAGATGAGGTCTCCCCAGTAGGTATAATGATTGCCTCCCAGATACTCATGCATTTGAGTGTAACATCTTAGAAATGTGTTTCTATGAAGAAAAGATGTTTTTTTGTGGATTTTTTTTTTAAGATTATTTATTTATTTATTTGACAGACAGAGATCTCAAGCAGGCAGAGAGGCAGACGGAGAGAGAGGAGGAAGCAGGCTCCCTGCAGAGCAGAAAGCTGGATACAGGGCTCAATCCCAGGACCCTTGGGATCATGACCTGAGCCGAAGGCAGAGGCCTTAACCCACTGAGCCACCCAGGCGCCCCTTTTTTGGAGTGTTTTCACCCTTTTTATTTATTTCTTTTAATTAAATTTATTTATTTTCAGCATAACAGTATCATTATTTTTGCACCACACCCAGTGCTCCATGCAATCTGTGCCCTCTCTAATACCCACCACCTGGTTTCCCCAACCTCCCACCCCACCCCCACCCCTTCAAAACCCTCAGATTGTTTTTCAGAGTCCATAGTCTCTCATGATTCACTTCCCCTTCCAAATTCCCCCAACTCCCTTCTCCTCTCTAACTCCCCATGTCCTCCATGCTATTTGTTATGCTCCACAAATAAGTGAAACCATATGATAATTGACTCTCTCTGTTTGACTTATTTCACTCAGCATAATCTCTTCCAGTCTCATCCATGTTGCTACAAAAGTTGGGTATTCGTCCTTTCTGATGGAGGTATAATACTCCATAGTGTATATGAACCACATTTTCCTTATCCATTCGTCCATGGAAGGGCATCTTGGTTCTTTCCATAGTTTGGCGACCATGGCCATTGCTGCTATAAACATTGGGGTACAGATGGCCCTTCTTTTCACTACATCTGTATCTTTGGGGTGAAATACCCAGGAGTGCAATTGCAGGGTCATAGGGAAGTTCTATTTTTAATTTCTTGAGGAATCTCCACACTGTTCTCCAAAGAGGCTGCACCAACCTGCATTCCCACCAACAGAGTAAGAGGGTTCCCCTTTCTCCACATTCCCTCCAACACATATTGTTTCCTGTCTTGTTAATTTTGGCCATTCTAACTGGTGTAAGGTGATATCTCAATGTGGTTTTAATTTGAATCTCCCTGATGGCTAGTGATGATGAACATTTTTTGATGTGTCTGATAGCCATTTGTATATCTTCATTGGAGAAGTCTCTGTTCATATCTTCTGCCCATTTTTTGATATGATTGCCTGTTTTGTGTGTGTTGAGTTTGAGGAGTTCATTATAGATCCTGGATATCAACCTTTTGTCTGTCCTGTCATTTGCAAATATCTTCTCCCATTCTGTGGGTTGTCTCTTTGTTTTTTTGACTGTTTCCTTTGCTGTGCAGAAACTTTTGATTTTGATGAAAAGATGTTTTTGAAATCCACCAGGATCTCTAGTTTCCTGACTGTCATTGACTTGGCAATGGTATTTTTAATGGTATCTGTGTCATTCCTTAATGACCAATTGTCTAAACAGTTATTTAAACTGGTGGTGTCAAAAATCTGTCTGTGATTCTGTTAGATAGTAATTACACTTATCTTTTCTTACATATATATGCTGATAAGCCCTGGCTATTGGTAAAAAATACATATTGCAAAATGCAGAGATATAGTTTTTAAATAAAGAGGCTTATGATTTTCAGGTTTGAATATTTTAATACTCAGTAAGTAACCCATTATGATATAAGTATATATCAATTACTGTCATCATTGTTTTGATGCAACCATTATTTATGACCTTTTTATCATTCTAAATGGTATTTCAAAAGGGGGTTTAAGAAATTTAGGTTGCTTCAAGACTGATGGCTTTTCATGTGACACTGAAGTTAGTCCTTCATGAGAATGAGAATGGGTGTGGAGATACTTTTTAATTATCTTTAATAATTATTATTTCTAAAGGAAATCAAAGAACATCTAGGATACAACAAAACATGTAGAATTTAATGCAAATTGAAATCACAGTAAGATACCACTATGCAGAAGTTAAATGTATGTATTGCTACATACAGAAATTAAAATGGCAGAAGTTAAAAAGACTGTGTGTACAAAATGATGGTGAATATGTGGAGGGACTGGAACTCTTATACACTACTGAAAGTTTAAATAATTTAATCCCTTTGGGAATGACTTCAGCAGTTTCTTAAAAAGTTAAACATACACCCGTCAGAAGAGCCAGTCATTTCACTCCTGGTATTTTTCAAAGAAGAATAAAAGTTTATGTCTACAAAAATGGATTCATGGGTGCTCATAGCATCTTTATTTGTGATAGCCTCATATTAGAAACAACATAAATGTCCCCCAACAAATAAATGGATAAACGAACTGTAATATATTAGTACAATGGAGTATTATTCAGCAACAGAAGGGAATGAACAACTGATACATGCAGCAACATGGATGAATGTCAAAATGATTGCACTGAGTGAGAACTGGACACATGAAGAAAGTATAGAAAGTTTATCCTGTGTGATTCGGTTCATATAGAATTCTAGGAACTACAAACTAATGTACAGTGGCAGAAAGTGTATCAGTGGTTTCCTGGGGAGGGAGGGGAGGGTGTGGGGTGGGGCAGAAAGGAGGGGATACAATGGGTTATAGAGGCCTAAGGAAACCTTTGGGAGTGATAGAGAGGTCTATTATTTTTATTGTGGTAATAGTTCACAAAATATCCACTTATATTTAAATAGTTAATTCCTGCCAATTGTGCCTCAATAAAGCTGTTAAAATAAACTAAATAATTTTGTAAAGCTGTAATTATTATTAAACAAAAATATGAATTAATCAGCTCAACATGTTAGAAAATAAGGCATTAATTTAGTGCTATCAAAGTAATTGAAAGAAAAAAGTACGAGAGCTGAAATGAAAGAAATATAAATTTTTGAAAATCGAACTTGATAAATAAACCAGAAGGAGATTCTTTGTATTAAGAAAAAAAAATGTTTCCAATGTGCATAACAAAGAAAACATTAAAAAGTAGCAATACATACATTTAAGAATTAACAAAAAGGAGGAAGGCTCATTCTTAATAAATGAGTCATAAGAGAGAAATTTGTCGAACCCTGTAAAAATAATGTTGGAAATGTAAATCACTAGAATAATACTCTAAGAAAATTTAAAATAGCAAAGTTGACTCCAAAAATGATTTTTAAAATGAAAAAACAAAATTCAACCATGTGAGGAAAAGAAATTTAATAAAGAATAATTTTTTTTTAATTAGGGTTAGTTTGTTTTACGGGTGATTTTTTTCAAACCTTTACATGCATTTCCTATGAAATTTTTACTTTTTATAAATATATGGCAAAACTGTTATAATTTAAAAAATGTAAGATTGGCCAGGAGCAAATAACACATCAGTGGAAACAAATACTGAAGGACCTTCTATGGACAGAGACAAAGAAAATAAGTCAGTTGCAAAAGGAGAAAGTTATATGGACAAAAAATAATTAAAATATTAAGTTAAGATTTCAACTCTTTGAGGAATCTATATACTATTATTTTGTATTCACTGAATTAATAAGTAATAAAAAGATTTACCAAGTTTTGTGCTGTGTGTGACAATCCAGGGAGGGACACCACCTACATTCTTGCTTTCTTCTACTCTTCATAGGACAGTGAATGGTACATTGCTAGAGGAATATTTGGCAAAATAAATGTGTTAAAATCTATGGATATCTCTGAATCTTATATTTCTCTATTAGGACTTAATCTTTAAAATAATGTTAAGAAGGAATAGATTTGGGTAATCTGGGTGGCTCACTGGGTTAAGCCTCTGCCTTCAGCTCAGGTCATGATCTCAGGGTCCTGGAATTGAGTTCCGCACTGGGGTCTCTGCTTGGCAGGGAGCCTACTTCTCCTCCTCCTCTCTCTCTGCCTACTTGTAATTTCTCTCTCTCAGATAAATAAATAAGATCTTTAAAAAATAAAAAAAGAAGAAGGAATAGATATGAGTGCACACATTTGTTCATGGTGTCATAGTGTGTATTTGCAAAAGTTTACCAAAAGACCAAATACATTCTAATGAGCACTGGTTATAAATTATAGGTATCCATAAACATTGGTATGTTAGATCATTAAATCATGATACAGATATGTATTTTATTGGCATGGAAAGATATCTTTCAATATTAGTGAGTGAAGGTGCCTGGGTGGCTCAGTCAGTTGAGTGTCTGCCTTCGGCTCAAGTCATAATCTTTGATCTTGGGGTTCTGGGATCAAGCCCTGAGTCAGGCTCCCTGCTCAGTGGGGAGTCTGTTTCTCCCTTTCTCTCTCTGCCCCTAACCCTGCTCACATATGCTCTCTCTCTCAAACAAATAAACAAAAATATTTATATAAAAATACTTTAGTGAGTGAGAAAGGGTATATTTATTTTTAAATATTTTTAAATATTATTTGATTATGTATACACATATACATTCACACACCTACAGATTTTTTAAAATTTCTAATATGCTTTAGAGCAATGGGAGGACGGTTATAAAATATTTTCAAAGAAAAGCTAACAGCATTATAATAATTGATAAGATTCAGACAATATTTCTCAAATGTGCTTTTTATACTTTTTAGTCTTTTAAAAAATAATGACTTAAAATACTTCATATTATCATGGGAAAACTGTTTTATTTGGGGAACCATTAAATGAAATATTTGAGTAATCTCTTACTCTCTGGGTTCTGCCCACAAGGGTAAATGATTCTGATTTGATTTTGTGCATCTTGTTAACCTATCCAAGGAATCAGCAAGCGGGTACTGAGGAAAGGGAGCTGCTGGGTGTGGAGATGGTTCACAGGGTGGGGGTTAGGTGGAGATGGCTACTTGCTGAAAGGTGCTGATGCTACACTGCAGAATTCTCCAAATACATTTGTGAGAAAATGAGAAAAAAAGAAACTCAGTTTTTGTTTTTGTTTTTTTTTAATTTCTCTCAAAACCATGAATTTATCTAGGTCTGTGAGTATAAGGTGTTTACAGAAAGTAAAGCTTTCAAGCCACTATTTATTGTAACTTATTTCTCCTTCTTTTGAAATCCAGTGAACCTTAGAGTATGGGGATTGGTAGAAACATGTAAGAAGTCAGAGTGACATGTGGAAAAGAGTCTACATGGAGGTCCATTAGGAAAGCCTTTGAAAGCTGCTAGCAGATTCTGATCCCATGTTAAAAGGTTGCCTTTCTGTTAACCGGTAATCCCACATTCTAAACCCAAGCCCTAGGTTGAAATCAGAGAGTCATTGAATATGATTGTGAATATGAATATGATTATGTGCTTCCCTTATAGAAACAGCCATGCAAGTGAGCACGGGGAGGGGATTGTTCTTTGTCATCCTAGAGATGTGGAAACATGACCTACTTACCTAAAACAATTAGAGAATAATGCAAAATAGTGTGGTAAGTGTTCAGTGGTATGATTTAGTTAAGACATGAATTCAAAGAGTTAATGGCATTAAGCACAGAAGACTTCATCCAAAACTTGGATCCTCTAAAAGGCCTGTAGCCTCATATTTCCAAAGAGAATAACACCAACATTCACCAGAGAATGGTCTGATTCGGAATCCAGGGGTTTCATTGCTGACTCCCTACTTCTTATGCCCCGGAGTTCATCAATAACAACCAAAAATTCCATGTGTCTCAGCATCACTACTGCTGTTATTTGGGTTCAGTTCTCCATGAAATTCTGCTTGAACTATGGACACAATTGCCTAACTGGTATGCCTACCCCTTGTTTTGGCCTGTCCACATCAGTGGAGCCAGTGTGACCTTTCCAAAATGCAGCCCTTACCCAACCTATCTCCTCCCCTAAAATATTTCAATGACTCCCCATTCCAACAGCATGAAATCTAAACCCCCTAGGATGACACACAAATTTCTTTGTAATCAGTCTAGGCTCATCTCTGCCAATCCCCTGACACTTCATCTCTTCATCCTGAATGATTTGTTATTCTTGGCATGTGCCAAGGCCTTGTCACCTTGAGGCTCTTCACACATCAACCCCCCCCCCCAACTCCCATTAGCTATCCCCACACTCCCTTTATTACCTGGTTAACTTCAATTCATCCTTTAGGATTCAGCCCAGATGTCACCTCTCTTCAGAAGATGTTTTGTCTGACCTCCGGTGTCAGAGCTCAATAGGCTTCCACCTCTCCTATAAGACCCCTGTGTATCTCTATTTTAGGATTTATCTATATAACAGTTTACCTGTTGCCCCACGTGCACAGTCAACTCCCTGAGGTTAGGAATTGCATCTTACTCATCACTGTATCCTAAGCAGATTGTCACCCTATGTCCAGTATATGTTACCCAAAATATCTGTTGAGTTCCAAACTGAATGAATGAATGACTGAATGAGTAGTGAAGAGATCACTGTATGAACAAAATCATTGAAGTGTGCATGTCATCATGACTATGAAACGACAATGGAAAGGAATAGTAAGTGATAAGAAAAGTAACAGACTGTGAGACCAAACTTTCTCAAAATTACGTTTTATGTAGTGTTCAATCCACACAAACTAATAGTCATGTATTGTTTATATGAATACATAGGTGCATTTTGTATATACATATATAAACATATACATGCATATATATACACATACATTTCCCATATTCTTCATGTGGGACACTGGACTGAGTTCCCATCAGTATGCTGACTCAATATACCAAGCAAACCTGTAGCTTATAAAACAACCCATATTGTTTATTACATGTTCTCCTATGTTTAAGTCATTGCAAGATTCTTGAGGTTAGACTCAGTTATTACTCTACATAGTGCCAAGCATTGTGTTAAACTCTCAGTAGTTACATTTATTTCAGGAAATGGGCCTTATCTAATGGGTAAAGGAGTAATTCTTTTTCAAACAGCAGAAGGGTGGCTACCAGGAATGCAGAGCAGGTCCAAAGCACAGAACCTGGTACACCATGAATTTAGGAAAGTTTTTCAAAAGAAGCTTAATGCACAGGAGCTGACGTTTTATTAATAATTCCTTTTTTGAGAGACTCATGCGGCTTGGGCTGTTTTCTGCTCTTTCAAGTCTTCTCTTCTGCTGATGTAGCAAGAAGCAGCAAATTCAAAGTAAAGCTAAAAGAAACCTGGAAGCTCAGCCTCTGGGCAGTCATTTTCAGTATTTATGAGTGCCTGTAAATGGCTAGTGAGCTGGTGGTAGCACCATTGATTCTATTTTTAACAGTTGACTTCCTCACAATCAATGGGATTGACCAAACCAACTGTCAAGTCAGCAGCAACCAGGCGATGGCCACACCGCGGCCCATTAATGTGGCATGTGGTTCCAGGTGGGTGTACACCTCTAATAAAGTCTTGAGCCAGGGAACACATCCCCTGGCACCAGCATGTCCAACCCCTTTCCTCCGTGCCAGCGGAACCCATTACCATAGAAACTTGATGGGGAAAGACCCAGAAGTAAATTATGCAGCTCTTTAGCACCCTCTGGTGTCCAGTCTTCCAAAAACCCAAAATTCTCCTGGGTTTTTAAAAATTTGACAATGTTCATTCCTCCCCAAAACTATGTACTCCTTGTGATGTTCAGCAATCCGGAGTGAGAAATTCTTTTATCTCCTGACATCACCATTCTTGTTGGCTAAAGAATACCCCTAATGGAAAAAACGTCCCCTCTAACTATCATCTAATTAAGGGGAACCAAGATCACCTAGGCAGTGTGTTTTTGGAATAGGTAATATGAAAACTACCTGCTTTAAAATCTGAAATTTATTTTGGGTTATACGAAGTAAATATTCCATAAAATAATAATTTCTTTGTGGAGAAGTCATTAACTATTTGAATTGCTACAACAAGAGGAAGGAAGATGCAGATAAGTAGGTACTAACCAAAATAACAGTAATTTTCCTCTTAGGACTTCTTCTCCCATCTTTATCCATGAGCAAATGTCATAAAGGAGAAATACTTTGGGGGTGGGCATCAGATCTGGGCCCTAGGGTTGACTCCTCTTGCAGGTTGAAATGTGACTTGGGACAAGTCACAGTCTCTCTGAACCACAGCATTCTCAAATATAAAATAAGAATATAAGTACAGGACATTTTTTTCATCTTGAGAAGGAAATATGGAAATCTAAGATCCTATAAGGCTGTCAGGGCTCGGGTGTCTGCGCTACCTGGAGATGGCTGATGGATGCCTAGATTTCATTATCTACTCGTGCGTAAGTTTGAATCTTTTCATAATAAAAAAGTTAAACGACTTGCAGTTGGAATCAATTTTCCATGTTCTCCTGAATATCAAGTTAATGAGACTCTGTGCCAATCCTGAAAACATAGGAAGTATGGTTGATTCTCATTTTAGACTCTCTCGTGATTATATATTTTAAAATAAGCATTGGTGGTTCAATAAAAGCTCCCCTTTTTTAGAGTGGCCTTAAGCAATGTATGAGAAGAAGTGAATTAGAAAGAAGGATTTCTGCAGGAAAGTGCCAAGTGCTCTTCATGTGTTTTTATCATAACCGTGCTCACTTATTAAGATCCTACTAGGTACCAAGAGTTTTAGATACCTCATTTTATTTAATCCTCCTAACATTCTTGCAAGGTAGATTTTATTATTCTCATTTTGTAGAAAAGGAAACTAAGCCTCAGAGATGCAAAGCAATTTGTCCCAGTTATCATACAACCTGTAGAGCTAATATTCAAACTGAGATTCTTTTTTTTTCTTTCTTCTTTTTTTTTTTTTTTTTTTTTTCCTGAGGCCAAGCCAGGTTTTTGTTTTGTTTTGGTTTGGTTTTTTGAGTTTTGTTTTTTGTGGGTTTTTTGTTTGTTTTTTGTGTTTTGTGTTTTTGTGGGTTTTTTGTTTTGTTTTGTTTTGTTTTATTCTGAAAGAAGTAGCCTCTCTTCATTTACAGAGCCAGGTGGGGGAGGGAAAGAATTCCTGAGCCCATTTTCTGGCAGAGCTTTCCAAAACGTCTTTTCCTAATAGTGGATGGTTTTAACAGCTCCCAGAGGCAGGCAATCCAATGGTCCTGTTTTGTCCCCTTGGCAGTGAGGGGCCTCCAGGCTGATAAGGGGTCCTCCCGGTTCAGCAAGGCATAGTGTACAGAGGAGCAACTCCACTCATTGACCTTTCCTCAGATTTTAACTGAGCATCTACTGCATGCCAGGTACTTCCAGGGTGGTAACTCAAACTAGAGTTGTTTCTTTAAAATTCTTCACATATCAGAAGAAATAGCACAGGTGACTCTAAGGAAATAAGGAAGGCCTTGCTAATCTCCATCCCCGACCCCCCACCATAGAAGGATTTACCACATTATGGCATCCAGAGGGTATCAGGAGAGCCACAGCAATTTGTGCTCACATCCATCTGCCCCTTCTCCCCTACAGCCAAGTTAGGTCTTTGGTCCCAGACTGCCAGCAAGTGAGCTCTAATTAGGGGAAGAAAAGAGTTGGACGGTACATCTTATAGAGAATTAGGGAAATCCTGTGACCCAAGTGTATATAATTACTGTTCAGTTGTAGTGATGCATTACCGAGAAGGTTAAACACCAGCTTGGGGTTCAGTTTGTCTCTCTGTTTTACCTGCTGTACCAGCACACCTCACTCTAACTCACCTGAGGAGCCTGAATAGCAGGACTGATGGTCTCAGAACCAAGAGGGCTTACTCCATGTATCATCTCCGTGGTTTTGCTTGGGGAAGCTAAAGTTAAACAGATACCTGTTACTTAAGATTTCATTTTCCTTCAATGTACATTTCCGTTTCTGGCTGTTGAAAAGATTCATCCCAACATCCCAGAAAAGAGGAAGTCAAAGGTGTTCTCCACAGTGTCCTGGAGTCAGTGCTGCTAACGTGTCTTACTGGTCATTTGGAAAAGAAGCTACTTTGTTGTCAAGAGTGCTGATAACCACAGGAGGAAGTAGACCCTGGAAAGAGAGAGCTACTTTCCGTAGGCCATAGGTTAGAAATTCTTGGCACTGTGGGTCGTTAGCATTTCCAGAGTTAGAAATTCTCTCATGACTTACAGACCTAGAACTCAGAAATGAGAGCAGAAAGAAGAAAACAGACAATGGAAAAAAGAGAAATGGACACTCTAACAAGAAAAACACACATAGGAAATTGAGAATGGGAGGCAAAAATGCAGGTGCACAGACATTTCCTGCAAAGCTCTGGTGTCACGGAGAATTCAGGCTTTTCGAAAAGCAAATGGTGTTACCATATTTAAAATTTCTTTCTTTCCATTTTTTCTTAGCTTATACTGTCCCTCCTTTTTCCTTCTAGTTCTTTATTTCAGGATCACTGGATTCTACTGTGTTTGGGGGGGGGGGACTATAAACCTAAATTATAGCCAATCAGATTGTACTCACAGCTCAACTACTAGACAAATTGCAGCTCATGAAATTTGCTATGGGTCAGGAGACTGAGTAATTTTATTTTAATCAGTCTTATTTGAAGCTGGAATGCCATTGCAGCAAATCCTCTGAACAGGATTTCAGAGGGGATAGAGACTGGTCTTTTTTCCCTCTCGTCCCCTTTTTTTTCTTTCTTCTTAGTAAACTGTTTCAGGTCTCTAGGAGATAATGAGAAATAAAAGTTGAAGATAGTCAAATTTTATTCCAGTTCTGAATGAAAGCGTGTCTGGAACTTACATTGGCTCCAGCCTTTCTTATAATGCAGGATTAAGCTGTCCAAATCCTGTCCCCAGCTTTCATTTACATGAAGATGTCCCAGGCGGACCTCAGGTCCGGCCCCAAGAACCACAAATGCTGTGCTGATCTGTGCGCCTCGCTGGCAGTTTGGATTTCTGGGACATTATTCCATGTCACAGGAGGCGTCGCAGGCTGCTGTAAAGTCGGAGGGGCCGATATCGCTACAACACAGCTGCCTCCTCAGCAAGGGGGAGCAAATAAGACCTTTTCAGAGTCACCGGAGTATGGGATAGAGACAGCATTAGTACTTCTCAGCAATCCCTGGGATTTGTAATGCCATCTTTGCCGCAGCTTAGATCATGGAGTCAGACCTCCAGAGAGGGGTAGGCAAACAATGCCCATGCTAAGTCAAGAGTCAGGGTAAGGATATCGCCCACTCTTCTTCAAGTCTTTGCAACCCAGTTTGTAGAAGCATCCATATGATGACGACATGTGTGAACCGATGGGCTGCTTTCCAAGGTAGAGAATTTAGCAAGAGCCTAACCTGCTGCCAGACATCAGTTCGCCCTGTGAAGTCCTATGAAAGCTAGTTTTGAAGACCTGGTACGTTTAAGTGTCCATGACATCCCATAAGCATAAAGATACTTCTGTGTGAGTCACTAAAGGTCTGGTTCAATCTATGCCATTCCTCTTCTTGGTAATGTCCTTTATCATCTCCATCTCACATCGCTTCACTTTCCATTTTAGGTCAAAGGAATTGATAACACTGGCCCCATAATCCATGATAACATGGTAACTCTGGCAAAATAGCAGAAAAAGAAACCCCCAAAATTCCAGTTTGATGTTTTAGGAAGCTTATCCACATCTTCATGTATTAACTTAATAGACGATTACGAGCCTTCTTTTCTGGACAAACACAAAGAATAGAAAAATGAGAAGACGTTGTGAATGGCCACAAGTAGCTGAGGCCTTCGGGGGGCTCAGTGTCTGAGATGGTTGGGGACAGACAAGGAGTAACCGTGGCCTTCTGCTGAGATAGAAAGTGGCAAGGGATTTAGCTGGAGAGAGTCTATTCTACCATGAGATGAGAAGACAGTGTAAGTAAGATAATCCTTCAATAATACCATCAGCTAGGGGCGCCTGGGTGGCTCAGTGGGTTAAAGCCTCTGCCTTCAGCTCAGGTCATGATCCCGGCATCCTGGGATCGAGTCCCGCATCGGGCTCTCTCCTCCGCAGGGAGCCTGCTTCCTCCTCCTCTCTCTGCCTGTCTCTCTGCCTACTTGTGTTCTCTATCTGTCAAATAAATAAATAAAAATCTTAAAAAAAAAATAATAATACCATCAGCTAACACTTAGTACAGATTCTGTGCTAGAAACTGTGTTAAGTACCTTACATGGTTACACATTTAGTTCTCACAGCAACTAAAAAATTGTGAAGTTGTTACTAATTTGTCATTCCCTTCTTACCCAAAAGAAATTGAGTCACAGGTGTCAGAGAGACTGGTAAGAGTAAAGCAGAGCACTGGCCCCCAAAGTAACTTGGGTAGGACCCAACAAAGTACATACTACCCAGATAGCAGAACTGAGAGTCAGAGTTACTCCTTGTCCTGAAAACAAGTAGAATTCTTGTTTTTAAAATGACAACACCTTGGGGCGCCTGGGTGACTCAGTGGGTTAAGCCTTTGCCTTGGGCTCAGGTCATGATCTCAGGGTCCTGGGATGGAGCCTCACATCAGACTCTCCGCTCAGCAGGGAGCCTGCTTCCCCTTCTCTCCCTGCCTGCCTTTCTGCCTACTTGTGATCTCTTTCTCTCTTTCAAATAAATAAATAAATTCTTTTGAAAAAAATGACAGCTCCCCAATAAAACTACTTTTGTAAGAAGTGATACTTGAGCTAAGTCAAGACTTGTGCTGGATAAAGTCCCTTACTTCATCACCGACTCCTTTCTGTGATCAAGATGAAAGCAGAAGCCTAGAGAACACCAAGTCAGTGTTGCTCATGACCTGGTTTGCCAACCACTAGTTTCAGGGAACCTGAGGTGTTTGTTCAAGCACAGCTGCCTTGGCCTCAACTGAATTAGAATTACTGATGAGTCATTTAGGAAACGTCAGGTTATAATAACTCTTCCAGAAGTTTCTTATGAACACTAAAGTTTGAGAACCATTAACCTCAACCTCAGGTGTGGCGTCTGCAAAGGCTGGAGGCAAGGAGCATCTGGCCCGGGAGGTTAGCAGGTGGCCTGGGAGGGGTAATGCACTGGGCGATAGCACGACGATTTTCAAACCTGTTCTTCAAAGTAATTCAAATTTAATTATTATTTACTATTTTTGTTTTGGGGTTCAGGTTTTTTTAAAATAGTTTAAAAGCAAATAATTTTTTTAATAAAAAGAAAATGATACTGGCTTTGACATTTAGCCTTGAGTACCATTTTTTAAAAAGATTTATTTATTTATTTATTTGACGGGGGGAGGGGAGAGCAAGGGAGGGAACATAAGCAGGGGGAGTAGGAGAGGGAGAAGCAGACTTCCCACTGAGCATGGAGCCCGATGAGGTGCTTGATCCCAGGACCCTGAGATCATGACCTGAGCCGAAGGCAGACACTTAATGACTGAGCTACCCAGGCAGACTCTTGAGTTCCATTTCTAAGGGGCATAAGAATGTGATAACCTTTCTTGACTAAATCTAAGAAAATAAATTTTCCTTACTAAGTTTAAAGTATCTCTCCATGTGAATTTGTCTTAAGTCCTCAAAGATAAAGTCCAAATATTTACTCTTTAATGAGTGAATTAGAATAGCCATCTCTATATTTTAAGCTCACCTATTTTTAAGCTTAATTGGAACTCCCCTGAAACTAATAATGGCATATCTAATGAACTCTCATAATTTTCACTTCATGGTTTTGTTCTTTTATCTAAAGCCTGTTTTAATAAAGAGAAGAAATAAACAAATGGAAAAAAAAATCTTATCTAAGAACCATTTCTCTATATTCATTCACCTTTTACCAGGAAAGACACATAGGTTGTTTTAAGGTTGTTGTTGGTTTTGTTTTGTTTTTGTTTTTGTTTTGTTTTGTTTTTTTAAAAAAAAAAGGAAAAGAAGAAGAAGTTTTCAATGAGTTTTTAAGAAACTGATTTTATCACAAAGCAAGTAATTATCACCAGCATTTAACAGTAGCTTAAATGATTTCTCTGCTTCATTGTAAAGTCCTGAAGGATACATTTGTTTATGGTAGTCTGAGGCAGACATTGCAAAATGTATAATCCTCAATTTGTATTTCTCTCAGCATCCCCCAAACACTGCCTTTCCTCTAAAACTTTACTCACTGCTCTGACGTGTTTTGTTGACTGAAAATATTCTCTACAAAAACTTCGTGGAGTTAGTGTTGAATTTCTGCAGTGAATGCATTTTTCATGATTAAAAGTCACAGCATGCTTGTCTGGGGAACACAGTTCTAGAAAAGCAGTCATTCTTAGTTATGAGTTCCTAAGTCACAGTTTTAAACTTTGATTCACTTCAAAATACATAGATTTAGCAACAAAATTATGGCACTATGAATTTTGGACAAAGTATTTACCTTGAAATTGTATTTTTATGCAACTTTTGTACATAAGTAAGACTTTCCAGATTCACCTGTTTCAGCCAGAGTGTCAGTAGGAAACAGATGGCATACGCAATTTATGGTGATTCTAGAAGGATCTAACAAAAAGCTGTGGGCTGGCATAGAGGAATCACAAGTAATGCAGGAACCAAGGATGAGCACTGGAGGAGCTGTTACCACTGGCAGGTCCAGGGAACAAGAAGAAATTTCCAGGATTCAGAGGACAAGGTTCTACTCAACAGGCCACCTTGAGAAAAGCAGTCATCTGTTGAGGGACACAGATATCCCAAGAAGACTTGATAGGGAAGGAGTCAGGTAGTAAATACTCTGCCACCCTCTCCCTCCTCCTTCTTCCCAGCTTCTCTGAGGCTTTTAACAGTTAAAGTCAAATGGAAGCCAGAGGATATGGGAGCTCTTTAATATGGTCTGTTACAGATGAGCCTTGAAGGGCTGAAATGGAGAAGGTGGAGAGAGCTTCCAGAGGCAAATGGAAGATATTTGGCATAAACTGTTACACTGCGGTCCTGCAATGTCTGACTCATTTGTTTCAATATCTGCTCTGACATTTAACCTGTGAGTTACCTTAGGCAAGTGACCTGGGCTCACTAAACCTTAATTTCCTCCTCTGTACTATGAAGTCTCTAATTACTGCCTTTCGGGGATTAGATGAGAGAATATATGCACATCGCCAAGCCCAGGGCCCGGAACCAAGAAAGAATTCAGGGAGGATGAGTTCTTTCCTCTCTGGTCTTTTTCCAACTGGCAACTGGTTTTCTATAGTTATTCTTACTTTCTTCCTGGTTCCTCCTTTGACATAAATCAAGTGTGCGCTGAAGGAATGTCTTAGTAAGACATTAATGAAAGAAACTGAAGAAGACACAAATATATGGAAAGATATTATGTGCTCATGGATTGGAAGAATCAATATTGTTAAAACATCCATACTACCCAAAACAATCTACAGATTCAGTGCAATCCCTATGAAAATTCCATTAGCATTTTTTATAGAAATTGAATAATCCTAAAATTTGTATGGCATCACAAAAGACCCTGAATAGCCGAAGCAGTCTTGAGAAAGAACAAAGTAGGAGGCATCACGCTCCCTGATTTCAAACTATATTATAAAGCTATAGTAATAAAGCAATATAGTACTGGCATAAAAACGGACACCCAGATCAATGGAACAGAATGGTGAATGTAGTAATGAACCCACCCAATATATAGTCAATTAATTTACAACAAAGGAGCAAAGAATATACAATAAGGGGAAAAAGCAGTCTTTTCACCAAATAGCCGTGGGACACCTGGACAGCTACATGTGAAAGAATGAAACTCAATCATTATCTGACACCATACATAAAAATTAACTCAACATGGATTAAAGATATAAAACTCCTAGAGGAAAACATAGGCAGTACGTTCCTTAACATAGGTCTTAGCAGCCATTTTTTTAAAATATGACACCAAAAGCAAAAACAAAAATAAGCAGGTAGAACTACATCAAAAAGGCTTCTACACAGCAAAGAAAACCATCAACAAAATGAAAAGGCAATCTGCTGAATAAAAGAAAATATTTGCGAATCATATATCTGATAGGGGACTAATGTCCAAATATTAATAGCAAACAAAGAAAACCTTTGATTTAAAAAAAAAAAAAGAGGAGAAGATGCAAATAGACATTTTTTTCAAAGATGACATACAAATGGCTAACAAATAGATGACAGGATGCTCAATAGTATTAATCTTCAAGGCAATCAAAATCATAATGAGATCTTACCTCATACCTAGAATGGCTTTTATCAGAAAGGCAAGAAATAACAAGTGTTGGTAGGGATTTAGAGAAAAAGGAACCCTTGTGCATCATTGTGGGATTGTAAATATATGCAGCCACTATGGAAAACAATATGGAGGTTCTTCAAAAAATGAAAAATAGAACTCCATATGATCCAACAATTCCTCTTCTGGGTATTTATCTGAAGAAAATGGAAAAACCAATTTGAAAAGATATATGCACTCCCATATTCAATGTGGCATTATTTATAATGGCTAAGATATGTAAACATCCATCAATGGATGAATAAATAAACAAAATGTGAGATATAGATATGTGTGTGTGAACATACATGTGTCTATATATGTGTATGTGTATATATGTGTGTGTGTGTGTATATATATATATATATATATATATATATATATATATATATACTGACACAAAGGAATATTCAGCTGTAAAAAAAAGAATAAAATTTTGCCATTTGCAACAACATGGATGGATATCAATGGCATCATGTCAAGTAAAATAAGTCAGAGAAAGACAGATACCATGCAATCTCTTTTATATGCAGAATCTAAAAAACAAACACATAAAAATGAGCTCATAGATACAGATAGCAGATTGATGCTTGCCAGAAGTGTGGGAAAGGTGTATAATAAAAAGAGAATCAAACCCACAACTAATCAATGCTAAACCAAATGAGTAGACCAGCTGTGGGACAGTGTTTTCCGATGCATCCAATCATACACAACTTGGTAAAACTTGATTTTTGTTAAATAGATGTTTTCTATGGTAATTGATAAGGAATCTTTGTCAGAAATTTCTAATTAGTGGTCAGTGATGGATTCTCATGGAAAGAGCCAAATCTGCCTCAGCAGTGATGCATCTCCCCTCATTTGGCTCTCTCTAACCTTGGCTACTTTAATACCTTGGCTGTATTTACAAAGTAAGGCTAAGTCATCATCTTAAGAAATTATTCAGTTTAAGTGATTTTTAACTGATAAAATGATAAGGCTTGAAAAGAATAGTTTGAGAGGCAAAACTGGGAAAAAGGTAAATTCCCTATAGCCTCAACCCTCTTAATATATACCAAGAACTCTCTCATTTGTACCCTAAAAAATTGCTGATGCTTATAGGGAGAACTCATTTATTTACTTCAATCCATTCATAAGAGCTATAATTCACATTTATTAAACACTTTAACATGTACCCAATTTAAAAAAATATGTTATCTTTGGTAATCTTCAGAACAGCAAAAGTAAGCAGATAAATATTTATTCCTCTTTATAGATAGGAAACTGGAGCTCACAGAGGTTACGGAATTACTCAGCAAAAAAATCAGGTCTTGGGTAACAAGCAAAAAGTATGGAACTTCATTTTAACATTCACCCAAATTTTGATTAGAAAATTGTTATGAGCCAAACACTGTGCTGGGCACAGTGGTTAGAAAATATAATGAATAAGCCATCATCATCTCTTCCCACAAGTAACATGTTCCCAGCCCTTTGCTATGCAGTGGACAATAGCTAAGAGCAGAAATACTTTCAACCTAAACAATGATCAAATTACATGTGAATCTGGATTCTTTTTTACCTGCTTCATATATATTATATATATATATATATACATATATATATACACATATATATATATATACATATATATATATATATATACTTCATACACACACACACACACACACACACACATAGAAAGAGAGAGATGCTGACTGGTCTCCAGGATGAGGTAACACAGCCAAATCCCACTCTAAAACCAACCACAAAGAGAGAAATTAGAAATTCCAGAACAAACAATCACAACTACTTATACATTTAATTCACTCTCACATAGCTATTTTTCTTCTTCCATCTCCTTCTTTTACCCTTCCCTTCTTCAATATTTCCTTCTAAAAATATTTATAGAGCAGTGCCAATTCTTTCATAGGTTGAAAATCAAACTTATGTTGAAAAACAAAATTTCCATCTATGGGAAGTTTTCAGTTTAGAGGCAAAACATGCAATCAAATCAACAACAGTCATAAAATATAATTGTTCTGAGATATTTAAGTACGGGATTCTGTGGTAGCATAAATACCGTGAGTTATTGCAGGAGGTGATCCTCAAGGGTATTTGAAAATTGAGCGGGAGTATTCCAGGAGGAGAAGAGCACTCCTGCAGATAGAGCAGAAAAGACAAAGAGCTCTTTGAGTGGTTAGGAATAACGGATGCCTGTTAATGAGTAGTAGGAAGATGGAGGATAGAAAGGTAAGCATGAGCAAAATACTGAACAGCCTCATTTCTTGTTCTGGGAAAACAAGAATAACAAAATGTCAAGTTCCAGGGCCTTCTACAACACTAATATTAGTTTAACTACCCTTATGCTTACTAATGAAGATGCTAAATTGTGAGGTGCTCAGAGAAACCCATGTGCTTCAGTAGGACTATATCTTTGAAGGACGGTTTGGGTTTATTTTAGATGTACAAAGGAATTATATTCAAAATTGGAACATCTGTTGTGGCATGGGTACCTCCCTCAGAACAGATACGTGACCAGTCATACTAGTTGCTTGCAGTAGTGCTGCAAGCACATGCTGAAAATCAGGACTGGTTGTGTGAGAAGGAGAAATGCCACTAAGGACTTGGGATCGCTTTCTAAATCCAACTGCAGGATAATTCGGAGTGTTGTGAGGAAACACGAGGGAAAGGGAAAAAAAAAATCAAATCCTTACTATTGCTATTCATGTCTTCATCAGTCTTCCAACTGATTGATCACCTGGCCTTCGCTACAAAAGATTCTTTCCTGAAGCACCAATTTTCAAATGTGGCTCCATTAGTTAATGAATCCCTGTGGAAGTCTTCACTCACTAGTTCCTCACAAAGTCTCCCTTAACCATGTTCAATTAGATCATTCGAAACTACCCCCCAACCCCCACCATGCACACGCTGCACTTCCGTTAGATAAGCAATCAGGTCAGATCAAACATGGCCCCTACATCTTTAGTATTCCCTTGAGAAAATATGGCTTAGCAGAAAGAATGTGAGCTTTGGTTTCGCATAGTTCAGTGTGAATCTTATTTCTAACTCTGTGACCTTGGGCTACTTTATTAACTTTGTTGAATCTATTTTTCCATTGGAAAATGAGATGAATAATATCTACTTTGCAGAGCTGTTGTGAGCATTGGAGATTATTTTATAAAATGTCAAGCAATGTGCCTCACACATAATAGCTTCTCAATAAATGGTGGCTGTTATTGTAATTCCTTTCTCCGGGTTCCTATTTGACAGCTCCCAAGCATTTCTGTGCTCCCCAAGGTGCTGTCCCAGTTCCTGTTCTATGTTTAGTTGATGTCAATTAATTCCTTCTAAATTGTTACCTGGTAAGGAACCAAGGCCCTGGCTTTGACTCTGCCATCAGGACACTTAATTACCTTAAACAAGTCACCTACATTTTCTGGGCTTTGGTTTGCATAGCTGTACAATTAAGGGGTTTGATTACATGATTTCTAGTGCTGCTACCAGCTCTATGATTTTGGTATCCATAATTGACCAGGAAAGCATTCTCTGCTGATGCCTTGTGAGTTTCTTAAGAACTATAATAATTTACTATATTTAATTGTATCCTGAAAGTCCCCTAATGTCTAATTCTAATTAATTGATTACTTTGATGACAATCATGGTAATCAGTGAATCAAACTATTGGCTTTCCCTGAGGTCATTTTGATAACAGACAAGTAATGGAAATAGCCATATGTACATGACTTTAGGGTTTGATTTTGATCTTTCTATATTGGTCCAAAAATATTTTCAAAGCCATGGTGAGGATATGTAGATGGAACCAAGAAAATAAAGGGAAGAATGTCGGTGTGTTGTCTTGATGAAATTTCAAGGCCCTTTACACATTTGACCTCAATTTTTCGAAGACAGAAATGAAAAGGTCCAGACTTCTGCCAAAAACATGAGTTATAGCAATTGGTTACCCAGTTGGGATCTAATAATGAGACCATTTTGGCAGGAACCCCACAAGCGTAGCTATTTAACTACTGGCAGCAGGAATAAGATATGCATGATATAGAAACAATTATGTCTGTCAACTGGATTGGGAAGAAGAAAAAAAGATAGCTACCTCCAATGTCAAGATGGTTGACAAGGAAGAAATAAGATATATAATCTGAAATGAAGACAAGGATCTGAACAGAACCACTCCTGATATCACCTTTCTTCATTTGTCAGGTAGGGAACTCTTAGATCCCAGATTCTAGGCCATCTTAAACTACCCAGGGTTTATTCAACCTGAATCAGTTCATTCCATGGAATTCAATAGGACAGTCACCTCCAGTCAACATTATCTTTTGTGCCCAATCTCACCAAAAACTATGTGCTTTTCTATCTACCTTAAATATGCTAAGTGCTTGTAGCAAGTTTACTCTTAATCTTTAATTTAAAACTTAATTTAAAATTTTTAGTTTTGCTTTAAAAATTTGGCTTTTAAATGGGAATCAAAAACCAATTTAGATTTCATGTATTATATGTATGGGATTTTTTGCAAAGGTTTATTTCTGTTATCATCTTCTTTGTCATCATCTTGAGAATCAAAATAAATGAGTGACACATAATTCTAAATGAATATTTTTAAATGTTTAAATATTTTTAAATATTCATGATTTTAAAATATAAATAATTTAAAATATTAAATATACTTAAATATTGGAATATAAAAAAATCAAACAAATATCTTTGAATGAATGAGTTACAGAATAAGCCACACTGTGGTTGTACAGTGAGAAATGAAACCAGCCAAAGTCTCTTCTTTCATGGATATTTTGGTTTAGTTGGAAAACCAGAAAATAAAGAAGCCCATAAAATAAATGATCATAAAAGAGTTGCTATGAAACAAACAAATGGGATACTGAAGAGTAACTAACTCCTTAGCAGCATTGAGCAATGTTTTAGATGGGCTGCTCAGGAAGACCTCCCTGATAAGGTGATTTTTAAACTGAGATCTTAAGTTTGAAAAGCTGCTAGTCATATAGCAGCCTGAGGAAGAAAGCATTCTGAATCCTTTAAATGGGGTCTTGGGCTGAGTGAGGAATACCAGAAGGTACAAGTCTAAATCCCTTATCTCAGAAATTTCACCATATAAATGGGGAAATGGGACATGTATAAAACAGTAAATACCAGTCCTGGGAAACAGATGTGAGAAGTGAGAAGAGAGACTGGCCAGCACTGGGACAGCAGAGAAGGGTTATGACTTGAGGGAAAGTCTGAATTTCAGTAAGAGGGACTCAACACTCAGAAGATGTTTTTTTGGTGGGCTGTTTCTTTGGTTTGGTTTGGTTTGGGTTTTTTGGGGGGGTAGTGAAAGAAAGGAGAGGTGGGGGGGCGGTCAGAAGGAGAAAGAGAGAGAAAATTCCAAGCAGGATCCACGGCCAGTGCAGAGCTGGATGCAGGACTGGATCCCACAACCCTGAGATCATGCATAATCTGAGCTGAAAGCAAGGGTTGAATGCTTAACTGACTGAGCCACGCAAGCACCCCTCAGAAGATGATTTTTTATTATAGTTCTGATTATCATTTAGAATACGATGTGTATATTGTCTCCACCTATAACATTCCTCTTTTATTCCAACTTTAGAATCAGGAAAACAGTGTTATTTGTTTAGTTATTTGTTTGTTTGTTTGCTTTTTTTATTGCTTTGCTTATACATTCAGTTTCCTGTGGGGTGAACTAGTCACAGCGGAGAGTCAGCAAATATCCTTCTTTGCTTACCTGAAGAGCTTAAAGCGAAGATGCAGAGTCCATCCACTTTTGTTCACTGCAGTTAATAAATGAGTTGCATTAAGGACAAACTACTGAAGAGGTAATAAGTTCAACCCATGCCAGGATTCCAAGGGGGCCCAGAGCTGTCTCATAGAGACTTGCCTTGGAATGGCTGGAGGAGCAAATAACCAGAGATGAGTTGATAGGCCAGTGCAATTTAACCGCTTCACTTTATTGAAACTCTTCATATATGGTCTTAGAGTACAGAAACAAAATATAGTTTGGATGAAAAATCTATCACTAGCAATCTTGGAAGAGATATCCTAGTTTTGCTAGTACTTGTTTAAAACTTGAGACCAAAACCAAATGGGGCATTATTTTCCTGTGGTGACTTACAATTCTACACAAATTTCCTTGAATATTTGAAGAAGGGATGGGAAGCCTATACTTTGAAGTCCCTAGCTCACAGGTTCGTGGGGTACTGTCTCATAATTGGAAGTGGATCCTAAGTCCAATTGTTTGGTTGTGAAACATTTCTGGATTTCGAATTTTTTCAAGTGCAGTTAGAATCTTGTCACATTGGAGCTGCTCCTAATTCTGCATTGTGGCCCATAGGATTCAAGACCGCAAAGGGATGGTTGATGGGTGGTCAAGGTTCATTTCATTATGTCAGTACTCAATTGCTAAACTGCCCCTTAACACCCACATACCTCACCAAGCTGCCTGTAAGCTCCTTTGTTTCTCCTCTTTGTTTCTCATGAATCTCTTTTTGTTTTTATTTTGGATACCATGTCTGGTTATAATGAGAGAAGGCAGATCCCTTTTATTAGATATAAAGCCAATTCTTTGCATTCTAATGAGCACCTCTTGATTACAGTACCTAGAACTCATTGAACAATACCATACATTGCCTTATAATTTTTTGACATTTGTGCATTAATTTGATGAGCAACAGGATGACCTTTCTACCGATGTCTCTCCCACCCCATGGCACCAGACTAATTTTGCCGTCCATTGTTTATCTCAATTGAAGTATTTCAGTCTCTATCAATTTCTTATTTAGATATAAACATCTCATTGAGATCTAAGATTCTAAGTTACTTTTAGCTAGTCACCTTTTTTTTCAGGTTATTAGTTTGTAAGATCTTCTCATACAGTACACGTGTAGCCCAGGATCAGAACTGAAGGGCTGGAACATTCCATCTGGGGAAAATGAAGTCACTGGGTTGGTCTGCAGCCCTAAGAAAGCCTATTTGGACTGAGTACGGTACTGAATAAAGGAAAACAGTTGAGAACGTAAGAGTTCATTTTTTGAGGTATAAGGACTTGGAGTTTAGATGGGGTTAAATGGGATGGTGAGAGAAAAAAGAGGTAGTAGAAAGCAAATACTAATCACAAAATCTGCATAAGGAGGACCACTCCATCAGCCCATGAGCCCAACTTCTCACTCCTACTTTCCAAACAGAAATGAATCTGAGACTCTCTCCTCCCTTGCCAAAAATCATTAACCCCTTCTTCCCTTGTCCTCAGTTTGGTATGTATGCCCTCTCTATTCCAATGTCCAGGAAGCACTCACATATGTGAAAGATATTTTAAAATAAACGTGAGCATTCAAAACATAAAATCTCTAAGAAGATAATACAATTCAAGGTAATAATCTGGCCCCAGAATATGCAACAGTCTATGTAAATGAGAATAAAATATGCAAATATATGCGATCTGTATTCATGTACTCACATAGACCTAACAAACATTTACACCTGCAAATGGGAATTTGAGAAGAGTTGAAAGAATGTGTGGCTTTTGCCATCCTGCATACTCTCTTACCCCAATTTTGAAGTATTAGGTCAGTCTTGCAATGCCATGCCAAGAGAGAAGCCACAAGCAAATTTTCTTTTGTGCTGCTGAACTTTTCCAGAAATGGGCAGTTTGCTTAACCACTTGAGAAAGAAGCATGAGCCAGATGCAGACGCATGCCAGCAAGAACCCAGGAACACCATTGCAGACTGCTGGAATGCACAGACTCTAACAAATCTGCAAAGGAAAGCAGCGTTAGTCCATCCAGCTGCGCTGACAACAATGTTAACGAAATTCCCTTTATACAGTGGTTTTGCTGAGGTCAGGTGATTACCTCACTAGGCCCTGCTTGCGAAATTGCAGCGGTCAGGAAAATGTGGAATGGCTATAAGCTCATCAGCTGGATAGCTGGGAGAACCAGTTTCAAAAAGCTGTCAGTTGAGAGATGTTTTCAACATATCAGCAGCATGATGCCCAGATAGCAGATTGCATAACAACTAGTGCAGCAAATAGATTGATTTTCTGCCCCCCAGAAGAAAATGCTTGACACAAGGAGGTGATCCAGTGCTGGAACAGACTTTCTGCATGAGGATCCTGCTGGACTTGCCACACTTGAGTGCCAAACAGAAGGCAGAATCCAAAGCGCCAGGGAGTCCCATTTTTAGCTGGAAATCAAAGATTAAGCCCAAAATATGAGAATGTATTTTCAACAAGTACTCTTTTAAAGAAACCAAACATCTCATATCTTTAGGAATATATATAAAATATAACACCTTAAAATAAAATGCCTGTTACATGTCTTTACAATGTATGTTTATCTTGACAGTCTATTTTTTCTTTTTCTCTTAATTTTCTAATATCTCCTTATTTAGCTTTTTTCAGATGAGAACTTAATAACATCAAACTTCAAATAATGACATCTTCAATTCCTTTCAAAGCTATTTTTTTATTGCATAGTTTTTTATACAAGTTATGGTGCAGTACAGTTGATAGAATTCTAAGAAATTAATTAATCAAATTAATTAAACTGCCAGATGCTTAAATATAAAATACTGTAAATTAGATATTGTTTTTGACAGCCACCAAAATAGAGTGTAATGATCAAATGAAAAATGTTAGTGATTTTTCTTCCCTACCTTGTTTTCTTGTTTTTGAATTTTTAGTGTATAGTTTTGGATTTACTTGGGCCAGAAATAAATTATTGGATTCAATTACGGAAAAAGTCATTTTCAGCCAAGAAGCCTATATGGTGGTAACATACCAGCTGTATGTCTCTTGGTTGAGGTGATGAAAACTGACTCAGCAATGTTCTTTAAAGACACTCAGAATCATGTGTCTTAGAGCTGTGTTTTCAAAACTTTTTCTAGTTCATTGTGCTACTTTACACAAGTTAAAATAATATTTCTGTTTTATTGCACCTCAGGTTCAGAAAGGTTAGATAAGCTTCTGGGGAATTATAAAACTATTCTAGAGAGACCTAGAATCCAGGCTTCTGCTTCATAATACAGAATCTTTTTGGTATTCCAATGTAACAAACAAGTATCATGTATGTTACCACCCTCTTTATCCATGGGCATGGCAGTCACTGTTAATCAGTGATGACCTGCTTTCCTGCTGAGCATGGAAGCAGCCCCAGAAAACATCCCATCTCATCAAGAGTGGAGCAATCCACTCTGGAGAAGGTATGAAACCTGTGTTGAACCAGGCTCTTTTAAAGGGCATTCTAGAGGGGCTCAGATTCAACCCTTGTGACAAGAAATGTCTTCTAACTAAGTCTAAAAAGCCAATCAAGCTCAAAAACTGTAATAAACGTGCCACGTAAATGTAAGATAGTAATAATCAGGGAACTTGTTTATAGGGGTAACTGTGGGAAGGCAGTATATAGGAACTCTCTGTACTTTCTGGTCAGTATTTCTGCAAACTTAAAACTGCTCTAAAAAACAAAGTCTATTTTTTTTTTAAAATCTTTAGATTGATTGACCTATTCCTATTATTCATCCATGTGGAATCATCACATGGTACATTTGCACAGGGCCATTTCTAGGCACCATAAATGCAACAGGATGGACAGGTCAACCATAACTCACATTATCTGATGAGTGTATTTTGAGGATGTGTTTGGAACAGGAAACCTAAATACACATCTTTCAAATTAAACTGCCTTTGTTGTGTATCCCTGGTGCAAGTTTTTTGGTTTTTGTTTTGTTTTGTTTATTTATTTATTTATTTGTTTTTGGTTTTGTTTTTCCTTGATGGAGTAATTACCAAGGCATAATAGTTGTTGTCAAAATACTTTTTTTTTTTTTTCTTGCAGTTTCCCTAAAATTAGCAGGCTTAAGCTGTGGATTATGGAAGACAGTATACTTCAAGTATGTGTGCTATGATTCAAGGCTAAATAGGTCCCATAGGAAAAGTTTAAGAAAGTGATGTTGTTTAGCTTGGCAAAGAGGAGACTAAAGGGTGCTCTGAGAATTGTGTTTGAAATATGATGATCTATTGAATGGAGGACAGAAACCAGCTGTTCTTCATCTCCAGCAAGGAAAGAATAGGGAATTGACTCAATGGAAAGTGTGGGTTTGGGTATAGTAGTCCTTCCCTAATTAACTCCACTCCTTCTCTGAACATTATTTTACCTTTCTTTCATCAGAGACTTGGGTTTTAGCATATAGCATAAAATAAACTTCTACATATATTAATAGTCTTACTTTGTAATCTTCCCAAGACATTTTAGGTTTTATCTATCAGAAAGCATGTTATCTGCCATAAGCTACACCTAGTATTTAGTATTTCTTCCCAACTCTTTAGTAAGCCATCCAATGGTGTGAACCATTTCCCTAAGAAACAGGCTAATAAATGCTATTGGTATACTGAAAGTTTCTGAGTATTAAAACAAACCTAGACTTACTCAGACTCTTCATGGGGAGAGCAAAGAACTATCATTCTCAATTAATCACACCACCATGCCCATCACATATATGCCCTACAGAGGGCTCTTATTCATTTCCTGAGTCTTTACATACCACAGCCATGTACTGTATTTTACCTCAAGGCAAGTATTTCCTCAGGACAGAAGAGACACCTTGAACATTACATCACGTTTTTATATACCATTAATTGTATTCAGATCACATCATTGAATAAATATACAGCAAACATGTTATGCATAATATGATGATAAAATACAAAATATAGATACAAAAAAGCCCTGATCCTTCCTCTGCAAAGATCACCCTTCAGAGGGGAATGAAGAAACTCAGATATATATATATATATATATATATATCTGTTTGAGGCAGAAGCTGAGTAAACAATGGGGGTTTTCTGAAAACACAATTCACCTTTGGAAAAAAAAATGGAGATTGCTGAATGCATCATTAGGGCCAGAGTGAGGCCTTTAAAAATAAGGGACTCTAAGTGCCTCTCCCAAAGGCAAGTCAGGAGACAGGTACTTTGGTAATCATTGAACTCAGAAATTACATCCTATGGCAGAAGCTCATCTTAACACAACTGGCAAGAAAAGAAAAGTGGGCATGATTCAAAGAGCTTCCAAAGTTAGGACAGGTTTATCCTTCTATGTATTTCTCATTTTTGTTTCCCAAGTCTATCTTCTTATAACCAATAAAACCTACAATGCGAAAATAATTTGTGTTCTTGAATTTAGAAGCCATAAGAAAGTAGAACTAAAGGAAAATGTGTCCATAGCCAACATCAGACCTAGGAGAAAGAAAACCATGGTGGGGCTGGCGGGGGGGCGGGTATGCATGTAGAAACCTAGAAAGGAGAAAGTTGCCTGAGTGTTGCGCCTTTCATGAATAGAGGGTGGCAGAGAGAGTTTGAGGTGCCTGACTCTGTGCTGAGGAGTGGAAAGCCCCGTGGGAAGCTGACAGAGGTATATATAGGAAAATACTGGTAGCTCTAAGATTGGGAGGGAGTTATAATTTAAGTGTAAACAAAATACTATACAACATTAAGAAGTGGAGGAATCTTGGAAAACATCTTGTAAGAGGCGGCTTTTGACCAAAGGTAGAGACATGAATTTGGCAAATAGACGTAGGGAGTAGACAATTTTAGGAAAATTCTAGTGTTTCACCCATTCCACAAGTACCAGTTAAGGCTTTGTGTATTAGGAAATCAGGCTCAAATGTTAGCTTTTTAAAATTTCAGCCTGTAACTGTTCTCTAGCCCTAACTGAAAATCCCCAAATAAATTAAGAATAAAGAACTGATGTAAATGTGGTGGATCATTTGCACAGGAGACAAACTGAAGAACAGAACACCTGTGCTACTGCTTGAGGATAGTTTAGACTTAAAGTTAGCAAGGATGGTGGATAGATGAGTTTTCTGAGATCCTAGAGTTGGGAATCTATCTGTCCTAAAATAAGTCCTTATCCATCATCTTCCTGTGATGGCACAAGCAAAGAGGTCCCATATGAATAGACCCACCATGAAACAACCAATAAGAACAGGTGGCAGAGGTTGTCAGATGTTACCACTTTTAAAACATATCAATTTTTTTCCATTGCACTGAACTAACTTATTTAAAACTATTTATTTATTCACTGCTTTGCTTTTTCTCTTTATCATTTCAGAGCATTATAGGAGGATATTTAACTAACTGTTAAATATATGTAATTGGCCACTGAGACTTTTTTTATCTGTTTCTTACCCAGAAAGTTTACATTCACACTCAAATACACACATGAGTTCTGCATCCAAAGTCACAATGAGGAGCTGAACTAACTTTTATGTGATTTCTGATTTTTGAACCATCTTCTTCCCAAAATTGCAGAAATTGTGGACAACATATTTATCATTCTCTTGAACCGAGCATAGATATTTTTAAAAACTCTAAATCTTGTTCTAAGTATCCACTTTGGTTAAAGCATTTGATTTAGTCTTCATGTGGGAAACAAAGGCAGAAGGGAACATGGATAAAATTAAATGTCCTTATAACCTGCAGCCCATCAACAAGTACTTGAGGCAGGCAAGTACAAATTTCCTCCAGTAAGCTCCAAACTGTCTTAATGTTAATGCCTTGCTAAAGGGAAAAACAACCTTGGTTTGACAATAGCAAGGCCTCTGGTATGCTATGAGTCTTTACCTTATGAAAATCCGTTTGCAACTTCCCTTATCTTTACTTCCTCCAACCCCACAGTACAGAATCAGTTGCTTCTCACAGTCTTGGGGCAGCAGCTGCACTCTAGTCCTATCCTTTTGCTTTAATAAAACCACTTTTTGCACCAAAGACATCTCAAGAATTCTTTCTTGGCCACTGGCTCCGAACATCACCAAAACACCAACCTCACCAAAACATTCAAAAACTGTATCATTCTCTGTCTACATTTCCCCTAAAAGAATGAAGATACATTGATTAAATGCAGTTTCTTTTATCTATATAGGTTGACTTTTTTAAAAAAAGATTTAGGGAGAGAGAGAAAATGGGGAAGGGGCAGAGGACGAGAGAGAGTCTTAAGCAGACTCCCACTCGGAGCACAACGTAGGGCTCCATCTCATGACCCTGAGATCACCACCTGAGTGAAAACCAAGAGTCAGATGGTCAACGTGTGTTCAACCAAGGGCACCACCCAGACACCCTTATACAGTTTGACATTTGACAGATTAACCTCCTTTCTTGTCCTCAACCTCAGTGGAGGTCTTTTTCTTTCCCCCTTTGGTGTGTGACTGATTTTAGGATGTGCGTCAATAGTTGAGTTTAAGTGCATTCCAGTCTCCCCTTCCAGCTCCGCCAGTGTCCTTGAGCAGGATCTTGTTAGCACCTGAAAAGTTTGGCACACACTAAGGCAATTAGCTTCCTTTCACACCTAAATTTACCTCCACCCCATGCAAACTTGCAGCTGTTCTCTTGCATTTGTTACTCAAATGATCTCCCTGGTAAACAGTGAATCATGAGGCTGAAGCAACATAACCTTATTGGCTTCCTAGGGACCTGGTCCTATCCCCTTAAAATATTCTCATCACTTCTTTTACTTGGGGAGTCATTTTCCACATTTAGCATTGAAAACTGAACATTTTCAGTAATGCTTTTCAGTGTAATAATAATGAAAAACGAATGAACACCTTTAAATTGTTTATTTCTAAGTGTTAGATTTTCCATTGATTTTTAACTGGTGATTAGCAAGTATTTATTTCATCAAATACTTATTTATTTACTTATTTATAAAGATTTTATTTATTTATTTGACAGAGATAGAGAGATCACAAGTAGGCAGAGAGGCGGGGTGGGGGGTGGGAAGCAGACTCTGCTGAGCAGAGAGCCCCATGCAAGGTTTGATCCCAGGACCCTGATATCATGACCTGAGCTGAAGAGGCTTAACCCACTGAGCCACCCAGGAGCCCCTACTTATTTATTTAATGGCCAATATATTAAATACTGTGTACAAAATAATGTATTTTTATTATTGTGTATAAAAATTATTCAAAACCTTACTTTTTTGCCTGTTAGATACATAGGTATATGCAAACTATGCCTATACACAATATAAATAGAAAGATAGCCCTTATTGTGATGCTTGACAAGTTTTTTGGAGTTCTCAAGTGTATCCTAAAATTCTAAATTAGATAATATTTTTAAGAAATGATTCATCAACTTTAGTCAAAGAAGAAACTGAAGTAGAAAGGGCCTGGGGCCAGGGTATTTGCTCATTCTTTTGAGGTTCAAATTCAGCATCCTTTGGTCAGGGGCCTACGAACAATGAGCAAAATGTAGAGAAGTGGCGCATTCTAAGCAGAATGTTGGTTTGAGTGGATTCATTGAGATAGAAATCTAGGCGGGTATAATAGTAAGAGAACTAGACAGGAAAGCAAGCATTAACTAATACTGGAATATGAGGAAGGCTTTCCTGCTGGTGAATGGTAAAGGGTGAGAAAGTATAGGAGTCAGAGCATTTTTTAAGGTGTAAAAATATACAAGGAAAACCAAAATTAGAATTCTTGGCTATCCAAGAAAAGTATGAGAGCCCCTGAACGTCTGAGAAAGGAGTCACAGGGTATAGGCCTTTCAGGGGATCTGAACAAGAATAGGAAGTTACAGAATCAGTGACTGAACGCTACTCTTTCTGAGACATCACTGCCTAAACTCTGTCAAAAGTTTTGATTCTATTCCTCAAGGTCTTGAAGACTGCTGACCTAGTGTAGTGTGTCAGAGTCTAAATGGATCCCTCTTGTGTAATTTTCTGTATTAAGTGAGCAGAGTTAATCATAGCCAATTAAAAAAGATTATAGGTACCAGTGTCGAGGGTATCTAGAGTTATTACATTTATGAAATATAGGCGTTATACAGATACGGCAGTCTGTAGACACTGAATCTAAAAGGCAACATTCAAAGAGGGTGGCTGATAGTACAAACTCTACTAGCAGGTGAAGATAAGCTGATAAACTTCAAACTTAAGAAGGGTCCAGAAGTTGTGAACACTGTGTTCAAAACTGTGTGAGTGTCATTAATTTTTAGTATCTAAAAGAAATTTATAATTACATGTTTAATAATGTCCTTAACATAAAATAAGGCATTCCCATATCTTTTTTTTTAAAGATTTTATTTATTTATTTGACAGACAAAGATCACAAGTAGGCAGTGAAGCAGGCAGAGAGAGAGGGAAGCAGGCTCCCCGCTGAGCAGAGAGCCCAATGCGGAGCTCGATCCCAGGACCCTGAGATCATGACCTGAGCGGAAGGCAGAGGCTTAACCCACTGAGCCACCCAGGCAACTCCCATATCTTTTTAACATTTGTTTCATATGAATCATTGTATATTCACATAAATTTAACTAATTTGCTAGAGAAGATTATAAACAAAGTATTTAAAAATACGTTTCATGTATTCTCAGAAAAGGGTTACTATTATTACCGCTGTCAATCTTTTTCTCCTTCCTTTCTCCTTGTTCCCTCTTTTTTTCCTCTCCCCTCATTTTTCTTTTTTTCCTTCCTTCCTTCTTTCCTTCTTTCTTTCCTCATTCCTTTCTTTCCTTTTTTTTGTTTCTTTTTTATTTTTCTCATGTATGAAGTATAAATAACTCGTGTTTTCATTCCCTTGTTTTAAGGAAACATCTATCTGATAAGTAGGTTAATATGCATGGTAAGAATTTAAAGTTTCTTTAAGACTTGTAATAAAACCACAGCTCCTTTGTAATGCTGAAAATTATATCAGCATTTCCGTGTCATCCTCAGACTCTCTTCCTACATTTATAGCTATCCAGAGTATCTTCTGGAAGACTATAAAAGGCAAAGAGAATAAAACTCCAAGTCTGCAGAATCTAGCCTTACGTCTGTTCTTTGTGTCATATCTTTTTGCATTTGAGATGTCATTAGGTTAAAGCTTAAACAAAAAATCCTTATCCTCCTCACAGTTCTGAATTATGGTCCCTTTATCAAGCTTATTGGGGAATTTCTCTATCACAATCAACATCATCACTTTTCTCATCTGCAGAGATGCTGTGTAAAATATTACCACACATTTGGGAGCTTAAAATAACACACACTTATTATCTCAGTCTTTGTGTCTCAAAAGTCTGGCCATGGCTTAGTTGGGTCTTTTGCTTTCATTTCACAAAGTTACAATCAAGGTATCTTTTGACCAGATTGCATTATCATCTGGAAAAAATCCACTTCCAGGCTCACACTGTTGCTGGCAGAATACATTGCCTTGTGGTTATATAGGACTGAGAGCCCTAGCTTCTTGCTAGCTGTCACCTGGAAGCCATGCTCGGTTCCCCAGCTCCTGCCGGCCTTCTCCACAGATAGTTCACAACATAGCAGCATGCTTCTTTAGGCCAGTAGGAGAGCATAAGCAAGTCCACTAGCAAGGCAGAGTATATATTACATAATATAGTCATGAGAGTGAGAGCCCATCACTTTTGCATTTTCAGCTGGGTAGAAGAACGTCAACATGTTGCATCCACACTCAAGGAGAGATTATATAAGAGCATGCACAGCAGGAAGTGGGGGTCATGGGGCTGCCTTAAAGTCTGTCCACCACAGAGTGGGTATGGTTTAACATTCAGAGAGTCTTCAATCTTGGAAAACAAGCAATCAGTATGGCTTCATCCATCACAGCCCAGCTGATCATCCCATCCATTTCACAAAGATCCCCAGAGGTAAGAAATATAGTGCTATAAAATAAAGATGATATTGGAGGGCAACCTGTTAGGTGACTGGTGAGTGATGAAGTTGCTGTTCATCTCGCCATTATTTGTGGTGTGAGCTTCTGATTTCTAATCCTAGCCATGATTCAGGGTCTATTAATGATGACAGGCCTAATTCCTCTTTAACTTCTTTCCCAACTTTCAAAATGTAGATGATGTTATACATCAATCTTAGAAGGACAGTATGAGCTTTAGCATCTAAGGAATTCAGCCCAATTTTGTATAGAAATACTTTTGAGTAAGATTTCAACAGAAAGCAGCATAAATCTTTAAGGAGCTGGCACAAAACAGCGTTGGGGAGGAGATAGAGTTCTAATTTAATATAGAGAAGTGAAGGCTAAGGGGTGATTTAATTGCAATCTACAAATATAGGAGAAATCTTTATAAGAAAAAACTATTTTGCATATGCAAGGAAGCCCAAATTAGATTAAATTAAGGTAATAGGGGATTTTGTTTAGCCAACACATTTTTTTTTAAGGCTTTGAAGAGATTCTATGATCTTCTTCTCTAGGTGGGCTTTAAAGCTAAACTTGGCATGTGTTTCAGCATGAATTGGAAATGTCTTTGACATTTTGTCTTTTCTTGGATCCTGTTTATTAATATACAGCACCAAAAGTATAAACTTCCTTCTAAAATAAAGAATTAAGCAATTTTTAGTTCTTTATTCAAGAAAAAAAATGAGGTGAACTATTCTGAATTTTGATAATATGAGCCAGTTGTTTTGAAGAGTGGCATCGTACTACCCAGGGGAAATAGCTAAACATAGAAAGGTATAAACCCTTTGGTCCCAAATTAGGTCTGAATTTGTTTGTATCGGTGGAGCATTTGAATCTATGACTATGCTTTCATATAAAATAGATAACTGTAATGAAAAGGCTTAAGTTGAGCTAAAAACAATTTAGAAAACACGAATAGAAAGAAAGGAAGAGAGGAAGAAAACAAGTAAACGGGTTATTACACCAGACTGGTTAATAAGTGATAAGACTGCTAAATGTCAAATTCTCCTTAACATCATGGACTCTAACAAGGAAGGTTACCATGTCCAATCTCACAGTATATGCATGATTCACTTCAATACTCTTGACAAAACTTCACCAGTTCAGGGGGAATCATTTCATTAGCTAAAATCTCAACTTTTCCTCAGTTAATTTGTTTCAATGTTGCATGCTGAGAAAGTTCTTATGTTAATGCTTATTCTTCTTATTCTTTTTCATAGCATTATTGTTTGTTCTTTGGAGCAGTACATAGGGACTTCTTTTCTTTAACATATATACCCCTTGAGTAGGTGAAGATGGGCACTAGGATATTTACTTAATATTCTCATTTTTTACTCATCATCTAGAATTCTTCAGCTGCTTAATTTACTAAGCAACCTTAAGTTCTTTCAGGAGCTTCTCCCCAGCCCCAAACCTCTATTCTAGAAAAGAAATGAGATCATAATGGCCAAAATCCTTAGCTAGATATAGATAGAGTATTGACTTGCCTATGAATTTAACTTCAAAATCAGTTGCTTAATCAGTTCATCACAAAGACACAGACTGGCTCATAAAACAACAGATGAGTGAGCACACAATAAAATCAAAGCTGCAAACGGCCATTAAACACTAAAGATATATTGTAGAGTAGAACTTGCTTAGGTAAGAACTTCCTGCCCAGTGCCATGCCATGATGATTAATGCATGCATATGTGAACTTTATGAAAAATATAATGAATTGATTGTGTTCTTAAATGATGCCATTTTCAACCTGTTTGTCTTCCTCTCCTCCCTCGGGAATCAACTGACCACACTCTGTTAGTTTAAACAAATGAACATTTAATGTTGGCCATTCTGCCAACCAAGTTGGGGGAAGATGAAATCATTTATCAAGGGAAAAAGAAAGAAAAATAATAAAATGGCTTCTGGGAAAAAGGTGAAGACCAGCAGTTATCAAGAAAGGGAGGGTGCCACAGATATAAGAGAGGAAAGGCCTGAGGCATATTTTCATTCTACGGTTTCTGTGTATTTTGGTATCAGGGAGACAATTTTAATCATATCATGAGTCTTGTTCCTTAAAGACAACCTTTTTTGGCAACTCTAATTTTAAGACTCACTCCTGTGAACACATCAGCTCCTTCTTGGTGGTCATTCAGTGGATTAGGAATGATAGCAAAATAATTAGGGAATCTATAAGTGGAAAATGCAATTTGAGGGCCATTTGCAATAATAGACCAAAGGTTACCTTGGTCATATATCTAACATTTTAACATCAATCCATCAATCAACTAATATTTATTGTACTCAGTGCTTTTTTAATAACTGAGGGAAGTAAAAGGAAAATATAAGTCAGGATCTCCATCCTTAGGAGCTTTTATAAAGTTTTAAGAAGAGAAAACATGAGCTTAATATTTATATTATATTATCATTTTATTAATATTTATATGTTTAATGCTAATATATCATATGTGATTAATACATTTAATACACATGCATATATACATATATACACAAAATGACCTGAGTGTTATGATAATGAGAGTTATAGATTAAGAGAAAGGAATCATCATTTTTGGATAAAGTATACTGAAAAGTGGTCTTAAGAGGCTGAGAAGAAAACCAGTCCTGTTTTTTCTGTATGATTTTACTATTTATGTTATTGTTTCTTAAAGCCATCATGAATTATACATATGTAATGTATTTATAAATATATTATGCACACATAATTGATAAAGAGTAACAAATCTTTTCAGCATAAAGATACACTGTCAGATGGAGGTTTCCATTCCAGCACAGTCATTATACTCACATTCTGAGGATGAGGAAGAGTACAAGGTGAATGCATGGGGAAGGGAATATTGAAAGATAAGTGCAACTGGAAGAACTTTTTTGGTGTCAGGTGTGGATGTATCACCTTCAGCTGGCAAAATTTTAGGTATAGAAATCCCCTTGCAAAGTTTTCTGAAGTTTATTATGTACTAAACTCTCATGTGCTAGTCACAGATTTCCTGGGAATAAGGCAGCTTGAATGCCAACTCTAACACCAGATTTAGGTACTGTAACTATTGGACTTACCCATGGTATTGCCTTTATGAGCAATTGACTATGGGAGGGAGGGCACAAGGTCTGGACTATGCTGGAAGAAGGTGTTTTGCTACCTACCATGTTTAGAAAGAAAAGAGGAAGATTCCAGTATTGTTCAAAGGGAGACTAGTACTGCATTAGTGGGAAAGCACTAACATTAACTAAATTAGTAAAGCCAAGGGAAGCTAGAACTTGGAAAGGATAAAGGACAATGCAAGAAAAAACAAGCAAAACTCTATCAAGTACAGGACCAAGACCCAGGGTATCCAAACGCATTAAATAAATCTGACTAGATGATACTGTAACTATCAAAGCTGCCCCAGACTGTTTCCTGTGTTTCTCTTATGAGCAACCCGCTAGTTCTTACAAGGGTGTGGTGCATTTTTGGAGGAACTAAAGATGGCCAGGTGAATTTTAAAGGATCTATACTTGTTTCTCTGTAAGAAAAAATATATATATATTAACATCTGCTTATCTTCTAACATACTAATCACACTCATGTAAATTGAGCATAAAGACAATATAAGAGAAAATAATACACTAAAATTACATATTACAACTATATTTATAAAGAGAAAATACTGGAAATATCTTATATTCAACAAAAAGGAAAATATCTAAGAAAATGATGCTATAGGCTTGTAATGCAAGTCTCAAAATTAACATATTTAAAGTCCCACTACAGTATAAAAAATATTATTGACCTAGCACCAGAATTTTTTAAAATATATATTTGTTTATTCCTTAGACTGTTTCTTAAATGGATAGAGTAGTACTTAATACATCATGGTTGTTACAGATGACTATTTTTCTGCCATCTAAAATTTGAAATTTCTTTTTGGCAGGGGTAATTTCTTACTCATCTCTCCATCCTTTTTACAAGGCCAGCTCTGTGTTTGATACACTGGACTAAACAGAAGAGTTGAGAATGCAGGAAATGAAAAGTGTTATGTTACAATAGTAGGAATCTTATTTTTACTTCTAGATTTTATTATTATTTTATCATATTCTGTTAAAAGATATCTGGTTATATTTCTTTGCTGGTATCTTTACTTGTGTTCACAGCAGAAGTCAAAGGGGGGAGTTTTCTCCAGAGATATAAATGATCCTTTATTGGTTTTTGGATATGGAAGTCACTCAAAGACTGACCAGTTTTTGTTGCCTGGGAAGACCCATTTGGCTATTATTTTTACAGCTGTGCTTCTGAGATGGAGTGGGAGAGGAGGAGAGGTGGATGATAACCAAAAGTACTCTCCTGTCTAATGGACAGGAGAAGAATTGAAGAAAGGCAAACCTTGTATTTCTAATTGGAGGTGGACCTGGTGATCCTTCCAGGTTTTCCCAGAACCATTTGTCAAGCTTCTCTCCAGGCCTGTTGCCTGATCTAGTTCTGTCATAGCTCCTTGATCCCAGATGGGGGCTCCGTAGCCACTAGAGTCTCCCAGTGGTCATTTCCCCTCTTTTGAGCACTGCCTTGGCTATCCATGCAAGACTGGTTTTACTTCCTCAGTTTCTACTTCTTTCTCTTTTAAATGACTTCAAAGAAATCCAGAGTTCTATCATTTGCTTTTACATCCCAATACACCTTGGATATATATTACCAATACTTATTCCTTTATTCTCCAAGGAAAGAAAATGGTTGTTCCTACACAAAGGTATAGAGGAAACTCCTACCACAGTGTACTGTCATATTAGATAATCATTTAATCACTGACTAAATCTAAGACACTGAGATCAGAGGATTCAAGAACTCTGGGAGACTTTAAAAACCTTTCCAAATTAAGCATTTATTGTTACTTCAATGCTTTCTTGCTACTTAATTTTCCTGAGTCTCATTTTAGGAGAAATTTGCTTCTTTAGCCTTGCACACTTCATCTCAATCAATACGCTATTCTCCCTAGAGGTCCCAAATTATTCTTTTCAAATGTCTTTTTTATCTACCCTTGGAAACAACACAAGCAAATGGAGTCTGACTTCCAGCTGTCAAATCAAGTGTTGAGGCAAACCCTGTGAGTGCAAATCACTCCATCTTGCCTTGTTCAATCTGGGTAATGTGGCACAGTCCCAAAACCTCTCCTACCACCAAGAGAGAGAAAGGAGTAAAACACAGATTGATAATTTTCAAAAGTTGGAAAATTTTATTTCTTTCTTTTCATTATACACTATTTGTTCACACATAAGCTAGTTCCTAAATAGTGAATCTGCTTATGTTCCTTGCACTTCTTTGGTAAATCTGGGTTGAGATTTGGAAATAGGATATTTTAAGTGGGCTGCATTGTTTTTGTTAAGAATTGAAATCAAACTTTCCTGTAATTCCATCCCTGGGAATCCATACCCTGGAAAATGGAGTAACAAGGTTTCTCTGATTCTTTAATGGACCAAAACTTCCTGGTTGAGAAAGGCTAATAAATGTAAGCTATTGATCATATTGTTGAGTATGATAAAGAAAGGTCTGTTTTCAAGGCAGAATTATTTGGAAATCATAGGCATCATTATAAATGTCTTACTTATATGTTGGCTTATATATTGCTTCTGTTCAAAACAAAATTGTTTCCTTTGGGGCATAATTTCAAGGCAGGTTAATGAATTTTTCTCACACACACATACACGCACACACACGCACACACATGCACACATGCACACACACAGGTGTTACTATTGTATAGTTGAACCTAATAGATCTGTCTCCCTGCTCTGAGGGTTCAATTTCTTCCCTTTCTTTGTAGCTTCCAGAGGACCCTATACTGTGCAAGACGCAAAACAGGCAAACCCCTTCATTGTTACCCTGATGACAATTGTAGAGTGGCAGTGATGATGTTGTTGGAAGTTTTAAAAATGAAAATACCTGTTCAGGTTCAGAGACATTGCCCAATATATTTCATGTGCTTTCCATAGTACATTCAATTTTTTTTTTTTAAACCAGACGGTAAAACAAGGACAGCAACTCTTTATTTTCTATCCTCCAATCTCCCAAATCCTCAGACTCCATCAAGGTGCACCTTGAGCTCCACCTCCCACATTGTGTTCCCCACTGGTGCCAATCTTCCAGCTAACTCCATTTCCCCTTTGTAAACGCTCGATGTGCTGACCTATTTAAAAATATAACTCAGGTGCCTGGCGAACCATGATGCCTGCCAGCTCTTCAGATAAAGAGGATCCACTTATTAATCTGCTCTGTCTCCATCTGCCCGCTCAATTGGGATTGACTGCTTGCTGTCCAGGCTGATACCAGGGAAATCTGATTGAGGACAAGAATCTCTTTGTACGTTTCCCCCACTGATACAGCACAACAGGTCTGTTGCAGCCAGGGAGTTAAGCTGATGTGACATGATGTCAGATGGCCTGCCATTGTACGTCAGAAATTAAAAAGAAAATATTCTTTCAAACTGGAATTCCTTATGTGATTTTTATTTCCTTGGGCTTTGAGCAGATTGAGTATTGAATTGCTTGACTGGAGCCCATGGATAATTTAATACCTTCAACATTCGTCCCTGGGTGAATTTCAGCCACATTTGACTTGTTCAGCATGGTGTCTCAGTTCTAACCATTACATGGAACTCTTGTAAATATTGATTGATGAAATCCCAAAGAAATACTTTTTCTAGCTCTGATTCTGAAATGCTCCAGAAGGAAAGACTTGATCTCTGTTTCCATCCTTCCTACTCCATATTTAGTGGTGTGAGAAGTAAATAAAAATTTGGGACCTTCTTTTATCTTTCTCAAGTTAAACAGTCAATTCTTACGACTTGGAAAAAAAAAAAAAGTGATGTGATTTGATCCACCAAAGTAGGTCGGAGAAAAAAATAACAAGTTAGCAAGAATAGCAAACAAATAAACTCAAACTGTATCAGTGGAACCAAATTTGGTATTTTGGGAGAAGCTTTTGAGTCCCCCAATTTGAGGTGTTGGCTACATAAAGTTTCCAGAAGAATATAGGCATAATATATGGATATACCATTCTTAAGTACTAACTGGTTAGCATCTCATGCACATAGTATTCAGATTTTAGTATGTGGTTCTGCTTTTGTTGAAAAGACAAAGGTAGAACTAGCCTTAGGTCACATCTAGAATCAAAACTGAATGGCTTATAAAATTCTCCCAAATCATTTATTAATAAAAAATTAAGAGAGAGAAGAGACACATATTAAGAGTTAAAGACCTTACAGGAATTCACGTTTGGTAACAAGAGACAAAATATTATCACTTTCTTAATATTCAGCTTTTACTCTTTAGTCAAGGCTAATCATTTGTTAATTTGTGTAAGCTCCAGTGCTTAAAAATTCACATGTGAATGAAATATGTGGCTGATCCTTATTCTTTATTATAAATTAAACAGTAGGAAATGTAAATACTATCGGAGAAAATAAAATCTCATTTGTTTGATGTAAATAACACTGAATAAATTAATAAATTGACTGGCTTCTCTTTGATATTCACATGATGAGACTGTATGTGTGCATTTATGTGTGTATGTGAACATACAAAGTATTCGAAATACTGGAGAGAAAAAGAAGTTGTTTAAACAGATAAAAGAGAGTAACTTGCTACAACAAAAGATTTTTTTAAGACACAATTTATTTGAGAGAGAGAGTACAAGCAGGTGGAGGGGTAGAGGAAGAGGGAGAAGCAGCCTCCCCACTGAGCAGGGAGCCTGATGGGCTCCAGGACACTGAGACATGACATGAGCTAAAGGCAGATGCTCAAATGACTGAGCCACCCAGGTGCCCCCAAAAGTTTTTTTTTTAAAAATCAAGAAATTCTCTTAACAGTAAGAAGTCTATTGTAGATTATTAACATGGTGAAATTTCTTTGCAGTAATTATTTTAGACAAAAATATAAGAGGAAAAACAAATCCACAATAAGATTAGTGAGAGAAGGGCACCTGGGTGGCTCAGTGGGTTAAGCCACTGCCTTCGGCTCAGGTCATGATCTCAGGGTCCTGGAATCGAGTCCCGCATCGGGCTCTCTGCTCGGCAGGGAGCCTGCTTCCCTCTCTCTCTCTCTCTCTGCCTGCCTCTCCATCTACTTGTGATTTCTCTCTGTCAAATAAATAAATAAAATCTTAAAAAAAAAAAAAAGATTAGTGAGAGAAAATAATTCTGTTTTATTGTTTTGTTTATTTTGTTTGTATAATTGACATAACATTGCATTAGTTTCAGGTATACAATGTAATAATTTGATATTTATATATATATTTGATCATTTGCAAGATGATCACCACTAAGTCCAGTTAAATCCATCACCATACGTAGTTACAAAACTTTTTTCTTGTGTTGAGGACTTTTAAGATTCACTCTTATAACTTCTTTCAATATACAGTAGAGTATTATTAGCTATAGTTGCTGTTTTTGGCATTATATCCCCATGACTTACTCATATTATAACTAGATATTTGTACTTTTTGACTCTCTTTACCTACTTTCCTCACCCCCACCCTGAGTAACCAGCAATCTCTATTCATTTTCATTTTGGTTTTTTTTTTTAGATTCCACATAGGAGATTACACAGTATGTGTCTGTTTCCATCTTGCTTACTTCATGCTTAGCCTAATGCCCTTGAGGGCCATCCATGTAGTTGCAAATGGCCAGATATCTTTATGGTTGAATAATATTTTATTGTGTATATGTACCACAACTTCTTTGTCCATTTGTTTATCAATGAAAACTTAGGGTGTTTCTATATATTGGTTATTGTAAATAAGGCTGCAATGAACATGAGGGTATAGATATCTTTTTGGATGCATGCTTTCATTGTCTTCAAATAAATATGTCAGAAACAAGGATTGCTGGATCATATGGTAGTTCTATTTCTAATTTTTTTTAAAGATTTTGTTTATTTGACAGACAAAAATCACAAGTAGGCAGAGAGGCAGGAAGAAAGAGAGGAGGAAGCAGGCTCCCTGCTGAGCAGAGTCCGACACAGGGCCTGATCCCAGGACCCTGAGTTCATGACCCTAGCCGAAGGCAGAGGCTTTAACCCACTCAGCCACCCAGGCACCCCTATTTCTAATTTTTTTAAAGGAAACTCCATACTTTTTTCCATAGTGGCTGCTCCAATTTACATGCCACCAACAGTACACAAAGGTTTCTTTTACCCTGTATCCTTGCCAACACTTACATTTTTGTCTTTTTGATAATAGCCTTTATAACAGGTGTGAGGTGATATCTCATGTGGTTTTGACTTGTATTTCCCTGTTTTAATCTCACCATATTGAATGAAAATTTACTTGGATATTGAGTTTTCCTTATCTCCAAGGATCCATTTCCATTTTTCTCAAATCTAGAGTAGAAAAGAAAGTCCATTCAAATGCATATTCTTTATCCTAAGCAAGAGTTGGGTCACACATTCTTGGACCTTTTCTGAATGAATTAAGCCAAATGGAGAAAACATGGAAGAAAACTATCCTTATAGTGATATCTAAAGTCATGTACCCAAGGTCCATTCCAAGTATGTAGCTTTTTGTTTGTTTTGCTCCAAGACCTAAGTCAACAGAGAATCCCCAGTGAAAATAATATCAGCCCCCAGCTGGGGGGAAAAAAAAATCACAAAAACCAGGACAGAGAAAAGTCACTTCATTAGAATCACAGAGTTCTACCAAGTTCTTCAGGAAAGCAAAAAGATCTATGACCAAGAGAGAGCATTCAGAATGTTCTAGAACAGAAGTGTTCATATTAATAAACATGAAAATGCACAAAAATCTGTAGGACACAAAAAAATCTGCTTGTATTTTATAGGATGGAATTAAAATATTATATGATATGGGGGTACCTGGGTGGCTCAGGTGGCTGACCGTCCAACTCTTGATTTCAGCTCAGGTCTGACCTCAGGGACTTGAGATCTGAGCTGGAACCCCAGTTGGGCTCTGTGCTCAGCAGGGAGTCTGCTTGAGATTCTCTGTCTCCCTCTCCTTCTGTCCCTCCCCACCACACTCTCTCTCTAAAAACTAAATAAATAAACCTTAAAAATATGATATTAATTATACCATCCAAAAGTAAAAAACTTCATCTGTTTCATCTTTTATGCCACCTTGATACTCAGTAAGAATCAAAGATTGGCACAAAGGACTTGACATGGCAAGTTTCATTTTGAAAGCAGGAACATACCAATTTAAGCCAGGTAAATGAAGCATAATTTTTAAAATAGATCTAGAGAAAAGTTTATTTCTCAGACTCCCAAGAAGTGGAGCTACTGAAAACAAGTAAATGTTATTTCCTGGAGAGGGAGTCTGAGAAAGGAAAATGAGAAAATAAAGGTTGTTCATTATTAATTTGCCATTTGCTTCAAGGAGAATGTTTGTAGGCAAAGTTGCTTGTATCTTAAACTGAATATTTTTCTCACCCACATTGTAATAGTGTTTTTTTTTTTCAAATTATGTTTCCTTCTTATCAAAAAGCTTTCTTGAAGCCAATCAAGGTGGGAGGGCAGAAAGTTGATAAGGAGGTCATTATAGCAACTCATAGAAGATATAAAACAATCCATCTCAAAGAGTGGGGACCATTTCCTATCAACATTTGCAATATGAGTTATTCTTTAGCAATTCCTCTTCCTCTTTTCCTCTTTCTTATCCCCTATATGCTCTGTAGTAGAAAACTTTGACCTTGCTAAGAGAAATAATAGCATAATAGCATAACATGTTTGCACCATCCGTGTGATTAATACCGCCCTCTGAAAGGAGCACCTCAACTGGCAAAATACAACTAAAATGCATGAACACACTGAGGAACTCTTTGCTTTGTTCACCTTCTTTCTAAATAATTCATCAGTTTAATGATAATGACATTCAAATATCATAATTACGGCTGACTCTTTAAAAAACATCAATTCCAGGGCCAAAAATGGAGTAACCAGCCCCCACTTCTTTTCTCACCATTAGCTGTTAATGCCAAAATATGATCTTTATTCATTTCACTGACATAATATAAAACCAATGTAGATTTCCCATTTTTCATAAAATTTTCATCTGCACTATTAGTTTCACTGATAGCAGACTGCAAAATGTTGTTAAGCTACAAGATGGAAGACACTGCGAAAACCTCAGCATGTTAAGAAGCCATAAAATTTTATTCAGTTCATTTACTGCTACAGTCCAGTAACCCTATAGTAAGAGTGTGCTATTTTTATTGTGTATTTATTTAAAGGTTGAATATTTTGTTCCCGGGACCAGACATCTAACTGAGCTAATCTGGACTCCTAATACACTGTGTTGTATTCTACTTTGGGGTTTGTCATCTCCTTGAAAGTGTTTTTGTATCTTGGTTGTTGGGGAAGAGATGATAACAGAATATTGCAAACAAAGCTTAGCTATGGATAAGGGGTCATTTGTGCTCAGAACTCAGCCACCAGTGTGTTTGGGTCTCATGTGATGCTGAGGAGGACCATTTGCTTGTCCCTCTTCCATCTTCTGTCTCTTCCAAAGCAAATCTCAGGGTAGAGTGCGATGAAGCACACAGTGTGATAGACCTTGTGTTGGTTGGTCTGGCAGTTGGCCAGAGGTACTTAACTGCTTGCACAGTCCTGCAGAAGGCAGCACATTTTGCATTTATTGTTTTGCTACTCTGTCTCAGCAGTTTGACGTAAATAGGTAAGCTCTTTTTCAAACAGCATGATGTAAAACCCGTTTTAGGTCTGCTCATGAAACCACAGCCATTGAAAGCTAGCTTGTCTGTTTTCATGCCAAGTTATATCATATATACATATCATACCATATCATACCATTATATGAAAGTTGCAGCATGAAGACACAGGATGCGAGGTATACAAGTTTTGCCAATATATAGAATGTATCTCAATATCCTGGACTTCCCTAACCACAGAGCAAGGAGAGTTACACCAGTGGTAACCTAACTATGAAAAAAAAAACATCAAGTAATACACAAAGGAGATTAAAAGGGGCAGTTGTTCCTACTGGTCTGTCACGTAGGACCAGTATGTTGGTTACACCAGACTTAGCAAACTCCCAGGAAACCCTGTGCATATTCACTTAGGCCCCAGGAGTAACAGTTTCCTACTCAGTCCCAATTAAAGGCCACATGGAAACTCCAGGTGCAGTAAACAGATAAACTAGCAACAAAAACTACAATGGCAAACAGACCAGACAAATGATCTACAACATCCATAATATATTCTCGCTGTGTCTGTGACTTGTTAGGAACCTAGAAGACAAGCCTGTCCTTACTTGGTCCCCTCATCTATAATACAGGTTGATAAGAGAACCTATGCCAGTTGCAGTGTTTTCTCTTGAAAGTGCAAAATATGGGGTTGATAAAAGCAAAGTGTGCATTTTTAAAGGCACATGAGAGAGAGATTTAAATCACCTGAGATAGTCTGTATTTATTCATTCCAAAGAGGTACAAAGGCTCTGTCTGGGTAGCATTAAAGAGTAAAGGTTCAAAAGGAATATGTGAGAGTCCCCAGGAGACTAGAAACATAAGAATGCATTAAAATGAGATGGAGAAAGTGTCCCAAAATAGCCAAATAATGACTATTCCTAGTTACTATCTTGTTAGCATCGATTGCGGAATATTTGAGGGCCTGGGAGAATCAATGTATATGGTAAACAATCACCTCCTAAACTGAAATGTCAGAGATACGATACAGAATAATGAATATAAAATCTAGACAAAACTAATGACCAAACAAGATAAACAAATTAAAGCAGATAAGTCACGAAGGGTGAGTGACTCACGATTCAGGTAGGCATAATCCCAGTGAAAATCTGTCCATTTGAACAGTCTTTGCTATGTGCTATCAACACAGGCTGGCAGCTGAGCCCCCCATGCCTCCCTTTAGCTTCTGAGAGATGAAATCTGGGCTGTGGATGTGGGACGCTGGAGCCAGGATTTCAGGCAGTGGTGGGAAAAGGCATTTCCAGATTTTACGATTTCATGATCCTCCATCTATCATTCCTGGAGACAAAAGGTTATGCTTTTCGCTTACTGCGCACCTGGTGCAGAGGTCTTACACTCAGACTCCCCCTAAAAATGATTTCCAAACAGGTTTTTATTCTTTTTCTTTACTGTTTGTTTGTTTGTTTGTTGTTTTGTTTTTGGTTTGCTTTACTTTTTTTTTTTTTTTTAAAGGATGCTAGAAGTCTTTGGCATACCTCTCCATTCTCTGTAATTTGGTGCACCTTGCCATTTTTCTGTTTTGAATTGGTCTGTGAACCTCTCTCTGCAGCTAAATGAGTCAGCAGAGATGGGGTGTTGATGGATCTCATTGGGCATGGGTCAACATTGCTCTGAAGTAAAAGGAGTCAGCATGCTTTTTTGGTTATAGTCCATCACAGAAAAAGCTGGTCTTCCAGGCCTCAGGCATTTAGCAACTCCTTATGTCCCACAAGAGCATTATTAGACAAAACTGAGATGTTGACAATCTGGTCTCTACAGTGTCTTCCCCGTTTCCCCATCCCTTCCCTGCAGGTGTCTTGGTGCCTTGTGTCCTTAACCTATAACTTCCATTGTTCTCTTCCTCCCCATCCCACGCCTTTCTCCACTGTCATCACCACTGCACTTGACTTTTCTCTCTTTATTCTGCTCTCTTCAGAACTGACCGGTTGAGGGTCTCATTTCATAAGAAATTTCTTTTAAATAGATGTTGTCACAATCATAGGAAAGATCTCATATTAATTGAAAATGTGTGGATAATAATGTAAGAGAATTTCTCTTCTTAAGGATATTAGCTTTAAGCAAGATTCTCTTCCTTATACAGCCATACATATAAGTAAATTACAACATATATTTATATACATATATATATATATATCTTAGATTTAGATATAAAAAAATTCATATCTAATGGTGGAAATTCAAAACATAATGGTATGCAAGTGGCAGGAATGTACTTAGATCAGAGATGCCTATCTGCACACTATGTGGGGAAGTATCTTCTGCATACAAATAGGGCTTGCCCAACTTGATGTTCTGTGAACTTTTATTCTCACTTTTTTTTTTTTTTTTTTAATAAAGGGGCCTAAGGGTTACAAAGGAGTGAGACTTTTCCCCACTAGCCTCAGCAGCAGGAAGCATTAAGTTATAACGTTTAGACAGCAAAATATATATATCACCTATCCTATTCCAGATTGGCACTGTTCTAGCAAAGTCAGATGTGATTTGAAATCTTTCATATTTAGTTATGAAATTGTTCCTAGATAGCTAGATAGAGAACCATCTTCTATCTTGTTATTTAGATGCATCTGCTGGGTGTTATGTATATAGGATGGGGATCATCTAATTAGAAAAGGAGGTACAAAATTTGTCCCTCATTTTACCTGATGTGATCAATGACACCACCTTGGCTCTAGGAGGCCTTCAGGTCAACCTCAACTCATCAGCCATTGCTGTGGTTAATAGAATTGGTGCACAATTCCTCCTTACAGTTCAAAGTACAGTCTATGCAATCACTGATCGGTCTGTTGTGCCTACATTAACACTTTGGGCCAAGTACTAAGGTCAATACAGAACCCTTAGGAGAAAGCCACCCTGCTTTCTAAGGTGGACTCTAATGGTTTGAAGTTTGTTTGACTGGATGGGAACAAGAACTTGGAGCTATGGTTGAAGGCCAAATATTACAGACTGACTCTATCCTCCTGCTTGGGGTCCTGTTGGATTCCTTAAGTAAATGCTTTATAACATGAACTGAACAGGTATGTCAGATTTTTGAAATGGTTGATGGAGTGGCCTTCTGATGGAAACATTTTTCAGAAGCCAGGTTGGTATAAAAATAAAGGGTACCTTATCCAGGGGAGATTTATTTTCTCCCTGGGTCTCACATATTTCTTCAGGCTTAATGAGCAAGCACACTGATTACCTCTGTTCTGGATTAGCTTTTTGAGGATGTCTATACTGTGAACTGTTTTGGAAGACAGAGCTAATATCTCCCTCCAGAACAAAGAACGAGTTTTCCTATTACCTTGGGAGACAGAGATAGTGTCTTCCTCTCAAGCAAAGGGCAGTCATGCTTCCCCCTGCCCAATATAATAAAGATAATGTCTCCCTGTTGGGCTAAGGGCAGACTTGCTTAATGTCCATTATAAAAGACTTGGCTTCCCTATGCTAAGACTTTTCCTCCAAAAATGTGACCCACTGCATGTATAGAGGTTCTTGGCCCTCTTTGTGTCACCCTATGGGAATTGAGACTTAAGGATCCTTCACGAGAATTGCTGATATTTTCACGACTGCTATTTCTATAAGCAATACAATCTCTTGTCTCTGACGCAGGAATGACATGTCTTCAGCCTATATCCTTAAAGGTACAGCAGGCTATCTTGTTAGCTTGCAAATCTGGTTAAATCACATCTCCTTTACAGTGCTTGACAGCCCCTGATGGGATAAAACAGGATTGTCTTCTTCCTACAAAGCTCAGTCATTTTGAGGATCAATTATTAGTATTTCTTATAAGCTGTGGCTTCTATACATGCAATCAAGGGATACTCAATCTGGATATAAGTGTTGGGACCATCCCTACAAATAAGAAAAAGTGAGGCTCTGGTGTGCTTACCTGAAGTGGCAGAATTAGAGCAAGTACTCACTTCTTCTTATCTCCCATTTGATACTTTTCCCAGTGTATTTCATTAACCATAATAAAACTGAAACTCTAAAGTCTACTTTAGTCTCAAACAGACATCTGATAATTTTTTAATAAAAAGTTTACACTTGACTATAAACATGGTGAAAGAGTATTGCCTATCCTGTATCAGGAGAAAGTAATGGGTTTACTTACATCTTCGGTTGGCATGGGCCTTAGGCTGGATCTAGCAGCAATTTTCAGATCTTGGATGGAAACACTTTTGACAAGGCACATTTTCCTCTTGGCTAGCTGCAACAACATTTGCAAATGCTCTGAAGTATTTGTTGGGCCTTAAATATGTCATGTCATGGACAACAGGAATTAGCACTTTCTGTATTCATCCAAAATATAGGATTAGTTTCAGCCAACCCTTACACTCTTGGGGAAATCTTCCTTGAAGTGACAATAATTTAACCTCATTTTTCATTTTCTTTTGAGCCTCTACTCTCTTATCTCTGAGAGCCAATAGATTATTTTATGTTTTCTTCTCTTGGTTACTGTACTCTTCAGAATAGGCTATCTTATGTATGTATGTATAACAAACAACCTCCAAATCTCAGAGTCTTAAAACAAATTTTATTTCTTGCTCATTTTACATTTCTACCACAAAGTCTTCTGGAGGTTTTGTCCTGTTTTATTCTCATTCTGGGACCCATGCTGACTGAGCGTCCACCACCCAGAACATTGTAAATTGTCCTGGCATCGGCTCTTGAAATGTTTGTCTTGAAGTCACGTGTCCACAACTCACATTTTACCCCCCAAAGTGTGTTCCGAGGTCACACCCAGCTCAAGGGGAAAGGGAAGCACAATGCTGTCCAGCTCCAGGGAGAAGCAGAACCCTGCGGCCAGCAGCCCTAGTGACAACCACACTTACATGGACTTGGACTCCGATGACGTTTGCTCAGGGTTTCAACTGATGCCCTCTTCTAAATCCTACTAAGGCTCTTCGCATTCCTTATTTAATGACCCTTTTCCCGGCTCCAAAATGTTTTGGTGTAATTGCAATGAGGAATTGTTGCATGACGCTGTTCTGTAAGAGAAATTTGGATAAAGATTTTTTTTAAAACAGTGAAGTCAGGGGTGAATGGAAAAGTTAGAAAGAGAACTGCTGAAAAGCACGGGGAAAGGGTGATAGGAAAGGAGATAGAAAAAAGGAATTAAAAAGAGGAAAGGGAATGAAAAGAAGGAAAAGGAAAGAAAGAGAAAAGGCTTTGAGAAGAGGAAATGTTGAAAGGAAAGAAAGCCAGTGGGAAATGAATACTGAGAGCAAAACTTGCACATTTCAACATGCTTAGAACTCCCTGGGAAAAAAAGGTATGAAAACCTATAAGACATTATTTAAATCTTATGATGTTGTGCCCCAGGGCTGAAACCAAGTCCTGGGCTCATCATCTCCAGTTCCCTGCTGACTTAAAGAGAAAAAAATATTTTTTAAAGTGGCAATAGAACAAAAGTTCTGAATCTCAAAGCAACTAATGAAAACACACACATAAACTCTTCAGATTCCTCCTCTTCCCTAGGGCTCATTTTTTCTTAGAAGGAAAAAAATGTGAGAACCCAGCTGAGATCTGAATTTTCTCCCCAACTCTACAGAAAAAGAGGTAGAACATTGCTGGCCCCAAACTTCAAACACCAGGAGACAAAAATGACACTTCAATAAGTGGAGGAATTCTTGAATATATTTTTGGTTGCAGGGTTTTCTTCTCTATTTATCCTCTGTATCCCTCTGATAGTAACGTTTTAGATGTGTGTGCCTGTGTGTGTGTGTGTGTGTGTGTGTGTGTGAAAGAGAGATGGAGACAGACAGAGACAGAGAGAGACACACAGACACACAGAGATGGACACAGAGGGCATTTGTGGCATCTGGAGTCTGGTCAGACAAACCCATGCCAAATTAGCCATAGTGGGAGCGTTTACACCATGGAAATCAGCAATGTCGCAAACACCAATCAGGATGATTGGTTTGTCTTCCAGAGAATAGGTTGCTCTATTACCAGCACACCCCTGGAAGAGATAGACTATTAGATAAAAAGAAAGGAGGGGGAGAAAAAGATCATATCTGGAGAAAGAGAAAAGAGAGAGAGGAAATCTAAGAGGGAGAAAGAAAAAGGAGGGGATTTAGATTTGGAAGGAGAATTTTAGAACGTTGAGCTGTCCTAAATTCTATCCCATGAAAGCCTTCCTTTTTATAAGTAAAAGGGTTTTGTTTGTTTGTTCTGAAGGTTTTAGATTCTTCACTTCTTTTTTTTAACAAATAACACTCAAGTGACCATGGAAAAAATAAAAACACACCTCCATGAGAAGCAGACCCAGCCCTCTGCAGGTACAGGGAGTCTGGAAGGAGGAAAGTCGGGCACATCTGCTCTGCTCTGGATACATGTTCCTGGTCTTACTGGGTTTTAGAAGCATTAATTTTTCCACCTGAAAGACAAACAGGTTGCCCCCTCACTCTGCTTTCAGAAACAATGGAGCACAAGTTCAGTGATGTTCTTAAAGCCCCTGTGGAAGCTTCTATTCTTTAAGGATTTGATCTCTGTATTTAAAATGCAAAATCTCTGACTCATTAACACTTTAAACATTTGTATCCAAGTTTGAATAACCAGCTGATTGGTTTTTGTGTGTGTGGTTTTTTGTTTGTTTGTTTGTTTTTTAGATAGGGTAAAGTGGATCAGAACATCTAAATGCCAAATTTGCTCATTTCATTTTCTTTCCCCTAAGTCATTCAGATCCCCCCATTTATAAATATCAAGGGATAAAAAAAATGAATGGAAATACGTGTAAACCCATAGGAATCTGTTGATTTTAGTATTCAAATTACATGAGTGATAAAGAAAGTAATTCTAGGTTCTTGCTTTGTTTTGTTCTATTTTTCTTTTTTCTTCAAAGGGGCTGAGGAATTTTATCAGGGCAGGGATTGTGGATAGGAAGTAGGCTAGCCCTCTCAAGAAAATGTGTGCTTTCCCAAACCTCTCCTGACTTGGGTTCACTGAGGTTCCAATCTGCAGGAACCTCCCCTCCCTCTCCCCCATGAGGAATTAGCAGAGGTAAGAAGGCTTAAAAATTCCTACAGCTGGAGCCAGAGTTTCCAAATGCTAAGGTTCTCTCTCCATTTTGGAAAACAAGGAGTCATATATGCTCCAGGACCCAGCTCCTGAATTGGGCTGTGTTCCCAGACTGAGAGGGGAGCACACAGGAGGCCAGAACACTTTGACCGTTCGGATTGGAACAAAAGGATCAACACCCATGGCCATGGAGTCAAAGGAGAGGATATCAAATCTCTAAACCAAAAAAAGCTCCTCCTTTACTAAAGGAAGCTATAGTAAATCTCATTTTAATCCTGGTATTTTGGGATGAGAAGTCAGAGAAATTTGTGTATTACTACCAAAAAGTCTGGGGTAAGAGCCACAGCTTTTGGGTTGCAGTGATTTAGAATCACATGAAAGGACCTTGAGGGTCCCACTTCTTTGCTTCTAGGCGGGGCAGGTGAGTTTCAAACCAAAAGGATATATTATATCTTCCTCTGCCAGCCCATATCAATGTTCCATGACTTCCATATACTTTTTTGCATTTTCTCTCTTCTTTTCTTTTTATTGCAGAAGCATAGTGATCTTGTTTTCTTTGTTATTGTTTGGAGAGGTGCAAGGGATTCTTCATGTCCATTATTTCGTTTTGGTTTTTCAGTGAGTGTCCTTAGAGGGGGTGGTAACTCACACAAAGCCTAGTGTGATAGTAGGCTGTAATAATACTAAGCAATCCAACCTGAACCTTTGCTCCCGCAAGCTATTTGGATTGTTCTGAAGGTCTCTTGCTCATTCTGAGGTTGGTTGCTGCCTTGTGCATCTTCCCACACATGCACACACACACCCGTTCCCACCCCATGCTGCCTGTCCAGTCTCCCTTTGTATCTCCTCCTTCCATTTAAGTCATGCAAACCAACATGCCTTTCTCTCAAAGGCCTCCTTGGACCCCCATCCCGTAATCCAAGCCTTTGTTCCCAGCTCTTCTGCCTTCCTCTGAACCCTCCTGGACTATGCTCTCTCCTTAAACTAATTGGCCTCCTATATTCTGCCTTGAGCTACAATTTTAATTCTGTCTCTATGTAGGTCTCATTGCCTTTATTTCCTTATTTATTTCTATGATGAGAACCTCAGGAATGGTACACCACAGCATATTCATCCGCGGTGCCCAGCCTCGCTCTATGTATATAGTGGGTCTGTAACAAACACTTGATGAAAGAAGGAAGGAAAGAATCAATTCATCACTCGGATAATCAAGTCTTTAAGTGGCAGAGGGTGACTATTTCAAAGATATAATTATTGTCTTTCACACAGTCTTTTGGGGAGAGAGTTTACAATCTCCGTGTCATCAGGGAAGCATTTCTCCCACTTGATTACTTATTTTGAGTGAATTTTACATCATTTCTTCAGGTCTTCTGCTCAGATTAGAACGAATTCAACTGGCACCTTGATTTCCACACCTATTAGGCTCTTCCTTAGTGCTGGTTATTATGTATACAGAGAAAAGTGGCAAAGTCTTTGCCCTCAACAAACTCACGTTGTGCTGTGGAAGATAGAACATAAGTTATCGCAGCCCTACAAAAAAGGCAGGTAAAATGCACTGTTGGGAACAGAAATAGGGACACTCTCCCGGGTATGACTCACAAAGGACAAGGGGGAGACTCTGAGAGAAAGGGTTAATCATTGATTTTACATTCTTTCCTTACACATAAATGGCATAAATACATAAATACATAAATGGTATAAATACATATTGAATATATTATTTACTGAAATAAGTATTGACTAGTGGTTATACAATTTTAATTTTTCAAATATGTAGCCTAATGTGTAAAGAGTGAGAGCACCCTGATTAGATGAGGAGAAAGGGGCTTATTCCCCCTCCCTTCCTCTCTTTAGCCTTGACCTGCAAAGGGATATAGAAGTGCACTTTTAAAACCATTAATCAAACAAAGAATTAAGAGTGGATAGCTAAAAATTCTACTACATCATGAAGACTGAGTGTTTGAACTTAGAGCATGTCCATGAAATAGATCACTTGGAAAATGAAATTCTCCCCTCAGTTATTATGAGACTAAAATAATGTTTAAAAATTAATAAAATATATGGAGAAAATCCCTCTGATCATTAGAAAATAGAAGGATGAATCTCATAATCCCGAGAGGTGATATAAAGTAAATAGTGAGTATATAATTACTTTGAATAAGATATTTGCAGATAATAACACTAAAATGGATCATCAAGGAACAGCTCCATAAGAACAGTCCTCCAAACATTGAATTTGATGCCAAGAATAACAATCATTTACCGAAAACAAGGGTATGACAGTCACAGCCCATGACTCAATGAACCATGTAGCCACTTGGACATATTTTCTATGTTTCTGATTGCTCAGAAATTGAGATATTAATATTACCTTGGGTAGAAATATGGCCAGTTTTTTTTTTTACCCCAAGATGATATTCTCCTTTTCTGCATGACATGAATTTTAAATGAAGTTGCGTTTTCCTGTTAAGTGGAGTCAATCAGAAGACAGCATGTGTAAGTCACACATTAGTTTCAGTTCTTGTCCTCCCCAAAACCCCCTCGGTCCTTTCCGGAGTTTTAGATGAAGAGTCCAAGTTGGACTGTGTGTGTACACAGTTCATGATGTTCTAAAGGAATGAGAGAGAGTTGGCTGTGTCCTTTCTTCAAACTAAAATTAATTATATACATTGGAAGGTGGTGTGTGTTTGAGATCTTGTAATTAATAACTCATGTAAAAATGCATCAAGATGTCAGTCTAAAACTCAAACTTACTAGGAACAACTGCCTGTTTTACATTCTCCTGTTGTGTGGGGCTAAAAACAATAAACAACTTATATGGACTCTTGAAAAAAAGAAACAGTAAGAAGAGCCTTGTTCTCTGTAGTACAAAGTGCCCAAAGGCTCAGGGAAGTGAAAGAAGTTGGGCTTTTTTTCTGTTTTGTTTGTTTTTGTGTTTTTCCCTTTGGGCCATCTGCAAGTGAACCAGTCTAAATTGGTTTAATCAATCAATAGGATTTGCAATTCTATCCTAAGTGCAATGAGAGATAGCAAAAGCTTATAAAACTCGAAGAGGTATTCTGTGAAATTGAGGGGTGCATGAGGCAGGCCCCAGCTGATCCTTTCATCCAGCCCTTAGGCATGTCCTCAAGGACTGCATATCAGACATTGTCACCACTTCCAATACTCCTCCAACACTAACTACTGAAGAGGAAACTTATCCTGGTTAGTAATTATAATACAGATCTTTAGAATTATAGGGCTAAGTGATGAAGGTCCACAGGTCATCTATAGTATGAAAAAAAAAAAAAAAGCCTTTTTCAGGTAACTAAGAAAAATCTGCTCAAATGTCATGTTTCTTTGCCCTGTGTAAAATAACATCAACTAATTGGCGTAGGAGAGGAAAAATGTTTTCTCTACCTTTCTAGATTCTTTTGACTGTTCAATTAATTAAATTGACGTAAGACACATTAACAGGAGAAAAACAAATGTGATTACAAATATATAGGAGCCCAATAAAAAATACTAGACCTGAAGACAAGCTGGTTCCATTGAGGCTGAGCTAAGGAACAGAATAGTAACCTGGGGCTTCAAAGGAGAAGATGGCCATCTAATATAGGACAAGTCACAGGACAACAAGAAGAGCACGTATTTGATAGTCAGATGTTTGCCCTGCCAGACAGGTCAGTCAGAGATAAAGTTTATCTCTGATAATAGCTCTTATTCTGGGAAAGACCCCAGTGCAGATTTTTCTAGGTAGTTAAGGGAGGGCAAAAGTCTCTTCTGAGCCTGCAGAGTCTAGATTGCCTTCAAATCAAGCTAGCCAGTACGCCAAGTGACACATTTTGGGGAGACCTGTTCTGAATCCCTTCAGGAGGATATAGCCTTGAACTGGTTATTTTTTATTTAAAAAGTCATCTTGGGCTGCCTGGGGGTGGGCTCAGTGGGTTAAAGCTTCTGCCTTCGGCTCAGGTCATGGTCTCAGGGTCCTGGGATCGAGCCTGCTTCCTCCTCTCTCTCTGCCTGCCTCTCTGACTACTTATGATCTCTGTCAAGTAAATAAATAATTAATAATTTAAAAAAAAAGTCATCTTATCCCAGCAAGCATGTGAACTCCAGTAGCGGCAACAAAGTATCTTCCACTTTGGGTTTCTCCCTGTCCTAGGCACAGTGTATTTTTGTTTTTGTTTTTGTTTTTAATAAAAAGAAAGTTAATGTCTTGGAATATCTGTGAAAGTTTTACAGAGAAAAACTGAAAGTGTGAAATAGGGTCTGGAAATCCCAATAACACATCCAACCAAGCCCACACCTATTGTGAGCTTTTATTATCAACGATTGCTTTAGACTCTGTGGGCCACTTTTATCTGAAAAAGAGGTGGTAAAAGTAGTGTTTTCTATATTCCCATCCAATACATGTTTACTTGAAAAATTCTTTTAAAAAATTGGACTGAAATAAAAATGCATCTTTTGAAAGTTTAAGACTTTCAGTAATCAGTCCATTTCTATTTGGACTTTCATACCCAAAACCTCTGAATACTTACCTCAGTACAATGTGTATTTTAGACATTGATTTTGTTAATTTCCTCCTTTAGTGAAGATTTGGTTAATTTATCATTGTTGTCTTTTTATTTTATTATTCTATTATTGACTAAATCATCAGGGAAAATCTGTGAGTGCATGAGAAAACTGGAGATGTATTCATTTTAACAGGTCTAAATAACTTGTAAGTCTAGGAAAATAATACATACACACATGCACACACTTAAGATTTTACATAGAATTATTTGTACATGCAGGATGCCATGTGTGCTGTCTTTGAGTAGTGAAAAGAAGAACCAACCTTTGGAAGTTCTATTGTCTCATTCCAGTGCTTGTACTCTAGTCAAGTACTCTAGTGCTTGTACACTAGTCCTGTGACCTTGGGCAACATCTCTTTCTGGGATTCCACCTGTATGATAGGACAGATAGGAGACCATTTGGCTAGCTAACCATATCCACACCACTATTCAGTGTTAAGTGTTCGTATATCTGTATGAACAATCCGGTTTCTGAAATCACACTTACGGAGAAGAGATTTTGACTGAATATACTATTGTTACCTGACTTTACTGCAAAATCCTAGGCTTGCTACTCATTTTCATATCATTTCCTTCAGAACTAGAAAAATAACCTTTTTTTTCCCTTTGACTCTTGGCATGACTGCTGGCGACAAGCCATTGCTGAAGAGCTTGAGTAAATAGAGAATAAGAGATTTCTTAAACAAGTGAATTATTTAAATCTGCATATGCAATGAGACTTGTTAGGCAAAATTTCTGCTCAGTAAGACCCCCAGGCTCTTAAGAAGATATTTGATATGTAATTTCCTAAACTGCTTACTGTAGTTTTTGCATCTTATTGTTTATTTTGCACGAAATTGTATTGTCAGTAGGAAGGTTCCCAGAGAGAGTTTTGATTGAAATATGCTTGGATGAGCATTAGGCTTTATTTTTGTGTGTATGCATGTAATAATATTAAATCTTCAAGTTATTGCAAGTTGGATATTTGCCAAGATTTGAATCAAAATGGTTCCTTTTCTTTTTTGTGTTTTCATTATGTTTGGTTCCTATAAATAATGCACATTTTCTCCTTAGTTAAGCAAAAAAGATGTAAAAGTAAATGAAATGTATTTAATTAGTAAGCACAAGCATTTCTAACATATGCCTCCTCTATATCTGAGGTAAGAAAGGGTCCCCTAATTTCCTTTGTCCTTACAGTTTCAGCCTCATTTGTGTTTGAGTCTACCTTTCAAGTCAATGGTTCCTGGACTCAAAGTCAACTTATTTGGGGCCAAAGGAGAGTTTATGTGGACCTTGCGTATTCAAGTCAATAGGTAAGCAGGTACCAACTGCAGGCAAGGGGTCTAGAATTGTCTTTGTCACTATAGTGAAGCCGAAAGACATATGACCCTGTTCTTCCTGCTATAGTAAATTGAAAATGTTTTCACACATGAGACCAGTTTTCAAATACAACTGGCTGATAACAGTTGTAAAACCAATGGTGCATAAGGTGAGAGATCAGCTACAGAACTTCCCACACACAACACTCACACTCACACACATTCTTACTCAACACACGCAACATGTGCTTCTAAAACATAAAATTCCTTTCACAGGAAGATGAGATATTCCAAATATCCTAACTTTTTCTGCTCAACTTTTTTTTTTTCTCTCTCCTTGCCTATCGTTTGAGTTCCCTCCTTTTTCTCTCTGTATCTCCATCTCTGTTTCTCTGTGCTTTTCTGTCTCTTCTTTTTCTTCACTTAGCAAATTTTTCAAAAGGCATAGTTTCTTAAGATTCCAACTAGTCTGGTGACTTTTGCTACCCAGTTTCTTGATAAGGAGTGAATTTTAAATGACATTCTGTGTATCCTACAAAAAGCTAATATGATAAAGTACTGTCCGTGGTGAGATTATGCTCCAGATGGTCTTAAACTGGCCTGAAAGTTTGAAGCCCATTTTTGCAAGTGTGGAGGGAAAGTACAAGGAAGAAGGTGGGGAAAAGGATTTTCTGTCTTATAAAGAGTTTAATTTCAAGTCAAGCTCAATTCTGGTATTCTCAGCTTCTCTGTTCTTTGGTAATCTCTCTATATTCCTGCCTTTGATTTGGTAATCTGTAGCTCATAATAAAAAAGTGTAGGCACTTAAATAGTCTACGGTGTTTCAGGTATCTTAGTCTTAACCCAGCCCACCCCTATAATAGATTATACATTCTCTGGAAAAAGGAAAGATAGTGTGATCTGTTTGGGTCATGACTAGGCCACATTTAGGAGATTTCTAAAACACTCACTAATGTTTTCTGAGTGATTGAATTATTAGTTCACTAATGTCCTAAATTATGAAGGTTTATATGAGTAATGTAGGAACAAATGTACTAAGCCAAAGATCCACCATCCTCTGCTCTTGGGCCCTAAGTAGACAATTAATTTCTAAAGAAACAGGAAATTCCCATCTCTCTGTTCTTTTTCCATAGTTTACAATACAGCGGCTTCTTTGCTCCTCCCTGAGGAGGAGATAAAAATAATAACCATCTTCACGTTAGCATGAACCTCCAGCCCCTCACCGTGGCATTTCCTCTCGGGTAGTAGGTCAGTTTTCTAGATGACTTTCAGCAAGAAACGATACTTAAACAGAAACCTGCTTCTGCTCTGTAGGGCCTGGAGAGTTTTAAAAATCATTTGAAGCAAAGTATACACTCAGTTTGTTGCTGGAATGAGAATACTAAGAAACAGAATGAATTGTGACTTAATTTGAATATTGTGCTGATTAGCTTTAGGTTTGGGTTACTCTTGATAAGGCTCTTCTCCATTACCCTGGTAATTGAACACCCGCTCCAGTAATAAAGGTGCAAGGCTGTTGTCATCCAGCAACAAACCAGGAGGAAACTAAGCACTTGGCAACAATGATGTACCTTGGAAAGCTGGAGTTTTCAATTTTGGGGGTCAGCCTGATTTTTCCAGGGATTAGGAAGCCATGGAAAATAATTTTTATTTTCTGTTTTTCTTTCACTCTGAGTTTTAAGACTGCTCGAGTGAGCTCTTCCAATGTTCTCATCTGCCGATCCCTCATTACTTTGAGCCAAAGATTTATTGTTCCCTGCTTTGGAGGGTGTTGCTCATATGCAATTATGCTGGCTTAATTGTAGTTCATTCTTCCCCATATATTGTTGTATTGTTGTGTGACCTCGTACTCTCTTTATTGTGGGCTGTCGCTGTCAGGCCTAATCCCTGGAAAGATGTAAGTACATCAGAACTCATTACATAAAGAAAGAAAAACACCAGTTGGGGTGGCAGAAAGCTCACAAACAGGGAGGCAGCTTAACCTGCTGCTACTGCCTTTAGAGACAGAAAAACAAAAACCCGGGATAAAATGGTCCCCAGGGCAGCCCTAATCCAGGTCTGTGACCCAGTCGTCCCCAGTGTCAAGGTCTATCATGGTAGAGACTGAAGTTAAGCTAAGACTAAGCTAGAAAGAAATGGTAATGCCTGTGTCTTCCTGCAGTCTCTCTCCCTTTTCTGTGCTTTTGTTTCTGGACTTGCTCTCACACCATCCACATTTGTCCTTCGTCTCATTATACCCCACACTCCGCCACTGCCAACTACCGGTCCCGGAGGCTTTCATTCTAGCTCTTTCTCCATGACATCAAAATCGGACTTCAGGAAAGCACCAGAAATTCATTCCTTCTTGGGTGATTACCTGAATCCGTGATGCAGGGTGGACCCTCAGTGGAACTTCCGAGGTCAGGGTTTCTTAAACTTGAACATGAATTTGAGCCACCTGGAGGGCTTGTTGAAACCTCATTGTTGGGCTCACGCCCCCAGGGTTTCTCATTCAGCAACACGAGATGGGGACCCAGGCTTTGCATTTCTACCAAATTCTTGAGGTCTTGCTGACACCAGTGGTCTGGAGGCCCCACACTGAGAACTACTGAACCAGTGATCTACCTGCTGTCTTCAAAGGTTAGTCTAATCCATACAGGAAGCCCAGTGGGAGCACCTGGACCTCACAGCAGGGCGTCAGTCAAGCCTGGTCTCTCCTGGCTTCCTGGCTTGCCGGAGGATGGCTCTCTGATAACCTCATTCACAACCTTAAAGTGACTTCTAACAGTTTGCTGCTCCTCCTAGAAATATCCGTGTTTCCCAAGGAAGTGTCAGTGGTGGATCCTGATATAGGAAAGGAATGAAGATGGGGTACAATTTAGTGACAGAAGAAGATAGGAAATATTTTTGGACAGAGAAGACCTGACAAGTGATCGTCTTGTCCTGAGCCTAAGGTGTCATAGAGCAACGCCTAGACTCTTCTGCCCTACTATCCCATCACAGGGGAGAATAGACACATACCTCTGTGCTTCAGGAAAGGCTTGGGTCTATCTTGAGATATTTTGCCATTTAAAATGTTATATGATGTCTCTCATTTAGATAGATGAATAGATAACACTTTTTAAAAATATAAACTGATGTTTTGAATGTTTTTTCCCTTGCATAGAACTGGATTTCATGGTCTGTTTATTCTATTGGTCCTCTCTTGTAATTTTGAAGCTTAGATTTAGTCCTAATCTGTGTGGACATGTTCTTCTTGCCTTTGCATGAGCAAGTTGCTTCACGGACTCCTCAAATCTTTTGTGTCTCTGCTCTTACCTTCTCCCTTCCGTGTTTATGGTTGTGCTATTTCCCCCATCATTTCAGGTATGATTAAACTACGTAGGTCCATTGGACTATTCCATTTTTTTTTTAAGATTTTGTTTATTTATTTGACAGAGATTACAAGTAGGCAAGAGACGCAGGCAGGGAGAGAGAGGAGGAAGCAGGCTCTCCGTGGAGCAGAGAGCCCGATGTGGGGCTCGATCCCAGGACCCTGGGATCATGACCTGAGCCGAAGGCAGCGGCTTTAACCCATTGAGCCACCCAAGCGCCCCCCCCCCTTTTTTTGTCCATTTTGTTTTTAAACTACTGGTGTTCCTCAACATGTAATCGAGATAAGAAGAAATTAAGGACATAGGGCACTGTGGTCTGATTTTTAGAGAAGACTGAAGTCCTTGGTATCTCCATCCTTCAAACTTATATTTCTTAACTAATACCTGGAATTCCAGTGTGCCATTTATAACTTCTATTGACAGGTAACAAGAAAGCCTTGCCTAGTGTTTGGCGTGTAGAAGGTATTCGATACATGACTGAATAATGCATAAATGAATGGATTTATTTATCCCAAGGCTTCCATTCAAAAGAAATTGCTTGGCCTTCTTAGACTGCTGGCACCTAAAGGAGGTCTCACTCACATGTCAGTGTGATGAAGGCTGTAAGAACCAGGTTTGATCTGCAATGGTTCCTTGAGGGGAACCATAACTATCCAAGGAAGGAGGAGTGGGAAAAGACAGGGACTCAAAAGGCACACTTTCAGATCTCAGAATTTGCCCTCAGGCCTACGTCTCCTGTGGTCCCCAGCTGTCATGATCTTGCTCGGGTTTCTGACTTGAACCTGAAGCTATGCCAGTTAGCCCTCCAGCCCCTGCATGTGGTTGCTGAGTATATGATCGCCAAAACACTGACTAAATGCTAAGTAGAAATTATATATGTGAAATTTCATAACATAGTGTCTGATCCATAAGGAGGCACTGTCTTCCCGGGATTGCTGCACGTCCAGTTTTCACCTGGCTTTGTGTTTGTTAATAATCCGAGTTCCAATTTAGTTTGTGATCTACTCAGGGGAAATTCCCAGGATTGAGCCTGAAGACAAGATTAGGGTAAAGCAAGAGGGAGGAGAAGGAGGAGGCATAATGTGATGAAGACCAGAAGGCTACCAGACTTCACTGATGCAGACTTCACTGATGGACAAAGGAAAAGCAGATACAGATGCCGTGCTAAGCTCATAAACAAGATGTAGGCCGTGGAAACTTCTGCCTCAACTTCTGGAAGCTTCAGTGCAGAGATGATGCTTACGCTGTGTCATCCTCAAACACTAAAGAAGAGATTTTTGATGTACCTTCTCTGCTCTTTCTTCTGTCTCCTTCCCACCCAATACATCATCATATGAGCTCAAGTCTCACTCGGACTCATTACTTTAAACATCAAGCAAGTAATTCTCCTCTCCCCTTTTCTCCTGCTCTAAGCTGTCTGACTCCAGTATTTCTATACCACAACCAACTTGATTTTTCTCTCAGATGGACCACGCTCCCTTTTGGGTAACCAATTAACAGCTCAGGGATTCCCTTTCAGACAATGTCATGATAAAACACCTGTACTTCCATTTTATTGTTTTCTCCTTCATCTGTTAAAACTCTTTCCCACTTAGCATGATGTATTTTCTCACTCTCCTTATTTTTTTCCTCATTAACTATTTTATTCTTTCTTTATTCTTGCAATCATGATTCAAACAATAGAATAATCATTGTTTGAGATTTTAAAGTGTGGTTAGTGACATACCTGTTTTAAGGCAAGGACAAATGCTTCGAAGTGGCAATTAGGAATAATCAAGAACCACTGACAATAACATATAAACCCCTGGAAAGACTCCTAAGTCCCCTTCAAAATAATATCTCTAAAATCGTCACCTGTTTTTTCACTCTCCTTTAATTAAAAAGGCTTGCCTCAGTATTAGCTTAAAATATAGATAACAAACATTTTGTTTGAAAATTACCTTTTTTTTTGTCCTATTGAATTACTAGCACTGTGTAGGTGTTGTATTTTATATTATATAATTTTATTTTACATTGTTTCATTTTGAACATACAGCCTAATGAGTTAACTAGGCACTGGAATACTCTCCCAGAAATCTCAATCATTATAATATTGCCCCAATGGAGAAATAGAAAAGATTTTCAAACAACTGATTTATAAAGAAAATTTCAGAAAATAAGCTATTAATAGTTGTATTCTGCTGAGCAGATAGAGCTAATTTTCTTGATATCCATTTTGCTTTGACTTGATTTCTGAAAGATTTTTTTTTCTTAAAAATAAGAGTATATTTTATGGTATAGATATATTAATGATTCTAGACAAGTTGAGTATTCAAAAAATACAATAAAAGTAAATAAATTATTGAGCAAATGTCTTTGACTTCTTAGTTGTCAAGATAAGCGTAATGGTTAGAATTCTTAGTGCACCTAGAAATAGGAAAGACAGATTCAGCATGAGCAAGGGGTATTCCAATGTACTGAAGAAAACTGAGAACAGATTTTGAAATTTAATGGACAAGGTAGCTCAGAATAAATAATATGGTACCAATGTCTCAAAATAAAGTCCTCGGAATAGTTGCATAAATAACATTCACCTGGTCCTTAACATCCTGAGGTTATATGTTCTCACAAACTGGTGGAAAAAGTAAAAATACTTTCGGGTGGAAGCTTTAAAGGCTAGAAAACAAATACAGTTCAACACATTGTCTTTTCTTCAGCTGATGTGGACGGTAACATTTCTGCCTTGATCCTAGAGAAGAATCTCCAACTGACTATGTTGTATATTTTGTCAAATGGAAAATCAACTTTGATTGGAGGTTTCCTTGTTATTGCAGTGGAAACTAGCATATCTTGACTAACAAAAATGCTCATTTAAAATATAGATTTTGGGGACTCCCAGTTCAGTTCAGCAGCTGTCTTCGGCTCAGATTATGATCCTGGGGTTCAGGAATTAAGTCCTGTATCAGGCTCCCTGCTCAGTGGGGAGTCTGCTTCTCCCTCCGTTTACTGCTCCCTGTGTTTATGCTCTTTTCTCTCTCTTTCTCTGGCAAATAAAAAAATACAACATTTAAAAAATAAAATAAAATATAGATTTTGGGGAAATGAATAAATAAAGGAATATTTTGGGGCCCTATATTAAACTTCTTAAATCAGAATTTAGAGCCAGTAGAGCCTAGAATTCTCAATTTTTAGCAAAATCCTCAAATGTTAGCCTTCCTAAATTTTTACAACTATTGGTGTATGGAACTGCTGTTTTTTTTTTGTTGTTGTTGTTGTTGTTTGTTTTTTTTTAAATCCATATGAAATGTATATCAGGTTCAAATGGTGAAAAGTCTTACATGCTAGACTCGGGACTTTGGCTTCCATCCTGAGGACCATAGAAAGACCGCATATAATTGAGTGTTCATGAGGTACTGCAGGAATGAGCTTAAGAAACGTATTTTGAAGTTATTGCCAGAATCCAAGGTAGAATGTCACTAGGGCAGATGTTCTAACTCATTCCTTGATTATGAGGATTTGAACACAGAAGACTAGCCTCTTACGTACACTACATGATAGAGATGTGTCATGTAGAGAGGATAACTTACCTAGGAATTAGATTGAAAAGTTAAGGTATAAACTGAAAAATAAAATCTCATATAGTGAAATCTATTAGAAATTGATTAAATAACCAATCACTAGAAACTGAGATCTTGGATACTGAGAAGTATAGGATGGCTTTTTATTTTTGGCTTTGTTTTTAGACCGAGAACTGAATTTCTTTACAAGAGTAAAGGCCAAGTTAAAGGAATAAATAGATGAGAGACTTGGCAGGGCGGGGGGAGGGGGGTGGTAAAGGTATATCAGTTTACAAGTTTCTGTTCTTTGGGTTTTCCAAATATATAGAAGGACACTAAAGTAAATTAATTGTAAAACTAGTCATTCCACTGTATCTACAATGCACACCAAGCATAATTTTGTGTATCTTATAATAAATCTCTTCTTTCTTTCTATACTCTCTTCTCTGAAATTCCATTCAGTTTGAGTGAAGCTAACCCACTCTATCTCATCCCTACTACCTGTATCACATTAACGTTTGACTCAGGTTTGGCCAATTAGGGTGTTCCATTTCCTTTCCACAATGATGGATTCCGAATGAGCATAGAACCCACATGGGATCATCATGAGTCATGCTCCTGACTTTACTAAAGCCATCAAGAGAGGATTCATCTTCACTACAGTGTTGGTGACATGTTTCCTTTTTTTTTTTTTCTCCGTAATGTGGTTTCTTTCTTTGCTGTATTTACATATTCCATTCCTCTGGAAAGGAGAGAGTATGACATAGAAGAAATTCATCTCAGGAAGAAAGAGGAATGAAAAAAAAATCCTTAAATTCTAGGAAGAGGACAGGAAATAAGCTTTCTACCTCCAAATAAGATTTGAATGAGAGAAGAAGTCCTTTTAAAAATATGAAATCTGAGGGGAAAATCCAAAACAGGGAAGGTTTGCATGCAGCTTTCCATTTACAATTGGTGGAAGAGACTGATTCACACAGTGCTTGGAACCAGCACTGGATGGAAGAAGCCACATACAATGGAAGTACATCTCACACAAGGGAGCTGGCCCTGGACTGTGCATGTTTATACCCCCAGCCTGTGCACAATGTAGAGTAAACCTTGGTGAGCATGACAGAAGGGAACGGGGAATATAGAGCCAACAGCCTTGGTCAAGCAGACAAGGGACATCCCTGCCAAGGCCAATGAAGGTAACGTGCAAAACAGCTACCTTTACCCATCTCCATAAAGATTGATGAGTTTTCCCTACACTCAGTTACCATTTTGGGTAAAAGAAAATAGACGGCCCAATTTCTGAGTTGAGAAAAATGTTTGAATCTCAAATTTGGTTGAGTGTTTTGGAAAACATCTTGAAATACTCTAAAATAGACTGGTGTGAAGTGGCAGAGACAGTGTTTTTAATTTTTAATCTTAATTTTTTTTATTTGCGTATAGGTGACACACAATGTTATATTGGTTTCAGGTGTACAACACAATGACTCAAAAGCTCTATACATCATCTTGTGCTCACCACAAGTGTAGCTACCATCTGTCAACATACAACACTATTATAATATCGTTGACTAGAGACTGTATTATTTTTTATTAGGAGTGTGTGTAGGGTAGGAGAAGTGCCGCCTTCAGCATTAACAGAAACTCCAGAACAAAACTAGAGTAGTTATAACACGCAACGTACTTTTATTTCTTTGCATCTCTGAGAGTATGTCATGTCAAACCTCCACAGCTGAAACCTAGGATGCTGGTGACTTTCTCTGCTCTCATGTAGGAATATTGCCTGATAATGAAGATGACAGAGAAGAAAAGTGATCAGGGCATGGAGAAAACAGACAGAATCTCAGTGACATCTTTACCAAACTGAGGGTACATCTGCCATTGGACGTTTCACATTCATGATTTTTTTTTCACTTCTCCAACAGATTTATTTGAAAGGAATGGATTTTGAGGAGAAAAAACATGGGGCAGAGGTATGGAATGGAAAATAAATACAAATGTAAGCTGTTTTGCTAATTGTTTTATAACCACAACAAATTTGAACAGAGAATACCTTGCACAGAATGACACAATAAAGGTTCAAAGATCGAGGTGTTCCCCTAGGCAAGGTTGAAGATTTTAGTCTCTGATATTTGGAATTAAGGCTGCAGTCCTTGGTTTTGGATAGATCACTGGGTGTGTGACACAGTCCATGCGTTTAACCAGATTTGAACAGAAGAATGGCCACTTGGCCCAGGTAGAAGTAGATGAAGTGTTTGGTTTCATGTGTCACATAACTACCGAAGTTCCTCCCCACGATGCAGTGCCAGGTGGGGTTGTACTTCTTGTCAAACACCTTTTTAATATGGGCCACAATGTCCTTCTCTATGTTTTATTCTCAATGTCCTTCTCATTGTTTTATTCCAAGCCATTTTGAAGTGTATTGCATCTTACTATAAAGGCAGTATAACTCCTCAGTAGCTGGGTAACCTCAGCATATTACTTATCCTTTTTAGACTCCATTTTCTCATCTGTGGAAATACTTCACAGTATTTTTAATATGATAATTTAAATAAGATAATTGATGCAAATAATTTAGCTTATAACCTCACTTGATTTATAGTAGTTTTATTATTATTAATTATATTTTTAGTCATTTACTAAGACATGTTTTCTAGAAGATATAACATTCCTTGCATTCTTCTGCCAAATACACATAACTTTTAGAAATACCCGTTGTTTACTTTCTACTCTAACTAACTATTTGGTTGATAAAGATCTGGCTAAAATGCTCTTTTTTTTTTTTTTTCTATCTTTTAGGTCAATAAAACTTTCTGGTTGCCATTCCTGGGTTGTTCTGCTTGGCTAAAAAGTCATTCCTGTTTTCCTGAGAGTTCAGTGTTTTTCCATATCACTGAAATCTGAAGTACAGGGGGAAAAAAAACAGTTCAAAATCTTTTTTTTTCCTCTTCTTCTTTTTTTTTTTTTTTTGGCTTCTCACCGCAGTAAAACATAATTTGGCTGAAATAATGAGATTCAATTGCTCATAAGTAAACTACAGCTTAAACAATGACAGTTGGGCAGTATTTGTTGTCAAGTCTCCTGTTTCAGAGGCAAGCTTTGTTATTGACTCATTTTTGAGATATTTTCTAGAGATTAAGAATTTGGGCAAGGGGACCAAGAAAAAAACTGCTGAAGTGCTAAACTGAATTCTTATGAAGTGCAAACTCTTGTACGTTAAATTCTGATTTCCTTTTCAAGTACTTCTCAACCTTAATTTACTGACACTAACTATCAAATATTTTTTGTATCATTTATTTTCCAGTTATCCAGGTCCTATGCTCAAACATTTTGATCGGCATAAATTCCAATTAAGTCTGATTATGTTTCTTTGGAAGAGTTAATTAAATTATTCCTTTTAGTGTTCTGGAAGGCAAATGCCAAGCCATGTGGATTGCAAATGACCTTTAGAACACTTAGAGATTTGCATGCATGTGACACACTGGTTTACTGACATTCCCCATCCCTGCTCTCTTTGAGACATAGAAAGAGCAAGTAGATTACACTCAAGTTACACTTCTAAGTGAGGAGGAATCATTTTCATCACCTCCAGTCTCCTTTTGTGAACCCGTTTCTATATTTTTAAATGTCCTGATAATCTTGTCACTTGCTAGCCATTCTTCTGGAATGGTTATAAAAGTCAGAATTGAGAATCCTTTCTATAACATCTTTGTAGGAAAACAAAACAAAACAAAAAACAAAAAACTGTAAATTTAGGTAAGTTAGCAGAGATTAAGAACCAAAAATCTATTTATGGTAGGCGAATGTGTATCTGGGTCTTTATGGAGTCTTTTGTTGCCTCCCTGAAAGGGTGAATAGATCTTGCTTCGATTTCTTATTGATGTTTATGGGCTTCCTCAGGGCTGGTGGTTAGTGGTGGGTGAGATTTTACTTCAGGAAAATGCTGGTCTTCATAGACCAAAGAACTGGACATGTTTGTAGGGAGATGGAGAGAGTGAGGACATCCCTTTGGCACTTGGCCTGCTTCCACTCTCCCTGTGACCCTGATGTTGGCCCTTGCAGACCTCTACCAAGGCAAAGATTAACTGACTTTTCCTCTAGTCTCTCACAATCCCACTCTTTTCTGAGTGAAAGCTAACTACTGTTGCCAACTAATTCCTTCTGATAAAGTAAAATATATATTTTTATTCAGGTAATAATGGATGCTAAGAATCTGTCTACTCTTCAAAGTAGAACACATTTTACCTTTTCAACCTTCTTTGACTACTCAGTGTAAAGTGATCACCCTCCCTCTGTGAACCTCTGTAAAGGCTTATTATGTTCCCTATTTCTTACATGCTGCTTCATATTGTTACTTAGTATTTTTGTGAATGAAACAGGCTATGTCACTTTTTTAAAAAATCAAATCAGAACATATACCTTCAAATGATTATTGTCCCTTGGGCAATTATATAATTATTTTAATGATGCTGCTATAACTCAGAGGCTGTTTGAACTCTTCTTTTGGAATTTTTTCAAAACCTGTAGCACTTTTTTTTTTAAGACCTCGATAGTGGTAAATCTTCATCTCTTACAGATGGATTCAATTTTTGGAAATAACTGAAAGACATTCAGAGCCCAGTTTAGTGAATAAGATGAGTGCTCAAGCTGGGTAATGCAGTTTTTGGTTAAAAACAAAATCTGATTATAATCTAATGAGACATATGTACTTTTTTGTTCATACACTGACACTCAGAGGGATTCCTAAACAGATGTCTGAAGGACCCATGGCAGTTTTCTTTAAATAGTTGGCCAGCCTTTGAAGGTGACTAGACTCACACTGGACACTCAGAAACTATAACATAAACACCTCATTTACAGTTGAACTACCTGAGGCTGAGAGCGTGGACTCACTTGCTCAAATTCCTAAGAGGAAGAAAAACAATGTCTGACAATTGCAATAATCCCATAATGGAATAAGGTATCTTTGGAGGTGATGTATGATCACTCCTGAGTGTATTGATCAAATCGGAAGGATGGATTATTTATGTTGCAACATATGAGGCAGGTTTTTTATTTTTTATAACTAATGGGAATGTTAAGACTTTGGTTGGGATGGAATTTGAGGAGCTCCCAACCTATTTTCTACATACAAATCATGGAGCTGGCATCTAGGTCCAAGAGTTGTCTTGAGTAGAGAAAAATCTCTTTCAAACTCATCAAACCTCAACTTTAGAAGGGACCAGGGTGGTTTTTTTTGGCTCAGATAGTCACCTGGGGGTTGATCTGCTGCAGTATTGATCACATTCATACTTTGTCCATTTTAAACATTCTAGGGATGAATAACAACATAATATATTGAGACATCCACCTGCAGCTCTGTTTATTAAAATTTTCTTTTTTCCATTAAGCTCAACATTGTTGCTATGTCCAACCGCTCTCTGATCACCAGGTACATTCAGAATAAAACTAATCACTCTTCTATATATTTGAAGAAAATCATCAAAAACTCCCTAAGTCTTCTTAAAGTTGAATTCTCTATTATCCTCAAACAACCTTCATATTAAGTAATTTCAAAACCTTATTCTCATATGAGTGGCGTCTGTAACTTGAAATTCTTTTAGCAATTTGATACATTAAAATTGTTATGGCCTTCCTTGGGGCAAAAAAAGTTTCTTCATTTGTCTCTGGAAACATGCAGACTGATGCTGAAATTGGATTGGATTTTCCTTAAATGAGGATCATATCCTCTATCAATGAAGAGCATTCCAAAATGACCTAAAGAATGGAAATCTTTTTGAAAATTTTACCTCATATTTCAGGGATTTGTGTTCAGTAATATGAAGGCCAGTCAAATCCTGACTCTGGTGTCTATTTCATAATATTTTCTTTGGATTCGTAGTGCCTCCTTTCCAAAACACTGTATTATTTTCAAAAGGCTTCATACTTCTAAAAATCTTTCACTTACAATTTCATTTGATTCCATTGCCTAAGAAAGTCAAGTGATACTACCCCCCCTTATGGGTAAACTATCTAAAAGTTGAGAGAGTGGAAGCCAGCTATCAGGGGTTAAATAAATTGTATATTATTATACATGTTGCTTAGTAGACACTACTTTAAGAAAGGAAGGCAAAAGATATAGGATGTTTAAATTCAATAGGTTTTTAAAACATATTTTAAAATTCTTTTTCTCAGAACTTTGTTTTAATACTGCATTAGGAATCAGAATGGCATACCATTATGCAGAACCTGGTCTGAAAAGTTATTCTAAAAACAGTTTAGCTGTAGTTCTTATATAGCAGCATTATTCTTTTAATTGATTTTGTTGATTTTATTTTATATTGACTTATTGATTGCTCTGAAGTTTGAAAGTTATCTTTGTATCAAATCAACCTATAAGAATTACTTAGCCATTCTATTATCTCCCTCTAAAAGAAGGGTTTGAGAATTAGCTCTGTTTTAGCCTTTTATTTTCATAGATTGATGCTATGTAATCTGCTGTTGACTGGCTGGAGATGATTTTTTCAAAGGTGCAACTTTTCATTTTTCCACAAAGTGACTTATAAGTCTATTGACAGATTTAGAGAATAAATCTTTACACAAAGTGCCCTGTAAACAACTCACTAGACTCCAAACTTCAGATTTCTGTGCTTTCCCTGAATGTTTTATGTTTGCCATATTCCAGATACTATTCCAGACCCTGGATGTATACGAGTGAAGGAGACACACAAGAGGTGTCTATTGTCCTCATGGAGCTACCATTTTTGTGGGTGAGATTATGGAATGTGTTGCATGAATCAGTGATATTTTGCTATGATGTAAATGAAACGTGTGCCCCCTTTTTATTGGGGACCAAAAATATTTCTCTGTCGAATGACATTTACTCAAGGGGCACCTGGGTGGCTCAGTGGGTTAAAGCCTCTGCCTTCAGCTCAGGTCATGATCTCAGGGTCCTGGGATTGAGCCCCGCATTGGGCTCTCTGCTTAGTGGGGAGCCTGCTTCCTCCTCTCTCTCTGCCTGCTTCTCTGTGATCTCCGTCTGTCAAATAAATAAATAAAATCTTAAAAAAAAAAAAAAAGAAATGACATTTACTCTGAGCCAAGAATGATACAAAAGAGTCAGCAATGTAAAGGTCTGGGAGAAGTCAGAAAATATGAAACATTTTATTTCTTCTTTTTGGATATTTTTTAAAAATTAACATTTATTGTATTATTTGTTTCAGGATTACAGGTCTGTAATTCATCAGTCTTATATAATACCCAGTACTCACCATAACACATAATCTCTCCAAAGTCCCTCACCCAGTTACCCCACATTTTAAAAATGCAAAGGGATAAAAGGAGAAGTTGTTTAACTTATTTTGTTTATTGTCTTATTGCCATTCATCTGCCTGTTATATTCATATATTCATTTCTAAGAACACATTGACTATGAAGAGAAGGAAGGTAATAGCTATGTCTGGTCATGCAAGCTAACATTTCATATTCAGCTATTAAAAAATGCTCTATTTCTGATGATACTGGTATCATCTCTCTCAAGAGAAATAGGTCCACAAAATTTTTGGCTAAATTTTTTTTTCATATTTTTTCTCTTTTCTTTTCTTTTCTTTTTTTTTTTAAAGATTTCATTTATTTATTTGACAGACAAAGATCACAAGTAGGCAGAAAGGTGAGGAAGCAGGCTCCCTGCCAAGCAGAGAGCCCAACGCGGGGCTCGATTCCAGGACCCTGGGACCATGACCCGAGCCGAAGGGATAGGTCTTACCCCACTGAGCCACCCAGGCGCCCCTTTTTTCTCTATTCTTGCAGCGATCCTATTTCCATGAATATCCCTGGCATTTAACAAAACCTCAAAGTATATATTGCCCATGCTATCTCTTTACAATTCTGATATTGATGATTTCACCAAATTCTGCAATTCCATCCTATTATTTGGGCCTCTGATGGTTAATCGTATGTGTTGATTTGGGTGACAGTGCCCAGATATCTGGTCAAATATTATTCTGGATGTTTCTCTGAAGGCATTTTTATATTAATATTTATTTTTAAATCCGTGGACTCTGAGTAAAGCAAATTTCTCTTCCTACTGTGAGTGGTCTCATCTAATCAGTTGAAGGTCTGATCATATCTGAGGAAGAGGAAATTCTATAGCAGACTACTTCTGGACTTCATCTGCAACACTGACTCTTCCTGGTTCTATAGAAGATGGCTTTTGGACTCAAACTGCAACTTTTCTTGAGTGATTGGCCACACAGCCTCCTCCATCAGATTTTAGTTTCATGGGGCTTTCACAATTACATAAGCCAATTCCTTAAAATGAACCAATCCTATTGATTCCGTTTCTCTAGAAACCCTGACTAATACAGGGCCATCAAAACTATAGTGCCCAACCCAGGCCTCCTCTCAAAAACAGAGCCTCTTATGCTCATTTTTTTTTTCTTCTACTGACTCAAAGTAATCCACACTGGGACAGATTATAATAGAAGTTAACTCTATATGAATCTTAACGTGTTACTGTCCTGAATTGTATTTTTATTATGAAGTCCTTGGTGGAGAGGGCTAAGCCCTGTAGGAAAGTCATATAGCAATGACAGGGCTGATGGGGACACGTGTCTGGGGTCTATTATTGTTTGTTTGTTTGTTTGTTTTAAATATACTTTATATTTTTAGAGCAGTAGAGGGTTAACAGCAAAATTGAGCAGAAAGATACAGAGATTTCCCATATATTCCCTGCCCCTACACATGCATAGCCACTTCCATTATCAACATCTCTCATCTGAGTGGGATATTTGTTACAATTGATACTTTGACATGTCACCCAAAGACCGTAGTTTATATTAGGGTTTATCTTGCTGTTGTACATTGTACAGGCTTGGAAAAATGTATAATGACATATATCCACTATTATGTACACTTCCCTAAAATTCCTCTGTGCTATTTATTCATTTCTCCTCCCTGACGACCTCTGCCAAACACTGATCATTTTACCATCTCAATGGTTTTGCCTTTTTCAGAATGCCATATAGTTGGATTCACACAGTATGTAGCCTTTTCAGATTGGCTTCTTTTACTTAGCAATAAGCACTTAAAGATTCTTTATGCTTTTTTTCATGGTTGATAGCTCATTTCCCTTCAGCACCAAATAATATTCCACCCTCTGAATGTAGCACAGCTTATTTTTATTTCTCCATTTGCCTTACTGAAGGACATCTTGGTGGCCTCCAAATTTTGGCTTTTAAGACTACAAGTGCTATAAACATCTGTGTGCAGGTTTTATGTCAACGTACGTTTTCAACTTTTAGAGGTAAATACTAAGGAACATCATTGCTAGATCATATGGTAAGAGTACACTTAGTTCTATAAGAAGCTACCAGACTGGAGACTCCTCAGTGGCTCAATCTGTTAAGCATCTGCCTTTGGCTCAGGTCATGATCCCAGGGTTTTGGGATCTAGTACCACATTGGGCTCCCTGCTCAGAGGAGAGTCTGCTTCTCCCTCTCCCCGTACCCCTCCCACTGGCTTGTGCACTCTCTCTCTCTCAAATAAATAAATAATATCTTATTAAAACAGAAGAAGCTGCCAAAGTGGCTGTCCCATTTTGCATTCCCAACAGTAAAAATGAGAGTTCCTGTTGCATCACATCCTTGCCGCTATTGAGTGGTATTAGTGTTCTGGATTTTGATGATTTTAATAGACGCATAGTGGTATCTCATTGTTGTTTTCATTTGCATTTTCCTGGTGACTGTATGGGCCATCTTTTTATATGCTCATTTGCCAGTTGTGTACTTTGGTAAAGTATTAATGTCTTTGGCCTATTTTTTAATAGGGTTGTTTGTTTCCTTATTACTGAGTTTTTGGAGCTTTTATATATATTATCCAATATATATATATTGGATAATATATATTGCATTGGATAATATATGCTTATATTGGATAATATATGTATTACCCTTTATCATATATGTCTTTTGCAAATATTTTAACCCAGTTGGTGTCTTGACTTTTTGATGTTGCACAGTGTCAGTCCTTCAATTTTGTTCTTGTCTTTCAATATCATGTTGGCCAAGGTCTGTTTTTAAATCTTAACTTATAGGCCAATGCTTATCAAACTGAAGCCAGCCTGACTATAGCATCTTTATGCATAAAACAAAAAGGCTACTAAAAAGTACAGTGCCCTTAAAATTGTAGGGCAGTGACTTATGTTTTTAAGTGATGTTTAATATTATATAAATCTATGCATCTATTTAATGGCTGGGAATACTGGTCTATGTTCCTTTTCTAGATGACTGCATGGTTTAACAGTGGGGGTTAAAAGGTTTTCTCTCTGGAAAGTAGGGGAGGGTGAGACCTGCTGATACCTCAAGGAACAAAGGTTCATAGAAGACAAATGACTTGTTCAAGATAATTCAGCTAATGTGATGCCAAAGCCAAAGCTCACATGTTCTGGTGTCTTTCCTTATTCTTTACTTTGCCATGGAAATGGGAGGCGCTGGGCATCCACAGAGCAGGCATTTGGTTTAAAGTATGTTTAATCAGAAGTTACAAGCTTTTTATTTAAAAAAAATTTTTTTAAGATTTTGTTTATTTATTTATCAGAAAGAGAGAAGCAGGCAGACAGGAGGCAGAGGGAGAAGCAGGCTTTCCATTGAGCAGAAAGTCCAAGACCGGGCTTGATCCTAGGACCCTGGGATCATGACTTGAGCTGAAGGCAGATGCTTAACTGGGTGCCAGTCAGGCACCCCAGAAGGTACAAACTTTAAAAGCTTTATACTCAAAGGGAAGAGCAGAATGCAACCCATGCCATTCCCAGCCTAGCAGACAATGTACGAGTCTTTCCTCGTATGCATCAAGAACTTTGTGACTTTGGATGGTAACAGAGCCTACGGGTTTTTGATGTGCTGTTCCCCAGGACTGGACCTCACCTACCTATAGTCACTTCTCCAATCAATCTTCACTGATCCGCTGGCACTACCCACTCCCTCCAGACACAAGTTTTCAAAATGGCTAAGTGGAGACAAGGCTTTAAGTGGAAACATTGCTTATGTGAATCGTATTTGTTTCCTTAAGGGTAAGTGTTGGATGTGAGATTGCATAATGATTCAGAATCTAGCAAATGGGCTTAACTGAGCAGAGAAGGTATTTTTATCCCAAGAGAGGTAAAAATAAAGATAAAAATGCAAGCTGAACTCTGGGGAAAACTCTCCAGCTACATACCAATCTGTGATACTGAGTCACAAAAATGTAGAATGAAAAATGATTTTCCAGCCTGGCCCAATTAGTACATGGTAATGGTTGGTACCAGATGTGAAATACATATAATGTGCTAGTCACTGTGGTAATTTTTACATAATTATCTCATGTAGTCCTCACAAAAACCCTAGGAAATTAGAATTATCATTTTATTTGTCTTATACCACTTCCCAGTTTCCTGCTAATTATCACTTTCCTTTGGTGGCTGGTAACAGATTTCTTCCTTGACTACCCAGTGTCCCCACAACACTTGGCACATGATCGGCACCCCAAAATATTTAACAAATAGATCAGTGGATTGCTAATCTTTAAACTTGATGATATTAACATTTTTAGTAAATTATTAGAAGGGGTGGTCAAGTATTTGGTTTGGTAGACCAAAATGTCAGAATTTCTTCCTGGCTCAAGATTAGCCAACTGACACCAAATATAGGGCCACCTCATTCATTCCATATTTCTAGAGTATTAACCTCTAATGGTTGAGACTCTTAAAGATACAATTTAGGCTCCAAAGAAGGTCCAGTTCTAATGGACCCCGATATGGATGGGAGGTAAGTGCTTCCTACTGTTTAAAAGTAATTGACTAAACGCCTCCTCTTTGCTCTGCCTGTGTTAAATACCATAAGAAGTATCAGAGAAGGGATGGCATGAAACTGGCATTTTAAGAATTTACCAATAATTAGGAAGATCAGGTTTATACAATTAAAACTATGATATTAATTCTAATATAAGAAAGTACAAAAGTGTGCCAAATATGTTTTATAATTAAGGGAAGTTTCTAAAACCTAGCAAGACTATCAATCCAAATTTTACCCATAATTCAAGACCCTGAGGTTCATCCAGCTCATCAAGATGTTTTGAACTAATTGTATTTAATAAAAGATCTTTGCATTGTGGTGTTCCTCTTCAATAGTTCACCTCTAGATGAATGAATTAATAAAGTCATATGATTATGTTTCAAAATTTAGTAACATGACTTATAATGTTTAAAAATAAAACTAAAGAGATTGCCACACATCAAAAAATAAGCCATTGGGCCAAGGGCAAAAGCTTAACTTTCCCCTGAAAACTCTTTGAAAATCAATGATGGTTCATGAAGAATCCATGTTTAACCCATGGTTTTACATGTTCCCTGGGGCACATAAATTCCTTCTTGGATACTTAATTTAATAGTATAAATTTCTGAAATTGACCTAGCCCTGGCACTCTTGGCCAACTTCTAACACTGTGTGAAAAACTGAGCATTTGTGGTTCAGTTTGCTCCTGAAATCAAGCTCTTTGGTTAGTCTCTGAAGTCAAGTGCACCATAAAGATTTTGTGAATTCTTCAAGCTAGAAATGGCAAATTACATCATATTTCATGAGTATCCTGAACTAACATTTATTGAGATTCTAATGTACCTTACACTTCATAACTAAGGGATTTCAAAAAATGATATGATTGGTAACCTTTGAGAAACTCACATCACTGGACTTTAGCCAAACAATTTACAGTACGGGGTAGTAAGTGCTATGATGGAGTTATTGACAGTGATCTCAAGAACCCAGAAGACAGAATGACTCAATGTCAGGAGAGCTATTTTAAATTTCAAAAAAAAAAAAATTGTAGAAGCATATTATGATGACTTTCAACCCCAGTTCTCTCTGGGAGTATTTCACTGCATCCAGTGGAATAAAAGTTCTGAATTTCAGACAGTCCACACAAATATATTACATACTCACTATGTACCAGGCATTGGGCCAGACTTCAGGGTTAGAGAGTTTCAAGGTAAATAAGGTTACTGCCCTGTTCAACCTAACAACCTATGTAAAACAGTTAAGCATACATTGTTTAACCTGAACTGTGATGACTGTTTTAAAAAAGGAGTAACAGAGCAAACCTGAGCTAGTCTAGAGCATCAGTAAAGTCCTCGTGTGACCTGGAGGAGATGATATTTGAACTAGCTGAATAGGAATTGCCTTGGTCAAAGTCAGGTTGCCTAGAAAGAAAGTAAGGGATTAGTAGTAAGAGAGCCTAGCGGAGAAAAAGAGAGAGTAAAGTTGAGGGGAAAGATGATCCAGTTCCTTACTAACTCTTAGCATGGTTTTGTCTCAAGTGTTATTTACACACTCACATTGTCTGTACCCTTCAAGATCTCTACCTCAAAGATGGGCCCTGGTTTAGATGAGCCAGGAAGGTACAGTGAAACTATTTACCTACCACCCTTGCAGATGTTAAATAGAAACTGTAGGAAAGGAGGGGTATATGTTCACAAAAATACGGAGTGAGAGACACGTGTTGGTGTCCCAGACTACCCACAGATATTTTCCCAATAACACCCAGTGATCTTGTAGAATTAATCCTAGATGCTAGGAATAGAAAGGTACCTTAAAAGAGATCAATTCTATTAACTGACTAATGAAAAAAAGAGTAACTTGAATAAACTGACATACACAAGACCTATTCATTCTCAAGGCAGAGCTCAAACTACCAGCCATATTTCTTTACTTTTCATTGCATGTACCTACTGTACAATAAGGCTTTCTGAGATGATAGAAATGTCACGCAGCTGGACTGTTCAAGGTGGTGGCCACCAGCCACACTGGTCATGAAATATTTAAATGATGTGACTAAGGACCGCTTTTTAAATTTTCTTAAAGCTTTAATTAATTTAAATGTAATTAGCCAAATGTGGCTAGGGGGTATTATATTGGATACCACTGCTCTAGAATATTCACCTTATTTAAAATAAATTTAAAACAAGAGAGTTATTTCAGTTTTAGAGTAAATGAAAAAATGTAATTCATTCATAGGACTGTGTAAGACTGAAAGGAAACAGAAACCATGCAAAGACTACTACACATGTTCATATTATTTTTAGGTCATGTCAACAGAGACCATAAAAATAGACATTTATGGCAACTAATTTTAGCCCCATCAACAGTGAATTTCAATCAGAGTATTTAATTGGCATGTGACAGACAGTATATATATATTTAAACTGTTGATTTTTTTTTAACATATGTGTACATCTATGAAACCATCACCACTGTCAAGATAAGAAACATATGCATTCCTTTCAAGTTTTCTGGTGTCTCTTTGTATTCTCTCCCATCTGTCAGTCTTCATTTCCCTTCCGCATCTTCTCAGCACCTAGATGGCCACTTCTCTGTTTTCTGTTGCTATAGATTGGTTGGTTTTTCCAGAATCTTACATGCACAGAATGCTACAGAAGGTCCTATTTCTTGTCTCGTTTCTTTCAGTCAGAATAATTATTTTGAGATTCGCCCATGTTTCGACATGTCATGATAATTTCCCACTGTATGGATGTATCACAATTTGTTTATTCATCAGCTGATGAACATTAGGACTGTTCCTAATTCTTGGCTATGAAAAATAAAACTGCTATGAATGGTTGTGGATAGGTCTTTATATGGATATATATATTTCCTTTTGCAATTGTATCAGTCCTTGCTTTCCATGTTTTGAGACTTTTTAATGGACAGTATAAATGTTTATATTTGCTATTTCCTCCTAATTAGTTCACCCCTTTATTATTATGAAATAAGTCTCTTTATAGTCGATAATGACCACCTTAAACATGGTGTATCTTTATCCATCCTTTTACTTCATACCTGTTTGTGTCATTACAGTTAAAATGTTTTTTTTTTTGTAAAAAACATATAGTTTTGTGTAGCTTTTTATCCAACTAAAAGTCTCTGACTTTTAATTGGGATGTTCAAACTATTTCTATTCATGTGATTATTAATATGGTTGGGTATAAATCTACTATTTTGCTATTTATTTTCATTTGGCCTATGTGTTTTTGTTCCCTTTTCCTCTTTTTCTGCTTTTGTTTGCAATAATTGAATATTTGTTTATGATTCTATTTCATCTCTTTTGTGTCTTATTAGCTATAACTCTTTGTTCTGTTACTTTGGTAGGGGTTTAGTTTATCTTTAGAATTGCTTACCTTAAAATAGTCTTCCTTCTAGTGATATTATACCATGCATAGCATACAAATATTTCAGATGTATAATTCCATATCTTGCCTTGTGAACTTTAAATTAGTTTTTTCATATATGTGATTTTCACATATGTTTTTATTTTATAAACAATTTTGTTATTTTAACACAGTCCAGCATATTTAAGGAGATTCAAGTAATAAGAAGTAATTCTCTTTATCCAACTAATTATAATTTCCAATCTTCTTTATTTTTTTCTTTGTATAGATCTAGATTTCTCTTCTGCATATAGGGCTTCCTTTAATGTTTATTACAGTGCAGGTATGCTGTTGGATGAGTTCTTTCAGATTTATATAACTGTAAAATTCTATTTCTCTTTCATTTATGAGGATGTTTTCACTGGATAAGGATTTCTAGTTGGTTTTTTTTTTCCTTTTAGTATTTTAAAGATGGTGTTCTTCTGTCTTCTCTCTTACATTTGTTCCAATAATTTTACTGTTCTCCTATTCAAACATCCCCTCTACGCCATCCCCCTTGTCAGCTACTTTAGATTTCCCTTAATTAATGGTTTTGAGCAATTTGGTTATGATGTGACTTGTTAGCTCTCTTCAATTTGGGGAATCTGGGGTTCATTGAAACTCTTGGATTGTGAGTTTGGGGTTTTTATCAAATTTGGAAAATATATGACCAGTACTTCTCCAAGTATTTGCTTCTTTCAGAGTCCTTAAGTGATTCTAATTATAGCTCATGTATTCCTCAGTGTGTTTTTTCTCTTGGTTCTTGTTCCCTTTATCTCTCTTTTCTCTCTTTCTGTTTCATTGTTTTATTTAGGAAAGCTTCCACTGCAATGACTTCCAGCTCAATTTCTTGTGCAATGTTCAATCTGCCATCAATATAATTTAGTACATTTTTCCTTGTGGATTTTTAAATTTTCATCTCCACAAGTTCCACCTAGGTTGGGTTTGTATCTTTCATGTCTGTTCAACATGCTGCATATTTCCTCCTACTCCTTAAATATGTTTTAGTGCCTGTTCTACTGCTTCCACCATTTGTGTAATTTCTGAGTCCATTTCCCTTGCTTGATTTGGATCTTTGCTAAGAACTTTTGTTTTCTTCCCTGTGAGATGCTTAGTAATTTTGATCATATACCAGACTGTATAGACTTTAACTTGTTGGGTGCTGAATATTTCTGTATTCCTATATTCCTATAAAGACTATTGAGTTTCTTTCTGGGATGCAGTTAACTCTCTTGGAAACATTTTGATCCATTTAAGTCTTGCTGTAAAGCTTTGTCAGGTAGGACAAAAACAACATTTGGTCTAGAGTTCATTTTTATTTACTACTGAGGCGAAACCCCTCTCTACCTGCCACCTGGTGAATTATTAGGAGGAATTTCACTGGTGGCCACACAGACTGTGTCCAACCCTGAATGAACTCTCTCTGTTGTTCCTTCTAATCCTCTGGAGTAGTTTTTCCAGGTATGGGAAGTTTCCTCACGTTCGTGAGCTGAGCAGCACCTAGCTCAATACTCCAGCCGCTTCCTCTGCAAACCCTGGAGTTGTCTCCCCATATAGTTCTCTCTTCTCAAATATTTTGCCCTGCAAATTTCAGCCACCTGGATTTCCTGGGCTTCCAGCTCATTTCCTGCACTCAAGTCCACTGAGCTCTCAGGATCCCACTGCCTGTACCACAGCCTGGAAATTCTCCCCTGGCAGGAGGCAGGGACCATCAGAGAGGAGGGCCACGTGACTCTTACATACATTCCACACACTCTCCTTCCTAAGTTAATGCTCAGTATCTTGAGAACCACTGCTTCCTATATTCTTTCTATTTTTTAAGTTGCTTCGGGTAGAAAGGTAAATCTGATAACTATCCCTCCATCCTAGTTAGAGGGGAAAGCACTCAGAGCACACCATTTTTTGACATGACTTCTTGAGACCCCCTCACCCCACTTGGCTCACAAGTAGAATCAACAAAATATTTACTTGATTTGCTAGTAAGTTGCTGTGTTTGCCATCAATTTGCTAAAGTATTTTTTTTTTTTTTTTTAGTCTCTGCCAGGCAATGAGACTGGTGTCTGTTAATACAGAGTACAGAGCTTGCCGGCCTTGCCTGTTTGCCTTTGTTTGTCAGACAAAACTGTAACATAAGGCCAATGGTAAACAAAAATTAGTGAATGGCTAATGCATTGTCCAACTTTAAAAATACCTTTAATGTTCTAGGAAAATAAAAAAAAATGGTCAGAAAAATGAACACTTTCAGATGAAGGAGGAATATGATATGGAGAGTCTAGACTGCAAGAGGCCCAAGAAAGTGGGAAAGATGGGCGCCTCAGCCACAACGTGGATGACAGACTTCGGTACTGCTAGGCACACAGAACTCAGAACTTGACTCACATTACTAAAAAATCCATAGTACAGTGAAGTACTTTGTAAAAGTATTTACCCTCTGGTATTTCACATTTCCCAGGTCACGAGTGCCTAGATGGAATTAAACTGGTTTTGATCTGTGTTGGGAACTTTTTTCACACTTAAAATCTCTCAAAATCATGACTCCTCTGTTCTTTATTATAACAGTGCCTTGAAAGGTAAGAAGGGGATAAGTCACTCACCCTTGGCCTTTGTTCTTAGGAAGTCTAAAGAAGTTGCTAGTCCTTGTTCATTCTGCCTCTTGAGAAATATTACCTCAAGTGGCTCCAGTGCTAACATTGCTCCCACCCTCTATCAATACTGCACATTTTGTGGTTGTCAGCATTTGCATGCAAATACAGTGGGAAGAGATTTGTGGAAAGGATGCTCAGCGCCGCTCTTCTCGGCTTGGCTGAACGGTTTCCCTGGGCAGGCTGAGGATCACTGCCCTCAAGGTGGTTTACTAGGCTCCCTGGACTATTGTTATTGTGTCCCCAATAGGTGTGAGTTCTCTGATCAGCTGTAGGGGGGGGGAATGGAAATCATGGCAGTTTATTGCATTGCATTCATCATGTCATGCTTGTTAGCATGCTGTTTTATAGCCACATTGCTCCACAGTAGAACCATTTTAGTGTGCAAACTCTACGTTTTTACTTTAATTTGCAACTGATATGATATAAAGATAAACGAGTTTATATTTCTCATTCACCAACAGGAATTGTCCCCAGCAGTTTACAGGTGATCAATCAAGATGGGACAGGAATCCTCCTGATGAATATTAAATATCATATTTACAAAGAGGGAAATGAACTAATGAGCAAACACTACTAACAAATGTTCAATCTCATTCAGCTTTTTATTTTAGAGAGAGAGAATGACAGTGGGGGGTGGGAAGAGGGAGAGGAAGAGAAAGTCTTAAGCAGGCTTCTCCCCCAGCACGGAGCCTGACAGAGGGTTCCATCTCACCAACCCGAGATCATGACCTGAGCTGAAACAAAGAGTCAGTTGCCCAACTGACTGAGCCACCCTGGCACCCCAATTTAATTCAACTTTCTAACTTAGAGTGCCATGGCTGAGTCACCATGGAGAGGTTCTGATGCATCAAAGACCAACAATTGCTTACTTTCTTGAACAGCCAATGAGGATGGGGTTCATCCCTTTTCAAAAGGTGCCTTCTGTGTCATAAGCTCCCTGGGCAAGGCCCAGTAGAAACCCTTCCATTCTCTTCTTAAAGGGCTGCATATTTTTGTGAATTTCAAGCAAATTGAGACTGACAGATCAATCCCCTTCCCCCATTTAAACAAAAATGAACAAAAAAGACAGCTGAGATATCTGCTATTCACCTTTGCAATTGCTTTCAAAACCATTACATCAGTCAAAAAAGTATTTATTATCTGAAATGTGCACACCAGGCAGTAATAAACTAAAAGTGAAGTAATACCCATTGCTCCTCTAATCTTAAACAAAGTACAAAGCAAGAATAGTTACACGCTTTGGGCAGTAAGTAACAATGATAACAATTTATTGAATACATATTATTTGCCAGACTCTCCATTAAATATTTTGAATTTACCCTTAATCCTCATAGGGAGTTTTAGAGTATGTCTAACAATCCTCACCTTATAAATGAAGAAACTAATTAGTAGCAGTGGTTAGGTAACTTGCCCAGTCAACTTGCCCAGTCACACAATTCAATGCCCAGGTCACTGACTTGAAGAACTTGAATACAAGTTCCCACGTGTCTCTTGCTGCAGTATGAATTCCACCTCACCACAATAACACTTTGAATTCGTTTCCTAGAGTTGATGTAGCAAGATACCGCAGCTGGGCAGCTTAAAACCCAGAAATTTATTTTCTCACATTTCTGGAGGATAGAATTCTGAAAATAAGATGTCAGTGGGCTTGGTTCCCACTGGAGGGAAGGGAGAATTTTTTTCCTGCTTCTCTCCTTGCTTCTGTGTCTGTTCTCCTCTTATAAAGAAACCAGTCATCTTTGGAGTAGGTCCCATCCTAACGCAGTCTGACCTCATCTTAACTTGATTGTGTCTGTAAAGACCCTATTTCCAAACATAGTCACGTTTACAGGAACTGGGGTTAGGATTACAATATACATACCTCTTTGGGGGGAGGGGTCAATATTCAACCCATAACATTCTTCAAATATGCTTTATGTTGCATATTTCAAATTTATGGTTAAACCGAAAAAAAGTCAGAACTCTTTGAAACCCCAAATCTCGCAAGTAATCAGTGCTCAATAAATTTGTGATGAATATCATTGCTTCCATTAACACAACAGATTCATGCGATAAAATCGGAAATTAGTCCTAACATATCTCCTGAATCTATGACTGTGAAGGGAGATCAAAGGGTTTTCCATTGAGAAAAAAATTTAGCTTATATGCCTATGATTCAGTCCCATCACATTGCATTAATTATTCAAAAATAAATGAACAGTTTCAGAGTAGACTCTGTGCACATGATAGGTACACATATAATTGTATTATCACAAGACTGACAAATACTATAAAGAAGAAATGCATTGCACTGGTTACCATGAATAAAGGTGCCAGGGCACAACCTTTATCTAATGGAAGAATAAACTTTAGGGGAAAAAAGGATGAACTTTGGCATGTGAGAATACAATATAAGAATTTGAAAATAATCTCTATAGAATACCTCAGAAAAGTTTACTACTGCAATTAAACATACTTCATGAAATATATCTCCTGACATATTTTTGATGATTTGTAAGAAACTGAACCATTACAACATCACAAAAGCCTCATATTGTTGATTCCTTGTGCAGTTAAATATCTACCCGAAAGGTTGTTTTTGGTTCTGTTTTCCCTCTACAGAATGATTGTGGCTTCAAATAAACTGTGATAGCAATGCAGATGTAAGCCCATCTTGGATTTTTGAAATCCTGAAATACAGCAAAATGAAGAAAAAGGACAGAAAGTAGGGGGCAAACATGATATTTACTGTTAACTAGAAAGGACCCTGGATTCAAATATGCAGTGATGCCAAAAGCTTTTTGACCGGATTCTGTGTTTCAAAATAAGCATGGTTGAAACAGATAATTACTAAAGACCCTTGCAGCTTAAATATTGCATGACAAAAGTTTAATGATTCTAAAGGCATACTATTTGTTTTAATATTTGTTTGTTTGTTTGTTTGTTTGTTTTTGAGAAAGAGACCAAGGGAGAGTGGAGAGGGTGAGCAGTTGTTTAAACATGGAAGATCTTCAAATTTAAAGACAAAGGTTAAAGCCCATCAATTACAGCCAGGAGAATGCAGAGCGATTAGGGTGTCAATCTAGTCAGGGTCCAAAAAGGGGAGGCTCTACCTCAGGTACTACAGAAAAAACTTGTTTGTTGTGGTTGTGATTTTGTTTTAAGCGTACTACACAACAGATGTTCCATTACACAGCCCTGTCAGAATGTCTAAATAAAGAGAATAGATTCTGCTTTTTCCTTTGCTATCTCAATTTCAGAAGTCTTAATTAGGACATTGGAGTAGATGTTTATTTTCTGTGTTTGAGATGGAATTAACATGAAACCATTCCCAGAGGTCCTCGTACTCGCCTCCGCTGCTAAGGTACACTATATGCCCAACATAGAGTTCATTGCAACACGAAAGGCATCACCTTATCCCCTGGCAAAGGATGGTGTCATACCATGAGGTTTCATTCCAACAGTTTGTCATTTTCCTGAAATCTCTGAAAACTCTGCCCATGTGTATGATCACTGATTTTATATCCACAAAAATGAGAAACATGATATGAAGAGTTGTTTCTTCAAGTTTATAGGCTGGCAGCAATTTGGTTTACATTGCATTCACTTTTTAGAAATAGAACAAAATACAATGAGTGATTCTAATCCTAGAAATATTGAATTCAAAGACTATGTTCAAATCTCATTAGGTAATGACTTTTGTGAATGGCTCAGAGTATCAAATAAGGTAGGAATTGGGGAATTTGTGCCAAAGTAACTTAGCCACTCCAAGTCTGAGCTTTCCCATTCAGAGTATGGGGAGACTCAGTACATAGTACAATGAATTCTGTCCCAGGGATAGAGCTATTCAATTAGGTTTGCTCTATTAGATCTATTCCAATTATTCCGTTTTACCAAATAGTACCATAAATGTGGAGAGTTTCAACAACTGTTCTTTGTTTTCAAATTTGTTTTTATTTTTAAAGATTTTATTTATTTATTTGACAGAGAGAGAAGGAGAGCACAAGCAGGGGGAGTGGCAGGCAGAGGGAGAGGCAGGCAGAGGGAGAGGAGAGGCAGGCTTCCCTGCTGAGCAGGGAGCCTGATGTGGGGCTCGATCCTAGGACCCTGGGATCATGACCTGAGCTGAAGACAGACGCTTAACTGACTGAGTCACCCGTGTGCCCCTCAACCATTGTTCTTATACTATGGAGGTGATGGAGTTAATGTGATTGTAATCATTACTGTACCATAGTTTTCCAGCAATTCATCTTTGTTATTTATAGCGCTGAAATTTATTTTCTGCCAGGGCTGACTGGATGATGATGCAAGTCTGACAGACTGTATTTTTTTTAGAGGACATACCCTTGAATGTATAGACTCAAGAAAGGAGTTTCTAGTTTTATAATCTCTAAGAGGAGTCACACCCCTACACACCTGCTACATAGTCTTGTCAAATTCTAAATACATATTTATGTTGAGGAATCAGGTAGAGGTAGGGGCACCTGGGTGGTTCAGTCAGTTAAGCATCTGACTCTTGATTTTGGTTCAGGTCATGATCACATGGTCCTGAGATAGAGGCCCTGGGCAAGCTCTGCTCTGGGCTGTGTGAAGCCTGCTTAAGATTCTCTCTCCTTCTCCCTCTGCCCTTCCACCCCACCCCATGTAGGCGCATGGACGTGCTCTCAATCTCTCTCTCTCTCAAAAAAAAACAAGAAAAGTAAATAAAAATTCCCAAGAATCCTCAGGAATTCTAGAAATCATAAGATATTCTATATTTTCATAAATATTTACATACTTATTAATTATAGTGAACCACAAGGAATCAGTTTTCTACGACAGAGTTATATAAAGCTTTAGAGAATTTGCTAAAAAGGGGAAAAATACAATAACCAATGCCCACTTTTATACTGTTATGAACCAATATATAATGAAAAAGTGTGTATTTTAGTAACACATTAAATGTTATCTACCTGATACTGTCATTTGATAAATAAATGAAGCAACTATCTACACCAAGTAAAGGTCAAAACACTGAAAGACATACCACAAATATTTAAAAGCTATTCTTGGGGTGCCTGGGTGGCTCAGTGGGTTAAGCCTCTGCCTTGGGCTCAGGTCGTGATCTCAGGGTCCTGGGATTGAAACCCACAGTCAGGCTCTCTGCTTGGTGGGGAGCCTGCTTCCCCCTCTCCCTCTTCCTGCCCCTCTGCCTACTTGTGATCTCTCTCTCTCTTTCTGTGTCAAATAAATAAATAAAATCTTTTAAAAATAAATTAATAAAAGCCATTCTAAAATTGTGAAAATGTGGAAAATTCCCTGCTCTATATTCTTGGTCTTTGCATGGGATAAATGTTGCAGATATGGAAAATTTCCCTTCTTTTATCATTGACTCTGTGGTTAAACTGTTAAGAGGGAATTCAGAAACATCTTCATTTCGTTTCATATAAACTCTGCATTAATTTCCTCTTGCTACTGTAACAAATTTCCACAAAATTACTGGCTTAAGGAAACACAAGTTTATTATCTTACAATTTGTGGGTCAAAATTGTCACTAGGCTAAAGTTATGGCATCAGCAGGGCTGCATTGTTTCTGGAAGCCCAGGGTAACATCCTTTCCTTATCCTTTCCCAGCATGGAGAGGCCACCTACATTCTTTGGCTAGTGGTCCCTTTCACATCTTCAAAGCCAACAGCACAGCATTTTCAAATCTTTTTCTCTATGACCTTCTGCCTCCCTCTTTCACTATGTGAAGACTCCGGCTATTAAATTGGACCCACTTGTGTACTTCAGGTTACTCTCCCCTTCTCAAGATCTTTAACTTAATCACATCTTGCTAAATTCAGTTTACTATATAAGGTAACATATTCCCAGTTTGTACAGTTAGGAAGCAAGCATCTTTGGAGGCCATTATGCTGCCTACTACAAAGCTCATTTCCTTTTTTAATGATAAAATTACTGGGTTTGCTTTACAAAGAACTATAGCTTATTGCGAATATTCAAATACTAGCTAACATCTTTGGGTGGTATTTAAGAACATAACATATGGATCTCCTAGCATCATTAAGAATACCACACAAACTCACCTGTCGACATTGCCAATTTAAGGATTTATTTTGCTTCCGTAATTTATTTTTTGGAACATCGGTTATAGGATTTGTATAATACACAGAATGCATGTAAACTTATTAATATATGTTTTATTTGAAAGAATGACTCATCGTTTATAGCAGACAGGGCCACAAACACATGCTTATAAGATAGTGTCAGCTACAAGAAAGAAGATGGATTATATTGTGACCACTTCTCTCTCATGTGCTCCTGTCCTGACTCCCAGAGATGGCAACATTATCCTCCTACTACAAGTCTGTTTCTTGATCTTGTTTTGAATTGACATTAGCAAATCCCTTTGAATTAGTGAGGTCTCAATGCTGATTGTTAGATTTTAAATCTCACAAAATTATAATACTTTTTCCTATTTTCCCAAGTTCTTTTTTTCAAGATCTTATTTGTTTATCTGAGAGACAGTAAGTGAGGGAGAGCATGAACAGGGGAGGGTCCAAGGGAGAGAGAGAAGCAGACTCTCCACTGAGGCAGAGCCCTGTGCAGGGCTTGATCCCAGGACCTAGGCTGAAGGCAGATCTTCAGCCAACTCAACCACCCAGAAATCCCTATCTTCCCAAACTTCTTACCTGAATTTTCTCTGGAAACAGTCAGATAAATGTTGTGAGAAAGGCCAGGCTGGAATTCCTACACAGGCACACCGATTACTAGAGCAACCAAATCCCAGGGTTGACTGGGTTGTATGGAAGATCTTTAGACTTGATGGCACACAGTAAATTGTTAATTCCTTTGAAGAGTATCTTCCTTCATCTGAGCTAAATATTTGGATATCCTTTCTCGTTAAATTTCTGGGACCATGGGGATACTATTAGTTGAGGTGTTTTGAGTCTGCTTAAAGTGGGTCCATATCACTTCCCAGCTGACTAATGGAAATAGTTTTTTGTTGTTGTTATTGTTTACAGTATCTACTGAAACATTTAACAGTTGAGCACAATGCAGTATAGTAATCAAGAGTGTAGGCACTGGAGATAGATTTAGTTCAGCTGTCTGCTTTAGCCCAAATTACTTGTGTAATCTTGGGGCAGTTATATCATTTCTCTGTACCTTAGTTTCCCCATCTGTAAAAAGAGGGCAGTGCTATTTTTTCCTTCCATATATTTTATTTTTCAGACCTATTTTATAAGTGGTAAAATATAATAGCGCTATTTGGCTCCCTTTTCAGAAGTAATCACCATCTTAGAATTGTTATCTAACCTTCCAAAGCATTTTCTTTGTCTATTTCCTCTGTGTCTGTAGTCACGAAAGACATGTTTTAGCATCTTTTAAAATATAACACAAATGTGATATTGTTTCAGTCACCATTTTCTAGCTTACTTTTATTTTCTTTTTATATTTGATAAAAGTAGATCCCATTTACTCCTTTTAATTACTGTATAGTATTTCCTTATTGGATAAAACACAGCTCTCCCATTACCCCTGGTGTATATGTTTAACTGTCTCTCTGTGATAGACTAAAAATGAGTTTGCTCATTTGCAAGTATATGAAGCTCTACATTTACCATGTATTAGCAGATTGCTTGTGGCTTTTCATTTACATGTATTCTCACCAATGTTTGGTGAGAATACCGTTCATTTTTTTCCCTCAAACCTGTTGGGTAGATGTGGCAGCTCACTGCTGTCTAAATCTTCATGACCCAATCAGTGGCAGGGGTAAGGAACTTTTCACAGGTTTATCGATGTTTCAAATTTCCACTTTAGGGGATTATTTATAGACAAGGCCATTTTTCTTCTTCTTAATTTTATGGAGGGTTTCTTTTTTAAGTAGGGATGCCTTGAAGTTTACCTTTGGCTTCAGTATTCAGAAAAAAATATGATACTTAGTTTCAGCCTCAGCCTTGGAAAGACAAAGTAGCCAAATACTACCGTTTGGCACCTTTGTCCATAGCTATGTGGTCACACAGATTTCCATCATCTCTAATTAGCACAGTGATAACAAGGATATGAATAAGATGTGGCCTTTGACTTGATTGCTAACGTCTGAATGTTCATTAATATTCATTTTCAAATTTAGGCAAGCATTCTACATACAACTTTGAATGAAAGCCTCCATGGGCTAGGCTTCCTTAGGCAGTTGAAATATAAGCATATTTATTTTTTATAATAATAAAATTCTTGAAATAATTAATGTTGATTTTGAAAGCTGTTAATTTGGTGTACAAAAATTATTAAGAACTTTCAAATAGTTAAACAATATTAGCAGTTATTATGAATAAGAGACAGTGTATTAGATAGATAACATTAACAAGAACATAATATCCGTTTTGAGCCAGCAAATGTTTATAAAAATTTAAATGCTAATAAAAAGGCAGGATAATAGAAATTAGATTATATCACAATGCTAATCTTTAGAAGCATTAAGAGCTATATTTAATTTTTAGTTATTTAATTCAGCTTAGGCCAAGAGCCTTTCAAGAAAAAAGTCCTATTTGAGAAGACTTTATATCTTGTAAGGACAAATTAAAAGCAGATTTTCAACTCTGCCACCTCTAAATGTCATGAGGAGGAAAAACTACAAAATCATGTGCAACAATATCCATTATAAATTATTTTTTATCTCAACATAGTGAAGAATATAAAGAGTAGAAGAAAAAGTTGAAGCAGAATAAAAAAGCTCAAACAAATTTTCTTCTTACTCGTCCAACTTCAAAATAGCATTCTTTAAAAGTACACATTAACAAGATAATCCCTTATCCACCTTTGAGACTATGGAGGCCAAAATTTTAAACATCACTGAAATAATTTTTAGAGACAATTTTCAGTTTCTGAAATTGAGAGATTTTTGAGACGTGACCAAGCTTGCAAGAAAAAGTTCTTCTAGAAATGCGACTGATTTTCAGCCCCTGATTTACATTCTGGTGTGTGTAAATATATTAGTGATGCTGCCACATCTCCACTGCAAGTAAACTTTACTTTCAGTTCATCATTGTGCCTGGAGAAGCTGTTAGTAACAAGCAGTCCAGAGAAATTAGATTATATCACATTGTTTCTGCACCATGATGTCAAATTTTTAAAGCTGACCATTCAAATTCTCAGTGAGTAAATTGCCACACTCATTTATTTTTGCCAAGAACTCTGATTTAATCAGCTACCTAAGAAATTGATTCTAGGATATTTGCACTCAAAGTGGGCCAAATATTTGTTTTTCAGCCACAGTGTGTATATAGTAAACTTCTACCCCATAGATATCACTCTATTGTTTATTTGGTTTTTCAAATATCTTTTTTCCAGTCTGTTAGCCTACTTTAGGATTTGTCTATAGCATCTTTAGGGTGAACTTTAGCACTTTAATAATGCAATTCCATTATCTTCTGTCATTGTTTTAGCTACAGAGACTTTGGCTATGCTGTAATTTTAATTTTTCATTGTAGATACTGCAAAATCAGTTTGAAATCAGGTCTTACATTGGCTGATTCAGGTTCAGGTTCCTGCACTCAGGGGGTATTGTGGTAGAAGTGATAGTTGGTCATCTTGTTTCTTATCTGTTTCTTGGTATTCATAGGGGGGAGGGTGCTAACAGTCTCTTACTATTTCTGGGATTCCTTGTGCTTCTCTTCTGTTACTATGTAATTCCATTTCGCTGACCCTTCTGCACCCTAAGAACCTGTCCACAGTCTGCAATGCTCTGGGTACCAATGCAGTCCATTGCAAAAATGAGTAAGAAAGAGGCATGGCCTTTTATACCATGTAGCATCTTATAGGGAGGAATGTAAGAAATAGCCACGAACAACATGTTTTCTTTCAAGTAAATGTAGATATATGTAGATATACTTTTTCTATGTATGTAAATACAGAATCTGATTCCTAACCGACTGGAAAAATTAGCCATTTTCAGTATTTTGTCTGATTCATAAATATCTGCATTTGAAAGGTTTTAAAAAGGCCTTTGAGAACTTGAGATTTTGCAGGAGCTGGAATCTAGTCTCAGACTGTCCCTTCTGTCAGTACCTCCCAGGCCACTCTCCCTCTGAAATCGCCAAGCCTGAAGCAAAGGTTGGCTTAAGGCAGTGGACTCTAGGGCAATCGCCCCTTGATACACACTCTCAAGTAGCAAACTCTAGGGTTGTTTTGGAGCATTCCATTGCCCTTGGGGGGCAGATTTACCCTCACAGAGCTTCTACAGCAGTCAGGGAGTAGGGGATAGAGTTAAGACATGTTCCATGAAAGTGACAGAACTTATTCCTGATTGATTTCTCAGTTACTGTAGTGGTAGCATCAGCAGCTCAGTGTTTTGATGGGGAATATTAGGGTTCCTAGAAAGCCCGTACGTCCTCTGGAAGGATGTGCTTCCTTTGAGTTGCCTTTCCCATATCCTTTAACTTGACCTGTTGTTATCTCTCTATCAGTTATGCCACTGTCCCATTTCAACAATCACGTAACAGCATAGCTAAATATAAGTCACCTAATATGGTGCCCAGAAGATAGTAGATTCTCAGTAAGTACTATGGAAATAAATAGTTAATTATAATAAATATAATCAAAATCTTCATCATTGTTAGATACGGAAAGAAGTTTAAACATGATGCAATGAAATTTCATCTGGACAGTGGGTCATTTACTTGAGGACTTTCCTTCCCAAGGCAGCATGTTGTCATTTTGGACAACTTTTACTGTTAGAGCATTCCACTTATTATTTAGCCAAAATCTACCTCCTTATCATTCGGCCACCACATCCCATTTTGCCCTACATATGTTTTCAGAGCAAGTCCAGCCTTTTTCCTCCATGGAACAAGTCCAACCCTTTTCCCTATTTCCCTAGATATTCCCTAGGGATATCTAGGAAGTATCCCCAGATACTTCCTTCAGGTGTCTAAGTATAATCACCTTTTCTTTCTTCCTTCCTTCCTCTCTTTCTTTCTTTTGTTCTTTTGTCATTACAATTCCCCTTATTTTAAAATTTTCTGTGGCCCCTTTCAGAGTACACCATAATCCCCTAATCCTTTTCTTAATATGTGTTATTGATAAATTAACAGCATCCCTCTTCTGGTCTGCCTATATAAAGATTGGGGGATCACCTTCTCACTTGTTCTTTTCAAACAATGTGCATCCCGGAATCTGTCTCAGTGTGCATGGACCCCTTATCCACTAATTTGCCGGTTGACTACTAAAATTGAGCTTTTGCTTTCGTCCGGCATTCTGAACATGCCTGTATCCCCATACTATACACCAGTCCTCAGTTTGCATAGCGATGTGTGAGATCCTTGAGGAGAGAGACAGCTCATTTTTTTTTTCAGCTCAGTATGAGGGACCTCTGAGGTCATCATAAATGCTTAATGAATGCATAAAAATAAATGAGTAAATGAAAGAGCTAGTTCCTTGTTATACAGAGACAGTTTTTAGTATGTTACTACTATTCTATACATGCAACTCTATTTTCACTCCTACCTACAGGATTTTTATAATTTTATTATTTTTTTAATGGACCTAAAATGCACAGAATTGAGTTAATCATGCTTGGCAGTTCAGGGCCTACTGTTGTCATTGGCCAAGGTGACTTCATTTTTTTCTATCAAGTTTTAGCATGGTGTCTTGCACCCATTACTCCTGCCTCTTGTAATTTATATTTTCCGTGATTAGCTATCTCAAACAGCTTTGTATCATTTGCAATTTTGTTAAGTAGAGTAAGAGGATTAAGATACAAGAAACAACAACAAAGAATAGATGATATATTAAGTACTGAATTGTAAGCTGCAGACTTTAAATGCTCTAAGAATTTGGCAGAGAGGTAGAGCTCAAGCATGTGAGCTAGATAAGAAGAGTAGAATGGCTGAGATGTGAGCTGAGTCAAGAAGGCTGGGTGGGATTTGGATAAGTGGGAAACACAGGAACCTGTGAGCAAAGGGAAAATTACAGCTCCGTATGTGCGCCAGATGCAGTGGTGTAGGATATATAAAGGGAAGCGGTGGGATATTCATTTAGAGAACCTGAATCAGGATTCCTCTTCCTTCTTACCGTGGCTCTATAAAGGCAGATAAGTAAAGGATATTGCCCAGATAGATTTTGCATTTTCTCAAGGTGTTCCTATAGACATTGCATTAGAATTTTTGGATTTGTATTGGAAAGAATACAAAGAGAAAAAAGAGAGGGCAGGTAGCACGTGGAGGAGAAGTTATGATCTGTGTCTGCTGTTGCTGTTTGCCCTCCCTCCTCCTTCCATTCCAGGCAGATCCAGCCTTGAGGAAGGAGCCCATTTCCACTTTTTAATCTTCATTCATATCCACCCTCCCAAAGACCTGAGGACTTTTCTACTTGCTGCCAATGGAAAAGTCCAACAGATGGCTACCGTATCTGGAAACTTGGAAGTCCCATATTTGGCTGATGGTGTGGGGACCTCATCATTTCATATTAGATCTTTCCTGATCAACCACTGTGGTGCTGAAGAGCCTCTTTTTTATTTTTTTTTAAAGATTTTATTTATTTATTTGACAGAGAGAAATTACAAGTACACTGAGAGGCAGGCAGAGAGAGAGAGAAGGAAGCAGGCTCCCTGCTGAGCAGAGAGCCCGATGCGGGACTCGATCCCAGGACCCTGAGATCATGACCCGAGCCGAAGGCAGCGGCTTAACCCACTGAGCCACCCAGGCGCCCCATGAAGAGCCTCTTTGATGCTGGATTCCATCAGCTCTGCTCTATTAACATGAATTGTCTAAGTAACATGGGTTGGTTTTTCACCTCACACTGATTGATAAAACAGAGAGAGACAGATTTGTTCTTGTTTACTACCAATATTGTTATTAGCATATCATCCATGTTTTAGCTTCACTACCTATATTTCCTTGACCTCACCCTTGTTTTACTGTTATCCCATTATTATTATTATAATTATAATAATAATTATTATTATTATGTCATGGCACAATCCCCCAGCATGCCTCCACACCCTGGACATCCTATCTGACAGCCACTGATCTAAATAATTTTGTATGGGCATCTGTCTAAACATAGTATCTGACATGTGGGTATAATAAATAAGAATTGACTAATCAGGCTACAGATGTTAAATTTTTATTAACATCAAGTTTTAAAGCTCTATTTTTTTATTGCATTGTATTTGTGTTGTGTTACATTGTGTGAATAATTTGCAAATGATAGATTAACAAAATTACTAAAGAGCTTCCATGTGGCTTTGTGTATACATATGGAAATATTTTCAAGTACTATATTATATTATTATATTACAAGTAATATAAATAAGAAAGAATTTGGCATATATATGTTCTTTTCAGCTTACTATACTTCCTTGACTATAATCAAAAGCAAGATTCTGTAGTTGAGTTTGTGAATTATGTAATGGTAACATAATCAGAATCCACATGGTTTCGGAAGTGGATGAGTCTCATCCAGATTCCTGATTCTTTTAGGGCGCTGTTGGAGACATTCAGTAACAAAAGAAGACTGTGATAGCTGGTTTTCTTTCATAGAAAATTTCCATGCAGATTTACATACACACAGTCTATCTAGTCCAATGTGTGATAAAGACAGAAATGGACTTTTAAAGGATGTTCTGTTGAGCATAAAATAAAACATAATGATAAAACATTCCTAATGTCTATATAATCCCTTGACATCTGCAGTAGCTTTCAACATCCGAGACAGCAAAATACCACTCAATAGTTTGATTGTTTCCAAGTAGGGCAAATTCTGAATTTCCAGTATAGAATTATAGTAAAAAAAAAAAAAAAAAAAAAAAAAAAAAAAAAGAAAGAAAAAGAGAAAAAATACCTAAGGCTGTATTTTCTGGCTTCCATGAAGCTGGAGTGAAAATGTTTTTAGGTTCTGCACCAGCAGATGTTTTTTTACAAAACTGATTTGAAATTAAATTATGTAAGGTAAGTAAGTGTTCAGAGAACCTATTTTGCTAAGGTACATCAAAACAGAGTTGATGGGGAAGAAGTGGCATTGACTCTGGCTTCCTGATTCAGTAACTACCTGCCCTTGATAGAGGTAAAGTGCCGCCAGTATAATTCTGGGAGGTCAATAGAAAATCTATTTTTTTCTACCTAAACTAGAGGAAGATGACAGCAAGAACCCTGCCCATCACAAGCGTCTACAATGGATCTATCACACATTCATTTATCTGAAACAATCTTAAATATGTACCTATTTTACTGACTTTGGGATTTAATTTATTATGTTCTCAAAGAGAAAGGTAAATATATGACTTTTTTTCTTCATAATGTCATCAGAATTCAGTGAGACATACAGAATAATTTATACATTTAGGCCCATAAAATAGGGACTAAATCAAAGAATTTAAAGAAAAGTATTGGAGAGTATTTTCATTATAAATATACTTCACTTCTATTACCCTGCAATTACAACCCAATCTTTACATTTAAAAATTTTAAATATCACCATTCTCTTCAAGCAATAATTATTACATGCACAAGTGGACACAGTTTTATGAGGTAATTAGACTATACTAAAGTAATCTATACATTCATCAATAATCACTGATGGAGCACTATTGTGCAGCCATATTGGCTAGGTACAAGTAGTCCAATACATCATCTGCTTTACATTCAAACTAGAATATTCACTATACATAACACTGTAGTTGTGGTGACCCCACTACTAAAAGGAGAAGCAGTTGACCACCCTGAAAGAGAAGAGGAAGTTTCCATGCATGGCTCCTTCACTTATAAATTTCATGCTTTGGGGATAGGATTCTGTATCTCAACCTTGACATTTTTGAACCGAGAAGGATATGAGACAATGTTTGAAATACGATTGTATGTTCTAAAATGGCTTTTCCCCAAGTCACTCACCTGCAGATATTTTAAACTGCAGTTCTAGCCCAATCCATTTTTTGAGCCAATCTTGGCCCCCCAAAATTGAGATCGTTATATTATCACCATGAAGACACAGTGGGGAGATCATTTTATTATCACCATGAAGACACAGTTGCCAATGGCCCAGTACTTGGTGTACGGGGAGTGAAACTCAGACATCTGTTTGTTTACCAAGCCGCAGCCTTCACCTAAATACCATTGTGTTCACTTTGGATTCCTATTCAGAATTTCATTACCATCCCCTGGGGGTTGGACCCCATCACCTCTATTTCTAGCCATGGATGTGACCTTCTGCCAAAGGACCATCTGGAACCACAGTGCTGCCATCCACCTGATTGTCATTATGGCCTCTGCCTGGAACCTCCTGCTATGTGGCCCAGCAAGCAGGGCTGGACACCCTCAGATATGGATATCGGCCTAAATCAAGCCTGAGATAATGACACATCTTGGAGCATCAGAATGGATGCTGGTAGCTCCTCAGGAGCTAATCCAATGGAAATGCTAATATTTATTAAATACGGCCTCTGTGCCAGGCAGTGCTCTAAATACTTTGTGTACATTATTTCCCTTAATTTTATAATAACCCATGAGTTAGATACTATAATCATTACCATTTTTTTATACATAAGTAAATCTGACTAGGCATGCTTGGATAATTTACCCAAAAAAGTAGTGAGCCAGGTTTGGGGCCTAAGTACAAGCTCTCAACGTCCAGGCTATGCCAATTTGTGCATCTTCTGACCTGTGTAGTTTTGGCTTCAGACTCACTCTTCCTCATGGGCTGGTGGCTGAGATTTTAGCATATCCAAATAGATATTTATTACCATTATAATATAATTAAAGCAACAAAATGTATACAATACAAACAATATTTTAAAAGTTTAAATCATTATTTTATTTTAAAGATTTTATTTATTTATTTGACAGACAGAGATCACAAGTAGGCAGAGAGGCGGGCAGAGAGAGAGGAGGAAGGAGGCTCCCTGCTGAACAGAGAGCCCGATGCGGGGTTCGATCCCAGGACCCTGAGATCATGACCTGAGCTGAAGGCAGAGGCTTTAACCCACTGAGCCACCCAGGTGCCCCTAAATCATTATTAAAAAAAAAAAAATAAAAAACGAAAAACAAGAAAACACTTCAGTTGTGTATGTTGTTCAGATAGCTAAGCTTTACTCTTTTAAGTATTTAAATATTTTGAACTATTTTGGTTTGAAGTTTTCTATAATAATTCACAATCTTCCCTAAGTAAAAAGATGGAATCATGGACACAAGGCAGTATTTTCTGACTTACGAGTAAATGATTTAAATAGGTCTTGATTGAAGGGACATTTTGAGGGTAGGAAATCTTAGGTATTTACAATGTGTTCATTATTAGAGGTTGTCCTGACTATTGTCCTGATTCTTGGTTTTATTCTAGAAACCAAGGGGTCACATTAAGCAGGAGAAGCATCAGTAGCTCTGCCAGTACGATGTGAGTAGCTTGAGGGGAAGGTTCAATGTGTTTGGATGGGGCACAGAGTGTCTTTACTCTCTCTTCCTTTCCCCTCCATCGACCGATCCCTCCCTCCCCACCGACTTACACACACAGCCTTCTTGTGCAGAAGAAAGAATCTGAGATGCATTAACAAATTAACCTTTAAGGGTCCAAATAACGATATTCAAGTAAACATTTTAATGGGAAGATATGAATAGAATCAGAGAGGAGCATGGTCTTCTTTCATTTGATTCTTTGTGCATTGTGGATTTTTTTCCCTACAGTTTTCTTTCCCTTTTCTTTTATCTCATGATATCGGTGAGCTACAGTGAATCCTGTGATATCTCTTACATTAGGCTACCCTTGCCCTTTTGGTATCAAATGGAACAAAGAAATGGGGGTTTCTTTGGACTGGGGCACTCAGTAGCCCCCCAAGGCCTACATTTAGTTTAGTTAAGAAGCAAATGATGTCCTCAAGGGCCTACCTGGTGCAAGAGGATAGAAGTTTAACTTGAGGTTTGGAGGCTAATATCCCAGTTAGTAATAATATATGATTGCCTTAAGTGTTCTTTTTTTACACATCTTTTCTAACATATAAAAATGGATTGCAAAAGGAGATAAGCAGCATAGGATTCAAATTCTGGTCATCTTTCCACTTTGTAAAATAATAGATATCAAAAAATATTGTATTTAATACATGCCAGTGCCAAAGGCATACTACAGGCTCACGCAGCAACAGGACGATCCCTGGAATCTTGATGGATTTTAAAAAATTAAAAGACCCAGCAGGCATGTGCCATGAAATTGACAGGAACATTGGAACATGAGAGTGAGCCACAGGGTCATTCTACTTGGGAAAATTTAAATCGAGTACAAGAAACATCAGCTAATAGAAAACCAAGTTTGTGATCCAAACTGATAAAACAAGAAGCAGCGAAAAAGAGGAACAAGAGACAAAGAGTTGGTATGGATCTTGACTGTCAGGGAGCTTCGGTGGTATCTGGCAGCATGAAGACACAGCTATGCTAGGGCTCAGAAGCAAAAAAAAAAAAAAAAAAAAAAAAAAAAAAAAAATTAATACTTTCCAAGCAGACTCAATTTCTGAATCTCATACTGCCATGGAGATTGCAGGCTACCCCCTGGTACCCCAGCAACTCCCATAGTACCTTAAATCATGCCTTTCCTTCTCTGTCGGCCCATTTAGACATTCCTGGATGGGAAATTTGTCTATGTGTCTTCAATTTCTGTATTTCCAGCTCTATACTTCTGCCTGGAACAGGGTAGATACTCAGTGAGTCATTGATTGGGAAAGATGCTGAGGACGGAACAGTGTTGATTCCTTGTAGGCCAGTGGGAATGTCCCCCTTTTTAATTTCTCCCAGAGCACAAGTGGCCCCGGAATCTGGGGCAGGATTAAAACTCTAGGCAGGGATAATGGTCTTCCCCATAAAGCTTCAGGGATCCAGAGAAACACACCTTCTCTCCAGGCAGAACGTGTACCATGGAGACCCACAAGAAACAATGAGAAAATATCTATGCTCTAGAACGGAAGGCCGTCTGGATTTCTAAAAGACAGAATTTAAGACTAAGCCTGCAACAATCTGCTACATGAATAAAGGGCTTAGTCACTGAAATGCTCAGAGGAGATATCAGCAGGCCACTGAAGGACAGGCAAGATTTGAGGAGACGGAGAGGAGGGTGTGAGGGAATGCTAGACAAGATCAGAGCCAAACTTGGTGATTCAGCAAGGCACAGCATTTACTGTCGACGTCCTCCATGCCAAGAGCCATATTACCATATGGGCAACTTCAGTTCTGATGACTTTTCCAAAACTTCTCTATTCCCTTGTACTGATGTTTTATGCTAACTCTGTCCTCTAGGTACTGTGGAATGCCTTAAAAATAAGGCCGTCTTATTAAAAAGGCTGCTGTAGACTTTGGGGCTTTTATATCCTTGGATGGGGATCTAAATAAGATATAAACTAATCATAAAGAAATAGGACTTCTTTTCTCCCGTTTTTTTTTTTTTAACCAAGAAAATATTATTGTTATTGTTGCTTTTTGACAAACAGGGAGATTAAACTTGCTCCTGATAAGAAATCTGGAAGTAAATCTTCTATGGCAGGCAATAAAAGAAGAGGGTTTCCGGACACACCTCACTCAAACCTTTTCTGTCAGCGTTCCATTCAAACAGAGCATTCTCCATTGCGCCAAAAGTTGTCACTAATTCAGCAGAGCAGAGTAAGACTGCTCTCTGCTCTGGGTACTGTGGTGCTTGGTGACATAGACACTAAGATCTTACAACAGGGTAGAAGCAGAACCTGACCAGCTCCAAACAACATGGTCCTAAGAAAACACCTAGAGATAACTTGCCTAAGATTTCGAACAACAAAAATGTTTTAATTCGTTAATGCCTAGGTATGACGTGTGGAATGAAGAATCTGTTTTTAAAAAGGGAGACGGTTCTAATCTCCTGATCTAGGCACCCTTTCCTACAAATTTCCTTAACACATTTGCCTCTGAGAAGTTTGCAAACAAAGGCAAAGACAGACAAAGAACATATGCTAAATTGATCATTTTTGTGTCTGAATATTCACTATTTGAGAGACAGGAAACTGTTCAATCTGATCTGGGGTATGATTATACTGTAGTCCAAATTGAAGTGTCTGTGGAAATGGATTGGGCGAGCTTCTCGGTTGTCAGTCATATCACTTATGCGGAGCACAGTGAGATGAGGGCACTCATGGGAAACAGTAGAAGTGGTTCCGCGCTACACCTAGACAGATGGGTGTTCCTCTTCTGTGAGGAGGAGGCCCTCACTGCCTCAGCAGCCACTGCAGACAGACAGTAGGAAGAGCAGGGAGAGCCCTCTCCAGCACCTCGGACACCATCGTAAGCCTCCCTTGGGGAGAGCTCCAGGGGCGGTCCCGGGGCTCGCTTTCAGGACCCACTGTTCTTCTCCAAGCCAGTTGGCAAATGTCTTCAAGAACTGGGTTGGGGAAGGGGAGGCTTTGTACTTTAGCACTGAAATAGTGAAAGATTCTAGGAGCAATTTAAGACAAAGAAAGAAAACCAAAGTAAATATTTGCTGCAGCAGAGTACTGTGCTGAAGAGGAGGGATTCTGGTGAGAAATGATGTTTCTGGAATTGATCACTTACCAAGAACAATTTAAGTCCTCTCTGTCAGTTTTAGGGGAGGCTGTGAGGACATAATAGGATTAGCTCTCAGGGCCCTGGATGCAAGGGTCCCTCTTTGCTCCTCCCTTCCCACTGTTTCAGTCAAGGTTCTCCAGAAAAAAAACAAAAACAAAACCAAAAACAGAACCCATGAGGGTGAAGGAGAAAGAGAGAGAGAGAAAGGTATTAAGGAATAAACTCATGCTGTTATGGGGACCAGCAAAGTTGAAGTCTGTAGGGCCAGCCAAAAGGCTGGAAACTCAGCAGCATTTCTATTTTATAATCTTGAGGCAGAATTCCTTCCTCTTCCTTCCTCAGTGTTTTATTATTAAAGCATCCAACTGATTGGATGAAGTCCACACACTTTATCAAGGGTCATTAACTTTACTTAAAGTCAACTGATGTAAATGGTAATCACATCTGCAAAATACCTTCACGGCAATAGCTAGACTAATGTTTGGTGAACTGGTGGGGCATCATAGCCTGGCCATGTTGACATGGAAAAGTAGCCATCATAGCACCTTATGGGATTACACACACAAACACATACACAAGCCAATGTGTAATGCCTGTAAGTCCCTTAAAATATATCTCTGCTCTAAATGACTCCAGTTTTCCCATATTCATTCCATTCTTAACATTTTTATTATTTTCTTTCATTAAATATTTTCATTAGTGGTTCCCCATCCTTTATCATGGTATTTACTTTATAAAACTGGTGGGGGTCGGGCGCCTGGGTGGCTCAGTTGGTTAAGAACTGCCTTTGGCTCAGGTCACGGTCCCGGAGTCCTGGGATCGAGTCCCGCATCAGGCTCCCAGCTCCATGGGGAGTCTGCTTCTCCCTCTGACCTTCTCGTCTCTCATGCTCTCTCTCACTGTCTTTCTCTCAAATAAATAAATAAAATCTTAAAAAAAAAAAAACTGGTGGGGGTCCTTAATCCATCTCTACTAACATTCTCAGGCTCCCCGTACTCTGAGCCCACCCAGCCTCTCAGTCTTACTGCCTGGCATCCCTCTAAAACAGATCTTGGTCCATTTCTTGGTGGCCTCTGATGGAGACTCTTTCTTGCTTTGCTTTGGTGTCTCCCTACTTTGTTTTCAAATATTGGCATTTTCACTGTGGATTCTTTCCTAATTGGCTAAGTGCAGATTTGTTACTCTCAGAAACCCTGATGAATGGTATGAATGTCCACTGTGTGGTAAGCACTGGGATTGTTCATGTGCACAGCCATTTCCTCTTTTTTTTTTTTTTTTCCTTTTTTTGAGCAGTAAGCATCATGAAACTTGAGCAGCTTTCAATCATTCAGTGTTTCTCACTCAGTGGCCAATGTATGGTTAGATTCAGAATGTGTTTTTATTTATTTACTTATTTATTTTTAAAGATTTTATTTAATTATTTGACAGAGTAAGAGAGATTACAAGTAGGCAGAGCAGCAGGCAGAGAAAAAGGGGGAAGTAGGCTCCCCGCTGAGTGGAAAGTCTAATGCAAGGCTCAATCCCAGGACCCTGAGATCATGACCTGAGCCACCCAGATGCTCCTCAGGATGTGTTTTTAGAATAAAAAGTAGAATAAAAAGAAGTGGGGAAGAAAGGAAGGAAGGAAGAAAAAAAAAAAGCTAAATTGATAACTAAATGGTAAGAAAATACAAAACCATACAATCCAGAATTTTAAAAATGACAAGATCTTTAGTCATCATCTAGGTTTGTTCTGTCTTTTAATAAGGAAGGAACATGAGACCCAGAGAGTAAATGACTTATCCAGAAAGAAGATAAGTGACTTGGGTAAAGTTAGCAGAAGTGGAATATACCTAACTCACCGTGCTTTCTAAGACACCACACTGCCAACATACAGAGAACTAATATCCATGGTCCATCAGCTACTTTCTCTAGAAACCCTGCAGTAACTCTGCAGACATTTCATCCTTCCCCTCGCCATCACAGGGTATGGCGGTATAGTCCTAGAGCTGTTCTCAAATGCTCCATTTCTCCTTCCCAAAAAGAGAAGGACTGCCTTCTGTGACCCCTATTAACTTGGGCCAAGTAAGGTATCTTGCTTTGGCCAGTATAATCCAAGAGAAATGGCACACCAGAAACCACTTTGATGCTTCTCTTCCCTCCACAAGAACACCCCTCAGTGTTTCAGACAATGGAGGCTCTGTAAGTCTAACTTTGAGTAAGTGAACTTTCCATAAGATTCATGTTTTCGTTTGATTTATAGGATTTGTTTCAGTGTTTCTTTCCTGCACAGCTCTGTGTTAGCAGGGGCTAGAGCTCAAGAGTGAGGCATAGGTAGTTAGTTCTTACCAAATATTTGTGAATTCTCTGACACTTCCTTGTCTCCTTACGATTAGATGCAGCCAGGTGACTGGTTCTAGTTAAGGGACTGTGAGTGAAAAGTAATAAATCTCCCTTGCAGGCAAAAGAATTTAATTGTTGGTAGGCAACCCTGCAGCCTCTCTTCCCCTTTGGTGTCACTGTGGGCACGGTGTGTTGGGTTGGCAGAAAAAAAAGATGGAAGCGGCTTGAGTTGCTAAGTTACCACTTGGAAGATAGCTGCCTTGTGGAGCTATTGGGCTTATGTCAGATTTGCATGAGCAAGAAATAAATCGTTATGTGCTAAGTCACAGAGACCTGGAGTCATTTGTTACTGTGGCATATATCTATCCCATCCTTACCCCCAAATGAAGCATGGGGTACGTGTGTAATAGTTGGGGTGCATATTGGGTACCATAGGAATAATGCACAACCGAAGTAAAATGAGGTCCCTGATCCCTCAGCAAAGTGAGTTTTCTTTCTTTTTTGTTCTTTTCTTTTTAATTTAGGATGGAAAGATACCAAGAAAAATCTTCATCTGCTTTGCTATTTTTCCTAGGGCTGGTCTTGAATACCAACCTAACGGAACCATCTTTTCTCCCTGGACAATTTGCACTTCAGAAAAGCATTTGGAACTAAGTTTTCATAAGGTAGAAAGTAATTTAATGTTGAAAAGGTAGAGCCAACCATACATGAATAAATGCATATCCATTGCATATTAATAATGCAATATAATAATCTACCCTTCTCACTTTTAGAAGACTCCTCTGAGCCTTTCCCAATGTTAAGGCGGCTCTGAGCTCCAGGCCAATTCTGACTTTTTTCTCCTTGTTTCTACGAAGTGTTCAGGAGAGTTGCAAGCAGACCCCAGGAAATCCATTTGAAATGGAACACTGACAAAGTTCACCTAGACCAGAGAGTGAGGAACCAAAATGTGTGTAGCCATGTCATATCTGAAATGATTAAATGAGAAATGGCTGCTTATTCTAGATGAGGAAGAGCTTAGAAAGAGCATGATTGCTGATTTTATTTTAGAGGGTGGCATGGATATGACTGTAAAAGAGAAAATACAAAACAATGTGGGCTTATTATTTGCTTTGGAGCAGGAGCAACTTGTATATTGGCAGAGATTAAAGTAAAGGAGAAATGACTGTCTCTCAGAGCTAATGTAAAAGGAATTTCTATATTTGAAACTATGTGTTTGGTTTAATGAAATAGTTACCCTCTACTACTGACAGCATCTATCCATTATTCATTCAACATACATACATATATGATCAGTATTGGGTTCAGTGATGTGTTTATAAAAATCAAGGGAGTTTTAGTCTCTGACTTCAAATAGCTCAGGTAACTTGTATTCTAGGAGAGGAAATGAACAGATGACCAAAAATTTTATATTGGAGGGAGAGACAATGTAGAGTAGCACCTAAAGAGAGAAACATTAATTCTCCTAGAGGTCACTGGAAGTTGTCTTTGAGAAGGTCACACTCAGGCTGGGACTTCTAAGAAAGACAAGAGTACGCAAACAGAGTATGCAATGGTACTGAATATGAAAAATATGTGTTCTATGTGTTCTAATTAAGGAAATGTAAGAAATCCTATGCATCTAGAGCCTTCTCATAGTGTAAGAGGAATTGGGGACAGTGGAGAAGCCAGGAGGTGGAAGCTTTGAGTTTGGGGGATTTTATAATATAGGCAGTGGGGAGGCATAGGAAGATCTGAAACCCTTGAGGAACTTAATCAATGTTGTACAGTCTCATCCATTCTTAAAGTTCCATGATACCAAGGAATAAAGGTTTGCTACTTCTTTTTGACTTCCACAGTCCATGCTATACACTTCTCTTTTTCCTGCCGTAATTGCCCTTATTTTTAATTTTGAGGATCTTTCTTCTTGTTCCATTTTTAGTTTTCCACCAACACGTAACTGTCCTTAGTACAAGAATTGTGTCTTTTTTTGTCTTGATATTTCTTATGGTGCCTAACATATACGTTTGCCTGTAATAGATGCTCAACAAAAGGTTATTGCTACAGTTCCATGATTTAAGCCTTATGGAGATCTCTTTATGCCATGGAGAGGATGCCAGAAAAAAAGTATAAGACTCTCATAGCAAAGTCTGAAGGCATAGCAGGTATTCAATGAGCATACAATTTAGGCTGGAATATCTGATATCAATACCAAGCCATGTCACTTACCAGCTGAAGTTATTAACAAATCTGAGACTGGAGTTCTTCATGTGTAAAATGGGTATGATAGCTGCAATATTTATCACACAGGGCTTTTGTGAACATGATATAAGTGAAAGTGTTGCTGGAAGTATGAAACAGCATAAAACTGTCAGCAAAGTTGATGACGACAGTGATGTCAATGGTGAAAATAATGACAATTTTTATGGTAGCCAGTCATACAGAAATATTCTATACTCATCTAATTCAGGTATGAGCATTTGAGAAAAAAATACATCTTTCTTTATCATGTTAATCCAAGAGATATTTACTATGTAAATAATTTAGCCAGTGGTGTTCCCATCCAACATAGCTTCCATTTGGAAAGTTGTATTGCGAATCGAAGAAAACAGGACGGGAAGCCAGAATTGTGGGACGCTTGTTCTGATTCCATCACTAACCACCTTTTTGGCTTTCACAGCCATGAAATGGCTAGTCATACAGTTTTGGCCTCCTCCACTGGTAGATTAAATTGCTGGTCAAATGAAAGGATGTCAAAATGCACCACCACATTTGCACAAAGAGTATGCATTCCTAGAAATAGAACACTGTGTGTTTCAATATGAAATTCATTCGGTGATTTCTACAGACATACATAGCCAAGCATGGTGAGGCTGGGGTCTTCACAGTGATGGCCATCAACTACATCACCTACAGCCACCTACTCTATCCCACACTTGTTCATGTAGGAGCTTTATGCATAGAAATGGTTTTCCCAATCACCGGAATTGTAAGAGCAAGGTTATTGCAGCTGCACGGGCACATAAAAAAAGACAGGAAATGAAATGTCAACAGCAAGTGTAATACCTTTCTAATATATGTCCTTCACTTATTGAGACAGTTACCGGGATGTTCTTGAAAGAAGAATGATTTGTTTATAAACCAGGTACATTATTTCAGCTCTTTAGAGGAGAAAAAAAAAAAAAGTCTTCATCATATTTTTCTCTATCCATATCATCGAACACAATATTTTCTACATTTCCTTGAATATGCATTCATTTATTGATTTACTCACAACTAATTCCTGGACACCTACTATGTGCTAGTTACACTGAGAATATTGAGGCTAAACAAGTTGTCCTTGTTCTCAAGCACCTTTCCGTTTAGTAGGGAAAGTCAGTCACGCAAACAAATCAGAGCAATAAAACATTATAGTTGTTATGATAGAAGTATATGCAGCATGCACAGGGAGACACAAAAGGGAATGTTTAATTCTGCCTGGGGAGAAAGAAAAGACTTTATGAAGGAGGTGGTGTTTGATGTGGTTCTTAAAATATGAGCGATTTTACGGGTAGACAACAGAGAGAATAGCTTCCTTAACAAAAGACAGTGTGGGAACTAAAAGTAACTCAGTGCAGAATGGGTCAGAGGAGGAGAGGTTCAGCTTCCTGACAGAGTGTGCAAGGGCGGATCATGGAGGATGTATGGAGTCAGAAGGAGGAGGTTAGACTTTATCGTGTGAGAAATGAGAACACTGGTGGAGATGTTAAGGCAGGGAGTGACATGAGCCTCTTTTCATTTTAGAAAGGGACTGTGCTGGTTGGTGAAATAAGAAGTGGGAGTAGGCAGTAGGACACCAGTGAGGAGACTCTTGCCATGGTCCACATAAGTGAGGATAGCCTCCGGGGCCAAGACAGGATGAGCCAGGTGAGGGGACATACTCTGCTGAGTTATTCCCACTCTCTTCCCTACGTCCCCGGCCTCTGCCCTGCTCCTGACCTACCAGCATTAAAAGATGCTTCAGAACCCCTCATCTTAAAAACAAAACACACTTTCAGCTACCTACACCATTCTATCTCTTCACTGCTAGACTACTTCAAAGTGGTATCTTTTCCCAGTGTTCTCACCTACAATCGACCTCCCTACTCCATTGCAGAAGTCGTTTGGCTTCTGGGAGGTAAGATAACAGTAGTTAAGAGCTCATGGTCTGTATTAAAAAGCTCAGGTATGGTTCCTGGCTTTGCCATGTCTAACTTTACAACTCGGGGTAACTTATTTGATTTCTCTGTGCCTTAATTAACCCATCTGTAAAATGTGTTTGATAATAACACCTCTTTAGAGGATTTTTGTGATTATCAGACATGCAGATACATTGAAAGTTTTTAGAACAGTGCTGGGCACCTAGTAATTGCTTAATAAATGCTTGCCAGTTTGGGGACTCATCCCCAAGAAGGGCAATCAACAGTATAAATTTGTGTGTTTCCAAAAAAGGGGGCTAGGATGAGCTACTCTTGTTTTTTAAAGTTTCATAGAAGAAATAGAACTACACTAAGACTTTTAATAATAGGAAGCTATTCAGAGAGATGGCAAAACAAAGGCCTATGTACCAAATCAGTCTCTAATGTTGCTTGTATAAATATATATAGAATATTACTATAACTATATCACTGTGCTAAGCCCTCTGGGAAATGGAAAGATACCTAGGATACAGAGTTTGCTGTTCACAGAACATAGCTCATCCAGGAGGATAAATCATATTAAAAATAATTTTGAAATATGGGCACCTGGGTGGCTCAGTCAGTTAGGAGTCCGACTCTTGGTTTCATCTCAGGTCATGATCTCAGAGAGTCTGCTTGAGGATTCTCTGTCTGCCCCCGCCCCTCTTCCCCCATATAAATAAATAAATCTTTTAAAAATGATTTTAAAATAATTTCAAAAGGTGTAGGTAGAAGCAAAGCCATAGTCAACTGTCCAGATATGGGACACAGCAATCAGCAGTATACACTGCAGTGATCCACCTCTGAGCCTGTTATTAAGTGTTGAGGACAAATCTCAGTCTCCCAGACTACAGACATATTTCCTGGTGTGTAGTCGGAAAAGACTGTCTTAGTTAACGCAGTCATTAGATACGGTTCTTGTCCCACTTCATTCCATCATCAGATTTTGCAGACTGAGAGACTCATTCTGTATTGACAACGGGTTTACCCTCCTTTAGGGCGTGTATGTCTATCTAGCTGATGTTACAAAATTTGTATAGTCATCATTATCAGAACAGAAATAAGGTCACACATGACAGTCTTTTCTAACAGCTGGGAGGCAACATTTCCTAATGCTTAAGGGCATGGAAAGTCAGCAACAGGAAGCTCATATTCAAACCCTTAGTGTGGGATCAAAGGAAAGACCCTTCATCTTCTTGTGCCCTAATTTCATTATCTATAGAGTAGAGATAACAATAATATCTGCCTCATAGAGTTGCTGTGAGACATCTAGTATGTGGCAAAAATTAACTTCTGTCATCATTATGATTCTTATCAGGTAAAGATGGTGAGATCTTCATCCGCAGTGCATGGATAACTGGGTCAAAGCTGTTTATGAAAACCTCATGCATACCCTCTGCCCAACCACTTCAAGCCAAGTATCACCAAGACTGCATATGAGAACTTGACTTGGACTTTCCTAAACGGTTAGGTTAGGTTTTTATCTAAACATTTTGATTTTCATGCACTTAGATGTAAAAGGAAGCAGTCTATATTAAATGCTGCTCAAAGTATTTTTTTATGATTCTTTTAAAAAACACACATACACACTCTCCATGACATTAAATTACTTAAAATCCACATACAAAAGTAGTGACCTTTCTCCCATAAATAAATAAAAAAATCCCAGCATGGAAATGCATTAGCTAAAATAAGTGTTTGATCCTTTCAACCAAAGCCCATTTCCTTCTTCCATCCAGAAAGCCTTGAAGTGTATTACACTACTTGCAGATTTCGATGTAAGCAGGGGATAAATAGTCTGCTTCTGTAATTAATAACTATTAAAGCTGTTTGACTGATCATATCTTTGGGCTCCTGAAATCTCTTCTGTGCAGGTGTGCATTAATGGAATCCATTAAATTCATACATTTCAACAGATAGTAATTTACGATATTTTATAAGATCTGTCAGGAGCCACAGCAAGAGATACAGGACTGTCTCAGGGCATTACAGAACAAACCAGACTCCCTCTCTCAGAAACGACTTTGCGTTGGCTACTAAATATGAATGTCAATGCACTGGGCACTCACATTAGGTGCGTTCTATGCCATTCGCTGTCTGGAAATATGCAGAATAAGCTTTTTATCACTGGGGAAGCCCTAAACAGAGCTGAACAATTTTCAGAGGCTGAAGGAAGAGTGTGTGGGAGTTCTCACCACTTTCTATTTGCCATAAAAAGGGAGAAATTGAGAATATAGCAGAGCTCTGGGAAACTAATGGGTTTTCCTAGGGGTGAGTCACCCTTGAAAAGCCAAATGGTTTGCAAGCTCCCTTAATGGGGTAGCCTCCCCATTCTGACTAAGGTTTCCAAGGGAAATCCAAGTCAGACTTGACTTCTGTTGGGTCCCACCATCTGGTTCGGCCCAAAGAGAAGCTCTGTCCTCTCAGAGATGGGATACTCTTTCAGCAGGGCTGGGTTTCTGAGTAAGTGTAGAAATCAGTTACATTCCTAGGGGGCAGGGGATTTGAGAGTGCCAGAGCTGTGTTTACAACGTGAAATTCGACTCGAGAAGTTTTCATAATTAATTGAAAGCTGAAAACAAGCCTGTGAAAACTGGCAAAGATATGTAATCATCAAGCAGCCTCAGAGGGTATGGTTAGTGGACAGCCACCTTAGAGCTGAGGCTGGGGGATTGAGGTGCGTTCTATGCCATTCTACCCACAACGGGTCGAATGACGGGATCAAGTTAGGAAAGTGAGAAGAGCAGCAGCCTTAAAAGGTCCCTTTCATACTTCTTAAGAATGAAGTGAAACACTTGTTCTGGTGGTTTGCAAGAGGGGAAAGGCTTGAGTTGAGGTCAAAACCCATAAGTTTGCAATGAACGTTTCCTATTTATGAAATGCTTTTATAACTCAAAGAATTCTATGAACTAATGAAATGAGACTGGCAGTCCCTATTTTAAAACATGTAGCTGAGCCCTATCCCTATTCAAAAGTTAGAATTTGCCATTTTCTGAAGACTTCTGAGAAGATACACACAGATGCATATGCTTTCAGGACTCACCTAACAAATCAGCGGCCTCACAGCCACTGCCTTGAAACTAAATCCAGTGTGAGAATGTGAGTGCACACGACTGTTACCATGTTACCAAATTTTGTTTGCTTCTTTGTTCAAGATTTTTTTTTAAGTTGGCTCCATACCTAGAGTGGAGCCCAGTGTGGGGCTTGAACTCACCACCCTGAGATTAAGACCTAAGTTGAGATCAAGAGTTGGACACTTAATCGAATGAGCCATCCAGGCACTCCCGAAATTCTTTGTTTTTATACACCAACCTACCATAGAATTCTGAAGGTAATCCACACTGAACATTTTTCCACCCTCATCTTAAAAAAAAAAAAAAAAAAAAATTATTTATTTATTTGATAGAGAGAACACAAGCAGAGGCAGTGGCAGAGTCAGAGGGAGAAGCAGGCTCCTCGCTGAGCAGGGAGTCCAATGCAGGGCTCGATCCCAAGACCCTGGGATTATGAGCTGAGCCGAAAGCAGATGCATAACCAACTGAGCCAGCCAGGTGCCCCTCCACCTCCATCTTTAAATGTGGGATTGTAAAATATAATTGTGGCATAAATATGAAATAAAACTATGATATAAATCTAAATAAACTAATATATGCTGGCTATGTTATAATTTGAATTTCTTTAACCTCCTGATTGCATTCAAATACTTTGAGAGATATTATGGACAAGATTAATCAGTGTTAACTACTTATATTAATGATTCAAGTTAAATCTTTCAAACAATAATTTGTCAAATAAATATTCCAAGACACACGTTAAGTACTAAGTTTACAAGGAAAAGTAAAACATGGTTCCTGGTCTTGAAAAACTCACCATTTAGCAAGAAAGCCCAAGAGCCAATAAATACAAGACAATATGCCAACACAAAAGAAGGTGCATAGACCGGTGCTATGGGGCTTTAAGGCAGGCACCAATCTTAACAAGGGTGGGGTTGGGGCTTCCAAGTCCTGAGGACATTTGATCTGAGTATGAAAGAGATCTTTCATTCACTCAACATGTATTCATTAAGTGTCAATTATGTTCAGATGCTAAGTGAATGGAATTGAATTTTGTAAGAGAGAGGGAAGGTCAAAGCAGGAAGACTGTATCCAATCTGGAGCTGATAAATTGACAGTGAAGGAGAAGGGAATTAATATTTCCTGCACACGTATTGTTTGCCAGGTGTTTGATCCTCCCAGCAGGTCAATTTTAAGCACTTGTATTCCCACATTACAGATGAGAAACCTGAGTTTCAGAGAGGCTAATCTGTGTGTGCAGGTTCATAGAGCTAGCGTGAAGCGGAGCTGGAGTGTCAGCATAGCTCCTTCCAGAGCCATGGTCTTCCCATCCCCATGACAGCTGCTTTCTTGTACAGGCTTAGAAACAATAAAATGAGATGAAGAGAAAGTGAGAAATGGAACCAGAATCAATGTGATTTTGGTAACTGAGATATTTTGTGCTTTAGCTGGGGATGGAAGCCTTGGAAGCAGTAGAATGTAATGAGAAAAACATCAGCTGGGTTCATATCCTGACCCTACACTGACTAGCTCTGTTGACCTTGATTCCGAGTCTAATCAGACCTGGAATGGGGATAACAATACTCATTGCTAATATGTAGTGAAGCCCAGGGTTTATTTTAAGTAAATATAATACACAGTAGTCGTATGACTAGTATTATGTCAACTCCCCCTCTGCTCACCCTAGGAAAGGCAATTTCTTAATGTCTTGAAGCAGAGAATTTCGCTAGAAGAAAGACTTGATATGCAGCAAACAAAAACCTCTTTGTATTTATGTAGGCAATGAATGATTATTGCCTATGTATATCATTGACCAAATTCCGTATGCAAAGAATTAATAGCAGTGGCTTTGGTTCCTATGTGGACGTTCTTGCTTCTTTTCCTGTATCTTTATATGACTTTGTTCGGGACATCGTGACTGCATTCTAAGTCCAAAAGGTCCATCCATATCCATCTATCACCTACTTATAGAATGCTTACTGGTCTTGGCTTTGAGATGTCTCCATAGACTATACTCATATTACTTTCTTGATATTAATGTTAACTATCTTCCATTCATTGAGACCACTTTTTCTCATTATTCTGGTGAATGTTTAGCTGACTTGAGCCTGCTTTAGGTGGTTTCATTTATTCCAATTCACTGGTCTCACAGAGCTTAAATGAGTTGATCCAATGACCTTGGCCACAACTGAGATCACCTGCCAGTTCCACAGGAGCAATAATCACAAGTGTTTTCTGACACTGAGCATGTCATAGTATGACTATATTGGAGCATTGAGACAATTATCTTAGGACCAGGCTGATGAAATAAAGGAAGAAAAAGAAGCTCTTTAAATTGTCAGGCAGCTCTCTAGCATCAGATGAGGTATCCACTTTTTCATAACCCATGGATAGATAAATGGTGAGTCTTAAGGACAGTGGCACGTAAACGCTCCTGAGACATAATCAAAAATACAACTTTCCGGAGAACTTCTTTAAGGTAAGGCTAGTAAGTAGAGTAAAAATGAACTGAGCAGTATTTCTATGAGATTCACTCAAGTTGGAAAGCTGGTAGAATCGAAACCCAAAGAGTAGAGCCAACCAGTCGGAGAATTTTTTTGAGTGAGATATAATCTCTTAGGTGATGGTTAAGCCCAGACTGGACACGGCAGGAGCAAATGCACTCTAAGGAACAATTTTGGAGGTAGGAACAAGTTGGCCTTATTGCCTTAATGGATCATCCCTTTCTCTATCTACTGTGATATGAGAGCTGATGAGATCCTGCCCGAGGCAGCGGGGCTGTCTCAACACAGATTGTCTCTCCATCCATAGGGGTAAACACTTTACTGGGAGATTTAAAGTGAAATTTAGAATTACAGGGAAGTACCTAGGAAACGAATATTTTTTTCTTCAGTGAACTCTTAAGAGGGCTTGTCAGTAAAGTTCAAGCAAGCAGGTGTGCTGAAAATTGCTTTAAAACCAAAGAGACAGTAGGAGGCATGCATATGCCAGAAATCATAGCCCCCGTGAGAGAGACAAGCCCATTTTTCAGCAGGAGCAGCTGTTGGTGCATCTGCAGACAGGTTGTTGTCAGGAGTGTTGAGCAGAGAAATTTCAGGAGAAAGGCGCTCATGAAGGGGGAAGAGGCGTGAGGTCTCTAGTGAGACTTTAGATTGGAGTTTGTTAAATCCTGAGCAATAAAAATTGCAGTTCACTCTAATGAAACTTCCTGGGAAGACTATTAGTATTAAACAGGGTGACTCTCCCCCCAGAAATAATGCTAAATCACAGTCACAAATAATTCCAAGTCCAGTTCTGCACAAGGCAGAACATGATTGCACTTTTTAAATTAAATTCACTCTTATTGCTTTGGTGGCGGCCGTTTTCTGAAATTAATAGGAATTGCACACATGAGCCAAAGGGCCAAGGGTGGCTCTACTGCATAGAGGGCATGAAGGTACGGATGACAGAGATGGGTGGGCAGGCAGGGCAGTGGCCATGATATTTTATTAGGCATTTACTTCAAGGGAGTAGATAGATTAAAATGGCTTTTAAGTTCTAGAATCACAATTCCACAAAACAGTTGTTGATTTTAAGGCTCAAAATAATACTTTGTGTTATATAAAAATAAACTGTTTTTTTTAATATATCTGTGAGCACCATGTTCACCAAAATTATTTTCTTTTATATGGCCCATCATTGGTAGCAAATTGCTATCCATCAGGTAGGCATTCACTCCTTACTTTTTAATATTTTCTTTTTGAGAGAGAGAGAGAAAGTGCATGCATGTGAGTGAGGAATGAGTGGGGGAAGGGAGAAACAGAGGGAGAGGGGGAGAATCTTTTTTTTTTATTTTTTTATTACGATTTTTATTCACATATTTGAGAGAGCACAAGTGAGGGGCAGAGACAGAGGGAGAAGCAGAATCCTGCTGAGCTAGGGACCTGACATAGGGCTCAATTCTGGGACCCTGGGATCATGACTTGTGCCCGAAGACAGACACTTAACCAACTGAGCCATCCAGGGGCCCCTGGAGAGAGAATTTTAAGCAGGCCTCCTGGTCAGCACAGAGCCCAAGGTAGGGCTAGTTCTCACGAATCTGAGATCATGACCTGAGCTAAAATCAAGAGTTTGACACCTAATCAACTAAGCCACCCAGGTGCCCTTCACTCTTTACTTTTTAAATTACATGGTAGTATTAAAAAAAAGTCTTTGACATGAACAGACATTTTCCCAAAGAACACATACAAATGACCAACAGACATATGAAAAGTGCTCCACATCACTCGGCATCAGGGAAATACAAATCAAAACCACAATGAGATACCACCTCACACCAGTCAGAATGGCTAAAATTAACAAGCCAGGAAGTGACAGTTGTTGGCAAAGATTTAAAGAAAGGGGAAACCTCTTACACTGTTGGTGGGAATGCAAGCTGGTGCAACCACTCTGGAAAACAGTATGGAGGTTCCTCAAAAAGTTGAAAATAGAACTACCCTACAACCCAGCAATAACACTACTAGGTATTTACCCTAAAGATACAAATGTAGTGATCCAAAGGGGCACCTGCACTCGGGTATTTATAGCAGCAATGTCCATAAGAGCCAAACTGAGGAAAGAGCCTAGAAAAGAGCCTAGATGTCCACCAACAGATGAATGGATAAAAAGATGTGATATATACATATCACATCTTTTTATATATTATATATATATTATATATATATATATTACTCATATATCAAAAAAAAAGGAACCTTGCCATTTGCAAAAATGTGGATGAAATGGAAGGATATTATGCTAAGTGAAATAAGTCAATCAGAGAAAGAACTATCATATGATCTCACTCATATGTGGAATTTAAGAGAGAAAACAGAGGATCATAGGGGAAGAGAGGAAAAAATAAAACAAGATGAAACCAGAGAGGGAGATAAACCATAAGAGACTCATAATCATAGGAAACAAACTGAGGGTTTCTAGAGGGGAGAGGGGTGGGGGGTAACTGGGGGATGGACACAGGGGAGGGTATGTGATGTAATGAACACTGAGTATTATATAAGACTGATGAATCACTGAACTCCACCTCTGAAACTAATACTACTATATGTTATTTAATTGAATTTAAATTAAAAAATTAATAAAAAAGAAAAAATAAACCTTTGAGACTCCAGTTCATTAATAGTAATCATCTTTATTCCACAAAACTCAGTATAAATCATTTATTAAAACTCAACAAGCAAATTAATTATTTATGAGTTTAGGAAATATTGGTTGGGTCTTCTCACTCAAAAATTCCCAGGTAGTTATTCTTCTGATACAGAGATGAAAAAGCACCTGGCTCCTACCCTCAAGGAGCTCACTTTAGAATGAGTGAAAGAGATAACAATATAATCACAATATAGGACTAAGTGCTGAAGAGTCTGTATTTACCAACATAGACAAGGAGTCTAGATCTCAGCCTAGGTATTGGGGTTAAGGCACCTTGTTAGGAGGAGGAGATGCTTGTTTGGGGAAATGAGTGAAGACCAGCCAAATGGTCAGGGTTAGGCAGGGTTGTAAACCCTGCAGCAATATGAGCACAAGAACAGAGGGGAGAAAGAACAGGACAATTAGGGAACAAATACAGATCAGGAGAACCAAAGGGAGAGATAAGTGGAAAATCATGGCCTGAAAGAAGTCTGAAGAAACAAGTTGGGGCCAGAGGCTAAAGTAGGTCCTGTTAAGGTGCATGAAAGTAATTAAAAGCCACTAGAATTTGCAGAGCTGTGATATGAATAGATTCACACTTTAGACAGGCATTTTGGTGGCACTGTGGAAGATGGATTGGAGTATAATGAAGCTGGAGGCATCCAGGTTATTTAGGAAATTATCACGATAGTCCTGATGATCTAAGGCTGCAGCACGGTAGATAGCAGGGTTGGTGATCTGAGGTATTTGGGATATAATGTTATAAGACATAAGGATGAGAGTCACGTTTTATATAAACCTTGTTGCCCTAACTAGGGGATGAGGGAAACAATACAATAGAGAAAAACAGACTCCAGTACAGATAAGTGAGTCCATGCTTACCTTCCCTCTATCCCTTTAATACTATACAAGTGTTTACTGCAGGGGATGGCCTTGAGCACAGTTACTTACAAGGGTTCTCCAAGATAAGACTAAAGAGATTGAGAACCAGCAATATTCAAAGCATAGTGGCTAATTTTTTTTTTAATTGAAAACCTTTAAGTTCAAGTTTAAAAAAATGAAAGTTTAAAAAAAAATCTTTTTTTGGTGGGGGGAAGGGTCTCGTCTCCATTTTGTCATTGTAATTTAGTCATAACATTACCACCCAAGTTACAGGATACATACTTAGAGTTAAAGTATATAGATTGATATTCTTTTTTTTATTTTTTTTTATTTTTTTTTAAAGATTTTATTTATTTATTTGACAGAGAGAAATCACAAGTAGATGGAGAGGCAGGCAGAGAGAGAGAGAGAGAGAAGCAGGCTCCCTGCTGAGCAGAGAGCCCGATGCGGGACTCGATCCCAGGACCCTGAGATCATGACCTGAGCCGAAGGCAGCGGCTTAATGCACTGAGCCACCCAGGCGCCCTATAGATTGATATTCTTGATGTGCTTCAAAGAATGTTTTCTGTACTCATCCTTCCCATTTCCACAAACTGATCCCATCACTCTCGAAGTTTTTTATATGGGATATACAAAAAAGAACACACCCCTGGACAGATTGCACTAAAAATGACAAATACTAAAGTTTAGAAAAACTTGGGCAGGGGGGATAGGTATTACAAAGGGATAGCAATTGGACTGAAAGAAGACCTTGTCATCGCCCCTGGGAGATGTCACTAAAGAATGCAGGTCATAATACCGAACTGATTGGTGAATAACTCATCAGTCTAGAATTTTATGCCCAGCAGAATGGAAGAGTGAACAAAGAAGCTATATTTTCTCTCACATACATGCTGAGCTAACTACCCACAGAGCTTCATGGAAAGCTCAAGTAAAGAACAAACTTTAGCAAGGGTTGAAGTAGGATCTGAGAAAATGACAAATGTTGAAATGGGTAAGATATATTAGTAAATCATTTAATTATGATGTAAAAAATAAGTAATGACTACTTTGTGTCTTTTAAAAGCAACATTAAAATTCTGAATAATAAATAATAAGAATGTTTGGGAGGAGACTTTTAGTCCATGATTAAAATAAAAAATTTCCTTGTCACACTCTGAAAGAAATCAATGAATAACTTATATTTTAAAAAAGGATTATGATATACATGCAGAGATATATGATTAAACAATTGAAAAAGCAGAAATAAAATGTGGCACTTCCAAACCAGAAGAGGAAAGAAAAACAACATAAATAAAGAAAATTCTGATAATCAAACAAAAACTGGGAGGAGAATAAAAAGGTGACAAAGAAACACAAACAGAAAACACTAAGTATGGCAGAATTAAGATCAAATATATCAACAAATGTAAGAAGTATAATCCTTATTAATATGGAAAATGTAATTAGTATTTTTAAAATCCATTACGCTACTTATAAAAGATACATTCAAACAAAGTGACACAGCATGATTAAAAAATGAGAGAAAGAGAGAAAGAGATAATATGGAAGGCAAAAATAAAGAAATGCTTTATGATATAATAATATTAAACTCATACGATATTACATCATGCAACAGAGTATCTAATGAAGAGTAGTATAGCGATAAAAGGAACAACCCTAACAATATAGAACAATAAGTTTGTATATTCTGAAAATCTAACATAACTAGGAAAATCAAAATAAGTCATACTGAAGATTTTAATACATATCAGACCAAGCAGACAGAGAATGTTGAGATCAAAATGATTAGAATAAATATATTAAGAAGTTTGAATATATTTGACTAAGTCTATGTCTATTTCTACTTCTTTTGTAACTAAGTATAAGCTTCTATGCTTAAAAATAGACTGTTTTTTAATATAAAAGGAACAGTTACATTTTAAAAACATACGTTCCAGTGAAAAAAAAGTCATACCCATATATTTTAAAGAATCAATGTCATAGCAGCCATATTTCCTAACAGCATTTCAATAAATGCATGAACAATATAAAATTAAATAATAAGGAGAGTCTGGACTTTTTTTGAAGTATATGTAATTATATTAGTCCTTGAGTATAAGTAAAATAGAAATAAAATAATATGTAGAAGTGACTAGCAAATAAACTATGAAACATCAAACTTTATGAGGTAAAATGCTATTTAAATTAAAATTTAAATGAAATATGTGTCTCTAAATTATCTGTTTAGAAAATAATCATTGGTATAAAAAATTAAAAAATCATCTGTTAGAAAAATAGACTGATAAATTACAAGCAAACTTTCAGCTGATAACACCAGAAAAATATCATAATTAATGCAAACACAAAGTAAGAGGGAGAAAAATAAAAACAATTAAAGCATGTACTAATGAAATAGAAAGCAAAACCAAAACAAAAGTGTAATAATTAATAAAATTAATAGTTTTCTAAAGTAGATTAACAAAAAAAGTTTGAAAGACTCTGATGAGACTGTTGAAGAAATAACAGTAACTGAGCTAAACAATACTCTGAACAAAAAAGAGATATAACTGTAGAAATAATATTAATGATTAAAATAAGTTAGGTTAATACTGCAAACAATTCGAAGCCAATAAATTTGGAGATACAGAGTAAATGAACAATCTGACAGAAATATGTAAACTGCAAATGTATTGCAAAAACCATGTATATTGCAGAAAATGAGATAATACTCAATAATTTTCTTTTCCTCATCATTTGAAGAGAGATTAGAGTAATATGTAATCCCTGTCTTTGAGAAGGGAAGAAAAATACAAAATTTATTTTATAAGGCTAGGATAACGTTTATTAAACTGAGTGAAAACAATGCAAGAAAATAGAATGATTGGTCAATATCACTTATGAACAAAAATGTAAAATTTAAAAAAATCTTTGAAACCATATTTGGCACCACAAAAAAATGAATTGAGCTTTATACTGTATTGCAAGGATGGTTTAATGTCAGAACATCTACTGTTCTCTTCAACAAATTGAAGGACAATAATATGATGAACTGTTAAGTAGAAAAAAAATTGAATATATTAAAGTACTTACAGACAATAAACAAAAAATTATAGCAAAATAAGTATAGAAGAGCATGTCCTTAACCTGATGAAAGATATCTGGTGATGTGGCACAGCAGATGACTTACAATTTAATGGTAAAGCTTTATTATCTGTGAAGGGCAAGAGATCTACAAACAACCTACTAGAATTAATGAGAGTTCTATCTTCTAAAATCTAACATTTCTTTGCAATCTTCCACATCAGCAGTAAAAAGTCTAAAATTAAGAACAAAAACACCATTAAAAATGACAATAAAACTGAAAAGGCACTTGGGTATAAATCCGACAAAAGATGTGATAAAAGACCTAAGAAATTAAAGGAAAAGATACAAACAATTGTGAAGAATACAAAATCAGTCATACAACTAGAGATGTATGAAAATTGCATAAACATGATGATTTTCAACTAGAATTTCATATACATCCAATACAGTTACAGACAACATGGTAACAGTGTTTCAAAGAACTTGACCATGAACCATCTGGAAAGTTAAAAGGCAAAAAATACTCTAAAAGAAAGGAAGAGAAGAGGTAGAATTATGGACTTATCTTATTATTTAACAAGATCTATTAAAACACTGTGCTGGTGGAGCTGTGCAAACGTATTACTCTACTTGAACAAAATGGAAAACCCAATTTAGACCTACTCATATGTGAAAACTTGATGAGTGACAAAAGAGGTTTTAAAAATTAGTGGGAGCCACTGTAACAAACATTGCTTGAAAAATAGCTGTTCACAGGGAAAATTAGATAGATAATATAGAGCCCTAAGTTATAAAGAAGACAGAGATTAGTTTCAGGTGGAAAAGAGGCTAGATGCAAAAAGATGAACTTGGGAACTTTTAGAAGAAAATATAGGAAAATGTCTTTATTATACTAAAAATATCAAGAACTTCTTAAACAAGATACACAATACAACTGTAAATGTATAAAAGTAAAGCTTCATGTTGTAAAAGAAATTTCAAAGACATAAAAAGAAAAGCCACATTATCAGGAAAAATATTGACAGTGAATATATACATGACAATAGATTACTATGCACAATGTATAATTTATACCTACAGGTCAATCAGAAAAAAAGAACGAAAAATTGTGCCATAAAAAAATGGGAAAGGATATAAACCAACAGTTCCACAAAGAGCAAAAACAAATGTCTAACATGGAAACCCGCTGAACCTCACTACTTCTCAGGAAAATGTCTATTAAAACAATGGGGTGTTTGACAGCCATTGTATCAATAAAATTTAAAAACCTGATAATTGCAAGTGTTTGGATGCATGTGGATAAACGGGAAGTCTTGCACTGGCATGTAGGAGTATAAGTTGGTAAAGCTAATTTGGCAGTGTGTACAAAATCGTAATCCACCCAATTCCCAATCATTTAGGGAAAATGGACAAACTATTGTTAATCTTACAACGGAGTACCTTCTAACAGTTAAAAAGAATCAACTAAACACAGCCTTGAGTGAATATACAATTGCAAAGAACATGTAAAGGATTTCTGTGATTTATTTTGAAATGAATCTAAAAATTAATATGGATTAATGGGTGGGTAGAAAGATGAATACGTGGAAAGATGAATGACAAAGCAAGTGTAGTAAAATGTTAATGGTGAAGTCTAGGTAATAGTTGCATAGGTATTTGACTGAAAACTTCTTCCAGTCTGCTGTATGCTTGAAATTTTTCACAATAAATTGTTTGGAAAAAACATGTTCAACGTGACAACATTTTGTAAATATGAAAAAAATTATATTATTATCTGTGGAGAAACACATAAATAATAACATTCTAAAAACATTGATGGAAATGACACATACTGACCTCAGGATGATCATTGTATTGAGGGAGGGAGGAAGGGAAAGAACTAGAAGATCATAAATGCTTGCATTGAAGAAAGAGAGAGGAATCTGAAACAAATAGAACAAAAATCCCCACCATCAAAATTTTCTTAAAAGGATGATAGTGACTAAAAAGGCAGCTAAAAAAAAAAAATCATTTCTATGGTGTAATGCCTGTTGCATAAATTTTTTAATACAACACTATCCTATATTTCGCATGTGGATATAAGCATGTGTAATAAAGTATAATAATGCAAATATGAACACGCTCATCAGATTAACAAATATTGGTTACCCCAGGGAAAGGAAAAAGCAAAATGGGTTAGGAGGTGGTTAAGGTTATTTCAATTGAATTTGCAGCATTATAGTCTTCAAAACAATTTCACTTTTGACAAATCTGGGTAATAGAACACAGTTATCCATTTATTAAAATTTTCATGATACATAATAAAAAAGAATCATAAATCTGTGGAGTATAAGAGAATGACCCTGCTTCATAAGTCAGAAACAGCAACACAAGACTCTCCCATGGTACACAGGAATTTGCTAGCACTTTTCAAGAATTCCTTTTCTGATTAGTCTATGATATTAGCTAGATCATTGTTTATCAGTGATTTTTTTAATTATATTCATTGGTTACTGTACATATACTATACATGTGCTTTGTGGCCCTTATTTTATATATCTTCCATTGCATCCCCAAAGCACAAAATTTTAAAAGTTGGTGCTTATTATTAGATACAACTATCTAACCACATGAAGCTTCACCTGCATCATTCTGAACAGTTCTTCTTCAGTTTTTTTTTTTTTTTTTTTTAAGATTTTGTCTATTCATCTGACAGACAGAGATCACAAATAGGCAGAGAGGCAGGCAGAGAGGAGGAAGCAGGCTCCCCGTTGAGCAGAGAGCCAGATGCGGGGCTCCATCCCAGGACGCTGAGATCATGACCTGAGCCAAAGACAGAGGCTTTAACCCACTGAGCCTCCCAGGCGCCCCTTCTCCTTCACTTTTATTAAGGACCTGAGATCACAAGAACCGAGAAACTCCCTGAGGAAGTCCATGTCCAAAAGGACTGTTTAATTCAGCATCTAGCAATGCACTATTGTTTAAGACAAGGGCATCTTTATTAGATTGGAAGCAGAAGGTCTACAATGGTTACAACTGAACTCTTCCAGGTCTGTATACAACTTTACCAGCTAAGAAAGTCAACTCTGGAGCATAGGCATCCAGACTGACTGGAGCAATGCAGAAGATTCTGGAATTGCAATGGGATTCTTGCAAACAGAAACTAGAGAAATACAAGGGGACACTGGATTTGTTATTGGGACAAGAGTGCCTAAAAGTCAGATTTCTATTTCTTTAAGATAGAACACTGGACTGACACTTCCCTCAGGAGGGCTAAGTGCTCCGTGGCTAAACTCAGAGCAACTGGATATAGAGATGGGAAAAAAAAAGAGCCTTCGAAGGATCATTAAGGCAGATGCCTAGTCGTTTCCTTTCCCTTTCTTTCATTTCCATAGTACTATATAATTTTTTTCTGCTGAAAGAGCACGTTCACAGCCATGACAAAGCCCTCCTCTAAATCCATCCATCAATTTGAAGTAGTTTCTACTTTACAATCTCAATCCACCCCACTTCTATCTCCTTAGAGGGAAAGTACAATGGAAGTGCAAAGTGCTAATAACATATACATCCTCAACTCTTTCACAGGGGTATTGTAAAGACTAATGAGTTATTGTTTGAAAAGACCTTTGTGGCTCTCCGATGAAAGGTGGAATATACATACAGTTTTCAATGTTTTATTTTGTTGTCATTGTTGGTGTTATAATTACAATAGTTGTATAGTCTGTGAGGCATACCGCCAACCAAGCATCTCCTTCTCTCTCCTTCCTTGTTTATGCTTGAAAAGTAAGCCTGTCGCTCAATAGGTCTTGGTTGTGTTAATCACATTTTACTCTGCCGACAGACACCATGGACCAAACTTTGGATTATTTAGTTTGCTGAAAGGCCAAATTCAACATTTTGGAAAATCCTTCAACCTTTATAACATTCCTCTTTCCCCTTACCTATCCCAAAACAGTGTCCCCTCAAGTGTGCTACACTTTCTATTTGGAGAATTTGTCTACTCTGCTACATTTGGTCTGGGAGTTCTGGAAAGCCCTGGTAAGCAGCAAAGGAAGGTATATTCTGCCCCCTTTCAAAATGGAAGCTGGTCTTCTTTACAGAACTGTAACAAGCGATACATGAGTTCAGAAGCATCACTCAAGGATAACTGTGCATAGGTCTTTGTTTATATGCAAGCCAATTCCTCCAGGTCTTCTTTGACCCTGGGTTCCGGGGGCCTGTTTTGCATTTACTGAACAGTACACCTTTTCCCTGATGCCCGCCTCTCTCTTGTTATGTATGGGCTGTCTCTGTCTAAAATCCCTTATGCTGATTTTCCAGACACGTTTATTTATGTTCACTCACTAATTGAAAATCTCATATTTGAAGTTATTATTCTGATTGATGTCTGTCATTTTGATCAAGCAGTAGCTCACAGATGCTTTGTTAGAACAATTTTACAAGTGAGTTTATCATCATGCCTTTCTCTCCTGACCTTCTCTATGGCTGGTAACAAAAAAACAAAACAAAACAAAAAAAACACACACACACAACTCAGTGAGGCTCAGAAAGAGGAGATGTTTGGCAAGCCTCCCAAACTCAAGTTTCATTGTGTCTTTACTACTGAAAACAATTCTTCTATTTCAGACATTGCTGACAGTAATGGAGGAGAAGCAGAGCAGTCAGACTCAGTGCAAGGGAAGGAAAGCCAGTGGAATGGTGATCTCTCCCATTGATTGGAACTACCTTTCTCTGCCCAAGCAGAGCTCACCTTTTCACTGTCTTACACTGATAATCTTCTGGGGCTGAGGCAGGGAGTCCAGTTTAGTGGTGCCTGCTATTAAAAGATGCATTGGGATGCACTCTTATTTAAAGCACCCTGAGACAGTGTGAGCATCTTCAAACAGCACATGCTACCCCATACTTGGACACCACAGTATTTGACTGTGTGACATTGGGAGGTCATGGCGTTGTACAAGATGGTAAAGATATTTATGTCTAGGTTTGGTTTCATCTTTTGTAGTTCTGGGACAAAAACAAGCCATTTTAGCTCTCTGAGTCTTAATTTTCTCCTTGGCAAAGGAAAGATGATCATGTGTGCTGTTTATTTCTACGTTAGAGAATACATCACTCAGAACGTTATTTTTTAAAAGTTACAGGAAAATGCCTGGGTTTCGTCACCGTTTAAACCCTTCATGTGGGGGCTCCTGGGTGGCTCAGTGGGTTAAAGCCTCTGCCTTCGGCTCGGGTCATGATCCCAGGGTCCTGGGATCGAGCCCCACATCGGGCTCTCTGCTAGGCGGGGAGCCTGCTTCCTCCTCCATCTCTCTCTGCCTGCCTCTCTGCCTACTAGTGATCTCTGTCTGTCAGGTAAATAAATAAAATCTAAAAAACAAAAACAAAAACAAAACAAAACCCTTCATGTGGAATAATCTCCAAAATATATTTAAGATTATTTCTAAAAATGAAAACAATGAACAAAATATTTGATTGTTCTCTGTGACAGTGCAAGTTCAGAGAAGTTTGAAATTCTGAGTTACCTTAGATGGGAAGGCCCTGTGGGGTGGAAAGGAATTCAGAAGAAAGAGGTATGAGGAAATTTCAAGTACTTTCCACATTTGTTAAGTCCAGCAACTTATTTGTCTTGTCAGAAAAAATGTTTCCCGAAGTATGGAAGTTGCTCTACAACCACATATATTCACACTCAAATAAATCTGGTTAATGCAGCAAATGATATTCCTGCTTTGAAGATTAACAATACCCATTCTCATAGTTAAATTCATTCCATCAAGAACCTTATTTCGATTTACTTCATTCAAATTTCTTAAATGTATTTCAATCATAACTTTTTATTTATCACAAAGATGCAGATCCCAAGAAACTATTACTTTCTGAAACAGTTTTTAAACCCTGCATTAAACCATAGGCCTCTTGTGATTAGGTACTTTTGTCTACAGAATCATGAACCATTAGTGTTGGAAGGACTTTGAGCTCGTTTAATCCAACCCCATGTCTAATAGCATGGATTTCTTTCTGTAGGAGGAATTCCTCTTAACACATGAGCACTCAGACTTTGCTTAAATATCTTCAAAAATCCTCCCTCCTGAAGCCAGAAAGAGTAATGGAGGAAAGCTTTAATTTTTGGAAAGTGATTCAGAATGAGTGAAAATTTTGGTTTCTGATGACTTAAAATCAATGACTAAAATTTCTTTTAGCACTCTTCTTTCACTTTCACTTACTTATTTTTTAAAAATTACCAAAAGTCTTTTGTTTTTTTGGACAGATGCTCTTCTAGATACTGTGATATTTCATTGAATAAGACTGACAAAGATTCAGCCCTCATTGAACTTCCATTCTTTGGGTGAAAACAAACAAAGCAAGGAGATTAGTACATAAGATAACATCTCAAGGTGATACATGATATGGAAAAAAGCAATGTTACAGAGAGAAAAGGAGAGAGAGAGGGAGTGTGGTCAGTGAAGTCCTCTCTGAGCAGGAGATAGTTGAACAGACGCCTAAAGAAAGGAAGAGGAGAGCGAATGTTGCAGTAGGAATGGGGAGCAATGTCTCCAGGACATGGAGAAGCTGGGTGAGCTGAAGGAGTAGCAGGAAGGCCCTTAGTGAAAAAGGGACAGGAGAACAGGTTGGACAGTTGTCAGACACCAGATGGCAGGGGTGTGGCTACCAGGATTGTATTCAAAGTGGGATCGAAACCACAGTGGGATCCAGGAGCATATGGATGGTATTATTCGCATTACATTTTCAAAGCAATCATTTTAGCTGCCACATGGAGAATAGACTGTGAGGTCAAGAGCAGAAGCAGGGAGACAAGAGACCATTGCCCTGGGTGAAAATGCCACCTCCTTAAATGATCTGTTGCCCATCCCTTGGGCTCATGTTCTTCTGTACTTCCTTCCACTGTAGCCCAGTAATTTCCAGGGAACTCGGTTGCTTACAAACCCATCTCCACCACTCCTGATAGACCATCAGCTCTATAAGATGCAAAGACCATGATTCCCTTTTCTTCCTATCCCTAGAACCACCTATAGTGTTGGACACTTGCATACTTAAATAAAGTCAGGCAGAATTTCTCTACTCATTTTTGCTAGTGTCAGCCTTAATGAAAAGTCTGCATTTGAAGGCAACTATGTTCATTTCTTTATCTAAAAGTCACTTCAAGTTTGTCTCCCCTTTCCACATCTGACTCCCCATTTTCACACACCAGGTGAATTATACCCTCTCTTAAGATGCCATTCCTACTCTTCGAAAAAAAAAAAAAAAAAAAAAAAGATGCCATTCCTAACTTTGCCTGTGTTACCTGTGTTGCCAAAGCATTTCCCCACTTTGTTTATAATTTGTTTTATCAGTTAATACAGTTTTAACGGCTCTCCAGAGTCTGTGGTATAGAAGAGACGTATACATATCCCTTATCCTCAGACCATAGTGACTAACCCAAATAAGTAATTAACACAATATTTACAAGGAAAGGGATTCTAGAGATTTGAGCAGTGCGCACAATTTCAGATTAATGTTCTTTAATAAATAACTCTCTTCTCATTTTGGAAGGTCAAATAATAATATTGTGTTTCACAATAGCTGAAAGAATTTGTATTCTGAAAAAAGAAATTGGGACCCCTGGTCAATCTACCTAGATGAGGAGACAAATGTATAACAAAGACTTTTTAATATAACGAAGGTTTTGTGGGTTATGAAGAGAGGAAACACATGATATTTCATAAATTTGATATAGCTTGGAAAAAAGTCTTTCCAAATATAGACATATTGGACTTAACACAGTCCTCTTGGTGAAAGTGGTTTCACTTTCCAGGCTATCCACCGTCAGCTGGGTCTGGAAGCAGATGATCTTCCTTCCAACGTATCATCAGAAAGTCAATGGCAGCCTCAGGCTGGGTCACAATGCCTACATCATTCACCTACTTTCATCCCATCGATAGGCATTTTATCATCACACATCATCACAAGAAGGGTGAGTACAGTGCAATAAGATATTTTGAAAGAGAGACCACGTTCACATAATTTTTATCATATTATATTGTTATAATTGTAACACAGTTAAAGATTAACTGTGAATCATGTATAAATTAAACTTTATCGTAAGTATATACATATAGGAAAAAAAAACTATGCGTAGGGTTCAGTACTATCCATGGTTTCAGGCATCTACTGGGGATCTTGGAACACCTCCCTCATGGATGAAGAAGAAGTATTATACTTACTGGAGAATAGATAGTTTTAGTTCCAGACTAAAAATTATTTGAATTAAGGTAAGTGGAAGTGTGATGAGTAAGGCCCAAAGTAAGATCAGAGGCTACTAATAATGTTTCACATTTTGAGAACTCTATATCAGAATTACCAAAAATTAGTTAAAAAAAAAAAAGGAATAAGAGAAGAAAGAAAGAAAGAGAAAAAGAAAAAAGAAAATACCTCTTAAAACATGGGTTCAAGTATCGTGCAGGATTTCCATTCAGTAACTTAACTTTATGAAATTTTGGAGATTGTTCAAAAACCAGAAAAAAAATTAATATGAAACAGTATCTATCTATCTATATGTATATGTATATGTATATCTATCTATCTCTCTATCTATACCAATAATATTTGTCGTTGCATTTAAAGAGATTCTAAATCTACTGGCTGATTAACCCCAACCATTTCTTGGGGTTTATTTTTTCCTTTTTTTTTTTTTAATTTCTCAGGGTAAAAACAAGCTGAGCTTTTAAGCCAGTCAAGAGAAAGTATATTATTTCCATCCTCTTTTTAAACACTCTATAAAGAACTCTCTCGTTCATAATAGCTTTGTTTACTGCATAGTACAGCATGTTCTAATTATCACCCCTGCCTCACTAACCACACGGCTTATGTTCCCACACTCACAGTTATTTTTATGCCTCCTGCAGAAATGAAGAGAACATTAATAAGAATAATACTTGGGGAATAACATTTTTGATAAAACCAGGGAAAAAAATGTGTCTAATAGTCAGAAAATCAGAGCATTTCAGTTAAAGTGACCTGTTGCGTACTTTTTTCTGTTTTCATTGGGACTTACCATCGGTCCCTAATCTGATTCTTTCCCTCTTTTCTCTAATAATTTATTTGATTATTGTTCGATTTGGCTGTTTATTTCTCCCTGTCACTGACTTTGCTTCATTCTTTTCCCATCTTTCTTCTTTCCATATTTTAAAATTCTCTTACTTCCATTTTCTTTTGCTTTATATTCTTCTCATTTTCTCCTTTACTCTGTTTATCTCCCTCCTTTCCCTCTCTCCTTCTATCTTCTACTTATAATAACTTCTCTAATAATGCACAGAAAATATCTTTTTATACCCTTGACTGGCAAGAATGTATATACATATATATTGAGGTGGGAATTAATACCTTTTCAGCCCAAGAAATGGGACCAGCGAGAATGTCAAATAGAACATTAAAATGTTTTAAAACTACCACATAAGCTGAGTAAGGCTTAAATAATATTTGCATGGCAAAGAGTCCAAATAAAGGAGCAAGAACAACTAAGTAATAGAAAGAGATAATAGCCATGAAAGTGATTCTTGCAAAAAAAAAAAAAAAAAATCTGGGCAGAGAATTGCAAGAGTCTTTCTGATCTGTAAAAGGTGGAGTCAGAATGCTTTTTGCACACCATTGTTCTTAACATTTAAAAATAGGTATGTGAGCGAATATTTCTCATGAGACTGAAGAGGCAACAGGTCTCACCTCATTAAAGACCACGTTTGCTGTGCTGTTGATTTCACCATTCAGATAGTGGTTACTGTTTGTAGGAATCTTTTCTCGGCTAGAAACCTTAAATGGATAGGAAGAAAAAAAAACCACACACACACACAAGAGGGGAAGATTGCTAATTAAAAGGGAAAGAAGCAGCAAAGCGAGATACAGCAGACCGTGGATACAAACATTTTCAGCGATGACTCAGGAGCACGTTTGGATAGATTACGTCAACCCTTCCCTCAATAGTTGAATATAATCATCCCTGTGAACTGATTGAAGTTTGAAAAAATAGCAACGAAGACTTCTTTCACATGCTTATAATCAGCTCTTGGAAATATTCCACTTCAGATAAAATGGTTACCAAGAGAACGTTGGTGTGATGCAGAAATATTTCAGATGAGTACATATGGATTAATTGCATTTAGGGCTGAACTTCCCCCAGAAACCACTTATTCCAGCCCCTAAAGGGGCAGCTACTTTGCTGGAGTGGACATCTAGTCCAGTGGTGCCTTTGTCCTCTTCACCACCACTGAGTCTAGCTCCAGATCCAGCCTGGCTTCCCAAAGCTCATGGTGTTTTTAGCCTCTGAGTTCCTCCCTCCCAAGTGAGCGGTCCTTGAATGAAGTTATTGTGATACAAATGAAGAGAAAAGAGTGAGCAGCCTCTTCCTACCTTCTAGGCTGTCCCTGGCCCAAACAGCCACCATTTTTCTTTGCTTTCCACAGACCAAAGCCTCCCACTTCAGTGCAGTCAGTGTGTGGTTCATAGTATAGGCACAAACAAAAGCAATACTGAGCTTTGATGTACTTTCTGTATTCTCTGGGGAAAAAGGTATTAGGGCGCCTAAGCCCCAGTGGTCTGAGGAGACAGGAGGAAACTGAAATCTTCAGAAAGCCCATTAACCAGGCCACTGGCCTGACCTGGCTTCCAGGCAAGAACAGCTTTATTCCCAGCTGTACCCATGGCAGGTAAAACTCTCAGACCTTGTTTCCAGAACACACACTCAGCACAGCAAAACCAAGCAACAGCCAACATTTAGGAGACGGGAAGAGAGTCACCATCAAGCTACACTCATGCCTTGCCAGATATTTCTCTGTGGGTGCTGGAGAGGGATATGCTCAATTCCTAGTTAGGAGGGGTAGCTTAAGAAGGGGGTAGGTCTAAGCAGGTGTGGAACAGAGCTAAAACCAGTGCTATACCCGAGGCCAAAATAGAGTGAGGTATTAATGACATAGGATTTACAAGTTCTTAGGGTTCCCAGGGAATCAGAACCTAAGTCTGGTGGTCACGAAGGATATCTAGGACATGTTTACTTGGAGGAGAGGGACACTGCAGAGATGATGTATAAAGGAGGGAGACATGGGACTAAGAGCATCATCTGGGACCTTGGCTTTTGTGCCTGGGCCTGGATGTGTAATTCCAAGTTCTAGCAGATTTAAGCCAGCATAGAAGCACAGGAGGCCATTGAAACATGACTTAGAATTCTTTTCAAGCATTACTTAGAACCGAATCCATCGTTCTGAGTGCCAGTGCGTGACAAAGACTGGAGAAAAATGCAAAAGCTGCCCAAGGTCCTCCCTTGCAACGTGTGGTATGAAAAGGATAAATTCCGTACCACACCCATAGCTTCCTCTTCCTGTCCTAGCTTGAAGCAAGAGTCTGCATCAGGTCCCATGCTAGATTTCTTGCCCTTTCCCAAATTAAGACACTAGAGAAGAAGCTTGTTGTTGCCATGGTTACCCAAAAGCTAGTGCATCAACACAGTTGCGTTCCTTTGAAAACACATCTCAACTGTGACCCTTCGGACTGGTTTGCAGACAAATCTATAGCACCTTAAAGACATTTATGGAGAAGAAAATGTTTGTGTGTTCTGCCTGGTAATGACGTGTTCCTTTGTTCGGTTTTGTGTTGGCAAAGAAAATAATTTCCTGGTTGTATACACAGCAATGGAAGGTTTCTCTTGCCATGAAATCTAAGTGTTGGTCCGGCGGAGCTCAGCACCTGCCCCTTCGGCCAGTGGCTGGTCTGTTGAGGGAAGTGCATTCTGCTCAGCCCAAATCTGCTTGTTCTTATGCACCCTTGATGATTAAGACCATTAATGACATCATTGCCCTCCTTGCTCTGTCTTCTATCGGATCAAAATCATTTTTTGACCTATGAGAATTTCTCACTCCTTATGAATGCTAGGACAAGCAATTCTCATGCTAAAAAGTCAAAGGATAATCCATTCTGGTATCTTAAATTAAAGGGCTTATCAGGAAACATTTTCAGGGTTTATTTTCAAAAGGAAATAAATGCATCCTCTGTAATTTCATATACTTTATATAAATATACAGAATAACCTTCAGTTCACTCCATCCATATGCAAAAACAGTCATCTGTTAAAAAAAATATATTTTTTCTCTTCTGTTAAATTGAATTCAGTTGCTTTAGGTTTTTCCCCTTTTTCTCCTCAGGTCTTGCTGTCAGCTGTTACTATCAGCAATGATTAAACATAAGCAAGCATTGTGATTCATCAAGAACTGATAGACTCATCACTGATGTAAACATTCTTTAGTCCCAAGGTCAGATCAGGTGGGGAGCCAGGACAATTTCACACACAGATGTATGAACCTGAATTTATGTAAATCCATCTAGTGTCCTATCATTACTGAACCATACACACAGACGCACACGGACACACTCACATGCATCTAAACCGCCATTTTATGAAATATAGAGGCTTGCAAAGAAATTATTATTCAGTTAGGTATAAAAATGTTTGCCTTTCTAACTTCTTAGAACTTCAAAAAAAGGGACTCCGAAGGTAGTAGCTTACCCAAGTAATTCAGCCTGCTAGCTCACCGGCGGGCAGGACTCGTATGGAAATCTTCCAGCGAGAGCACCACTGTATTATATGCTGCCTCCAAATATGCATACAAAAAGCTTACAGCCCGACGAGATACATAGGAAAATATTTTCTCTTCAACAGAGAACAGAAGAGAGCTGGCCTTGGGACCGTATATATTGCAAAGCTCAAACCTGTATAAATCTGCGTAAGGAAACCAAGACAGTTTAAAATCCTTCCCTGGGACGTCCTTCACCCTTCCATCTCTCAGACCCCCAATCGGAGAGACACAGAGTTGGTGTACTTTTCAGTAGGCATCCTTTTGAAACTCCTTCCTTCCTTAATTTCTGAGACTCACTGAGCACCCGAATTCGCCTCTTACTCTTTCTTCTCCTCCTAAGGTATATTATATATACGCTCTGGGTACTAGGTTCCTATTGCTGGTGTAGACATGTACTGCAGACTTGGTTTAAAACAAGAGACATTTACTATCTACTCCCTTACAGCCAAAAACCCCAAATCAGTTTTCACTGGGCTGAATTCGAGGTATGGGCAGAGCTGGTTCTATCTGGAGGCTCTGGAGATCCAATCTGTTTTTTGATTCTTCCGTGTTCTAGAGGCCACCAGCCTTGCCAGGCCCCTGTGGCGGCAATCACTCCATTCTTGGCTTTCCTTGTCAGGTAGCTTCCCTTCTTCTGTAGGCAAATCTCCTTCTGCTACTCTCTTACAAGGGCACTTGGGCTGTCATTTAGTGCCCAATAGGATAATCTCCCCTCCACAGGAGCCTGAACTGAATCCCATCTACAGATATAGATTGCTGAGAAGGTGACCTTCATGAATTCCAAGGACTAGGGTGTGGTTATCTTTGGATGCACAGCTCACCCCACCACAACCTGCTCTCTCAGGTCTTTTGTTTTTATTCTTTTGTGGTAATACTGTAACAGAACTCCAACTGGTCTTAAGAGTTAACTTGCTTCAAGCCTGCCACCGGAACTCCTGGTTTGCTGACCTAACTCCCTTGGTCTATAACAGAACTAACTTACTTTCCTTAAGATTTGCAGACCACTGGCCTTGGGGAGTGAAGGACCAAACCCTCCCAGAAGATAAGGCCTGACCACATTCAAAAACAACCCTTCCCTGACGCCAGCAAGTCTGGTAAGTTTCCTGTGGACAACTAACTGCCTGAGCACCAGCTTCTCCTGCATTTAGCCCCTGTCTTTTCCCTCTCTTAGACCTCTCCAACTTTCCAGCTTCACCTGGATGGGGAATATGGTCTTTGAAATGTTAGTCCACCATCTTCCCAGGTTGCCGGCTGCCTCAATAAAGCAACTTCCCTTTCCCACCCTTACTTGTCTCCCAAGTACTGATTTCTGAGTAGCAGTACCTGGGTTCAGAACTGGCTCTCTGTCCAGTAACAATATCTCGACCCCATTGCCTTCTTTATTGGAGAGACAGTATTCTAAATCTCGGGTGGAAATCTTAGATTTAACATCCAAGCTTGACTTTCCAAGTAGCTGTTGCCCATTTCCACTCAGATGGTATGCTCAAAGCAAACTGAAAATGCCTGAAATTTAACTCAAAGACTCCTGTCTCTCTTCAGAGACATAACTAAGTATCTCTCATTCTCACAATTACCCATATTTGAACCTGCAATAACACTGACCGAGACCTTTCCCTTCTACCCATAACATCCCTCCCTTGTCTAGGAAGTCTTCCTTTGATTTTTTTTTTTTAAATGCTCTCCTTTTTGTCTTTCTAAAACTTGCCACAGCAGACATTACATTATTTTATTGAACTTCCCTGCTCTCTTTTTCCCCCTATCCCAGTTTAATCATGTATTTTGCTTCTCGTATAGTCATTCTTCCAAACTATTTTGGTTGCTGTCATTCTCTTCCTCAGCACATTCAATGGGTTTCCCATTGACCTGAGTCTGTGCTGCTACACCTTCATCAAGCTAAAGCAGCCCCAGCTTTTTTCAGACGCACACCATTTTCTCCTAGATGATAATCTCTACGTATTAGAACCAAGCCTCCTCATTTCCCCTTTTGTGGATTTACTGATATGATTCTTTCACCTTGAGATGCCTCCTCGTCCAGGATGCCTTCCCTGATCACTCAAATCAGCTACCTCTTTCCTTAAAGTCAAGATTATTTTATGACAGACTCTCCTGTCTCTGTGTAGAAGACTGTCAGGTATTCAGAACAAACTCGTTAAATAGATTAATCAACTTTTGCAGACAGGAAGGAAACAAGTAAGGTGTGATTCGTAAAACCTTTTACTGTTTCAAAATTTTGCAGTGTGCGTCTTTCTGAAGAAGCCAGATGTCGTTTTCTCACAGGAATACTGAAAAATTCTCCCACGTGACTTTTTAAAATTTTATTTTAATTTTCTTGAGCATCAGTTTCCCCACTTCCCTTGGTCCTGCATTTCACAAGCAGGACAGAAACTTTAAAAAAAAATGGAAGTTCTGCCTTTTTTTTCTTTTGCACATCATTTGAGTTTGATGGATACCAAGAGACATATATCAGATCCTGAACAGGATCCCATTGAGAGTTCCCACGCCACTTCAGTCACTTAGTCATGATCTATGCTCTCAACAGTTGAAGATAATGACTTCAGGAACAATCTTTCAACGGGTTTCATATTAAATGAGACGAAAGTGCAGGCACGGCATTAAAGCACCTTGTTATTTGCAGAGTACTTAGAGTAACCTTAAATATGGAGATGATCAAATTTCATGACCTTTAGTTTTAATTCTTCCATCAAATCTTCTTGTGCAATTCCTCTTTTTAATAAAGATGTGTGTGTGTGTGCGTGTGTGTGTGTGTGTATGTGTGTTTCTGCCTAAATCAACCTAGACACTTAATACAACATTAACACTTTAGAGTTAAATATGGAAGCCAGGAAATGACAATATAAATGTGCTTATTTTTATTGTAAGCTTATCTAGATTGCCTTCGTGACTGTATACTTTTAAGAGATTGTTATTTTTAAAGTGTGCTAGGGGCGCCTTATAATGTTAAGAGCCTCCACCTTTGATTTCTTTTCTACTGATTTGCATCTTTCAATTCATAATAAAATGCAGAGCTCATTAAGTTCTATTTTTGACAAGATGTTTTCATTTTAACATGAGTCACTAATAGAAAACTCTCCTGTGACAACAATGGAAAAACTTCCTCCAGGGTATAGAAGAGTCCCCAAAAGACGGTGAAAGCATTTGAAAAGAATAGAGACTCAGGGAGGGAGTATGTGCCTATTTGCCCAGAAAGAGCCACATATCCCTTTTAAAATCTACCAACACAAAACAAATGAGCATGTATTATATCAGCTGAACTAGTACTGTAGGTCTGCTTAGAATCAACAAGAGAAAGTAGTGCGCGAGGCACCCGAGGAAAGTAGTATTACTCGATCCCCATTCCCAGTGAAAACCTGGAAATGTGACCTTCCCTAGGAAAATACTGGAATGAGTTACATCTTGGGTTTGATGACCTTTCTGACTAAATCTACCTGTTCTATAGAATGCACATACAGCTTGCTCTAAGTGGACCCTAAGATAGCACTCCAGTTCGTACAAAGTATGAATTCATAGGCAGAACGAGAATGAAATAGAGGGAGAGAGAACAGTAAACCTGAGGTGACCTAAATAATAAATATATTTTTTTAATCCTTCTAAAGTGGAAACTAGTTTGGCTGCCTTCTTGACTTTTAAATAAGATCCAAGCAAAGTCTCAAAGGTCAAATATCTCGTGTTTTGTGTGTGTGTGTGTAATGTGGCTCATTGTTTCCCCTCTCCATTTTGTGCTGCTATCAGAGATAACCTGATATATGTGTTATTACCAGGCTTTCTCTAAGTAAATTAATTTTGGGAGAGCATAGGCTGTGTGTACTAGCTCATGAAGCCCCTGGTCGTTCTGAGAGAGCCATTGCAGTATGCACTCCGTTATATATGGACCTTAACAAACGCCATTATTAATTCCCTTCAGATGTGTGCTTGTGATTTTTTTTCATACTTATTTGTATATTTTTCTCAGTGTTCTTATGTCCTTTTCATATTTGTTTTCTTGTTTTGCTATTAAAAATGTAAGTTCCCTGAGGGAAATCATTGTATCCTGCATGCTTTAGCTATTTTGGGCTTTATCAATAAAGGGTAGAACAAATATACCGTTTGCATGCAATGAATGTTATTGACTGACTGGCAAGCATTTATTTCATGAATAAAAATGTCACATTCAGAAACAGAGTTGGAAAGACACTGAAGATTACTCCTGAAACTTGGCAACTCCTCCAAGCGAGTACAGTCATGTCTGTAGGACTGGAGGTACACAGCTAATAAACTGCCCAACTCCTGTGCGATTTAAAGATCTTCTGAAGACTGGTTCTCTTTGGGTCACCACACTTGCCAGTTTGGACTTTTGAAACCTACTAATATGGGCTGACATAACAAATTAGCAACAAGAAAAGTTCACGGAAGGACAAGTGTGAGAAAGTGTGCCAAATATATTAGCATTCGGTTTGCAACCTTGTCTCCAGTTTGTGTGAAGTTGATGGTTTGAGGTTACGCTTTCATTAAAAATTGACAACATTTTAAATGCTAATCAAAACTGCTTGTCCTTTCTACTTCTATTTATCTTGGAAGGAGAAAAAAAGAGAGAGAGAGAAAGGGGGGGAAAAAAAAACCAACACGGCTTGCTTTGAACTGCAACAAATATTCTCTCTTCATTGCCCCCAGACCCCTTTGCCTCCTCCTGTGCAGGACAGATAAGAGCTATGCAGACTGAGCGTCCGGACCTCTGCCTGAAGTGTGAAGGCACCACAACATTGAGTTAGAGATGTGTGTTCCGGAGAAGAGAGACTGCGTGTGTGTGTGTGTGTGTGTGTGTGTGTGTGTGTGTACACATGTATGCACACATGCACAGGGCTGGCTTCTCACATGAGTCTTTTTGATGAATGTTAGGAAAGAATGGTGGCATTTAGAATTGGTTCTGTAGTGCGTGAAAGGGAAAATAAGTATATTTTCAGAAGAGGACGGTGTGCTAGATGAGGAAAAAAATAAGAACTTATAAAATTAAAAAGGAAAAGAAATCTGTGGATGGCAAAACATGATCAGTGAGGAGACATTGGAGATAGTATATACTTCATTTCAGACCGTTCTTAGGAAGGGCTAAAGGGAATGAAGAAAAGTGTTTGGCTCAAATTCCATTTTTCCTCCCCAGCTTTACCAAGATAGAATTGACATATAACACTGTGTTAGTTTAAAGTGTACAATGTGTTGATTTCCTGCATTTATATATTTGCAAAATGATTACCACCATAGTCTTAACTAACACCTCTGTCTCATCACATAATTAGCATTTCCTTTTCTTATGGTGAGAACATTTAAGACCTATTATCTTAGCAACGTTCAAATATATGAATCAGTGTTATTAGTAATCACCATGCTGCACTTCTTACTCTTGTAATAAGCTGTGTATACCTGTTGACCAATATCTCTCCATTCCCCCCACACCCCAGCCCCTGGTAACCATCATTCTACTCTCTGGTTCTCCAGGTTCAGTCTTTTTTGGACTCCACATATAGCTGATATCATGCAGTATTTGTTTTTCTCTAGCTGACTTATTTGACTTAGCATAATGCCTTTAGTGCTCAACCAAGTTGTTGCAAGTGGCAAGATTTTCTTTTTCCCATGGCTAATGATATTGCACATACCACATTTTCTTCATCCATTCTCCTGTTGGCTGACACTTAGGTCACTTTATCTTTGCCATTGAGAGTAATGCTATAGAGAACATGGGGGTACAGATACAAGTTGGGTGTGCACAGAGACCTATTTTCAAGTGTTCAATATGGAATTACTTTTTCCCACTCACTGTTTTCTGGATTTTCAGGAGGAGGGTAAAAACAGAATTCAAAGAGGAAAACACTTCTGGGCTTAGTATTTTCCTAAAATTAGCCTATATTTATAAACAAAAATTACTCAGTTTTTTTTTTTTTTGTCAAATCAACTTAGAAAACTATTTCTTACTAAATTAAAGACTCGTTGGATCAGAGCTGAATTGTGTTTGTGTGTCCACACGTGTCTGTGTGTACATGTACGCATTTGTTTGTGTTTATATGTCAATAGACCTTAGTAACTTATAATTAAGGGAATTAAGCCTGGAATAGTTCTCCTCAATGCAGATCTATGGTCTAAATTCGTGCTTCATTTAAGAAATGGGACCCTATTTGCATTCTGAACAACGGAACTCCGTGTTGGGTGGGACTCTCCTGCAAATGTCAGACGTATTTAGCTGAGGTGGGAATACGTCAACCTGGAAAGATTTTATCATCGTTCTTCTTCTTCTTCCCCACTTGCTCCCTCTCCCCTTCTCCTTCCTCCTCCTCCTCCTTCTTCTTCCTTCTCTGCTTTGTCTTCCTCTTTGTCTTCAACGTCCTCTTCTTCATTTCCTTTATCTTCGTCATCATCACATGCTACCTTGAGATTAGCATGCTTCACCTCATTTCTTCATTCTAACAACTCTAAAACGTAAGTGCCGTTATTATCTCTATGGCACAATGCAAACTGGGACTTTGACGGTTAAGTCATCTCTCCATAAGGGCTGTGCTAGAACTTAAAACCAGGTATGGATGAAAATAAGGCAGAAGTTCCCAACCATTGAACTAAACCTGAACATTCCTTAGTAACCCATTACTGATCTTTATTCAGAAAAGAATCTTTGTCTCTGTATCTATTTATATTTTTAATGAATAGCAAGCAGTAGTTGGGATAATGAGTTCCGTAAGTTTATCCCCCACTGTGTTAAAAAATAGTTCTTTCCATTTATCCTAAATCCTCCTTTTTCAAGCTTCAAAGGGGGCCCTTTGTTCTGGAATTTGATGAATAAGTCTATCTCAATCCTCTCCCTATTCTTTTCAATTTTATAGACTTGTAGACTTTGAGTCTATTCAGCTTTGATTTTTACAGACTGAAAAACCTGATTATACGATGCCCTCAAAGAAAATATTTTCCTTCATTTGGTCGCTTTCATTGCTATATTCTCCAAACTTTCTGTATCTTTGAAACAAAAGGCATTAAATATAACACAACCAAGCAAAACATGGCTAATTCCTGAAGTGGAGCCTGGCTAAGTGGACTGGGCTGAGCTTCGACTCACTTTTCCAGTGACACAATATCATAGCTGACCTCAATTCATGACTGCGTAGGTAGAAGGATTTTAAGTGACAGGGAATTATCCAGTGAGCCTCTCTTCCCCACCCTGTTCTCCCCCCGCCCCGCCCTGATTCTGAAATCTTGTTTGTAAGTTGTTGATCTATTTCAAATAGTTCTATTGCAAATGAACCATGAGACGGGCCATGTATCACCGCTTTGTTTTGTTTTTATCAGTAAAACCTCAACACGATTTTGGATTCCTGGAACTGGAACCCTGAGTTGTATTGAAGTATGGAGAGGGGACAATACAGTAGGAGATCTTGGGCCTGCCTGGGAAATTGGATGGGAGAAAAAACTCCCCTGTCCCTTCTAGAAATAAGACGGTGGCATAAAGCTATTAAATTTGACAGGCAGTGGAAGGTTTGCCAGGAGCAGGGTAAAAGTCAGTAAAGGTAAAGGTAGAGGTAAGGGTAAAGTCAGAGTCTACACAAGACTTACATTGTCTTTCCCTCCAAGGCAGCTGAAGGTGCAAATATTCCTTCTAGATTTGCTCCCATGTTTGTATGCTGCTGTCCACTGTGCTAGGCTTAAAATCGTCCATGCTTGAGTTTTCTTAGCTCAAAGACCATCTGATACCTGGATTTGTATGAGGAAAACATCTTGGAAAAATTACTGGGTGGTGCTTTGCATCAATAAATGCAATTTATATGCTAAATAATCACCTCAAATAGATAAAGTCTCCTTCCACTTTCTCAATTCTATTATAATGTTTAAATTTCAGAACCCCAAATATAGTGAAATATACTTTTTAGTGTTTGTAAGGAGGGCTTAGAAACATTACATGGATTCTTTCCCTAACATTATAATTGCAACAACAAGCTTGTGCTGTTATAATCACCTTTTACCCTTCTCAATGACATAGTGTGTGCTATCATTTCATTAATATAATTTTATAGATAGACAAACTCGGGATACTGAGAGGTGAAGCCATTTCCCAAGGTCACACTGTCAGTGCTGGGAGTAGAGCTAAGCAAAGACAACTAATTCTTAATTCAAAGAATACTATTTAAGCTGATGAGATATTCCTGTGATCGATAAAATGGGGGCTCAGGCTAAATGTGGACAACCAGAGTGTCATGCCAAGATAGAAGTGAGAGACACAGCGGCGGAAATATCCTGCTGCTTATGAAAATAATGGAGGGCAACATCAGCATATTCTGTAACTGGAAACTGTTCAATTAAGTATTCATTTCATTTCACAGTCATTTTTGAAAAATAAATCTGTATTTCTTTATACCTTTAAGCTCAGTAGTTTTATGCATTAGGTTGACGTGCATAACAAAATGTGGACTATTTTTTAAATTGCCAGATAAGAGCTAGTATGTCGTTACTATTTATATATTGAAGTTGTAACAATCATGTGCTTTTAATTCATTTCACCTTCAAAGATCCGAATGTTTCCAGTTTGTAATATATTGCAGGATGTATTAGGTACACTGAGTCTGTCTGATTCACAGCTTTCTAATCGGCTATTTAGAGTTTAGACCAAGCAGAAAATCAATGTATTCAAAATGTAGTAGCTCTCTTGTTAACTCTAGTCATTTGCTTAAAGAGTAATGTCAAGCTGATAATTGAAATATGGCTTAAACCGTGCATTTTAATTCAAAAGAAAAAAATGTTTGAAATATTACTCATTTGATCTTTTCCTACTCCAACCCCAAAGGGCATATTTTGCTTGCCTAGCCGCACAGTTGCACTCAGGAATAGCTAGTCCTTACACAAATGTTGCTGATGTTCAGGGTCGGACATTAGCCCAGTTCTGGGAGGATCTGGCTGGACATCTTTGGGGCTTCTAGAAAGACCAGTGATTTGCCTCTCTGGAAACTCTGGTTTATGTTCTGCTGGTGGGTGGCCAAGTCCCCATACTGACTTTTTTTTTTTTAAACATTTTATTTATTTATTTGACAAAGAGAGATCACAAGTAGGCAGAGAGGCAGGCAGAGAGAGAGAGAGAGAAAAGCAGGCTCTCCGCTGAGCGGAGATGTGGGACTCAATCCCAGGACCCTGGGATCATATGGGACTCAATCCCAGAACCCTGGGATCATGACCTGAGCCAAAGGCAGCGGCTTAACCCACTGAGCCACCCAGGTGCCCCCCATACTGACTTTTTATAGAGGTGGGTTCCACCCTTTCCAAGGATGATTTAATTTTCTTGCTGGATTAAGGAGCGCGGGTCATTGGCTGTTGGTTGGTATCCGCAGTCTTGCGTTTGAATTTGAACACTCACTCCACATTTAGAGACTTGACATGATCTTTGAAGGGCAATCTATGTGCAGAAATAGAGATAATGCAACGCGTGTTAGCTAAACAGCCAATCCTGTATCAGATAGTCAGTTGAACTTTGCCAGCACCAATCATCATTCTTCCAAAACAACTTACCTAAATAACCTTGTAGAAGCTTACACTCTCTGCTTGTGATTTCCAGTATAGTTTTGATTTTGATGATTTTGGTTGACTTTTGATTTGTTTGATTACAATCTCTAAGGCCCCAAATAAATGGTTGCTTTATAGCCTCATCTTCTTGATCGACAATGCTCAGGGTTGTTTTATAAAGAAATGATCCAAAAATAACATGACAAAGTGCAGGTGAGAGCTGATCTTTGGGATCTCTTCCAATCTTTAGACTAGGGTAGGTGGTGCCTGTCTTCTGTCTTCTCCTTCTGCCTTGTGCTTGTTCTGAATCTGTCCTCTATCATCTTTTACTAAAAATTTTGGTGCCCAGTGTAGTGTCTTATACACAACAGGTACACAAGAAGTGCTCATTGCCCTCATGATGGGACTAGAGGAGGTGGAAAAGCAGATGTACTGATCGCCAGACAATGAATAAAGTCCTGGAGAGACTGAGCTGCATCACAGTTTATTTTTAGATAAGCCACTGCTCCTAGTCTAGTAGACATGCAAGCAAAATTGCTTATTGCTAGACTCTGTTCAGATTTGCATTAATTCTTTCAAATGTTGAATTTCAGCTATCTCTATAATCCAATAGGAAAGCACTTAATGTGTTGATCTTTCAAAAATATATATTGGGGCTAAGAAGTAAAGGGGGGAAAATGCATCCTGTTGAATTTGCAGGAAGCCAAAGATGACAGAACATAAGTATCACATATGAGTTATGATTAAAATTTGTTGAAGTTAAAATTTCCATTCCTGTTCAGTGGGCCATTAGATCTGCACTCTGTACAAAGTATAAGATGAAAACTAAACCACCCTCCTGGTCCTCTCTCAGCTTTAAGTATGTCCTTTCTAAAACCTACTTTTCTTTTAGGAGAGAGAAAGGACATACCAAAGAAAGAATGTGAACCAATCAAGAAAAGAGCTTTCTTCAGAGGCCTAGTTTATGGTAATTCTCAACAGGAGGTGATTTTGCCTCCTGGAGATATTTGGCAATATCTGGGCATATCACTGATTGTTAAACTTGGGGAATGGTCATGCTGTTGACATCTAGTGCACAGAGGACAGGGTTGCTCTTAAAATCCTAGAATGTGCAGAACAGCTATGTTCAACACAAAATCATCCAGCATAAAATGTCAATTGTGCTGAGTTAGGAAATCCTGGATTCTCAACTATGAATGCATTTTATGTAATGAGGAAGCAAGTAAGAACCTTTCTAGATAATTTAAGTCACTACATTACTTTTTCTGGAATAAAAAACACATACAAGTAAGTTAATTAGGGGACTCTTGGCTTATGGTACCTGGATGCATGTCCTATTTTGATGTTCACTTCTTTTTGACTCTGAAAATGAAGACACTAAAGTGAAATAGGAAAAAAAAAGAGGGATAAAAGATCATAGGAAAGAAGTGGATAAAGAGAAAAAGAGTAGGGAAGTAGTATACAAAGGAGGAGCGGAGAAGCAAAATGAGAAAAAGGAGAAGAAAGACCGTAAGAAAGAAATGCAGGAGGTGAACTGACAATATAAATCCGAGTTCTATTTTTATTATACTAAATACTATGGATAATCTTTAATTATTAGAGGAGTACCTAATTCTCTTTTTCTCTCACTTCTATGGATTCTTCAGAAGAGCCACTTACTGTATCAACAGGAATGAGAAGAGACTGTCTTGTATTTATGAGTACAATATCAACATATATTAAAAATGAGGCTTCATTCATTGCAAGCTCCTAAGAGAAAGTCATCCCTGTGCCCCATATGTACAATGGCACTCATCTCCATCACCAGCTCTTTTAAAAACTCAACTCCATCTGATATGTTTATTAATGTGTTGCTTTTAAAATCAGAAGAAGAATTTATTGAGATATATTTTATATACCATTCAATTTATCCACTTAAAGTGTACAATTCTATAGTTTTTAGTATATTCATGGGATATGTACAGCCATCACCACAGTCAATTATAGAACATTTTCATCATGCCCAAAGGATGCACTGTACCTTTAGCTATTTTCATCCCATTCCCCCATTCTCCCCTCTCTGGCCCCAAACAACCACGAATCTTCTTTCTCTAGATAGCATTGCCTGTTTTGGTATTTTATCTTCTCAGAGTTTTATAGTTTGGCTCTTGCATTTAGGTCTTCAGTAATTTTTCCTTGACAATCTGGATAATTTTTACTTATATTTCTTGTGCAGTTGCCATAGTGAGGCTCTCTAACATGGTGTAAAATAGAAGTGACAAGAGCAAATACCCTTATTATGGTTCCAGTCTTAAGAAGAAAGCATTCACGGGTCCCTGGGTGGCTCAGTCAGTTAAGCATCTGACTCCTGATTTGGGCTCAGGTCATAATCTCAGGGATGTGAGATTGAACCCCATGTTGGATTCCACCTCAGGCATGGAGCCTTCTTAAGATTTTCTCCCTCCCTTTCCCTCTGCCCCTTCTGCCTCTCTCCATCTCATTCTCTCTCTCTCATTGAGTAGGACGTCAGCTGGATTTTTTTAAAAATCTCCTTATCAGTTTGAAGGTGTTCCTATTTTTCCCTAGTTCATGGCATATTTTTATCATAAAAAGTTACTGAATTATGTCAGTGATACTTTCCACTTTTGGGGAGAAAAATCATGGTTTTTAAAATTGTTTTGTGGATATGACGTATTACATTAAGGCATTTTCAGATGTTAAACTGACCTTGCATTCCTGGGATAAATCCCATTTGGTTATGGTGTATAATTGTCTTAGTGTTTTACTGGTATCAGTTTGCTAGTATTTTGTTAAAAAAATTTTTGCAGTCCACATTCTAAGAGATATGGGATTGGTGTTTTTTTTTTTAATTTTTAATTTTTTAATGTCTCTGTCTAGTTTTGTATCACGTTTAAACTCTCTTCACATAAAGAATTAGGAAATTTTTCTCTTACTTTTTGGAAAAGTTTTTGAGGAACTATTATTAATCCTTCTTAAATGTTAGGAAGAATTCATCTGTGAAGTCACCTGGGCCTGAGCTTTCCTTTGTGGATAGTATAATTCATCTCTACTTGTGATTGGTCTATCCAAATTGTCGATTTGTCCTTGAGTCAGTTTCAGTAGTTTGTGTCTTTCTAGGAATTTGTCCATTTCAACTATATTACCTAACTTGCTGACATATAATGGTTTACATTCCTTTATAAGACTTTCTATTTCTGTAACGCTAGTAGTAATGTATCTCTTTTCATTTCTGATTCTAATAACATGAGTCTCATTTTTGTTTGATCAATCAGTTAAGGGTTTGCCAATTTTGTTAATCTTTTCAAAGAACCAGCTTTTGGTTTAGTTGACTTTGTTCTGTTGTTTTCTATTCCCTATTTAATTAATACCACTCTAATTTTGACTATTTCCTTCTATTTGCTTACTTTAGATTTATATCACTCTAATTTTTCCAGTGTCTTAAGGTAGAAAGATACATTATTTATTTGAGGTCTTCCTTCTTTTTTAACACCCACAGCTACAAATTTTCTTGTGTGAGCTGCTTTGACTGTATCCCATAAGTGTTGGTATTTTGTCTTCATTTTCATTCATTTAAAAATATTTTCCTTTTTTTTAATTAAAAAAAATTTTTTTCAGTGTTCCAAAATTCATTTTATTCACCGCACCCAGTGGTCCATGCAATATGTGCCCTCCTTAATACCTATCACCAGGCTCACCCAACCCCCCATTCCTATCCCCTCCAAAACCCTCAGTTTGATTCTCAGAGTCCACAGTCTCTCATTGTTTGTCTCCTCCCCTGATTTCCCCAGCTCACTTCTCTCCACCTCCTAATGTCCTCCATGTTATTCCTTATGCTCCACAAGTAAGTGAAACCATATGATAATTGACTTTCTCTGCTTGACTTATTTCACTGAACATAATCTCCTCCAGTCCCATCCATGTTGATACAACAGTTGCGTATTCACCCTTTCTGATGGAGGCATAATACTCCATTGTATATATGGACCATATCTATTTTGTCCATTTGTCTGTTGAAGGGCATCTTGGCTCTTTCCATAGTTTGGTGACTATGGCCATTGCTGCTATGAACATTGGGGTGCAGATGGCCCTTCTTTTCACTACATCTGTATTTTTGGGGTTATCACCTAGTAGTGCAGTTGCAGGGTTATAGGGAAGCTCTATTTTTAATTTCTTAAGGAATCTCCACACTGTTTTCCAAAGTGGCTGCACTAACTTGCATTCCCACCAACAGTAGAAGAGGGTTCCCCTTTCTCCACATCCTCTCCAACACTTGTTTACTGTTTTGTTGATTTTGGCCATTCTGACTGGTGTAAGGTGGTCTCTCAATGTGGTTTTGATCTGACTCTCCCTGATGGCTAATGATGATGAACATTTTTTCATATGTCTGTTAGTATTTTGTTCCACTGGACTATGTGTCTGTTTTTGTGCCAGTACCATACTATTTTGGTGATCACAATGTATTTGGTTTTTCCTTTGACTATTAGTCTTTAAGGAATGTGTTATTGAATTCCTAAATATTTGCAAGCTTTCCAGTTTCTTTCTGTTATTAATTTCTAATTTTATTCCATTGTGGTCAGAGATTTTTTTTGTATTAGTTCTATCCTTTTAAATATACTGAGGTTTACTTTCGGACTTGGCATATGGACTGTCTTGGAGGGTGTGTACATGTGCTTTGAGAAGAATATATTCTGCTATTGTTGGGTGAGGTTATTCTGTGGAAATCTGCTGATCTAGTTGACTCTAGTGCTGTTCACGTTTTCTAAGTGTCTGTCTTTCTTTTGTCCTGTAATTGTCTGTTTTCTTTTCAAGGCAAACAATTTATTTTTTTTATCCGCTGCTAAATTTTTGGCACCTAGAACAATGTGTGCCACATAGTGGGCCATCATTAAATGATTAATACATTCATATTTTAGTAATTGTATTGGAGACCTTATGAATGAGGGAAGGATTAAAAGCAAATCTGAGTTTCAGTTTTGAAACTTACACCAACTCTAATCCCCAGCTTACACATCAAATTTTGACCATCCATCTCCTTAATGAATGTTATTGACCATAAAGAGGACAAGCACAAGAGAGAGGAAAGCACCATGCCGCTATTCACAGGAGTGACAGAAGCATGAAGCCCTTGGGGGTGCGTGTTAGGATGTCTGTGGTAGTAAGGACAGCATGGATTTGAGTGTAAACCTTGAGTGTTTCAGGTCACTGGAAATGCTGAAAAGAAGATGATCAAGGACTAGGAGTTTGTTTTTGAGGCTAGATGGTAACGGATGTTCTAAAATACAGCATAAAACCCCCAAATTTGCTTAATTCTACAATATTATACCAGGAGGGGAGATTTCTTTCTGACCTCAGCTGGTGATCAGTTTATGCCCTGATGTATGCAATTTAATGGTCTGTATCATTTTTATCATGTCACTGCAGATGTTATTCTTACTCATATGAATGCCTAATCCTCTTGTTGGATACTTATCCTTGCTAATTATCTCTACTGTGTCTGAAGCAAGCCACTCACAGCTACAGATTACGAATGGAAGTGACTCCTCCCTGCAGCCAAACCAGGAAAAAAAGGGGGGGGGGCAGGGAGGAATCTCAAAGTTTATGGTAAAATATACCTTTGTTTATGGTATAGAAACTCAAGACAGCATTTTGGCAAGGGTGAGGTAGCTTTATCAAAAGAAGACACTCTCTTTGTTTTTATGTTGCTTTGCTTATATCATGCTCAGAGAGAGAGAAACCACATTTTAATTTCTCCACAAGCTGAAACCAAGTGTGAAAAACTTGACCTAAAAAAAAAGTAAGAAAGATGTCACTTCCCAGGAAAGTCCAAAAACCTATCAAATGCCCACGTGCACACTCAGACTCTGTGAATTCTCACGTGTGAGATGATGCAAAGAATGAAGCACTGAGATCTGGATAAGACCAGCCTTAAAACATCGCAATTAAATATTCAGTATGTGCCTGTAGGACCAATAGGTATTCCAACCTCAGGCTTGCTCAAAAAAATAAGCATTCAACAATGATCGATTCCACGTGCTGACAGTAAGTTTGTAGGAACCTGGACGAGTCACTCCACCTCTACAGGTCTCTAAGGTCCCTCAGTTCTACAATAAGGAGATTTTGTTCAGTTTTAGGGCCTGTGTATAGCCACAGGAACTATAAGACAAAGGAGGCATCCTTCTGTGTAAGTTAGTTGGTCAGACCAAATTTTATCAAATGTTCCCTCTTAACTCTAGATGCCAAGGAAATGTTATCATAGAATGGCCACTGATGAAGTTCTAGAACCTAGGTGAGGTTTGGTGGGCTGAGGTCCGGAGCCGATGACCAAGAAAGAATTCTTGAGACATCTTTGGTGCAAAATGGTGGTTTATTAAAGCACGGGACAGGACCCGTGGGCAGGAAGAGCTGCTGCCCCGGGTTGTGAGGGATGGCAGGTTCTGTACCCTGCTGTTGGGGGAAGGTGAGGGGAAGGGAGGTGTCAGTGGAGTTTTCATATGCTAAAGAGGGCCTACAAGGTGCCAGGATGTTCCAGGCCTGCCGGAGGCCTTGCCCTTGCTGCTGGATCAATGTTGTCTTTAGACCAGCCATTAACATTAAGATCTTTGGGAGACTTTTTGGTGGGGTCTCACAATCCTGCTATCAACCGTCTTTGTTAGTGAGATTTAGGACATTTGTAAGCCAAGGGAGACTCCTGTCTAGCAGGATTGTGAGCTCTGCAAGTTAACTATTTGCTTATTGTTCATGGCAGTCAGGGCTGCCTGAGGGATGCTACACTTATGGAGGGGAAAGGGTGAAGAGGGGGTGCAAGGCGCCAGCTTTTGCTTTGTCCTCAGCCAGCCTCCTGCTCCCTCATCAGCCACTATGAAAGGAAATTAGAAATCATCTAAGTGGGTTAGTCCTCTGCCTTCAGCTCAGGTCATGATCTCAGGATCCTGGGTTCGAGCCCCACATGGGGCTCCCTGCTCAGCAGGAGGCCTGCTTCCCCCTCTCTCTCTCTGTCTGCCTCTTCTGACTCGTGATCTCTCTGTCAAATAAATAAGTAAAATCTTAAAAAAAAAAAAAAAGAAATCATCTAAATTCAAAGTTTTCGCTTATTTATCAGCCCTATTCTAAATATTCTCTGACATGGCTTCAGGTCATGCTGAGAGTCTCCTCAGAGGTGGGGGATTGTCCATCTCCCCAGGCAGCTCTTCCTAATATGCCAAAACACGGCCAACAGGACCCCTTGGAAGACTATGGTGCAGGAACCAATAAGAAACCTAGAACACAGTCTCAGAGAGAATGAGAAGCGGCAGCTGAGAGCCAGTGGAAAGCAGAAGGGATCACAAAGTGAAAAATGCAGTTTCTAGGGGCAAATGAGGGAATTAACACAATTTCAGGTTCTTAGGTGCCAGACCCCACAGTGAGTCTTTTGCAGACACCAGGCCAGGAAGGCAGATAGGACTTGACGACCTATGTGTAAGAAAACTGGATCTCGAGGTGGAATAGTTTGACCACTGGCACAGGATTGTAGCTTGCAGAGACAAGGTTTAATTCCTTGGCTCTCTGAAGCTCCTCAGCCCAGTACACACTGCAGCCTCTCCCTGATTCTTTTGTCCTCATCTGCTTGCCTAATTTTGCTGTGTAATTGAGGGCCACTGCTTCAACCTTGTGGGGGCTCATTTTCTTTGAGCTCAACATGGTTCCCCTCCCCCAGCATGAAATTGTCATGTGTAAGTAAACTCAAGTGAATGGGGTGAATACTTTCCACTTCAAGAGTCCATTTCTCTTTATAGCAGCAATGTCCACAATAGCCAAACTATGGAAAGAACCTAGATAACGAAGATGTGGTATATATATACAATGGAATACTATGCAGCCATCAAAAGAAATGAAATCTTGCCATTTGAGATGACGTGGATGGAACTAGAGGATATTACGCTTAGCGAAATAAGTCAATCGGAGAAAGACAACTATCATATGATCTCCCTGATATGAGGAAGTGGAGGTGCAACTTGGGGGGGGTTGGGGGGCAGGAAAAGAAAAAATGAAACAAGATGGGATCGGGAAGGAGACAAACCATAAGAGATTCGTAATCTCACAAAACAAACTGAGGGTTGCTGGGGGGAGGGGGTTTGGGAGAAGGGGGTGGGGTTATGGACATTGGGGAGCGTATGTGCTATGGTGAGTGCTGTGAAGTCTGTAAACCTGGCGATTCACGGACCTATACCCCTGGGGCTAATAATACATTATATGTTTATAAAAAAATTTAAAAAATATTTAAAAAGAAGAGTCCATTTCTCAAAACAGTGTAGAAGCACCCAGACACCCCAGTGTAATTCCCATTCTGGGCAGGGATGACACTGCTCCTTAATAATGTGTGGCCAATATAAAGCCACAGGTAACTGTGGATAATGTGTCGGCGCAAGAGATCCAAAAATGGGTGATGCCCATCTTGTATTCAATACCAGTGGTCAGTTCATCATGTTCTAAGACTAATGCAAGATATAGTAAAATAAAAGTGGTAATTGTAAATTTGAGATCAGTTGTCACCTAGTAATATAGTAATCTCCACTCTGACATGTTTAAACAATCTTCATGCGTTGTGAGGTCTGCCTCTGCGGTTTTTAAACCATATGACACACCTAATAAAATGGCTTTACAAAAATAAGCTTTACTACTGAACTTCTGTAATTAAATACGTTTATTATAATGGGGATACAATTTACTGGAGCTCTGAATGCTAGTCTGTATAATTAATAATGAAACATGTTTTAATGAACATTTATTAGCAGTATGAAATACAAATATCTTGTAGATCAGCTACCATCTAGGAAAACTTCATTTATTCTCTGCGATTAAAAAGCCCTGCATTACCACTGTCAGTGTTGCAGGCTTGACAGCTCAACAATCTGCTCTGTAAAAACTCATTAATTTGGACCCCCACAAATATGGACACTGTGATGATTCAGAAGATAGTGGGACTGAAGTTTGCCCTTGTGCTATCTATGAAAAAGAGTTTGCTAAATAAATTAATCCTGTAAACAAGATTATATAAAGGTCTGTTTAACCACTTAAGAGAATTTTCTTTCAAATATCCTAACATCATGCATTTGCATACACACAATTAATATGCCAGTACAAATGAGTTCTACTTAGCCCTTCAAAGGGACTCAGTCCCTTGCTTGCCCCCAAATGACTGAATAATGTTGAGAATCTACCATGTCTAAAGCGGTGTGTTAAGAACTTGAACTGATACAAAGAAATTTAGGACTTGAACAATTCTCCCAAGAAGGCTGTATTCTTTTTTTTTTTTTTAAAGATTTTATTTATTTACTTGAGAGAGAGACAGTGAGAGAGAGCATGAATGAGGAGAAGGTCAGAGAGAGAAGCAGACTCCCCATGGAGCTGGGAGCCCGATGCGGGACTCGATCCCGGGACTCCAGGATCATGACCTGAGCCCAAGGCAGTCGTCCAACCAACTGAGCCACCCAGGCGTCCCAAGAAGGCTGTATTCTAATTCAGTGGTTTCTAATGCTGGTTCTACAGCAGAAACATCTGTGGATTTTTTTTTTTTTAATTAATGCACAGGCTCTAGCCCTAAGAGTTCTAATGTAATGAATCTGGGTTGGAGCGCCTGCAAATATTAGAAAGTGATTAGCTGGAGTTAAAGTACTACAGCTCTTCCAACAGAGTCTTTTAAAATGCAAGAGTTCTTGTGAGTATTAGTGCCCTAAGCTGTTGTATTTCTTGTTTTCCTGAACAGTGCTGCTAAGGATGCTTTCTTCTAACATCTAGGTTTTGTCACCAGCAAGGATGGACAGGTGTGACCCTATCCTCTGGATGAACACATGTCCTTGGTGGCCCAGGACAGTCCTGGTTGTTGGCTATCATACTGGCATAATTACTGGGGTACCTCTTCCATGCATTATCAAAAGTGTCAAAGGTTTGAACATTAAATTAGGTCACCTAAACTCTCCTGTCATTCTTTAGGTCTCTGTTAATTATGTCAAAATCACCTCTTCCTGTGTGCCTCACAAATTCTTCTAACACAGGACCATATTACCTCTTGCATCCAGCCTCATCATTTCTTAGTACCTCCCCAGGAGATCCTCTCTTTGCAATCGGTCAGGTTATCTCTGTTCCACTAAAATGAACCTTACACCACTTTAGCATGGTCAGCCAGGCCCCCAAATGACTTATTCTCTGCCAATTTTCAGATCTCATCTCTAGCTGCTCTACCCTTCCACAGTCCTGCAGATCCCTTTTTCCTTCCTCCAGGCATGCTCTTCCTCTGGCCTCCCCTCTCTCCTCTATTATCAGCCCCATGCCCTGGGGGAGCACTAAACACAAGCATCGCATTCTTATTTATTTATTTATTTATTTTTTGCTACGTGCTGTTAGTTTTTTGTTTTGATTTGTTCTGTTTTTCCATTTTATTTTATTTTATTTCTTTTCAGTGTTCCAGCATTCATTGTCTATGCCTGGTGGTGGGTATTATGGAGGGCACGTATTGCATGGAGCACTGGGTGTGGTGCATAAACAAGGATCACATTCTTAAGGAAACATTCTTTGACTTTTCAGGGAGCAGCCACTGCAGGTTTGGATTGTGTTCCTCTGTATTCGTTTGGTCGTTTTTGTTTATTTTTATGTGCCATTGTCAACAATCTCTATTGAGGAATAAAATATGTATTTTTGTTTCCCCAGCTTCTGTCTCGAGGTTTCTACTTACTGAATATATCCCTAATATATTTGGAGATAAATGATAAATGATAAATGCAAAATACTACACTAGCATGATGGACTGTGCAGAGGAGCGCGTTTACTCTGGCCCCTTCTGCATCTGATAGCATGCCAAGAAGTCCCTAACATTTTGCAGGGATCTTGAGTAAATGACCTGTCCTGTATCCAGGTTTACATAACTGTAAAATAGACACTTTAGAGTGTCTTCTATTCCTCCACAGTGCAACAGGGGCATATTATCAACTGTCCAGGAGATGATTAGTTCTAGATAAATGACAATTATTATAAATATCATAAGGAATATAACTATTATTTCTAGTTCCCATAAGATCCTAAACAAAATAGGAATAGTAAATGAAAGGTACGACTGTTCCCACACATACATGAGTCATAAATCTCATCCTAAAATCCATAGTGATTGCTGATAATGAGGGATAGCATTCTGGCCAATGACCTGTTTTAAGATTTTTAAAAAATATCTTTATTAAAGGCACCTGGGTGGCTCAGTGGGTTAAAGGCTCTGCCTTCAGCTCAGGTCATGATCCCAGGGTCCGAGGAGCCCACCATCGGGCTCTCTGCTCAGCAGGGAGCCTGCTTCCTTCCCTCTCTCTCTCTGCCTGCTTCTCTGCCTAGTTGTGATCTCCGTCTGTCAAATAAATAAATTTAAAAAATCTTTTTTAAAAATATCTTTATTAAAACAGTGATAAGGAGACCAGTTCTGTTAAAACCAGAATGAACCTTGGCTTCATGTCAAGAAATTCCAAGCTCAAATGTTGAAGTCTGTTATAGAAGTTAAAATTTAATTGATTTCATTTGACTGGTCTTGTCAGAAGCCTTCATTTAAGTTTATTACGCCTACTTAACGCCGAGTTTTAATGAAGAGCGATTCCAGAAAATAAAAATAAGAGTAGGTTTATGGCAATTATTTAAATTTAGTTAAATCTTGAATATTACTTTTATAAATGAGAGAGATTGGTTCAGAAATAAGGAAAATCTGGTTTCTAAATATGAGATAACCTATGTCCTATTGCAGGCTGCAAACTATACAAAGACAAATTAGTTTTGCAATGCACATTATAGTGATGCAAACCTTTATTTGTTTACTTAACTATTACAAACCTATTAACTAAAACTTTTGATAATTACTAATGTTAGAAGCACAGAGTTTGCTATAAGACTATGTAGACTTACAAGAAGAAATCTGAAATTTGGTAAGAGGCAGAGGATTCAGTGAGTTGGTAATTATTGTACTTGGGGAAAACCAAAGCCAATGGTTGAGTTAACCAGACGTGTCTAAGAGGAGACAAGTAGGTGACTTCACTGTGAATACAGACCGTAGCCCCGTAGAGTCTCCAGCTTCCATCTGTCCTGTGAACCCAAAATATGCAGATCATCATAACATTTCAAATTAAAACATTTGAGGGAAGTCTCAAGGAGTTTGGCAGGGGGTTGCTAATTTTCGAAACAATCATCTTGAGGGCTCCTATTTCCCCATCATCACACTGTGAGGCAAATTTACTTTCTTAGCTGAGCATGGTCAGAATGCATTGATAATGCGACAGGGCATAGAAGCTATGAACCCCAAACAGATAAACCGGCCCTGAATTGAAAAAGCACATTTTACGCAAAGTTTGCTAAGCACTCTTGAATGTGATCCGGAGGGGAGACTATCCCTCTTAAATTACTCTCCTGATTCCTAAACCTAAACGTCCCCTCCTTTACAGTGGGAACTCTCCAGGACAGAAGCACAGCCTGAGCGCTTATCAGCTTCAGAAATCTGAATGTGAATAAGAAATTAGAGAAAAGACAGCAAGGGTGGGAAATGGCTAGAGAGAGGAAAAAAGGGTCAGGCAAACGCCTGAAATAGGGGGACAAGAACTGAGAACTAAAAAGACCAAAAAAAAAAAAAAAAAAAAAAGACACCCTTTGGTCAGTGGACAAGAAAGAGATTTGCCAGCTTCAGGATTTTGATGTATTAATAAATCAGTAAATGAATAATGTCCTTGACCAGAGGTTTCATCTGAAATACATAAATACCCTCCGTCAGAATTTGCAAATTTCCCAAGCATAATAAATTGGAAGAACTACCATTTTGCTTTACACATGACCTCATGGGTAGCAAACACCCCTTCGTTTATTCTCGTCTGACCAAATGACATTAGTGTGACTGCAACTGTGGGAGGCAAGCTCTATTTCCCGAACGGCAACCTCTCTCCCCTCAAAGCCAACCATGCACCCAAGGACTTTCAAACCAGCTACCCTTTTACCTTCACCTATGGACAGTTCCATTTCTGGAAATCTAGTGAAGGGGGAGAGTGGAAGCCCAAAATGTGGGACTTGGAGAATTTCTAGGATTCTATTCCATCAAGAGGTTATCCCAGGATGGGACCCAACCCTCATCTATTTCCAAATTAACAACAGTAGAGGATTAACTGCAAACCTTCCTAGATATTCATTACTTTGAAGTACAGCCCTGAACTAAAATTTCTTGAGTTGAACAATGTCGGCTGTGGGCCACACAGCCACAGCCAGTGTCTACGCGGTGCTCATAATGGAATTGCCTGTCTCTCTATGCTTTTGCCCACAGAGACCTTGTTTGTGTTGTGGATTTGAATAAAGCTTGTGAGGATTTGGATATGTGTTTTAAAGCTAGTAAACTGCCATTTCATTTATGCAGAAATTATCTATAGCATAACCATACTTGCAATTATCCAAAGCAACATCACAGGAAGCAATTTAAGTTAACAGAAAGAAAATCAACCCACCCTACATTTTCAGATTACAGATGGCAGCAGAAAGCATCAGGAAACCATAGTCTTGCGTCAATCACCAACTCCCGGTGAGAGCCTTTCTCTCCCTCCGTCCATGACACTTCAGCCATGTTCTTGGCCTCATGTCTGGCTCCCCAAGTGGCTCTATCAATTTTATCTCCTGACAATTCTTTTATTAATGCCCTTTTGAAAGGTGAAGTAAAACCCTCTTGAAAATACAAATAGTCCTTGCATTTAATCCCCTCTCCTGAGATTCTCTACCAGGTTCCCCTCTAGCTCTCTGGAACATGTTTCTCTGTTCCTTTGCCCAGAAAAATGGAGTTGGATGCTATCCAATCATACTTGCGCACCTAGTAATGACAGGCAAATGCTATTACTATTGCACAAAAGCCTATAGAAGAGTGTGAGGGCTAAAATCCTCCTTGTGGAGCAACTTACTTCACACATTTTTTATATTTTTTTTTCCACTGAAGTATTTACTAATTGAGAAGTTTTACATCTTTTATTTGTCAGGTGTTTATAATTCTGCCATTGTGTTCAGTAGGGAGTTTTGCACTGTTACCATTTGGAAGGAATGAACAGGACCCAATTTAAGATACAACTTAAGGCAACTGGTCCAAATTCAGGGCCTGTTTCCAAGTTATTTCTGAACTAGGAGTTGCCTTTATCCTTAGATATTTTTCACTGTGGTTCTGGAAATTGGTCTTGTTACCACAAGACTAGATCTATCAGGGGCTTATTCTGAACATTCATAAGATTCTCTCCAGAATCCCAGCAACTGATGCCCACATGTATCTCCTGTGCCTAGAATTTCATTTCATGTCAGGCCCAAATCAGTGAGGTCATCTTGGCCAGTCCAGCCTCCCACAGAGAAGGATGACCATTCCTCCTAAGGAAGAAGGGAGAAAATCGGCTGCTGGCTGACAGTCACTGGCGCCTGACAGATATTTAGACATACAATGAGGTATACTCTGGTTTGATTTTTACATTACAAAGATGCCATGTAGACCCACATTTTGCCAGGTAAATGATAAAATGATTTATCATTTTAAATCATTTTAAGATGATTTAAAATCATCTTAAAATGATTTAATAAATTCAGTGTGGAATTTATGGTCCTGGGAAGGCAACAGATATCTACCCCAATTCTATATTCTTCCACATCCCTACCCCAACTTGAGAGAGTATTTTCTCAAAAGACTTTCAGTGAACCCAAACCAAGAAAGAGGTATTCTGCAGAAAATGGGAATTTAAAAGTCATTTCCTCTCCCCGCAACTGGCATCATTTCTGTCAACTTAGTTATATTTTAGATCCAAGGAATTTCAGCTGTGTAAGAAAATAGTTCTAGATCTATTTGGTAGCTTACCCACCGACCAGGTCCTTAGCAGGTCTCTGGTCCCTGCTTTCCCTGAGAGCCTTTGCAGGAGACCCAGCTGTCTGTTTCTTTGCTGTAAACTAGTTAGTTTAAAAGCAGTCCTAGGAATGGGACCTGTTCAGGAAAGAATGGATTTTATGCCCTGCTTATTGCCTTCCAAATGCCAGGAGCTTTTCAGAGTAATAGCAACTGGTGTAAAAAGAGAATTTGAAATAAAAGAAGCTTTTATTGCCCCAGAAAGAGGCTGCCCATAAACTTTCCACCTGCCTTAACCACTGGGGAATGTGTATGTGTGTATATATATCAACAATGTCTGGCCAATGAGAATTTACCTTTCCTATTAGCCTCGTATCCTTGGGAATAATGTACATGATAAAAACAGAGGAGGAAAACAGGATCAAACCTCTCTAATCGCAGCTGTCAAATGCATTCCAGTTCAACACTTCATGCATTCTGTCATCAAGAGGACATTTTCCTGCTGGTGCCGATGCTGTACCCTGACGCAAAACCTTTCATCTTGGAATATCAAAGATTTCTGCAAATACTAATTCATTAATTAAGCCTCTCGATGACTGTTCAGAGAAAGAGAGAAGAAAAATGTATTTCAAAACGAAAGAGATTTAAAATTCGGGTTGTTTGGGTAGCAGCATCGGTGAACAAAGGATACCATTTCCCTGTGTCACTGTGACCCCCCACAAATCAGTCACTGAATCCAGAACGGGCCCTTTCCTATGAAGATGTAAACATTTTCCAGGTGCAGGTTTCACAGGTTTGTCTTCAGTTTTTAATGAACCTTCTTCTTGACATTTGGTCCCATCTTTTGTCTCTAATTCTGTTGTTCCTTTGTTCTCCTTCTCCAATAGAATGTGAAACCTTGTGAACTTGCTGAGATTATCAGTTTGCACCCGAGTTGCAGTAGAAAACGGTGCTGCTAAAACCCCACCCCAGGGAGAGGGAGAGTTGCCTTGGATCCAAGCCAGGTTTTCTAGAAACTGCTCTCAAATGCAGAGCCAATAACAATGTTTGACTATTTTGGTCTTAATTAGTTGAAATGCTGCAGCTCAAAATAAATCAAAATACAACGTTATCACCCCAAACCAATATATAAGTCAAAGAGACCAGAGAATGTTTTCTACTCCTTCTGCCGCCCAACAGGTGTAATCTAAATAAAGTCACAACCAAGCCAGAACCAGTATGTGGCTGCCTCTTAGGACTGTTGGAAGTAGAACTTATTTTAATACAGGCCCTAACCTCCTTTGAAAGAACGAATGATGATGTAGTTTAGGGAAAAGTTATGGGAAATATGTGCCCAGAACTAGACTGCCACACTTCTGATTGGAATTACACATGCAAGTGTGGTCATTACGATGTTTGAGTCCATCCAAACACGTCTACGGGTTACCAGTATTATCACTGGTAATGTCATAAAGAATTTAATGAATTGACCATGGATACTGTAGGGAGTAGTTTGTAAACCCAAACTTAACAGCCATCATGACTAACAGCCATTTAACCAATACTTAATAAGAGGTACAGACCCTGTTTTGGTGTCACCTTTGAGTCTCTCGTGGTTTAGACATTAAAACCTATATCTACAAAACACATACTAAGATTTAATTGTTTTTTGTGTGTGTGTGTGTGCTTGTTAGAACAGATCCTACTTATTGCATTGTGCAGAGATTGGGAAAGAGAAGACAATATACCTAGAGTCCAGCCAGGAGAATATTATGCAAATGTCTTCTTACATCAAAACCTGTTAAAATGGCATAAGATAACAAGGAGGAAAATCTAAATAGTGCCTAATAAGCAACATTATATTTTTGAAAATGGGTAGAGTAGATAATCCAGAAATAATGATTAGAACCACTCTCTCTATGTAATGCCTTCTGCAGCTCAGCCCTCAAGGCAAAGACCAAATCAGCCTGAAAGAAGAATCTTGACAAATCTATGACCCCTTCAAGATGAAGACCCAAGTCTAGTTTTTTCCTAGCCATAGTGATAAACAAATTTTTTTTTCTTACTATTTATCAAGCATTCTTTGAGTGGCTTTTGCTTACTTGATTCTTCATTGAAGCATGTTAAGGAAAATTCAAAGTAGATCTCTTCCTTTGAACAGTGTATGTTCTAGTTGGGCTGCCAGGGTACATATTTGTGAAAACCTCCATTGTAGTGTAGAATTATGTGTGATTAATCTCAAAGGGAATTGACTGTTTTTACTCTGAAAATTCAGGGGAAAGAGTAAGGGCACTGTGGAATGGCCTTATTAGAAAATATGACATTCTGGAAACACATGATATGAGCTTTGCAAGTTTGGTAAGACTGGGAGAGATAGAGGAAATATTTTAGGTACATAAAAGAGAGTAAATCAGAAAAACACAGTCAGGGAACTGAACACCCATTGAATGTAAAGTCTAGAAAATAAGAGGGGGGACCCTACCAGGCAGCATGGATAAGCAAAACACATTTTGATTCCTTTGGACTTCACCTCAAGTAAAATCACCACATTCTGGTGAGACAATTTGCAAGATTTAGATGAGATAGTTAGAAAAATAATACGAGACATTTTGACTGCAAGATAATATGAGCCAATGATGAGGTATGTGGCTATTTAAAGACTAACAAAATTTGAGTTACATTAATAGAATTATGGCACCTTGAAATCAGAAGAGTAATAGACCATGGTTAAAGAACTGCACTTAATTCCAGGTATCACATTTTAGTTATAAACCAAATCCATCAAAAAGGAATCCAGGCAAGACATTGTACTAGAAACTGGCTTTATAATTAAGCAACTAGAAACTCTGTCTTCTGAGGAATGGTTGAGGTGTTTACTAGAAAACAGGTATCTCAAAATGTTTTGAGGGTTGTATATAGAAGAGGAACATAAGTGGTGAGTAACTCAAAGAGAGTAAAAGAATGTGCTACAGGGATCTCCTGGACTTCTATTCGCAATGGAAAGAACTTCTATTACTCAAAGCTATATAATGGTGATATCATAACTAGAAATATGATAACGGAACTAAATGACCATATTTATCTGTGCCATACAAGGACTCCACGTTAGCTGGGAAATTTCACTATATGGATCCTGAGGTCTTTCTTACAACATACACTTTTATTCATATTTTAATTTCATCTATCAAACTGTGCTCTGACAAATGATACTCCTTTGTGCAACTTTTATCAAGTGTCAAATTGTGTGGCTGACTTCCACAACATATGCTTCCTACAGGAGTATTAGGGACTCTTTCCACTAGAAATCTTCTAATGGTATTGGAGGACATTGTCCGTGTTTTCTCCACTTGGAAAAGAAGATAGCTTCTGAATTTGAACCAGGATCAACAAAGACTTGGGTTTTTAATCACGCTATCTAGTACATATTTCCAAAGAAATTAGAAGTTTGAAATATGCAACTATCTTCCTGTCTTTGCATTTTTATGAAAAGGAGATTACACAATGGAGTTCTCTGTCAACTATTTATAAATAAAATGTTTATTTTATCCCATTCATAAGACTTCTTAATAGTTGTTGAACTTGTTAGCTTAACTCCAACATCTTCAAATTCAAATGGTTTTATTATCACTGTTGAAAACAGAACACCTATTTGTGAATTGGATAATCAAATAATGGCTATATGCAGTAATGAAGCTATTGCATTAATTTAAAGTCATTAATGCAAATGCAAATGACCCAGGGCTGCAAGTCTGAGTTTAATAGAGCAGAAGAATAAATCCATCCAGTCAGAGGATGTTTGAATTTTCAGCTATACATGGATTGGAATCTCCATCCATCTATATCACATGTGGCTTCTGGTACCCAATTTTGCATCTTTTACATGCTACTCTACAGGTAAGATTCTCCTGCTTCTATTTTTTTCACTTTTATCTTCCTTATGAAGGTGTTGGCTTATGTTCCTGTGAATTAAGTTGTGCTGGTTTCCTTCCAGCTCATATGGTGACTTATAGAAAGAAAACAGTTGAGTTATTTGCATGACCTTTTATATTCATTTTGCATGAAATGAAATCATGTGCTTTTCTTGTAAAAGATACTAACGCCACTCAGCAGTGTATAGGGTTAATTGTTATTTTAATGAGAGTGACATGCAGCACTGGGTAAGAATATGATTTTAAAAGCTACAAGCTATAAAGGTCACATATCAGTGGAGTGGCAAGTTTTATGGCATATTGCTAAGAACCCGGTCCATTCTATGCTCACAATCATGTTATTCTTTGCCTAGTGCAGGCCCCGTGGTTTGACAGCATACTAGAATTTTTTACTGGAAAACATTGTATCTTAAAATCTTTCCAAATAACTCAATGTTCAACCATGAAATTATGTGATTGGAACAACTTTAGATGTAGACTGCATATCAAAGATTAATAGTTCTACTAATAAAGTTATAATTCCATGATAGAAGTTCAGACCAGATTTCACGAACTATTTACAGAGACGATACCGTTGGGTAACCACCATTGTCTGTGTGCTTAAAATTCCAAGCAGCACTGAGTGCTATAAAGACAGTGCATAGGTTTATGTCATAGGTAGTGACCCGTAAATGGTGCATCAGAGGTGGCTTCCCTGAAGAGAGGGCGTTTGAACTAATACTGAGATACTGAGGAGCCAGAAAGGTTAAGTTCAGGCAGAGGGAATAGTAAGTGCAAGGCCCAAAAATAGAATGAAAGAGTTCTGTTGGAAAAAAAAAAATTAACAAAGTCAGGGAGAGGAAAACATAATAGAAAGGGCAGGAAGTTGTTCATCTTGAGGCCTTGGAGGCCACTAGTACATGGGACACAGAGCTGGATTTCATTCTAAGGAAAATAAGAAATCATTGGTGAGGCCCAGGCATGAACATGACATAATTCAAAGTAACTGCTGCTATGGAGAAAGCACTGAAGTTGGCAAGAGTAACAGCAGAGATACCAGTTGGAAGTGTCTTGATGCTCAGATGAGAGGTGACGGCACCTAAATTGAACGTCAGCCGAGGTAAAGTGCAGTGGACAGATGAGGGGTAAATTCTGTAGCGAAAGCAAAAAGGGCAGTGGCTGCACTGCCCAAACCAGGTGAGAGTTGCACCCCCTTACAAAATGAAATTCTGTGTGTCAGTCTTTCATCAACTTTGACCTCTTGGACCAACTCTCAGGAGAGGAGAAGGCATGATTAAGAATCAACACTTCCCCCTCTGTCTTCAAAGCAGAATACAAGCAGAATCATTCCAGAAAGATAGATATTTTGCTCCAAGAATCAGTTTTCTAGGGGACTCTGTGTCCACAGGAACCAGTTTCAAATGTCTCACTTCCATAAGTTTTAAATTAACAGTTGGTGAGTTTAATGATCAACTGTAATGATTTGTACTTCACGATCTTTGGGGAGATGAATTTTGCAAAAACTAACCTAGGAATGGTCATACACTCTGCAGGAACTAATAGAATATAAAAATAAGAGATACTGGGGCACCTGGGTGGCTCAGTCAATTGAGAATTCTGAGTCTTGATTTCTGCTCAGGTCATAGTCTCCGGGCCATGAGATTCAGCCACACATCTGCCTCTGTGGAGTCTGCTGAAGATTCTCTCTCTCCCTGTCCCTCTGCCCCCTCCCTGCTCTCTCTTTCTCTCAAATAAATGAATAAATCTTAAAAAAAAAAAAAAAAGAATAAGAGATACTTTAGCCACTGCTGGTAGGATGAAAAGAGCATCTTCCCTCACTTGCTACAGGCAGGGTGCTAAGGAATCACCTGGCTTTGCTCAATAACCAAAAGAGATTTAGATTGGAAATCAGATGAAAAGATAACCATAACCATGAGGAGAGACTGATTGAAGCTCAGGCAATTGGTACAGAATTACTGACTGCTTGTTATGTAAGGATAATTTCATCTGCTTTTAGGCAATAAAGGAGAAAATCAGTCTCTGCTTTCGTGATTTGCCAATCTTCCTTCTGCACAGCCTGCTTAGCCATTGTCTGGTTACAGGAGTCTGAAGCATGAGTGAAAAATCAGCCCATTGCTGGTCCTTTCTGGATAGTGACGTTATCTTGTCCACACAGGGGCTGTCACTGGCTTCTAATATAGCCCTGTGGATGGGGGAGATAGGAGGCTATTGGACCCAAAACCTTGTTTCTTTTAATTCTTTCCTTTTACAAACGATTAAAGATAAGTTTCCTTTTTCTTTAACAGACTGAATCCAGGAACTTCTAATATGTACAGCTGACATTTTTTTTTTTTTTTGGCTTTGTTCCCCTCCCCACCCCCACAGATGTTTTCCCTGAATCCTTAACATCTTGTGTTACACTTCTCTTACCAGTAGTGCTACTAGTAATGTCACGTTTGAATCATGGATTACCAAATCTTTCTGAGAGAATACAGATATGAAATGAAATGATGAGACTGGCCAGGTGTCCATGGGAATCTCCATTCTCAAAGACAGCGTTGGTCTTCACCTCATTAGTAGAGAATTTGGCAATACTACCCTCATCCACAGGGTTAGAGAGTCCATGGGCTAAGGGGTCATATATAGCTTTAAGCCAAAAAGTAAAGAAATGGCACAAGACCCCCCCAAAATTGATCAATTGCTAAAAGTATGGGACAGAATGGCTGTTTTCACGATAATGGGGATGGGTTGCCTGCTCCAAACTAGAATGCATGGCTTCACTCTCTTTGGATGCGTATGTACTCCACTTCATACAGACATCTTCTCCTGATGTTTCTAGAGATCATCTTTCCCACAGAGAAGCCATGGCACAAGCTACTTTATTTGACCTGCGCAAGTGCCAGTGTTCGGGCTGGAGCAAATGCAGTGACTTCTGGAATGATCCCTTCTAAGACAATCAGTGGTGCATATTGGAGCCAACTGATCATGAACAAAGAGCTGGAAGATATGCCTACACACATACATATGTGTATGTATACTCACATGCACCTACATACAAACATATGTAGCCATATGCAGAGGCACATGCAGCACATATCCACATAGACGTGCAAAAAGCTTTCAGCATCTGGAACCCTTAAAAGCCAGAGGTCTAAGGAAGGGACACAAATAGGAAAAAGAAATAGGGGAGCATTATTCATCCCAACATAGTCAGCGTGGCTTTTCAGAATTCAACTGGAAGATTGTGATAATATCCAAACTGAGATCTGAAAAGTCTTCGTAAGCAATTTGTATTTCCTGTGGAAATTCGCAGCTACGTGTGTGTTTACAATGTTCTATAGGCATTGTGACGTCACTGGCCGTACATATTTCTGATTACTTTCCCTCTGTGTGACTGTCTTTGCCTTGGTTCATAGGCCTTGGAGATCCTGTTTCTAGAAATAACATTGTGTTCAAGGAGTGAGGAGGGAGCTGAGGCAGGTTCCCCTTGCTCCCCTTGTTCCCTTTTATTTCCCTTTGTTTTCTAGTACTTGCCTGTGCAGAGTTCCTCATCCTAGCACTGACCTCAATTTACTGGAACTTGGGTCTCTCACGTTAGTGTGGAGGCTCCTGGAAAGCAAGCATTTTCTCATTTGGCCACCTAATAAGGCCCTGTGCAGTGCCTGGTGTAGTAGGATCTTAGTAGTTGCTAAATGAATCATATATTATACATACTATTCGACGCTTTAATTCACTCTTGAATTCTTATTCTTAAAGACAGATTCACTTATTCACCAAAAATTATTAGCACATGCTATTTATGCTTGGTAGTTCCGAAGGGAAAAGAAAAAGGGGGAAAAGAAACCTCACTTGCCTTGGAAGATTTATTTACAGAGACTGTGTGTGAATGTGTGTGTGTGTGTGTGTGTGTGTGTGTGTGTGTGCATAAAACACTGGGAGAAAGGTTGATGGGGCTTAAACATGGCTAAAATTCCATGCATTTTTTTGCTGTAATAAAATTTATTAAATAATTTATATTAATTTGGATAATATGGCATATTTTCTAGACTTTGATTTTGATCATCACCCCCAAAGAGAAGTTCTTATATTTTTGTTTCTACTAACATAACTTCATGATTTCATTATGGGGTAGAAATCAGGTAGACTACACTTAAAACTGACTTGGTCCTTTTTAGAAGAAAGTTACACGGTTAAGGTTGTTGTTTGTTTGTGTTTTCTCATTTTATGCATCTTGCTCATCCCTGGTCCCTGTGGGCAGCTGGAAGGAAAGGTCAGGTTACTGTCAACTGTGAGAAACGGCTGTTTCAGAAATGTTTCCAACTGAGATCTCCCAGGAGATGTCACACCTTGACATGTGAAATAAGGTCTTAAGGAGATGCCTTTAAAATTCATATATAAATATGCCATGTGATTATATGCATTTGGGTCTTATGTTTGTATGAAGATGTGGAAGTATGCATGTCACGATGTATGTGAGAGCATCAAATCTGTGCATTTTGTGTGTGTGTGTTCATATGTGTTATGGGTAGGGTGCATCTTTGCATGTGTTGTATTGTGTTTATTATATGTATGTCTATGTATTGTGTTTAGTTGTGCATTCCTTGTTTATGTAGGTAAGTGTGAGTGTGTGTGTGTGTGTGTGTGGCAGTTCTGCTTTTTTTTTTTTTTTTCCAATCTATACTCACGGAGTGAAAGAGAAAATGTGTCATTATCTGCGGAGAATACAGCCTCAAATTAAATAGATTAAAAACAACCTTTCTGAGGCTGTCAGAGAATATGTTGAAGGGTTTTCAAAAAGGGAAGGAAATCTCTCGGGCAACCATATCTCTATTTGCATTGCTTGTTTCAGAATAAAGACAAAAAAAAAAAAATCCAAAAAAACAAAAAACAAAAAACAAACAAAAAAACCAAACACATCCACGCCACACGCTCCTGACACAGAGTCACATTTTGAAAAGTGCTGGCTGGTAGCACCTCGGTGATGTGCCTGCCTGTGACATTTTAAGATCACAAATTGCTGCTAGGAAATACTCCCTCTTTTCATATTTACACTTAAAAAACCTTTTCTTCTTAATGGTTAATTAGGTCACTAATCAAAAGAAGCTCTTAAGAGGAAAATGAAATGTTGACATTTTGCAATTATTTGCTACTGTGAATAATACATAAACATACTACTTATGGAGAAAGTGGCTTTCAACCTCTTTTTCTGCCACGAGAGCTCCCGCTGACAGCGCAATCCCTATGCGTTGGGTCACAGACTGACACATTGCGTCTTCCCCTGCTTGAATTCTCTTTGGGTCATTTATGTGTCATTATACTGTGCTTTTCCAAAATACAGAATCACTGGTTAAGTGTGTGTGTGTGTGTGTGTGTGAGCATGTGCACATGTGTGTGGGGGGGGTATATTGTTCTCGTCTATTTCCAGTTTTATCATGAGTGTTAATACACGGGCATAGCACTAATTACTTGGAGTAAAAACTCCTTTAGAAATCAGTTTAATCAGAAATAGAAAATAGATCATAGGCAATTTAAGAATTCCAATAACTCAGTCCTGCAGCGAGCTTTTCCTGTGTTTTTCAGTACCAGGATGCTGACAAGCGCTAGTAATATGAAGGTGGCTAGGACACCGTGTCTATCTTTCCAGGATGAGGGGGAGACGACACACCCAGGCACACTCAGGGACTGTCTTGGAAACATACATAAAGTGTTTGGCTTCTCGTTTTGTTCTTCCTCTGTACTTCAAATGACCTTTTCTTCCACTTCACCTCAATCATATAATCCCTTTGTCAAAACCATCACCAATAAGTTCACTCTTCTGAAAGCTCAACTTGGAGCAGGACTCTCTCTAAATCCAACCCTCTCTTGTTGCAGCTTACCTGCCCTCAGGACTCGCCACCAGTATGCTGGACAGCCAGGACCTGCCACCCACAGTTCTTACCGTCATCTCTACCACTACCCAGCCGTGTCTGTGTCTTTTCCCCTCTTCGCTTGAGGGAGTAGTTATTACATTTAAGGGCCCACCCTTACCCAGTGGAACCTCTTCTTAACTAAACTGATTATACACCTGTAAAGACTATTTCCAAATAAGGTCACATTATGAACTTGAAAATGGATATAAATTTTGTGGATTCACTATTCAACCCACTACAGCAGTGACTGAGTTCTAAGGGAGAAACACACACATTCACAAATATGAGCTCATTCAAAGCCTTGAAGACCAAATATTCTCATTTTCAAAGAGGGGTATTGAACTTGCTCATTTTCCTCACTGAGTGATCAAGAATATTCACATGCAACATTTCGATGGAGAACAGTTGCTTACTACAAGGATCTGTACACATAAATCAGGCACTTTTATTATATGGAAAGCATCTTGAAATATACAATGTTTTGGAATATGTTCTTATATGCATAAATAAGAAGTGAAACAAAATATTCCTGCATGCAAAATTTTGAGTACAATTCTCGTTCCTAAATTGCACCTCCAATTTCTAGTATATTTTCAGATATATATTAATTGTCAATGTTTTATATAATAGGAAAGGTTTTTAAGATTATCTCTCATACTCCCACATTTTAGAGATTGGACAACTGAGAAATCAAATTACATGTCCAAGTTTGTCCAGCCCATTGGCTGCAGAATGAGAACCTAGTCCTTACTTCTAAGTGAAATTAGCAGCTAATATGACTCAAATGATCTGATTGGCTCATAATCCTTAGTTTCTCCTCTTTATAGACATTCTGCTGCAAATGGTGCCTTAAATTAGAAGGCAGCAGGTAAACACCAGAGTGAAATAGGCTGGTTAGAATTCAGCTTAGGTATTGTCTAGTCACTTGACAGTACTCATGTTTCTTAATTTCATCCAGATTTGGTTTCCTCAGCTGTAAAATGAGAACAATATTCATTCAGAGAGTTAAAGTAAATATTATTCGTTTAAAGTTAATGAATCACTTCTAACTTTATGTATTTATATGCTACGTTTATTAACTTGACATACACCCACAGCCTACAGGAGATGAACTGTATGTAAATACAGACACATGTGCATGGGATCGTGTGGCCAAAATTCACACTCAGTAAAAGAAATATGAGGACGAGGCTGATGATGTGACCAAAACAACATCAGATGATCCCGTTTGGGGGAAGCAGGTACAACATGCTTTTTTCTCAAAGGATTAATGGAAAGCAGTGTAATTTAACCTTGCTATGTCCTTTGCTTATGCCATGTTCTAAAATCTGCTCAACAAATCTTGATAACAAAGATCACAGTTTTACGATGAAAACATGAAGGCTCAGACATTTAAATAAGTTGCCCAAAGCCACAGACATAATATATGCTGAAGATGGATTTCGAATAGATATCTGAGGGCCTAGGTTAGGCTCTGTCTTGGAGCTGATATACACAGACTATAAAATATTTAGAGGTGCAGAAACTAGAACTGAAGTATCAGAGAAGTGGTTTAGGAAGCCCGACTGACATCCAGCCGCTGATGGACGAGTCCGTGAATGCACGCTTCTGTACCTGGCAGTTTCCCGACACCCTCCAAGCTCAGCTACTGCCTCCAGTCTGCCTCTCAGGATGACTGCTTGATTAATGAGTTTCTGTTCATAAAGCCTTCTGACGAAGAATATGCACCATGGCTGTAAGTGGTAAGTCATATCATTGTTTGGATTGGCATTGAGACATGCCGGCAAAATCTCTACCCCTGTGGCTAAGGAAATGGAGGGATAATATAATCAAATCTGTGGATTCATACACGGCAAGCCTGTAGGCTTATCGTAGGGGGCCACTTTGAGCAGAAGTCAGTTGGATTCCTGGCTAGATGTTATGTGTTCCAGTTCCCTATGTTTATTAAGTATTTTCAAGATTGTATCTTAACCTAATCCTTTCCGAGTCTTTGGAATTCATTCTAGTTTAGCTCACCAATGAATGAAACACAGCAGAAGTTAGAAAAAATGCCGGTGCATTGGTTTTCTCTGAATATTTTTGATTTGGGGCAGAATCTGGGCAGGAAGAATAAATTTTAAATATCTGCGAGATATGGGGAAAAGGATATAAAAATTTAGGCATAACTTCTTGCGTGTGAGCTTCAGTAAAGAACTTACAAAGGAATATTGTATATTTACTAGGCTTTCAGTGTCTCAAGGTATATAGCTAAAGGTGCACCTATTTTTATTCACCTTCCTACCTGTCTAAAATCTCTAAGAGTGCTTCTGCCCAGACCCAAGATAATGAATTGATTTTTTAAAGAAGTTTTAGTCAGTGGTTTTTTTTTTTAATTTTTATTTATGTATTTGACAGAGAGAGACACGGGCAGGAGGAGTAGGAGAGGGAGACCAAGCTCTCTGCTGAGCAGGGAGCCCAACTTGGGGCTCAATCCCAGGACCCTGGGATCATGACGTGAGCGGAAGGCAGCTACTTAATGACTGAGCCACCCAGGCACCCCCCTTTTCTGTAGGATGTTAAACAACTTGTTTGATTTTATTTGAAGCACAGCAGACAGTCCAAATGAAAGTTGGGCTATTAGTTTATATTTCTAGAAGTCAGTATTTTTAATTATGTAGGGGTTTTCAATAACCTTCAGATTTGTGTACAACGTATATTTTCCAAAGAAATAGTCAGAAGTACTTTTCCAAAAAGTAGTATGCTAGCTTATAAGGCATCTTGAAATATGCCCATTTATTCATTTATTCATTCATTCATTGGATGAATATTTCTGGAGCAACTATTATAGATGAGAGATGGTGGTAGGACTAGGGGGTCTGCTACAGGTAACAATGAACAGAAAACTCTAGGAGTTTCTTCAGAGCCCTCTGGAGACAGGCAAGCATGTTCTCATAACATTGTCTCATAGACTGCATCTCCTAGGTATCACATGACTAAGACTCACAGAACATACATTTAAAGAAATGTAAAGGATTCACTAAATGAGGTTGTGGTTTGATATTTTAGTCCTTACGTTTCTGTGCGCCACCTATCTCAGGGTCTAACATGGCACCATGAATGAATTGTAACTTTGTTGATCTTAAAGGGGATCAGGAAAAAAAAAATCTTAAAGGGGATCTAGCCTGCAAGATCATTTTCACGTAGAGTACAAAGACCTTTTGACAGAGTAGAGTAAGCAAGGACTGAGCCCCTCTCCCTGCATCAAATCCTGGACACACACACACACATAATCACACATACATACTCCCTGAGAATATAAGTGTAGACTTGCCAAAAGGTAAGTACTTGCCAATACTTAGTAAATACAAAAGAGAAAAATAATGCCATGGTGGGACAACCTATTGGACATCACATTAATCAAGAGATCGAAGGGAACAAATCCCCACTGTGTGTCCGTGGAAGGATGTGATGAGAAGGACCAGGCAGGTTTGCTTAGCAATGAGAGACCTGCCAAAAGGATACATTACCTGAATCTAATCACAAGGAAACATCAGAAAAATCCAAATTGACGGCCATTCTACACAATCACTGGCCTGTAATTTTGAAAAGGGCCAAGGACATGGAAGTCAAGGGCAAGCTTTCATGGAGCCATCTCATGCTGAATGTGACTAAAGGGATGTGGCAGCAAAATAGGACACAACATTCTGAATGAATCCTTATAGGACATTTCTGGAGCAATTCTAGACACTTGATTGGGTTCTGAGGATTACATGGTAGTCCTATAGCCACGTTAATTATCTAGTTTTGATGGTATGTTATGATTATGTAGGATAAGGGCTGACAAACTTTTCCCATAAAAATAGGAAAAGCATATGTTTTGGGCTTTGGGGCCCACATGATGTCTATCATAACTATTCAATTCTGTCATTGTATAAGGGAAGCCAGCATACACAATATGTAAACAAATAAGTGTGCCCCCTCCCAGTAAAACTTTACAGAACGGGTACTAGATAGGACTTGGCCAGTGAGCCAGTTTGCTGACTCCTGATTTCTTCATAGGAAATATACAAGAAAGTTTCAGGGTGGTATTTATATATTAAATCAACAACATTCTATCAAATGACTCAAGAAAACAAAAGGTATTGTACTGTGCTTGCAATAATTTGAGATTGTTTCAAATCAAAATATGTAGATACAGAAAAGAGTTCTATCTCAAACATATGAGAGGCCTGTGAAGATGGTAAGTCTTGGAAACTTAAAGTAACCAATGATTAAATGTGTAGCTCTAATGAAGGTGATAAAGTTAATGTCAAAGCTGACCAGGAGCACTTTAAATAAAAATGTTTATATAATTTGATAATAGGAAACTGCAGTATTTCCAAAGAAACACATTTTACAATATGTAACATTAAATGCACAAGTAATACTAAGCTTTAGTCAATTAGATAACTTTGGGATGCTGAACAACTTATCTAATAATGCTTTTCTTTTTTTTTTTTTAAGATTTTATTTTTTGACAGAGAGAGAGGGAGAGAGCAGAAAGACAGAAAGAGACAGAAAGACAGAAAGAGAGCAAGACAAGGAACACAAGCAGGAGGAGTGGGAGGAGAAACAGGCTCCCGGCTGAGCAGGGAGCCTGATGTGGGGCTTGATCACAGGACCCTGGGATCATGACCTGAGCTGAAGACAGACGCTAAACAACTGAGCCACCCAGGCTCAGTCCTTATCTAATAATTCTAAGTTTTAGTTTCCTCAGCTGTAAAATGAAGTTACCATGTATATGGAAACAAATGGTCATTTTTGCTTAACACATACATTTGCTCAATTAATATTAGCTTCCTTCTACCTCTTTCTCTTACATTATTTAAATTTAATTGAATGCTTTCTAACAGCATCAATATGCTAAAAATGCTGCAGATTGTGGAAGGTAGGAATTTTTTACACTTCTTCCTAGAGGCCCACATGGTATAAAGTATAAAAATTGGAGCAGGCAATTGGTAAATATTTGGTGATAGACTGATACAGTGAATTTTTCTCAAATTTTCTGTCATTAACCCTTACAATATCTGTTCGTTTTTCATGTTGTCATTATCCCATCCTGCATATTTGACCATTTCAGGAAAACACTAGATAAGCAGAATTTATGTTATTTTAGATTTAGATTTATGTTATTTATTTATTTAGATTTATGTTATTTTAATAAATTAACTTTACTTTATTTCCTTTATGTCCTTGGTCTTAGGGTATAGCACAATTAAAAAAAAAATCACAACCTCTTCCTTCGGCAAGGAAAGCATTCTTGCCAAAATCCCTACCAGCCTTCCCACAGCACCATACATATGATACCTCATAATATATTTCAAGTAATTTCAAATAATATATTTCAAATTAAAATAAAATACAGTTCAATGATATAAACATAGAGGCACAGGCATGCACACACACACACACACAGAATGTAAAAAACCATGCCCATTGAAACATATCCGTTTTACAAATCATGTAACCTACTATCTCATAGTTAAACCATAATTGGGTTCTTAAGTCTGTTCCTTATACCAGGACATTGTCTATTACTTCTATTGAAATAATTGGGTCTCTTTCATTGGGAAGATTTTCTTAAAGAAGAACATCTGATCACTCAAATTCATTAAGATATAGTAGCAATGGCCTCCAGTGGCCATAAAGATTAATTGATTGACATTTTCATTAAAACGATTAGCTTTTAAAGGAGCTATTTGAAGTACTGATGGCATTTCCCAGTAGGAGTACCCAAAAACTAAAGCACCATTAAAAAAATTAATTTAGCAAATCCTTTAGTTAATTGTACATCTATTATGTGATCAAATATGGAGGTCCAATGAGTTCTGCATAGAAATTATAGAGGAGCATGCAGGCCACCGGGAAAGGTAAGGCATATGCAAGTCACAAACACAAGAACAGCTACAACACAAAATAATCCGTGATCAAGGTCTTAAGAATGTTACACAGTATTCAAGGATTTCAGAGGAGAGAGATAATCTTGTTCAATGGAGGTGATGGGAAAACCCTGAGGGCAGTGTGGCCTCTGAGTTGGAACGAGGAGCTGTTAAGTCTGTAGGTCTGTACTTGCACTGGTTTCCCACAAGTGACTTATTTGATTTCCTTTGAATTCCTTATTTGGATTACAAAAGGAACTTTGCCCATATTCTTGAAAGTATAGGCTTATGTTTTGGGCAATGTTTCTTATCAAAGCAAGCATGCTAACTTTCTATCCTCCACTACTATGTTAGAAATAATTCTGTATGCGTGATTCCAGGTATCTACATTCAAGTCCATACCACTCTGGGCAACAATGGTCTGGATAGAATCCTACAAAAAAATTCTAGGGGGCAACCCATACACATTCAATTTCTTTTTGCCTTTTCTCAGGATATTTGAAAGTAATCCAAGTAATACCAGTCCTTGCACACTCATGATCCTGGGCTCTCCTTGTGGCTCTCTCATAGCTTCTGAAATGGTCAGCTTTCCTTCCTACTGTGTTCCTCCTCCAATGGAGGGTCACAGTCATCCCTCCTTTATCTGAGTTGGAATCATAAGCCACACTCCAGTTTCCTGCTTTGACAATACCCCTGCACCCAATTAGCCAAAAACTCTTCTCAATTCTGCCTTCTCAATATCAAAAGTCTGTTCACTTGTCTCCTTTCTCAGACTACCACTATTTTGGCCAGATCATCCCCACATCTTTTTCAGGTTATGAATTATTTTCTTCAATGGGCCTCTTCCCTTCCAGACTTGCCTGCTTCTAAGTCGGCTTCTCTGCTTTGGTGAGGACAATATTGATATGTCAGTACAATTTTTCTAAAGTTTGCTATGGACTGTAGACCTCAGCATAACTTCCAAATTTCTGGCTATGATACAGGCAGCTCTAGTTCTGCTTAATTTTTGCCATTTGCCTCCTTGCATATTGTACTCTGTCCTCTATGAAATACGTTTTGTCTTCTCGGGGCCTGTCTCTTTCCTTTGGTCTTCGTCCAAGATGGCGCCTCTGCTGGAATGACCAGCCGTCCTCCAAACCTCTGACTGTGGCTCTTCCTTTCCACAGATCCTCCTCCAGCTTCATTCTTGCTGGATGTTATGCTCCTTCTTTGGGTTCCTTTGGAATTCTCTCTATATTTCTATCATATCACTAACCATAATGCACTGTAATTGCCTTTGGGTATCTCTTTTTCTTGAAAGATCCTAAGTTTCTTAAAGGAAGCTGTTAGGCCTTTTTATTATTATTATTATTTTAACCTGAATAGATGGGCCTATGCAGAAACTCTTGTGAGACTCCCCAGGACCACTCATAGAGCCGGACACCTATGAGGCACTCAAGAAATGTTTAGAGATGCTAGTCTTTTAGTCAATGTTCTCAAACCAGAAGGACTCCAGTGGTACACTTCCTGATAACTTGAATTTTGACTTTAAAAGGAAATTTAGGAATATTCAATACCAAATTTCAGCTGATCACATTTTATTATGATTATGTATGCATGACTATTTAATGATCCCCAAATATGTTATGAGTGTCTTCTCCCAGGGTAAGAGTTCTATCACACTAAAACAGTCGATGTTCATTAAATGTATTAAATGAGTAGCCACTCAGTGTGGAATGCTGAAACAGAATTCTATTAATTTTTAATCTCATTGTTCTGTTGGTTTGCATTATTTTTTTTTAGCTCTGATCAGAAAAGAAAGTAGCTAGCTATGTATACAAATTTAACTTACAGTGTTGAATTCACAGACCAATTTAGGATAAGATAAACGTGGAGTTAAGGCAAGCTATAGTTTCGATTGAAGGCAAGGGCTGTTGCCACCTTATTCAGTTAAATAATTCTAGATGCACAGTCTAGCTACAAAGCCTGAAGAGAAAGCAACTCAGTCTCCTTAGGGGAAAGTATATGGTGATAGACTTTCCAAGGATATTAATAAAAGTAAACAATTATGTGTCCACCAGAGGCAACTAGGACTCTGGGCGTCTTTCCTAGAAAAAGGTATAAAAAACTAAAACTAAAAGGCATTCATTTTGAGTCTCAGATTCACCGCTTATTAACCTTTTCCCCTTCCTGAGCCTCAGTCTGAGAATAATGAAAAGACAAATGTCATGGGGTCATCATGAGACATAAGAGATGGGAATATGAAAAAAGTGTTTTTTTTAACATTAAAATGCTTTAACTACATTAAAATTGTATTCTATAACACAGCAGTTCTTAGAGCTGCCTTATGTTATTGTAATACATACGACATGTGTATATTTCTTATTTATTTGAGAGCAGGAACTAGCAGTTGTCACTGACTGGAAAATACAGTGGACTGCAATTTAAGAATTTTGAATCCCGTGATAATCAGTGGTAGACATTATGTGACTTTGGACAAATCACTAAAACTCACTAAGATTATGTCCTCAAGGGTCAAATGAAGATTCCCCCCAATTCTCATGCTCCAGGAACCTGTGTATTTATTTCCAAGTGGGTCTACTACCTTTTTCTCTTTAGTTGTCAGTTCAGCTTTAAGGCAAATCTAATCCAGAAAATCATTTAGTCAGAATAAAGGAAAGAGACATAAGAGACAGGAAGTAAGAAAATGGGTTGTGTTTCCTAAATGCAAATTATAAAATTATAGGTCACAAAAAATTAGTTTTTACTCCACTTCTCTAAAGCCCATGAAAGCGCCCTCCACAACAGTTGCAACAGCTTGGCTGCAGCAGCTGCCTTGGAAAAGGAAAACTAGAGAAGTGAGTCATTCTTAATGATTTTTGCCAATGAAGTATTAACTCAAAATATAGCTAGACAGGGCAGGGGGAGGAAATTTTCCCTTGGTTAGAATGTTGTCAGTGACCTAGAAAAAAAGGACACTTGGAACTCCACCAGTACCAGTTAAACTAAGAACAAAACAAAACCAAAGTTCTCATCTAACATTAAAAGCTAGTCAGTGAACAGCAACAAACACACTAATAATAATAATAATAATAAACAAAAATTCATATATTAGGTGCCACAGGAACACAGGGTGCTGGGGATAGTATAAAGAAGTCTAAGATCCCCTCTTCTCTCAACAAATTTATCATCTAAGAGAGAAGGGAAAGATGCACATAGATGGTTCTGAGTCAGAGAGGAGGGCCAATATCTCTCTAGCCCCCACTTGGCTTGATGTTGCAAGATGCCAGATCTTTGACCTGGAAAGATATAGTAGATGCACATCTGGCAGGTCTTGATTATCCCAGAGTTGCCTCCCTCCTTAACCCCCTGCCACACATGTGTTCAGCCACACCAAATTCGCCCAACCAACAGGAGCCCCATGGAATCCTCTGACCATTTCAGCTTGGGTCTGCACATGCCTTATTTTCATCTACTCTTAGGATTCTTGCTCTAGGACGTGAGGCTGGGCTGTGGAAAGAAGAGAGAGCTGGGGGAAAGAAGAGAAATGGGTCCTGATTATCTACTTGTTGCCCTTTTCTCTGACATTGTCTTGTTTCCCTGACCACAGTCTTGTTCTGCCAGATCTGTTTCATTTTCTGCATGATTTCATCTAGATGGGCATTTCAAGCTGTGATTTCCAAGTTTGATCTCCCATTGTAGACCCTGCTATTGCTAAAAAAGAGGCTTTAAAGTTCAAAGTGAGTTGGAATGAGCAATGTCTTAAAGTTTGTATCTTTCTGATCCTTCTCTGCTGTTGGCTGCTTCAAAGAATGTCAAATTATTATACATTGTATAGCAAATATCTCCAATGGGCATTCTTTAAAAATGCACTCAGGAAATCAGTCTTCCAGCTCAGAGGTTTGATGGTGAAACCTCTTGTTGTTGATGTGAAAAACTCATTCTGTGAGCAGAACTTCAGCGGCACGCATTTCTCCCAAAAGGCTCCCAGCTCATTATTCTTGTCCTCAAATAGTGACTGGGGTGATCTGATTGTTTCCAGATTATTTGAGGTAACAATTGGACTGTTTCATCCACATGAGCTATATTCGCCACCCCCTCAGACGCCAAAATGCCCCGAAGATGCTTTTGTGTGCCCTCCCTATTCAATCCTGGGCATGTCTTTAAAGCAAATGAAACAATTAAATCTTCTTTAACAAAGCATACATATTCACCAGCTCTTACTCTTCCAGAATTCTAACCACAAACCGTTCTTGAGGGAGTACTAAGTTCCTCTGGATCTGAGCTAACTAGATAAGTACTAAATTACTAGATAAATATTTTTATATAATTTGGTGAACAATGATTTTCCACCTTTTTAGAGCTCTAAACCCCACACTTAGGAAAGTTTTGGAAATATGTGCACAAAGGAGAGTGATTAACTCTATAAGATTAAACAATGGCTTTCTTTTGTAACTTGCATCACATTAAATATTTAAATTTAAGTGTGCCTCATTGGATATAATTTATAAGCAACTTAGACATTCAACATCATATTACGATTTGCATGTAAAGTTAAATTCCCTAATTGGAAAAAGAAAATATTTCACAAATGCTGAAATTGCAAGCTGATATAAGCAAAAGCCAACAAACAAAAAAGCAAAAATTAAAATATGCTTTAAGTAGATATCCAGAGAAACCTCATTACTGCAGATCTAACATATTTTAAACACGACTACACAGATGCTGACAAGGCTGAAATTGGTCAGGGCAATATCTAACAATAAGGCCATGTATCTTTGAATGCAGTTAACATAAATGAGGTCACTAAAGTAGAAGGAAAATAGGTACCTCCTCAAAAGTAAATTATTTCAAGCATTTAGAAAATTATCAACACATGTATTTTTGACTGTTTGTACAAGTAAAGGGCTAGTTAGAGTATTTCTTCTCTATGTTTAAAGAAAGTTCTTCGACCTGTTGGCAAACATGAGAGCAAATGGACTCCTGAAAAAAATTAGCACAATGTTTTATGGTGATCTGAGCTAAGTAAATTATTTTGTGATTTTGATTTAGTACCAACTATATAAACACTTAACACAATAATTGAGATTACCAAATGTTCCTCTACTGCTTCAGAGAAATTAATTTGGCCTTTTTGTGTTTGTTTGTTTGGTTGATTTTTGAAGATGTTTTATGGTTACACCAATAGTGCATTGTTCAAAGTTGCACCAGTTTTTTTCCCCCAGACTAAACTGCACCCAGGCAATAACTTTTGTAAATCCCAGGTAAACTTTACAACCCCATCTCAGTGTTTGTGCTGAGGAAATCTGCTCTCATTTTAATATTTTCTTTAATAAAACATTACTCATTTCTTTTTCTTGCTGTGGACTTATTTGCAAATGAATGGAAAAAAGTTCCCTTTCCTCCTAGGATGTATAAAAAAGTACAAGTTTCCCCTTCCATCTTCCATGTCTAATTATGTTTAGAGTTCCTTCATCCCTGGGGAAAATTCACAACTTTTTGTAATTCTGAATCATAGGAATAAAAAAGTGCAAATACAAGAATGAAAATCCTCTAACATTGATTTATAGATATGACTGAAATAATACTGTTGGATTATCTGTAGGGTTGTGGAGGCTGACGCTTCTAGGGGAAGACGCTGGTAACAGCCTGGGAGAAGGCTGGCTTCCCAGAGGCTGGAAAGGGAGAGGAGTGGTGGGTTCTGTGATTGGCCTTCATGCTCCTGCTGATAGACCAAGCTCCCATTCACAGCAGCGTGTGGGCAGAGATGCCTGGGCCCTATGCATTAAGGATCTCGGCCTTAGGAACTGCAGTGAAAAAGGTGAGTGCCTCCACTTTCTATCAGACCATGGGGGCCAGGAGAAAAGAAAAAAAGAAAAACAAGCAAAAACTTACATGCCTAAGAGAGAGTTCTCAGAGCTGGATATGATTTTATTCAAAAAGATAAAGAAACGTGACATTTTGTTTATGATGTACATAATGATGGAAAACATACCTGTTACCTAAGTACTATAAAATAAGAAAGTGAAATATAAAAGTTCTCTTCCTTAGAAAATATAGAAGAGTAGTTTAGCCAAGACTTTTGAGTTATTATAACAAGTTTCTATTGATTTATTAAAAATGGGATTAGTGCCTAGAAAGTATTACAGTACTGCAATAGTTTTTTTAAAATGATGCTTTGACCCAGTTTTAAGGCTGTGGTTAGAAGCTGGTTAGTTCCCCTTCTTGAGTAACCTATTTAATCCACACCCTAACCACCTCCCATGCCAGGATGTCACATGTTGGGCCACAATAACCCCACCTTCAGCACCCCAGAGCTCTGTATGAGAACCAGGGGCAACCTTTATGCTTCAGAGCCGACTCCAATCACTCCAGTTGTCATTCTCAACCCTCCTTAGGCTGCCTCACCCATTCATTCCCACAGAATCCACAATGAAGGCTCTTGCCCACAGTCCCCTCTCTTTCTCTGCCTCCTGACTAACCCCTGTGCTTCCCTGGATGGCTCCGGTAGCTGTTGTCTCCTCAGAGAACTCCAAGTAACAAAACTATAAAATGCTTCCTTTCCTTCTTCCTCCACGTGCATCTGGTTTCCACAAGTTCCTTGTGCACTTTCACATTCACCTCCAAGCCCATTTCCCTGTGCATTTGAGACCAGGAAACGGGGTCAGGGACCTGTTTGTTGGGTCCCAATGAAACTTCCAAATAATTACTTTTTCTTCTAAAAATTCCTATAAATAAAATAAATAAATAAAGTAAATAAAATAAAGTAAATACAAATTCCTTCTCTTCTGAAGTCCTGCTGCTTGAGTTGACCATCCTTCATTGCACCTTATTTAACCAAAACATTGACTCCAACTGTACTCTTGGTTCTCTTCCTCACTCCAAGTTCTGTCATTATTCTGGGGGACTTCAATACCCATGTGCCTATGTATTCCACTCTAGCATTCTGCTTCATATTTGTTCTTTGACTGGCATGTGTTTATTGGTCTTCACATTTATTATTCTTCAACCTCTCGGTCCCATACCCTCATGAATGTGCTCTACTTGTACAATCAGTTCTAAAAATCAAAAGCACAAAATCAGTTTCCTGACGCTAAAGTCAACAGGACTGAATCCTTCTAAAGGTTCTAGAAGAGGATCTCTTTTCTTGCCATTGCTGGCTTCTAAAGATCTCCCAAGTGTTTGCCTGTGATCTGTTCTTATGCCGTCAAAGCCAACAGTGTTCCATTGTCACATTCTGTCACTGACTCTGCTTATGTCATCACGTTGCCTTCTCTTTAACATACCTTTAAAATGATTGAATTTGGGGATTCCAGTTCTGGAGAAACTGGAGTAAATAGATCCCTTGCAATCTCTCCTGTTGAATACAACTATCCATCCTAGATAAACTTAATGGAATAGCCATCTGAGGACTTGCAAGCTAAATGATAACAGGTCAGTTGGTGAAGGAACCAGGAATTCAAAATTCCACTGAGCTGGTGAGAATCTAACATCACTCCACATGATCTCAGAAGCATCCTGAAACTGAGAAGTGTATGTACAATAGGTGTGGACAGAAAAAAAATTCAAAATCAGTACTCACCTTTGGCCCGAGGAACCAAAAAACAGCTCTTAAAGGTGAGAAGAAAGTAGCTGGTGCAGAGCAGGGATCATCTATTTAACATTTTTTTGTTGTTGTTATTTTTATTTTTCTTTATAAGGAAATGTCAGACAGGTATCTAAAATTCAGAGGAAAGACAAATATTTTCTTTGATGAGAGGAACTGTGGTCCCAGAGCATAGATCAACCATCACCACCCCCTCCACCCCCGCCTTTTCTTTCTGTCTGCCAACTTCCCACTTGGACCTGGATGCAGATACAGGCTCTGGGAATACATGACAGAGCAGGGAAATTAAGGCCCTGGTGCCTGGCTAGAGAACAGGGAAGGAAATACCTAGGAAACGAGAAAGTATTGAAGAGAATGCAGTAAAAATGATGCAGAAAATGGAGAAAATGATCTCATATTCTTGCATTTGAGCACACAAGTTCATCTCTGAGTTGTTCATGAAGGAACAGCCCACCACAGCCTTTGAACTGAGGAACAGAGTAGTTCTCTACCCATGTCTCAGGTTGACTACTGGTTGTATACATCAGGGTCTGACAAGAATAACAAAGCAAGTACTTTTAAAAAACTGAACTGACAATGGAACCAAGCCCATAAAAGTCAGATCAGAACTTATATCATGAGTGTAATGAGGCCAAATGTGTGCTACAACAAAACAAATCAAATCAAAAGCACAACAATGTTCATTATAGGATTAAAACAAGACCCAGAATACTATAATTGTCAAAAAGTTTAGTAAACAATTATATTGTTTGGCATACAAAGAATAAAGAAAATCTCAACTCACAAGAGAAAAGACAACTAACAGATAACAATCCAGCAATGACAAGATATATGTTATTAAAAAAAGGCTTTAAAGCATCTATTACAAACCTGCTCTAGGAAGTAAAACAGACATTCTTAAATTAACAAAAAGACTGTCTCCACAAACAATAGATGAGATAAAGAAGAATCAAATGAAAATTCTAGAACAGAAAAATACAATAAAGAAAAGAAAATTCTCCAGATGGACTCAATAAACTTGAAGATAGATCAATAAAAATGATCCAATCTAAAACAGAGAGAAAAATTAATAAGAGTGAAGAAAGTCTTGGTGACCTGTTGGACAATACCAAAAGTTCTGGTGTTCGTATCATTGCAGTCCCAGCAAGAGAGGTGAAAGCACAAACAGGCATGACAACGTCCCAAATTTGAAACACAGAAACATATTTAAAACCCTTATCAAAATAATCTAAGTTTCAAAAGAAGAAGTCTCAAGGAAAAAAGAAAATATTTTAAACTGACTGAAAATGAAAATACAGCATATTAGAATTTATGGGATAGTCCCAAAAAACAAGAGCCCAGGACCTGACGGATTCCTATCAAAGAAGAAATAACACCTATTCTCCTGAAGCTGTTTCAAAAAATTGAAGCAGAAGGAAAACTTCCAGACTCTTTTTATGAAACCAGCATTACCCTGATCCCCAAACCAGGCAAAGACCCTACCAAAAGGGAGAATTTCAGACCAGCATCACTGATGAATATGGATGCTAAGATTCTCAACAAGATCCTAGCAAACAGGATCTAACACCACATTAAAAAGATTATCCACCATGACCAGGTGGGATTCATCCCTGGGCTACAAGGATGGTTCAACATTCGCAAATCAATCAATGTGATACAACAAATTAATATGAGAACAGAGAAGAACCACATGGTCCTCTCATGGATGCAGAAAAGCATTTGACAAAATCCAGCATCCGTTCCTGATTAAAACGCTTCAAAATATAGGGATAGAGGGAACATAACTGAACTTCATCAAATCTATCTATGAAAGACCCACAGCAAATATCATCCTCAATGGGAAAAATCTTGCAACCTTCCCATTGAGATCAGGAACAAGACAAGGATGTCCACTTTCACCACTCTTGTTCAACATAGTATTAGAAGTCCTAGCAACAGCAATCAGACAACAAAGAGAAATAAAAGGTATCCAAATTGGCAATGAAGAAGTCAAACTCTCTCTCTTCGCAGATGACATGATTCTTTATATGGAAAACCCAAAAGACTCCACCCCCAAACTACTAGAACTCATACAGCAATTCAGCAACATGGCAGGATACAAAGTCAATGTGCAGAAATCAGTGACTTTCGTATACACTAACAATGAAAATACAGAAAGGGAAATTAGAGAATCGATTCCATTTACTATAGCACCAAGAACCATAAGATATCTGGGAATAAACCTAAACAAAGAGGTAAAGGATCTGTATTTGAGGAACTACAGAACACCCATGAAGGAAATTGAAGAAGAAACAAAAAATGGAAGACCATTCCATGCTCATGGATCGGAAGAATAAACATTGTTAAAATGTCTATACTGTCTAGAGCAATCAATACTTTTAATGCCATTCCGATCAAAATTCCACCAGTATTCTTCAAAGAGCTGGAGCAAATAATCCAGAAATTTGTATGGAATCAGAAGAGACCCCGAATCGCTAAGGAAATGTTGAAAAACAAAAATAAAACTGGGGCATCACGTTACCTGATTTCAATCTTTATTACAAAGCTGTCACCAAGACAGCATGGTACTGGCATAAAAACAGACACATTGACGAGTAGAACAGAGTAGAGAGCCCAGATATGGACCCTCAACTCTATGGTCAATTAATCTTCGACAAAACAGGAAAAAATATACAGTGGAAAAAGACAGTCTCTTCAATAAATGGTGCTGGGAAAACCGGACAGCTATATGTAGAAGAATGAAACTTGATCATTCTCTTACACCGTACACAAAGATAAACTCAAAATGGATAAAAGACCTCAACGTGAGACAGGAATCCATCAGAATCCTAGAGGAGAACATAGGCAGTAATCTCTTCGATATCAGCCACAGCGACTTCTTTCAAGATATGTCTCCAAAGGCAAAGGAAACAAAAGCGAAAATAAACTTTTGGGACTTCATCAAAATCAAAAGCTTCTGCACAGCAAAGGAAACAGTAAAAAAAAACAAAGAGGCAACCCACGGAATGGGAGAAGATATTTGCAAATGACAGTACAGACAAAAGGTTGATATCCAGGATTTATAATGAACTCCTCAAACTCAACACGCACAAAACAGGCAATCATATAAAAAAATGGGCAGAAGATATGAACAGACACTTCTCCAATGAAGATATACAAATGGCTATCAGACACATGAAAAAATGTTCATCATCACTAGCCATCAGGGAGATTCAAATTAAAACCACATTGAGATATCACCTTACACCAGTTAGAATGGCCAAAATTGACAAGACAGGAAACAACATGTGTTGGAGGGGATGTGGAGAAAGGGGAACCCTCTTACACTGTTGGTGGGAATGCAGGTTGGTGCAGCCTCTTTGGAGAACAGTGTGGAGATTTCTCAAGAAATTAAAAATAGAACTTCCCTATGACCCTGCAATTGCACTCCTGGGTATTTACCCCAAAGATACAGATGTAGTGAAAAGAAGGGCCATCTGTACCCCAATGTTTATAGCAGCAATGGCCACAGTCGCCAAACTATGGAAAGAACCAAGATGCCCTTCACCAGACGAATGGATAAGGAAGATGTGATCCATATACACTATGGATTATTATGCCTCCATCTGAAAGGATAAATACCCAACTTTTGTAGCAACATGGACGGGACTGGAAGAGATTATGCTGAGTGAAATAAGTCAAGCAGAGAGAGTCAATTATCATATGGTTTCACTTATTTGTGGAGCATAACAAATAGCATGGAGGACATGGGGAGTTAGAGAGGAGAAGGGAGTGGGGGAAATTGGAAGGGGAGATGAATCATGAAGACTATGGACTCTGAAAATCAATCTGAGGGGTTTGAAGTGGCAGGGCGGTGGGAGGCTGGTGTACCAGGGTATTATAGAGGGCACGGATTGCATGGACCACTGGGTGTGGTGAAAAAATAACGAATACTGTTATGCTGAAAATAAATAAATTTAATTTAAAAAAATTTATGGGATAGAGCCAAGTACTGTTTAGATGAAAATATATAGCATCAAATGCTTTTATCAGAAAAGAAGAAATGCTTCAAATCAACAATTTAGGCTTCTAATTAAAGAATCCTATAAAAAAAGAGAGCATTATACATCTGGAGCCAGTGTGAAGAAGGAAATAATAAGGAAATCAATAAAATTTAGATAAAATAGACCAAAGGGCAGTTTTAGAAGATCAGTAAAGTTAATAAATCTTTAGCCACACTAAACATTAAAAAAAAAGATATAAATCATCAATATCAAACAGTGAAGAGGGATATCACTGGAGAGCATTTAGGCATTGAATGATAATAAGAAAATACTGCAAATAGTTCTATGCAAATAAATCTGACTACTTAGATGAGTTACACCAATTCTTTAAAAATAATAAATTACTAAAATTCACCCAGAAGAAATAGATAACATGAATAGTTCTATTCTATTCAAGAAATTGAGTTTATTATTAAAAGCCTTTGGAAAAAAAGAAATCTCTAGACCTAGATAGTTTCACTGCTGAATTCTACCAAACATTTAAAGAGAAAACAAAAACAAAAACAAAAACAAAAAAACAAAACAAAAAAAAACAAGCCCACACAATTTCTTTCAAGAAATAGAGATGGAAATACTCCCCAAATCATTTTATGAGATGAGAATTACCCTAACACCAAGACCAGAGATAAACAGTACAAAAACAAAAAAGCAAGCAAACAAACAAAAAACCTACAGATAAATTTACTTCATGAATATAGACATACACATCTTTAATAAAATACTAGTAAGTCAAAACCAGTAATATATAAAAAGGATGACACAACCATGGCCAAGTGGATTTATTCTGGGAATGCAAGGCTAGTTCAAACCTTGGAAACCAATCAATGTAATCTACTGCATTGCAGAGTAAAGAAGAAAAAGCCACCTTGGAAACCAATCAATGTAATCTACTGCATTGCAGAGTAAAGAAGAAAAAGCCATCAGATCAATTGATGCTCAAAAAGCATTTGACAAAATTCAATCCACATATATGATAAAAACACTCAGCAAATTCAGAATTGAAGGAAACTTCCTCCACATGACAGAGATCATCCATAGGAAATTTGTACTTGATAACATTTCAAATGATAAAAAATCTGAATTATTTCTTCCCAAAATTAGAATTAAGGCAAAGATGTCCTTTTTACCACTCTTGTACATAATTATGCTATTGTCTGTACAGAAAATTTCATGAGAGCTCTAAAAATCAAACTGGAAACCCAAATTAGAAAAAAAAAATCCCATTTATAAAAACTTTGAAGGAATAAAATGTTTAGGTATCAATCTAAAGCCCCAGGTCCAGGATTTGTATGTTGAAAATTACAAACCTTGATTAACAACATTGCTGATGCCATAAGTAAGTGGAGATAAATATTACATTAATGGCTTGAAAGACTTGATATAGTTATGTTAACTCTCTCTAAATTTAATCCACAGATCTAATGCAGTTCTGCATAAAATCCCAGAAAAAAATTTTTTAAATGTACAAACTGATTCTAAATTGTATAGGGAAAGACAAAAGACCTGGGACAGGCAAAACATTTGGGGGGTAGAGGAAATCACAAAGATGGAACTCACACTGTTTGATTTTTACAATTACTGTACAATTACAGTAATGATGATAGAGTGATACTGCTGAAGTTATAGTCACATAAATTGTGAAATAGAGTGCAAGAACTGACCCCCTCACTCTCAAAATATGGCCAATTGATTTTTGACAAATATGAAAGGCAATTAAATTGCCAAAGGACTGTCTTCTTAACCATAAAATTTGGTTAATTGGACCTCCATATGTAAATAAATAAACAGACAAACAAGTTCATTTAGAAATTATACATTGTACTTTATCAAAATTTAAAAAAAAAATTCTCTACGAAAGACATTGTTAGAAGAATAAAAAGACAACATGTAGACAGGGAGAAAAAATTTGCAACCATATATATGACCAACATCCCATGTCCAGGATGTATTTAATTACTCCCATATACCTAAACTTTGTGTAGTAATATACTGGAGGGAAATACATAAAATTATTAACAACAACAATGAGAAAATGATCAAATCTCAATAGTAATGAAGCAAACAACCTTGTTAAAAATAAGCAAAAGATTTGAACAGACATTTGCAAAGGGGATATACAGAAGGCAAATAAAGATGCACAATATCAGGGCGCCTGGGTGGCTCAGTCAGTTAAGCATCTGCTTTTGGCTCAGGTTATGATCCCAGGGATCAAGCCCTGCATTGGGCTACCTACTCAGCCAGAAGCCTCTCCCTCTAGGAGGGAGTGCTTCTCCCTCTCTGACTTCCCCTGCTTATTTTCCCTCTCTCTTGTGTGTCTCTCTCTGTCAAATAAATAAATAAAATCTTTTTTAAAAAATGCACATCATTCATCATTAGGGAAATGCAAATTGAAACCACGGTAAGGTACTGTCACATATCTATCAGGACAGTTATAGATAAAAGCAAAAAAACCTGGCAATTATACCAATGCTGGCTTGGATGTGAAACAACTAGAACTCATATATTCCTGATGGGATGCAAATGTTACAACCATTCTGGAAAAATGCTTTGGCAATTTTTCAGAAAGTTAAACATATACTTATCACCTGCCACTGTGATTTCAGTTCTAGGTATGTACTAGGTCAAACTTACATTTATGTAAGAACCTGTCTATGAATGTGTATAAGCAAACCTATTTGTCACCGACCCAAATATTATTCAACAAATAAGTGGGTAAACAAACTATGGAGAATCTATACAGTAGAATACTAATAATCCTATACTGGTAGCAATAAAGAGAAATGAAGTACCATTACATGTAGCAGCATCAGTGCATCTCAAAGGAAGGATGCCGAGCAGAAAAGCCAGCCTCTTAAAGCTGCATAATGTATAAGTCCATCTATGTGACACTCAGTAAAAGGTACAACTAGAACAATGAAGAATGGATGAGTGGCTTTAGGGGGTTTTGAGGATGCTGAAATTGTTCTCTATCCTTATAGTGGTGGTGATCTTAGTCTGTCTCTTTGTGAAAACTCAGGGTTGTACAGCGTAAAAAAGCCGACATTATAGTTTTTGTATATATATATATATGCACTGGAATATTACTCAGCCACAAAAAAGAACGAGATCTTGCCATTTGTGACAACATAAATAGACCAGTAGGACATTATGCTACGCGAAATAAGCCAGACAAAGACAAATACCATGTGATTTCACTTATACCTGGAATCAAAAAACAAAACAAATAAACAAAGAAACAAACAAAAAATCAGACTCTTAAATACAGAGAACAAACTGGTGGTTGCCAGAAGGGAGGTGGGTGAGGGGCTGGGTGAAATAGATAAAGGGGATTAAGAGATGCAAACTTCTAGAGCAGCTGGGTGGCTCAGTGGGTTAAAGCCTCCGCCTTCAGCTCCGGTCATGATTCCAGGGTTCTGGGATCGAGCTCCACATGGGGCTCCCTGCTTCTCTCTCTCCCATTCCCCTCACTTGTCTTCCCTCTTCCGCTGTCTCTTTCTTTGTCAAATAAATAAATCAAATCTTTAAAAAAACGAGAGAGAGAGATACAAACTTCCAGTTATGAAATAAATAAGTCACGGAGATGAAAGCACAGCATAGGGAATATAGTTGATAATATTGTAATGACATTGTACCATGACGGACGGTGACTATGTTTACTGTGGTGAGCACTGAGTAATGTATAGAATTACTGAGTCAGTATGTTGTGCAACTGAAATGAATATAAATGATACATTAATTATACTTCCCAAAACCCCAATTTTAGTGTGTATTAATTTAACAAGTAAAATTTTTTTAAAGTATCTGGGTCTACAGAGGAATAAAAAATATCATTTCATTTGCTCCCAACATTTCACTCACATACCAGTCACATCTGAGATATTTCAATATGATTTTGTCCATATCCCATATTGTGGGAGGACAGTGTGGACAGCTGTTGTCTTAGGATCAAGGCTCAAGGGCTAGATATACACTTGGACATCATGAACAGAACTGCCATGTTGCACATCTCCAAGGGTTCACATGAAAACCACAACCATGTTGTCCCTTGGAGTGCCCCTGACTATGAGTACCTTGCCGTAACAAAACAACTGCCCCTATCTTCACCCTCCTCACACAAATTGTTTGTAGTAATTGAAGTCTCATAAGTGGTGTGACTTCATTTATTTCAGACTCTGATGTTTATTTGAAATGCCAATTTTGGAAGAGGTCATACTCATTCCAATTTATTATATTCGTATGCATATCAAGTGATGTTTGTTTCTTTAGAAGTCCTTTTTTCCACTTTATTTTTTAATGTAAGAGAGAAGACACTATATGCATGGGGACAATCAAATGGGCTGTTTTGACTATAACAGTGTCTTATAGAAGTTAGAAGCTTAGAGTAGCTTAGAAGTCTAAGATATCTGTCATTTTCTTATCTGCAAAATGGTGATAACTACATACCTTATGGGGATGTGGAGGGTTAAGTTAGGAGGAAAAAGTGCTTTGTATGCTATGAGCTTCCAACGTAGAAACTGTGTTAGAGGGAAGTTAGAGGCACAGGAACACTGGAGGAATTCACAGTTATTATTTTATTTTATTTTGCCTAGGGCTGGAACAGTAAGTCTAAACTAATCCAATTGTAAAGAGAGCTCTATATTCCATGGCCTCAGGTAACGATTATCAGACCTGCCTCCTGATCTCTTCAGTGGGTTGGTGGCATTTGCAAAGCTAGCTAAGTGTTATTTGATCCATAATAATAATAATAATAAATCTTAAGAACAAACAAGAAAATGTCTCTTCCTGATTTTCAACGTTTCAAGTTGTGAAATCCTGTGCAGTCTAACCCTGAAACTGATTCCCATGGTGCAGTACACACTAGAGCAATTAACTGATTACTGCTGTTTGGAAAATGTAGTCTTTGGCACAATAATAGCCACTTCCTCCCTGCGAGGCACTATTGGTTTCGACTCTTTTGAGAGTCTTTAATGCACATGACAAGGCTCATATCCAAGCCAATTTGAATTAATGTCTTCTGTAAAATTCCATAAAACACTGGCAAGTGGTTTCCAAAAATCAGAATCCCTTACGTCTTCCTCTATGTCCTCACTTCTGCTCCCATTGACATTACCCAGAATTAAACAACCATATTGACCAGAAAACAGCTCCTTTTATACAATTATGGATGGTTTACCTACTGAAACATTATTGGGTAGAATTACAGAGTCCTAATTTTAAAGCTAGAAGTGATGAAGCAAATCATGGTTTTATTCATGGATTGAAAAAAATAACCATTTCTTAAATTTATTTTCTAGTAAAGAGCACATGTAGTTTCTTCCACCTTTTAGCCAACATACCTTGCTTAACTCACCTAATCTCCTTTTTCTCCCAAATACAAGCTTTTAGCAATCTTACCTAAAGCCCTAGTCCACACCGTGTTTCCTTATGCGATTACTTCTTAACCTTTGGGAAAAAATTAAAACTATTTTGCTCACCCAAATTTAGAGTAGCTTGTCCACCTCTGGTCTTCTGTTAACATCACTCAGCTACACCACCATTTCGTGGATACACTTCACTCATCAGTGAGATCAGATCTTCAACGAAGGCAGCTTGGTGGAGTAAAATGGCACTTTTTTTTTTGGAAGAAAATTAATATTGTGATTGACTCCTTGCTTTGCCCCGTTCTAAGAATGTAAATGTAAATAAGCTATACAGCATCTTAGACCCTCTTTTGGGTACCCACTGATGAAAAGAAACAAGATTGTTACATGGTTGGGCACCTGGGTGGCTCAGTGGGTTAAGCCGCTGCCTTCGGCTCAGGTCATGATCTCAGGGTCCTGGAATCGAGTCCCACATAGGGCTCTCTGCTCAGCAGGGGGCCTGCTTTCCTTCCTCTCTCTCTCTGCCTGCCTCTCTGCCTACTTGTCCTACTTGTGATTTCTCTCTGTCAAATAAATAAATAATATCTTAAAAAAAGAGATTGTTACATGGTTGATAGCAGTAGATAGGCATAATGGTGCTTGTTTCTTCTTCGTATCTTTACGTCATCTCAAGAAGGAATTTTATAGAGGTGGCTCAAATCTACATTCATCCTGGCAGACACAGCAGTGATCATTATGTGCTGAACACTTTTATACCAGGCCTCCCCAGTTTTCCTGTGTCTCTACCACTCCCCATTGCATGTACATGGTCACCATACACTTATTAGATCCCTTGCCTACACTTTGTAGGCATTTGCATTTGGTGGAATCCTTAGGTCAAGTGTTTCATCTCTAAATACAGAATTCAATACACAAATGAATAAAGAAGAACTACTTTCTCCAATGATACATGTTTCTATTGGTGTGTAAGGCCACATTCTTTCACCACCGAAGCAATAGGTATTCTAGGACAGTCACTGATTTCATTTGTCACTTTATTGTCAGAGTCAGAGGAGTGAATTAAAGCTAGGGCTGTCATTGCGATTTTTGGAGAACATTCCTTTTCCAAGCCCAGTTTATCGTTTGCTGTTTCACTGGATAGAAAAGCATTTCTTAAGATAAAATGTGGTCTTTGCCTTTCCTCATGACCTTCCCTTTTCCTGCTACATCAGACTACCTTTTCTATAAATGGATGCCTCCAAGAGTTACATCCAGGACCAGACCGTGTATACTATGCAAGGGATAAAATCACCTTCTTTTGTACATGACACCTATGTTCAGTTCAAGGACAGAATGGGTCGCAAACCAAAGAGTCTGCTGTGTGTTGACAGAGCTGCCAGGAATGGAAAGTTCCTGTTAAACTTTCAGGAATTCCTAATCATATGGACGCATGCTTAGCAAGGCCACTGCTAGTGTACAAGGTATCTTGTATGAATTCGAAAATGATTCCCCTTCTTGGTGGATGCAGAATGGCTTGGCAAGTTAAGGGCTGGCTAGGTCTGCGTTCACACACACCCACTTGGCCAGTGGCCAGTTTACGGTTAACAACCTGCAGCAATACACATGGAGGCTCTAGTGGCGAAATTATATATACTTTTTATTTTTCATATCTTCTTTACATCTTTCTGTATTTTTGCATTTCCTTTTTTCTCATTCAGGGAGTTGGCTGTCTCTGTGTTCGCGAAAGAAAACCAAAAGAACTGCTAAAATAAAGGAAGATGCATTCCCATACCAACACCCCCAATCTTAAGGCTTGAGAAAGGATCTCCCTGTTTGCAGGAGTCATAAGGAGAATGAGATACAGTGGAGCGAGGCAGGGGACAGGGACCTGAGCAAGTGTATCGGTGGGTTCCCCTGAGAAGGGCTCTGAACTTTCTGGGCAGATTCCTAGGAGGACGAAGAAATATCAAAGAAATAATAGCGGTGACTGGAGCAGAAAGGCTATTTATAATCTCTCAAGTACCCCATATCCTTGTTGGGACAGTAACAGCAGAGATTCTTGCTTCCCCAATGAGACCTAGAGACTACAGAGAGTGGCCATGCTGGCAAGAACAAGGAGAATCTCAGTGGTGACCTCTGTGGGTTAATGTCCAAAAACCAGACCCCCACTCGGCCAAAAAATCTTCGATACTAAGACCCACTGAAGTATGTTTCAACTCTAAGACATGAGGGTCCTGGGAGGTGGATCCCTAAAGATTGTGGATAAAGTTTCTACCAGAGCATCAGGACGATATCTAAAATATAATGAAATGTGAGCTATTTGAAAACAAAGTGATATTCAGGTACATCTTTGTCTTTGGGTGGCAACTGTCATCATCTAAACAATCTAGACTGGGAGTTGATGACCAGTGAGTGCCTGCGATACGTCCCAATCATACCCCAGCAGGGTCCCTCTCAGAGTGGAGGCACCTAGATCCCGACAGGATAAACTCCAGAAATTAGTAATGCTCTCCAGAGTTTTCCTCTCCTTCATAGCGATATGGTGTTGGTACTATAAATCAAAAGGGAGACTTAGCCAATACAGGCAGTGTGTCCACAGCCAGCTTGTGGAAGAGATGTGGTTGGGACAGAGGATATTGCAGATGCCACGGACATGCCACAACCTTTATCTTCTTTTTTATTGCGGTAATTATACTTAACACGAGATCTACCCTCAACAAATTTTTAAGGGTCTGAAACAATATTGTTAACTAGAGGCACAATGTTGTACAGCAGATCTCTAGAATTTATTCCAGTTGCATAATTGAGATTTTATTTTTTTTTCTGCCCTCAGGCTGTGGTTATGGCCACCTCTTCTGTTTAGAGGAAAGGTCTGGCTCTAGCGCAGAAGAGAAACCCCATTTCAGTTGTCTTCGGTCCTGTCTTCCACCAGCATGTCCTGGCACTGGAACATCTTCCTGACAGAAAGGTCTAAAATGTCTTCACACGAGTGGCCGCCACAATGGGCATATTACAGAATTTGGAATTCTGAGAGCAAACCACAGCAATGTATAATATATATTCTGTGTATATATATGTATAATCTCCAAACTTCTCTTGCAGGCAGAGAAAGGATTTTGTTGCCTCTCAAAGTGACAGTCATTGCAAGAAACTCTGACCTATTCATGAAAGGCCATGGGTGTGGTGGCCAGAGAGGATCTGTTAAGTGGTGTATTCTCTGCACAAAGCTGGAGGTGGCCTCTAGGGAACAGTCATAAATACTGGGCTCTACACGCCTGGAAAATACATGAAAACAAAGTGAAAATCTTCACCTTTTTTTTTTTTTTTTTTTTGACTTCTCCTTTCTATGCCTCTGCACTACCTAGCAGGACAGGAGGGGAATACAAAGGATAGAGGTGAAAATCAGTAGAATTTCACTATCTCAGCCCCTGTGTTACCAAGCTAGTTTGAAGGATTGCATCCACTTACAGCATGAAAACATATTGTCTGGATCAAAGTAATTTAATTCCGTCCAAATTCGAGTGAGGGCCCTGTCTGATGAGGTTTCAGCCTCTGTCAAAAGAGGAAGTGACAGCTGGGGGAAGTGACCAGGTACTCAGCCGAATCACCACATTTCCATAAGAATGGATGTGGCTTAGTGATTTACAGAGCACCAGAACCTTGCCTTGAAGATTCTGGGGGAATAAATATGCAACAAAAACTGTGTAAACAGAGAGAGAGAGAAAAGAATAATCCTGGCTCCTCTCGCTCCCGCCTGGGTGTAGGGAGCTTCTGCTGGCGTGCAGGTGGTGTGAAAGGGCGGGTTTGCAGGCTGAGCTCTTGTTGCCCTACTCCCAGAGGCAGGCGAGACCAAGTGGTGGAGGACAACAGCACATTTTACTAAGTCTGTGAAACCTATCATTGTTCATAATGTCATACCATGGAAAATTGGAAAAGCAGAATAAATGCAGACTTTCGTAGAGAAATGTCTACTGTCCCCGAGAAGCAATTGCATGGCTTAGGGTATCCCATTCCAAAGAAATATTAAAAAATCACCGAGAAACATAGACTACCCTTAGAAAATATCAAGCAGTTCTCTGTATTTGCAGGCAAATGGAATATATTATTTTTGATTAATTTAGCCCCCTCTTCTCTCTCTTTCTCCCTCTCTCTGTCTTCCTCTGTCTACATCTAAGTTCTTTCTAAAATCACATCTTACGGTTTGATGAGAAAAGTGAAGTTTATATTCTTCAGAAGCCTTTATTTGTTGTCACGAAAGGGATGCATTTGAATAAGCCATTTTCAAGTTATAATGCCAAACTTAATATATACTTTTTCCCACCCGACCCAAAGTCCACTTGCGATTTCCGGTATGCTGTGCAGCAAAAATGTGTTTCCCTTATGGTCTAAAAGTGGCAAATTCCATAAAGTTCTGTATGAGAGGAAATGAGTGGACAGATACGGTCCTTCTGAGATCAAATCCTTGTGTTGTGCTCCATTATAAACAGTTTTTGTTTGTTAAAGCAGTGATTCCTGGCAAATAGCACCAGAAGCCGGTCTCTACGAGGATATGGAGTCAAATATGGACACCATCAACTGAGAAATATTTTATAAAAACATACATATTCTTGAAAGCCTGCTGAAGTATTTTTCATCTGTGCAAACTTCTGACTTGACTCCATGGGAGTCACATAGGAATTTGGAAGAAAAATTTGAAAAGTATGGACAGGAGATGATGGGAGGTGGGATTAACACAGGATGTGACACCTTCCTGAGGAGAGAAACAAGGAAAGAATTATCTACAGAGGAGGATAGCTGTCCTTCCCAGAAAGAGAAAGACATCTGTCTTTGTGTTTAGATCATAAATAATTTCCCTTCAGTTACTTATTTACTCCTTAGTCTTGACAATTTTGATGAAGACAGTCATTAGAATATCTGTTTTCTAGTTTTGGATTTCAGATGGTAAATAATTATATCTTTTCCCTATCATCCTTCTTTTTTTCATAATTATATGTTTCCTATTAAAAGTAAACTTTCTTTTGTTCCCAAATATTGTGCCATTTATAATAAGCATAATTAATAAATTTTTAAAAAGTGATAGCTTTTGGTAGTGAATGACCAAGGACTCAAAATTCCTAAAAGATGTAGGTGAGAGAGCCCATATGGCTTCAGCATCCGGCTCATGGATGGTATAATCCCCAGCAGCACTAGTTACTCTGCTCACAGCAGGAATGGAGCCTCCCTGGAATTGTGCAGTGTGGTGACCCTGATCATTCTTAGTTAAGGGTCAGCAGACTATTGTAGGTATCATGACCATGGCTTTAGGAGTTGCTTAAGGAGTACAGGGTCAGTCAGTAAAGATGGAGAACTAGTCCACTACTTGCTGTCTCTTCCTTTATATTGATTTCTGCTTTAGGGGCAGTGTCTTGAATCCTCTAGATGGAGTGAAGGAACCTCTCTATGATCTAGGTTGTGCCTCTGGGTCACCTGGGCCTCTTAGGTTTTCTCAGAGCTGAGAAAACCCTACTTGGAAGAAGAGACTTGATGAGTGGCTCAGAGTTAGTTTCTCAAGCCACATTTGGTTCTCCAGGAATAGTGCATGCCCAGAGTCTGTTTTTCTTAGAGAAAGGATACATGAACATTCAGCATAGGGGTTCTACATATCTGCCAAGTTCTGGTTTAGAGAAAGAAGGTACTGTTTATAGATGTTTCAAATTATTTAAATCAAAGTCATTAATCTCTGGCCCAGTCAGACATAAGAGCCTTATTTGAATGTTGCAGTCTCTCATTGCTCAGATTTTTTGTTTTCTAGGCAACACTGAGGACATGGAAGGCACTGACTAGATGCCTCCAGCCCAGTTGGTTAAGCTCTTCGAGAACTAGTCACCATGACAGAACATGCGTGTCGCCCTTTCATTCAGTGTTTTAAATTTTATGACTTAGTGAAGAGAAGTACTTTTTAGATCTTTATCTCACAGCATTCAAGATGTCAAAATCAGGAAGGAGATGATCACACAGAGCACAGAAATAAGTTCATGCATAACTTACTTAGCATCTTGTATGGAAAACAAACACATAAATACAGCTCACTAATAGAGATTTTTTTTTTTAATGGAAGAATTTAGGGTGGTAGAATAATAGAAGAGCAGGTAGTTTTAAGTTTTCTCACAGTTTTGTAATCTTTTAGAATTTTCTTAAAGAAAAAGAAGTAATACTATAAGAGAAACAAGGAGTAATCAAGATCTCTTAGATATGAAGCAGCTTTAAAAAGGCAAGTCTTTATTGGGGAACTCTAAATGCTTACAATCACAGTGTTATTTTTCATGATACATCTATATAATTTTTAAATGTGACTTGAAGGGGCGCCTGCGTGACTCAGTGGGTTAAAGCCTCTGCCTTCGGCTCGGGTCATGATCCCAGAGTCCTGGGATCAAGCCCTGCATCAGGCTTTCTGCTCAGCAGGGAGCCTGTTTCCTCCTCTCTCTCTGCCTGCCTCTCTGCCTCCTTGTGACTTTTGTCTGTCAAAAAATAAATAATCTTTAAAAAAATAAATAAATGTGACTTGAAGGTGGGGGTCCCAAGAGATTAGTTGCTTCTGAGGAGCCTCTGGAGATATTACAGTGGTCATTTCACTGAGTATATTTTTTTGCAGGACAGTTAGCCTTTCCATTCTCAATATAATCTGAAGGATCAAAGGGTAACTGCCTATGCTTTTCTACAAGATTATAAGACAGTCAATGCATTAAATTCTGTGTATCACTGGGGATCACATTTGTCAATTTGAAAATTTAGAGTTGAAAATGTTACTCTGATGTGTGAGTTTAATTCCATGTTTCAGTTTGGAGAGTCTTGTAAACATCCCTTTTTTATGTTCTCTTTTCTTTCTCCCTCCCTTCGTTCCCTCCTTCCCTGCCATTCTCTCCTTCCTTCGTGTGTGTGTGTGTGATTTGGCCTATGTAAGACTTTGTAGGACCTCTGTGCATAATTCTGAATCTGACGTCACAAGAAGATCGAAGAAAAGATGCACTGGTAACTCAGTGGGGTCCTATCCCACAAGGAAGCCTAGAGATGATCTTCCTTCTCATGTCTAAATTCAGCAGCCACCACATCTCACTTTGCCTCCTTATCCCTCTTATCTTTCTTTTTTTCTTTTCTTTACTCATTAAAACTCAAATCCAAAATAGAAATACATCTAGCAAGTTGGCATGTTGGAATGTTAGAGTTTTTCATTACAAAATACACTTACGAAACAGGGTTTTACCTTTTTGTATACATGATTTTAAACATAGAGAAAATCAAGATCTAGGCCAAACTTTCCAGACTGACTGGCCTGTCAGTCTCCTGATCCTTAGAGAGATGGTGCATGGGGAGAGGAGAGAGAATGGGTCCTTACCTCAGACCAGCATGGTGCTGCTTGGAGCGCAATGGGGGTAACCTGGCATGGCGGGCATGATTAGAGGCAACTGGGAAGATTATTATCACTTTCAAAGCCCCTCTTTCAATAATTTTATATGGTTAGAAACATATTCCTTTACCTTAGAATCTATTGGTTACCAATGTGCCCAGAAAGGAAACCCGGTTTTGCTGTAAGTAGTTCACATTCAAATATGAACTACTCTTCTAAGGTTCTTGCCTGACAGAAGATTCTTTTTTTTTTTTTAAAGATTTTATTTATTTATTTGACAGAGAGAAATCACAAGTAGATGGAGAGGCAGGCAGAGAGAGAGAGAGAGGGAAGCAGGCTCTCCGCTGAGCAGAGAGCCCGATGCGGGACTCGATCCCAGGACTCTTGAGATCATGACCTGAGCCGAAGGCAGCGGCTCAACCCACTGAGCCACCCAGGCACCCCCTGACAGAAGATTCTTAAAGGCTGGGAAAGAAATATGCATATACATTTTCAAAGTCTGAACAAGATTGGGTAAAAGGATGGATTATTGATAAGGAGAAAGAGACTTATCTTGTATGTGCATTTATGGCAATGCATGGCACAGGCAACCCCAAACATAGTCAGAAGAAGAAGAGGAACTTGTTTTCAGCACACTTGTAATTTTTCCAGCCTCTTTCTTCTACCATCAAATCCAAACAAACAAGACCCCGGGCAATCACACAGCACCAGTGGCGTCCTCTCTCTCCCCAACCAGCTTGGTCTCCCCTACCATCACAGAACTACAGAACACACCCCCTCCCCCAATTCCCATCTATTAACATGCTTAGCTACTTGATAGCTTCATGGATCTAAGAGCAAAATTCTCACTAAATAGAAAATAAAACAGAATAAAAATTCTCCCCCATGGTATTTCCATTTGCCTCAACACATGAAGTCATCTCTCTGGTGACGGGATGGTGTCGTGCTGTGTTTAGCCCAGGTGGAGCCTCTTTTTCATCCCTCAGAGCACACCCAGTCCTTCAGCGATGCTCCAGTGCACTAGTGCTGATACTCCCTGAACAGAAAAACAGGGTGACACGTGCAGTCACCGCAGGTGGTAGCTCCAGTGTAAGCGAACGTGTTCATTTTCTCACATTCATTAGTGATTTACTCGGCTCAGCCCTGGCCCAGATAAATACTTCAAACTTTGCCTGCTAAAAGTTTGGTCTAGTTTTATTAATACAGGCTCCCAGTTTTTAAAAGTTTGTTAATATTCAATTAAAAAAGACACCTGTAAATTTGGGATCCTCTTGCATGTGTGCTTTTGTTTGTTTGTTTTTCTTTTCATTAACAATGGCCTTGGGCATATCAACCAAATCTTCAATCCGCAAATTCTGTAAGGGGTTTTAAAAATCAATTTTCCCCACTGAAGCTTCCTTGAAAGCTAAAAATGCCTCTGCTTATTATCATTCCAGGTTCTTCTCCTTATTCTCCTGCATTTGGGTCCAAATGCAGGGTTCTGTTTTCTGTGACGATAAGAGCAGTGGTTCATATGACCATACTCTCCTGTGACCAGATCTGGACCCTGGTCCATGGCAAGGAGTAGTCATTCTCTTAGATATGATTTGGGCCCTTTGCATGGGCTTCTACTTTGGTCTTGTTCCTCCTCTCTCTTGAGCCCCATGCTCCATCTCTGGAGATGATTTAATAGGATACGTCAGTTCTCACCCAACATGGTGAGGCTGCTTGAGTCGCCATTGGTCTCTTCAGGGTGGCCAGGAGATAAGTGTCTTTGGTGCGAGCCTTGCTGCTGATTGTAGCTAGAACACCTGGGGCACTGAACAAAAGATGTAGCAACTTGAAAGGGGGTGACATTTTCTAGACCTTTTCCTTCAGAAGGGCCTGCGGGAGTGACAGTTGAAGATTCTCACCAGCATATTCCTTTTCCTAACTTATTATGGTATTCATTTAAATTGTTGGAGGTACTTGCCTTATCTTCTTCTTTTTTTTTTTTAAAGATTTTATTTATTTATTTGACAGAGATCACAAGTAGGCAGAGAGGCAGGCAGAGAGAGAGGGGGGAAGCAGGCTCCCTGCTGAGCAGAGAGCCCGATGCGGGACTCGATCCCAGGACCCTGAGATCATGACCTGAGCCGAAGGCAGCGGTTTAACCCACTGAGCCACCCAGGCGCCCCTTGCCTTATCTTCTTTACAGAGATCTCTTGGGTAATATTGTGACATTCCAGTGCCTGGTACAGTACCTTTCTGACAGAACAGGCTTGATAAACACTGAGGGACCTAAATTTAATAAATTGAGAGAGCCACTCATTTGGGTTTCTAATACAAAATGGCCTTGGCTATTCTGTTTTAAAATATTTAGCAGTTCGGTTAAAAACGCCCCTGTGAATCTTTTATGACATCATTTATCTTTCTATTTCTTTTCAGCTTTAAATTGTCCTGCCAGATTTATTTGCTGTGGTATTAGGTTTCTGTGTCTGCCCAGTCCTAGTTCGGCTCTTCTAATGCAATTCAGCCTTTTTCCTGCAAGACTCCGACTCGAATATTAAATCAACATTTGCCATTAAGACTCCACATTTGTCTATGGGATGATGATTGGATTCATCTTTTGGAAAGGAATCTATATAAATACATCTTCTCTAATAATTTCCAAAGATAATCCACCCCACTTCATGATTCTTAAAAGTGTGGACTCCAGCACGGAGAGTTGCTTTCCTCTGGGCTACCCTAACATCTCCTGTCATTTCATTACCTCCACCTTGTGAGTTTCTGATGTTTGCTGTCAAGAAAAAAATGTTCAGAGCCATGCTGCATGGTTTGCCATTTTTTATTAAAAGCGGAATCTGATCAACGACGTTCCGATTATGAAGGTAAAAGAGGAAAAGATAATCAGACTTTGAATTAAATCACATCTGGACAGGCCTGTAGTTGAGGGCACTAATAATATATTACATATGTATTTGTGCAGAGCATGCCAGAAGTGAATTCCACATCATTAACAAAGTTCTCTATCGATCGCTCACAATCTGGCAGCTGTAACCAGCAAGGTGCAGAATCAAGTCTTCCTCGCTGCTGAATATGCATCATCATGGCCCATGCAAGTTCCTTCTCTGCCTACGGGGTCTGCCAGCCTTGCAGCTGCTGGGAGAGCAGAATGGGGGTTTGCACGAAGGCTCCTCAAGTCATTTCTCTCCCAGACGGGGAGCTTGCATTTTAAACACTACTGCACACAGAACTTGAAACTCCTTCCCAGAGTCAGTTCTCTTGGCTCACTACAGAGAACTGAGAGAAATATGTCACCCCTGAAACAGCCACAGCCCGTCTTCAGGAAGTCACAGGCTGAATGAGGCATGTGCGGTTACCACCAGCTCTCACTGCTAATGGTGAGGGGCCAAGTCTGGACTTCTCAGCTAGTGGCCTAGTAGGGTCAAGGGGAGTGGGAATGTACCATGGCCCAGTTTGGTGAACCAGCTTTTTCCTTTTTTAAAGTACTCTCAAAATCTTTCATGCCCCTTTTTAAAACAAAATGTACTATAGCAGTTCTTCATATAGTACTGGGTTTGATCTTTGCAACACACAATTGACAAGAGGCTGTGCATGGGCTCTGGGGCCACACTGTCTCCTTAAATTCCAGCTTCGCTGGCTATCAGCTGTGTAACTGGGGACAAGCTTCTAACCTCCAAGCTTCATTTTTCTTATCTGTAAAATGGAAGAACAGCAGTATCAACCACATAGGGTTCTTGGGAGAAACACATATATAAATACACGCAAAGAATGCATATGAGGGACAGGCCTGGCACCGAGTAAGCTTTCACAGGAAACATTGGAATTCAGGAGAGCTAGGGTTCCTCTCATCTGATGTCAGTGACAAGGGCAGCTGGACCCTCATTTCCCCCATGATCTCACGGCTAAGTGGCAGTAACAGGCATTGACATATATAGATGAAACATTGTCCCCTCTCTCTCTGAAGTGTTGGGTGGTAAGCACTTGGTGCAGCAGATGCAAAAAACCTTTAACAGACCCTTTTGGAGTGCTGAGAAGAGTTGAGGTTTATTAGCAAACATCCTGTTCAGTCCTTGTTAGATTCTCTAACCTAAAACCCATTTCTGATAATCAATATTATTACCAAAGACTTATTGAGTATCTGCTATGTACAAAGCTGAGATAAAGACTGAAACGAGAAATAGAAGTGTTACAACGTGGTTCCCGTCCACCTGTCAACAGCTCGCGTATGAACAGATGTCCCTGACCATAGGTGCTAGATAGAGAGCACAGGGGTCCATCTGGGAGGGGGCAGCCCGCCTGGAGCCCGTGAATCAGAAACGCTGTACTTACTCTAATAGAGCACTGGGCACCATAAGGCCAGAGCAGTGCTGAAGACACGGACTTTGATCTGTTATGGAAATGAGCATCCACAGGGCTTCCTAGGAGCCAGAAACTATCCTGGAAAAAAAATAAAAATAAAAAAAATAAACTATTCAAAGTAATTTACTCCTTTCTGTGTATAATACATATTTGTCAGGTGGTCAAAAATGGCAAATATCACTGGTGTATCGTGGGATACACAAGCAATGTACGACTCGGTTCCCTAAACTTGACAAACCTGTTGTCCGATTAGAGAGCTACATCGCTTATGGATTTAAACACTCCAAGTATAATACAGAAAAATGCACCTAACGAATACCCATTTTTAAAAAGAGCCACGTTAGCTAAGAAATAATAGGAACACATACGTCCCAAATCAATAGAAATTCTCCCCTATCTCAGACTTGCTTTCTCAGAGAGGAGGGGGACATGCGAATAAAGGAAATCTTTTTCAGGCTGCAAGAGGTTCCTTCAGTGAACGCGAACAGAACAAAAAGCCAGACAAGCGTAAGGATTCGCTCCGCTTCTCAGTAGCCTCTTCTCTGCCCCATTTTCTACAGTGACGGGTCACTCCCTGTCACTTTAAGCGCAGCCTTCCACCATTAATTACCCCTCTAGGTTTTTATTTACTTTTCATCTTAAGAGAGAAAGGAGTCAGGAAATCAGGGATTTCTTGTTGGGCAGTCCTCGCTGTGTAGCGATGCAGCCGACTTCCAACCCTGCACCACCTGCCAGAGAGACGGAAGACAGGGGAGGAGGGTGGCAAGGAAAATAAAGGGGAGGAGAAAAGTGGTTAAAAACTTAATTTAATATACTACACTAAAGATGCTGAAAAATGCATTTAGTTCAGAACCTCCGCCACTGAGTACTGTGAAGTAGCATTTAGCTCTAATAGGGTTTCTGCTTCATCAGCTACAATAATTATTTTCCTTAATTTGCCTTGGACATTCTGTATAATGATCTCCATGTTTGGGGGTAGGGGCTCTTTTTGTAAGCGAAAACAAAAAGCAAGTGTGTGATTTGCTTCACCTCCTATGTCTGGCTTGCCTTCCTTTGCATAGGCCTTAAAACGTGTCTTGGCCCTCTCTCTATCATCAGCGTGAATTTCTTGACGTTGGAACCATCCATCTCCACCCTCCCGTCCTGTCCCCACCTGCAATCTAATTGGCAATTTGCAACCTCTACCCTTTTCTTTAAAACTAGATCAGCTTCCCTGCAACTTGCAAGAATATTCTGTCCCCTGCAAGAAACCCCAGAGAGGCTGATCTTGAAAATGTGCAAATGTATTATTTAAAAAATGATATTGAGATCAAACTGCGATGTGTGTTTATATCTTTTTGATCTCTATTTTTGTCCTTTATTAACTATCCCCTTACCCTGTTTCTCCAAGTGTTAGCTACAGATTTTCAATCACACCCACAGGCAAAGCCAACCCGCAGGGAAGCTCTCAGCAGTGCCCTTCCAGAACCAGCCCAGCAGACGAAAGGCAGATGGAAAATTCCAGGGGTTCCGATCTGAACATTTAAATGATCATCTAGCGTAACACAAATCTACGAGATATGTATTTTTAGTTTCCTATGCAGAGCAATAGAATTGAGACAATGCAAAGGACCCTGGTGAGTATGTTGCACAGAAAATGGTTTGCAGGAGCTACAGTGAGAAGAGGGTGAATTTGGAGAGACCCTGAGAGGGACTTAGGGGAGCAGAAATGCTATTTATAATCATTCCTTCTGCTGTCTGACACTGTATCATTGCAAATTGTACTCACCACCACTATTTTATTTTGTTTCGTATTTTAACTTTCACCTGGGTACAGGAGTGCTGATAAGGCCACCTGGTTCTGCATCAATTTGATAGATCTTAACTGACTCAGGATCAAAAGAACAGATCGGGGTGGGGGGTGGTGGTGATACCCTAGCTGGTCCCCTCCCCCCCCCAGGAGACTTCCATTTGCACTGCTTTGTATTCCAAAATATGCTTACTTATTACCTAGCAAATAAGATCACACTTGGGAATACATTCATTACTTCAATATTTAGATACTATTCAAGGACAAAATTTCAAAAACATTTTCATGTAGCTGTCAGTAATCTCGACGCTAGACAACAGATGATTACATATACCATAATATTTGATTTATGGTATTTAAAATTCTTCAAGGTGTACCTTCTGCATCCTAAAATGAAAAAATAAGAGAGAAGAAGATACACCAAAAGTCATTTAGATGTCTGCAGGCTAGCCAGCAAGTCCAGTCCTGACTGACTGGTCTCTACCGCACTGACCAACAGATGACAAGTTAAAACAGCTTTTCCCAGAGCCAGGACTTCAGGCTAGGGGTAAGAACAGCTTTACACATGCAGAATACCAGAAGGTGTTTAAAACAAAGAGGGTGTTACATATGAAGTCCTGTTTCCATCATCACAATAAGAATACTGGGGGTGAGCCTGGTGGTGGGTATTATGGAGGGCATGTACTGCAGGGCGCACTGGGTGTGGTGCATAAACAATGAATTCTGGAACACTGAAAAGAAATTTAAAAAATAAATTAAAAAAAGAGAGAGAGAAGAAGAAGAAGAAGAAGAAGAAGAAGAAGAAGAAGAAGAAGAAGAATACCAGGGCTTCCAAAATAAAGCCAGATCCTACTAATGGGGAATAATGGGAGGAATTTGAATAGGGGCCAATTACAGAATATTTGAAGATATACTCGTCAATAGTTTGTTTGCTCATAGTTTAGAATGTGTGACTTCTCCTCGCTACATACATGTCTTTATTTTTTTATTATTTCACTGGTTGGGTCTTTGGCTCCTGTATTCTGAAAGAGACTCTTAAAAAAGAGGCAACTGAAATATGGAGGTATTACTAAGGAAAAGGGATTTGCTTAAAGAGAGGGACAAGTCCCACTTCTTTATCTCTTCTCCTGTTTCAAATCCTTCTATGCACACATTTAGCTAATCCTTTAGACCTTTCAGATATACTTTTTTACTACTATAAAGTGCTTTGAATTATAACTACACTTATACTTGATTATGCATTTCAGAAATAACAAATTATGGGGCACGTGTTGATCATCTCCATGTGGCAAGTGCGGGACATACTCTTTGCATGTATGAGCTCATTGCTATTATCCTCGTGTTTTGGGAGAATACCCACATTCCCTCTTAACTTCCCCATGCTGATGGGCAAGAACACATAGTGTCATCCAGCTTTTCAATCTCAAAAAATGACATCATTCCCAACAATTGAGATGTTCTTCTTGGTACCTGTCTTTCTCTCATTCCCCACATCCAATCAACAACCCTATCAACTCTGCCTCTAAAATATATCCGAATAGTGTCACTTCCCTCTGGCTGCTTGAGTACAATCCTGGTTCCATGCACCATCGGACTCATTGGTGGTCTTCTTCCCAAAATGCGGGCTCCATTTCTGTCTCACTATAATGGAAAAATGTGATCTTTTAAAATATAAATCAAACTTAATGTCCTCACTATAAACCCTATAATGGCTTCCTATCACATTTGGAATAAAATGCAAACCCCGTATCCTGGCCTTAATGATCTGGGCCAAGCTAATCTTTAGACTTAATCATTGTCTTCTTTGCTCTTTCTTTTCCAAGAACAGTGTTTGGTAAACCTTCCAAGTCTTTCCTGCCTTAACATCGTGTCATGTGTTGTCTCCTCTTCCTGGAATGTTCTTTAGCGTTTTCCTTGGTAAATTTTATCATTCTGATCTCAGCTTTACATGTAAACTTAAAGGACGTTCCCCGAATTTAGAGTTGCCAGCTAGGAATTCATAGCCTTTGTCACTGATATTTTCCTTTTTCACTTTCTAAATTTGCTTGTTTACATTCTGTCTCACCAGAAGAGCAGGGACCATGTTTATTTTACTCATCATCAGGACTGGCTACATAATTTCCAGAGCCAAGGGGAAAATGAAAATACGGACCTCTTGTTAAAAAATTATTAAGAATTTCAAGATGATAGTAAGAGGCCATTAAGCCAAGTGCAGGGCCCTTCTCGAGCAGGGCCTGTGTGGATGCATAGGTCCCAGGCCCATAAAGTCTGTTCAGCACTGGACTCTGACCACATAATAGCTGCCTGAATTACTTTTTTGGAATATTTTGAATAAATTATTTATTCGTGCATTTGTGAATACATGAATAAATAAATTAATGAATGGAATTAAGGAAACTGAGCTGGATATAACAGACTTGTTCAACACAGAGAATAAAATGCAGAATTGGAATGGAAACTCAGGCAGTCTGATGCCACATTTCCTATTAGCCACCATGCCACACTGCATCCCAAGGAAAATAAAACAATCTCCGGGGGAAAAAAAAATCCATCCTTAACCTTCAGTGAAATTTAGCATCATGTAGAAATGAAGAATGGCACCCAAAAGCTACAATTCAAAAGAAGTGGGTGCTAAGTATTCTAAGAAGGCATTGGTACTAGAAACGTGAGTAAGGTGAGTGGTTGGAAGCTGTAGTTGAGGTGAGCTTTGAAGGCTGATAGCAGTTTGGTACATGGGCTATGAGGAAAGACCCGCTAGAGGAAGCACACAGAGTATCTGGACACCTGATGAGAAACCCAGTGTGGTTGAGGAAAGGCCTTGTGAAGGGAAGGAAGAAGGAATAAAATAGACTTCTCTGATGGCTCCTTATTATAGCGGACTCTTAACCTTAAGGGAGTTTACTTTTTTTTAAGTAGGAAATGGAAGTCAGGACTGTACCATTTAGAAAACAGGCCTTGAGGAAGATGATTTCAGCTCCAGTGGACAGAGTGGGCATGGGGAAAAAAAACACAGACCACCTGCATGAGCCTGACTAGGGTACTGGCCACAGGGGTTCCAAGGAAGAAAAAGAAAATCAGAGCCAAAGAGAAAATAAAACCCAAGTGATTAACTGCGGTGCATAAAGGACTGGGGATTCCAAGCAATGATCCCAACGTCTGAAATCTCCAGCGTACCTACTATGTGCTGGCCGATCTGCATGCATTATTTCTAATCTTTGTAACAGATCTGGGAGAAGAACTTTCTTAATTATCTAGAAATATAAACAAAGGAAAGGCAAGGCTCAAAGAAGTGAATGAGCTTGCTGGAGGCCACACAGTGAGTGCAGGAGGTAGAATAGGAACTCACATACATGTGATTCCATTATATTCTGCCTTGGTAAATGGGATCGTCGAGGTTAGAAGCAAGGAAGTCAGGACTTGGAGCTGGTTGGAAAAGAGGGGTGCTTTATTTATTGCCTTATAAAAGCTCATACTTGTTTCATATGTACACGTGATGATCCTTCTTAGTTTCTTTCTTTCTTTGTTTTTTTGGTCTAGAAATTATCTTTATTTTTACCTTGTACTTTTATAGTAAATAACCCAGGTCTAGTCACTTAATAAACATTCTATAAATTCTTTATGAGTACTATACAAAGTTGCAATACATGTTTGGAAGTGAAAAATACCTGAATGTCAACAGAACAAGATCTAATTTGATATCAGCAGGCCGGGTCCTAGGACCCAGAAGGGATCCCCCCAGGACCCACCAAGAGAGTCCTTGGCCTCCTGAAGGATGGAAATCAAATATGATCTGAGAGAAAGTAAGAGTAGAGTTTACTGACAGCACAGAGAGAGCAGATACAGACAAAATATCTGGGAGACTCGAAACAGAAAAGGAGCATGAGTCTCGATGTTTTTAATGAGGATGGTGGCCTGGCGTATGTGTCCTCTCAGGCATCTAGAACAAGTGCTCAGGTCCTCCATCAGTGACATGTGCCCTGGAGCCAAGGTTCTTGAGGTCAAGGTGTTTGCAGTCAGTGGTCTTGGAGAACACTCATGATGACCTTAACTGGTCACTGCGTAGATGTTATCTACTGTGCTGGAAGACTCCAAAGACATCATTCACTCTTTGACCTTTACACGAGGACATACGTAAAGGCAGGTGTAATGTGGGGGTGCAAAGCCTAGCAAGAATGGAAGCAGGAAAAAGAGCAATGGGGGGAGAAAACTGCAACAGCTTTTTAATGGGGGGGTCTCTTCAGTTTCCCTGTCTTAACTGACTTGCTAAATTAAAAACCAGTGTTGACTAAGAAATGGGGGAAATGTCATTTGAGTAGATTTATGATTAAAAATAAGAATTCTTCTCCCAAACCTATTATTTAGTCCCCAGAGGGTGTAGGCAAATGATGAAGAAAGGCAAATAAACACCGGCAACATTTACCTGCAGTTAACACTCTTCTCGGCTGAACATTACACTCTACTACCTGCCATGAACACACCATGATCTTTGGAATGGGTTTTTAATAATATTGCTCATTAGACCAGCGCATCAATACATTTCCTCCCCCATCTCTCATCAGAGGCAGTTCCAATTTATTCAGAAGTTACTTGCTTTGGAGTAAGCCATCATCCCATCAGAATGTGAAGTATGTCTCCCCTTGGGGATCATATGACCATTCTGTTTAATTTAATTTGGGAAAAAAGCTGAATCAAATCTTGTTTTACTCTCCTGGGGGAAAACATGCTTCACAAATGAAGAATTCCCAGGCAAAGAAACTCTAGTCCTACATCCTGTCAAAAAGTTCATTTACATACATTCTCCTTCAATCCATTGACATGTGAAACTGAGTTTATATTTATCCTCCACCTAAACACTCCTCATTAAATATCAATAGCACAGACAGGGAGGTGAGAGCCATTTCCTGTTCTTACTCCTAATGAGGCCACCTCGGAAACTGAGAAGGAAAAAAATCTGGCACAATGAGTCAAGTGATTAGCATACCTATTCAATGCTTGGGATAAGGTCAATGAATCAATGGAAATGTTTTGAGTACCTTGTCTGTATTGGGCTATCTGCTAGGGCTGGAGAGTGAGAGAAGGGACATAGAGGGATAGTCCAGCATTGAAGGTCATCACTGCCCATTTAAGAGGGTGACATAGCCTTTAGAAAAGCTAATTATTGAAAACAAGAGAAATAAAATTTTGTATGCAAAGAAATAACATTGTAATTATTTGTATACTCTGACTACAAAGCCGATTCCACGGGGTGTCATTTTGGATGGGAAGAAACAGGGCAGAAGAAGTGAAGATTTGTGCAGCACCTGTGGAAGGCAATTGAGCAGTACCTGTCATAAATACAAATGCATTTACTCTTAGGCTTGGAAATTCCTTCACAAGATATTTATCCTACAGATATACAGGCAAGCACTCAAGAACTATGTGTGAACAAGAAAATTCCAGGCACTGTTTTTTTATGTTTGAAAAGACCAGAAGCAACCTGTGTGACCATCAATTGGGGAAGGCTTAAATATATTATGGCACATAATCTGATGGATTTTTGCAGCTATTAAAAATAATGGGCCAGCCCTTTATATATGGATCTGAAAGGATCTTTAATGCATACTGGTTAGTAAATTAAAAGAGCAAAGTATACAACGAAAGGATAGTTTGATATATAGTGTTTCCTCACAAAATGTATCACAGGCAGCATATATAAATATAGGAATAATAAACTATATATAACATATATATGATGTACATACCTAGCATTTTTCTCTCTGTCTATCTCACATATACATACACTTCACCTAAATGCTTAAAACACTTAATGTAATACATTTGGCAACCGTGTTTGCCTCTGGGGAGTGTGATAAGGACCAGTAGTCAGGAGTGGAAGAGAAACTTAATTTTAACTGTATATGATTTTACATATTTGCAAGTCTGTCTTGAGTGCCTATATATTACCTATTTAAAAATCAGGTCATATAGTAAATTAGTGATAGAACACAGAATCTGAGGAAGCTGATCAGTTGAGTATACCATTCTCTGTAGTTGGGGCTCCTTGAAGTGCATATGCATCCCAAGGTGAGGTGCTGGGAACTCAGTAGGGTGCTCTCAGGGTTGAAGCCATAGTGGTTGAATGTGAAAGTGATTGCATTTGCCCCATCTCCAGAAAAAGTGTGAGCTTCAGTTGCTACTAAGTCCACTTTCAGACTGGCAGTCATGACCCCAAAGTGAACTCTAGAGGACCTGGAGGAGGAGGGAAGAAAGGACATTCACATTAGACTGTACAATCCTCCATGCTGAGAACCTTCTCTTTTCCCTTGTTACTTACTCATATCCTATAGAGATTTGCAGTAAGGACCCAAACCAAGCAGTTCACCTAGCCCTGAAACACTTGGGTCTCTTAAGTTAGAAGAAACCTCTTTCAGAGAAGATAGAAATTTCAATGGTCCTAAATTACTCTTACTCTTTCTCTTTTTTCCCTTTTAAAACTTGGACATTATCATTTCCTGAATGGCAATACCACTGGGGAATAAATCTTTGTAGAGTCCAGTGGTACCTTTGGAAGAAATGTATCTGTACAAAAGGCACCAGGCAATGCAGGAGATGATTTTATTTTGCTTACTAAATAGGGAAAACATTCATTAATGATGAACACCTCAAAGAAAAGAAAGGGGACCTGGGTTCTCTTAAAGGCCTGTGCATATGGGAATGATCCATGAGTCTTTTAGGAGTCACGTGGAACATGGTGATAGGTGTTAAGAGGGCAAAGTTGTCCTTTGTGATTAGCCAAAACCACCCAAAGGGTAAAGAGCTTGCTTTCTTCCTTCCTTCCTTCCTTCCTTTCTTTCTTTCCTTCTTTCTTTTTAAGATTTTATTTATTTGAGAAAGATAGCACGCGGAAGCAAGTAAGAGAGCATGAGAGAGAGAGAGAGAGAGAGGGAGAGCATGAGCAGAGGCAGGGTGGGGGGAGAAGCAAACTCCTGGATGAATGGGGAGCCCTGGGGGGCGGGGGGCGGGGAGATGCTCAATCTCAGGACCCTGGCATCATAACCTGAGCCAAAGGCAGGCAATAAACCAACTGAGCCACTCAGGCCCCCAATGTAGAGAGCTTTGTTAAGTGTTACTGTTTGCCGGTCAGCACAGAGGTCAGATGACGTTTGGAATCGTCATTTGTTTCCGCCTTCAAACACAGTCCTGCCTAATTTTTCCAGCTCCTCCAGCCCCATCTGTACCCTTTTGCCTTTGTATCCCCCATTCCCAACCCGTTCTCCTTTGATTTCTCTCAGTACGGTCTGCTTATACAGGTCAGGTATTCCTGATCTAAAACTTCTTCCTTCCTGTTTATTTCATCATTGCTTCTTAATTCTGATTGGTTGATATCTTCTCTTAGTATCCTTAATGATCTTCCTTGTTGCTGAGGAATCATTTTCAGTATTCAACTAACTTGATAATTTGTCACCTAAATGTTCTTTAATGACATAGTTCACCAAGCCTCTCTTCTCCTTTCTCACAGTGAAAGTTCTGGACAAAGGTTAGATGGACCTCTTGCCACAGGGTCTGCCCTGAGTGGGGAAGAACCATCACACACACACAAAAAAATGATTCATAATAAAGCAAAATAAAGAGTTTAACTGTCCTCCAGTTTCACCAAAGACAGATCAGAAGGAAATGAACCAGGAGAAAAAAGAGGGAGGATTTAAGTGACAGCGACTAAGCAATAACTGTTGACAGGAGAAAGGTTATTATTAAGTATTAGGACAGGTTATCAAAAATGGTTATGAAAAGTGAAGAAATTTCCAGGCTGCAGGAATCCATCACCTTAAGCAAGCATAATATGTACTGATATTTCTTTAATAAAATATATACAGAGAGGAACATCTTTGTTATACAGAACTTCAACCATAATATAGTATTTTTTCACTTCTCATATCCCAGTGACATGATCTTACCTTCCACCGGCATCAACGTGTTTCTAGATTCCATGCCTGGACTGCTTAGAAGTTGAAGACCTAGAATTACAAACAAAACTCTAGCCACAGAGTAAAGATTGTAGTGTGCTTTCTCTTCTTTTTTCTTTTAAAAAGATTTTTGAGTATATTTAAATATTGTTATCTTGCTACAGAAGGGGTTCTTTGATTGGATAAATGTTCACTATTGTTATTGGTGTTGTTATCGAGGGGGGCAGATTTTCACTTCTCTTTTTTGATTTCAGTGCTAACACATAATATCTGCAGAATGCCCTGCTAACCTTTGAGGGTGACTCTGTGGCCAAAAGGTCTTTTAACATGTTCTGAACCTGTGTGTTTCTGAACTTTTTTTATTCCTATGCAAATAAAATGCAGCTACAAGAATGCACACGTCTACATCCACAGCTAATTACACTCCTAAGGACTCTTCATTGTCTTCCATTTACGCATAATTAAATCCCCTTGCTCTTTATCTGCTCCTGTAAGCTTTAACATAGAAATACAGAGAAGAGCTAAACAATGAATGCCACCCTACCCCCACCACACACAACCCCCAAACCTGCTGGGTTTAAAGGAAAATCCCTCATTTGCTCTAGTTGTCTACGCCAAGCACTTTGCAGTGAAACACCCCTACAGTGTGTTCCAACGGGTTCTCATTTGGGGAAAGAGAATGTTACAGAGGGGCAATGGCACTTTCCATGCCTGTTCCTGAGCCATTTTAAAGAGAGTAAAACATGCAGGAAAATGTTCAATGGATTTTATAGCAAAGCATCATGGTGCTGTTATCAGCTTCCTTGCGGGAAATGGTAATGTGTATTCATATAAACACAATGGGGTTGAACATCACCTCATATCCATTCAGATGCCTCCCAGTACCAAGGCAACTCACACACAAATGCCTGTTTGCTCGCCCCATAGCTCTCAGCAACCAAGGCTCCCCAACCCTCACAGTCCCCGCTGCTGCCCAGCAGCTCAATGAGCAATTGAGCCTTTCTTTTGGAAGCACAGTCTCACTCTTACCACTGTCCTGAAATTTGTTCAGTTTTCATTCTTATCTAGAATATTGACGAAGGTGATAGTAAAGGTGGCCTTCTTCAATTTTTTTCACCCCATAAACATGTAGGAACAGCTATTTTTTCATCCCCACCTCCCCAAATTTCCGAAGAGCAAGGCAATTGGAACACAAAAACAAAACCAAAGCAAACTGTAAGATGACAACAAAGAAACAAGCACTATGGCATGAGTGCAATGGACAAGGAGAGAAAACATAGATTCAGATGCCCAGTTAGAATCCTCATTTGATAATGTAGTGGTTTAAACCTCCATAAGGAAGTTAAAAAAAAAAAAAAGACTCTTTAAATGCTCGATATCTTAGCTTGTTCAGATAATTGGGCTGAATATTCAGCGGTGGGTGTATGACCTTCATATGGCTATGGTGGGCTGATTTTCAGACCATGATTCCAATTACTGGTAGGCTAGTCCTGCTTATTCCAGGACCAAGTTAATCTGAACAACAAACAGTAATTGACTGTAGAGACAAATCTTGACACACTGACTTCCTGAACAAAATGTCATGGTCTGTAAAATGAGTATAGCTACATCTGACCTAATATCCACTAGGAATTTGGGAGAAAATCATATGAAGTCAATTAAATGCAGAATCTATCCTTCTAAACATATGTTAAGCCACACTGTAACAGGAATCTCCCAAATGGAAGGGATTTCAGATACTGATATTCCAATCCTCATAGCATTGAGGCTGATATCATGATTAATCAAAAGAGAAAACATATAGGAAGATGGTCTTGAGCCTGGAGTAAATACCCACATTTCTGTAACAGCTGGTTTCTGAATCATACCTCATGGATCTCTGACTGCCTTGGTTGATCAATATTTAATATGTGTTAAATTTTGGTCATCATATATACCTAAACTCATGAAAGCAGCTACTGACAGTGTCTGGTGTGTTAATTAATTAATCCATTAATCAATCATTTATTGAGTAATTACAATTTTCTCTAGCATTGACTATCTGAAGATGAAAAAGTTGCTGCTTTCACTTTTAAGAAGCTCAGATGTCATTAAGGGAGAGAAGAATATACATAAATTGTTTGATTATGGCTGATGGCTGTTTTAATAGACTTGCATAAAAGGTACAGTGATAGCCTAAAGGAAGAGATGAACACTTCTCAGGGCAGAGGATAGAGAGAGAATTCAAGAAGGATCCATAACCAAATGAGAAATTAGATAGGTATTAGAGCAGAAGAGTTGAGTATTTTGAGAGTATTTAAGAAGAGGAGGAGGGGCGCCTGGGTGGCTCAGTGGGTTAAGCTGCTGCCTTCAGCTCAGGTCATGATCTCAGGGTCCAGGTATCGAGCCCCACATCTGGCTCTATGCTCAGCAGGGAGCCTGCTTCCTCCTTTCTCTCTGCCTGCCTCTCTGCCTGCTTGTCATCTTTCTCTGTCAAATAAATAAAATCTTAAAAAAAAATAAAAAAGAAGAGGAGGAAAGTTGCACATGCAGAGTTGCATGTGCAGAGAAAAAGAGTCAAGAAATATCTTAGCACGTTCAGATAAATAAAAATAATTTTTTAAAAAGCAAACACAGGGGGGAAAAAGGTAGGAAATAAAGTTATATAGATTGAGGATACTGAATAACATGGAAAAGTTTATATTGTACCTTTGATGAGAAGAAAGCACTAAATGAATGTATTTGACTCCTTTTTTCCAAGAAGAGTTTTCTAGGGTATATCCCTGCCCAGGTCATTCCTAGGAAGATATGGAATTTTCAGAGACAAAGTTGTGGCCTTAACATCCCTATCTTCTCATCTTCCTTATAAATGTGACATCAAGTTGATTTTTACATCAAAGAAAGTCATACAGGCAAAAACCACAACCAAAGCAATTGGAAAATTATACAAGAAGAAGAGAAGGACAATTTCCCCTCATACTGGAGTAATGAGACTGGTGCTAAGAGGCAGTTTGTATGAATACAATTTCAGATGAGTACAAGCACCAGTTAACCCGCTGATGGCCTCTATCATTGGCACCCGGGACCTCTTTCTAATGTCCAGCTGAGGGACCAGCTTTGCACCTTGTTTGTTTCTGCTTATGTACTCAGAAATAGTCAGATTGTTAGTTGATTGTCAAACATAATTCCACTTCCCTAACATACAAGCCAATGATCCTTTTGGATTAAGACAAGAAGAAAAATAACCTCTAAAATATCATATAAAATTTTAAGTGTTTTCTCCCCCCAAATGAAGTGAAAATTGGAAACCAGGGAAGTGATGGACGCAAAAGCCTGTTTTAATTCTTAATATTTCAGCCCAAGTCACAGGAGGAAGAGATGAGGCACAGGCTAATTCAAGGTGGAGAGTATTTTAGAAGACTGCTTCATAAAGTTAGGAGCCCAAGGGGTTCCACCTACTACATAAAAGGAGAACTTAAGAAAACTTGCCAATCTTGACCTTGGCCTTGTAGATGGGAAAGTACCCCTTGAGAATTTATAATCATAAACCAGTTTTTTTATAGGTTAGTTATTAACCCCCCTTCAATGACTATAAGTAATTGTAATTCATCTGTGGAAGGATGCTACTTTTAACAAGGACTCAATAATTCCCACAGATAATATTCCAAGGAAAATGAGATGCTCATAATAGAAAAAAAAAAATTCTGCCTCTATCTTCTACCTATCTCAAAGCACTTTATCACTTAAAAATAGACAAAACAAATAGTAGAATCAGACTCATCAAGACATAAAATATAATTATCAAACAAAATATAAACTAAATGAACTATGTTTAATATATTTAAAGAAGAGATGTTTAAAAATAAGAACAAGACATAAGAGATTATATATTATTAACTAGATATGGAGTAAATAGAACTTGGAGAAATGAAATAAATAAAATATTTGAAAATTAAAAACTCAATAGGTGGGGAACCTGGATGGCTCACTAGTTAAGTGTTTGCCTTCAGCTCAGGTCATGATCCCAGGGTCCTGGGATTGGGCTCTGCACGGGGCTCCCTGCTCAGCAGGAAGCCTGCTTCTCCATCTCCCACTCCCCCTGCTTGTGTTCTCTCTCTTACTGTCTTCCTCTGTCAAGTAAATAAATAAATTCTTAAAAAAAACACACACACCTCAATAGGTACATTAACAGAAGATTAGACACTACTAAAGGGACAATTAGAAACATGGAAAATAGACATTTTTTTTTTAAACCTGTAATACAGCTCAGAGAGAGACATATAATAAATATGAGTCAAGAGTCATGTGGGATGGAATAAAAAAAAATGAATAAAATCTCAAGAAGATACAGTAGAAGCAGAAAGATACTAACTTCGAAGATAGAGTTGCTGAAAAGAAAAAAGCACCATACATTTGTTGAAAGATAAAAGTCCTTAGGTCAAGGAATCCTAGTGAATTCTAAGCAATATAAATGTTCAACATCTTCACATTCAGACATCTTAAATAGCATTCACAAGCACTAAGAAATCCAAAATACCCAGCCTTGTCACAGCTACAATATATATTTTGCATTTAATTTTTTCTTACAGTAGTCATAGATTCTTATAATTATTAATAAAGAGTACTTAAATTTTTAGAGTCCAGGAAGCCAGAAGTTAGAAAACAAAGATCAGAGTTCCAGAAGACCCTTACAAAATCTCAACAGTGGAAAATGGAACTATTTGAGCAGATTTCTTTCCATCCTTGAGAAGAGCACATTTTCTGTTGCCAATGGCCTGCTTGTTCTTTCCTTCCTACTTTGTTCTGCTGGCCAAAATGGAAATGACAATATGTTGTCCTAAGCAGTTTTACAAGATTGATCAGGCAAGACTAATATAGACTTTCATCCCTAATGATTCACCCTTACAGAAAACTGAAGCTAGAAAAAGCAAAACTTGATATATGTGGCCTTTTGGGTTCCAAGTGAACAAGGATTTGAGGACGGGGGGCAGAGGGATTTTTCATTTGTGGTACAGACTAAATCACTCCTTAAAAGAAAAACCTAATATGGGTATCTCCATACAATGTTAATTTTCTTAAGGTAACTAGATATTTGCTACAAAGGAAAATTAACTAATACACACACAAACACACACACACATACACACACACACACACACACACACACATATATATAAAATTGTGCAAGTTGGGAGGAATGGAAGAATAGAATAATTAGTTGGAATTGTTGATGGATGATTTTTTGTAAAATGATATATATATATATATATATTGGTATTTCCTAGTTCAAAGTAAAGTAAATTCTATATTCTAATTATGCGGTTTCACTCAGCACCTTTCATTCTAAGGCATGCCTGGTTCTCAGCAGAAGTCAAGGCTTGCTGTGTTCACATGTATCTCTCTTCCTTTATATTATCCTTAAACTTTCCATCACTTGTCCCATCACATTCTTCTTGACTTTTCCAGCCCACGCTGATTTAATGTTCTAAATTTCTGTAGCACACATTATCTATTCTTTTTGTTGCCTACATTACATCTTATTTTTATGCCCTATTCATTTTGAGTACATGTCATGTGTGAAAATTTTCACATTATTTGAGGCCAGAGACCTTGAATACTGGTTCAGATATTCTATAGTGCCTAGGAAGGGGCTGTCTTTTAGGAAGTACTCTGTGCATTCCTGTCTCAGATGGTGCCGCAATGATTTATTAAATAAGTTTTACTTTGTTTTCAGAATGAATGCATGATATAAACAGATCCAGTGTTATGAATATTCACATTCCTTAAGCTAAAAGTTACTACTGCTAAATGATCATAGACCCAAATGTTTTTCTTAGGGGAATTGTGACTTTCTGTATAAAAAGTCATTAAAAATAAGCAATCTCTGCCATCAACAAATGGGCAATTTAATTAAGCAATATCATTAGTAACATACATGTAGAACATAAGGGCAGTCTCCTTTAGAGCCAATAGATAATCCAAAAGGAGTACTTTAAAATTAAAATGGGTTTAAAAAGTTTTTTTTCTAGTTTCATATTTGACAAATATGAACTAGTGTTACCCAATGTTGCCCATAATTAAAGTAAATGAGAGAGCAAAAGCAATTATTTGGTTCATCAAATGATTGATTACACCAGTTTGAAGTCACCAAGTACAGGATTAAATTTTCTCCAAAATTATCAGAGCTGTATAATGAAGGAGTAAGGAAGATAGGGATGGATGAACCAAATACTCTTTCAGTTTTAATAAACATGTATTAAAACACAAGGTACATCAATTCCTAGTTACCTATTTGAGAGAAATTGCTTAGCGTTTTTGAGTTTTTGTTTCCTCATCTCTCAAATGTTAATAATAATAATAATTTTGCGGAATTGCTTTGGAAATTAAAAGTTTTGAAATTAAATCACCTTTGAAAGTAAAGGTCTCATGACTACCGGTACATAGTAGACACTTAATATATTCATCACCACACAAATGAGCCATCTCTCTTGAAACAGGTTATAAAGTAAATGTGGTCCCTTCCTTTTCCATTACATTTGTCTGTCGTGATGACTTCCCTTGCCACAACCTCTTCTGAGAAAGCTGATCTGCCCACAGATCTCTTTGAGGGAGGAGACCCAGCCAACCATGTTTTGTACCACTCCCTGAAGATAGCTTTTTAGATGTGAAATGCCCCAGACCCAAAGGCAGCTAATCCTTGGGCTATTCAATGATGCATGAGTAGCCCGATATGAATGATCTCTTCAATGGTGAATGAGCTGGGCAACTGGATTCTTGCATTCAGAACATAGAACAGAAAAACACAGGGGTAAAGTCAATCAGTTGTGAAAATCTGCGTACAGCACGTGGTTCATTAGTAAGAGTAGGGAGTGAGAAACTGGGAAAGAACTTGTATTAAGAGTAAGCCAAAGACAAAGGAAGTAGAATCTATAACCAAAGAGACACAGAAAAAGAAAGAGTAAAAACTAAGAGGTCAAGCTAAAGAAGCAAGAAACAGAAGGAAAAGTAAGAAGACAAGATATACAGAAAGAAGCAAAGATTGATAGAACAGACGAAGATCCACCAGAAATTCTTGCACTTTTGATTCCTAGAAATACTATGACTGGGATTCCTCCATCTGAGAGTCCCGGACTCAAACGCTTCTTTCTTCTGGAGTTCCAGGAGAGTAAATTATATTATATACACATCTTCCCCCCATCTTCTGCACCCTACTATTCCTTGAGTAAATGAGTTTTCTTGAACCTACACTTTCAGCGTAACTGAAATATAACTACATGCCTTTGAAACATTTGAAGCAATAGAGGAAGATCTATGTAGCAAATAAATGATTTAAACTAACAAATGAGTGTCATCATTAGATTAATTTCCTCCCCTGGACCAGGTAGTGCATGCATGACCAACTTCCTGGGATTGCTTATGTTGTTCCTCCATATGGAAAATGTCTTTTTCACTCTTTTCCAAATATTCAAATCCTACCTATTTATAAACTGTCCAGTTGAAGCTTCCTATCTTCCTGCACATTCTACCTATACAAATATCTCTTAACTAAATTCCTAGACCACATTTTCATGCTTAATGCTACCATATGTTATCTCTTTGCCTAAATCCTGCATTGTTAGTTAATGCATTGTCATTTTACCTATTCTAGGTGTGTATCTAGTCCATCCTCCAAAAAAACACAAGTTCTTTGAATACAGGAAGTGGGGTTGATGCATTTTTAAAATAAATTTGCTTTACCTTTATCACACGATATCCCCAAAGTAGCAGTTAAAAAAAAAAAAAAGATTGAATGAATAAACAAAAATATAGTGAAAAAAAGAATGAATAAATTCAGTGTGGTCAAAGATTTATATAAAATTTCTCAGAGGATCCGTATAGGAAAGTTTTTTATTTTTTAATGAGAAAAGCAGTAGCATTTGTACATTAATTCCTTTGAGATTGAGTTCTTCAATTTATCCTACGGAGGTTGTTATAATTATGTTTATCACCATGTAAAAAAGCATTGTACAAAAAATCTATTTTAGGTGTTAGATCATAATAATTGCAGCCTATTAGACCAATGCAAGATTCTTTTCAATTTCCAATGCATCTGATTGTGTTAAAAAGGAGGTCACAAGGAACTGACATACTATAGAAGGTCAGTAGACAAGATGCGGCAGAAGAGGTCTTGGCACAAACTGACATATTCAGTTGGAATTGTTTGTTTTCCGTTCTTTTTAATTTCAGGGGAAAAGAATCTTTCATCTCTTCTCTGCACTTGAACAGCAGGTGGGCAGACACTGAATTTTTTCAGGAGAGTGAGTGTGTGGGTAAGTCACTTGGAAGAAGTTCAAACATCATGTATATTACTGATGTTGACAAGTCTAACTGCAGGACACGGGGGAAACAATCCTAGCTGGGGTAGAGCTGGCATTTTCAGGGTATTTTTTTAAAAAAATATAAATGCTCTGACACTGATCTAAAACCCTAGCTCCTGAGGGCTTTGGTGTGTAACTGTGATGTGTGAGGCCAGGCATATACAAAAGCTGGGATGGAAGATTTCGCTCGAATAAAATTGGAAGCAGCTTATATGTTCTGCCACTTCTCAAATCAACTGCGGCTTCTTGAGTTGGAAAACACCAAATTTGCTATTCATTGTTTTTTTCCCCCTTTTTGTTCCCATTGCTGCCTTTGCCTTTCCAGGGTCTATACAAAGTGAAACGTGTTTCAGGACCATAATGAGTCGTTTTGAAAAGCATTCAGTTGAGTTTAATGTTGTTCTAGTAAGTTTCTTGTAGCCTGGGGTCCGTGGTGCCTGTGTGTGAGCCTGTGTGTGTATGTGTGAATCCAACTCACCAGCAGATGCGGCATTCATCTGTTTCAAACAGAAATATCGGCCCAGTCCAAAAATAATTGTTAAGGTCATTCAATATGAATATAGGAGTTAAAGTTCTAGCAAAAAGAGCAGTGAAGGTGTGAAGTTAACTAAATTGGTGTAAAAAAAAAATTTGTTGTAAGGACTTTGAGGGATACAGGAAAAACAGCGTGGACAGCAGTTCTGAAAAAAATGAGCTATCGTGTGTGTGTGTGTGTGTGTGTGTTTAGTTTTTTTATCCACATTTATTTTAATATCTTAAGTTTCCTTAAAAATGGCTTTAACTCATAGAAAAGAATTTATATGTTTTTATAATACTAATAGAAAGAGAGAAAATGAATTATGAAGATGTGGACATATTCAAATTGTCTTTCCAAGCAAAAAGACATAAGTTTTTCACTCTGGAAAGTTTTTTTGTTTGTTTGTTTGTTCTGTTTTGTTTTTTAAATATTTTATTTATTTATTTGACAGACAGAGATCGCAAGTAGGCAGAGAGGCAGCCAGAGAGAGAGGAAGGGAAGCAGGCTCCCTGCTAAGCAGAGACCCTGACGTGGGGCTCGATCCCAGGACCCTGGGATCATGACCTGAGCTGAAGGCAGAGGCTTTAACCCACTGAGCCACCCAGGTGCCCCACTCTGGAAGGTTTTGATGGCCATGATCATATTTCTCAATAATTCTAACTGAAGTTGGAGCCTGATGGCCTCTGCAAGTTTGAGAGAAAGTTACTGGCTAGGGTAGAATGGTAGAAATTCTCATGGTGAGTCAGACCCATGGGCTCAAGAGACAAACTTCACTTTCTTTTTTGGCTGTCAAAGCTTTTTCCTCCTTCCCTTCATTCCCAAATTATGACAATCTGTTTTATCTTTTTTTCATTTCAGAACTTCTCTTTCACATTTATTGTACTGTGCTTATTTATACTTCAGATTAACTTTGTTTTATTGAAAAGAAGAGCCCCAACATATCTGAATTAGATTCCAAAACTCTGACTTTAACTCTGTGGATAGTGCTACTTAGTTCTTTCCTGCTGTAGAGATATATGTTGTCTGGAAATGAAGAGTTCCGTGTGAAAAACCAGGGGGAGATTATGGTGCAAGAGAAAACAAAACATGGAGAAAGTGAAAATATGTACATGTTAACACTGGTTGCTGAGTTAAAGTCACTGTTCGGGAAAATGAGTATATATTGTGTTCAACGGTTAACTCTTTAGATATCTTACTGTCACGAATGGGTTGATAAGCTACATGTGATATGATGGTATAGAGATGAAATAATTATGGGGAAAGAAAAGTGTGCTTGTGCCTTCTCTCTCCCCCATAAAACTACATATCTCTAGGGAATTGACTTTTCCTACCACTCAGTTTCTCAGACATTCTCCTCCGTCTAATCCTCTCCTCTCTCCTGGATCCCTCATAACCTGAAGCCCTCATTCCAGCCTGCTATAGTTCATTCTTGCACATGAATAGATCATTAAATGAATTCAACTTCAGCTGTGGCCCCTAATAGGCCAGAATCACTCAAGTGGAACTCGGGGAACAGAGCCCAGAAGCCCCGATGCTGCAGTCGTTCTAAAATGGGGAGGTTAGGGCACCTGGGTGGCTCAGTGGTTGAGCCGCTGCTTTCGGCTCAGGTCATGATCTCAGGGTCCTGGGATCAAGTCCCGCATTGGGCTCTCTGCTCAGCAGGGAGCCTGCTTCCTCCTCTCTCTCTCTCTGCCTGCCTCTCTGCCTACTTGTGATTTCTCTCTGTCAAATCAATAAGTAAAATCTTTAAAAAATAATAATAAATAAATAAATAAATAAATAAATAAATAAAATGGGGAGGTTAAAGGGGCCTGATGTTCCTTTCAATCTCAATTTAGTTTGAGGGCAGATTACCTTTGGGACTGTGAACTCCCCGCAACCCTCCCAGTGAGACACGGATATGCATAATTTACTTCCTGAACTGGAAGTTGTGAAGTGAATGGAAGAGTTTGGATCTCAGTTCTTCTCCTTAAGAACATATCCTCAGGCAAATGTGGGTACTTCATTTATTCATTCAACAAGCCATTTGAGTATCGAGTACTGCTCTTGTTTTGAAACATGTTAGAGGCGAGCAGTGCTGATAAGGCCCATGTTTTCATGGAGCTTGTATTTAATAGAGGAGCATAGCTCAACAAATATACCTTCATACACAAGAGAAAATCAGGAAATGTGAGTGCTACAAAAAAATTAAAAGAGTGATGTGCTAGGTTAGGGGATCTCAAATATTAATGTGCACATAAATCAATCAGGGTTCTTGTTATAATGCAGATTCTGATGTAATAGTCTTGGATGGGGCTCAAGACTCTGCCTTTCTAACAAGCTTCTAGGTGATGCCAGGGCTGCAGGCCCATGCCCCATGCTTTGAATAGCAGGTCAATAACTCTTTATTAGCGATAATTTTAGATTGTGCAGTAATGGCGGGCTTTTCTGATGAGGCTGTGGGCAAGTGGAGAAACCATTCATTGAAAATCTGTCTAGAGGATGGGGTTATTTCAAGACCGTAAAGGAGAAGAGAAATTGGTAAGTCAAAGGAATGGAAAGAAAGCCTTTATGCCTTAAATACAGTGAGCTGAGGGGAGTGAGAGAGAGCCAGTCATGCCATGAAATCCAGGATAAAAAATGAGATTTTATTCTCAACCTTAAGTGATGTCATTGTAGAGTTTAAGCGAAGATCTACTTTACATTCCCCAAGACTATTCTAGATAAAGGGTGGAGAAAGGAGCATGAAGTAGAAACAAAGAGGCCAGTTGAAGTCTGCTGGAGTTGTCCAGATGAGAAATGATATTGGATAAGATCAAGAAAATAGCAATGCGGATAGATGAAATAGGTAGAATAAGAAAATGTTTTGCCTTTGTTTCTACTTGTTGATTGATTGGTTTTAAGAGGTAAGGGAAAGAAAGGAAGTAAAAATCTCCCTCAGTTTGTTAGCTAGAGTTGGTGAGTAGATGGCAGTCCCCCACGGAGATTCTTGGAAACAGAATTTGGAGAGTGAGTCAAAAGTTCCACTTAACCCATGTGAAAAAAAAAGACATGTCCAGGAGGCATAGTAAGTCCTGAGTAAAGGTGAAAAATAGAGATATACATTTGGAAATTATCAGCACTTAAATGGTACTGGTTGCAAACACTTAGGGAAAAAGTATAGACAACAAAAAGAGACCTCAGGCCTTAAGCTTTATACCCTCTACCATTTAATGTTTACAACCAGAGCAAGGAAAGCTATCCAAGCACACTGAAATGATTGGCCACTGAGTTAAAAAGAAAACTATGAGTGTGCCATGTAGAAACCAAGATAAAAACTAGGTTTCAAAATGGTAGGCTGAATAATTCTATGGAAGCACGAGACTTAGAAATGTGAAGTTGGATTGTGATGATCCTGCACACATATGTACATGTACTAGGAAGGACTGACATGAGGATTAGAGATAATGAATATAAAAGGGTGAGAAATAGAAAGGCAGAGAACTACTGAGGGTCCTGTATAAAGTCATAGCAAAACGATAGTGGAGGCAGCAGTTCTAACCAGGTCTCTCTGATCTCAGAAGGTCTATTCTTTCCCCTCTGCCTCTCTGCTTCGGGATCCCATCACCCAGCCTTTCACACCAGGTGGAAGAGCGTATGTACCCAGCTAAGGCACTGGGTGCATATAGACAGTTTCCCCATGGCTATGTCAAAACGTAGCCTTAAAAATATGAAGGTAGGGGAAAAGGAAGGAAGGGAGAGAAAGGATAATGAATAGAATCCTGGGTCTAAGTTGTACATAATGTCTTAATTCTACAAGCTCAGTGAATTAAGCCCTTCTAAGTGCCTTTAAATCCCTCCCTCTCCAAGTGAAATCCAGGTGCTCATCTCCTCTGTCAATTTTGCAGCAATCTCATTTATGTCTGATGGACCCGGCTTACCTGAAGAATAATCTTAAATCACCCCCTTTCGTTTCATTGTGTATTTCATTATATAGGCTCAAAAACCTTGAAAAAGTACTCCCTGTATTTTGGAGAAAATAAAAATGTATTTGTCCGGAGCTCAGCTATCTTTGGATACTATCCTGTTTGTCTTCTTATCACCAACATGCACGCAACTTAAGACTAGTGAAGACATTCTCTGTAATTCCCCTCACTTCCTTGCATTTTCTTATGTCAGGAATTAGGTTTTTTCCTTAATAGTTTCTTTCCCAGAAATGTCTCCCTATTCCTACCTAGATATTCAAATTCCATCTTATTAAAATCTCCGCTTTAATGCCCCTTTTGCAGGAAGCCTTACCTGGTCAAACCAAGTCAAACTATTGTTTTACTTCCTGGAATTGACATAACACATGATACCTCTGTCATTTAGCATGCTAAAAAGTCTATTTTTCTGTTAATTCCATTGAAATATGTACTCAATAAGCTCTTTTTTGACTCCCAATTAATACTCACTGCCATGTTAGGGCCAGACAGGTTGGGAAGACTCACAAGCATCCTCTGAAATACTGTAGAATTTCTGCCACTGGTATGATTTAGAGAGCAAGCAAAAACAGCATATTCATTTTAAATATATAAGGACTGATGTGCTAAATCACATATCACCAACTGTCCTAATGTACGAGAGAGAGAACATGCACAGGTCAGGTAGGGAAGGTAGAATCAGAGACCTTTCTCCCTCTGGTTTCCTGGGGCTTCCCTTGGTGTCTGGCATTGTTTGCCTGCTGATTAGTGAGGTGTCTCTGGGTACATTAATGTGGAAGGTTGGATGTGTTTGACAATAAGTCAATGATTCTTTTTGACATGACTTTAATAGTACTGAAGAAGTGATTGTAAGATGATGCCTTTTAATGGGATATAGATATAAGCGACCTGCTTTTTATGACAAAGGTCAATGGTATTGATGGGTAGTGTAGAGGAGATAATTTCCTTGGCATGGTAGGAGACAACTTGCATGATTCATGATTCATGAAGGTATCTCTCTCTCTCTGTCCTCTTCTTTTTTTTTTAGCTCTCTCCCACAAGGAGGAAACATGAGCACCCCTGCCAATTCCTTCCAGCTGCCACTTTATTTGAAATAAGGAAAAGGTAATATCCCACAATGAAATGAGTCACTGCTCGACAATTGATGGTAACCTCTAGCTGGCCGAGGCCTTCAGAATTTGACAATCATATATGGAATGAGTTTTCTTTTATTGTGAAGGAAGTGGATATGTGCCATTCCAATGGGACATACAAGCAGTCAAGGAGCAAAGGCTGAGTGGTAGAGACGGGAGAAGGGCATATGGCACAGAAAAGGGAGAGAGCACATCCATATGTGTCTACATGTTAGTTGTAGGTCGAGCAATAAAGTACAAGAATCAGCTTTGCTGAATTACACTTCGTTGAAAGGTCACAGGCAAGCAGAATGAAGGGCTGCACCAAGGGCTGCTTCTGGAAACAGAGCAAGCTGGCCTTGGGCTGAATTGGAACCTCTGGTTAATGGTGGGTCAGGCAGAGAACATTGTGGATCCTTCTAGACAGTGCCTAGAGCAGGGCAAAGAAAGTCTCAGTAGCGATTCCTCAGCCACAAATTTATATTTTTCCGCCTTATTGAACCTTAGTTTTCCATGGTGGGGGAAGAGACAGGAAATAGGGAAGAGTGTGAAGAAGACAGAACAAAGCCAGAGAGGGGAAAGGCAAGGTGGGAGGGAAAGAGAGGAGGGGTGGCAAAAGGGAAGGAATGAGATACAAGGCAGAGAGAACAGAATGCACACGGTGAGTATTCTGGAAACTAAATAGTCCTGCTGTCTTGCCTTGCCTATCAGAGTAGGATTCTCTCCTAAGCCCCATTAAAGTCGTTTCACCAGTGACATTTTCTAGAAAGGATGCGGGTCCCACTCTGCCTCCCACACTTGCCCCTCTCTCCATCCATCAGTACAATGCAGGGTGGCTTATTTTGGAAATATGTAGCTAGTTAATCTTACCCACAATACTTCCCACTCCCAAACGTAAGTCTCCCCATTCATCTGTCCTCTCTTGGATTTTTATTCCAAATTAAGCTGTATGTTCTCGGCTGATTCATGCTCCTTCCTACCATCCCAGTGCATGCTTGCTTTTCCAAACTTCTCTCCATGGGCTATGGATGTCTTATCCCATAGTAAACAGGCCAGGGGCATGACTAAAATTGGTGGTTGTGGTCATTGTGAAGAGCAATGTTGTGTAGGAAGGTAAGATGTTATGAGCCTTAACACTCAGGGTTTGTCTTCTGCCCCCCTCCCCCCCAGCCTCTAAGTTCATTATTAGAACCTGGGGAAGGATAGAGCTTTACCACTGCTCAAATGACATCAGTGTCACTAATTCAACTCACTCATTCTTCAGATCCTTAACATTTTCATCTCAGTGAATAACTGCATTTATTTCAGCTACCCATTCCCCAAGACCAGAATGTAGACTTTGTGAATAAAACCAAGACCAAACCAAACTAATTAACCTGTTGTATGCACTTCTGAAATATGGAATTCTATTCCATCCCAGTTTATTGTTTTTCAGCCCTCCTCCTTGGTTATTATCACGAATATGTCTAAATTCCAATCTCGTTTATACTCTGGCATGTTCACCTGGTTAGGTTTTTGCTATCTATCACCCCTGTCCTGTCTCCTTGTTCCTTATCATTCAGTCTGGCCTCTGTTGTCCAACATAGAAACACTGCTGTCCACCCAAGGCTTCTCCTTCTCCTCTAGCTCATTTCTAAATAGTGCTAAGTCTCAGGCAGTGTAATGTAGGCTCTAAACTATGAAATTTGGTTCTTATCTCATCACCGTGCTTGCTGTGTGAAATGAATAAATAACTCAGATCGCCTGTGTTTCTTCTTCTTCTTCTTTTTTTCCCATTTCAATATTTAACTAATTAAACTACTTGACTCAATTTTTCTTAAGAAAAGGACTTGGGGAAAGGGCTTTGTGATAAAATTACATGTGCAGTCATTTTATTTTTTTTAAAACATTTTATTTATTTGACAGACAGAGATCACAAGTAGGCAGAGAGGCAGGCAGAGAGAGAGAGAGAGGAGGAAGCAGGTTCCCCGCAGAACAAAGAGCCCGATGTGGGACTCGATCCCAGGACCCTGAGATCATGACCTGAGCAGAAGGCAGCGGCTCAACTCACTGAGCCACCCAGGTGCCCCAAGTCATTTTAGATTTTTACAGTAATTGTAGATTTCTGACAACTCAAAACAGAGACTGTATCTACATGTATGTATCTATGTCTATACATAACTAGGTGTAAGTCAATTGACATTTTGGTTGATGAAATGGTAGAAAGTACTAATAGTGATGAGATGAAAATAGCACCCATGAAGTTCTATTGCAGAGCAGAGAAATGAGCAAACTGATAATTTTTTGTCTTTTTATATAAATGAAAAACTTAAATCTTATCGACCTAGTTTTTACATCGCTCAAAAATGATAATGACAAATATGTGCTTGAACTCTTACCATTATATTTCTACTAAAATATCTTACCTTTCATTTTAGGAAACTAGTTATTCAACAAACATTTTTAAAAAAGATTTTATTTGTTTGAGAGGGAGAGAGATATCATGAGTGGGGAACAAAGGGAGAAACAGGCTCCCCACTGAGCCAGGAGCCTCACACTGGGCCTGATCTGGGATCATGACCAGAGCTGAAGGCAGACACTTAACCATCTGAGCTACTCAGGTGACCCTCAATGAACATTTTAATTTGCTAAGAAATTTTAAGCCCATGTTGAGAGAACTTCCCTTTTCTTTAAGAATAGAAGTGTAAACAACAGTAAATATTTGTAATTATTTTTCTCCTCATGCTAAGAATAGATACCATTTTAATAGTTAAATGATGTGATTGAGCGTGAAACATGTCTAACACCATAGCAATTTTCCAAATATAAATCTTGGGTAATGGAATTGTTTTCTCCTACAGAAGAGAATGTCGATTCATGTGCTCATGAATACTTTCATGTTTTTTTGCAAGGTGCCACAAATTCATAGAATCATAGGCTCTTAAAGCTGGAAAGGTCCTTGTGATTGGAGAGCCCGAATACGTCATTTTACACATGAGAAAACTGAAAACTGATTTCCCTGTCTCCACAAAGGGAACTAAAAAGGGCTTTTTCGTTTCTTCTGCCACAGAAAAGTCTATTCCATACACCAGAGCCGGCACCTTCCCCCTTTTCTAATACCCTCTTTTCCATCTATCTCTCCCCACCCCGCCCCTCTCTTCCATACGGATGTTGAGCTCCCGGTCAACAAAGTGCAAGGACCCTGGCATGACATCTGTCTGTTCTGTGACTTACAACACACTCATCCTTCTGTTTGAATGCTCCCTTTTTCCTTACACATATTCTACTTTAAGATTTACCTAAAGGGTTACCTCTTCCAGGAAGATCTCCTGATCTGCAAGTCTGAGACAAGCGTTTTCTCATTGTTTTCAATACCTTCTTATTTCTACCACAGTATGTATAGCATTGAATGGTAATCATGGACTTACTTTCCTGCTTGCCAGGTTACCAGCACCCAGGATAGTCCTGGCTCATAGTTGGAGCACAAAGAATAGTCACTGCGTGAGTGAACAAATTCATGAATAGAAGCCAAGATCTCTCACATGCTGAAACAGAAGTACAAACAGAAACAGGGCAAGAAATGGAAAAAAAAAAATGGATTCTACTGCTAATTTCTCCAGACAGCCCTGGAAGTTTATGTATTGTCAAATTTTATTTCACTTAACTACACACATAAACACATGGCTGTGTATGCACATATATACATGAGAGAGCTTGAAAGGGAAGAAACACATTCGACTAAAATTCTACCTAGGTGACTAATCCTCGAATCCCTGCGGAATGATTCTTACTGGGCTTCTTAGGGCAAAAACAGTAAAAGAGGGCCTTGATAGACCACATACCCTTCTGAGGATGCTGCAGATAAGCTGACCAAACACCAAAAACCACCATCAAAGCTTGTGCACTGTGGATGGGCTGCCTCTCTGGACCGCCTTTTCTGATGGAGGTTCAACCTTATCTGGGTCTTTGAAAAGCACTTACTGTTCTTTGCCAGCGATCAAACCAAAATCTCTATCAATTTCTTCGAGAAAAAAGCTACATGATCCAGCTGACAAAATGATGTATTTTATGAATAATAAATTTCTCAAGGGCTTCAGTCCACGTTATTTACTAGACAACCATAATTTGTAATGTTTACTTAAACACTGGCTCTCAACAAAACACTTAGAAGCACTTAGCATCTTGTCCCTGAGCAGTGTGCATCTGAAATCTGGACTTCTTAATTGTATTGTGTGGAAAGAAGCTACCCCATTCACCGCCAAGACCGCCAACATCAGCCATCTCTACAGTCAGAGCCACCTGTGATGTTTGAAAAAACACACCCATAGAAGGAGGAACTTGGGAGCAAAGCAAAGTCGGCCAGAAACCACCTGCTTGGTCAGAATCCTCACCATGACTCCATGAGAGAACACGACCAATTTTATATATGAGCAAGAAAGTCCCAGCTGGAATACTTTCTTTAACCCTGAGAGTTGTATTTTTTTTTTTAATCATCTGATGCACTTTACTGGTTGCTTTAGTATTTAAAATGAATTAAGTGCTATTAAACCCCATTTTTAGGTAGTTTCATCAGTACAGCCTAAGGGGATATAAAGCAAGGAGCTTTCTCTGGCAGAAATCCAGATACTAATGCCTCCTCATTGCATTTAAGTCAGTAGTTAGGTCAAGTAGACAAACATATTTTAGAATATGTTTAAATAAGCACTCCATTTAGGGTTGCTTTTCAACTCACACATTTTCTCTTCTTTATTCTCTTTCCTGGCTAATACAAAAGGTGACACAGTCACAGGCATGGTGGCTTTGTGCCTGGACAAACTGGATTTTTCAGTTTGGCTCAGAATATCTGCGTCCCATGGCAATGGGGTGGTGATCACGATGAGGACATTGGGGGAGGCAGTAGAATGTTGCATAGGACTAAAAGGATGATAAGGACAGCAAATCGTCACTGTGTAGACAGGCATCAAAGAGGCGTGTGTCCCTGGGCACTCGACTACATCTCATTTCCAGAAGTAAGAAAACCGGCCACCCATTGTACACATAAATTTAAGTTGTGTTTGGTCTATGAAGAAAATGAGTCTCGAATCTAATTTACAGCTACCATAGTTTTGGCAGAGAATGATATCACTAAAGCAACTTTACAAGGACAGTGGCATTTTAATTGTAAGCATCTAACTATAAATGAAATTGGGATATATATTTTTGCGGAGACTGGAGAGACTCAAAAACGGCAGGAAGTGAAGGCTGTAAGGAGAGATTTTTGTTGCTAAAATTAGCGTGCAAAGTGGCACTTCTGGACCAAAATGAGAGATTAGGCGATCGTACATTATGATGTAAAGTAAGCAAGGTGGCAAGTGGATGGAATAAAAACAAGGAGCTCTTGGAGCAAGCCGAGTATGCCCAGAACGATTAATCATAATCATGTGGTAGAAAATAGGATAAAAAATAATGAAAATGAGCATTTGATGTGATTCTTTTTAAAGATTTTATTTATTTATTTGACAGAGAGAGAGAGTACAAGTAGACAGAGTGACAGGCAGAACGAGACGGCAAAGCAAGCTCCCCACTGAGCAAGGAGCCTGATGTGGGGCTCAATCCCCAGGTCCCTGGGGTTATGACCTGAGCTGAAGGCAGCTGTTCAATGGACTGAGCCACCCAGGTGCCCCTGATGTGATTTTTATAAAATGGCGATGAGTTCAATGAGCTGAAGGGCAATTTTGAGTAGTTTTTTGGTAGGTTTCCATGCACCTAGCGCCACGTTGGGCAAGGAATGAGTCCTGAATAATGACTGTTGAGTAGAAACAATATGTGTCCATATGGATGGTTGGGATGGACACTGTCTGTGCAGCAGTTGGTAGCATACGGGAAGCAATGGGGGTGGGTATCCTAAGATAGAAAGTTTTTAGGCCCACACTGTGTCTCACACAAATGCTTGAATGATGCTGACATACTCTGCACTATCAAGGGGAAATTGTTATAAGGATGTTGCCCACCAACAGGTCTTGGTCAGCATCTGACAGATTGTCTTTTGACAAATTGAGCCTTTTACCATGAAAATGGCTTGAGGGCCAAATACAGAATGAAATTCAGAAGTAGTTGCTTTTATTTAGAAACAGATGTGTTTGGATGATCTTCTTTTGCTGGGTTACAGAAGTATTTGGTATGCCAATTTCGAATCCGGAATTTCTCCTCTTTCTCTTTGCTAAAACTATGCAAAATAATCATGTGACCCTGCACATACTAACAATATTTGGTCTTATATTACATATGATTCTCTGTCTTTGTAATGTGCTCTGTATCTTCCTTCCTATTTATCAGATCTTTCCATAAATTTTTCATTTTTATTATTCATTTATTTATTTATATTTATTATATATATAGATACAGATATATCATTTATTATTCACTATTTCAAGTCCTCCACTCCCTCTACTCCTACTTCCTTACTCTTGCTTCTCTCTACCACATGGGTATGAAATTTTCCTTTCTATCCACTCTCTGTGGCCTGCATCTTCTGGAACCATAGTGGCGGTGGTCCTGTTTTAAGTTTTCTCCTATTCTGTGTGCTACCTGCATCTTCTTCCTTGGTGGCTTGGGGAATAGTAAATGGTATGTATATACTTACTTGACCATAAAATAAGCATTCAATATTTTTTCTTCCACATCTTCATGGGTTTTTTGGAAACAAGATATTTCCATAAAATTATAAAACATATCAGTATTCATGACACAGAAGGAAAGTTGAAAAATATTTATAATGGGTTCTCAGTGGCTTAGCAAGTTAGCTTATGTGTGACTTGAATTGTACATCATTATAAAATTCCACAGGATCTTTGGAACCAAGGAGCTACAAGTAGAAAATAATTTTATGTCATTCAACATAATCCATTTGTGAAATTAAACTAGTTCTTCAAAACTATACAGATAACACTTGAGCGTTAAGAACAAGGGGGAACGGGTGGACCTAGTTTGAAGATCTATTCTGGAAAGGTAGGTCAACAGACTTGACCTTCACATAGCCACAGCAGGCTAAGGTGTATTTGAGATACTTTCAGTGGGATACATGGGCATTCAGCAGTTTAATTCTCCTAGAGAAGCAGAAACTTCAATGTGCACAGAATTCATTTCCCCCCATTACGGTAATATTCAATTGGACTAAATTATCCTGTAACAGCATTTGATCGTGCAGCTACTGGATCTGGCTTCATTTACTTTAAGGTTAGTAAAGTCACAGCTTAAATTGCTTAAGAGTTGGCAGCATCAAAGTTCTCTCTTTTCTTTATTAACTTCTTTACTTGTAAAGAGTTGAAAACTGGCACAGGAAGTAGGAGGTCAGTCTGGAAGAAATATTACAGGTCATCACCTCTACTTTGGAAAGGTCAATGAGACAAGGATGTAAAAAGAAAAAAAAAAAGAGATGTTCAAGACTTTTCTTGTTTTAAGCCAGTTAATCCTCAAAGGAAAACCTAAATCATCTTAAAAAGTATGAAAATGGTAAGAATAGTAAAATGAAAAACATCCATTTAGGTAATTATTTTACTAAGTGTAATAGAAAATCAGGAATGGCATTTGTGTGTGTGCTTTAGAAAAATATTATCATAAGCCTCATTTTCATTCAAAGCAAATTGAGATGAGTGTTCCAGAGGACATGAAGGGCATTATCCTCCTCTTGGTGGGACTCTGGCTTTCTGGAGTCAGACCTAAAACTGTGAAGGTTCAAGAGATAGGAGAATCATGAAACTCAGTTAAATGAGAAAATCCAGGGATAATGAGGAACCTAAAAATGAAGGGAGTGGATGTCACACAGGAAGGGCCTCGGGGGAATTCTGAGACCAGCGCAGCGAGGCTGTGGTGAGAATGTTCTCAGATAATAAATGTCAGACCTGAAAGCAGGCTGGAAATGCAGGCCGGGATGATCATGCGAGGAGCCCACGCCAGTTGTAGAAGCCAGGATAGGAAGGAGATCTGGAAGGCAACTCTGAGAGGGCAGCAAAGTTTATTCTTTTCACTGGTAACCGGATTTAGAATCCAATAAGGTGATTTTAGTTATTCGCGTTGGAGTCAGAATGAGGCACTGGGTATAAATGGCCAGAAAAGCAAAAGTGACTCAAGTGTGTGTGTTTGTGAAAACACTCAGAAAAGGGTACGAGGGTGGGAGGGGGACATGGAATACTGTCCTTTGGGACCCAAATCTGGCTAGAAATCCACACAGTTCGATTTTCTACCCTCTTTCCTGTGCAATCATGGGAATGTTCTATTTTATGCAGCGTTTTTAGATGTTTAAAAATTAGCAACCAGTCCCATTATCACCAGTCATAAACCACATCCGTAATTCAACCACTCAATATAGCCGGGCACATAAAATAGACACACACCTTCATAAAAGACGTAGTCCCTTCTCCAGGCAAAGGTGATGAGCAATCATGGATCATGATGAATACAGACAAGGAGACACTGAAAAGATTTTGTTCAAGAGCCTCAGGCCAAAAGCCTGCTTGTGGAAAGTTGTCCAGGACTTTTATTTCCCCTGCATAGAACAGTGAGGATGGTAATTTTGAAGGCGCTATCAGAAAGACCCCTTACTGAGCCATATCGCACTGGTCTATTTTAGGACAATAAAGGGTTGAACTCCCTTTCCTGGGATTTAAAAGTTGGGTTTCACTGAGTGCAGCTATTTCAAACCTGCAGCTGGCAGGCCTTGGAATTGATACAGTATAATAACACTGTGCTTCAGAACTGGGAGTTACTTGGGATGGAAATGCACCATCGTACTCTTCAATGAGCAGCTTAAAGAAGATTTTAGTAATACTGAGCTGCAATGGCTCAGTGACAAAGGTACTCCCTAGTTGTACTTTTGACAGGGTTTAAACTCTTGGGGGTACAGTTCATAGAACATAATGCTTCCTTCTGAGTTTAGAAAGATATAATAACATGCACAATTACAATCTATTATTAGGAAAGGCTGAAGGACAGGTGATGTCCAAAGACAGCTAGAAATGCTATCGAGCCCAAAGCAACCATCAAGAAGCCCCTCTTAAACAAATTGTATAATTGTGTGTTTCTTTATATTTAGTGTATTACATTCACTTATAACTTTTTATATGGCCTTTGGGGCATGGAGTTGAGAGAAGATTTCAAGGAAGAAATAATGGTTGCTTTGCTTTGGTTTGACTACCCTTAAGTGGAAAACTTCTGAAATTAAATCTACTAGTTAAATAGAAAGACATTTATTTAAGAAAAAATATTGCTCTTAAAAATTTTAAATGCCCTAGGGCTCATGCTTGGGATCCTTTATCTCCTCTCCATAGGTAATCTCATCTACTCCCATGGCCTCAAATTCATCTATATGATAATGACTCCCAAGCTCCAGCGCTAGCCTTGACCTCTTCCCCATCTCCAGGAGAACATCTCTTAGGGATTTCTAATATGCATCTCAAATGTGCCCTGTTCAAAACAGAACTCTTCAGTACCTTCCCATTCCTCACCCTCCGTCTCCTCTTTTCTCAGTTTTGTCTCATCTCTGCTAGCTGACTCCTCCACCAACTAACCAACCAACCAATCAACCAACTAACCAAATCTATTGCTCAATCCAAAACCAAAGCAAAGCAAAGCAAACAAAAGACATCCTCGATTCTTCTCTTTCCTTCTTTTTTGACATAAAATTCACAAGCAGGAGCTGCTTGACTCTGCCGTGAATTCACCAACAAGATCTGTTCCCTCCTCTTTATTCCTTTTTCTGCCAAAGTCATCTACTGAAACATTGTCCTCTGTCCACTGAGTGTTTCAGAGTCTCCCTCTTCATTGTCCTGCTCCCTTCTAGTCCATTCTCTCCCATGGTAGCCCAAGCAGTTTGTAAATACTGTAAATAAGACGATGCCTTCCTTGCTTAAGACCTTAATTTCTTGATGCACTTAGAATAAAATGTACATTTCTGATTTTTGCCTATGAAGATCCACATATTCTGGCTGTAGTCTACCTTGGGTCCGAATTAATTGCCCTTTCTTCTAGGTCCATATACTCAAGCTATAGTACATTCTTTCTGCTTTTGGCACATGCCAGTATTATTCCCTTAAAGGCTCACTGTGCTTGAGGTTTTATCTACTGGGAATGCTTCATCCTCTAAATTTATGTGGTTGGTGCCTTTTTAAATTTTAGGACTGCTTCCTTTTAATTCTCTGCATTTATCAGAAAATCACAATTTCTAGTTGAACAGGGTAGTCACCTTTAGAGTTCACTATTGTATGCCCAGTACCTAGAAAAAGTCTGTCACATGGTTGTCCTCAGTAAATATTTGGCAAACAAATGCCCTTCAGAGTTCTTATGCTGATTCTGTAACTACAGGTGTTACTTTGTTTGAGGCAATTAGCTTCTTCAAGAGTCAACCTCCTAATTTATAAATTGATAAATTGGGACTCCAACCTGGTCATTTAGGTTTAATGTTATAAGAATTCGGAGTCTATAGTAATTCCATAACCTGTCTCTAATAAAAATAACCAGATTGGGAGGGAGGGGAATGAAAATAAACCTAAGATATAAATTTGCCAACATTTTTTCCTGTCTTGTGGTTTAATTGACAGTTAGATTACTCTGCTAGTAGTCTATTGGTAATGCTTTGGTAGTGGTTTTATAGTCCAAACTCCTAATTTTTTAAAAAGTTTATGTTTAATTAAGAAATACAGATCAGTTGACTTTTTCTGTAGCAATTGAACTTTATATTAAAAGGACTATGTATAGCTATTTAAAAGTATTAAAATAATATTCTTGTATTTGATAATATGCAGGAAGAGTAGGCAGGGCCAGGTCTTTGCTCCAATTCTCCCTCTGCTCCTCCGTAGTGGCATGACTTTGGGGGAAATTTTAACCTCTTTGAAGTGCGGTTTCCTGTTATTATAAATGATAGGGTAATACTCAAGTCACAGGATTATTATGAAGACAAAGTTCCTGGGCAGCTCTTCACACAAAATAGAAACTCAGTTACAATCAATTCTCTTTCCTCTTTTTTCTTCTTGTTCATTGCACATACCTCTATTCAAATATCAAAGCATTTTATTTTTTCCTGACATCGATGACCTCTTATTCTAATGGCGTTTCTGCAACCAGGCTGGAAGAGAACTATCACAATGAGATCAGTTGTGGATTAAACCTTTATGGCACTTTGCTAAAACTTCCCGGGAATCTTCTGGAACCAGAGCCTCCCCTCCAAGCCCCTGCCCTACCACAACATATGTCCTAGCAAGACAATTTGAAACTAGCTTAAAAGCTAAGGGAGGGAACGACTCCCATGCTTATATTTAGTTTCTATCAGGACAAGAGAATAGATAAAAATTACACATAACCACAGAACTCCTTATCTGTAAGAAACCTTATTGTTTTTTGCCCAATGAGGAAGAGAATTTTCTCAAAATTGATTGCTTCCCTTGTCTTATAATTTCTGCTCTTAAGGCACTCGACTCTTTTCAATCTAATCTATGTATTGCGTTTGCATAAATTTGTTCCCCTGCCAATCCCCCAATCCTAGAATTCATTTGCCGGCTCCTTAGAGTCCCATTTAAAATGACTTTAAAGTTTAAAATTTTTCAGTTCTATTAGACAATCATTTTTTATAAGAAGAAAACAGAATATCAAACCTAAAATAAATAATAGAAATAAAATGGACAAAAATAAATAACTCCCATTTCCCACATATACCGACAACAACCTGTGAAGTTAGATGGCAGGACTTGTTCATGACAAATTGGTGACTTGAATTAAGTTCCACCAAGTCCTACTTAATGTTTTTAATGGCGATGCCATGGGCCAGCTTCTATTTGTGAAGGACAACATATAATTCCTGCGTGTGCAAAAAGTGTAATCCTGGTGTGCTTATAGTCCATTCTCAACATTATCTCAGACGTAATCATGCTGCTCTTGGTGATGGAAGACTGCAGTTGATAGTCATTCTACTGAGTGAGAACGGCAACTGTAAAATGAGAAAATCAAAATAAATCTATCATGATCTAAAGGATATAACTGTCATTCAATTAAGAATAGCCACTCATTTTATTAGGAAATATTAACAACAGTAATACGTAATGCATTTGGTTCAACAGATAATTATTTATGGAGCAAAATTACGAGTAGTACAGCGCCTAATCCTAATAAGTGCTTAGTAATTATTAGTTATTATTATTTCTCTGTATCCCGTATAATGTATAATCAGCTTTTTTGAAATTTTTCCTCATTCAGTCCTCTCAACAATTCAGAGCACTGGTAGTAATAGTAGTAGTAGTAACGTTTTTATTATTACCATTTCTAATTTACAAATAAGAAGATAGAGAAAGCCATAAATATCATCTCTGCCTCTCTGAAGCAATAAGAGTTTGGTTAACAGTTATAGATCACCTATTTGCATCATATGCTCGCTTCAATGTTTCCCTCTATAACTTTAAGCAGAGGTCAGTCACATCATCCCCACATGAATCCTTCAGGTTCAGAGACAGAACAACCTGTTCTTTGTTTTATTCACTGTAATCTTCAGAGGAGTCTTACAGACTAAGCCCAAATTTGTCTCCCAATAATTTCTACCTAATTGTCTTGTGTTAAACTCTCTCTGGAGCTTTAGAAAATAATTGTAACCTCTCTCCTATCTGGGTAAGATGATGGAAAACTGCCATCATTTGTCTTCTCCTCTTCTGCACCTTAAGCATCTAATTATTTCAACAACTTCTCAAACAACTTGCACTTTGCTATCTGGGTTGCTTTTCTCTCTGTTGCACTCCCATTTATCAATGCCTGTTCTTGAAAGTGGCAGTCAGAATATCATAAAATACTTGAGTCATTGGCTAGATGTTGCAGAACATAGTAAGACTATTAATTCCTTTGATCTCCAACCTGTAAAATTCCCACGTGACTTTCAAGTTTCAGCCCAAATGTTGCCACTTTGATACAAATATCTTCACTCAGCTGAGGAGTAAACATCATCATTTTTATATTCATTTGTATAACAAATATGTTATCTACCATACAGAGATCTGGTCCAGCTATTAGACACAGTGTGAAAAAAACAAAACAAACTTATTTTCTGACTTCTTTGATCATACAGAAGCCCGACATTAAACAAGCATATACAAATCCATGCGTAATTACAAATTTTATGAAGGCGAAGAGGAGGTTATTAGGATAATAAATAGTACTTGAGTGGTGGCACTTTGTGTAAGTCCTGGAAAATATCTAGAGTATATCTAAGGCATGTATAGAAATATTTGTATGTGGGTTTTGGAGGGGCAGGTATGGGGCAGGCAATGGAGGGATTAGGTGGGTAAAGTGAGTATTTTGGAGAAAGGAAATACCAGTTTCAAAATCCTTGTGCGTGCTCAGCAGTTTTGAAGAAAGAAGTGGAATCCAGCATCCTTGATGTTGTGAGGAAGAGGGAGAATAACATGTAAGAAAGCAAGAGAAAGGGCATCTGATGACATGACATATTTTACCTTGCATACATATATCTCCTGTAGACATGTATTTTCTTTTGAAGTTAGTGAACATACAAGCCCTCACAATATCTGACAAAATGCCTCATACATCTGGGGGCCAATACAGATGTGTTGACTTAAAATGAATAGATACCTTTTACTATCCATCATAGCTATGTACTATGTATAGTTTTGATAAGCAGCCTTTGGTTAGTTAACATACTGATAAGACTATGTTCAATAGTCTTGTGTTCAGAAGTGACCAAGTATAAAACTCCATATCCCCATAAAATGATATGTCTTCAGATTGACAGTGATTTATTTATAAATACTTTTTGAATATGATTATTTGACCATCTTCCCTCCAGCCCCAATTTCTGTAGGTTACGTATTAAAGAAATCTCCACGAATTTTTCACTTGTATTGCTGACTTCCTCAACTTGATAAAGAATATCTTTTAAAAATCTATAGCTAACATCATATTTAAGACTCAACGCTTTCCTACTAAGATCACTATAAGGCAAGGATGGTCTCCTCTTACCACTCCTTCTCATCACTGTGCTAGAAGTCATAGCTAATGAAATGGGACAGGAGATGAGATGAAAGGTATACAAATTGGGAAAGAAAAAAATAAAATTTTCCTTGTTTACAGATGATGTGATCATCTATATAAAAATCTGAAAGAACTGACAAAAAAAAATCTCCTGAAACTAATGAACAAGTATAGTGAGGTTGCAGAATAAAAGGTTAATATACAAAGGTCAATCACTTTCTTGTATGGTAGAAATGAACAAGTGGAATGTGAAATTAAAAATACAATACCATTTATATCAGCGCCCCAAAGAAGAAATACTTTGGGATAAATCTAGCAAAATATGTATAAAATCTTTTTGAGGAAAACCACAAAAAACCCCATGAGCAAAATCAAAGAACTACATAAATGGAGAACTATTCCATGTTTGTGCATAGGAAGATTTCATATTGTCAGTTCTTCCTAACTTGATTTATGGATTAAATAAAATTCCCAATCAAAATTATAGCAAGTTATCCTGTGGATATATAGAAAAACTGGTGCTAAATTTTATATAGTGAAGCAAAAGACCCAGAAAAACCAACACAATATTTTTTTTGAAGATTTTTTATTTATTTATTTGACAGACCAAGATCACAAGCAGGCAGAGAGGCAGGCAGAGAGAGAGAGAGAGAGAGGAGGAAGCAGGCTCCCTGCAGAGCAGAGAGCCCGATGTGGGGTTCGATCCCAGGACCCTGGAATCTTGACCGGAGCCGAAGGCAGAGGCTTAACCCACTGAGCCACCCAGGCGCCCCAAATCAACACAATATTGAAGGAGAAGAATGAAGTTTGAGGACTAACACTACCCAACTTAAAGACTTGGGTCTTAAAGACATGGATCTGCAAAAATCAATGTCAAGAGAATAAGAAGACATGCATAGACTAGAAAAAATATTGGCAAAAGACATATATGATAAAAGATTACTATCCAAAATATACTGAGAACTATAAAACTCAACAACAAGAAAACAACCTGATTTTTAAAAAATGGACCAAAGACCTTAACAGACATTTCACCAAAGAATATATTCTGATGGCAAGGAGGTATATAAAAAGATGCTCCACATTATATACCATCAAGGAAATGCAGATGAAAACAACAAGGAGGTAGCACTACATACTTATTTGAATGGTCACAATCAAGAACACTGACACCATAATCCCACCTGTACCCCTGGGGATAAAAATATATGTTTATAAAAAATAAAAAATTAATTAAAAAAAAAAAAAGAACACTGACACCACCAAACACTTGTGAGAATGCGGAACTTTTTGAGCTCTCATTCATTGCTGGTGGGAATGCAAAATGATACAGTCACTTTGGAAGACAGTTTGGCAATTTCTTACAAATTCAGCAATAATTCAGCAATCTCAGTCCTTGATATTTATTTGAAGGAGTTGAAAGCCTTTGTCCACAGAAAAGTCCGCACAGGGATGGTTATAGAAACTTTATTCATAATTGCCAAAACTTGGAAGATAACCAAGAAGTCTTTTGTAAATAAACTGTGGTACATTGAGGCAATGGAATATTATAAGGTGCTGAAAGAAAATGAGCTATAAGCCATGAAAAAGCATGAAGGAGCTTAAATTCATATTAATAAGTTGAAGACTCCGATCAAAGGCTACGTACTATATGATTCCAATTATTTGACATTCTAGAAAAGGCAAAACTGTGGAGACAGTACAAAGATCAGTGGTTGCCAGAAGCTAATTGGGTGGGAGGACGGATAAATAGGCAGAGAACAAATTATTTTTAATTAAAAATCCTTAGTTTAGTAAAAAATACCCTTTATGATAATCATAATAATGGGTACACATCATTATACATTTGTCCAGACCCCTAGAATGTACATAGTACTTAGAGTGAATCATAATGTGAACTATGGAATTTGGGTGATTATCTTGTGCCAAAGAAGACTCATCATTTGTAACAAAAGTATCACTATCAGAGGGAGTTTTGATAATGGAGAAACTATGCATGTGTGGGTACAGAGGGTATATGGAAAATCTCTGCATTTTTTCCCTCAATTTTGCTGTGATCTAGAACTGCTCTAAAAAATGTAAAGTCTTAAAAATTTTTTCTTAGACCACTAGGGTGGGTGTTGTTCTTTTTTGTCAGTAGTTATTACAAATTTTGTACCTATGAAATAAAGACTAAAATATTGAATTTATAAGTCCAATGGAGTTAGTAACTAATTTTCTGATATATAACTTATCAAAATTATTAAAAGAACATACCTTCTTACCTTTTCCACATAGAACACCCCTACAGACAAACATTGAACAAAATTTGACATTGTACTAGCTCCCCTTCTCAAAGAACTCTTATATTGTTGAGAATGTAAGATTCTCTATGCATGCTATCAAACAAGAAGTTAAAGTGGTATTTTAAAAAAAGTAGTAAGAAAAGGAAGTAGTAAGATAAATACTGCTGACAACTACCATTAAAGGAGTCAGAGGAGGAAAATGCTTCATAAATGATGAAATATTAAATTGGGGGTATGTTTCATGGAAGAAGAATGTTTAAAGACAATTATATTGCAGAACATGAAGATTACCTTTAGGTCCAACCGCAGTTTCTCGGTCAGATGTGTCCAACATGATTCCTAGATCACGAACTGTGGCTGTTGAAACTAAAGACACTGTTCTCAGCCTTCATAAGACTTAACTTTTCCAACTAGAAAAACATACTTTTCAAAATGACCATGAGAACAAACAGCGAGAAACACTTAGAGGTGCTGATGACAAGTATCATGGTTCAAAAGCAGTGATTGTTATATGCAGTAGGCCTTTAGAAATCAGCAGGTAGGGGCGCCTGGGTGGCTCAGTGGGTTAAATCCTCTGCCTTTGGCTTGGGTCATGGTCCCACAGTACTGGGATTGAGCCCCACATCGGGCTCTCTGCTCCGAGGGGAGCCTGCTTTCTCATCTCTCTCTCTCTCTCTTCTCTTCTCTCTCTCTCTCTCTGCCTGGCTCTCTGCCTGCTTGTGATCTCTGTCAAACAAATAAATAAAATCTTAAAAAAAATAGGTATTAGAAATCAGCAGGTAGATTGGTCTCCTCTATGGTATGATTTAAGAACCACAGTCTACAACTTCTGTTCCTAAAAATAGAGACATCCATTGGATACAGAGAATATTTAGGTCATCAAGAGATCCCCATAATCTCAATGTATGATGAATACGATGTGTTCTACAAATTCAGAACAAGTATATACTTCGATTTTTTACCCTTTTTACTTAATCAAACTACCCTTTCCAATCCCTTTAAGGATAAATATTTTTTGCCAACACTTCCCTTCTGGAATGTCTTAAGGACATGAGAATTTATCCAACCAAGTGTTTCGGATCTCTTCCAAACAACCAATGGGAAATAGGTTAGTTTTTTTTTTTTTTTTTTTTCTTTTGGCCTCAAGGTATCTCTCTGTAAAACTGGACTTCCTAATGCAGGGAAATCCTTCTTGATGGTCACAGGATGCTCTTATAGGACAGGTCTTCCCAGTCTGCATAAGTGCTTTGTATTGACTCCCTTCTGCCCTCTCTCCTTGCCTCCCATCATTCCATCCATCCACCCTTCCTTCCTTCCTTCCTCTCTTCCTCCCTTCCTGTCACATCCGCCATGGAGTCCCCCTAGAGAAACAGGACTAAAAGTCTTAGTCTCTTGTACTGGGCTGGGCCACTGACTTAGAGTCTCTTTCCTTCCATTAACTTTATTTTGGGGAATACTCTGACTTCCTGTGGCACTGTGTAAAGGAAATGAGCAGCCTGTTCTACATTTCCAGACCACTGGCTCCTTTTCCAACTTAATCAATTCAACCCCTTCCTTTCTACCAATAGAAAGCCAGATTTGGTAAGCTTCTCAACAGAACAGAAGCTGTAACTCACTAACGTTCTCTTAGACAGTTAGTGACTCCTGTCTTAAATTTATGACACTGAGAAGGGACATTCCAGGGATTCTTCTCCGACCAGTAAGTCTGTTTGGGGTTCCCTGTAATCTTTACTCCTACTTATAAGAGGGAGTAACACGATTTTACTTTTGTCTCAAGGAACCCTCTTAATTTCAGCTTTAAGAGACATCGATGCAAAAATATTACTAAAGGAATAATAGGCTTATTGTCTAAGAAAATAATTGGACTGACAACTTTGAGAAGTTTAGAAGAAGGGATGAGAAGCCACAACTGAAAGAATCACAGGAAAATTCTGAAAAAAATTTCCCTCTTTGGAATGATGCTGAAGACCCACTCCAAACTGGGAGATACAGGCTTATTCTCTAATGTATTTTATTATTATTATTATTATTACCTAAAGAAAGATTTAAAATATTATTTACATGGGAGCAAAATAATCCTATATGAAAATAACTTGCTAACTTAGACTCAGTAACAACTTCCTTATTCCTCAATATTGATTTTGAAACACAGAAGCATAGTAAGTTTAGGTATAAGAGCAAACATGGATTTTGATAATGGACAGAATGGGGTCTTACTAGCTACTAGCACAAAGCATTACTCAACTGATCCTTCCAATTCTTCATCTATAAAATGGGAAATTACTACCTTTTTTTAAAAAAAAATTGAAGTCTAATTGGCATACAATGTTACATTAGTTTCAGGTGTACAACATAGTGATTCCACACTCTACATTATCCAATGCTTGCCACAGTAAATGTAGTCACTGTCACTATACAATGTTATTACAATATTACTGGCTATATTCCCTATGTGGTATTTAATTCATCTCCATGACTTATTTATTTTATAACTGGAAGTTTGGCCCTCTTAATCTCCTTTACCTATTTCACCTCCCTCCCCCCATTTCTCTTCCTCTCTGGCAACCACCACTTTGTTCTCCATATTTATAAGTCTGTTTCTGGTCGGTCTTTCTTTCTTTCTTTCTTTTGTTTTTTAGATTCCACATATAAGTGACATCATACAGTAATTGTCTTTCCCTGTCTGACTTATTCCACTTAGTATAATACCCTCTAGGTCCATCCATGTCTTCACAAATGACAAGATTTCATTCTTTTTTTAATGGATGAGTAATAGTCCTATGTGTATTGCAGCACGATTTACAATAGACAAGATATGGAAGCCACCTCAGTGTCCACTAACTACATTTTAAAATTGTTATGTGAGTTAAATAAGATGATGGACATGACAATATGTATATACAGTGTGCTTCTACTTCTCGGCTCTGTGATTTCATTGATTTACTTAACCTCTGGACCTAAACTACCTCAGGGATTATTAGGAAAGTTAAGTACCTTATACCTGTAAAGTTCTTTGAGGAATGCCTGGTGAGTTTACATGCTGACCCTGATGCTGATAATGATGGCGGTGGTGGTGATGGTTGTAGTGGTAACGACTCAGTGACCGCCTTGCTTAGAACAACCATCAGTCGATTTTCATCATTAGTTTACAGTCTCAGTGAATGACTTTTTAACTGAAAGACCCCCCATCTTTGGGCATTTATTGTTCATCAACTAATAAATCATTTGACACCTATCTTTACAATGCATTAGATTATGTACAAGGACAAGCAAAGCACATACATTGAACTAGAAGGAGCATCAGGCTTAATATAAAGAGACTTAATTCTAGCCCACACTCTGACAATTTCTATGAGAATTTAGGATGGATTATTACCTTAAATTTGATCAAGTTCATTACTTCTGCTTTCAAAACTCAACTCATTGAGGGACTATTACAGTTCTTCTTGTCTCTTACCCTTGAACTATCCCATGACCTTACAGCTTCTACTTGTGCTGCCAATTCTGTTCTTTCTCTCTGCAGCATCCTTTTCAAATTTGACATGACTCACTGACCACATCATGATTGTCTTGGAAGAACTTTCTCTACCAGGCTGTCTCATAGACCACTGACCAGTTAGATTTGTTGGCCTTCGGACTAGCACTCATCGCAGTCCAAAGAGCTGACAAGAGTAGAGGGGTCAGAAAATACAGAATAAAATTTAGAGCATTCTCTGTTCTGCAGGGCTGATGTGAGCAAACATTTTCCCTAGAAGGCAACAGATATAGGAGGCAATATGACTGATACATTTGAAACAGTTGAATGCTATATGCCTGGGCCAGCATTTGGCACCAAAAAAAAATTAAGATGAATAAGACCCTTTTCTTCCTCTTGAGGAATTCAAATTCTAGTGTGTTAAACAGAAATTTCACCCACAATGGGGGAAAAATCAGTGTGTAACTGCTATGATAAAGGTATGCGCTTTCTGCTAGGGCAAAATGAAGGAAGAGGACTTTGCTTGTTTTGGATGTTCAGGAAAATTTACTTCATAGGATATAGTCTCTGAGTCTGAACCTTAAAGAATGGGAAAGAATCAGAATGAAAAAAAAAAAGGTAGGTAAGCCATCCTGCAGTGCCAGACATGTCTGAACAAAAGCAAAGCCTTGTGGCAGAGCACTAGGGAGGGAGCGTGTGCCGCCCGGCCCCTCCAGCAGCTCAGCATGACGTGACCGGAGTCTGGAGGGTTGGCAGGTGATGACGCATGCATGAAAGGGGAGTGTGAAGAGAAAAAAAAAAAAGAAAAAGTGGGAGTTAGGAGGGCGGTTAACAATGAGAGAGAAAAAGTAGCTGACGGATGGGAAATGAGCAAAAGTGCGAGTAAGAGAATTTCTAGAGAATTTCTAGAATTTCTAGAGCAGGTGCCTTACAGGGGACAGAGGACCTCTCTCTGAGAGCAGAGGTTAGGAGAGGATCACAGGTAGATAAACATTTAGATGGGGAGCAGGGATATGGCTGCATTCTGCCTAACAGCTTTGATTCTTGTGCTAAGGGTCTGAGGGGTTTACCTGCTGTCAGGGAGGGTATTTGGCGGTGAGAATCATGGGAAGGGCAAATTTGGGCCGTATGGACTAAAGATCCTGAGAAAGGAAGCCATAATTAAGGGCAAATAGAATCACCAGTGATTAATAAATAATCAGATGTAAATAAAGTACCAGGCAATGTAAAGTCCCATCTAAGATGGTATGCTATTACTTTAATGACAATAATAAGAAAAACTGGGTGATTTTCATTGACAATAGCATGTTCTCTGGCTCTAGGAGGAGAGAATGCAGACTGAATGCAGTATTGATCTGCTCCCATCTCTTCAAAAGTTCTTGGTTATTGTCCTGCTTTTATTAGAAGAGAAGGTGACAGGTTTTCACATAAAAGATTCAGAGATCAACCTTGGGGTTCAGGCTGCCAAAGTTTATGGGAAAAGCCAAGTGGGGGTCCGTGAGAAGTGAACTTCCAGAATAATGTAGGGGATCATTGAAGAGGAGAACTTGATGAGATTGGACAACTGGCCCAAGGAGAAGGACTATTACAGAGCTGTAAGACTGAGCTTATGTGATGAGTCAGTGTTGTAGTATGAGATTGTTGGGAATTACTGATATAATAATGCTGTGCCTAGTGCTATGGGGGTCTAATAACACCAAACAGGTCTAATATTCAAACACAACAGGAGAGAACGCAAATGAAAGAAACATATCTACTCTGCCTTCTTCTCCGTGATCTGGCACGATCTTCTTAAGGAAGAATAGCTAGGAATGGTTAGTTAAAATTTTACACTTATTACATAATTCCTGGGGGCAGGAACAGGACAGGATGTTTCTTGCCTTGGTACATTTGCAGAAACTGTGGATCAGGAGAGAGTAAAACAAGAACCACAAGATAGATAAGTATCAGAAACCTCTATCCTCCAGCTCCTTTTGTTACAAAGGTTGCCATGGTGCTAGAAAGGGACAGAACTCAGGGCAAACAAGAGAATGTACTGTATTATGAGGAATTAAGGTTGTTGTTTTTTTTTTTTTTTAATTTTTTTTTCTCTCTGAGTCAGGCTGGGTGAGAAAATTTCCTGACTCACACAGTGTGTTGTATGCCATGTTAACGGTAACGTTTTCCAAAATACCATACACCAGAGTAGCCTCTGCCTTTCCTGTTTAATCCTGGGACTCTTCAGGGACAAAGCTATAGGGCTGCTGAGTGCCGTTTTCTGGTGATAAAGATTTCTGACATATAGGACTTCCGGGTAATGACAAGGTCAAAGATGGGACCAGGCTGTAGATAATCAAAGTCCTTTAGAGATAAAGGTTTCTGGCTTTTAAGTTGTAAAACCACCTCTGCCCTTTGTTTTCAAATGAGTAATTTCTGGCTGATGACAGTAAACACTGTAGCACCATTTGGATGTATCCTCTGAAGGAAAATTCCTGTTCTGGGCCAAATGCTGCAGCAGTGAGACTGTTCCTGCCAAAGTGAATTTTTCCCTTCTTTGTTCCTCTTGATAATCCTGACAATCTTTTTTATGTACACAGAGCTGAAAGCTATAATGGCCCCAATTTTATAGATGAGGTAACTGAGGCTCAGAGACAGAAAGAAGCTTCCCCCAAAGCCTACAGGATTGCAGGATGCAAGGACTGAGGAGGTCTTAGTCCTCAGGTCCTGCCGCCTGCCTGCTTGCAGAGCCGGCCTGGTCTCTGGGAAGGAAGACCGAGTCTCCCTCCGCCCCACCCCGGCCTCCCCCCCGGTGAGTTTAGGCGCGCGTGGCGAAGTGTGGGGGTCCTGTGTACAGCCAGGTCTCCAGGACTTTTGTCGTCATCCAGAATCACTGGTCTCTGAGCATCTGAGCAGGACAGTCTCCAAGAGGCTACACTCCCCTCGAATTTTTTTTTTTTTTTTTTTTTTTTTTTTTTTTTTTTTTTAGCACACTGGCACATCTGTGTGCGATGCGGTGGCCGGAGCCGCAGCATCTGACCCCCGAGGCTCCGCCAGCTGCGTCTGTCCGGCGTGCTCTTCTGCTTGACCCGCACTCCGGGGAGGCGCCGGGCTGTTTAGCCGCCGTATCCCCTGGCAATCTGTTCGGGAAAACAGACCGGAAGGGCTGCCGAGGGCTGCGCCAGCTTCAGAATCCTGCTGCCATCTAGGGATGGGATGGAGAGCGTCTTCCCGCGGGCGGAGCGGCGCCGGCCGCCAGGCCTCGCGCGCGGGGGGGCGCCGCCGTCCCTGCCCCGCCGCAGGGTTGCCAACTGCGCGCAGCCCGGGGCCCGCCGCCGCGGCCCCCAACGTCCCCCGCCCGCCGCGGGGACCCCGGCCCGCGCCTCCCGGCCCGAGCTGAAAGCCGGGCAGCAAGTGCAAGCACACACAACGGTGTGAAGGAGGGAGAGCGAGAGCAAACAGCCGGGGAGCCAGGGGCAGGCGCGCGCGAGGACACACGCACACACACACGCGCGCACACGCACACACACTCTCCAAGGACAGGCGCGAGAGCGGGAGTAAGCGCGGTGACAGGGTCCCTCGGGAAGCCAGGCTGTGCCACCCTAACGAGCCCTGTGTGTGTGTTCACGGAGTCTCTGTCAGCACGCGGGGCTCCACGCGCAGCCTAACAAGGTCCACAGCGTCTTGCGACTTGATTTTCCATATGTAATTTTCAAGGTTTCCTCTTCCGAAGGGCGGGGTGCGGGTTGCGGATGCCTCCTTTAGGAAAGATTGTATAGAAAATCCGGAAAAAGGAGACGGACGGAGTTAACTTTATGATCTTATTGCGGTGTAAGCATCGCTTTCTTCTACAAGCAGAACAATGGGGCTTTCAAAGGAGCGAAGGGGAGAGGGTTGACTGGAGGGGAAGGGAGGAGGGGGACGTGGACTGGGGAAGGGGCCCTGCTGTTGACTGCGAGGCCCTGCTGGGAAACTTCAAATCAAATGCTTTCTGAAAAGAAGTGTTATTAAAAGTAACTTTAATCCTTCCAGCCAGACGGCTCATAAAAGCATACAATTAAGTCAAACAAATGACAAGAGCATTTTCTCCCCTACCTGTTTCCCTCTTCGGAGAGTAATTACTACAGGCTAGTCTTGTCTCATTTTGTGCAAAGGGACGGAGTGCTTTGGTAGGTGCCAGGCTCTCTTTTTCTTTCCTGCCTCTTCCTTCCCCGCTGCCCCGCCGCACACCCTTTCAGCTCTTGGTACCAACCAGCCTGTCTGCAGATCCAGCCGAGAACAAAGGGGCGAATTTCAATATTTCCTCTTTGTGCAAGGTTAATTGAAAATCAAAAAGTCACTTTTCAAATGTCATATTAAGCCCGCCACGGCATCAATTTCCTTTTGGTTCCCATCTCTGTGGGCCAGAGAAAAGTGTTTGGGGGGATGGTGGGGAGGCGGGGAAAGTAGGGACACAGTTGAAGAAAAAGAGGAAGAACGAAGTGAATGGATAAAAAAAAAAAAAGAAAATATCACAGATAGACACAGACTTTGATTGCAGATACGCTAACATGCAGTGGAAAATTGTTTCCCAGAGTGTCCTCGGTCAAAGGCAGCCTTTGCATTCGATACTGTTACTTGATATTCCAGAGACAGAATTGCATCCTAAACCTAGGGAGATTGGGCCTCCATGTTTTTATGTTTCAGTAGATGGTTCACAATATGATTGTCATAAATGCCGTGTTTTAAAATCTTAAAAGGCTAATTTAATAACCTGACCATCTTCATCCTCTTTTCCCATTTGTTATTCCTCTGAAACAGGCGCCACACACACACACACACACACACACACACACACACACGGCTTGTGCACACAAACACATCCTCAGAGCAGAGACACAGTCGCACAGACTTTTGACCCATTCCTTCCTGTCACAGGTTATCTTGGAAGTTTGGGGGCTGGAGTTTAGGGGCCCAGCATTGTTAACTTGGCGATTGTTCCAGTAACTGTTCAATCTCTCTCTCTCTCCCCTTTTAGCTCCCTCTCTCTCTCCCTCTAGCTTTCCCAAGACTCCATTCCTTCATCTGTAAAATGGGGCATCCTATACCTCCCCAGTCACTGCTCAGACCGCATGAAGCACCATAGGAACAGAACAAGTGCATATTAATTCTCAGGTTCCCCGGGCCCTGACCCTGACTGGGTGATCACACCACACCAGTTCAATATTCTGAGACTGGAACTGGTCTTATTCCTACCAGTGTTCTCAAGGTCTTGACAGAATGGCTGAGGAAAGGTTGCCCCTTGCCTTCAGCATGCCCCTGTTCTGTGTGTCTCTCTCCACTCATTACTGGTCCTCCCTGAAACCAGTTACTTCTGTGCCCGGTCACTCTAGTCCCTCTAGGATGCATTGTATTGGTGCATCCCTCCTAGGATGCACCAATGAATCTTTTCCCTTAGGATCACACTTATCATAGTTGGCTTATCTAGTGGGAATCGTTTGACTTACCACAGAATGAACTTTTTAATATACCCACAAATAACTTTTTTTATCTAGTCAGGGGCAAGAGACAAAATTGTGGAATAAGTTCATTCGGAAATAACCCACCTGCATAAAACAGGCCTGTAAACCTTTCCTTTTCAATTATATTTTGTTACTATCGTGATACCACGATATGTCCACTAACCCTACATGAAGGATGGGTGAGAAGAAGTTGGCAATTCTCTAAGCTCATTACAATGTGTATATGGAGAGATGCATAGTAGGACATCAACCATCCAGCTTGTGTCAGAATTCTACAGCATTGTCTTCACTACAAGATTCAGTAGATTAAAACACAGGTTCATCCCTCAGAGTTTTACCAACTTACACTGTATGAACGTGTGCTGTGTCCTGTTGGACCCCTTCTTATTTAAAGCTTTTTGTTAAAATATTCCATCTACTAGGCAAGTTTTCTTAGCATAAAGCTGACCACTTCTTTCGGCAGAGCCTGTTCCCATATACATTTCTATTAGTATATTTCTAATATAGATCACACATACTTGTTAAAATATGTGTGTCCTTTCCCTACTCTTTAAACTTGTTGAAAACAAGGATTGTTGTATCTTCCATCTTCCTAACCCAGGAAGTTAGAGGTAGATGCTTAATAAGTCATTGTTGGAAGGCGAAGAATTATGAAAAACAAAACAAAACACAACACAAATCTTGGGCTGTACCAGCATAATATCTGGATAATTTCTGCAGCAGTTTAGTGATAAAAACAAAACTGATGGTTGTGTTGGGTCAGCAAAATGTGGTCAGATGAAATAACTCCAAATGATTGTCTTAGAATTGTAAATATGATCCAAGTTGACAAACACACATGTGTATCCAAAAGTGTTCTTTTATCAGATGAGGCTATTGACTTAACACAGAGTTACATTGAAAATGTGTTGATACGGCCTGCTATTTTCTTTTTTTTAGTTAAAGGGTTTCTTGATCATTTCCTGAGCTCCCTGCCCCCAGTACTTACTTTCCATAAAGAGAAAGAGAGAGAGGGAAGAAAGGAAGGGAGGGAAGAAGGGAAAGAAATCAACTACATTTAACTCATACATTTACTCTGGAGTTGGTGTAGAATTCCGGCAAACTGGCTGGACAGCTCTAAAGAGAATCTTTTAAATACCAACCTTTAAAACATTAGCACATTTACATTAATGTTAAACATGTTTATAATATTGTTCCTTACTAATATTGTGTAATATTTTCAGAAGATTCTTTAGAATATTTGTAAGGGTCTTATGTATGTGTATTGCAAAATTAACACATTCGTAGAATTTATCTTTAATGGCATCACTAGATATTGCAAACTATGGCTATGTGTAGTGGAAGAAAAGTCTCAGGATTTTCTTTTAGTAAAACTGAAATCTTACACTGACACTTACTTTAATCTTCTATATAAATGTAGGCAAGGAACTAAATCACTTAGATACTCGATTTTTTTTTCCCCCAGGCAATGGGGCAATAATCTTGAACTTAACACATGGATTATGATAAGAATCAAATGAGTGAAACCTGTGAGATTGTTGTGAAAAAGTTACATGTACAATATAACTAGAAAATGACATTTTTAATGTACCGTATCTTAGTAGCCTATGTGAACATACAAATGCCTACTGTATGATGACATTTTTGCTCTTTGGAGGCCAGGAGCTGGCCTGCAAGAGGAGTCTCCTTGATTTTCTTCCTTCCTTCCTTTCTTTCTTTCTTTCTTTTTTTAAGGTTTTTTTTTTTTTTAAAGATTTTATTTATTTGACAGAGAGAGAGATCACAAGTAGGCAGAGAGGCAGGCAGAGAGAGAGGAAGGGAAGCAGACCCCCTGCTGAGCAGAGAGCCCAATGCGGGACTGGATCCCGGAACCCTGAGATCATGACCTGAGCCAAAGGCAGCAGCTTAACCCACTGAGCCACCCAGGCGCCCCAGTCTCCTTGATTTTCTATAGCAGTAAGAGATGCTAGATTTGAGTTTGCCATATGACAAATAATTTTTGTTATGTTTCGGTGCATACAGAAGCTAAAATCTTAAGGAAACATTCCCTTCAAAACATGGGTATAAATGCTGCACGGTCGGAATGGGAAGGAAGCTGAGGGAAGGTGGGAGAGCTAGGATTTGCCAGACCAATGTGTCTTCTCATTTGCATTGCATGCTTTTTATTTCCTCTCTCGCTCTTTCCTTTTGAAAATCTCTATATCCCCCTTACTGCTAGTATTTTGTGAGATATTCAAAATGTGTATTTAATCCATCCAAGTTTGTAGTCTCCAGTGTCAAAGCTTCTGCTTAATGCTGAGTTAATGCTCGGTCGTGCCAAAGCTGGAAACTTTCAACACAGCCCTGAAACCAGCTGCGACACATCACGTAAACGGAGGCTTCAACTCCAGAGACTGCTGCCGGCATGCAGTAAATGCATCATTTTTTAAAGCTTTGTCAGTGCAATCTAAGAGCTGTGTAGAGCGTAATTGGGGATCTTTGAAAAAAATTCATATTTGAAACCATTTTACAGGACTTGTCGGGGGAGGCTTGCTTGAAACTTTGTCTTCTACATATCTCACAGGCCCAGAAACAGGTGTATCACTTTGAGCAGTTTCTGCTTTTGATCAGGTTGTGTTTCTTTCCCTTCCGTAGCCGTCTTTCTCCTTTGAGGACCACACTGTGGTCAATACCTGGAGGAAGTGGACATTTCTCTCTGTCTGTAGTCTTAAGAGTTACTGATCTTGGAAGAAGAAGAAACTGTTATAGCCTAACCTCAGTCAGTACTGCTCCAGGGGTGGTCTGTGGACCAGTGGCATCAGCATGTCCTAGAGGCTTGATCGAAATGGAAATTTTAGGCTGAATCAGAGTCTCTGGGGCTGTTGCCAGTAGTCTTTATTTTCACAAGACTTCTGGGTGATTTTGCTTAAGAGTAAACTTGGTGAGACACAGTTCTAGGGTCCCCGGGCTCAGAAATATCCGATCTCGCATCCTTCGGAGATGGTCAGACAGTCTTGCTCAGAACATCTGAAGGATGGGAGACTTATTGCATTAAAAACAAACTGTTTTATTAATAAAAACTGTTAGCTTCCTTTTAAAAATTATTGAGCACATATCAGCTTCTATAGCATTTATTTGTTTTATTCCTCTTAACTCCAATGCTTGGCATATACTGGGCCATCAATATACTTGCATTATAAGGAAGAAAATATTGATCTTTGTTTTGCCCTCTAGATATACCTATCCAATAAATCCACTTAATTCCTGTCCCCTGAGGCAGCCCATCACATATGTGAAAACTACTAAGATATCCAAGTCCTCTCTATTTCTGGTTAATGATGGCTGGGGTTCTTACTGTCTCCTAAGAGGCACTGTGTCTTGGACTTGCCTCTGGATTCGGGCTCTTTCCATGCTCAGAACAATGAAAATCGCAGGACCTTATAGAGATTTGAAAACAAACCAGATTTCTTTATCTTATACAAGGGCAAATCATTTTTTAAGTAAAATGAGAACTTTAAATTTGGTAAAATTGAAATTTTGGTAAAATTGAAATGATCAGTTCTGGCCCTTTGAATTTTTGCTCTATTATCACTTCTTTGTTGATAGTATTTTCTCCCCATTTTAGAGATCTAAAATAAAATGGGCAAAAAATAATAAATGCTTGCTGAAGAAAAATTTTAGACTAAAAGGTATAAAAGAGAAAACCAGATACCCATGATTACACAGCCCAGAAGAAATAGCAGTTAGTTCTTCTCTCTGTAGATAGATAGATAGATAGATAGATGTATATCTATATAGGTAGGTAGATACCTAGATAGATAGATGATAGATAGGATCTATGCCTACAATGGATATATGTACATATAATCAGTTAAATCACTTAGAACAAATGATGATACCAATACAAATACATATATATCAGGCATGTCAGTTTGGGTCTAAGTAAAAATTAGAGATATCCAATAAACCTTATGAAATCTCTGGAACCTCCTGGAAAGATGAATGATGCAAGCACCACAGCATGAATTAGAAATCCTTTAGTTAGAAGTGACTGTCTCTTGAGTTATCTCCCAACCTAATCCCCATTTGACTCATATTAATGAGCTGTAGAGATTACATTACATGTACTTTGAACAGAAAGTGCTATTTTACCTACAATTCTTTATGCTGTCAGAACTCAAGCAACACAACTGACAACACTGGGAATGGGAACCCCTTCCCCACCTCGCCAGAAAGTAATACTCAACTTTGGCCTTCAGAGAGCTAATTGGTATCACAAGATCTGGAGAGGGTAGCCAGAGAACATCAGGCCCAACCAGAGCCTGGAGCGCTGACACTGGATACAGAGAGAAACAGAGCACAGTGAACTGTGATGCCTAGAAAAGAATGTCAGCATCCCCATCATGCCAGGAGGGACAGTGGCTTCTGAAGGGAAGATGCTCTGCCTGATGCAATAGCAGAAAGGATTGCTTGGCCAGTAGGGCAGGCCAGAGCCCTGGTTGATCAGGTTTAGAGACGACTTTAGATGATGACTTTGAACTGAGCATCCACAAAACGCTCCCACACAATCTTCAGAAACTTGAGACAGTGAGATTTGATATAATTGTTAGGTTCATGTGAACAGATGGGGCAAGAATAAGGTAAATGTAAAATATATATTATAGATCTGAGGGGTTTTTGTGTAATTTAATAAAATTAGTTCTATATTCTAAATAATTTTATAACCCATTTTTAAGATTAACTCTTTGCCAGGAACATTTTCTTACACCCTTAAATATATTCCCAAAATATAATTCTTAGTAGCTGCAGAGTATAAAGTACACATACCATAACTATTTTAATGGATTTCCAACTGTGTGACTGTTATGGACTGAATTGTTTCCCTTCTAATCCATGTTGAAATCCTAACCCCCAGAATCTCAGAATGGAGCTGTATCTGGTGATAAGATCTTTAAAGAGGTAATAAATCACAATGAGATTAGGGTGGGCCCTAATGCAAAATGACTGGTGTCCTTATGAGAATGGGAGAGTAGGACTCAGAGGCACACAGAGGAAGGCCACATGAAGACAAAGGGAGAAGATGATCTACAAGCAAAGAAGAGAAGACTTAGAAGAAACCACCCTTTCCAACACTTTGATTTTAGACTTCCAGCCCCCAGAAATGTGAGAAATAAGTGTCTCTTGCTTGAGCCACCTGTCTGTGGTACTTTGCTCTGATCTTCCTTCTGAGCTAATGCAGTGACTATTAGTTCTCTCACAACATTTGCTTTCATAAATCATGCTTGAACATTCTGGTATACAAATAGTCACTTACTTTGCTGATTATTTTATCAGAATCAATGTCTTTAAGTGGAATTATTGGATCCCAAGGTGATTAGTAGTTTGGAATCTTGATTCTACCATAGAGGATACTGATTATTCTTTATAACTTTCTTGTTCCACAAATGTAACACATTTTATCCTTTATCTCCACGTTGAACCACACAAGACCAAATATAGTGTCCTAAAGCCCAAAGTTAAAGCTCTCCCTTCTGATTAACAGGCACACCTACACCCACACATTGCACTGTAGTTATTCCCTAGGCAGTAGATTCATTCTCACTCAGACTACCTTTTATCCATCTTAATAATGTGGAGAAGATGCCTCCCAGAATCAGAAGATTCCTCTTGGGGAAATAAAGACTAGAGAGCTGTCTCTCGAGAGTACTTTTAACATCCACATGTCAGCTGGAAAGGGAAATATTATACATACAAGGGTCCTTTAGCTTGTTAACACCTTAGGATGTTTGTGTTATTGTTTGTTGGTTTGATTTTTCAAAGCAGTTAATCAAGTCATTGTTTACCAGGAAGGAACAAGATGTTTCTCTACTTTTCTTCCAGGATAGCAGTACTGCTATTTTTTTGTTTTGTTTTGTTTTTGTTTTTTTGATGGCTATATCAGTGGACCCCTCTAAAAACAATAGATCTAGACTATGGGCAATGGCTACACTTAACAGAACCCCCATAGAGGTGGTAGTCGTCCTTGTAGGAGGGTTACTTGGGACCTACCAAGACCACTGGAACACGACATAATTGGTATAGATAATCAACAAAAGGTACAAGGTATACTTTGATAATTCCCTTAGGAAACCAAATTCATTTGGGAACACATGTGGGGAATATTCCAAAGATTCTCAGGAGGGGAAAAAAAAAAAAGAGAGGATGAAAACCCTTTAAGGGTAGGTAGTGGTGAGCCAATAAATAAGGGTTGTCACTAGTTTAAACCCTAGGTAAAAGAGGCCTGGGAAAGCAGAGAGTGATCAGGCAGCACTAAAAGCAATGAGAAAAATTACAGGGTCTACTATGCAAGTTTCTGGCATTTCCTCAGAGCAGAGCCCCTGTTCTAAGGGTGACATGGGATTGGAATGGATTGTCCAAAACCACCTGGACCTCAGGGTTTAATACTGTGGCTTAGTCTCCATGGAGGGCAGCTGTAGCAGGATGGTGAAAACAGAACCTCTCGGTTTTACACATTCACAAAATTAAGATATTTGAACTCCTATCAGTTAAGATCATTATGTATTGCTATTTTGACTCCTTCCCCTTTTCGTACTTCCTACTTTTGGGAATGGCATCAGAAATTTTGGGATCCAGCTAAGAGGAAGTTGAGTTGGGGATACGTTTGGTTTGTATTTAGTGAGATACAGTTTGTGGTTTGCAGCTCTTGCATGGAGGAGTAAATTCTTGCTAGCTATCCCAGTGCAGCTATGGCTTCCAGGACTATTCCCACTGCCCACTGTGCTGACTCACAGGGGGCAGTGATGTGATAAATGTGCAGGGTCAGAGACTGACTCAGCATGATTTGGCCACGTGGTACCTGGCATCCAAAGGATGACAGATATGGAGAAAAATCAAAGCTTTATGTACAAACTTAAAAATATGGAGAGCCAGAGCTAAAAAAGTCTCCCAAACCTTACTGCTCAGGTATAAAAAAATTTGAAAGAATTTGATAATAACCTGAAAATTTTGCCCAAATTTACTAAAACAAATTGATATAACTGAAAGACATTAAAATAATATCAGCAGTAAAAATCAAATTTCAATCATGGTAGGAGAAAGAGAAAATTTTCTATTATCTTAGAAAGAATATTATAAAATCTTTGTCTTATAAATAGTGTGTTGTCCCCAAATGTAGAGAAAATGTTATGAAGAGATCAACTGTAAATGCATTCACACAATGGGATACCACCCAATAATAAAGAGTACAGAACTGTAGATACACAACCATTTGGATAAATCATAAAGACATTTTGTTAAGGAGAAAAAGTCAGTCTGAAAAGTTTACAATAGTATATGATTCCATTTGTATGACATTCTGGAAAAAGTAAAACCACATGGAAGGAAAAAAGAGTCAGTATTTTCCAAGGGTTAGGATTTGGGGGAGTATGTTTAACTCTAAAGGGAAAATATGAGGAATTGATAGGGTGCAATTAATGGTTCTATATATTCATTGTGTTAGTAGTAGCATGAATCCATATCTGTTAAAATTCATAAACTGTACACTTAAAGTTAATTTTAAAGTATGTTAATGAGAAGTTTTAAAATACTTTAAATATTAAAAATATTCAAAAATAACATTCTCTGTGTCTATATATAGTAATACCTGTGGGATTTTAAAGGTTTTAAAATTAAAATTTTAAATCTTGATTTCTCTTATTATACTACACAAATATTAATTTTTATACATTTTTGTCCATAATATTGTGTTGTTTGAGGTTTTTTCTTTCTTTATTTTTTGCTTATTTTATATTATTTTTCTTAAAGAGACTGTTTAATTAGATAGTCCTCAAGTCCCACCCAAAACTTAGATCTGCTCCTGAAGGTCTGGAACAAACATTGAATTGGAGACACTATGTAGTGAAAGATTAGTTATTAGTCATTTTTTCCGTTTGCCGGGGACTTTACTCTAAAATCCTAGCATCAGCCAGTGGTTATATAGAAATGCACTGGCAGCTACTATGGGAGAAGGTAGATGAAGGAGACACTCTTAGACACTATGATCCTATGGACAGAGCTCCATAGGGAAATGTGCAAAGAGAGCCACAGGCAAGGAAATAGGGTTTAGTGATGACAGGACAGCAGAGTGTCTATTTCTAGGAGGAAACTTTGCTGGCCATGCCACAGAGGATGCCTTTCAAAGACTTCAGCCACAAAGTTTCATCTGGAGGACATTCAAGGGTAGGGTGGCTAACATGGTGGAAAACTGTTATGATGAAACTAGAATGAAATAGGTTTCCGTTTACTAAGTAAGTTTCCATATTTGCTACAGAAAGTGGTTTTTATTTTGAGTGAGAATGAAATACTTCAGCAAAGATCCACTGGGAGAGTAAGATAACCCAGACATCAGTAAGGCACAGTTATGCCACAACATTTTGTTCCGATTTTGGGCTTGGCCACTGGATTGGAGGGTGATGTGTAAAGGATCAGGACCCCAAAGAGGGAATCCTGGGAGTCAGAGAGATTCTGAAGTCCATGGACCTCGGTTACATTTGACCAGAAGGCTTTGGAATCTGATGATTTAGCTCAGGTAGAAGTGTGCTGCACTGGATAGGGAATATGGGTCATCTTTATGAACATGTAAAGGAAGGAGATGGCATGTGGACTCTGAGAGTAACAACTACTGTCACCATGCCCTACAGTGGCTCAGAGCTGTGAACAGGACAATGACACCTTACAAAGTACAGGAGCAGATAAGCCCACTATGGAATTATACCTAAGGGTCTCCAGCATACTTTAGAAATAGATAAATCAAGACAGAGTCTGTGGCCCCTCTCACAGAATGATGACATAATCACATCGTGTAATTGGAGCACCTGGGTGCCACTCCTCCCCCCCCACCCGCCTCCCCAGCCAACTAAACGGAGAAGAGAAGTGTTACTTGTGGTGACGTACAGAGAGAAAGAGGAAAGTGCAGTGGTGAACATCTTTGTCTTTGAAGAAAGATGGCATGAGTCTGAATCTTCACCCTGCAACTGATTATCTATATCACTCCACAAATGTCTTACTCTTTTAGCCTTGATTTCTTCATCTAAAACAAGAACATAATAATATGAACTATCTCATTGGTGTGTTGTATGCAGAGTACTTCATGCAACACCAGCCATATAGTAAGTATGTAATTGCTGTTGTTCTTAAACATTGGATTTGCCATCTCCAATGGTATAAGGCTTCTTCATACAGGTGTTAATATATTTTCAGCTTATGATAAGCTTATTCAGGGAATGTCAAATGGAAATTGTCTGAAGTTTAGATATCTTGGATAGAAAGTCTGGTACTTCCACTGGGGGATTCTGGACAGTGGCTCTGGAACATGCACTGGTATTGGCAAGGAGAAATCTTGGAGGTCAGAGTCCAGAAGTTCACTGATGCGGTCAGTAGGAGTTGAGCATGAATATTGCAGAATGTCAGAAAAAGGAATTTTTTTTCCTTCATCTGGCTACCCAGATGAATTTCTAGGGCTCAGATATCTCCAGCCACTGGGTCAGATTTGATGGCTAGAGATAACCATTTCTGCAGGACAAAACAAAAAGGAGGTAGGGAGAGAAAGAGAGAGAAAGACAGAGAAACAGAGAAAGAGGGACTTCCTTCTAGATGTGGGGTCCATTAGATAACCTTGAGGTTCTAACCTTCATTAGTTTAGTAAATAAGGAGGTTATGACCCTTTGGATGAGTTCTATTGAAACCCATTCTCACAGGCTCTTTCCTCGGTTTCTCTTTCTGGGGCTTAGCTGATAGCTAAGGTGCCAAGAGCCAGTGTCCAGCTTCCTAAGATGTTGACAAATAAGAGTTCAGACACTCTTTTTCAGTAATAATCTTTGTATCTATTACACTGATGCTAGATTTTTAAAAAAGAAGAAACAAGAACCTCTGAGATTAAATAGTGATTTTCTCATTTTTATATCCCATACTTCTTATTTTATAGTATCAATATAGAAACTAAATGAAATAGCTCCTGAGCAGCTTTCTCTAGGGGAATAAAATTTTCCTAACCATTTCAGGAATATAATTAGCAGAAATAGTACTACTAATCAACAATTATACAGAATATTGATTGTGCTCTTCTCTTCTTGGCCAAGATACATAACCAGTGGTGCATAAATCACCCTTATCTCAAGTCTCTTCATTTGACACAAACCTCTGCAGTCGAGATTCTCATTCTAGTCCTGCCATCACTGATGACCATGTATTACTCATAAACAGTTGAATAATAAAGCAGAAAATAATCAAAGACAAGAAGGCATTGGCCACAGAGGCAAGGCTGCCCCCAGCAAAATGTGAGGCAGCCAGATTTTAACCTCCTGTAAGGCCATTGCCTCCTTTGATTAGTCCTTCCAACAAACCTAGGGGACAAAGCAATACCCTCAGGTGACGGCAAATGGAAACTGAGGCCCAGTGAATTTTAAAATGTATCTGAGATAGCGGGAGCAGCGCCCCAAAGAAAGTTGGAAATAAGTTATTTTTTTAAAGATTTGATTTATTTATTTGACAGACAGAGATCACAAGGAGGCAGAGAGGCAGGCAGAGAGAGAGGAGGAAGCAGGCTCCCTGCTGAGCAGAGAGCCCAACACAGGGCTTGATCCCAGGACCCTGAGATCATGACCTAAGCCGAAGGCAGAGGCTTTAACACACCGAGCCACCTGGGTGCCCCAAGTTATTTTTTTGTACCAGTGTGTATAATGTCAGAAATACCAGAGAACTAGTGTGTTTATTCAGTTAGAACCATAGAGGCCCTGACAGTTTGGGGCTTGTGTTATAAGTAGCTGGGACTTTACCAAAGACTTCAATTCTTTTCATCACTACCATCATTAGTGTGGCCATCACACCTCTCTCACGGAATTTGCTGAACTTCAGCTATTTGTCCGTCTGTTGGATTTCCACACTGGACTGTGAACCCTTCAATGGCCAATGTCTATTCAACCAAAAAGCACAGCTATTTCACAATAATTGGTTACTGAATAAATAAGTGGCCACATTTGGCCTAGAATATTTTCTGCAAGTTTTAAAATCTAGCAGAGATTTACAAATGATATAAACAAAAATTAAAGTCGGAATTTTGATCTAACCCTATGAGGCGTTCATTTTTATTAATCAACATTTCAATGATGAGGAAGTAACCAAACACTGAATTCTGAGTAGAAATGAAGAGGGCTATTTTAGGAAACCTGATGTAACATACAAGGCCATGCACATTTGGGGATGTTGGCCCCACCTGGCCGCGTGTCTGACAGCAAGTTAAGCATATTGATGGTTACAGTCTTTGTATGAAGCTGCCTGAGACATCTCACTTTTAACTAACCTTGAAAAAATAAACAGGAACTAAGAAGATTACTGAATGGAGTAAACCTGGGGGAGCATAGGTCAGACTCTGTAGGATCCTTTGGAGGAAAAATGTACACAACATAATTTCTGGTAACCAGTTAGAGTGGGAGTAGTTCCATTTGGAGCATTTGGAAAAAACAAAAAACAAAAAACAAAAAACCTGGAGTCAGCAGAGCGAGGGGCTGGAGTCCGCTTGCAACAGAGCTACTCTCCTACAGCCACAGAGATTCTGCGTCAGCACCTTGTTACTTTCTCCTTGGTGTTCGTAATTCTTGTCCCAGCTGGTATCGTCTGAACATTTGGGAGGGGTTTAGTAGCTTTATCCTCTGCACTAGAGACATCTGATTTGTCTGCATGTTCTTGCATCTCTACCTCAGGCCACTTTGGTTGGTTTCCTTAGGCAGATACATCCTGAAATATCCTTACCTACTTATCCTACCTGTATTCCAAAACCACCACAAGACTACTCTCTGTGAAGTCACATTTGTTTGATGAATTCTGGAAATGTTCTCTTTACCAGGCATTCCTATTTAAAAAGATATATTAAAATTCAATGTAACATATCCTTCATTATTTGCTTCAGGGGTAGAATTTAGTGATTCACAGTTGCGTGTAACACCCAGTGCTCATTATGTCAAGTGCCCTCCTTAATGTCCATCACCCAGTTACCCCAACCACCCACTCACCTCCTCTCCAGCAACCCTCAGCTTGTGTCCTAGAGTTCAACATCTCCTACGGTTTTCCTCCTGTCTTCATCTTATTTTATTTTTCCTTCCCTCCCCCATGTTCATCTGTTTTGTTTCTTAAACTCTACATGTGAGTAAAATCAGATGGTATTTGTCTTTCTCCGACTGACTTATTTTGCTTAGCATCATACCCACAAGTTCCATCTTCATCGTTGCAAATGACTGAGTAACATTACCAGGAATTCCTCTTTTGATCCAACATTTCTAGTCTGCTCTTCATGAACATGAGCCATCTGCACAGCTAGCTCTTTCACAGACTTTACAAATTTCTATAATTCACACACACACGTGCATGCACAAGTGCACACATGCACACGCACATGCACACACTCCTACACCCCATCAGATTTTCCTTCTCTAACTTGTTCTCTGTCTGAGTATCCCAGTTAACACCTCAGATTGCCCTCAGATCTGGGAGTTCTACCAGGTGGCCTGGGGTGAAACATGTCCCCACTTTATAGCAGTTCAACTTCCTGGAGGGTCTGTTTCTGTTTATTAGTCCATTGCAGTACGGTGTCACTCCACATGGAAAGAGTTACCAGAACCACATTTCTCCCAGCACTCCACAGTGCTTGACTTTATATATTACTTCTCAGTAGAGTTCCAGATGCTATGCCTATAACTTATGTTTTGACACCATACTTCTCAAGCAAGATTGGCACCCACTCTGATTACTCATACCAGGCCAGTTTTCCCAGCAGTGTATCCTCTTGCTATTAGACTCCTTGGGACCAAGCTCATTTAATTTGCAATCACTTCTCTCCTTAAACATTTGTTTGAAAATGGTAAATTTACATTTCATTGATGTAGTCCTTAAAAAAATCGCCCTATGATGTATTCCCTCTTGACTACCAATTTAAGATCCATATTCCCTTTGTTCTATAAAGTCTATCTTCCTTCTTTTCTTTTCCTCAGTTTTCTTCTAATGCATGACCTACTTTGCAAGATTTGGCAATTGCTCCCTGTCCTGGTCATTGGTGGAATGTTTTAAATGATCCTTGTTTTCCTTTTTCCAGGCTCATGGGAGGATTGCACTTTCACACCCATTTCAGGTTGGGCATATCCACTTGGCTTGCTTTTTTGTTTTGTTTTGTTTTTGCCAATAGAACTTTAAGAGCCAGTGCACATTCATGTTGTTCTTTTCTTCTACTTTGGGCATTGTGAAAACACAGAAATGGAACCTCTCTCACACTGATCCTTTGACTTGGATACATTTAAGAGTGGAGCCACCCAGCTGACCTATGATGGTCAAACAACATGAGCAAAAAATAATTTTTAATGTGTCTTATTTCTGAGAGTTTTGGGTAATTTTTTGCTCTTGATAACTAAGTCCAACCTGGCTGATATATCTTTAAAAGTTTTGTGTCCTAGGTTACATTGTCAATAGGATTGTAGAACTTAGGAGAAATGATTTTCTTCTATTTGTTTTATCTCTTTTATGTATTTGACAGAGAGCTAGAGATATGTAGGCAATAATTCATTTGTTCAATATAAATTGATTCAACACATATCCCCGTTTTATCTCTTGTGACAGTGATTTCTTTTTTTTTTTAAGAAAGAGAATTGGATAATGAGAGTGCTTACTGAATGTAGTCAAGGTCATTTGACATCGAAAAATTGGCCAAATGTCATCCTAAGGAGAAAGTGAGAAGTTGCCAGGATGTAGAAACTAACTTCACAGTATAAGTAACAAATGGCTAGTGGGAACCTCAGGGCATCAATATGAGACAAAATCATCAAAATAATACTACCTGTGTGTGTGTGTGTGTGTGTGTGTGTGTTTCTTAGTGTCATATGTCATATGTTTTAGGACCACCTAAGAAAGTACTAATGAAAGCTGAAGTAGGACAAAAAGACACCATGACATCTCAGTGGGAAAATATATTGCATAGCTATGATACAGTTAAGTATCAATGCAAAATATATAATGCACACAACACGAGAAGAGCAAAATCATTCTGGAGGGAAAGATCATATGAACTTTATGGAATTGCTGAGACTGAAGATGAGCCTTATGTAGGTAGGAGACACATAAAGGGAGAAGCATTTCACCAAGTTGATCTTGTGGTTGGGTACTTTAAGAGTGGAGCCACCCAGCTGACCCTTGATAAAGACCATAAACAAAATACGTTAGAGAGAGCGTGGGAAGATCATGAAGCACCTAGTGTATTAGGTGTCCATTCATTCAACAAATATTGATTGAAATTTTTCCACACATTGACCATGGTGGTAATAAAGTGGCAAACAGTCTATCTAGAACCTCTCTATCTTCACTGAACTTTAGTTAAGGAAAAACAACAAACAGATGATTGTTTAACTTAGAATTTTGTTGAGTGCTGTGGAGAAGTACAGTGTAATTTAAAAGTACAGGTCAAAATGGTCTAGACTTGCCTGGAATGGCAGAGTAGGGAAAGCTCTTCAAGGAGTAGCTTAGAAGGTATTAGCAAGAGTAGAGCTAGAACACAGGACACCAAATTGGATGAGGCTGAAATGAGTTTAGTCAGGAAGACAAGGGCTCTATAAGAAGTTTTGTTCTTCATACCAAAGAAAGGGTGTTCTTGAGGAAAGCAAAGACATGACCAAATTTGTATTACTTTGTTTCCCTTGTCAACACTCCTCAGAATAAATTTCTCTATCTGACAGAACTTGGTTCATTTAGGGGATGATCCCATAGAAACTTTTAAGGCCATGTCTTGAGAAATAAGAGTTAAAATGGCAGTTTCCAGTTTCCTCAATATGCCTATTAATGTTGTATCAAAATCTCTAAACCATGGTAGTGTTCAAATTAAGTCTTTTATAAATGCTGAATTTTCAAAAAAGGGGGATGACTTCCTTGAAGATTAGTGGGTAGCAGCGTATTTTTTTTCTAAGATGATCTTATGTGCGATATATTTATGTGTTCATATATGCATGTATGATGTGAATTATATATATGCAGGAAAATACCAACACTACCTCTTCTGAAACTTTTGTACTAAACAAAAGGGAATTATTGGTATTCACTCACTTGGAAATAAATCTATAGAGAATGTATTTGGGTTGTTTCCCTTAATAATTGCTTTCAAAATGTCATTGGAGCTGCTTTTTTCATTCGGGTTCCAGAACAACATAGACCAGCTTTATTTTCTGGGCATCAGCCAATTTTACCTTCTCCTTAGAGGCTGTCATTTGAAGTAAGTGGAGCGATGTATGGCTGGGACCTGGGGGACAGTTGTTGAAAGCCTGGCATCATTTCTTCACTTCATTGGAACTTCTGTAAGGGAGGGACTTGATGCTATTGAAATCTTTCTGAAATGAAAAGATGACATCCCTGGGAAGCATCATAGCCTAAAAAGTGTTTCAAAGTCATCTTGAGGGAAGACTGGTATGATGGAAGCTGCATCTTTCCACACCAGGACTGTGGGGTCAGACTCGTGATGCTCTCAAATGACAGCAGAGGTAGGCTGTTGCATCAGCTGTAGAGGAAAGTGATATTAAGCGGGCAGACTGCACAATGGGAAGGAAGGAGAAATGCTCTGAGGAGATGCTGAAGCAAAGATTCAAACAGTGTAACTCAGGCAGATGGTTGGGCAAACCCACTGGCAGATGGGCCAATAGTATACACAAGAATCAGGAATCATGCGGGGCATCAAAACATGGGTTAAAGCCAACTTTTCAGTGGTGAAGCCTGAGGAAAAAAAATGAAGACGTTCTGGCTTTTGATTACCTGTGGTGGATGGCATAAATATAAGGAGGAAAATACCCTAAGCTTGGTGGTCTATGTTGCAGTTTCCCTGTGAATGCATAGGAAAGTGTTGTGTGGTGTAGGAGGTTCTAAAATAAACCATGAGATGCAATTGTTCCCCACTTAGATGAGAAAATTTTATCAAGCACTTACTATATATCAAATATGAAGCTAATAAAAAAGAATGAAATCTTGCAATTTGCAATGATATAGATGGAGCTAGAGTGTATTATGCTAAGCGAAATCAGTCAGTCAGAGAAAGACAAATACCATATGATTTCACTCATATGTAGAACTCAAGTAACAAAACAGATGAACATAGGAGAAGGAAAAAAAAAGAGAAGGAGACAAACCATAAGGGATTGTATTAACTATAGGGAACAAAGTGAAGGTTGCTGGAGGGGAGATCTGTGGGGGATGGGTTAAATGGGTGATGGGCATTAAGGAGGTCACTTGTTGTAATGAGCACTGGATGTTAAATGTAAGTGATGAATCACTAAATTCTGCTCCTGAAATCAATATTACACTATATGTTAACTAATTTGAATTCAAATAAAAACTTAGAACAAACAAACAAAATATTAAGCCAGACACAGAGGTAAACAAGATAGCCTATGGATTCTGACTTACAGAACTTATGGTTTGGTGTCAAACACAGATACAACAAAACAATTCATTGTCATAAATGACGCAAATGGAAAACTGTAGGGCCCGTTGGGAGCACAGATGAGAGTTCTTTTGGTGGGTAGAAGGGGCTCATGGAAGTGTTTCAATAGAATATAGGCAGTAAGTTGAACTTGATATCTGATATCAACTAGAAGAAGACTGAGAAGTGGGTAGAGGAGGGAAAGAAGGCAAGCTTCACAGAATGGGTTCCAATCAGGAAGAAGAGCAACAGTGTTTACAAAAGTCTGATGATGAGAGAGTTTGTTGCAACTCAGACATACATGGAGATTTATTTATCGTTATTTCTGATGTAATCGTGCTTAGTGAATGGTTTGGAGATATAAAGTGTAATCTAGTTCTTAAAATGGTTTCTCTTTTGCTTGTTGAATTCTAAGCCACTTAGAGGTGGGACATAATTACACTATTAAATACGAGTCTAAAAGAACTCTCTGGGTAGAATTCTTTCATGATATTATTCTCTCTTCTCTGTGTTCCTTCAAAGTTTAGCCTCTGTTACCAGAGTTTTGGAAGAGTGGAACCAGTTCTTACTATCTGGAAACACACACGTAAATACTCACACACACACCCAGAATAATCTATTTTTCTTTCTTCATAGTTCATTCTATGTCACTCCCTAATACTTTCTCCATGTGAAAGAAATAAGTCCAGCAAAATGAGATTTTTTTTTTTCGTCACAATTGAAACAATATTTAGACTTCCTAAATATCCATTTTAGAGAACACGTTAATTCAATTCACAGCATTTTAAAATATAATTTTAGGGCGCCTGGGTGGCTCAGTGGGTTAAGCCTCTGCCTTCGGCTCAGGTCATGATCTCGGGGTCCCGGGATCGAGTCCCACATCGGGCTCTCTGCTCAGCAGGGAGCCTGCTTCCTCCTCTCTCTCTCTGCCTGTCTCTCTGCCTACTTGTGATCTCTGTCAAATAAATAAATAAAAATCTTTAAAAAAATATATAATTTTAAAATATAATTTTAAAAAACTGGTTAAACACAAAATGGATGGAGAAACATAAATGTGGTTAAAAATGCATCCAAACATATCCATGGGGTCTTTCAATTAGTCTTATTACACTTATGTATGAATACAGAATTAAATAATGTAACAAGGTTCAGATACCAGCACACTGTCAAGGATAAATGAAAGCTCATATATGAATATTTTGCAATGGATTCATTGCCCTAAACATTTTGTTCACTTGGATGGTATTTTCCCCCTATTCAAGCATTCTGAAACTGTTTTTTTCTTTTTCTCTTCCCTTCTTGTTGGCAAGAGAGAGTAAATAGGGCTCTGCCAAGGAGGATCTTGGATGAATATTGTCTAAGAACTCCAAACTGAGTGCCAGGGTGGACTGGCGTCCATTTTGGTGGGCTTCCAAGTTCTGAATATTGGTATTTGAATCCAGATGGGGCCCACTCTGGACGTAGGTCAGCAGGACTTGGAGTAACTCTGGCTGAGAGCTGATCTACATACAGGTCACACACAGATCTTTTTGTGGTGGTGGAGAAACTGGGGTCTGCTTGTAGGGGAGTCCTGTTGTAGAAGAACCAGGAGTGAAGTAGGTTTTACTTTTTAAGGAGCAACCCATTAAAAATGAAAACAAGAAGAGGCCTTTGATCTGTGCTTGGAGCCCTAGAGAACCACAACCAAAAATGGAATTAGAATTTCATAGTTCGAAGGTTTGTGACCAAACTCCTAATCCACAGCCAGTACTTTTCTTTTACTTATTCAGCCCGGCACTTTGAAGATCTGAAATCAGCTTCTTTTCTGTCATGATAGGTTTTACAGGAAGCTACCCAAATCTCCCCAGTTTCAGCATTAAATGAGATACATAAAAAACAAAAGTTAATTCACTGATGTTAACTGTCTTTATAACTTATGGAAAGAAGAAAGACTCAAAGCTCAAGTCACCCTCAAATTTACACCTAAGTTAAAGAATGCTAAGCTGTTTTCTTCCTTCACTGTTATACTATTTTGAGAATTAAAATGGACTGTACAACATTTCCACATACATATCACTCCAGAAACTGCCCATAAAAGAAAAACAGCTTTTCATCATTTGGGAAGGTATTTCTTTGATGGGTTTGTATTCATCAATAAACGATATCTTGCTTCAAAATGCAGACATGTAGGGCTGCTTCTAGCATCTCAGCAGGCTCTTAGAGTGGATTCCATAGCAGCTGATAAAAAACAGAGGAACCAGAGAGAAAATATTGCAGTCTGCCTATAACTCACCTCGAGTGAGTTACCTACCCTCACCTCTCTTTCTGTCTGTTGATTCAGAGTACAAAATAGGGATGAAAATAATATCCACTCTATTAGTGCTTTCTTACAACAAAATGAGACAGAGCTTGCAAAACATTTAAAACTCAGCCTGACATTTAATAAGTGATCAATGCATGTGTTGCTGCTGTTGTTTCTATCATTGTTGTTGATCTTACAAAGCAACTTCTGCCAGAGAAGTTGATGACTTTGCACTTTCAGAATAACTGGAGAAGTATAACATCTCAACTAAACCTGAGACACTGCTTAGGCAAGAGCAGAAGAGAGAGAAACATCATGGAGAAAAGGGTTAGTTGAATACATGAATGAAAAAATGCCTACCAAGATGTGGAAAGGGAGCAAAAGAATGTTTATGAAGATCAGCATGCATCTACCCTGCCTAGGATTCAGGCCAGTGGCCCTATCTTAAAAAAAAAAAAGTACAGACAACAGAAACAAAGAAAAATTAAACCACATGGCCAAACCGACAAGATATTTGTAATTTGATCAAAAACCATCTCCGGTTTTGTCTATCATCCTGGGAATAGCTCAAGTTTTGAAGAGGCAATGCCAAAATAAGACTATGTCTGTTCCTGAGAATTTTCTGTGTTTCATTTTCTGATTAAAAATCACAACTGCTTTTTGGTGGTGAAACTGTGTATCTCAAAGCCACCAGTGAATACGGTTTACATTTGTGTTCATTTCTAAAAATAAAGGGAAAAAAACCTGAGCAAACCTTTCTCTGTGCATTAAGCCTTCTGACCTTTATTGAAATAACAAAACAGTTATTCAAAGGACACAAGGATGAATCAAAGGTAACTTTCTATTTGCCAACATTCAAGGGTGGGGGGGATACCTTGCCTCCCCTTCTCAGAGGGCTGTTTAGACAGAATATTTGCAAAGCACTCAGCCCTCTCAGGAGGATGTTGAATTATGATTTTTTAAAATTTAAATGTCTGGATATAAAAAAGTTTGATATGTTAACAATAAAAAACTGCATTAGCGACTTGAGAGCATCTTGAAGAAACAACCAAAAAGCATATGGGGAGAATAATCAAGAATCTTGATTTTGAGTCCCGGGTGCTTCTGAGTAGCCAGGTGGACTTAGGCAAAATACTTAAAGGAATCAACATATTTTGTTGTTAGTGGTAGTGGTGGTTTGTTCTGTTTTGTTCTGACTCCAGAATTATATGCAAAATATACAAGTTTCTGAGAGAAAGGGACTTGGCGAATCCTATGAAGTCTTTGAAACAGCTCTCACATCTATCCATCTATTTTCTGTTCCCAATGCTATTACCTAGTTCAGGTGTAACAATTGTAATAGTCTCTGAACTGATCTTCCTAATCCAGCCATCCCTTCTTCGATCTATCTGATATATTTACCTTTATCATTTCCTTATTTATAAGCCACGAATGATCCCCCATTGCTTTAAAATTAAGTACACAAGTCTGTCCAGTATTCAAGGGCTATAAAGTACGCTTCCATCCTTGTTTTCTATATGACCTTTTATTTTTCTTCTAATAACTTATTTTCCAGAAAAAGTTGGCTTATTTTAATCTCTGAGGTACTTCTTGCATTTTCTTGCATTTGTATTTTTGATAATATGGATCCTACTTCCCTGCACCCTGCACAATGTACTGAAAACATACATGCAACAGGTATGCATGTGTGCGTGCACGCACACACACACATACACACACAATCCAATTGATCAGTTTTGGGAAGGTATCCAGGTAAAGAACTCACTGAATTATAGAAATCATTTGCATTTCCATACACTAACAATGAGACAGAAGAAAGAGAAATTAAGGAATTGATCCCACTTACAATTGCACTGAAAACCATAAGATAACTGGGAATAAACCTAATTAAAGAGGTAAAAGTTCTGTTATCTAAAAACTACAGAAAACTTATGAAAGAAGTTGAGGAAGACACAAAGAAGTGAAAAAACATCCCATGCTCATGGGTTGAAAGAATAAATGTTAAAATGTCTATCTCACCCAGAGTAATCTGCACATTCAATGCAATCCCTATGAAAATACCATCAACATTTTTCACAGGCTAGAACAAATAATCCTGAAATTTGTATGGAACAAGAAAAGACCCCAAATAGCCAGAGGAATGATGAAAAAGAAAACCAAAGCTGGTGGCATCACAGTACTGGATTTCAAGCTATATTACAAAGCTGTAGTCATCAAGACAGTGTGGTACTGGCACAAAAACAGACACATAGATCAATGGAACAGAATAGAGAGCCCAGATATGGACCCTCAACTCTATGATCATCTAATCTTTGACAAAGCTGAAAAGAATATCTAATGGAAAATGATAGTCTCTTCAATAAATGCTGTTAGGAAAATTGGACAGCTACATGTAGAATAATAAAACTGGAACATTTTCTTATATACCACACACAAATATAAACTCAAAATGGCTGAAAGACCTCAATATGAGGCAGGAATCCATCAAAATCCTAGAGGATAACACAGGCAGCAATTTCTTTGTCCTTGGCTGCAACAACTTCTTTCTAGACATGTCTCCAAAGACAAGGGAAACATAAGCAAAAATGAACTACTGAGACTTCATCAAGATGAAATAGTTCTGCATAGCAAAGTAAAGAGTAAACAAAACTAAAAGGCAACCTACAGAATGGGAGAAGGTATTTGCAAATGACCTATCAGATCAGCTAGTATCAAAGTTCTATAAAGAACTTATCAAACTTAACACCCAAAAACCAAATAATCCAGTCAAGAAATGGGCAAAAGACATGAACAGAAACATCCAAATGGTGGCCAACAGACACATGAAAAAAATGCTCCACATCTCTTGGCATCAGGGAAATACAAATCAAAACCACAATGAGATACCACCTCACACCACTCAGAATGGCTAAAATTAACAAGACAGGAAATAAATAATGTTGGTGAGGATGTGGAGAAAGGGGAGCACTTCTACACTGTTGGTGGGAATGTAAACTGGTACAGCCACTCTGGAAAACAGTATGGAAGTCCCTCAGGAAGTTAAGAATAGAGCTAAGGATGAATACTGACCATTTATATAGACGTGAATGGAACTGGAGGGTATTGTGCTGAGTGAAATAAATCAGTCATGGAAAGACAATTATCATATGGTTTCACTCATATGTGGAATATAAGATACAGTGCAGAGGATCATAGGAAAAGGGAGGGAAACTGAATGGGAAGTCATCAGAGAGGGAGAAAACACATAAGAGACTCTTAACTATAGGAAACAAACTGAGGGCTGCTGGAGGGGAGGGGTGGGAGGATGTGTAAGGAGGTGATGGGCATTAAGGAGGGCACATGATGTGATGAACACTGGGTGTTATGTGCAACCGATGAATTACTGAAAACTATAGCTGAAACTAATGATATACTCTATTTTGGCTAATTGAATTTACATAAAAATAATAATAATAAATAAAAGGGAAAAAAGAACTCACTGGTTTCATTATTTAAGATACATTTTTTTTTTCTTCTTAGTGCTGAGTTGTAGAGGCTCTGCCAAGATTTGAAGGTAACGCCATTCCTATTGACTCAATATGCCCTTGGGAATCTATTAAATACGTGATTTTGACATGAGACATTTTAACTTACATCATCTGATTTTCCATCTTTAGAATTATAATCGGCAAATCACATATTGAGGGAACACTATACACATCAGATTGTTTGCTGTCACAAACCTGGGAAGAAAAAACCCTCTTGAGGTTTGGGACTGAATGGGAGATAAAGGCTTCACCATGGTACTTCTAGAGAAATGCTGAAGTTATCCACATAAGTATCCAGCCACTTATTATTATTTTATCAGGAAAGCATTAGGAGCTGAGGAAAAGCCCTGATTCTTAGCTTCTCATTTCTAAAAGAACAGATAAACTATGCTCTCAAAGTTCTCTGACAGGACCACTCTCTGATTCTAGAAACCCAGAGAATATGTATTAGTTGCCAAGTCTAAGAAATAGGATTTCTTTCTTTCTTTCTTTCTTTTTAAGATTTTATTCATTTATTTCAGAGAGAGATCACAAGTAGGCAGAGAGGTAGGCAGAGAGAGAAGGGGAAGCAGGCTCCCTGCTGAGCAGAGAGCCCAATGCGGGGCTTGATCCTAGGACCCTGAGACCATGACCTGAGCCGAAGGCAGAGGCTTAACCCACTGAGCCACCCAGGTACCCCAATTTCTAGGCTAACATATTAGAATACTAATTAATTCTTACCCTTATTATTATTATTATTTAAGTTTTCCTAAGAATTCAAGGAAGTGACAGATTTGTATCAATAAATCTCAATTCTAGTGATTCATCTATTACTGCTTTATTTATAAGCTTGAACACTCTTTTATTGTATGTTTAGATGTCTTTCCACTTATAAAATGGGGTAATAATAATTATCATACAAGGTTTGTATAAAGCTAACTTGAGCTATTGGATTAAATATGTAGATATAGGTATAGCTATAGATATATAATGTGCTATCATTGGTTAGTCATTCTCAGACTTTTCCCTCCTTACAAAAAAATCAGATGTTGTGAACATCTATAAATATCTCTTCAGTAATGGTAAGATGTATTATCCTACAGACTTACAAAAAAACAAAATAAACATCTGTGTATTTCTATATGATACAAATAAAGAAATCATCAACATATTTTTCTCTGTTCTTTTTAAATTGCTTGAAAAAGAACAACTTTATATTTTTCGATGATGGAACAAATGTAGGAAATTGTCCCTCAGATGCTCATACTGAGATGATGCTGGGCTATGCAAATTCAATTCTTTTGGCAAATTTATGTAGTTATCACAACTGCTCTGTCACACAGAGCAGACTCAAGAGTGGTCTGGAAATGTGTAATTTTAATGATAATAATACACATCTACTAACCCATCTTTACAGATCAAGATATTCCTAATGAGAATAAGGCACCAGGTCTAAAATAATAAACCAAATTCATTTTTGTATTAAGAGTCTTCGTAGAAAAGAAAAGAATCGCCACTCAATCTAAATGACAAAGAAAAAGGCATTTTACAAAGATAGGATATAAAGAGTCATATGGAACCCAAAAAGAGGAATTTGACTTAACATTAAGGACAGCTAGGAATTCAGATCCAAATAGACTCTCTCTCCATCTTTCCTTATATTTCCTTCTTTGCCACAATTGACCACTTAAATGATTTTCTGATCTAATGATTGGAAGCAAATCCACCAGCAGCTCTCGAAGTATAAAGTAGAGCCTCTATCTCTATTCACAGACTTCCCAAAATTTTCTTGTTTTTTTTTTTTTTAAAGATTTTATTTATTCATTTGACAGAGAGAGAGAGATCACAAGTAGGCAGAGAGGCAGGCAGAGAACAGATGGCCTGATGTGGGGCTCGATCGCAGGACCCTGAGATCATGACCTGAGCTGAAGGCAAAGGCCCAACCCACTGAGCCACCACAGGCATCCCCCAAAACTTTCTTGAGCCAAAGCTCAAACATTTGTGACAGGGAAGGTTTAGCATGCATAACAAGCTCATCCAACAATCAATTCACAGATTGCTCCCTGTGAAACTACATGGATGGATTTGGCAAAGGGACAATTTCCAGAAACAAAAGAAAGGAAAGGCACAAAGTCCCAATGAGAGGTCTTCCCTGATTTCTTTGTCTAAAGGTAATTCTTGGATACCATATAGTTTTTGTTCCTGTGGTCTAGATGTACTAGTATTTGATTACACATTGTATTACATTTTTGTTTATTACACAGGTACACACCTTGTTTCCACAACAAGCTACAAATGTTTTAGTGTAGAAGCATACCATATTTCTTTTGGGTATTGCAGAAGGCTTAGCATGGTGCTAACATGGTGCTGTACATGCAGGAGCCACTTCGATAATAATCCTTAAAATTAAGTAGATCTTTTTATGTGGGTAACTTCAAGTGTGTGTTTAGTTCAATAAAAAATGGCTTAACCGAGTTTGTTTTTCTGCAACCATTTTTTGGGAATTTACAGATAGGTCAGTTTAGCAAGATCAATAGAACCAATCATTCATGTTGAAGCAAGTTCTAAACCCTTTCCAATGGTATTATTTTTTCAGTGACTCCTCCATATGTGTACGAAGGGTCAGAAGGAGGACAGGAGTTTTAAGACAGCTGCAGAAACGAGATTGACAGAAGGACAGAACAGATTGAAGTAGTTAGCCAAATGATACTACATCTCAAACTTCAAAGGAGAAAAGTACCTGTAAAGGAAAGGTAGACTAAGACTCATGATGAACTATCATATTCAAATTTTTAAAATACTTGCAACCCAGAAAGGTTTTTGAACACACTTGACCAAGATAGTATTTAATTTAGAATGGTTCAGACCAAAATTTTTCTAAATAAAATATTCGGTTTTAAGTACTTTACGAAATTGTATCTCAATCTATACACACATTGATTAATATGGTAGCTAAAACATATGCACATTTTTAGTTAAAATATCTTGGAAGTGGATACACAACAACATTTTACTAAGATTTTTTTCCAACAATAAGAATACTTTGTTTTCCTCAAAATCACTTATAAGCATTTTCACTTAGGACTTTTAGCAAATACATGTCTCTGGTGGAGAGAAATATAGACATTATTATTTTTGCTATTAGTATTAGGATCAGTATTATTGCTGATTACAATCATTTTGGTATCATCATTTCTATGAAATTTTGGAATACTAACTGTTCCTAGCCTGTATTATAAAATGTTATTTGCTACAAAATGTTCCATGTCTGTTTTTGTGAGTTACCACCCATTGCTATGTATTTGGTATTTACAGAAAAATCTGCTTCTGGTTTATTTACCTACGTCTAACATGCTAATTTTATTTATTTTTTAAAAATATTTTATTTATTTATTTGACAGAGAGAGATCACAAGTAGATGGAGAGGCAGGCAGAGAGAGAGAGAGAGAGGGAAGCAGGCTCCCTCCTGAGCAGAGAGCCCGATGTGGGACTCGATCCCAGGACCCTGAGATCATGACCAGAGCCGAAGGCAGCGGCTTAACCCACTGAGCCACCCAGGTGCCCTAACATGCTAATTTTAAATTTTAATTTTCTCTCTGTTCCCCAGGAATAGTTTTTGATATGACTTTTTACTATAAGTAATACAAGGACGGAGGGAGATGTATGCTTTCTCAAGGGCCAGACTCTGTTTCAGGAACTGGTAAGATATCTTTATCATAACAATACAGTAAGTTGAAGAGACTTGAGTCTTTTACAAAGTTTTAGAAATGCTTCTCCTGCCAACCATAGTCTTTACTTTTTAAAATAAATCATGGCTAATTTCCTCTCAGGTGATGGTTTTTGTTGGCAAACAGATGAGTGGGAGTTGGGAACTCAGGTCTAACCTACTTAAATCAGAGGGAGCCTTAGCGCAAATATTCTTAAGTAAGCATTCATTGTCTAATCAAACGAAACTGGATTACTCAATGTTCGGTAGCATGTCTTTTCAAATCCTGGCTCAGGCTCTTGACTAATGTGGGCTGCTCACTGTGATCCCATTGGGGCTGCAGAAATCTCCTATTTCCTTTCATTTTTCGGCTATGCAGCTGCATTTCTAAGCCATGACTACATTGCTAAATGAATCATTGATTTGGAAAATCTGAAGTGACCTTCAACTTGTTCTCAAGCTCTTCCTCAAGAGAAGAGAGGGAAAATCAACCAAATATCGAAGAAGTTATTTTTCTAAAGGTATTTTTGGCGGGTAGAGTGTCGGGAGACCAGTCTGTATACGTGTTAAATGTGTGTGTTGGAGGGAAAGTACAGTCTGTATTCAGAAGTGACCTTCTTCATAATAATCCGTGTTTTGGGTATAGTTCAAAAGGCAGAGTCTTTTTCTTGTAGTTCAGAGGCAAACACTGCCCTAGCTTCTCAGCTGCCCTATTAAACTGTATGCTACTCAGACATCCAATAGTTCTTCACTCGAGAGGCTTGCTTCTGTTCGGGATACTTACCCAGTCAGCTCACTGATAGTCTTTCAGAAGAGTCAATACTGTGAAGCTATATGATGAGAAATTCTACTTTCATTATTTTTCTTTAACTTCACCTTTCATTTTCGGTTATGTGTTGAGGTATAAGGTCTGTTTTGCCAACGACTCTAGACTTGCATATAGCCGTGGGAGCAGAGCAGCATTCCTTCAACACTGACTTGCTCCTCTACATGAGGAGGTGACCTAGTTAGACATATCAATATTCAATGAAACATATAGATTACCCTGATGGAGCTGCTCAATGAAGTTCATGTAAGGTCAATAGAAGATGCAGGTATTATAGCCACTGAGTCACTAATTGGTCTCATGCCTGAAGTGTCCCTTTTCAATACAGTCTTGTTAACTTCATCTTCCTGTCTCTGAGTCTCTTTCCCCTTTGGTGCTGAGTGTTTCCAAAGGCTCTTCTGGATGAAGCAAGTATTAGAAAAGAAATTGCTAAATAAATATCAACACTTAGGTATAAATGGCTGACAAGTCTCAATCCTTTTAAAAGTAGAAGAATCTGGGGCACCTGGGTGGCTCAGTCAGTTGAGCACCTGACTCTTGGTTGTGACTCAGGTCATGAGTCTCAGCCCTTCATCAGGCTCTGTACTCAGTGAGAGGGTCTGCTTGAGATTCTTTCCATCTCTCTCCCTCCCTTTCTAGCTTCCCACCTTCAAATAAATAAATAAAATCTTTTTAAAAAGAAGTGAAAGAATCTGCAGTTTGCCATGCTTGAATGTTTCTACTGTGTTCCTGGAGCGGTAATTTAAGTTTCCTTTGAGTTGACCTAAAATGAGTGACGATGTTACCTAGATGACCTCCTAGGTCCTTTCTCACGCTAACAATGCACAGATTTTTGTCTAAGAATTTCCTAAGAGGTGTTGTTCATTTATTATTAACTCTATTTTAGAGCTAAGGAAGCGGAAACTCAGAAAGGTCTAGTCGCAGAAGAGAGTGCAGCCTTCTGACTTGCGGGTTTAGTCACATTCCTGATCCAGAAGCTTCCCAGTTGTTCTTACCTGTTGTGAGGCTTGTATTCGCTAGGTTCTTCTCAGGAACTTCCCAAACCAAACCATGTTGACAAACTTTGCTCCTGCCTCTGCGGCCTCCTAACCTTATCTTCTCACAGTGAGTCATTTTGCAATCTCTCATCCTGTTCTTCCTGTTCGGGTGGGTGAACGGGAGCACTGTAAAAGGCAGGCAATCAATATCGGGGGTTAGACAAAGCTCTGCAAGCCAATCTGCAAGCCCGAGCAAAGCTTCTGGTGTCCTTAACTGTAACCTTGGCACATGAAAAGCGACTTCCATTCCATTTTACCAACGTTTCGGTCAAAGATCAATTGCCATTGTAATTATATCATATATCACAGGACGAGGAATCAGTGAAAGGGCAGGCCCTCTAAACTAATACATATCATTAGCATTTAAGGAACACGAAAAACAAATTGAACATTAGTCCTCATGTAACTCTTTTTTCTAGAGCAAATAATTTTCCAAATTAAAATGAATAAATTAATGAAATCGCATGCCTGAGAATAAACCATGTTGGTAATGTCATTGAGCCCTCAGCAAAGTTTAGCTCATTGTACTCCTCTGTCTGATCATTAGAACATCTAATCAAGGAGAGCTTAAATACTTCAGTGAGCTCTCAAAATAAATTTGATCTGAGCAGCTCAGGTCTCGTGGATTCCTAGGGTTACTGACTGGGTGAAACATGTTTTTGTTTTAATCCCTGTCTCAGCTCAAAGAGGATTAATGCCCATAATTCTCCTATCCCCATTTAATTGAGAAATGAAGTTTGAAGAGGCACCTCCTGGAACACTACACTTTGAAGTATGACCTATCAACTGTCTACACAATAAATCTCCCTCTGCTCACACACATTTACACACACTCTTCCCACCCAAAGAGGGAAGAAAGGCATCGTGTGTGTGCATGGATGTATGTTTGCATGCCTTAAGTTATAAAACTTAAACCATTGCTGTTTTCTCTTTTCCTTTTTAGGAATTATCCTAAGGAAGGCATTCTCTGAGAAGCTCAAACTGTCTCAAACTGCTGTGACCTCGCACGCTAATACCCCCATTGGTACAACTCACCATTTTATTAAAAGCAATACAATTCTTGCATTCATTTGATCTGATCTGGATTTTTACTTTTGCTTTGTCCATACCAGCAGAGGTAAAACATCCAGAGGAAAGAAAGAGAGAAGATACCACACCCTGGAACTACCTCTTCAGGAGTTAGACAGGCACTGGTAGAAAAGGACCAAAATTCCAAATATAGACCCACCCTTGTGTTCTCAAATAAACCCAGTGCTAAGATCTAATATAGAAAGGGCACAGAGAAACACAGGAATATTTACTGTCAGTCTCACTTTTTCCATACAAGTTGATATGAGGATTTAATGAGGAACTTAGCACAGGTCTGTGGGTACAGCAAGTCTTCAGCAAGTTCTGGCTCTTATTATTTGTATAAAGAATATTCACATCTTGCACCCAAGCCTTAAGACTTCAGGGACGACCAACTCTGACGTCCCATGTCATTTCTGACCTCACAGAAGTGACATATTATCATTTCAGCTATAACTTCTTGGTCACACAGACCAACCCTAGCCAAGTGTGGGATGGCATTACCTAAGGGTGGGAATACTGTGAAACAGGGGCCACAGGAGGCCGTCTTGGAGGCTTGCAACCCCAACAACCTAAGGGTTGCTGAAACCTTTATCAAACTGCTCCTCTGATATTTTAGCCTTCAAGGACCAGGTTTCTGTGAAGTTGTTGTATATGGGATTTTTGCAAATGATGGCATACCCATAAATATCAGTATTTAAGGACTGAACTGAATCTCTGTTATGAGATTACAGATTTGTAATGTAAGATCTCACTTGAGCTTCAAAATAACCTTTTACAATAAGCAAGAGAGGCTATACTATAATGATTTCATAGATAAAGAAACTGAAGATCAGAGAGATTTAATGATTGACCCAAGATCTTAACTAGATATCTTCTTAACATTCCTGTGGCATTCTTCTGTGACTAAACTGCCTTGTTTATTTGCTAAACTCCTACCTCCTTATATGCCTGTCAGAGGGTTTGCAGCAAATCACAAGTACAGAATCTTTGACTCAGGAGTATTTTCTCCACTTTCTAAAAATCACTAGATTTTAGCAACTGTTTTCTGCTTTTTATTTTCCTCCCATATTTGACCCCACCCCCCCATCCCCACTTATAGATAGATATACATGCACACACACTCCTCTTTCTGGTCTCTTGTATTAATAGCAAACTAAATTTCCTTCAGAAAATATTAGTGGTCATTGTGTCACAGAGAAATCTCCCTTCCATGCAAGTTAAAATATGTAGAAACGTTGTAGCTTTTCTTCCTTTATTCTAAAATAAATTATGAAAGGTTGTATATTCAGGCTTCAGGCAGAATTTTTCCTGTTTGGGGAGACATTTTCAACTTTCTATTTGAATTGGTAGCTATGTGTATGAGAGGAAAATGAATACTAATGGAAAAGCCCAGAGTGGATTTGGAAAATCATTACAACTGTTCTGCCATAGGTTTGGGCCTTTGACAAAACACCTATTCAAGGATGGAAAATCCACTGTTTCTCTTCTGCATTTCTTTTTCTGAATAGAGCTGGGTTGAATAACCAGCGCTGATAAAGGATTCAGAGCAATTGCCTTACTAAGTAATAGTGAGCCCATGTTCTAACCAGTGGGACAGACACTGGCCTTCAGTATATCTGACTAGGCTGCTAGATTTGAAGTGGAGAAGCTGGGGGAGGAGATGGGTATAAAAAAAAAAAAAAGAAGAAGGGCCCCTGTAATTTTCACTCTTCCTACAACATCCTTCACCTAAGCACCAATTAAGATGCCCCTCTCTTAAATTCTGCATACCTGCAGATTTATTTATACCTCTAGACATTTTTTCTAGGTTTCTCCCTTGTGCTTACAATACACGCCTGCCTTCTTTCTGCATATTCAAACACTATTGACCCTCCTTGAAACCTCCTCAACTAGTAATAATCATTTACATCCCTGCTAGTGCTTATGATTTTCAAAGTGCTTTAACACAAGCTAACTCAGTGATCCTCACACAACCTTGGAAGTTTAGCCCAGCAAGTATTGTCTTATTGTTTTCATGGATGAGAAAAAGGAGATTGAAGTGGTTCCATTAGTAAACAAGGTCATGGAGCTCAAAAGGAAGCAGCCCTGGAGTTGATGCCTCCTACTGCTTTTCAACCTGCATGAGGTTTCCCTTTTCTGAATGCTTCTGAAAGCTCTTAGTCGGTCACATTCCAATGTAGCCTCTAGGTACTAACTGCCTGGTGGTTTGCTATGGGCATGTCACTCCCTGGTGACCTAGAAATAGATTGCTCCTCCACATGTTGCATGCAGCCTTCTTCTCACTTACCCAAAGATGGCATAATAGGAAGAAAGGAAACAATCGTGCTAACGGGGAAGAGTGAATTAGATGTTGTAGGCCCTTTTCTCTTTTCTGCTCCAGCAATTCTTGAAGAAGAAAACAGTCAGTTGAGATCTAGAGTGAAACGCTTCACTCACTCACTCATTCATTCATTCATTCAACATAGTCCAGGCCTACGATGCAATGTTCCTTGTCTTAGTCCCTGGAAATACGAGTTCAATGTGGCATAGTCTTGATCTCCAGGAATTTACAATTGAGTGTGGAAAATTCCATCTTTTCTTTGAAATGAAAACAAATGTAAGCATCAATGTACTAGACAAAAATATATTGTACATTTTTTCAACTACATTGCATCAGGAATAAGCACACGATTGAGGTGAATGTTGTATATGTTGCTCCTACAGGGCACTCCAAAATTGAGTATTCATGTTTAATGGTTACATTGCATTTACCTTGAACTGAACATTATCCATCAGGATTTACATTTGCAGTTGGGGGATTATGAATGTTAAACTTTTCTTTTTCTCCTTTTCTCTCTTAGACCCAATCTGAATGGAAAAGACAATATGAGTGTAATCAAATACTCCAGGAAGTGTGTCTTGGATAAAGACAAAAGAAAACCATGCATTCTACCTACCTTTTATGTGTTTCACAGATTATATGAAACAATTTTGAAAGGCTTGGTTCTTTGACCAATTCTTTGATAAATCCAGAAGTCAGACTTAGAAATTATACATTAGCTTTTTGCCCAGCCAACCATGGTACAGATGAAAATTCACCCTCCGTGAGTGTACTCAACAGACACTCAACATCCTTTGACCAGCCTATTGCCTTTTACAGTTTATGATCTTATGGTCACAATTCCTGTTCACATTCTTAGAGATTCATATTCTCTTCACTTACTAGATTTGAACTCTGTAATGTCTCTGGCTGATTTTTCAATAGATGAAGATTTATGAAACAGTCACTATGCAGAAAACATGTTGGGGAATTTGGGGACGAACCTCCAACAGGAAAGTAACAGTAAAAGAATAGCAATTGTACAAAGCTCGATAGAGATGGTTCTCCAAGGGAGTAATGTGAGTGGGGATGGGACACTAGTTCTGGAGCACTAGGGGTGAGAAAACAATTACCACTTGTAGGGAGCTACATCTCAGGAGATGCTACAGATGAACTGCATCCCCCCAAATGAATACAGTTTGTACAACAAAAATTGTACTGACAGAAATAGTAGGCTAGCAGAACATCCTAAGCAGGTAAGAACATTGACCATGATTTTCCATAACTATGTGTTGTTCAGAACAATATTGATACTGATTCTCTGTTCTATATATTTAGCATATCTGTCAGATCCTTTGTTTGGTCCTTAATGTATTTTTCCATATAACAGCCTTCTACATAATCTGATACTTACTTAAAAATAGTTGATGTCATTCACAAAATTATACTCTATATGCAAATTCCAGAGTTAAAATTGAGGCCCACATGTTTTACCATGACATAATACTATGTTGTTTTATTGGCAAATTCTTGTATTCCCTAAAAAGCTCATCACCTCATGGCGACATTTCAAAACTGCTTCTGTAACATTAGGATGATACTAGAGAGCTTGAAAACAGTGAGTGGTTATTCCCATGATATATGATCTTCCTGGACCTCTACCTCATAAACCCCTAACTTCCTTTCAAATCATATAGAAAGGCCCATTTTTCCTTCTTTGTATACAACATTCATTTTTTCTCTCTCTCTGGGCTATTATTTATTATTTAACTTGGTTACTGTATTATTTAAAGAAAAAAAGTAGTTTGCAATATTGCCTGTGTGGGAGATGCTATACAGGGTAAAGCAATATTGATTGCATTGTAGCTATTAACTACTGTTCTAAAAACAAGGAAGGAGTGTGAGACAGTGAAGCAGGGCAAGAGTTATCTTCACCCTCCTACAGCTAAAAAAGGGAAAAAAATTAGTAAACCACATTCCAAGTAATTCAAAAACTTTGGAGGGTATATAAAGAATGACCAAGATTTTGTAACTTGGCTCCCATCATATTTTTAATAATAACTACTAAGTCCTTCACACAAATATACTATCTGTAAGACTGTTTTTCCTAGAATTCCCTAAATAACTTATTCTGGTTCTTGCTGATATTTTCCTTCCTGAAAAGTTCAGATATACAAATACTTACAAGTATTTCCATTCCTTTATTTTTCACCATTAATGCCTCTGGATCTCTCTGTCTGGTTGTAAATGTAGAAACTGGTGGATTCTTATTACCAGTGAGAGTTAAACAAGCAAATGGAATTATAAGTTTCACAAAGGGAAATCTTCCTAAGTGAATTTGTAGGAAGTCTTGGGACACAAAGAACCCAGTGGACAAAATGCAGTCAGTAAAGCAAGAAATGGAAGAGCACATTTTTTATCAAACTGAGAAAGAAAAGAAACAGATGTCAAAAGCTCAGTATGAAGTCAAAACATAGGGACAGTGGAATCCTGAATAGAGAACAGAGGTCAAGAGATTAAGTGGAAGGTTATTTCTGGAAAAAAAATCAAGAAGAGGTGTAATTTATCACTGACATTTAATTGGCCTCCATGGTGAGATGCATGGAGATACCACCAGTATTTAAGAGGCCATAGACAGGGCAGACAGAATTAATCAATCAGATTTCCAACTGGACTCATCCCTGTTAGGTGTTATGGCAATAGAAAAGATATCCTTTTTAAAAGGAAGTTAGAAGACCAATGTTGTACATACATCAATTAGAAAATATTGTTTCACAGTACAAAGTATTGGTTTCTATAGTCCTTTCAAAATACCTTGCTCATAATGATTGATCAGTAGATACTTGTTAAATCAACATGAAAGCTGTCTGTGTTTTCCAGATTCTATGTACTATAAAATTGGAGGAAAGGACGAATTTAATGAGAGGTTGACAATTAGGAAGGTCTAAAAGGAGGTGGAGTTTGAAACATGTGCTAGATAGTAAAAGAAAGAGACAATATGAAGGAAGACCGTATTGGAGAAAGAAATGTGTAAAATCATTTCTCCACTAATTAAATCACTCCTCATGTGCTGTACCAAAATTCCAGAGTCAAACTCTCAACTGTCTAATCTCATTTATTATTATTTCCTCCAGAAAATACCTGACTTCTCTCTAAGTAATTCCACACTAATATCTGTTTCTGGTGTTCATTAATGAATACCACATAAATCTCCTTTCTTACTTTTCCATGTGTGTATATCGTAAATACAAAGTCCTAACCTCTTGAAGTCATGTCAGCACTCAAGAATGACAGACCAACCGTTTTTGGGCTCTCACACTCTTTACCCTATGAATGAAGAGTATCATAGTCCTACATTCTACAGTGTCTAAATCTGAAGCAAAAACCCAACCCCACTGCACCAGTTTCTATTTAAATGCCATTAATTTAAAGACATGCACACATGATGGTCAAAATGAATATATTGATTTCTGTACAAATTAAGGTTTTGCTAATTTCCACTGATATGATTGAAACCATCAACCCAGTGATAACAACAAAAGAACTAATTACATTGATGATCATTTAATTTTACTTTTGATAATGCATATGTTTTTATTTAGACTAATACAATGTAAATTATAATCAGGTAGTTTTAAATACCCTCTCGTTTGAAACGCCTGCTCAATGAAGAGGAACCGCAGAAATGTGAATGTCTCCTGCTGCGGCGGGTTGTGGGAAGGCACCGACTTGAGTCTCACAGTGGTCGGTGGCCTGATCATTGCACAATCAGCTTGTGAAATGAGGGACTTGTATTTGTTTATACCTGCCTACACAGAAACACACTAATAGTACATTCTGTTGGTTTAAGAGAAAAAAAATATGTGAAGGCTATTGCATTCATTCAGTTCTACACTCATTCATTCATATATCCATCCTTCCATTCATTCATTGGTGAGACCCTTGTGATACAAAACTGAAAAAATTCATGCAACCTATCACAGTGAGTCTTACATCCTAGGTGCATGATTAAGTACCTCTATGAGAAGACCAGGGAACATAATTTTATTAAGTATTAGGAACAAGCAATGTGCCAAGGGCTGAGCCTAAATATACTGAGGAGAAACAGGCAAACCAGGGAACTGGATGTGACTTTTGAGCTAAATCTTAACGATAAAGGACGTGGTGCAGATCATTAGAACAAAAGCAAAAGTATAGGGCTTGAATGTTTTTCCTATTGTACTGGGAGTGGGGGACACAAGAAAGTTCTATGTATCTAGAAAATAGAGCACATTTGGCATGATGATGGAGGAAGACATGAGGAAGTAAGCTGGATCAAGTAACTTAAATGTTGTGAAAGGCAACTTGAAACAGAACGTCTGCTATAAGCAGAAGAAAAGTAATTAAAACCAAAATGCCAACTAAGTGCCACATTTCATAAAGAAAATTATGATGGTATTGATAATGAGAAATTAGTGAGGGAGGACACTGGGGGAGGGAAGTGGAAATGTCCCATAACACAAAGGTCTGTGAGCCAAAATAGTGAGAACAGAATTGTACGGGAGGGGTGAGATGAGAGACATTGCACAAAGAAACACACACACACACACACACCTGTATTCTGCAACTTTCTGTGCTAGAAGTTACTATTGTTCTCTAACTACTGGACGTCTAAAATGAAACAACCAACATTATTTTACATAGTCCATTGGAATACTAGGGTTAGATGTGTGGCCACATTGGTTTTCTAAGTTGTCTTAGTACTTTACTTACCCTGTCCAGTGCAGACACAGATAATTAATTATAGATCTGCTCAGCAGAAGCCTCAAGAAGTTGGCATCATGGTGAAATATTGACCAAAAGCACCCTTTCCATAAGTAGAAGGACGAAAGGGGAATCCAGAAGGGTCAAGCCAAGCATTCCCAGGTTTTTCTCTTACATTCTCAATGCAGACACTGATTCCATCTCCCAGGGAGAAGAGTAAGTGATGGTTGTGGAGTATAGTCACTAGTGTGGAAATCACCTGTGAATCTTGTTAAAAATGCAGATATTGATGAATTAGGTCTTGGCAAGGGCCTTAGATTTGTATTTCTAACAAGCTATGGAGAAGTTTTTATGCTGCTGATCATTGGGGTAGTTAAGACCCCTATGGGGTCTATAGGGAGCCCAGGTTGGTTACTGTGGCAAAGCTTCCCAAAGTTAAAGTGGGGTCTGTGACTCTAACTACAACATCCTAGTTGAACAAGGTGCTCTAATTCTCTGATTTCCTACAAAATTCAGGACCAAAGAGCTTTTTTTTTTTGCACATTATAACTGGCTAGGCTCACAATAACCAGTAATTGCTGAAATTTTGATAAATGTGCCCCAATATAACTGTAAGAGGATAATTCAATTAAACACTCATAAAACATCCAGACTTAGAAATGTTGATTCCAACTCTTTCATGCTTTTCATATATTCTCCCTTCTGGCTCTAGAGGGTTTAAATATTTTTAAATTAGCTCATTCTGCCCCCAGAGGTCTTCATTTCTTCATTTGTTTTATTTAATCACATTAACTTATGAGCTGCCTGATATAATTTTGGAATATGTTTGGGGACAGAAATGCAATAATGGAATTAGCATTTTCTTCCCCAAAACTTGGGCTTCAGTGTGGACTCTGCTTATCTGTCATCCTTACTTTCTTCATCCCAGTGCTCTGCACATAATAAACCCTTAATATGTATTTCTTGATTGATGTATACATTTGAAATTTTTCATTACTTCTTTGGGTCTGAAATATTAGGTTTCCCAAATCTATCTCTTCTTTCTCCCAACAGAACTTTACTCAATTCTCTCTTCTTCAAAGTGCTAGTAAGCATCTCAAGTTTATCCTTTCAGCTTGGAGGTGATAATTTTCTATTCTGGGGGAAATGGATGCGATGCCCCAACATTTGTGCACTTAATTAAAGCACAAGGAATGCTTAATTAGTGTAATAAATGCAATTAAAAATGTCTCTCATGGAGAAACTGCTGCTCAATTTTTAGAGCAACAGAGAGGTGATGGCCAGGTGGGTTAATTAATCAGTGTTAACTTTCATTTGATGAATACTTTGAGGTTCTGATACAATGAGATTATACAAATGCCGTACGCTGCTGTTACTATGTCGAGCTAGAATACCATTTCGATCTTACTTCCTTAGGCCCCTCCATGTAGCAGGATTTTCCTTTTCAAAGTTGACTTTTGCTCTCTTTAGGTGTAATTCTCTTATTTCTATGTCCCAGTCATAACTTAAGCTCTATCACAATGGAAGAGAGTAGATGTCAACTTTCAAAAACTTGAAAGAGATTTGTTTACTCATTCAGCAAAGCACGGCTTCATTTCTTTTGAGAGAGAAAAATCTTTTGCTGTCACCGTCATTAAACTCTTTGAGTACCAACATCGTTCTGGGAGCAGAAAAGACTCATTTTCCATGTTATGCCATTGAGTCTCAAACTTCCATCAGTCAGTCATTTTTCAGCACCCACCATATACGTTTTATGAAAGAAGTTTTGGTTACTTTTTTTTTTTTAAGATTTTATTTATTTATTTGACAAAGAGAGATCACAAGTAGGCAGAGAGGCAGGCACAGAGAGAGGAGGAAGCGGGCTCCCCGCTGAGCAGAGAGCCTGATGTGGGGCTTGATCCCAGGGTCCTGGGATCATGACCTGAGCTGAAGGTAGAGGCTTAACCCACTGAGCCACCCAGGCGACCTAAAGTTTTGGTTACTTCTGATGACTCTTACTAATAGACTTTGCAAAAATGATTAAACCCCTTTACCACACCTAGTGCAACATATTTCTTCTTGGATCAGATTTCTGGTTGAAAAAAGAATAAATTAGTACCTGAGATTTGAATGACTAAAGGAGTTAACCCTGGTTCCAAGGGCACAATCAGTGACTTCCTTTCTTGTGCATGCACACTGGTGATAGCCTCTTGGCACTGGGTAGCTGGAGAAAACAAAGGTCTGTGGCTGCCGTTGCTCTTTGTCAAGGATTAACACAAAAGTACTGACTGTGCTATAATAGGGAATCAGCTTGCCAAAACACTACACGAGGCTGAAGCTTCTAACTCACTGAAACTCTACTTAAGTTATTATATGCTTGGGTGGTTGCAAGAACAACAGATAGCTATGTAATTAATGCAAACCATGTCAGCCTCCCTCACTTCCTTCTTGTCTCTGTGCAGACCAGTAATGAGGCGCCTCCTGACACACAATCACAACGCACTGACAAACCATCGTGGTGTGTGAAAAAGACACAGAAAAATCCAAGAACCATGACAATTCTAGCAAACATAGTTCCTCTTCACCAGAGATTTCACATCATAGCTGTCCCTGAGGCAGAGACTCCTGGCTGGAGGAGTCATTATTTGCCAGACTACTGGTCAACTTCCAGGTCTGAAGGGCTCCGATGCCATCCTATGGAAAATAAAAGTTAATCCACAGGAATGGTTTTCTTCTTTCTTCTTACATTAGTATTGCTGAGAAAATATTGCAAACAAATAAAAGATAATGATGTTAACTTTTATTATTAATTAAAAAGGTGGGATTTCACCCGATATCCCATGATATACAATACTCACCACTGAGCCTTCCGGATCTGTCCATTAGCATCACTGTCAACTGACATAATTAATGCACTGTTTCCTTATAGAACTGTGCTAGTTGCTACAGGTAATACTTAAAAGCATCAAAAAAAAAATAGTCTTTGACCTTGTGCTTTATCTTAATGCAATTAGTGAAATGAAATTTGTATGTAAAAGATCCAGAATTATTAAATTCAATAAAACCTAAGTCTAAATGGAAAACAAAGACAAGATACATCATGAATGGCTTAGAAGAGAATGACCATTGGAGAGGGTGAACCAAGTGCAATTTCTCTAGGAACAGTAGACTCTGAAAGAAGTGAATTTAAGACAGGAAGATATGTGGGAGAATCAAGAGGACTCCATACTTACCAAATCATAGTCACTAAGAATGTCCTCATAGATAGTGATACAATAAGCAGTAATGCTCTGCACTGGGAATAAAATTGGTTATTAAAGGAGGAGAGACAACACAAATGAAAGTTAGAGTTAGAGACCTTGAAATATATGCTCTAGATTTTTAGAGAAGACTAACATGTGAAACAATAGTGAATGATTAAAAAGGAAAGATAGCAAGGTTAATTGCTAAGCCCCATAGTATAACTCTAGCCTGTATAAAAATTCACACTAAAGAAATATCAAATGAAAAGGACTATCCTGTAGGATAACCTGAAGGTACTAGGTCTTGATTTGCATTCTGACTGTTAGCTAATACTTGAACTTAACAGCTTATAGAGAACAAATACTAGATGGAAGTAAATCATAACATAAGCCACAAAGTCAGTATTAGATATTGCATGTTTACAGGGCAGTAAAGAACTTAGTTCAATTAAAGAAAAGTTACAGTAGGGAATAGTGATCTACTGAAGTTTATAAAATAACAGGTGAATAGTATATTTTATATAGATTAGTCAAGGTCAGTGATTCCATGCCTTGAGTTTTAGACCCCAGAGAGGCTGTGGAAATAAAGCTGCCTGTTTACTTGGCTCCAAGTACATGTTGAAACATGTATCTACTAAATAATGGATATATTTGCAACATACATGTACTTTAAATATGCATACATTTGTGCATAATGCATAAGTGTGAGTAGTACAATGAAAATTAATTTAATAAATGAAATCTCTTATCTTATGCATTTTGTACTTTCTCAACTAACTATGTGTGGTTATTGTTTCATACTGGGAGGCAAACTACTTTCTCAAATGTTAGGCCAACTTAACACTGATTTTTGTTTTTATAAAATGCATATAAAATGCATACAAGGGGTGCTGGGATGACTCAGTCAGTTAAGCATCTGCCTTCCACTCAGGCCATGATCCCAGGGTCCTAGGATAGAGTCCCACATCTGGCTCTTTTCTCAGGGGAGTCTGCTTCTCCCTCTCCTTCTGCGCTGCCAACCCCCCCCCCATGCTCGCTCTCTCTCTCTCAAATAAATAAAATCTTTAAAAAATGCATGTGAAATGGTTAACACATTTTCATTGTTTATTGTTCACTGAGTTATAGTAACCAAATATGACCCTGAAAACTGTTTTATTTTTTAATATTTTATTTATTTATTTGAGAAAGAGAGAGAGAGAGCACGAGCAAGGAGAGGGGCAGAAGGAGGGAGAGAACTCCTGCTGAAAGCCCCACAGGGGGCTTGATCCCAGGATACTGGGATCATGACCTGAGCTGAAGACAGACTCTTAACTGAATGAGCCATCCAGGTGCCCCACCCTGAAAACTATTATACTTAATTGTTTTTTCTTTTCAAGTCTCACTGATTATTTCAGGATCCATTTAAAAAAAAAATATTTATTTATTTGACAGAAAGAGACACAGCGAGAGAGGGAACACAGGCAGAGGGAGAAGCAGGCTTCCTGCTGAGCAGGGAGCCTGATGTGGGGCTGGATCCCAGGACCTGGGGATCATGACCTAAGCCAAAGGCAGACACTTAAGGACTGAGCCACCCAGGCACCCCCAGGATCCATTTCTAATATATTAATTTGTACAATATGCATATTCCCAAATGACATGAGGGCCTTCCTACTCTATTTCTCCCTGTAGAATTAGACTGTCTTTTCTTTGTCAAATGGCATTCGTAGTACATGTTTGAAGACCAGAAAATAAAGATAAGTTTAGGATTTAGCTGAGACTGGCACATTTCAAAGCCAAACAAGCTTTTTTCATGTACCCCACACTTTGGCTTTTCATCACTTACAACATGTCATCTTGCTAAGCACAAATATTCCATCCTCCAAAAAGCACTAAATATTGAAAACAAGATTTGATGAGATAGGGTAAGTAAGATAGAAGTGATATGATGAAACAGCTCAAAATCATGAAGAAGTTGTATTATAAACAAATAAGAAAAACAGCACCCATTTTCCCAACCTCATCCATACCCCTAACACAGCTATCTACCCCTGTAACTTATTTCTGCAATAATAATACATTTATTCTTTTTCAGGAAATGGAGAGTCCTGCTGGATATGTGCTTGATAGCAGGGTACCAAGTCACTTAGAAGTTGAAGTAAATATTTTAAATTGAATTTGCACTTTGACTTGGGAGCTTTTCTTTCCAAGCTTCTTTGGCAGCAAAGGTTCACTCAGTAGGACTGAATTGCTCAAACCCTGGACATTCCATAGAAAGGCCTGCCTGTAAGACTGACCCTTGACCAGTACCTGGGAGGTAACTAACTTCTGAAGGAGTGGAATATTCTCCTTGATAATGAGATTGGCTTTGTATGCCTTAGGTGTCAGGCTGTGAAGACCAGTTAAATCATGTAAATTAATCCTGACAATGTGATGTCTGATAAATACTTGTTTCTCTTCCAGAAGCAAGGGGAACTGGAGTCTGAGATCAGTCATCTGGGAGACATATGTCCATAACGACTGAACCCCAATAGAGCCCCTGGACACTAAAGCATGGGTTAGCCTCCCTAAGCGGCAACATTTCACACATGTTGTCACACGTTTTTGCTGGGAAAACTAAATAGACTCCCTCTGGCTGTGGATATGTGGAAGTTTGCGTCTGGTTTCTCCTGGATTTTACCTAGCCATATGTGTAATAGATTTTTGAGTTATCTAAGTCCTTCTAGAGAGTTATCATGCTCGAGAATGGTCTTGGCCGCCTTCAATACTATATAGTCTTTGCTAATTCTCCATAGAGACTTCCTTAATTTGGCCCTCATTGTCTTTTTTTTTTTTTTTTTTTACCCCCTAGTCTTACTCTTATCATCAATACAAAACAATTTAAAAGATTGACAGAATTCTCTTTGGATTGTTTATTATTGTTTCATATATTATTAATTTATCAGTTAAATTAATTACTTATTTTAGCACAAAGCCTATGATTGCCTTTTTCTCTCCAAAACTTGCAATGTTTTCATAGTACTCAGCACTAACTAAGGCCTCAATCAATACTTTTACTTTAGTGACCAGTCAAGAAACCGATGGAACTAATAGTGAACTAGAAATATCTATTTGTGATTGATCTAATTATGTTTGACCACATATTGGCAGTTGTCCAGAAACATTCTGGATTCCTATTATTGGACTGTCTAAGCATTGATGGAGCCTATTTTGGCCAACTTATATCTGTGCCTTGCACATAATAAGCACCAAATGTTTATGAAATGAATGTGTGTAAAGGAAATCTTTTGTTGGATTCTGTAAGAAGCATGGTTGAATTTCCTATGATGACCAAGGAAGGAGAGACTGAATGGAAATTCTGAGTTTGAATTAAATATTTTGGGTCGAAGGATTGTTTCATGAATCTCAAATAATCCTATAGATTATTTTGCTTCCCTTTCTGTGTGCTAATGTAATGCATAATTTAATGGATAGTTTATATGATATAATAAAATTTCTGTGCTATGCTGGCAGTAACTCTCAAGTAGTTTTGAGTATTAAGTAAAGGCTCTTTCTCATCATATTTTTTAAAAAAGAGTACATATTGCTCTGCACAGATTCTAAAATTCAACTCAATACACCAGTATGGAAAGGATGTAATAGAGGTAACACTAGGTATTACCAAGCTAATATAGCCAGGAAAGTGACAATGAAGTTGAAGAGAGTAAATTTTTTCTAACTAAAATAAAAAAAAAGGTATATATTTGGCTCATTGGCTCATTGTCTTAAATCAGACTCAGAAACCTGAGGTCAGTGCAGAGTGATCTCTTAGGGAATATGTTCCCAGGAGAAACAGATAAAGGAGTGAGGGATGCCAAGCAAAAAAAAAAAAAAAAAAAAAAAAGGAAATTGGAGGGAGAGACAAACCATGAAAGACTGTGGACTCTGAGAAATGAACTCAGGGTCACTTCCTTGGGTGATGCAAGACTTTCTTCACTGACCTCTTCTTTTTAAGTCCCCCATCCTGATTTTATTCTAACATGAGCAGTATGACTTTTTTCCTACATGGTTACCACTGGGACCTGCCCTCAGAGGTCACTTCATTCTAGATGTCTCTAATTCTAGGTTTTGGAGGGTTTTGGAGGGGAAAAGGGTGGGGGGTTGGGTGAGCCTGGGTATTATGGAGGGCACGTATTGCATGGAGCACTGGGTGTGGTACATAAGCAATGAGTGCTGGAACACTGAAATAAAATAAAATTAAATTAAAAAACAAACAAACAAACAAAGAAAAAAGCGAAGTAAGCCAAGTAAGAGTATGGTTTTAGTCAAAGTCCTGTAGAACACGATTCCTCCTGTCCACAGGGGGATTGGGTTGTGTAACAAACACCTCAGCGTTATTGCTTCTCCAGGTCAGGGGGCTGAGTTTTCAAGCCATCAAGTTATTCACTAAGGACTGCCTCAGGGATCTGAGGATCTTCCAGGCATTCTTCACTTTTGTGAGCATAAGAAAAGCTCCCTCTCTTTCTCAAGGACATAATTGTGGGAAGAGTCAGAGGTATAGGCTGTTAGAAACAAAATTTAAAAAACAAAACAAAACAAAAAACCTAAAAGGGATCCAAGAGGATCCAAATGGAGGAGCACTGACAATTTTCACTGCCAATTAATAAAAATATGTAGTTATTAAAAATAAATAAAATAAAATAAAAATATGTAGTTATCCTATAAAATAGAATCAGTGGATTACTTGTGCCTCAAAAAATGATACTTGCAAGAATGGTTGAACAAGAATTTGAAAATTGTTTGCCGTAAATACACCAGCCTTAAAACAAGTTGTCTCATTAGTTGTTAGGAGATACTGATCAGGGTGGGTATGGAGTGAACCTAATGGAAAAGAGGATATAGTACAATAAAAGAGGAGCATCTAGCCAGAAACAAGATGAAAAGATGTTTAAATCAGCTGTGACTTGGAAAGTCTTTGCCAGGAATATGTTTACTTACAATACAAATACAGAATAGGTTTGGAGTGTGACTCCTTTGGCTGAAGAAGAGATTTTGAGCCTATAATCACTGTTATCCAAATAAATAGAATTTAATTAAAAGCATATTTAAGTGCTAAATTTGAATAGTACATGAAGTATGTTAGGGAATATTTTGTTTTTGTTTTTAACTGTTTGTTTTGTGTGTTTTCCTGCTGGCAGTTTTCTCTTCTATGGACCTCTGTGAGAACTTGGGAACGAATTTTTCTGTGAAGATCTGAGGACAACCTGGGTTGTGGAAAATGAGAATTTCTATAAGTGGTAAATTGCAAGAAAGAATTTAAAAACTCTATTCATGTACATGTGGCCCTTTGATTTTGAATCTGCCACTTCCTCTTCTCCAGAGAAAGTGTGTAGTCCTCTACTTGTTAGGTCTGGGATGGTTTTGTAACTTGTTTAGACAAGTAAAATTCAGCAGAAGTAACGTTGTATAACTTCCAAGTTCAGGCCTTAAGAATCTTCTATCCCTTCTCTACTCCTTTTGAAATGTGGTATTGTCAGGTGAAGAAGCTTGGTCTAGATTGTGGAGGATGAAGCAAAACTGAGTCTCCTTAAGGCTGCCCCCTGCCCCCATAACTGAGCTGCCTGCCAGTAGACCGTGGCCACATAAATGATCCCAGAAAATCTCAGCAGAAGAAAATCCCAGCTGGACCCAGACTAAATGGCTAACCCACAGAATTATAATACAATAAAATGGCTGTTATTTAAATCATTTAGTTTCAGGGTGCTTTTTAAGGTAATAAATAAAAATTGATACACCGTGGCACACAACACATGCCAGGACACACAGTGTGAGTCTTGGTGTCTGGGTTTGCACCAAGTCTGCTACAGACATTATGCTTTTATACCAGAGGCTCTTGTGAAGTTGCTTCAAAAACCTCTGAAAAGAATGCAATCAAAATCAGAGTATGTTTTGCTCTACCTGTCCCTCCCTTAATTACACAGACTGCCACACTCTTGCATATACCTTGAGCAATCAAACCCAGGAATTCCTCTGGAATATATCTTGGGTCAGGACTTGGTAAAAGTCTTTGTGAGAAGGAGTTGAGAGAACAAACCTAGAATTATATGTGTTTTTTCTATAAATAATAGCTATTTATCTATCTATCTATCATCTATCCATCCATCTATCTATCATCTATCTATCTATGCCATCCATCTTTCATCTACCTATCTGCAGTTGAAGAAAACTAATCCAGTTATTGGCTGATGCCTTTATTCATCACAAAGGGATCATCCACCCAATTACTATTATAAATACATGTAATGTGTCTTGATCAGACATAAGAAATTACCTATTATCTGTGGAGCTGATGGAAAAAAAATGGGGCACAACTGCACCTTCACTTTTCCAAAGTACCTGTGAATACCTTGTTCAGCAGCAGAATTCTGAAATCTGTAGAAAAGCTTATTGCCATTAATCTCAAAGCCCTCCTCATCAGTCATGTTATGATGTTCTTGGTAGCAAATGCTCTAATTAAGATTATAAACAGACTTCACAAACATTTTCTGATTGCCTTCTCATTAAAAAAAATTTTTTTTTAAGTTGTCCTCTTGGCTGACACGGTTTATATTTGTTCCTCTGTTATGATTTCCACACAGCAAAGTGAGAACTTCCAAATAGAAGGGAAGACTTAGGGAGAAAAATAGCAGGTGCAGACAAGTAATGTCAGTCTGTCTAAACTTTGTGGCTGTTCTACTCCTTGAAAGATGATGGAATGTATGTCTCTTTGACAAATCCCAAATAACTCGAGTCTTTCAGCGATGTGTTAGAGAGTAACTTAAGGAAAAGCACTGGACAGGTTAGGTGAATAAAATATATCCTCTAAATGTGTGGGAAAATAAAAATACCATGTCCTCATAAAGTCAGTGATCATAAGAAAACATATTTGCTTTACTGACTAGTTATTTTGTGTATTTAATGTACTTACTTTAAGGGTCTTCTTTCAACATGGGAAACAGACAAAAACTGACTTAGATGAATTCATGTTCATATTTATACATTCAGCTTTCTTTTTGCTCACTTTTCACTCCCAAACTCTTTTATTTTGTTTCACATCCATGTTGTCACTTTTTGTGCAGTGCTTCATACTGTTAATCTTCTCACTCCCAATATTTAATTGTCTTAAAGGAAAATTTATCTGCCCAGTATGGACATATGGCTAATCTCAACAAATGTACTATGTACGCTGGAAGACAGTGTGCTTACTGCAGCTGTTTAGATGTAGTGTTCCATAAACACCAATGAGGACAAGGTGTTTCATACTGTTTAAATCATTTTTGTACTTACTGCCTGTGTCTGATTTTTCTATTAATTGCTGAAATAAAGGTGTTCACATCATCTACTATAGTTGTTGAATTTTCTGTTTTTCTTTTAGTTCTGTCCCTTTATGCTTCATGTATTTTGAATGTTATTTAGTTCATAGGAATTTATGATTTTTATGTCTTTTGGATAAACTGACCCTTCGTCATTATGCTGTATCCCTTTTACCTCTGATAATATTCTTTGTCTTGAAGTTTGTTTTGTCTCATATTAATACAGCCACTCCAACCTTCTCAGGCTCACAGCTGCATAGCATGTGCAGTGCAATTACTGGTATGGTTGAATTTTGGTCTATATACTGTTATTATTAGTTTCCCTATTTTTTCTGTATTTTGTTGTTGTTCATTTGCAGCCCTTTTTCTACCTTCTCATGAGATAAGTAAATATTTTTCAGAATTATATCTAATTTTTCTATCTTTTTAGATATAACTGTTCGCATTCTTTCTAATAGTTGCTGTAGATATTACAGTATGCATCTTTAACTCTTACATTCTGATTTGCTTGATTACTATACCACCTCAACAGAAATATTGAAACATTTAACTTGTTTATTTCTCCTCTCCTTTAGCTATAGTTTTCATTTGTATTGTATCTATCTTCATTATAAATGTCACAAGAAAGTTTTATATATATACAATACAATGATAATATGTTATATAATAGTGTGTGTGTGTGTGTATGCATAAAACACTTCTAGTAGTTAGAATTTAAAATAAAGAAAAAAGTTGTTTTAGAAATATATTTACTCATTTAACTATGCTTTCATTCTCCTGGAGATTTTTTTCTTTCCTCTATTATTTCTCTTAGCCTAAAGATTTTTTGTTCACATTTCTTACAGTGAAGATATACTTGTAATGAATCCTCTAAGTTTTATCTAAAAGTGTCTTATTTCTTAAATAATGTTTTCACTAGATATAAAATTCTGGATTGGCAAATTTTTTACTATGTTTTTCTTCTATCAGCACCTTAACTGCTCTGTCTCATTCTACTCTGGTGCCCATTCTTTCCAATGGAAAATTCACAGCGATTTCAGTTGATGTTTAACTGTACATAATATGATGTTTTTCTCTGGATATTTTTAGGATACTCTTCTCTATTTCTATCAGTTTTACTATGATATATATAAGTGTGGTTTTCTTTATATATATTTTTCTTGAGTTTATCTAATTTTTGTGCATATGAAAATTTCTGCTCTCTCCCCAAATGGTGCTGTTTGTGTTCATTATTTATTTGACTCTTTTTTCCCCCTATTCTTCCTCCCCTTATTTCAGGAATACATGTGTTGAACTTTAAATATTTCTCCACAGTGCCTTGAACTCTTGAAAAATTGTTTTCTATATTTTTATTCACTCCTTAAGATTGTATAATTTCTACTAGGCTGCCTTCTAGTTTACTGTTCTTTGTTCTGTCATGTCTATTCCTCAATCTAGTCAATTTTAACTTTCATTTTGTTTCTAAAATTTTCACTATTTTAATATACATTTAATCATTTAATATTATATATTACTAATATATTTATATATCAATATTTAATATATATTTGTCACTTCTCTTTTGTGGTTTCCTCTTTTTTAATTTATTAGAAACATATCTTCTTATATGTCAGGGAATAAAATTATAATAGCCTCTATTAAACCTTGGTTTGATAATTCTGACATCTGTGTCAACTAGGGTTGGCTTTTGTTGATTATCCTTTCACTTGAAATGAACCACACTTTCTTATTTCTTTGTATTCATATGTTAAGTAATTCAGTATTGGATCCCGGATGTTATTAAATGTTATTGTGTTGAGAAGGTGGATTCTATTACATTCCTCCAGTGGATGTGTATGTTTTCATTTTTTGTTTCAGAAGACAATTAACTTGGTTAGTCTCAAACTGCAAACTCTGTCTTGTTTACAGGGGAGTGTTGCTCAAATTGCAGTTCTGTTACTTTACGGCCTCTGTGGAGAACTGATTTTATTCTGCTCCCACATGTCTGGTTCAAGATTCAGCTAGAGATTGGACTAGGGTTCATACACACACTTTTGAGCTATGCTTCTCTAATTCCTTCATCCTAGGATTTCTCTTTATTTTCTGCTGTTGCTCTGGGTTTTATCCTCTGCTTTGTGCCAATGCCAAGTTATCAGGATTTTAAAAGGAATATCAGTTATCTTATGCCTTTGTGCAAAAGCATTTTTCCCTAATTCTGCAGCCATATTAACAAGAAATACCTGGTGCTGGTCCCTTCTTCTAAATTTTAAATCCCTACCAAAAACTGTTAAATTGCAGGGATTGTGTGTGTGTGTGTGTCTGTGTGTATGCACACACATATATGTGTACATCCAGACTTTACAGTTGCTACCTACATGACCTTTAGTCTAGTAGGGATTCATTCCACTATACTGAAAGAGAAACTTCGTTTATCATGTTGGCAGAAAAATGATCAAAACTTTACAGTGAGTTTCTCAAAAAAAAAAAAAAAACAGAAAACCAAGTGAATTTCAAATAAATTGTGTGAGTTTATATAGTCATTTAATTTTTAAGCAAATATTTGTTAAGCATACTTACTTGCAAGGCAGTGTAATAGCAGAAAGAAAAAGAAATATCATTCCTTACCTCAGAAATATGACATTTAAATCACATTCAACAAAGATACTTTAACTTTAAAAGTATTTTAAATCCAATGCTTTCATTGAGCATAGTAACATTTATATGCACAATATAGTAATGTCTTCATTGCCAGAAATAGTCCCTCTTTGCTAATCTTTAAAGTAATTTTAGAAGAAAATATTTTAAGGCAGTAAAATCAAGTATATTTCAATATCTGCAATGATATGCACCTTCCATTAACTTTTTACTGCAACTAACTTCAGCAGACAAAATTTAGTGAATAAACTATATTCTTTCTTCCTTTTCTTTTATGCCTGACAGTCCCCCTCTGCCTCTTTCTATTACTTTCTGAAACAAATATTTGAAGTTATGTGTGTGGCACATTCCAAAGCAATGGAGATGAAAAATAAATAGATCAGGTAAGGTATCAGCTAATTGAACTTATATTTTATCAGAGGGAAAAAATTTGGAAAAACATCGGATATATTAATGAGTGTAATGTAGAAAACAAACAACATGATTTAGTAGAAAGTACTGAGATAACTTTCTGACACAGGGTGTTGAAATGGAAGCTGAATTATAATATTCAGTTATTATATTAAAGATTTTAAGAGCTAGTAGTGGTCAAAATTGAAAGGTCATCTAAAACAGATGGCATAGCCAATGCAGTGGCCCTAGGAAAGAACAAGCATGGGGTAATCTAAGAACTGACTACAGGCCAGCATGGCTCTGATTGGAACAGAGCCAATACAGAGGAAATAAGGCATAAGATGATATGGAAAAGATAGGCATCACCTTATCATATTGACCTGTGTGTTCCAAAATACGAGTTTATATTTTACTCTAATTGCAGATAAATGGTATTGGAAGATTTTAAGCAGAGAAAAAACATTCTCTGATTTACAATTCCAAAATGATCTTGGCTTTTGTTTGTGGCATAATTTACAAAAGGGAGCAAAAGCTGACAAACAAAGGCTAATCAAAATATTTCAAGAGATGGTAATGATTTGAACAAAGATTGTCATATAGAAAATAGACAAAAAATGTGGAGATATTAAGTTTTAATTTAGAGGAAAAAAATCAGTTGGTCTTGGTAATGGTAAATTGGACATTATGGGAGATGAAAGAAAGGTTGGAATAAAGAAAGACAATTATACTTTGGCTAAAGCTACATAAGACATTTCAAAAAAAAAAAAAAAACAGTTGTATGAATTACAACAGTTCTTTTTTAACTGTGTTTGAATTTGAGGTAGACACCTAAGTTCAGATGCCAAGTACATAAAGGAACAATTTTTGTAATTTAGTAATTTAAAGTTTTATAATTTAGAGGAAGAGTCAGATCTAGATATAGGGATATGGGTGTTAAAAGTATATAGAGGGCATTTAAAGCCTTATAGTTAGATGATATTTCTAAAAAAAATAAATGTACATATTAAATGGAAGGATGTCAAGACTAAGTTCTAGGGAATTCCAACATTTAGTGGTCCATCGCAAGAGGAATATCCAGGAAAATAAATTCTAAAAATTAGTCATTAAGAAATAAGGAAAACCGTGACAATGTATTGTCACTGATTGGAGAGAAAAAAATTTTGTTAAGAAGAGAGGGGTTAAATATTTTATTTTTTTAAAAGATCTATTTATTTGTTTTTTGGGGGGGGGGCATGTGAGTTGGGGGGAGGGGCAGAGAGAGAGAGAATCTCAAGCAGACTTGGTGCCGAGAGCAGAGCCTGATGTGGGGCTCAAGTTCAGGACCCTGAAATTTTAACCTGAGCTGAAGTCAAGAGTCCAACGCCTAACCAACTGTGTTGCCCCAACGCCCCAGAGAGTGGTTAACTATTTTAAATGAGACATTAATTAAAGTAAGTAAAGACAAATAGGCATTGATATAGGTAATAGGTTAGTTGTCAGAGACCTTAAGAGCAGTTTCAGTGTTATGAAGGGGCATCAGATTTTTATAGTAGGTTGAGTAAAGAAGTTATTAAGAGAGAGGAGGAGAAAAAGAAGATAGATTTTAGATAAATCTTTTAAGAATTTAGCAGAGAAATGTGGAAATGACTGAAAGGGATGTATGTGAGTTTTTCATTTTTCATTTTGTCATTCTATTTCACTATCTTTCTCTTTCTGTCTGTCTTTTTTCTTTCCTCCATTACTGACAGAAAAGAGAAGATACTAGAATATGTTTGTAGCTCATGCAATAATATAGTCATTAGAGATAAAGAATTGGAATTAAGTGATGACAGTGGTGGTACTAAAGTAGGAAGAATTATTAAGGAGAAAAATCCTTTGACAATAGAGGACATGGAATCTGGGATATAAAGTAGAGATATGGAGTTTTAAAGGAACATGGAATTCATCCACTAGTGTATTTCTGCAATGTTTGTTTTTCTTATAGGTTATAGAATATGATTAAGTGATGCTATTTTGGATGTGGTGTTGTGTTGTTCGGATTTTCCCCTTCAGGAATGAAGTATCACTTTCACAGATGCTGGGGGAATCAAGGATTGGCAGTTTTAAGCTGAGATTCACTCCATGGATGGCCCTTTTCTGAAGAGACCAGTTCACACAAGGCCTTGTCCCTTTTCTGTTGGTAGCATGTATCCAATGACTGGTCAAAGTCTACCTCATTTGCCTGAAAATCTGAGCAACTCTATAGAGCAATCTCATCTTTCAGAGTTCTCCACAGTTTCTGCTAAAGCCTTTTCTAATAATGAACAGGCCAGCTTTTGTCAAATACTGTTCCTTCACTTACCCGTGAGAATTGGATCCTGATAATGCTCTCCAATATACTTTTATATGCAAATCTCCAACTAAGAGTCTGTTTCCTCGAAAACCAATCTATGATAGTTGGTAACAGGAGTAACTTATAAAGAAGGCCCTTGTGAAAATGAGATTTTGGAGCTCAGGTAATCTGGCAATGAGAACTCAACCACTTAGAGTAGTCATAGGAGTTCTGGTGGTCTCTGGAGCATTGGTGGCTTCTGGCATGGTAGTAATACAGCAATTGTTAAAACTTTCATAGATGTCAAACCAAGGTTGTATATCAATAGGAAGGAATGAATTTGCTGTGTTTGGAAATTATGGGGAAATGATAATTATAAGAGCTACAGAATTTAATGGCGACACTGAGAAATATTTATGTCTTGGAGAAAGATGAAGAAAGGCTAAGGGTGATTCATCACCAAAGGCTAAGCATAAATCCCAGACAGCATCCTTGTCATAACAGCTGAAAAGACTGAGAATGAGGCCCAAGACTTAATTATAAGCATGGCAGAATTGAATTCTCAATCTAATGGGAGTTATGGGCCTGTGAGAAAAGAATGGGGATGTCTGAGTTGAGGTACACAAACCTGAATCCCCAAATTCCTTTGAATATTCTGGATTTTAGAAGTGGTCTGCTCCTCTATGTTAAAGGTTGACACTCCTCTCCTGCCTGACGATGATGCAGAATTTTCTGTCATGAAAGACAAGTTCTAACAACCTATTTAGAGAACATTTGGGACTTCTAGGAGAAGAAAGAGATCTTACCTTGAAGAAGCTGAAAAACCTAACCTCCATAGGTAGGCAAGAGTTAGTAAAGTATGTGTGGGACAGATCCCGAGGGTGATAATTCTGGAGGGATAGAGCCTAAAGTTGGATAATTGAGACCTTATTGAATAGGAGCATGCTTCCATAATTTAAGGTTTAACATCTTAGAAAGGATCCTGGGATACCATGCTAACATATTGCTAGGATTGTCTTTGGAAATTTGGAAAAAGAAATGCCCAAAATATAGGATGTAGGAATGACAAAACTAGTATAGCAGATGGGTGAAGAAGGGATCAGTAGGCTCAGAGATTCGATATTCTGCATAAAGGTAGAAAGACTAAGATGTTCATGTTCTGCAGGAGAACACAGGGAGAAATCCTGGTGAGGAGTATGCTGGTGAAAGTGATCCAGCACCACTGAGAGTCTCAGATCATAGATGATGGTAGGAGATGCTAATATACAGGAAGCTTGCTAAAAATGAGGTTGGCAGGATCCCCATATAGTAAATGTCAAGCTTCAGTGTTCAACAGTAAGAAGACAAGTGGGTGCAATTATTATACTAAGCAACAAAACCATAGTGACAGCCAGAAAATCTATACCTGTAGAGAACTACAGAGATGTTTCATAGAGTAAGATATCCCTATGGGCAAGATAGACTGCCAACAAAAATATTGCTTAATGCATACAAAAAGAGAAAATCAAGTATGGATCACCAGAAAGGTAAGGGCTGCTGCCTCAATAAAAAATCAGGATTCCCTTGCCCAAATTCCAGACTTTATCCACTTTGTTTCTTCTGTAATCAAGTAACTGAAAGAGAACCTGGATCTCTAGGGAAAACAACCCCATAACACCATGGGAAATATATATGGTAATGATGCCTTGTGTCTTTCTCCAAAAAGATTGGACCAGATGAACGAGAAGCAGTGAGTATACGAAAGTCCTTTTGGGAGACAACTCTCCATGGTCTCTAGAATTTCTGCTTGTTTCCAAGCAAAGGCACTGAGTGCAATTGTACCAGACTATCTTTTCAAGAATCTTTGTTTACCAACGAGACTGGCAAAATATAGTGTCTCTCACCCTCAAAATATAGGATAGGTTTGTTACTGTTCATAGTAATATTAGACAGTCCCCTTCTGGACATAAGTAAGGCAGGCTTACTACTCAATCTCAAAGATTTCAGTTCACTAACTTAGGTACCTCAGCTGTGATGCAAACCTACTGTGTTTGCAGAGTTTACCTGGGCCCCTTCATGTCACCCTAATGGGTTTTTGTTGCAAGGAAAACTGAGACAAACACCAAATTCATGCTATGTGGTGAGTAACATGATTCTTCACCTCTGATCCAAGAGTTTTGCATCTTTAACCAGCATCTATAAAGCTGTCACAATTTAGCTTGAAAATAGGATAAAGTCTTAACATTAGGATAATATCTTAAACATTCTTTACTGTTCTTAACTGTAGGCCTTCCTAGGATTCAGACTTGTCACATCGATAAAGTCCCTGGGGTCCAATATTCTAGGGCATGAGACATCATTACATTCCTCACTGCCCCCATACTAACAAGGAGACATAATATCTGGTAAGTCTTTTTGAGTTCTAGGAACATTTTCCACACTTGGGAATATTTCTTTGACATATATATCAGATGACACTAAAGGATGTCAGTTTTGGTGCATTCCAGAATTGGAAAGGATTCTGCAACCTATGGTATGAACAGTATTTCTGGTGGAAACAGATGCTGTTTGGTGTATATGGAAAGCTCTAGCAGAAGAATCACAATGTAGCTCACTAGGTTTCTGGAGAAAGACCGTATCAGCTGTACCAGACAAATTTATGCCCTTCAGAAAGCTGGTTTGATATGAAACAGGAGATCAACAACTTGACCATATAGGACCAGGAGTGCCTATTAAGAGCTTGATTCTATATACCACCAACTAGTGAGATGGAGCATTATCAATAGCGATCTAATTTAAGAGAAGAGTAGTGCATCTAGGATAAATCATAGGGAAGTGTGGAGGTCACAAGCAAACTGCTTCAGTAGGTGTCCCAGATACCTGTGTCATCCAATATGGTTTCACCATAGCCTCTTCCCTGGCACACACCAATGATGGCATGAAGATGACCCCATATGACCAGCTAACATGGGAAGAGAAAAGCTATTTATTTCATAGGTTGATTGGCTCAGTATATGAGCACAAATCTTAAGTAGATTGTAACTGTCATACGTGTTTCCTCATGGGCTGCCAGAAGAACAATGATGAGTGGAATTGCCCCACTAGTCAGAGGTTAGTGTGGTGCACCTGACAACTCACCATGTATAGAAAGATGGGTAGTAGCAAATGACTTGACTGGTTGTAGCCAGAGAACTGAAAGGAGAAAGATTAGAAGAGCAAGGAAAAGACAGTCTCGGGAAGAGGCATGAGGAAAAATCTATGTATGTGGTCCCAAGTTGTGAGTATCTTCGTGATACATATTAATACCAGTCACAGAGTATACATCTCAGAAGAGCCACTTCAAAATCAAGAGTAATCAACTGATGTCACCTACTTTTGGTCATTGGCCATCCTGATGCATCTAGACATTAAGGGAGAAATCAGAACTATGCAAAACTAATGAGGAATTATCAGTTTCTTCAGGATTTATCAATTTATTCTCTACCAATGTCTTAATGTCATCACTTTGATGAGGTCAACATTCACTTTGATAAACAAATCTAGCTGTGCAGTGATACCCCGTCCCCTCAGCAGTCCTCATTCCACTCTGATCCTTCTGACAATCATGATGGAAAAGTTACAAAGATTAAGGAATTAGATATAATACTTATAACTAGGCTTCCCAGCTTTCTTACTGGATTCACTCTTTATGTCCTTGAAACCATTTCCACACTCTTGTTTGGGACAAAAGAGTCCACTGAACTCTCATTTTTTGTTCCCCAGTAGATAAGATTAAAAAGTTAATTATAGCAGAGGAAATATATATAGAACTAAAGAACACAGGGGCCAAATAATGATTATGAAACAGGTTGCATCCTGTATTAGCTTTGAACATAGATGAATTACCCAGCCTTCTTGAATCTTAGTTTACTCATTTTTAAAATGAGTAAAATTACCTCACTTAAACCATTTTAAAAATGAGGTAATTCAGAGGAAGCACTGATATAGGGCTTTATATATGGAAACCATTTATTAGGTATAACCTGATAATATTATTAATAAACTCTATGTTAAAATAAGAATAGTGGTTGTTAAAATAGGATGTAAGATTAAATGAAGATGAAATGATATAAACATTATTTCACATTTGGATGTACTAAAATATTGTTAGATCTTAACCATTCTCTGGTGATATTCTTAATAAATGAATGAACCACACTTTGGTTTAGCTCAATATTTACTTGCATATCTTCCTTATTCTTTCACCACACACATATACACACACAAAAAAATTTAATTCAACATTTTAACTGTATATAAAGTATTAAACTATCAAACATATTAATTTAATCTCAGACTGTGGGATTTTATAATAATTCAAGCAATGGTATATTGGAATATACATCTTTGCACTGGAACAAAACAGTTTACTGAGAAAATGGATAATATAAGTAGTACCAAAAAGGAAAGTTTAAGGTGCTTAAGAGAACAAACCCTTACAGTTCTTTAATTATTCATATCATGAGGAATAATATTGACAGTTTACAATGTGTTGGCACTATGCTATCCTATAAATTTTTTAAACTTAATTTTTATTTTATCAATGTTACACATGCTTCTACTTTTTATTTTAAAAATCCCAATAAACATTCCCCAAAGTTTTATAAAATATGTCATTTAAAAAAGCAGTTTTCTGACCCCTCCTTCCTCCTCATATTTTCTGTTACCCAAAGGAAGTGACTTTTGCGTCTTTTAATAGACCTGTTTACAATTTTCTTTATATCTCTAAATAATATGCTTATATAGTTACTTTGTAATTCTTTAGAAAGATGAGACATTAACACGGTCTTTCTCACCTCATTTTGCCCTCTAATATATGTACTTTTCTTATATCTCCATCATCCAAAAATGACTATGTGATAATTTGGATTAAATCTATATTTAATAATTAACCTATCAAATCACTTCTTGTTTTCCCTTAAGTCAATAATTTCCCAGTTTCTTTTTTTAAATTATGGTTTTCTATTAATTTTCACTAATTTATTCCATGTTTTCTTCCTTCTGTTGAAATTGTATTCCAGTATATGAGGATCCCTTAGGTATTCCCTCTGTGTCCCCTTCTCAAAATAATGTTTGTGGGCATCTCCTGAATTGCTTCAATCTCAGTTGATCAACCTCTAGAATTGCTATCCAGCTGTCTTTTGGAATTCCCCTTTTGCCATTGCATAGGGGATTTCTTGGCATCTTTCCTGGGTCAGAAACTGTGTTTCCCTTATGCTGCATCTCCATTTTTGGTGCATTTTCTTGTTTTTGGAAAAGAGTGTCATGCTGTCAATAAGGCCGTGCACTTAGGGGGGAAGGTTTTGTGTCTCACATGCCTAAAATGTCTTTATTCTACCTTCACTCTTAGTTGATAGTGACTAGGTATAGTATTTAGGTTGGACATAATCTTATCTTGGAATTTTGAAAGCATTTTTCCATTTTTCTTGTTTCAGTTTCTTTTCTTTTTTTTTTTTTTTTTACTTTTAATTTTTTATTTTTTATAAACATATATTTTTATCCCCAGGGGTACAGGTCTGTGAATCACCAGGTTTACACACTTCACAGCACTCACCAAAGCACATACCCTCCCCAATGTCCATATTCCCACCCCCTTCTCACAAACCCCCTCCCCCCAGCAACCCTCAGTTTGTTTTGTGAGATTAAGAGTCACTTATAGTTTGTCTCCCTCCCAATCCCATCTTGTTTCATTTATTCTTCTCCTACCCACTTAAGCCCCCATGTTGCATCACCACTTCCTCATATCAGGGAGATCATATGATAGTTGTCTTTCGCTGCTTGACTTATTTCGCTAAGCATGATACGCTCTAGTTCCATCCATGTTGTTGCAAATGGCAAGATTTCTTTCTTTTGATGGCTGCATAGTATTCCATTGTGTATATATACCACATCTTCTTGATCCATTCATCTGTTGATGGACATCTAGGTTCTTTCCATAGTTTGGCTATTGTGGACATTGCTGCTATAAACATTCGGGTGCACGTGCCCCTTTGGATCACTACGTTTATATCTTTAGGGTAAATACCCAATAGTGCAATTGCTGGGTCATAGGGCAGTTCTATTTTCAACATTTTGAGGAACCTCCATGCTGCTTTCCAGAGTGGCTGCACCAGCTTGCATTCCCACCAACAGTGTAGGAGGGTTCCCCTTTCTCCGCATCCTTGCCAGCATCTGTCATTTCCTGACTTGTTTATTTTAGCCATTCTGACTGGTGTGAGGTGATATCTCATTGTGGTTTTGATTTGTATTTCCCTGATGCCGAGTGATATGGAGCACCTTTTCATGTGTCTGTTGGCCATCTGGATGTCTTCTTTGCAGAAATGTCTGTTCATGTCCTCTGCCCATTTCTTGATTGGATTATTTGTTCTTTGGGTGTTGAGTTTGCTAAATTCTTTATAGATTCTGGACACTAGTCCTTTATCTGATATGTCGTTTGCAAATATCTTCTCCCATTCTGTCAGTTGTCTTTTGATTTTGTTAACTGTTTCCTTTGCTGTGCAAAAGCTTTTGATCTTGATGAAATCCCAATAGTTCATTTTTGCCCTTGCTTCCCTTGCCTTTGGCGTTGTTCCTAGGAAGATGATGCTGCGGCTGAGGTCGAAGAGGTTGCTGCCTGTGTTCTCCTCAAGGATTTTGATGGATTCCTTTGGCACATTGAGGTCCTTCATCCATTTTGAGTCTATTTTTGTGTGTGGTGTAAGGAAATGGTCCAATTTCATTTTTCTGCATGTGGTTGTCCAATTTTCCCAGCACCATTTATTGAAGAGGCTGTCTTTTTTCCATTGGACATTCTTTCCTGCTTTGTCGAAGATTAGTTGACCATAGAGTTGAGGGTCTATTTCTGGGCTCTCTATTCTGTTCCATTGATCTATGTGTCTGTTTTTGTGCCAGTACCATGCTGTCTTGATGATGACAGCTTTGTAATAGAGCTTGAAGTCTGGAATTGTGATGCCACCAACGTTGGCTTTCTTTTTCAATATCCCTTTGGCTATTCGAGGTCTTTTCTGGTTCTTTTCTGGTTCCATATAAATTTTAGAATTATTTGTTCCATTTCGTTGAAAAAGATGGATGGTACTTTGATAGGAATTGCATTAAATGTGTAGATTGCTTTAGGTAGCATAGACATTTTCACAATATTTATTCTTCCAATCCAGGAGCATGGAACATTTTTCCATTTCTTTGTGTCTTCCTCAATTTCTTTCATGAGTACTTTATAGTTTTCTGAGTATAGATTCTGTGTCTCTTTGGTTAGGTTTATTCCTAGGTATCTTATGGTTTTGGGTGCAATTGTAAATGGGATTGACTCCTTAATTTCTCTTTCTTCTGTCTTGCTGTTGGTGTAGAGAAATGCAACTGATTTCTGTGCATTGATTTTATATCCTGACACTTTACTGAATTCCTGTATAAGTTCTAGCAGTTTTGGAGTGGAGTCTTTTGGGTTTTCCACATATAGTATCAGAAAGGAACAGAGACCATATACAGTAACAGTCACCTTACAGGCAATACAATGGCCCTAAATTCATATCTCTCAATAGTTACCCTGAATGTTAATGGGCTAAATGCCCCTGTCAAAAGACACAGGCTATCAGAATGGATACAAAAACAAAACCCATCTATATGTTGCCTCCAAGAAACTCATTTTAAGCCCAAAGATACCTCCAGATTTAAAGTGAGGGGGTGGAAAAGAATTTACCATGCTAATGGACATCAGAAGAAAGCAGGAGTGGCAATCCTTATATCAGATCAATTAGATTTTAAGCCAAAAACTATAATAAGAGATGAGGAAGAACACTATATCATACTCAAAGGGTCTGTCCAACAAGAAGATTTAACAATTTTAAATATCTATGCCCCCAACGTGGGAGCAGCCAACTATATAAACCAATTAATAACAAAATCAAAGAAACACATCAACGATAATACAATAATAGTAGGGGACTTTAACACTCCCCTCACTGAAATGGACAGATCATCCAAGCAAAAGATCAGCAAGGAAATAAAGGCCTTAAACGACACACTGGACCAGATGGACATCACACATATATTCAGAACATTTCATCCCAAAGCAACAGAATACACATTCTTCTCTAGTGCACATGGAACATTCTCCAGAATAGATCACATCCTCGGTCCTAAATCAGGACTCAACCGGTATCAAAAGATTGGGATCATTCCCTGCATATTTTCAGACCACAATGCTCTAAAGCTAGAACTCAACCACAGGAGAAGTTTGGAAAGAACCCAAATACATGGAGACTAAACAGCATCCTTCTAAAGAATGAATGGGTCAACCGGGAAATTAAAGAAGAATTGAAAAAAATCATGGAAACAAATGATAATGAAAATACAACGGTTCAAAATCTGTGGGACACAACAAGGGCAGTCCTGAGAGGAAAATATATAGCGGTACAAGCCTTTCTCAAGAAACAAGAAAGGTCTCAGGTACACAACCTAACCCTACACCTAAAGGAGCTGGAGAAAGAACAAGAAAGAAACCCTAAGCCCAGCAGGAGAAGAAAAATCATAAAGATCAGAGCAGAAATCAATGAAATAGAAACCAAAAAAACAGTAGAACAAATCAACGAAAGGAGGAGCTGGTTCTTTGAAAGAATTAATAAAATTGATAAACCCCTGGCCAGACTTATCAAAAAGAAAAGAGAAAGGACCCAAATAAATAAAATCATGAATGAAAGAGGAGAGATCACAACTAACACCAAAGAAATACAAACTATTATAAGAACATACTATGAGCAACTCTACGCCAATAAATTTGATAATCTGGAAGAAATGGATGCATTCCTAGAAACATATAAACTACCACAACTGAACCAGGAAGAAATAGAAAGCCTGAACAGACCCATAACCAGTAAGGAGATTGAAACAGTCATTAAAAATCTCCAAACAAGCAAAAGCTCAGGGCCAGACGGCTTCCTGGGGGAATTCTACCAAACATTTAAAGAAGAACTAATTCCTATTCTCCTGAAACTGTTCCAAAAAATAGAAATGGAAGGAAAACTTCCAAACTCATTTTATGAGGCCAGCATCACCTTGTTTCAGTTTCTTTTTGTTTGTTTCATTTTAAGAAATAGGATGCCAATTTGACTTTGGAAGCTTAAAATTAACCTGCTTGCACTGTTGTCCTATAATTCAAGATGCTGTGTTTTTGTATAGATGTATTTTCATTCATTTTCATTGACGCTTCATAGGCTCTTTCAATATGGCTACTCAGTTTCCTTGTTTTTGTTTTTGTTTTTTAAAGATTTTATTTATTTATTTGTCAGACAGAGAGAGATCACAAGTAGGCAGAGAGACAGACAGAGAGAAAGGGGAAGCAGGCTCCCTGCTGAGCAGAGAGCCCAATGCGGGACTTGATCTCAGAATCCTGAGATCTTGACCTGAGCCAAAGGCAAAGTCTTAACCCACTGAGCAACCCAGGTGCCCAGTTTCCTTGGTTTTAAGAATAACTCCAGAGGTTTTCCTTTGTTTTGTTTTCTGTTTCTTGTTTTAATTCCTTTCTCTGTTCTTCTGCTCATTCTCTCTTAAGCTCTGTTATGCAGACATTGGAACTCCTGTACCAATGTTCAGGTTGTTTCTCTAATATTTTTCATCTCAGTCTTTTGCTCTTCTTTTTGCCTTTTTTTTTTTTTCAAATTTACCTTTCAATCTTTTTATTACATTTTTCATTTCTCTTATAATTCCCATTCCCTAAAGTTCATATTTGTTTTATTAATTTTTTTTCAAATTATCCTCCTATTATTTCCTAGATTATCTATCTCCCTACAGTCACTTGGACACTGAACTTCTTCCTCTTCTATATGGATGTTGAAGAATTTTGTTTTCCAGAAACTTATTTTTCCTGGATTGTCTCTTTTCCCACCCATTTGTTCTTATTTGTTTATTTGTTCTGGCTTCTATCTTGGTTATTGATTGCTGTCTACTTGAATTTATGAGTGTAAACTAAGAGTCTTATTGGAAGCTCTGAATTCTTGGGTGGGAATTGTCAACAGTAATGTTCAGTCAGGGTATTCTAGATTATCTGTTTCACTGAGCAATTGTCTATATCAGCACATTTAGAACTTTTCCCATGAGCTAGTCATATTCTCCAGAGAAATCTCTTGATTTCTTTTGCCTATAAGATAACAAACTGGCTGAAATTCTGGTGGCTATGTTTCAATAGTCCCCAAATCATGGTGTGCAAAGTGGTGTACCCTTCCACAACTGTGATTGACATTGTCTAGTCTAGAGATCACTGAGATCTGCACCCTCTTCAGAGCATAAAATTCCAATCTTCTGATGGGATGAGAGGTGGTACTTAGTCACCTAGGCAAGTAGGAGATGGAATCTGGGAAGACTGTAAATCAATGTTTTGCAGTGAGACAGGTTGGTTGATATTTTGGGCTGGATGATTCTTTGTTGTGCTGCATATAGTGCAGAAATAGATCATCACCGATCCAAGTTCACTGAATGCTAGAAGCCCCCCTTAGTCATTGTGATAACCAACACTGCAGTATTCCCAGGACTCAGAGAGATGGAACTGAGTAGATGGAGAAGTGACTTCTAAACACCCTTTTATCCGCTTTTCTTATTTTAAGTCCTATATAAACCCTCTCCCAGAGATACCACCAGTTCTTGAGATTTTTAACGACTCTGCCAGAGTGCGACCAATTCTGGCATGTTTTAGGGTTTATTCAGTGTAAATCAAATTGTTTCTTTGACTTAGGTGCTGCCAGTTTTGAACTCAGCTTTTGGAGGTTTCATACATTATTTAATATCTATTGACTTTCCCAGCTTCCAAAATGTTATTGCTAATGTTTCCTTTTCTTTGTTCTCTTTGCGAGTTTATATATTTTTTTAAAGAATCTCTCTTTTTTTTTTTTTTTTTTGTCACTTTAGTGGGGTTTCGGCAGGGAATGGAGGTTAATGAGCACATTCTACCTACTGTCTCTAACTGTTATGATACGTCCCTTTTGTGTACTATTTCATTTATGCCTGCAATAACCATCTGAGGAAGAAACTTAAATTATCTCCATGTTTAACCAAAGAAACTGAGGCTTACAGAGCTAATTTTCCTTACCTTAATGGCCCAGCTATTAAGAAACAGAGCAATACATTTCAGCGAGTGCTCTCACAGCCTGCTCTCAGAGGGGTTGACTGTGTGTTTGCTTGGTTTCTGAGGGATTCTTTCTGTTTCACATGGGTGCAGGGTGAGCATAATGTAGAGAGGGTAGTGTGGACAAGAAGCAGTTTCAAGAATTGGAGTATAGGTTCCTCCCAGTGCCTCATAGACCACAAATATTTAGAAGCTCCATTTTGCTTTGGCACCCTACACCTTGCTGTCCTATGACATTTGAGCATAGATAGTCTCAAAAGTCAACGTTGTTTTAGATAATCTCTTCAGACTGTGCCCTATTTGAGTTACCATCACCACATGCTACCCCCTGTTCAGACTCCATGTCTTATTCCTATTCTTCACCACTGTATAGAAAATTTTAAATATTATCTTCTGGGGATGTGGTACACTGTCCTTAGAAAATCTGACTAAAGGGGTGTCTGGGTAGCTCAGTTGGTTAAGCATCTGACTCGATCTCAGCTCAGGACTTGACCTCAGGATTGTAAGTTTAAGCCTCAAGCTTTTAAAAAAAAAAAAAAAAAGGAGAAGAAGAAGAAGAAAAAGAAAGAAAATCTGACTAAAGTAATAAATTATCCCCTAAAAATAAATTCCTGACATAAAAAATTCTGCATGCTTTTTTAGGGACATTGCAGACCCTTTGAATACAATCTGAATACAATCTAAGAGTCCCAGAAGTTTATGGATTCTTTTATCTTAATAATAGTAGAACTATATTCTGAAAAGCACCCATCTCAAATTTTACTTTTTTGTGTATAAGAACTAGATAGATTAACATTTTTCCCCTGGACTTTTCAAATATGCTTTTGAAAAAGATCCTTTGAAGCTACTGTAGGCAAAAGTTATTTTAAGTCACTGTTAGCATGTTTTTTCCTTTCTGTTCTAATGAACAAGTGAACTTCTACAAATTTCAGCTCATAATAATGACTATGAGAAGGAAGATAAAAGTACAGTGTGTGGAGGCTTACCCTGTTTCTTGAAACTTTCTAGAGTTTTCTCTGTTTACAGGGTAGGATAACTTAAACATCGGTCAATTCTCCTGCTAACATGTTACAGCTCAGGCAATCCGCAGTAGGTTTCCCTCGCTAAGTAAATTATGATGGTTAATTTTGTGTTTTAACTTGACCAGGCCACGGGGTGCCTTAATACTTTGTCAAACATGATTCTGGTTGTTTCTGGGAGGGTGTTTCGGATGAGATCAACATTTAAATCAGCAAACTGAGAAAAGTAGATTCACCCATCTTATGGGGGTAGCCCTCATCCAATCAGTTGAAGGTTTGACTAGAAGTAAAAGCTTTACTCTTTCCAAAGTAAGAGAGAATTCTTCCTGCTTGACTGGGGAATCATAATTTTTTTCCCCTTTGGACTTGAACCAGTGTGCTGTTTCTAGGTTTCAAGGTTTCAAGCCTGACGGTCTTCAGACTAGAGCTACACTATTGGCTCTCTGACTTCTTAGATCTTTGTACTTGAACTCATATGACACAATCACTTCTCCTGGGTCTTCAACTTGCCAACTCACCCTGGAGATGGTGGGACTTACTGGGCTCCATAACTGCATGAACTAATTTCCTAGAATAAATCTTTCTGCAGATAGATCAATAAATAGATAGGCAGATAGGTAGATACTATTGGTTCTGTTTCTCTAGAGAATCCTAACTGATACGTATATGTTAGAGAGGAGGAGATTTAGTGGGAAGAGAAGGAAAAGTGGTTTAAAATACAAGGATGGTGTACATTTTGCCTGTTAAAATAAAAGATGCCGTGCCATGATGCTCGATCCACAGGTAATCCTGAGATACTGTGCTGAGCAGAGTTCTGTGGAGACTCATGACAAATTTATTGCCCACAAAGCAACCACTTCACTGGACGTTAACAAGAAAAATATTTAATTTATCTGCATGTCAAATCAGTATCCCAGCTTTTCTTGTACTTTGAAGGCTTTTTTTTTTCCTCTTAAACTTAAATAGGAAGAAAGCAAGAGTTTTTTGTTTTGTTTTGTTTTGATTTTTCCCTTCCATCACATCAGAATGATTTTGTAAGTTTACAGAGCCAGAGGAGATGCACTTTAAATATATAATTGTTTAAATATTCTGTTTTACTTTTTGCAGTACGTATAAGGAAACATACATCAGAAAGGGAGGGGCTCAAGTTCTGGTTCTTCACCTTTGTAGTTGTGTGAGTACAGCTAAATCTCTTATCCTATCAGGGTTTTGGTTTCTTCTTTTGTTAAATATAGAAAATACTACCTTCTATTGTTTTCTTTATGGAGTCCTTATAAAAAGTAAATAGGATAATGTATATGAAAGCATATGTACCATGAGTCTGATAATAAGTATGATACATTTTAATATCAAAAAAGAGAAGAAGAAAAAGAAGAAAAAAGGATTGGAAAGTAACTTTGCTAAGAGGAAAACAACAGTTTTGGCAGCATAAAAAAAGATGACTATCATTCATCTCAAATCTCTAATGCTATATTTTCTTTCATATGTAAGTCTATGCATAATTACAATTAGGCCTAAGATTTGTGTCTACAGGCCTGTCGGTATCTATGTTACAGATATACACAAGCAGATTGAACTGCTTGCTTTCTTTTTCTGAGCTTAGCTGGGATGGTTCCAGAATGAAAGGGATATTGATTAATCCCTCAAACCCCCTACAGGCCTAAACATCAATGGGATTATCTCGAAAAGCCTAAAAAAGAGACAGAAAGATCACAGAATGCTAGAGTTAGAAGGGATCATCAAATCCTACCCTCCCTACTCCCATTTTGTAAACTCCCCAGATACAGAGAGGAGTTTTGAATGAACTGACCAAGTTCATTCGGGTAATCAGTGAGTGGGCTCACAGGTACATTAAGTTGGTCTCTGTCTACCCTCACACCACACTGCTCTGACTTAGGTGTTCATGTCTCCAAGGAGAGCTTCCAGGCCTTTTGCTATGTGCTATCCTTGACTTCCTCTCAGCAGAGTTGAATTTGTGCATGTGATTTTTTTTTTTTTTTTTTTTTTTTTTTTGGTCTGGAGTTTAACTGTTTAGAGAGAAAGCACAAAAACTGTGTTTTGGCCCCTGAAGAGAGGTGACGATTGGAAATAGGAAAGGATATGTAGAGATGTAATTTTTTAAAAAAATGTTTCAGAGAATTCTTCCCTTGGGAATGGAACTTTCCAAGCCCTTTATCAGGGCCCTAGGGAAGTGTTTTTCACAAATAAGTACCTAGATCTTCTCTTTCCACAATATTAAGGGTCTGGTCTTTGTATAAGGGTCAAAGCATCCATTGTAAATAAAGCTGGTTAGGGTGGTGTTGAGCATGGGTGTTTCCAAGGGTCACTGAATCACATCATGACCTTAAGAAAAAGAATAGAAATGTTTCCCTTCTTAGCTCCTAACCCCTCTCATAAAGCTTAGGAAAAGGAATAATAGAATAAAAATGCATGACCTGCTTTCTTTTTTAAGACTTTTTTTTTTTTTATAGCAGTTTTAGGTTCATAGTGAAACTGAGAGAAAGGTACAGAGATATTGCATATCCACTTGCATAAACTCAATTATCAACATCTCCCACCAGAGTGGTACATTAGTTACAACTGATAAGCCTATGTTCACATATCATTACCACTCAAAGATCATAGTTTACATTAAAGTTCACTCTTGGTGTTATACTCTGTGGGCTTTTCAACAAATGCATAATGAAATGTATCTACTATTATGATATCAGACAGAGGTGTCACTGCCCTAAATGTCTTCCGTGCTCCACCCATTCATCCCTCCCTCTCCTACAACTTCTGGCCACCACCGATCTTTCTGCTGTCTCCATAGTTTTGCCTTTTCCAGAATGTCATCTTAGAATTATACAGCATGTAGCCTTTTCAGACTGGCTTCTTTCACTTGGTAATGTGCATTTAAGTTTACTTCCTGTCTTTTCCTGGAATAACATAGCTCATTTCTTTTTAGTACAGAATAGTATTTTATTGTCTGGATGTACCATAGTTTATTTACACATTCATCTATTGAAGGCCATCTTGGTTGCTTCCAAGTTTTGGCAATTATGAATAAAGCTTCTATAAACATCCATGTGAAGGTTTTGTGTGGACATACGTTATCAGCTCTTCTGGGTAAATACCAAAGAGCATGATTGCTGCATCATATGGTAAGAATTATGTTCAGTTTTATAAGAAAGTGCAAAATTGTCTTCCAACATGGCTGTACCATTTTGCATTGCTACCAGCAATGAGAGTTCCTGTTAGTCCACATCTTCACTAGCATTTGGGTTGTCACTGTTCTGGATTTTGGCCATTTTAACAGGTGTGTAGTGGTATCCTGTTTTAATTTGAATTTTCATAATGACATACGATGTGGAGTATCTTTTTATATGCCCATTTGCCATCTGTATATGTTCTCTGGTAAGATATCTGATAAGGTCTTTGACTTATTTTTCAATTGGCTGTCTGCTTTCTTATTATTGACTTTTAATAATCCTTTACTTATTTTGGATATCAGTCCTTTATCTTTTATGTATCTTTTATAAATATTTTTTCCCAATCTGTGTCTTGTCTTCTTGATCTCTGGGCAGTATCTTTTGCAGAGTAGAATTTTCTTAATTTTAGTGAGGTCCAGCTTATCAATTCTTTCTTTCACAGACTGTGCCTTTGATGTGATTCTAAAAGTCATAGTCATAGTGATCATACAGATTCTCTCCCGCATTATTTTCAATCTATATTCACATAAAACTAAATTTTATGGTTTTATAGTTCGCCTTAGTTTTGTAATTTATTTTGAGTGAATTTTGGTAAAGAATGTGAGCTCTGTGTATAGATTTTTTTATTTTTTTTTTGGATGTGGATATCCAGTTGTTCCAGCACTGTCTGTTAAATGGGACTTCTTAACCAGACATTTTTGAGAGAAAGAAACATTGTGGTTGGCCCTGGGTGAAAGTATGAAGTTCATTTTCAGTATCCTATCACTTTTTCTTTGCATGCAATTTCCCCTAATTGCACTATTTGTCTGAATTCTCAGATTCTTGTGCTTTCTCAGGCCTTCTTTAGAGGGTAGGAAAAGGAAATTTCTCTCAAGGCATTCAGGAACTCAGATTATTGCTTTTTTAGGATTGTTTTCACTTCAAGGATGTTTGAGAAAGATGACATTATTTCCTTAAAAGGGAAACATCTCTCCTGATTGCATTTTCAGTGGTACCATCAGGTTCTACAGGCATTTGGGATGGCATGGTGGTGAGAGTTTGAATTCTAATAACGAAGCAGGAAAACATTTTTTTCACTTTGGTTCCAGTGTCACTCTTTTTGCCGTATATTCTCATTTAAAGATTCATTGCCCGGAGGAGAGTTGTACATTGGCTATATAGCCTGCAATTTTCTGAAACTTTGAGTATTTGCTCAGCCTCACTAGAGTCTTGTGAACAACCCTGCATTCCGACCTGCATTGCCCATTAACATCACCACTAATAACACTTGCATACACAAAAGTAGGCATATATGTTAAAGAAGATGCAAGTAATAGCCTGTTTGTTTTTGATCCTGGTGTTTATTAGACTGGTACCCAAAACCAGATACCACTACTTCTTCTTGGCTCTCTCCAGTTGTTGCTTTTCTTCTATTGATTTTGGCTCCTTCATTCTATGCTATTTCTTACCTCCTTCCTTTGATGAGAACTATCTTCAGATCTGAGTTCTTATTCCTCAGTTTGTGATCCAATGCTCCCTACCCTTTGTTATTAAGGTAGACATCAAACAGCATAACAACACTTTGTTAATATCCGCTAGCAAACAGCTTTTGATTGTCTGCAATACCTGCTCTCAGAAGTAATTTTTTTTTAAAAGATTGTAGTTATTTATTGGTCAGAGAGAGAGAGAGAGAGAGAGTGAGCACAGGCAGACAGAGTGGCAGGCAGAGAAAGAGGTAGTAGCAGTCTCCCCGCTCAGCAGAGAGCCCGATGTGGGACTCCATCCCAGGACACTGGGATCATGACCTGAGCTGAAGGCAGCTGCTTAACCAACTGAGCCACCCAGGCGTCCCTCTCAGAATTATTTTATCCAGTCAAATATTCTGGTGCTTTGAGATTAATTTTAGCTTGCTTAGCAGAAGATTCTAAATCCTACTTACATACTGTACTTAAGTGTATCTTCTTCCATCATCTGCCCGACTTCTTCCACTCACTTTTACATTTCTGCCATCACAATAGCCAGGCTTCCTCATTATTGTTCTCTCACATAACTTTTTCTATATGAGACTCTTAATAAACGTTGGGCAAAACTTAGGAATTTACTTCCAAATTTGCAGTCATCTTTGAACAGTTCCTCCTAAATTTTCATGCATATAGGACTAAGATAAAGACTCTGGTGCAAGAATAGAAGAAAAATTACAGATAAGAATAACCCCAATTTCCTTTGCAGAATGCCAGCCCTCACTATGAATGGAGACACTGAGCTATATTCTACCAGAGCCAAATCTATTTCCTACTCACACCTTAAAGGGATATTAGAAAACTGGAGTCATGCCCATAATGTTTGCCACATGTTCTGAAAGTCCTGAAATTCACTCTTCCTTAATACTCCCACTTCCAACAATTTCATCCCATTTTCTTCAAAGCTAACTTGGTTTACTGCCTCATGACCTCCGACCCCATCAACACCTTCAAGACTGTTTTTTCTGTCTCCAATTCCTCTTGCCTTTAACTATGTGTTTTCCTTTCACCATGTTTACTGTCCTAAAGCACATATTTTTCATTCCAGCTCCTAGTTCAGGACCCTGAAGTATCTCGCAGGAAAGGACCTGTGTAGTTTTGAGTCAGTGGTGCCCATAGGTGCTATCACCTCTGTGTTTTCTCAAGCTCTCCTTCCATGTGAATCCCCTGTACCAGGTGGATGGATGGGCCTACTTTCCCATCACAGAATTCCTGGTAGATCTCAGCTTTTGTGTATAACCCATATCCATAGCAGTTCTGTCTGCCTGAAAAGTTCTAGTTTTTTCCCCCTGCTTCGCTCTAATGCATTTTCCAAGGCTTAACTCAAATTCTCAATTTTTATTTCTTTATGAAGACTTCTTTAGCAATCTAAGAGAATTTCCCTCCTCTTATCTTCAGCCACATTTATTACTTGCATTAATCATGTTGGCACAACTTAATCATTAGTGATTCTGGTTATTTTTTTCATATGCATCTCTTTTGTTTACCCAGCTGTACGCTAAGTCCACAAAGCAATCGAAGTAAGCTCCCTGTAAGGCATATCTGATTATATCATTCCCTTGTCTAAAACTCTCCAATTGCTCCCCTTTGCAGTGAGGATGAAGCCCAAATTCTTGTAAGACCCTTCATTACCTGACTCATGCCCATGTTTTTAGCTTCATCTACCTCTGTGTTTACTGTTTCCTCTCCTACAAACTTTAAGACAGCAGATTTATGTTATGGATTTTATATTCTTTCCTCCAGTCCTACATATAATCAGCTCTCAAAACCTTGAACTTCCACTGCTAAATATCTTTAGAAACTATCCCTTTGTCTCCATCCCTATTGCCCCTAATTTAAAATATAACAAAAATGACTCTTTTCCAGAATAGAGACTTAAACTCCTTGTGTCCTGAGTAATTTTTAAAAAAGATTTTATTTATTTATTTGACAGAGAGAAAGAGATCACAAGTAGGCAAAGAGGCAGTCAGAGAGAGGGAGAAGCAGGTTCCTTGCCAAGCAGAGAGCCTGATGTGGGGCTCGATCCCAGGACTCTGAAACCATAAACTGAGCTGAAGGCAGAGGCTTAACCCACGGAGCCACCCAGATGCCGCCCCTGAGTGATTTTTTTAATATAAAGTGCTGAGTTTGAAGTGATTCTGAGTTATCAAAAATAGGTATTGAGAGTATGAATTTGGATATGTGTGTGTGTGTGTGTGTGTGTGTGTAAAAAATTAAATGAGAGTCATTGTCAAATTACTAATTCTAGGAATAGATGACAGGAACAAGGAAGAGAATATAGTGTGAGTGAAGGAGAGGGTGTAAGTCAGAACACCAAAGATATCTAACATTTAATTAATGGAATCTGAGAAGGAGCAACCAGAGAAGGAGAGGAAAAACAAGCTAGTGGGGTTATCATGAGAGATAAGAAGAGAAAGTGACATAAAGCAAGGTTTATGGTGCCCAGTCCTAAAAGTAGATCCAAGACAGATAAGGATAGAGATGCAATATGTTAACAATATCCATGTGGAAGAACAGGTCAAACTTATTGTGCATTTACTATATGCCAAGTACTTGACCCATGTGAGTTTATCTAAATTTTCTAAAACAGTGAGGCAGATCTTTGCTTGTAGGACAAGAGGTTGTTTTTCTGTGTATGTGTGTGTGTGTGTGTGTTTTCCAAGTCAGGAGAAATTTGAACAAATTTAAATGCTAATTGGTAGGACCTGCAGAGAATCAGGACTTGCAGAGGACAGAGGAGAAGATAGAGAGAGGGAGTTCAGCCAAGGCAGGAGCAAGTGGACGCTGAGCCGAGGTGGAGGGGTGAATATAGACCAAAAGCAAGAAAACCACAACACCTTCCGTTTTCACCTGGGCCCTGGCTGGGTGATACATGAGCTGCCTGCAGTTGACAGAAAGAAAAAGATACCATTTCTTTCTAAGGGCTTCCTTTTGAGGGAAATGGAGGGGTGAACTCATTTGCTGGCAGTCAGATATTAAAGGTAGGAAAGTGATCAATGCATTTGGAATCTGAAGATCTGGGTTCAAATTTCCCAGCTTTGATGATTTTCTCACAGTATCTGAGCTGGTCTTTTAGCTGCTAAGCCAGGCTCACATCTCCCAACTTAGAAAGTTGTCATGGCAACATCTAACCCAGGGCCTACCACATAGTAGGCATTCCAAAAAATAATAGTTAAATCTGAATCTACGTTGCCCTCCCCCTCACCCTTTTAGCTTATTGAATTAGAAATCAGTAATGAGCTGTTTCAAAGCTTTCTGCCAACAGCCATTGAAAGGATGAAAAGGAAAAAAAGAAAGAAAGAAAGAAAGAGCTTTAGTAACTAGACAGCGCTATATTCTCTGTAGAAAGGAAAGGTGCTCTGACTTAGTGCCCACCATGCCCAGGGCCATTAATGAAGCCTGGCTCCTTTTTTCTCATCATTGCAGCCATTCAAAAGGAGAAAGTCTTCTTGGCAAGGAAGTGCTATTTTCAGAGACAAGATTAGGCTCATTTGGGGCAGGAGCCTTGCTTCTTCAGTCCCGGCACCTCTGAAGATTAGGTTAAAAGGTAAGAAGGAATGACTCAGAATAATTGCATTGCTTTACTGTGAACTTTAAGATCTTTTAGTGGAGGAGTTTTACAAGCAGTGATAGATAGTCATGGAGAGAGGAAAAGTACAAACCCAGGGGACAAGAACAGCGATGCCTGACTGAATTTCTACACAAAAAGAAGGTTGGCCAGACTTGTTATGTTTTTCTACCTCCCCCAAATTCATGGGCATACTTTCAATATGCCTTCGTCTTCCAGGTTCTGAAAACAGACTTTTTCTCCTTATCTACCTTCACTATATAACTGCATGTTTTCTATGAAGCAGATTTTAGAAATCCCATTCTGAGATTGGGTATATCAAAGTAAATACTGTCTATACATGCAAAATTCAGTTGTTATTTTATAATCGGGGAAAATATATCCATAATGATAGCTCTTAACTAGAGAACCTAATGTCTTACTTTTCAGCACTAATCCAGAAAACTATCAAAAAATATGTATTGATCCTTTATTGAGTTTTTAGCTTAATGCTGAGTTGTTTGAGGGATGCAGAAGAAATAAAACTAGGCAGTCCCCTCCGCTTATGAGTGTACGGTCTACTTGGATAGAAAAGGCATGGTTTGGCTGAACCCCTGATGATAAGGGGTAACACATTATCACAGCTACTCAAGTACAACCTGTAGTAATTATGGTCACTTTCCTTATCTGTCCTTCTTCTATGTCCATCTCCACTTCTACCTCAAGTCCCATAGTCAGAGACATGGGGGGGAACCCTCGACTCCTCTCTTTTTCTGATCTTCCACGTCTGACCAATTGACAGGTCCTATGGTTTCTACCCCTAAATATCCCTGAATGTGTCTACTTATCTCTGGCCTCTGCTGCATCCCCCTGTTGAGGCCACCATCTATATTCACCTGGAATCCATCTAAGGTTTGATGAGCGACTCCTGGACTTCCACCCATGCCCTTTGCCAATCCATTCTACACGGTGAGCCAGAGTGACCTTTCTAAGTGGCAAATGTAAGAGTGTCCTCAAGTTCACACACAGCCCCAAATTTCACACCTCTTTTCATCAAGCCAATTCAAAGCATTCTGTTTAAAATCATCTGATCATTTGTCCTGGGTCTTAAAACTGCCTGGGCTCCCCCTTGCGGCTTGAAGGCCCTTACTATTCTGGCTATAGCTTGGATCAACAGGCTTCTCTCCAGCCACTGAACAGAAGGATGTACAATCTGGGCCCACTGACTCCCTTTCTTCCCCTCCCCTGACTGCCAGCCCTGCCCTCACCCCTGGACATGTTCTCCTGGTTCAACCTATAACTGGCAGGCTGGGTACCATAGAGCAAAAGCTCGCAAGCCCTGTAAATCTGGTGGCTAAGTCTAGAGCAAGGGGTTTCTGTGTCTCAGCTGTGTAACAGTAGGCAAGTTATCTAACCTCTCTATACCTCAGTTTTCTCCCGTGAAATGGGGAGAAAAATAACTGAACCTACCCCCTAGGGTACCTACCCCATAAGCTTGTCATGAGGAAGCAGTAATGTAATTCAGGTAAAGTGCTTGACTCATAATAAACATTCCATGAAAGCAGCTCTTATTTTCATGACATATCGTACTTCTTTTTATTATTTTGTGTTTGCAGTTTCCGTTCTAAGGTAAAAAGGTTCAGCGTGAGTTATGTGCCCTTGTTAAATTAGTTTTCTGATTGTGGTTTTTGATTAAATGTCATGTAAGATTCAAAGTAGAAATAAATAATCATGCAGACAAGATGTTATACCACAAAAGAACCACAGAACACAAATGAGGGGAATTTTACCATTTGTGTCACTGTCTAATTCACCTGAAGGACTGCGAGACATTCAGAAGAACTTGATATTCTGTGAATTAGTAAGTGAGTTAACTCATTTGATCAAATATTCAAAGATGATAAGTCAACAAATGTTCTCTATTCATTTATGACAAACATGATTCACACGGCACACAGTAGCATCGATGATGGCAGACACACATTCGGAGCCTGCTTAGCCCTCAAAGCAGAGTCACGTACGGGGCTGCATGGAGATGAATTGACAGAAGGATGCTGTGGGATAAGCTGTTGTGAAACTCGAGGGTCTAGGGTGAGAAGGACAAGGCTGGGAAGAGCAAGAGAAACATAGTTGACAGAAGGGATCGGCTCTGACAAAGATGTTGGATTTTTCCCAAAGGAAAGTAGCAAGGACAGTCATAGATGCACCCATATAAGAAATCCAATGGTTATGCAGAACAGAGTCCATGACAACAATGTTTATCACAATTAGGCAGAATATCACCTTGCAGGAGAGCAGTTCATTCATGGCAGATTCCCAGATAATGGCTGGGGATGGGAGGTGAGAAATTCGGTTACTTGGGGATAGATCTAGCAAGAACTGATAGGGAAATAGGATGCCATCCAAGCTGATGAAGATCTAGGGCCACAGACCGAAAAGCCCATTTTTTATTATGCAGGATAAAAGAGAAGAGGAAGGTGTAGGAATTAAATGTGATTTAATGCAAGGACAAACCATATGATTTCAACAGGATACCCTTACAGAATCTAAAACTCATCCTTATTCTATCCAGTCTTGCAAATATTTCGTAGCTCAACTACCAAGAGCCATTGCTATGTTAGGAGTCCATAACTTCACAATTCCTAACTTATAAACGTCCCCTCTTTGTCAACATTGGCTCAGAAAATTGGGCCATGGACTTGTGGTTCTACCCATAAGAAAACTCAACTTTGGGAAGCTGAAAAATGTCACAGTTAAGAGAATCAAAACAGTGACTGCAAACTTCCATCACCCAAATCAGCATGGTCAGACCTACATACCATAAAACAATATCATGTTAATCACTGAGGAAAATGAAGGAAACAACCATGTCAACCCTCTAGTATTCCGAGTACGGGAACCATTTTGGTAAATTGTATGTTAGCTTGAAAATGAAATGAGAGCTTCCACTGTTTCTGATTGAACTATTGTCCTTACGCACAGGTAGTTCTTGGAAACATGATTCCAGTTATGGTTAATTATATATGTATATTTTTAAATTATATATAAAATTTTAGAAAAGAAAGAACGACTAAAAATAATCAAAGGGCTGTTTTTTATTCCTTCTTTATTTGTTTCATTTGCAAATGAATGTCTGTGATCTCAGAATGGTAAAAACATGTTTTAAAAATCTAAGTGTTACCTTTCCTTTATTTGTTTAAAAACTTCTTTAAAGTAACCATATAGCTTTTGCTTTCTTCGCCATGGTTATGTTTCTTACAGCATTATGTCTGTGCAGAATATTCAAATGTGTTCCTAAATAGTTGATAATTGCTATGTACTTTCACCATTTACGCAAAGATGCGTAATTGGAGTACTTCTTGATTTCAATGGTTTAATGTAGCCCTGAAAATGAAAATAAAATACTATTGAACCCTCAAGAGAAGCTAATAGGTGAAGCATGATGGTTCAATATCAATAAAAATAAACTTTGATATGATCATTAGAAACTCTCTCTAAAGGTCATCTGTCTTCATTAAAGGCCAAGAAAAAGGACTAAAAGACAGTTTTTAACAACTTTTTTTCTTTAACTCAACTTTTCTTAGGCAATAATGTACAAATCAAAATAACCCTTCTTTAGCTACTTAAATGTATAGGTCTGTAAAACAGAAAAAGAATACTCTAAGAAAACTATTTTAAGTGCCATGTTCTTTGGGCCAAAGGTGTCCTTGTAAATCTATGGGATAAACTTTTTCTGCACTAACCAGAGACCCTATGTTCCAGAAAACAGAACAGACAGCTGGAAAGCATTTTCAGTTGTCTTAAGGAATAAACATGGTTTCTAATTCGTTTTCTAAACTGCTTTCAATAATCTTCACTCTCCAAAAAGGCGAGTCGAGACTGGCTGATTGGAAGGAAAAGGGATTATGAAAGCTCCACATAACGTGTCTGGTTTGGCACAGCCACAATTGAATACTTTAGCTTTCCTGCCAGGATGGTTAAGTTAACACTTAATTAGTATGTGTACCAAACAAAACGTGCTTCTGGGCAGCACATTTTTAAAAAACTTCCCCCCACTGCCCCACAAATAAATAGCCTGGTTTCTTCCCAAAATATTCAAGGAAAAGGCTGTGCTTGCCTGGGGCAGAGGCCAGATGCCTTGACTTCCAGCTTCCTTCCATCAAAGCCGTGCAGTTTGGAAATTAAAATCTACAGCAATAATGAAACATATTAAAATGCATGCAAAGTCTTGAGGGCTTATAATATGCTAAAAACCGGCAATGCATGTTTACATCCATATATCAACTTGGATGTGCTGAAAAGATTTAAAGTGTAAAATATGCAAATATGTGTCATATTGTCACACTTGGTCTCTCTAATGGAACTCCCTTTCATCTCAAGTCGTCTTAATTTCATGAATATTACATGGCCCTCACACCTTTTACTCCTGCTGTTGCTAGGCTGAGAAGATTATGAAAATATGTTAATAGTAACTTTCATCAAATAAAAGTTGCAATATTCCAAATAAAGCATTTTCCCCCTCCTCTTAAAATACAAATGGTGAAGGGTTTCATGCTATTTTGTTTCCCTGTGGGAGACTAGATAACTATAGGCCAATTAAATTAATGAGAAAAGACCATGCAAATGGCAATATTTGTGCATAATCTTGGCTGGCTGCACATATAGACAGGTATATAGTGGTTTTTAAAATATTCTTGAGGAATGAAAATAGTCCCAGATCTGGAATACGGATTGTATATAAAAATGAGTTTTAAATTAGGCTGTCCTACACAAAAGCCCATGCTTTTATATTTAATTGTCGAAAAACCATAGAAGGTAGAAAGAAGTGGCAAGTTTGAGGTATCTGTCCTCATTTATGAAGCTGAAGAGGAAAATAATATTGGCATCTCAGATAAAAGAGAAAGAAAGAAAAAGGAAGGAAGGAAGGAAGGGAGGAAGGAAAAACGTACTCTGTTCTGTTCATCTTGGACACATTGTCCTGATCCTTTTAGAATGACAGCCTTATTTCTTTTTCCCGACACCTGCTGAAAGGCTCATTTTAACTTGCCTTACTGATAACTTTAAATGCACAGTGGAAGGCAAAAAGAATGAGAAGCATACATTTCTTGACCTAATTCTCACCAACGAGGAGGTACTGGTGACTATGCAGAAATTATAAGAATCTGAGACCGACTGCCACCTTGAACTCCATAAAGGGGTGAGAAGGGAGATCCAATACTTTGGGGTTTAATTAGAACTTTATTTTAGAAGAGCCCTGGATTTAATACATTTGAAGAAAAGATTATTTGTAACCCGTGAACAGATATTCTATAAATGATTAAAGAATAGGAAACAAAACCAGGGTTATTCTGACAAGATTTTGGCCAATAACTGAAACGAGAAAGTTAAATAGCATTTGAAAGGAGCCAGTTTCTTGGCTCTGCAGAATGGCCCAGGAACCTTTCATACAGGCTTTGATTCTTTTTTTTTTTTTTAATATTTTATTTATTTATTTGACAGAGAGAGATCACAAGCAGGCAGAGAGGCAGGCAGAGAGAGAGGAGGAAGCAGGCTCCCCACTGAGCAGAGAGCCCGATGTGGGGCTCGATCCCAGGACTCTGAGATTATGACCTGAGCCGAAGGCAGAGGCTTAACCCACTAGCCACTCAGGTGCCCCCAGGCTTTGATTCTTAAGAGTTTGCCCAGATGATGGAAGGAAGGGCAGTAGACAGGAGGGATACAAACAAGAGTACACACACAAGGACCTAGTCGAGAAGACTGCAGTGCAGAATGTGCGGGGCTCCCCGGATGCAGAGGGCAGTAGGAAGGATAGTGGCAACTATGTTTCAAAAGATTGCCAGGAGGGCGCCTGGGTGGCTCAGTGAGTTAAGCCGCTGCCTTCTGCTCGGGTCATGGTCTCAGGTTCCTGGGATCGAGTCCCGCATCGGGCTCTCTGCTCGGCGGGGAGCCTGCTTCCCTCTCTCTCTCTGCCTGCCTCTCCATCTACTTGTGATTTCTCTCTGTCAAATAAATAAATAAATAAAATCTTAAAAAAAAAAAAAAAAAGATTGCCAGGAGAAGGAGAATAAACTCTGGCTAAAGACAGATGGGGCAATGCTGACAGACGACAAAGAGAAGACAGGCTTCCATAACTGCTTTTCTTCTGAATTGTTGCTGTCGTTTTGCCGTTTTTGTTTGCTTTCTTCTGTATTGTTGCTCTTCCCTAATAGTAGAGTTTTCAGGTTAGACTTGTTGGACAAAAATAAAAAAAGAAAATACAGCCTGTGCTGTGTGAAGCCAGAGAAAAGAAGCACACATACACTTTCAATGGGTTTTACTTTATTTATCTGAAATTCATCCTTTTTCTAAAATAATATGTAATCTTAGCAGCAAGTAAAGATACTTCCCCAATTTGGAGAGAAAGCAACACTCTATCTTTCTCCATCACTCAAAGGTAACTTTCCCCCCTAAATTCATACAAAATTTAGATTACACTATTTAAACAATTTTAATGCTACATTTTAAAACTATCATTTCATGAGTAGTTCCCTACATCATTAAGGATGCTATATAAATCTCAATCACTACACAAGGTTTCATATTATGTTTTTTTAAATCAGTATTAGATATTTAGTTTGTTCTAAAATTTTGTCAAATAATATAAATGAAATACAAAATATTGTTCATACATTTTTGTCCATATTTAAATATAGTTTTAGATAAACTCCTTGTAAGGGAACCAACACAATTTTACAAAACAGCCATGTTACTAAGTTTAAAGAAACATAATACAAAGAAGATGAGATAAATTGTCCTCTGAAATACAGTATTTCCTCCTTGATTACTTCTTTTTCCTTATTGGCTGAAATGTGTCAAGTGAATTTTAACAGAGAACATGGATAAGACTTCCCTTTCTGGTTCTGGGGAGTTAGGTGATTGAAAACAAACTGCTTTTGAAAAATAATGAATGGACCGAGGGGAAATGTTAAATAACATCAAAACTCATGGAAGAAGGTGTCTAGTATGTAGTTAAAAATAACACATCGCTCGAAAGAACAAAGTGATATGAGTAGAGTAAAAACTGCAGAAGGCAGAGAACTGCTTACTCCCACTTTGGATACCGGGAGTGCCTAACACAGGTTACAAAATGACCATATTAAAAGAAATAAACAGAAAGCTGACAATACCTGCAAGGCAAAGGAAAGCATACAAGGGAAGATTTGAAGAAAACAAAAGACGACTAGAAATATAAAGTAAAATAAAGCAAGTTAAAAACTCAGTGGAAATCTTTAGCAGTAGAAATGACATATTCTAATTGAGAATTAGGACAGTAAAAGATAGAGAAGAAGATTTTGTTCCTACTAAACCCAGGAAGAAAACAAACATAAAATTCAATAGACAGAGAGGGTTTTAGGGATTAAAACAAGTCCAAGAAGAACAGTGAGCCCAGGACTAGGAGGAGATAATACGCAGAAAGATAATGACTGAGAATTCTTCAGACCTGATAATAAACCACTCCACAGAGTCAGCCCCAAGCAAGATCAATTAAATAGAAATTTATACCTGGAGACTTCATAGAGAAAGTGTTGAAAATGAAAGTTAGAGGAAAACCAAAGCCAGCCAGCAAATAAAACACAGATTTCCTTTAAAGAGTGGCAGATAGCCTTATGGTGAGTATTAAGGAGGGCGAGTATTGCATGGAGCACTGGGTGTGGTGCATAAAGAATGACTCTTGGAGCACTGGAAAAAAAGAAAAAAAAAGAGTGGCAGATAGACTGACAACTGTCTTTCACAAATGCAACAACTGAAGCCAAAAAACCATGGAACGATACCTTCAGAATACCGAAAGGGATCGTCTGCACATTGATTCCATATGCAAGGAAAATACCTGTTAACAATAGAAATGAAAATCAGGGCATTTTAAAATGAAAGCTGAGAGAATTCATCACCGGAGATCCTTATTAAAGAACTATTAAAGTGTAAATTCCAGACAGAGAGAATGTGATTATTGATAAGAATTTCAGTGATATTTTACCTGTGATACAAAAAAGAATGAAAGTAGTACATCTGTAGACAAATGTGAATAGATACTGACTACATAAAAAAGTAATAATCTCTAGGGTATATTTCCAAATTGGATTACAATGCCAGGCATAATGCCATGGGATATAAATATCGTGGGTGTAAATAAGGTTGATGTTAATCCAAGAAGCTATAAGACTTTATTAATTTCATACTTTGCTTAGTTATCTATGGTATTTTTATGCTATTTTTTTCCCAGACTTAGCCATAAAAGAAAGAATGAGAGTGAGTAACTATAGGTAGAATAGATAAGAATCACAAATTAAAGTAATAGATGTAAACTTACACTGCAGTAAATTTAAAGATAATCCAGGTAAAAGGCAATCATGTCAGTGCCAGAATAAAAAAGCAAATGCTATTTATAAGAGATACATATAAGCATAATCCACGGAAAGGTTGAGTTTCAAATGCTACATGTTGGCCAAAGTAGATTTTATACAATAAAACACACTGGCTGTTAAGATAATTACTTTATAATAATAAGAGTTTCAAATGACCAAGAAGATGCAAACATTTAAAATGTATACTATTAAGAATATAATCTTAATTTATAGACCTAAGTTTACTGACTTAAAGAAATAGAAAATTTACAATCTTTGTGAATATGTAATTGATATAGCAAGGCAAAAGACTGATAAGGAAATAGGATTAGTCTAATGAACATATATAGAAAATTACCCAATTAATGCAAAGCAGACATTTTTTCTTCAAACACAAATAGTATGTTTATAAAAACTGTCCAGAAACTTGATCATAAAACAAGCCTTAACTTATTTCAAAGCATTTACATCATAGAGAACGTGGTCTCTAACTACTATGTAACTGTAGTAGGTGACAAAGGATAGAGAAAGATATTTGGACATTAAGAAACATTTCTCAATAACCCATACATTGAAGAAATGGAACTAAAGTTCAGAAAATATTTTAAGTTAAATGATAATGAAAATGCCACTATTCAAAATTTGGCCTTCAGATGGACATTTGAATGGTCTTGAAAATATCCATATGCATGTGTGCACGTGTGTGTGCATATGTATGTATCAGAAAAAAGATATATAATGCTTTATATACATATGCATGCTTTAGAAAAATAAAGCCTGAGAATTAATGAACCTTCCAGCGTTCCAGAAAGCTTAAAAAAATAATAAAAACAAACAAAAAAATAACAAAAACAACCTCTTTATGAAAGAAGTGACAATAAAATCTTAGCGATAAATTACAAAATAAAAACTTTATAAATAGAAAACAAATACAATACATGCACTCGATAATGCTACCAGTTAGTTCTTTGAAAAAAAAAAATCTTTTTCAATTGACAAACTTCTGGAAGGATTATTCAAGCACCAAAAAAAAAAAAAAAAAAAAAAAAAAAAAAAGAGAGAGAGAGAGAGCAAGAAGGTGAGAGATTAAGAGATGGTAGAGATAAACAATAAAAGCATAAAAAGCACATCGCTTTAGGTTCTTGCCCTAAGGAGGGACAACACATATTTGTTAACTATGGTACAATCTACCAAACTTCCTAAAATTACATTTTTTTGCTTGTTAGTGAAGACCAACTTCACTCTTCCCTTGTACAGACAAGCTCTCTCCCTCAACTTTGTTTAAAGAATAGGAGGCAAATAGACCATTTATTGTTTCTCTTTCCTGAGTAAGGCCTTAGAACAGCTAATTATTTTTCTCCCGGTTCTAAGTGGATGATACATACATTTCTCAAAATGAGGAGTCTTCGATGACTTAGAAAGTTCCCCATCCATGATTATTGATGACATCTGGGTTTATGATTTAAATCTTGGTGTGTTGCCTCATACCAGTAGATGGACTCAGTCCTGGTTACCACAGTGACTGCTCGGCGGGTACCAAAGGACACTGATGCTGGGCAACAGCGCATCTTCAACATTTAGAGCCAATATAGAAAAGTAAGCATGGACAATCCTACTCTTGACCATTACCAAAATGCATGCTGAACCAACTAGCCCACTAGGCCTTGATGATAAAGCAGAGATGGTCAAGGAGGGCATGGCAAACCTTTCACTTACAATCATGCACTTTCTCAAAGTGTTCCTTTTATTATCTAAAGCTCATCTATTTTTAACTGCTTAGATTTATTATGAATGGAGTAGCAAATTGTATAAGGTCAGGCAACCCCTGATTACAACCTCAATAAATCAACCCAGATTCATTTTAATGAGATACATAATTTCTTAGTGAGTTTTTCTCTTTTTCTTTTCCTCTTCTTCTTCTTCTTCTTTTTTTTTTCACTGAGTTCATCTCAGTGAAAGCTTTTCAAAAACCAGGGTTTAGTAATTGGTTGGAAGATTCTTCATTTTATGCTTCTTGACTCTGCTCTTTCTAATTTCTGCATGCAGTAAAGCAAGAGCCATTCTAAGAAACTAGAACAGATAGATTGATATTCAACACTCAGAATTAAAAAATGTACCTAGAAAAAAGAGGTCATAGGTTTTCAGGTTTATTTTTCTTCTGCCTAACCCATCGCTACAATGTGCACACAGGAGTGTTGTCCCAGGTCAAGAGATTTGCCACTGATTATAGGAGAAGAACAAACAACTATCTGATCATGTAAGCAAGAAGAACCACTACCAGCAAAATTAATCATGAGTTCTGTTTGAGTTATACCAAACAACCTGTAGGAAGTTTTTTCTCTACTCTATTGATTTAGCTGAAAAATTCATTTGGCTGTTTGTTGACAGAGGCCATGTGAAAGAAAAAATAAATCATTATGCTTATGATTGCTTATAAGTTTTACATCTGCAATGCCAGATAGACAATCGAAGGAGTGCATATATAATCATTAAAGCAAATCATACAGGTGGGCTTCTGGAACTCTACCACACTGCAATTGCATGTGCTTCCAAGGAAAATCTGAACGACTCTGTCTATGTCAATATATACAAAATATATACAAAATATATACAAAAAACAATATATACAATATATACAAAAAATACCAAGACTCACTGAGCTTTACTTTTCTTTGGGGAACACCTCAAGAACAGCTTTGCTATGAAGCCTCCACTTTTTTGTGAAGTGTTTCACCATTTGTCACATAGCCCATGTCTAAATAATAATTTCCATTCTTCTCATTATTTTTTTCAATTCTTCTCATTATTAATATCTCTCCTTATTCTTTTTTTGTTTTTAAAGATTTTATTTATTTATTTGACAGACAGAGATCACAGGTAGGCAGAGAGGCAGGCAGAGAGAGGAAGGGAAGCAGGCTCCCTGCTGAGCAGAGAGTCTGATGCGGGGTTCCATCCCAGGACCCTGGGATCATGACCTGAGCCAAAGGCAGAGGCTTTAACCCACTGAACCACCCAGGCGCCCCAATATCTCTCCATATTCTTAAATCAACTTAGAATAGAAAATAAATGTCCAGTCTTTCTTTTAATACTGTGTGATGGATGTTACAGAGTCAAAGTAAGTTTAGGATTGGCGTTTTTAAAACCTAAATAACATATCACTATTTGCAGTATGTTTATTATCAACAACAGCAAGAAAACTCTCTATTCAATTTTTTGTCGATTACCACATTTGCTATCATTGTCTACATATTACCTATATATTTTAGTCAGAAAATTTAATTATCAAAACTAATAGACATTACGTACAAATATTTCAGTATTTACATGAAGAATCTAAAACCACAAGAAGTGACAATGGTGACAAAATAAATACCTGGGACCCAACTTTCCTGAACTAGAATCTCATATAGTTTCTACCAAACAGTGTGTTTGGTCATCAACCTGGACGAGAGTTTTACAAACAGAAGAAAGATCCAGAATAGGAAAAATCAACCACACCAAAAATCAGATTATGGGGTGAGTGGTGAGTTTTACCTACTGAAGGAAAATGTTTTTAAAAGACCCCAATTACATACTGGAAGGCAAAGACTAACGTGGCCACATGGAAACTGTGAAAACATAGAGGCAATAGAGAAAGGGATTTTCTTTTACTCCATTTTAGACTGATACAAGTGAGAGCACTTTAAAATAATATATATTTTATATATATTATAATATATATAATATTATATGTTCCAAGATTCATTTTTTGTGCACACCCAGTGCTCCATCCAATATGTGCCTTCCTTAATACCCACGACCAGGCTCACCTGTCCCCCCACACCTCCCCTCCAAAACCCTGTTTGTTTCTCAGAGCCCATAGTCTCTCATGGTTCATCTCCCGCTCTGATTTCCCCCAATTCACTTTTCCTTTCCTTTACCTAATGTCCTACATGTTATTCCTTATGCTCCACCGGTAAGTGAAACCATATGATAATTGACTTTCTGTGTTTGAATTGATAGTTATTGTTATCTAGTTAATGTCAATATGTAGATACACATATGTAATATAGTCCAGAAGAAACAAGGTAATCTCCTTGCAAATGTTACTCTGAAGTGAGGTGAATAGCCACATTGACTGTCCAAACCTCAGAAAACTCAGGAATATTTTCTGATATGCTTTTTTGTAAGGTACACAAGATTTGTCATTTGAATTTATATTCATAATTAATACATTTGCTCAGATAGTCCAGTCCTAGAGATCTACCCAACATACTTTAAAACATAGCTTCATAATAATCCTTATATAAGAAAGTTCATAGTAGCTTCATTCATAATAGTGTGAAATAGAAAGAACACAAATGTATATCAATAGAAGAATGATTGAAAAATTTTTGGCATACTAATACAATTGGATGCTACTCCATAATAAAAAAGAACCAGCTGCTTATCTAGTAATTAGCATGGGCAGAAGAATATCATTCTGAGTTAAAGAGGTGGGACACAAGAGAGTTAATAATATATGGTTCTATTTATATGATATTCTAGAATAAGCAAAACTAATCTACAATGATGGAAAATCAAGTCAGTGGCTGCTTCTGTGGTGATAGTGTTGTCTGCGAAGGAGCACAAGAGAGCGTATTCTGGGGGGTTAGAAATGATTTGTGTCTTGATATGCATTTGTCAGACAGTATACTTAAGACAGTTTGCTAAATATAAATTTTACCCTGATAAAAATTAACATTCATGGTTGGTTTTCTTTATGTGTACCTGGCTCACAGTGGAACCTGTACTGGACTAGTTATTAGGAAGACTGCCATTTTATCTTTTCTTCACTCTCTGGTTAATAAATGGCTTGACAGATTTTCTTCTTTTATTTTATAGAATGTATATTTCTTTACTGTTAGAAGACATTTTGGGAAATTGTTCTGGGCTTATCTATATAAATAATATTAAATTTTAATAGGTGTGTCTTACAAATTTCTGCATAAAAACTTTAAGGGGGTTGCTCTAAAACATAATAATAATAGTTCAATTAAAAAATGGGTTATAAACAATGAAACCTCCTGACCAGCCTTGAACTTTTCAAATATATCCAAGTTTGTCTTAACTTTTTAAAATGTAACTTGACAGGCCTTTGCTTTATTTCTCCTCTTCCTCCTCACCACATGATGCTGTATGGCTCTGGGCTAACATCTCCTGCAATTACAGTTCCCCTTCTTAACATCTCAATCAACCACTTCAATATTTTGGTCTATTCTTCCCTTAAATTTCTGTGAGTCCTACACAGAAGACCTAATTCCACCATCTTATGCTCAAGTTGCTACATTTGGGGGGAATAAGTCCTGATAGTACTTTCCAAGTTTAAGAAATTCAAGGTGTTCACAATGTACTCTATAAAAGATTTCTCACTCATTTCAATGATTCTGGTTGTAGTGAGAATTAAATTGAGTGGCTTTTAGTGCACTCCCTAGAAGACCAGTGAGAACAATGCTATGGAAATTAGGACACCACACTTCTCTTTCCAGGTATCACACATTCCCTGCTCAGCAGTTAATTTCATTCCTAGAACATGATTTACTCATATACAGAGAAATGATTGTATTAAAAATAAATTTAGTGTCCCTTCTAACCCTAATTCTAAGGGTGTGCTTATTGTGATCAGAGGCTAAAAGAGAGATAAAGCACTCTAAACTTAAAATCTCCAAATGGACACAGTGTATATACCCACTTCATGATTAAAGGTACAACATGTGTTCAGAAATGTTCAATGAATTGTGTTTTCCCCAGGGACCATGTCAATGTGCTATATAAAGCTTGTTGATTATCACATATAAGGATCTAAAAAGTAGACACAAGCATTACTTTTTTAAAGGGATCTTATAACTTCAAATACCATTGATCAAAGATACATTAAAAATGCAATACTTCTGACAACTTTTTTTAAAGATTTTATTTTTATGTAATCTCTACCTTGGGGTTCGAATTTACAACCCTGAGATTGAGTCTCACGCTCGCTCTACCCACTGAGCCAGCAAGGCACCCCCCGTGACAAATATTTTTAATTATCCATAAATCAACACATTAATAATTAACACTGAGAAAGAGGAAGAATAAAATTGAATTGTTGCTCATGATGTAAAAATAAAATGGAAAACAACAAAAAAAATGATGATGATTTTGTTGTTGTTGTTGTTGTTGAATTACTTTTACTTTCACTTATGGCTTTGTTTTAAGATCTGATTCTGGAGAACAGAAATCAAATATCCTGATCTGTGTTCTCCAGAATCAGATCTTAAAACAAAGATTTAAATGAGTGTAGTTTATTATTTTGGAGGTGACATCAGGAAGGAGCAGGGAGCAGAAAAAGAATGGAAATTAATCACATTGGAAATTAATGTGATTAACGGAAATTAATGACACCACACGCAATTGAACCAGCTGCTACAGTGGCAAATTTTGCCCCATCCCATGGGTGGATTCAGGGAGCCAGTGTAAAACACACTTCCAAATTATTCCAAACCAGGTGTAAGGAGCAGCATGGTTACATCTCTACTCTCATCACTGTTCAAGGGCTGATTTCTGGACATCCACTCTTCAGTGGTCCTCGCTTGCTCTGTGCCTTGGTCTGAGCATGTTCCTGTGGCCAGAAAGCAGCCCCACAGGAAAGCTTCAGTGCCTCACAGCCATCTGCCTTCTGTGGGTACAGCTGTGACTCCTGAAAGGATATCAGTGCACACCAACAGCTACAGGAAAGATATGTCTGGATAAGTTGAGGCCAAGTGGGGCAGCTACCTTCTTGGATCAGGTGACATTTTAAGTGCATGAACTCATGAAAAGGCATGCATTGATTTTCAGTGGAGTTTAAATCTAATCGTAGACTAACTTTGAAATATCTCAATTCCCTAGTTACTAGAAAACCCTAACTCCAGTATACCAGACTGAATCAACTTCAATTTTCTCCTCACAGTTGAAAAAAAAATATTGATTAAAAATCTAATTCTTTGTTTCTTTTCTTTTTTCTTTTCTTTTTGGAATTACATGCCGTTTTACTGTCTGAGCCAGAACGATAATCCAACTTTCTTCACTCCTGGGCTAGAATTTTACATTTTACACCATAAATACCTGTGGGTCTCAGAGTGTGATGTCCAAAGGAGTAGCATCAGCATCAACTGGAAACATGTTAGAAAGTCCCTGGGTCCTATTCCACACCTACCAAATCAAGAGCTCTCTGAATTGGCCGAAGCTATGTGTTTTCACAAGGTGTCAGTGTGACTTGGATGCATGCCAAGGATTTAGCACCATTGATACCTGCTACTAAGATTTTATCTACACATAAATAGAAAATAATATTCCTCCCACTCTCCATCCCCAAAACCATGCTAGATAAGTTTAAAAAGTACATTGTATGCTGTCTTTTTCCTTTCTGATTGATTTTTTAAGAGTATGTGTAATAACAATGTAAGTTTTATCCAAATATTTCCATTGAAATATATCCTATGTAAAAAACCCTAATTTAGAAGCTGCTTAGTAAACTGGATTAATGATAGGAAAACTGTGTTCAAATTTGTGTGACTTTTTGGAAGACAATTATTCTCCTTAGGGTCTAAGTTTCTCAACTAATAAAAAAGAGCCTTGAGCTAGATGGTTTTTGAATCTGTCTACCTCCATATTTTCTCCTCTAATAACTAGTTGTAATTGAAGGATAATTCTAGCAGAATGGTAAAGCAGTCCTGTGTAGCTATAGCCCTCCACAATTCTGTGTCCATTGCTGGATAGTTGTTTTAAGGAAAAGAAAAACAAAAACAAAAACAAAATGTGTATAATCTGGGATTTGAATTCCCAGAAAATTTTCTTTATGCCAAAGTTTTTCATTCAAGCTGATCTATTAGCTTGTTCTGCTAACCCTTTGGTCTGAAAAAGTGCAGTCTGTGACCCTGGCTATCCCCTAGACTCTTCCAGACTGAGTCATCTTCTCGGGGCCAAGGTGTCCTGGTAGATGAGTTTCAAACATCAGTAAGCTGCAAAGAGAGGCTTCTCTTGATTCATGGCTGACTCTCTGCACTGCCTGCTTTGGCAACTCCTCTTCTGGCCTATCAGAGCTCAGCTTTGCAGAGCTGTTTCTAATATTTAACTAACGTTTTCCCTGATGCATCTTTAGTACGTTACACCATGTTCTCTTCTTAATAGTGTGAGTCACCCGCACCAGCTTCAGGAGGTGCACTGCTTGTAAATAAGCCACAATCAGCGTAGTTTCCAACTGATGCACTGCAGCTCATTCCTCCCCCACAGTGAAGGAAGTATCTTTGAAAAGGACCAAATCACTCTTCTTCCCCCACAGTGTCATCACTACAGAGCTGCAGGATAAGCTAGTGGTCACTTTGGAGGCTTTGTGCTAGCAATCAGACTCATTTGGTGATTCATATGATTCATTATAAAGTATCATCAGGACACTCAGAGATAAGAATGCATAAGCAAACAAAAAGAGAGCATGCATCATGGCAACGTATAAATGTAACTCATTCTCTATTTTGATGCTATTGAAAAGAATGTCTCCTACCTAATCACTAAGTGTTCTCTAGTCAAAAAGTGCCTAGCAGATTGTAAAAATGTAATAAATGCTGTTTTAATGAGGGACAAAAATGATCAAAACCTGACTCATCGCTGAACACTGCTGAATGTCTGAGATTCTTCCAAGAATAAAGTCAGGGCTTAATGGCAGACAAGCCAGAAAGGGTGGAGATTTTCTGTCTCAGGTGGCAGGGACATTTCATGCCACATTGTTCTCCTCTGACATAGTTTAAGAGTCACATATACCAGTAGAGTTGACAGGCAAAATATTTAATTTTATTTTTATTGGTAAATTTGGCGATGCTTATGCAAACCACAGTCTTCTTACTTAAACAGAGAAGAGAAATAAAAGAAGAAAGCAATCCCATCTTAACCAGAATAGATAGTTTACATAGAAATGGACACTTTATAGAAAAAGTGTTCAAATTATTTATCCCCTCTCCAGAAGAGGCAAATACGACCTCCATCTGACAGGTGAGGAAACAGAGAGATTAAATGTTTTTACACAGGCTCACAAGCAGCAACAACAGCACTCGTGCCAAAGGCTTACCATGCTGAAAAAGTGAGTCTTCCACTCCACCGTGGTTCTAAAATCAATTCCCAAAAATAGCATCTCTACTTTCTATGGAAAGCCATCCCCATCTCATTTTGGCACTCAAAGTGTGGAGGGATTTACCCAAATACCAATTCCAGAACTGATGATCATTGACTTCATGTCTCAAGACAGCCCTTCACAAAGGCCGCAACGAATGGTGCAAAGGGGAGCTCATATGGTCTAAGCTGCTTCAGAGACAACTTCACCATTTTTTTTCTGAACTAGACACAAGGAAGCCTATAGCCCTGAGAACTATTGAAACCCATGTTGAAACAATAAAGAGAAAACCTGCAGAAAATGGAAGAAGCCAAAGGAATTAGAGATGAGAAATGTAAAAGAGAACCAAGTACTGTTCTAAGTATAGGGGAGCTGAGTTGGTCTTGGAGAGACTCTTCTTAATTGTTGCTGGACCACCTTTTTACCTTCTCTTCACAGCTTACAGTAAGTCCACTGTTTTTACTCTGGGCCATCTTTAAAAGCAATTTGCAATTCTCTCTGTTTACTTCCTTTGTTTTCCACCTATGTGCTGATGATCCCTGGATACCTGAATACGAAAATCTAAACGGAGCATGGAAAATGGTCTTGCTTATAGAACAAAGAAATGTAGGTTTCATTTTTTTAGAAGAAAAGCTCGAGAGAGGCCAGCTCATTGACAATTCAAGTTGACCTTACCATCTAACACAATTCCTGTTTTAAAGTCTTTCTCCAGATTACAGTTTCTTCCTCTTCAAGGATTGTTTCCTGGTTGATGCCAGTTTCAATGACCTCTGGGTCAAACGACCCCCATTACTGTGTGACCTAGTATGGGAGAAACTGACTTAAAGGCAAACCAATGATGTTCCAGTCAGACACAGGAGGCTGCTGTTCTCTTGGGAAGTAACTGAATATATAGCCACATTTCTGGGTAGTTGCAGTCAGTGTTCCTCCTATTTGACTAGATAAATGCTAGGGCCAGAACCAAAAATCAAGCTAATGTTGAAAGTAAGATGGTATATATACAAACCCATTGTGTTGGTATTCTATAAAGTAAATGCACTCAATAAATTGAAGACTCTGTCTTGAATTACAGTGCTTAGATAAAAGGCACATTTGGATATTAAGTGATCACATCTCTCTCTGAGCCCTTTGTCATTGTCATTTGACACTTATCTATGCTATATTTTCTCTTGCAGTTTGTAGGACTTGCATTACTTAAACTTTCAAAACTTTCATCAGTTGGGAGTTTTCAGTTCTTTTATATCCTCCACAGTCTTGCTAAATATTCATGCCCACTACAGAGGGATAAAAGCATTAATTCTTGTATTTGAACACCTGAGTGTAAACTTTTTGACCTAATATTGTACACTTTTACTATATTTATTCTGTTCTACTGTCTGTAAAATGGGGATAATAGTGACTGTTCCTCAGACCTCACTAAGTAACTGAGGATCTCATAAAATAACACATGTGAACTTGAACTTGAATGCAAAACTATGCATTGGCTATTGCATGCACTTCTGATTTCTCATTTTCTAGCCTTGTTCATTCTTTTTGAGCTATTTTACACCTTTGTGTAACTAATAAATAGACAAACCATCTTTTCCAGTAGAGTTCCCACTGACTTCCTTCCCTGTTGTGGAAAACACACTCTTGCATCTATTTGCTATTAAATGTAAACATGTGTTTTTTTCCTGTTCTTTTCATTTGAACAGGCTAGACTATCTGCCTGATTCTTTCATTTGAGAAATATCAAATCTTGAACATATGTTTATTTTTTATATCTGTAAGAAAGTCATGATCTTACCATATTCTGAAAATTATCTTTGAAGACTCTCAGGGATCTTCCCCCGAGATGTATGATGTATTTACCTATCAAAGCCAGGCAACCTCTCTTGCTAGAGGAGAGCATCTTGGGGGCGGTTTGTGCCTCGACACATCTTTTATTAGATCCTAGAGGTGACTCCAAAGAGGTAATAGAACTATAATGACTCTCTGTTTCTCAAATGTTCATTTTACTCTCTACTAATTTTGTGTTTTGCATCTCCCCAACCCCCACCCCAGCCATTAAACTATTCCCCATTGCTGGCAGCAATGTTTGGGAATTTAGTTTTATACTCTGATTATTTCGATGATCTCTGTACAGGATTAATAATTGTTTATAGAAACCTCTAGATTGGGTGAGAGACCATAGAGAGTTTGGTTTATTAAACTTTTTGATTAGGAGTTGAATTTCTTGATCTGATCATTTGGTGATTGTTAGTCTCGATGATGGAAAATTTAGTTTATAAACTTTTCTGTTTGTTTGGAGCTCCAATCAGCTAGAATTTTTCCACTGGGAAGGATATCAGTTCTATCATTGACTGATAAGATTTTGTGGTTCTTTATTTACTCTTGATCCTTGGCTGAATTTTAAAATCGAAGCTCTATTTTTGTCTGTATGTCTTCGTGTCTGTAACTCAGATAGGCGTTTATCGCCAATTGTATAAATGCATAATGTTTTCCTACCTCTAGATGATATTGATAAATTAGACTATAAAATCTCTTAAAGGAACTTGTTCTGGTTGGTTTATAGAGATAAATAAGCACTTACATAAGCTGAATATTCTTAAAATTTCCAGAAAATAAGGAAATTGAACTTTAATACTTTAAATGGGCAAAAAATGTATTTTTACAAAAAACAATTTAGAAATACTTTAAGAATTCAAGGGAACATAATTTAGGTAAGTCTGGCAAATGAGACTACTTAAATATTTTGGGTTTAATGAAAATGCTCTGGGTTCTCTGATTTATCACCGTTAAACATAATGCAAGCAAATATTTTTCTTCTTTGTGTGTCTGTTTTTCCTAAACTAATATGTTACTGATCAAATAAGCTAGCATTACTTCTACTTAATGTTCAAGATTATGAAAAATGTGCACCTGTGTTTTTGAATCTCTATTCAGATTAATTTTCTTCCTATACTGCTTTGTCGTTGTCAGCTTGAAGAAAATTTCCAAGATATGTAGATGACTTAAATCCTTGAGTTGATATTAACTTGAGTTCATTAGTGTATGTACATTCATTGAATATTTAGATCATTTCTAAGTCAGATGGAACATTGACACATTGATTACTAAGCATGATTTTAAGTTTAAGAGATTTTGCTTCTTATTTTTATATGCTTCCTAGAGGCTAAATCTTTGCGGCTGTTTAAGGACCTTGTTCTTTCTTAGCACTTTGAGAAGTTATACTCTAAAGGATGTGCTGGTTATAGGAAACTAAGTTATATGAATGTACAATCTTTGCTAGTCTGTTGCAGATTGCTAGTGTCTGGTAACACCAATCAGCCACCTCTATTTTTCTTCGTGAAAGAGAAATTACTTTAGTTAAAAGTTATAGTTGCTGTAAGTAAATGAGAGTGGCCTAGGAACAACAGTGGTCGAAATGTTCAGCTCTTGCTGTGAAGTGACAAGATGTGTTCTTGTTTAGTAAGAGGAAAAGAGACTAGTTTGGTTCTAAGATGAAGCGACTATTCTAGAATAAGAAAGAGGGTGGTGAAGGACAAAACCTGGCTATATACAGAAATTTGCAGAAGGTTCACAGGACAGGAATTTTATTTGCTTTCGTTTATAGTGTGTGCAAATAATCAATGTGAAAAAGCCAAACAATATGATGAAATCTTAGCAAAGTTTTCTCAATTTTGATGGGATTGTTTTCTTTCATTTACTGTTTATTGTCTTAGCCTATGGTATGTAATTCTGTGTAATCTGCACAGATTTTGTGTTTTCTGTGCTTTGTGTTCACTTTATCATGACCTTGATCATTAAAAACAAAACAAAACAAGGGCTCCTCACTTATGGAAGAACTAGGGTTCTTTACAATCTTGTTTTTTCTTTTATGTTTGTTTTTCAAATGAGTAGGCAAATACTGTTTCTATCTTATATGTTCAAATCTCCTGTTTGTCTATTGGTTTGTTTGGTTTGGGTTTTGGTTTTATTATTTGGTTTTCACAAAATGAATCTTAAATGTAAGGAAACAAAATAAAATGAAACTGTCGTGATAGTTTTTGCACCAAAAATTATCTTTGAAATTTCCCAGAAGACTCCTGACAAATCACAAAGACTGGTCTACCTTATAAAAGAAAGGTGTAAGAGACAATTATATTTTTTTCATATGTTAATGTCAATGACATTGAAGGGGAAGGAAGGACTTGTCAACTTTGAAGAGATGTCTCTCTTCTCCCAGGTAAAATCTTCACCCCAATATTGTTGTTAATATAAGGAAATTGTATGCTGTAAGGGAAGTTGCTGGAAAACTGTCATTGCCGGAGCTCTCCCAAGCATGTTTCTGTGTATCAGTGTTTGTGTTACTTTACCTTGTGATATTGGGCAAGAATGTTTTCTTATTCTTTGTCTCAATGACTGATAGGAATCTCTTATTGAGTATTACTTCATGGCAGTCTAGTTATTTGCATAGATTCAAAAAAATTTGCTATCCTTTTCCAAGACATCATTGGGAACACTAGTTATATGGCCCACTTGTACTCTGGAACATCTTCTTTGAGAATGATGCGCATTTAGTGAGCTATGACTAACCACTTTTAAGTAACAAAGCTTAATTTTATGGCATCAGTTTTTACAAAAACCATTTGGGAAAACTGGCATGGAATCTGGCTTTTGGAGTTCTCAGTCTTAAAATTCAGTAAGGGAGTTTACTTTCAGGCAGGCTCAGGAGCTTAGAGTATTAAGGGATCATGCAAAGTTAGGCATTTCCCCCAATTTAAGGTACTCTGGGTAAAATTTGATAGAGAGGATTTCTTGGTTTAGCTTTCTAAACTAAAGAGTCTATTAAAAATTTAATCTGAGATTCCTTGTGAAAATTTCCAACAAAGCAAATGTTAAAAGTTCTATGTTAAAAGTTCTAACACTCTTGATGCACCTATGTCAATAATCAAGCTAAAGCTACTGAGACCAGTCTTATTTTGTAATCAAGAAAAAAATATTTCAGATTATTTTGACCAAAGAAGAAGAGTAGGGGGAAAAACACACACAAAAAACCAAAACAACCCCTTGTACTAAAATGGGAAAGTATATATTATCTATATCACACTTTTCTGTACTGACTGTAGCCTTGTTCATTATATTGAACTATTTTGCCCCTCTTTGTTAATTGTAAGTAACAAATAGGCAAACCTTCTCTTTTCCAAAGAGTTTCCATTGACCTTCTCTTTCCTCTGTGGAAAAGCCAGTTTTGCATTCATTTGCAATTCAATTCCTTTATTCCATGTAAATGTGTGGTATTTTTTTTTTTACTCTTCTTTTGAACTGGTTATAATATCTGTCCTGTTTCCTCATATAAGAAAAGTCAAAACGTGAACATGTTTATTTTCGTATCTGTATGACAGTCCCGATTCCATCTTTTTCTGAATATTATATTTTAATAGTACTATACAAATGTCAGATGCTACTGATCATTATCAACACTCCGGATCTGCTCTTCGTCACTTTGTAAGGACTGTTAATATTAACAGCAATGAAAAATATTAAGTGCAAAAAAACCTTCATCACTGTGATTATTTAAAGAAGGGTGGATGGTTTTTTTTACATTAAATTAAATATGTTTTGGGGCACCTGGGTGGCTCAGTGGGTTAAGCCTCTGCCTTCGGCTCAGGTCATGATCCCAGAGTCCTGGGATGGAGCCCTGTAATGGGCTCTCTGCTTGGCAGGGAGCCTGCTCCGCCGCCCCCCCCCCTCTCTCTCTGCCTACTTGTGATCTCTGTCTGTCAAATAAATAAATAAAATCTTTAAAAAAAAATAAATATTTTGGGGGGGGAGTGAGTTGGAAAAATTCCTTTATTAATTGGAGGAGGGATTTGCTAAGCAGGAACACAGTATATGTCAACTTCATCTTGCCTTTCCATTTATCTCACTGCCCAGGCCCTCATCAGAATGAGTGGAGTGTCCCATTGGCCTCGCCTCACTGGTCCTGCATGAGTTCTCAAAAATACTGCTACCAGTTCTGACATTTCTTCTGCCAGCTTTTCCTCTATCCTGGGATGCTCTTCACTGAGTTTGCTGATTTAAGTTTGTACATATTATCTTGGTCCCCATTATGTTTTTGTGTCTATGTCATTGCTATTCATATTTTAGTATTGCTTTTGGAAAAATAAGTACCTCTAAAATATAAAAAGGGATACTGAGATCTTTTCAACAAAAGGTACATATTTTGTGAGATATTTTGTTATTATTTAGTATATAAATCAAGTTTTCAAAATACAGATGCAGTGTACTTGCAGACTATCTATTAGTTATCCCACACTGTGTGAAAAATATAAAGTAATTGACAGTCTTGGTGATGAGATATATTATAACTTTCCCAGCAAACAAGTTGGAAAAGTTAATTAGTTAATATATCTCGATCTTAATATATATACAGAGGAGATAGAGAAAAGTTAGTTAGTTAATTGTATATAGATCTTAATATCTATACAGAGGAGATAGAGACACAGAGAGAGACAGAAACAGAGAAACCACTGTCTTAGGGCTTTGAATGAGAGTGATGTTAGGTGTTTGGACAGGGCTAGAGCAGTAAGGTAGTCTGGAGTGGTTTTATGGTCCCTGTGGTATTTGAATGACTGCTTATGAGTGTGGGTGGATTTGTGAATCAGAGACAATAAACATTAAAGAATGACTCAGTGTCAAGTTGCCAAGGGGGATGCAGGCCTATCTGAGCAGGAGCTACGTGAGTGGGCGCCTGGCTCACTTGTGTGCCAGAGTGGCCCAGGCAGATTCTTTGAGCTGTCACATTCATATAATGAAGATATAGCACCTTCATGCACGATTGTCTTAAGAATTAGAAATAAATCACATATATTTCTCATATCTAATTAGAACTTACAAAATAGTAGCGGTTATTATCATTATTATTGGAAATAACTGTTCTCGGCCATCAGTTATTTTGAAGATGTGTCTGTGAAGGTCCTTTTCTGTAAAATAGAGCATTTCATTACATTGAGTCACTTCCCATTTCCCATTATCTATAGAGAGAAGTTTATGTTATCTTCATCCACGTTGCTTCCCTCTTTGTATCTGTGCTTTTCAGTCTTTGGCCATCATGCTATCTCTCTGACCACTTGGACAGAAGTCAGTTCCAGAAGTTGGGACCATCTACTTTAGGAGTGAAAGCTTCACTGAATGTGATATAAGAGCAAATGCTCTTCTCATGTTCTCTTAGCATAGATGAGCCATGGGCATCAGGAGGGAGATTCACCAGCAGTTGGCTCCACTGTTGCCGAGACCAGGGTTGACCATTCCTTTAGTTTTTGGGATACATATACTTAAAATCACTGCTTTGATATCAGATCATAGATCATTCATGACCCCCATTCTGTACATCATTCTCTCTTTAGTTCTGAGTCTCGCCACAGCGGCAGGATGAAATCTGAGGTATGAGAAGTGATAGAAGCTGTAGGCTGGTGAGTATGAGGGCGAACTTCCTCTCTCCAGTCATCCTGATGGAAGAAATTCAATCCTGAGGAGTTGGAGTATGAAAGAGCATGAGCTCTACAACTTCTTTCTCTTACAATTTAAGTAATAGAGGACTCATCTAACTAAAAGTGAAATTCTGTATTTTTAAAATACACAATGAGGAAAAGTTCTCACTGAATTATATTTGTCAACTCTGGAAGGTGGGATTTGAGAAGTGAGTCTATTAGAGTGTGTTTTCTTTCTTTTTTTTTTTTAATTTAAAAAGATTTTATTTATTTATTTGACACAGAGAGAGAGATGATGATGAGAGAGGTGCCCTAGAGTGTGTTTTCTTTTTATTTTTTAAATTTTTTTATCTTTTACTTTTTATAAACATATAATATATTTTTATCCCCAGGGGTACAGGTCTGTGAATCGCCAGGTTTACACACTTCACAGCACTCCCCAAAGCACATACCCTCCCCAATGTCCATAACCCCACCCCCCTTCTCCCAACCCCCCTCCCCCCAGCAACCCTCAGTTTGTTTTGTGAGATTAAGAGTCACTTATGGTTTGTTTCCCTCCCAATCCCATCTTGTTTCATTTATTCTTTTCCTACCCTCTTAAGCCCCCATGTTGCATCACCACTTCCTCATATCAGGGAGATCATATGATAGTTGTCTTTCTCCACTTGACTTATTTCGCTAAGCATGATACATAGAGTGTGTTTTCTATATTAAAAATGAAACTCTCCATTTGACCTCTTTATTGAGAATGTAGCCATATTGCCAAGTAAAAATTATAAAGTCTACTCCATCCCCAAGACACCTGGTATAAGAAAAACATCATAGAACCGAAAACTTTGGGGCACCTGGGTGGCTCAGTTGGTTAAGCGTCTGCCTTCAGCTTGCGTCATAATCTCAGGGTCCTGGGATGGAGCCCTGTGTAGAGCTTCTTGCTCAGTGGGGAGTCTGTTTCTCCCTCTGCCCCTCCCCTGTTCAGCTTTCTCTTTGCCTCTTTCTGCCTCCTCTCTCTCTCTCTCTCAAATAATTAAAATCGTTTAAAAAAGAAAGAAAGAAACACATTTAAACCAGGAGGAAACCATAGGAATAATGTTACTTACTGTATTAATGAGGAGAAAACTTCCTCAAATCACAGCTCTGGTTGGAGACAGGGGCATGATTGCAATGATTTCCTCTCAATTATATTTCTCACTGTATGTAGAGCTTAGATGTCATTTAATCATGCATGCCTTATATGAAAATCTTGATGCCCCGTTCAAACTGGCAGTATTACTGATAACATAGTTTTCAGTGATCATGTAAACTCCTACAAAGACTGTACCCTTGTGTTTTCATACCCCATAGGATCTAGTCAAGTCTCCTGCACCCAGTCAGTGCATTTGAAGAAAGAATGATGTCAGGAAGCAGGGAGAAGTCGCCCCAAATTACTTGCTTTTGGATGAAGATGTGAGAGTCAGCAGATCCTTAATCTTGAAGCATTCAGTGGCTACTCTAAACCTGATATTGGTGTGCGAAGGGGAGTGAATTTGAAAATAAACTTTAAAACAAGTATAAACAAGAGGGAGTGAATTCAGAGAATTGACTTTAATCCTAACATCAAAAGGACATCTGCGGAATGAAGCTTTCTATTAAATAACGAAACTCAAAATAAAAATAAATAAGTTGGCCTGAATACACTTGCCAACAGAAGCTGCTGAATCTTCCACACCTCTTACAGAGATTAATCCTTTCCTACAGGCCAAAATCTAATTATAAACCATTCTAATTAGTTAGGCAGCAGCACTGCTGTTCCTTTTTGAGGAAGAAGTCTAGGAAGAGATGCTACTACTGCATGAGCGCTCCGGAACAAGGCCGAAAGAATTTAGGTGTGAACCCAAGTCAGTTGTCTCATACCAGGAGGCTTATTCTCTCCCATCATTGGGTTGCTGCCTATATATTTTTATGGGGCATCTGCGGTTTATTTTGCTGCTTTAAGTTCACCATAGCTTCAGTCTCACTGTAGCAAGCCTTTAAACCCAAAATAAGCATTATGTAAAATATTATTTTGACTTTACATTAAATGGATCTTCAAAACTTTCAAGTGCTCTAGGGCAAAAAAGAAGAAAATATTCTAGGGAAAAGCCTTAATATTCCAGATATAATGAGTTTGTTTTACATTATCTTGCTTATTTTTTTTTTTCCTCCGGACTATTTTCACTTGGGTTCTTTTCATATCCCAGTTAGCAAAGGAATTGACCAGAACTAAGAACAGCCCTAGAGCGGTAGCGAAAATTCCGCTGTGCTTGTCAGATACTGTCTGACCACTGATTACTGCCTCAGGGGAATTTGTTTCCTTTATAAACTTTTTGGTGGGTTCTCATCACCAGGGAAACAGTTTTTTTCTCTCCCGAGAAAGCTCATGAGTAAAGCATGAGCTTCTTAATTTTCTTCTTATTTTAAATCTTGGGTTTGTATGCTTTTTTAAAACATGAGATGAAAGATAGTTCTCTCCATAACACTGAAATCAGGGAAATGTTACAATAATTAGTGAGACAAATATGTTCTACCTGGAAACCCTCAAAGGTCTATCTGAAGCACACTAGATAAGTACAACAGGAGTTTGTCCCTTTCCTTACTTTTTATCTATTGAAAATATGCGAATTAATCAATTCTATACTATGGTAAAGCTGGGGATTAAATATGTTGTGTTAGTTTAAGTCCTATTAGGAAGAAGAATTCACCCTGGTTCAAATAAGAGTAATGTAGGATTTTTTATAGGAGTGTACGCAGGTTTAGGAGGGCAAAGAGAAAATAGTAAGGCACTTGGATATTTTAGTCATATTGAACTTCTCATTTCTTCCTCCTGAGCCCCAAACATTTCAGTGGTTACTTTTGAAGTCAGGTGCTTCTATGGCTCTGAACTTGGACCTCTGTATTTTGTCCCAGTCTACCCAAAATAGCCTCCATCCCCGTCTCCATCTTGAGACTCCTATGTCCTCCTTAGAGGATCAACTCAAATGATTGTCTATATTTGTGACTCCTCCCTCTATGAGGATTAATCATTTTCTTAGCTAGAATATGAATTATTTTAAAGGTAGGAGGATGGTGTACTCATATTATGCTGTATATAGAGTCAAATAACAAGTATTCTGAATTATGACTTGGAATGCTGGTCATCTTTTATGCTGATTACTGATATTTATAGTTCTCGTAAAGACACAGTAGGATTGTGTTTTCCTGCCCTTTTAAAGTCAGGCATGGACATGGTATTTGCTCTGGTCAATGAAATATGATGGTAAATGATGCATTTTATATTGAAGTAGAAGACTTTAGAACTTGTGCACAATTCCCCACATTTCTATTCAACTTCCAAGATGTTCTAGATGTTGGAGCTCCATTGGTCTGTCCTCTAGAATAAGTAGAGAGTGCTGTAGAGCCTCCTATTGACCCAAGATGGACACGTTAGGTAAGTGACAAGAGAAAAAGTTATTTTAAGTCACTGTAGTCATGGGTTGTTTATGAAAGTTATGTATCTTGCTATGATGAACATAATAATTTTAAGCAATACCATTGTTATATACTGAATGTTTGTGTCCGTGCAAACTTCATATGTTGCAATCCTATTTCTCCCTATGATTAGGATTATTAGGAAATAAGGCCTCTGGGAGGTAAATAATTAATAAGGGTATATCTCTTATATCTCTTATAAAAAGAGATATGAAAGCTTGGTACCACTCTCTTTGTTCTCTGCCATGTGGGGATATAACGAGAAGATAGCCTTCTACAAAACAGGAAGGTTACTCTCAACCAGAACCCAACCATGCTGGCACCCTGGGTTTAGACTTCCAGTCTCCAGAATGGTGAGAAATATATTTCTCTTGTTGATAAGCCACCTAGTCTATGATATTCATTATAGCAGCCCAAACATACCAAGACTACCCCTACCCAGTCTGATGGAGCATTTTAAATCTCACTAGCTGAAAAGGAAAAGAGAAACCAAAAAACAAAACAAAACAAATGTTATCAAACAATGTCCTCTAAAATCATGAACAAAAGCAGCAAATAGAAGAATGTTAGTAGGTAAATTCTTCAAGTGATATTAGGAAGAACAAATATATCACCGTGAACAAAAATATGGCTGTGCTTTAGTGTACATGGGTAGAAAGAGGAGGATGTGGGCCATGAAGGAACCTATTTGCCTCCAGTAGAAGTTTTGAGATGAAGAACTGTTCTGGAAATATAAACGCATAAGTAAAGCTGGCCCAGATTATCAAGTGAGCAGAGTTCATAAAATTCTAGCATCAAAGGATTGAGAAGATCTTCAAAGGTTACTTGGTTCATTCACCTCCTTTCAAGTAGGATCACACCAAAACCATCCCAGAAAAATGAGAAGCTATTCTATTTTTAAAGCTTTCTATAGAAAGAGATTTTCTCTGACAGAACTGTTTTTCAGCTAGTGTTAAAATCTCTATTCTGAATGATATGCGTCACTCGCATTCAGGACACTTAATATAACACTCACCATCTGTATTAGTTTCCTAGGGCTGCCATAACAAATTACCACAAACTGGGTGGCTTTAAACACAGAGATTTATTCTGTTAACAGTTTTGGAGGCTGGAAGTCTGAAATTAAAATGTCAGTAGGGCCATGCTCCCTCTGAAAGCTCTAGTGAAGAATCTTCCTTTGCTTCTTCCTAGCTTCTGGTGGTTCCCAGAAATCCTTGGCTTCCTTGTCTGTGGGTGCATCATTTCAATTTCTGCCTCCACTGTCAAGTGCTTTTCTTTCCTTCATGTGTCTCAGTGTGTCGTCTTCTCTTATAAAGAGAAGTCATTTGATTTATGGCCCACTGTAAGGCAGGGTAAACTCATCCTAAATTAACTAATTACAACTGCAAAGATGTTGAGGTTTCAAATAGACACAAATTTCTTGCAGTCAATATTCAACATACTCTAGCATACTTTGTGCTACTTATCCTGAAGCTGAAAATATCAATGATTTTTCTTTAAAAATTGAATCCATAGTTGATCTTTCTTGCAGCCAATATGAATTTTATAGCATGTAATAGAGATGATTTTCATTTAATTACTTTTCTTGGTGGTTTAAATTAATGCAAGATCATTTTCAAAGGTCAGCATGAACATAGCCATTGTACCAGTTTTTGGTGGGAGGAGAGAAGTCAGCCTAAGCTCCAGGAATTGAATTTGGGAAAGGAATAACTTAGTCCTACTAGTTGACTGAATGAAACGAATATTGAGACATGCAGTAAGTCAAGATGTGTCATGGCCTAATCTGTAGTGTGGGGATCTGATGGCCAAAATAATGCAAAAGATAAGACAGAGAGGCAAAGCAAGACATGCTGAAGTAATTAGGAGGATTTTAGGGGGAAAAGAGGACATAAAGAATGGATAAAAGTTCATGAAAGAACATCTATGATAGTCAGTTGGGGAACTACATGGTAGAGCAGTAGAATTGGTAAAGCCGTGACAATCAGCAGAATTGACTCGAGGCAGAGGTGTAGCCGTAAAAGAGTACTTGTGAAGAGAATAGCTGAGCTTTGGTTTTTAAAAGTGAATCAGGGCCTGCATGGGGAAGGATTTCAATGTCAAATTAACTTCAAGCTTCATCCTGTAGGTATTGGCGGGGCCCTGGAAGTTAAGTGAGCCCTAGAGATATGTAGATGATGTGAAGAGAAGCTGAACCTGGGGATAGAGTGGAGGTTATGTTTTAGGTACAGGAGTCCAAAGATTGTTTTAATAGTCCTGAAGAATTACGAGGGCTTGTTCCACGATGAGTACTAATGGGAGGTAATAACATGTCTGTTACACCAAAATTATTTGCTCCATTGAAGATATTCCACTGAGGGATTTCCGTTGTTTCTAATAAGGTCTACAGAGAAAACACACTTTCCTTTTTATATATCCCTTCATTCCTCAGGATATAAGATCATCACTATCACCCCCAATGTGTGAAGTCTGTTGCTTTGGCTCCTCTCCACTTAACATGAGTTTCATTTGAAAGAATAAAAAAAAGTACATTCTTAGCCTTCAGTGTTGGAAAAATCCCCTTATTCAGCAAAAAATAATGTAAGGTTGCCCTGTTAACTCAGCCTTGCAGAAAACATTTCTGTCAGTTGGTGTGAGCTTTGTTCCTTTCACCTCAGGCAGGTGGTAAAGGCATTTTGCAGAGGAGGATTCCAAATTAGGTTAAGCACCAAAATAGGGAAATGGCCTGGCTCAGCTTGGTGGGGAAAGATTGGACTGCTGAAGTTTATCCAAGTTCACCTCTTTGAGCCATGTTTCAGTGTAACTCTTGGGAGAATAAAAATGGAGAGAAAGGTTGACTGTGATGCTCTTTTCAACTTCTTTTCACTGGCTTTGCCCTAATGTTCTAAGGCTTGAACATTCCAGTAAATGTCTTATTCCAGCTAGACATTGCTTCCTCTGGGCTGTCTCACAGACATTCCTTCTAGAGGTGTCGCTGCTCTTCATTCCAGGGGCATGTGCACATTAACAACGTCTTTTTGGAGGTTGAAACTTTCATAAGACACAAAAAGATGATTTTCAAGTGGTGAAATTCAAGATCTCAGAGTGTGGAATCATACATACACACACACAGAGCCAAGACTAAACATATCTAAATAATAAAGTTTAGTATCGTGTATTTTCTTGACTTCTTAATATTGACTGAGATGTCAATATTCTTATTAATTGGATTCACTCAAATTGTGGCACGTGACTGTAGTTCATTTTCACAAGTATATACTATTCCATAGTGTTATTATTCAACAAATTACATGACTTTTCTCTTGTTAATGAGAATTTTTGCAAGTATTCCCCTACTCTCCCCAGATTTGTACTCATATAAATGGTGTGACTACGAACATTCTGTTGTATGTCTTCTGGTGAACCTGTGCAAGTGTTTTCTCCTGGGAATGTACAAAGGAGTCAAATTGCTAGGGTTATAGGTTATTGGAATGTTCAATGTTATATGATAATATCAAACTGTGTTCCAGACCGGGTTGTGCCAGTTTATACTTCCACTAGCAGTGTTTAAAAGATCCTACTGGAGGTGCCTGAGTGGCTCAGTCCTTAAGCATCTGCCTTTGGCTCAGGTCATGATCCCAGGGTTCTGGGATGGAGCCCCACACCATGCTCCCTGCTCAGCAGAAAGCCTGCTTCTCCCTCTCTCACTCCCATTGCTTGTGTTCCCTCTCCAGCTGTGTCTCTGTCAAATAACTAAATCTTAAAAAAAAAATTAAAAAAGATAAAAGATCCTATTGATGTTTCAACATTTGGTAATATAGACACTAATATTTGCCAATCAAATGGCATTAAATATAACCCTGCTTTGGGTTTCATTTACATTATTCTCATTACTAAAGCATTTGAGTGTCTCTTCCTATGACCATACATGTTTCCTCTACTGTACCTACTTTCTAAGGGGTATGCCAGATTGTCTTTATGTCTAGTTCTCTACCTTAGTTCATTTTGTCTGGGTTACAAAAGGCTGGGAACTCATTTTCATTTCTTTGGATTTTCCAAAATGGTGTCCACAAAAGTCTTGCCAGCAGCAATTTCCTCCATAAGATGAATGGCTTCTGTGACTTTCTGTGTCTTTTCAATTGGAAAGCCTATAGGAAGAATTAAGAGTTAATATGATGCTATGCTGGACACTGAACAAGAATAAATACATTCTGCCTAATTCTTACTTTTTAGGAACCTGGAATCTTGAACAGTCACATTGATTAAATCTCTCACTATTTCCCCTATCACTTGATGGTTTACTGGCTACTTCCAAGTTTTGTATATTCTGGTCAAAATGGAGGTGTTGTGTGATTTTCATGTATAACACTCAAAAATTTGAGACAACGTTAACATGTATTTTAAACATGTTAATAATAATTCTGTTTTTAAGAATAAAGAAATGGAGTAAAATAGTAATCTGCCATGTTAAAAATGGTCATTTCTCCAGGAAATCTTTCCAACTGCCCGTTTGACTTTGTGTGTCTCATATATAGGCTCTGTCTGACCACTTTTCCTATCATAGTGACTGAAGATGTATACCACAATCAAGATTCCAGAATTATACTTCAATTTGAGGCTTTTCAGAATCTAACTTCAAAGGTATTCAGAAGAAGAGCTTTGTGGGTTACTCAACTTCAAAGTGTATTTGAGATTATTTAACATTATTAAACAGAGCAATCTAAGAGACAAAGACACAGGCAAAAGTCAAAGCAGTTTTAAAGGCATCATTCATCATTGTCTTAGTTATTACTTTTTCCTTCCAACTGACTAAAGGCGGTCACCCATTCCAACTGTGCCCCAAGAGCATGCTAGGGGGTGTGTTATGTGTGTGTGAGAGGAAAAAGTGTTTTGTACTCACAACTTGGCCTTATCATTTCCTTAGATTTCTCTGCTTTATCTTAAATGTTCCCTGATGCATCTATCTCCAGGATATTGACTAAGCATATGCATTCCTCTTTAAACAAATACAATAGCCTATTTCCAAAAGTCATACCATGAGACACAGCTGTCACAACATCTGACAAATACCCATAGTCAAGGATATGACCTAGCAAATCTGAATGCACTCTCTCATTTTTCTCATATTTTAACATTTATCTCTCCTTCATTCAGTAGCATTTGTCAACCTGCCTCTATCCATGGCAATCCTTCCTATTTTAATGTTCTCACTCTTATCCACAAACTAAATTTACATTTCTTGCTGTTATAAATTTTATTTTGTTGAGAAACATTACTTCAGGAAGCTCCGTGAACTCCCGACGGCAAGAATTTCAGAAGGAAAAAGTCCTTCCTTTATAGACCAGAAAGAGGAGAACAAATAAAAACAAACAAACAAACAAAACAAGGTAAGATTTTACATCAGTTTATGAAATTGCTCTGCCTATTCTCATCTGCCTATCGAAGGACATTGGTAGAGGATTGGGGATGTCAGTGAGCTGAGTCTAATGCTGAGTCTAATTCTGCAAAAGTGTTTGAGGTTGAGGCACCTGGGTGGCTCAGTTGGTTTAGTTTCTGCATTCAGCTCAGGTCATGATCTCCGGGTCCTGGGATCCAGCCCCAAGTTGGGCTCCCAGCTCAGCAGTAAGTCTGCTTCTCCCTCTCTTGGTCTCTTCTCCTGCTTGTGCTCTTTGTCTCTTTCTCTGTCAAATGAATAAATAAAATCTTTTCCAAAAATAGTGTCTGAGGTGTTGTGAATTTGTTTATTGCAGATGGAACATAAACACATGGGTACAGTATGATATTCAAATATATATATGCGCCTGGGTGGCTCAGTCATTTAAGCGTCCAACTCTCCTTTCAGCTCAGGCCATGATCTCAGGGTTGTGAGATTGAGCCTGCTTGGGATTCTCTCTCCCTCTCCCTTTGCCTCTATTCTGCTCATATACTCTCTCTCTCTGTGTCTCAAAAATAAAATAAAGTAAAAATTATACACATACATATAGTTAAATGTTATATAGATAGTTAAATGTGTTTCATTTTCTATGCGTTTTCTTCAGTTAGTTAAAGTCATAGAAATCTACAGGAACAGAGATGTTACAAGATCATTTGCCCACAAGTATTATTTGATAAGCAGGGTGACCCCATAATTTATTTGTCCGAGAGTGGACACTTATGACGATGAAAAAGGTTTGCATTAATAATTAGAGAGTGGCAGGGGCACCTGGGTGGCTCAGTGGGTTGAAGCTTCTGCCTTCAGCTCGGGTCATGGTCTTGGGGTCCTGGGATAGAGCCCCACATAGGGCTCTCTGCTCAGTGGGGAGCCTGCTTTCCCCCTCTCTCTCTGCCTACTTCTCTGCCTACTTGTGATCTCTGTCAAATAAATAAATAAAAATCTTAAAAAAAATAATTAGAGAGTGACAACAGGCATGAACAGGGACTATGACAGACAATGAGGGGTAAATGGTCACCCTAATCTTAAGGCATACCAAAGTTAAGTGGTTTTGTCATATGCCTTGCAAGCGCCACACAACACCAGAAACCAGGTTTCTTAGTGTCTCATTAGGAATGCATTGGAACAAATGAGTTAGCTGCAATTTGAAAACATGCACTGATCATTTTGCCCAAGGTCTGAAGATGAGTCACGTTAAACCACTGACCTAAGATAATGGGATTAATCTTGCAACTGCATTCTCCCAACTTCTCACTGGATTTAGGATGGTAAAGAATTCTGACAGCATGGCTTTCCTTTGGGCAAACCAAACCAGGCTGACATGATCCACTCTGATTTGGCCAACTTGTCAGTGAGAGGCAGGATGAACCTCTATACATATGTACTCCTCTCGCCATCTCCCTGGGTGCGTGGTGGCTGTGTCCTGGGCCTGTTAAGGTGATTTTTCACCCACCATTATTTCTGATGCTGTATTTAGCACTGTAGTATACGAAAGGCACCCCTGTCATTCTTGCTCCTTTTGCCTTTAGTTTGCCATAAGCTGAGTAATCTATTGGGTACCAGAAATATGTTAGGGTATTTCACATACCTCACTGTAATTTACTGTGTTTCAATATTTGAATATTTTCTCTAATCAAATGAATTAGATGAATTTCTTTCTGCATCTTACAGGCTTCCTACTACACTATGGGCCTTAAGGTTCCATGGGAAGCTTTCTGTAGGACTCTTTCTGCCAGTTTTCTCTTAGTCATGAAAGGCTTACCAAGATTTCTGTTTCAGAGATAACTCCTGTTAAATACCCATCTTGACTCATCAAAAGAAGCAAAAAGAAAGGTAATTCCTGACATACTTCAGTACCCATATTTTAGAACAGTGAAGACACATTTGGATTTTCAGAGATGTATTTTACCAAAGAAAATTTGTGGAAAAAGAGTCCAAGATGAGTCTTTGGTTCATATTGACAAAATCTGTTGAAGAAGGGCACTTGGGTGGCTCAGTTGTTAAGCATCTGCCTTCAGCTGGGCTCCTGATCTGGTCCTGGGATCAAGCCCTGCATCAGGCTCCCTGCTCAGCAGAAGCTGCTTCTCTCTCTCCCACTCCCCCCACTTGTGTTCCCTCTCTTGCAATCACTCTCTCTGTCAAATACATAAATGAAATATTTTTAAAAATATTTTTAAAATCTGCTGAAGAGTTCTATGAGGAGGACTTCCCTAGGCCTAATAGGTATCTTGTCCCCCACAGGGTAAAATTTTTGAGAAGGAATAATTCAAGGACATAAGTGACCATATTATAAGGAGGAGACAGGTTGCAGCATAACACAATTCAAAGATTGTCTTTTCAAAGTTTCAAGTAGCAAGAAGGAGATCAAAATTTTTCGTGGAGAAAATGATATTTAAGGTGGGATTTGAAGAGAGAGGAAAAGTTCTTACTTAGACAAATAGAAGAAGGCAAATCATTTTTCTGGGCAGGAAAAAATAGCATGAATTACAGCATGGAAACACGAAAATATATAAAGGATTATGGTCAGGGAATAAGCAAAATCAACCCTTCCTGGAATTTGGGGGCAAGAGGTAAATTGTGCAAGATTAATGGTAATTTAGATTACTTATAAATCTCTTCCCAGGAGAAATAAAAAAGACACATCCTAGTAGATTCAAAACAAATACTACTTTTTAATAAAAGGCAACTTCTAAGATATTAGACTTTTTTTTTTTTCTTAAAGCTATGTCATGGATGTTATTTCAGTTAATTTCCATAACATATCTGGTAAGTCCATTATTTCCATTCTGTGGGTTGGATTGCTGAAATAAACAGAAGTTCATTGCTAAATTGACGGGGCAGGCAATGCCCTGTCCTTCCTTCTCTCTCCCACTAGAAGTACAGTGCTTGGTGAGAGAGCTATACCCTTCCACATGCGGGAGGCTTGATTTCCTGTTGAGATTTTATTTGGGTTTTGAAAGTGGGACAATGTTTTTGTCAGGAAACTTCAGTGGATTAAGCCACTGCTTCAACCATGTTAATAAGGCTGCTGCACTTAAACTGTGAGCAGAACCTTGCCAACTCCAAACTGCTGCTGCCCAGTGATCTCAACAGTCCACCTGCTGTGCACCTAGCATTTCAGTCCCAACTCCTGGGCCCAATAGACTGAATATTGGCTCTGGCTGCTGGCCTTGGCCTCTTATACACTGAGGCTGCTGCCTACAGTCCTCATTGCCTTCTTCAGGCCCAGCTTCCAGTCCCCTAATGCAACTGACCCGATTTCTGGGCTGGCAGAGACGATTGTGCAGATGGGGTCAGTGCGGATGTCCAAGCGACAAATCAAAGCAAATGTAGATGGGAATGTAAGGTGTAGACCAGACCTTGGATCCAAATATAATGGGGGTTTAGAGAGATTAAACCTGCTAATTAGTGACCTTGGAACCACCGTCATTGGCTAAATAATAAATAAAAATATAGATGAGTTGGTTTTACTAGTAAATCTAACTCAGGGACTATGAAAAATGTAATGGATTCAGCTCGTTTTAATTCCTGAAGGTCATATGTAGGTGTATGAAATGGTAGGGCCATATATTATTTGCATATGTTTAGCATGTAATTGATACTCTTCTGTTTAGAGTCCTTGCTCTCAGACTCTTCTTATTTTTGTTTTTACTTTTTTAAAAAATATATTTATTTATTTTTGAGGTGGGGAGAGGCAGAGGGAGAGGAAGAAGGAGAGAATCTCTAGCAGACTCTCTGTTGAGTGCAGACCTGATGCAAGCCTCGATCTCACCACCCTGAGATCGTGACCTGAGCCAAAATCAAAAAGTCAGGCTCTTAACCAACTGTGCCACCCAGGTTCTCCTCTTTTTATTATTATTTTTTTTTAATTTCAATTTATTCAGTCTCTATTTAATTGAAAATTTCTTTAACTTTTTTTTATTTTGGAATGATCTTGTTTATCTCTTCCAAAACTTTGTTCCTTGCCCCACACCCCCAAGTCTTAACAGAAATACTCTGGTGGAAACTTGTTTAGTGGAATTAGCATCTACACAGAAAATTAGTAGGCTTAAATTAGTAAGTCCTATAAGTGTTCTGAGCTTTCTAAATTTCCCCTTCCCCATTCTATTCAGGCAACATCCATGAAAGAACTCGCCAGTCCCCCAGAGTGGGAAATACACAACTTTTACTACAGGAACCTCTAAGCTTGAGAGGCAATTCCCCATGTTTTAAACAAGTGAATGAACCTCTTTGTGTTTTCCTTGCCCTGATAATCTCATGGGAGAAACACCTACTGTCCTATGGTCCTTACATGGTGGTGATTACTAGGATCAATTAAGATAGGGTATACAGACACACATGGTGAATTCTGGACCTGTCATTATTTAATTTTTTGACATTTTATTTATATGGAATTTGACATTGATTTATATTTTTGAAAAATATTACATTAGAATACATATCTATCTTAATCACTGAGTTTTTCATGCCTCCTGCATTTTGCTCCTAACACGAATGCCTTACTTGCCTCACTCTGGTCCTCCATAGCAAGCACTTGTATGATGGGAGAACACTAGAATTCAGCCAACCAGATACTGCTAAAGAGAGCCACTGAGTGTGCTGGATATCTTCAACAGGTAAGAATAAGCACTGGCACCCCAGGACAGTTAGAGAAAACTGCCATCCTTAAGATATTATTAATGTTGAATCCCTTTCCAGAAGAAATGACTACTTCTGACCTCTCACTTCCCATGAGGAAGAAGTACCAATGTTTTAGCCTAGCTTCTCCTAAATGCACTATAGTATCCCCTCCTAGTACCCATCCAGTGTTCTTAAAATCTCAATCGATCTGTCCATTCAGCTGACCATCACTACTGCTAAGACATTCCGCTCTTATTTCAGATGCCAAGTTCATGACTACCTGTTCTTCTTTCCTAGAATTTATTGTTCCTATTGAGTAGAAAAAGAAATACTTACCAGTGTATCAGTTTCAACGGAATCTTTACTTCTCTGTCAGATCTTCCTAGGTGATTCCAGATCAAAATGACTTACCTTCCTAGTATCCACACTGAGGACTGCTTAATGGGATAGGAGCTATGAACGTTCATTTTCTGTTGCTGCTTAACTGTTTATATGACCTGCTTTATTTTTTTTCTCCAACCAGCTGGTAAAATCCCCAAAAGCAGAGTTTTCTTAGGTTTTTACTTCCTCACTATGAATTTTTACACACACACTCACTCACACACATTTTCTGTCTTTATGAGGGTCTATAATATTCTCATATATTTCAAACTGTCATTCATACCACATAATTTCTCTCTTTAAGCATTTAATTTAGGATATGGCTATATCTTGTCCTAAAATATTTCTAGTAGTTTCTCATGAATTAGTTTAGTTCCCTAACTTGATTATTAGTTCCTCTGTGGTAGGCATTCTTTTTTCTTCTCTTTGGTCATCTTTAGTAACTCCCAAAGACCACTGGATTTTCTGGCAATGTAGCTCAAACCCTTGAGGAATAAATACATAGCTCTGGTTGGAGTAGAAAACAAAATAAAAACAAAAGAAACTATCATCAGCTTTTCTGTGATTCAAAATTGCTCCATAGTTCAGGAATTTACTTTTTAACACTGATTACTTGTTTAGGATATTTACTTTCAGTACGAACTTTTCTGAATTGTATAGATAGTTGCTAAATTGTATAGATAGTTGATAATTGTATAGATAGTTGAAACAATGCTCTTCCGTAGAGACAAAAGAAAATGACAGAAAACTTAAGAAACATAAGTCTTTCCTTTTCATATTGTATTTACAAACTCACAGGAACTCTTCTGAAATTCAGTAACACACCTAACAAAAGTCATCTTGTAATCTGTGGCCATTTTTGCCAAGAGTTACCCCAGACAGAAAGACATCGGCTTGGAGTCTATTGATAAAGTTCATCTGTAATTAAACTTCACAAAATATAAGTTCCTCTCAAACTAAAGTAGGAGCTCAACCAACAGATCAATACAGGAGTTGCAGTGTTAATAGTCAACTTATTAAGCCTAGCATGATTGCCTGGCCTTATTTGTATCTGTTTAGCTCCAACTTTCTTACAAGTAGCTTTTTCTGACTCCATAACTTGCAGTGGAATCATTCTTCCAAAGAAAGAAATATGATTTCCTAAATTTAGTTGAGTGACCTTACTTTGAAACCAAATATGAAGGGAAAAGAACCCTTAAAGAGAATGCTTAGGCTGACATTTTACCTCCAAAGTTGCATTGGATCATCTTAAAGTATGCAGCTTTTAATTGGAGCATTCCTTTTCTCCCCTAGTGGAATTCATCTTTCATACTGAAGCTCTCCCCTTTATTTACATTTTTAGCCAAAGTGTTAACTGAATCAGAGGTGTACTGGGTGTCCTGGCACATAGGCACCAATTTTTTAAATTTTCAGAATGTTTAAAATCCAGTCATTAAACAGTGCTACTATTAAGAATGAAATTATATTCACTGTACTTAAATATAGTACATTAAAAACAACAAAAAGAATGCTCAACACATATCTCCATATACAGCTTACTCTGTTACAATATCTATGCTTCTGAAGATAGTTTGTTTATTCTATCTTTAAAAAAAAAAAAAAAAGATTTACTTGCTTATTTTAGAGAGGGAGCAGGGAGAGGCAAAAGCAGAGGGAGAGTTCGAGCAGACTCCACACCGAGTGTGAGCCTGATGTGGGCTTGGAGCCTGACACAGGACTTAATCTCACAACCCTGAGAACACGACCTGAGCCGAAACCAAGAGTCAGGGCTTAACTAACTGCACACCCAGGCACCCCTTTTTGTTCTATCTTTATAGTGGAAATGTGGTATCGTGATGCACAAAGACGCAGCTTCTCTTTCTGACCCCACATTCAATTGCATCACATTGATGGCTTGAAATTCACGGAAATCAGCAAACACTACAAATTAGGGGTTGATTTATTGCTTTGTTGATTGTCTTGACTTAAGAAAGTGATAAAGCAAGAGTTATTAATGCAGATTAAACCTAAAAATGTGTTGTGTTAGTAGCTCTTACATTATGAATAGCATAAAAACTGAGGAAACGTTTTTCCAGTATTTGAAAACAATTAAGTAAAAAAATGTCATTTTTGAGTAAGTGAAGTTTCTGCATGTCTTCATTATTTTACTTTATTCTTATTTGTAAATAGACACAACATATCAACCCACATTAAGTCCAAACTGTACTCAGTAGTCATTTGCAACCAAAAACTGACCTCAGCTGTAAGAGATGAGCAAAAATCAAACATTTTAAGAATCTCAGTCAAATATAAGTAATGTGTAGTATTGGTTATATTTTGTTATTATTTATGAATTATGTGCCATATGTTTTTTACTTTTAAAATTTATGACACAAGTATATATGTGTGTGTGTGCACACATATGGACAGAGTTTGTTTTTTTTTTTTTTTAAGATTTTATTTATTTATTTGACAGACAGAGATCACAAGTAGGCAGAGAGGCACGCAGAGAGAGAGAAGGAAGCCGGTTTCTGGCTGAGCAGAGAGCCCGATGTGGGGCTCGATCCCAGGACCCTGAGATCATGACCTGAGAAAGAGGCTTTAACCCACTGAGCCACCCAGGCACCCCCCAGAGTTTGTATTTTTGGAAGGTAGAAGAATAAAAACAGATAAACCAGATATTTAACATTTACCAGCATGGCTGATAAACTAAAGTGTTATCGGATAATTAAAACTTTTATCTAATAATGATACAAGATGGGGTCCTCTTCTCCCACCCCATCAATGTATTTGGATTGGATTTGTGAATTCTTTTTTTTTTTTTTTAAGATTTTATTTATTTATTTATTTGACAAAGAGAGATCACAAGTAGGCAGAGAGGCAGGCAGAGAGAGAGGAGGAAGCAGGCTCCCCGCCAAGCAGAGAGCCCAATGTGGGGCTTGATCCCATGACCCTGGGATCATGACCTGAGCTGAAGGCAGAGAGGCTTTAACCCACTGAGCCACCCAGGTGCCTGGATTTGTGAATTCTTGATGTCTCAAAGCCTTCATAGCCTGAAGGTTCATCAGTGAGATGAGAGTCAGGAAATTTCTATTTTTGGGTGGTAAGATTGGAGACCTTTGTCTATTTCCTTTAATCAAATCTTATAACTTTTGACTGTCTATGTGATGCTTATCTAGTAACAAAGGACTAGACACCCAAGGCATATTTGGTATAAATTCCTATACAAAAAGATATGAGCTTGCATCCCAGCTCAGTTTATAGTTCAGTGTCTACTCTCAACAATTTATTTTACGTCTCAGCAAATGCAAAATTGAGGGAATAGACTACTTCAATGGTTTCCAATTGTCACTCCATATCAAAATTACCTACAAAACTGTTCACATCAAATGATTCTTTTCCGTCTAACCAGATCTACTAAAACAGAAACTTTAGAAACAGGATTAAGAGACTGGATCCTATTTTAATGGCCACCAGATGGTTTTCATGCCAGATATGGAACCCCTCTACTTCAAAAGCCTTTCAGGTCATACAATCATAATGGTAAATTGACTAGTAAAGATCTGGGAGCCAGATATTTGTATGTGTCGATTATCCATAACTTACCCATTTTCCTGACTCACATCTATTTCTTCTCATAGATGTTTCTGGTATGTATGGCACACCCTCTAAGTAGTTTTTCTATTCTAAAATTCCACCCACCACAGGATACATGTTCCATATTGCTTAAAAGTGATCAGCTACTTTTAAAGAAGCTAAGTGTATATGTGTCAATATTTCTAAAATTTTATGTGGGGCACCTGGGTGGCTCAGTTGGTTGAGCAGCTGCCTTCAGCTCAGGTTATGACCCCGCGATCCTGGAATCAAGCCCTGCCTCAGGCTCCCTGCTCAGCAAGGAGCCTGCTTCTCCCTCTCCCTCTGCCTGCCACCCTGCCTACTTATGCTTGCTCGCTCCCTGTCGAATAAATAAATAAAATCTTTTAAAAAATTCAATGCATAATTTCAGAAATGATAACAAATCCTTACTAAAACCAAGATTTGTTGATTCCTAGGCACTCATCTAATCAACAGTTTTATAACCATACCAAAAAAAAGAAAACTATTCTTTGATAAATTTGTTAGTGTACCCTGGTTAGCAACTAGTTTTTTTGTTTGTTTGTTTGTTTTTGATGTTCAGTTCTGCAAGAGTTCCAATCATTAAAAAAATATTATTAACAGTGCTTTCAAAAATATCTCTTCCCTTAGGTCTTATAAGACAATTCCTCAGTTTTATGTATAGTCATAATAAAAAAGATTTAGAAATTACTTTAAAGTTTGCCCATATACCTCACATAAATTGTCATATATATTTAATTTTTATAACAGTCTGTAGACAAAATATTATCTCCTGTATGTTTGATGAAAGGTAACTGAAGCTCAGAAAGTCATTACAGAGAATCAGTTATGGAGATAAACTCAAAAATAGGAAGATATCCTGGTTCCATGCCATATGCATTTTCATAATTAGGAAGTTATTATTTTGGAATAAAAACAACGTTTGCAATATAGGTTAAATAATAGTTATTCTACATAGCTATTAACAGTTTCTTTGGAAATTCAATTCCTATATGCTTAACTGGTCTGTTTGGACAACTTTTGGATTTCTTCCATTTGAATTTATATATATCTAGCTTGGGAATACTCAGTGGTTTACATTTTTTTTCTGACATGGTTGTCCAAAAAGGTAAGGAGAAAGACAAGTACTATTGCTTTTTGCTGTCTCATTGGCTAAAATGCCTGTCGCTTCTTACAAATTGACTGAAATTCCTGCCATCTGCTGCTATAAACCTCATCTAAATGTAAATTAAAATAAATACATTTCTTGAGGAAAAAAAACTTTAAACACCATAAACCTTGGCTCATTTTGTAGTGGCTTAATGATTTTTCTGCCAACCAAGTTTCCCAGCTTCCAAAGAGATGTCTAATGACATCAGCACATGTGCCCTGGAGCTAACTGTATGAAGTCCAAGCTTCCAGTCTCCTGGAATGAAAGATTCAGTGGAAAGATACAAGTGTTTGCCATTTGAAAGGGAAAGTACCTGAACTTGGAGTATTAAGACAAATTATAATTGTTGATTAGTTCTTCAAACTGAAAAATGAACTTGTCCTCTTGCATTCATGCTTTTGGATAGACTGGACTCCCCTTTTCTGATTTTTCATTTACTCCCTCAATAAATATATATGGAACTGCAACTTTTGATGAAGAGTGATTCTATACAGTAGTTCTCAGAAGAAGAGTCTTGCTTCTGAAATATAAGTCTTTGTCTCCCATTCCTGCTAAGGTGTAGTTTCTAATGCACTTTGAAAAAGGCTGATGTCCTGTCCAAATTTGAACTAACAAATTTGAAGATTCTAGAGGGCATGTTAGCAAATATGATTTTTAAAAAAGTAAACTATATTAGTTCTGCCTCCTTAAACATATAATCAGTTTTGATCTTAAGAGCTGGGTACATCTTGGCTTCGGTAGCCTTTGCCATGAGGACTCCTACCTGAATTTTCTATATAGCTTGCAGGTTTCCACTGAAGTTGTTGACTTGTATTGAAACCCAGTGAACTTGACTCACTCCCTGGCATCTGAATTGGCTAACTACACCTCCACCTTTGTTATATTGATTTAAACATAGATTTATAATCTAGAACTAGAACATTTTCTACTTGTTTAAATATTGTCACATGTTGATATATTCCTTCAAGAGTATAGATTCCTTGCTTCGTGGCACACCTCCATATCATCAATACAAAGCAAATGTTGGCAGAGTTTATGTCCCCTTCTTGATTTGATTCAGCTAGAACACATCCCAAGTATAAATGGACACAGAAATTAGGATTACATGATGTTTTTAAATGTCTGTTTCCCCAGACTATAATTTCCTCAGGGTCAGCTACCACACCTTGTTTTTGTTCATTACTCTCTATCAAAATTCTAACATAAGGTCTGTATAAAATAGGTTTAAAAAATTCTTGAATGTTAAGCAAAATTAGAAGGAAAAAAAGAAAGAGGTCATTTGGGTAGCTCAGTCAGTTAAGTGTCCAACTCTTGATCTCAGTTCAGGTCTTGATCTTGGGGTCATGAATTCAAGTCCCATGTTGAACTCCACCCTGGGCATGAAGCCTACTTTAAAGAAAATCAGAAGAAAATTTTATGATTTTGTCATTAATTTAGACTGTGTAGGCATGGCTAACAGTAACATTTATATATGTATTTTAAATTTATATTTATAATAAATAAATATTTATTTTCCCTTTCTCAACTATAAGCTAACTATAATCTAAGCCCATACCTGTCCCCATCAGGATGGCCTGCATGTGACAACAAAGAATCCTCAAATCTCAATGGGTCCCAACAACACAGATGTATTTTTCACTTATTCTTCAGGTTCCTCAGGATGACTAGAGGTTGTGAAGAGTGTCATTCCCACTTGGAACCAGGCTGATAGAGAAGCCACTATTAGAAACATTGTTATCTCTGTGATAGAGTGAGTGAAGAAAAGGTCTGTAGGGTCTCAGTGTAACTGAGTGCTTGGGTTTCATTACTCAATGGCTGGAGCCAGTCAAATGGCCAGACCATAAAGTAAGAAATACAATCCTACCATGTGCATAAAACAGAGAACTAAATGCACTTGGAAAACATCCTAATGTTTACCAAAACATCTGCTCATGCAAAATAGAGAAGATATGCAACAATTTAAAATATAATTTTGGCTTAAATTTTGTCCTGGAATATGCTAATGATGGAAGACAAAATTTTAAACATCTCAAAATAATATTTATTTTTGAATATCTCTATTTTGTGCATATAGATAGGAACTGAATCACAACTTAGGTAAATAGGACATCACTCAAATTAAATTTACTTCCCTCCCATTTGGGGGAAAATGCAATCCATAAAATAATCATGTAGAGAGCTAACCTTGTCATGTAGGCCAAGTCCAATCCACAGAAATATGAGATGGGATCTGTGGTAAGAAGAGAAGGTAAGAAATTATCTGTATATGAAGTAGAGGAATAAAAGCTTTTTGAAAGACAATGTTATACAGATATTAATGAAATTATTAATGGTTGTGGTTAGAAGCCAGTTAAACTCTTATTGAAAAGAAGGCATTATCCTCTACAATCAGACTTTTTAATACGTTAGGTGTCAGTGTTAATCTCATATTATTTCATAATTCTGACCACCATTATCATTATTGAATAAAAAGAGAGGGCATTTTGCATGTCTGTGTAAATCAGCAAGAGCTCCTACTTGGTTAGTGGGAGTGTTGATTCCTACTAAGGAAATATCAAGGAGGAAATCTACCTTTCATACAGAAGATGCTTTCATCTTTTTTTTTTTTAAAGATTTTATTTATTTATTTGACAGGCAGAGATTACAGTAGGCAGAGAGACAGGCAGAGAGAGAGAGGAGGAAGCAGGCTCCCCACTGAGCAGAGAGCCCGACGTGGGGCTCGATCCCAGGACCCTGGGATCATGACCTGAGCCGAAGGCAGAAGCTTTAACCCACTGAGCCACCCAGGTGCCCCAGAAGATCTTTCATCTTTAAAGAGCTAGATCTCCAAGACCATTCTATTTGCTCTTTGTTCTTTAAAAAAAAAAAAAAAAAATTGTTAAGGTGTGATTGACATGCAAAACACTGTACATATTTAATACACACAACTTGAGTTGGGAAACAAGTATGTATCTGTGAAACCATCTCCACAATCTATGTCATAAACATATCCATCATCTCCAAAAGTTTCTTATTGTCATCTTAATGATGTGATGATAACATTTAACAAAAGATCAACTTCTTAGCAAAATTTTAAGTATATAATATAATAATGTTAACTATAGACACTATGATGTAGAGTAGATGTCTAGTTCTTATTCATCTCCTATAACAGAAACTTTGTACTCTTTGACTAATGCCTACCCATTTCCTCTCCACCTAGCAACCACCATTCTATGCAATTGCTTCTGTGAGTTTGACTATTTTAGATTCCTTATGTAAGTGGTATCATATAGCACTTTTCTTTCTGTACCTGGTTTATTTTCTATAAGGTCTTCCCGGATCACCCATGTTGTTACAAATGACAGGACATGGTTTTCTTAAAGGTTGCATAGTATTTATTGTATGTACATATTTTTCTATCCATTAATCAACTGATGGGTATTTAGGCTGCTTTTATATTTTGGTTATTGTAGATAATGTTACAATAAACATGATACTGCAAGTATCCCTTTGAGATCCTGATTTCAATTTCTTTAGGTATAGACAGAAGTACTATTTCTGGATTATATGGTAATTCTATTTTTAATTTTTTGAGGAAACTCCATACTGTTTTCCATAGTGAGAGCATCGTTTATATCCTCACCAGTAGTCTGTAAGGTCCACATATTTTTCAAAGCTCATTTTTTATTTTTGATAACCTTCCTAACAGAGGTAAGGTGATACCTCATTGTGTTTTTTGTTTGCATTTCGCTGATGATTAGTATTGTTGAGACCTTTTATGTACTTGCTGGTCATTTGTATAACTTCTTTAGAGAAATATCTATTTAGTTCTTTTATCCATTTTTAATTGGGTTTTTGTTTTGTTTTGTTTTGTTTACCTTTTTTTACATTTGGCTTTTATTTTAATATTGTATGAGTTCCTTATATATTTTGGATATTAACCTTTATCAGATATATGGTTTGCAGGTATTTTCTCCCTTTCTGTAGGTTGCCTTTTTACTTTGGTGACTGTTTCCTTTGCTGTGCAGAGGCTTTTTAGTTTGATGTAGTCCCACTTGTCTATTTTTGCTTTTGTTGCCTGTGCTTTTGATGCCATGTGCAAGAAATTATTGCCAAGACCAATATCAAAAACTTTTCTTATATTTTGTTCTAGGAATGTCACAGCTTCAGGACTTATGCTTAACTCATTAATCTATTTAGAGTTAGCTCTTGCATATGGTGTAAGATAAGGTATATCTATAGCTTTATATCTATAATATATATTAACTCATTCCATATATAATTAGCTGAAAGTGGATTCTAGACCTAAACATAAAAGCTAAACCACAAGGATTTTAGAAGAAAACTGAAAGAAACTATTTTCTTGACTTAAGAGCAGGCAACAATATTTTAAGCAGGACACGTAACAATAACCATAAGATAAAAGAAAGAAATGATTACTGAGAGTTCATGAAAACTTAAAAGTTCTACTCATCAAAACATACTGTTAAGAAAATAAATCAGCAAATCACAAACAGATAGATACATAGATAGATGCAGATTTTTCTTTTCTTATAAGGAAATCTAGTTATTCCAGCATCATTTGTTAACAATACTTTTTATTGCTTGTTGCAATGCTTTGGCTCTTTAATTGCAAAGCAAATTACAATGTAATTGTGAGCCTACTACTGGATTCTCTATTTTAGTACTTTTATATATTAGTCAATCTTCATGCAATATTACCCTTTCTTGAATGTTGCACCTTTATATAATATCTGGGAAGCAGGCAATGTAAGATCTACTTCTCCTACTCTGGTTTGATTTTAAGAAAGAAAATCTGGAAAGGATTTCTGGAATGTTTTTCCACAAAAATTGCCTTGGATATAGATGGTTCCAGAATTTGTTTACTGGCTCACCAATATCCTTACTAGACTCATCGCATTTTCCTATTTTGTCCTAATCAATGAGTAAGTGATATGTTCAATGAGTAAGTGAGCTTAATGACTATGTTCTCTTGGTCCCTAAGCAGCTTCTGTCACAGCCTTCCAAGTGGCTATGTGAAAATGTCCAATGAAAGAAACATGGAGCAAGAGTTATCTTCTTGTGTTTTATAATAGAGACAAACTTTTCCCAGAAGCCTCCAGCAGACATTGGCTAGAATTGGGTCATATGATGACTACTATAGAAAGAAAGGACTAGGAACATAAGTATTTGGGATTTTTCAAGGCTCCATCTTGAGAGGCTTTGAGAAGAAGAGGAAAGGGAATGGTGTCTACAACAAAGGTTAATAGTAGAAGAACATGTCATGTTTCTTAGACCAAAAGGCATTAACTTATGCAAATGAAGTAACTACTGGTAGAATTTGAAATGTAAAGAGCAGGAAGTGTTTTTTTTTTTTTTTTTTTTTTTTTTTTTTTTTTAATAAAGAAAAACTCCTAGCAATCCTAAAACTATATATTAGGTTAGTCTTTCTATGGATCTTTCCCTTTCCTTTTACTGATGATTTTTTATTTTATGAATTATTCTCAGAGCTCTTCTTAAGTCCCACCAAAAAAATTATAAAGCAAAAGAGCTGATGTGTGAGTAGCAAACTACAGAATTAGTTATAGGTAAATGCAGGCTTAAAATTGTGGCGAAAAATGTACCTTGCCTCCCCTCACAGGACAGTTTCTGCATTATGGCAAGTACCAGATCAGGAACTGTAACTGGGCAATTTAACAAAGAGAAACAGAATATGTGAATTTTCTTCCTTTGAGTTGAAATGTGACTCTCAGTTTTTGAAAATATTTAAACATTCTGTGCTCCCTGAGAGAAATGAGAAAAAAATTTAACTATAAATATATGTAACCATATATATGCACATATCCATAGAGACATAGTCCCATGTACCTATATATCAACAAAACGTCACTCCCTTGATGACAGCTTGGTGTATATTTCTTTCCTTTAGCAAAATTCTGGTAAACCAACATTTCAAGTTCATGCAAACAAATTCCCTATGGAATGAATTTATTATTTGTATCATTATTAATATTACTCAGCTCTAAGTACGCTACCTTCAAAAGATTCCACTGCCCTTTGTTGTGTGAGAGTGTATGTGATTTTGATTAGCAAACCTGCACACCTTTAAGTTTCCTTCTGAGCTTGTGCAGTTAAAATAATTATAATAAAATCTATTAACTGCTTGTTACTGCAGGGGGAAAAGGCACTGCATCCAAGCTTCCATCTGCAACCATTGATTCTGAAGTGGTGAGTGACAGTTCCCTACTGCCTAAGTAGGTTATAACAAGCTAGCTTCGGGCTGCAACAGCCAGTAGAGTGCAGAGGAGAAACGACTGGCCTCCAAACTTGTCTTAAGCCTCAAGAAAGAAGGAAAGGGGGGGAATCTCTGCCAATAACAGCAGTGCCTGCTCTCACATTCAGCAGCAGGAGCTTTGTAATTGCCAACTCGCTTTAATTCCCACTCACACCTTGGGGGGACAAGGCAGAGAACTCTTTCTAACGGATAGTAATAAAACTATTATTCATCTAATCACCCACAAACATATGTGTTTCTTTTGTAACGACTCTGTTGCCCTCATCCCCATAAAACACACACACACACATAAGTCAACTCATGCAAATGACAACACAATAGTGAAGACAATGTAAACCAAAGAACAGGCTGCTTTGCAGACATACAAAAATTCCACCTCACATTCATCCTTTATGTACAGGATATAATTCCAATGAATTCCTATCAAACCCGCACACCATGGTGAAGACCCTGTGTGCAGTGATAAAGAGAATCCATGCTATTATTTATATCTTTCAAATAAAATCACTCCTTTTGCTTCAGTGATTGGCCTGCACATACCAGGTGAAAGTGCATTTCAAATCAGAAGCTGGCCTCATTTCTCTCTGATTTTGCATATGGCTATATAGATGAGCTATAAGCCACACATCGTCACCGCTCAACTGTAATCTCTTTTCTTATTTCCTTGTCTGTATATATCATAGTACAAACTCAAATGGTCTGATTTCTCTGTCTGTTTCTATCAAATACACACACACACACACACACACACACTCTCTCTCTCTCTCTCTCTCTTATCATTGTATCTTGCTCTACAGGAATTATATTTGTGCCTATTTGTTTGTGCTCCAGTATTTCTTATTAAAGAATAACAGGTCAGTTCTCTTCACTGTGTGTAACTATAAAATAATATTATGCCATGGTGGGTGACAGACAACCAGGTGTATCAATCAGATAAGTGCTGTCCTCTAGAAAACACTTTGGGAAGATTTGAATTTGCTACAAAACTGAAGGTCAATATCCTTGATTTCATCCTTTTAAATATGTTTTTTAAATCACACTGGCAAAAAACAGACCAACTAAATTAAATTTGAATCAAAATGGTATCCCAACTTAGTCTTAAAACTAGTCTCTTAATAAATGTTCACCATGGGGCGCCTGGGTGGCTCAGTGGGTTAAAGCCTCTGCCTTCGGCTCGGGTCATGATCCCAGCATCCTGGGATCGAGCCCCACATCGGGTTCTCTGCTCAGCAGGGAGCCTGCTTCCTCCTCTCTCTCTGCCTGCCTCTCTGCTTACTTGTGGTCTCTGTCTGTCAAGTAAATAAATAAAATCTTTAAAAAAAAAATAAATGTTCACCATTTTTTAAATGAAATCTATGTTTAAAAATTAATTTTCCACCACTCTGTTTTCTTGAGAACGTGCCATTGGCCGCCATGTAAATTTAATTGTACACGACTATAAGTATCCTCTGAATAGGCACATATCTATAAGAAGAATATTCTGGAAAATTGGTGCAGTTACACGGATAATTGAAACAATTGTTATAGCAATCACAATGGCAATAATCAATATTTCAGTATTTCAGGGAGTAGTTGGTTTTTAAGAGAAGTTTGACTGGGCCAGTTAATTTTTGCAAATGTATTATGAATTTTTCACAGGTAACCACACATGCATACACACGTAATTATGTTTGGATTATCAACACTAGCTAAAAGTTATTGGAATTTTTGAAAATTTTAACAGCCTAATATTATTTCCATTTTTGTGCTACTGCATTGTGTTGAATATAATTTTACAAGAGACTGGTTAACAGGATAAATTTACCAAAAGTGAGACTTTCCCTTTATTACCCTGAACACTACGAAGTGTCATCAGTTTGAACGTACCCTGACCTATGAATCCGGGAAAGTAAGCTAGAACACAAAGAAACTCATGGACCATCAGTATTTCTTGTTCACCCTATAAAAGTGCCCTATAGAGAAATAACCCTATTTCTCTCCAAAAGCCTCTGGAACTTTCCGCCATGGAGTTTGGTATACATTGCAGTACTTATTGCTTCTTGTGCACCCTTCATGAAAAGAAACCACGTATTGATACCTTGATCATTAGGGAGCACATATAAAAATTCTCATCCTAAACATGTTCATTGTACAGTGAGTATGGATAATATGGATACCTAAACCCTACAGAAAATCTCTGGTTGTAGATAGTAGAACGGTAGTTCATTTTTACATACCTGTATGCTTTAAAAGTACCTCTGAATACCTTTTATAAGTCTGCTATATCCCATTTCTAATCATGAGAGGAATATGGCAATAATAATCACCATCTGCCCAAAATTCACTCAATTCTAAGCATGTATTTGCCATTCATTATGTTAAATGCTTTACAGGGGTTGTTTTACTAAATAATCTATAAAGCAGGTTTATTGTAACTTTCATTTTAAAGATAAGGAAATGGAAGTTAGCTGGGATAGTTATCCTGAAAACTGACAAAACTTAGTATCTTAGTTTGATTTCCTTAAAAGGAAACCCTAGTTAAAGAGTTAAGTGGAAGTTCTTAATTGGCAAGTAGAGGGCACAGCAGTGGAGAGAAGTACATTGAGAAATGGAAAGGATGGAGGCCAATATGAGGCACATTATTTAGGAGACTATCACAATCCTTGACCAGAGCTTTAGCGTATGAGGAAACTCTTAGAAACGGCAGACTACATCCCTCAGACTTATCCCAGTTCAGGAGGGTGGAATCTGGGATAGGTATCCATCATTTCAGCTCAGTCATGAGGGCTGCTGGGAGTATAAGTCCCCATAACCATATAGCAAGGTTCTCTGCTTCAGAGAAAGCCTCCAAGCAAATAATGGCAATTGGCAATCTTCCCACAGGCGTGGGAGTGGCAGGCATATATCGGACATTGTAGCCAATTAAAACATAGGTTTTAATAGTGGCTCAAAGATTTAATACAGGACTTAAATGATCTGGCTGGAAAGCTATTTCAGTGCATGTGTCTTAAAACTACATTTGTATGATAATCATACTGATTTGACTCAGTTTGTATTTTTATTTGGAGTTGCTTTGGTTACAAGAAAAGAACTGATAGGGATTTGGGAATTTTCAAAGCTCTAAGCTACCCCTCAAGCCATTGCTGCCTAGTTTGTATCCAGATCTGTCTACAAAGCTCATGCACTTAACTACCCTACAAATATCTCTGATAAAAGCACATCTCTCAACTAGGGAAAGTTGACTCCAATATCTCCTTTCAGAGGCTCTCAGGCTTCTGAGAGCACCGTGCCCTTCAGTCTTCCCTGCATGCATTAAAGATCCTAAAGCACTTTAGGCAGTGACTACAGTAGAAATGTACCCATTTGATCTGTTGGGAGAAGAAGAGGTCAGTGGCCTCAGGGGAAGACACTTGTTAGCAAAACTATCTCCCCCACTGATCTGACATAATACTTGAAAATTCACCAGCTGGGACTGGGTTCTTAGGGAAATACATGTTATCTGCAGGATTCCCCTCTGCCTGGTTGGTAATACTTTGATTCTAACTTCTCCCATGAGAATTTGCATTTTATCAGTTTATCATAAATTATATTTTTAGATTCACAAATTTCTAGAATTGTCCTGATGTCAAGAAATAAAAGATGGGAATATTATGATGGAGACGACTCGTGAGGAAAACATGGGAAGTTGCTCAGTGGTAATATATGGGCCCTTGGTCAGGACTAAAAAGCAGGCTGGTGTTGAAATTCCATGACAATGATTTCAGACTGAGAGATAGGGAAAGAAATGGGAGAGGTATCCATAAAAATAATTTCAACATGGTTTTCAGCTTTTCCCAAGGGCAAATCCGTCTTTAAGACCCATCCTAGAACAAAGAGGCAACTTAGACTCATGCACTGTTAGAGATAAATATGACAGTAGAGACCATGAAATTCAATTAAAATTACAGAAGAAACTGAACTCTGACAAGGTAAGTTAACTGCTCATAGGGGTGGTTTGGATAAGGAGTCTGGAGAAAGGAGACACTAAGGCTTCTGGTTCTTCTACCCACCCTGTCCATTAAAATAATTACAAGTATTTTTGTTTCAATTTTTCAACATAAATACAGGGAAGGTACAGAGAGGAAAAAAAAAAAAGAAGGAAAAATAAAAAGAAGAAAAATGGGCAGAAAATGAAAAGGATCAAAAAATAATGCATCATGGCATGATGGCTGTCCTGTTTATTATTAGTTAATAATTAGTGTATAATGCAACTGAAAGGGTCTCAGATGAAAGGGATCCGAGTAAGCACCCTATGATCATAATTTTTAAAAATCAACCACTGAAAGCTTTCAAGAGCTGAAGTCTCCCCTTTGGCTTTCAGCTGCACTCAGGTTGAAAGATCAGAGGCCGCATATTGGGGAGATGGAGATCATCAAACAGACGTTGAATAACTGGCATCCTATAAAAGGTCATCTCAAGTCAGTATCAGAAAAATGAAAGGACAGACTAGCTGACTTCTATCTCATATACTACACAGATGTTTGAGCTAAAGGAGATTTTCCGCTCAATGTAAATATTTTCTCGTTTTGCTGTATTCACTGGCTGTGGATTTCTCCAGGGTCTTTGGTCTTTTGGTGAAACAATCAATTCAAAAATCACTCGTGGCATCAACTGGTGAGAAAATACAGTTTCTTGTGTAAAACACATTATTACTCTAGAACATACAATCTGGGAAACACATGTTGAAAAATATTCTGAAAATTAAGTCGGTTTCCATTTAGTTCAATTATATTTCATTTGTTTTTCATTCAATTCAATTCCTCTACGAGGCAAGTCACAACATGTGACGATACCTGTGTTAGCCACAGAGTAGTCCTCAGCTAGCAAATACTTTTGAGGACACTCAAATTTAACTACTGAGACCAGACACAGACACAGCAAGCATTTGCCCAACAGTATGGATTCAACACCACAGGCCAAAACAGAGCACATGCCAAGGGCAGAGAAATAAGGGAAAAAGCATGGAGAAAGATCACTCTGGATTGGGAAGAGAACACAGTCAGTGGTACAAGAATCAGGAGGAAGAGGAAGAGGTGCGGTGAAGGTGAAGGAGAGTTACATTAGGGGAAAGTAACTTTACGCACCAACACTATCCATGTTTAATGAAAGCCAAACGGAGCACCTTTTAAAAGATGCCCAAGAAGAATGTAAAGACATGACAAGAAATGGATAAGAATACAGTGATTCAATGTGAACCGTTCCTTAGAGATTTGCAATTAAACATCGAGGAGGAGAGGTGGAAAATGGTATCTTTGCAAATAGGGCCTGATGACATGTGGAATCTTCTCAGAGGATAAAAAGCATTGCTTGTTGTTTGTTGCATGTGCCTCACAATAAACCACTGAGAACTAAGTCATTTTTTTTTTAAAGATTTTATTTATTTATTTGAGAGAGAAACAGTGAGAGAGAGGATGAGCTAGGAGAAGGTCAGAGAGTGAAGCAGACTTCCCAGGGAGCTGGGAGCCTGATGCGGGACTCGATCCCGGGACTCCGGGATCATGACCTGAGCCGAAGGCAGTCGTCCAACCAACTGAGCCACCCAGGCGTCCCAGAGAACTAAGTCATTTTGATGCAGATTTTTATTTTTAATTTTTATTAAATATTTATTTATTTTTCTGAGGCGGGGGGGAGAGTATGAGCACGGGGAGGGCCAGAGGGAGAGGGAAACGCAGACTCCTTCCTGAGCAGGGATCCCAATGACGGAGAAGTGTGTGTGTGTGTGTGGGGGGGGGTGTTGGTCCCAGAACCCCAAGATCATGACGTGAGCTGAAGGCTGATGTTTAATTGACTGAGCCACCCAGGCACCCCTTGATGCAGATTTTTAGAACTCACTCTCAGTGTTCTGTTGCGGCTGCTTCACTCAGCATTCCTAGGAGTCTGTTATCTCACGTTATCGCCACACAGGCACAGCAAGTGAAAAGTGGAAGCGTTGGCCAGTATTTGAGACAAAACAAAAGAAGGACAACAGGCTGGAGATAGAGTTTAAAACTTTTAAGCTTACTATCTAATCGCTCTAGACGGTTTGCCTGTATCTCAATGGGCAGGTAAATTCTGTTTCTCCAGTTAGGCACAATTATTAGTCAATGGAGCACAGAGCCATTAAAATCTACTAAAATAAATCCTAAGGAAAAGCAAGCTTCCAAGCACAAAGTTTATGAAAAATCTAAATGCAAAATCTCTTGCAAACCGCAAACTTCTCTAATTCTACTTTTGCTAACTAGGATGTTTATCAGTGAGGAAACTTTAACCCCTAAATCAGAAGCAGCCCACAGAGCTCAACAACACCATGCTCGTCTTCATTTTGTTTGTTTGCTTTTCACTTCTTTCCATAAATTGTTTTCTTCTAATAGCATTAATGAAAATGAAATTGGACATTGTGATTGAAAAATAGTCTCCCGCTTTGAAAATAAATGTGTCCTCTTTGCCTTGATACTTATTTTCGCTAACCATAGGAGATCATTATCTGGTCCCAGCATTCAATTCTGTCCATGTTACACGAGCTATTTTGGTCTTCATTTTTAAGAGAAATTATTTGTCGGAAAGTCTGTGTTGACCAGGTCTCAGCAGACCACCGAGGGAGGATCAAACATGCCGTTGAGCTTAAGAATCAAGAATTAAGCCTTCCACAAAGCCTGTACTTTACAACTGTTTTCTGAATTCAATTAAAGAGACACGGTGAGGGCCTCTCACCAGTAATAGACCCTTATATTGTGTGATTAAACCTGTTGATTCCATATTGTCTGTGATTTGTTTCATTAAATATGTTTCTAATTTTTGTCAACGCTTTTGTGAGTCATGTTGGATTACACATTTTATCTGTTCTATAGTATTTATTGAGTAAATATATTTATCCATTCTCTCGCTTATCAGCACTGGGGTTGTTTTCATGTTTTTGTGTTCTGTTGCTCTTGTCACATCAGAATAAATGTTCTTGTGTGTATCTCTTGTGTGCACAGGCCAGAGAGACTCTCGCATCTGAGAGAAGAGCGAAGGTAATGTTCATGCACATGTGTGACTGACTTTACATGTGTCAAATGGTTTCCCAAAGGGCTTGTACTTAATTAACGCTGACACCAGCAATGGGGGAAGATTATTTTTATGCCATACTCTAATAAGTTAATAGTTTCCAGTGAAATTGTTGATTTTGTGGGTATAGAAATTGCATCTTTTTATATAGTTTTCTATTCTCTGAAATACTTCTGCATATTTTTCTATATTAATTTGCAATTCTTTCATATTCTAGACACAAATTCTATGTGAGTTGGAACCATATTCTTCAAGTTATGGCTTGTCTTTAATTTCTTCATGGTGGTTTTCTGAGAACTAAAATTTGTTAATTTTAATATAGTCATTTATACTGTTTGTTATGTTTTGTGGAAATTACACCAATTTGAAGAGACTCTTTCATAATCTATTGTCATAAATCCATACTTCTATATCATCTTCCAAGAGTCATTTTCGTTAGCCTTTAATGTATCTGAAAATAAGTATGATATGAAGTAGAGATTTAATATTTTTGAAGACAACAAAATATTATACCCAGCAACATTTTGGAGCAGAATTTTTTTTTTTTTTAATTTGGCAGAGATTTACAGTATTCTCTCTCACAAATCAAGCTTCCATCTCTGTCTGGCTCTGTTTCTGGCCCTTCAGTTCTGCTCCATTTGTGAGAATATGAATTTATCCACTTGTCTAACCCAGAACAAAAAAGTTGCTATAATTTCTTATGTCTTCCTGCATCTATTCTTCAGAGGTGTTTTGGTTATTGATGAAACTTTGTTCTTATGCAAACATAGTAGAAAGAGCTTCATAACCATAGTATATCTCTCTATTTATTTAGGTCTTCTCTGATGATTTTCCATTAAAATTCCTCCATAAAGGTCATGCACATCTTGAGGTAAATGTATTCCTAGATTACTGACTCTGTTGTTTAAAATTCCAACTTAAATGATAGTAATATATTAAAGTTATTTTGCTACAGAAATATTAAAATGCCAATAAGTTGTGTGATTGACCTTATATCTAACCATCTTGCTAAATGCTCTTCTCAATGTTATTTTTTCTATAGACCAGTTGTGTATTATGTAAATGTTATATTTTATGTAAATATATTCTTTTTTATTTATGGCAATTTTTTTCCATTTTAAATTCTTATAGCTAATTTTTTATTTGCTTATGTCTCTGTCTAGGAGTGGCAACTACGGAACAATATTGAACAGATATAATACTGGTAGATTTTTTTATTTCATATTTTTTCTGTAAATACTTCACATATAATTAATTTATGATCTATCCTAATATCTGTAATACACAAAGTCTTTTGAGTCTAAATTTTTTTTTAATATTTTATTTATTTATTTGGCAGAGATCACAAGTAGGCAGAGAGGTATACGGGGGTGGGGTGGGGAAGCAGTCTCCCCACTGAGCAGAGATCCCAATGTGGGGCTCATTCCCAGAACCCTGGGATCACAGCCCGAGCCAAAGACAGAGGCTTTAACCCACTAGCTACCCCGGTACCCCCCCCACCCTGAGTCTAAATTGGTTTTATCATCGTCATCATCATCATCATCATCACTGCTGGTTATTTGTATGTTTGGTGATTTTAATTTGGGAATTATATTTTATTAAAATTAATCTGTGGGATACTGTACATTTAACTCCAGACAAATATTGCTTTGAGTTCTACTGGGAGCCAGGGTGTGACTCTGGACCTGTCAATGTCTGTATTCCCTTTGAGTAGACCAGCTTAATTTTTCTTCTCAAATTCAGTTCCTTAAGGTCACAGAACCCATAGACTTTTCCTCTGGATTCTAGAACTTGTCATTTACCGTACATAGCATTTTGGTCTCCTTTGTCTATAGTTCCTTTGTGCTTTAAGTCACTATCATTTACTTACTTAATTAGATTTGTCATTTATTTATTTTTCCTTAGATATTCCCTTTACTCTCTTACAAGCTCAATAATACTTTCAGAGTTATGTTTATGGGAATTTTTCCAGAATGTTTCTTCAAATTTCTTAGTCCTTCATATTTCTGCCATACTTTTCTACAGATTGTTTTTTCCTAAATAAACATTCCCTTAAAAATAGTTTTAATCACCTGGTCCTTGAAACATGCTGAGTCGTTTTGTGTGCTAAATTAGTGATGATTGGGGAAAATGTTTATTTTGAATTGTGTTGAGGGCAACAGTGTACCTTTCCTGTCTTGAGTCCAAATCTCAAACTTTATTTGCATACAAACAAAACAGAAAGTATCTTTAACATTCTGATTTTTGAGTAGCAGTTTAGAGAAACTCTTGAGTACCAGAAAGACACTCAACTTGAACATGTATATTTTTCACCAACACTATCTTTTACCAGTGCTTTCTTTTGCTGTCCCTGTGCCTATCCTCAATTCCACCTCCCTATTCCCTTTGTTCTTCCTAACCCAACACCACCCCACTTTTCATAGTTAATTATCTTCACCTGATACCCCACTTCAAATGACACCACCTCTGGTAGGCTCTCCCACAACCCCTTCTAAAAAAGAATGTTAATTTTTATTGCACCTTTCTGTTGCACTTCTGCCTTGTATATTTCATTATATGTTCTTTAATTTGCTCCATCACCAGGCAAAGTGTTCACAGAAAAACTGGATTTCCTTATATTTAATGTCTTACCCTCAGACTTAGCACATTGTGTGATGCATGGCAGGCACCCAATTAATGCATTTTGATTTGCAGTACCTCTTCTTTTTTTTTTTTAAAGATTTTATTTATTTATTTGACAGAGAGAGATCACAAGTAGGCAGAGAGGCAGGCAGAGACAGAGAAGAGGAAGCAGGCTCCCTGCTGAGCAGAGAGCCTGATGCGGGACTCGATCCCAGGACCCTGAGATCATGACCTGAGCTGAAGGCAACGGCTTAACCCACTGAGCCACCCAGGCGCCCTGCAGTACCTCTTCTGATAGAAAAATAAAATCCACAGAAAACATTCTTTTTTTTTTTTTTTTTTTTAAGATTTTATTTATTTATTTGACAGAGAGAGATCACAAGTAAGCAGAGAGGCAGGCGGATTGGGGGTGGGGGTGGAAAGCAGTCTCCTCCCTGCTGAGCAGAGAGCCCGATGTGGGGCTCTGTCTCAGGACCCTGGGATCATGACCTGAGCCAAAGGCAGAGGCTTAACCCACCAAGCCACCCAGGCGCCCCCACAGAACATATTTCTTTATTTGAAACCTAATTCTCTGAAGCAATTTTAATATCATAGACACAGCTATAGAAGGAGATCCTAATCCTATTTTGTACAGCCTACTATAAGAGTACGCTGTATCTGTCTTTAGTCATTCAATCTATACAATGAAAATATTTGCTTTGTTAAAGAGAACCACAGTCAGAGAGTAGTTAAGGTAGTTTAAAAATGATTTCATTAGAGACTATTACAATAGTGAAAAAGGGCTTGGTATAGAACCAGGCTCAATTCTGAATACAGCCTGGATATGTAGGAGTTTATCACCAACAAGCAGAATGAGGGAGTCAGTGGATGGAAAATTATTAAGAGAAGACATCCAGGGGTAGGGTAATTCTTACAAAATAGATTTAATAAGATTCTTGCTGAAGACAGGTCAGGGTCATCAGATACCCAGGGTGGGAGATGAAGATTTAATCAGATATCAAGAGCAATCAGATTCCAAAGGTGGAGGATTCTTGCCAAATTGACTTAGGAGGATTCTTGCTAAAACTGAACTCAGCAGGCTGAAGACAAGGTCCAAGGATAAGGCCTTGCCAAAAAAAGGAGTTTGAGGAGGTTTTCTAAACTTTGGTCAAAGAGAGTCTTTTTAAGCTTCAATGATTTTTTTAATGTTTATTATAGCTGCTATCATATTATAATAAGCATTTATGAAGAAAGTTTACAGTTGGAACTATTCCATGGGAAGAAAATATCTATAAAGGTTGCATCTATGTGCTCCCAAACACACTTTCAGAAGAACTGTAACCAGAGGCCAATTTTCTATGTCAAAGGTGAATATTACCTCTTTAAATTAAAACATCGACAGTATATTCAGCATAGCTGAGCCACACTCTTTCATCTCTTTGCTGCTGCTGCATGTAGCAGCTTCCTTTGTGTAGAAGGATGAGTGTCTGACTTCAAAGGACGAGGATTCAGTAGGACTTCAAAGGTGATGTGACAGATGGTACATGAGGAAGCATGGCCCAATGCCTATTCTCACATTAAAAGGTGTTTTTTTAAACATGAACTCTGTTGACATTTACACATGATAATGAGTATGGCATTTCATCTGCCCATGCTTCTCTGTTGTAGTCCCACGTTAGTTATCCACTGAACAAGAAAGAATGCTGGGAGCCATCTTGAATAAATGGAAAGTTAGACAAAATGGCATTCAGCAACCTTTCAACAAATATCAGGCTTCATTTATTGCAGTGTCTTCTTGTCAATAACACAGACAATTCCAGGGTCTTAAATAGCAATTCTATTTAACTTATCCAATTCAATACCTCTTTATTAAATGCTTGTCATGCATACAGCGTTATATTAACTACTGTGAGAGATTTTAAAAGACAGATATTGCATAGTTCCTGCCTAAGGAAATTTATGTGAGATTTTAAAGACATGAGCATGTGAAGCAATTTGAGGGCTATCCAAGATGCTCAAATCCCTGGTACACTCACTGAGACTTCACCAAGAGGAAGTACATACTGAATATGTTTGCCAGAGCTTTCACAGAGAAGGACCTTCTGCAGGAAATCTAATGGCAGCGAGCTGCTGAGTTACTTTCTCTCCCAGGCAGGTAGGATTCATGAGGAAAAGAGGACTGGGACAGAACAGAGTAGAGGGAAAATGATGCAAATAATGATATCTCAGTTTTTTGTGCAAATCACAAAATTTTAGAATGGTTGATCTTGTTTTTACTTTATATGTTCCTGAAATCCAAGCTTAAAGTTTTCAAAAGGAGAAAAAACAAAGGAAAGCACAACTTTCTATAATTGTACTTTTTTAAGCATTAGAAATTTAAAATCACACTTTCAGTTGTGTATTCTTACTGGACTCCTGGCTAGGGTAGGTCTAATGAGACTCTTAGGGAAAAGGGTAGCTGTGAATTCCCAGTATGCAGTCGTTGCTCCCCAATTCTGTACACAAAAACACAGCAATAGAAACTAACAAATTCTTCATTTTTTTCTAACCATGAAATGAAAAGATCACTCATACCACAGAACTTATGCATACAGACGATTTAAACTGTTTTCAGTTTATATAAAAAATATCATTCTTAATTTGTTTGGCATTTTATTATTTTGGTTAATCTAAATAAATGAATTCTGAAAGGTTACTGTGGAGATACCTATCAAGCATCATCTCTGGCAATGAATAGAAGAAAAAAATCGAGGCTATGTACATTGCAAACTCTAATCTAAATGTGTCATTAGACAGAGAACAAGTTGTTAATGTTGTCCTTGAAGGTGACCTTGTCAGAAAGAAGTGTAGACAGTGCTCCACAAGCTTCAGTCTGAACTATCTTCCAGATGTTCTCATCATTCCTCTCCCAATGTGGAAATTCATCACTGCTCTCAGCTGACGTCCAAACCATACCAAGCACATATGATTTTTCATACCAATACAACTACTGGGCTACAATGGTTGTGAGATGACAGTGCCTTTGGAGAAGAGTTTTGTCAAAGACTAATATAAACTATCTTCATCTATGGAAAACTTGAATATATACTGGATTACATTATGAAGAAAAATAAACCTCACATTTACACATAAAGTCAGTCTGATGTCAAAGGAAAGGGTTTATGGCAAAAAAAAAAAATGTAGACGGTTATCATGCTTGGGTTGAACAAGTGGTACAACTGGGAAAGAAATTTGGGTGTAAATTGACTTTTTATGACTGGCCTTTAAGTATTTGGGCAGAACACATCCACATACATGTTAGAGAAAGCTGAATCTGAGACGTGATCTACCCACGTTGAAGACTAACTCCTTTGTAAATATAACCTGTGAGTATTTCCTTAATATGCAAACTATTTTCACATTGCTTTGTTTTTCTAAAGACCAATGTGTACCTGAATATAATTACAATTTTAGCCACTGAAACTTGCTGATGGGTATTTTTTAAATTACCTAGAACATCAGAAGAGTAGTCTGCAGAGTTGGGTTTTAGTAACTTTTCTAAACTTTAAAGCTACATGGAATGGGAAAGCAAATTATATTATAGCCTCTGTTTTCTTATCAGTAAAATTTTGTGGTCATATTAAATCCCCTAAATTCTTTCACTCATTTCTTTAACAAATATTTTATTTAACAGAAGTGTTGAGGATAATTACAAAATAGATATGCATAAAATTTGTCTTTCTGGGGCTTATAACCTAGTGATGGAGACAGGCCCTTAACAACCATACCAATAAATGTACAAATGTGCTATTGCAGAGACCAACAAACTGTTCAGCAGTTGTCTATTCTGACTGGACCAATAGCTGGACTATGTTTTCCATATTATCTTGTAGTTAGGTAGCCAGTATAATATAACCAAAAACAATATGCATAATTTCTAACCCTGGCCCATAAAGGTCTTCAATGCATGATTGTAATTTTTGATGATTTCTTGATATTTACTATATTGATATAAATGATACTGTGACTTTTGAAATCACAAGTTGAAGATAGTATGCTCACAAAATGGAATGAGCCTGGGTCCTTGAGTCACTGCCTGGAGAAAGGCCACCTGCCGGCAGGAACATGCACTTTGAGCTTCATATTAGTGAGAAATAATGTGCTAATATACGTGTTTGAATTAGATTGAGTCAGTAGTTAATATTTCCTAACAAATACATAAGTTTGTACCTTCAAGTGAGTGGCTGCTATAAAAGAAAATAAGAATGATAAAATGTATGACCTTGTCTTTGGAGTTGAGCACTTGAACAGTGGGCAGTAAGCAAACATGTTTCATAAGCTAAAAACATGGAGATTCATGCTGTGCAGTGGCAATATATTTGGTAAAACTGTCTTCACAATAACTTTGAAGGAAGATAATGTGTGCATTGAGACTATAGCTATAAGGCAAGTGGTTAAAAAGAGCCAGAGAGCTAATGTGGCATGGCTATTACTGCCTGCCTTTAATAAGATGTTATAAGAAAGATGAATTCAAGCAAAGATTCACTGATTTTCAAACAGAATTGGGAAAGAATACAGAGATTGCCATCTGTGAAGGGCTGGAAAAGCCAATGACTTCTGGACTCCAAAGACAAAGAAGAAAGATTGAAAGAACATGGCAGAGTAAGACTTTTTAGCTGAAGTAAATGACTCATCCCTGCATGAGTGATCAAAGGAAGAGTATTATTTTCACAATAAGCCTTTCATTTCAGATTGTCTAAGTCACCATTAAACTGAGAGACAAAGGTTTGGAGATAAGGAAGCAAATAAATGAATAGGCACGACAAATATGTTAAAAGGAAATGTCAGGTGTATGTACTGACCATAACTGTGAAGAGTCTGAGGTTTTTATCTTACTTGGAAGCTAAAAATTTGGCCTGCCAGTGTTTCATGGATGCTGGCAGAATATGCAATAATCCTGGGCCAAAGACAAAGAAATGTTTAGTCATAGTGATAGGTATAGCTGAAGATTTGTTTTTTTATTTTATTTTATTTTATTTTATTTCATCGGTACCCTATATCCCAGTTCCTACAGAGCAATGTGAAAGCATCTGCACACAAAGGAGATGGCAGTACAGCACAGGTGCCCTGAGCATTGGGAATCCATATATTTTGCAATCAGTAGTGAGCATGCCAGACCTCTGCCTGGAAGGAGATACCATCTCTGTCTTAAAACTGCAAATAAATCTTCTCTTTGTTTCAGCACTAGATTCTTCCCATAATTTCTAAGGCCATTTGCTATCTTTGGGAAGATAGTCTAGGAGTAAATGTAGCCCATGTTCTGGTTGCAAGATATACAGAATTGTGATGGTCTCATGGAGAATTATTTCCCAATATTTAATAATACATAAAACTCTCTACAAACAAATAAATTGGAAGTGTACAAATTACATTGATTATATTAATAAAGAAGCCATAACACCAAGCTAAAGATTAAAAATAAAGTTTTTGAATTATTAGGAAAAGGAAGCAAAACAAACAAATAAAAAACAATAAACACTAGGCTGTCAAACCTGTGGAGTGTGAAAACTATGTACCTCCAAGGAATAGTTTTTTTGCAAAATACCTACTTATAATATTCCTATGAAAATTAGTGAAGAGAGGTTTGTCTCCCAGAGTATAGACCTATGAACCATGAAGACCAGTGAAAGTAATTCCTCCCAAGAAACAAAATCAGAGTCTGAATATAGCAAACATTCTTATCATTTGAGTTATTACATTTTGAAGATTTGTTTGTAATGAAACATATCTATTACAATGTTAACTGATATGTATACTATGGTCAGTATTATGTTATAAACATAGAAGTTAAAATAAGATGTTATAATCAAGGAAAAGGAGATATTAGAGGGTCAAATGATGTTTCTTTGAAAATTGGACATGAAAGGAGATCTGGAAAGTGACTATGAGTTAGCAAGAAGAGAGATAGAGATAAATATATTTAAGGTGATTAAGTATGATGTAATACAAACAAAAAATTAAACACAGAGAGGAAAAAAAGAATCAAAAACTGAAAAAGGGTAAGTGAGCTATACAACTTCTTCAGTTGCCCCAATATATATGTGGTTGGAGTCCCCAAAGGAGAGAAAAGAGAGAGAAATAAAAGAAATATTTGAAGAAATAATGGCCAGTGTTTTGCCCAGTTTGTTGAAAATTATGAAGTCACAAATTTAAGAAGCTCAATGAACCCCAAGCAATAAAACAGGAAGAAAACTACACCAAAACATATTGTGGTCAAATTGTTCAAAACCACTTTCAAAGAACAAATCTTAAAAAAATAATAATAATAACAGCCAAACACTTCTTGTGAAGAGGGAAGAGGTAAAGGATGCCAGAGATTTATCTTCCAAAACAATGCAAGTGAAGAAAACAGGGAGGAACATATTTAAAGTCCTGGAAGAAAAACTGTCAACCTAGAATTTTATAATCAGTAAAAACACCTTTTAAAACACCAGAAAATGTAGAGCATTAAGTGGCTGTATGAGAGCAAAATTATGGTCTCAAATTAGTGAGCTCAGCTTCCCATTAAGAAACAAGAAAGAGAAGAACAAATTAAAAATAAATAAAACAAAGGGAATAATAAAATATCAGACTAGAAATAATAAATAGAAGCAGAAAATAATAAAGAAAATCAATAAAAACAAAAGCTGATTGATTCTTTGGAAAGAATCAATAAAAGTGATATACCTCTAGTTATAACAATCAGGAAAGATTTAGAAAAGACACAGACTACCAATATCAGGGATGAGAGATAGAATTCTGGTGTTTCTTATTCTAGTGTTTCTTATAGATGCACACACAAATTATTCTAAGCATTAAAAAGATAGGGAATATGATGAACAACTTTAAATTGTATATTCAACATTGTAGCTGAAATGAGCAAATACCTTGAAAGACATGAGATTCTAAAGCTCACTCAAAGAAACAAAAAGAAAGGTAAACCTAACTCTATTTCTATTAAAGAAATTGAATTTGCATTTTAAAACTATGCCACAAATACACTCCAAACCCAGATTTCGTTAGCAAAGTCTACAATAAGGCAGATAAAATATCAACTCTGTACAAACTTCAAAAACACAAAGAGAAGGAAATAATTTGCAAGATTTTTTTATGAGGTTATTATTACCCTGGTAGCAAAACCTGACAAACATATTATACCATAAAATTCTTAGAAGAGAACACAGGCAGTAACCTCTTTGACACTGACCATAGCAACTTTTTTCTGGATCTGTCTCCTGAGGCCAGGGAAACAAAAGCAAAAATAAACTATTATAAAAAGCTTCTGCACAGCAAAGGAAACAACAAAACTAAAAAGCATTCTATGGAATGGGAGAGAGTATTTGCAAATGACATACCCAATGAAGTGTTAGTATCCAAAATATATAAATATCTTATAAAACTCAAAACCCCCAAAATTAAAAAATCCAATTAAAAAATGGGCAGAAGATATGAGCAGACATTTCTCCAAAGAAGACATCCAGATGGCCAACAGACACATGAAAAGATGCTCGACATCATTCATCATCAGGGAAATGCAAATCAAAACCACAGTGAGATATCACCTCATACCTGTCAAGATGGCTAAAATCAAAAACACAAGAAACAACAGGTGTTGGTGAGGATGTGGGAAAAAAGAACCTTTGTGCACTGTTGGTGGGAATGCAAAATGGAGCAGCCACTGTGGAAAACAGTATGGAAGTTCCTCAAAACATTAAAAATAGAACTACCTTATGATCCAGCAATTGCATGACTGGGTATTTACCTAAAAAATATAAGAACACCAATTCAAAGGGACACATGCACCCTTGATGTTTATTGCAGCATTATTTACAATAGCCAAAATATGGAAGTAGCTCAAGTTTTCATCAACCGATCAATGGATAAAGAAGATGTGGTGTACAAATACAAGGGAATATTATTCATCCATAAAAAAGAACAAAACCTTGCCATTTGCAATGATGTGGATGGAACTAGAATATAATGCTAAGTGAAGTAAGTCAGTTAGAGAAAGACAAATACCAAATGATTCATTCACATGTGGAATTTTAGAAGGAAAACAAATGAGCAAAGGGGAACAAAAAGAGAGAGGCAAACCGAGAAACAGTCTCTCAACTATAGAGAACAAACTGGCAATTACCAGAAGGGAGGTGGGTTGGGAGGGGGGATTACAAAGGTGATGGGGATTAAGGAGGACACTTGTCATGGTGAGCACAGAGTGATGAATGGAAGTGTTGAGTCACTATACTGTACACTTGAAAGTAATATAATACTGCATGTTAACTAACTAAAAATGAAATAAAAACTTTTCAAAAATTAAAAAAATGAAAAAGTAACTAGAATTAATATGTGAAATTAGGTAGATTATAGGAACTAAGTTTAATATACAAAATTCAGTTGCATTTGTGCATTCACTAACAATAAAGAAACAAATTGAAATTAAAATATTTAAAATAGCATAAAATATGAAATATTAGAAATAAATCTGATAAAAGATGTGCAAAAGTATGTACTAATAATTTTAAGACTTTACTGACAAGAGTTTTTAATGTCCTAGTTGGTTTTTTTTTAAAGATTTTATTTATTTATTTAACAGACAGAGATCACAAGTAGGCAGAGAAGCAGGCAGAGAGACAGAGGAAAGGAAGCAGGCTCCTTGCTGGACAGAAAGCCTGGTATGGGGGCGCCTGGGTGGCTCAGTGGGTTAAGCCGCTGCCTTCGGCTCAGGTCATGATCTCAGGGTCCTGGGATCGAGTCCCACATCGGGCTCTCTGCTCAGCAGGGAGCCTGCTTCCTCCTCTCTCTCTCTCTGCCTGCCTCTCCATCTACTTGTGATTTCTCTCTGTCAAATAAATAAATAAAATCTTTAAAAAAAAAAAAAAAAAAAAAAAAAGAAAGCCTGGTATGGGGCTCGATCCCAGGACCCTGAGACCATGACCTGAGCCGAAGGCAGAGGCTTTCACCCACTGAGCCACCCAGATGCCTCTTTAATGTCCTAAATTAAGAGAGACTTATCTTGTTCATGGGTTGCAAATTTCAATAATATCATTTTGATGCCAGTCTTTCCAAATTGATTGACAAATTCACCACAATCACAATCAAAATCTCAGCAGCCCTTTTTTTCTGAAGAAATTGAGACTTTTTTTCTAAAACACATATAAAAATTAAAAGTGTACAGATCACCAAAGTGAATTTGATAATGACTAGAGGACTAACAGTACTTGATTTCAAGGCTTATTATAAAACTACTGTAATGAATGCAGAACGTTATTGGTAGCAAGATATAAAAATAGAACATTTGAATAAAATATAGAGTACAGAAATAGATGCACACATATATAAATTTTGTTCATAATGCAAAACAACTCAGTGAAGAATGGATAGTCCTTTCAACAAATGATGTTGGAACAATTGAGTATTGACATGCAGAATAATAAACTCTAATCCATATTTTGCATACTAAAAATTAACTCAACATCAATCATAGACTTTAAAAAATAAAACTAAAGTATAAAACTTCTAGAGAATTGTTTTTTTTATTCTTAACTAAAAACCTGTGAAAGAATCAGCTGAATCATATGGTAGACACAAACTTACCTTTATAAGGAACTGTCAAAAGTATATTTCAGAGTAGTTTTAATGGTTGTACCATTTTACATTTCCACCAGCAGTACCTGAGAATGTTGGTTCCTTGATAGTCTCTTCAATATTTGGTATGGTCCTAGTAAATGTGTTGTTAAAATTGTATTTCCTTAAGAAGTAATGAGGTTGAGCATAGATATTTGGTAGAACAACGTTTATTCCAAGTTTTTGGAATTTATTTGTTGTATTTGTTAATTTTCTTATTATTGACCTTTGAGCTATATTTATATATTAGAAAAACAATTTTTTTTTCAGATATATACCTTGCAAATATTTTCTCCCAGTCTGGGGTTTGTCTTTTCATTCTAGCAATGGCTTCAGAGACACCTGGGTGGCTCAGTCAGTTAAGCAGCTGCCTTGGGCTCAGGTCATGATCCCAGAGTCCTAGCATTGAGTCCTGCATCTGGCACTGCTCAGCGGGAACCCTGCTTCTTCCTCTGTCTCTGCCTGCTACTCCGTCTGCTTGTGTGCTCTCTCTCTCTGAGAAACAAACAAACAAACAAAAAAAAAGCATAAAACAATAGCTTTAAAGGCAGAAGTTATTAATTTTGAAAAATTCCAAATTATCAGTACTTTCTTTTGTGTGTCATGCTTTGGTGTCATAGCTAAGAAATCTTTGTCTAACCCAATGGTACAAAGACTCTATTTTTTTTTCTCTCTCTAGGAGTTTGGTCCTAAAATCAAGAAGTGTTATAATAGGGTTATTTTTGGGAAAAGGAGCTAAAAAAAAAAAAAAAAAATATATATATATATATATATATATATATATATATATATATATTGGTAAGAAAAAAAAGACGATTAGTGTTTTTAGAGGAAATATTTTTGGAGTAAATCATTATCCTACTATCACTTTTCTTGGATTTGGTAATACTATATTTGGCTTGCTGTTATCTTAGAAATTCTGATACTTAGAAAATGTCAATATGAGTGCAATTAATGCACATTGGCATGCTGTTGTTTTTCCCTAGTGATTTTTAGGAAATCTTAGAGATCAGTATGGATCACTGAGTGTCTATTTGAATAGAGTGATAGATATTAATTATAAAGCAAGTGAAATTACTAATCGATCAGGTAGAATATTTTTTCATCTTTGAGGGACATTTGGCATTTTGATTGTGTTGATTCTACAGGAATCTCTACAATGTATTCGGGTTGAAAGTTCTCCATTTCTTTGTCACTCAATTGTTACTTTTTAAAGTGAAAGCAGAATATGAAAGTAATGCATCAGAAATAGTCTGATTACTAAATAAAGGGTAACTTCAGAAATTTTCTTAAGGCAGGAGGTCTTGGATCTAATTAGGTAAGCATGATATAAATTTGTACTTTACAAAAGGCATAAAGAAGCAGCACTAGTTTAAAAAAAATTAATTCGTAGATGTCAGAATAGCGTTACAAAATAACTTCTTTTTTTTTTTTCTTTAGAAAAGATAATTGAGAGAAAGAATAAAGTACCAGGGAGGAATCCATTGTATTTCATGACCAAGAAAACTTCAATTGTACTATTTATTAGTTTACACTGTGGCAGTTCTGCCCCTATTTAAAAGGACATAGAACTCATTGTGTAGCACCCCAGAAACATGGGAACACGAGGAGAAAGAGGCAGCCATCATCCAGAAAACAAACAGTGAAATGAATTGCTATTTGTCACCTTTCTAACTGTTCTGTTGACCCTTAGTCCCCATTTACTCTGAGTGGTTTCATGCACAATTCTTAATAGAGTACAAAAGAAAAAAGCAATGCCTGCATTTTTAGAATGATAGTCATCCTCCAAAGGTTGCCCCTTTAAGGTAAAGAATTGTAACTCTGTCATCTTTGTGGTCAAATTCCTTTTCCTCTTAGAAATAAAAGAATCTCTTTGACTACAATTTTCTTTCTTTCTCATCAGCCATGAGTGATGAAAGACAGATAGTAACAAATGGAATTAGACTTTCTTTCTGCCTATCCTTAGATCAAAAACTCCAGAGGTAAATCAGTTTGTCAGCCATTTTTCCCCATCAAGACAGACAGCATAAGGTTTGCATAATTCCTAGTGAGCTCCCACCCCGACATAATTAGGAGTGTGAATGCCCAGCTGATTGCTTACCGTGTGGACATGATGACCTGTGGAAGAGGTCAGTAACACTGACTGCACGCTATAACCAATGCATTTATATGCTCCCTTTCAAGAAGGTGAGGACCTGGTAACTAGTGGCCTGCTTTCCTCTTTCTACCAAAATATAGCATTTTAAAAGGTCTATCAGGGCCCAAAATGTTTAACATTTGTGTAACTCATCAACCATATTCAGCAAACATTTTTGAAATCATAAGAGGTAAATCATTAGGAGATACATAAGAAATAAGAAAGAAAATATGGATACTTCTTTGTTCCTACCAATTGCACCATAGTGCCCATCCTATAAGGTAAGAACCTTATGAATGTAGAATGATGCAGGTCTCAAATCTGTTCACTCAGCTGTAGTGTGCTTGTTAGGTAGCCAGAGTGGAAGAGCACAGGAGGTCGTACCTTGCACCAGCATACTCACATAGAAAATATATCTCTCTATATTACATAGAGAATAAATACTGAGATCTGTTTGTCTTGTTTTTGCTTTTTAATTGAAGGGATGCCTGTAGACTAATACCTTACTTGCCTTGCTTGTTGAACCATACTTTTCCATGAGATTTTGGATTTGGTTAAACGCCAGGGTTGCAGGCATAATTTGTATTCAAACTTAGAAATATATTTTGGCTGCAACTAGAGAAATAGTCTATGCAACAAACTGTAACCTGTACATGCTTTAAACCCCAGATTCAGAATCCATTATGCTCTCCCATAACCAAACCAAGGGCTCAGTAATGGGGATCCTTGAAGGAGTCCTGTCATCTAGCACGATGATCATTTTCTAAGGTTCATTTGGCATTAACATTTTGCTTGAGGTGATTTTTTTCTTTCATATTTTCTTTCCCTTTCCTTTCTGTTTCCTGTTTTTATGATTGACTTAAGATGAATACCTTCATCATAAATTAGTTTGCATTTAACAGGCAAATTCATTTGGCTGAACCCTTTTCCTTCTAGTATAACCCCCCATTTGTTTGACTAAATTAGCTAAATCAATTTGGCACTCACTCTGATGCCACATAACTAGATTTTTTTTTTTTTTTTTTTTAGTAGCTGACCCCTATGTGATGTGGAATTACAAAAGTCTCAAAAGTTAAAGAAACCCTGAGACTTTATTGCAGAACAGTTCTGTAAAGGAGTAACTAGAGATCTTCCCTGTTCATATGAAAAATGAAACGTCAGGGCTACTGGGCTCTCAGTAATAGGAGATATGTTGTAGTTTGTTTTGTTTTCTTGTATTGATTCTGTTTTTGAAACATGGAGAAGGGTTTGTGTTAAGTAATTCATTCTTTCTGACTAAAGAGGTGTCTGAATTTAGGAATGATTCTGTCCACGGGGGAAATGGAAGGACAATGAATGGGATCACCCAGGAACCAGAGAGGAACTTGCCTCATCAGCAGAGAATGGTCAATCAAATTAAAGATGGTCATTTTGATTATATTTTAGAGCAGTAATTGTCAATGCAAACGCCTACAGAAGGGATACCTGCTAAAAGAATAATTCAAATAATGGCCCTCATCTAATTTGCAGAGCACTTAATAAATGTACACAATTTTCTTAGTTTTAAGGTTTCTTCTAGAATTTCCTCCTTAAAACACAAGAGTGCCTTCTATTAATCTGCTAACAATAGCTATCTGAGTGGAGAAACAAATTATAAATGAATATTGAGATACACTCAGAAAACACCTAAATGGTCCTCTTCAACATCTTCTTTTTCCCTCTCCTGAGGGAAGCATTAGTACTTGGTCGAGATTATAAAATACTTATACTTAATATATAGCTATGCCTATATTTTCTCTTCATATAAATGTACTATTAGTTCATATAAAATTATTTTGTTATTATATTCAATAAAAATTAGATGAATTCAGGGCTATGATCATCAAAGTTTGAAAGCATTTGTTCCACTTTCCAGGTGTTTGCTTATCTAAAACATATTTTCCAATTCTTCTTCCTTTAAATGAGTGGTCCAGGATAGAACTGAGCATGTTATTTTTCAAATGGCATTTCAAAACAAAAGGGCTGCATATAAAGATGGGCATAGTCATATAACTTCTCTACAAACATTGAAATTTTCAAGATCAAACCGGTAGAATTAATAGAATAAAAATTATAATACATTTTGAATATTCATGCTTGCATTTTTTCTCATTAGAATAACAAACTATGAACAATTGATTGACCACCCAGAAACTGCTCTTAATGTTTCTCTTTAAAGACAGAGAGAGAAAGAGAGAGAGAAGCCATTCACAGGCATGGTTCATTTTTATTATCAAAAAAATCTGTTGCAATAAATCACAGTCATTGACTACATTTTTTTTAAGAAGAATGAGCAACTTATGTTAGTACAGTTTTTATACAAATTACAGTTACAGAAGATGTGAAAATATGTGTTTAGTTGAATATTGTTTAAAATAAGGAAACACAGTCCAGTGTTTAGAATATTTCTTCTTTTTTCTTTATAAGTCCAAATGTCTTTTTGTGATATTTAATGATGTACATATATATACATACATATACACATTTATTGATGTACACACACACATACACACATCTGTGAGCACAAGAATATTAAGGTAGCTACTATTTTTTAAAAAGTGTCCAAAAGTGAAAATTGGACACTTTCACCTTGCTTGGACAAGTCGGCAGGAATTGATCTAAATCCCAGGAAGCATATATCTTAAAAGGGAAAAGAAATTATTAACTGGTTGATGTGATTTGAAACTATGTACTGGAAAAACATCAATTTAACTCAGTAACTAGCTAAAACCCAAGGTCAATAAAGAGAAACACATTTTTTTAATATCTTCTTAAAAATTTGATTAGGTAATCTTCAAATACACAATAGAAATAATAGAAAATGTTGGTATGTCACTCCTCACTTGTACTACAAAGCTAGCAAAACAGCTTGTGATAGTAGTAGTAAGTTTTTGAAACACATTTCTAAAGGCCCAAAACAGAACAAAAATTAAGAGGATGTGTAGGATGTAAGACACAATTCGTATATATATCACATACATGTTTCTACCCACAAAATCCCGAAGAGCAAAGTTTTATGTACCAACATACATCATCCATGCATTTTTATCTTGACACAGAAAAAGACTGGGCCAAAGCTCTCAGAAATCAAATGTGAACTCATTTTGAAATACCAGCAGTGTTTGAATTTTAAATTAACCTATTTACAATGAAACTATGCCTGCTGATTGCCATCATCTTCAGGAAAATTAACAGTAACGATCATTGGTGTCATAATGCAATTTCCCCACAAAAATCACATAGGCTTCATTACTGTTTACATAAATTGTCATAAATACCAATTATGGCTGAACATAAAATGTAATGCTCTTTTTTTAATCATAATCAGACAATTGTTCTTCTAATTCATATGCTAGGGGAATAGGGTTTTGATTCAACCTTTGTTGCGAAGGAAGCATGTCGATGGTAGTTGGTTTTGAGCGAAGTGCTGGTTGGCTTCTTGTCAAATCATTCACTCTCCATTTGGATCATGTAGTCCTTGTCCCTGTTCTGTGTGTCCTCTAATATACTGGGAAGAACATGGAGTCGTGCTAATGGCAGATGAGGGATATAGACACTGAAAGTGTCCTCTAGACTTCAGCCGAGAGGTGGCTTCCAGGGGGATTTATAACAACATTTGGTGTAATTACGTGGAAGCCCCCATAAAGGAATAACACAATAACAGACCTGTTAGAGAAGCCCATTTGCTGCACCAATTCCAGCTTCCCCCATAGGTCAGCAGGACAAATAGCCAGTAAAGGCAATGCCCTGTTAAATGGCTAATTTTCAAAACAAATAAGAGTTAAGTTGCTGGCAAGGGAGTAGGAAAAAAAAAAAAGGCCAGGAAGAAGAGACTCAGCATCCTTATCATTTTGGTCTCTAAGAAGGAGATAAATCAGCTAGAAAGGTTATTCAGACAGAAAGTCTGAGCAGGGGACAACTCTGTCTGAGGACAAAAGCTCTGTCTTTGCTTTCTGTAATCTGGCAAAGCAAAGGTGAGAATCACGCCATGTGGGGCCCATTTTATCTCTCCACAGAACTCTTTGTACCTGTCTAGTTGCTTATTCTTTGGCTTTTCTTCTTCTTGACCTGCTTACTCCTAAAATGTAAAAATAAAGTCTGTATGAAGTTCCTACCCTCTTCTGATTCTGAGCAGTCTTTAAAAATTAGAAATCAAAAGAAAAATCAGTCCATTGATTCTTTAAACAAAGCTGTCCACATGGATTGGTGATCACATGCAAACTGACTGGGAACTATGAGGGGGCAGTCACCGGCTGTTGTCCCTTCCCGTACCTCAAGTTTGGGCAGTTGCTGTTATGTTAATGAACCCCTGCCATCTAACCTAGTTCCCAGTTCTATCCTAGTTGATCAAAGCAAGCTATAGTCATATATCCAGTCAAGTTTAATGAAACAAAATTACCATCGTTGATCTAAGTAGAAAATCATATATAAAACTAGTAGGGATCTCCTCTGGCTGAGAAACCAAAGTGGAGGGAACAGAAATCCAGTGAAATTAGCTGCTGTTGTTGTACTGTGTAAGCCAGGGAAATGCAAAAGGTAAACAAACAGCATCAGCAGGAAGGAGAAAATGGAACTTTTACTTTTTTTTCATCTTTCATAATCTCATGCATTATCGGTAACAGGGTGAGACATTTTAATACGGTGTGATCATCATTAAAAGGCCGATATTTATCTTATCACAGTGCATTAAACTCCCAGAAGGAAATAAGAAAAGAGAGAGAGTGAGTGAGAGACTCTCATGAACTATTTAATGAAACACTGTGGCTGTAGCTTTTCTTGATTGTTTTTCTTACAAAAATTAAAAAGAAAGAAAGAAAGAAAAAAAAAAAAAGAAAAAGAGCAAGCAAGCAAGAAATCTGATGTTGGACAAAACTGGTTCCAAACACACCCAGATTGTACCCCGAGCCTATGCATTTTGAGAAGTCTCTACTGTGTTCTGACTTTGTTTAATAATTTCTAATTATGTTCTACAACACAAAATTAAATATTTCTATCTCCATTGTGTGTACTTATTCATGAGCTGGGCATTAATCGTAAAACAATGTATCTTGTTGTTTATTTATACCAGATGTGAGTATTTATGTTGCTCTGTTCAGGGTTCCCAGCTAGGTCTTTATTTGTATACTGAGCCGCCTGGTTTTGCATGAAAATGGTTTCTGAGCTCTGGAGTTCATCTCCACTCTTGTGTTTAAAACAACAACAACTTTTTTTAAGAGGAAGAATTTATGAATAACTAAGAGATTTCTGCTGTGGCTCCCCTGGTCTCTCACCAGCAGGGCAGCCAGAATGCGTTTTGGGGACTAAGAAAATTCAATTTGGGATTTGCTTCACAGTTTACAATGCTGGCTTCTTGCAAACAAAAGCTGCCTGGGCCATGGAGAGCTTTTCTTCTGAAACACATTTGCATAGTGTTAATTTTCTATTTATTTATTGACTTTTAAAAATGTATGAGTTTGTTGGGGTGGAGGGGAAAGTGCTTCCAGAATGTCTTTCTGTGATTGCCTCCATGTTCCCTAAGTCAGGAAGTGACCATAAGAATCCCCTAATAGATTTTTTTAAAAAAGAGATTTTGTCTATGGCATTTAATTAACATAATCAACAATATAACAAAACTGAAGTTGGCATAAAGTTGTACAAAATGTAAAAAGTCTTCTTCTTATGCTATCCCTCATTCTCTCAGTTCTCCTGCTCAGGTCCATTTCTGTGTGTTAAGAGATTTTTAATATCTACTATAAATATAAATATAAATGTATTTCTTTCCTCTTACTACAAATTCTAGCATATTTACCATCCTCCACTTTTTTCCCATTTGACATTATATCTTGAAGATTGTTCCCTATAAGGATATTTAAAAAGCCCTTCTCATTTTTTATAGCTATATAATATTCCACTGTACAGATATCCATATAGCATTTAATAAAGGACAATGTTTTATTTCTAACCTTAAATCCACTGTATTGTATGTGGCACAATGATTGCCGCATAGGACACTTGCAATAAATACTTGCAGATCTACACAGAATGAATATCTGGTTAGTGCACAACAGTCTGGTGACATGGTTCTTTGTGAGTTTGTGACCAGATAAACATGACACCTTCTTAAGTACTGTGCTGAACAATAAAGGGTGACTGATTTAACTATCTTCAATATCCAGAAATACATTAGTCTGGAAAGGGCATTTCCTTTGATGGCATAGGTAAATGCCAGAGTGGGGAAAGCACCTCCATTTTGCTATCATGCCTGAAGACAGAGGATGCACAATGGGGAGCTTCAGAAAGGAACGCTAGTTTACAGGCATGTTTTATATTGATTAATTAAAATATCAGAAGTAGTTGACATGATTAACTCATTTTCTTTGCCAGTTTAAATCATTATCTGTCTGGACACAGTAGGCCTTTAAGCATCCCACAATGGGTTCAAGTTAATGGACTCACAGAGATATTTTGAGAACCTGTATCTGATCCCATATAGGATAAATGCTCCAATAATAGCAATGATTACTGTGATGGTAATGTTAAGACAGTTAGAGAATATAAATTCCTCATACTGGGCATTGGACATCTTTCCTCGTCTAACACTTCAGGATATGCTTGGGTTTACTTAATCATACAGACACTTAGTATCATTCCGAGGTCATGAGTGAAGACTTCTGGGATAGAAGAACAAACACAACTGCACTGTTAAAGGGAGTCTGGTGCCACCCATAAATGGCAGAAATTTTTAACCATATTAGACAGAATAATGTTGGAATACTGGAGGATTTGGAGAACTAACCCCAAATAAATGTTTAAAGATGTTGCATTTCTAGTTTCCCGTTCAGTGAGTAAGGAGCTTAGAAGTCATCACTCCCTCCCAACAATAAGTACAAAGGTAAACAAAGTAGAAAGAAACAATTCTTCTTCAGTCTTATCTATCACAGCACTGAAGTAACAAGGCAAATGGCTTTCTCAAAATTGTAGAAACAGACATGCAGATACAGAGAATCACAGTTTACCAGAGGAGAAACCCATGAGCTCCCCAGGAACTTGTACCAAGGTAGGAAAACCTAAACTAATTGATGAATTGCTAGAGACTGTGCAGACAAGTTTAGGAGTTAAAAGCTTTGGGTGGAGGGAGCAATTTGTGGGGAGAGGCCTCTAGGAGAGTGCTTTTTGCTTTTTTTTTTTTTTTTAACCTCCAGGGGGTCTAACAAGCTCTCACATTCTTCCTGCAAGAGCAGGGGTAAATTAACCATTTTAAAATTTGCCAGAGCCCGCTGTTTTTCCTAGCAAGACCTGCTCTCAAGAAAAGGCCTTTATGACCTTAACCTACAGGAGTTTTATCAGAGCCTAGCCAACCAGGGAAGTATCCAACTTTATCCACCATTCACCTCAAGGAGTGAAAACAAAACAGAAAAACTGAGAAGCACTTGAGAAGTTCACAGCCCAGGGGCACACGCTCACTAAAAAATCAAGACCTGAGGAGGAGGTTCCCCTCTTTCACACCTTACCACGAAATGCCTCTTTACCGCAGTTCCTTTGACCCCCAAGTCATGTCTAGCTTTCAACAAAAAGTTACAAGGCATACTAAAAGGCAAAAAGCAGTTTGAAGGGACAGAGAAAACACCAGAACCAGATTCAGATAAGGCAGCAATGTTGGAGTTATCAGACCAATAATTTAAAGTAATTATGATTAATATGCTAAGGGCACGAATGAAAGAAGATGTTGCTTAATGATCTGGAGATTTATGAAATGGGTAGGTATCCCATCACCTTCTACATTGTGAAATGTGTGGTTTTGACTGACCTTGGATACCTTCTGGAGGGAAAGTAAACTTCAGGAAGGGAAGGAGAAAACGTACCTATTCAAAGGTAGGCAAAGACAAAACCATCCCAGAATAAGAGTGTTGAGGCACTTCCTGACAAAATGGTTCTGTTAAATGCAGGGCGAATCTGGAGGTGACATGTGCTACCTGAAGCTGGGAGCTCACGTGCCCGTCTGGTGGCCAGAGGAATTATAATGTGTGCTGCCCCACCTACCACCAAACTTCTGATCCTTCACTTCCATTTCCTTCACTTAGTTTCACCAGGGCTGTCCCAAATCTACTGCTGCGACCCCACAGGACTCGAATTCCACAGAATACAGGCATCCTTCATGCAAGAGAGAAGGCCCTAAATATTGATTTCCACATAACTTAAGTGCCGTGATTGTGTTCTTAGGAAGACAGGTCACCAAATCAAATGCTCTGTGCTTCTCCTCTCCTGCCAGTCATTTCTCAAGAACAAAACAAAACACAATCCAGACCAAAAACATAGCAAAAGGGGCGCTTGGGTGGCTCAGTGGGTTAAAGCCTCTGCTTTTGGCTCAGGTCATGATCCCAGGGTCCTGGGATCAAGCCCCGCATCGGGATCTCTGCTCAGCAGGGAGCCTGCTTCCCTCTCTCCCTCTCTCTCTATCTCTCTGTCTCTCTCTCTGCCTACTTGTGATCCTTGTCTGTCAAATAAATAAATACAATCTTTAAAAAAACAAACAAACAATCAAACAAAAAAAACAAAACAAAACCCAAAAGGGTGCCAACTATTGGCATGTCCACCGTTTCTGTGCTCTCATAACTGTATCCTTCAGGGAGGAGAGTGAGGAAAGAGGTTACCCTGGTAACCACACCTAAGTTTGCTCAGGAAAGTAGTTACTTACTTACAGCGAAGTAAAGACTTGTGACATTTTAGAAGACAAATCGTAACGCAGAAATCACTTTGGAGTCTGGCATCTTCTACTGGTAACAATACCAGTAATAATCAGACTGTGAGGATGAGAACTGTCAAAAAGGAACACTATTCACCCCTACTTATTGAATCAGTTCTAGAAGGCGGGGGAGAGTACAGAGTGGGGCTTTTACCTCCAAGTCTCTGGTTTGATTCCAGATATAATGAGAATGACCAAATGTCACTCTAATTAGAAGGCAATAAAGTTCTATAGCAAAATGAATTCCACGGTTTGAACTTGCTTCAAGGGGACATTTATCTTCATTATGGGATATGCATACTTGGGGCTTGGTGGACATTTCTGTTTTAAAAAGGCTCGTGCCATAATGAGTGTGAAGATGGAAACCTTTGCCGGGTTCTGAGCACTTGGGGCTTGCCTGGAACAGGGAGCCTCAGCCTCCAGGTGCAAATTCAGCCGAGCTTGGCCACTCTTCCAGACTGCTTTCCTATAATTGTTCCTAGAGAAGAAAGAACAGGAAAATGCCCTTGACAGATTGTGGAGGTGATAAAGTTCCTGAAAATTACACCTGCTAATAGGGTAAAAGTCTATTATTGCTTGAAATCTCCTAAGGCTTTATACTCCCCCTACCCCTGTCTCTGTGTTTTTAATTGAAATATGAAATTCTGTAAGGGATATAGCCAATTGAGCTGATAAGTCAAAAGCTTAGGCACGCAGCTTATTTTGTACAGAAGGAACAGGGTTTTTTTTTTGTTGTTGTTGTTGTTGTTGTTTTGTTTTGTTTTGTTTTCCCTGCAGCTTCCAGTATGGTCTGTCCTCTGCCCAGTGGAAGGGCTCTTATAGGATTCAGTGGCTTTCCTCTTATAGAAGAATTCTGGGGCCACTGAATCACTCAGGTGCAATAGCCACAGGCATATTGACCCCCTAAAAATTAAAGTTTCCATTTTCCCCAATCTTATCCAATTCTGCCATGCTCAGAGTTGCAATGAAAATGAATGCATACCCGTCCTCCTCTGGATATGCAGTATATTGGTAGGACCAGCTCTAGGAGCCAGACATGGAGCCAGAAGACAGAGTGAGAGGCAGCAAAGACGGTGACATCTCCCAGCAGACTGTGATAAAGCCAGCTTGCAATGTGTGAAGGATGGTAAAAAACAGAGAACAAAGTTGGTTCTGCATGACCCATAGATATGTCATTTTACTCTGTCTTTCCATTAAAATGGAAATGTTATCTGATTTGTCTCTCTTATAGGATTCTAGTAAGAAATAAATGCACTATTACATGTGAATGCACTGGGCAAATGATTTAAAAAGTCAACCCATCACTCCCCTATATCTGAAACAGTGCAAACACAGATAACAAAAGTTACAAATAAATTCAGACTGCAAAAGTGAGAATCTGCAAGCTAAGCCTGGTAGTTTAGATTGGTTTTCACATGTGTGTACATTTCACCTTACCAACCATGGCATGGTTTTAGTTGACAAGCCAGCCTTCCTGAATTCAAACCTTTCCTCTGCTGTGAGACACGGAGTAAGTTCTTGTGTCTTAGATAATTATCTGTAGAAAGACGGTAATTTGGGGAGAACTTCCAGAATGCTACCTGGGCAGAGTAAGGGCTCAGCTGTCATTGGGTATCCTTTCTTCCTTAAGTAAGTCTTATTAATGCCTGCCCCAATATGTTATATTACACTCCACTCCCTCTTTCTGATATGTTCTTCTGCCCTGTATATTTAAAACTAATGCTTTATTTGTTTTCCTTTGTGTTTGGGAGTAGCAGAGTCTCTCCTCTCTGACCTTCTGAAGTACTTACTGATGGTCCCTCTGTTGGAACTGAATTGTAGACTGTCTGTTGATATGATTTTTTTTTGTTGTTCATTATTTTCTAGGAATCAGCATTAACAGTAGAATTAACTTAAATCTTGGCATCACCAGGTTTGGTCCATCATCCTCAAGACTACCATTCAACCTCTCTGAACTTTATTATAGCAACCTTTAAAGTGTAGATGATGATGATGATGACAATACCTACCTCACAAGTAGGAGGGTCAACAGACAGAAATTCTGCAAAAGCGCTTGATAAAATCTATTTATTGCTTATATGTGCTCTGATGTATCCAGATGAAATACAAGATCTTTAAGAAATGAAGTGTTGTATATCTCAGTCTCATAGCATCTGGCAGAATATTTTGTGCCTACTAGATATTCAATAACTACCTACTGATATTTAAATTGATATATTGAATAAATACATTAATTAATAGAGATTGAGTAAGTTTTCATGGCATGAATAGGAATAATTAGAAGAGATACATAATATGCAAGGTAAATAAATGGTGCCCTAAAATCATTCCAAAGAAAGGAACTGAACCTTTACTGAAAGCTAAAAAGTGGGCCCCTGGGTAGCTCAGTAGGTTAAGCATCTGTCTTCAGCTCAGGTCATGATCCTGGGATCCCGGGATTGAGACCTGCATTGGGCTTCCTGCTCAGCAGGGAGTCTGTTTCTCCCTCTGCCTCTGTCCCTCCCTCCAGCACATGCTCTCTCTGTCTCTCAAAAAAATAAATAAAATCTTAAAAAAAAAAAAAAAAAAAAGTTAAACAGTGTTGTTGTATTTGTGGTATGTGCATGTTTGTGTAGGGAGAGAGAGAGTGAAAAAGAAAGGCTTAAAAACTGGGAAAATAACTTAATTTTCAAAAGGCATTGAAATTTAAAAAAAATTAAAAACTTAACTTTAAGTTAAGTCTCATTCCAAGAGAAAGATGCTAAGAGTAGACATTCTCTCCTCACTATGTTAGGCACATTTCAGAAACAGAAGAGCAGAGGATGCATGTATCAACTTTCTGCCACTGGCTTTCCATGCTGATAAAATCAAAGGCTTCTGTGCAATTTTACCCTCAAAGTGGACACTGTTTTCTCTTTTTCTGCCCTTCTTTGTCTCTTCCTTTTCACTTCATTCACTAACACTAAATTCCATAACCCTTATTCAAATTACAGAAGAAATAGTTTAGTTGGTACTGCACTTCTGGCTTTGAACCATTTCTCCCATTTCAGAGTTGCTTTTTTTCCATTAAAAAATAAGTAAATAAATAAACCTTATCCATCTGAAGCTGACACTTTAAATAATTGGGTCTTGGGGATGACATGACCAAACAAAGAGTATATTGATTCTTCTAGATGGGATGGAATGGTATGGAATGTACTTTGGCCTGATTACACCACATAATTTTTCAAGGAGTATATAAACAAATTAGAAGGCTCATGCGGGCAGGGTATTAGTATAAATAGGCCTTTCACAAATTAATGTTCTAAGGATAAAACCCATCATCACAGATCTATACATTCCAGCTTAAGAGTTAAATACTTAGGAGACTGGAGAAAGCCTTATATCTGGAATAAGAAACCCAAATTCCTCCTGTTTAAAACTAATATTTTCTAAAATCCAGTGTAGTAGCCTTAAATGAGATTCAAGAGTATATAACTTACAGCATACAGAGCTTCTTCAAAAAACAATATAATATCCAAACTTCAGTTTTAAGACTAATAAAAGGAATATAATATATAATAAGATAATATTTATTAAAGTATTTAAATGTACAGGCAGAACTACACTAGGAAACATAATAAAATGGTTGGATGTTTCCACCTATAGATAGAATCTTTATGAATGAATCAAGTGCAAATTATGTTAATACAGCATGTGGCACTGGCATTCAAATACCAGGACTGGTATTGTCATCAGTGAAATGATTTTCTAAAATGACAGAAAACTCTTGATAAAGTTCTGAACAAAACAAAAATGATCTTTCTTTGATTTGCTGGATAGTTGCACTTATGGAAAAGACAGTGTATATTAAAACTGATTTTGTATATGTATAACGCAGGTGTCTACACATGAAAGACTGGCAAGACATTCAAAATTTCTGTGGGATCTAAGATCTGTTTGTTTTCTTTTTTTAAAGATTTTATTTATGTATCTTACAGAAAGAGATCACAAGTAGGCAGAGAGGCAGGCAGAGAGAGAGGAGGAAGCAGGCTCTGCTGAGCAGAGAGTCCAATATGGGGCTCCATCCCAGGACCCTGAGATGATGACCTGAGCCGAAGACAGAGGCTCAACTCACTGAGACACCCAGGTGCCCCTAGGATCTGTTTTTGCATGTGATTTTCCACACACGGGGATAGATAAGTTTCTTTTGGTTTCCAACAATTAAACTTCAGTAACACTCACCAATATTTTTAACAACAAAAATGTCCCCAGGGAGCTATATTGACTTTATGGAGAATCATTGTTTGGGAGAGTGGAAAACCCATGGAAGGACAATGTACTATAATTTATATGTGGGTAGGAGCATTTCTAGGCTCTCTAGGGTCAATAAAAAACATCAAGGTTTTAGAGAGTTGGAAGAACTAGAAGCAGGGTAGATAAGTTCATCAAGACATGGAGGATAGCTGTGAGACTCCTGGTCCCATCTCTTAACCGTACTCACGCCCACACTATCTGACAAAAGGGTTTACAAAAGCTACATTCTCCAGACAGCGATATCAAACTATCACTGAGTAAATTTGGGATGCTCAGCTGATCTAAATAATTCAGATCAAAACATAAGCAATGAATATAATTTTTTCCTAAGAGCAGGATTATATTTTTGGTTAACTTTTTTGAGTTTTTATTCAAGCCCTGTACTTCACTTTGTGATAAATGGTAATCATAAGATCTCCCACTAGGGTCAATCCAAAGTGAACTGAAAAATTGTTTCCTCAGGACACTTTCTCATTCCTTTTCTCCATCTTTAAGAGTAAAACCATCTCACTGAAATGTCTTCCAGCCCAGACTCTTCTGGAATAGGATTTGCTTTATACCACCAATCCCAGTACCTCTCAGTTGAATACCTTCTGGACCAGGAAACTCGCTTTTTTGATTCTGATCAGTACAACACACATTTGGGAAAGCCATTTACTCTTTAATCACTTGCTTAATTGAAGTTAACTCTAGTCTCCTGTCTTAGGATCTCAATCAGTAGCATTTTGCCATGAAATTTTCATTATACTCCAAGCATCACAGTATCATGTGCTCTTTCTCTTACCCTAGCCATAACCTTCAAGGTTCAATCTTTGCACTAGCCATGCAGGAATGAAGATGAATGAGTTGTATCCTCTACTTATTTTCAGATGCCATATGTCAGCAAAGAAAACAAAACAAAAAAAAATTTTTTTTTGAAGCTATGACAAAAAAACAGCTTTCTCTAGTTTCCTTCTTCCTTGGCAAACATAGGCATTAGATAGCATAGATATTGGGTAATAACAGTCAGAATCTTTATGGAGCAAATTTTATACTTTTGATGCTTACCCCAGTTCTAATCATATTTTTTTGTCCCTGGAAGAATCTTTTTTAATGACATAGAGAACAGTCCAATGAAAGGTCTTTCACTTGGACATTTGCGTTTTCAAAAGATTCACCTGAGGGGGCTCTTTTGCATGTCCCAAATGTATCTGAGCTTCTACCTGGCATCTGCTTATTATCTCTTTATTTACAGCATACATATCATAATTCAGTAATTAGTAAAATAAATTGACATTTTATTGACCATGCTTTATGTTATTGAATACTGTAAGATGTAATACATGCTATGCATTCAATTAACCCCAAAATATGTATTTGAAAAAAAATATGTATAATTTGTTTGTTTTAGCTTGTCTCTGTTTATTTTACATATTGATTCTTAGACCCTTTGCAATGGTTTTCTAGCTTTCTCAGCTTTCTCTTTCCATGGCTGCCCTTAAGTCACTCTCAGGAGGGTCATTATGCCATGAAATTCATGAAAACAAGGAAGGTTGAGGAGCAGTCACCATAAATGTATTTCCTACTCTCTTTCATTACACACACACAGAAGCTTGGTTTTTGATTCACCGTTCTCTAGCCTCAGGAAAGATTATAACCACTACCACCACAAATGTTTATTGCAAAGTTATAGCATTTCTGGCACTGTGATAAATTATCCAAATAGGTTTATTTTTTCAATTCTTATAACAGATCTATTAGGTAGGTTTAATTATTATTGCCAATAAATAAATTGAAGTGTAGAAAATATAAATAATTTCCCTAAGGTCAACTGCTAATAAGCTCAGGAGCCAAGACTGGAAACCTTGTTCATGCAAGAATCTTGTACTTGACCTCTTTCTTCTGCTTCTAGAATTCTCTAGCAAAGGCAAAGATTCCACTCATACTAGAAATTTCACTGGGGAACCTCTGCAGGGCTTTTCACTTTTCCTCGTTGATCCAACCAGAAAAAAGATAGAAGAAGAAATAAAATTTAAGTTACCTCTAAGCGGGAGGAGAAAGGAGGCCTGCAAATGGCCAGGAACAATACATCTTTATCAACTAAATGCTCCAGCTTCCACAGGTAGCTGTCTAAAATTTTGGTAGGTCCTGAGAGAGAGCTTCCATGAGATTTTTTTGTTTGTTTGTTTGTTTGTTTTAAAGATTTTATTTATTTATTTGACAGACAGAGATCACAAGTAGGCAGAGAGGCCAGCAGAGAGAGAGAGAGGGAAGCAGGCCCCCCGCTGAGCAGAGAGCCTGATGCGGGACTCGATCCCAGGACCCTGAGACCATGACCTGAGCCGAAGGCAGCGGCTTAACCCGCTGAGCCACCCAGGCGCCCCATGAGATTTTGACCAAGAGGGAACCATGATACGTCTTCTGGGGCTATTATGGAAGGCCTTACATAAGATGTCTCTAAGTTAGAAGTTTCTGCTTATAAAGTTCAACCTGAGATGGAATTGAAATCTAGACAGGATTTAATTTTACAGTTTGACAAGAAAGTTATTTTGTTTTAACAATGGAAATTGTAATGATAAAAAGAATTGTAATGATAAAAAGAAATTGTAATGATAAAATGTAATGTTGACTCCATTGCCTGTTTTCTGAAGTTTTGGTGATTCATTGCTCCAAATCATACTCCTAATTTTGCATATGTCTAAATTTTCACACTTTGAAGTAGGATAGACAGCATGATGTCCTTCGGTAAGTGAACAGGTAAATAAACTGTGGGCATCCAGAAAATAGAATATTTTTCAGTAGTAAAATTAGCTACTAAGACATGAAAAGACATAGAAGAAACCATAAGGAATATTACTAACTGAAAGAAGTCAGTCTGAAAAGGCTACAAACTGTATTTTTCCAACTACATGACCTCCTGGAAAAGGCAAAACAATGAAACCAATAAAAAAAAAAATCGGTGGTTGCCCATGGTGGGGAGATGAATAGAGTACAGAAGATTTTTCAGGTGGTGAAAATACTCTGTACGATATTGTAATGATGAATATACATCATTATACATTTGCCCAACCCATAGAATGAGTGCGACACACTAAGAGTGAACCCTAAGGAAAACTACAGTCTTAGAGTCTTAGATGTGTCCAAGTCAGTTTCTCCCTGGTAAACAACATACTGTTCTGGTTAGTAATATTGCTAATGGAGGAGGCTATGCTTATGTGGGGGCAGGGTGTTCTGGGGAAATTGTTATACCCGCCTCTAAATTTTGTCATAAATCTAAAACTTTTTTAAAAAGTTAAGTCTTAAAAAATAAGGTTAGAGGAGTTGTTTCTAACCTCTACGGCAAAGTATAAATAACTGTATTGGGGCAGGTGTTTTGGTGAGCAAGGTACATGCTCTGGGAAGGAAGAAAGATAACTTTGTGAAGAAGTGAGACTCTGAGGAGAGGTTGGGCATCAAGAGCAGAGGCATTGAAAATGATTCATAGTTCCCTAACCTTTTCATGAGCTCTCTACAGTTTAGACTAAAGGAAGTCATGAACTTGGCACATCTGAATTATTGTCATCAACCTCTTTTCCATGTATTTGTACTGTGTTCATTACTCTCTGATATCTCAATGTTTCCTTATTATACTATCTGGACTCACACACAAGCCTTTGCATATATACTTTGTGATTCTCGGGTTTATATTTTATCTAATGAATTCAGTTTCAAGTAGAGTAAGGACAATGTCCTCTATCTTTTTATATTCTCCACATCATAAAAGACACTACTTTAAAAAAATCGATAAAGTTTTCTTGAATGACTTCCTGATAGAAACAACAAACCAAAACAAAGAATGTGAAAACCAGAAATGGATTTGAAGCCTAACACAAACCCATCCCACATTTTAAAATTCAGAAAAGTTAAACAACTTGCCCAAGGTCACACCAGCAGTTGGTAGCCATCCAGGACAAGAACTCAGGTGTTCTAACTCCCAATCCAGTATCCTCCATTATATCATGAGCTGTCTCACGGAGCCTAATAAATTAGGCTTCAGGAATGTTATATGTTTTCTATTGTCTTCATTTTTCTTTTAAATTTGGCACACAATTTTTGTTCATTGGACCATCTAAACTTCTACTTTTCATTGTTCAAGGGAATTGTCCCTAGAACTATCAACAAAAATGACAGGGATATCTATCCATCTACTCATTCATCCATCACACTGTTATTTACATAGCACAGTGACACTGTGAGCAAACACATGTGGAGAAAAAGAGAAAGAGGAGAGGACAAAAAAGACATCTGGGATTTTTATGAGCCATTTTCCATACAGTATGCAATACCCAATAAGCATTATGTATACAGTAGGTGTATCTGTCACGGTCTGTATGATGCTTTGGTGATAGTGTATTAGCCATTATCAGTAGAGCCATTACAAAAGCCACTGCCCCTACTTCTGCTGAGGTGCATACGTTGGTACCTTGCCAAATAGTTGCATGTGATGTAGAAATATGCAACAGTTTATTAGACATTATTACACTTACAGAACATAGTAGAAGCTTCTTGCTAAAGAAGCAAATAGATTTCCAGAGCTAGTGCTTCTAATTCATACTCATAAACTGATGTCTTGCACCAAATTATTAATAAAAGAATCTGATAATGTGGTTCTGCCTTTGTTTCTTTAATACAATTCCACCTACACAAACGTACTCACATGTATATATATGATCACACACAAGCGTGTACACACACACCTACGACATACACTTCCAAAGGCTTAGGACTAGAATTTAAGAAAGTGAAGCTAGTATTAAACTCCAAATGCAGCCCTCAGAAGATGGGGTTTTGTCTCTTGTATTTTCTCAGAACACCCATTAAATAACTGAGCACATAGTCAGTGCTCAGCAAATTGACTGAAATATTGATTGTTCTTTAAACAAAAACAAAACTGCCATAACCTCTACAGATCTGTTTTATAACCAGGGAGAAATTCTAATACCATTGGATGATAATCAATTTCTTCAAGGAAATGAATTAGATCCTAAAGGAAAGGAAGATGATTGGGCAGTTACTAGATTTTATATTGCTATTTTGTCTTTTTTTTTTTTTCCCAGACAGTGTGTAAGGTGGTAGTTGGAGAGAATGGAGCTTCTATTTCATTAATGATAATTGTATTTCTGTCCTAAAAATCTGAGAAGGAACAAGTTAGCGCTCCCTCACATACCTCCTTCTACTCTCTCCCACATCATTTCTTCCACCCAAACGTGAGCACACTGGGGTCCAAGTTGGACTTCAGTCAGAAAGACCCAGGACAAAGACTTTCAAAATCTTCCAACCCTGGATTCCTATGAAGAGTCAGAACAGATGCCCGCTTCTCACCCTAATCCCGCTGAACAAAACAAAAACTGAAAAACCCAAACCCCTTGTTTTTATCTTCATATATCCCCTTCCCTTTCTCCTCCTTCTAAAAAGAAAGAAATCTTTATTACTGGAAGGAGTAAAGGAAGAGGAGAAGGAAAACAAAAGTCATATGTGGCTGGTCCAGAGCAGAAATATCTATGGTTTTTTATTTTTCACAGTTATGGGGTACAAAAGTATTGAGAGAGGAAGTGATTTTTTACAGTTTTTTCAGGGGCTCATAAATTAGATCTCCTTAACATTCTTTAAGACATGAAATTAAACAATAGAATTATTTTTAAAAATTTCTTCTGGCTCTTGAGCTGCTTCTTGTGTGCAGTATTTTGTAAAGGCTCAAACACGTGATTTCTAAATTAATAGTATTTAGACATATGGACTTAGAGGTTGACCCTTGTAGGCATCTAGTCTTACCTCTCATGCAAAACTCACATCTTGACTACTTGATTGTTGAAGGATTTTTGGCAGACCTCCAGTTGGGTACTTCCAATGCTGATATTTCATAGTCACCTGAAAAAATTGCTTTGCTACAACCTCCATGCAATAGTTGTGGTATTCTCTGGAGATGCATGGAATGATTCCACTTCCTTTTTCTCTGTCTCCCACTAGGCTACATTATCGGTAAGTTTGTTCTTATATCCTTCAGTAAGTATGTTCTCCTCTAATCTGAATATCACTGGTTCTTTTAATATCTCCTATGGCACATTTCCAGACCTTCTAAAATGAATTTCCCTCTCATCTGAACATATTTCATGTGAGTATCATACCTAAGCTGTGCCACATAACTAAATTTAACACTCTAGAAGTTGTCTAAGTGTGATTGCAAGGGCTCACCAGATTATTATTTTCTTTTCTATTTTATTATTTTTTCTTGGTCTTATACCTCATTTCTCCTCTCACATGCTGTTCGGTCGGGTCAAATAACCTTCCTTATCCTATGAGAAAGCTTTTACACATGCCCTAATCTGCACCCTTTCCGAGGTAGTGTTTTTTTGGTTTTTTTTTTGTTTTTTTGTTTTTTTTTAAAGATTTTATTTATTTATTTGACAGAGAGAAATCACAAGTAGATGTAGAGGCAGGCAGAGAGAGAGAGGGAAGCAGGCTCTCTGCTGAGCAGAGAGCCTGATGCGGAACTCGATCCCAGGACTCTGAGATCATGACCCAAGCCGAAGGCAGCGGCTTAACCCACTGAGCCACCCAGGCGCCCCAGAGGTAGTTTTCACAGTCAGGATGATAATGAACTCTGCAGTGGGATCTAAATGGGTTTAGATCTCAGCTGGACCATTCATGGGCTAAAAGACTGTGAGATCACTGTATTAATCAGTTTTTTTACTTATGCATTATTTTAAACAATCCACTACACACCCCTTTATGTATTCTACTCGATTAAATGTTATCTTTCCAGTTTGGGCACTTTACAGCAGATATTTAAGGTGTTTTAAAATTTTAATTAAGCCATTCAAAGCTTTCATAATCGAAATTGTTCTAGCATTCATTCTTTCACCAGCTTTTCATCATCTGCCTGGAAGAATAGTATGTCTTCTACAACCTCAGTATGTACAGTGGTCTGGGGACCAGCAGTTTCAGCACCACATGGAAGCTTATTAGACATGCCACTTACTCTCAGTGTAACTTGGACCACTTGCTTATGTTCCAAGTCTTGGTCTTCTCATTTGTAAGAGGAGGATAATAATAGTACCTGTCTCTTAGCTTTATTGAGGAGATTAAACAAGGTAATCCATGTAAATAATTTAACAAAATGCTTAAAGTGTAGTAAGTGTCCTGTTCCTCTTTTGAATTCTTAAAATGTTTGCTATTTAGAGAGTTTGCTTTGGTTCATAACTGACTTTTTTGTACATTGTCTCCATATTTATACTCTAAGTGTCTTGATAAAGGATACTATCCTATGCAGGTATTCCTTAAGCCATGAACAAGCTGTTTGTCTAATATTCATTGGTGAGGCATTTTGGGAGTTGGAATGCATTTTTCAGTAGAATCTTAACCCAACCCACAAATGCCCAACTAAACAATGATCAGGCTGATAACAGTCATACTGTAGTACTACTACTACTAATAATCATATTATAGTGTCTAACCACCACCCATAACAATGTATCTGTTGAAAACCCATTTACTGTTCTTATGTGGACTCCTTTTTGCTCAAGTGGATTAGTGCCTTTCTCTAGGGAATTTGGAAGGTAGCAGGCAGTGAGGGTGGGGTTTAGAGGCCCAGAAACCAAGCACATCTTTCTGCTATGATTCCATGTATTTTCTGATTATATCTATATTCCTCTCAATTCCTATATAATAGATGGAAACCCCAGCTTTGGATGATAAAGTCTTGGACTCAAGTCTCAACTTTCATATTTACCAAACTTTGAACTTTATTCAATTTAGATATCTGGGCCTTCATTTCCTCAGAATTGACAACATTCTCACCAAGTGAGAATAAATATCAAATAAATATCAATGAATATTGTTTAAAAATATCTTTATAAACCCTTAATATCTAGGAAAATGAAAAAATAACAAGTGATGCTGATGATATCGTGACTCTGGTTCCTTTTCTACTCTTACAAAAATAATTATGCACAATCTATGCTTTGGATATGCTTTATGATTGTTCATGGAAATTCCTGAGAGAGGTATTAGAAGTAACTAGTGAAATTGATTTCTGTCAGCACCACAATTGTTATTTATTTCCACCATTGACCCAGTGGTCATATGATATCAAGGATGCTAAAAGCTGCCCTTAAGTAGCTCCCCCACTGGCCTGCTATGGGGTTAAGTTGCTCTAATGGTATTATTCCTTAAGGGCTTCTAGTGAAGCTATAGTTCTTTTTTTCTTTTTCTTTCTTTCTTTCTTTCTCTCTTTTTTTTTTTTTTTTTTTTAAATCTGGGTCAGGGCTAATGTGTTATCCTAGGAGGGTTCATATATTAGCTAGTTAACATATTAGCAGGGGTTATTGTCTCTGATTAAGCCATTACCACCCACTGTCCTATAGCAAAAAGAAGGATCCTGGGGGGATGGGGAACATGATGTGCTCATTTTGATGAAAGAGAGGTAAAATTAAAAGCTTGAGACTAAGTTTGGGGCTAGCTAAATTTTTGGGACCATGGCTTCCAGGTACTAAACCATTGAGAGTGGGTGTCTAGAAGGGGCTTCAAGAAAAGTAAAACTCGATTTATTATCTTTTTCAAGGGTCAGAATTTGCTTACATACTGAATTCCATATGTAGTTCAGCATAGGATTTGTATAAAAATATTAAATAGTAAAACCCTTTATATTCCTTTAAGACTTAAAATTAGTGCCTAAACCTCCTATCAAAGAGATTGCTTCCTTTATCATCAATACTTGGAACTCGTTTTGGGAAATTTGTTTCAGTTCTCACTTAATTTCATATACACACACACACACACACACACACACACACACACACACATTCATATTCACATACATCTATTCTAGAATAATTTTCAATTTAAAATAAAACATCACTTCTACATGTTTTCTAATATTTTTGGGCCCTGGAAAAATTTCATCTCATAGACCTAAAGCTGTAAGATGATAATATTGAAATGCAAGTCACAAGCTTCAATTAGGTACAATCAGAAATCATGCGGTGACTTCATTAAGTATCATTAAGAATGATCAAAATATTGCTCTTAGGAAAAATACATCAAAAGCATTGCATTTACACATTGATTAAACAGGATCTGCAATTTCTAAAATCTGGTATGAGAAAAAAGAATGGAGTAAATTAAGTGCTCATATCCCACTTAGCAACAAGGGAGTGCTTAGCAACTGGAAAAGGAAGAAATAAAGGGAGATGGTGGAAAACAAAGTATGATCAGCCCGGAAACTGAGGGAGGAATCAAGAAATGACAATGTAACTAATTGGGGCTGGAGGAGAGGTTGCTGCCCCAGGAGCAGTGGGCAAGTTGACATCAGCCTGTTTTGTATACAGTTTTTATTTTTATTTTTAGCTTCAGGAAATTAAGTTCATAATGAGGAATCAGAAGCACAGGAAGGACTCTTACCAAAACCATGAGTGTGTCTCGAGTCATCTTGGTGACATGCAGGTACCTGTTGATAAATCCTTTTCCTTTTTACTCAGAGACAGGTGCATAGCCCAGGTCTCAGTTCTATAAGGTCTTAAGCCTTAAGGAGGCTTAAGGTAGATTTGATATTGTACCCCTTTGAGAACCCTTTAACAGTATTACTGTTCTGATTAGTCTCCCTGATCTCTTTGCTTTGCATTAGATCTGCCCTCCCTGGGTAATTTCATGTACCCCATAGCTTCAGTTCCCAAGGTACACTGATAATTCTCAACCCTTCTATTTACTCAGAGACTTCCCTGTGCTTAAACCTGTGCCCATGACTCTTTCACGAGGCACAAAGCTTAATATGACAAACGTTATTCTTTCTGTACTCTTGCTTCCTATCTGCATTCACCATTTTAGGAAGACCTCATGCATGCAGACACCCCATCCAGGAACCTCCCTATATCTGCCGCCTCTCCTCCCACATCTAGTTTTTAGCTAGTTGTTGTTTCTTTTTCTGAAATGTGTGTCAGACCTACTCTCCTTCACAATCAATCTGAGATTAAAAAATAAATAAATAAACTCATCCTCCTTCACCATGAGCAAAATCCAAATTCTTAACCTCGCATGAAAGTTCTTCATCATCTGGCCAAATTGATTTTTCCTTTTAACCTTGGCACTGCCACTTCTGTTTATACATAACTCATGTTCAGGCCATATCAAATGTGTCTTCAGTCCTGGAAGGTGCCATGTTTTCTGACAACTCTCATGTAAAACTTAAGGCATGCTCTTCTTTTAGCCCATCCTTCCCCTTTTTTGAACCTTAGAACCTTTCAAAGAGTCTTAGTATTTACCTCTTCGTATTATTCCTAGACTGGATTTATGGTAAAATCCCAGACTAATTTTTGTTTATCAAAGAAATCCTAAAGGAGCAGACATTTGTAGTTTAATTTAAAACATTACGGTATCAGTAAAAATAGCAGACATTTCAACAAATATCTGCTTAATTAAATTAAATTTATGAGAAGGATCCAGCATCCTCGAGATCACAACTTGGAGCAGAGCAGTAGGAAATTGTTTCAACAAGAAATCAAATGGTAATTATTTTAGGCTTTGAAGACAATGTAGTTTCTGTTGCAACAACTAAACTCTTCTACTGTATCATAATAGTAGCCATAGGCCAATAAAAATTAAGCATCTCTGTGATCCAATAAATTTTATTTATGGACACTAAAATTTGAATCTCCTATAACTTCCAGTTGTCACCTAATAGTATTCTTTTGATTATTTTTCAACCATTAGAATTGTTGAAGCAATTAGCTCAAGTAGCATATAAAAACGCTCAGCCAGTGGGTTCCTGATCCCTGCCACGGTTTATCACCTGTTTTATCTCCTTATTTGGTCAACACTTTATATGAACCCTCATTTGGATTTTTGCCACCTACAGTTCCCCTAGTACATGTATTACCTAACATAATTCATGTTCATGACATTGCCTTATCTAGTCATCATTTTAGCTGTTTCCCAAACAGAAAGTTGCCCTGGCCACTGGTTTAGATACACCTTCTTTCTAGTAGTGTAACTACTGACCTCCAACACTTGTTAAGATTATGCATGTTGTGGGTGCCTGGGTGGCTCAGTGCGTTAAGCCTCTGCCTTTGGCCCAGGTCATGATCTCAGGGTCTAGGGATCGAGCCCTGCATTCCGCTTTCCACTCAGTGGGGAGCCTGTTCCTCCCCAACCCCTGCCTACCCCTCAGCCTAATTGTGATGTCTGTCAAATAAATAAATAAAATCTTAAGAAAAAAAAAAGATTATGCACATTGAACAGGCAAAGATCTTGGCCCATTCATTCTAGCAATTTTAGAATGAACATGGAACTTCTGTCTGATCCAGTATTTGACAACCATTTACTACTTAGGCATATCCCAAATTGTCACAGTTAATTTTTCAGTAATGATCTACTTGCTTCCTGAGAATCTAAATTTTTTTCCTGAGTTGCCATCTTCTCATCTGTTAAAGCAATTTCTTCCCTTCTCTAAAGCATTTTAATTTTTTAAAACAGAGAATCACTTCTAATCTTATTAATATTACTAAATTGATCTTACCACTCTTATCAAACTTGCCTCCCCTCTCTCCAGTATGAAAGCACGGACTCGCATAATCTCTATGGTGACTCCCTCTCTGCTCCCTTCCCCAGTGTTGTATACCCACTGAGACACATTATGGTTCTGGTGTAGTCCCTTCAGGATACTCTAACAAAATGCCATTGACTGAGGAATTAGGAACAGCAGAAATTTATTTCTGAAATATAGAAATATGAACTTGAGGAGTCTAAAATCAACATGCTGGTAGATTCGGTGTCTGAAGGGGGCCTGCTTCTGGTGCACAGACAGCCATCTTCTCTCTGTTCTCACATGTGTTCTCAGAGCTCTCACTCTGGGAACTCTTATAAGGGCAATAATGCCATTCATGAGGGCTCCACCCTCAAGACTTCATCACTTCCCAAGGTCCCACTCCAAACGTCGTAATGTTGTGAGTTAGATTTCAACAAATAAATGGGGAAGGGGTGGGGGACACAGATATTCCATCCATAACAAATACATGTAATTATATTCAAAAGAAGGGTGATGACAAAAGGAAGAAGAAAAGGGGAAATAAGACTAAAAGAAAGTAATAAGAGGTAATGGAGACCAAAAAAGAAACAAATAGGACAGTAATAATATAGTATATATTTTAAAATGATAATCTATAAACTTCTTTTGCAAATTTTATCTCCTATGAGCCAGGAAATGAGGAAAAGTACTTTTCAAGTGACCTGGAGAATTTAATCAGTCAAAAAGAGAAAAGTAGGCTCAAATCAGATTTTTTTTTAACTCTTTTTCTTGAATCATATACTCCTTTTGAAACTCTGATAGAAGATATTTCAGGCTGACAGTTTCTCTTCCTCAAGTTCCATCTGTGTTCAGACTCTGGGCATCCTGGGTCTTTTTATCTGGATAGAAATCAAATCCTAGTACAGCATCAGAATGTTCTAACCTCTTGCAATGGCATTTAGATTCCTCTGTTGCTATTTCAAAAGACGTCCAAACCTATAAATATTAAGCTATGTTTTGGGGCCCTAACCTTGAGGGAGGACAGATGCCATTTAATATTGCCAAGGGAATAGGAAAGGTGCTGGTGTAGGCAAGGGGAAGAAACAAAACAAAACAAAAAGCCCAAAAATGTCAAATCTGATTGATTAAAAATAGGTAGGCAAATCAGCAAGGGCTGGTCTGGCATCACTGGAGAGTGAGGTCAGACAGGGCTGTTTTAAAATTATTTGGTATTTTCAGAAATTGATTACTTAGGGAGAGCATTAAGAAGTAGCTGTGCACATTCATTTAATGGGCCAGTGCCTCTTGTACAGGGCTGGAGTCGTCACATTCAATCTCATCTACTCCTTGTTAAGTTGTGCTTTCTTCTGGAGCGTGTTTATTTATTACAGATGCTATAAGCATAAACTACAAACTAGAATAATAAATAATTCCCTAAATGGGATTTTGTGAGCAACACCTTCCCGCCCATCTTTCTACTCCCAACACTCAATGTGCCAGACACCATTGCTTACATGCCTGTGAATGTCTGTGAGACTGAAGAACAAGTCCCTTTCTGTCCTGGGGCACACTGCAGTAAGTAGATGGCAACTTACGTGGAGAGAACTGAGGGACACAGGGATGTCCTCCTGTTCTCCCAAAAAGTGCTTGTCAGCCATCCACTTCTTGAAGGAACATCCTGTTTCTTTGAGTTGAAAACACCCTTTGCAAATAAAATGGGCTTGGGAGAAGGGTTGTGCATTATGGCAATTGTATATCTACAACCTATAAATTAATTTTGTTGATCATTCTCCTACCCTCGCTGACGACAGGAAACAGGTCCCAAAGGGAAAGATTGCTATGCTCGAGAAAGGGACATTTTGGAGTATAGATCATGCACCAAGGGGTTGTAGTTGGGTGAAAATTTGTAAAGCAATGTGAGAAGAGAGCAAGTTTAGTGAAAATGCACACACATGCTCTACTCACATGCAAATGTCAACCTTTATCTTTAATTTCCAATCTGATAACTACCCAAAGATGTCTCCATTTCTCCAGAAGTCATTTCGAAACTTCCATTTTGATGGGGGGAGAGTCTCTACTAGAAACTCTGCTGGTTTACACTCACACACATTTTCTCTTTTACTTTATCAAAGCTAAGAACACACTGTCCACATCCCTCCTTCACAACTCTATAACTTTTAAAGTTGATCTTTAACTGCAATTCCATGAGACCAGTTGCCTATTTCTTTCACTAAAATTGTCTTTCTCTGATTTCCCATTGATATTTGTGATGCCCAATTCTATGTTTGTACTTGTGTTCCCAGATGATTTCATTTCCCACATATTAGGTTACAAACTCTTTACAACAACAAGAAGTACATTATGTTTCTTGGATCCCCAACATATGGCTGCATCCAGGACCCAATACTAAGCGTAAAATTAAAAAAAAAAATCACTTACCCTTTATTAAAAAAAAAAAAAAGCACTCCATGGTGACAGGCATATATTGGAATCACTGACATTTTCCCCACTCATGGTATGGAACTGAATACTCCTCCCAAGACCATAAATTTATGGGTTTTATATATTTCTCCAAAGTGCACCTTTCAGGTATCTTTCTAAAAAAAGGTAAGAAAATTCCTTTATGATATTTACTTCCTAAGAGTAAAGATATAAAATGTCTCAATGCATACAATATCCACCTGTGAAAAATGCAGTATTTTCTCGCTTGTGTTTTTCAGCCATCCCACAATGCATTTTGTTTTGTTTTGTTTTGTTTTCTAATTAGGCATTCTAAGAATCTAACGTCCTCTTGTGTTTACCTTGCAACAACTGTAACCTAGCAGCCTGACATCACAGTAGTTCTCCCCAGAAATAATTACTCCATGGCCAAGGCAGCAATGTGAGTGTATCCTAAGACAAAACAGAGCAAGGAGGGGGACCCTGAGGGCAGTACTTCATATTCAGAGACAAACAGGGTTCACAATTAACACATCACCAATTTTAATAAACCTGATGAAAGGTAAGGAGATTTGATATGAAAGTCAAATATACTTGAGATCCCCCCCTACTCTAAGAGCCCCTCTTTAAATTAAGACTTTGCCAGGTGATTAAGAAGAACGCCAGCGCTTCAAAGGGAAGCAGAGCCTTGTTCTCTGCGGCTCCACAGGCTACCAGCTCTCTTTCCCTTCAGTCCAGATGGAGGCTTTGTTCTCCCGAAGTTGGTCAGGTGCTATGCCTGTCCAAAAAAGGGAAGCGAACGAAGCTTTAGGAGCCTGCACCTGTTTAAAAAGCAATGCCGCTCCCTCAGCTCCAAAGCCCCGAACATCAAATGCCTCCCTTTGCCAGGCAGCTTGGCTATTCCCCAGGCGTTTTCAATCTAGTTGGGTAAAACAAAAATTGCATAATTTGTCATTATTTTCAAGGAATGAGATGTGCCTTCCACAATCCCTTTCGAGTTAAATACAACGATGCTGAGCTTCGTGTGAATGCCAATGCCTTTTCTCAGAAAGAATAGAAATAAAGAATGGGAAAAGAAACACCCAATTGATTGCTTGTAATTTGCTCTGGTATTTGTTATTGATGTATTCTTTGTATGCATTTTAAGGATAGGTAGCAGAAGAATTATTTTTTCCCGTTCTTCAATAAAGAGAAGCCAAATCCTCTGGAAAACGTTAGGACTGGAAGCCAGGACTTCTGAGTCAATGTCAAGATTCAAAACAAATAAATCAAATCAATTTAGGAAAGTTACAAGTCATAATCATTTCATTTCCTCATCTTTAAAATGCGGATTAAAATTATCTTCTCTAAATATATCCATTTAATTATGAAGCTAAAAAGAAAAAAAAGAGATAAAAATGCTTTAAAATGTTTAATATTCTTTATAAATGTAACGTAGTTTGAATGAGAAATAAGGAGAGGGGCAAGATTCTTAGACAGGATCCTATCACTCTTTCTAAGGGGAAAATCTTCAAATCCAAGCAGAACGAGGAGCAAAACAAAAAAAAACAAAAAAAAAAAAAACCAAAAAAAAACAAAAAAAACAACTCGGAACAATCGCCGGAAAGCAAGGGCATCCTAAATCTCATCTATTAAGAGCAGAGAAAAATACCTAAAAACCTCCACCATATTTTTTTTGTGTACAGTGCCTTTCTGCTGCCACTTGGTTACAACAATAGTGGAGAAAAGTAGGCCCATAAAGCAAGATTGATTGCTGGGAAGATGATCAATTGCTGCTGTGAAAGGGGAAAAAACTGATAAATGTTTTTTTTTTCCCTCTCTTCACAACCTTTTGCTAAAGCTGTGCAAAATGTGTCATGCATAAAAAGTATGCAATTTTCATGTAATTAGAGGAACACAAGATGAAAATGAGTTCCATCAGAGCAATCAAGGATGGTAATGTGCTATGTATTTGTCAGTGCCTATTTGTCATGAAAGCAAAACCCAACAAGTTATATATTTTATTTCATTTTAACTCTGAAAAACATAAATGCCATTTTGCCATGGCCAAATCTATAAATTTAAATAATCCTTTTTTTTGGGGGGGGGTGGGCGAATGGCAGATTAGACCGTTTTACTCTTTTAAAGAATAGAATACTCTCTTATGAAAAACACTGAGATTACAGGACAGATTTATTCCATGGAGGGTCAGATTTACAACAGGAGGGGATGGGTTTACAGTTTGCTATACAAGAAACACACTATAATTTATTTTCTGTAAAAATACACTTGCATCTTACAGTAGTATGTGGTTCTCATCCCATCTCCATGCCTCCAAAACCAATAATGTCCAATTTTTACACTCTTCTTGGGCAAAAGGAAATAAATATTTCTTCTTTACTCTTACTTTTCCCTCTCTCCCTCCTTCCACCCTTCTTTCCTACCTACTTTCCTTCCTTCCTTCTTTTCCTCTCATTCACCCATTTATTTATTCATTTATTATGTTATTTGAAACCATTTACTGAGCATCAAATTGGTGCCAAGCATGCTAAATTCTGATAATATAAAAGTAAGAAAGACCCATATTCTCAAGCTGATTTCACTTAGTGGGGACAGAGTCAAGCAAGCAATTAAGTAGGATAATGTCATAATAGGGCTAGATTCAGGAGTGTATGGGGAGAGTTGTGTCTGCTGTAATTGGCAAAGCTAATGGGAAAATTGTCCTCTAATAGCTCAGTCATGCTTTAGGAATTAGGCAGGCCAGGTGTGGGAAAAGGCAGTCCAGGCAGAGGAACAAGTAAGGGCAGAAGCTATGAGGACATTGAAAGCTTTTGTGAAAAGTACAGCTGGTTAATTATTTCTGTGGTGGACATCGTGAGGAGGCGAGTAAGAAGGCCCACGAAGTGAACTAGAGAAGGAAAAATAGGGAAGATCCTGATAGGCCAGGTTGATCTGTGTCCTCCGTGCAACAGGAAGGCTTTTAATGTTCCAAGCAGAAAGACAGTGTAACCAAGCGTGCATGTAGAAGAGACACTCCAGCAGCAGCAGGGAAATGGATGTAAGTGGGTTATGACCAGTCAGGCATCTATCGCAGTAACCAGCTGAGAGCTGGTGACATTTGGAGCCAAGGTGAGCAATAGTTGGGTTCAAGATACTTCACAGGAGTGTTTACATGGTTTAGACGTTGATTCTAAAAAGGGATGAGGCAGAGGGAGGACTTTAGGTATTTAACACAGGCAACTAGGTGGAGGGAGATACTTCTTAGGGAACACAGGAAAGTGAGCAATCTTGCGTGGAAGAGAAATGATTTACAATTTGGACCTTTTAAATTTGAGGTGACTGTGGAAAGTTAGAGATAGAGAATCATGGTGTACACAATCTGGATTGTCAGAATCCAGACCTGTTTCCCTTCCTGAAATATTGTGAGTTTGTAAGGTTGTCAGATCAAAGGTTGCCCAGAAAACATTCATTAATGCATTCATTCAAAAATATATTGAGCACCTACAAAGTCCAGTTCAAGAAATAGGAGGGGTGCCTGGGTGGTTCAGTGGGTTAAGCCTCTGCCTTTGGCTCAGGTCATGGTCTCAGGGTCCTGGGATGGAGCCCCACATTAGGCTCTCTGCTCAGCAGCGAGCCTGTTTCCCCTCTCTCTCTGCCTACTTGTGATTTCTCTCTGTCGAATAAATAAATAAAATCTTAAAAAAAAAAGAAAAAGAAATAGGAAAGCACAAAATCTGTCTCTAAAATTTGACATTTTTAAACCAAACTTGATTTTATCTACCCTATAGGAATAATTATGAGGCTTAAGGGAGATGAAGCAGAATCACCAGCCCAATTCCTGTCATATGGTTATATAATTAGCATTATTGAGAATCAAGTCACTAAAATGTATGTGAAGTCAACAAATGTAAAAATATTATAAAATACCTCTAGAAAATTTGAGTCATCAAGTTATTATCATTACTATTATTATTTGTATCTAGTGGCAACTAATGCTAAATTGATAATTACTGCCTCTAAAAACACTTAGAAAATTATAACTTGATAGCTCAACATAGCAAATAGTCCTCATTGTACACCCACTACTGAGAAAATTTAAGCTATATTTATGATTATGTCAATGATAGTAGTAATGCTAATAATCATAGCCAATATTTGGATAGTGTTTTCCCATTCACTGAACACCATAACGTTATTTGCCTCTAATTTTCTTTTCCTATAATGTCCTTTCCTGGCTTTGATATCAGGATATTGTAAACTCAATTTGAAGTATTGCATCTTCTATTTTTTTTTAAAGATTTTATTTATTTATTTGACAGATAGAGATCACAAGTAGGCAGAGAGGCAGGCAGAGAGAGAGAGGAGGAAACAGGCTTCCCGCTGAGCAGAGAGCGCCATGTGGGGCTCGATCCCAGGACCCTAGGATCATGACCCGAGCCAAAGGCAGAGGCTTTAACCCACCGAGCCACCCAGGCGCCGGCATCTTCTATTTTTTGAAAAGAGTTTGAGAAGGATTGATATTAATTCATCTTTAAATGTTGGGTAGAACTCAATCATAAAGCCATCTGGTCCTGGACTTTCCTTTTTTGGGAGATTTTTGATTACTGAGTCAATCTCCTTACTAGTAATCAGTCTGTTCAGAGTTTCTGTTTCTTCATGATTCAGTTTTTCTAGGAATTTAACCATTTCTTCTAGATTGCCCAATATGTTGGTACAAAATTGTTCATAATAGTTTCTTAGAATCCTTTGTCTTTCTGTGGTGCCAGCTTTAAGATTCCTCTTTTGTTTATAATTTTATTTGAATCCTTGCTCTTTTCTTGGTTTGTCTATTTTCAATTTTAAAAAAAAGCTCTTGGTTTCATTGGTCTTTCCTACTTGGGTTTTTTTTTTTTTTTCTGTCCTAATATTATTTATTTCTGTTCTGATGTTTGTTATTGCCTTTTTATAACTAACTGTGGGCATAGTTTGTTCTTTTTCTAGTTCCTTAAGATGCAAAGTTAGGTTGCTTATTTGAGATCTTCCTTTTTTCTTAATGAAGGCATTTATTGCTATAAACTGCCTTTTAGAATTGCTTTTACTGTATCCCATGAGTTTTGGTGTGTTGTATTTCCAGTTACAGTTGTCTCAAGATATTTTTTATTCCCCTTTTGATTTCTTCTTGGACCCACTAATAGTTCAGGAGTATTTCGTTTAATCACCATATACTTGTGAATTTTCCAGTTTTCATCTTGTAATTGATTGGTGCTTTTATACCATTGTGGTTAAAAAAGATGTTTAATATGATTTTAATTTTCTTAAATTTATGAAGATGTTATTTTGTGGCCTAACACATGATCTAGTCTGGAAAATGTTCTATGTGCACTTGAGAAGAATATCTATTCTACTGCTGTTCAATGTTCTGTGTATGTCTGTCTGTTAGGTACATCTGGTCTGATATGTAGTTTACTATATGTGCTGCCGAAGCGAGCACTGATATGTAGTTTAAATCCAATATTTCCTTATTGATTTTCTGTCGAGTGATCTATCCATTGTTGAAAGTGGGGTATTGAAATACCCTGCTCTTATTGTATTGCTATTTCTCCCTTCAGATATGTTAATGTTTGCTTTATATATTTAGGAACTCCTATGTTGGGTTCACAAATATTTACAAATATTATATCCCCTTTATTGATTGATGTGTCATTATATAATGAGCTTCTTTGTCTCTTTAACAGTTTTTGGCCAATGGTCTATTTTATCTAACATAAGTAGATCTGCTCATATGATTTCTTTAAAAGTAGGACAGTGATACAACTCTGGCCAATAAGATTGAAAATGATGTCTAGGGGACAGTTTCTGAGAAAGTTTTTCTTGCTCTTAAAAGGGGAAAATGTATAAGAAAAAGAAGATGGAAAAGGAAAACCTCTCACTAAAAACCCAGGTATAGGTTTTCGAATGGGCAGGCACCCCAATATGTTACTGGTAAAGGAGATCTCATTTACCAGGACCTGCCATATGGTCATTACAAGAGCATTTCTGGCAGATATTTGTTCAGGGCTAACTGTCCTGGCCATCCCGATGACCATTCTTTCAATAATATTATACCCTCTGCTTTCTATAATACCTTCTGACAAGTACTTTGTGCTTGCTCATCATTTATTTGCTATGGAGGAAGGATTTAGAGAGTGGCTGTTTATAACTGTTTTCTCACTATCCAATAATCCAATGAGTATTTGACAATATAGAGAGAAATTAATCAAGATATATAGGGAGATAATAATCTATCAAATTGATATATTTGACAATTACCAATTTGATATGTCAGATTATTATCTCTATATTTTAGCTTCCTGTTTTATTTCTTCTTTTCTATAATGTGTGTAACATTAATGTTCTATACCTCATGAATGCACTTCTCATCACTCTCAAAGTACTTTTTCTATTTGGCATTTGTTCATTCCTCTAAAAAAATATCTCTCTCTCTCTCACTCTCTTTCTTTTAATTTAGTTCCATTTTCTTTTACTTCTGTAAAATGGGACAAATCGTCCCCAAATTTATAATGGAGCATCCTGAAACTAAGGATTTTGGTGTTACATCCTCTCTTCTTCAAGATTAATTTTAGTATTTTTGTCAAATTACTTATCATTTTCATTAGCTACTTATATAAACAAAATGCATGACACTTTTGATAATTTCATTTTGTTATTTGTCCTTATTTTGTACAGTCATCTAAAGTATGCTTAGAGGACATTTTCTGATACCCTCATTCTCTAACATAGGTGTCAGTAAACTTTTTCTGTCAGGAGCCAAATAGAAAATTATTTAGGCCACACGTCTTAACTACTCCACTCTGCAGCTCTAGCCCAGGAACAGCTGAGACAATACATGAAAGGATGAATGTGACTGTGCCTCACTACTACCTTATTTGTCAAAGCAGGAGATGGGTTAGATTCCATGGACAATAGTTGCTAATGCCTGTAAGTTTAATCCATCAGCTTACTATATTCTAGGCAGGCAGAGCATCCCTTTAAGTTCTCCAGGTGATTTAACTATAAGGAGCTCTGCAGTTCTAACAATTTTGGAAAGATGATTTTAAGGTTCCAAGTAACCCCAACTGTGGTATCTACATTGTGTACACATTCCTAATATCGAACAGCTCATCTAAAAAGCAAACTAGATAATGTGAACTTTTAAATATGTAGGCTTATTATAATCAAGGTTTTAATAAATATGATACAATATCAAATAATATGTGCTATTGTGTCTCTTTTCCTTATCCTGTTAATCAGAATTTCTTCCCCTCGTGTTTATTTTTACCTATAGGTATATAGAAGGCACAACTTTATGGTCATAACTGGATCCCTGGCTTCTCACTACAAAATAAGAAAATACCACTAAAGTTTAGCTGAGCATATTTTTTATAAAACAAAGTGGTAAGAACTGAAGGATACATTGCACCTGACTGCATTTTCTTGTCAAAAATTATTTGACTATATTCATGTGGGATTATTTCAGGACTCTCTACTCTGTCCCATTGATCTATGTCTCTGTTCTTTCATCACTACTACAGTGTCTTGATTATTATAGCTTTATAATAAATCCTGGAGTCAGGTAGTATCTGTCCTCTGATTTTGCTCTTTTTCAATAATTGGTTGGTTATTATGAGTCTTTTGTTTCTCCATATAAACTTTAGAATTGGTTGTCAGTGTTCACAAAATAATTCTCCAAGATTTTGATTAGAATTACATTTAATCTACTGGTCAAGTTGTGAAGATCTGACATCTTGGCAATATTAAGCCTTTCTATCTAGCAACATGAAATATCCCTCCATTTATTTAATTCTTTTGTTCATAAGAGTTGTTTTGTTTTTAGTTTTCTTTAAATATAGTTTGTACATATTTTGTTAGATTTATACCTTAGTATTTCATTTTGGGGGTGCTAATGTAAATAATATTGTATCTTTAATTTCACATTCCATTTGTTCATTGCTGATATATAGGAAAGTGATTAACTGTTGTGTATAAACCCTGTAGCCTACAGCCTTGTTATAATTGCTTATTAGTTCCAGGAATTGCTGTTGTTGTTGTTCTTGTTGTTGATTCTTTCAGATTTTCTGCATAGATGGTCATGTTTTCTGTGAACAAAAATAGTTTTATTTCTTCCATTTCAATCTACATACATGTCATTTCTTTTTCTTGTCTTATTTCCTTAGCTAATACTTCCAGTATATAAAAGAGTGGTGAGAAGAGACATCCTTACCTTGTTCCTAATCTTAGTAGAGATGCTTTGAGTGTCTTATGGTTTAGCCTAGTATTAGGTGTAGATTTTTTAAAAGATATTCTTTATCGAGTCACCTGTGTGGCCCAGTTGGTTAAGTGGCTGCCTTCAGCCCAGGTCATGATCTTTGGATCCTGGGATCAAGCCTTGCATCAGGCTCCTTGTTCAGGAGAAGCAGGAGACTGCTTCTCCCTCTCCCTCTGCTTGCCTCTCCCCCTGCTTATTCTCTCTCTGTCAGATAAACAAATAAAATCTTTTAAAAATATATTCTTTATCAAGTTGAGGAACTTATTCTCTATTCTTAGTTTACTGAGTCTAACTACATTCTTCTCTCTGACTTGTAGATACAGAGCCGTAGAAACAGTAACTAGATTATTCTTAAAGCTAAAGTATTTTGCATGGACTCAGAAACTCCCAGTGATTTGATCCATGTGAAAATCCCCCTTTATTTCTAACTTCACAGCAAGTTAACGAGGTACCCTGCTCTGATCCCTTTACCTTTCTTTAATTATCATAGGATAGGACCTTAATTACTGGCCTCTTGTTTATTCTGAAATGCAAGAGCCTCTTGCTCCTTAGAAGCCCAACTATTCACATAGTTAATGGACACAGGCTCTTCCTATTTCTCTTAACTTTCTTGAGTTACCTTTACTCTTTGCTCATGCCTGTTCACAACCTCTAGAGATGGAAAATTTCCTAGTCTGAGTGTATACCCAAAGCTCCAGTTTATTGAAGCTCATCCCTTACTTGGAATTCTCTTGCTGATGTGGTATGAGGGAAGTAGACTGCATCTAAACTGTTCACTTTTCCACTTCTACCATGTAAAGAAAGGCAATTGTCAATGCAACAACAGAAGTTCCAAATAATGAAAGCTGACTCGACAAAAAGTAACCAGAGAAATGAAGAATAGACTCCATGGGTATGCGTAGTGTGATTTGTGTAGTCTGTGTGCATGACAATGTGTGTATGTGTGTGAGTGTGTGTGTGTGTGTGTGTATACAAATGAGTATTTGACTTGAATTTTCAGGATTAAAAGCTCAGTCTTAGATTTTATGGTAATATAACAGTCTTAGATTTTATGGTGAATAATTTATCTTGATGAGCCCTGGAAATACATTACCAAATGGGAAAGAGGGAGGGTTCTAAAGAACTTAACACAAGGGATGGAAACTAAGACAAAGAATGGTAGGTGAGGAAAAAAAAAAGTAGGTAAAATTTGGGCTTCTGCCAGCAAGTCTTGACTAGGATAATCCCATCTCTTTTGCTATAAATTACAAGCAAATTCATGTTATTCCTCATTTATGCTTAGATGAAACTAGATGGTGTTATATTTGACTTGGAAAGGAGATCAAATGGAGTAGTATAAAGTATAATTTGGGATTTTGAGAGTTGTACCCAGATACAGACAAAAGTCATTAGAGGGCCCTTGCTAACTCATTGTCAGTACCCTAAGTTCTGGTCTTTGGCCCATGCAGGGATTTTAGAGCCATGAAAAGCATGGTTAGCAGGGGTTTTTGTCCAAGACCCAGATGTAAGGTGTTAGCAAAATAAACTTGTCCCCCTCCTCTTATCTTTACCCCCTATTGATAAACAAACCTTTACCACCGGGTTTGTTTATTCCAAAGTAAATAAGCATGTGCTCACCACCAACAAAACATTGCCAGTTTCACACTCTAGTGACTCTAAGGCCATCTGTCCAGGTATTGAGTATTTTGATTCTTCCTATAAAATGGTTATCAAGTATGAAATCTTGCAATCTCCATCCACAAAGACTCCTGACTGAGGTAATACAAATAGGCTCAAAGTTCTGTGTAGGAGAATCTAAGGACCAGGAGTGACATAAAGCAATGACATATGACCCCGTAGGAGGTAGACTGAACTGGAGACTGAAAATCTGAGTTCTCGCAGGACTATGCTCCAACATATGTAAACTAAGGTACTTCTTTTAGCTTTAATATTGGTTAAAAGAGGGTAATTGAACACCTGTGTAAACAGAGTCCCTGATTATTCAGTGTACTGTGCTAGGTGTTACAGTACACTTAGAGACAGGTAAAAGTCCTACTTTAGAGGGTATTCAAGAAAATTGGGGGTGTCAGACAAGTACATGAGATGGGATATAAACGAAGTCCTCGCGAAAAGAGAAACTATGCAGAGAGGATGAGAGAGAGGGGATGAAGAAAATCTGACATTATTGAGGAGGGACTCAAAAGCCAGCTATCCTTCATAGAGTAGGTCCACAATTCTCAGGCTTTTGCCAAGACTTGATATGTAACTTTCATGTATGTTCCACAATGCTACAGGCTATGACTTAAGTAAAGCAGCTTTGGATTTTACCAGAAAACAATATGAATTCTATTCTTTTCTTTCCTATTCAAGAATTCATATGAGAATTGCAACTGAGTAAAAATTATAACATATTTGCAACAGAGATAAATTATTTAACATTTTTAGGATTTAAAAATTCTTAATATGACTTGCTGCCCAACTCGAAGTCAAAGAATCCACACCAATTGAAAAAGTTGAGAGTTTTGAATCTTTGAGGTTTTTTTTAGATTAAAAATAAAAAAGGGTAAAACACTAAATAATCATGAAATAATATTACTAGCATTTTTTATTTAGAAAAAAGAGGGTAGAAGATATAATCAGTCATAAATATTCAGCAGTTGATTATCAAAAAATGTGTACTAGGCTTCTGGATATAATCTGAAATGTAGTTTTAAGTATTCATATAAAAATGGATTTATAATGTAATGGAATAAGCAGTTTGCAATCTATCTGATGTGATTACATATTGATATTTATTCTCTCTCCTATCTTCTTTATCTTCTTGATGACATTGTCTCAGTTAGACATTAGGGAAATAGAGAACGAGTGAATTCTAGGTCAAGGCTGGTAACTCAAGACACAGTTGGTATCACAACTTGAATATATTGAGTCATATTGGGGCAGTTGGACATAGCTGAGATTCCCTCTACTGAATCCAGCTCACCTGCCCCAGTTTGGCCTCAGTGCCTGGCAAGTCACTTGGGGTAATGAAAACGGCATGCGTCTGTGAGACAGACAGAACTGAGCTAACCATATTTCATGCCTGGGTCATCTTGAAAAGTTAATTATCCTCTCTGAACCTCATTTTTTGCTTGAAACAGTAATAGCAACTACCTTTTGGTGAGTATGAGACATTTTGTCTTACATTTGACTATTGGAGCTTTAGACCAGCTAACTCACTGCATCCTAACAACACTGTTTGAAAATTAAATGATACAATGTATAAACACCTATGTAATAAACACTGCATTTCTCTTACCTTAATTTTGCACTCATATGATATTAACCCATCAATTTGATATGTTCTACTTAGAGAGCTCTGGGAGTTTATATAGGAGTTTTATGTCCAGTACTGGAAATAGTAACCTCACCTTATGATCAATGTATCTGTGGGGCACTAGCAAATATTTAGATTCACTTCGCCTTTACTTTGCTTAATGCATTTAAAACTCTCTTCACCCATACCTTCTATGATAAACAGGCCTACAGCACCATTCGTAGATAAATAAATACGTAAATAAATAAATAAGTAGATTCCCAGAGCCAGCTTGGAAGAACGTTTGATAATCTGAACCATTACGGAGGTGAAATTTCATTACACAGATGGTGACATCCCGATGTCTATCATCAAAACACAGCAGGTAGAAACTATCAGCCAGGCCCATTCCCTTCTATAAAATTACACTTATATTAATGTCACTCCAGATTTCATTATGCGGAAAATGATATTGCGCAGGTCTCCAGCACTAGGAGGACAGCGGGTGGTGGGGGTGTAGGGGTGGTGAGGGAAGAATAAGGGGGTAGTGATAGGAGGGTAGCAAAAGAGACTGTCTGAGGAGAGCCCATAGAAAAAAATTCAGATGAGGGATGCCCAGGACTGGCAGATAGACAAAAAAGTGTATTAATGTATATATAAATGTATATTTTAAAAAATTTTTGTTGATTCTGCTGCCAGTTCATGCTGCCTTTTGATTGACTCGCCGCCAGACGTCCTCTGCAAGCCCCTGATGGAATGTTTAAAAGGCCCTCCTGTGGGAAGCAAGGAGATTTGCAGTTAATTTTTATTAATGAAGGATGACAGGCATCTCTGTTAAGCCAACAAGATGTTACATCAGTCCAAGATAAATGTCCTGTGTTTGGAGCAGGCATTCGCACCCCCATTTCATGTCTCTTTCTCTCTCTCATCTCTCTCTGCTTCTCTGTCTCTGTCTCTGTCTCTCTCTTTCACACACACACATACAAGCATACACATGGGCACTAGGGAATTAAGAAACAAAGGAAAACATCTACTTATTTATAGATGCATACTCTGCTCTCAAAAGAGGGAGGAAATAGGATTACAAGAGAGCCTCCTGGGTGGAGTGGAGATGAATGACAGCAAACCTTACTCATTTCTACTGCTGTTTCCCATTACTCCCCTCTATTCCCACACATTCTCCTTTCTGTTCAATTCCCCTAGAGAAATCACTGCCAGTTCTGATAGGAACTAGGGTATCACATTGCTTTTCTAACTGGTACCACCACCTCCACTTGGGTCTTTCTATTTTCCCTTCCACACTGTGGCAAGTCTAGTCTCTGTATAATATAAACCTATTGTGTTCGTGTCTGATGAAAAGACTTCAGGGCCTCTTCTGACTTATCAGATAAGTAAAAACTCCCTGTAACTCCTGGGACACCTTACAGTATAGGCCCTGCCCACATCTCCAGGTGTAGTTTCTTTCACTGTCTATTTGGTTCACCCTCCCTCATTTTGTTGTTATTGTTGGAGGTGGTGATGGTGGTTTCTTTTTCCTACTTACATGGATTTCTCACCTTTCTAAACTTAGTTACGGACATGATAACGTGAAGATTTGCTCCCTAAGTTGTACCTTTCCCTCTGCAAATGATCCCTAACCGTTCACTAGCTTTGGGGATGTATAGGACTTGTGTCTCCCTAGAATAATACTTTTAGCAGTTTGGTTTCATGTCCTATTTTAATCCCATTATGTTGCTTTTTGGTGTATGCCCCCTTTACCCCCTAAACCCACAACAGAGGTATTATATCCTGCACTCTGTGACTTGTTTATACTGTCCCTTCCCAAGAAATAGTCATCCCACGTATCTTGGTTTGAATCCTATTCAACCTTAAAGAATAGGTCATCTTTTATCTTCTCTATGAAAATTTCTCCTCAAGTACTTTGACCTCTACTCATCTCTAATTGTATAATATTTATTTAGAGTATACTTTTGCACATAACTTTTGTTGCTTTCTAAGAGATGTATATTAGTCTGGTCTCATCAAATGGAGTATAATCTCTGCTTATGGCATCTTCTTAAAAATTTCTCACAATACTAATCTTAGAGTCTCAGTAATGCATGAGACTAGGCAGTAAATATATAATGAAGAATGGCTGAAACAAGGAATGAATTAACTAACAGGGCTACTCATGAAGGAATTGTTGGATGAGTGTTATTTTTTATTTTTGATGAACATATATATACTATATTTAAAATATACACATCTATTTATATTATATATTTATTACATATATATTCCTAGTTTCCCACTCATAATGTTTTGTCATTTCAGGAACCATAATACTCTCAGTCACCCCTTTCCTGAGGTCATTTCATTCTCAAAATAAAACGATTATAATGTCATTCTCTTACCCTGTGGACTCCTCAGGCATTCTTGCTGGGCTTCCTTAATCACTTTTTCACACTTCTTTGAGAGGACATTGTATAAATAAATGACCAAAACTGGGACTTCACTTTTGTAACATGGGCTGCAAAACTTTAATAAATATTCTCAGTATTGAAATGATGCAATCTTCACTGGGGTTTTTCAAACTTTTGGGTACCCATAAACCAATAACTGGAGCTTGTTGACTGTCCAACAGAAACCTCACAAAGATTTCAGGGAGGTATGCCTGAGGGACTCTCTGGAATCACAATATTGTAATTCACAATGTAATTCTCTGCAGGTGTAATACAGAGCACATTTTAACCCCACTGAGCCATCCAGGTACCCCAGAGAATATTTTGAGAAATATTAATTAGAGATCCATTAAAAAGAAATGTATGAGTATGTATGTGAAGTTATTAGTAGGCAAAACTAAACACCACCAAGCTGACAATCTAATTTCTTCTACTGTTTTTTGTAACTTATTTTCCTACCTTCACTCAACAAGAAATTCTAGTTTCAAAGCATGTGTCATTCCATTCATATCCGCACTCTCCACCAAAAACCACAGTTATAAAATTACCCACCACTCTAATCAGACTTTTATTTACTAAGTCAAATAACATTCAGGCCTTGTTTTCATTAGGTAGTTTGAACATTAATATTACAATTAGAATGGCTACAGAATGGGTAAAATTGGTATGTTCAAATTGTCCTCTTTAATCCAAATTAATATTCAATTGGCACAGCACACACTAGTCTTTTTTCATCTGTAATTCCCTTAACTTCTTCCATTACCCAGTTTCTGATATGACTAGTAAACATGTACATGTACACACATGCACACATACACAGACATGTGTGCATCCATACCCCTGAATTTCAAAGACAAATATATTGTACTCTGCTCTAGTTTTAAGTCTTATCAAACCCCTTGTTCTTAACTAAATTCATAAATAGCTTTAAACTTTCCTTAAGGTCAGTATGATATAGTTCTCTGTGAGTAGAATATTAAGTTGACACAATGTATGCTTTACATAAAACAAAACAAAACAAAATGACTTGGACTTATAGTCAATTAACTCAATTAATTTGAATACTACTTCTCTATCACAGAAAATCCAGTTTAACTTATTTGAGGTAAAATGTAGACACAGTAAATTTCATGCATGTTAAGTGTACATTTTGGAGACTTTCACGTATATTTAACTACCAGCACAATTAATTTATTGAACATTTCCATCAACTCTAAAATATTTCTGTCCACCTTTAAATTCACTCACCCGTCCTCCTGGAACACTCTGCACCAGGCAAATACAGACCTAACTGCACTCAATTTTCATTTTCTAGAAATTTGTATAAAAAAAATACATACATATACATATATATATATATATATATATATATATAAGCATAAACACATACACATTTTCATACCTGGCTTCTTTAACTCAGCATGGTATTTTAAAGATACAACTATGTTGTTTTATGTATCAGTGGTTTGTTGTGTTATTACTATACTCCATTATATGAAGGCACAATGTCTTGTTTATGTATTTACCTGTTGATGGAAATTTAGGATGGAAGTTTACTGTAAATAAAACTACTATGAAAACTTAAGAACAATTCTTTGCTTGGAGACGTTTTTGTTTCTCTTAAGTAGATACCTAACAGTGAAATTACTGGGTTATATGCTAAATGTGTATTTAAATTTATGGGAAATTGTCAGTTTTCCTTACTGGTTGCACCATTTGAATTCCTACCAACAGGGCCATCTGAGTGGTGCAATCAGTTAAGCATCTGACTCTTGGTTTCAGCTCAGGTTGTGACCTCTGAGTCATGAGATTGAGCCCTGTGTAGGGCTCTGCACTCAACATGGAGTATGGTTGACTTTCTCTCTCCCTCTGCCCAATGCCTTGCACACATATTCTCTCTCAATCTCTAAATAAATAAATCTAAAAAAAAAAGAATTCCCACCAACAAATATAAAAGTTCATTTGTTCCATAACCTAACCATCATATAGACAATCGTTTTAATTTTAGCAATTCTAATAGTTGTGTAGTTGTATCTCATTCTGGTTTTAATTTGTATTTCTCTGATGACTAATAATGATATTTCGATGCTTGTTGGATATTCATACATCTCTTCTGAAGTATTTATTCACATATTTTGCACAATATTTTATGGGTTTGTTTTTTGGGGGGGTGGAAAAGTGTAACTGACACAGTTTTATAGCTATTTCTTTCATTTTAGTAACTGAGTTTTTTTAAAGAACGGAAGTCTTTAATTTGTATGAAGTCTGCTTTATTCACTGTTTCTTTTATAGCTCATGGTTTTTGCATCCTCAGAAATCTTTGCATATCCAAAGATTGTAATAATTTTCTCTTATGCTTTATTTTAGAAATTTTATAGTTTTAACTTTTACATTTAGATCTTGCAACCATTTTAAGTTAAATTTTTAATGTCATGTAAGGCAGGGTCTAGGTTTAGTTTCTTCCTCATGGAAATGTTCCAACACCATTTTTTGAATAAAGCTCTCATTTACCTATTGAGTTACTCTGTCAACTGTGTCAAAAATCATTTGATCGTATATGGCTTGTCCTACCTCTGGACTCTCAATTCAATTATTTGTATAATCCTATATTTGCTAATTTGAGTTGAAGAGTTTACATTTATTTTGACTTTAGGAGTCTAAGGGAATAAAAACTTCCAGAAATCACAAAGAAGTTGTAAGTAATTATCAGCCCAATGATTAGTACAAGAAGACCCTTCTGAAGACAGAGACCAGGCAACAGCATTGACTCAGGGCCCTAGAGAACTTGAACCACAGATAAATGTATCTAGTCTCTTCAGAGGAGGTAGAACTGTCTCTTGGGTCAAAATTGGAGAGGTCTGTGTTTGAATATTGTTGATCACTCAGAATCTTCCTTTTCTGAATATCCATAAAGCAACATTCTTAAATATGGGCTCATCCCACCCAACAGGATCCAAGTCAGAGTATGGAGACATTCAAGAATGACAAGATCAAGTGTATCTGGGTTAATGAGATTTCAATATTACCTAATTATCTCAGTCAATATAAATGGGATCAACTACACTCATGTGTAAGGTCCAGTACAAAATTAAAATGCAAAATTACTTGTTCAAGTATCATCATGAACCTCAAGACTGCAAAAGTAGAACATTAAACAGGGTATAGGCCCTTCTAAATGTGAGATCCTGTGTGACTGCAGAGGTTGGATCCATGTAGCTGACCCTAAACTGAGAGGATGACCTAAATTATCCCCATGATACAAATGACAAAATTGCAGAATAGAGGTGTTAACTGGCTTCCATAAGTTTGTGAAGCTGAAGTCATGAAGCTAGAGAGGAAAGGCTTTCTAATTCCAAAGCCTGTCTATACTAAAACTTCCAAACACCATTCCACATGATAAAATAAGTTGAGGAAAGTAGAGAGGACATAGGGAGAAAAAGAAGGTGGGAAAATAGCTCTGAACCTCTTTGGTACAGTTGAACATTTTGAGAACTGGCCTTGCATTTGACAGCCACTTGTGAAGGACCTTGGGTGACTTACTAAGGAATATGAAGTATTCTACTCTAGATCAACATTCTTGATGTATGCATCATCTATATCAGAATTATTTAGGGTACATGTTAAAAATCAGATTTCTGAGGGCTCTAATACATATACAAGACCAGAACCCCAGGGATCTGTCCTCAGAATGTATATTTAACACACCTCCTGAGAGATAATAGGTAGTTGTCAAATCTGGACTCAAAATCAGCCCCAGTTTCTACAACCAGAGCTCTACATCACAGAATCAACCTCATTCTAGTTCATGTAAGGAACCCAGAGTGCAGAAAACAGTAAGGACCATGACACTTTTAGGCACGGTTCATATTTCAAATACTGAAAATAAAAGTAGATGTTGAGGAAAAAGCAAACCCGTGGGAAAATAAAGGAAAGAAATAAACCAATACAAGAGAATTCAAAATTTCCTGAGATAGTATCTGGTCAAAGATCACAATAGGATAACCAGGCTTTAGTATAAGACTCAGATACAAGTGAAAGGAACAAAATTCTACTAAAACTGATGTCAGCAGGGGCAAAATTCGACCCACTGAAGATTGCAGAATTTCCTCTACAACAAGGTTTCAAGCATTAAATAATTCTTTCATAATTTTCTTCAAGACATTCATTTTACATTCAATATTCTCATAATGGAAAATAAAAGTAGAGAAGGAAAAACAAAATCAAGTAAGAAAATAAAATCACAATAGAATCTTTTGCTTCGTTGCTACAGAACATTTTGCTTTATCACTATGCCTGCCTTTGGAGGTTCCCTCACTCACTGGAGAGAACACAGGGGAACATGTTTTTCTGCCCAATGTGGAATCAAACACTCAGCCTCTCCTCTGAGAGGCTTTGTTGGCAGTCACACATGGATCCGCTCCAGGACGGCAGATTTCAGGCCCCTGGAGAGATGTGAGATTGCAAAGGGCAGGGAAGATTGGCAAAAATATTGACTTTGATATTTCATCACTTCACATTTCCAAAGAGTAGAAATGCACTGACAACTGCACCTTTCTAATCAGATGCTACCAGAGGTCCCCAGCATAGCACACACACTAGAGACTGCAATACCAACAAAGCCCCAAATGCAATGATTTGTATTAGAGCAAAGTCATCAGCAGCATTTCTGCTTCTCTCTCTGCTTGATTTCTCTGTTCATCTGTTTGGACAGGATTTTACAGCTTCCTATTATGGGCCATCTCAACTTCTGGCTGTTTTCAGATGCTCTTTTGACCTCAGTCATCCTTCTAGGGTATATATAGCTTCCCTGACTCTTAGGATCCGAATGGTAACAAGCAGCACCCCAACTTCTTTTCCCACCACTTGTTTTGCTATTAGAGAATTCACCTGAGCAGAAACAGTGACTATTACTCAGTGCTTGGGAGGATGTATTTATCTGGGACAACCATCAGCTTATGTGAGGTTGTATATTCCAAGGGAAGAGGGCTGTGAATCATGAGGAAAAGGGTATTTGAAGGAACAGTTGGAGGAAACCAAAATCAATTTTCCACTACTTCATATTGTTTTAAAAGAATATAAAATTTTGAGAGAGTTTGATTCATAAAATACTATAGCTGATAAATTGAAGAATAAACATCTTATTCTACTAAAAAGTTATTTTTCCGATAAGATATGAAAGAACAATGTAATTTTTATCTAATCATTTTCTTTAAGATTTTATTTTTTAAGTAATTACTACACCCAATGTGCACCTTGAACTCACAACCCTGAGATCAAAAGCTCCATACTCCACTGACTGACCAGCCAGGCAGCCCTAATCCTTTTTTAAATAAGTGCTCTTTCCTGTTTTTGGTTAGGTATTATAAAAGCTTCCTTTTTTATTTTATTTTTTTTAAAGATTTTATTTATTTATTTGACAGAGAGAGATCACAAGTAGGCAGAGAGGCAGGCAGAGAGAGAGAGGAGGAAGCAGGCTCCCTGCTGAGCAGAGAGCCCGATGCGGGACTCGATCCCAGGACCCCGAGATCATGACCTGAGCCGAAGGCAGCGGCTTAACCCACTGAGCCACCCAGGCACCCCAAAGCTTCCTTTTTTAAATGTAGCTTATGCCACCAATAATTTCTGTAACTACCCTTCTATGATGTGTGCCTATGATCCTATACACCTCTCAAAATCCAGACCTATTGTCATCTCTCCTCTGAAGCTGTCCCTAATCCCCGTACGCTGAGTTACTCAGCCCCTTCCTTGCACATCCCACTGTTGGGCCCTTACTACACCTTATTACAATATGTGTCTGAACATCTGCCTTTCATAGAGGAAGCTTAAAATTGTGTTTATTTTATATTTTGACCTCCTATAAAAAGACTGTAGGCTTTGTCTTGGCACATATTAAGTGTTTAATGTTTTGTTGCTATTTTTTCACTAGAAATATGACTCTTGGTTAGAATTAAAATGGCATGCCTTGGCTTTGACAGTTTGCTCTGCTGACATTTTTCCAAAAAGCATCCCAAACTACTTATTCCTCATTTAAGCATTACTTCTAACTGCATTTTCTCCTTCCACACCAAAATCATTCTTTCTTGGGATCTGTTTTCCTGCCTGATCCTTACTAATAAATGAGAATAGAAATTTTACTTAATTCTTGGTATTGTTATAAAACCAAAAGGAGATAATGCTTTTGTTTAATGCATGTCTGGCACATGCTAAGTCCTCAGTATGCTTTCCTAATATGTATGGAATAAACATTCAACCATGATATTAATTATAAGCATTATTTGGGATATTCATCCCATCCCTTAAACCTTCTCTGGCCCTGAAACCACCCATCACCTTAGAGCTGTTTCTAACTTCCAGCTAATTAGGAAAGTAGGATTAGGGTCCTGTCTTTTGATGAACTCCTTTAAATCTGTTTCTTGGGAAATGGTGAAACTTGGGAATGGTGGAAGTAGGTGGCCCAGGTTGTCACTTCTTGAGTCAAACCACAACAATTACAGTGACTTAATCTATTGGTTTATAGTGCTCTTGTCACACCTGCCTTTACCATGATTAGTAATCCAAGGCTGCTTCGCGCGCACACACACACACGCACACGCACACACGCACACATACACACACACACACACTACAATAATGAGGAAAGGGAGACAAAAGAATGTTAACAGTCTATTTATGTACAATATATTTTCTTTTATAAAACTCTCTAAATTCATTCTTACCTAAATTTCACAAAAGCAAAAGACAACAAACAAACAGACTGGTCAAATTACTAAAAAAGTACTTTATGAGTGACATTTGTTAGGAAAGCTTATCTCCATCATAGGAGAAGAGGAAATGGGAAGCAAGGATCTATTTCATTTCTAAGGCCCTGACACCTGCCATCAGAGATGGCACTGGGTGCAGCACTCCTTGGCTCATCCGCTTCACCTTACCATGAATCCCAAGAAAACACTAGCTCTGGAGCAAGCCCCAGAAGAATGTGTCAAAGTACATGTGGGGATTAATGGTTTGGGTTGGTGATATTATGGAGTTGAACTTGTTAAACCTCTGGTAACCAGACACTTAGGGCATTCACTAAACTGTGCTAAGTCACTCTGTGTGTTCTCTTGATCATCCCTTCCTCTACAGTTTCTCCAAATTCATCTCAGACCCACATGGTTAATGTCTATTTCCATCTTCCAGTTATTAAAATTTGTTCTTCAAGCCTGATCTGGAAAGAATTTGGAGATGCCAATCACACAGAAGTGATACTCTCAGAGGTCAACCTGCATTTGAACAAGGAATAGTGATGGTGGGATCTCAGAGGTAGCAACTGGCTATAAAGGAGCATTTTCAAACAAGGAAGCTATCTAGGATCCATCAGTTCATACCTCATCAGCTGATCTTCCTGGTGTGTGTAGTTGCTGGGACAAGAGTACATGGTCTTCCTAGTGTGTGCAGTTCCTGAGGCAAGTGTACAGCTGGAGAAACATGTAACATATGTTTAAATATTTACATTTTTATAAGTCAACCAATAAACTATTATATTTGATCTTCCTACTTTAAAATACATACTTTCATAACAACGTGGAAGGGCACATTTGAATTTGGAATTCTTTGGCTCTTCAGTGTACTGGACCAGAAGCATGGTAGTGTGGAAAAAGCTGACTATTCCTTTCTCTTCCTATCACTGGCTCTGTCCAGCAATGCAGGTATACACACATATGATCACTTGAGACTGCATATCTAGATCTATCTATACCTGTTGTAAAGAGTTTCCTTTTGGCTAACCCTTGACCCTAAGAATGAGTATACTGGCCACTTGTTCAGAGGTGAGACTTAGCAAAAGGCCTGCACAGCCCTTATAAAGGAGTGTGGGGCTGGTTTGGCAGAGAATGCCAAAGTCCCAGATACATAGAGCATGGTCTAGAAGAGGAATAAGGGCTCTAAGTAAGCACATTTATAGAGCTTCATGGGCACCTCCCACTGTGCAGAGGCACAGGAGAGAGGAGGGTCCAAAAGATCCTCTCTAAAGCCAGGTCCAGACTTATGGTTCCTCCTGCCTGAGGCTAATGTGTCACTGTTCATCCACACTTGCTGATCAGCTGGTATCAAGAGCAAGTTTCATGCGTGGTTCAGGATTAAGAAGATATGGTAGTTATTTTGAGAGTCTAAAGATTAAGTTATACCAAACTTGAATGAAATATTGATGTGATGAGATGTTCTTTTCATCTACCAGCTCTAAATCTCATCCATGTTTTAGAGAGTGAGACCCAAAAGGTTGGGGAAGAATTCAAGAGTCTCTCAAAGACTCTACTGGGGGAATTTAGAAGCAACATCGACTGCTGGAGAGGGAGAAAAATATGTTCATGGTCTTCAGGGAAGGTGGCACTTCTGCAACAGATGGGCCGACTGAATTTTTTTTTTAATGATGATTTTATGCCTTTGGCAGAAGTTTTCCATGTAATTTAGGAAAGAGGGAAAACAACATAAAGACAATTGATGCTGTTCTATAAGACTGGGGAAAGGATATCAAAAATGAGAGTTGTCAGTGGTACTAGGCTGAAAACATAACATATTTGTGAGCATTTTATGAAAAGACTTGCCTTGGAAATTGGCGGAATGAAGCCAGTTTTCAATTACACATTGTATTGGGTCAACTGTAGTATCTGAAGTTCACTGAAAAGAAAGGATCAGCAAAATAAGGGAAACCAATATCTTTTATTAGCTCTCTCACTTCTCTGCCTTATTTTACTACTTTAACTTCCTGTTGATTGTTTTCCCTGCAACCTAAATCTACACTTTTCTATCCATCCTCTCAAAGACCTTTCTAAATTTGAGTTTGAATGTGTAATCTTTAAGCACCTCTTGCTGCTCCTTGCATTTGAATTTCATACTCCTTAAAGCAACTTGGAAAATGACCCCCAGTCTCTGGCCTTAATCAATTTTTTTTCTAGCATTATTTCCCGTTTCCCCTAAATAGTCCCTGGAAAGTTTCCCTCTAACATGATGCTCTTTTACATCTCATGCCTCTGCATATTCTATTCCTTCTACCTGGACCACCTCTTTTTGCCACACTTGCTCTTGGTGATCTCCTATTTGTCTATTAATTCTTATTTTTAAAAATTTGCTTGAATATTTTACAACTCTCCAAGGGAGAGTTAGTTACTTCTTTCTCTGAGTTTGCCCACACTTTGGGCACATCCCCAGTAGGCAGTGTCCTTGTTATATAGGTCTGCTGGCTCACCTTCAGTTTTTCTTTTCTTTTCTTTCCCTTTTTTTAAGATTTTGTTTATTTATTTGACAGAGAGAGATAGTGAGAGAGGAAACACAAGCAGGGGAAGAGGGGGAGGGAGAAGCAGACTCTCCACTGAGCGGGGAACCTGATGAGAGTCTCATCCCAGGATCCTGAGATCATGACCTGAGCTGAAGGCAGACACTTAAAGACTGAGCCACCCAGGTGCCCCTTCAACATTTCTTCTAAGCCAGCTACTTTCCTTTAAATTTCAAAGGTCTGCTAAAGTTATATAAGGACAAGAAAATAACATCTAGCAGAAGAAAACCTCATCTCTTTCTTGTCACTTTTTTTTTTTTTTTAAGAGTACAGATTTTTTTCCTCCTTCAGAAACTTCTCAACAGAGCTACCTATTAGGTCATATGCACAACCCTAAACCAATCACTGGCAACTGTAATGAAATTACCATGCTTAAAGAACTTGGGATAGTGTTATCTTCCCTGAGGGGCAGGTATTTGCACAAAAGCGGCATTTTTCTGAGAAAGCAGGAGAGGAAAATAAGCATTGGGATTGGCAGCAAAAGTATGTGTTCCAGAAGTGAAGTGGCTTGATCCATATACAATTCACTAGTTTTGTAGCCTGTCATACACAGGTATTTTCATTATAAAACAAAAAAATTAAAACAAAGCACAGCAAAACAAAAATTACTGGAGGATTCCTTAGTGAGAAGATGAGCACTTCTTCCCAGAAGAACTTGTCTTCCAAGTTGTGATCTGAGCTCTGAAACATCATCTAATATTTACTGTTGTTTTTTCCTCCTGTAACAACAGGAAATTCCTGAGGCCATGGTTTGGACCTGACCACTTGAATCTTGTGATTACTCTTATAGAATAACTTAAAATCTTTGTTTTCTGGTTTTCTATTAGTGATAAAAGCCCAAAGAAGGATAATTCAACTCAAGAAAAAGACAAATATTTCAATAAGTTGGAAATTGAAACTTCATGTTAGTCATCTCAAAACACTTTAATTTCATAGAAACAGGTTTTTTTTTAAAGGGCTATAGTGCTATGCAGAAATGGATTTTGGTGCCAGATTAATTTGGAACTTACTGAAACCCATATGGAGGTTCTTATATAACGATGATCAATAATGAAAATTAATAGCAGTCTACTGCTACATTCAAAGGCAAGACCTACACAGGCCTTGGATTCCTGATGACCAAGTGTTTCACACCATTGGACAAAAACTTCTGGCCAACTGGAGTTCTGGACTGAGACAAAAGACTATAATATGCCCTGGCAAAAATAATACCAGCTAAGGTGTTTTGGCACTCATTACAAATGACAAATATTTCTTTCATTGTATCTAATTATTACTATTATTGTTCACATGTGTTTGCATGGGTTCTAATTATTCTCTTTTTTACGACACAAAAGATGTATTGGTAGCTAGATTTACTATGTAGTTCATAGCTTATAGATGATCTGGTAACATCTGGGTGGGATTATGACGGAATTAGAGGAGAAACATACAACATATGGAGACTGTGGATTCCAACACAAACAGCATTTAAAGGAGCCTGTGATATTCCCTGTGGATAAAGTAAACCAAGATGTCTTTGAATTGCATCCCTGCTGGAAGGCAATGATTGCATTTACGTTTGTTCTCATGGATCATGTTAGACAGGAGCATCCTTGAATCTGTGTATGTACCAAGATGGCAGCCAATGGCATGAAGGGTGGAATGTCTCTACATTACCACTCTAGAGAATCAGTGAGCTTGACGGCTGGGAGACCAGAACAGCAAATGCAAGATGGAGCTATCTGAGGCAAATTAGCACCTGTGGCCAGCCAAACTATGCCTGGTATCTCTTTCTTTATGAACTTATGAACCCTATCCACAGACTAGTGCTTGGGAAATAGGTACTGAAGTGTTCTCTAGGCAGAAATGCTATTGACTGAATCAGGATCAGATCCCGCTGTGAGTCAAAGGGAATTAGGCAGATACTACATGATGAACAATAGTGTATTCAGTCATAAACGACTCTGTCAAATAAGGTTAATAGTTTCCAAATAGGCCAGCCAGACTAACTTGTTCTGTAATTTGGACTGAAGTATGGAGAATTTTGAAAAGTGAGGAAATGGACACAAATAAAACAGAAATGAATACACAAAGAGAAAAGTAAAGTTCCAATGCTCAGCTTGCCTCAGGGATGGGAGTTGTGTTGGAGCTAAGATCAAGAATGGATTGGTAATCAGAGACTTCATTTATTTACCTTCTCTAGTAAATAAAAACAAAGAGATATACAGGACAGTGAATTTACATTTTGAGGGGGCTAAATTTAAAAAAAAAAAAAAAGGAAAGCTCTGCAAATAATGCCTTGAATAAAAATGGTCACATTAGAACAGCTATATTAAATTGTGCATATCAAAATGCCCTGGATGATACTTGATTCCATAGTTTATCAAGAGACTGCTTGGGATAAGTAACTGAATCTAGGACAAAATACAAAAATTGGAGAGATACTGACCCTTCATTTAAAGGACATATATACTTATGTATATCTGTTTGTGTGTATGCTTATGTACACGATTATATTTTTCTCATTTAGTGAGTAGCTTTGGAGAGAAAACTATTTGTTCTCATAACGTGCTGCCAGTTTTAGGGGATATACAAAGAGAGATTATGTCCTCTGACCTCTTAAGGTTGTCTGGATCACACATATCACAAAGAAAATCAAGGCAAAACTAGACCAGTGCATGGATATGAAAGTCATCAAATTATATAATCAGAGATGCTTAGATTTAGAAGGAAATGTAGAGGTCATATCAGTAGATATACATGGAATGAATAATTGGTCTAATGCGTGAAAGATCAAATGAATCTAATAAAAGCCCTACTGAATTGCCTACTATATTGCCTTGAATTGTCATTTACTTTTCATGTATATTAATTAACACATCTGTACCACTTGCTCAGTGTTTGCATCATGCCTTGTGTATGGGACATAGTTAAGAAGTCCTTGGTACATCTTTATTGAATTTATACTGTCAGAAGATATCTGTGCTAAATGGAGAGGAACAGATATTCATCTTGTTTTCATCAATCAATCAAAAAAGACTTGTTGAATATTTGGTGAACAGTAAACATGCAAGATAGTATAGGATAAAATGCATTTCACGAATAGACGCCAAGGGAATTCAGAAAAACAAATCCGTAAATTCAGAAAAATTATCTAGAGAATGGTTGATTCTCTATCGATAGAGATTTCTTATGGATAGCTATTTTTGTTATCAATAAGTTTCTTCTCCTATAGACAAAAAAAAAAAAAAGTATTTCCACAAAACAAAGTATTTCTTTCTAATTTCACTGACTTCAATATCTTTCTCTTAATATTCCCCTTCCTAAAACACCATATCTAACTTGAATACAGATGAAAATTATTTGTTCATCATATTCCTTCCTATGGATTCCATGTCACTTCTCTCTCTCTCTCTTTTTTTTTTTTTTTCACCCTGTCCCTCTGACTCTTTCTCCTTTAGCTCCCTCCATAGGGATGGCTTAAAATTCTTTTACCTGTGTTACTCTACCCAAACTCCCTGAGGTCAAGAACTGTTTTTTTGGTTTTTGTTTTTTCATTCTTGGGTCCTCTAGCTCATTTAGGAGCTTGATGTGTATATTTTAGTAAAATATAGGGAAGGACTATGTTTTTACTCTTCATCTCCTTCGTGAGCTCCAGACTTGATGTGTGGACCAATGTTTAGCATGGACATCATCAGGCTTCTCTATCAAGATTCCCCAAACCCAAAATTCATCTTTCATTCAAAACAAATCCATACAATTTCCATCACTGTATGTACCCTGATAGTGGAGTCTCTGGATTGTTGATACTTCTGACCAGAGACCCAGAACATCAGACTAGAATCATCTGAAGAGGACTCCTAGTGACCTATCATAACACCACAGAGTTTTCTAAAAGGAGACCTAACAATGGGTATCCTCTTTAGAGTCAGTATATTTTTATGATCTTATGTTCTCTCCACTTCATAAGTGACTTCTGAAAATTGTTCTTACAAAATACTCCATAAACTTTTTGAAGTCAAAATCTATTGCAACTTAATGTAGTTTTTACTGACCTGGAATTGAAAATCATTTAAAAATCATTTGAAGAATTCAACATTTCAAGCAAGTAATCATACACTATTTTTCTGATATGGCACAGAACATCAGAAAATATTTTTGAACAAAAGTTTGAATTTTTTGGCCCCAAGAAGAGAAAACACCCCAGAAACAAGTAAGATGTGTCACAATAATCCATGATTTACAATCCCTTTCCTGGATCGTCTGTTGCCCTTAGCAATCCCTAAAGCAGAAACAAACAAAACAAATCCTTTCAGCATATCTTCATGAAACTGTCTGGGATGTGACAAAACTTTGAGAAACAGTTTTGTGATAATGGTTTTGCACTTTATTGGTACTTCTCCAGAGGAGGTGGTGAATGGCTGCTTTCAAATACATAGAGCTATCAAAGGCTAAAGTCAATAAAAACCTCTATAGAATAATTGGGGAAGGAAGAAAAAGGGGAAAAAAAGAGCATCAAAGGAATGAAAAGGAAAGAAGGACCTATAAATATAAAAATCTAAGGAGTATATTTTGGGAGAATAGATGATGCAAAACAAAATTGGGAATAGTTATTGGAGGACCAAGGAAGGCAAATAAAACAATGAGATATATGATGCCTGTCCTCCTGCCTCAAGTTTAGCTCATCAAACAGTTTTTCATTCCATTTCGTATATATGAGTTTCATCTGACTACTGCCAACAGAAAATGCTTTGATTTTCTGACTTTTTTTCACTGTCAAAGGAAATAACAGATTGATAAGATTCAAAAGCAAGTAATATAGCATCCTCTTCAAGAATGAGAAAAAGTACAAATTGAGTTGTGTTAATGACTAGATCTATTTTTCATATTCTTGAAAATAATAATATCACCGATGATAATAAAGTACAGTATTATGTTAAAAAAAACTTGTCTGGGAGTCAGAATGTCAGAATTTATTGAAAAAATTGTACTTAATTTTACTGATTCAAATACCATGGACTATACCATGCAATTAAAAGAACTTGGAACTAATCTTCCAGCTCTGGGAATACCTGAGTGACAAATTACCAAAGAATATCCCAGAGAATTATCTTTGATATACAAATGCACACATAGGTAGGAGAAACCCACTACCTGGAAAGAATAACTCAAATGAAGTGAGAGGTTAAGTTATCAAATCAGAAAAGTCAAGGAGCCTGTCTAGGATCTTCAAAGCAGGATGGCTTACTATGGACAGGCTAGAAGATGCCAGCCAATGTGGGCACATAGCCACTCAGAGACATGGCCAGGACTCCAGTTAAAAATTTTAGAAGCCTAGAATCACAGAAGGGTAAAAGAGCCTATATAAATGCCAAACACAGTGATTCTGACCTCTTCAAGGGATCAGAAGAAAATAATCATGAACCACAAAAAGTGAATGCATTGGGAACAGAGGATAGAAACAATTTGACAGTCTAAAGAGATCAGGTGAGCTGGAGATCTAGGAGTAGAATTTTAACAGAAATAGAAATTGATGATTCAATCTTCAGGTTCATTTTTTGGCTCTGGCATCAACCAGTTCAGTGACTTTGAACAAGTTCTATAACCTTCTAGTATTCAGTTTACTCATCACTAACATAAGAGGACAGGACTAAATGTTTTCAAAGTACTGCCCTACTCAGAGACACTATTATTTTCTATTCATGATAGTGTTTGCAATTATATGGTGTTCTGCACCTCCAAAATGTATTTATGTATTAGTGTTTGTTCTTTGAAACAGTCCTGTGTGGTAGCTCATATAGAAAACACTATAGCTCATTTTAAAGATAAGAAAATGAAGGCTTAGAAAGGTAAGATGACTTTCTCAAGGTTGCCTAGCTAATTAGGATCAGAGCAAAGACTAGAAATGTTGGTCTGCTATACTTGTAACTACTTCACATTATACCTTTCAGCAAAACTGTTAAATCTTTGTATAAGGAAAACAATTTTCTAACTTGCATTTTCTTCAATCGCCTTATGTCAACAGGGGTTAAGAACTTCCTGAGAAAGAATAGGGGAAAAAAAAAAAGGTCAGGATTGGAAAAAAAGAGAGAGCCTGTACATTTGTGTATTGAAAGAAAATGTAAACAAAGTTAAACAAGCAATTATTTAGCAGATTTACTCTGAGAACAGGCTATGTGCAAGGTCCTGTGTTGGGTGCTGTGGGAGATACAAAGGTTTTCAAAAGGCAACATACTTGCCCAGATAGGGTTTCTGTGATCTAGTAGAAATATCAGACATGTCTAAAGGGAATCCTTTTATAAAGCATGGAACATGATGAATGGCTTAAGATATATGTTGCTCAGAAATTTCAGAAAAGGTTTAAATAAAGTCCAGTTACAGACAAGTCAGGGGAAATATGAAAACTTGGTATTTGAATTTGGAAATACAGAGGAACATCTTGAGAACATCTGAAGATTAGAAATCTGACAAACTAAAGCAATGCATGTTGGTTAGGGTAGGAAACTAGGAATTAGTTAAAAAATATATATATAGTTTAGTTGACAGCTAATTATCCAGTGGTGGCCACATAAGAACGCATCCCATCACATCACTCCCATCTTTCCTGGTCTCCCTTCCTCTATTCTTCACCTTTATTCTTTGTCTTAAGTTCTGCTTTCAGTGGACCCAAGATAAGATAATAACCTGTGTTTAATGATCTGGAACATCATAAAGGAAAAAGTGTGAGAGTGAAATGTTTAGTGAAATAAGGTATACTCCACTATAAAAGATTCTCAAAGAATTCTTGTATTAATATAAAATATTATGGGTTCGTAGAACTAGGTAAATCCATCAGGATAAGTATAATTTTTCCTCAGTTGATAAAGTGTAGGGAAGTCTCATCAACACTGTAGATGAGTTAGGCATGCATAAACGTGTTAACAAACCTGTGTAAAACAAGTTGTGAACCTAAATGTGACATAAGAAAAATACATGACGAGCATAGCATAGTTATTCTTATGTTAATGTATATATATTTTGATTTTAAAGAAATAATTGAATGAAATAGAAATATTGCAATGTGGGAATGCACTGGAATTGATATGTTGATTTTATTATCCGACATGTATTGAAAAGAACAGTGAATTGGGGTCAGCAGTCTTAGCTTCAGATTCCAGCACTGTCAAGATTTAGCTCTTTAAACTGGAATGAGTCATTTCACTTTCTGGACCTCAGTCAAATGAACAAGTTGGAGGAGTCACAATTTGCAAATTATGTGCTATGGAGCAAGAGTCCAAAAGATGATCTTTGAAAAAAAAGTTCTCTTGTAAAATATATTGAAAAAACACTTACACGTCATCTCCAATTTGCAGATTCTTAAGACATAATGCATGTTAAAAGCTCAGAAAAGCCCTATAGTAAAGAAATCTTTTGAATTCCATCATAGCATTTTCCAAATGTAACATATTTTGAAATTTCTCATTCCGTTTGCATATGAATATCTTACTGACATAGTTTTCCATGGAGCTAATTTTTGGAAATGCAGGAATATGAGATTTAAAAATCCTGGGATTCTATAATTAATTAAAAATAAATAAATGAAATCCTCTGATTCTAATGAATCATGATCTCATTATAAGGATTGAACTGGAATTTGAAATCCCATACACCCTCCTTTACCCAGAGCCAAAGAAAGTAGACAGACTTAAGCAGGGAGCCCCTGAGATATTGAGGGCTTGGGAAGAAAGAAACAAAAGTGTGACTCCTCCTGTGGAAGAGGTGAAATCAAGTTTTGATTGACCAAAAGACTTGAAGTATGCTAGGGCGTCCCAGATATAAACTTGAAAAAGATCTAGTGATGCATTTTCTAATCATGTAGAACGGGGTTCTTCCACTTCAGCAGTGTTGACATTTGGGGCTAGATATTTCCTTGTTGCAGGGAGGTGGGCCTGTGCATTTTGAGATACTTATTGGCATCTCTGGCCACTACCCACAAGAAGTTGTAGCAATGAGGAGGCAAACTGGAGGAAATTCCCATGTCCCTCCTGTGGGTATGAAGAAAATTCACAATAGATATCAGGGGGAAATGGGAAGGTGGGAAGTGGGAGAGGTGAAATGGGGAGTGAGAGGAAAGGGTTAAGGACAAGAGAAGAGCAAGAGATGAAGGAACAAAGGGTGCTGGGAAGCAAAGGAAGATAGAGGAGGAAAGGAAAGATGCTTGTAATCATTTCAACTCTGTAGTGGAGGAGTTGAAGGATAAGGCTATCTGAGGCCCTTTCTAGCCCATCTACAGGCAGTGTGAGCTTTGAAGACAGTAAGACCTGATTTTATTCATAGTTCTGTATCTTTTGTGTCATCTTAAGTAGTTCAGTTAACCTGAGCTTCTGTTTCTTGTCTGTAAAATGTGGGTTACGGGTGTTGTAGGTTTGTTTTATGAACTAGAGAGAATGCATGTGATGAGCTTAGCACCTTGCTAAGAATTTAATAAATGGTAGCTGCTTTTATTATTGCTATTTTTCCTTGGGACTTAATCATGTGCTATCTTTTTTGTCAATTAACTTCATATGTCTCTTGTTCTTACTATTATGTTTCATTAGCCAGTCTGTACTAGATTACGTGGCCATAATAAACAACTTCAAAATCTCAGAGGCTTAAATGATACCCTACTTCATTTTTATTTTAAGTCAGTGAAGTCCCTGCTCTCTCATTCATCCTTGATCACAGACCCAGGCTGACGGAGTCTCCATTATCTGGGAGGTCCGTGAGTACCACCGTAGCAGGGGAATCTTGTGGCAGCTTTTAAATACTTCCCCAAATAGTAACACACGTCACTGATGCTCACATTTCTGTGGCTAAAGCTAGACACATTCCATGTGGCCAACTCCAAGGCAGTAGTGAATGCAACTCTGGCATATGCTCAAAAAAGGGGACATTATGAAAACTAGCAAAAACATCGTACCTCTCCGACCAAGTCTCCTCATTGATGAAACAGGGAAATCAGAGCACCCATCTCATAGACTTGTTAAAAACATTACAGTGATTAATACAGGTAGAATGTTTAGAACAATGGCTAGCATATGGTAACCATGCAATCATTGCTAGATATTGAGATCTATTGTTATTGGAAACCCTTACAAGACCCGAGCATGGTTTGTGCTCCCTTGACACCCCATCAGCATTCTAGTTATTCAATAAGTATTTGTTGAATTGAATTGAATAGTGTTCCAGCAACATGGCTAGGACCACCCTCCAGCTGGTAGACCAACCACATGTAGGTTTATCAGTACCATTTCCCTGCCAAACACTAACAGACTTGGCTAAGCATCCCTCAGCTGTGAGTCTCCATTTTAACCATGGAATTGACCTTAACATTAATGTTCCAGCCACATAAAACATGTTGTGAAGTGCACAGCAGCAGGTGTAGTTGACTGCTAGATGACATCATACTATGTGCATGCAGTGTGCTCCACCATAATGCCTTTCTTAAACACATCCCAACACTCAGCACACAGGCTATCAGTGATACACTTTAATGACCCTTTCAAAAGAAAAATAAAAAGATACACAGGCTTTAAAAACAAGGGCCTGCATACTGGTATACAAAAAATATTTTTTGATTTGAGCTTAGTAAAGGGTCCCTACCTATCTAAAGCCTAATGAAATTCTGTTTCTTTGCATTACTTGCACAATTAAATATAAGACCCCAGGGGGCAAATGAACTAGAAAAAAAATGTAACTGAGTTCTAGTGTTCTCTATGCCACCCTCATGAGAAATCCTGAGCATTCGTCTTAATTTTTCTGGTTATTAGTTGATGTACTTATCAAATAGGAAAAAATAGTGTTTGCAGGATCTCCTTCTAAAAGCTGATAAAAGAGGGCGCCTGGGTGGCTCAGTGGGTTAAAGCCACTGCCTTCGGCTCAGGTCATGTTCTCAGGGTCCTGGGATCGAGTCCCACATCGGGCTCTCTGCTCAGCAGGGAGCCTGCTTCCTCCTCTCTCTCTCTCTCACTCTCTCTGCCTGCCTCTCCATCTACTTGTGATCTCTCTCTGTCAAATAAATAAATAAAATCTTTAAAAATAAATAAATAAAATAAAAGCTGATAAAAGAAATTGGGAGAATAAAAAATGCCAAAAGTCTATGAATAGGTAAAAATTATTATAAAATAACAGGAACTATCAGTACAAATATTTTATTTTGCTTTTTAGTATCCTCTTTATTTCTTGACTTTTCCATGTTCGATCTTAGTCAATATTCTCCTGTTGGGTTACTCACTGTTCCCTTTAAGTCATGGGTAATGAGTAGCAAGTTAAAGCAGAAAAAGAGCAAGTTGAACTCAGCCATGTTCTGGGCAGATGCTCTTCATGAGTTTGTGCTGAACCCTGAGATCTTGATAATAACAGAGAGGAACATTTCGATCCATTTAGATTTCTCTAACCTGGAATTTGGAAAGATGATAAAAAAAAATTGACTGAGAACAACTAAACTCAACAGCTAAATGGAGAACTAAGTTGGGTGTATGGGGCACTGAGAAGTATGTGCATTTAAATGCAGAGGCTCTGCAGAGGGGCTCTGGGATAGAAACTAGCTATGCTTTACAGGCAACTTTTATGTAAAATTCCCATTTAGAACAATAAACTTGTGGAAGTGGCAGATACAACAATATTCCTTATTGAGGATCTTGTCCATTTGCTGTTTTTTTTTTGGGGGGGGGTTCTTCTTTCTTATCTAATAAAGGAAGGAAAAAAAGGAGAAAAGAAAAGAGGGAAAGACAAAATAAGAAAGATTCAAGAACATTGATTAAAGGCCTACTTAGTTTCAAGCAAGAGGTCAAATAATTTCCACATCATGCATTTAATCACCTGACAATACTGGAAGAACCATGATTATTCCCATTTACCAGATGAAATACATGGTTAACGGGTTAACCATTTTAGCTTGTATGGCTATCAAGGATCAGGTGTCGATCTGATTTCAGACTGTCATTGGTTAATTTGTTGATACATTAACAACATGAATGATGCTGAATTGCGCTGTTCAATATGGTTATCACTCAGGTGGTCATTTAAATTTGAGCTAGTTAAAATTGAGTAAAATTGAGAATGCAGTCTCACAGTTGCTTTAGCCACATTTCAAGGGCTCAATCACTACATGGGCTGAGGGGCTACTATCATGGATGGTGCAAATTTAGAACATTTCTATCATTGCAAAAAATTCCATTGGCCATAGCTGGTTTAGAATGTAAGCTTTTCATGGGTCAGAAATAATCTATTTCTGTTAGTTTTTTAGAGGCTTATTATTGCACCTGCATTGTGATTTCTGACTCTTCTTTGAGGAAAATATTTTACTAGACAGAAAAATGCCAATCAATCTTTGATTATTTAACACAGAGGAAAATAAATTCCATGAGGTTCAAGTCTAAATTCTCTGTAGACCTCTGCAAAGTGATTGGTGAAATTTATGGGCACAGCTGGTTTGCAGTTGTAAAACCCTATATTTTTTAATGCAAAATGGCATCTGTGCCTGCTAATTGGATACTTAGGCATACACACAATAAATTGCCTGGGAATTAGAAAGGTGTATTTCTTAAGTCCTGCCCACATCTTGCCATTTTGAGAATCATTGCTGGGATTCATTTTTCCTCCTTGTTATTCTTGTAGAGGAGGTGGAAAAAAGCCTCCTCCTTGTAATAAATATTGCCCGTTGGGAATTCATCCTTCCTCCTCCTAATCCAGCTTTAATCCTTTCAAGCTCTGAACCACTGTCTGTTGTGGTAGCTGCCATTCTAAATAAGTTTGAGCTCTGTGATCATTGCCACCTGTCTGGTGAGAAAGGAAAAATCAAACTTGTAAATGCTCCAGGCAACCCTGTCTTAGGAGTTGGATTCGAATGTTACACAGAGGCCATGGAAAAACAGTCGAGATAAAGCCTTGCCTAGCTGTGTTTGAACACGTGAGCTCTTTGCTGGTATTCTCAAGTTTGCAATGCTATGGCAACAATAGAATCTAGGCATATTCTGTTACAAGTTTCATGCAAAAGTTTATTAAATTTGCTCTCATAATTATTGTAAGCCCTAGAAAAGATGACTTGAGCTCCGGAGCCTATACGTCTCCCACCTGAGCAGATTGCTTTATCATTCTTCCGTGCACTGGTAATTTCCATTAGAAAGCTTGCTAACCTGGTATTGACAATTACAAGCCATAATCAGAAGGTGAAAAAGGCTCACCCACTCTGATCTGTGGTAAAGCCGATACCAGCTATCTGGGAAGAAAAGAAACACAAGAAAGTAAACACCGAACTGCTGGTATATCTGCCCTTTTTATGTGAGCACGGCAAAGTGTGAAACATGAATGCAGAGAAAGAGAATGATTTTCAGAGATTTAATCCCTTTAGAATAGAAAGCTTTGGTTGCCTTTTAAGGAGCCTTTTCACCTCAAGGTCACAGCTCGAATCTCATCTGGATTTATGTACAGTATTCGCATTCAATTATTTTTGCACTCTTTCTGCAGTATTGGCTCCTTGCATTGCATATATTGTTTATGCCCATTGGGCCTTTTGCACATTTGTCCTGCTCATTCTTGTCTGGTTAATATGCCTTGATCTTTTAAATTGGCTGATTGGGGTATGATGGATGGGTTATCCTCGTTCCTCCTTCCTCCACCTAGATTTAATCAAGTTGGAATCAGACTTCCTGGTCCTTGATGCTCAATAGCGTGGGTGGCGGGGCTAGGGTGGGGGGAAGTGGGCAGCTCTGGAATAGGGTAGTGCTTCATGGCCCTTGGCCCTTGGAAATACAGGCTCTGCTCAGCTATTTTCAGCCAGGTCGAAACTTCAAAATAAAGAAAAATCAACTGACTATGGAGAAAGTTACTTACATAGAAAAATCACTATATACATACACATATGCCCATATGTGTATACCTATGCCTAAGTATTTATGTGCATATATAAAAATATGTACACACATAAAAACAAATGGCCTACATATGCTTATTTTTAGGATAACCCAGTAATTTTTGCTAATAAATATTAATTAGGAACTTGTGATGTAAAAGGCACTACCTGCAACTGTAGGTGAGAAAAAGCACCATGCCTTCCCCTAATGAAACTACCGAACAGGAAGAAACATGTATTTGTGCTAAATAAAAATTAAGGTACAGAGCAACATGATGACAAGCAAGAAATATATAATAAATCCTTCAACTCACAGTGACAGAGGAATATTGTAGTCTGGGTTGATTAAGGAAGACTTTGTATTGGAGGTAGGACACAGAAGGCATAGCACGAGAATGAGATAGGCAGAAAAATTAAATCGTAGGGCATTCTATAAAGTTAGAAGCTGAAAGTGTGCATACAGCGGGCTGCGGAGAGGACGAAATGATTGGCATGGAGCATGATCCCTTAGAAGATGTATTTGAGAGGTTTGGAGACAAACTGAAGCATCACTCATCAATTCTTCCCTCTTTTGTTCTCATTTCCTTGCTCCTCCTACTAATAAGAGGCAGCAGACGTAAGGCTGCCGCCCTGTCCTGGAGAAGCTGCAATCCCTGAGCTCCAAAATGCTGAGATGACCTTTAAAGGCTGCAAGATGAGGAGCCCAGTGGTGGATTCCAGCAGGAGAAGAAAACCAAGCTTAACAGTGCTCAAATAGTGGTTTGGGGCTTTAACATTTTTCTTTCCTTTTCTTTTAGAGCCATCAATTGCCTTCTACAGACATTGAATTCACTTACAAAGTTAGAACAGAGAAATAAAGTGGAATGCAATGATCAGGAAATTCCATTTGTTTTTTTCTCCCTTTCATCATTTTGTTGAATGTGTGCAGAACTATATGAGGTTATTCATTTGTACCCAAGCAGGAATATAGGATTTGCCATATTGGATCAGTCCATTGGTCCATCAATGTTGTATTCTCATAGCCTCTGGCACCAGATGATACATGAAGCACCAGAGGAGAGCAAACTCCCCCTTCCACCCCCCACCACACACAAGGCAGAGAGTCAATTGTGCAATATATGGGGTGAAAGTCTTAGCTGCTCCAGCTGGGACTATATGAATGGAATATGGATTTTAAGATGTCTACACAGGGCAGACGCTGCATCAGTTGAGGACCAATTTAGGCAGTTCCTATCTTTCGAAATTGTGTCCCATGTCTTCCTACTCACTTTCAATTATAAGAACTATTATTTATCTCACAATAATAAATTGAAATAGTGGAATCAAACAGCCTCCATCCAGAAAGATGAAGACAACACTGTATAATAACTGACACATGGCAGCTTTCTCTCTGGTGAAATTGTAAATGCAGTCCAAACTAGAATTTAACATAATGCCTCAGAATCTGACCCCTCTTCCTTTGGAAATTATTAAAATTGGCTCACAGTCTTCTGCATAACAGCCTATTTGCTCATTCACGCATCAGGAAGAGACTACACTGTGTGGAAATCTATCCAGTGTGGAGGGTGCTATAAGGAAGGCCTCCAAGGCTCAGTATAGTTGGGGAGTTGAGGTACGATGTGTAATCCCAATGGAAGTGAGAGCGTGGTCTGTGTCACTGGTGTGGCCTACTGAAATAGTGCACGCATCCAGAAAAGAGAGGGACAAGTTCTTGATGACACAAGATGGAACAAGCACTGTCCTGATACTTTCTTTCCAAAGGGGAATCTGAACACCACATAAAATAATCAGACATTCCTCAGAAAACAGCATTTGTGCAAAGTAAAAAAATATATATATATTGTTAGTTTTGCCAATAAATTATAGGTGGAGAATTTTGTGCAACTACAGATAAGTTTCCTGACGTGTATAATTCTGCAAATGTGCTTCTAGTTTTCGTTAGGGATTTTCAACTTGAAGCCCCCGTGGCCTCCTCAGACCTAGTGATTAGATAGTGATTAGAATAATGATGGCAGAGCCAGCTATATCATCTCTGGTGCTCAGTACAAAGTGAAACTAGAGGGACCCCTGTTCAAAAAGCAGAGGGAAAAAGCACCCATAAAAGATACTGAAGCATAAAACTTTTCCCTTTATTTCGTGGTCTCTTATTTAACCTGTCATGGTGTGTTTTCTTTGCTATTTACTGTGATTCTAATTAGTGAAAAGTCAAATTTAAATTATTTGCATGACTTTCACTGTTCATTTTTATATTGCACAATGCCAGTTTTAAATGCACACATAAAGACACTTATGTACAGAATCACCAAAATTGCACAAGTCACAATCTGAGCTTATATATCCATGTATATTTTGCTTTTACCAGAACAGGAGACCCTACACAAAATTAACTTAACTGCATGCATTTCATTTTTGTTTTCTCCAGGAAACTACCATTTTTTTTTTTTTTTTAGAAGGGGCTTATGATGGGGTATGCTTGCAGTGCTCACAGACCCATATGAAATTATCACCTCTTTGGTGCAGTACTGCCTTCCTGTTGGACATTCAGCTGCTGATTTTTCTGTTTGAGGAACTGAGTCTCCTCATTGTGCTGCTTCTCCTCCATCTGTCTTCTTCTCATTCTCCCTCTTTTCGGTGGCCTCACACATGACCTTCTGCTCCTTCACTTGGCTCCCCAAACCTCTCTTTCCTGTTTCTAATTCTGCAATTGTCCTCCCCATGTCTGACTTCCCTGTTCGGGCAACAGAGCCTTCCTGGAGCCAAATGCCACACTGTTCTCATGTGAGGTCTGATAGGCGGTGATGGTCATATAGATCAAGTCCTGGACTTGCAGCAAAAGCAGTCCCCTCTCCACACAGTTGATGGTGACCTCCGAGATCTGCTCAGCAAAATACTGTGAGTACAGCTCTCTGCACACAGGGAAGATGCCAGTCTCCCTGGCCTGTTGCTATTGCAGATTCAGATTCAGCTGCTGCAGGGATGCACCATGATCCATTCCAGTGTTGGCAGTGCTGGACACCTGCAGGATCTGTGACTGTGTGTCCTTCACCCATTCCTTTGGAGACAGGATGGCATTCAAGATTTCTTCTGCCTTCTTTGTAGCATCCAGAACACAGGAAGTTGAAGAAATCTTGATCTTTGGTGGCTGTGGGACTGGACCCAAGGGTCCAGGCTGCTGGGGGCTAATTTTCAGTGGCCCTGTTTTGGGGATACATGTCTCCGTGTCCAGCTCACCAACACCGGGTGTGTCACACTTGAGCAGAGTCTGCAGGAGGAATCATGGCAGTGAAGCATTTCACTTTTTGATATGCATACATTCTGTACCAATACTCTCCACCTTCAATTTAATGATAAATAAGAAATAATTGAAAAGGAAAGAACTATGGGTTGCCCTATCTATTTCTTTCCTCCTAAAGCATATTCTCAGTGTAAGTGGCTAGCTAATCTATAGGGAAGTAACTTGAGTAGGAGAGGATATAATAGAGATCCTGGAATGTTCATAATTCTTAGAGTGCAATTGTCTTCATTCCTCATTCAAATCAAGTCCTGGTTCAAATAGAAAGCATGGTTTCTTGGGGAAAATGTGGCCTTACTTAGTCATAGATGTAACACATTTACCATGTACTTTTGAGACTTACTGGACTCAAATTCACTGTGAGTCCATCAGAATTCTGTGCTGCTGGTAACTTGTAAGTTTTAAATGCGAATGGTTGGCAAGCAATGTTGGTAATAATGCATATTTCAAGTGTCTACTCTGCTCACATGCCTTCCTCATTGCCCCACTAAACTTCACTTATAAAATACACGTTCAGAGATAAAATTATAAAGAATTCAAGATGGTGATAAGAGAATTAAACCAAATACAAAACCCCTTTAAGACAGAGCTCTGTGCAAGTATACTGGCTGGAGCCCATGAAGCTGGCCTTAATAATTATATTAATAAAATCTTTAACATTTATTGTGCATGGCCATGTGGTAAAGCTATTTATATACCCTTTAATTTTTACAACAGCTCTATCTGACATATGAGGAATTTGAGATTTTGATATATTAAACAATGAGCTTTTAGGTCCTTAATACTCAAAGTATTGTTCTCTGGACCATCAATAACTGAAGTCTGTTGGGAATGCCAAATTCTGGGCCTCTTGCAGACCTGCTGAATCTGAACCTGCACTTTCAAGAGTGCCCCCAGTGATTTGTGTGCACATTAAAGTTTGACAAGCACTGTTGGAGTCACTTGATGACAAACAAAAGGGACCATACTATGTATCAAATCTTATCTGACTTCAGACCTTAAACTTGAAGCCAATACCCTACTGTCTTAGATAATCCAAGTTTCTGATGGTGGGCCCCAGTCATGTGTATTAAAAGACAAATCTAAATTCCGTGTGGACTATGATCTGCACCATTGGCAATAATCACTGGCCTGGAAATTTCTACCATGCCTTCCAGTTTTACAAACTATGGTAACTTTATAAATCATATTCTTACAGAACACAAAAAATAATGTTGAGGAATACAAAGGAAGAGATATATTTCTGAGTTTAATGTAAAAGATTCCAAGAGAAGATAAGTTTTGAGCTGGGTTATTTAGCTTGGACACGAGAAGTTGGAAAAGATACTTGCAAAAGATCTTTTCAAAATGTTCAGTGCTATGCTCAATGAGCACAGATCAGTTACTTTCTAACTTCATAGAGCTCTGTAAACCTCCAAGAAGGACAGACATCCCTTTTCCCCCTAAGTAAAATCAGTCCATATGTAGAGACAAGAATTTTGCTAGGGGAGCTTAATTTACCTCAATTCAAATACATATTGTGCAAATAGATATTGGGTTGCATATATATTAAGTGCAGAACACTGTCTGGTGCCATAGAAAAATAATAGAGATGCAAGACACGGATCCATCATCAGCAAGCCTCTGTTCTAGCAGACGTTTAGTTATTTAACAAATACTCTATAATGCATAAGAGCTTTAGAGATATTAACTCATTTAATCCTCATAATATTCTTACAAAGAATGTGCTCTTTTCACCATCCACGTCTTGTAAATAGGGAAACTAAGGCACAAAGAGGTCAAGTACCTGATGCAAATTCATATACTGTTGGGGACTGGAGTTGAATGCAATCCATCTGGTTCCAGAATCAATGTTCTTAATTACTACCCTAGGATGCTTCTAAGCCATATTCAACAATTATTTTATTATGGGACAAAATAAAACTACAAGGGCATGGTGGGGTGGGAGGAAGGACAGGCTTGATACAAAATTTTAACTAGATTGACAGAAAATCTGTTCTGACAAGAATGCAGAGGGATACAAGGGACTAAAGAGAAAATATGTTTGTTTTTAAAACAGGTATAAAACTGTAATTTGAAAATAAAACATATTCTCTTGAAAAAAAAATGCAAACTGTGGAAATGACCCTATTTTCTTGGGGGGGGGGTGTTTAATATTTATGTTTTTATAATTTATCACCATGTAGAATGATTTTTTTTTTTATCAATTTGAATCAGTATGCCTTATTTTTAACTTGGTCTACTTAGTAGAGCTTCTAGTAAAGAAGAACTAAAGAAGCTTTACTAGACTCTTTACTAGAAGCTCTACTAAGTAGACCAAGTTAAAGAGATATTTAGTTCTCAAAAAGTCATTTTAGAAGTTGTTCAGTCTAGAATGGCTAAAATTAACAAGTTGGGAAAAGACAGATGTTGGCAAGGATGCCTAGAAAAGGGAACACTCTCATAGAGTTAGTTGGTGGGAATGCAAGCTGGCACAGCCACTCTGGAAAACAGTATGGAAGGTCCTCAAACACCTGAAAATAGAGCTGTCCTATGACATAGCAATTGCAGGATACAAATATAGTGAATCGAAGGGGCACATGCATCTTAATGTTTATAGCAGCCATGTCCACAGTAGGCAAACTATTGGAAGAGCTGAGATATCCATTGACAGATGAATGGCCATATATATATGGCATCTTCTTTATTCATTCATACACACACACACACACACACACACACACACACACACACTGGAATATTACTTGGCCATCAAAAAGAATGAAATCTTGCCATTTGCAACCACATGGATAGAAGTAAAGAATATTATTCTAAGAGAAAGAAGCCAATCAGAGAAAGACAATTATCATATTGTCTCACTCATATGTGGAATTTAAGAAACAAAATAGAGAATCATAGGGGAAGGCAGGGAAAAACAAAACAAGACAAAATCAGAGAGGGAGATAAACCATAAGAGAATCTTAATCATAGGAAATAAACTGAGGGTGGCTGGAGGGGTGGGGTGGAAGGATAGGGTAGCTGGATGGGCAGTAAGGAAGGTATGTGGTGGAAAGAGCACTGGGTGTTATATGCAACTGATGAATCACTGAACTCTAACTCTGAAACTAATAATATACTATATGTTAATTAATTGAATTTAAATTAAAGCAAATTTTTAAAAAGTTGTTCTGTCTAGTCATGTGAATTACAAACACAAAGCTTTAAATCAATACAAAGAGTACATTTTATTGTCAGAACCTCAGGTACTGGGCATGTGACTCTGACTTCTTATGCTGATTTTCAAGGAAGGACCTAGATATGGTAAAGTAGCTGTCAGTGTGACTTCCTTCACCTTGGAAGTACATGTAAACCTCACTGTTCTGCAGAAGAGTAAAATATAGACTAAACAGATAATGGAATAAAGACAAGGACGCCATCTTGTTTTAGTTTGCCTTTCAGTAAGTAGAATGGTCCTTGTTTACTGTCTGTTGTAGGTTGAATAGTGTACCAGAAAATTCATCTTTGTCTGAAACCCCAGTGTGACCTTGTTTGGAAATAAGATCTTTGCAGGTGTAATTCGTTAAGGCAAGTTCATACTGGATTAAAGTGGGTCCTAAATTCAATATGATTAGTGTTCTTACTAATGTGACAAACATGCATAGAGGAAACGCCATGTTCTAATGTGTACTGATGGAACACGTGTGCAAACTTGGCACAGACCCATGGAGAAAACATCAGGTGAAGACCAAGGAGGCAGAGATTGGAGTGATGAATCTATAAACCAAAGAATGCTGAGGATTGAGAGCCACCCCAAGAAGATGGGAGACAGGCATGTTGAAAATCCTCCATTTCACACCAAGAAGAAACAAACCACACTGACACCTTATTTCAAATGTCTAGCCTCCAGAAATGTGAGAAAATAAATTTCTCTTGTTTTAATTAAGCCATCCAGTTCGTGGTGTTTTGTCATGGCAATCCTAGGAAATTAAGAGACCATCTCCTAGTTGGTTACTATTGAGCACTGGTGATATTGCTGAATTTGTCCTTTTCTACAGTCCAAGGAAGGTATGTTTTATGAAGTCAATAATTGATTTTATACTACTCAGCCTATTTCATATGGACAAATGTATTGTGCCTACTTATAATTTAAAAAAGACAAGTAAACAAAACGAGATTCTAAATGATGGGCTGATTGAACTATGGAGCCCAGTGTTAAGAAAATATTTATGACAAAATCAAAATTATTCCATTGGGAACATGACTTATTTTATAAAAATGGTATGGAAGGGTATCATTTCATTGCATGGGTGGGCAAATTATAGGATTTTATAAAAAGCGTATTAGAGAGTTTGATCATAAATAAAATCTGAAAAGATTTGTAACTGTTTCTAGTTTGTTGTTGTTATCATCTATTTTTCTATCCTGGTTAGCACAGAAATTCTCCAAATGTAAGTACCTGCAAGCTTTTTTTTCAGGAAGAATAGTACAAGAGGACAGGAGGAGGGCAGGTAGCTATAGAGATTGTTGTCTATCCCTAAATTATGCAAGAAGTTATGCAAGAGGCTATGTGAATGCTTCAATAACCAAGACAGGACAGAGACAAAGGCTCTGGGGCTGGTGGCCCAGAAAGGAAGTGTGTATATGTGTTGTGCACCTAACAAAGGACCCAAGGTCTTGATATTTAAATTCCACTGGGATTCTCTCATATCCAGGTCACCAGAAAGCATGTTGCTTGGCCAGGAGGGACTAATTTTTCTCTCAACCTTGTCTTCATCTTCTGTGCTCTTCTCACTTCCTTTCTTATTCAGCGTGCTATTGCCAAAATAATTTTTCTTCTATTTATCTTTTCTCTCTAGCTCTGTCTTAACCCATGTTAAGTTCATAAATCTTGTCTTTGGCAAATAAATAAATAAAGTAATAAAATAAAATGAATAAAATAAAAAAAAAATAGAGTTCCCAGAACAGAGATGAAGCTGACTGCTGAATTTTGAAGGACAGATATGGAATTTACTTGTTTATCTTCGAAGAGTTCACCTTGATTGTGTGTGTGTGTGTGTGTGTGTATGCAGAGAGAGAGAGAGAGAGGGAGACTGAGTGAGAAAGAAGTGTGGAAACAGAATGAGGCTGAGAGAGAGAGAGAGGAGAGGATTCAGGAGCCAAAGAAAGTTAGAGTCAAATGCACATTTAAACTGGCAAATGGCAGAGTGAGCCATAATGCACATTTAAACTGCCAGGAATCGCCATATACTGGATATCTTGTAAATATCTTTGCAAAGTTTCACTTCTTTAAACTAATCTACTGAAACTTTTTTTTTTTATCATCTTATTCCTATTGAAGAAAGCAAAGAAAAACTTAATCATCGAGAGTCTTTTTTTTGGCAAAAATAATTGTAAATGCACAAAAAACGTCTAACTGCTCTAGGAAAATCATGAAACCCCCCCACACAACAAAAAAATTTGCCTGTGAAAACAGCATTCTTCTCCCCTCTCGTTACATGAAGGCCTGCAGTCAGCTTCCCAGCTATAATTCTCTCCGACACTGGGGATATTAAGAATGTGAAGAAAATGCTCGAGTAGATTATAAATAATAGTGTGAGACACAGTGAATTATATTTTCTAATAATTGGCATTACATTATTGGACCAAGGGAAAAAAATGAAAGCAAAGAGAACGTGAATATAGGGAATCAAGGATTTCTCATCACTTCTTTGGAGTGGGAGTGGGAACAAAGAAATAGAAAGTAGAGAGAGAGACAAGGAGAGAGAGAGAGGAAGGAAGGAAGGAAGGAAGGTAAGAAGGAAAGAAGGAAGAAAGGAAGGGAAGAGGGAAGGAGGAAGGAAGAGAGGGAGATAAAAAAGTAGGAAAAAGAAAGAACAAAGAGAGGAAGGAGAAATAAACCAATGCTCATTTGGGGACGGGTCCTGATGCACATCAAGCATCTGAATAAAATGAACTAAAGGACAGAGAAACGCAGCTGGACCTGTAGAGATAAGGGTGTGTCTGTCACCCAGGGGAAGCAATTCCAGTTTCTATGGGGTGAGTGATTGCAATTGTTACTTCTCCTTGGAAATAAAGATGAGAAAATTGTATGCATTTACTGCATAGTCATGTCTTTTTATGTGCTTGTTTTATACACAGTTATTCTAATATAAATTCATAGGTATCAGTAGTGTTAAGACTGAGGAGGTCTAGGTTCTGTGCTCAATTAGTCTATTACATTGTTGCCCAAACTTCTCTGAAGCAGCTTTGCCTCCCTGCCTACCTCACATGATTTGGGGGGTTATCTAACAAGATAACACACAGGAAGGCATTTTTTTTTTAATGTAAAACATGATTCCTCTTGAGATTTCAGCACATCTTGAGAGATAGCTCCTTGGGAGGATATTCCTCTTTTAACAAAAGAGAAAAGCATTACTTTTTTATGGAGGCATTGTGAAGTGAAGTGTTAAAGGAGGAACATAAAAAATTTAAGGCCTGAAAACACACTACAAAGGAGAAAAAGGGTGTTTTTGTGAGCCAGGGTTGGGAATTATTTATCTAGATTGTTTGTCTACATAGTCAAACCTGACCAAACAAGGACTTTGCTTACTGCAGTTTACCTTGATGCTACCAGAAGCTGAAATGCAGACTAAACAGGAAGGGACCCCTAATCCTGTGAATTGGTCCAGTGAGGACAAACAGTCACTCCAGTTCACTCCTAAGGTTGAAGGAAACGGGGAGAGAAAAAAAAAAAAAAAAAAAAAAACAAACGAAGGAATCCGAACAAGAGTCAAGAAGGAAAGAATGAAGGAGAAAGAGAAGTCCCGTTATAAGGACAAGGAGGAGGATATGAAGAAATGAGTGGAAAGGCCAAAAGGGGAGAGGGAAGATGAGGTTATGTCAGAAAAGGACTGAGAATAAAAACTGAAAGAAAAATGATATTGAATTGGCAAACCTATGTAAACATGTTCTTCAGAATAGTAAATCATCAAACTTGACTTATATTCAAAATTTGCCTCCAAAAGGTCTCACTGTGAGATCCCTCTTAAATTTTCCAGCTGTCCATAATATCACTGAAAAGTCATTATAAGTCCTCAGCCGAAGCAACACAGGTATGAATAGAGACCCATCTCTGTATGTTGTCAAAGGGTTTCTTTATAATCACAGCTGTGTAAAACTTGAAAGGATTATGAATTCGAGTATGGTTGAATGGTTATTCCAGCCTGAATTCCAACCTGATCCTTTGCCTTAATATCTTCTATTTCTGGACCAATAGACATATGGCTATTCAAATGGTAGATTTCCCAACATGCATAAGAAGCAGTCAAGCGTTTTAAATAATTAAGAATTCAAGTCAAAAACATAGTCATGCATTTATGCATTTTATTGGATTTTCTCTACTCTTCTCATTTCTCTTTTCCATCTGCAAACATACACATACCAATACCTACTTATTTTCTCTTTAATCCAAAGACCAACTAAAAAAAATAACAAAATGTCCTATTGGAGACCTTAGTGGAGTCAGGCTGTGTAAACAGCAAAGCAAAACTGTACCCAACAGTGATGCTTAGGCCTGGCATTTGGATGATTGAATGCAGAGTTTAAAGAACACTTTGGCACCCACCCTCCACCCTGCCTCTTCCTTGCGTGCAGAACCCTAGTTTGAATATCGAATGGCCATAAACTTTAGGGGCTGTAAGCATATAACTCAGCCCCAGGGATGAATCCTGCACAGTGGTGATCTTGACTGGTGAGATATGAGAAGAGACATGCCACATGGCTTCTGTGGAAGTTTTAAATGAGATATATATAGAAAGTATCATGTGTTTTCCTCTTCTTCTAGCCTTTGGATGGAGTCACCTAAGTGATTTCTGGAGTTGCAGCAGCCATCTTGTAACCAAGAGGGATAAACCTAAGTATGAAAGCTGACATCTGGGTTACTACCCCTGGAACCTCCAACTTCCAAACGTCCAGAATTTTAGGCATGTAAAATAATAAAACACTTTTATGTTTCTGTTCTAATCCTAGTTGTATTTCTGCTATTGCATCTAAAATACTCTGAAACAAACATCTGCTACAGAACACACACACACACACACACACACATACACACAATTTTACTTGATGCTTTAGGTAAACTTATTGGGAGCTAGAAGGAAACATGCAGTCAAAGGCAGAATGAAGATGGGATACTCTTGAACAGATGTATAGATTGAAAAGTTTCAGGAGCATGGGAGAGAAGTAGATTTTTGACTGATTGATGCCTTCGAGAAAATTTGAGTGCAGATGAGAGGAAGTGGCACTGAAGAGAATTTTATCTTCTGAACTTAAAGAAAGCAGGTATGAATTGTTACTGAGCTATGTTCAAAACTGTGGAAGAAGGAAATTGATGGGATTTATCAATAACCACTTGAGTTTTCTTATTAGTGGATAAAGCCTTTTGATGACAGGATTTGAGGTCAAGCTTGGTGGTTGGTGTACCTGCCAGGCTGGTGACTTTTTAGGAAATTGCTGAGAGAAATGAGAGAAACTGATGACAAGGATTGGTAGAATAGAGCCAAAATTCCAATTAAAGATTATTTCTTGTTGGTGGCCCTCAAAGTTACAGGAATAGTATTTCTCAAAGACCATTCCCCAGTTTGAGCAGAGGGATTGAGAAGATGAACTCTGACTGGTTCAGTTTGGAGGATTTCCTGGGAAGAGTAGCTACAAGTTTCTGAGTAGAAAGTGCTGGCTTAAGTACTGGTGTCTTTTTACCCTGAAGGGAAGGTACATTCACCAATCGAGGCTTTTCTGTCCAACTTATGTAAGTCTTAAAGGTCTTGAGCTAAAGACGTATAAAACCTGAAAGAGATGTTTATTAATCACCAGTTCATTTCTGTGTTTATAAAGACTGTTAAGAACTTTCTCATTGATAAACCTCTGCACCTTTTTCTCTAAATGAAGAACTTTCATATTGGCAAGAGAACAATATTTTAAGTAAGGGAAAACATCATGCAAAATGCTATTATCCAAAACAAAGCTTGAAAGTCAAGCTACTTTGAATAAAGAAGAAGACAGAGGCCATGTGCCCCATCCTGACTGATTACTAGTTATATTCCTCCTCGTGACCTCTGCATTAACCCTCAGGCATCTCCTTCGAATACTACTAAGGCTCCTATGAACACAGCTTCAAGGAAAACTAAAGAACAAACTTAGATTCTTTGGCTTGGCCCTAAATTGACAATCTGAGATCTTTTTAAACAAGATCAGCCATATAAATAGAATGGGTGACTGCTTACCTGATATAAATCAGGAACTTCCATGCATTCCACATGCTACTGCATTGTTTAATACCGCTGATAACCTAGGAATAGCAGATGCCAAGGGTAGATCCTATTCACTATTGTACTGCCCTTGGATTATGACTTTTCATTTTTCCTTATTCTCTTAAAGGAAATCTCCTTTAAAAACTAGCAAAAAAAAAAAGGTGTTTTTCTAAACATTTCAAATGAAAATATGAAGAAATTTAGACTGCCCATGGCATAAAACTTATCAGAATCAAGGAATCTTCTGTTAAGGGTGATCTGTATTTTGTCAAAATAGATTTTTCAGATATCAGGTCAATTAAAAAAATGTGGAGACATTGCACTGGATCTACTTTATTTGCAACAACCAGTTCCACTGCCATCTGACTGCAAGATATCAAGAAATGAAGATCCCATGTAAGTATGCCCTGGTTTAAATATTCTGATTGTCAGTGTCAAACTATAGTTTCTAGTTTAAGTTTTAGAAAACATGACCACAAAAGTAATGAGTCTATTTTAGGTCCAAAGACCTAGACAAGAGGATAAGATGGAAAATGTGGGACTTTAACCTCTCCCTCCCTCATTAAAACACAACAAAAGCATTGTCTATTTTCTGTTCTTTCTCGGGCTCTCTTTTACAAACTGTTGACTTAAGCACCTACCTATACTTTCTCATACGTCAAAGCCACTTCGGGTCACTATTCCATGATTTATTTAATCATGTGACTATTATTCACTATAGTTTACCCCCATTTCCTCTCCATTTCTTTGTCTTTTGCTAAAACTCCTGTATTTTCCAGGTTCAAGAATTAGGCAAATGCAGAACTCTTAATTGATATGCTCAAGTGTGTTCAGCAAAGCCTTCTACCACTTCTGTTATTGTTAAGATGGTTGTCTAACTATCATATGATCTCCCTGATATGAGAAAGTGGAGATGCAATGTGGGGGGTTGGGGGGTAGGTAAAGAAAAAATGCAAGAAGGTGGGATTGGGAGGGAGACAAACCATAAAACACTCAATCTCAAAAAACAGACTGAGGGTTGCTGGGGGGAGGGGAGACAGGAGAGGGTGGTGGGATATGGACATTGGGGAGGGTATGTGCTATGATGAGTGCTGTGAAATGTGTAAACCTGGTGATTCACAGACCTGTACCCCTGGGGATAAAAATTAATTAATTAATTAATTAATTAACTAAAAAAAAAAAAAAGAGTTCTGTGGAGAGCACTCATGGCTAAAGAGACACACAACATTTTCTGGAAGTTCTTGTTTCATTAGTTAACCCAACGCCATGCAACTGAGCTTCAACAAGTTCACTGGATCTGGCTCAATTTTACTGGAATCTCTGAAACCTAACCCAATCTATGTTTCAATTCCAAGTCTCAAGATGAACCAGAATGACTTGAATACAAACAACCAACCAGCATCATCTTACCTTTCCTTATTAATCTCCCCAGGAATTTGGCCTGAACTCCATGTAAGTTTCTCACATCTATGTGTACTCAGAGTATTGTCCCTATCTGGAATACTACATATTATAAAATAAAAATGCCAATGACCCTTCCTCTGATCTACTCTTCAGAGAAGTTCTATAATTCTGACCTGCTTCTTGAAAGGTCTAAAGGAGAGAAGGGTCTCCTATCTGATATCCCGTAACAGAGCATATACCACAGAAAGTCATTTTTTCCCTGAGGATGAAAAGAAAAGGCATCTCTTGCCGATACTGCCAATCATCTCTTGATAAGGGAAGTAGTAATGACTTGTCATTAAAGATAGATGGTTAACAATAGCCACACCCTCCTCTGTTGGTTCTGAGACTTCAGTGGCACAGACTTTAATGGGATCTGTCTCAGAGATAGCAGCATCCAGAAAATGGAAGAAGATATGGATTGTGGTGATGAGGCTCAACTGAACAATAGTTTTCTAGCTAATGAAATCGATAGAGATTCCAAGATGGAAGGAATTTTGATTGAGGAATCCCTTGTGGTTCTGGCAGGACACCAAAGTTGTCTTTTTCTGCTGGTTACTTGGAAGAAACATCCGGCAAGTGGTATTCCTTTGTGCCCAAAGTTCCATTAAAGGGGATTGAAATCACTTGTTATTGTGTTCTGGCTTTCATTTCTTCTACAGTCCTGCATTGGTATCAGTTCTCCACTTCTGTTTAATCTTGGGCTCTTGAACTGATCCAGTTTTCAGGTTGAGGGAATTGAGGGAGCCTAGTCAGTAACTTAGAACTCAGCAGCTCAAAGCCAAGTACATCTTATTCATGATCCTTCTACCCATAAAAATCAAATTCTTGCAATCTAATTATTACTAAATTGTTACACTATACCTTAGTTCCACTAGTGCAAACCTTTGCCTAATCCTTTGCAGAGCCATCCTGTTTGTGAACCACAGTCTTCCCAATTGGGTATAAGTTATTTGCTACCATATGTTCCCATTTGCAAACGCTAGTCCTTTTCGGCATACTTCCATTGTTCACTGCCTGTGTTCATTCACTTACTCATTCAACAATATCGACTGGGCTTCCACTATTTGCCAAATGCTCTGCTGGGGTCACGGAGAAGGTAAGAGCAGGGCACAAATTGGCCAGATCTCACAGAACCTTCACCTGTCCACTGACCATTTATTCTTTGATCTCCAACCCCAAGATAGGTCAGCTAACATGCCTCTGATGGCAAACTTTCCCTGGAGTCTCGGACTCAACTTTCTACAACACTGTCTAAACCTAATGGATCATAAAATGAACTTAACAGCACCAACCCTGCTGCTGATGCCCCTGCACCCTCACTGTTTTTGTCAGCCCACAGAATCATTTCCTCCACTGCCTCTCTCCCATACACAATTGTTTTTGTTTTGTTTTGCTTTAACCTAACAAAGCCACAATCCAACTTCCGCCTTTTTCAAAACAAGCCATTTGTGAGGACACTGGTGCTAAATTGCTTGCCATCATTTTCCTTACAGATTTTGGCGTTTAACAGAGAGGGCAAAAATTTAAAAAAAAAAAAAAAAAGAGAGAGAGAAAAAGAAACAAACCACCCAACAACAACTTTGTTACTAGGCAGTAAAACTCTCCACAACTAAATATTCACATTGTTCATGGATCAGCAAATACCCCAGTTTGTCTGTAATTGAAAAAAACATTTGGCACATTTCTATTAAAAACCTTCCCCTTCATGAATGTTTAAACAAATTAACTCGAACAAGAGGCAGTGATATGCATATCAAAAACAATTCTTAAACCTGTAGTCAACTAAAGCAGGGGGAAATCAGTGTGCTGGCAGGTATTCTTTCTGAATTTCACACTAACAATTTTTTTAGCACCCTTTTACCCCCTTCAGGCAAGGACTTCTGCTTTTATCTCGGAAGCTCTTAGAGTTCTGGGCATTGCTAAAGCATTCTTAGTTTACTAAAAGTCAAGAGTGACTTTGCATGGCCACAGTCAAATCAAGCTGGTACATTCTGTTCCACTAATTAGTCTAAGGCTCTCTCCCTGGTAATTAATGGTGTTACATAGATGTCTTCTAGAGGACTCATCTGAAGTGTAAACCCAGTGAGATCAGTTCTACTTACATAACTAGAGTGTTACTCATCCTAACATGCAGACAGAAAGATTCCGGTGTTAGTTCTGTATCCAACTAAGTCTGTGGCATTGGGCAAGTTGCCTTAGTCTCCTCATCTATAAAACGGAGCAAGATAGCATTTTAATTCAACAATTCTATGAAGCAGTCTCGTGCTTTGTTTTTAACCCCACTATCTAATTTGTGCATAGTCCAAAAGACTCAGAGGTTACACATCGAAGAAAGATATACGTGCAGAACGCAGGATTTCCTCAGTAACTCTGCTCATAGAAGAATTCTAAATAGTCTCAATTCCAGGACATGCATGTCCTTTGGGATCATAGTGAGAGCCTTTCCATTCTTACCTTCTTTAAAAACCAAGAAAGGTTTGGATAGACTTTTATTCATCCCCTGAGATTTGAATGCTGGAGAAACCATCTCACCACACTGCAGCCTAGGTCTCATTAGTCTAGGACCTCCAAACTCAAATGGGTCTTTTTCTCCAGGAAATGTATGCTGAGGTCACTGCCCTTTCATGGGGATTATCAAATCTAGTTTAGACAAAGAAAAAGAAAAGAAGGAGAGAAAGGTAAGGAGACAGAGACCAAGAGGGAGAGACAGAGAGAGAAGAGAAAGAACTAGGTACGGAAAGGAAGATGGGGGAAATGGCAGAAAGAAAGATGGAAAAGAAGAAAGGAAAAACCTTCTTGCTCTCTGGAACTTCAGGGAAGGCGGGTGAGTTAACAGTTTACAACCACAAGTACAGCAGCTATTATCCCTTCTATGAACAGAAGAAAACAACTTTTGACACCCTCTAACTTTCTCTATTTCTCCTCCTTGCCCTGATTTCCAATTACGCTTTTGTTTTGTAATTAATTAAAGTTATTTCCCCTAATACCTCTTGAGTGCCTTCTTACTTAGGTAGGGGAGAGAACCTTGACTCACTTTGATCCTCCAAATAATCCTTGGGGGTAGACAGAGGAGGATAAGAAATAGTTGGCATCTGGCAAAGTCAAGACTCCTTATCCTCTCCATCCGCACACACCACTACACCTACCCCACCAAGTTCCCATCTTTGAATGCCTGCTGTTCCTTATAAAATGTAAGCAAGAGTCCAGTCATAGTATGTCTGGCAGAAAAAAAAGTGGTGTTCAGGTGAAAGAAGGAACCAATCGACCCTCATCATAGAGCCATAGGTCAACAAAGGAAGCCACGCTATAAAGTTGGAGCAGAGGTAAGAATGGAGAACAGATATGAAAAGAATGGAGAACAGATATGAAAAGAATGGAGAACAGATATGACATAAACATTCTAAATTTAGAGGAAATAATCTAAAGGGCTTTTTCTATACATTTATCACAAACTCCATGCCTTCAAAATTAGCTGACTACAGAAACTTTTGTATTAAGGCAGACATGTTTGGATGAAGTTGCCCTGTCTCTAGAAATTCCACTTCTGCTTTGAAATCTCCACACCCCTTCCTCCTTCCATTCGCTCCCTCCCTCCATCCTTTCCTCTTTCTCTCCTTTCTGCCTTCCCTCCCTTTTCCCCATATTGTACAAAGTATACGATTTCTGAGAGAACAATTACACCAACTGCTCTGATTTCATTAAAATCAGGAACATGAAGAGCAAGTTCTCATACTGTTACCTTTAAAAAGTTACAAAAATTGATTGCTTGTTTTTCTCTTCATTTCTGTTTCATTACCCCCCTCCCAGAGATAAGTATTATAAATAAATATAGATGTAATCTCCGTAATTCACCACCAAGGGGAAATGTGCAGTTCGGATGAATGGAAGAAAAGATAGACATTTAAAAAAAAAAATAGACCCCTCTGCCCATCAAACCTTTCATTTCCAAGCAGAAATAATTACAGTGATGGTCAGTGGGGAGATCTGAGCAATTTACAGAGGTATAACAGCGGTTCCTATCAACACGGTTTTATATTCAGGGCAAGGCATAGAACTCTAGGTCCTGAAGCATTGCCTATAATCTTTATTTCATTTTTAGATGTTATGCTGTAATAAAATGTAAAAAGGGAATACATAAAAAGTTATAGAGGTGGGAAAAAACATGGTTTGAAGTTGTATGGCATTTCTTGACAGGGCATGTTCCTAAGGATATGCAGAGAATAACAAATGCCATTTGAAATAAGTACACTAGAGATCTGAAACTAGATTGAAAACCCAAGTCAATTTTCCTGAGTGTCATTTGATTAGCTTTCTTACATAGAATGGAGGTTTAAACAATGCTGAGATTCTGAGTGCAGAGGTGCTAGGGAGCATAGTGAGAAATGGGTTCCTCCCACCAATTTCATTCCGATGGCTTTACAACATTATCTTTTCACATTCTTCCTGTGTTTTTGCAATAATCCACAAATGAAGCAATGTCAGAGAAAATGTGATTGATTGTGGTGAAGCACGCACACACTCACGTGCAGCAAGTTATTTTTCTATTCCCTTTCCAATTTGTCCCAGAGTTGCTCCAGGCAAATACCTGTAGCCAATTGCCAGTTTGGGGTAGGAAGATAGAAACAAAGTTCTCAAGCTTGAGGGGGAGTTTTTGCACAGGTTACAAACAACTCAATTGTGCCTAGTGGCTGTTTTCATATAGAGAGACATTTCTCATGTTTTTGCCATGATGTTTATTCCGGTTCCCTGAGACAGATTTGAAAGTCAACCTAAATAGTACCTAACAATTATGTTTAGGATAGAATTCCTACATCATTGCCCAACGCTAGCCGTTCCTTTTGTTCTGTCTACGCTAAACAGAGAAGAAATTTGTGGGTGATACTGACCATACTAGCCTTTAATCCAAGTACAAACTTCTGATTTCATCATTAATTTAGTAGATCTTACCTTCTATAATACATACCCTGAAAGTATTATTCCCATTACTCTGTTTTCTTCCCCAAGGGGTTGGCGTGGGCGAGGGGGATTACCTCTACTTACATGTACTCTTTTGCTCCCTAAAGTTTTTTGTGTATCCTTGCCTTGTAGCAATTACATTCCTCTCCTGCCTTCAAAACCTCTTGTACCTTTTGTAAATTTCGTCAGCATTTGATTAATTTGTTCCTGTCCCTAGGAATCCTGTTCTGATGGGACTGCTCTTGGTTTCGTAATCCTGCAGAATGCACAAGCTGGTGGTGTGTGTCCAAGTCTCAATACTTGAGTTCTGACAGTGTAGGGATATAAAATGTAGACCAGCTTTAACTGTGTAATGACCAACAGGCTATTTGCCATCTCAGTCTTCTGCAAGGCATTTCAACTGCCAGTCATTGTGGCAGTTGGACAAGATACTTTCTGAAACATCTGGTTTTAGTCCAGTGAATGGCTGGAGTTTCCTCTTTGTTCTAGTGTCACTGCCCCCCACGGCATCTAAAAAAGCCTGAGAATGTTGTGCCTGTATTTAGAACACCGAAGTTCTTCCTAGACCCATAGTAAATTTTAAGCACTCCTTTCCCTCCCTTCCCTCTTTTGCCCTAGGTTTGGCAGGTGCCCTTGAATTCTGACTAGTAACGGTAGTCTTGACCAAAACGCTATTGCCTCACTAACACTGAATAAACATTTCAAAGGGATGAGAGATGGCTACTTTAGCCCGATGTGTACATGGGAAACCAGTGATATAGTACAAACATAGATAGGTCTATTAGAAAATGAATGTGTTAGGAACTCAAATGCAGCCTTTGTGGGGAGGGTGGATTTCTGAGCCTGCAGTGGCAAACTGAAGTGTATTTGGATTATTTTGGAGAAAAACCTCAATAGCAAAATAATTTATTTGATGAATTTGGCTACTTCTACTGAGTAGATTCCAAAATAATCTTTCAGTTTTCCATTTTATTTTGATTCTGTATAAAACCAAAATGTAATGAGAGGGCATTTATCCAGCTATCCAATAGAGTTGCCATGAACATTTTTTACAATTAGCACAACCTGCCTTATTCATGAGGACCATGCCATGATTCCCAATCAAGCCCTAAAGATACAGAAATCAAGTGTCCATACTGTTTGTTTAGAGATGCTGAAGTCCATTGATATTTCTTGTAAAGACTACGTCTGCATTTCTGTTTTCTTCCTTGCAATGCCTGAATTTCATTTCATTGATGAAATTCGTAGATTAATCTCTCTATTACTATCACCAGATTATACTTTATGAAAACCTGGGGGAAAAATAAACACTTTCATAAACACACATACACACAGTTCTCTAACATCCACTGATAGCTTTTCAGACAGGGAGGATTTTTTATTGGAAATCAGTGTCAGGCTGCTCTCCCTAAGCTACCCTTCAGCCAACACCTCTCAGTCTGTTCATTGTCCAATATAGATTGTAAGACCCTGGGGAAGTGAATGTTGCTGAGTTCTAGAGATTTCTGGAGTTTGGTTAAGCTATCGATAAACTCTTCATGGATTAACTCTAGCCCATAGACAACCCCTTTTGCTTTTGTTGTTTTGTTTATAACAAAATAATGCCACCTCCTTAGTTTTTACCCTAGCAAGTAGGAAGGATAAGAATTGTTAGGGATTTCTTCACTAAACATTCTGCCTTTTGGCAGCAATTCTGAATTGTTCTTCTGGAATTCACATCCACTGGGGTGGCCTCTAACCCCTTGCCTGAGCGTGTGCAGTGACAACAGAATCAGAGATGGTGCTAGATGGCAGCTTGGAAGGGGAAACGACACGTCTAATAACCAACAGGAATGGCTGGTAATTAGCTGAAATGACAATAATTAACAGAAATGACAAGTCTAATAAATTTTTACTTAAGTGTTGTCACATGGCACTTTGGGTTTTTAGCTTTCCATTTTAAATATTAATATCAATGGAGTTTACTTGAGATGAAAAGTTACGTCAAGTATGGAGATGGAAGTAATTCTATACACATACTCCATCAAATTCTGTTTTATCAATGTCACTTATGCCATGATCAGTAGAGACTAGATTAAGACTTCATATTGTTTGCTTAAATATATATTCTTTTTGTATGTACCTCATTTATGCAGCTCAAAAACATTCAGCCACAAGGATCAGAGGAAAAGTGGTTGTTTTTAATTTTCTTTGATATCTTCAAAGATAAGAAGGTCTCACCCCTCCCCTCTTCCCTCCTCTTCAGCAACAGACAAAGAAGGTTAAATCTTATTAGCATGTCCTATATAGCTAGTTGTAACCTAAGTGACCTGTCATGGCACTAAATGCCTACTAGAACTTTCTCTGTACTTGCAAGATGGAAATTTTATGCATCAATGCTTTTATGCATGCATCTGATTTGGGAAGTTCACTGCTTTATGGATATGAACATTGTGATCATGTAAATTGATCTACATAATGGGATTTTGTGTGTGTGCGTGCATATATCTATATGGATATGGATGTATGCAAGTGTATTCTAAAAGGAAATATAATACATGAAATGTTAACTTTAATGATATGAAATGCATTAAATTCAAACTACCTTGCATGTGTATGCAGATGCATTATGTCTCTATCATTGTGCTCTGCGGGGATTTAAGACAGAAAAAAAAAAATTCATCATATACTCTGATGTGCCATACTAAATGAGAGTGCAACATGGCACTATTCTAGGCAATAAATAAGATACAAGGAAACCAAGACTTACGAAGCTTTTAAGGACAGCCCTTAGCAAAACCGCCATAAAATGAAATTTTATTCTGGGGCATACAGCTCATCCTTTCAGGTACCCTGACTAAGCTCCTTTTGTCTCTAAACTCTCATCTACTAAAAACAGAGTTGTAAATTGCAGAGTTCTGATAACCAAAAAGTGCATTAAGTTCCCCTCTTTCTTCTCACCAAAATTCATTCACCACTGAGTCTCATTACTTCAAGGTCTAATAGATTTAGTCAGATAAACTAAATGAGCTAAAGCATTAATTCCTTAAAGACTTACTCTTCTCAGATAACATAATACCTTAACGCTGGTCCTAATTCAAATTATCTTTAATGAAGCTTGTTTTGGTAAACCTAACCCTTGAAATTAATTTCAGGCCTATGATACTCTAAGACGGTTGTATTCTGTCTATTTATCACCCTCAAAACTGGGTCTAGTATGCTTTTAAATGGCCTAAAGCGATCTGGTCATTCATTTTTCAAAACTGGACTCAAATCGCCCACCTTTTTATTTGTCATCATTGATACCGAGTAGATACCCAATTCATATTTAATAATGATGCCAATGCAATAAAGATTGACAGCTTTTCAAATACGACACTATAGATTTGTCTGAACTACAGACCTACTTACCACATAAAGAAAAAAAAAATAACATACCGGGCAAAATAAAAAATTAAGGCAGAAATAAGCAAGCTTATTACAGACCTTCTAATTATCCAGATGGCAGCAGAATTATAAAACCAGTAACTCTGTGGATTCAGTCTCAGAAATCTGGTTGTCATTTGATCAAGAATAATTTTATGTATCTAATCATTTTGTTTACTTGAAAAATATTTATTTCATATCTATTAATTATGGAGAAGACAAGGACAAGTAATAATTGGGCTTTTTCCTCCATTTTCTTTTCTAAGCTATGTAGAGTATCAGCAATGAGAAAAATAGATGCTAAATCCAATGGCATAATTGTCTTTCATTTGCGATGTTGACCTGATAATTATATAGACAATATTTGAAGCTCAAAACCATATTTAGGTCAGTGTAGGCATATTGAATTTGGTAATGTTCTTTCCGCACTACCATATGTCTACCTAGAACCTCAGAATGTGGCTGACCCTAAATCCAATGATTGGTGTCATAACAAAAAGACCAAATAAGGCACACAGATAGAAAGACCATGTGGAGGTGTCGGCAGAGATTGCAGTGATAGGCCAGGGAACACCAAGGACAGTCAAGAGACAAATGAAGTTAGGGAGATGCAAGGAGGGATTCTTCCCTAAAGGATTCAAAGGAGGCATGGCCCTGCTGATCCCTTCGTTTGAGAATTCTAGACTCCAAACCCGTGAGGGAGTAAGTTTCTGTTCTAAAGCTACCCACTTTATGATAATTAATTATGGCAGCCCTGGAAAATTAATACAGTTGATATGTTTGATTGTTTTTGATAAATGAAGATTACATCCTCTTGCCCACCAAATGCCTGGTCCAGAAATTGGGATAGGCAAGGTTTTAGTTTAAGCCTAACTTCTGATCAACTTAGAAAACATCTTTATCAAGAAATATATATAAGTAATAAATTTGTTAAAAACTCAATTACCTTTTTTCTGTTTGTAGTTGTTCAGATGTTGATTTTATCTATCAACCTAGTCAGCAAATGCTAGGTCACACTGTAGAAACAAAAATTTCAGTGATTTGAACAAAAATTCTTATTTGAAAAAAAATGATGCATAGCTATTGTGTGAGAACAGGATATTCTTCTGTGCTTTATCCTCACTCTGGAACCCTCTAAAAGGGGAAATAAAAGATCTGGAGTGTCTAGAATTTGTACTCAAATGTCTTACTTCCACTGATAACCTTTTGGAAAGAATTGGACCCATTATTCTATTCAAAAGACCTCTAATAAGAGGTCAAGAGGAGCAATCCCACCATAAGCCCAAGGGCAGAGGGCAAAAAGAACATAGCAAACAGTACACATGGTCACTGCATCATGCCCAGTGTACCCTCAGATTCTTGAGACTATCTTTTATTTCTCCATGTTTCTATACCGTTGGACAGTATGGTAATCAAGTTTCGTTGGTTGATGCATTGATGGATATTATTTGTCAAGCTGACTAATCAAGATGCATATTTTAAATGACTGGATGAGATAGATTTCTATTTTGTATTTGGTCTTCTGATTTTTACTGCCTTAAAGCTGAATTATATTTGTTAACATACTGCCATGGTAAGAAATATCAACAGGAATTCAGGATATCATAAAGAAACATGATATACCACATAACAAATCTAGAACTTTTCCCCATTCTCCGCACTTATTATTTCCCATTTAGAATTTTTGCAATTGTAGTTACTTAAAGGAAAGATGAGAAAATTGGATGTATTTCTAAAAATAGAAACAATATTATTATGGGGATACATGAGAAAATTACATAAATTGAGTTCCAGTAGCCAAGAAGAAGTTAAAAGGTGATTTGATTGCCTTCTTTAATTTATGATGGTCTACAAACAGCATTTTTCTGGAGAAGATGCTGTCTAGTGGCTTTGTAAAACTATTCTGTTTTGTTTTTAACGGTAACACAACATGGAGAAATGTCTTTAAAGGAGTGCTTCCAGATAGACTCAAGAACAGCCATTCAGGTGACCGTGCCACTAAGAAAGCTACAGCGTCATCACAACTGGAGCACTACAGAGAGAGGGTGACTTGGTTGGTAGAAATCTCACCAGTCTCTTGGGAGGAACTCTTTATCTCCACTGACTGACATGCATACCACAACTTCCAGTTGTTAGTGCTCTTTCACTGAGATGTATTAGTTTTTTCCTACCCTGAAAGACCATTCAGTTCCTCCACATGAGCTAACTGATGGTGAGCTGAGTCTCCCCTGGATAGGCGTCGTCCCCTAAAGCAATGCCAAACCCTGGTTTTTATTTGGCCAATGAATTCCCAGTTCAGGTGACAGCTCTTTAAACAAGTAACACTTTTAAGTTTAAAGTATGATAGCTTTCAGAAACAGAAAATAGTTAAACTGAGGCTTCAAGTCTTCAATGAAATGAAAGTATAATATGAGACTAATTCTCCTGATGGAATATGCTTTGAGGCCCTCACAGATTCACCACATAGTAAAATAGAGTTGAAAATGTTTTTTTTAATCTTGATTTTTACTGTTCAGCAATGAATGGTCAGAACAGTTTGGAGCAAAAAACATTTTTGACAACACAAATTATATATTGAGTTGTTTAGAGCTATGATCCCAACTGAAGAAAAGAAATACTATAAGCATCTATCTTCCTTCCTTCCTTCCTCTCTTTCTTCTTTCTTTCTCTTATTTTTTCTTTCTTTTCTTTTCTCCCTTTCTCCCCCGTCCCCTTTTTTAATGGGACCTTGGCTTGAACTTTTAAAGTTTTGTTAAGAAGCAAAAAACTGGGTTTAGTAGGGCACATCAAGAGTACAGCTTTTTATGTGGAATTCAAAAATCAAAACAACAAACAAACAAACACACAAAACCCCAGAAACAGACCCATAAATACAGAGAACAAACTAGTGGATGCCAGAGTGGAGAAGGGTGTAGGGAATGGACAAAATAGATGGAGGGAAGTGGGAGGTACACACTTCAAATAATGGGATAAAAAATTCACACGGATGAAAGGGATAGAATGGGGAATGTAGTCAGTGGTACTGTAACACTGTACAGTGACAGTCAGTAGCTACATTTGTGGTGAAGATAGCATAATGTATAGATTTGTCTAATCACTATGTTGCACGCTTGAAACTAATGTAACACTGTGTGTTAACTATAATTTTTTTAAAAAGCTTATATTATAGGGAAAAAAAGGGTACAGCTTTATAGACATCTATGTGTATTTCTAAAAGGACAGGTACATCTCATGAACACCTGTGTTTCTGAGGTGCTGCCATATCACTTTATTTGTGTAAAGAAAAACATCATTTCAGATATAAAATAATAAGCATTTCTCTTGTTTTGTCACCATCAAAATAGCATATTCATTTTGGCAGTATCAGGGGAAAGCAGAAAGGGGAGGTAGGGTTTAGAGGTCAGGTCTCTGGAAACCACTCTCTTCTATGTCATTTACTGCTAAAATGACCTTTGTCAAGTCATTACAGTTCCCTGGAGTTCACTTTCCACCTTCTTCAATGGCTAGATGTAATGAAACTGCTATTAAAATAACTTAACTAAATATCACTTACAGGATATTTTATCCTCTTCATTCATTCCTGTATCAGGGAGCAGGGACTAGGGACAGTATCAGATACATTTAGTATTATAGTTAAGAAATATATAACTATATTTCTAGAAAATTTCAAGAAATTTTCTCTTGTCTTCTTTATTCTGAATTAATCTATTCAGTTGTTTAGAGATATTCAACCCTTACTTTCCTATGTAATTCCTGGTGCTTTCCTCTATTTCAGGTGGGTGAAAATATTGTTTTTCCCATTCAGTTTTATGACCAACATGGTAAAGGCATATATTTCTAGAGGTATAAATTCCTCAGACTCTGAGTGTCCCATTTAACTTAACACAAATTCTACAAATTTTAGTTACCTGCTTTCTGAGCTTGGAGGAAATTAAAATTAGAAAATTCCAAGAAACTTCTCAGAAACACTAAATGAGACACATCTTTCCTCAATCCAGGAAACCAGAAATACATGTGGTAGGGGTTGAGGTGGGGCTAAAATGTTTAATCTGCAGCCAAGGACAGTCTATTTTAAAAAGCACGATTTTGTTTTGTGGATGTATTTATTAATATAAATGGATTTTCTATCTAAAGCATGTGCAAGTCATTATGAGAAGCTACAAATGGGAATGAGACACAGTGCATTTATTTACCCAAAGAAATTCCACTGGGATAAAACCTGGACACAATACAAGGGCAGTGACGCATTTGTGGGTATGTTGAGTGTAGACTTACTTTTGTTACTGCTGATGGACGCAATCAGACTTGAGGTTCCTACTGCAGACACAAGTTTTATGGTATGCGCCATTTGTATACCCGGGGTCTATAATGGGTCTTACCAGATGTGGCAGCAGGAAAGTCGGAGATATGTAGGGGAGAGGATATGAGGTGTCAGAGTCTCATTGGTCTTAGTGACAAGGACGACTCAAATACAACACATAAGCTAAATGCAAGCAGAACACAGACAAAAGGCAGTTACATTGTTAGTAGGGGTGCTGCGCATGACTTCTCAGAGATCATTGCTCACTCTTCTGGACAATCAAATGAGGAGGATGTCAGGGGGCGCTAGCTTGATGTCATTCCTTAAGTGGAAGTGTTTCCAGGGCCTTATCTCTGGGCATCAGTGAACAAAACAGTTGTCTGTACAGTTCCTGGTTCCTATGGGTGAGGAACTCAAGGGGCACCTGGGGTGCTCTGTCAGTTAAGTGGCTGACTCTTGATTTTTGCTCCGGTCATAATCTCAGGGTCCTCGATCAAGCCTGGCATCGGGTTCCACACTCAGTGGGGAGTCTGTTGGAGATTTCTCTCTCCTCTCCCTCTGCTTCTCCCCCTGCTCATTCTTATCTCTCTTTCTCTCACTCCCTCCCTCTCTAAAATAAATAAATAATACAAAAAAAATGTTTGATGGGCATGTGGAACAGAGTAAGCTATGCACATGCTTTATGTCCAGTTAAACAAGTAAGGTTTTTAGGAGCAAAACCTCTACTGAGGTATCTTTAGTACATCATATTGAAAACTGTGAGGACAATAGTTGAACCTTGAACTCACCAACATGTTGCAGAGGATTTTTTCAAAATAGAAAAAGGCAAGTACATCCATAAAATGGCTTATTTTGGTTCAGATATCTACTTACATGGCCCTTTAAGGGAGACAAATCTTATAGTATAAAGGACGGTCTCTAAGATAAGAAATGAATCAAAGAAACACAAGCAATGGGTCAGTTATCCTTACTTGTCTAGGTTTTCCGTGGAACAGTGATCATAAAAAAGCCATTTAATGAATGATCAGTAACAAGAACGGAGGTGCCGTAGCTGAATGGGAACCCATCAGAAAGTGTGGATTCAGTATTTAGAAAGGATCTTTTAGTAGACAGAGAATGAGTTTTGAATTTATTAAAAAACAAGTAGGAGACAAGAAAATAAAATCTCTTTCAACAAAACTGTTCTCAATTCTCTTCTTTTGGATAGTTTTTTAAGATTTTATTCATCCATTTAACAGAAAGAGAGAGAGAGAGAGAAATCACAGGCGGGGGGCGGGGGGGGGGGACAAGAAAGGGAGAAGCTGGATCCCTGCTGAGCAGGCTCAATCCCAGGAACCCAGAATCGTGACCCGAGTGAGCCACCCAGGCACCCCATCTCTTCCTCTAGATTTTATATTGTTACTAAAATAGATGGTACAGTTCAGCCTCTGTAGAGTCTGTGTGCAGTGAGTGTCTCAAGGTGCAAAGGATTAATAATAATAAATAAAGGAGAGAAATGTGAGAAAAACAGGTTTTAATTTGGGATGAAGGGGAAATCAGTGCTGTCATGGTTGTGAGTCACCACATACCCTGGAAGGAGTGATTTCAATATGAAGGAGATTTTTTGTTTTCTCGTTTTTTGCTTGTGCGCATATATACACATACATACATATGCATGCAAATTTATGGCATAAAATGCCAGATAATTCTATCCTTGTTTAGAATGTTCACTATTGAGCCAGTCTGGAAGCAGTTTTAATTCCTATGATGATGTATCCTAGTCATTATGAGGCCAATGACATCTAACATCTAGCTAGTCAGATAAATCCTTTTCTATTTTGCATTAACTTAGAATTCTAAAAGGATCGCACTATAGATAAAGAGGACATAGGTAATATAAGATTGCTTACTTAGAGTACGATTAATGCATCTTCAACTACTGGGCTTTGCTAGGACTATCTTTTCACTTAACAATCTGAGATGTGAGTGTTTCTTTTGGTTCAGCCAATTTCCCACAAAGAAGAGGAAGCAAAGTGCTATTTTGGTTTGCTTTTGTTTGTTCGCTCTTTTTTCAGAAATTTTGTTGTTTGCTTTCTAAAAGTCAGCGTGTGTGCAAGCCCAAATAGAGTAAAACCAGGCTGTCCGGAGGTGCAGAAGCTGAGTGGCAGACTAGCCTCCTTCACCAACTGAATCACTTACTCCTAGCACAAGCGATTCAATTTTGTGCCTCAGCAAAACTGCAGATTACTACATGCCGTAGACCAGTGGGTTTCAACCCTGGCTGCAAATTAGAATTCCATAGGGAGGTACTTTTAAATACCAATGTTCAGACCCCCACCTGTGGAATGAAGCCAGATTTTTTCAAGCTATGTCCCGGCGGTGGGGGGGGAGGGGGTATGATGCATGCGTGTACGCATGTCTGTGTGTGTGTGTGTGTGTTCATGCATGTTTGTATGTGGGTTCATTTGGACATCTCCGAGCATACGTGGATATGTGTGCTTGTGTGTATGCGGAGTAGAACTATGTGTGTACAGGGCAAGGGTGTTAGCATCCCTGGTGATTCTAATATGCATGAGGGACTCAGGGTTGAGAATCAGAGATGCATCCATCTTCATAGGTCCTTAACAAACACAGAATCTGAAACTGTCAATTTTATGAATGAGGGTGTACTGTAACTTAAGAAATGAAGAATGCTGAGTTGATAGTCTCTAAGGAAATAAGGTTACATAATAAATATTTTTAATGACTAAATGATATCTCTATTTCTGTACAGACGGGCCAAGTGGGGAGTTGAAGCAAGGCCAAAGTCCGTCCTAATGCATCCATCCTGTGTCCATCCAAATACACGAACACATGAATAATCAGCACTCCCACACTCTACAACAATACCGCGCCACAGATAATTTTATCCTGAAAATTTTTCAAATTTGCAATTAGAAATCTTCAGCACCTTAGCCTGAGAAATATTTTAGTAATAGATTTAAAATCCCACACATTTAAAGCACAGTTTTTCACAGAACGCTTACCTTAACTACGTATTTATCTTGTATTTATGCTTACACATACAACATATGTGCAAAGCTTCTGATATAATTTTGTTTTTCTTACTAAAGAGCTGAGAGAGAATCTTTGCCCATATGGAAATAAAAGAGAATCAGCCCTGGGTAAATTTGGATCCCTTGTCTTCTAGGGTCTTCTAATTCTTCCCGTGTCCTACACAGCCTCTGTTCCACGAGAGTTTTCCTTGGGCAGCCAGCACCTTGCTTCAAGGTCATTATCTCCTCTCACTAGTTAAGGACTGCATTATGCACCTCAAAATGGCTCCTTAATTTGTTTATCTAAGTACAGCTTTTCTCCTTAACCTCAGAGTCCTTGCGTGGCTGTTCTTTATCATGCCTGATATTCTCTGCTGTACTGTAGCCTCAAGGAGGATTGTACTTGTCAGAGAGAATCATCCCTCAATTCCATGTTGGTTCCTCTCACGGAACATGTCTCATCACCTACTTTGCAAATTTTATATCCTTCTGGGAGCAGTAGTAGTCCCCTTGCCCACGGTGGACCCTGCAAATGTTCCAGCTTCACTTGGAAGTCTATTTTAAGATCATCAGGCGATTGACCAATCTCTTTAATGTTTAGAAACATTATTTCCACATCACTAGGTAAGTGAAGGAATAACAGGTCACTAAATAGTAAATACTTTGCAAATTACCCTTGTGGTTACTTTGCCTTAAATACAAACAATCTTGTACATGCAGACTTCATTCTTTGGAAAAGTCACCTCTCCCTCTATCACCATCCCTCTGAAAAAAAGCCGATCTGAGACAGAGTGCCCGCTGCCAGGTGGCCACTTCTATTACTGTCTCCTCAGGCCACAGGCACAATATATCTATGTACCCAGTTCACGTGTTTATATAAACACTTCAGAACACCCAATCAATCACTTCTTTCTAGCCAGCACTTTTCTTGGGGAAGTATATGCCCCTGACCTAGTAGAGACTAGATGTAACTCCTTTCTTTCATGAGCTCAGGGTTTAATGGGCCAAACACAACAGCGGCACAGATGAGCAATTTCAAGGAGTTCTCATTATAACCAGGACCCACGTTCCAGAGATTCAGAGGACACATGTCAGAAGACACCTCCTGCTTTTAAAGTAATTTTTTTTTATACAAAGTATTATAAACAATGAAGCACACAAGGTTGACAGCTTTCTAAAGGTCAAAAAAGGTTATGATTCTCCCTCTAACTGTAAAACTCTCTGAGTCGAAATTTACAAGTTTCTATCTTCCAGAATGTTAACTTCAGTAACAGTGCGTTCTATTAAAATCTCTGCAATATGCCAGACCATAATCTATGGTCTGGGAGAATAAGATCAGAGACTTTCTGGACATACATATCCTTTCAACTAACTGGAGGTATAAATGTGTTTTATACTCTGCAGTGCTTCCATTTCTCGGTTGTTCTCTGTACATATGCCACCTCTACTCCCCTCCCTCGTTTCTGCCTATTCTTTTATAATCAGTTTCCTTGTTTAATACTGAAAACCACAAGTGAGAGCTGGGATTAGTGAAGTGTGCTTTAAGACCAGGAAGCTCTATCAGGAAGTACAATCTGTCCTCCACAGACACAATATCTGTGGAAACGAAACAAAAAAATTCTTTACTGAATCAACACTAACCACAGCATAGCCTGCATGGGGGAAGCAGACACACATTATCACAAAGGCTAAGGAGCATAAAACCACTGAGCCTGCAGTTGCAGGGTCATAAAATCCTGTTTTCTATTTGAAAAGCATTTAATGCTGGACATTTTGAATGCCTCATCTCAGAGAAAGCCTGGGTACAAGGGACTGAATAATTACATCTTGCAAAAGATGGGGAGTCATCATGTCAGTGAAAGCAGATGGTCTCCCCACCATTCCAATACCCCAAATCCAAACAAGTCAGTGCATTTTCACAATCTGACAGATGATAGAGGAAAAAAAAGCATTTCACTCTTAATTCTAAATAGAAGCAAGGACCTTAAGATGAACACAGGGCTCTTCCAGGAACCAAAGTGTAAATTCCCATCTCCAATGGTGTGGAGGGGATGGGGCTAGACTGGCCACCCAGAGTGCACCGTATCTATTGGTACTAAATAGAGCTTAACGGAATATTCTAAATGGATAGCAGAGTTCAGGCTCATTAGAGGCAGTATATCACCTTCCTGAGGAGAGTAGCTGGAGGTTGATATTTAGAATGCCTGTGAATTCTTTGGTGCGTGGGGAAGGTGTCCTAAAATATTATTAAAATTACCACCTGGAGTATGCATCAAATCAGAGAGGATTCTGTATCTAAGTTGGTTAAATACACGAGGACAACATATGTGAAATCATCAATTAGACACAAGTGTGTCTAGAATTTCTAGAATCGCTCCTTTGGACAATTAGTCAACTTCTTAGAGGTATTTCTCAACATTCAAAAAGAGAATTAGGACTATTATCCAGAGAATTTGGGTTAAAATTCTTGTTCCACGTGAGGAAAAAAAAATGATAAATTCACTGAACCATACTGGAAAGGGCAGAGGATGAGAAAACAGGATATCCGATTTGTCCTTCTGGAATTGCCCCTTAAGATTGAAAGATGTGTGCCTCCATTTCCTAACATGGAAAGGGAATAATAATAATATATTTTTCACCTATAAGTATTAATATAATGAAAATAAAATGAGGAAATGAACATCTTTAGCAAAAGAACAAAATTGCTGTTCAAGATAAAACTTACCCAGACCTAATTTTAGTTTCTCTCTCTCTCTCTCTTTTTTTTTAATCTTTCGCTTGCTTCTAAGGCAAAATCATCCATGTCTGTGGCTTCAGCAGGCACAAATATACTGAGTACTGAGGGCTTTTTGAAGAAAGACCTCTTTTTAAATACGAGTATTCGACCCTTCCTGCAGAGCCTCACCTCAATTTTAGCATGCTCATCTCTACATAGGCACAGCTCTCTCATCCTGCTGGGCCACCGCCACGCCTCCCATGGTACCAGGGAGATGGGTTGGAGGGGTCAAGTTATCCTTGAACACTAAATACAGTTTTATTCTATTTTGCTTTTGTTCACTTTTTAAATTTTATTTTCTTATTCTCTAGAGGTAAAGATTTGACATCACCTTTCAAGATAATGTAATTCATGGGACTTGGAGTTGGTAAGGAGACTCTTGGTTTCATTAAGGTAAAATAAACATACTATTCTCAAATGAAGAATGAACCAAAGTTTGTTCTGCATTTATCGTAAAACAGTGCCTTCATTCTGGGCTGAGTTGTACTGCTGAACATTCGTTTTTTTTTTTTTTTTTAATTTCAAGAGATTTGTTCATTTTCTGGACCCAGACGCCATTGAGGAAAGACCTTAAAATCTGTCTCTCTTGAAAGTAAGCGGATACCAGACTGTTGCAAGGTAGTGAGGTGGGGTCTGGCCTAGAGACCCAGGGAGCAGCAACACTGAACTCAATCCAACTTGTTTACCAGGAAATCTCATTCTACTTGGGTCTAAGATAGAGATGATTTTATTTCTTCTATATACTGCCTCAAAGTGTGCTCAGCTGAATCCTCTCCTCTTCTTTCCCACCTTTTAACAATGTCCTGGGAAGATTCTGTTACTTTCCCTCTATTTCAAGTATTAAAATTGGTCATTCCCCATGAAAAGTCCCATCTCTTATCTGATTCTAAATGCTTCCTTTGCTACTGCTGGCTCATGGACTGGCTGGCCCTTTTCGCTTTCTTGCCATTGTCCTTTTCTGAAGGACTAGTTTCTCAAGAATGAGGGACAAGGACAAAACAATGAAGGGTAAGAGCAAATGACCTTTATCTTACTGGGCATAGTTTTAATCCTTTTCTGCTAATGTATCTGGCTTTTCTGCCTTTGACCCATCCTCGATGACGGCCTGTGTGTGGCAGCTGTCCATGCTGTTCACACGCCTGGGACCCATCTGTGCAACGTGAGGGCCTAGTGCAGTCTCCAGATCAATCAGGACACTAGCCAGTCCGCATGCTCTGCCTGTGCTGCATTCCCACTTTCTTCTTTTAACTCAGGAGTATTCATTCAGAGGGCAGCTTTGTTGAGTGGGCTTCAGGCCAGACACCTCAGCTCTTGCTTCCACAGTGTTCTACAGTGTCCACTTGACCAAGAGGTAAGTCATCTTTGCCAAGCAAGCTGGTATGAGTCAAGGTTGCTACATTCACTTTCAGCCTGTCTCCTCTCTCCAGTTTACTCATCTTCCACTGGGGTAGATCAGTAGCAATTTGACTACCTTTGAAGATATCCAACACAGAAACGAGATCCAGTCTCCCTTTCTCACCAGTGTCTTTCGTCTCTTCATTAGAGATTTCCCTGGTCCTCCATGCACACACTCCTCATAAAAACAGTGACTCTCCCCTCATCACAGAACTCACTTCCACAGCCTGATGGGATGAAGACAGAGGGGTAGATATGCACTGTAGGAGGGTCAGTCGTGCTAACTTTTAATAAACCCTAGAGAAGTTCCATCCTCAATTATTAGTGGGCTTTTTTAAGGTTGCGGTTTTCTTACTACATTTTTGTTTTCAGGTATATAAAGTACTTATAGCTCACATCAATTCTTTGGAGTCTGCCGTCTGATACATCTCCCTTCCTCACTAATTAAATTCCCATAAAGCAGCCAGACAAGGCCCCTTAAATTATCCTATAACACCCAGCAAAATCAGGGGGCTTCTCCACCTTTCTGTGGAATGACCCTTTTATTCTTCTCTTTTTATGTTCTAATTATATCTGTATCTGTATCTACATCTCTCAATATGTATATAGGCACATTTTTAAAAATTTGCTTTTTCTGTGCATTTTGGTTTCTTGCCTCAAGCTCTCCTTCCTGGACTGTCCTCCTCAGGAACATCTGCCCACCATGATCACCATTATCATGGGTTCACCTTGGCCACACCTGCTAGCTACAACCAACCTAAGGTGCTCATAGGCAGCTAGGGATTAATGACCAATGCGTGCCTTAGTCCCATTCATCTGTAAGTTTTCAGGTTAACGACGTTCTTTAAGGAGCTTCTCTGTCTTTGTGATTAAGTTAGCTTGCCCCCTTTGCCCTTTTATAACTCTCATCATACTTGAAATTACTTGCTCACTGACTATGTTCTCTGTTAAATTATATGGTTCTTGAGGACAGGGGTCAATCTCTTGGATCTATCTTGTTCACTGGTATATCCTTAGTACCTATTGCATTTCCCTAACAGCTACTTATTTATTAAGTGAATTGATAAATGTATGGAGAATGGAAATACTGTCATTAATTTTTATTAGATTTAGCAAATGATTGTTCAACCCTTCATTTGAATCTGCCCTTGGAGCTGTGAGGAACCTTATCGACTCTATCCTTCTCCACCTCTATTGATTTCGCTGCATATTCTTGGTTTCTATCCAGTCAGAGTCTGTTTGACTCTGTACTCATTTCTATCTGTACTGAAGAGGTTGGTGAAAACACTTTTTTTAAAATCAACAAATAGTGAGTATTACATGTTTTTAAATTAGATATATTTGAAGTCAACATTTTTAAAATGAAATAGTGCTTTGAGCTCCTAATGTCTTGTACATCTTAATTTCAGTATTGCCTACCGTGCATTTTTAAGTGCTCTTTCCAGGATAGTTTAAGTGGCCGAACCTAACATCAATCATTGCCTCTAAGAAAAAAATCTTAAGTTTTAAGTTTTCCTCATATGTGTGCTTGTTTAGTTTTTAATGTCTACTTATAATGAAACAGCATTTTTCTAATTGCTTCCGACTTCAAACAATAAGGCTCTGGAGAATGCTGACCCTCAGCACATTTGTGCAGAAGGAACACTGGCAGTGCTCGAAACCTTCCATCTGGTTCCCCATTATATTAGGCTTACCTCAGGACCCCACCACTGATACAACCTCTGGCACAGTTAGTGCATCCTTCCACATCCTGTCAAATTTCTTGGTTTCTCTTTTCCTCTGGCATTTTTATTGAGCTAAACTATCTGTTAACGGTACAAAGCCAAATCCTACTATTGAGGAGACTCTCAGAGGCCAAATACATCATTCCCCTTATTTTATAGATCAGAGACCCAAGATCCCCAGAACAATGTGATTCTCCTGTAGATCACAACTAGTCGGGGGAGGAGTCCAGGCTAGAATATGGGGCTCCTCATGCCCAGTTGAGGGCTCTTTCTACTATAAAACACTTGCATATTAATTCAAGTATTCTGGAAGTAATTTATCATATTTATTATCTGACTAAATTGCAGATTAAAGTGAAGGATTTGAACCACTTTAGTTTGGATATTCAAATCCCAGTATGTAGTAAATCAAGTACACACACACATGCACACACAAACTGAGGACCAGAAGTGGAGGAAAATATCCAATTATAAAAATATTTATAGGAGTGCCTGGCTGGCTCAGTTAGTTGGTAGAGCATATGACTCTTGATCTTAGTACTGTGAGTTCAAGACCCATGTTGGGCACAGAGCTTAAAAAAAAAAAAATTGTAGACAGTACAACAAAATAATTTCAAGGAAATTGGACAAAATCTAAAAATCATTAAATAAAATTAGTATTTTACCACCCCTGCTCCGGGTTTTGTTTTGTTTTAATCTGTTGTGTTTTGGGTTTGATTTCACTTCAAAGTGTTCAACTCCCCTGCCCTTCCTGGGTCTTCAGAGAAGCCATCAGAATGCAGCGGCAGGATTCTCACGCCACCCCCCCCTTCTCTCTTGTAGCTGCAGTCCCACAAAGGTAATCATTCCCCAACTGTCAGAGAAATCCCTCCTCCCAGAAATGGTAGCTGGGCATATTTCTCTGAAGTTTTGTGGTAGTGGTCAGCTGCTGTCACTAAGGATTAACTGGTCTCCGAATAACCAGAAGCATAAATCAAAGTGGGAGCAGAAAAGACAGATCCTCCTCACCAAGTCTATGAAGGCATGGAAATGCGGCCTGTAGGCTCTTTCATCTTCTCAGCCACACCCACACGTGGAGAGGCGGCTGCATTAGCACAGTCATCTTCAAAGGCAGAGGACAGCAAAGCAAGAGGGGAGAAAAAAGAAAAAAAAAAATCTTAATGACTAATTGGCAAACCATCTGTCTATATGTGTTATCTCCCTATGTTACCTTCACAATTTTCCTTTTTAAGTTCTCATTGATCTAAGCCTGAAGACATTAAAGTTCGTAATATATTCTGGTCTGCTCATCAGGAAAGTCATCCTAGTGTGTCAGGGCTGGGCAAGCCTGCAGTCCAAACCCTAGCTTAGCAATAAAGTAAACTGAGGGCCGACAGTGGGGGTAACTTGGCCAGAATCCTGTACCTCCTTGGGGAATGAGCCAGAGCTAGCTATCCCATGTTCTGATTCCTTCCTCAGACAACCTTCTTGCTAGGACAGTATCTGATTAAAAAACTATCTTGCCTTTACTTGTACTATTTTATACCTTTCATCGCTGCCTGTCCAACCTTCCTAGCTTTAGAGCAGGAGCCTTAGTTTCTATCCTCTTCCATCAAAACTTGCAATTAAAAAATGTTTTACATCTGTCTTTCATTACTTCGGATGAATGAGAATCCCCACACCATCTTCCCTGAGGGCGTGTTCATGTTCAGCCACATAGTCTGGGTTCTGGAACAAAAAATTCCATTCCTGTTAAAGGGTCCAGCATCAGGGCAGATTGTGGGAAAAGGTGGGAAGTTTTTTTGACCCTCTAGTCTCTCAGCTACTGATAGCTACGATTGGTAATAACAAAATGCACACATCACGTCCCCTTTCAAGAAACCATGTGGGGCGTTGGTTCATGATTGTAAATGGGCAAGTTCAGTTTGGTAAGGTGATAAGGTGAGCCCTCTAGTCTCAAACAGCATTCACGAGTGTAATGCAGAGTAGTCCTACTTTTCCAGTGGAGACAGTACAAGGTTTCTCTATGTCTCACTCTCTCTCTTTTTAAAAATCTGAATAAATGTATCTTCAGTGTCATTGCTGTTGTGTGCATTTCAGGGTCTCTCTACTCTGCCTCAGACCTCCTGGGGACTCAGAAGAGGGAACATCTGTTTGCCTGTTTTACTCCCTTTTGCAGAACCTGCTAAATAGGGAAGAAGCTAAATTTTTAATGTTCCCGAAGCTCTGTGTGTGAAACGATGATATTGGGCTGCAATTGAAGAAGAGTTTTAAAGACAGGCAATTTTATACCAACTTACATAATGCATGCCAAAGTGTGAGGCTGTTATGGAATCGCATCTGCAATTGTGAGCTGCATAATACAGCAATAGTATTTGAATATTATCAGATTGTAAATGGCGGAAATGCGGTATTAAGTGTTTGTGAGGAGTGAATTATGCCCTATTATATCACAGAGACCCTGGGAGCAGTGGAAGCAGCCGGTGAATGGCGGGTTTCTCTGATTTATTAACAGGGTTTGTTGACTGGGATTATGCTTATTTTTATGTGAGGCACCATTATCAGTTCTGAGGCTCTACTCTAAAAGGACACACACAGAGAGGAGGGATAATAGTCACGTGCCTCCCCTCCTGCATGTCACAGCACCTGGAACATCCGCAATATTTGACTTTCTTTGGAAGGAAGAAACCTAGAGAAATATACAAAGAATGAAAACAAATCTCCGCAAACTAGCGAGAGAGTTTGGGGAAAGCTGGGGATGTGGAAAAGGAAGGCTCAAGAGGGACCTGATCACAGACTGTAAGTACCTTTGAGGTAGCATTATAAATGAAGGGTTGAAATTATTAAGTCTCAGATGATGGCAGGAGTAGGTGCAAGGGCCTGAAGCTAAGGAAGAAGCAGCTTGGACCAGCTAATAAGAAAAGTTTCTAGCAGTAAGAATGACAGAGCAGAGAAATAGGTTCCCAAGAGTCGTGGCAGATAATCAAGAAATAGGTTAGGTAACGGGGCGCCTGGTTGGCTCAGTGGGTTAAAGCCTCTGCCTCCAGCTCAGGTCATGATCTCAGGGTCCTGGGATGGAGCCTGCTTCCCTTCCTCTTTCTCTGCCTGCTTCTCTGCCTACTTGTGATCTGTCTGTCAAATAAATAAATAAAATCTTTAAAAAAAAAAATAGGTTAGGTAAGACATTGGCAGGACTGATGGGGTAAAGACAGCTAAATGGATGCAACAAGTGGACTTTGGAGTTTCTGTTTCTGGAGACATTTGTGAAATAGTAAATGCAAACATTTTCCCCACTGAATGGTGTTTTGCCAATATTCCTAACAAAATCTTTACTCTTGTGTGCCAATGTCATATATAAGAAACAAAACTTCCAAGTAGATTGCCAGCTGGAAAGTCTCAATCAACAAATGTGATGACCTTTCCTTCCCCTACAAGTACCCCCATTCTTGACTTTGAAACTTCTCCAGGAGACTATAGAAGTTAAAATAGGCTGATGGGCTAGAGAAAGCTTATTGAAGGAGTTGAGCTCTAAAGGGCAGGGAATTTAAGGCACATTTTATATTATTTATTCATTACTTGTAACATAATCATTTAAAAAAAGATATGTGTTTGTAGTTGAGGATTTAAATAAGAAGGAAGCAGATTATTGTTCTGGCTGGGCATGCCTCCTGGATGTTCTGTGTCCCAAGTGAATTCAGCAATAAATAGCAACATTTGTAGTCAAGTAGCATCTTTAGGCTGTAGGATTGAAACATCCACCTCTCAAGGGTTGGTGGTTGTTCTCAACTGACAGTTAGAAAGAATAATAATAATATCAACAAGTGCTATGAACAATTACGTTTTAGAGATGTCTCCATATCAGTATGTAGAGTGTTACATGTAATCCCTACTCTGCAAATTCAAGAGAGTCGATGGCGCCAACAAGAGCCTCCCTTTCCATCACCAATTCATTGGTGTCATTAGAAAATGAATCCACAGCTATAGTGGAGGGTCATCTCCATTGGGTGAGAAACCATGAGTAATATATAAAATATGGAAAACAACCTGAACTGTACTGCAGACTGCTACAAAAAAATCAAAGTAGCTCTAAAAATGTGGTGTCAGGATCAGATTGGAACTAAAACAATTGCAAAGAAGTTCAGTAGGTTGGCACAGTTCAGAACTTCTGCATCTCTCCTTACCCCCAAATCTTTGGCCAGGCAGTGAACAACAGTGGTTCCTGAGCCCAGGCAACCATAATAAATGTGAGCTCCTAGGGCAGAAAGTAAGGTTGAATGACTGCTGAAGTTCTGGGTGAATAGGCTAAACCCACACCTACGCTACCTTTCCTTCACTGTAACTCTACCCATACATCAGTATAAACTGCAGTGGTGTGACCTGGCCTATAGCTCCTGGAGTCCATAAAAATAGACACAGCATTACCAGCTTTGTAACAGTGGACCTTAAGACAAATATAAATATACAACTGAGCATAACCTTGGGAGAGCCACATCACAAAAGAAAGGCAGAAAACACAGCAAATGGAAGAGCATATACTCAACAGAATTTGTGCATGAAACAAATAAGAGAGTAAAGGGGTATTGTACATATCCACTGAGAAACACAAGAGGATACTTTGTTTTTTTAAATCAATTTGAAAACTTGGAAACAAAATTTAATTCCTGAAGAAAAGGAAGGAGAAAATGTGAAAATAAAAATAAAAGTTGAGGAGGGAGTCAAGATGGCGGAGAAGTAGCAAGCTGAGACTACTTCAGCTAGCCGGAGATCAGCTAGATAGCTTATCTAAAGATTGCAAACACCTGAAAATCCATCGGCAGATCGAAGAGAAGAAGAACAGCAATTCTGGAAACAGAAAATCAACCACTTTCTGAAAGGTAGGACCGGCGGAGAAGTGAATCCAAAGCGACGGGAAGATAGACCCCGGGGGGAGGGGCCGGCTCCCGGCAAGCGGCGGAGCAACCGCGCACAAAATCAGGACTTTTAAAAGTCTGTTCCGCTGAGGGACATCGCTCCAGAGGCTAAACCGGGGCGAAGCCCACGCGGGGTCAGCGTGGCCTCAGGTCCCGCAGGGTCACAGAAGGATCGGGGGTGTCTGAGTGTCGCAGAGCTTGCGGGTATTGGAACGGGAAAGCCGGCTACAGAGACAGAGCTGACAGTCAGCTCGCAGCTCGGGTTTACCTTGAACCGGTCGCAGGCTCGGTGAGCTCGGAGCGCGGCCGGAGGTCAGGCAGACGGGAGTAACTGGGCGCTGTTCTCTGAGGGCGCACTGAGGAGTGCGGCCCTGGGCTCTCGGCTCCTCCGGGCCGGAGACCAGGAGGCCGCCATTTGTATTCCCGTCCTCTGGAACTCTACGGAAAGCGCTCAGGGAACAAAAGCTCCTGAAAGCAAACCCGAGCGGATTACTCACCCCGGCCCCGGATAAGGGCGGTGTAATTCCGCCTGGGGCAAAGACACTTGAGAATCACTACAACAGGCCCCTCCCCCAGAAGATCAACAAGAAATCCAGCCGAGACCAAGTTCACCTACCAAGGAGTGCGGTTTCAATACCAAGGACAGCAGCAGAATTCCAGAGGAGGAGAAAGCCAAGCACGGAACTCGTGGCTTTTTTCCTGTGAATTTTTTTAGTGTTGCAGTTAATTTAATTTTTTCTTTTTCATTTTTTTTTTTTTTTTCTCGCCTTCGGGTAAAATTTTTTTTTTAACTGTTACCTTTTTCTTTTTTAACGATTTTTTACTAGTTTATCTAATATATATATATATATTTTTTTTTACATTTTTCTTAGGTGTTTTCTTTTTTTTTTAATTCTTTTCTTTTCTTTTCTTTTTTTTTTTTTTTTTTTTTTTTTCTTTTTCTCTCTTCCTTTTTTTGAACCACTTTTTTATCCCCTTTCTCCCCACTCACGATTTTGGATCTCTTCTAATTTGGTTAAAGCATATTTTCCTGGGGTTGTTGCCACCCTTTTAGTATTTTACTTGCCCCTTCATTTACTCTTATCTGGACAAAATGACAAGACGTAAAAATTCAACACAAAAAAAAGAACAAGAGGCAGTACCGAAGGCTAGGGACCTAATCAATACAGACATCGGTAATATGTCAGATCTAGAGTTCAGAATGACAATTCTCAAGGTTCTAGCCGGGCTCGAAAAAGGCATGGAAGATATTAGAGAAACCCTCTCGAGAGATATAAAAGCCCTTTCTGGAGAAATAAAAGAACTAAAATCTAACCAAGGTGAAATCAAAAAAGCTATTAATGAGGTGCAATCAAAAATGGAGGCTCTCACTGCTAGGATAAATGAGGCAGAAGAAAGAATTAGTGATATAGAAGACCAAATGACAGAGAATAAAGAAGCTGAGCAAAAGAGGGACAAACAGCTACTGGACCATGAGGGGAGAATTCGAGAGATAAGTGACACCATAAGACGAAACAACATTAGATTAATTGGGATTCCAGAAGAAGAAGAAAGAGAGAGGGAGCAGAAGGTATACTGGAGAGAATTATTGGGGAGAATTTCCCCAATATGGCAAAGGGAACGAGCATCAAAATTCAGGAGGTTCAGAGAATGCCCCTCAAAATCAATAAGAATAGGCCCACACCCCGTCACCTAATAGTAAAATTTACAAGTCTCAATGACAAAGAGAAAATCCTGAAAGCAGCCCGGGAAAAGAAGTCTGTAACATACAATGGTAAAAATATTAGATTGGCAGCTGACTTATCCACAGAGACCTGGCAGGCCAGAAAGAGCTGGCATGATATTTTCAGAGCACTAAACGAGAAAAACATGCAGCCAAGAATACTATATCCAGCTAGGCTATCATTGAAAATAGAAGGAGAGATTAAAAGCTTCCAGGACAAACAACAACTGAAAGAATTTGCAAATACCAAACCAGCTCTACAGGAAATCTTGAAAGGGGTCCTCTAAGCAAAGAGAGAGCCTACAAGTGGTAGATCAGAAAGGAACAGAGACCATATACAGTAACAGTCACCTTACAGGCAATACAATGGCACTAAATTCATATCTCTCAATAGTTACCCTGAATGTGAATGGGCTAAATGCCCCTGTCAAAAGACACAGGGTATCAGAATGGATAAAAAAACAAAACCCATCTATATGTTGCCTCCAAGAAACACATTTTAAACCCGAAGACACCTCCAGATTTAAAGTGAGGGGGTGGAAAAGAATTTACCATGCTAATGGACATCAGAAGAAAGCAGGAGTGGCAATCCTTATATCAGATCAATTAGATTTTAAGCCAAAGACTATAATAAGAGATGAGGAAGGACACTATATCATACTCAAAGGGTCTGTCCAACAAGAAGATTTAACAATTTTAAATATCTATGCCCCCAATGTGGGAGCAGCCAACTATATAAACCAATTAATAACAAAATCAAAGAAACACATCAACAATAATACAATGATAGTAGGGGACTTTAACACTCCCCTCACTGAAATGGACAGGTCATCCAAGCAAAAGATCAGCAAGGATATAAAGGCCTTAAATGACACACTGGACCAGATGGACATCACAGATATATTCAGAATATTTCATCCCAAAGCAACAGAATACACATTCTTCTCTAGTGCACATGGAACATTCTCCAGAATAGATCACATCCTCGGTCCTAAATCAGGACTCAACCGGTATCAAAAGATTGGGATCATTCCCTGCATATTTTCAGACCACAATGCTCTAAAGCTAGAACTCAACCACAATAGGAAGTTTGGAAAGAACCCAAATACATGGAGACTAAACAGTATCCTTCTAAAGAATGAATGGGTCAACCGGGAAATTAAAGAAGAATTGAAAAAAATCATGGAAACAAATGATAATGAAAACACAACGGTTTCAAAATCTGTGGGACACAACAAAGGCAGTCCTGAGAGGAAAATATATAGCGGTACAAGCCTTTCTCAAGAAACAAGAAAGGTCTCAGGTACACAACCTAACCCTACACCTAAAGGAGCTGGAGAAAGAACAAGAAAGAAACCCTAAGCCCAGCAGGAGAAGAGAAATCATAAAGATCAGAGCAGAAATCAATGAAATAGAAACCAAAAAAACAATAGAACAAATCAACGAAACTAGGAGCTGGTTCTTTGAAAGAATTAATAAAATTGATAAACCCCTGGCCCGACTTATCAAAAAGAAAAGAGAAAGGACCCAAATAAATAAAATCATGAATGAAAGAGGAGAGATCACAACTAACACCAAAGAAATACAAACTATTATAAGAACATACTATGAGCAACTCTACGGCAATAAATTTGACAATCTGGAAGAAATGGATGCATTCCTAGAAACATATAAACTACCACAACTGAACCAGGAAGAAATAGAAAGCCTGAACAGACCCATAACCAGTAGGGAGATTGAAACAGTCATTAAAAATCTCCAAACAAACAAAAGCCCAGGGCCAGACGGCTTCCCGGGGGAATTCTACCAAACATTTAAAGAAGAACTAATTCCTATTCTCCTGAAACTGTTCCAAAAAATAGAAATGGAAGGAAAACTTCCAAACTCATTTTATGAGGCCAGCATCACCTTGATCCCAAAACCAGACAAGGATCCCACCAAAAAAGAGAGCTATAGACCGATATCCTTGATGAACACAGATGCAAAAATACTCAACAAAATACTAGCCAATAGGATTCAACAGTACATTAAAAAGATTATTCACCACGACCAAGTGGGATTTATTCCAGGGCTGCAAGGTTGGTTCAACATCCGCAAATCAGTCAATGTGATACAACACATCAATAAAAGTAAGAACAAGAACCATATGATACTCTCAATAGATGCTGAAAAAGCATTTGACAAAGTACAACATCCCTTCCTGATCAAAACTCTTCAAAGTGTAGGGATAGAGGGCACATACCTCAATATCATCAAAGCCATCTATGAAAAACCCACCGCAAATATCATTCTCAATGGAGAAAAACTGAAAGCTTTTCCGCTAAGGTCAGGAACACGGCAGGGATGTCCATTATCACCACTGCTATTCAACATCGTACTAGAGGTCCTAGCCTCAGCAATCAGACAACAAAAGGAAATTAAAGGCATCCAAATCGGCAAAGAAGAAGTCAAATTATCACTCTTCGCAGATGATATGATACTATATGTGGAAAACCCAAAAGACTCCACTCCAAAACTGCTAGAACTTATACAGGAATTCAGTAAAGTGTCAGGATATAAAATCAATGCACAGAAATCAGTTGCATTTCTCTACACCAACAGCAAGACAGAAGAAAGAGATATTAAGGAGTCAATCCCATTTACAATTGCATCCAAAACCATAAGATACCTAGGAATAAACCTAACCAAAGAGACACAGAATCTATACTCAGAAAACTATAAAGTACTCATGAAAGAAATTGAGGAAGACACAAAGAAATGGAAAAATGTTCCATGCTCCTGGATTGGAAGAATAAATATTGTGAAAATGTCTATGCTACCTAAAGCAATCTACACATTTAATGCAATTCCTATCAAAGTACCATCCATCTTTTTCAAAGAAATGGAACAAATAATTCTAAAATTCATATGGAACCAGAAAAGACCTCGAATAGCCAAAGGGATATTGAAAAAGAAAGCCAACGTTGGTGGCATCACAATTCCGGACTTCAAGCTCTATTACAAAGCTGTCATCATCAAGACAGCATGGTACTGGCACAAAAACAGACACATAGATCAATGGAACAGAATAGAGAGCCCAGAAATAGACCCTCAAATCTATGGTCAACTAATCTTCGACAAAGCAGGAAAGAATGTCCAATGGAAAAAAGACAGCCTTTTCAATAAATGGTGCTGGGAAAATTGGACAGCCACATGCAGAAAAATGAAATTGGACCATTTCCTTACACCACACACAAAAATAGACTCAAAATGGATGAAGGACCTCAATGTACGAAAGGAATCCATCAAAATCCTTGAGGAGAACACGGGCAGCAACCTCTTCGACCTCTGCCGCCGCAACAACTTCCTAGGAACAACGCAAAAGGCAAGGGAAGCAAGGGCAAAAAATGAACTATTGGGATTTCATCAAGATCAAAAGCTTTTGCACAGCAAAGGAAACAGTTAACAAAATCAAAAGACAACTGACAGAATGGGAGAAGATATTTGCAAACGACATATCAGATAAAGGACTAGTGTCCAGAATCTATAAAGAACTTAGCAAACTCAACACCCAAAGAACAAACAATCCAATCAAGAAATGGGCAGAAAGACATGAACAGACATTTCTGCAAAGAAGACATCCAGATGGCCAACAGACACATGAAAAAGTGCTCCATATCACTCGGCATCAGGGAAATACAAATCAAAACCACAATGAGATATCACCTCACTCCAGTCAGAATGGCTAAAATCAACAAGTCAGGAAATGACAGATGCTGGCGAGGATGCGGAGAAAGGGGAACCCTCCTACACTGTTGGTGGGAATGCAAGCTGGTGCAGCCACTCTGGAAAACAGCATGGAGGTTCCTCAAAATGTTGAAAATAGAACTGCCCTATGACCCAGCAATTGCACTATTGGGTATTTACCCTAAAGATACAAATGTAGTGATCCAAAGGGACACATGCACCCGAATGTTTTATAGCAGCAATGTCCACAATAGCCAAACTATGGAAAGAACCTAGATGTCCATCAACAGATGAATGGATCAAGAAGATGTGGTATATATACACAATGGAATACTATGCAGCCATCAAAAGAAATGAAATCTTGCCATTTGCAACAACATGGATGGAACTAGAGCGTATCATGCTTAGCGAAATAAGTCAAGCAGAGAAAGACAACTATCATATGATCTCCCTGATATGAGGAAGTGGTGATGCAACATGGAGGCTTAAGTGGGTAGGAGAATAAATGAAACAAGATGGGATTGGGAGGGAGACAAACCATAAGTGACTCTTAATCTCACAAAACAAACTGAGGGTTGCTGGGGGGGGGGGGGTTTGGGAGAAGGGGGTGGGATTATGGACATTGGGGAGGGTATGTGATTTGGTGAGTGCTGTGAAGTGTGTGTAAACCTGGTGATTCACAGACCTGTACCCCTGGGGATAAAAATATATGTTTATAAAAAAAAAAAAAAAAAAAAAAAAAAAAAAAAAAAAAAGAAAAAGATAGATGCCATACGATTCCACTCATGTGTGGAATTTTAGAAACAAAACAAATGAGCAAAGAAAAAAGGGGGGGGGGAACAAACCATGAAGTATTTATAGAGAACAAACTGATGGTTACCAGAGGGGAAATTGAAGGCGGTGGGGGGGGGGATGGTGAAATAGGCAACAGGGATTAAGGAGTGTACTTGTGATGAGCACTGGATGATGTTTGGAATTGTTGAATCACTATTTTGTGCACCTAAATCTAACATAACACTGTATGCTAACTACACTGGAATTAAAATTAAATTTAATTTTTAAAAAAAAAAAAAAAAAAAAAAAAAAAAAAAATAAAAGTTGAATGGTAGACTATTCACATATTAAAAAGCTGTATTTTTTTTTTTTCAGTGAGGTGGAGTCGAGGAGTTTTCCTTACTCTGATGGAGTATTTTATACTGAAAGCACATGCGAAGACTTTTGGACATATGTTCAATACTGTTCTAAAAAAATATCAAAGGAAAATGGAGGGGAAATACGCAAAGTCAAATTTTTTTTTTAAATTTTGCAGGACTGAAGAAAGATGAATTTCTAGATTGAAAGAGCCCACCAAATATTGTATGACCAAAACAAAGACAAAGAAAAGATTGCACATAAAAATATTGTGAGATTCTAAAACTCCAAAGATAAACAGAATGCACTTAGGATATTTTAAGAGAAAGAAAGAATATAAATGGAATTTCAAACAAAGCAACAAAGCTCGACCTCAGAATCTCCTCAGTAACACTAGGTGCATGAAGTCCATTTTCCACAAGATTCTTAGAGAAAATTATATTGAACACTATTATTAATTTTGGGGGCAAAATAAAGACTTTTTAAAAAATCTTTTCCCATTTAAAATTTAGTATTTTTTATTTCTTTTTAAATTAACAGTCAGTTCACTGTTGGACTCTTGGTTTCAGCTCAGGTCATGATCTCATGATCAGGGATCAAGCCCTGTGTTAGGCTCCCTGCTCATCAAGGAGGTCTACTTGAGTCTCTCTCTCTCTCCTTCTCCCTCTGCCCCTATCCCTGGGATCTCTCTCTCTCTCAAAAAAGTAAATAAATCTTTTTTAAAAAAACAAAGTAGCACAGAAAACTACATAAAGGGGCTATATAAAGATAATTATTAGGCCCATAAATGTATGTCATATCAGTAAATTTAAATTGGTTAAACTCACCTCATAAAAGAAAATGACTTTCAGAGGTGATCAAAATGATCCCAAAGCAAAATCTCACCCCCCATCACATCCATGCTGTAAGGAAGTCACCACCACACACATACATAGACATATAAAAGCCAATCAAAAATACTGAACATTTTAAAATTGACAAAACCCTCTAGAAAAACTCCAGGAAAAAGAAAACAAAAGGTTATGATCTTAATATCAGACAAGTTTAAACTGTGACCAAAAAGCCCTAAAAGGATAGAAGAATCACGTTTAACTGCTAGAGTAAAAAATATAGCCAATATAAATATCTATACTCCAAATAATATAATGCAAACACTCTGAAGCATTCCACTAGAACATGCAAGGAAAAACAAATAAAAACATTAACAGACTTTGTCACCTTAGCACATTCAAAGAGGTAATCTGAGACAAGTTTCATAAAGGGCTTGTTTACAAGTTCAGGGTACAGAAAAACCACAGAATCCCAGGAATTGTTGAACTCCCAAGGCTGATAACAAGCTTTGACCAACCTTAAGTCTAAAGTAGCAAGAGGTGTAAGCGATTTTCAATATACGAAGTCAGGGACTTCCAGGTAACTAACCCAAAGTCTGTAGTCTAGTACCTTTCTCCTAATATTTTGTCTCCAAACAATACAAAACATGATGATGTTGGAAATTAATGCACAAATATAATATATGGTGAGAGTGTTATATATTACCGTAAAAACCCTGAATGTTTTGACAAAGTAGACATAGCGTATTTAATAAAGGGAAAAGATGGGCGAAAAACAAAACAAAAATTAGAATAAGTTCCTCATTGTATAGGCTACAGATAAGCATTAAAGAATGTTGAGGGGGGAAAATAACTGAGAAATCAGATAGAAAAATATTAATAAGAAAATAGGAGGTTAAGGGGGCACCTGGATGGCTCAGTTGGTTAAGCATCTGCCTTCAGCTCAGGTCATTATCTCAGAGTCCTGGGATCAAGTCCCCTATCAGGCTCCCTGCTCAGAGAAGAGTCTGTTTCTCCCTTCCCTCACTGTTCGTGTTTTCTCTCTCTAGCTCTCACTCTCTTCAATAAATAAATAAAAGGTTTAGGGAGAAAAAAAAAAAAAAGAAAATAGGAGGCTAAGAACATTTAACAAAAGTAAAAATATAAAGGTTATCCCTAGGATGAATACAGAAACTTTTCTAAATACAACATAAAAAATGTTTTATAAGTAATAGAAAAAATACATACACCATGCAAAGAAACCCAGCATACACAAAGAGTGTAATAATAAAATATTACGGTAGGGTTGAAATCAAATGTATCAGTCATTTTGGTGATTTAAACTGGACTCAAATGATCTAATAAAAGATAAAAATGTCATAGGGCACCTGGGTGGCTCAGTTGTTAAACGTATGCCTTCGGGTCAGGTCATGATCCCAGGGTCTTGGGATTGAGCCCCCCATCAGACTTCCTGCTCAGTGGAGATCCTGCTTCTCCCTCTCCCTCTGCCTGCCACTCTGCCTACTTATGCTGTCTCTTTGTCAAATAAATAAATAAAATGTTTAAAAAGAAAAAAAAAGATTAAAATGTCCTATTCCATTCACAAAACAAGATAGAGGTGTACAAGGGAAATGGAAACAGAGAGAGGGGTAAGAGCAATCTTGATATCAAAAAAATCTAGAATTCAAACCCCAAACCATTAAACGTGAAAAAGAGCACTTTCAAATGTTAAAAACCACAATTGACATATATGGATATTTATGCACCAAGTAACACAGTGACCATCTTTATGAAACAAAAAAAAAATATATAGGACATACCAGGGCACAAGGAGAAACACTAATAATAAGAGGCACTTGCACATGACTGTAAAATAAGAGAGATGAAGTGGACACAATAAGTCAGGATACAGAAGACTTTAAAAATGTAATCAATGAGATAGATCTTATATATTAAACTTTACATCCTGATAAAGTAAATGCAGTTCCTTCTTAAGCACCCATGGCATATGGGCAAAAACTGGTCATAAACCAAGTTCAGAGAAAATGTTAGTAATTTCCATAAAGTAGAAATATAAATGACATTCTGATAGCAATGAAATAAAACTACAAATTATCAACAATGAAACCAAAAACAAAAGGCCCTGCCACATAGAGCATTTTAAAGCTTCCTATGAATCAACTCTTTAGAGAAAGGCAGAAACAAACTGAAATTGCGACTTTTTATGAAAAACAACAGCAATGAAAATACTATACACCAGAACATATGAGATGCATTTAGAGCAGAGATCAGAGGAAAATTCATAGCATTAAACCCTTTTATCAGTAAAAATGAAAGAATGATAATAGACACAAAGTCCCAGTTCAAAACACAAAAAAGGAAGAAAGCAAACACAAAGAAAGTATAAAGATTGAAGGAAAGATTAAAATGAAAGAAGAAACTAAGGAAGAGAATAGAGAAATGGATCTAACAAAGAAATCAAAATCCTGTTTTTTAATAAAATTTAAAAAAATAGACAAACCACGAGCTAACTTATCAATTAAAAGAAGAAAAGAAAAATATGCAAGACAAGACATGAGAAAGAGGACACAACCATTGAAACAAATAGATTTTTTTAAATCACTGGAGATGATATTGTAGATATTTTTTTACAAATAAATTTGCAAACCCAGATGAAATTGTGTTCAGGAAAAACATACATGATGCCAGTAGGATATGGGAGTGTTATGGCCAAGAAAGATGCTATTAAATACAACAGATATACATGAGGGAGTAAACTGAAGCAAAGTACTGTCTGCTAGAATTCTTTTCCTGATATATGAATATATAATGTATGCTAATCAGGGACGTTATCACACACTCATACCTATCATCCCTCCTTCTGCCTCCCGCCCCAATCAAACACTATAATCAACATCTAGCCCATAATCCAATCTGAGTTTTGAATAGCCATCTCTTTGACCCTCCTCATGCTACACAGTAGCCCTACATTCCCCCTTCACCTTTGGTACCATGAGACAGATGAATGAACACAGGGGCTATTGTGGGGAAGTCCTATTGAAGAATGAGATGGATTCACCTTGCAAATATGCAAAGCATTAATGACCACTTATGTGAAATTCCCCAAAGGCTGTTCATTAAGCCCAAATCAGGCTTCCTGTTGTGGCTCCTCTGAAAGAGATGACAGGCCACTGTGTCCTAGAAATGGGACTCCCACTGGGAGGGAAGGACATTCAAACTGACTCTGTGCCCTCAGGGTAGGTGTCCCATGAAAGGCCCCATGAGGGGGCTTGACTTTCATATCTGAATGGTATGAATATATTTGCCTGTCATTTCCATGTTAGTCAGCATACAGCAGCCTAATTACTACTTTCTAAAGCCACTGTATAATAGTGAAGGTCATTAATAATTGATGAAAAGCTATTGACCAAAATGAAGTGAGTCCTTGAATATAACTAATAATTTTTAAACCATTACTAATATTTACTGAGCACTTACTGTGTGCCAGACATTCTAAATGTTTTATTTCGATTGTTTCATTCAATCTTCACAACAGTTTTATGAGCAAGCTGAAACACAATTTGTATTTGCTCATTTCGTGTCTTTAAGCAGATGACAGATTTTTATCTTAGAGGATAATCAAGGCCCTTCTAGGTGTGATTTGTGATTCAATCTGCCATCCTGATGATGATTTTTTTTTCTAACATTTTATATCATCATTAATTAAAGGGATTCCATGAAACTTGGTAACACTTGCAGAGACCTGTGGTTACACTGAGCACACATTTTAGGACAGGGGGCCATCGATACATGCTTCCAAAGGGTGGATATTTGGCAATGCAATTCACGTTCTACAAATAAGATGACTTTGTTTTCTTACTCTCCTATTAAAAATGCTATGCTTTGGGAAAAACAAATCCTCACTGTACAAGTAGCAAGAATGGACCCAGGGTTCTTCTCAGCTCTAATTCTAAGATAGCAGGAGACTAGAGACTCCTGAACCACAAAGATGTTAATTTTCATGATTCAGGGTAAAAAAAAAAAGTGAAGGAGTGAGGTGGTCATTCATTTCTGATCTTTATAAGAAAGACATAGAGCAGATACGTTGAAACCCAGCTCAATCTAGTATTGAAAAAACTTATTATTGCTCATGCACATTTTTATCTCCCACACAGTTTATCATAATGTGTCTTGTGTTAGTAAAAAACTGTTACAAAGCAAGCCTTGTATGTGATCGACTGTGTGTGTGTGTGTGTGTGTGTGTGTGCTTTCTCCAATATTCAGTCAGGCTTTATTTTGACCTTATACACACCTAAACATTTTGTAAGAGAAGGTCTATTACTTACAGTCTAGAAGAAAGAGGAAAATTGATGCATATCAACCTCAGGTGCACAAAGCAGGGCAGACAAGAACTTCCCACAATTGACTGGATCTTGAGATTCTGTTTTGGTTAATTCCAAAATAATATGGTGCTTGGAGAGGTTCCCAAACTGACCAAGTCTTTGTAGAAGTTGACTAGAGACAATGGGGAGACCAGAGGTGAAGCACTGCTTGATAGTTCAGCAACATCTCTGGCTGGAGACCCACCCGTTTTACCGTATGAGACAGAAAGTGTGTGGTGTTCCAGCCTGGCTCTTTTCCTAACACTCAGGTGACTTGAGCAAGTTATTAAATCTTATAATAGGGCAATGATGCCCACCTTACCCGGCATTATGTTAGGGACTAAATGAGCTAATGTCTGTAATGCATTCAGCACAGTGCCTGATATAAATGTGTGTGTAAGTAGGTCTGTACTTAAAAATCAATGGCAAGATAATATTAGTTTCTTTCTAAAGGACGAGTGAATCTTGAGGAAAACTCAGGCATCCTAAACACTGTGGACATTTGTCCTTATAGCGAACATTTAATACGTGTGATTTGGGGGGGAGGGCTCTGCTAAATTAAGTGGTTCCATACATCCTGCTCCATGGACTTGCTCACCCTTAGCTGCAAACACATGCGGTGTAGTGTCTGTTGTACACCTACAGTCCCAGTGCCAGGGTACAAATTCCTTTTCTTGCTTTTGATGCATCTCAGTCTATGCACATAACAAATGTGTCCCTTAGTTTTGCTCTTTCCTGATCATTCATATTTACAGGTGCTATTACAGAAAATAGAATGTCTCATTTTGTTATCCTTTCTGTGATGATGGCTAATAAAGATGAGCCTTTTTTGCATTTCTCTTTCCACACATAATATAAAAGGTAGAAGGAATTGTGATGACTGTTCAAAGCCACCATGGGTGGTGTGAGAGAGTGTGTGTGTGCAAGACTGAGATTTATTTTGCCATCTATGTGGGGAGAACATAGAAAGTCATATCTTTTGCTAAGTCTCTAGTAACATCTCAGCCTGAAATTATTAGAAATCTCACTAATTAGTCAATCCAGCCTAATGGTAGAATTTAATTTCCCCCATCCAGATCCCAGTGGACTCAGAAAGAATCCACAAAACAAACCTGTTTGGGAAGAACTTCTCCAACTTCTTCAATGATATATCTCTATCAGCACAAAGAAAATAATGTGTGTGCCCAGGGCTCTGGAATCTAAACTTAACTGGCCCATAGCAAGTGTGAAATTTCTTTGAAGTCTCTGTTTTATCTTCCAAATTCATGCACACCTTGCTTTTTATTCCATAAAATATATTTGGTGTTTGTTGTAATATAAAGATGTTTAAAATTACTTCTCAGCTCACTTAAACTTTTATGCTAAAAACTGAGAGCCCCAGGAAGTTGGCCAATTTTTACTCTATTGATTCGCACAGTCTCTCTGACATACTTGTTTATATATACCAGTTTGAGAAGTATAAAGTCACAGAGGTCTCTGCAATTCCCTGGAAGGGCTTTAAATCCCATATGCCAAAACTCTCTAGCCTCTGTCTACCTCATCCTCTTACCAAGCCCCCTGCCATGTGATGTAAGAACACCTACCCACAAAGTTTATCTAAAGATTTCCTGGCTAGTTGACATGGTATAAGGCTGCTTTAGCATGATTACCATTTGAGCTTCATTTTTTCTATTCATATTCTTTTCACAGGTTTATTTTTGGTCTTCAAATCAAATTAGCAATGGAATCTCTTTAATATCTCTAATAAGCCTACATGTAAATGCAGTGGATCAGAATGACCTGCTTTGCGTCAACAACCTAATCCCAGTCCATACTCTTGTCTCTATAGGTCTTTAATTTCTTTTTGTATTATATTTTATTGTAAGTATATGCCCATGTCTATGTTTAACTGATGCATCTCATCAAGTAGATAGAGTTGAAAATCTGATGATGTTTTCATCTGTTTGTCTTTCCTGGCCTTCTTCATTGAATGCTTCATCCAATGCACTGAACTCCTAAAAAGGTGAAAATCAAGAGCAAACCTACCACCTCAAATGCTGACCTACTTTTGAAGTTTCAGTTTTTTCAGGTAATGAGGTACTGGAGAAAGCATGGAAGGAGGTTGGTTGCTTTCTCCCAGGTATTGTTTCACACAATTTCTATAAATGTTTTTAGTATTCTTAATTGGCATGAAGATATATATGATTGTTATGCTGGTCCTTAGTAGAACTCAAAGAATGTCTTTTTACATGACAACTGGAAATCACAAGAAGGGAATGGGACGAGAAGATGACATTTCATTACTAATGGTGACAGTATCCCCTAGATTATGTGATATAGGAAATATTAACTGAATGATTTAGATAGGACAAGTAATAATCCCCTTCCCACCTTCTGTGGGAAGCATGATTGTTCCAACTGATGAATTGTTAGACCTGACTGGAATGTGAAGGAAAGGAAAGGCAATATTTGATTAAAAGGCTGGTAGTTTCTGTAGTACCAATAGAATGAGTCATATTTACAAGTATATGCATTAGATTGTTGAATCTGGTGATGAGCATCTCCTTAAATTTTGCACCTTAGGTGGCTCGTTTTCCTTACCCTTGTTCTAGTCCTGATGTCAAGATACCTGCCAACTAGTTTATAAACCTCTTTATTAGAAAAGAGACTATATGTTTTAAACTCTTTAGCCTGGCCCTCTGTGCACAGATATGAAGAGTCTCAATTTTCACAGCTGCAATACAGTTGTCTTATCATGGTTCAACCAAATAAATGGACCACTTGCCAGTCCTCTTAAACAACTTTTCTTTTCTTGTCTCTTGACTTTTGTTCATGAGATCTCTACTTCTTCCAGAATTACTCCCCTGTAGTGGACAGAGTGCTGTGCCACCAGGCTTTTTTATTGTCCCAGCTGCTGAGAGAGTTGATAATTGACAGTCTATCTGAGACCTTCCTTCCAGAAACTGTCCTTAGCCAAAGACAGCCATTTCAACCAAAGTCTCATCCTCTTCCCAGGAACATCTTACATTCAATCACTGGCCAGTGCAGGAGTTCCAAGTCAAGACAATTCTGAAGGGCCATCCCAGCTATAAACTCCTCCATACCTTGAGATCTACAATATGAATTCATTATGGCCCAACTTGTCCCTTTGCTTAATTCCATTTTTTTTCACTGCCAAACAAGTATGGTTCCAAGAGTGCTTATAATAAATCTCCAGTATGCAATTTCTAACTCAAAGTCTGTTTCCTAAGGAATCCTCACAAGTAATGGTCTGAGAAAGTAGATTAAAAAAATGAAATTTTACAGTAGAATCACCCACTCACTGACTAGCAATGAGGACTCAATTATTGATTGGAGATGGAGCACAGATAGTCTCTGTATGCAGTAGCAGTGAAATTTTTAATAATTTCATTGGTGCTAAGATTGAATAGCATAGTGATGGAAGAAAATGCATAGCCTAGGGTAATGCATCATCCTGTTAATAATGTGGGGGGAGATAATAATTCTAAGCAAAATAGAATCAGAAGGCTGTTGTTAAGGGCAATTGATGATTTGGTGAAAAGCAGTGAAAAGTGGAAGGTAATTAATTATCTATTAAAGGCTAAGGATGAAAGTCAGAGGACCTTCTTGGTAGGCAATAAAAGGACTCATTTACTGCACAAAGAGGGTCAAGAAAGTTGAGAATCAGGCCCATGTCTTAGGCAGAATTGTGAAACAATTCCAATGAAAGGTAATTTTGCAAACCCTGAAAGTCTGATATGCCAAGGTCAGGGTATGATTTGAGAAAGAGATGTGGGAAGAGGACATCTACTCATTTGCATTTATACACTCATAAATTGTAAATGTCCAGATTCCCCTGAATTGTCTGGGTCTAAAAATGCAGCCCAGACCTCTTTTTTAACAGTTAATGTCCTCTTTCCTGTCCCCGACCTTTGGTTGAAGAAAAACAAAGATCTCTTCCTTGAAAAATCAACACATGAAATCCACAAACCCTCAGGATTTTCCTCCCCAGTCCTCCTGGTCACTAGACCAAGAATTGGAAAACTATAGAATTGTTTGTGTTTGTATTTGTATTTGTTTTGCACGTAGAATTTTATTAAAATCTTGAGAAAAATGTAAACTCTCTGTCCTGTACAAATGCCAAATGTTTCTGATCCTTTTTTCTGGGAAGAATAGAAAATAATGTGTATACCAGTCAAGTGGCAGCATGACATACACCTGATCAAAGCAAAGTCCAGAAGCTACATGTGGGAATACAGCATTATTGAGTTTGGCTCTAATATCCACCTCTAGGATTTCTCTGGCCTCTCTAAGAGCCAGACTATGCAATAAAGGGAGATATAAGAGAACCACTACGCTGCATACTTTAGTCATTAAGGGTAGCAGATGTCTCTCACACTGTTGTAATAATATTTTTGATTTACCATCTTACCTTGGGGAAGGAAATTACAAGAGTTTGTCACATGACCTTCACTGCTATGGTAGTCTTTATCCTGCAAGCCAAGGATGTGATTTGAGTGTTCTTCCAACAACCAAGTACATTTCAAGTATATATTTGAGTACTAGATATATGACCATTGGTGGGTCCATAGTCCCAAGAGACCCTCTATGAGTCAAATCTATTTGATTTATTACCTGGTGCTCTTTCAACCCAAGTATAATAGCACTGGGGGCATGATGAGGCTTTGAGTGCATGGCTATTGATGACAAATAAGATATGACCAACAATCCCAAAAATGTTTGTGTTTGTACTTTCCATCAGTGTTCCTTCCATCATTTACCTGAGTAGATGGCCATAGATAATTTTTGTTAAGAACTCCAGGATCATTATCATGTATACTTGTTGTAGAAATACAATGTCCTTTCTGTTGGTAATCCTGTCTCCTTTTCAATCAATAGATACTAGTTCTGAAAACCGAGTTAAATTTAGAAATTCGCAGAATTATGATTTTTTTAATTGGATAACTGTCCTTAGCTTCCTGAGTACACATTCTTGATTTTTTTTATTTGTATAAATTGAGAAATTCCATTATTAATAGCTTGTTTACCTTGTTGTTAGGGATGTTCTATTAACCAACTGCAGTTTTTTTGCAGATCAGCGATACCTTCCCCACTTGCCACACCTACCTTACTTCTCATTACATTTTTGCCTATATCAATCTGTAACTTCTTTTTCTTTGGAAACAGCACAATTATGCAGTTTCATTTATGAAGAAACTTTGAGAAACATGTCAATTTTATCAAACCAATTACAGACCATTTCCATGTTTTCCCAAAATCAACTTTCAAGATAATATTGGTATTATTCCTTTTATTTGCATCAACATCGCTCTCTTTACCTATCGCTGGTATGCAAATTATATGTTAATTTTATTCTTACCTTTAGATTTGACACAAAGTTTGAATGTTTTATAGTCTGTTTTGTTCTTCAAAATGCCCATCTGTACCTATACAGATTTTTCATAACAGGTAAGGCAATATCCTCAGAATTAGGCACTGATAGCAAATAATTTATCACACAGAGCTTGATCATCTTGGCCACTGTCCTAATTACATTCACTTTCCTGACAGCTTATAGGGACTTTCAAAACACAATTCCTTTCAATTGCTTCTGGTTACTTTTGGAATATTTCTACTTCATGATAGAAGTTATAATACTTTATTATTACTCTTTGCTTTTTAGCTTTCCAAAGGATTAAAATGTATGGACAATAGGGAAATTTAAAAATTGCATAAAAACATCAGAACACTATATATACAAATGTAGACATATACATTTATAAAAATTATATATTAAAATACTGAGCAATGATATCTAACATAAACATCAATGCAAATAGTTGCCACAAAATTATGTAGTTTACCAATTTCTCTTTTTTCTTCCCTAGAGTTAGAGGCATAACCTCCAGAAGCTCAGCTAACCCTTCAGAGTCCCAGTAACTGGAAGGTATCACATTTTATATCTTCCAGTGACAGGATTTTTTTTAAATTCAATTTCAGAACTAAGTGCCAGTGCTAGAGTCAGCTCACACCAGCTCAAAAGAAAAAAAATGGTTACATTTTCAGGAATTCCACAAGTTGATTTTTGAACACTGTCATTATTAAAATTTAAATTATATTAATCTACAATTAAATAAACTATACTAAAAACAAGGGTAACAAATACTTAAAATATATCACTTTCTAATTATTTTATTACATTTTTATGTTACCCATGTTCAATGTTTATTGTATCTGTCTGTGGGAATACTATACAATGTTGTGTTAATGTTGATTTTTCTCTTCAGGCTCAAGTTTCAGAAATATCACATTGAAAGATTGCAAAAAACCATGGAGGGAGTATTTACACCACAGAAACTGGCAAATGCAACGAATCAGGTTCTCTTCCCACCTCAATCTTTTTTTGGTGGAAACCTATTGTTAAACCTTTACCAGCATCTTACTGACTAAGCTCCCCCTTCCTTTGCTACACAGCAGGAACTGAGAAGAAATTTCATAACCTTGCTATCGGAATGGAAAAATAGAGGTTACCTAAATATATATAGGTAAACAAAACTGGTTAAATTAGTCAATGACAAGGGAAGAATTAAGAAGGAGCCAGTAGTGAAAAAAAGAGAGGACACTTGGACAGGGAAAGGTCAATTATCATTAAATTACAGAAAAATAAGACTATGAAGAACCTAAGGGAACTTCTTGCTCAACATTTCAATTTAACAGATGATAAAACAGAAGTTTTCCTAGTTGCTCAATAGTTGAGCCAAACAAGATTCTAGCTTTAAATACTGCCAATACTCCCTCTTCTTTACCATATGGTTCATTTAAAAGGTCAGGTGTTCATTTTTTTCCCTCACCAATGCTTATTTACCCAAATTATCTTTGAAAAACATAAGCTGGTGTTAGAACAAATGTATGATAAAATGATATTTATATTTTGCCAATTAATTAATACATAACTATTTCCAAGTTTATTATTTATATGGTTCATATAGTCTGAATTTCTCAACTGTTTCTCACAAATTTCTGTCCCCAGAGTAACCATTTATTCAATTTATCTTTAAAAGAAATAGCTTCTCTCTACTTAAAAAATAAAATTTAAACTTTTTGAACACCTGTTATGTGCTAGGTTGAACGACTTGGTAAGTATACATCATCATGCCTATTATATAGGGTAAACTAAAGCTCATAGAATTTATGTAAATTTTTCCAGGCGATGCAGTTAAGTAGCAGCAGTGCTAGGTCTCAAAACCAGTCCTGCCTCAAAAAAAGTCTGTTTTTTTTTTTCGTTGTTGTTGTTGTAATTCTTTTTCTTCTCTCTCCTCTACTATGCTACTTTATCTCTTAGACATCTGTCTATAGGAAGAAAAACAATAAAAATTTTTCCATGGTTGTGTGAAATTTCCAGATCATATTTGTGCCTTGTGGCGTTTTAGATCACATCCAAGTAAAATTAAAATGTCAGTCAGTTTCAAGGTCACCCATCATTATACATATTTGTCATTGTCATGAACTATTTAACCTGAAGTAGGTCCACAACTGAACTTCAAAGTTATCTTCCAAAAGATAGATATCCTGGACTAAAATAGGGAAATGGGGGACAGGGTGAGAGAACATTTAAGGTCATGAAATATGGAGTCATTTGCACTCTAGCAAAGCAACATAAGCAAACTGACAGCACAGAAGGAAAGAAAATTCTATTGTACAGCAGGTAAATAAGGTACTAGGGGCAATGCAGAAGGGCTGGCAAATTTGAAACAAATTAAAGGCAATAACCTTAAATATAGTGATAATAGGTCTGTGGGATTCACTACTGTAGGACATCTTTAAATCAAATAACAATGTTGGACTACAGGGCGGATAATTTAATGACCAATAACCTTGCTGGTGTTTTGGCTGAAAAAGATACACAACATCTCATGGGCCTGATCTGATCAGCCCAAGGGCAAGGAGAATTTAATTTTCCCATGAACCAGATAAAGTATTCATCAGAGTAACTAGAGCTTGCTTTCTCATATTACTAGGACTTACTTGTGGACTGGATTCCCAGCTCAGGTATTAAATATTACTTTGCAACGGGCCCCATAGGAAAGTGATAGAATGGTGTCAGTGTAAAAGATAACTTTAATTTCCTTCTTCGGTACTGGGGGTAAATTGCATTGTACCATTCTAATACCTTCTTCTGGTTGATAAAATTTACTAAATAACTGGCTCAAGGGTAAGATTTCAGTGTGTGACCTTAGGAAGATGAAGAACACTGACCAATATAATTGTTTCATGCATTACAAGCATATACACATACAGGCGTATGTACACAAAGGCTGCTCATCATTTCTCTTAACGTATCTTGTGCATCCTTCCATCTTAGCACATAAACGTCCACCTTTTTTAGTCTTCTTAGTATTTAATTATATAATTAAGATAATCATATTATGAATAACAAGTAACTATAGGGAACACCTCAGCAAAAATAAAGGATATTCCATGTCTGTTAAAAAACATTTTTTTAACTGGGGCGCCTGGGTGGCTCAGTTAAGCATCTGGCTTCGGCTCAGGTCATGATCCCACGGTCCTGGGATCTAGCCTTGCTCAGCAGGGTGCCAGCTTCTCCCTCTCAAATCTGTCCATCCCCACCACTCATGCTCTCGCTCTCTCAAATAAATAAAACCTTAATTTTTTTTTTTACCAATGATAACAAACATTATCACATATACACCCTTGTGCATATGTGCAAACATATTTGTATAACAAAGTCCTTTCAATGGAATTATTAAGTCACTGGGTATTGGTAGATGCTAAAAAATGGCCCAGCAAAATGGTGACACCACATTGCATTCCTACCAACAGAAGGAGAGAACATGTTTCCCCACCTCCAGACCAAGTTTTTGATATTTATTATTCTGAATATTGAAAGTTGAAGATAATTATTTTTCTTTTTCTGGTGCTGTTTAATAGTTTGTGAGGCTGAATGCCATTCCATATTTTTAAAGCCATTTCTTTTTCTGTGACTTCACTATTCAAGTCCTTCCATTATTTCCTGTTTGGTAAAGGCCTTTCTCCTCATGAATTTGTAAGGGTTGTTTTGTTTTGTTTACATATTTAGTATATTAGACCTTGCCTAGTTTCTCTAAGGATTAATTTTTACCCATTTATCTCCAAGATCTCTTAACATGGTGACTATATCCAATAAATTAAACCTCCCAATCTCCTGAGATATGAAAGAGTTAAAAATAAACAATAGATAGCTAATGTCTTTCTCTTTCTTTGCTATCTGATAGAGAGATGAGATGCAAAGGTGCCAACCCCAGTTAGAAGGATGAAATTAATGAGATTAATCACACTGGGAGAGAGTAAATAACAAACTTATTATTTAACCATCCACAGATTCATCCCACAAATATTTCCTAAATAATTCCTGGGTTTCAGTCTTTTACTACATCTAAAAATATGAACATTTTTAATTTAGCACATCTAATCTATTTCTAAGCAGTTTTTTTTTTTAATTTTATTTAATCAGTGTTCCAAGATGCATTGTTTATGTACCACACCCAGTTCTCCTTGCAATACAGTGTTCCTTAATACTCACCACCAGGCTCACCCATCTTCTCACCTACCTCCCCTCCAAAACCCTCGGTCTCTTTCTCAGAATCCACAATCTCCCATGGTTCATCTCCTCCTCCAATTTCCCCCAATTCATTTTTTCTTTCTTTTCTCTTAATGTCCTCCATGTTATTCCTTATGCTTCACAAGTAAGTGAAACCATATGATAATTGACTTTCTCTGCTTGACTTATTTCACTTAGCATAATCTCCTCCAGTCCCATCCATGCTGATACAAAAGTTGGGTATTCATCCTTTCTGATGGGTGCAAAATATTCCATTGTATGTATGGATCATATCTTCTTTATCCATTCATCTACTGAAGGGCATCTTGGCTCTTTCCACAGTTTGGCAATTGTGGACATTGTTGCTTGAATATTGGGTTACATATGGCCCTTTTCACTACATCTGTATATTTGGGGTAAATATCCAGTACTGCAATTGCAGGGTCATAGGGTAGCTCTGTTTTTAATTTTTTGAAGAATCTCCACACTGCTTTCCAAAGTGGCTGCACCAACTTGCATTCCCACCAGCAGGGTAAGAGGGTTCTCCTTTCTCCACATCCTCTCTAACACTTATTGTTTCCTGTTCTGTTAATTCTGGCCATTCTAACTGGTGTAAGGTGGTATTGAAAAATCCTGAATACACAAACACTCTTTACACCTTAAAGAACTGGAAGATTAACAAGTTAAGTCAACCCCACACACAAGAAGGGAAATAATGAAGATTAGAGGAGAGAACAATGAGTTAGAAATTGGAGATACAGTTAGAACAAATCAGTGAAATTAGAAGCTGGTTCTTTGAAAGAATTAATAAGATTGATAAACCACTAGTCAAACTAATCCAAAAGAAAAGAGAAAGAACACAAATAAATACAATTATGAAAGAAAGAGGAGAGATCATGACTAACACAAGGATATAGAATCATCAGAAATTATCAACAGTTATATGCCAATAAGTTACATAGCCTAGAAGAAATGAATGCATTCCTAAACCTATAAACTTCCAAGACTGAAACAGGAAGAAATTGACAACCTGAATAAACCAATTATCCAGTAATGACATTGAAGCAGTGATCAAAAACCTCCCAAAAAACAAGTCCAGGACCTGATGGATTCCCTGGGGAATTCTACCAAACATTTGAAGAAGAAATAATACCTATTTTCCTGAAGCTGTTTCAAAAAATAGAAACAGAAGGAAAACTTCCAGACTCTTTCTATGAAACCAGCATTACCTTGATCCCCAAACTAGGCAAAGACCCCACCAAAAAGGAGAATTTCAGACCAATATCTTTGATGAATATGGATGCCAAGTTTCTCAACAAGATCCTAGCTAATAGGATCTAACAGTACATTAAAAAGATTATCCACCATGACCAGGTGGAATTTATCCCTGGGATGCAAAGGTGGTTCAACATATGCAAATCAATATAATAGAACTAATCAATAAGAGCAAAGAGAACCACATGGTCCTCTCAATTGATGCAGAAAAAGCATTTGACAAAATAAAGCATACTTTCCTGATTAAAACTCTTCAAAGTACAGGATAGGGGGAACATTCCTCAACTTCATAAAATCCATCTATGAAAACCCACAACTAATATCATTCTCAATGGGGAAAAACTGACAGCCTTCCCATTGAGATCAGGAATACAACAAAGACACCCAATCTTTCCACTGTTTTTCAACATAGTACTAGAAGTCCTAGCAACAGCAATCAGACAACAAAAAGAAATAAAATGTATTCAAATTGGCAAAGAAGGGGCATCTGGGTGGCTCAGTGGGTTAAAGCTTCTGCCTTCGGCTCAGGTTATGATCCCTGGGTCCTGGGATTGAGCCCCATGTTGGCTCCCTGCTCAGCAGGGAACCTGCTTCCCTTCCTCTCTCTCTCTCTCTCTGCCTGCCTCTCTGACTACTTGTAATCTCTGTCTATCATATAAATAAAAAAATAAATCTTTTTAAAAAATGGCAAAGAAGAAGTCACACACTCTCTTCCACACACTCTCTTCCACACTCTCTCTTCCACACACATGGTATGGAAAATCCAAAAGACTCAACTCCTAAATTACTAGAACTCATATGGAAATTCAGTCATGTGGCAAGATACAAAATCAATGCATAGAAATCAGTTGCTTTCTTATACACTAATAATCTAAGCAGTTTTTTTTTTTAATCCCAATATGGATTACATGCAGTGTTATATTAATTTCAGGTGTCAAATACAGTGATTCAGTAATTCTATATATTACTCAGTGCTCATGGTAATAGGTGTGTTCTTAATCCCCTTCACCTATTTCACCTATCTCCCCTCTGGTTACCACCTGCTTGTTCTGCATAGTTCACATAGTTAAGAGTGTTTTTTGATTTGTCTCTTTTTTTCTTTGTTTTGTTTCTTAAAGTCATATATGAGTGAAATCATGTGGTATTTGTTTTCCTCTGACTGACTTATTTCACTTAGCATTGTACTCTCTAGATTCATCCATGTTGTGGCAAATGGCAAGATTTCATTCTTTTTTATGGCTGAGTATTATTCCACTGTATATATACCACATCTCCTTTATCCATTCATCTATTAAGGGACAGAGAATTTGGCTATTGTAAATAAAGCTACTATAAACATAGGGGCATGTATATCTTTTCAAATTAGTGTTTTCATTTTCTTTGAGTAAATATCAAGTAGTGGGGCTACAGGATCATATGGTATTTCTATTTTTAATTTATTGAAGAAACTCCATACTGTATTCCACAGTGGCTACACCAGTTTTCATTCCCACCAACAGTACATGAGGGTTCTTTTTTTCACACATCCACACTAACACTTACTACATCTTGTGTTTTTGATTTTAGCTTTTCTTACAGGTTTTGATTTGCATTTCTCTAATGATGAATGGTGATGAGCATATTTTCATGTGTCTGTTGGCCATCTGTATGTCTTCTTCAAAGAAATGTCTTTTCAAATATTCCACCCATTTTTTAAATTTTTAATTAACATATAATGTATTATTAGCCCCAGGGGTACAGGTATGTGAATCATCAGGCTTACACTTCATAGTACTCACCATAGCACACACCCTCCCCGATGTCCATAACCCAACCTCCCTCTCCCTACCCCACCCCCAGCAACCCTCAGTTTGTCTTGTGAGACTAAGAGTCTATTATGGTTTATCTCCCTCCCGATCCCATCTTCTTTCATTTATTCTTTTCCTACCCCCTCCAAACCCCCCATGTGTCTCTCAACTTCCTTATATCAGGGAGATCATATTATAATTGTCTTTCTCTGATTGACTCATTCGCTCAGCACAATATCCTCTAGTTCCATCCACGTTGTCACAAATGGCAAGATTTCATTTCTTTTGATGGCTGCATAGTATTCCATTATATATATATATCACATCTTCTTTATCCATTCATCTGTTGATGGACATCTAGGTTCTTCCTATAGTTTGGCTATTGTGGACATTGCTACTGTAAACATTTGGGTGCACATGCCCCTTTGGATCACTACATTTGTATCATTAGGGTAAATACCCAGTAGTGTAATTGCTGGGTCATAGGTTAGCTCTATTTTCAACTTTTTGAGGAACCTCCATGCTGTTTTCCAGAGTGGTTGCACCAGCTTGCATTCCCACCAATAGCGTAGGAAGATTCCCCTTTCTCCGCATCCTCACCAGCATCTGTCATTTCCTGACTTGTTAATTTTAGCCATTCTAACTGTTGTGAGGTGGTATCTCATTGTGGTTTTGATTTGTATTTCCCTGATGCTGAGTGTTGTGGAGTACTTTTTCATGTGTCTGTTGGCCATCTGGATGTCTTCTTTGGAGAAATGTCTGTTCATGTCCTCTGCCCATTTCTTGATTGGATTAATTGTTCTTTAGGTGTTGAGTTTGATAAGTTCTTTATAGATTTTGGATGCTAGCCCTTTATCTGATATGTCATTTGCAAAAATCTTTTCCCATTCAGTAAGTTTCCTTTTAGTTTTGTTGTTTCCTTTGCTGTGCAGAAGTTTTTTATTTTGATGTAGTCTCAATAGTGAATTTTTACATTTGCTTCCCATGCATTAAGACACAGTTCTAGAAAAATGTTGCTATGCTGATGTCACAAAAATTGCTGCCTTCCTCTCTTTTAGGATTTTTATGGTTTCAGGTCTCATATTTAGGTCATGAATTTATTTTGAATTTATTTTTGTGTACGGTGTAAGAAGTGGTCCAGTTTCATTCTTTTGCATGTGGCTGTCCAGTTCTCTCAACACTGTTTGTTGAAGAGACTTTTTCCAATTGCATATTCTTGCTTTCTTTGTCAAAGATTAAGTAACCACATAATAGTGGGTTTATTTCTTGTCTCTATTCCTTCCCTTTGAACTATATGTCCACATTTATTTTCCAAATACCATACTGTTTTGATTACTACAGCTTTATAATATATCTTAAAATCTTCTTCTTTAAGATTGCTTCAGATATTCAGGATCTTTTGTGGTTCCATACAAATTTTAGAATTATTTGTTCTACTTTTGGGGAAAATTTTATTGGTATTTTGATAGGGATTGCATTAATTCTATAGATTGCTTTGGGTAGTAGATATTTTAACAATATTTGTTTCTCCAGTCCATGAGTATGGTCTTGACATTGGTCTGTGTCATTTTCAATTTATCAATGTTTTATAGTTTTCAGAGTGCAGGTTTTTCTGCCTCCTTGGTTAAGTTTATTCCTAGATATTCATTCTTTTTGGTGAAAACTGCAAATGGTATTTTTTTCTTTATTTCTCTTTCGGCCACAGCATAGTGTACATAAATGTGATTGATTTTTTTATCCTGTGACCTTATCAAATTCATTTTTTAGTTCAAGTAGTTTTTTGGTGGAATCTTTAGGGTTCTCTATATAGAGCATAAGGTCATCTGCAAATAGTGAAACTTCTTCCTTACCAATGTGGATGTCTTTTATTTCTTTTTCTTGTCTGACTGCTATGGCTAGGACTTCCAGTACAGTGTTGAATAAAGTGATGAGAGTGGGCATCCTTCTTTTGTTCCTAACCTTAGGGGAAAGCTCAATTCTTCACCATTGAGTATGATGTTAGATGGGCATTTTTCACATATGGATTTATTAATTTGAGGTATGCTCCTACTAACCCTATTTTGTTGAGGGTTTTTATCATGAACAGATGTTGTACTTTATTAAAGACTTTTTCTGCATCTATTGAAATGATCATATAGTTTTTATCCTTTCTTTTGTTGATGTGATGTATCATGTTGATTGATTTTTAAATACTGAACCACCCCAGGAATAAATCCCACTCAAATACAGTAATGATTTTTTAAATGTATTGTTTGATTCAGTTTGCTAATATTATGTAGAGGAATGCTGCATCTATGCTTACCATAGATATTGGTCTGTAGTTCTCTTTCTCTGTAGTGACTTTACCTGTTTTTTCTGTTAGGGTAATGCTGGCCTCATAGAATAAATTTTCAAACTTTCTTCCCCCTTCTATTTTTTGGAATAGTTTGAGAAGAATAGATATTAACTCTTCTTTAAATGTTTGTTACAATTCAGTTGTGAAGCCATCTGGTCCTGGACTTTTGTTTGTTGGGAGTTTTTGTTGTTATTGTTATTGTTACTGATTCAATTTTACTGCTTGTAGTAGGTCTGTTAAATTTTCTATTTCTTCATAATTTGTTTTGGGAGGATATAGGTTTCTAGGAATTTATGCATTTCTTCTGGGTTGTCCAATTTGTTGGCATATAATTTTTATAATATTCTCTTATGCTTTGTATTTCTGTGGTGTCAGCTGTTATTTCTCCTCTTTCATTCCTGATATTGTTTGAGTCTTTTCTCTCTGTCTCTCTCTCAGATGAGTTTAGCTAAAGGTTTATCAATTTTATTGATTTTTACAAAGAACCAGCCCCTGGTTTCATTGATCTGCTCTTTTGTTTTATTCCACTTATTTCTGCCCTAGTGTTTATTATTTCCTTCCTTCTTCTGGTTTTGGATTTTGTTTTTCTTTTCCTTGTTCTTTTAGGTGTAAGGCTAACTCGTTTATTTGAGATTTTTCTTGCTTTTTGAGGTAGACCTGTATTGCTACAAACTTCCCTCTTAGAACAGCTTCTGCTGCATCCTAAAGTTTTTGGACCATTGTGTTTTCATTTTTACTTATCTCCATGTATCTTTTTGTTTTCTCTTTGATTTCTTGATTGACCCATTCATTGTTTAAAAGCATGTTATTTAACTTCCATTTACTTGTGTCCTTTCCAGTTTTTCTTGTGTTTTGTTTCTAGTTTCATAGCACTGTGATCAGAAAAGATTCATGGTATGACTTCAGTCTCCTTGAATTTGTTGAGATTTGTTTTGTGATTTAATATGTAGTCTATCCTTAGAGAATGCTCCATGTGTATTTGGGTATTCTGCTTTTTTTGATGGAATGTTCTGAATATATCTGTTAGATCCATCTTCTCCAACGTGTCATTCAAAGCAACTGTTTCTTTGTTGAAATTCAGTTTGAATAGCCTATCCACTGATGTAAGTGGAATGTTAAAGTACCCTCCAATTATTGTATGACCATTAATTAGTCCCTTTATGTTTGTTATTAACTGTTTTATACATTTGGGTGTTCCCATGTTAGGTATATAGATATTTACAATTTTTATAATTTCTTGTTGAATTGTTCCCTTTATTATTATTTGGTGTCCTTCTTTGTTTCTTGTTATAGACTTTGTTATAAAGTCTATTTTGTCCAATATAAGTATTGCTACTCTGGCTTTCTTTTCACTTCCATTTGCATGATAAATGCTTTTCCATCCCTTCATTTTTCGATCTGTATGGGTCTTTCTTTATATCTGTAATAAGTCTCTTATAGGCAGCATATAGATGATCTTCCTTTCTTTATCCATCCTGTCACCCTATGTCTTTTGATTGGAGTGTGTAGTCTATTTACATTCAAAATAATTATTGATAGGTATGTACCTATTGTCATCTGTTACTTGTTTTATGGCTGTTTCTGTAGTTTCTTCTCTGTGACCTTCCTTGCTTCTTTCTCTCACAATTTGCTGGCTTTCTTTAATGATATACTTGGATTCCTTTCTTTTCTTTCTATCTATTTTTTTTTTGCATATCTATTACTGGTTTTTGATTTGTGGTTACCATTAGGTTTGTATATAATGTCTTATGCATATAGTACTCTATAACATGGTCGTTAAGTTGGTGCTTAAGTCTGAACTCATTTTTTTTTAACTTGTCTCCCTCCACATTTTAATATGTAGTGTCAACTTTATATCCTTTTATTTTATGAATCCCTTGACTGATTTTTATAGAAAATTTCACTGTTTTAATGGTCCCTACATTTCTGACTCCTACTTATGGTCTTTCCATTCCCTCAAGGAGTCCCCTTTAATGTTTCTTGTAGGGCTGGTTTAGTGGTCATGAATTCCTTTAACTTTTGTCTGGGAAACTCTATATCTCTCCTTCTATTCTGAATGATAGACTGGTTGGATAGAGTATTCTTAGTGGTAGTATAGAGTATTCTTAGTGGTAGGTTTTGTTTTTGTTTTTGTTTTTGTTTTTTTTAAGTATATAATGCCTCTTTCTTCTGGCCTGCAAAGTTTCTGCTGAAAATTCAGCTGTTAGCCTTATGGGGTTTCCCTTGTAGGTAACTGTTTCCCTCTTGCTGCTTTTACAATTCTCTACCACTACTTTTTTGCCATTTTAATTATGGCATATCTTGGAGTGGAGCTCCTTAGGTTTATTTTGTTGTGGGCTCTCTGTGCCTCTTGGATCTGGATTCTGTTTCCTTCCCCAGATTCAGGAAGTTATCAGCTCTTATTTCCTCAAATAAATTTTCTGCCCTCCCTTTTTTTTCTCTCTTCTCTTTCTGAGATCCCTGTAATGTTGCTGTTATTATACTTGATGGTGTCACTGAATTCCTTAAATCTATTTTCATGTTCTATTACTATTTTTTTTCTTTCCTGTTCAGCTTGATTACTTTCAATTACTCTGTCCTCCAGGTTACTGATCCATTCTTCTGCTTCATCTAGTCTACAATTTATTCTATCTTGTCAATTTTAAATTTCATTTATTGAGTTTTTCATCTCTGATAGGTCTTTTTTGTTTTCTGTCTCCTTGTTAAGGCTCTCACTGAGGTAGGTCCTCCATTCTTTTCCCTTAAATTCTCTATCAACCATATTACTTATCTCCATTTTGTTTAGGTCTCTTGCTGTGGCTTTGTTCTGTTCTTTCATTTGGGATATATTCCTCTGTGTTCTCATTTTGGCCAACATTCTGTGTCTGTTTCTATGTGTTAGGAAAATCAGCCACATCTCCTGCCTTTGAAAGTAGTGGTCTTATGAAGAAGGGTTCCTGTGGTATGCTGCAGTGAAATGTCCCCTGTTCACCAGAACCTGGTACTTCAGGAGCATCTCCTGTGTGTATTACATGTGCCCTGATATTATGACTGAGTAGCTTTTGCCATTAATCCAATTACCTGCAATGGCTTTATTTGCCTGTTATAGGCAGGGTTTGGTCCCTATGTTGTTCGTGGGCCAGTCTGGGGCCACTTTGGGCTTGAGTTGAGTCAGACAAGGCATGTACCACAAATGCAGTAACACCAGACTGCAGACCACAGGTGTGGGGCACATGGTGCCAGCGATGTCCAAACTGCCAGGATGGGACCTGCAACTACTGGGGACCTAGGCAGACCAGTTTGGGTAGATCCAGAGATTTATGCAGGGATGATACATCAGATGTTAGTAATGTTTGCATGGGTCTGCGGTGAGAGGGGACCTGGAGCTGAGGCCTGGCTGGATAGGCCATGTCCAGAGGAGAGTGCCTGGGCAAGGGATACTGTTAGCAAGTTAGGTAGTGGGTAATGGCATAGCTCTGGTTTCCACAAGTGTCTGTGTGTTTAGGCTGAGTGTTGGGATTGGAAATAGCACCCAACCAACTCCTTTTTTTCTTGGAGAAATCTCCCAATAATCCCTTCCCCTAATGCACATGATCTAAGATTAGTAAACCACCCTCCTACATGAAAATACTGCTGCTAGTATGCTGTATCTCCACAGGGCTATTTATTGTGGTGTCGGTTTCAGGGAAGGGACTCAGTTTCCTTCCCCTCCCAGCTTTTCCAGGATACTGTTGATTTTTAAATTTCCAGCTTTTAAGCCCCACTAATTGTGAGAACTCACAAAATTCAGCCCCTCTGATTTTCAAAGCCAAATGCTATGGGGATTCATCTTCCCTATGTGGACTCTGTGGTAGGAGAGACTGTTTCTCTCCCCTCTCCACACCTACAGTATTTCTCTATCCCTTGGACAGTCCCAGAGTTTGTTTAGATCCTGACTACTTCTCCACCCTTCCTACGCTCTTCAGTGTGGTCCCTTTTCTACATTTAGTTATGGAGAGTTTGTTCTGTCAGTCCTCAGGGTCAGTTTCTGGGTTATTTACACTGATGTGGCTGTTATCTAGTTTTATCCGTGGGACACGGTGAGCTTAAGGTCCTCCACTCCTCCTAAGCAGTTCTTAATCATAACAAATCTAATCAAGAAAAGTTATACATCTTTAAGACCTCTATGCTTAATGAATGTGGGTCCACTAGGAATGCACTGAGAAGCTGGCAATAATCCAAAAATCACAGAAGTGATTTCTTTTCCCCAAAGAAAAGGAGACTATTACATAAGGTCCAGAGGTAGGCAGTACAGTACTGTTATGGTGGAGTTTGAGTTATAGAGGCTCCTTCTACCCTTCTGCTTTGCCATCCTTATGGATGACTTCCATTTCCAATTCTCTTTATTTGCATAATGTTGCTTTTGTATCTTCAGCCACCATATCTCTGTTCTAGACAACTATGAGAAGGCAGATGTGAGGAAATGATCACTTGCTTTCAAGGAAGTCAACTCCTTTTAAATGGCTTTCCTTTAAATTTTACCTAATGGTCCCTATTTAAATCTTACTTGATGTGTTAATGAATGTGATTGTGGTAATCATTTCAATAATGTATTCATATATTGAACTACCCCGCTGTACATCTTAAATATATACAATTTTATTTGTCAATTATACCTCAACAAGGCTGGAAAAATAATCTCACTGGCCTATGGTTAACAATGGAACTTAAGAAAATGGGTTGTTCATGTTGATGTTGTTTTTACTGCTTGTATTTTTTTAACCTAGGCACATTCAATAGTAAGGAAAAAGAGAATGGAAACTAAACAGCAAACTCAACCACACCATAAATTGCCTAATTCCTTAGGAGGTAATCTTCCAACTTTCATATTCTTTAAAAACACAGCAAGAATGAGGAGGTATACTCTGCCCCTAACATATAGGTCTACACTGAGGTTGCCTCGCAGGAAAACTTCCCACCTGAGGTTCAGGAGAGAAAACCTCAGCTTGGAGCCAGTGCCTTTAGGACACCATGCTCCTCTGTGTTTTGTATCTTCCTTCTCACCTCTTTATATCCTTCCTCCCATTCCTCAAATAAAATAAGGCATTGAGTTCAAGGTATTTTTTTCTTTTTTTCTTTTCAGATAACCAAAAAAGTTTAGATCCTTATTAATTGATGTACTTTTCTGCCTCTCTTTTTCCAGGCTTAAATTCCATTCTTTCTACTTACAAAAATCATATTAGTCTTGTAAAACTTCATTTTACATAAACTTTCTTTCTAAAAAAAACCCCTTCATTTATTTGGTAAGTCCTATTACAAATAAAGAAATAAGCTTTATTCTGCCCTATAAGACTCTCTGCAGTCTAGTCCTTATGGTTTTGCCAATATGATCCTCAAAAATGATTAGTTTATTCTCATACTGTATGTCTCCTCATGCATTTCTCCTTCCTCTCCTTGCCAAATCCTCCAAAGACTAGTTCAAGTTCCCCTTGCTGCTCAAAGAAAGAATGTCAAGGAGCCTCCCCGCCCCATGCCATCTTTTCCACAGTAAAAGTGAGTCCTTCTGTTCTTAAACATTGTCTGCAGCACTCACTGACATATGCTGGTTTCTAGCCACCTTTTTCATGTTTGCATTCATTATTTATATTATTTATATCTAAGAAAATATTGATACCCACTCTAGTCAACTTTTGTAATGCATAATAGGCTCTCAAACTACCTATTGGTTGAAAGTATTTTTTTTTTTATTCCTCCTGTATATTTCTTTTGTAATCAAAAGTCCTCTTTCTCATTATGCCTGCCTCTCGGTTTCTAGCCAAAATTGTATCTGGGCCCAAACTCCCAATCTGATGTTCCACAGAGTCAGAATGCATCATCTACAGAGGTCAAGACATTCCACAATTGGCTAAATATTAGCATAAGGCCTAGGATGGAACTGAATTATCAGGCCCTTTTTAACTGGATGATTTCCACTGGGTTTTATTTTCTGTTTGCTTGTTAATAGAAATGCCCATAGGCAATGGCCCCAGATCAAAAGTATGGACCTAATGGAATCTAAAAGTTCATGTTTAATTTTACAATCAGACTCCCTTCAGATTCCCAGCATTGCCAAAATTCATCTGAAAAGCAGAAAATGTCATTTTCCTTCCACCTTCAAAAGCAGCTGAACAAAATTTAAATACATCTGGTTATAACAAACAAGCTAGAAAGTGCACCACAATTGGGACAAGTTTGCACCCAGATCCAATTTTTATGACTGAGTTAGAAAGCCCTTGAAAAATGGGGCTCGTGGTGCAATCCCTGCTGGGGCATTAACAGAAACCTCTTTGGCAAGACTGAAGTAATAAGTATGAGTGGCATTTTCCCAAAGCAGGTTAAATACCCCAATAGAAACCTAGAAGAAATTATATTTAAAGGTTCTCCCAGGCAGCTTGAGTCAATTTGACACCTCTTCTTTGCATGTGAATTCCCTGCATGACAAATTACATTCTACAATTTATGGGATAAATTAGATGCTTTTATGAGTGTTAATGCCACAGGTTTTGGGGCTAAATCAATGTGACAAAAATAATAGAATTTTGTTTATTTTCTTCCGTGTTTAAAATTTTCCCTATAAAATATAAGTTGAGACTATTTGAAGGAAAGATCCTTATTGGTCATTCTCATCCTTACTGCTACAAATTGGGAATAGCTAATGAAACAAAGACGACATATGCCATCTTTCAGATTAGTCTTTGAACAAGGCTCATGTGCACTTTTGAGATGGATTACTGTTCTTGAGGTCAGGGGATGAGTTAATTTTACCTTTTTGACCTTTCAGAGGATTCACTGATGCTTGATCCTTATCAGAGAACACTAGCTAGGCTGTTAGGATAAGCAAGTCTTCTCCCTGAAAGAATATTTACCTATTGGGTCACAAATAACTTATACCATATTCCTATTGGTCTGGACAACTTGTTAAAGATAGATTGTAAACTTGAAAATTCACCTAACCCATATGAAGTTTTGGTATAACAGTGGTTAGGGGATGAATTTTTGAGCCAGTTTGTGGTAAACTTTGAACTCTATTACTTACTAGCTACATCACCTTGAGCAAATCACTTAAACTTTTTGTCTTTTATAGAAAATGGGCTTAAAATAATGCTTGGATCATATTATTTTCTTTCCCTGTTTTTCAGTAGAAACCTTCTACTGCAGGTCAGTGAGGTAGACTCTCAGACCACCCAAGAGTTCACATTTAGAATAGACTTATTTTGGAGTTTACGCCTCTGCTATGCTATTTCTTTTGTCAGAAATACCTTTCCTCCTGTCCTTTCCCATTCTTACTTTTAAATTCTTGGATTTTAGGATTAGGCCTATTTGTTGACTTTTCCCCTGTCACTTTCCAGTACATCTGGCAGGTTTTGTTTTCTTTCTTTTTCCCTTTCTTTCTTTCTTTCTTTCTTTCCTTACTACTTGTGATCTCTTTATCTTTCAGGCACATACCATATATTACATTCATGTACTGTGATGAATATTTGTCTATAATGTCCTAAGAGGAAAGTATCTGATTTTTTTTTTTACTTTATTCTATACATTCTTTATTAGCCTGTGCTTTATCACACCCTGCAAAGTTTTCCATGGTTATTCAAATGTATTCAGGATATAGCATTACTGCTTGCAACCATGAAGATACATTTGGCAAAAACATCTGATGTGTTATGTTTATATGGTGATAAATATTAGAAAATGGTGTGAAGGCAAGTATCTTAGGTATTAACTTATTCAAATTTTATTCTATCTCATAGAAGAAGCGAAGGCATCTACTGAGTGCTATTCTTTTTGGTCTCTTCAATACTTGGGCTTTTCTATCCTTTTCCAAACAATTTGACATCCATAATTGGCTGAATAGTCTCCTTATCTTCATTTCAATAACTAGCTGGAGGCTACTGACCAGAATCAGTCTTGTCAGTCCACTTATGAGACCAATCCATGTTTCAGTTCTTCACTTTGTGGCAGATGGAATTTCCTTGGATGAATTTGCGTTGATTCATTGCCTCCATGACAATCCTACACTTGGAAGCTTTGCTGTACCATGTTTCCTTGGACAGGACACTTTGTCGTTCTATGCGTATTCATTGCACATGATCACCATTCATTGAATTCTTACTAAAGATGATTCTTTTGTTCCTGATAATGGCTGTTTTCCTGAAATTCTTTCACCTCTTGGACTCAGTCCCTTTTGTTGTGTGGCCATCTCCGCATGGCTAACAGTTCTGTCCCTGTCCTACAGCTAACAATATTTAGCACAGTTCCATGAATATCTTGAACACTCATTATATGCTTGGTAAGAAAATAAATGCAGCAAATTCTCAGTTGCTGGACATTCTATTAACAGAAACTTTATTAAATGGCACTTTGCTCTCCTCCAGAAATTTATATTTGAAGTTCTTAGTGATATTTTGTTATTTAAATAGCTATATATATATTTGGAATCTGTAAAGAGAAGCCATTATTTCATAATATTTTTAATTATAGTTCCTGTACACGAACTCTCAGTGAATTACTATCCCATGTTTGTATTGTACAATAAACATCTTAATCTGAATATTATAAAAACTAAAACCCTATATGAGTTACCTCTGTTCAGTGTCCTGTGGTGTATATTTATAACTTGCAATGGATGCTTTGAGTCTCAAAAGTTTTTATATTATATTAAAACACACAATTATAAAATAAGATAATAGTTATGAGTTCATTGAAATTCTAAAAGATGCCACTCTCAAATTCTACACCATATTTTCCTTATTATAAGCCTATATTAGCATGTCCTTACCATTTTTACATAGCATTCAATTCAGGGAAACAAAATCTCAAAGGGAAACAGCATACATGGGTAAGTTAGGGAATATCATTATGCACATAGCTTACCAGTGACTCTATTAGTCTGTTTAGGAGAACCTGGATGAGACATATTTCCTCTTTACCTTTCAAAGTCCTATCTTCATTCCTTCATTCCTCTCATTCCTTCTTTGTTTCCCCCTCCTATCTCCTTTCATTAAAAAAAAAAAAAAATTCCTACGAGTAGGGACTCAAAATTCCAAAGAAAATAAAACATAAATGATGGGAAGTTTTGTCTGTAGCACTTATGTAAAGGTAAGAACTTTAGAGGTCACTACAACAGTTGTTTCATATGAACAAAAATGTGAACAACTGTAAAAAACACTTGAGTAATGAAGAGACTAACAAAGAGAGTTACAAGTAATCATAAATAAAACTTGGGTAAATAGTATGATTTTTAGAATAACAAGGAGAACATTTTATCCTGACTACAGAAAGAGTTCATTCTTTTTTGAGAATTTTAAATAGGACAAGGAAGGGGAGAATGTCGGCATGTATTCAGATCAAGAAACAAAGGGAGGTAAGATTTTGGAGTGAAGTTCCCTATTTAAAAGTTCACTTGGCAGTGAGTCATGCTACACAGTCACAATGAGCCTTTGTACTTCCTAAGTGGCTTTTGTACAAAGATCTCACAAGGCAAAAAGCTGCAAAGAGCACCCATTCTCATTGCAGATGGACGACAACTAAATCAGAAACAAGAGGGCAGAATAGATAGGTTTTGAATACCTCATTATTGCCTCTCAGTAACTGCTTACTTTTCGTTAAAAAATGAAGTGTATTCTAGATATCATTAAATGCACAGATTTTAAGTGCATAATTCAGTGAGTTTTAAGAAATGATCACATATCATCCTGACCCATATCAAGGGCAGAAAATTCTCTTGACTAGAATGTTAATCTTCACTTCTCTTCCCAGGAGGCAGCCACTACTCTGATTCTTTCTTTCACCATAGATTGGTGTTGCGTCAGTTCTACAATGTAATATAAATTAAATCATAGAGTATGTCCATTCAGGTTTCTGGCTTTTTCATTTATCATATTATTTTTTAGTGACTTTTTAAAAATCAGTACTAGATTTAAAGAAAAATTATTAGGAGAATACAAAGAATTCTCATATATCCAACACCCATCTATTACTAACATCTCACATTAGTATGGTAAATCTGTTACAATTAAATAACCAATACTGATATGTTACTTTGAGTAAACACCTTTCTTTATTCAGATTTGCTTAATTATTACTTAATGTCCAACCCAAGATACTACAGTAATTTAGTCATCATGTCTTCTTAGGTTTCTGGCTATGACTAGTTTCTCAGACTTGCCTTGTTTTTGGTGGCCTTGACATTTATTTAAGACTAGTGGTAAGATAGTTTGTAGATCATTCCTCAATTGAAATTTGTTGATGTTCTTCTCACACATAGACTAGAACTTTAAGTTTTAGGAAGAAAGACCAAAGAGGTAAAGTGCCATTTCTGTTATAGCACAACAAGGGTGTAAACTGTCAAATGACTCTATCATGATGTCGACTTGCTCACTTGTTTCAGGAGATGTTAGCTTTCTTGACTATAAAGTTACCCCTTTTTCCTTCAGCTTAGTAACTTGAAATTCATTCATTTTGTTGCACGTACCAGTAGTTTGTTTCCTTGTATTGCAGAATAGTGTTCCATTATATGATTATACTGTAATTTATTCAGCAATTCTATGATCAATGAATATTTGTGGTTTTTCGATTTGGAGCTGTTTATGAAAAGGCTGCTTTGTACATTCTTGTGTACTTTCTTGTGTGTGTGCACATGTGTGTGTTCATGTGTATACATATGTTTTTATCTCTCTTGGATAACTGACTATGAAAAAAATTGTTGGATAATAAGTTTAATGTGTATCTAACTTCATGAGAAAATACTTGACTAATTCACAAAGTTATTACACCATTTATTCTCCTATCAGCCAGAGTTGAAAGTTCCAACTGCTTCACATCTTCACTAACTCTTGCTATTGAGAGCCACTTTAATTTTAGCCATTCTAGTGGGTATATTTAATTATTTTTTTTTCCTTTCTGACTAATGTCATTGAGAATATATTCATGTAATTATAGTCACTTATATTCCTTCTATTTTAATTACCACAGGAATGCTTTTCCTCCTCTCCATAGGATTTCAATGACATCCTTGTCAAAAATCATTTGAATGCCTTCAAATGGATCAATTTCTGTGTTATTTTATTCCATTGATTTATTTTTGTATCTAGCAAACACCACACTCTCCTAATTACTGTTATCTTCTAATTACATCAGGTAATGTAAATCCATCATATTTGTCTTGTTTTTTTTTTTAAAGATTGTACTTACTCTTTCCATTTCTTCGCTTTTCCATATATGTTTAGGATCTACTTGTTAATTTCTACAAAAAAATGTGCTGGGATTTTGATTAGAATTTCATAAAATCTATGATGAATTTGGTAGGAATCAATATTATAGAAGTAAGTCTCCCAAACAAGGATAGGACTTAACTCTCTTTTTGTTAAGGTATTATTTACTTTCTTTTGGCAATAACATAATTTTTATTAGATAGGTTATACACATATTTTGCAAGTTCTAAGTTTTTCAAGTGTTTATAGAGTTTAAAAAGTCATTTCCCTGTTTTTGCTTCTAAAATACAGAAATACAGTTGATTTTTGTATATTCACCTTTCTGAATATTTTGCTAGATTGGCAAAATCCTTGATATTTCTAACCAAAATAATAATTGTCACTATTTAAAGATGATTTTACTTCTTCTAATTTCCCCCCCACCCCCACTTATTTTACTGAGTAAGACCTTCACTTTAATGTCAAATAGAGGTATGAAGGGGACATCCTTCCTTTTCTCCAAATATCAGGGACAATGTATACAAATTTGTACCACTAAGTATGATGCTAAGTGTAAGTTATTGGTAAATGCTCTTGATTAGATTGTTGAATTTCCTTTTATGCCTAGCTTGCTGAGAATTTTCATTATAATGTGTGGAAAATCTTGCAAGATACTTTTTCTGTATATATTGAGATGATCATATAAATTTAATCATTTATTTTTTAAGGTATTAAATTACATTGAATGTTTTTAAGTGTTAAACCAACCTTGCATTCCTCTGACAAATTTCACCTACTCATGAGTTAACTCTTTATATTTCATTCCATTTTCTAATATTTGAAAAACATATGCTTATATATTATTTTTGGTCTGTATTTGTCCTGTAATGTTTTTGTCTAGTTATATTTTCCAGGTTGTGCTGACTTCAAAAAATGAGTAAGAAAGTAGTTCCTCCTCCTCTGTTTTTTCTGAAAGACTTCGTATAAAATTCATATTATTGCCTCCTTAGTACACATTAAATTTCAAAAGACAAGCCATTGAAAACCTGGTTTTTCTTTACGGAAATTTTTAAAATCATGAATTCATTATCTTTAGTATACATGGGCTATTTAGATTTTTTTTTTTAATTTTCCTTGAGTCTTTTTGGTACTTTGTTTCTTTCTAAACATTTTTTTCCAAAACAATTCCAACCTGTGGAATTTATTGGCATAAAATTAATCATCAATTCCTTTATTATAATTGTAGTATCTGTGGAATCAATAATACAGAAAACATAGGTACTATCTAAAGATAACAACACTTTTTTTTCCCCACTCAAACTATGTGGAAGTCATGTTATTTATTGATATTGTCTCCTACAAAGGGACAATTCATTCTGAGTTATTTCTATACCAAAGATATTTAGAAATACTAAATTGATATCTACATATCAGAAAATTTTATGTAAGTTAATAAACGCTAATTTTTCTATAGGAGTTTTTTTTTTATAAAATATTAAGATTCCCTTAATAATTAGGAGATAAAATTTAAAAGTTTTAACATTGTTTTCAATTGAGATTTGACAGGTCTCTGTTTCTTTCAAAGTCCAACTTATGAAATACTTTTTTATCTTTTTTTCTGCTGTCATACAGAATGATATTCATAACTTTTGTCACTATATACTTAGTAAAAACAACATTTAATAAGCCAGAATTTTATAATTCTGTTTTTATGACAATTAATGGTGATTTACAAATTGATCCATTTAGAAAATGAGGATATCAAATGCCATGTTGTGTACCTCAAACAACCAGCCAATAATTTAAACTTTTTATGAGTCTGATTATTATAGAAAGCCATATAAACTTGTCACCAATTCCATATTATTGTCCTATACTATGATTCTTCTATTTTAATAAGAGTATCTTACTTTTAGTGAAGGACTTTTGTGCCAGTAGTTTATTTAGGAGATGACTAAGGGAATAGGAGCAAAGGACAGGGACTGTTAATCAGGAAAAGTGGGAAAGCCAATGTAGATGTGAGCCTCTGAGACTCCCACAAGGGTTGGGACAACCTGTAAAGCATATAAAACATCATCCAAACTTTGGTACCCTGATGAGAGGTTAAGAACTTTTATATATTCACTGCTTAAAGGTTACCCTAGAAGAAATACCTTTTCACTTCCAGGCTGCACTAGTGCACAGAACAAATAGGCTCCCACATCATGGGACAAACCTCAAGCAAAGAACACCTTGAGTGTAAACATTAAGAGCACAGCATGAATTCAAGCGGCCACAGTTACAACTGAAAGTAGAGGGGCAACAACGTAACTAGTTGTAGATCAACGTAAAATTCTGGTTCAAAAGCTTGGAAAAAGAAATTAACTTAAAACAGAATGACAAGTGGTTAAGAAAACCAGTATTAGATTATCCTAAACTAATAAAATTAGGAAGTTCATATAAGCACCTGAGATTAGAAGAAAAAGAAAACCTTCCTGGGAGAGTACTTGCTCCTAAGCAGGAGAGACGACATCTCTGGCTGTGAGGAAATTCATCCTTTGCCAGAACTAGCTGAATTTTGTAAATTCAAATTTTGGACACGCCAACAGGAGGCTTAGGAGGTGAGAGTTTAGAATGGAATCAGTGTGAACAGTTAAAACAAAACATACACATGGTGAGGAAACTGGAGAATTCAGGTGCAAATAGTCAAGACCTTGATCATAGGGCTTTTGACATCTCAAGGAGCAAAGGAAATAATTGGAATGTAATGAAAAGCTATTGGGAAAGAGAAAGGAGACTACAAACAGGAAAGAACCTAAGTAGTCTTGTCCAGAAGAAAGCTAAATAGAAGTGTGTTGTCACATTATTATTAAATTTAGGGGTTGTTTCCAAATATATACCAGAATGTGGTATATAGATTTCACTCATTAATGATACTGATTTCATCACTCATATTTAAGACTTGGGAAAGCATATAGACATAACATGAAATTTTTCTTTTCTTTCTTTCTTTTTTTTTTTTAATGATTTTGTTTTTTTAAAGCAGTTTTAGGTCAACAGCAAAATTGAGAGGAAGGTATAGAATTTCCCAAATACCCCTTTCCTCCATACATACATAGCTTTCCTATTATCAACATCCCTCACCAAAGTTGTACATTATTTATAATTGACAAGCCTAAGCTGACACATCATATAGTTGACATTACGGTTCACTCTTGATGTTGTACATTCAATGGGTTTGGGCAGATGTATAATGACATGTATGCACCACTGTAATGTCATAGAGTATTCTCACTGCCTAAAAAACCCTCGGTGTTCTGCCTATTTATCTCTCCTCTTCCCATTCCACTCTTTGCAACCACTGATCTTTTTATTGTCTCCATAATTTTTTATCATGGCATTTTTCATTGTGTACTGATTATGAAAGTATTTTGGAGCACCTGGCTGGCTCAGTCAGTGGAGTGTGTGATTCTTGATGTTAGTGCTGTAAGTTCGAGCCCCATGTTGGGTACAGAGATTACTTAAAAATAAAATCTTTTTTAAAAAGTATTTTCTAAAAAAAGAAAATTAAAAATTAAAAAAATAAGTCTATCACATAATAAGATCTTTAGGAATATTAAGATATTTAGAATACACCACTTTGGGACTATAAGTCATAATTAGTAACGAAATACATATACACATACATGCACAATATACACAGTCATGTGGGGCACCTGATGACTCTTGATCTCAGGGTTGTGAGTTTTAGCCCAATGCTAGGTATAAAGATTACTTAAAAATAAGGTCTTTAAAAAATATATACACAGCCCTGTACTTTGTGTTATACTAAATTCAAATGTTGATTAGTTTAGAGATCAATAGACTATAATATCCTGAATTCCCTTCAGAACTACACATTTCCTTAAAAATGCTCAAATAATTTATTAAATTTTAGAGGACAATGTTCACCATTTGTTCACTTAACATTGGTGATAAAACATGCAACCTGTAAAGAGATGTGATTTTAATTTTTTGTGTGCATGACTGGAATTTGTAAATTAAAACTTCCATGCTAAAAGTGGTCCTAATTTCTTGTTAGACCAGCGTTAAGCATTGACTGTGGTTGATATCAACCAAATATTGAGTATGAATCCTAACAAGGACACAATGAACACACATACTTTGTTTTCATAGTTTGAGTTATAGCCCCTTGTCCATCCATATACATTACAACTTTATGCATTCTGAATACATCCCTAGGTAAATATTTTAACCAGAAAACATTAATATAATGAAGTAGACATCTCTGATTTTAAACATAAGTACAATTTTAATGGGGGAGGGGAATGGTATCCTTGGATTATTATTTACCTATTTCTTTGTCCTGATTTCCAGTGAGTACCAAAACTCAGAATAATTAGCAATTCTGAATTTTAACCCTTATGGTGGGTAAAACCATTGTAACATTTCACTGCCCTCTACAGGATGCAAATATAAGTTGTTTGAGTGAAACTTTCCTTTTGGTACATAATTTGAAACTCTCAATCAAGGATCCAGAATATAAAAGAAGAGCGGCACAGCAAAGAAGAGCACGGGAGATGCAAATTGAGTTTTCTGTAAAATTAATGAATTTGTGAAGACATACAGTACCCAGCAAGATTTCCCCAAACTGAAAATAAACAGCAATAAAAATGCCACAGAATGATAAGGTGGCAATAACACCAGAGAGGTTTTATGAATTGTTCAAATGAGAGAGAGGGAGAGAGAGAGAGAGAGAGGGAAGAACAGGAGAAAGGGGGAGGGAAAATGTTATTGAAAATGAGTGGGTGTTATTGTTTGATCTTGTTTTTTCTCCTTTTTGTTTGTTTAATTTCACTTGATTGCTAAAATGAAAAGTGTCTGCAAAATGATGGACTAATTAGAAGAACACGCAACCATTATTTTTCTTACGAAGAAAAAAAAAGAGTTTTATCCTTATAAGATCCCATCCAAAGCCTTCACTCTGCACCATAGTGGGTTTTGAAGTCATTTACATAATAGCTAACAAAAATGTACTCAGCAAAACACCGGGCTTTCTAAACACAGGAGATAATTATGTTGGAAGAATGATATTCCATTGCCATCTCCATTTTCAAGATACATTTATTCTCCCTGTACACAGCATAGAACAACCAAACACATATTAACATATATTGCGTAGGTGTGCGCCGTTAGAGTGACAAGGTACAGGCAGTTGGGGCTGATGGGGGCTAAGGCAGAGCAAAAGCCAGGAAGGAAAGAAATACTGCATTCTATTCCTGGCATATATGTACCACCTGAATGGTATTTTTCATTATCTCCTGCACTGGGAACATTCTATTATTCCACTGGGAAGTCATAGCAGAAGAGATATAATTATCAGCAGAGTAATGGGGATGCTCTAGCTAATGGCCAGCTATTCAAATATCTCAATATAATCGTCTTGCCCAATCTCTCCCCATTGCATACTCTTCTGGAGAAACTCATCATTTTTTCCACTTACTCCAGCATAATGAATTCATTTTGCATTTTCTTTGTGAGAAATTAAGAGGAATCGCAATATAATGTGTTGACATTTGAAATTCTGCACAGAAAAGTTTAGGCTGGCAATTTAGTTTAATCGCAAGCTAGCAGGGAGACGCTGCTTATTAAATTAGTTCCCTGTGTACAGAATGTGTATTATCTTTATAAACCTTTGCCTTTGTACCTGAGTTTAAATTTTTTTCCCTTCTTTGTAAGTCCCAGTTTTTTCAAAAGAAAGAGTAATGTCCCAAACTAAAGACTGTTCTTTGAGCTTTTTTTTTTTTCTTTTTATGGTCAAAATTGTTGACATCAGAGATGAGCCTTGAGTAAGAGGCCCTTGGGAATAGTGAAAAATAAATAAGAAGTTGCTTTAAGAAAAGCCACCTAAGTGAATTTTCTTTTTCTGCAATATTAAACCACTCATTTTGGCTACTTTCAGGAAAGATTCTTTCTCCCTATTAGATTGAAGCTCTTCTGTTTATTTGTTCAAATCTAAGCTTGAGTTACCATTTCCATATTTTCTGCCTCTTATTTTTCTTTTTGGAGTTTCAAGTCATTTTCTCTAATAAGACTTGTAAACTGCTAATAAAACAGCCTTTCCAGTTTCTCTAGGGAATGCCAGATATCTGGGCAGGTGGTAACATGAACAAGTTATAAAAAACTGCTATTGGAATCATTGAATTGGAAGAGAATTTGGCTTTTCTCTCATCCCAGCCTAGAAGCTTCACTAAGTTCTAGCATTTGTGGGATGAGAGGCAAGGCTAGGTGTGAAACATGTGTCATCCGTTGATGGGGAGCAAAAAGATTTAAAAAACGGTGTCTCCTTTTGATTACCTTCCTATTATGTCTCACAGTCTTTCATTCGCTTCCTTCCTTTTTTATATTCAACTAAATATTGTGTTAACATCACACACTATAATTTTTTGAAGAACACACTGATTTGGGAAAATAGAGTCAGAGGGAATATCCATTCCTCTGTCTCCAGTCCTTTCTGAACAGCACACAGTTCAGAACTCCCTGACCTCATCAGAGGGTGCTGGGAAGGGGTATGAGGGAAAGACACCACCACCTGACCTTCAGAAAAGGCAACCCTTGAGATTAACATGAAACTGGAAGAATTACTCTGCCATCTGTAAGAGTCAGTCTCATCGCACTCTCTGGTTCTGTCACCATCCAATCCATACCTACTTTTTGTGTTGTAGAAGGTATATGGTTTCCCTCAACCTCTTGAACGACCCTTGACAGCTAAGGCTATGCCTGGCTTCTCCCAAGTTCTTCTTCAATATTCGTCTAAAATTTTACATTCTTATTTCAATTACAATTATCTCCCAATCTTTTTTATATTAATGTTCTATTGGTTGTCATTCTTTTTTTCTCACTCTGCATATTACCATCATTAATAAAACCCACTGCTTTTTAACTGTCAAACAGTTCTACTGCCAAAACTGTGATAATATGGGACTTGTCACTTTGTTTGGAAGATGGTCTCCTGATCTAAAATGTGAAGTATTCCTTAAGAAAATTGGTTCTGGGGCACCTGGGTAGCTCAGCCAGTTAAGTGTTTGCCTTTGGATCAGGTTGTGATCCCAGGATCCTGGAATCAAACCCTCTATTGCTAGAAGCCTGCTTGTCCTCCTCCCTCTGCTCATTGTCCTGCTTGTGTTCTCTCACTCTCTCTCTCACTGAAATAAATAAATAAATAAAATCTTAAAAAAATAAAGATGGTTCTATCTTTCATAATAAGGATATTATATTAAAAGATAGTGTCTTGGGGGTGCCTGGGTGGCTCAGTGGGTTAAGGTCTCTGTCTTCAGCTCAGGTCATGATCCCAGGGTCCTGGGATCGAGCCCCGCATGGGCTCTCTGCTCAGTGGAGAGCCTGCTTCCTCCTCTCTCTCTCTGCCTGCCTCTCTGCCTACTTGTAATCTCTGTCTGTCAAATAAATGAATAAAATCTTTAAAAAAAAAAAAAAGATAGTGTCTCAATTTACCTTTAGAGATGTTCCATAAATTAAAGGGAACTGAAAAAGAAGTAAAAGGAAGGAAGCCCACCAGAACTCCCAAGATATGACAGTGAAATTTCCTGTATGTATGTTACTTAAAACTGATTTGAAGTTTTCAAATTCCAATCCATAACCTGTTTGTAATTACCAACAGAGAAGCTGAAGGAAGCAGGGGGTATATAGGTGACTGCAAAAGTATATGTTTGAGAGCACACTCACCAAAAAAACAGCTTTGGTTTATAGTATGAAAGACAGGATGTTATTATAGCAAGAACACTTGATCACAAGCCAGAAGCCTGAGTTCTAGTCTTTAAATCTAGTCCTTGCTAACTAGCTATGTGACCTTGGGCTATGAATCATAAAGCCTCCAATTCATCCATAAAATGAGGAAGTTAGATTTGATTTTGTGCAATACCAGTTCCAATTTGAAGCAACTCTAATTACATTATTTGGATTTAAAGTATCTTTCTGAAAACCAGGGTATTAATGGACAGTAGACATAAATTATAATCCATAGTCGTTTCATTTTAAATGATTCATTTTTAAGAAGTTTCTGATAGCAGGTAAAGAGGAAGTGATGTAATTAATTATAGGGAGGTTCAGTGAAGGAATATGGCAAATTGGATTTAGCAATCCATCATTAGGGATTTACTGAATGTCTCCTGCCTTAAATATTATGAGATTTAAAAAGAAATTAAATATCTGAAATGATCTCTTTCCTGAATTGCTTCCTCTTTAGGAGGAGGATGAAGTACAACCCTTTATAAAAATATGAAGCAAAGAAGAGACAAACAGTATAGTTCTATGAAGAGGTACAGTAGAATTTTAGATAATGATACAAATGAAGCAATCTTATGGGAAAAATTAGGGTCTGATAACATTTTAGAATTGCTGGTGGTACTAAAATGAATATAGAATGGGGAAATGTTCAGTTCAGGCAGGGAAGAGAGATTCTGCTAAGCTTCAAAGAGATTTTAAGGAGGTTCTCCAATGCTGTTGTTCAGTAACAATGGGTATGTAGAGAAACAATCGTAGACATAACTAGGAGCCTCAAATGGCTCCAACATTATTTTGGAAGAATTGATGACAATGAATATAAAGATGCCTTAACTTCATAGTTCACCAAAACAGAGGACGTATCAAGACACCAAACCAGAGACCTTCTTTTCCTACAGACTTTACTACGGAGCTGTTCTGTGGCATGACATAGAGTATAATTCCTTTTACTAGGAGAAACACAGGTACCTAATCAGGGGAATTATAGAGGAATATAGAGATTGCTCTTAATGAGCTGTTCTCATATCTTCTCGGGTTATAGTGACACTATAATAATTTCACCATATATACAATACTACCAATATTTTTTTCTTATTATAAAAACATTTGTTGATTTTATCTTAAATAGCTGCAGTTAGAAAAAAATAAAAACTTTTCTATAAAAGTCTAAAGAAAAAAATAAAATGAAGAAAGAAACAGGTGCATAAGCCATGTTTAATCCCATAGAAGAAAACAGAAGGGAGTTTGCAAAGAACTTTTGTGGCCCATTAGGATTCTCAGTAAATAATTCACAGCAGTTGTCGTCAAACACTTTTGCTCATGTACCACTAAGACTTTAGAAAAACTAATTTACTCTCTCACGTATTTTTAAGTTGACATTAAAATTTTCATTATAAGCTCATACTTACAATGCAGAGTTACAAAATAAATACATTATAAATGTTGACATTTAAATATAAAATTGCTAAATCATTCTATAAATGTATCTAATGGAATCTGAATACTATGATTTGAAAGCTGCCATCCTTACAAAAACAGGAGATAACATGAATTTCCTTTGTGATATTAAGTTTTTTAGTTTCTTTTTCTCTATGAATTTATTATACTGTTCTATATCCCCAAAGAATTTCATCCTTTAATATATTTTTGTGTTTAAAAGTATTTTATTGATTATCCTATCATCTTTCTCTGGAACACAATTATGCATGTAAAATGTAATTTAATGTTTTATTCCCCTGAGTACAAAGCTCTAAGAATCAAAAATTTCTTCTCAAGTTATAAGAATTATCACTAATTCACTATTGATCAAAATAATATAAATAAATCACAAGACTTAATAATACTAAATATAAAATACAAAAATTCATTAGAATAGCATCTCTTAATGAGATAGATAGATAGATAGATCTAGGTATTTTTTTCCCTTTTAGTTCATGAATTCATGGATGAATACCACTCATTGCTACCATGAGACAATGTTTGTTGTTAATTTCCCTTATTATTATCTTCTTAAAAAGATGATGATTATCTTCTTAAAAAGATGTGTGTTATTGACCTAATGAGTGATATAGGACTTACATGTATAAAACCGTCAATGTCAAGACAACCAGCCCAACTAGAACCATCCATTTGTTACAAAAAGTTTAACTTTATTTTTAAATTTAAATCAAAGTGTTCATATATATCTCAACCTCACATCATCACACTGTATTTTCATTGATATAGTAAATTTATGGATGCTAGATAGATAGATGATAGATAGATAGATAGATAGAAGATAAAGTCACAAAGTTTTGATGTGAGTTTTGGTCTGGGTGAAATAAGGCTTCATTACATTCAGTTCTTCACTTAAGTTCACTTTGCTTTGCTCTCATAGGACCTGCCTTTAGCAGCAATGTGCTCTTTTAAATAGATTGGGGATGGAAGAGTCAAGGTCATTAAATGAAAATTGCATCACACCCTATCCTAGAATATATCAGAATTTAGGACATTTCAACTCAAGCCAAATATCATCCTTTCCAATCTCATACTCTGTCCTTAACAGAAATATGTAGAAGACAGGAATAGCAAGAAAAGTCTATTCTTGTCCTTTAGGGATGACAATATTTCAAATATCTCCAGAAGATTTTAAATTCTGTGTGATGATCTGTTAAGATGTATAGTTTTCTAGCAGGAGAACAGAGAGCAAACAGGTGAATTGCCCTCAAATACTCTCTTGGGAAGATCAATCTTTTTTTTTTTTTTTTAAAGATTTTATTTATTTATTTGACATAGACAGATCACAAGTAGGCAGAGAGGCAAGCAGAGAGAGAGAGGGGAGGAAGCAGACTCCCCGCTGAGCAAAGAGCCCGATGCGGGACTTGATCCCAGAACCCTGAGATAATGACCTGAGCCGAAGGCAACGGCTTAACCCACTGAGCTACCCAGGCACCTGGGAAGATCAATCTTAAAATAAAAAGGTATATATAAAGTTGAGGATCTGGAAATGTATTCTTTGAAATTACTGGTGCCCAATTGTCCTTAAGAAAGACTGTATATTCCCAGAAAGGCATTCTCTAATATGAAACCTACTCTAGAAAGGACTCCACCTCTATTCTAAGAACAGATTTTATTTCCATGATGACAGTCTTTATTTCCTCATCTCAGCATAGACCCATCTCTGATTACCATCCTTAACAATGTATGGTGTACTCTAAATCTATTGTATAATTTAACCCTTCCAATTCTTCTAGATCTTTGAATTGGGATTATTATTCACAAGGTATAGCTACGTGGCTCAAGGAGGGTAAGAAAATTGTTCATGATTTCATTAAAAAGAAAAAGTAACCTAAATCTGCCTGACCCCAACAATATGGAACCCCAAGTCCTCCACCACTTTAAACAATGAAGAGGTTGTGCTTTACAGTTTTTATGGAATCTACAACTCTAACATTCTAGACCCTAAGATAGCAGCTGGGATAGAGCTCTATAGGGCTCTTAATGACACTGGCATTTTAGCTTGAAAATAAAGCCAATACTTGACTTTATTTGAAAATGTTAGCTCATCTTTCTGAAACTTCTTAATTACCATGGCCATCAAATTTTTAGCAGCATTAACATTTCTTACTTTAAGTACTTAAAAAATAGTAACATGGTCCCCAGATTTTTTCCATCTGGCTCTCTCCAGTTATGCTACTCAATACGATTTTTTTCAAGTGGAATTTTTGAGACCCATCACTGTATGATTCCTATAGCTATTGATATCTTTGGATGGTGAAGAATTTGCTGCTGAAACCCCCCCCACTGTGTGTGTGTGCGTGTGTGTGTGTGTGTGTGTGTGTGTAAGGGTGTTGATCTAATTTGGTAAGTAAGGTGGGGAAGAAAACATTTGTTTAATTTTTGTCCTCTCACCTAAAAAATATATTTTGCCTTGAGAAATTCTCATAACACAGCAGTCAGTTCTGTGCTCTGCTCTTTTCAGAAAGAATGACACACTAATTTTCACTTCAAAGCCTGGCAGTTTGTAAGCCTGTCTTACAACATTAATTTTGGGAGCCATCTTCCAATGTCTTTCAGGGAGACATTAACAGTCAACTGTGTTTGGCTTGTGAAAATAGAGAAAATGCTTCTAAAAACTAGAAAATTTTAAAAAAATGAAGCTTTAAGTGGTTTAAAAAATCAAAATGCTTAATTGTGGTGCATAATATATCAAACAAAATAAAAGAACAACCTGGCCCCAAAACAAACAAACAAACAAACAAAACCCAGAAAAATAATGCCATAGAGTTCAAAACTTTTTGTTGTTTTAGACAAATACTATTAGCATGGATTTATTTTTTTAAGTCCTCCTTTATTTCTTGCTATTGCAGTCATTACTACTGATGGGTCCATGATCAAAGGAATGAGACTGATACAACGAAGATCAAGCAAAGCTTTATTTCACTCTAGCACCAAGAATCAAACCAACCAGTGGGGCTGCCTCTTACAGAGAGGGCGACCCCTCCCAGTCTCACAGAGTAACTTTTACAGAGCAAAGACCGTGTGGTTGAGCCTGGCCAAACACAGGTGGCCAATTGAATTACAATTCACCCTATAGTAGCTATTTGAACTAGCCTCTCACTCTGGTCAGATCTGGCGCCAAGAAGGCACCCAAAAGGCGCCCAAAAAGCGGGGCCCACATTCTTTGGTGGTTAGGGAGGTGCTTTACGGATTGGACGTCTCCACCTGGCTTGACTCATCCTTGCATTCTGGGCTCAGTTATCTCCCCTGACCTGACATATCCTGGTCACCTGACATATCCATGGGCTCTGTTATCAAGGACTGGTTGGCCATATTTTACTGTTTTCCCAGACTTGTTTCTAAGTAAGTTCGGGACAGGGGTGGGGGGGAGGGGCGCGGGGAGGGTCAATCTAAGTTTACTGCATAAACAACAAAATGGCTATTTAACCGAGATGAAGTCACTCTGGCTAAGTAGGCCCTTATACTACAACTCATGGAGTAGTTTAAGTATTTACTTAAATTAGCTAAAATCAAGGCAACATGCACATTGATTTGCAAACATGGTGTTTACTCCTTGTAGCAATACCTGAGAAATTATTATTTAAAGATGATGAATCTGACATTATGTTGCTTATCTAAGTAGCATAACTCAGAGAGTCAGAACCAGAATTCAAATTGAGGCTTGTCTGATTAGAGTATCTAGACTCTTATTCATAGTTCCCTCCTGCCCTGCGCTAGGATTCCTTGAAAAACTGAGGTTCAGAAAATGAAAATGGGGGTGGGTACTCTGGAAGGCCCACAGTGGGGTAGAAATTGAATGGTGCCTCAGTGATCAGTTATCCCAAGAGCAAGGCTGAAGAGCAAGGGGAAATCAATTTGAATAATGGCTTATTCTCAGAAACAAACCTAACATGTCTAAGTGCAAATATAAATTCTGTGCAGAATGGAGAAGAAAAGCATAAACCAGCATCATTTTAAAATGCTTAATATAAAACCTCACCCCTACTTTTTTTCCCCCTCTTGTCTTCCCCTATTCAGTACACTTGTAACAAAACAAGTCTCAGTATCCTTCCCCATACCTAAGATTATACGTACATTAGAAATGATAGCAGAAATCCATGCAGTATTTATAAGAAAGAGGTAACGCTGAAGTATACAGAGGGGAAAAAATACAACTAAAGAGAATGCTGAACAGGAAGCAATCTTGAGAATCACGTAGTCCAATCTTGCTCAAAGAATGTTATCTTCATGATCTGCAAAGTTTCATCAGAAAGAGAAAACTAAAAATAGAAAGTGTGGGTTAAGTGAGTGGGATATATAGCTTTAAAAAAAAATGGAAGAAAACTACTCACAGCTTAAAGGTTTAGAAAACTCTCTGCCACAAGATCTGAAAGAATAAATTACATCAAGAGCTGTTTTAGTGTTTTCTTTATTTTGGGGGAGTGCAGTGTGGATTGATTTGGAGTGACCTGTATTTAAAAGCCTTGGCATTCTTGGAAACAGAGCAGTTCTATCGCACTATCTTCCTTTTCCTCCTCCTCCTTCTCCCCACAGTACAAAGAAGAAACTTTTACACAGTCTGACTTCTCAACTCCTATCTTCTTATTTTCTCAACACAACAGGGCAGCCATCCATCCTGCTCTTGCTCCATATGACCTTCCTGCCAGCCCCAGATTTCCTGTTTCCCTGCTCTAGTCAGAGAGTTTAAATACATGGAGGCAGGGCTGGGGATGTGGAGGTCAAGGCTGAGAGAGAAACTATTAAATCATGCAGCACAGTGTCAATTGTTCCCTATGAATTTTTAGTTCATGCCTATAATGTGATCTGATAAGAACATGGCTACCTTGACTCTGAAGCATATATTGGATTGTTTAAATAACCCTCACCCCCCCCCAAAAAAAAAATTACCAATGACAGAATAAGACATTTTGTTCAATTCAACTGAAGCAATGCCCCACTGGATTGTGAAAAGACAGCTGTTGAATTCTAAGAACAATGAATAGCAGTTAAGTTTGCCAGAAGCAGAAGAAAAAGGAGGGAGGAGGAGGTTACATGCATACTTAACCATCTACTCAACATTTCAGGTGGAGGGCTACACAGAGGGATTCTGACAGGGTTAACTTGTGCCATTAATCTGGTACCATGTATTAAGCGCTGATTCACTTCATGAAGTCACAGTAGGCAACATTCTAGAATGCTCTCTGAACAGGTTACCAAATGATCATCCCACTTGGTTAATGACTTTGCACATATTTCAGGAAGACAATAGAATTTTTGTAAATTACACTCTAGTATTCCCATGGGGGGAAAAATTCTATCAGCATCTGCATCCTTTTTAAACAAACCTTTCTGTTACATTTGAAGAAGTGCCAATCTTCCAAAGATTAACTTCCTCTTATGCCCTAGATCTAAGTACCATAGGTATCTTTTCTTCTTGAAAGACATAATCTTTTTATGTTTTTATTTTTTATTTTATTTTTATTTTTTTTAATATTTTATTTATTTATTTAACAGAGAGAGAGATCACAAGTAGGCAGAAAGGCAGGTAGAGGGGGAGGGAGAAGCAGGCTCCCTGCTGAGCAGAGAGCCCAATGCAGGGCTCAATCCCAGGACTCTGGGATCATGACCTGAGCCGAAGGCAGAGGCTTAACCCACTGAGCCACCCAGGCACCCATAATTTTTTTTTAAAGATATTATTTCTTTATTTGACAGAGAGAGACACAACAAGAAAGGGAACACAGGCAGGAGGAGTGGGAGAAGGAGAAGCAGGCTTCTGGCTGAGTAGAGAGCCCAATGTGGGGTTGGATCCTAGGAACCCTGGGCTCATGACCTAAGCTGAAGGCAGACACTTAATGACTGAGCACCCAGGTACCCCAAGATACACTCTTTTTAGATGAACTCTTTTTTCTTTATCCCATGTTTCTCTCTACCTAAGATCACTCAGGAAGTATTCAAGGCCCTGATATCTAGTGCTGTAACCAGGATCCACATGTGGTTACAGAACACTTGAAATGTGGCTAGTATGAATTTAAATGTACAGAAGTATAAAATATACAACAGATTTCAAAGACCTTTTACCAAATTAAAAAAAAAAAAAGGTAAAATAGTAATCATTGTTTTCTATTGTTTATATTTTAAAATTATATTGTTACTATATTGAATAGTAAGATTAGCATTAAAATTAACTTCAATTTATTTTACTTTTTTTAATATGCCTACTACAGTGTTTAAAATTATACACGTGCCTTTCTCTTTTCTTTTCTTTTCTTTTCCCTTTAGGTCATATTCTTTGTTTTGTTTTGCTTTGTTTTGTTTTTGGTGGAGAATATCCTCCAGTAGCTTCCTACAGGAACTTTCATTATAAATTTTCTGAGTCATTTTATGTCTAACCATGTGTGTATATAATAGGTTTTGTCTTAGTTTCTATTTCCCTCCTTACATAAAAAAAATTCTCCAAAAGATAGTTTCTGCTCCCTTGCCTTCAAAATCAGTCTGCATGCTAAGGACTTCCGAAGTTAAATCTTTAGGCCATAACTCATCAAAAATTTAAGACAATTCACTGGGTGTGGTGCATAACAATGAATCCTGTTACACTGAAAAAAATTAAATTAAAAAGAAATGAAATCTTAAAAATAAAAAATTAAAAAAAAATTTTAAATTGAGACTATTATATCACACTTCTTATTGAACATATTTACTTGAAAGATATTTCATAATACTTCTCAAAAATTATTTTATTATATTTTATTTTATTGTCCATTAAATGACTCTCTATCTGCATAATGTTAGCTTTAAAATGGCAAAGACCATAACTATCTTGTAAGCCACTGTCTCCTGGTCCATGTGCAATGTCTGGCATATGAAAGGTACTCAATAAATATAGAATGAATAAATAAATGGATGATTATTTGCTCCTAGGAGATTATTTCATCACATAAATTTAAGCTTTAGAATTACTGGCTCAATATATCAGGTGTCATCATATTTTAAAGCTTCTCTTAAACAGGAGGAAACATGGAGGAAGATAAGAAGTTTGCATTTATCATTAGTATATTCAAAGAATATGGGGCAGAAGCATGAGTATGTAAGTAGTCTAGAATACCAAGAGTTTTTTTTTTTAAATTATGGAAATACTGTCTTTTTCCAGTAATGGAACCACAAATCTAACATCATTGGCAATTATCATTTAATCCTCAGGCCACAATATGACAGATATGGAGGAGACTGACAGTGTCCCACTGTAAACTGTCCCTGTATCACTATGGACACTTCTCATACTATGATTATCAGTCATTTATTTCTGCATTCCTTCTTACCCAACCATTTAAAAAAAAATTAAAAACTCTAAGAAACAATGAAAATAGAATGAGAGATGCTTTTTAATTAGAGAACTGAATGCTTGTTATTCAAGTACTCTTTAGAGATTCAATTTTGAGAAATGAATAACCCAACTTGAAGAATTTGGCTAGATAGGAGAAAAAGAGAAGAAAAATGAGTCTTTGGTGGCATATGAAAGCTGTATGTCATAGCTTCAATTTACATCAAAGACAAGAAAGTGATTAATCAAGAATAAGTTATAGAAATAAAATGGATGTGTGCTCAACTTATATAAATGTCAATTTTGCTTGATGGCATTGTCCATTAAGAAACAGAAATTTGGAATTTGAAATACTATATTATAAATTCTGTATAATAGCTCTATTTTTATATAAAAATTTCAACCAGTCAGTTTTATTCAGAAGTTGAACTTTTCTGTAGCTAATTTAAAGGAATCGCTGATCTCAATGAATTGCTAAAGCATTAGTACAGCTATTGTTAAAATGGGCAAAATGTCTTCAAACTACAGAACTTGCTGTTCGAGCCTAATTCTGAGCTCTTTTAAAAATGTTCTTTCTTCCTTGTAAGTTGAAACTTGAATGGAGGTGGGAGGAGAAAGACATGCCAGGAATTAAGATTCTGATTTTGCAAATTCCTTTAAGAATTGTGATTTGGTTCTTCAGAAAATCAGCACAGACGAGGTAATTTCTTTAAAATAAAAGTTATATGGTTGCAATTTGCATTCCATTAATCTGGTCTTTGAAAGTTTCCTTTCTCCCCTCTTTCCAAACTGTCATATCATACTATCATGTTAAAAAAAAAAAAATGTTATTTTTGCTAAGTATTGCAGAACTTTAGAAGTAAAAGGGAAATTAGAGCTACTCTAGTCAAACACCCTCGTGTTCTAAATGTGAATGTAGAGGCCAGAGAGTGTACAGGGGCAGCAAGGATCACACTCACACAATGATGGTGCCAGTTCTAATCAGGGATTATATCTGGAAGTGACTTCTGGGGTCATAAAGGTGTCATTAATGAGTTCAGTAGGAAGGATGTGAGACAATAGGTACTGTTGGAGCCAACAAAACCACATGCCTATATCTGAGTTGACCAGTGAGCAAATATATTCCATGCATAAGAAGTCAAGTTCCCAACTTTAAGACCTGTGATAGTGACATGCCCTATTGACCATCCATTATATCTCTTTTGGTATTCATGCTAAAAAATAAATGGAAGAAGTTCTATGTTGGGATGCCTGGGTGGTGCTGTAAATTAAGCATCTGTCTTCAGCTCAGGTCATGATCCCAGCATCCTGCGATCAAGTTCCACAATGGGCTCCTTGCTCAATGGGGAGCCTGCTTCTTCTCCCTCTGCCTGCTGCTCCCCCTGTTTATGTGCTCTCTCTCTGACAAATAAATAAATAAAATCTTTTTAAAAAGAGGTTCTGCGTAAAACTATTATCAAATTGTTTATTTAAAGTCTTTTTATGCCAACTCCTTTTGGCTCAGCAAAATATAGAACTAAATCTTGGACGGAAAGAAGCAGCTTAATGACATTAGTGAAAACACATTTTAATTTGGTTTGGGAACTTATTTTTTGAGCAAGGTTTTTTTTTTTATCATAAACGTCATTATTATTTAAAGGTAAGCATAATTGAATTTGAGTGAGTTCTATATGTTATGCCACAGAATATTTTTTTTAATGTTTTTGAAAATATTCTCAATTCTGAAGTATTTCCCTTTGCTCCTCTAAGATTACCCTGCCTATCATTTCAAACTAACCATAATTTGGTTCTAAGAAAACTATTTTTAGTACATCCCATTTACTGGTCTCTCCTTCGGTCTGATCAGTCTCTTTATTGCACCGTCCTCCCACAGGTTTGTTATCAATCCCGAGCCATACTTCACACTATTCCTCCAACTTAGAAAATTATGTTGGCTGTCACCTCAAAGCCGGCTTCTTCAGAAGGCTCATCACATCACCTGTTCCTTGCCAAAAAGCCTCACTGCTCTCTGGGTGACCCCACCCCCATACTGACCTCCCTAGAAGGGCCTTCACATCTATCAAGAGCATGCCTGTGATTTTTCGTTGGAAAGGTGCCTGAGGACAGGAAACATGCCTTCAATTCCCTGTACATTTTCCATACCACCTAATCTATTTTTAGGTACTTGGTCAAAATTTAAGACAGAAAACTAATCAATTTTTAAAATAAAAAAATCTTAAGGGCTCAGAAGATTCTGAGCAGAAACACAGACAATCTCATTCTTTTTAGAGCCTGGAAAGCAGTGAAGACTTACGAGGCAGGGGAACTGTCTCAAGTGGAAGCTACTGAGTAAACCCTTGGGATAAGGATCCATTCTCCTGTGTGCTAGACCAACGCTCACCTCACTGTTTACTATCTCACTTGCAATACCCAGAGATCATTAGGAACAGAAGAAAGAGTAACGTGCCTTGAAGAGTTGACACACATGCTTGTCTGGATGCAAGACACCCAGGCTAGGCATCCAGAATGTCAGCTCTTAGCTCGTTCAAAACAATACCACCTGAAATAAAGCAACAGGCAGCGAGAAAAGCTGTCAAGTCCCAATTTGCAGTTTCTAGTAAAGATCACAGCAAAAGATAGACTCCAGATTCAACTTGTCTTTATTTCAACTTCTCAAGGGCTCAGCACTACCTAACTGCTGGAATTCCACACAAGCACACTGACCAGCGTTATGCTTGCTTCTCCTCCTTCCTGGTTACCCAATTAGTTCCTTGTTAACCACACACCTGCAGTGTCTTTCCCCTCAGGCTCTGCTCCTCTCTGTGTAGCTTGTAACCCCTTCTGTACACATTGTTTAAAACACTATTAAGGTGCCCCCATGGATGCCTGACAGAATCATTGGTGCCCCCTTGGTTGCCAAAGTAATTAGCTTACAGGGACATCTCATCTAATATAACTGCAAAATCAGGAATAGATCAAACTCCCCTGCCTGTGCAAGCTGCTGGGGCACTGGGAATGCAAACGCTATTCGTCCAGGTAATCAGGTAGCATGGCAACACAGACAGTGTCAGAAGCAAAATATCCAGAGATTTCAGTCAAAGGAACGATTGGAACACTGTTGTCTTTATCAAACCTTTCTGAGCTCCAGAAAGAAAATCCCCTGGGTAGCCAAAAGGAGAATGATGAGTCAAGGAAAAATGTCTTGGTGTTATGCTGAAGACTTTTTCACAGCTGCTTGTGCCTGACTGAACTGCCAAACTTGGAAAGGACGCGTGCTTTTAAATGAGGAATGTGCGAGACTGCGCTCCAAGAAAGTGAAGGGAACGGGGTGTAGGGAAGATAGCCACATCTAGGAGTGCCAGTAGGTTGTCAAACCATATGTCTTCTCACAGGCAGAACCTGACTTACAAATCAGAATTAATTAGGATTAAAGCTCTTTTTCAGATCTTCCAAAAAATAAGATGACATTAGGTAACTGTTCAAAGGAAAACCACAAGCCCAAAATGGTGTCACTTGGGCCAAGTCCCTAAACCATAGCTTAATACCTAATCTGATTGCAGTTTCAACCTCTCCCCAAAATGCAATCTTAACCAGTCAGGAATTGTCCTGATCAGCTCCAGAGACTGCCACAGGGGTCTTATCCATCCCCTAAAGGAAGGTAGGAAATCCGGAAATCTGTATGAGAAGATTTCCCCCTGCTATGGCCCCTAAGGGCAAGCAACATTGACTGGAAGAAAAAAAAAATATATATATATATATATTTTTTTTTTTTCCTAATAACTTTTTCTAGGCCCACCACTCTTCCTACAAAAACCTTCCATTTTACACCATTCAGGACAGGACACTGCCCTGGCAAATCCATTAATAAAGGCAATTAGATGTTCTAACCTACTGGGATGACTTTTCTTTCTTAACATAACCTTGCTTAGCAATACATTCCATGATCTGAAAATCTTCATTTCCAAGAAGTATATCTCTTTCCATCTTCATTATTAAAGAAGAAAAACAGATTCAAACTCTAAAAGGCAAAATAATCAGACTTAAACAAAAAAACAAAAAACAAAAAACCTGCAACTTACTGGAGACCAAAAAATTATAAGAATAAGCCTGGTTATTTTAAATAATAAAAACCTACAAATATAATTTCAGAGTCTTGTAGCAATTATAATCAAAGGAAATGGAAAAGAGTATTGCTAGAAACCAAACACAGAAATCTCACCAGATCTCAAACAGGAAGAAAAAGTAGATTGTGAAATTCATAGCTAAAGGGCGTGGCATTGATAACAATAAAATCATTGAATTATTAAATAATTGATTTGTTCATATTCAATAAGGGAAAAGTGATAAGTGCAATGTGTTTTCACCAAAAAAAACCTCATGCTAAATTAACCATTTTTTGTTGTTTTTTTTTTAAATCCTGTTATCAGGTTGGAAAATCAGAAGTTTCAATAACAATATTGCTGGAATTCAACAAAATTTTTCTCTTTTTATTTTTAAAGATTTTATTTTTAAAATAATCCTATACCCAACGGGGGGCTCGAACTCACAACCCCGAAATCAAGAGTCACACGCTCTGCCCATAGAGCCAGCCAGGTGCCCCAGTTTTTCTCTTTTTAAGAAGATGGGGGGAAATGATAAAATGTCAGTCATGTGTGTAATTTAAGAAACAAAATGAAGAATCATAGGGGAAAAAAGAGAGAGGGAAACAAAGAAACAGACTCTTAATTACAGAGAACCAACTGATGATTACCAGAGGGGAAGTGTGTAGGAGGATGGGTTAAATAGGTGATGGGGGTGAAGGAGGGAACTGGTGATGAGCGGTGTTGTGTGGAAGTGCTGAGTCACTAACCTACACATCTGAAACTACATTATACTGTCTGTTAACTAACTGGAATTGCAAAACTTTAATTAAAAAAAAAAAAGCGACGATGGGAGAAAAATGAACATGTACTGAACATTTGAATAAAGCCAATGCTGGTTGAACCTGGCTTCTTAAAAGGATGACTGTCAATCCAGAGAGAATTCTTAAGGCCCTGTTGCCTTTCTCCTCACCTAGGTGTCAAGTGCCTGCTGTGTGCTAAAATTTGAGAAACAGCAGTGAGCAAGATCAAGATGGGCAAAGATAGACTCTCCCTTGCCTTCACGGAGCTTATGTAAGTTTGACTTATTTCATTAAAAAGTGGGTGGAAAAATAGAAGGTTATTATCAAAGCCTTAAGACTTGACAAAGTCAGATGTAGAACCAAATCATCCTATCGGAGACTTCAGATTAAAAAGGTTAGGCTAGAAGGAAGCATCACACCTGAGAGCAAAATAGTTAATCGGGATAAATGTAAATTTGAAATCTATTTAAAACTGAACTCAGCAGATGTCTCTTGAGGTCTTGAAGTTTTGGGTGACTCCAAGATTAGAGGAGGTTAGAATGTGATTTAACTTTCAAATTAGCTAATCAAACCCTAAATTATATAAATAAAAGTAAAGTTCAGTGTCCAAAACAAGGGAAAATGAACTGCATTGCTTAGATCAACTTGGAAGTTTTCATTTTGTTTAAAGCACCACAGATTTAAAGAAAAATAACAATAATTTAGGGGACATAAAGCATGGCAGTAAAATGTTTGGAAATCCTGCTATGTAAGAATCTAAAAATTTGGAGCATAAGTAAGAAAATGCAAAAGGGTCGAGCATGTGCACTAAGAGAGTAATGTAATTGTTTTAATATGTCCTTAGGACAAAACTAGGATTAAGTGATAGAAATTACAAAGACACAAATGGTGCTAATAAGAATATATACATACATATTTACCAACTACGTAAAAGAAGAGAGGGCTGATGTTTAATATGGTGGGTACTAAAAATGACCAAGTACATACTGAATGGCAAATTGTGAGGAATATTTTAGAAAGGACTTCTCAATTAGAAAGGATTTCAGTGTAAATGATATCTAAGATCTCGTCTCATTTTCTAAATCTAAATCTATGAGACTATGTAATAGAAATATTTTCTTCTATATATTTGACTTCAGATGAATGTTTCCTCCTGAATTACTATTCTATAACCACAAGAGATGAACGGTTATTAAGTAGGAATGGTTTCTCCAATTTCTCTTGCCTTGATCTATGGATGTTATCATCTTAGAGTTTAAATCCAATAACAAGCAAGCCTAGCATCTCAATCAAGCTACATTTTACCTCATTTATTGTACTTTGCTCAAACAAATACTAACTTATTTCTCCTATTATGAATCTTGATGTTGCTTTTGTCTCCATTTTTTTTTTTTTTTTTCTAACAACAGAATCATTTCGTTCTAGCTACATTTTGGATTTTTGGTCAATTAAGCTTGTGGTTTCTTTTAATCTTTAATTTACATTATCCTCAGAATCATTCCAAAGATGCCATGGTTTATGATATATTACTGTAGTTCCTGCAGGTCATGACACAAGTAATTCCCAGCTTTGCTGGTGTCCAAATTCCAGAGATTCTGTACGATTTCTCCTGACACTGCCTTCCTACCTCTTGTTGTGCAATAGCCAAGGCTGTATCCTGTGTTGGGTGGAGGGATCTTTCTCGCTTTTCTCTACCCTTGCCCTTTAAAAGTACTTGTTATCTTCAATCCTGCGTTTCTCCAGTCTTGTGAAGTACAAATATGTTTGATTTTCCCTAAATTAATCCCCCAGCGGAACTGTGGGTTTGTTCCTCCCCCACCACCCCCTGTTCTACTTAGTCAATTACCACTTGTCCATCTGTTTCTCATTTTCTAACATTTTGTTGACATCATTTGTCTGGAGTCATTTCTTATCTTGTTCTTGCTGTCCTCATGGATTTATACCTTTATTTTATTGTGCTGTGATTTTAGAAAGAGACAGATACAAACATTTGGTCTGACAGGTTAAATTAGAAGTCTCATCTTTTTTTTTCATTTGAATGCTTTTGAATTTTTGTTGCTGTTATTAGTTCAACCACATATTGCCTCTTATTATTAAAAAAATGTTAATGTTAAAATCAAGGAAATGATGGCCAAGTGAATTCAAATTGTAATAACATGTGTCTCTGTTCAGGTGAAATTATATATGGTAATAGTTCTTTTTTTAATCCATTTTAAAGTATTTTTTTAGATATTATAGCTGTATTATTTCCATAATAAGATTTAATTAAAATAACCAAAATAATTTTTATTCCATATTTTTCCTTATGGTGCATTTTTAATAATTTGAAGAAAATATTTAACCCAACAAAATTGCCTTAGAGTTTATATTAAAAAAATTTTAGAGTGTACATTTAAATCAAAAGTATTGAGAAGAATGGGTTATAAAATAAAACAACATGAGGATTACGGAATGCACATTTATTGGGAATAAGGTGCTTAAACAATATATAGAGAGTGATTTAAATTTAGGACTTGGGCATTGTGAAGGTCACCTTATTTCTTGTAAGGATATTTGTAGTGAGCTTTAGATGTAGGACATTGCTGGTAAGACCATGGAGATGCTGAGTGAAAGCCTGGCAAGCTGTGCTCAAAGGATTTGGGTTGTGAAGAATTAATATTCACATTTTAACTTTGAGATTTCGGTGGGAGGGTCTCCCTAGAGGAGTTGTGAGCACAGGGCTCCACAAGTGTTTAGATGTTCTCCATCATAATCCCTGGATTTGTCCTTGGTGGGGGCTGAAGGCAGTGGGACCCTAGGGGAGGATTATTGTTGGCATTGTTATTTAAAAACAGAGTAAACAAATAACAAGGAATTCACTATAGAGAATGTACTGCCTTGAGCTTTGAGATAGGGGGATTCAAGTAGATTTTCAAAATTATACTGCTGGTTTTACTAACAGAACAAATGTGGATTTAAAAAAAAAAAATTATACAAACTGCTGAATGGTGTTCTCTAAAGCAGCTCCCCTTCACCCACTACACCCACCCACAGTGAATAGCTCAATTCATAGAATAAATTATTGTGACATTTTTATCACTTTTGCCAGTACAAGTGGATTTCACCTTATTCGATCCCATCCATTTTATTCCATTTTATCTCATGACAGGTAGCTCAGATTTTCCTTAATCTAGGTTATTAACCCCTTAGATATACATTTTCAGTATGTACTAGCAATATTTAATACATTTAAATTGGAGATTGAATTTCTGCAACTAAATTCATCTCCTGCTATGAATGTACAGTTATGTCTAAAATGTCTAAAATGACCGTAAGCTGGGTGCCTGGGTGGCTCAGTCGTTAAGCGTCTGCCTTCAGCTCAGGTCATGATCCCAGAGTCCTGGGATTGAGGCCCACATTAGGCTCCCTGCTTGATGGGAAGTCTGCTTCTCCCTCTCCTACTCCCTCCACTTGTGTTTCCCTCTCTTTCTGTCTCTGTCTCTCTCTCTCTGTCAAATAAATAAATAAATAATCTTTGAAAAAATAATAAATAAAATAGCTGCAAGCAAAAAATAAAAATTAAAAAAAATTAAATAGCCATAAACTTTCCTTTCCAACTTTCTCAGAGGTAACTAATATTTCATTAAGCCGTTTTAAAAAGACATTTGTTGATATTTTGCTGTTGTTTATAATATAAATTTATACCTATGGTAGAATATTTGGAAAATGCAGTAAAGTACATGAAAATAAACATTGTCTATAATCTCACTATTTTCAAAAATCCAGTATTACTATATTGGTATAATCTTATTGGCTTTCATTTTCATAAGTAGATAACTTATTATTGCTGATGTTTGTAAATTTATAAAAATAAGGCTCATAATCTATGAGCTTTTCTAGCTTACTTTTAAAAATTATATATGCGGCTCTTTTTTTGTTTTGTTTTTGTATTTAAAAGTTTTATTATTTGACAGAGAGAGACACAGGGAGAGAGGGAACACAAGTAGGGGGAGTGGGAGAGGGAGAAGCAGGCCTCCTGCTGAGCAGGGAAACTGATGTGGATCTAAATCCCAGGACCCTGGAATTATGACCTGAGCTGAAAACAGACTCTTAAGGACTGAGGCACCCAAGTGCTGTTTTATTGTTTTTGTTTTTGTTTTGAGAAAACTGTTTTCTATTATATGGGGAAAGAACATTTTCCTTATCTCAGGCATGGATAACACAATTTTTAATGTAAGTACATAATCATTTATTATATAAGTGGTTCATATTTCATTTTTTAAACTATCTTCCCATTTCTGAGGATTTGGATTGTTTCTGATTATCAGTGTGAGTGACTATATACATTGTAGGGGAGGAAAAATAATATCCCACTACCCTTCTAGATTCTTGACTGAGACACCCCACATAATAAATAAATCGATTAACAGGAGGAAAAAAAAAAGAAAACCAGAAATTTTAATAACATGTTTACTTCCTACATACATAGATACCCAGGAAAAACTGAGTAATTCCCTGAAAAAGCCCAAGACATTACCTTAAATATTTTCAGCTAAAGACAAAAGAAGATACTGGTTGGGGGGGGGGCAAGTTATGGGAGGTTATTAGGCAAAATAAAACAAGGGTAGTGTTAATATGCAGATTCAAGTCCATTTCCTCTTAACTGATATTTGACTGAAATTTAGTCATCCTCATCTTCCTGGTACAGAGAAGAAAACAAATGGAGATTTCTTTTATAAATGTAAATGTGTCTTACAAAAGGGTAATTTCTACATAGTTTGCAGAGTTTTTCCTATTTATGCTGTTTCTTTATTTTATATATATAGATAGATAGATATATGCATACATATATCTACATATATCTACATATATGTATGCATCTATCTATCTATATATATATATATAGAGAGAGAGAGAGATATGGAGACAGAGACATAGAGACAGAACCAGAGAAAGGCACAGAGAGATAAAAACCTCAAATAAGATATTTTGTGAAATAAACAAAGACCAACAAAGTAAGTAAAGCAAAAGTTATTTATGCAGAATTTCAGATAGCAAAGGAATCAGCCACCATCACTTGTGTTTGGCAGAGACTCAAAGGCAAGCAGAGAAATGGAAAAGAATCTGAGTGGGTGGAACAAAAAAAGACATAAGGTATGCCCTGATTGGACGCAGTTGCCATGAGGAAACTATAGGCGAAGTGACTAGAAGAGGGGCATCTTATGTCATTAGTTAGGGGAGTACGTTTTTGGTTTTCTCTGGTCCTAAACTGGAAGTGGAGAAGAAAATTAGGAAAGCTGTCCCTTATTAATCAAGCCATGACTGATATTTTGGGCCAACTGTTTTAGAAATTATTATGTGGCTATCTGGATTGTTACTAGAGATAGTAGTCTGACTCCCCGAAATTCTGACTAATGGTTGGCTTCTGGGCAGGTTACCATAGTTAAGGGTTGGTTTCCTGGATAGGTGGCTGCAGACCGTGGATCAGAATTTTATTTTTATATCTGATCTCACACTGTTTGTAAGTTCAGTCTCTCAATATACACACACGTTTAAAATACTTCAAATATACATGGGAAATTTACATAAACCGCTTACATCCTAGGTGACCATAAAATTCTCAATAATTTCTAATTGATATTCTATAGACCTCAGCAAGTGGTCAATATGCTGTGAAATACAAATCCACATAAAAACAGTAAAGAAAAAAGGAGAGAAAAAAACAAGGAGGAGAAAAAGAAGGAGCAGAAGGAGGCTGTTAGGAAAGGAAACTAGCACCCACACTAACAACCACAAAACTGTCACACCTCTGGAAAGTAATTAACACTCTTCTCAATAGGGCAAAATCAAAATGGAATTTTCAATTATTTAGACAGAATGGAAGTGCCACATATCCACATCCATGGAATCCAGATAAAGTAGTAGTTGGAGGAACTTTTATGCCTTCTCATGTGTATATTTAATAATGCTTCAGTGAAAATCTGTGCATGTGATTTTTTTCAAACTTACTCTGATATTTTCAAAAGATGTATTGAAGAATGTTTATCCAGATTCACCATTTTTAAAAAATTTTGCCATATTTGCTTTATCACTCTCTCTTTATGTGCATAAATTTACTTCTACACATTTCAGAGAAAGTTGCAAACATTATGCCATTGAATCCTACATTCCTTAGACTCTATTTTCTATAAACAAGGAAATAACTGTAGTGCAGTTAGTAGGTTGAGGAATTTTAATATTGGTAGAAGAATATTATCTAATATATAGCCCATATTCAGACTTCACAAGTGGTCCCAATAATATGCTAACTTTATCTTTTTGATCCAATAAAGATTATGCATCAAATTTTATAATCATGACATGACACACAAGGCTTTTTAACCTGGAAGTTTGCAAACCTTTTTTTGTCTTTCATGAAATATTCTGAAAAATACAAAAGATGAATTTATAGACTGGTCCTCCTTGTGTTTCCTTACAATTAGTTTCAGTGTATTCATTCTGGGGAAGAATACAACATAAGTGATGCTATTTTCTCAGTCCTCCAGAGTGCTGTTGGTTTGTCCCATCCTTAGTAACATGATTTTTGACCATAAGGTGGGTCTACAATGTTTACTTTATTTTAAAGTTGCCATTTTTCTTTCTAAATAAATGCTTTTGTAATTAGACACTCTGAGTCTATCTAAATATACTGTTGTTCATGAAAGGTTCACATTTTTTGAAAATTCTCATCTGAATCATATGTCTAGAATGATTACGAAGTGGTGATTTTCTAACTCCATTGTCCCTTCTACATTGATTAGTGGGCATTCCACTGTAATAAAGTCTTCCTTTCACTACATTTATTTGTTTATGTTTTCCTTATTAGTAAGGAATCATGGATTTTTATTTAACAGATTTACATTACTGACACAATTTATTTTGTGCCTTCTTAGGGTAACCTCCTTACAAGTAGAGATTCTTGAAGAAAGTACATGAAATTGAGCCAAGTTGCTCCCTAGATAAAAGCAAGATTCAGAACTCCTTTTACTAGTGTATTAAAAATGCTTACCTCTGGGGCACTTGGGTGTACAGTCACTAAGCATCTGACTCTCAGTTTTGGCTCAAGTCGTGACCTCCGGGTTGTAAGATTGAGCCCTGCATCAGGTTCCACGCTCAGCATGGAGTCTGATTAAAGATTCTCTCCCTCTTCCCCTCCCCTCTGAACTCACTCACTCTCTTTCTCTCTCTCAAATAAATAAATGAATCTTAAGATAAAATAAAATAAAGTGTTTATCTCACCACTGGTTATATTTTCAATTGTTTGAGATTCATCAATAATGGGTGAGATATGGAAACTGCTACTTATTTTCACAGTTTGTGTTTACTAAAGATGTTGCAACTTTATTTCATATTCATATAGGTATGCTCACATGCCTTTTTTTCTTTTGGACTATTGGTGTTTTTCTTACTGATTTTTTAAAGGGTATATATTTGACATACAAATGTCCTTAAAATATCTTTTCTTCCAATCATATTTGTGCTGCCAATATTTGCAAATTAACTGCAATTCTACCAGCTCAGGAAAGTTTTCTAATCCCCTTTTCCAAAAATTATCGGGAGGTTGGCCAATCAACTCACCTGTCCAAAACTCAGGCCCCTAGTATCCCATTTATTGTTTGCCACATGTTGTCTTTTGCCGACTGATGCATTTGTAGAATCGTCGCCTGGCTGCTGATTTCTGTTTTACCCCCTGGACACTGTAACTTAAATTAGCTTCAACTCTATGTTCCATAGCCTGAGGATAAGTCTTGTTTTAAGCCCCTTATTCCCTCCAGTTGCAATAGCCTTGGGTTCTGCTTGTGTTGGAGGGAAATTCTGACAAGCAGAAGATACATTTGGAAGAATACAGATTGTGGAGTTGTGGAGGCCTTTGCATTTCAGCCAAACCTGCGAGTACTTCGTCAAGATTAATGGTTCTCGTTGTTTGGCCCTGGCAGCCCTGAAGACCCTCTCATGTGATCAAGAAGAACAAAACTATTTTCACATTAAAACTATCTTTTTTTTTTTCCACTCTTACTTTCTCATGAGTGCACAGTGGACTTTTCCAGAGGCTACATGATTTCTGGTATTGCAACAGAGTGAAGGTAGAACCACATATGAGAATCTAACCATCTCTTATTCAATCAGCCACTAAATATTTTTGCAATAATGTAAAATAGTGATATATTTCTCACTAGATTAGTTTATTAATGTAGTAATTTTTCATTAAAATATGCTATTAACATTAGGATTTACTTGCTATTTTACTTTTTCTGTTTAAAGTATTTAATTTTTTGAGTATAATTTTAAGTATAAAACCCAAATGAACAAAATCAGCCTTGTCATATTTTAAAATAATAAAAAAAAACTTATGCTAAAAAGCCATCAATAATTGCATCACACAAAAACTTCTAATGATTATTAGAACTCTATGTTGCATGAACCGACTTAAGCCTTTTTTAGGAACCCACTGTCCCTCCTGCTGACATGGCTGCCTCATCTCATCTCTCCTTTACAATAACTTCCTTAGTGATACCATTCCCTGATTATTGCTCATCCAAAATTTAATTACTCTCCCATTGTCCTTTTTAGCAGCTTGTCTTTTTCCATATGGACCTTGCTAATTTAATAAACACACTGGGGAGCAAAAGGACTTCAACAAAATAAATTCTTGAGCATGGCTAATGCCCCTATGAGATAACCTGCTACACTGCTCACTTTTCTCTCTCATTTCCCATTGTCTTCCCAAACACTGAGGGATACTCATTTTCTTGTCAGTTCTATGTTAGATCCAATTTTCACATTTTAAATAAATTTTTGTATAATAATATTTTTCATGGAAGAGTTCTAAAATTCTGCCAGACTCATTACCTTCTGTACAGTCTTTCCAAATACATTTAAGTACTTTTATACTAGATTGTAAGCATCAAAAGACAGATAGAGAAAAAAAAAGATTATATGCCATATGCTCACATTCACACACACACACACACACTATAGCTAGCCCACGAATACATTGAAATATACCAAGTTACCTGACCACATATATTAAATGATGATTTGTGATTATTTATGTACAAAGATCCAAATATTGTCATTGCCTGAACTGTTTTTTTTTTAAAATTTTATTTATTTATTTGACAGAGAGAGATCACAAGTAGGCAGAGAGGCAGGCAGAGAGAGAGGAGGAAGCAGGCTCCCTGCCGAGCAGAGAGCCCGATGCGGGACTCGATCCCAGAACCCTGAGATCACGACCCGAGCTGAAGGCAGCGGCCCAACCCACTGAGCCACCCAGGTGCCCACCTGAACTGTTTTTAGCTGTATCTTTATCACTGTCACCATTCAGCTTTGCCAGTTGATAATTGGTTAATGAAAATTTGGTAGAGAATGAGCCTGGGATGTTATGAAAAAAAAGAATTACCAGATGTGATACTATTTTTTTTTTTTTTTTTTTCATTTTACTTATTTATTTGAGAGAGAGGGAGCACAAGCCAGGGAAGGAAGAGAGAGAAGCAGATGCCCCACTAAGCATGGAGCCTATCAAGGAGTTCGGTGCAGGGTTTAATCCCAGGACTCTGGGATCATGACCTGAGCTAAAGGCAGACACTTAACAGACTGAGCCACCTAGGCACCTGATGTGATACCATTCTTGCTGAATCTTATGGACTTCTGGGATAGTGGAGGTTTTAAATTAAACTTCAAAAGAAGAGTTGGCTTGGAAAATTGAAGAGAAATTGGAAATGCACTCAAGAATTGTTTAAAGGCATGATTAAAGGTGGAGAAATGTCCCTGACTTGTTTGTAGATTACCAAATTACTCAGTAATTTTATTTGGTATTAGTTTGCACTAAACTCCAACATAAAAGATTTCAATCATTCAAAAGATTAAAATGCTTAGAATTGTTACACTTCAAAACAACATTGGGCAATCCGAAAAAGTAGATCACCCGTCACCAGAATGGATCACACACAGACCCACTTTGAAGAAGAGAATGTCTGTTTTCTACCCTCTTGGGTGTCCTTCTCAGGTTTCCATTCCAGAAAGTACATACATCCAGGAATGTCAGTGCTTTCATGCTACTTGAAGTCATGCTGGTCATGAAGAAACGGGATTTGACAAACACGTTCCCATTAAGGCAGATTTACTTTCGGTGTTGACTTTTCCTAGAGAAAATTTCATTTTTAAAATATAGCTTTGGTGACAGAAATTAATGAGTGTTATTTTCACCTCTAGTGATACAGAAGAGAGATATCTAAAGGCAAGAGGCCTGCTCTGCTCTCTTAAGACACCGTTGGATTTTCATATTCTCCCCTTTTTGCTTTCTACAATACAAAACTCTAGTTAATTCTCATGCAAGCACACTGCTTGTGAACAGAGTGTGATTCATACATCTCTCTCAACGTTTTTTTTTCATATGTTTCAATGTCTTTTTTCAAAACTGCTTTCTCTACTTGGCAGGAGCATCTGGGTAACACAGTGGTAGGAGAAAGTTTTGAGCCCAGCAGAAGTGAGAAATGATCCTGCCCTACTCCTTTCCTACCTGGAGATTCTTGAGCAATCATATGCACGGATACTGTTTTCTCATCTGGGAGTGAGAATCATATGCGCTATTGTGAAAATTAAAGATAGCAAAAGTATACATAATGGGCACACCATAAACTAGCTAATTTGGTAGATATTATACTTGTATATTAGGAAGTACAGTTACATGAATATGACTGGTAGATAGAGATCTTTGTACATAGCACCTGATTCTTCCTCTGCACATAACATATTAAATATGTTATACATAGTATATATGTTTTTTCGGCTTTCTTTTCTGTGTGTGCAAATCAATCTATCCAGGTACAACACTCTCCAATCAGAAGGGACGGTGGTCATAAACAACTCGGGAGGCCATATTTGTGCCTTGCAGCTGCTATCAGCCCAGTATTTATTTATATTCCATGTCTATCTTAAATAACACTTCCTCCTTGATGTCTTTATTGATACCATCCACTGTTTAGTCTCCCATACTGGATTCCCACAGCACGTTTTTATGCATCTATTTTACTTTGATAATTAAACATTTTTTAATTAACCTATTTTCTATATTACAATTCCCGTACACCATCCTCTAAGTAGACTATAATCACTTTGAGAACAGGGAATATGTCACACTTCTTTCCTAACTGGTAATCTCATGGGCACTACCTATATATTAAAGATGCTTCAACATATTTGTTAAATTTTATTACAATGAATCTGTTCAGAATCGGGAATAACACAGACATTGCTGTCTAATAATTGTCAAGCCCTCTTTTCAGTCCCACCTATGCCGGACCTGCATCTAGCCTCTGACCCATCACTGCAAATACATTTGCCACTGGTTCGGTGATTGTGCCACTATGCCAGAAGAGAAAGAACTTTTGCATTCCCATGTGCAATACAATTGGCGTTCCCATTCTGAAGTGGAATAAGTTTCTGAGTATGATTGCTTTTGAAGAGCAAAGTTTCTGTAAGAAGCCGGAAAGAATTTGCTCCTGCTCTGACTGCATTTTTTAATCATCACTGTTTGCCCCTCCAGTGCGTCCACCCATTTCCGAAGCCAGGCTCGTGATTCTGATGCACCATCGTGGCTAAATACAGTATATCATTTCAGCAGGCTCTTCACATTGTGTTATTGTTAATGATGCTTTTTATTTACCAGAACCATAGGCAATATGATATTACTCTCATTCAGTGAGCCCGGCAGGAGACTTTTTAAAAGTGTAATGCATTTGCTCTAATGTCTCTGATCAGGTGGATCCGGCCTGGAAAAACTCCAAGTTGGATAATTACATTTTTGCTACCTATAATTTCCACCACCCCTTTGAGAGCTTGTAGCATTCTTCTCCTTTCATACACCACACGTGTGGTGTTTGCTGAACTCAATTTTAAAAAGAAAAGAAAATCAGCCTGGAGTCTTAATCTCCAGGAGGTGAGGGAAGAACAAAATTGGAGAGTTCAGAATGAACACTTCTAAATTTGTGATGTCACTGAAGTTTGATGTTAGTGTTCCTCAACCCTTCAAAATCCGTGTCCTATCTCAGCCCTTTCCCATGCCCCATCTTCTCTCTCTTTGGATAAGCAGTATTCTAATGTTATCATGATGCTTTCAATAATGAAAGGAAGTAATCTGGTAAACTCATTCTTAGTAAAATATACATATTATGCTTGATAACGTGTCTAGAGACATCTGAACTTGAAAAAAGATGGCTACTGGAGGGGGTAAAACATAACCTAGAGGGACAGATTTTCAAGGGCAGAATTTTTGCACCCATATCTTGTGAGAAAAAAGATATTCTCGAGTGGTGAATATGACGTAGGAAAGATGTTAGAGTTTAAAGCCAAAGGTCAAGAAGGAATTCTTGAGACATCTTTGGTACAAAAAGGTGGTTTTATTAAAGCAGAGAAGGATAGGACCCGTGGGCAGAAAGAGCTGCACTGGGGTCATGAGGAGTGGCTTAGGGATAGCTGGAGAGGGTTAGGGATAGGATAAGTCTCTAAAGAATTTTGGATGCAAGATTTCCAGGACCTTGAGGGGGCTAGCTATTGTTGGGAAAATGTCATTTATTACTGTCTAATAAAACCTTGGTCATGAGACCCTTCAGATATATATCAGTGGGTCATAGGCTTGGGAGATGATTACCAACACGCACCTTGAGGGATAGAGGTAAAGGAAGTTTCTAAAGGAATTTTGGTATGTTCAAGTAGACTTACAGGATCCTAGGGGTCAGGCTAAGATTAAGCTTGCCTTTTGCCCTTAGCAAAGTATTCACTTGGAGGCAGCTGAGTTCTTAGAGGAATGTCACTCTGCGTGCTTCAAGGACTTGTTAATGGGCTGTAGATAGTAAGGAAATTTAATAATTTTTCTTCTGCCTTTGTTTCCCACATCAAGTATAATGCATGCATTTTAAGTTCCCTCCTGTGCCCCCACACAAGAACTGCACTGTTTTTTAAGGTAGAAAGAAATACTAGAGTCTACATTTTATTGTCTTTAATAGGTTACATTAGCATACAAGGCTCTTTGCACATAAGGTGTGACAGGGTCAAGAAGAATGTTTTTCGTTTTTTTAATATAAGAGGTCCCTGGATTAGTTTTTGTTTTTTTTTAAAGAGTAAAATCAGCTGAAGTTAAGTGATGAAGGTGACTGAATGACTAAGCTGAGTAATAACATCTGAGTACGAAAAGGTCATGACCTTCAGATCCATAAAATAGCAAAACTAAATTTCGATTCTGACTGGTAGAATTAGGAGGGTTGCCATGGCAGAGTATCAATCCGTGTATCATAATTACATGAAGGGATGAGTTTTAGAGGGAAATGCTTCCTCGAGTGTGTCGTGCCTATTTCAGAGGTGTTTCACGTTAGTTCTTAATGGACATAGACAACATACTCTTACTTTTTTCAGATGTCTCCCTTCCCTTTGGGGACCCGGATGTTTGCAGCATCTCTATAGTCCACGTCAGCCCACCCAAACAGCTCTCTCAAAGCTCTACCTCAGAGTCACGTGCAGTTCACTGTCAGGGCAATTGCTCAACTGACAAGAGCTGACATCACTGTAATCGAGAAGCCTGGCATGTATTTATGGAACATTAATTCAGTCTATAATATTATAGCTGTCAAAGTCGACTAATGTAGATTTCAACTTAGATATTTTCCCTGTTCCTGATAGGCCTTGCATTTGCTGATTCTACTCAGGCTTATGGGGATGTGTGTGTGTGTGTGTGTGTGTGTGTGTGTGTGAAAATTTGCTATATATCACACCAGATCACCTTTCTTTGTTTTCCTAATGTTACAGACAGACACATGTCATTTTTATCTAGAAATGGTTAGAGGTAGTGCTGAGCAGAATGGTGGATTCTCCTGTTACACTGGACTCAGAGCAGGATCAAGGTGACTTGTAAGGGAGTTGGCTACATACCAATTTACATCTGGAAGTGATGATGGTAGTGGACAGAAACAATTCTGTCTCTGAAGGTCTAGAAGGGGAGCAAATTTTTGGAAGAAGGTGATAATTATAATTTTAGAAGTGCTGCATTTTAGATGTTGGCAGGACATAAATGGAAATATTCCAAGTGAGCATACTCAATGGGGAGTGATGCTATTTAAGGTAAGAAGAAAGGTGGTATTAGGAGACGCATCCTTTCTTTTGAGTTCCTTTTAAATGCAATCAATGGACTCATGTTTAACTTTTGAGCTTATATTCAAAATCACCAATTCTTTTGCTCATCTGGTTTCATAGCCTCTGCTCACGAGTTTCCCCAGTCCTTGACCCATTTTGGCAATAAATGTGGCTCATATTCTCAGACTGGCATCTTGTGCTTGGAATAGTGGTTTGGGTTAGTATGTCCTTTGAAACTACCATCTCACAACTTATGGCATTTTCCCACTGTTTTTAGTACCACAAACATGGCACTTAAATGACACATCTGAAATCTTTGTTTTGTAGTGTCTTCATGGTCCATGACTCTGAGAAATCAGAGTCCTCTTACTGCCATTTCTAAATTCATTGTTTGATTAAATGTTTGTATTTTTTAAAGTACAATTCCCCAGGCTCCCTAATTTTGGCCATTGCTTTCTTTTTCAGAAATCTTATCCACACTTAATATAATTGGTTCTAGTAGATTGGCCACTACCGGTAGTTCTACCACTAGTTACTGGTCCGACCAGTCTGCTACCTATTAGAGCAAGGGCTGACAAACTTTATCTAAAAAAGGATAATAAATGTTTTGTGCTTTATGGGATATACGTATATAAATTTTGTCACTCCTTCACCCATTCTTCATCTTCTTTTTTGGGTTTGTTTAATTTACAAGCTTTTGAAGATGTTGGAAATGTTAAAAAAAAAATAAATAAAAAATCTTTGCTTGGATCATTCAAAAACCTTAATGGTCCCTGTACTAGAGACCAAAGGGAGAAACAAGAATGTATTCTTATTCTGTAAAATGGTCAAGAAGACTGAGGAGAGATGATGAATCATCACTACTAAAAATTAAAGAGGTAAAAGTGGTGATCTTGGTATAAATAATTTTATCAGAACATTGCTTTTTGGAGGTGATCACTTTCTAACTTTTCTGTTTTGTAAATGCGACTTTTATCTTCTACTTCAAGTAGAGTCAGTATATCCCTGACCTTCTACAAAGAACTTAAATCATCCCAAGTGTCTGTTATTTTGTTTCAAATCAAGTAGAGAGTGTTTACAGTTCCCCCTTGGAGAATAAATCCATCTTGAGTTGACTTGGAATTGGACTGGACTTCACCAATACCGTTTGAGTAAGGCTATGCACTTGACAAGCTGTGTCATGAGATGACCTTTCAAAATGCTTTTTTACCTCTTGAATTCCATTCTTCTCAAATGACTATTTTGGATCCTGAAAGATTTTGTTTTGTCTTTGCAAATTCCTATCAATGGAAAGTATTAACACCATAACCCATGTGTCTGTCACTGGACTTAGTCATATTAGCCAGCAAATCTTTTAAACAAGATATGTAGAAGACAAAATGAAGCAAAGTAAAAGAGAAGAGGGGGACAGAATGACAGAAGAGAGAGTGGGAAAAACCACTACCAGCAAAAAATCTCTTACTAATAGTTTGCTTGATTGGGCTCCCTTCAAGAATCTCCATTTCTTTTTTCATTTTTAGATTTTATTTATTTATTTGAGAGAGAGAGCATGAGTTGGGGGGGGGGGGAGGAGAAGGAGAAGCAGACACCCCGCCGAGCAGAAGATGTGGGGCTCAATCCCAGAGCCCTGAGATCATGACCTGATTTAAACCAAACACAGATAATTAACCAACTGAGCCACCCAGGCATCCAAGAATCTCCACTTTTTAGTAACAGGATTATTGACTACTAAGTATCATAAATCTATACTGATACCCAGGGAGGTCAAGCCCAGGAGGGACCATGACATTTAAGAGGTATATTTTTGCTTACACAGTACTGAAATAGCTGGGTCAAAGATAATCTAATCTATAGTGAGTCTGCTATCTGGGAAATTTCTGCTCTGTTCCATGAAATTCAGAAAAAAAAAAAAAGAATGATCTGGTAAGAACAATTTTCCTTTCTAGTTTGTTGAATAAACCAACCCAAAACAGACCCCACTTATATCCAGCCAGAGAAGACCATTTTGTTGGCTTGATAAAACATCTCCAAATTTAAAAAACCAAACAAACAAACAAAAAAAAACCAACAACAACAATGAATTAATATAACTGAACTTCAAAGGACGTGATAAAATAATGATGGCCATCTGTGACTCAAGGGACACTGAGTCTTATAATATGGGTAGGTAACTTGAAAAAAATTCATTTGAGATTTCTGTTACAGTACATTCAGTGTCTCTTTAAGGACTTTCAAGATGTTTGTTACCTTTAAAAACTTCAACTAGTGCTACATGGAGTCTCTTAGTTTTCCTGGTATTCCTTTGGTGCCTAGCACAGAGCTTCTCCACTCTAGGGATTCAATGGAGATACGTTGATCAAGTGATTAAATTTTATTCCCATGCTACTTTTGAGCCTCATAAATCTCTTCCTTCTCAAATTTGTCACTCTGAATGCATGAGAAAAGGAAAGGACAATGCACCCCTCTATGCCCTGCCTTAGTCACTCATTGTCCTTGCGTCAAGTTACAAAGATTTATTTCTTTTAATCAGCCTTGATCAAACACTCCCTCGAACCAGTTAACCTTTCAGGTTGTTTTCCCCTTATTTCTGAAAATTTGTCTTCAGCTGTCTTCTTTTAAGGTGTTCAGAAAGAGCCAAAGCAATACAGTAGGATTGTCTAGTAAACATACCAAAAAAGTGGTAACTTCATTAGTATGAATATGAGGAATACTATTTCATCCTTCCCCTCCCACACTCTGAACACACACACACACACACACAGAATCTTCCTTATGGTTGCCAGTTATGAAATTCTGACCAATAGACACATATTCATGCATTTGGAGTGCTAACATCCCAGGCTCTGATCAGGAGGTTAGTACCCTAAAAATGTCTTGTCAAACAGGATATTGAGGGCAGAGTTGCTGGAGGAATTTCACAGGGGATGGGAAAAAAGACAGGCAGCAGAGAGACAGAATAAAGCAAAGCATTCCTTTTGTTGGTGATCCCAGATTAAATGTCTATGACAACTGTTTTTAAATATTAATCACTTAAAATGTGTTGTGGTATTTGTTTACCACAAATGACATTAAATTTTACATGCTAATCTTTACATCTTTTTTAATTAAAAAAAAAAAAAAAAAAAAAAAACAAAAAACAGTGTGAAGGCCCTAGAAACAAACTTTCTGATTACACAACTATTTTGAGGAAACAGGTGAGTATTTTTTTTTCCCAAAGACCCAATAAAATGACATTTCTGTGGGTTTGTATGGTATTAGGTCACTTTGTTACATCATTTAAAGCTAATAATTTTAGTTGTCTTTGCTGCAGGTCTAGATTTACCTAATTATCCAGATATTCAAATTCCTGTCTACATTGACAATGTCATCACTCCAAGACTTCCCAGGCTAGTTTTGTTTGTTTGTTTGTTTGTTTGTTTGTTTCAAGGTCTTGTGTTTTCTTGGGAATCCTAAACCCTTAGGGAATATAAAAGTGACAGGCAAACCATGGAGCATTTTCTTTCTTAACAACAGTCAAACTCCAAGAAGATGCTCATCAAATAATTGTGAGGCTTGAAAACATTCAAGTCATCGTCTCCTGTGATGTGTAGAATAATTAAATGCAACATCAGCATGACATCAGTGGTAGATAATTTCCAGCCGTAAAATGCCATTGTCTCGCATTAACTTGAGGGTTGTTGGAGGTTTTTGTCTCCATTTCACCAGACAGAGTACAAAACATTGTGACATGCTTAATATTTCTTCCGCCAAGATGTCCACTCCGATTCCTCACCCTTTACAGAGTTGTTGATTTCATTCTGCATTTAGCTGCCAAAAAAGCGATTGCGTGTGCAGCACCAGTAACAAAGTGAAAATGAATTATGCATCAGAAGGAACTGCATTTGAGTCAAAAAACTTAGACTTCAGCATCTTCAAATTACAATATGATTTAAGAAGGAATACATTTAAGGAGATAGCAATGGACTGAGGTGAAGGGGTCAGCATTGGCCCGGTTTAATATAATTTAGCTTTCAATTATTTATTTTTTAAAGAGCTACTAAGCACACTGAATCTCTTTAATGGCAATGTCAAAAGTATGGAGACTGGAGGAAAGCCATGAATAATAGTGACAGATTGTTATGCATGGTAATGTTATAGGGCCTGCTGCAAACCGAAGCATTCACCAGAGCAGGGAGAGCAAACAAGGAGCAGCCTGCTATGAAAGCAAGGGACATGGCTCCCTTCCCCGAGCAGGGAAGACAGCTGAACTCCACTTCCCATCTAACTGGCTTTGTCACAAAGTCCATGAAGCCTGTCTGTCCCTAAGAATTCGGCACTTCTCTTTTCACAATGGAAATATATAATTGCTTGTTTAAACTGTCCACCTTTAATTTTATGGGCAGTAAAATTGACTCAGTAAAATAGCCTCACACATTCTTTGAGCAACTGGGCGGTGACAAGAACTGGGGCCACAGTTTGCCCCTCCTTCAGGAAATCAGTCATCAGTGGACAAATTTGAATGGAGAAATGTACGGACCAAAATATAGGATAGACAACAAGCATTAAACAATCTGATATAAATGGAAAGTGTTCATCAAGACAGAGGAGGAAAGGTAAGGGTCATGGTGAGGTAGAATCTGGCCAAAGGTTAGGAATTCCCATGTTTATCCATCAACTGGCCCTGGGTCCCGCTCCCCTCTGCTCACATTTCACATTTGCTTTCTTGCAATAAACACACTGACCAAGAAGAAACAGTATGCATGAGCCGTGTTTCTCACCTATGGGGCAGTAATTCATTTCTACTATGGCCACTGCTCACCTGTGTGACAATATGTATCTCTCAGTCAAATGGTCATTCTGCCACACTTAACAGTTTTTGGATACTAGAAGGGTTAGGATTCTCATTCCCTTCCATTACCATAACCATTTTTACCCCTCCTCCCCTGTCTTCGAACCATTTGCCCCCCACCAGCACTGTCTTTCTTGGCTTAGTGCCAATCAACAAAGACAGGGTCATATGGGGAAGAAACAAAAGGAAACACAAATTAGGAATCAGAAGGGCAGATTTCCCGTCTTGGCTCTACTTGCCTATTTAGACAATGTTGGGACTTTGTTTATTCAACTTTTAGGTGAAGAGATTGATTAAATCACTGGTTTAAGAGTATATATACAATATATGTATGTGTGTGTGTGTGTGTGTGTGTGTGTATACACACGCTCACACAAAGCTTGAACCTTTAGTGGTAGAATATTTTTTTTCAAAATAATTTTCTTTCACTGACCCCCAAGTGTTGTGCAGACAGAAACAGAGACATGCTAGTTGGGGCAGGATGAGGAGTCCATAGCAGCCAGCACCCTTCCCTCCCCTAGCATAGCTTCTTGAGCTCTGCAGAGTCCAGTCTTAAAATTGACGTGATAGCAAATTTCTGAAGTTCTTTCAAGTTCTGAATTTCTTGGATTTCCTGTCATTCTATAAAACATTTTGTTCTACAGTGTTACTATCTTAAAACTCATTCTACTACCATCTGTTCCTTTTTAAAAAAACAAAACATGGAAAGAAAAAAAGCTAAAACTAAGGGAATACTTAAGGATACAATTTCTGAGAAAGGGAAGTTAATTGTTCCCAATTGCACATCAGAGTGGGCTAAGTGGTTGCCTTGCCTGTACCAGTTAGCAGCTCTATGGAAACTTTAAGCAGAAGAGGAAGACGTGGGTACAGGATGTGTTCGTTTACCATTTCACTGATGGATCAGGGAGAAGGATCTGTCCCACCGGGCAGAGACAAGTACCCTGTCACTGATAGTTTTTGCCCAGTTCCATTTTGCCTACTGTGTCTGAGGAAAGCAGGGCTTTCATGACTATCCCGTCTGTGCATTTCTGTCCTATGGTGAAGATTGCAGGGCATGTGGTTCTGAGAAAACATCGCTGCTTCAATATGAAAATACATAATAGCAAGCTGCCAATGGAACAGTGTGTCAAGTGAGGAAGCCAGGGTTTCCCAGAGCCCAAGCTACATGTGATTTTGAAAATTATAAAAACAAAGTAACTAAAAATAAGCTAAATAAAACTTGGGTGGAGATAGTTCTTGCTTGATAGATACCTACAGGAAAAACAAGTATTTTTCTGACAAAATATCCAGGGTGCTTAGCAGCTGTATGAGAGCAGGTCCCATCCTTTGATTAGCCACATTCTAGGGAGGTTTTTAATATTTTTCAAATGGGAAACTAGAAGTATTAAAAATTATACTCAATCTATTCAATTTTAAAAAGCCTAAAATAGAGACTTTAAAAAATAAACAACAATAGGTTTGATGGAGGGAGATGAGTGAGGGATGGGTAGACAGGTGACTGATATTAAGAAGCCACTTGGGATGAGCACTTGGTGTTGTATGTAAGTGATGAACCACCAAATTATACTCCTGAAACCAGTATCACACTATATGTTAACTAGCTCAAATTTAAATTAAAAAATTGAAAAGGAAAATAAAACCCTAAAATATATGGATTAAGAAAGAATGAGAAAAGAATATTCCATTTTAGAAAAACAGTATTAGAAAAAAAATGGGGCTGAAAGCAAAACTAAGTATTTTATCTCCAAGAAAGATGGAGATCTGCTGATTTCAAGGTTTGCAGTTTGGGGTTTAACTTTCAATGCTTTCTATTTTTTACGATCACATCGTCCCTTCTCTCCAATCTATAGCATAACCCTTTCTTTCTTGAGGGAAAAAGAAAGAAAGAGAATATGAGCAGGACTATTTTGTTACAAGCCAGTGCCACCACTCTGATGCCCTGGGATTCACTTTCCCACAGATCTAAGGCCTTGGAAAAAACTAGAAGATTTATTTTTCAACAAACAAGCAAGTCATTAACTGATGAAGACTTAACTAGTGATAATGTAACATCCTGCCCTTCCCTCTTTAGAGAGTAAGTGAAAAACCAAAGTTTATTATGACTGAGTAAGAGAAAAACTATCATTGGGATAAATAAAGAGAAATATAAGAATCCTACCTTATCTGTATTTCCCTTACCACAATTTCAGTTACCCAAGTTCAGATGTGTTCCAGAAGCAGACAAACCTCCTGACATAAGAGTAAAAGGTCAATATTAGCCTCCTAACACCATATCACAATGACTACGTCATTCACCTCACTTTATCTCATTACAAAAGCATTTTGTCATCTCACATCATGACAAGGAAAAGAAGGGTCATTAATAACATATAATAGATAATGTATAAAGTATTTTGAGAGAGAGAGAAAGAGAGACCATACTTAATTTTTATTAAAGTATATCTTATAATTGGTTTATTTATTACTGTTATTGTTAATCTCTTACTGTACTTAATTTCTTTTTTTTTTAAGATTTTATTTATTTATTTGACAGAGAGAGATCATAAGTAGGCAGAGAGGCAGGCAGAGAGAGAGAGAGGAAGAAGCAGGCTCCCTGCCGAGCAGAGAGCCCAATGTGGGACTCGATCTCAGGACCCTGAGATCATGACCTGAGCCGAAGGCAGCGGCTTAACCCACTGAGCCACCCAGGCGCCCCATACTGTACCTAATTTCTAAATTAAACTTGGTTATAGGTAATTATATATAGGAAAAAGCACAGTATATCTAGGGCCCAGTACTATCTGTGGTTTAAGAAATCCACTGGAGGGTCTTGGAAAGTATCTTCCATAGAAAACAGGGGATTGCTGTATATATGTTTGTAGTGATGTGAATGAGGCAGTGAGACAGAGTACAAGTTCATCTTAATCAACTAATTAATTCTTAGAATTCAATAGAATCTGTCCAAGGTAGCTTCAATCAGAGTTTAGGGGTAATCTGGGATCTTCACTGGCTTGGTGGGATCTAAGATTATCCATGATTCTCATGAATGCCACACTGCTTTTTCTATTAAACACAGCAACCAACTCTTCATAATCATGACAGTCATCTGATTGATCTTGACGTGTGGGAGAGATGCCACCATTCACACTGAGTGATTATCATGTAATACAAAAGCCAGAAGAATATATGGCAGGATATCAAATGACTGATCTGATTTCTCTGGTCTCTCTTTGTAACACATTTCCCACTCCCTGGACTAGGACCAAAGAAGAGGTTTTGAGAGAGAAGAAATCCATCTTGTTTTTTGCTTTCTTTCATTTTTATATAAACCTTGTCCAGAGAGTTTTGTTGTGTTTTGGGGCATGGGTGGAGATGCCCCTTCCCAAATCACGTTCACATTCAGCCTGACAGGTAGATAGCACCTAATTAGTCCCAAGAATCTACTTGTTGGAGAAAACTTTGTTGTTTCAAAGAGTCACAATGACAGAAAGACAGTTTCTTGGTAGTTGTAAAATTCCTAAACATGACCACATAATTTAGGAAGGGGTTGTGTCATCACACTCAAAACAGAAGTCTATCCTGAAGCATAAATCTGGCCTCTAAATTTGGTAGACCACTGTAAAACCAACCAAAACGTTTGTTTGATTTTTGTGATATTGGTTGTCTTTTTCTTGCGATGATATAAACGTAAGATGTTAGATCACTAAAGGACATTAATGTAAATTTTTTTCAATTACAGATTTAAAAGAATGGGTCTTCAAGAAACTATAGAATTTTCTAAACAAAGTCAAACGTCATTTCTTCTAAGAAAACAAGAGGAGAGACAATAATATGAGTGGAGGAGCTCTTCCTAAGGTCACATGAGCTTTTGGGTAAAACATGCAGCCCTTCCCTTGTCAAGTGGTTGGTGTCCTTGTGGCTGTTTTCCTCCTGTCTTCTGGAAATTCTCCATGAAGAGATTTATTCATATTGTCACAAACTTCCAGAGTTGCATCTCCATTTCATATTCAAAATCTCACCTCTTCAGATTAGGGACTGGTTTCTATTCCACAACAGCTCATTTTCCATAAAACACATGGAGCAAATTCACCTATATGTATGGTGCATTTCACATGCAAATCTACCTAGTCAACAGCAGCGTGGACACTGATTATACAGGAGACACTAATCATGAAGACTTTTAAAGTTACTGAGGCAGATGAAAGATATCCTTGCAAGTGTCCTAAGGATGTCGACGGTAATATCTGTCACTGTGATACTCTGGTAGTGGGATGGGCCATAGGTGCCAAAGCCCTGGAGTCCAAACTCTGGAAATGGATTACCATGAGATGGAAACACTGAACAATAAAAAGTTTTGTTCTTTTTTGGTCCTTGGGAAATAGATGGGGGCCTGCAGGGGGTGTGTGACAATTGTACCTTTTCTCTTTTGCTCTAACTTTCTAGGGATTGTTTTATTAGCATTTTTTTTTTAAAGTGCCTTGAATGTAGATGGCTCCTTCCTGCTGAGCTAGTCAAAGTGCTTTACATACATTATCTCTCATTTGTCCTCCTCTAATCTTTAGTGTTTGATAGGTGTCAAAGGAATCAAAGGAAGGTCCTTTTTTTTCTTTCTTTTTTTTTTTTTTTTTTAATTTGAGAGGGAAATCAAGGTTACAAGATTGAAAGTACAGAAGAACAAATTTCCAAAATGGGATCCAGCTTTGGAATTCCCTTATAACACAGGAAAAAAAAAAAGAAAAATACCTTCTTTGATTATTACTATTCACCAGAAGCCCACTATCCTTTCTTTCCTAAACCTGAAAAGGCTACACTTCTCATTTTTTTTGTTATGACTTCAACCTTGTGGATTGTTCTGGCTTATGAAAATCAGCAAAAGTGGGTACTATGAAGTGGAGACATCCCTGCCCTGAGAGAAAACACACACACACACACATGCAAAAACACGTGTGTGTGCGCTCACACACGCACACATACACATGCATAGGATATCTGCGTGAAAGAGAAATACAAAGTCATGAAGATATGGGGTTATTTGTTGCATCAGTATAAACATAGCCTATTCTCACTAATACATCTTGTTTGGGTAATACTTAAACACAACGAAATGATAACAATCTGCTACTTAAAATTTCATTGGAATCACAGTGTATACAAATGGACAAAAATGAACATTCCCATCAGGCAAATAAGTTAATTCCTATAATGTAGATTTCTACAAATCAATGAAGTAAGTATATGTTGCTACAGGGTATTATTCCTAGTACTTTTCTGTATTAAAAGTAATAAATTGTACTGATTTTTCTTAATGTGAAAATAATGCATGTAAATTAAAAATAATTATGGACTACAAGAAAGCACAAAGAGGAAAATAAAAATAATCTATTCTGCATCTAGAGGTAACCATTGTTATTATTTGGAGGCATTTTATAGTAGTTTTTAGCAAAATGAACATTGGTGGTTGTTACACCTCATTCTGGTTCCTGTAACAAGGACTACACAGCTGAAAAGCAGAAAAGAAAGCTATCCACCTGACTTTTAGCTGGCTTGAACACTAACCAGCTGTGAGACTTCGGCGAACCTTTTAATAGGCGCTAACTCCCTTTCTTTATTGGCATTTCTATCTCACAATTCTGTCCCTTTCCATGAGATTCCAATTTCATAACCTTTGTTTCAGCTTTTATTATTTGGCTCAGAGTCAATTCACTAAAAACAATTAGCTAGAAGTTGATTCATCAAAAATGATCAATTTCCCAAATGACCAAATTTGTAGACAATTCAAAATAAATCTTTAAGAATTTTACTAGTTACATTCAATAATATAGTCATAAGAGTATATTTAATTACCGATAACAAAAAAGTTGGTGGGGCACCTGGGTGGCTCAGTGGATTAAGCCTCTGCTTTAGGCTCAGGTCATGATCCCAGGTTGCTGGGATGGAGCCCCGCATCAGGCTCTCTGCTCAGCAGGGAGTCTGCTCCCCCCCCCCCCCCCCGCCCTTCTCTGCCTGCCTCTCTGCCTAATTGTGATCTCTGTCAAATAAATAAATAAAATCTTTTAAAAAAAAGTTGGCATTTTGTATTGTTTTGTTTTTCCTTTTACTATGTTGCTTGCACTAGTATCTGCCTAGCATTTTAATCCACTTTGTCAACCTATCCTTTTTAACATGAGATCTATTCTAATTTTCAAAGTCTAATACTTTAAAAAATTGCATTTATATTTACTATACTTCAAATTTGTGGCTGTAATCATATAGAGGGATATAGTAATAATTTCTGAAAATACTTCCTCTTTCGAATGATTGAAATCTTTTATGTTGGAGTTTAGTGTAAACTAATACCAAATAAAATTAGTCCAACTGTCTTTGCTAGCATCCAATATTTACTAACTTCTAATGTGTAAGAATTTTCCTGATTATTTCAAGTACTTTTGAAATTAAAGATAATTAAATCTAACATTTAATTTAAAGTAAAATAAATTTTAAATTTAATATAATTAAATTCAGTTATTATTTTAAGTTTAAATTTATATTCACATAATTTAAAGTTCAGTTGCTTCAGTTCTTTTAAATTTAAGGAAAATTTTAATTTAGCTGTGCATCAACATTAATTTTATTTTATTTTAATCCAATATTTAAATGTAATTTAGTATTAATTTGATCATTAGAAATATAATATCTAGGCTAATAGGCTGTTTTAGGAATTAAAGAATAAAATCTCAAAATATTTAAAAATTTCAAAAGCAATTTAAAAATTCCCAAAAGCTATTAAAAATTTCAAAATCTATTCAAACCTCAAAACAAAAGGAAATAGCTAAGACAATCCACATGAAATGTGAAAATCTTAATTAAGAAAATATTTCCTGTATTTTTCAAGGTGACCTGTTAAAAGATAAGTTGAAGCATATTACCAATTTTAAGAGTTTATCTGCGCAAAAATCAGTTACACTGCACCAAATTGGAAGTGGTTAGGGGTGCTCCACTGATAGGAGCTCAGGCAAAGACATTTAGACTTAGGCAGAAGGAAAGTAAGAAAATTGTTGACTGGCTATAGCTTAAAGCCTAGTTGGCTATTTGCGATCGGCTGTCCTCAGCATTTTGATTTTGTAACCTTACGACATGTACAGACTTAGATTTTGTTTTGCCTACATAGGCTGCGAGGACATTAGAGTGACCTCAGTCTAATGGCCTCCATGTTTAATCAATTTAACAAAGCTGAACTGTTTTATATTTTTTATGGTGAATAAGTTTATTTCACTACTTCTTTGTTAATGTATCAACTTTAGTTAGTATTCAGAAAAAAATGGATTTAATTATTATAAATCTAAATTGAAATTCTATCGAAACTTCAGGAAACAGCAAATAAAACCATTAGCACAGTATACACTGGGTTAATGGATTCTTCATTAGTTTCTTCCCTAGGCACCCTTAGTCAACACCCTTTACTTATTTTTTTTTTTAAAGATTTTATTTATCCATTTGACTGACAGAGATCACAAGTAGGCAGAAAGGCAGGCAGAGACAGAGTGAGGAAAGCAGGCTCCCTGTTGAGCAAAGAGCCAGATTCGGGGCTCAATCCCAGAACCCCCGGGATCATGACCTGAGTTGAAGGCAGAGGCTTTAACCCACTGAGCCACCCAGGTGCCCCAGTCAACACCATTTAAAACCAAAGTACACCACCAAGTGACCAACCACCAAACAAAATAAAAAATAACAATAGCAGGATTAGTGAAACTAAATCAGATTGTTTTCAATTCTTACCTAATATAACATAATATGGAACAGAATGTTTTGGACCATTGTGATAATAATCTGCTATTTAATTATACAGAACTATTTCCTCATCTAAAATGGCCTGCCTCATGTATATGTTGTTCTTACCTGGTTTTGAGAGTTTACTCATCACATTTACTCAACAGATTTTTGTGTAAGACCCTTCTGTATCAGCTATAGTTCCTGGTGGTGGAGACATGAACTCTGTTTACCAGAGGCTTGTGGGCAATTGTGGAGACAAAACAATGAACAAAGAACAAAAGTGCTATAGAATGGTGTTAACTCCAAGAGTTAGCTAAGAGAGGGATCTAGAATGTTCCTTGCTGATTTTCACAATAGTTCTCACATCATTTTATTTCTGAGATTCAGGTAGATAGTTACAATTTTCAAATGGGCAACAGATTTTCAAATCCACTTAAGCAAGAATTTTAAGTTTTACATCTGTGTGTGTGTGTGTGTGTGTGTACGTATATATATATTTTTTCCTTTTTCCTTGAGACCAGTATCATTTTCACACTGTGTCTCCCCATCTCCACGATACATTCACATGAATTCATTCCAGGGTAATATGTTTTTTTGATATAAAGTAAAACAAAGAGGGACGCCTGGGTTGCTCAGTCAGTTCAACATCTGCCTTTGGCTGAGGTCATGATTCCAGAGGTCTGGGATCCAGTTCCAAGTAGGGCTCCTTGCTCAATCGGGAGCCTGTTTCTCCCTTCCCTCTCCCTCTGCTATGCCCCCCCGCCCCGTGTTCTCTCTCTTGCTGTCTCACTCTGTCTGTGAAATAAATAAAATCTCAAAAAAACAAAACAAAACAAAAAACAAAGAGAAAATGGATTTAGCTTTAGGAGCTGTGTTTACAAAGGAAATTCTTCAAGATAGGATGCATTATATATATAGTGGAATAACTTGCATACACTTATGGAAAGTTACCCTTATTCTGTGTTTTGACTTTGTAGTTTTCTAAAATTTTTAATTTTTCTTTCATATGCATTATTGTATGTGTAATTAAAGTATAATACATGAATGTAGGGGTGTGCCAGATCCTCTTCCAGGACACAACTCTCATTTTCCTGGCTTCAGAGGCCTTTTCTTCTTTGAAGTTGCCCTATGATGAAGGAGTCTATGGCCCAAGGTTACCACAGCACATATCCAATGACAGAGTACAAAGGCGTGTCTATGCACCTTGAGTCAAGATACCTCTGAAGAACTATCTCAGTTCCAGAAGTCTCCATGAGGTTAGTTAAAGGCTCTGTTGAAATGGCATCAGAGTCTTACTTCTCCTTCAGCTCAACTCTGCTTCCCTCACTCCCTTAGAATTTTTGTTCCTAAAGATGCTGTGCAATAAGCCTTCTGTAAACAAATTTCTGGCTTAAGAGTCTATTCCCTGATAACCACCTGTGATAAAACAGCATTATTTACATAATCTGCATATAGGCTGTTGTAGCAAATAGCATTTAAACTCCCCAATTAGAATTAAGAATGTCCCTTTTGCTAAAAGTGCTATTATAATTTTGGATGAATTCAATAAAAATATCCTTCATTTCCAAATCCTGCCAAGCTCACACGTACTCTAAATTGTGAGAGGGCGGACTATGTTTGGATTTTGATTCCCAATTCCACATCACTAGATGAATGAGTAAATGAATGTATAATGACTGATGGGAGAGAATGACCTATATCATCCAGATCGAAGACCCTGTCAAATACTGCCCCTGGTTTTTGAGCTGCTCAGCTGTCTTCTGAGAGTTTGGAGCTAGATTTGGGCATCCTCTTCAAGAAGGGCAACCAGAGAGATTCCAGAATAGGAGAAAGATGATTCAGGTTATGGAGGGCCAACCAGCCAATCTCACATATATAAAAGACTTAAAGAGGTTGGGGCACCTGAGTGGTTCAGTGGGTTAAAACCTCTGCCTTCCACTCGGGTCATGATCCCAGGGTCCTGGGACTGAGCCCCATATTGGCTCTCTGCTCAGCAGGGAGCCTGCTTCCTTTCCTCTCTCTGCCTGCCTCTCTGCCTAGTTGTGATCTCTGTCTGTCAAATGAATAAAATCTTAAAAAAAAAAAACTGGGGTGCCTGGGTGGCTCAGTGTGTTCTAGCCTCTGCCTTCGGCTCGGGTCATGATCCCAGGGTTCTGGGATAGAGCCCCGCATCGGGCTCTCTGCTCAGCAGGGAGCCTGCTTCCTCCCCTCTCTCTCTGCCTGCCTCTCTGCCTGCTTCTGATTTCTGTCTGTCAAATAAATAAATAAAATCTTTAAAAAAAAATTTAAAGAAGTAGATTTAAGACTAAGAATCTGAAGTCACACTGGACATAACAAAGATACGAAGAATGAAAATGGTAAACCTGCAGCTCCCGCTCATTAGCACCCTAGCTGTCTCAAGAATTAGAAAAATATATCCTATGAAGTTTTGAATGCACAGGACAAACTGGAGTGAAAGTCACCAGAAGCCGGGGATACTGTGGAAGAGATCCATGTACTGTGTTCAGATTCAAACAGCTGACAGTCAAGGACTTGTCCTGCTCTGATTTTGCAACACTGTAGAGTTTGACAAAGAAGACTCTCCTTTCGAAGTCCACATCAAACAACATGGTAATCTACACAGAAAGAGAAACATGTGCACCAAATATATTCATGTGAAGTAAATAGATAGATAAATCTGTATACCAGTTTGATCACTGTAGCTATGGATACAGATGCTGCTGTATGATAAGACCACACCAGGGCTTTAGTTCATTTCTTTTCATGTTTTAGAGAATTACATTATATGCATGCAGGATAATGTATTTACCATTTTCTTTCTGGAGAGGTCAGTACTTTTTATTAGTAGTACACACAGTGCTGCTAGGTATATTTCTGTGCATGTCCCTAAGAGCACATGTGTAAGACTTTCTGTAGGATACATAATCAGGAATGGCATGGCTAAGTCTCAAAGTGTGAACATCATCTTTTTTTAGTAGGAAATGCCAAATTATTTGCCAAAGTCATTTTATCAATATTCACTTCCACCAGCAATATGTAAAAACCAGTTGCCTCCAGGCAGCATTAGCACTTGCCTGCCTTCTGATTTTTGACCAGTGTGCTGGGCCTATAACACATGTCCATAGAGATTTTACATTTCACTGTGCTGATTGTTGACAAATTGAGGGTCTTTTCATAGGATTGTGTAACATCTCTCCTTCTTCTGAGAAATGCAAGTTAGTTGGCCATAGTCTGTGTGTGTGTTGCAAAAATCTTCTTCCCTAAATAAACCAAAAAAAAAAAAAAAAAAAAAAACCAAAACCAAATCCCCAAACCAAACCAAAACAAAACTATACCAAAACCCTAAAATCATCTTCTTGTTAAGAAAAGTTCTTTTTTTTTTTTTTAAGATTACATTCATTTATTTGAGAGAGAGCATGATAGGGGAGAGGGTCAGAGGGAGAAGCAGACTCCCCACCAAGCAGGGAGCCCAATGCAGGACTCAGACCTGGGACTCCAGGATCAAGACCTGAGCTGAAGGTAGTTGTTTAACCAACTGAGCCACCCAGGTGCCCTAGCAGTGGTACTTTATGTATTCTAGATCTAATCTTCATTAGTTGTATGTATATAAAATATCTTCCTCCAATTTGCAGTGTGTCTTTATTTGCTTAATAACTTTCTGGAGAAATTGAATTGTTAATTTTAGTATGTTCATATTTATTTATCTTTTGTGGGTTGCAATTCTTAAGTCTTGTTTAAGAAATTATATTTTTATGTCAAGGGCTTCAAAACCTCCTTTTATATTATTTTCTTATTCTGTTTTTATTCATTTAGACATTTATGTTTAAATTTTTAACCTAACTCAATGATTCCTATTAATAGTGTGAGATGGAGATTCAAATACATTTTTATGGACAAGTGATTATTGTCGAAAACTTATCGAAGATGTTTTTTCCTCTACTACCCAGCAGTGTACCTGGTCATTAACCAACTTCCCTCAGACCTAGGTCTGTTTCTAAGTTTGTAGTGTTTTTTTTTTTTTTCTCTTCCTTATTTCATCTCTATCTCCCCCTAAATGAATTACTTTAACTTTATAATAATTCTTGATTTTGGTAATGTCTTAACCATTCTTGGTGTCTGGAATGTACTGTTTATGGTTCATTCTTGTACTTTGTTCTTGCATACATGTTTTAGAATTAACTTATCATTAAAAAGAAAGAAAAAGAAAAAAGAGAAAAAAAAAGCCCTGGCAGGATTATTATTGGAATTGTGTTGAAGTTATAGTATGTGTGGGGGAAATGACATTTTTTTTAACATTGCATCTTCTAATCTGTAAGCATTGCAATATGACTCCATTTATTTAAATATTTTCTAATGTCTTCTAATAAAAGTCTGTACTTTTTTTTTTTTTTTCATTTAAGGGGCTTACAAAGTCTGTAGTGTTTAAAAGAATCACAATTATGTTCAATTTTTGGTGGTATAGTGTGCTTTTAAATTTTTTACTTTTTAATATACTTATTTTACAGAAATGCAATTTATTGCATATATTTATTTTATATCCAGCAATTTCCTAAATTATCTCATTGATATTTTTCACAGCCAAATGTCCTTAGAAATGGTAATCTGGAGCATTTTAAAGGAAAGTTTAAAAGCCTATGAAATGGAGGCAAAAAGAAAAAAGCTTGAAGATATGTAAGTTCTCCAGCCAACATCATTCCAGTGATGGGAAAAATTTAACAATAAAATCCTTATGAATGGATTTTTACAAATCCAGCTTTTGTGTTTTTCACTGGAATATGTCTACTGCTAAGAAATTGTGTTCTGCCTTATTCAGATACCAGGTTCTTTTCTTGCTGGAGTGATGCTTTGGGGTTTATGATAGATAGAAAAGTAAAATCTAACACCTTTCCCCTACATCCATCCCTACTTCAAAAGAAACTGCTCTGTTTGATCCTCTTCCTCAAGTTCCTATTGACAGGACATCAATCATTTTATTTGTATACCACTTTTCACAGCACTGAAAGTGCTTCACAGAACTAGTAACATCCCAACAAATTATTTGTTCAAAAGGCAAGCTTATCAAGCCTGCACTGCTTACCTTTCTGTGTGCAGAGCTGTATTGGCTGAATGTGAAATAACGGTGGAATCTGGTGCCCATGTCACTAGACAAGCAGAAGTACTGTGGATCTCTGCAGTGGTCTCTTGGAAAGGCAGGCTGCAGGCTCCTGGGGGTCTAAGAGGCCATATGTACCTGCAGGTAAGAGCACATGCCAGTTTCTCCAATGGCCTTTCATAGCTAACACACTGTCAGGAGACTCCCCGGGGATGAAAATTATCACGCAGTCTTAACCATCACAGGGGCTGCACTTGGTAACCAGGTTTGTGGTTAAGTTAATTTTAGATAAAACTGGACACAAATGTCATTAGAAAAACATATAATCACGCTTTTTAAAACCATTCTTCAACATGGCTCTTCTGCTCTGGTCAGGTTTATCTTTTCACTCTCTCTATAGGCATTTCATCTTCTTTCCTCTTCTCCCCTGCCCATGAGACCATTCTTTCCAATTATTATTAGCACACTTTGTCTGTCTTTCCAGTAATCAGATTATGCAGCACGATTCCTCTCTCTAATCCAAATCATCTAACCTAAATTTATGCTTCCCTTATACTTTTTCTTCAATAGTACTTTAGGGATAAATTAATATTTACATGTGTACCTATGCTGTGGTACGAGTTTCAATACTGGGCCAGAATAGCATGATAGTGTGAATTTCTATTTGAGTTCCACAGGCTAGCTGTGTAATCATGGTGGAATAAAAGTAGCATCACACACACACACACACACACACACACACACACACAATAATGTATATGTGAAGCTATTATATTATTGTTTATATTTGCTTTGGAAAATTCCCTTGTTTTGTATGTTTAAGTTATTCTGATTAAATACTTGAAAGCAGAGAATGTATATCTTTGTTCCGTAATTTTTCCTGGAGATATAATAAAGGTATAAATACAGGCAGATATATATGTAACCATTTTGGAGTGACAGAAACTACTAAGTATGTTAATTTTGGTTTATAAGTTCCAAACAGTAAAGGAGAGAAGCAATTTTAAGCTTGTGTATGCTTGTGTATAATATATGTAATGTGTATACATTTACCACTGTTTGGCAAATGATTATAAATACCTATATGCATACGCAAATTGATAACAAACAATCTGTATGATTATTTTATAATAATCAAGAAATTAGGCACTTATAGTATAAAAACATTATTTCTATAAAAGTTATACATAGATTTTGTCTCATAATAATATAAAGCTAATTACAAGATTAAGAATTTATCTCAATAGCTATTAAGAGGAAAAAAACACATGTATAATTTATATTTGATTTCAGTGGGATTACTCTTTAGGAAAACAAAATCCAATGGTTTTCACTAAAGAAACATGTTATGGCCTGGAAAAAATATATTTATAGTATCTAACTTGTGCAAATATTTTCCTTTCAACAAATTCTTCTATTAGCACGTACATTTATTGTCATAAAACAACCTTTAAGCCACACTTTACTAAGCCCTAAAGCAGACAAAAATCAAATGCAGATGTGGAATGGGAGCCAAACAGATGCTGAAAAACCCTGTCAATATCCTAAAGGAATCCATTCTCTATCAGAAAGAAACTTAATTTCTACTATAAAGAATTTGATTATGTATTGTTATACAAAATGTGATTAATGTTTTGTGGTGATTAATCAACTGCAAAATATATAATTATGCCATCTGTATTTTTCCAGCTTCTTGGCACTTAAAAATTCTGCAGGGGAGTTGGGAAGTGGGGGTATTGAGAACTTGTGGCATTTGGAGAGCTTTAAAGCCACAGGAGACTAGTCTGGGGAACAGAATAACTTACAGGCCTGGTGCTTATTGTAATGGAAAAGGACTAAGATAGTAAACAAAGAGACCCCCAAGGCCTACTGGTTCCCTGCTGAGCAGAAGACTGATAAGAGAGGCTACAGTCTCCTAGACACAGCAAGAATTAGCTCCCCCAGACAAATTGCCATTTGCTCTTGACTCCAAGAGCAGGTTACAGACTTCATCTTGACGAGTGGGTAATGGCTTCAGTGCCAGACAAGGGATTTATCATTTATTTCAGTACATCCATAAAGTAAATATTTTTGCATTTCTATTCCACTATGATCCAAGATGTAAGACTGTGATTAACGTTTATGCCACGACCCATATTCATGTCTTCCTAAAAAAATGAAAACTGTTAGAGTTGTATTTACACATGTGTCCCAGTTGGAAAAAGTTTCAATATAGTTGAGAGTTGCTTATTAAGTTGAATTCTGCAGAATACCTAGGGTTTTAATATATTATTTTGACCTAGATAATGCTGGATAATATGTTTCATTGATTTTTTTTTTCATTTTACTATTGCTTTGGGGGGAGCATTATGTAGAAAAAGCTGAAAATGAGTTCTGCTTCAAATTCCCAATGGTTTTTAGTAGGAAGAATAGCATTCTACTAGTGTGCAAAAGGATAGTACAGGGAGATGGTGTGATTTTCTTAAAGCATGCTTCCTTAAACCTGGATATACATCAGAATCACAGGTAATTCATTTTTTAAATGCAAAGTCTGGGCACACATGCAGAGATTCTGCATTAATTGTTCTGGGGTAGAGTCCAAATACTGGTGTTTTTAGAAGCTTTCAGATAATTTTCACGTAATGTTCATTCAGGATCAATGTCCAATAAGCCAGTAGTTCTTCAAGTATGGGCCTCCTACCACCAGCTCAGCATCACCCAGAAGTTCATTAAAAATGTAAATTTTCAAAAAAAAATGTAAACTATCAAGCTCCCCTAGAGTCCCACTAAATCTGAAACTCTGGGCATGAGATCCAGTGGTCTGTAATGTGTGAGTGAGCAAGTGACGTACAGGTAACTTTGTTACACACTGATTTTTTTCTCAAATTTTAGCCTGCACTGGAATCCAAATTTCTGATACAGATGTGGGGTGAGGCTGAAGAATCTGTATTTCTAACTGGTTTCCATGTGATGTTGATAGTTCTGGTTCTAGTCCCATAATTTGGGTCTCCAGGGTTCAAGTGTTGCAACCAGTGTAAACTGAGACTAACAAGATAATATATTAATAGATGTTTTAGATATGTTCTGTATGATCTTTCTTAATCTAAGAATTGCTCCATTTTAAAAGATAGCTATTGTAAAACCTTTAGTTTCAAATTCCAGCAGGTGATACTTACATTCTGTCTCCAGCTTCTAGAACCAAAGCTATGTGTGTTTGTAGGAAACTGTCCGTCTTGTTCATTACTGAGTGTCAATAGAGCACAGGTTAGTTCTCAATAAACATCGATGGGTTGAAAGAGAAAATGAATGGATATTTTGGTTGAGCTACCAGTAAATTCAGTCTAGTTAAAGATTCAACTTACTCTTTTCAGTAGTTGTTTTACTGAATTGACAGGCTGTTTTGAAATAATATTGACTAGAAGTATTTTGGTTAAAAGTAGGAATCTGTCTTTTTTGGCAACTCGCAACAACCAGATGTCTATCGACTAGATTTTTCGGTTCTGGACCAGTTATCATAGAGCCTAGCAGACATCCACTGATGCCATCATGGCAGTTATTTTCTTTTTTTATGGCCTTAATATCCATAAATCTTTAATCCTTTCAGTCACATAATTATGAATCTGCCATCAGCAGCTAACACACAATTTACTACTAAAGGAGAAACCATCTCTTCCCTCATTCCTTCATGTGCATATTCTTATAATTAGAACAATATGAATGGAAATATGGAAGACCATCATGACAGTTTAATGGGCTGGGAAGATCCCCCCCCCCCAATTTTTAAGACCGTGGGTATGATATACCTATACATCAGCAAAACATGAGAAGTAACAACTATTTTTGAACACGGTTTGTGGAAGAATAATCCTTCTTTCTCTCCTCTCCAAAGAGAAAAGGAAGAAAATAATTTGAAGAAATAAAGATGTAGAAGAAAAGGGGGGAACTCCTCTATGGGAAAGGCCGACATAGATTCAATCTCGAAAATCACTCTTTGTCACTTCAGTGCAGTGCCTCGTACCATATGTTGCTTTCAGGGGGATTTGAATGAAAGCTCCAACTAAACTATCTCATGTCGTTAGATGAGCTCCAACTAAACTATCTTCATTAGAACAAGAAGTTGATTGTTTAATATATCATCTCCACATGTGTGTAAAAGCAGAGCATATTTAGTGTATGTTACCAAGATCTCAAAAGATATCAGATTTTGTCAAATTTAGCATTTTTCATCAAGGTCTCAACAAAAGACCTTAGATTTATCAAATCAGTGAGGGCGGTATGATCTGGACCATGTGCTCAAGTCACCAGTTGGCTACCACAAAAAGAAAAAGAAAAAAGAGAAGTCGATAAGAAGGAATGTTACTAAATGTTGATAAACAGCTTCATCACCCATCAGGATGACTCAAAAAGAAAATGTATTATTTATCAGGAATTTGGAGATGACTTTTAAAAGAAGATAGAAGGATGTGTTTAGGAGAAAGAGAAAGTAATGAATTCGATGATCCAGGAAAGTTGAAAAAAATAGTAAAATAACTAACATCACACAACCTAAATGCATACTCAACTATCTCAGTGCCTTTATAATAAAATGTATAATACATTGATCTATAAATAGTAAACAATTACGAAATATAAGATAGCATTTGCTTGAGAATGAAGGCAAACATATATTTAGAAATTTAAAAAGAAATGCAATGAAAAGATATAAAACAAGCTTTATCAATCATAAATTGCGATAGACTTGACTTTGTGCATAAATTTCATCACTGATGTTTAGAAATACAACTGTGCAAAAGGCTAGACAGGATATGACAATCAGGAGTTTTCACACACTGTTGGCATAGTGCTTCCAGTTTCCATGACTGGAAAAGTAAATGTCTCTGTAATACCAAAAACATGGAAACATCCATTGGGAAAATTTAAAATTTTCACATACTGAAGGGTACCTGGCTAGCTCAGTTGGGAGAGCATGCAAATTTCTTTCTCAGGCTTGTGAGTTCAAGCCCCACATTGGGTGTAGAGATTACTTAAAAAAATAAACAACAAGATTTTTCACATACTGATAAATGAGTGAAAAATTACTGTATAAATATGGATTTACTTTGAAAATCTTAATGTTGAGTGAAAAAAGAAAGATGCAGAATGGTAAGAACAGAATGAGAATATGTATATAAAATGTAGAGCAAACAATGCATGACTTATGAATACATGGGAATAGGAGGCCCTCCAAGTAAGGGTGGAGAATATATTGAGAAAGGAGTACAAAGGTGATTTCTATAAAAATTGACTTGACAAAAAGTACATGTGATTTAAACATTCAAATTATTATTATTATTATTATTATTATTTTTAAAGATTTTATTTATTTATTTGACAGAGAGAAATCACAAGTACACTGAGAGGCAGGCAGAGAGAGAGAGAGAAGGAAGCAGGCTCCCTGCTGAGCAGAGAGCCCGATGCGGGACTCGATCCCAGGACCCTGAGATCATGACCTGAGCCGAAGGCAGCGGCTTAACCCACTGAGCCACCCAGGCGCCCTCAAATTATTATTTTTAATGCTTAATAATTTCTGGAGGTCCATTAGATCATTTTATTTGGGGGAATAGAATAATGTTTAAGAAGTTGAAGCAACAAAGAAAATGACACCATACAGCTCTGTCTCTGAGTGGAGCAGAAGAGAACACGCTAATTTCATGATTTATTTGGGCCTCTGTGAGCAGAGTACTAAGTTGAATGGACATTATTGGTAACTGATACATATTGTCTTCAAAGAGTTTGCAATTTCAAAGCGCCAACTGATCAAAGAACTGGAAGAGGCTCAGATTCTAGGTTAGGTTTTCTGTTTCCAGTCTCTGTCTGTCATGTTGTCTTTACTACAAATTTTAATATTATTATAAAAAAAAATTCAATTTGAGGAAAGTCAAAGTATATTCACTTTCACATAATGGTTAGATATTGAAGAAATGGCACCAACAATAATAAGATACTTAGGAATAAGCCTAACCAAAGAGGTTAAAGACTTGTACTCTGAAAACTACAAAACACTGATGAAAGAAATTGGAGATGACACAAAGAAATGGAAAGACAATCCATGCTCATGGACTGGGAGAACAAATATTGTTAAAATGTCTAAATATTGAAGAAACGTTATTTTTATGTGCTCTGATCATTATAAGCTTCTGTGTGAGAACTAACCACTAATGCCTTGTTATAGAACTTCAACTTTCCAAAGATACCATAGCAGGGTAACCAATTAAAGGAGACCATTAAGAAAATATATTGCAATTAAGTTTACATTCAGCAGATAGGGCTTGTTGGTAGATAAGAGGAATCTTTTAAATGTGGGCCATTTATTTATTTTTACATTTTATCATGTTGATTATCACAGCATGAGGCATTCTTTTAGATTAAAAACATTGGGAATGTTAAATTTAAAAAATGAAAAAGCCAATATGCACAATTAAACAATTATCACTCTCAACCTAGACTCACAAATGAAAATAAATAGGTAAGACAAGAGCATATAAACACTTAGGGGGTCTCAGTTACACTCACTGCCTCTGTGGCAGCTCCATTAACTTGAAACCTTGGGTTGTTATTAAGAAATTACAGTCTTGCCTCAGGAAGGGATGGAGTTATGCTTGTTCATAAGCCTGGGACATAGCTTCCTCATCACAATGACAGACATTCTCCCTTCACAGGTGTAGTGTATCCATGTTTTAATGTGTGGCATTTAACAAATGCTCAATCTATTTCCTTTTCCTCAAAATGTGTACTCAAATTCTACTAAAGAGTATGTTTGCAACTTGAGGCAAAGCCCATGGTTCAAATACACAGCATGATAAAGAAAATATAAAAAAGTAAACAGCAATGGCAACAAGAAGAGCACTTTTACGCGGGTTCAAAAACCCGTTTATATACTGAAATGGAAGAGATGCAGAGAACACTGAGCACAGCTCAGGTGTCTGGCCTGTTGATATCCAAATCAGCAAACAGATAATGGCAATGATATTCAGTAACAGATCACTGGCCTAAAGACACCCACAGCTCAGTGGTCAGAACAGTCTATGCTGAAATGGCTTAAGGAAGTAGAAACTTAAGAATCTAGGGAAGAATGAAGACAGGGTCAAAGCTATATGATCATAAAATGCAATAAAGTATAGTTGGCTGGATGACAGGAAGTGCAAAATCCCTGGTAGCTTAGCAGGAAAGAGACCTGACCCACAGCTATGAGGACCGAGGTTCAGTGAGCGGGGGGCAAAGCCAAAATCTTGAGACAAAAACAGGTAAGAAAATGGAAGGTAAAGTAAGAAATGTAGAAACAACACACAACTTCCCACTGAAAATTGGCATTTCCTTTAAAATAGCAAAAGCAAATAAAAGATCAAAGATTTACAAATTCCTGCGGTGGGGAAGATTTATAGGGTTAGCATTAATTTTGCATAAAAGCCTTAGAATAGTTTAAACATGCAAAATTACAATAAAATTTAAACTTCTCTACAAAAAAAGTATAATAAACAAAGTTAAAGGACAACATTTGGCAAGAAAATATTTAGAAAGCACTTAGAGGACTAATGTTTATTCTAGGGTATATATTAAGGATTAACAGGGGTGCATGGCTGGTTGGATTAGTAGAGCACGTGACTCTTGAGCTCAGGGTCATAAGTTCAAGCCCCATGCTAAGTGTAGACATTACTTAAAAATAACATCTTAAAAAAAAATATTACCAAACCAGTAAGGAAGATACAAATAACTCAAAGGTTATGAACATGATACATTAAAGACAAAAAATGTTCATTAATGATATGAAAAGGTGTTCAACCTAAATCTTAGCAGGAAAGTAAAAAATAAAATATGTTACCTGCATCTGATTGGCAAAATTTAAAATGTCTGCCAATACCTTGTTTTGGGCATAATGTCTCCTTTAGTAGCCACATATAAAACTCATATTACCTGCCTGTATGTATACTTTGAAAAACCCAATAATATAATATCATAGTATCATAATATATTATAAATAAAATATGAAAGAAGGAATAAAAGAATAATTTTAATATGATTTTACAGTTTAATACATAATACTTGAGCATAACAGCATAATGTCAGGCATTTGCATCCATATCACAGTGAAAAGGACAACAAAGAGTACAAGACAGATCCTGGCATTTTTAGTAGAGAATGTATTGATCATGAGTATTGTTGTCATTAGTAATGTGCTTTGTAAAGCCTTTTAAAGTACTGATTTTTATGCATATCTGTATCTCCCAGCAAAAATAAAAAGTATATCCTTCTACAGTTTATATTGTGGTTCTAGTCATTAAAAATTATGTATAGATTAAAACTAAGCAAAAAACTCTTTGGATTATATGGAAGCTAATTTATAACTTTGATAATTACACACAGCTTTGGATTTTTGCTTTGTTTTTTTCTGTTCAGCTTTGCTTACCTTCATAAGTGTCCAGTTATATTTTCAAAAGTTCTTTGAGGAGAAGGACAATTCTTGTCATGACAGACTGTGACATGAATTGTTGGTCATTGCACATTCCTGACCCCACCCACTTAACACCAGCAGCACTTTCCAGCCATTATGGAACCCGAAATTTTTCCACAAATTCCAGTGCTTCGCAGCATATGGTGATAACCCCTAGGAAAGCCCTAACTACAGCAAGGGGGACCCTGATTTATATCACAATCAGTCTCTGGTTGTGATATAAATCAGTGTAACTTACAAGGGCAGTTTGTTAATTTATAATAAATTTAAAGGCTTCATTCTCTGAGAACAAGCAATTCTACTCACAATCATATACTCCAGAGAAACCATAGTTCATGACTTGGGGAAGAATGTACGTGAATGATTATTGCAGCACAGAGAAAAACTGAAATGGCCTAAATATCTATAAACAGGAGAAGGGACAAATAAATTGTGACATATTCTTGCAATGGAATACTTGCTAGCTATACATATAAAATGATAGATGAATTGATAAGTTTTGAAAACATAAAATTGAGAAAAAGTTGTAGAGGGAGCTATACAGTATGATGTCAATTGCATAATTTTAAAAATATGAGACCAACGCTTTACATTGTTCGATATAACAAGTATATGTAGTAAGAAACCAGTTAACTCACATCAGTGTTGAGACAGGCTTTTCTTCTAGCAAGGGTGGGAGAGGAATCTAATATGTTACTTTTAGAAACAAAAGTTTCACGGTAGATATATCAAAATGTTTCTGTTGTTAACCTGATATCTATGAGAGTTTCTTCTATTATTCTCTATAATAATGTATAGTTATTTTTTCAACCTTACTGTTTTATTTAATTAGAACCAGTATATTTTTTAAGGCAAGTTTTTTGTTGGTAACAGAAAAGATTTTTTTTTTTTCATAAGTCTTTCATCTTACATTTGAAATATTTCCTTACAAATAACTTCTCCCACCGGTCTCTTGATAACCTCAATTCTCCCTGTGTTATAAGAAATCCACACTTTTTGGATAAAACAATGTATTGCTCGTCTTTTTTTTTCCCCCTTAGCTTCTAGCTGGAATGTGGAGGTAGATTTCATATGAAAATAAACACGTGGAATGTGTGTTACTGAATAAATGATTTTGCCCTGTGTCAGGAACTTTATTTCAAAGAGTGTTTGTCCTTGAAAAAATTAATCTTATGTTAAAATAGATGTGTTTTTGCTAATGTCTCAAACTTTAAAAAAGGGAAATTGTTTTCTAGATTATCTCTAAGTATTGCAGATTCTGCAACATGCATTAAAGGACAGAATACCTACTTATATTTCTTTTCTCTTTTGTCTTTTTTTTTTTTTTAATGGTAAAGATCTATCCAATAAGAAGTTACAAATAGGATAGTATTTAAAGCTATGCCGAAGCTGTTGAAAAATTTTGTTTTACTTTTGAACTTTGGACAGTTGCAGACCAACAGAGACTTGGTGGCAAGCACCATAAGGCAGTGACCTATCAAACTCAAACTTCTGTGTAAAGCGAAACTAGTGGAGTAAAAGAGGGTATCCGTAAGTGACGTAGCATCAGGGTGATAAAAACAGATGAGGGTCCATTCATATTATCTTCCTTGTGACTGTGGACTCCAGTTTAATTTAATTTGTATTATATTTATTTTGTGTTCCCAGACGCTTAAGATCTCAGCAGGCTAGGTGTTTACTCCAAGCAGGGACATGCTAAGAGGTCAAGTCAAATTCTGGAACTTAGAATACGCAGGTCACTTCAGAAGTACCTCGACACTAATTTAAAAACTATGAGACCAACACTTTACATTGTTCAATATACATGCATATGCAGTAAAAAACCAGTAACTCCTAACCAGTAATTCCTATTGTCGCTTAGGTAAGCTATTTGTTCAAAGTGGGCATTAAATGTTGTTGAATAAATAGATTAATTGGATTTGTCACAGTAGGGCAGCATTCTTCATTTAGCCTGAGAACTGGCTTCCATCAGCAGCATCAGATGTTGTTTTAGAGTTGCAGGAATATGTATCATGGTGACAATTCAGAGATTAGCTTTACTTATGAAAAATACGCATTTCTATTAAAGCCCATTATGCACTGTCCTCATTGATTCACCTAAAATTTTATTAAGGTTCTTGCACACAGACCCTGTTTTAATGTGTAAGAAAAACTCTTTGTTAACCCCAAATTTGCTACTTGGAAAGTGTTAGAGAAGGGTTCTCTGTGAAGGGCAGTCCATGACCCTGGCATGCCTGTTTTCTTCCCCTGCCCTCCCACAGAGCAGTTTTAAACTTCAAGCCCTGGTTGTGATTTTCAGTCTTCAGTCAATCACTAATTCATTCATCTGGTTAGTCAGTCAGTCGATAAATGTTTATTAAGTACCATTTTGTGCCATGCGTCATTATAGGTGCTGGGATAGAGCAGGGACAAAACACGGAAATCTCTGCCTTCACAAAGCTATTCTGAGGGGAAACAGACAAAGTGAAACATCTATCATCTATCTATCTAGCTATTATCTATCTATCTATCTATCTATCTATCTATCTATCAATCATCTATTCATCTAACTATGCCAGATCACCTAAAATGCTAAGGAGAAACTAAAACAGAATGGGAACTAGGACGTATGTAGGCTAGAGAGGAAGAGCAATAGTGGTGGTGGCCAGACCACAGTAAGATAGGCTGACCAGGCTTTTCTAACCAGGTGGACATTTGATTGAAGATGGGAAGAAAGGGAGAAAGTCAGTCTGTGACAGGAGCTTTCCAGGTGGCCGGATCAGCACGTGTAAAGATCCCAAGGCTGGGGTGTGCCTGGTATGTTCATAGATCCAGGACAATGCCAGGATGAAAATCTCAGTGTTTGCCTGAACTCTGAAGTCAAGTATCTCTCTCTATCTCTCTCTCTCTCTTTTTTTTTTTTTTTTTGGTCTATCATCTTGACCATCCTCTCAGGTTTCTTCACCATGATCCTTTCTTGAGTTATAAAATCCAGGGCATGAGAATGCATTCAGGTTTCCTCTGAGGAATAGTAAAACTTGGGATTTAGCTCCTTTCCCTCTGAAGCAGAGTATTTTTCAGCCATCCACATTCCCAATTCCCCTCAACCTGCAATTTTATGGCACATATCTTCCTTAAAGGTTTCATGGTTCAAATGTTCTGACCTCTTCAAATTGTGTGTACAACTGTCAATATTAAAGATAGGGCCACATCTGCATTTAAAAAGGTAACCGAGCCTAAAGGAAAATGGGTGTATCAATATCACTTGTTTTATGAAATATATTTTTGATATACCATATTATCAGACTAAGGAAACTATTTAAATAGAGGGAAAAATAAGAATTGCATCAATTGAATATTGGTACATTATACAGCTTCATTTTTTTCTAAAATGCTGCTTGACTATCATGTGCAAAAAGTTCCTGATTTATATGGATTTGTTTTTCAGTGAGCACAAATGTACCCTGAATATATCCCTTGGTTTTTAAATCTTTTTGAGGTACCAGAAATGTTTTCAAATTTGCTTTACCTTGAACAATGTAAGAAAACTCAAAACCTAATTCTGAACTCATGTCTATAGAGTATTACTTGTTAAGATTTACATGCTCATTCAATTAATTATAAAAGCCCTCTCTTACTCTGAGCCATTCATACATTGTTTCAAACTGTCATAATTACTGCAGCTGTGTATCTCCTACTATTAGTTTCCTCTCATCTCTTCATTTTTTCCATTTTTGACTGTTTTCCTAAAAACATTAACTTTATTTACACTTATATCAGCATAAAATCCCTCTGGTTAGTTCTTATAAACATATTATTCTGTTAAATTCAGCTTACTAAGTTACAACTTATATAAAATCTAATCATTTTAATTGCACAGTTCAACAGGTTTTACCCACGTAATCACCACCCGAAAGGGTCTTTCATGCCCCCTCCCAACACGCACCATCCACATCTGGCCCCAGCCAAGAGCTACTCTACCTTCTATCATTTCAGATTAAGTCTGTTCTTCTGAGAGTTTCATATAAATGGAATGTTACAGCCTGTGCTCATTCCTGTCTGGATTCTTTGACATGATTTTAGATTGGTCATGTGATTGCCTACCAATAGTTTGTTTCTTTGTACTTCTGGTCGGTATTTCCCTGCGTGCTATATCATAATTTGTTTATTCACTCATCTATTGGTGAACAGTATTAGGGTTTCCAATTTTTGGCTATTATGTATAAAGCTTCTCTAAATAAACATATGCAAGTCTTTGTAAGGACATTTTTTCATTTCTTTTCTACTTAGCAGTATAATTGCTCTACTTCATAAAATTCCACGTTCAACATTTTAAGAATGTTAAACTATAAAACTCTTCCAAATGGGTTGAACCATTTTAAATTTTCACCAGGATTATATGAGAGTTTCAGTTACTCTACATCCTTACCAAAACTATATTGAGTGTGTGTGTGTGTGTGTTGGGGTGTGTTTTAATTTTACTCATTCTAATGAGTCTGTAGGTCTATCTCTATTGATTTTATTTGCATTTCCCTCAAGGTTAATGTTGGGTATCTTTTCATTTGCTTATTGGCCATTTGTATATCTTTATTTCCAAAGTGTCTTTTTAACTCTTCCTCATTTAAAAAATTGAGTTTGTGTCATTAGTATAGGGGTTACAGAAGATATTTTTAATATATTTTCTGGGAATTAGTTATTTGACAAGTGTATAAGTTGCACATATTTTCCCCCTGTCTGTGGTTTAACTTTTTATTTTTTTAATTATGTCTTTCAAAAAGCAGAATTTTCTATTTTAATGAAGGTCTATTTTTCAATGTTTTTCTTTTATGGTTAGTTCTTTATGGGTTCTATGTAAGAAATTTTTGCTTTCCACAAAGACACAAGAGTTTTCTCTTATGTTTTTTCTACAAGTTTTTATAAATAGTTTTTACATTTAGATCTATGATCTATTTTGAGTTAACTTTCATTTATGTGGGGAGGTAAAGAAAGTTTGAGGCTCCTTATTTTTCATATATATACCTAGAAATCCCAGCACCTTTTGTTATAAAGATGCTATCCCTTATTAAATTTACACTGGCATTCTTTTTTTTTTTTTTTGAAGATTTTATTTATTTATTTGACAGACACAGATCACAAGTAGGCAGAGAGGCAGGCAGAGAGAGAGAGGAGGAAGCAGGCTCCCTGCTGAGCAGAGAGCCCTATGCGGGGCTCAATCCAGGACCCTGGGATCATGACCTGAGCCGAAGGCAGAGGCTTTAACCCACTGAGCCACCCAGGCACCCCAACACTGGCATTCTTTATTGAAAATCAATTGACCATGTGTATGTATGTGTGTATATGTGTGTGTGTGTGTGTGTGTGTGTGTGTATGGGTGCAGACTCATACATATATGGTCAATTGATTTCTGGACTCTCTATTCTGTTGCCTTGAGATATATATATATATATATATATATTTGTTTGTTTTGTTTTTGTTTTTGTTTTTTTACTCTGGTAATATTGTCTTTATTCTCAAATTTTTTCCTCAATTTATAGTAAGTCTTCAAATAAGGCAAAATCCCCAAATTTGTTTTCACTATTTTTGACTATTATCATTTCCATATAAATTCTAAAATCAGCTAGTCAATTTCTAAAGAAATCCATTGAGTTTTATTTGGGATTACTTTGAATCTATGAATGACTTTGGGCAAAATTTTGAAAGCTGTCTAATGATCCATGAAAATGTTATATTGCTATGTTTCTCCATTTATGTACATAAGTCTGCTTTCTCAGTGTTTTACATTTGTCAGTGTACACATCTTACAAATATTTTGTTAAATTTATTCTTTTTTAAAGATTTATTTCTTTATTTTAGAGACAGAGAGAGAAAAAAGGTGAGGGGTTGAAGGAGAAGGAGAGAGAGTCCCAAGCAGATTCTGTACTGGGAGCAGAGCCCAAAGGAGGGCTTGATCTCATGACCCTGAGATCACAGCTGACAGCAAGAGTCAGATTCTCACTTGCACCACCCAGGTACCACTTGTTAGATTTATTAAGTTATTTTTTTTTCTTGTAATTTATGTTCAATAATTTATTGAGATTGAAATGCAGCTGATTTCTGTATACTGGTCATAACTGTGCAAAACTCCCTCTAGTAGTATAGAAATGATCTTTCAGCAAAACGGACCAATTTTAGGCATACTTGATAAGTTATTCTTTCCAAACCTGGATCAAAATCTTGCCTTCCCATTGTTCAAGGTCTGAAACAGAGATTTTTATATATTTCATCTAATTTCCTGGTTGTTTACAGTGGGAATGTTAATTTCAGACTCTATTGTTCCCTCGTGGCCTTAACTGGAAGCCCACAGATCTTTGCTTTTCTCTTTTAATTTTTAATATTTTTAATGTTTATGATGTAATTCAAGGAGATTATATTCCCTTAAATATTAAACTTCTAATCTAAGCAAAGGAAATGATTTTTTCACTTTTTTAAAAGCATTTTTATGTTTCTCAGCAGAATTTTAAAATGTGCTTAGTATTTTTACACTTTGTATTTTTAATTTGATACTTGTAAATTGCACTGCTAAGCAATTGTTTGGATAGCATATGTTAATGTTTTGTACTAATGCATACTTTTTCTCTTTTAAAGTTTAAATTTTTGACATTTCTGTTAATAGAGTGAATATATTAATCAGGATCTATTTTTGTTTATTTTGTTTTGAAGGGTGAGTGGCTCCTTTTTTCCTCCCCCCTCCCTTCCTTCTTTAAGTAATTTTTATATTTTAAATAGCAACAGTTTGCTGAGATTCTTCTTTGATTAATTTTGACCATTTATTACAAAATCCTTCATTTTCACTGTGGATTGTAACATTTTGTATAGTGTTGATTACAATACCCTCTGTACTGAGTTACTGAGTTACTGTTCTCTTTTATTCTCTGGTTATTGCCCTATCAGCATATCTAATAGTGTGTATTCACTTTTTGTTTTTTTTTCATTAAATTATTTTGTACTTGATGATTTAATTTAAAAATCTTTAAAATTCTTTTAACAGTAATATATTTTTATTCTGTTTCATTAATTTTGACTTTTTGTTTATTCCCCTTTTCTCCTTCCCATACTTAAAAAAAATGATCTTTTCTGTCTAAGTTCACAGCCTAATCGATTTATATTCATTAATTCTTTTAGCGATAGTTTAATGTCACTCATTTTCCTCTGGGAAAATTTGTCTTTGATTGTATCTAGTCTTCAGTACCAAACCTTTATGGCTATAATCAATTTATTTTTCTTCTTCTCCACCCCATCAGTGTTAGGACACCCAAGTCTGGAGAAAAATCCGATTCACTCTATTTAAACAGGTTGCACTGGAATGTGCTATGCACTGGATTTGAATTTAATTAGTGGCGTGAGTCATTTCTCAAATGGGATAAGGCAAGGGAGACAGTGGGCTAAGCATATAGAAATCACTATCTCCAGTGTTTAATAAGTTGAACATTAAATGACTGAGAATAATTTTCCTTCCTCATAGTTGATAAATTCAAAATGAGCAAGCTGAGAGAAGTTATGTACATTTTGATGGGCACTAAACTTTAGAGCTCAGCATCAGGCTTACCAATCATATTTTCTCCAATTGATGTCTTATTGCCTGTCGTGGCAACTTAGAACTCAGTGTTACTCCTTATAGTCTTAATTGAGGGATGCTCCAGGTATGACCCACCTGTTCTCCTGAACCATGACTAGTTAGCCTATTTTAACTTGAACAATGACATGATAAAATTGTAACACATTGAACGGTAGTGTAAAAATAATGACAAGAGAAAGAGTGGCTTGAGATAAGGAAACAAAATGTGTAGAGGCCTCAAAGAGAGGTGCTTGTGCAAGCAGTAAGATGTCATTGTTCATGTTAAGCAACAGTGAAAACATGAATTCTTGTCTACCAGCTTTTTAAACTCTCTTGGAGATAATTAACAAATATAAGTCTCTCTCCAAAGCAACACTCTGTTTGGCCCCTGACTAACAGGTAACTCCATTCCCAAAGATACTGGTCTAATTCCCTCTCCCTGGTGAAAGAGCTCAGGGGAAGTACAGCTCTGTCTCTCTTTTTCAATTATATCTACCTACTCCCAACAGGCTTCACCCAAACAAGTCCAAGGATTCAAAACAAGATGTTTTTCTTTTGAACATGTCCAACTTGGCTCAGCCTCCCTGCAGTGCAGTTCCAATATGATTCAATATGATTCTGGAGTAAAATCAAATGATGTTTGTTTCCTTTTTTTCATCTACTGTAAGGAAGTTTCTAATCTCACAGAAGGCAGCAGGCTCCCTGCTGAGCAAGGAGCCCGATGTTTTGACCTGAGCCGAAGGATTTCAACTGAGCCACCCATGTAACATTAATCTCAAAAATTATTTCTATTTCTCTGAGATTCACATTAAAAAATTATGTCTACCCTTAAAAAGTATAACAGATGAGAGTTTTGCACACTTAAATTCCTCCACTAAATTGAAGTAACAGAAAATTGAGATGTTTTATGATGGGACCATCTCTAATTTGTATATATTAGTGAAATAATATTATCCTTAGTTATTCCATGCTAAGTAGGCTAAATATTTATATTGATCATCAGTGTATCTACCCAGTTATTGAAGGATAATAGTAAAACAATGGCCCACTAATAACTATATTTTAAACAATTCATAACATTAAATTAAAATTCTCAGTCTCTTCATGTCTTTAGTAACTGAATGATTACTAAAAGATCACAGTTAAAAGAAGGTATAACTTAGGTTACATCACCTCACTATGTGATCCCAAGTCCCAAACTATGTCAGCCCATTGTTCAATACTTTATTTTTCATTGAGTCAGATGTTAATGCTTATATTACTCTAGCCAACAAGCCAATGGACTTATCTAGTTGGTTGTGTTACCACTAAAGTCAAGTCGTTTGAGGCCAGAAAAGAAGAGTAATCTGGAATTCAGCAGAACACATCAGTATTTTCCATTTTCTTCTTGACTAGAAAATTATAAAAATACATGCACCAAATATGACACAAATAGAATTTCTTATTGAACTGTTAGCAAGGTACCAAAGATGTATTTTTCTTTTGCAATCATATGTTACTACTGTAATTAATACTATTTACATAGACAATAGTTGACTTTTGTGTGCACAAATGTCCCTTGTTCTCTTGTGTACTCATTAGCACTATAATAGGCAAGATATTGAAGTAAAATTATTGTGGATTAAGGAGTATATCATATAGTGTGCAATATACCGATACAGTTTAACTCACAATGGGTAAGAATGCTACCATTTATAAGTCATCTAAGAACTTCCCCAAGAGATAGTAACTAATTTGCTATATTAAGGACTTTTAAAGAATGTGCTATACAGATGGCTAAGTCCCACACAATGCTTCTTTTCCCCCTAGCTTTATTGACAGATAATTGACATATAAGACTGTATAAGTTTAAGGTGTCAAATGTGATGATTAGATACAAATATATTTTGTAAAATAATTACCACAACAAAGTTAATAGTATCTCTATCATCATACAGAATTACTTTTTTGTATGTGTTTGTGTGATAAGAACATTTAAGATCTACTCTCTTTGCAACTATCAAGTATATAATTCAGTATCATTAACTGTAGTCACCTTGTTATACATTACATACCTGGAATTTATTCATCTTATAACTAGAAGTTTGTACCCTTTGATCAGCATTTCCTCACTTTCTAGCCCATGGTAACCACTTTTTCACTCTCTGTTTCTAGAAGTTCAGCATTTTAAGATTCTACATGTTAAGTAAGATCGTACAATGCTTGTCTTTCTCTGCTTGACTTATGTTGCTTAACATAACGCCCTCAAGGTCCATCCTTGTTGTCATGAATGGCAGCATTTCCTTCATTTTTATGGTTGAATAATATTTCCATTGTGAGTACACACACACACACACAACACACACACACACACACACACACACACACACACACACTCGCACCCTGTATTTTCTTTATCCATGCATTTCTCATTGGACACTAAGGTTGTTTCTATGTTTTGGCTATTATAAATAATATTGCAAAGAACATGGGGTATAGATATCTCAACGAAGTAATTTTGTTTCCTCTGAATATACACCCAGAAGCAGGACTGCTGATTGATATGGTAGTTCTACTTTTAATTTTTTTATCTTCATACTGTCCATAGTGGCTGCACTGATTTACATTCTCATTAGCAACAGTGTAGAAGAATTTGTTTTTCTTTGTTTTTCTGATAATAGACATTGTAACTTGTGCAGGGTGCTATCTCCTAGTTTTGATTCCCACTTCTCTGATACTAGTGACATTAAGTGTCTTTTCATGTACTTGCTGGCCATGTGTGTGTTGAATTTGGTTTTGCTACTGTTTGGTTTAGAATTTTTGCATTTATATTCATCAGGAATATTGGCCTGTGGTGTTCTTTTCTTATAGTGTATTATTCTGGCTTTGGTATCACAATAATACTTTTCTTGTATAAGGGGTTTGGAAATATTCCCTCCTCTATCAACTTCTGGAAGAGTTTGAAAAGAATTGGAGTTAATTCTTTAAATATTTGGTTGAATTCACCAGTGAAACCATCTGGTCCTGGGCTTTTTTTGTCAGGGGGTTTTTGCTGACTCGATCTCCTTACTCATTATTGGTCTGTTCAGATGTTCTCTGTTCATGACTCAGCCTTGGTAAGTTCTGTGTTTCTAAGAATCTATCCATTTTTTCTAGGTTATACAATTTGAGGGGGCACCTAGTTGTCTATAGTAGACTGTTATGATGCTTTCTATGGTATCAGTTGTGATATCTTCCTTTCTTGCTGATTTTATTTATTTAGTAATCTCTATTTCTTAGTATAGCTACAGTTATGTCAGTTTATCTTTTTAGAAAGCCAGTTTAGTTTAATTTGATCTTTCTCTTTTCTGGTTTCTATTTCTGCCCTGATTTTTATGTCCTTTTTTATGCTTTTCCCCCCTTCACTTACAAATTAGTTGTTTCTTTTATTTTTTTTTTTCCTACTTCCTTGATGTGTAAAGTTAGGTTGGTTACTTGAAATCTTTCTATTCTCTTAAAGTAAGTATTTATTGCTATAATATTCACTTTAAAACTGCTTTTACTGCTTCCAATAAGTATTTGGTATGCTTTGTTTCCATTTTTGATAGTCTCAAGATGTTTTTTAAATTTTCCTTGTTTGGTTATTTCTTCTTTGACTCATTGGTTGTTTAGAAATCTGTTTATTTCCACATGTTTTTGCATTTCCAGTTTTTCTCCTGTTATTAATTTTTAGTAAGACCTTCATCCCTTTGATATATTCTGTTCTGAGCTCTGGCTTCTGTCACCTAGTTATGTAGTTCACAAATTAAATATTCTAAAGTAGACAGGAAAGGAGTAGTTCTCTTTGCCTGCACCTCCACACAGCTGGGGAAGGTCAATTACACGCTCTTACTTTTCTCTGTAGGAGAAATTGCAGGCCAAGGAAGTTTCTTTTGGCACTGAGCTGTGCCACCTTGGATAGTGATGCTATGGGTACAATAAACGATTATTCTTGCTGAAATCAATGCATCCAATCTGAAAAAAAACTTTTCCTACAATTCTGCTGTCACTTATTCGCTAGAATCCTGGAATTCTACAGGATACTTCTTGTCTGTGGGTCATTATCAAAATTGGTATCCTTTGGGAGCAAGGTGGTAGAAAGCTCTTAGTCTGACATAATAAGGTTGTCATTCTCTCCCATACAGTGCTTCTTCATGGCAAAGCTGGATACAGCAGCAAGAGAATATATGACTTATCACTGTGGTAACTTAATGCTGGTAGGACAACAAGCAGTACTTTGCCTACAGCACATCTCCCCCGCCCCTTCCACCTTGACACTCTTTCTCACCTAATTTTCAGCAGTGAAAAGACTATCTTATAACTTTCTGTTCAGGGATCTGAGATGAACTTTCTCTCAAAGCAAGAAATACATATGGTCTTCTTTAACTCATTCTACCTACAAAATGTTTATAGCTGATATAATGTAGGTTATAATCTTTTAGAAATGTGGAATCTAATAAGTCACAAATGATACTATAAATCAATAACTCAAAAGGATTACTCTCTAAAGCCTGACTTTTAGTAACTGTGATGAGAAGACTATGGAAGATGTCTTTCCAACCTTCTTGGTATATCTGTGATTACATATTATTGGAGGTCCTTATGTTTGTAGATAATGTTGGACCTAACTTCAGTATTTACGAAATGGTTGAGACAAAAACATTTTTTTTTTTTAATTTGAAAGCTGAAAGGTATGTTAGAAGTTCATTTCGCTTTTTAAGTTTCTTCCTATGGTCTTGATAAACCTAGAGATAGGAGTAACCCTGGATTGCTTTAGAAACAATGTACAAATGATTTTATCTCATATATTAACAAAAATGCACTATTTCCAGGACATCTGTTGTCTTTTTTTAGTTGTGCCAGAATATATCATTTTTTCAGCTGGTCCACATTACTATCTTAATCATTCAAAGTACTGTTGAGAAGTTTCTGGATCTTCTTGTCAATACACTAAGACTCTTTAGAATGGCTCATTAAATGACACAGTGGTTACTTTTAAGTTAGTCAACGTATTTCCTTTACTAATCTTTGCCTTCAACAGAATGATTCTAAGCCATCAGGTGTAATATTGCAGGAAAAAGGAAATTCAACAGCATATATTTTCTTATTGCCATTTGTCATCCAATTGTGGGACTGTATTTTAGAGATGAAGTTAAATCAACTTCATATACTTGCATCAAGTACATGAAGTCATATGAAATACTCATTTTTACTAACTGGTATGATTTTATATAGCATGTTCTTTATAGTCAGCAACTGAACTGTGCCATTTATGGTTGGAGTTCTAAAATATACACATAGGTAGCCTACTGTTAATTTGAAGACAAATGTTCATATATCCAAGCTATTCTATTAATAATTTTAATTATAAAGGGTGGGGCGCCTGGGTGGCTCAGTGGGTTAAGCCACTGCCTTTGGCTCAGGTCATGATCTCAGGGTCCTGGGATCGAGTCCCACATCGGGCTCTCTGCTCAGCAGGGAGCCTGCTTCCTCCTCTCTCTCTGCCTGCCTCTCTGCCTACTTGTGATCTCTGTCTGTCAAATAAATAAATAAAATCTTTAAAAAAAATAATTATAAAGGGTGAAAAATGCATTGTTTAAGAAGATCTTATTAGATTATTTTGTATTAATATCCCAGATCTTCTGTTCTTATATTTAATAATGGAGAAAACTGAAGTAAAGTGATGAATCAAAGATAAAAAAGTAGCTCATCTGTAACCATAACTCAGGTTTCATTTGTTCAATCCCTGTATCTTTTCCTGTCAATCATATTCAATTTAACATGACAATATATTTTCTTTCATTGTTCTCTACTTGCCATGATTGAATCATAAATAATAAATTCAGATTTATATTTACAACTGTAAACTATCTTTGCATCCCTCATGGAGCCTAGTGCATAGCTCAATAAACCATACACTATTACATATTTGTTGCATGGAATTTTTCTTGAAAAACCTGATTAGTGATTGGAGAGCTAAGTGGGAATAAGAATAAGAATAAGAATTCATGCTTCATGGTCTTTCTACTTGCTTTCTAGATACCACGATTGAGATATGACTCACTGCTCACCTCTGAGGAGCCAGCCACTATCTGTTGACCATTTCTCTTCACCTTATTCACTTAATGATAATTAGTGGTTTTATGAATTCTATGCATTTGGCAGCCTATATGAGTATCCGAGAAACTTTAATACAGCAGTATTGTATTATCCCACCAACTCTACCTTCACATTTTGATTTTTTTTCCCCTTAGAACACCAGGTTTGCTTTCATTACAAATCTTATGAGTTTTATAGATTTCATTATAATGTGAATCCACAGAAATTTGAGGATTAGGAAGTAAAATCATTAGTTATATCTTCACGGATGGCTATGGTCACCTAAGAAAACCTTGTAAAGTTGTCATAAAATGATTCCTAAGACATTTTAAATGACTTATAAAAAGAAATGCTGCCAGGCAGCAATCCCTTTGGTAGCTAAGGATATAAAACACACTGTGTATAGGGAAGAAGTGTCTAAATGACCACGCAACAGTGTAGTGCTCCCTGCTAAACTAGTGTAGCACCATTAAAAGTTGCAATAAAGAGGGCAGGTCATTGGCAGACCAAGGATGATGGCAGAGGGATTTAATCAGCCTTTTACAATGGGTTCATTTCTCTGCCTGTGATTTTTATAAATAGTGTGATCTTAGAACAACAACAACAAAAAATATCCATTCTTTCTTTGAAGTTCCAACCACAAAACCTGTAACTCAGGTCCTGATAATTCTTCTATGACATTAATTTAATAATCTTTCCAAGCCCTTGCTATCCCCTTTCCAAAATTTTCCTTCTTCTAAATACCTACATATATGAAGCCATCTCACAATCAGGTGGACACAGCAGACTCATTGCTGTTTTCAGAGCTCTGCTACTATCCTCCAGGAAAAGACACATCTTTAGCAGGGGCCCTTACTTTAGAGGCAACCTTAGCTTCCAGAGCTTTCATTTTGTAACCTACCAAGACTGAATAATTCCCTCCTCTCCTCTATTATCTAGCTCCTTTTCCCTCTTACTTTGAAGACCTTCTTTTTCACTTTTCTCTTCTCCATCTGCCATCCCCATCTTCATCTTCCCAGGATTATTTGGATCACCTTTTTCCTGCTTGAAAAGCTACTGGAAATGGTGGATGGTATTGATTTGATCACCAAAATCCATATTCAGTGTAAACATTTGGGAGTTTCAGTACAGTGCTAAAAACTTGATTTTTTTCTGCTTTGAAGAAAGAAAATTCCAGAGAGCTAGTATTAACACGAGCAAGGCAATTAATGGATATGGATGAACTACATATTAGGGAGCATGAAATACCCCAGGCTACAAGAGGCAGAGGGAATATTGAGGGTAATATAAATAACATATGCTATAATCTAAAGACTTTTGTGTTACATGGAGGTGTCTTTTTCAAAGTAGGCATTACTGTCTGCTTCCAAAAAGTAAGCTATTTTTTACAATCTGTTCTAGAGTTAACAATGTTCTATAGAGCATAGGTGGGGAGAGATAGGAGGAGAAAGATATATAGAAACACAGAGAACCAGTGTTAAAGCTCTATCTAACTATCTATCTATCTACCTACCTATCAGATTGTTAGAGAGCATAGCATCTCCCAGAGAGGGAGAACAGAGCAAGGTGCAAAACTGCAGAGAAAGTTCCAGGAATGCTTGTCAGAGTATATGCAGAACAGGGATCTATTCTAAAGAAAAAAACAAAGCAAGTAAATTGCTTTTTTTTGGCAACTGAAACATTAATGAAGGGCCAACTCTAAACTACAGCATTTCATAGATGGGTATGGTTAGTAAAACCAGAGAAACAGAAGTTAGCAATGCACTAAGTAAAGAAGAAGCACCAAGAAGTGTAAACAGAATCGATTTACAATTCTCTATAATTGCTATACTAAGTACTTTCTTGAGCCCAAGATCAACATAGATATCTCAAAGAGCATCAACTCTTGGTACCCAACCAGGATAATAAAAGGAGAAAATCTATTGGACTAGTCTTCTAGGCTAAATATTTTCCTAATTTTTTGATGAGGAAGGACACATATTTATACTTGAAATTTCCTGCGTCTTATATGGTTCATTATATTTTTACGTAAGCTAACTGTATAGAAATTTGCATAGACGTTTCACTCTGTAGTCAAAAAAGAGCCAATGTTGTCATGGTAAAATACTGAAAGAAAGAATGCTCACAGATTTGGTTTTATAAAAATGTATGAACTCAGTGTTTTTATTTGTCAACAGTAATGCAAACCTACTAAGGGCTGTCCAAATGAAGCTCTTCGAAGATGACGACTTTATGTGGTTAAGTCCTTAGTATGCTGCACATTACCAAAATGTAATTTTGAAATTGACACATTTATATTAAGCACTTTGGTTATACTTAAAATTTTAAGGTGTTTCTATAATGTCTAATTTATCCATTGCCTTTATAAACACCAAGGGAGATTAATAATAAGTAGAAATTTGATTATATCTCTTATAATAATAAGTAGAAAATGATTATATCTCTTCATTAATGTTTCAGTTGCCAATCTGATTGTAACACTACTACCACCAAGAAGTTAGATGAAGATTATAAAATTTAGAGTGGGATGGGTTATAAATATCTAATCTAATAATTTACAACTTGTATTTCTCAGAGATTATCTTTCACACCAACCTGTTTCTGGAAAGTATCTCCCTCCACCCCCACCCAGAAACAGTTAAAAAAAAGTGAAACTTTGTTTTTTCAAGTAAGTATGAGAAATTTTGCTTTTCCGTGTTTTATATGATAAATTACCAGATAAGATGTTGTAAAGAAAATTTTTCTGAAAATTCTTTGGAAAAACACTGATCTAGTGCAATATTTCAACTCATGCGGAATGTTTTTTTGAGTAACTCTGGCTATTGGTTAGTGAGAGAGCAGATTAAAGTTTTAACTGGCACTGCAAAGGGGAATGATTATTTTAACTGGACATTATATTGACACTAGCTGAGAAAACAAACACAGCAAACGCTTGAGGAGGAAACATTATCCTATCTACTATGACCTTTCCTTTTCTCATGTAATCAAAATAATGGCTATGCAAACTTATGAATAAGAAATAAGCATGTGTAAAAATGTGTATATAGTTTCAATGTATATTGTTTTAATTTTTGTTGTGCTTTTATATATTCCATATATTTAAGACTTTTACTGTGTAATCTCACAGCTAGGTAGACTTAAGTGACCTATCCAAGTTTTCCACTTAAATGAAGATATTTATTCAAAAGGTCAAGGAAATCCTGATAAATAAGACGAGACACAGGTTCTCATTTTTGTTTTTGTTTTAAACCACTGGGTTTTGATATGTGAAGTTTACAACACCGTGGAGGTTGGATACTGAAGTACTAAGCATGCCTTATATTTTCCATATCCTGATGTTTTAACCTCTGGATTCTTACTGACTCTGAAGAAACTATCCTTCCCACCGTCCTAGATATTCCTTGAGATAGTAAACAACTCTTCTAGAAGCATGAAATTCAAATGCAAACCAACCAATTTAGAGCCTATATGCCACCACTTTCTCTTTCAGACTGTCATATCTCAGGCCACTACCCACCTGCCCTAATCATTCAAAGAACTGGTATCAGAAAAACAGAAAAGTTCCTATGTGTAGGGAGTGATGAAATTATTCAATCCAGCTTGGCCTGCTTCATCTATTCTTTCCCACAGAAACCACATACAGGCTACTGCCTACATTTCCCCTTGCTTTTTCTGCATCCTGATCAACTGCTGCTTCTCCATGTGGCTCCCTGCATGGCTTTTGTTTCTAGGGAACTGTAGGGAAACTTCTTCATTCATGGCAGTCATTTCTATATTTGTGTGTCTTATCATATTTCATTAAAACAAATGCTAGGAATCCTTAAAACAGGGAGAAAAAAATTAAATTCTTTCAAATTTTATATCCTTAAATTCCTAAATGTGTCAGATTGAACAAATTACTAAATCTAGGAGCCTATGTTTCCTCAACCATATATAGTGAAAATAATAGTATTTAACCTAAAGGATTGGGAGTTAAATTTAAGTACCTGTCACAAACTAAATTTTCAGTATGCAGGAGCTGTTATTATGAAATACAACAAGCCTGGTATGTTAACTATGAAGCATAGGTCTTCCAACTTCTAAAATCATTTAGAATACCATAACTTGTACTTATGAACTATAACTTTAAACTGTCACTCTATATGTTTATCTTCTATATAACTACTTAACTATTATTTCTCACCTAGTAAATATTTTCATTCATTTAAAAAAGATAACATATTACCCTATTATCAGTGATCTAAGCATCACTGCTTTCTGACTTGGTGAGTAACTAGAGAAGTAAATTTGGCCAAATCACTACACACTGCTTTCCTTCTTCATTTCTTAGAGACTGACATTCAGGGATAAAAGCCTCCATTCTCCTATCATAGTCCAAGAATTCCTTAAACAAACCCAACCCAATGTTCACCCAAGAGCTTACCAGACTTGCATCCTCTTAACTACTTTACTGAAAATGAAGGTCTGAGCTAGTTTAAGCTCCCTCTCATAAGTATTCATTGCTGTTTCCATAGGTTGAAAGAAGGAAAAAAATGTGGAAACATGAGAAGCAAAGAAGATCAAAGAAGAGCAGAAAGAGGCAGAGGGGGAAAAAAAAAGTGTTTTTTTTTTTTTTAAAGTACACTGTAGAGTTTCTTCCATGAAAGGATTCTTGTCAAAGTTCTCAAATAAAGTAGCTGCAGGTCAAAATGTGTGGCTTGTAGATGAATTTGCTCTGAGCCCTCCACCTGGCATGTTCTTGGAGGGACCATTTGCCGAAAGGTGCCAAGCTAAATAAATTATCAGCAACTTTAGACTGGAACATGGCATGATCCATGGTGAACTGGATCAGGCAACAATCCAGTAATTGTGATTTGAGTTTTTCTGGAAGTCACCAAAATTATCCTCAAGAGTCAGCCTTCATCAAATTAGTTTTGTGCAAATTCTTGCTGGGTTGTTTAGCTTCCAAAATAATAATAATTATTATTATAGCAAAAGTAATAATGATAGAACTGATAATAAATATTGAGGAAAAGATGAAAAATAATATGTAATAAAATTTGTGCATGGTATCATTTATTTAACCCTGGAATGGGAAGGCACTACCTATAAAACTGGGAATCTAGATAAGGAGACAAAATGCTAAAGGAAAAGAAAGGTAACACAAAACCAAAACAAAGAAGAACTTTTCTTTTCTTTTTTTTTAATTGCCCAAGATTGGTTTTCTCATTAATAAAATCTAAAGGACGTTTGCAAAGTTGAGATTTAAATAAATGAGGAAAATCTCATTCTTGTGACATCTCTTTAAGTCAGTGTGTAATTACTAATCAGCTACTATGTGTTCCAGTCCATACTGCAGTCAGCAGAAGATGCAAGTATAGCCAGAAGATTAGAACTAAGTGGAAAATTAAACAAAGGCATTTGGCTATGAATATAATCTAAGGCAGTGGACATTAATAATCATATACCTCAGTAATGAAAGCCTCTTATCCTTTCCAATGGACCTAAAGATATGTACACCAAAAGAAGGGATATAAAGTATTTGAACTAAACAGATTTTGCACAACTATAGGGCTCTGTGGAAAAGACTGCCAGATGATGCTGGAAAAATACCTTTCTGCCTCTTCAGAGGTTTTGATCTTGATGTTTCTGATGACTGATATTTGTTTTTTGGGCTAAATATCAAAAATTCAGACACAAAATATCTGAAAAAGTAAGCCAGCCATCCTGAACATTTTAGTCAATAGGGATCAGACTCAGAGATATCATAACTGTCCCTGGCCAGTTTACAAGATTAAAGAATAATCCACCCCCCAAACTCAAAATATTATGAAGAATATAGCTTGTCAAGATCTAGCTCGATTTATTCTTTTAAGATCTCCCTCAGAACCCAGAGAGTTTCGTGTTGTATAGAGTGCAAGAATCATGGGCTGAGAATGTCACTGTATATAGATGATAGAATTTCCTGAATAGTTGGGAGGAGATTCACATGAAAAGGTTAAAAATAGGAGACCATTTTTAGAAGAGGTGCAAACCTGGGCAACAAAGCCAAGTTGGAGACTAAGGTCAGGCAAACAAAGCGGGGGGTCCATCTGTGAAGCTTTAACTTAATTAAGACTTGTCTATATAGCAATACATATTATATTTATATGTTTGTACATATATATAAAATATATGAAGCAATGAAAATATTTGGAAATTACATATTTGATGAGGACATGTAGGGAGCTTTTATAGTTCAATATTAAAAAGACAATCTAATTAAAACTCAAAGAAAATCAGCAAAGGACTTTAATGTATAGTTCTCCAAAGAAAATATATAAATGTCCAATAAACACAAGAAAATCGTCATTACAGAAATGCAAATTAAAGCTGAAATGAGATATTATTTCACATCATTAGGATGTCTACAATTTTAAAAAATGGACAAGCATTGGTAAGGATATGAAACTGGAACACTTAAACATTGCTGATAGGAATGTAAAATAGTACACCCATTTAAAAAGTTTGGCAATTGTTCAAAATGGTAAGTGTACAGTTACCACATAACCCTGAAATTATACTCCTCAGTTTATACCCCAGAGAAAGGAAAATGTATGTCTACACATGAGATTATACACAAATGTTCATAGTAGCATTATCCATAACAGCCAAAAAGTGGAGACAACACAAATGTACAAAAACTCATGAATGGATAAACAACATATGGTATGTCATACAATGGAATGTTACTTAGCCATTTAAGGAATGGAATATTAACATAGACTACATCATGGAGGAACCCTAAAAACACTGTACTAAGAAAAAGCAGCTGGACATGGAAGGCCATATATTGCATGACTTCAGTCATACAAAAAGTTCAGGATAAGTAAATCCATAAAGACGTAAATAAGTAGTTTTTTAGGAGCTGGGGAGAGGGGAATGAAAAGTACCTGATAAAGTATACAGGGTTTATTTTAGGGATGTCAAAATTGTGCTAAAATTAGAAAACTAGATAATAACAGTTGTTGTAGAACTATGTGGATATACTAAAAACCACTAAAACGTATGCTTTAAGGGAGTGAAGTATAATACAGCAGCTATATCGTAATAAAACTATTACAAATAAACACACAGCTTGCAAAGAGGGTAATGTATCATTGGATACACACAAATAAAATTTTTGTTCAATCTGAATCTGATAAAAACTTCTAAAATGCTATGTAAGCCAGGCAATACCTGGCAATGAATGGGTACAAGGATGAATTTGAAATTTCTGCCTTTCATGAGCCCCCAATCAAGCAGAAGAGAGAGACAAATGCATCTGCTATTATTAATTATTTTTATAGAATATATACTATGTTGGCATGTACTTAGAAATATTTGGAATGAGGGACAAATGAGTCAAGCACAGGGTAACAAGATGACCTTTCAACTTGACACTTGAGTTAGTTGGAGTTTTTTAGGATAACGAACATGAAAGTGACATGGAGGGAGCATTTCTATCGAATGATATATAGAATATGTAACAATCTAGGAATGGGCTATAGTTAAAACCTACATGCTAAGATGCTATTGACTCAAAGTGCTGTTACGAGATCAGAGAAGGTGTTAGCAGAAAGGCTGGAGTAGTGCCTTAGAGAAAACATTTATGGAAATTTAAAAATTGTATTATCTCATGCATGCTTTCTGTTTGCTCAAAATGAAAAAGTTTCTCTATTCTATCATGGATTCAGGGAATTATCTGACTCTAAAGAGGCATGAGAGTCATTCAGACAGACATGAAGACTTTTTTTTCCAAATTGTTTTTCAAACATTATGTTGGATATTATTTGGACACTGATGTGAAAGTGCTATTTGCCTTAGGAACCAGCCCTCAATTCAGGGTGTTAAAACTGTTCAAGTATGCATCTTGATCTTATTCACTGTGCTTTCTCTGTATCTGACTTGTTCCTAAGCTGCACCTTTTCAAAAATACAGACGTTAATAAGTGTCCAGGCAAAATTCATATTGAATAGAAGTTCTATCCTTGATACAGTCAGAAGAATTAGAAAACCATAAAAAAGCAGTCTAGTGAGAGGATGAATGAGTACAACAAAAGTGAAAGTAATAGGTACATATGGAAGAGAAACTTGACCCAGCCTAGAGAATTAGGGAAAGATCTCTGGGGAAAATAATGCTAGAGTTAGGAAAGAAAGGTTGGCCCTGGCAAAAGGTAAAGATCACCTTGTGAAAATCACACCCTAAGGGGAAGAGGGTGGGGCATATTATGTGGGTTTCCCGGGAGTGTTATGTAAGTCTTCTATATCAATTATTAAATTTAATTCTGTACTCTAAGAAAAGGTACGGCAGGAGTTACTGTGGCAATTTCCTTTGAGAAATGTCATCCTGGTAATAGCGTGGAAAAGGGATCAGAAAGGTACAAAACTAAGCAGGGAGAGCAGTATTGAGGTTGTAAATTGACAGTTACAACAGATATTAAGGGAAATGGAGAAGACATGGTGGTTGTTTGCAGATGGTTATAATAGAGTGGGAGTTACATGAAGTAGATGAAGCTTCAGGCTTAGGCAACTGGCAGAGTCACACCATTTCCTAACATACAGAAGGCAGGAGGACACGCAGGCTACAAGACAAAACAAAAGACCAACATCCTTCAATTGTCCATTACCTGTCCTGGAGAAATTACCCAGTAGAAAGTCAAAGATGAGGGTCTGAATCTGTGATCTAGAGATTCTAATGTGGAAATCAAAGTCATGGTAATGGATGAAAAAAACATTGGCTTAGGAGGAGCTAGTCTTAGAAGACTATGTTAGGAGAAAGTGAAAAGGAGGGTAACAGAAAGAAATATTTAAACCACTGTGTCGGAGACATTAATGGGGAGCACCTGGGTGGATTATTCCATTAAGCATCCAACTCTTGATTTCTGGCTCAGGTCGCAGTGTCAGGGTAGTGAGATCAAGCCCTGCTTTGGGCTCAGTGAAGAATCTACTTGGGATTCTCTATCTCTCCGCCTTCCTCTTCCTCTGCCCCTCCCTGCTCCACTCCCATTCTCTAAATAAGCAAACAAACAAAATCTTTTCTTTTTTTTTTTTTTTTAATTGTAAGACAGAGAGGACAGTACAGGATTTTTGTTTTTAAAGATTTTATTTATTTATTTGACAGAGATCACAAGTAGGCAGAGAGGCAGACAGAGAGAGAGAAGGAAGCAGGCTCCCTGCTGAGCAGAGAACCTGATGTGGGGCTCAATTCCAGGACCTTGGGATCATGACCTGAGCTGAAGGCAGAGGCTTTAACCCACTGAGCCACCCAGGCGCCCCCAAACAAAATCTTTTAAAAATATATTCATTTAAAAAAAGAAGTTGAATATGGGGAGAAAAGAAAAAGTGTCTGTGTGTGTGTGTGTGTGTGTGTTTTAAGATTTTATTTATTTGACAGAGAGAGATCACAAGTAGGCAGAGAGGCAGGCAGGGGGGGATGGGAGCAGGGAGGAACAGGGAGCCCGATGTGGGGCTCCACCCCAGGACCCTGGGATCATGACCTGAACTGAAGGCAGAGGTTTTAACCCACTGAGCCACTGAGGTGCCCCAAGAAAAAGGTATTATTAATGGCAATACATGCTATCAAGGTGTATACATAATGTTTCCTCAGAATTAGATTTATACTAGGATTTTATTTCACATTGAATAGTATAGAAGTGATTCACCTGATCAGATTTTCACATTTCTTTGTCTGATTACTTACAAAATCAACTTTCTTTATTGTGGTATATTTAACATTTAATATTATATTAGTTTCAGGTGTACACCATAATTATTTTATATTTTTATATATTGCAAAATGATCACCACATTAAGTCCAGTTAACATCTGTCATCATAGATATTTACAGAATTCTTTTCTTTCTGATGAGAATTTTTAAAATCTAGCTCCTTAGCAACCTTCAAATATGTAATACAGTGGGGCAGCTGGGTGTTTCTGGCTCAGATTATGATCTCATGGGTTGTGAGACTGAACCCTATATCAGGCTGTATGCTGAGTGGGGAGTGTGCTTCAAGATTCTCTCCCTCTGCCCCTCCCCCCACTCTCTCTCTCTCTCCTTCTCAAATAAATCTTTATAAAATTTGCCATACAGTACTAAATATAGTGGCTATGCTGTTCATTATCTACCCATGACTTATTTATTATATAAATGAAAGTTTGTTCCTTTTGACTTCCTTCAGCCATTTTGCTCCTGTCCTGCTCCCCAACCATCAGTTGGAGTACTGTATCTATGAGTTTGGTTTGTGCTGTTATTGTTGTGGTGGGTGTTTTTGGACTCCACAAATAAGTAAGATCATATGGTATTTGTCTCTCTCTGACTTATTTCAATTGGCATAGTGTCCTCGAGTTTCATCCATTTGTAGCAAAGGGCAAAATCATTCTTTCTTATGGATAATATTCCATCCCAATAAATGCTACATTTTCTTTATCCATTCATCTGTCAATGGACACTCAAGTTCATAAATAATGCTATCATTTCAGATCAATATCATAAATCATAGCATACCAATATCATAAATATCATATCAATATCATAAATAATGCTACAGTGAACATGGGTTTTGTGGGGTTTTTTGGTGGGGGCGAGAATAGAGGGGATGGACAGGGGAGAGAGAGAATCTTAACAAGCTCCACACTGGGGGGTGACACGGGGCTCGATTTCATAACCTTGATATCATGACCTGAGGCAAAATCAAGAGTTGGATGCTTAACTGACTCAGACACCCAGGCATAGGATTTTTTTTTTTAGTTAATATTTTCATTTTCTTTGGATAAATGCCCAGAAGTGGAATGGCTGGATCATATGTAGCTTTATTTTTAATTTTTAAAAGAACCTCCATATTGTTTTCCATAGTGGCTGCACCAATTTACATTCCCACCAATACTACACAAAGTTTTCCTTTTTTCACATCCTCACCAAAAATTATTATTTCTTTTCTTTTTCACAATAGCCACTGTAACAGGTTTTTAGGTGACATTTTATTGTGGTGTTGATTTGCATTTCCCTGATGATTAGTGATGTTGAGCATCTTCCCATGTACCTGTTGGCAATCTGTATGCATTCTTTACAAAAATGTCTACTCAGATCCTGCTCTTTTTAAAATCAAATTGTTTATTTGGCTATTGAGTTGTATGAGTTCTTTGTATATTTTGGATATTAACCCCTTATCAGATATGTGATTTAAAAATATTTTCTCCTATTCGGTATATTGCTTTTAATTTTGCTGCTGGCTTCCCTTGCTACACAGAAGATTTTTGATTTGATGTTATCCCATTTGCTTAATTTTGCTTTTGTTGCCTTACTATTGATGTCAAATCCAAAAAATCACTGCCAAGACTGATGCCAAGAAGCTTACTGCCTGTGACTTATTCTCAGAGTTTCATGTTTTCAGGTCTTACATTCATGTCTTCAATCTATTTTGAATTAATTTTTATATATGGTGTAAAATAGCGGTCCAGTTTTATTCTTGTACTTGTGGCTATTCAGTTTTTATAACACCATTTACTGGAGAGACTTTTCCTTCCCCATTACATAGTCTTGACTCTATTGTCATAAATTAATTGACCATATATGTGTGGGTTTATTTCTGGGCCTGCTATTCTATTCCATTGATCTATGTGTCTGTTTTCATGTCAATACTATTTCATGTCATACTATTTTAATTACTATAGATTTGTGATATATTTTGAAGTCAAGGAGCATGATACCTTCTGCTTTGTTCTTCATTCTCAATATTGATTTAGCTCTTTGAGGTCTTTTGTGGTTTTATACAAATTTTAGGACTGTTTGTTCTATCTCTGAAAAATGCTATTGCAATTTTGATAGGGACTGTAATGAATCTGTAGATCACCCTGGGTATGGAGGACATTTTAATAATATCAATTCTTACAATCCATGAGCACAAAATACCTTTCCATTTATTTGTATCTTCTTCAATTTCATTCATCAGTGTTTTACAGTGTTCAGTGTAGAGCTCTTTCAGCACCTTAGATAAATTTATTCTTGGTACTTCATCCTTTCTAATGTAATTAGTGTTGTTTTTTTCATTTCTGTCTCTAATAGTTTTTTATTAGTGTGTAGAAACACAACAAATATCTGCATATTGATTTTGTATCCTGAAATTTCACACAACTTATTAATTCTAAAATTACTTTTTATGAAGTGTTTATGATCATGTCATTTGTATATACTGACAATTTTACTTCTTCTTTTCCAATTTGGACATCTTGTATTTTTTCACTCACCTAGTTGCTGTGGCTGGGACTTTCAATACTATGTTGAATGAAAGTGGTTGCAATAATATATTTGTCCTGTTTGTTGGGTATGATGTTATCTATTGGCATGTCATGTAAAGCCTTGATTATGCTGAGTTGCATTCCTACTAATACTCACTGTGTTGAGAGTTTCAATTATGAATGGATGTTGGATTTTGTCAAATGCTCTTGCTGTATCTATTGAGATATATGATTTTTATTCTTCATTTTGTTAATGTGGTATAGCACACTGATGGGGCAAATGATTGGCGAGTGATTTGCAAATGTTGAACAATCCTTGTATCCCTGGAATATATCCTGCTTGATCATGGTGTATGAATCTTTGAATTATTGTTCAATTTTTACTAATAGTTAATTGAGAATTTTTGCATCTATGTTCATCAGGAATATTGATCTGTAAACTTTTTCCTTGTGTCCTTGTCCAATTTTAGTATCAAGGTAATTCTGACCTTATAAAATGAATTTGGGAGTATTTCCTTCCAAATTTTTGGAAGAATTTTTTTTTTTAAGATTTTATTTATTTATTTGTCAGAGAGAGAGCACGAGGAAGAGCGAGCACAGGCAGACAGAGTGGAAGGCAGGGTCAGAGGGAGAAGCAGGCTCCCTGTGGAGCAAGGAGCCTGATGTGGGACTCGATCCCAGGACGCTGGGATCATGACCTGAGCCAAAAGCAGCTGCTTACCAACTGAGCCACCCAGGTGTCCCTTTTTGGAAGAATTTAAAAAGGTTTGATATTAATTCTTCTTTGAATGTTTAATAGAATTTACCAGTGAAGCCACCTGGTCCTTGACTTTTGTTTGCTGCAACTTTTTTGCTTACTATTTAATCTCCTTACTAGTAATTGGTCTGTTCGGATTTTCTATTTCTTCATGATTAAGTCTTGGAAGGCTGTATGTTTCTAGGAATTTATCCATTTCTAGGGTGTACAATTTGTTAGTGTATAATTATTCATAGTAGTCTGTTATGATCTTTTGTGTTTCTCTGGTATTAGTTGTAAGGTCTCCTTTTTCATTTCTGATTTAATCGAGTGTGCTCTCTTTTTCTTGGTGTGTCAGGCTAAATGTTGCCAATTTTGTTTTTCTTTTCAAAGAACCAACTCTTAGTTTTATTGATTTCTTTTATATCTTTTTAGTCTCTATTTCACTTATTTCCACTCTGATTTCATTATTTCCTTACTTTCCTAAGCTTGAGCTTAGTTTGTTCTTCTTTGTCCAGTTCCTTGTCACGTAATTTAGGTTATTTGAGGTTTTTCTTATATCTTGAGGTAGGCAATTGCTCCTATGAACTTCCCTCTTAGAACTGCTTTTGCTGCATCCTGTAAATTTGGGCATGTTGTATTTTTATTTTCATTTGCCAAGATTTTTTTTATTTCTTTTTTGATTTATTCATTGGCCCATTATTTGTTCCATGGCATATTGTTTAAGTCCCCATAATTGTGAATTTTTCAGTTTTCTTCTTGTAATTGGTTTCTAGTTTCATACCATTGTGGTTGGAAAAAATTCTTGATACGATGTCAATCTTCTTAAATTTGTTAAGATTTGTTTTGTGGTCTAACATGCATTTTATCCTGGAGAACATTCCATGTGTACTTGAGAAGACTGGATATTCTGTTGCTTTTGGATAGATGGTTCTGTGTGTGTATATACATATATATGTATATACACATATATGTGTGTGTGTGTGTGTGTGTGTGTGTACACATATATATATGATATATATATATATCATATATATATCTTTTAGGTCCACTGTGTCTAACGTGTTGTTTAAAGTCAATATTTCCTCATTGATTTCTGTCTGCATGAGCTATCCATTGGTGCATGTAAGTGGGGCATTAAAATCCCCTACTATTAATATATTGCTGTCTACTTCTCCCTTAGGTGTGTTAATATTTGTTTATATATTTAGATGCTCCTATGTTGGCTGCATAAATATTTATAAATGTTATATCCTTTTCTTGGATTGACACCTTTACCATTATATAATGCCCTTCTTTTTCTCATATTATAGTCTTTGATTTAGAGTCATTTTGTGTGATGTAAATATAGCTATCCCAGCTTTCTTTTGGTTTCCATTTGCATGGATTATCTTTTTCCATCTTTCACTTTCCAACTGTTGATTGTTCTTACGTCTGAAATGAGTTTGTTGTAGGAATCAAATAGATGGGTCTTGATTATTTTCCATTCAGCCACTCTATGTACTTTGGAGAATTTACTTTATTTACACTTGATATCTCTTTTCTTTTCTTTTTGGACTAAAGTCTTTATTGATAGGTATGCACTTACTGTCATTTTGTTGTTTTCTGGCTGTTTTGTAGTTCTTCTGTTCCTTTCTTCTACTGCTCTCTGACCCTTTTGTGGCATGTTTTGATTCCTTTCTTATTATCTTTTGTGTATCTACTATGGGTTTTTGCTTGGTAGTTACAACGGGGCTGATATAAAATAACTTATGTTTATAATAGTCTATTTTAAGTTAGCAGCAACTTGAATTTGAATGCATTTAAAGAGTCTTCATTTTTACTCTCCTCCCATATTTCATGTTTTTGATAACACATTTTATATCTTTTTATCCTGTGAATCCTTGATTAATTAGTATAATTAGTTATTTTTGCTACTTTTATGGTTTAACTTTCATAATAGTTTATAAATGGTGAATTCATTACCTTTATTATGTACTTACCTCTACTAGTCAGATTAATAATTTCATATGTTTTCCTGTTATAATTTGCACCTTTTGTGTTCTTCTTAAAGAAGTCCCTTTAATGTTTCTTGCAAGAATGGTTTAATGGTAATGAATTATTTCATCTTTTGTTTGTCTGGAAAACTCCATATCTTTTCTTCAGTTCTGAGTGATAACTTTACCAGTTAAGGTATATGTGTTCGGAAGTTATTCTTTTTTGTTTGTTTGTTTGTTTTGTTTGCTTGTTTGTATTTTCTGTTCCCTTCTTTCAACACTTTGAATGTATCATGACATTCTCTTCTGACCTGCAAAGTTTCTGCTAAAAAATCTACTGATAGTCTTATGGGAGTTCCCTTGTATGTAACAAGTTGTTTTTCTCTTATCTCTCTCCTTGTATTTAATATTTGACATTTTAAATATACTTTGTTTTGGCATGGGTCTCCTTACATTCCTCTTATTTGGAACTCTCTGGGCTTCCTGGATTTGGATATCTATTTCCTTCCTCAGGTTAGAAACATTTTTAGCAAATATTTTTTCAAGTAAGTACTCTGCTCATTTCCCCCTCTCTCTTCTCTTTCTGGGACTCCCAAAATGCAAATGTTAGTCTGTTAATCTTTATGTTGTCCCATAAGTCCCTTAAGCTATCTTAATTTTTTTCATTCTTTTTTCTCTCTACTGCTGTTTGGCTGAGTTTTTCTGCTCTTTCTTCAAATAAATTATCATTTATTTTACTTTGCCTCATCTGTTGTTGGACCCCTCTAAAATATGTATCAGTCCATTTATTGTATTCTTCAGCTATATTACTTCTTTTTGGAACTTCCTTATATTTTCTATATCTTTGTTGAAGTTTTCACTTCATCATCTTCTCTCAAGTTAGGTCAGTATCTTTATGACCATTATTTTGTATTTTTTATTAGGCAAATTACTTATCTCTATTTCATTAATTCCTCCCATCACCACCCCATGCCAAGTTTTGATCTTTTCCTTTCATTTGGAATACATTCTTTGGTTTCTTCATTTTGCTTTTCTGTGTTGGTGTCTACACATTAGATGTAGTAACAGTAACCTTTTTTTATCTTGAAGGGTTGAACTTTGCAGGAGATAAACTTTATTCATCAAATTTGCCCTAGCACTTGTTTCTTTAAAACATTTGTGATTGTCCAAGCATCCTATTTTATTTTTTAATAGTTTCCAGTACTTGAGGGTGTGTCAAGGCCAGTCAGTGTCCCAAAGGGGACAATCTCTATCAACACCTATATACGTGCTATATGTTGAAGGCCAGTTTTTAACAAATGCAACAGTTTTTAAAGAATGCAAATATATACCAGCCAGTGAAACCACAAGTGTAAGCTCCACTGGCTACCAAAGCCAGGCAATCTGGAGATGTTTTCTGGGCATAAGTCACAATAATTGTGACTCCAGATGAGTGTAGAATCTCCTTTGAGGGAGATAACCAACTTCTACTACATGACTAAGGGTGGTAACTGAAGACTTTTCCTATTTATAAAGTTACTCTAGACAATAAATGTGTTGGTGAGATATCCTGAGACTGTGTAAATATATCTCTTTACATACTTTTACTTAATATCTACTGATGTCTCTTTCATGAATTAATATTTTAATTGCTGCAAAATATTTTTTAGTGCCTTTAGTTCTTCTACATTTATTAGTTGTCAGTCTGTTGAAAGGAAGAGTATATGCTTTTCTTCTTTTTTTTTTTAAGTGTGGTTTTGTGGATTTATTGTATTATTCAGAATAAAAATTAAAAAGAATCTCAAAATTGCTTTAATTGGTAAGAGTCTCTTTAGCTAGCTTTTTCTCCCTTTTAACTTGCCTCATTTATTTTTTGAGCATTTTTATTTTCTGACTCAGTGAAATGTTCCAGGCTTATTTTATAGTTTCACTCTCCTCCCTTAGGTTTCTTTCACTGGGAATGACTTGTGGAAACCAAGATCTGGACATTCGGTGTTCTCACTGCTGAGTGTCATTGCTCCCACTCATTTCAGTGAAGAGAGTTAGGAAATAAGTGTAAACACACACACATATATACACACAACACACACATACACACATACACCTATACTTATTTCTGTACTCATCCTCATGTATCCGTATTTAAATAGAAGAACATATAATATTTTTAAAAGCATGGCATTATACCAATATCTTTAATTTTAACCCAGTATCCTGGATTCATTCTAATTGTCTCCCTTCCCATTTTTATAACTCTCAAATACAACAATGAGGAACTTGATTCCCATTGTCCACAATCTACCAGGTTTTACTGACATGGGCTCAACCGCATCAAGGCGCTATTTTCCTGTGGGTCCTACTGCTGCTAATTTGACAAGAAAGGAGAAAAGAAAGAAAGAAGGAGGTAAGGCAGCCATATATTTTTTATGGCATCTTTCTATGTATGACCCTCTTATCTCTACTGAGAGCTTTTTATTAGCAGATATTATATCTTACACTTCATTGCATCTCTCCAAAATATTGAGCATTGTGCCTTACCCAAAATTTGAAAGCGGAAAACTATGGGCTGAGTTCTACCAATACACGTTGTTTATTTAGTTTGGTATGTATTTAAAACAAAAATAATGAGTTTATTTCCTAATTTTATTTTAATGGATATTTGACACGTGGTTTTTAATTTCTTACTTCTTGCAAAAATCAGAAGTTATGACATTAATGGACATATACTCCTACATGATGAGGGGGGAACAGTTGAGTGACTGCTGCTATCTATAAAAGGACATTTACTAAGAGTTCAGTACAAATCTCTGCCATACTTTGTCTCATTGACCACCTGGAACAGGTAGTTTGAGTGTATACCCTCAAAGAAGTTTGAGTTTATACCCTGACACATAAGAGGTAACTGTTGAAAATTTGAATATTTGCTAGTTGATTGATTACTCAAGGTCAAGTTTAGAGTCCCAAGTCAACTGAATCAACCTTTTCTAATAAAGCTCTGACAGTTTTTCCTTGCTATTTACTCCTCAACATCTCTCAGCTTAGCCTAAATTCAGAAACCTGGTCACTGCCATCTATGAATTATAGTAATCTGACCAGAGAATATTACTTGCAATCCTTGAGAAGAGGAGGAGAGAGTGCCAGAACCATTAGTTTCAGGGGAATAAAAATTGCTCATTCATAATTTTGTGTGTGTGGTCTATGAGCTGTAAAGACCACTTAAGGTCACTGCTTCATACAGTATTAGGTAAACATTTAAGAGGTAAATACTTTTATCCATCTTTGCTTCCAGCAAAGAAATAGACCATGAAAACTCCAGAGGCCTGGCTTGATATATGTTTTCACTCTATTATTTTTTCCTGAGCTGAGTTCTCAGTAGTGCTCTGTGTAGATGCAGGTAACTGGACCATGTTCGGTGTGAGGAAAAAGAGGCAGATATATCTGTGAAGCTATTTTATATATAGTTTATACTTATATATGTTTTATATTTATAAGCTATAGTATATAAAATAATATCCATAATTATATACATATAGAGAGAAAGACAGAGACCGACAGAGAGAGGAGAAACCTCTGTCCATGCGATTACTTTTATCCCTTGGAAAATAAATATGTCTATTAATTTGTAAATTTACAGGCCAGTTGGAAATAAATGAGAACAAAGAATTATTAAAATAGTTATTTAAATTTATTATGTTAATATATGATAGTTGACATTGTTTAGTGGCTATAAACCATATCTAATAACTATAGTTATTTCTCTGCTAATTGTAGATAACTGTCACATTTTTTACTTATATTTGCCAGTATGTTGGTTAGTGGCATGTCAGTTGATGGTATGTTAACTTGATATATCTCAATTGATGGTAACTCTACCTTGAAAAATGAAAATGACACTCTATTGATAGTGCGGCTGAACATTTTTTATGTTTATTTTTATCTTCCTTGTGAGTTATTCATTCATATCACTGAGATGTTAATGAGTTCTATGTATCCATTATATTTTAAGATGATAAAATTTTTGTCTTATGGATATAATTATTTCTCCTAGGTTACTATTTTTTAAATTTTATTTTCAGTTTTCATATACAAAATTTAAAAATTTTAGTAGTCAAATTGTTAATCTGGAATAAATAACTAAACAAAATAAATAAGTAAATAATAAAATTTTAAGTAGTCAAATTATTAATTTGGAATAAATAAATAAATCTTTTTGATTTATTCCTTCACTTTTATGACTTGAGTACTTGTCTTCTTCCTAAATTCAGAGTAGTAAAAATACATTTCTATCAAGTGTGTAGTAGACAGTGGGAATTATAATAGTTTTTGGTCATTATGGTCAGCCAAGGCAAGTACCCTCTATCAAGGGGCTCCCAGTTAGTATAACAGTGATAAATATGTCAACAATTAATTTCATTTTCCTCAACAGTTTCCTTTATTTTTCTGCCATCTAGGCCACAGAGAACCTAAATATAAGCAGGGTTTGAGAGTTTAGTTATGGATAACAATAAAAAATATATACTGTTCCCCCCCTTCAATCACTCAAATACTGATTCCAAATTGACATTAATGATGAACTTTTTCTTAGTATTAATAAAGTGTCTTAGTCTAGAACTCAGAGGAGCAAACTCTTCAACTTGCTTCTTACACAGATGGACACACAGACACAAAAACCCACATCCTCACATTGTGTCTTACAACTGCCAGGAAAGTGTTGAAGGTGAAAAAGAGGAAACCAGGGACATGTCTCTGCCCATTAATGAAATTAAAGGCTTTACTTTTCCTGGGAGAGTGTGATTTAAGGGCTAATCAGCACCATGGTCCTTGCACATTATCTAAGAAAGTAGAAATTACTGGCTACTGAATCTGTGCTTGGAAGCTCCAGGGGGAATCTCTGCAGGCCCTCTGATAACTTTTTATACTGCGCTTGAATATTCCTCCCCATGTAATTGGGTTTGTTTGCTATATATATAAAAAGCAGCCGCTGGCTAATCGTCTGATTCTTTCTGTACGTGTTTGAGTAGGACAGTTTACTTGTGCAGATTAAGCTTCTTATGTTCGGTTTTTCTCTACTCCACTGGCAAGGACTCTAACTGCTCTATTTACTTTGCACAGTCCCATTAAATTATTCAATGGTGCTCACATTCGTATGTCTTTAGAACATTGGCTCCAAATGAGTCATATTCAAAAGAAAGGCTTTATTTTTAGGCCATTGAAATCAGAAACAGTATCACAGGGAAAATGATTCTAAAAGTAGATTTTAGTTCATTCATGTAGGGCACAACAAACTCTTCTCCAAGTTCTGTAAGTTGATTGCTCTTCAATATCAAGACAACCTTTTCTGTGGAATAAAAAAGCCATTTCTCACTTTCATTGAGGCCAAAGATGAGGGCAGGAAAAAGAACATGAAGGGTGATGATATCTGAATGCCCTCAATGTTTCTTTCCTTTGGGAATATCTACATGAAATTGCCAGTGTAACCTCTGTCCCTCTTGAGAGAGGCACAAGAGCTCTGAATGAGAATCATATAAATATCCCATTTATTCATATATATTATACTGGGGAATATCCATCACATTAATTCATGTGGGGAAGGAAAGTATTACATAAGTCTTATAGACACTAAAGAAATGAATTAGACAATATAATGAAATATGTGCATACATGCATGCATACACACAACCACCATGAATACAATGCCTGTTACAGAAATCTGGCAAATATTTTTTGATGCTTGCTGTTGTGCCATGGTACATATTCTTGGTTTTATATGTGTTGCCCCCTGGTGTGAAAGGAATGAGCATGTACAAAGTTCTTCCATTTAGGTTCTCCCAATAGGTGGTCATCTTTACCAGCCAAAAGCAGTGAGGTTATGCTGTCCACCTATGGAAATCCTTGGTCCATATGGTCAAATAAGTTTTCCCAGCCACATACATTCTTTGTTCTCAAGATAAAACAAAGTAAAAATAACAACAACAAAACATCAGTGACAACATGCAGAGCCTTTCCCAATTTTAGCAAGGTAAGAGGGAAATTTTATAGTTTTTGTTTACTGTCATAATGCTTTCCTTTCTTTCCAACAGGTATTTCTTTTTTCCCAAACAATTTACTTCAGGTCCCATTTACCAGCAATTGCTTTTCTCTTTTCCAGCTAGCTTTCTGATTCATATTTCTATTTTACAATCATTATGCTCAATATCAAAGAATGGTATGTAAGAGTATCCCTGCTATCCTAGACTCAGTGACAGGAAATCAATTATTTTTGTTATTTGACGTCTTGAAATCATCTTCACCCACCAGCCATAAGTATATTAGCAGTATACACAGTAAGGATCTGGTTGTAGGAAAGCTATAAGACAATGAAAAACAACCAAGGGTTTGGATTGAGAAATACTAAATTTTTAGTTCCAAACTCAGTCCTATATTTACATTATATTATTGTGGCTAGGCATTTAATTTACCTGAATCCTAATTTTCATTTTCATAAAATACGCTAGTAGTATTTGAGGATGAATAAAATAATACTCATATAGGAAACAAAGGCTGAAGGAAACGTAGATAAAACTAAATGTCCTTACAACCTATAGCCCACTGACAAATACTTAAAGGAGGCAGAGTATAACCCCAGGAAGCTCCAGACTGTCTTTTTTTGTTTGTTTGTTTAAGATTTTATCTATTTGAGAAAGAGAACATGAGCAGCAGGAGGGGCAGAGGATGAGGGACAAGCAGACACCCAATGCACTGTAGGGAGCCCAAATGCGGGGCTAGATTCCTGGGGATTGTGACCTGAGCTGAGGGCAGATGCTTAACTAACTGAGCCACCCAGGCACCCAGCTCCCAACTCTCTTAATGTTAATTCCTTGCTAGAGGGAAAAATGACCGTAGCTTGACAAAAGCCAGATCTCAGGTATCCAGTGAGTCTTCCTTAGCCTATGAAAATTCTTTTGGAACTTCCTTTTGTCTTTACTTCCTCCAACCCCAAAGTATATAACCAGTTGTTTCTCCCAGTCCTGTGGCAGCAGGTCTTCCTGCCACAGGTCCTGTCCCCGTGCTTCAATAATCACCTTTTTGCCCCCAAGACCGCTCAAGAGTTCTTTCTTGGCCGTTGGCTCAGGACCCCAAAAACACTACTCTAAAATTACATCAGTATAAATAAAACCACCTTTTAAATTGAAGAAGTTTTGTTTCAGATTTGAACACTGAATTCTTACGTGCACATGGCTATTGCTAAATGGTGAAAAATGGGGTAGAGGGCAATCGATATGGAGGGACCATAAAGTGACCAAAATGGGAAGAATTTTAGTCTAGGAGAGACTGAACAAACAGCACAAGGAAAGTTAAGACTCATAGATTAAAAAAGCTTTGTTCAAATGTATAGAACATTAAACACTGACTGGACTTGTTAAATAGATTACATATTATATAGCTTAAGCAATTCACTGTACATCCAAAGGGCAGTTTTTCTATGAGAACAGGAGAGAAAAGAGGGGTGGGGAGGAGAAGGAAGGGGCTGAGAATGCACTATTACTCTTTCATTCTAATGCCAAAGCCATTAAAGTAGGGAAACAGTATGTTAACTCCCTGACATTCTCAGTTTATTGGCAAAATGGCTTTCCTCGGAGACCTTATTGAGAGGATATATTTATTATATTGTTGGGGCAAAAATTATTCAGCAGAAAATGTGGGTAGTGTGGTCAAGGATCAAACTACAGAGTGCATTCTTTTTATCCTTTATTTTTCTTTTCTGTGGTTTTCACTTTTCTCTCTTATTACCACCACCGATATCAAAGTATTTGAAAGAGTATTAAAACTCTGCTAACATTTGAAGCTATAATGCTTTTGGAAATAGTTTTAAAGCTGGTGAGTGATGAGGATTGTAATTTCTAATATCAATTGACACTTTCTCCTCCACCTTTCATGCATTCAAAGAGCTCTGGGCTCTAATCTGCTCTTAGCTATTGTTGAAGGTTGTCATTAAAAATAGTAGCTGAAACTCATATAGCCTTCAGCAGGGTTTGGCCTTCACTGGGTAACAAGTGGAAACAGACCTATAGGCCCTAAGCAAGAAGCAGCACAGTTTAGGTTTTAGAAAACCATTTGAAAGTGACTCAGGTTAGTTAAAGAGGATTCATCCTCTAAAAAAAGAACTGTTCATTGAACACATGGTAATTCAAAATCTGGTATAGTTAGGACACTGCTCTGAGTCCTGTGAAATTGTGTTTAAAAAGGGGACATGGATCCTTCATTCATAGGGAGAATAAAAAGATCAAATGTATTAAGAAATTAATCCCAATGATTTATTTCCCACTGTGGTGGTATTTTCTACAGAGAAGCACAGAATGTTAAGCTTTGACCTCATTGAGAATGATGGCAAATATCAGAGTGATCTTCCCTTGGGAAGTGAAGTGGACATCACATGAAAGAAAACGAACAGCGATAGTTCAGAAAAATACCTGTTAGGGGTAAAATGTGTTTCCGAAAGGTAGGTTGAAATTTTAACTTTTGGTGCCTCAGAATATGACTTTATTTGGAAATAAAGTTGTTGATGTAATTAGTTAAGATGAAGTAATCCTGGTGGACTGACCCCTAATGCAATATCACTGGTGTCTTTATGAGAAGAGGGAAATATGGACACAGATATGCACAAAAGCAAAGCAATATGAAGAAACCTAGGGAGAAGATGACCAGGTGAAGATGAAGGCAAAGACTAATGAGCTGCCATAAGCTATGAACACATGATGTTACTAGAAGCCAGAAGATGCAAGGAAGGATCCTCTGTTGGAGGTTTCAAAAGGAGCGTGGCCCTAGCAACATCTTGATTTCAGAATTCTAGGTTCCAAAACTATATATATATATATATATATATATATATATATATATATATATATATATCGCATTTTAAGCTACACAGTTTGTGGCATATTATGGTGGTCTTAGGAAACCAAGGACACTTTATTGTAGTGTGATTTCTATAGCTCTGTGATATTCAAGCTTTGTGATATTCAAGCTCCTGTGCTGGGTCCTGAGAATACTTAACTGATAAAAGCAAAACAAAATTCCCAAGTTCATATAAAACAAACATCCTATTGCCAGAAATATATATTTTATATAAACATTTTCCCAAAGCATTGTTTGTGGTAAGTGATGAGGGAACAGAAGGCAAGCTGAGGACAAAGCAGAAGCTGATACCCCACAACCCCCTCCCGCCAACCATGGGATATATGTGACATTCCTCCAGCACTCCTGGTTGCCCTAAAGCTAAGGAAAGGAAAAACAAATAGTTAACTTATAGAGATCACAATCCTGAAAGACTTGAGTCTCCCTCAATTTAAAAAACCCTTAGTAATTTAAAGAACAAAGCATTTCTATTAATGGTCTAGCTTCCAGAAGGGAATGTAAATACAATTAAATGTCCTTATAACCTGCAGCCCATCCACAGATAACTTGAAGTGGGCTGAGTGTAATGTTCCTCCAGGAAGCTCCTAACTGTCTTCATGTTAATGCCTTGCTAGAGGGAAAAACAACCTTAACTTCACAATGGCAAAACCTCCTTATCCTGAGAGTCTTCTTTAACATATGAAAATCCTTTTCAAAACCTTCCTTTCCTTACCTCCCCCAACCCCCCAAAGCATATAATCCCTACCCCACACAACCCCAGGGCAGCAGCTCTTTCTGATCATGGATCCTGTCTCTGTGCTTTAATAAACTTTCATTGTGCACCAAAGATGACTCAAGAATTCTTTTCTTGGTCATTGGCTCTGGACCTCACATCACCGAACTTCACTTACATTCTAAAACCCCTTCAGTAAGTGCTAATATAGACTATTATTGAACACCGCACCCCAAGGTCATATACTTGGAGACATTACCTAGTCCAAAAGAAATGGATGATTATACCTGAAGAAATGACTCTTTTTTTTAAAGTTATTTTTAAGTAAGCTTTTTAGTTATTTTTAAGTAAACTGATATAGAACTTGATCCTACAACCCTGAGATCTAGAGTCAGATATTCCACCTAATGAGCCACCCAGGCACCCCGTGAAGAGGCAACTTAAATTCACACCCTAAGAGCCTCACTATAGGCCTCATTCTTTTCATTATTGAGCCTTGTCAGAGTTGAATTACAAGAAAAGAAGTGAAATCCTGATACCTACATTTTCTCAATAAGTATTTGTGGAGAAAATTAGAAGGGAAGAAGGAAAGAAAGAAGCAAGAAGAAGAGAGAGGTGAACTACTAAGGCAATAAATGTGTGTGCCAAATTAAAAGAAAAAAGAAAGGTATTTTCTTGTTGGCCCAGAAAAGATGTTGAATTTTCTTTTACATTTATATATACACAAATGCATATTTTTATATCATAGATAGAAGTTAAACACTTCCATTCCAACAAATGCTGACGATATAATAATTTCCAAATCTAGGGAGTTCTCTCACTGTAGCTTTCAAAACACGTATATATTGTACTGACTTTGTGGGATGAGCTACTTATCCATCAGAAAGAGATTTTGTTTTTCATGTGAATGATGTCAGAAATGTTCTCTTCATCGATGACCCAACTGTGTTTTGATACATTCTTTAAATTAGGCTGTTAGTCTTAATAGTCTAATAGTCCAGGGTGAGCTCCCAAGAACAAACTAATTAAACTGAGTTTTTGAAACTTAACACAACAAAGAGAATTAGAACCTGTTGACCAGTTTATTCCATTTGTATCTATTCAGTAATTCAGCAAACATTCTGAAGTGACTTCTTTGTATCAGTTTTTTTGTTAGGCATATTTCAAGGTATTAAAGATATAAAAATGGTAGAAGAGAGTAAAGATTTAAAAACACGCACACAACACGGCTAATGATATAAAGATACAGGAAGTACTGGGGGATCTTGGCGGAGACAGGCTGACTACCTGGGAATCTCAGGAAAAACATCATATCAGGGTGGCATTTAAACTGGTCTGAAGAGTGAGTAGTTGTTGAACAAGTAAATAATAAATAAATGGTTAAACATTGCAATGAGAGGAAAAACCTTTCTAGGTTTGGGGCATATTTCCAGATCACTAATAAAATAGATTTTAATTCATTGATAGAGATAATAATTCCACTGTAATGAATTTTACAGTGCATGAAAATTTTCTATTTTGATACAATGGTTCTTAAACTGAATATGTATGGAGCAGTTATTTTCTACTCCAGGAAAGGAAGGTTTTATGTCCCTTCCACAACCCTTCAAAAGTAGATATCAAGTACCAACTATGTTTTCAGTTCTGGGCCTGATACTGTGAATGATTTCAGAATATGAGTGACAGCCTTTCAGGAACTTTTCTTTTTTAGAATATAATACTCTGAATGAAGCCATACGTATAATAGCAGATACAGACAATGTTATTTTATACATTCAGCCATTTAGCAGTAGGCATATGGTGACATTTTCTGTATCTCAGAGTAAAATACTGGCTGCTTATTAGAAGATGGCTAACTAAAAAAAGGTCAGATTATTAAGTAAAAATTAGGGAGTCAAAAAGGCTGACGATCACAAGAGAACTTTAGGAAGTCAAATCAAACTATAATGAACAAATATAGGAAAACCGTGTAATTCCAAGAATCCATGAGACTGATACGTTCTGTGCATCATTAATGAATTTCTAGAGAAAAATAATGTAATTATAAATTATCTAACTTTCAAGACAACATATTTTTAATCTGTATTCATATTTCCTATGCTTTTTTTATTATTACTATGTCTCATGATTAACAGAATTTATATAAGGCCTTACATTGTGCTTGGCATTTCTAACATATATATGAGGTGTTGCAAGGTGTACTGCCATGGATATATACCAATGTACTCATATATTGGTATAATATACATTATACAAAATATAGGAAATTGTCAATTTATAATTTAATTGATTGATTTAATTTCTGCCCCTGAATCACCTAGTAGAATAAATATCTAAAACACAAAATAAAGATAACCTTAATAATTACTATTTTCATTGTACCACTATGTATCCCTGGATTAATATAAAATATTAAACATATATTAATTATATATCTCTGGATAAATATAAACTAGATCTCAGTTTTCCTGTTTTAACATGTAGAGTTGGAGTTGAAAATGTACAATATAAGATTTTTACTTTCTTATAGCTCTTAATCTGCCAATTTACAATACAACTGGAAAGATAACAGTGGCCACATCTTACACTTTTCAGTATATGTTATAACCCTTAGGAGATAGAAGTATTCCATAATTGCTGATGGCAAGGCCATGATAGTTCTGTTATATTAGACTTGAGGTGTTAATTATCTATTCCATAATTATCTACTATATTCAGAACACAATAATGATGTTCCAACAGTGTGGAAGAAACACTATATGTCTTCTCTTTAAAGTATTCTTCTTTATAAACACTTTGAACTTGTTCAGCAAAAACATCATATACATTAAAAATGAAAGTTGTACTCTGTACTCTGGATGATAGAGTATAAGTATTGATTTAGTATTTTTTCTACAAGCATGTGACTACAGATTTCCTAGATTTAGATATCACTTATTCGTATCAATGAACCAAAAGTATTTCATATGAAGTTGATACATAAGAATTGCTTAATAAGCTTGCATAATTAAATAAATAAATGTATATGTTTATTGGCAGGTACAGATTACGTTAATGAAGTAGTTATGGAGTTAGAGGGTAGAGAGAATATTCTGATAAATGCTTGTAAAAGTGATTGCAAATGATTTAAATGTAGAAAAGTGAAGGAGTTTAGAATAATATTCAGGTAAACTTTCAGGTATTTAGACTCAGTACAAGAGAGTCATTATCTGTGATCATGGGGGCAGTGATAAGAGAGAACCACCTCTGCCACCATGAACTAAGAAGCAGATGTTCCAGGGTGCTTGAGCCTGGAAGACGGGCACAAGGACAGAGAATCACTCACTCCAGGGACTCTATAACTTACAGTAGGACCGAGCCAAAGGTAGCCCGTGGCTGAAGAGACAGCAGAGTTTAAAGAGAAAAGCCTGAGGTGAGGTGCAGAATGTGCAGGCTCTTCTCAACTCCAAAAGTAGAGAAGAAAGGATACACAACCTCTAAGCACTCCCATGCCAAGCCCTACCTACTAAAGGGAAGGTTGAGATTCCAAACTCAAAGCATTTGAATTATTTGTTTAATTGAATCTGATTAAAGTGAGAAACAGAGACTAGACAACAGAGTAACTCAAAGACCAAACCAAGCTCAGCAACAGACTAGATCGACTCAATGGCTTTTTCTCAGTTGTAATGGGGTGCACAAAAGAGCCCTACACTTGTATAGACATAATATTATTCATTCATTCTTTCCAATTCTTTTCCACATAATGCTTCTATTCAATCAAAATTATGAGATAATTGTTTAAAAAGATCTGAGCCATTATCAACAGTAGAAACAGCCCAAATGTTGAAATTATCCAAGAGGAACTTTAAAATAATAATTATACAATAAGGGATCTTAAAAAAATGTACACAGCATGAATGATAAAATGAGTAATTTCAGCTAAAAATGTAAAATTAAAAATGGCAAAAGAGGTGAAAAATAATTTTAATGGGCTTATCAGCAGAATGAACACAGCACATGAAAGGATTAGTTAATGTAAAGATTGAGCAGTGAAAATTATCCATAAAGGAAAAAAGAAAACAGATATAATATCCATGAAAAACAAAAAATTGACCTAAGATTTGTATAATTAAAAACCCAAAAGGAGGAGAGACAACAGGATAAAAAAAAATACCAGAAGAAATTGTGTCTGAAATTTTTTCAAGCAAATAACACACACACACACACACACACACATGATGAAGAGAAAATCCTGAAAGTGTCCAGAGAAAAAGACATATATACATATATTCAGGAAACAAACAAACAAAAAATAACTGAGTTGTCACAAGAGGGAAAAAGACGTAAGGGCAGAATACAAATGAAAAGCATCTTGAAAGTGCTGAGAAAAAGAAGGAAGAAGAGGATGAAGGGGGAAAAAATGGAGAATTTACTTTTTTTTTAAGACTTCATTTATTTATTTGACAGACAGAGATCACAAGTAGGCAGAGAGGCAGGCAGAGAGAGAGAGGGGGAAGCAGGCTCCCTGCTGAGCAGAGAGCCTGATGTGGGGCTCAGTCTTAGGACCCTGGGATCATGACCTGAGCCAAAGGCAGAGGCTTTAACCCATTGAGCCACCCAGGTACCCCGAGAATTTACATATCTGATTTCAAAACTTAAAATTGTTAAAATAAAATAAAATGGAGACCAGGCTTGAAAATCCCCCAAGCAGACAAAACCAAGTAAGCCCTACAAGCAAAACCAAATCTAATGTATTTCATGAATCTAAGTGAGACTTAAGTTAATTTTTTATAAATGGCTCTGATAATTATAAAAGAAACAAGTCATCTCCCTAAAGTGATGTAAGATAATTATTTTAACCAATCTGCTGCCATCTGGAAACCCCCATTGTAACAACCAATCATTGTAAAGGTTAAAAAACTTCCTCATTTTCATTTTATAAACCATCTTGTAATATCATACTCTGACCTTCATATCAGTTTTGGATTTGAAGACTCCCAGTTTGCAAAGTGTTCACACCAACTCTTACTAAATACTAGTTTGCTGATCTGGTTTTAATTTTTACGATTTCTGGTTTTTTTTTTTTTTACATTATAAAGACAGTGCGGTAATTGGCATAAAGGTAGATGCATAAATCAATGGAACAGAATTGTGAGATCAGAAGAAAGCATTGTATTTAGGGTTAATTGATTTTTGACTAAGGTGTCGAGACAATTTAATGGAAGACAAGTCTTTTCAACAAAATAATACTTGGCCAAATGTGTATCTACTTGCAAAAAGATGAAATTAAGCCTTACCTTACACTATACATAAGTATTAATTCAAAATGGATCATCGCTCTAAATGTAGAGCTAATATGATAAAATGTCTAAAAAGATACAAAAGAGAAAATCTTTAGGAACTTAGATTTGACAAGAGTTTATCAGTACAATTCCAAAAGAAAACCAATAAAAGAATAAATTGATATAGGATTTTATCAGAAGAGACCATTAAGGAAAGAAAGACAAGCCACAAATTGGGAGAAATTATTTGCAAATCATATATCTGATAAAGGACTTGAATCCAGAATGCATACATATTTTTTAAAGTCAGTAATAAGACAAAAAATTCAAATTAAAAAAATAGACAAAGATTTGCCTAGGTATTTCAACAATGACATACAGGAATGTCTACCTGAGTCCATTAAAAGATATACAATATTTTCAGTAACATGGAAATGGAAATTAAAACAATAATGAGACACCAGCTCACACCCAACTAGAATAGATATACTCAAAAATACAGACAAGAAGAAGAATTAGGGGGAATGTAGAGAAACTACTACCTACACTTATTGATGGCTAAACGTTAAAATGGGAATACTAAATGTGGAAACTGGCATTCTTAAAAAATTAAACACTAACATATTGTATGACCCAGCACTTCTACATCTGGGACTCTGCCCAAGATAAATTAAATATATGCCCACGCTAAGATACTTATAGGAGTATTATGTATAATAGCTCTAAGTTAGAACCAATCCAAAGTCAATCAAGTGATGAATATGTAAACAAAATGTTTTGTATTGATTAAATACAATATATCAATGAAAGGAACAAACTACTGACATATACTACAACAGGGATACACCTCAAAATCATTATGCTAAGTGAGAAATGCCAGAGGTAGAAAAACACATATTACATCATTTTATTTTTATGAAATGAACAGATAAAGCAAATTTATATATAGAGGGAAAGCAAATAGGTGGTTGTCTACATAGAGATGGAGACAAGGATTAACTGCAAATGAGCACTAAAATTTTTTTTGATGTTATATCTGCCATGTTTATTGGAGTGGGGAGTGGCAGAATATATGTTGGCTTTTGTCATTTTTTTCCTATATGCAATATGAAGCACTTGAAGTAAATGGCTTTTACCTCTAGAAATGGCACTCTATTTCTGAAGCATGATTCCCACATTTTTCAGGCTAAGAATTATTAGAATTGCATTTGTGTGATTCCTTGGCTTTCTACTACCTTCCAGATCTCTCTTTCCATGCTAAAAATCTTTTAAAAAGCATCCAATAGTATACTCACTACAACATATATCAGTATGAGGTCATTTGCATTTTTTCAAAAACATCTCATCTTATTTGTGAAGCAGATTTCTTTCAACATATCAAAGCATATACTTTCACTGAATCCGTCTGAGCCCTTTTTAAATCATCCTTCTAAGCAAAATACTTTCATTTTAAAAAAATGAACATTTCCTGTACCCAAGTTAACTTTTTGTGTTGAGCTGAAGCAATATAAAATATCAGCTCAAGTGGGAAATGTGGAGAGGAATTATAAGGAAAAGCTAGGAAGATTAAATGGGAAATGACTCTAAAGTCTGATGTGTGGCATTAATGATGTAGCTCACTGTAGTTGAGAGGAGCAGCGAGTTCTTTGCCTTTTACATTTGGGAAACTAGTGATGTTTTCTATGTGTAAGCTGTGAAAAATTTAAACAGAGTCTCTAAATTTTACTAGGAAAACTACCTTTTAACTACCTAAAAAGAAACATGTACAATTTCATTGCCAAGAAGAAAACTGCAATTCATCCTCATGATATCCACGACCACCACTATCACTTCCAATTATTAGGCTCATGCTTTGACGGTGTTTATTTGAAAGGTTAAAGTCTTTGCTATTACTTTATGATTTTATGACAGATAATGACACTATTTTTTTTTAAGTCTTGCATGTCCGATGAACAAAGAAAATCAGTCTGATGTCAAAGAGTTGGTGGTGTATATAGAGCATTTTTATGTAAGATTGGCAATAATCAAATGCTAAGTGATATGTACATTTTGTACAGATCTTAAACATGGTTTGAGGTGTTGAAGAAATAAAACTTCCTTTGGGTTGGGATAATAAAAAAACAAAAACAAAAACAAAAAACATGGTAGAATGGAAATGAAGTAGTAGGACTTCCTTTGGGTTGGAATAGTAAAAACAAAACAAATGAAACATGAGGTAGAATATCTAGTCAAGCAAAGAAGTATGGAATGGAGAGACATCTAGGTAGGGATATGTAAGGAATATAAAAATATCCCATGCAGTGATCAAATAGCACACTAAAGATAGTATTCTATATTACTACTCCTAACCCTCTTCTAAGGGGAAAGGGGTATTGGGGAGATAATTAGAATCACAAAGATGTGGGATGTGGCGGGAAAGGAGATATGTTGGTTAAAGGGTATAAACCTTCAATTATAAGTTCTGGAAATCTATTGTACAGCATGTTGACTATAGTTAATAATAATGTACTGTATACTTAAAATTTCCTGAGAGAGTGGTTCTCAAGTATTCTCATATATACACAAGAAAAGGTAACAGTGAAGTGACAGTATGTTAATTAGCTTGATTCTGGTAATGATTTCACAATGTATACAGTAAAATATCATACTGTATACCTTAGATATATGTAATTTTTGTCAATTATACTCAGTAAGTCTGGGGGGGGGGAGAATCACAAGAAAACATATTCAAAAAAATCATTGGGACTGTTTTTACACAGTTAATTTAACTACAAATCATAGTTGGTCATAATGAATAACAGGCAGCTTAATATAAATTTCTAAATAAGCTAATTTTATTTTGAAAATATTTTACAAACAAGAAACAACTGGATCTTTGAGGACATCCCCATTATTTATTTATTTATTATTATTAAGATTTTATTTATTTGACAGACAGAGATCACAAGTAGGCAGAGAAGCAGACAGAGAGAGGGGAGGAAGCAGGCTCCCTGATGAGCAGAGAGCCCAAAGTGGGGCTTGATCCCAGGACCCTGGGATCATGACCTGAGTTGTAGGCAGAGGCTTTAACCCACTGAGCCATCCAGGTGCCCCAGGACATCCCCATTGTTTAAATTCTAGTAATGTCAGCAGTAGTTATCACAGGAAATGTAGCAGATAGAAATCTTATGTTAAAATAAGTTCTCTCACTTAAAGTCCAGGAATTTCACTGATCTTTCATTTTCCTCATCTTTCAAATAAGAATCATCTTAAATGAATGTTGTATGTTGTAGGGGAAGAAGCATAACCCTTTTTCTTCTACCCATCTTGGGTTCTCTCCCCAGGGTCCTATACATTAAATGGCAAAAAGGCAGATTAATAAGGGGAAAAAAGTTAACATGCATGTCATCATGCACAAATATATATGGGACCACTCAGTGATGAGTAACCCAAAGAGATTCTTGGAGTTGGGTTTATATACCATGCTAGGGTAAACAAAAGGAAAGAGGTTTGGAGGTTCTGGACTGGCGATGAAGTTATGGGAGGAAGACAAAGAATGGTATGTACAGCTGTGGTTCTTTAATATGGTTTGTTACATAGAGTTAAGTCATTGCCTTTTCCATAAGTGAGTGTTATGAAGAGACCTCCTCTTCTAGGGAAGGGACAGATAATTCTACAAATAGAAATTTCTTTTATAAATTGAAAACTCATATCCTGTTCTTTTTTTTTAAGACTTTATTTATTTATTTGACAGATAGAGATCATATGTAGGCAGACAGGCAGACAGAGAAAGAGGAAGAAGCAGGCTCCCTGCTGAGCAGAGAGCCCGATGCAGGGCTCGATCCCAGAACTCTGAGATCATGACCGGAGCGGAAGGCGGAAGCTTAACCCACTGAGCTACCCAGGCACCTCTCATATTCTGTTCTGTTCTTTTTTTTTTTTTTTTTTTTTTAAGATTTTATTTATTTATTTGACAGAGAGAGATCACAAGTAGATAGAGAGGCAAGCAGAGAGAGAGAGAGAGAGAGAAGCAGTCTCCCTGCTGAGCAGAGAGCCTGATGTGGGACTGGATCCCAGGACCCTGAGATCATGACCTGAGCCAAAGGCAGCAGCTTAACCCACCGAGCCACCCAGGCACCCCTCATATCCTGTTCTTAAGAGTTTTTCTTGGCTTTGTTGATCCTCAATAGCCATTAGCTCAAAATAATCCTTAAGCCAAAGAAGCATATTTTGAGGTGGTATATTTTGGTACCCTTCATTATATTAGAACTCTTCATGAAGGCCTGGTGAATATTTGGGAATTTTAATTCATTTTTCAAAAATGTTTGTGAAGTGAAATATTTGTTTACTTACAAGAATAAACACTTCTTGAAAACTCTAGAAATAGCTATTTCAATACCAAAATACACAGTAGAAATAGCACAAATGGTGCTTTCTTATGCTTATTAACAATCATTTTTCATTTTTTTTAATGTGAAAGTTAGGCTAACATTATCTAGCATTAACTAAGTTATGAAACTGAGACTAGAGAACCTACTCCATAATTTACTGATTGCATGATCCAAGGGAAGTCACAACTGGCAATTTTCATCTCCCCAGTGAGCCAGCTAGACTTGACTATATTTTAGTTTTCCTTTATATCCTATAATAGACATACCATGACATAGAAGATGCTTATGATTGCATAAAATTTAAATATTCATGATTATATGATTGTATTAAATGATTGTATCAAACTTTAAAATTCTATGATTAGGATACACTTTTTTTTTCAACAAAAAGCAAATTATTAATTTTATTTTTATTTGCCTACTTTCTGCCTCAATTGTTCTATCTTCTTTAAAACTATTTTTCCTATGCTACTAAATTGTGTGAAATTTCTAAGAATGCATATGCTCATTTGATTGTTGTATTGGTTAATAAGAGTTTCTCCCTTTAGTGACTTCCTTAGACAGAGTGCACATGCATTCCAAGAAGAATTTGCTTTTCAGAGACCAAGTAATACCAAGAAAAACTCTTAAGAACAGGATATGAGGGGTGCCTGGGTGGCTCAGTGGGTTAAGCTGCTGCCTTTGGCTCAGGTCATGATCTCAGGGTCCTGGGATCCAGTCCCACATCAGGCTCTCTGCTCAGCAGGGAGCCTGCTTCTCTCTCTCTCTCTCTCTCTCTCTCTCTCTCTGCTTGCCTCTCTATCTACTTGTGATCTCTCTCTGTCAAATAAATAAATAAAATCTTAAAAAAAAAAAAAAGAACAGAACAGAACAGTAATACGCAGATCCCTTTGCTTTCTCAGCCCTGCCAAGCTGAGAGTCAGGGAAAATGGCTTAGAACTCCTTACATAAAGGTGAAAATGAGAGAGCACAACTATCCAGGCCTGAAGGAAGAAATCTGCCAGTCCTCTTTGGACTCTCCTTAGGTCAACTTAATCTTAACCTCTTTGAATTCATTATTCTGCTTTGGTGTTACTTTGACCAATCAGAATATAGCCATCTGTTTCACAATTCTTTTGCCAATTTTCAAATCCTGTCCTGTTCCGATATTGGTCAAGATATTTGCCTATCTGTGAAGCTGTAAAAATCCCATCATTATCAAGTGAACAATATATTTTAGGTACTTTTATATACCCCATAGAGCAACTGCTCTCTCTGCAGAGATGGAGCTGGAAGTAATGGATTTTGTTATGAGTTGAGAGCACTGGGTTTTCAGCTTATTCACAGCGTGTGATGTGAGATAAAAGATACTGTTTGGGGTTTTTGTTTTGTTTTATTTTTCATTTTGAGATTTTAGACTTAAAGAAGAATTGCAATAATCGTATATAGTTTCACTATATACTTTTCAACTAGTCTCTCCTAATGTTACCATAAGCATGGTACAAAGGTAACCTCCTCCCCTCCCCAAATCATACTGGTACAGTACTATCAATTTACTATAGACTTTATTCACATTTTACCTTTTTTTCTACTGATGGATCAAATCAAAGCCAGGAACTCAAATCACATTCAGTCGCTAGGACTTCATAGTGCTCTCCCGTCTGTGACAGTTTCTCCATTTTTCCTTTTTATTTATTTGTTTCTTTGTTTATTGTGACTGACGTTTTTGAGGAGTACTGGTCAAGAATTTTGTACAATATTTCCCAATTTGGGGTTGTCTAATTCTTTATGATTGTGTTGTAGGAAAGATGATGGAGTTTGGGGCTGATGACCAATAGAGAACACTTGACACAACTTTGGTGCAAATGGGTGGTTTTATTAAAGTACAGAACAGAACCCATGAGCAGAAAGAGCTGCACTCGGATCATGAAGAGTGGTGCATTATATACTTTCAAGTCAGAGGGGTTTGGGGAGAACGTAATAAGTCTCTAAGGAATTTTGGCAGCAAGGTTTCCAAGGACCTGAGGGGGTGAGCTATTATTAGGAAAAGGTAGGCCATTTATTACTGTCTAGTAAAACGTTAGTCATCAGACCCTTCAGATGTATATTGGTGGGTCATATGCTTGGGGGATGATTATCAACATGTATCTTGGGGCGGGGTAGAGATAAATGAAGTTCCAAAGGAGTTTTTTATATGTTAAAGTTTACTCACAGGATCCTGGGGGTCAGGCTAAGATTGCCTTTTGCCCTTAGCAAAGTGTCAACATGGACAAAGTTGAGTTCCTAAAGGAATGTCATTCTGCCTGTTTCAAGGACTTGTCAACAAGCTGTAAGTAGTAAGGAAATCCAAATTTTCTTTTGCTTTTGTTTCCCACGTCAGTTGTACTGGAGTTAGAGATTTTAGGGAAGAATACCACAGAGTTGAAGCATCCTTCTCATCATATCATACAAGTCCGTACATATCAACCTGACTTACAACTGGTGACACTAACTTTGTAACTTGGTTGAAGTAATGTTTACAAGGTTTTTCCACTGTAGAGCTGTTGTTTTTCTCCGTTTGTGCTACATTTATCATAAATGAGACACTATATCAAAAGAAGGGGAATTAAGTCCAATTTAAGCTCCACTTTTTGGAATAATGTTTTTAAAAATTGGGGATATATGTTAAAAACACTGTAGTATTTTTAAAAAATTGGGATGATAATTTGAGACTATGGAAAATACTCTGCTACTCCTCAAAGTGTTTTATTTATGCCAAAGCCAAGCTGAAGGAGAGACAACACCCTCAAATCAGAAAGAAATGAACTTGTAGGTTTTTTCTCTTGCATTTCCAGTTTTTTGAGTCAACTCTCCATTGGTTTTACTCTGCTTTCAAATGCTTAGTTTTATAAAAAATTCTATCAGGGCCTTCGTTTTATAAAATATTCTATCCAAATTTTTAAATTATCATCTGTGGAAGTGGCCGTGTGTCCACTTTGCTTTACTGCCATTATTTGGAGTTTCAGGGCTCAATTAATTTGATTGGTTTGCTTGATCAGGTTCATAGTATTTCCATTCAGTCCTAAAAATATGAGTTTAAATATACTGAATATAATATGTTAAGTATGGTATGAACAACCTTAATCACGTTATGACCTTAAATTATTTAAAAATACTTCAGTGGTGATGAATTCAGTCATTCCATTCAGCCATTTCTCTGTCAATTCAGTGAAAACTAATCAGAAGTAATTATACACAACATACTGGTTTTCTTAGCTTTTGTTTTGAATTTTAGCTGGCTCTTTCAAATGGTCTTTCAAATGCATTTGGTCTCACTGACATAAATGCTTACTGCACTTTCATTTTCCAGTGTGTTGTGATTATGGACATTTGCAGCCTTTCCTATTGGTGTGGATTTCAAAATTGACCATTGTAGTCAGATAACCTAGCAATGGGTTTCCAGAGGTTGGTGTGGTCTGTGGTTGAAGCAACTGACATTACCAGATTGCAAAGCAATGTGCTTAAGTACTTATAGTTTCCTTTGTAAACAACTAATTCTCATCATGGGCATGGTGATCCAGGTGATTACTTGCTGAGTAGCTGTGGTGAATTCCTGTGCATTTGTACATGTGTGAGTCTCTGTGTTAGTGTGCACATGTATGTTTGTGTGAAGTGCATGTGTGTGTGTTTGGGGGTACTTAAGGTAGACAGTTCAGAGACAGAAGAGGAAAAAAGTTGGTGGAAAAAAAGGTGGAGGAGAAGGAATTAAATGAAGCTAGTCAAAAAACCCATGAGTAGCTACTCTGTATATTAAAATAAACTAGTAAGAGTGGTGAATATAAAAGCCCAGGACAGAAGGCCTCTTGTTTCAGTGGGTAATTTTCAGGTAACTAATTTGAGCAGTCCTTTCAAGACACAGAGCAGCAATTTTTAAATTGTGGTAATATTACATTCACAGGTCTTAGAGGGAGGCTGGGGAGCCAAATAGGGCTCTTGGGCCCAACTCCTTTTTCAACCAGAAGAGCTTTATTTCCAACTGTTTTATACAGTTGACGTCTGAGTAAAATGCTTTGAATAGAGTTCCTTTAAGAAAAAATTGAAAATGATCCCATAATTTTGAGTTCCTAGAAGACAAGGATAGCACATAGTAACAACTTAGAAAGGATGATCAAAAGATAACATAATTATAACAATACCAATAATTATAAGGAAAATATTATATGTTAGCAATTAATATAAGAAATAATTGTGAAAATAATAAAATATCTATCTTCAAAATCATATTTTATATGTCACAGCTTATCAATATTGTAATAATATATATTTATCAACATGATATAATATTTCATAAAAACTTAATCAGGTAGCTGCTGGTTTTGTGAATATAAATGACTTATATTTTTTTCAATTTTTAGTTGAAAGCAAAACATTTTGAAAAATACATAGATATAATGAGTGCTCTGTGGAGCATACGAGGGGAATTCTCATAACGGTCACTGGCCTTAGCAAGGTTAGAGAGCAACTGAGGAAATAAAACTTATGTTATACACAAGGCTCCTGGGTGGCTCAGTCAATTGAGTGTCTAACTCTTGATTTCCACTCAGGTCATGATCTCATAGTCATGGGATCAAGCCCTACTTCAGGCTCCTCACTCAGTGGGGTATCTGCCTCTCTCTCTCTTTCTCTCTTTCTCATCCCTATGTCCCTCTCATTAATTTACATTGCTTTCTAAACTTCTTTTCTTGCATATGAATATATAGTGTGAAGTTTCCTAAATGATGGTCATATTTTCAATATGATTTTTTTGTTACCATATCTATATTGGATTCCATCTGACTTTTGAAAAAGTGTTCCAAACGTAATGACAACCATTTTTGTCCCTAAAATCATATATGATCATCTATGTTCCTGGAAAATAAGACAGAATTGTATGAGCATCATAAGAAGAACACCTTGTGTTTCACGCTCCAACCTCAGGAAAGGAAGCCTGAGAATCAAGTAGTCCAACTGCATGAGTTTATATGTCAAGGCTTCATTTATTCCTAATGGGGCCATCAACGCCTTTTGTGATCTCAGTAATTAAGAAGCCAGTTTGATTCCTCTGATTATGGACTTCCTAAAAGCTGGCTGCTAAGTCATAAAGGAAATAGAAAGATGCTTTGGAGAACTAATGGCTGCCCATGTGTGCTGAGTCAGTCTTGAATTTTATGAGAAGCTGTGCTGACTTATGCAGGACCACTTTGTGTCTCTGAGATGATCTATTTTAACATGCTGATTGCTTCTTCTTGGGAATCATTTTCCCTATGGAGACATGGGCCATTTGTACAGTTTTACAAAACTAATTCAGTATACTGGATGAGAGAAAGAAAACTTGGAACAGCCATGGAAATTCTAAAGTAAAACAATATTGTGGAGACCTGTATTAAACAAACAAAAATATGCAGACATAGGAGGATTTCTGTAGTATTTTAATTAAAAGATGGAGACTGGTGACTCCATTAGGGACATCATCAGTATAGTCCATTCACTGGAAGATAATAGAATGGTTTGAGGACTCCCACTCATTACCACCCCCAACCATCTCCAATTTTATTTATGTCTTCCTTAATGAATGCCACAGAGCAGGGAAAACAAGAAAAGAAGATAATATGTGCCAAAAGAGTAAAGCAACATGAATCACTATGATGGATTTTATCAATTAGAAACTGAAATTAAAGATACTAACCTGTTAAAAAATTGTACTTCTGGAGGTTGTTCCAGGACAGTGTCTGTTCTAATTTCAAAAGGTAAGGTGACAGAAATGTTTAAAGTATGGTGTGTAAGAGAAGTATTGGTGACCCAGAATAAAAATCACAGTGGGAGAAAGAGAAGCTTTATATCATTTTCCTTTCCAGTGCATGCTTTGATTAGATAAGCACCAAAAGCCATATTGGTGACTAAAAAGTTTTTCTGTTCATTGTTCTACCTAGGAGGCATGTGTGGCTATTCAACCAATTTTTTATTTGTGAGATTTTCCTTCTGAATAAGCCTTTCTGAGTCACAAGATCCTCTGATGAGGAAAAATTAGAGAGGAAAAAAGGGGCAGAGGATGAGGAACAGAGAAGAGAAGGATCTTGATTGTTCTCCAAATGCATATTAAATGCTATGTGCTCAAACAAATGCAGTCTCAATTAGCCAGAGTTCAATTATCTAGAAATATTATTCAAATAAACTAAAATGACTTTTTTTTTTTTAATTCCAGTCCCTGGATAAAGAGATGATAAGTGGAATAGTAATAATAATAACAGCAACATCAACAAAACAGTGGCGGCAGCAGCAAGCTGGTTATCCTCTACTAGCATCTTCCTCCCCACCTTCATTTTCTGCCCTGCTTTTTGCTTTAGGAGTTTGACCCAGTTGACCGTATCTCTTGGACTCCCTTGTTCTTTTGGCCTGGGTGGGTTCAGCCAATGGAAGCTGATAGTGGGAGATCAGATGGCAGAAAGAGAGTGAGATTACAATATTTTTTCCTAGTTTCTTCCCTGCATCACAGGGGTCTTTCCATTTTTTTGTCTGTTCTATGGCACGAGTGCTGTCTGGCATCTTCCCTTCCATCTCTCCAGTTCCATAAGTGCTAGCTATCAGTTTTATCTCTTTCTTCTGAATTATTTTAACACTCTTGTCAGAAATACAAGTATGACTTTCTTCAGGTTAGTGATAAATAAAGAGGATCTTTTTTCATATCTTTTAAATGTCTATAAAAACAAAATCAGGTTACGAGGAAGATGATTTTATTTCTATGGTTTGCACCTCAGGTATTCTAATTCCATTATAGTTAAATTTTCTCAGTCCTCCTGCTATAATTGGAAAGAATCAAGGAATCTCAACCTCAGTACCGAGATTGAGAATCTCAAAAGATGGCCAAATTCCACACCATGGTCTATATGTATATGCAACTCCTCTCATTGTGGAATCTAAACTATGTCTGTGGCTGCTTTGACCAACAGAATTTGAAGAAAGTGACCATCTGGGACTTATGAGCAAGGTATGAAAAAGAAGATCTTCTACTCACTAGGAATAAATTGCAGAACATCCTGCTAGACAGAGAGGTCCAGTAGAAAGGCTCTAGAGAGTCCAGCACTCTGTGGAAAAAGAAGCCACAAAAGAGCCCTGAGGGCCCCATATGTCCAACCATCTGACAGCATCTGCTATTTTGCTGCAACTGCATGAGAGCTCAAGGAAGACTAGCAGAGGAACCTCTCAGCTGGGCCCAGCTAACACATAGATTTGTGAGATATAATAAAATGTCAATGGTTTAAGCTACTAAATTTTGCAGTGATTTATGATGCAGTATTAGATAACTATAGCAATAGATAATCCACTTACTAGCAGTGTGACTGTGAAAGGTACTTGAGCTGCCTGAGGCTCAATTTTCTCATTTTCAAAATGTTCATGATAATAGTTAACTATACTACAGGTTACTTTGGGGTCTAAGCTATAAATGAGATAAAATGTTCAAAGTAGTCATTCAGCATAGAGCGTGGGACACAGGAAGTATTCAATAAATTTTGCTCTTATTGGTAACATTATTATTATGTATTTTTCATCTCCATTTCCTTGGATAATTTTATATATATATATATATATATATATATATATATACACACACATTAAGGCAGATTTCTTTAGCACTTATAATATTTTATATACTGGACTACATGTCTGAGGGTTCAGGCTTAGTAAGAAAGTACAAGAAAAATTAAGATAACTCATAACAAGAGGCTGGGGGGATAGGGAAAAGGGTGTGACTAAAACTAAAGCAGAAAGAAAGAAAAAACTTCTGTAACAAGATAAACTGAGACTTGAATTAAGAGAGTTTGCTTGGGAAGGATGAGTCTGGAAATTAGTATTTCTGACAAATGTGGATACCAATGCATAAGAGGTTTCAGATGTTGAAGGACATGGCCTACGCAGAGAACCAGGACTTATGGTTTGCTACAGAAAAGACATGAAGGATACACGTGCTGGTGTGAGACCAGGCCATAAAGAAGGTTGGAGTGATTTTGAAATGACTTGTACATTTTGCTCTGGATTTGGAACATATCCTGAAAGCACACAGACTTTTCTGTTTAGATCATAACCCTTGCTTGTGTGAACAATGGGTTTTAGGCAGGGACTTTGAGCCTTGTATGAAGACACTGGTTCTGGGAATAATTGATTGAATAGAAAGAGACTGGAGGTTTGGAGGTAAAGGTGACAAGTAGAGAAATGCTGGCATTAAAGCAGTAGAAAAGCAAACGTACAGCAGTTCTTGAATTCCAGAGATATGTGTGAGGAAACATCAGTAACATCTTCCAGTAGCTGCTGGATGAGGGAGATGAGCAAAAAGGAGAAAGCAAAGGTGGCTCTCAGGTTTCTCTCTCAAGTCTTCTGGTAAACAATAGTGACTTTCACCAAGAGAATGTTAAGGACTGTTTCCCAACTATAGAAGGGCATGGAGAGGAAGGCTAAGAAAGTCATCGTTCTTTATAAGGCACTTAATAATACCTACTAGATACTTTTACAGAAACCCCTAAGTCTATGCTTCAATTTACTTAAAATAGTGGAACTCTATTGATTGTATAGATAATTATATTGAGATTCAATTAGATTAAGTTACTTGAATAAGAACTAAAGAATGAATGGCAAGGTTTAATGACTTCAAAGCCCATGTGCATTTTTTATTTAGAAAGTTGGATCTGCAGCTCAGAATAAGGATAGAGATAGGTAGCTGTAGGTACAGTTGTTGATGTTGTCTTGGGAAGGGATGGTTGTAGATAGAATGAGAAATGAGGAGCTCAAAGGCAGTATCCTCTAATACTCCAGCTGCTACAAATTCAAATAAAGATGAATACATCTGTAAATGGAGATGGTTCTGAGGCACAGAAAGAGGTCAGCAGAGAAGAAAGCCTAGACTAGGGGTAGAGGAATAGAAGAGGGTAAACCAGAAGAAAAAGTTGACACACAAATAATACGCTACAGAGTGCTAAAGAAGGTTGAGGAATGAAAAGTAACCAGTAGGTTGACAGCTAGGAGATAAAAATAGCTGGAACAGTCTGGAAAATCTTACTGTCCCAACTAGGATTGTGACCACTCCCCCTCATTAGCTGGTCTTTGCAAAGCAGGGAGGAAGGAAGAGGGCAATCCAGTCTTCAGATACTGTAGTAATGAAGAGACAATGATGGGAAAGTAGGAAAAGTATAAGGAGCTGTGCCAATATAAAGTGACCTCCCAGGAAAACTATTCTTTACAATTCTGATTTCTGTTTCTCTCCAGGTATTTTTTCTTAACCAGGTTTTTACATTAAACCAGGGGTCTTTGTCTTGCATTAGGAGAAGCCATATGTGTCCATAGCAGCTATCTGAATGTGGTTATCCAGCGTTAAGCCGTGTCAAGAACTGTGAAGGATGTTGGCAGAAGACTTGAGACTCCTAGGTCACAGGCAAAGGACTTTCTTACTCATGGCAACAGTAGTAGCCAGAATATGAGCATTTTCTTGTGCTAGTTCCTTGAGCTCCAGACCCCACAGGACATCGCAAAGGGGACAGATGACACCTGGGTTGCATTTCACTAGAGAAACTCTGAACTCAGGGAATCTAAACCTTCTTTAACAGGCAGTAATATGCCTATATTCTGTCCCAAAGGAGGCGTTAAATTTGTTGTGCTGGCAGTTAGGCTCTGGAGGGAGACACTGCATCTTCCAAAGCAGTAAGTGAAACTGTCCTCTGCTCTGGAGAGACACACTCTATCTTCTAAGGCTGCTGCTGTGCACACACCTTGGAACAGATAGTCTGGAAAAAAAGGTAGTAATTCCCTCTGCTCATAAAATGTGTAGAAACACAAGAGAATCATGGAGAACTGCCTCCCAATAAGCCAATGCAAAACTCTAATCATGTGTTCTTGGTCACCTCAGGAGAAGAAAATGGCAATCACCACAATTTTATATATGAAATTGATAGGGTCTCACAGACTTAGTATTATTCATATGCCAATGCATATATCTTCAGCATATAAGTTAATATTTTGTATAATTTGTTTTAAAAACCCCAAACATCTGTGTTTGAAACTCTTTTGCATGCATATACACCCACCATTTCATCTGATGATTCAAATAATCTTTGAGGTACATAGAAGGAAGTATCATGAAGATCATCCCAAAGAGAGAGAAACACTGATGGTAAGCAAGATTATATTCTTTTCCAAGTCACAAAAATAAAAAGCAACTGAGCTTTACACTCAATGAGTTTGTCTTTCCATTCTGGTGCATTCTTTACTTTTCATGGCTGTACCCTGTTTTAGCTAAGCTGAATGGAGGACCTCACTCTCCCCTACTCATCAGACCCATCTAATGTGCTATGTGAGCCTGGGCCTGGCACTTTCCTCTTCTCTGCCTTATTGTAATTAAAGCAGAAAATGGTGGCAATCGCGCGTATTTTTCATCTTCACAACACTGTGGTGAGAATTCAAAGGTAATTGACGTGAGAGTGTTCAGCATAGTTTCAATCACCATCAGTCTATTGGCACCACCTCTCTTGCCATTTCATTCCATTGTGTCCAGGGCACAGCCTCAAATCTCATCTGGCCTTGCAGACATTCCTTGAGATGGCCTTTCTCTCCCACCTGAAGCTGATTCTTTTTATAGTATGAACTCCAGCAAACCTGCATATCTACCTTATTTTATTCCAAATTCTTCTCCTCCGAACTTTCATATACTCAAGTAAGGACTTCAGTGGTATGTTTTCTATTGAGCATCCCTCTTCCTCCTTGAGGAAGTATTTCCAGCCACCTGTGGTCTTCTGTCAACATCTTTAGCTTGTAATACATACTGCAGCCTGTTATTGTTACATATTATTACATCCTGTCTTTGAGTAGATACTGCAAATATCCCGAGGGAGAACAAATGTCTTCTCACTTAGGACTGTATCTTCACCTAATAGCCAATGTCATATTTTACCTAAGTCTGAAGCATTTTTTAATAGTGATTAAGAGCTCAGGTTTTGGAGGTAGGTGCTCCTGGAATTCAATTCCACTTGTGCCATTTACTAGTTATGAAATCTCAGGCAACTTCTTTAAATGTTCTAGGCCTCAACTACCTCATGGAAAAGTGGCAGATGATTATATCTTTTTCAGAGGTTTTGGGAAGGAGTATTTATAATATAATAGCAAAATACTATTATATATATATATAAGGTTATTATTTTATAAATTTTATTTTATATATAAATTTTATTTTATAGATATATATTTTATATATACATTTAATTCTTATTTTAAATTATATCATTTTTGACTTTAGGTTTGTTACGGGAACATGTCCAATTCCAGAAAATTCTTTTTTGTTTTTACTACTCTTCAACTTCTAAGCACCTCCTTCCTGTTCCTATTTATAGAGAAGAGACTTTTTGAAATTTTTTCCTGTAAAACCAATTCAGGTTTTACTTGTCAAAAATTAAAACACTTTTTTAGGTCTCTTCATAATGCAACTACTTAAAAACCCAATTGGAATGCCTTAGCTCTTCTAGTTACACCATCTACAAATGAAGTGGTGGTAGCTTTCCTCCACATCATTACATTCAGATATAATCCAAGCCCAGAAACATGTATATATGCAGCTACCAACGTTGTTCCCATATTTGAAAACGAGTGGTGATGAAATGGATGTTTCTTTGGCTGGATATTCATAAGGGGTTCCACAGAGACAGCTGTATCAATATAAGCCTCCTTCCTGCTTCATTTCCTGTGACATACAGCTTCCTGTGTAGTTAGCTCTTTTAAAATGCCAACTGCCTCATATCATCATCCTATCCTCAACTCTCAGCACCTCACCTTTGCTTACATAATAAAGCTTAAACCCTTTAGCTTCAAAGTCATTCCCATCACAATCAGGATGCAATAGTCTTATCCTATCTGACTCCGCAGCACTATACCCTCCTCTCCATGATGTGCCTCCATTTATAACACATAAATCTGCCTTTATGCATGTGTAGTCAAACATTCACACCTTCCTTTCTAAGAATAGAAATCCAATCACCCCTCTTCTTCACCTACAAGTAATTCAACACTGATAAATTCTTTTCTCTTCTAGAGAGTCCTCCCCAAGGTACATTTTATCTTTTCTCTGGGCATTGACTAGCTGTCTACAATATTCTTAAAAATAATGGTTTTATTGGCTCATGTATTTTTTCGGTTTTAAAATTATTTCCCGTGTAACTAATTTTCTCAACCGTATTCATTATCACTCATTAAACACTAAGTTCAAAATAGCTTGCTACTTTAATTAGCCTGACACCTAGCACAGTCTTCAGAGAACATTTTATTTTTGTTTTTCAATGCTTATTAAGGTAAACTAAACATATATAAAAGTACACACATCACAATTGTGTATCTCAAAGTTACCTGTCACAAATAAACACACCCAGAAAACCAATTCTTAAGATACAGAGCATTATTAAGACTTCAGAAGCCCTTTTCATGTTATTTTCCAGTACACTTTATTTCCAACGTTTCAAATACCTGTACCAAAAAGTACAATGGGGTGATTTAAAAATGAAGCATTTATGTCACTTTCTGGGGGAAAGCCACAGACCTCTGCCTACCCCTGCTGACCAAAGAAATTACTCCTGTAAGGAACCACCTTTAAAATGTTTAGTGATTTCTTCTGAATGCTACCTCTATTTCTTAAGGCATATGTTATAACCATTATTTCTCAATTTGTGAGGTTTAGACATTACCTCTGAATTCAGTTGTGAATGATGGGGATTAGTTAATTTATAGCCCCCACCTTCCCCTTTTAGCCTCCAATCTTTTGTCCTTAATTGTTAATCATTGTAAGGGTGTAGAATATTATTTTTTGATCTAATAACAAAAGCTAATATCTCTCTTTAAATATTTTTATTTATGTATGTATGTATTTGACAGACAGATCACAAGTAGGCAGAGAGGCAGACGGAGAGAGAGAGGAGAAAGCAGGATCCCTGCTGAGCAGAAAGCCCGATGTGGGACTCGATCCCAGGACCCTGAGATCATGACCTGAGCTGAAGGCAGAGGCTTTAACCCGCTGAGCCACCCAGGCACCCCAAGCTACTATCTCTTAACTCCCCACTTTTTACATTGAGGACATTATCATCTCAAGCTTCTCTTCCATCCTTCTCTCCACCTCCCTAGGCCTAGCACTATACTTTCTGTAACCATAATTAACTATGTTATGTTTGGTTTATAGCAGCATTTCTCAAATTCAACTGCACATCAGAATCACTTGGAAATGTTGAAAAGTACCCATGTATTATCCTCAGCTTTCTGATTTAATAGATGTGGGGGAGTTAGGTATTGTCCCTCTTCAGAGTTCCACAGAGCTTCTAATGTGCAGCCAGGACTGAGAAACACTGTCAAGATGTGGATTCCATAAAATACCATTGATTTTACATAATCATGGCTACATCACTATTGCTCATGTGAGCAGCCACTGTTGTGATATAATCGCATATTCTCTTATGGAACACATTTTTTTTTTCTTGAAAATTTTAATTACTCCTTTTTTCTTGCACTATTTATTTTCTTTATCCCCAAGCCCTTCATCATTTATTTCACTGGGTTTACTCTTATTCTCAGAGATCTTCCTCCTACAGTCCTCTATCCCCTTGTATAAGTACGGCTGAATATGAAGGCTGCTATGGAGATGTCTTCCTGGGATTTTCTTTCACTTCTTTCCACAGTTAAATCCTTTGTTTCTGGTATCTCATGTCAGCCTCTGCAGGTTGACTCTGCAGTTTTAGCTGTAGTTCATGCACTAGCAACTTTTTAAGAAAGAAAGTTTAATTCTATGAATTCTTGCCTGTTTAAAGATTCTTTTTAAGAAAGAAAGTTTAATTCTATGAATTCTTGCTTGTTCTACTCGTGAAATTGGTGAAAAGTTTTGTATAGAAAACAGAGTTTGAAAGTATTTTTCCTGGTACTTGAAATTATTACTCCACCATTTTCTGGAATCTATCTTGCTGATAAAAATTTAATGATAAAATTATTTTAGCTCCTTTAAGTGTTGCCTGCTTTTACTCAGTGAAAGAAACTCCTTTTGCAGTTCTGGTCTATTTATTTATTTATTTATTTTTAATTTTTTTAGATTTTATTTATTTATTTGACACACAGAGATCACAAGTAGGTAGAGAGGCAGGCAGAGGGAGAGGAGGGGAAGCAGGCTCCCTGCTAAGCAGGGAGCCCAATGTGGGGATGGATCGCAGGACCCTGGGATCATAACCTTGGCTGAAAGCAGAGGCTTTAACCCACTGAGCCACCCAGGTGCCCTGCAGTTCTGGTTTTTAAGGTGATGTATTTAGTTAGTGATTATTTTCTAGTCATTGCATTGAGCCATTGTGATCCCTTGCAAACTGATAACCAGTTCTGGGAAATCCTCTTCTATTTGTTACTTCATAATTTCCTTTACTTGGTTTTCTGTGTTCTTACATTCTGTAATCCATATGGAACTGTATTAAGTAGCCCTTATTTTAACCTTCCTATCACACTTTGTAACTGTGTCTCTTCTTAAACTTTTGAGGATATTGTCTCAGCATTACCTCTTATATTTTATTACACTTTTCTTTAGAATTAGCAATCATATTTTTACTTCAAAGATCTCTTCTATCCTTGTTCTTTTTCTATAACATCCTGTTGTTGTTTTTGTTGTTTTTTAATGGGATGTCATACATTCTGAAGTCTACCCAAGAATACTTAAAAATGTATCTTTTTCATTACTTTAAGTTCTCTTTTTGTCTTTCACAGGTTTATCTCTTCCAAAAGGTCCATTATCCTCCTATTCCATTCCTCCTCATTCCATGCCCCACAAACATCTCCTAAATTTTGCTTAGTCATATTTAAAAGGGAAACAAAACAAAGCAAAACAACTTCCTTTAGGATACATTGGGCTGGAACTAGTTTTACCATTTGGGATTCCAAAGATATTTACAAATGTCTTTTCAACAAAAATGTTAATCATCAGAGGAACTTTCAAAGTTGGATGTAGAAAATTCACCTCACTAATGAGCGAGATTAATAGGTTTGGTTATTGTAGCAGTGGTGAGTTATTTGATTGTTTATTTATTTATTTATTTATTTATTTTCTGAGCAGCAACCTCTTGCTGCAGTTTCTAATCCTCTCATCCCATGCAATTGTATTAATGTAATTCCAGGTTGCTGGTGCCATCAGGCACCTGGCAGAAGCAAACAAAATTCCTCTAGAAGTAAATGCCATAACCCTAGGCCTAAAATGATTTTTCTATTAATTAGCAAACAGAATGTCTGATATACAATCAAGAATAATCAGACAGGCAAGAAAAAAAGATGAACAATTGCAAATTTGTATTTAACTAATAATATAGCCTCAAAAATAAGCAAATAATATAAAATTAAAATTAGAAATAACTTCATGAAGTTACTCATAGAATAAGTAAACATAAAATTGTTAGAGAATAGAGGTTTTAAAGAATATGGTTAGTATATTTGACTTTTCAAATACTATACTGGAAACTACAGAACAAACACTCTTTTCAAGGACGTGAAGCAGGTCTTAAAATTTTCAAAGAATTGAAATCTCAGTTAAAATCCCAGCAGTGTTTTGTGACTGTGTATATGAAATTTGTTATATACAGTTTTAAAACTTATACAGAAATAAAAAGGAGCAATATTTATGGAGTCACACTTGAAGAAGAATCACATAACAAGTAATGAAACTTTCTCTACCAAATATCAAGAATTATTTTAAGGCTACAGTAATTAAGACACTATGGTATTGACACAACAATAGATGAGCAGAGGAATGGAATAAAACAGAGAGCTCACAGATACAATTATTTAACATCTGATGGAGGTAAACAGTAGCACTTTAGAACAATGGAAAAATATAATAGTCCCATTAAACAGTCCTAGAGTAATTAGATAACTACATGAAAAATCTGTCATGACAGTTACCTTTCCCTATATACAAAAGTAGATTCCAGATTGTTTTTCAGATTTAAATGAGAAACACAAAACAATAAATCTTTTGGAAATAACATAGGAGAAAATCTCCAAATCTTCCAGACTTTGTTACAGAGAAAAACTTTTTCAACAGGACACAAGAAATACTAGTCCCACTTCCCACTCCCAGGAAATATTAATATATGGAACTAAGTCAAAAGGTAATTTGTTCATCAAAAGATACCACAAATTAAGAGAACAAAAAGTCCAACCACAAAAATGAAGAAAGACTGAAACACCCTAACCACAAAGGGCTCATACCTGAGTACGTGATATAGCCCTACATATTGATAAGAGAAATCCACCCAAAGAAAAATAAGCAAGTTAATTTAACATACATTTCACAAAATAGATCACCGAATGGCCAAAGTTGCTCAATTCCATTAGTAATCACACTCATTCAAACTACTATCAGAATGAGGAAATTCACTGACGAATATGTCATTTAGTGTATATTTCTATAAATGTTACTGAATATGAAAACTTTTCATCTAAAAAAAGAAAAATATAGAACCACATATAATTGCCTAGAGTAAATCCCTTTCAACATGAAGGTGGGACGATGCAGAAAGTCAGCAGGAACTATGAAGACAGTAATGGATAGTTGAAACATAACTGCAATTGTAAGTCCTGGGTTCCACTACCGTTATTAAACCTTCCTATGCTATTCACCAGCTATATAACAATGGCCACATCATACACCCATTATAAATTTCTATTTCTTTATTTTAAATTTGAGCTCAATATAGGTACCTCTGTGTTTGTTGTGAAGATTAAACAAGATTATTTGCAATAAATATTAGATAAATGTGTGGGTGGGTGGGAATTTAGGAAAATAGAACAATACTTCAAACATTTATCTCCTTTCCAACTTTATTTTGGAAATTTTACGCAGTTTGAGAAGGAGAAGAAAGAAAGAAGACAGGGTATAAAGAAAAAAAAAATGATGCAGTTCTTTCATAGCTCAAAAATACTGCCAGCACTGGTTATTTTCTTAATAATGAATATTTTTGTTTAGTCATCTAAATGGGTGGTAGAATAATACTGTCAAAAGTGTGCCTGTAAGTTCAGGAACAACACTTGAGGCTAAAAGAGAGTATATTAATTAGGAAATTACCAATTATTTAGTTGGTGTCTGTCCGCTTTTTAAAAAATATTGACATCAATAGAAGTCATACCATTACAAAATAAGAAAGTTATTTTCTTTGCTAGGAACTAGACCCAAATCTCTTCAATAAATTAACAAGTAAAATATTAGCAAGGTCTTTGCACTCCCTCTCCTATCCTCTTCCACATCTTTAGGGTCTCTTGCTACATTTTTGTTTAAAAAAAAAAATGGTGAAGATGCTTTAACTGTGTTGTATCTTAGCCATGATATGTTTTTCTCCTTTAGGATTTATTGTATTGAGATTCCTCAAAACTAATGGTGATAATGATGGTAATGATGATGATGATGATAATGACACATTATTATTAATGATATAATCAAGAGCACACATAACAAGAACACATGTATAAAAGAATTTCAGATGATGATGGCTGACTGATCAGTCTGGAATGCCCAGAACGGAATTATTTATAACCTTGTTAAATACAGCTGAGATGGAACAAAGCTTCTGAGAAAGAGAGTTTAAGGAGTCTTTATTTGGGTTCCTGAGTGTGGCCTTCCTGCAGCTCTATTTTCTGAGGCAGTTCATTTCTACACCCTTGGTGCACACTCTTTATGAGCACCTGATCCCCCAATTAAGGCCTAAACCTGCAGCGACGGAACTTCCGTCCCACCAGTTGCTGCCTTCAACATTCTCCACAGCCCAGAGGAACTTCAATGACCAGAAAATCAATGCAATAGGGCAGCTGGCCCCAGGAGTCTGAATAGCTAAGACAAATGTAGCATTTTTGCAGAAATGCATTCACCTTCCTCTTCTTGGGGTTATGAAGGCATCCATTATGGGCTTAGCTAAATACATTCGCCAATGTGGCACTGGGTAGAAGATATTTTTCCCCCCTTGCCAATGAGAAGTGACTGAGAAGGGACAGAACAAGATATGCCAGTTGTCCTTTTTTGGGAAATAGGACCCGAGTTAAGGAGGGTTGGAGTGGGGGATGGGAGATAGAGTCTTTTTTATATTTGCAAGACCAGGACTGAGTGTAAGAGAACTCCTGCTGGAGAAATTCTCTCGATCTAGATCATGCCTTTTTACAAGTCTGGCATTGAAAGTCACTAGGGCCAGATCATCTCAAAGATTTCAGAACACAGCCTATACAAGTCCCTCTTCATCATCAGAAAACGCAACCATTCCTACGATCATGATGCCAGACCTGCTCCCTGAAATCAACATAATCATGTCTAAGCTCACATGAAAAATGAGGCTATTTCATTTAATCTTTTATTTTTTATCTTATTTTTTAAAGATTTTTTTAAATTTTTTATTTGACAGAGATCACAAGTAGACAGAGAGGCAGGCAGAGAGTTAGGGGGAAGCAGGCTTCCTGCTGAGCAGAGAGCCTGGTGTGGGTGCTCCATCCCAAGACACTGAGAGCATGACCTGAGCCGAAGGCAGAGGCTTTAACCAACTGAGCCACCCAGTCACCCCTCGTTTAATCTTTTAGAAGTGAATTCCTAATTGTGGTTAGTTATGGTTCATGGACTATCAAGATCTGTATAAGTTATCACCTCTAATCAATATAGCCTGAGAGATTATTTATAAATTGTAAGAATTTTCAAAATTTGATCTGTCACTCAAATCTACACTGATATGCACCAAGTTCATTACTCTTGCAATAACTCCAGCCCCTCCTTTTTTTCTTGTAATTCTTTTTTCTATTTCACTGGCTCAAGACAAAATACGTTATACTAATCAGCAAAACTACCTGAATCATGTTATCATAAACATTTATTTCTGGAAGGAAGTATCTGTATACATAGCCAGACTCCCTGGGTTCTCTTAAATACTATCTGTGACTTTGGAAAAATTTCCTTAATCCCTTTGCTTCAGTTTTTTTCAACTGTAATATGGGTTTGGAAGTAATATCTAACATAGTAAACTTTTGTGAGGATCAGTTTAAATCTCTCAGAGGAAGACCTGACACACAGAGACATTAGTTGCTATTCTTATTGCCATAACACAATTCTTAGTTCTGTTCCAGATGCTTTACTAACCCAGATTCCATTCTACATGGCCTACCTTTCTCAATCCACTCTCTTGTCCCAATGTTCTCATAGTGGTATCATGTAACTAGATCATCGAGCATAATTGTGTTGAGCATGCTTAGTAGGGCCAAATACATGGATAATTTTAAATCACTAGTGTTAACATAGGATTTTTAAGTAATAGATTAAGTCACAAAATGTGGTAAATTTATTTAATTTATTATTTAATTTATTTAATTTATTTCATTATATTTTCCCATACAGTATAATTTTTTTCAATAGTTAAATTTCATTTTTTTCAGAAAATAGGAAAAACATTATTTTATAAAAGAAAATACATATAATAAATGCCATGGAATTTATAACAAAATTCAACTGATCATTTGGGAAGAGTAAGATATTTCCCAATAAAGCATATTCCAGAAGAAAGTTCAGAGATCTTCTTAATCGGAGGAAGATAATCAAACACACAGACTTCTAGGCAAAACTAACATCCATTTGTAAAAAGAGTTCAACCAAAACTGTTTTGTTTTGTTTTAATTTGAAGGGTAAATATTTATTAAGACAAAGTTTGAGAGAGTAGCTAAAAAAGTTTTTTTACTCCTCAACACTTTTTGTCATAGAATGAAAAGTCATCATGTCCATGGCCTCTCTCTAAAAATTACCTATGTTGAAAATCTGTATTCCCTTGATAGTTGATTTTGTAATGACTACAGGTCAGAAAATTTAATTTAATTTTATTTTTACAAATAATGTTTTTGTAATAGTCTCTATCAGTTTCCCATTCCTGCGTCCTATCTTTCTTTCCAATTTTATTTTATTGAGTTGGTGCCTGCTTCCAAAAGAATTTAAGAAAGAAACATTGACTTATTGATATAATTTTTGATTGATTAGCAAATTATGTATTAAATATTTCTCATATTCCAGCTACCGTATACTCAGCTGTTGATAAAAATAATGGTGCACAAAATGTATTCCCTCCACTCAAAGATTTAATATCAAATTAGCAATAAAGACTAATATATGATCTCTGTAATACAGCATACTATGGTTATACTATGAGGTAAAAGCACAATGATTTCCAGAATCTCATTTGCAACATTTACCATGACATTTAGAAGCAAGTGTAAGCCTTTGAGATTTTAAGCACAATCTTTTGATTTGGATTCATTTAACTTCACTTTGCATTTTAGACAATTTGCCCGAGGGTCTTAGAAACATAATTTATGAGTCACTCAATAATTTCTCAAATAATTTGTTTTGTATAAAATATTTATATGAAATGATTTTTTCCCTGGAAGGGAATAGAATAGAACACATATTTCCTCTAGAATAAAGTAGAATGATTCACATGTATTTCTTGGTTTCTGTAACAGAACTCAATTCATCCTAATTCAAATATTTCAATGTATTCCTCACCACCCATGTGCCATGGGTGGGAGAGAAATGGTCAAAAATTAAAAATTTAAATGGAGTCAAAACATTTTATAGTAGCTGTTTTGAAAACAACTGAAGACATGCAATGTTGCTTAACAGACTAGCTCTGATGTCACAATATTAGAGAAATTAGTTGCTGGGGTTAAGCAGAGTTACTGGAGGAAGTTGAGGTAAGTTTTGGTAAATTAATGGTATTCCTGTATATGGAAAAAGTAAACGTATCCCTATCTCCATGTGCCTCTTTTTACCAAAATATCAGTCTGCTTTCCTCCACAGTTTTGACTTCTGAGACACTTGGCTGGTTCCCTGAAAAGGCTGGACACCTGCCCTATAATTACACACCATTATCATTCTTTCAAAATATTTCACAGAACTGTGTAAATCACTGGTCTGAATTAGGAGGTAGGTAGACTCAGAGGAGAGTCTGAATTTCCATTATCACGTTTCTCTTAATGTGAACTTCCTGACAAGCCCTCATTACCAAGAAGGAAAGATGGCTGTCTTAATAAAATTTTGTAACCTACAGTCTTCATATTTTGCTTCTCCTCTTCCTTTCCCTTTACTTATTTGGGAGCATTTCATCTAAATCATTGCTTGTTGGACAGTCCTTTGTGAATCATAATCTGCTCTGATACCACTATCAGTGAAAATGGTGCTGTCAACATTTATGTCAACGCTGAGATTGTAATTTTTGACAGTAATGTTCCTGGGCTTGATCTAAAACTCTCTGTTCACATTGACAGAGCTGCCTGTCAGAGTTCCTTCTGTCTGACACTTCTAAGTGACTAAGGACTTGGTGGGACCCACTCTAGGAAAAAAATCTCATTCCAAGTTCTCCCATTAGGTTCATGGCTCATCTGAAAGCACTGCCCATGTTACCAAGAGATAAATGAATGCATACAAGCAATGACTTGGGTCAGCAGTAGGTTGCTGTATAATGTTCATAAATATCTGTGGAAATAAAATACACCAGTGGTGAATTTTTCCTGAAGGCTGGATCTTGTCAAGATCCCAAGCATAAATCTTAAACCCCATTAAAGAACATTGGTCTTACTTCTCATTTCAAATACTATATTTCAACATAGCTTACTTCTTGTTTAAAATTATAAAATTATGCTCTCAAATTTTATGATTTGTATGATTAAAGTGCTTCATTTTGAATGTTTCTGCTATATCATACTCATCACTATGCCCCAAACGTGTTGTGTTCCTTCCCTCATCCATTTTTGTAGTCAAATATTTCATCTTCCCAGAAATTACTTCCACTTCTTTGTAACTATTAGATTAGCACAATTTAAAGAAGTACAAGATTACACAAAGCTATAGAGTATTGGTAAAACCAGTAAACTCATATATTGCTCATGATACTGCAAATTTGTATAAGCCTTTTCTAAAGCAGTTCGGGATTATATAACAAAAGCCAGTTGGAGGCGGGTAATGTGTGTATATACATGAGTGTATATATATATACCTTTCTCAGTAATTCCACACTTAGGAATACATTCTAAGAGGATAATTCAAAGTAAGATAAAAGTTAATCATAAGTACAAAAACATTCATTGCAGCATTATTTATAACAGTTAAAATTGGTTATAAGTAAATGTCCAATAAAAAATGGCTAAGCATATTATATTACTTCAAATTGATTAAATTATATGAAACATTAAAAGATATAACATTCACTCTATTGCTTGCTAGTTCTGTGACCACACATGCTCAATCTCCCCTTTTGAACTGCTTCTTTTTGTGCAGCCCAATATAAACATCTTCTAACTGTATTTATGCGCTATTCTGGATTATGCAGCACCACTGAGAATCCTTCCATCATAGCACACTTCCTACTATAATATGGGTATGACTTCACTTTTTTTCCCTACCAGACCATAAACCCTTGTGGATAAGAACTGTGCCTTTTAACGCTGTATCTTTGGAGCCTAGAGTATTATAGACTATCTATAGTCTAGACTAACCATTCCACACTGAAAACAAATGCAATAATTTCTTGGTAAGTAACAAAAGCAAAATACAAAAGAATATTTACAATACCATAAAAGATTTAAAGGTATTGATTATGAGGACTAGGAGTCAAGGTGTACAAAGAAGAATGAAATGTTATCAGAATTAGATTTCTGTGATTATGAGTAGTTTAAATTTTATCATTTCCTTCACTGTTGCTATAAATAAAAATTCAAAAATGATACTGTGTTCAATACTTAATTTTACATAATAGTTCTATGAATCAGATTCTTTAAAATGAGGACATTACTTTTTATTTTTTAAGATTTTATTTACTTGACAGAGAGAGATCACAAGTAGGCAGAGAGGCAAGCAGAGAGAGAGAGGAGGAGGCAGGCTCCCCACCAAGCAGAGAGCCCGATGGAGGACTTGATCCCAGAACCCTGAGACCATGACCTGAGCTGAAGGCAGAGGCTCAAGCCACTGAGCACCCAGGTGCCCCTTTTTAACTTTTTTTTTAACTTCCATTTTCTGTAAGTCTATGACATCTAAGTGTTGGACCCCTTTGATAAATCAATAAATTGATCTGAAATCCATCTTCTTTATCTACAAAATGGAGATAATAATATCAGCCTAACAATATTATTACAGAAGCAAGACAATCTAGTAAATATGTATACTAATAGGTTGGGGGAGCTCTTCTTTATCCAGGGAAGAGGTGACACTTCTAGAAAATTTTAAGTTCAAAGTTCCTAGGAGAGTGAGAAATACTGGGAGAACATAAGGTCTTATTGCTTCAAATCCCCAAGTAGTTATCTGCCTTGACACTCAAATTGGAAAGACTTCAACTGCATATCAACTCTTTTTCCTTAAAGGTTAATATAATAATAGAATTTTTTTAAAAAAACTAGATTTCAGAGGCTGTACTTGAGCTTGTGGTTACTTGTCTCCAATTCCAAAGAGCATATAAAGTCAGTTAGTTTCCACTGATGTATTCCCATTTGACTACTTAATAGAACTCAAAGAGCTCACCTCATATTTAAAAAAAAAAAAATACACGCAGTAAAATCTAACCTTTTTGGTATATATTTCTAAGTTTTCATAAATACTTCTAGCCATGAAACTACCACCCCAATTAGGATGGTTGGTAACTCCATCAACCAGAATGATTCTTTCATGTTGCCCCTTTCTAGTCAACTCCTCTCTAATTGTGTCACTGGTAACCACTGCATTGTTTTGTGTTTCTATAATTTTAACTTTTCAGAATGTCATGCACATGGTATCATACAGCCTATGGAGTTAGCTTCTTTAACTTAGCATAGTGCCTTTGAGATTCATGTGCGATACTATATGTATCAACAGTTTGTTCCTTTTTGTTGATAAGTAATATTCCATTGTATGATTGTAGTACAGTTCAGTTCATTTATCTATCAGTTTAAGGGCATTTGTGTTGTTTCTAGTCTTTCACAATCATGAATGAAACTGCTTATATAAACATTCATGTACAGGTTGTTGTGTGAATATATGGTGTTCATTTCTCTTGAGTAAATTCTTAAGGTTGGATTATCTAGTCACATGTAAATGTATTCTTTGTGAGAAATTATCTTCCAAACTGACTGTACCATTTTGCATTCTCACTCTCCTGTTCTACATCTTTCCTAGTATTTGGTGTTATCAAGTTTATTTTGCTTTTTCCAAACTACTATTTGTGTGGTGGTGTCTTATTGTGGGTTTTTGAATTTTCCTAATGGTACTGATGTTGAATATCTTTTCATGTATTTATTTGTCATTAGTACAACTTCTTAAAGAGCTGCAGTTTAGTCCTTATATCTTACTTTTTAATGGGCATGTTCTGCATGATGAAATAATCACCACATCCTCAATATTCATTCCATTATGAGACTGTACAAAATCATTCTGAATTTGGGTCCAATCAGCTTCTTACTGAGGATCTACCCAAGAAATGTCCATTCAATGGCCACAGAGGAGGATATAAACAGACTGGGTGAGCCTCACAAAAGCTCATTCCCTACTCCCTAATTTCTATAATGATCTTAAGTTCAGTGAAGTGCCAACTTTGGCAATGGAATATTTTATCAGCTTTTCAAATTGAGCTTCTGCATTATTTTAATGCAATCCACTCTAAAACCAAATGTACAGAACTGTGATTAACAAACCAGAAAATACTTAAGAAGTTATTTATTCCCTCTTCTTCTGCTAAGGCTCCTTTGCTAATGCAGTTAAGTCACTAATATTGGGGACATTATTCTACCTAAATATTTATTGAAGGTTTACTATGCATAAGACACTGTCTTAGTTACTCAATAAATATTTGTTGAACTGAACGGGAGACAAATATATACAACCATATATTTTCTAAATAAAATCTATAACCCATATTAAATCATTCAAATATTTCATATCTAAAAGTCACACTGGGACTTTTTACTAAGCACTAATGGCATGCTAGATATAAGAACACCCTAGATGACTAAAGAGATAAAAAACACAACCCCAGACCTCAAGAATTTTTTATTTTGCTTGGAGAATATACATACATGAACCAGAGGACAAAACATGCACAAAAAGTGCAAAGTAATATGTTGGTCTTTGCATAAATGCAATGATTGAAATGATATAACCATAGGAAATGGTTTTTCAGCAGGGATGGGCCATAATAGGGGCATAAAGGATGGAGTTGATAATAAATTCTTTCTTGGGCTCAATGCACAAGGGGAGGGGACACAAGAATCAATATGGAAAAGACAGTGAAGAAAAGGAGTATCAATTAAGTCCGGGAACAAAACCTATCACCCAAGAAAGGAAAAGAACTGACAATGAATTTGGTAGCTATGCTGTGTGTTAGGTGATACAGATCAAAGTGTCATGGAAGACTTCCCAGGTACACGGAGCAGGGGGCCAGTGTCAGCAATATTTAGAACAGCAAACTGAGGACCAGTAATGCTAAGATATTCCCATAGTCAAGAGACCTGGCAATGATTGACAGCTAGACTTCAGCTCTAGAAGAAGGAGGAGGAGGAGGAGGAAGAAAAAGCAAAAGTTTCAGTGCATAGTAATAAGGACCAGTACGAAAGTTTCATCTTCAGCTTTGATCAGATGAAGACATAATCATTTTAGGAATGAGTGAATGAAGAAAGTCCTGTTCTAACCATTGGACTATAAGAGCACATCTTTGGGAATTCATTTAGTTTTACCTGGTCAGGGGACAAGGTGAGACCTTGAATGGAGCTAAAAGTGAGCTTAGCTGAGAGATGCTAGAAAATACTGAGTCAAGAGAATCAAATCCAAATTTACATGAATGAGCATGACTAGAGGATAAAAAAAGTAATAGGTTTGATACCTGATTTTCAGGATATTAACAAAAGGAAGTTAATGATATCCCCCTTTAATATTATATTTTGCCTCCACTTAGCATCCAAGACCATATTTTGCTTCTCTGGTACAGATCTAGTAATTTTCAACTAGTAATTACATAACTCCCTCCTCCTCCCCAAGGAGAGAATCATTTTACAAATGCAATATACAAATAAATAAAGGCACCAGTGGAGCTAGACCTGCAAGCTTTTAGAAAGCCGATAAAATTTGATTAAATTCTTCTTTTGTTGTTATTATGTTTTCATCACCTTTGTCATTGTGTCTACACTTCTGAACTCCACCTGGGAGCGGCAGTAACAAGGTATCACAAAACTGGCTTTTCTCACTCTAATTCCAACCTGCCAGAAGCAGCAAACACAGGAAATCTCAGGAGAAAACCCCTTGTCATACAATTTACTGCCCAATTTTGCAAACCCGAGAGGTTTAGCTACTAGTGGTTTCCAGAGTTTCAAATAAGCTTACCAGTTTGGGGCTATTTATCCATAATAAAATTCTAAATATTCAAGATCAAAACCATGAGCTTTCAGCTTCGAGTAGACTGATGAATATTCTTTGAGGATTTCAGGGAAAAGGGAGTTCAATATATAAAGGATGCCATATGATTCTACTTCTCTGTTACCACCTCATATTTACAGTGAAAACTGTGCCACTGCAGAACTAAAAGAGACCTTGGAGATAATCTGATTTAATGCATTCATTTTATAGAAAGGCCTGAAAATGAGTTACCCAAGATCACACAGTTATTTAGTAGAAGAATAGAAATACGAATCTGGGTTTGTGACTCTGCCCAGGCATATACTCTTTTCAGAAATTGAATTGAATTCATTTCAACAGAAGCCCAAAGATGTTCTACAAAAGAACTAAAAGGGATAATATTTTTCCTCAATAGCCTTATACTGTCTACAAAACACATGGGTAAAGTAGATGATGCTTTTTGGCTCTATAGGATTCTAACCTAAACTGAATCCATTGAAATAGCAGATGTGTGATGTTCTGGTACAGAAAACTTATTGAAGGTGGTCATTAAGTTAATCCTTGGAGATATGCAGATAGAGAGACAGGTTCTTTTTATACTGTAATATATAAACAAAAAAGAAATAGGACCATGGGATTACAAACAAAGAGGAAGAATGAAAACCATATATGAATGTAATGAAGACAGGAGAAAATATACAGTCACATTTTCTAAATTAATAAATTTCTAAATCAAAGATTTTAGTTATGAAAGAAGTATTCAGTTGACTTTTAGAATCTTCTAGGCTGATCAAACTAGCCTGTAGGAAAGGTAAATTCCATCTGTAAGTGTCAAGTAGCAGCAACAGATCTATTTGTTAGTTTGTTTTTAAATATGTGAATTTTTAATATAATCACATGTGAAGAGATTATATATGTTTTTATTACTTTTTAAAATTTTTATATTTATAGATTTTATTTTGAAAAATTCAATATTTCAAAAATAGGAGAGTTCCTATGTAGCTTCTCTCCATTCTCCCCAATAACACTTTATGTAAGTACAGTGTTAAAACCAGGCTTTTACACGAGTACACCATTATTATTTATTTTTGGAATCTCATTATTTTCATTATCTATTTTTAAATATGTTTTACTGATTGACCCCAGACCTGGCAAACAGATCGAAGCAAGAAAATTATTTCATACCTGTTCTAGTCCAGGTCCCTTCAAGAAAACAAATGGCATACACAGAAGGGTAACTGAAGAGATTTTAAAGACCATTTTTAAAGGTCTAGGCAGAATTAGAGGACAATGGCGAGGCAGTGAAGCTCCCTGCAGGTATCAACAGCAGCCAGTAAGAGGCCTAAGCTGAAAGCACGAAGCTGAGAGAGCGAGAGCTACACTGTTCTTAGAGCTACATTATTCTTAGGCAGTGGTATATCAGACATGAGCTATGTACAGTTTTCAAGAGGAATGCAGTACTATGTACCAGTGCCCTTGTAAAAAGCAAGCTGGGGAATAAATACCCCAACTCCTCTCTCATCTTGGTCTTCCGCTGGTTCTTTCCATGGCTCCAAACCAACCAGAAACCAGAGGGTAAGACAGCGGTTGATCCATTCAGTAGAGGTCAACTTCCCTGAACACCAAGCAGAGTGAGAAGAGCAGTTGGTAAGTCCAGAGGGGAAAATAGAGAATATCCAGCAAAGTAACTGAAATATATAATAAACAATTCTTAGTTCATACAGTTATTTATTCATTACCAATCCTGCCACTCATTTGTTGGCAGACTTGATAAAGCAGATATGTTATTAATTTACCTACACCAGTGCGCCCTTATTACTCTCCATTGTAATGTCAAGGTATAAAATGTGGGAAGGAATTCATGTGAGATAAGGAAGTTGAGGCCTCATACGGTAAACAATAGCTCATGATATAAATAATAATACTTGCATCAGAACTTTCTCATCTCTGATCCTCTCACATTTATAAATGCAAAGATTTCATGAACAACTTAGCCTTGCTCTTCCCTCTGAAATTTCAATCTCCTAACCACCACCACCACCAGCAGCCCCCAAACACTTTTCTGGGTTGCTTCAGTAACAGTGCTAATTGTTTTAGACTTCTGCTTCTGCCCAAGATGGAGTAACAGACCTCTTTCCCGAAGCTATGAATAAATGACAAAGCATATTTTAAAACAATTTTCAACACACAGAACATTCAAGTAGTAAAGGAGAGTTATCTCTGAGAGATAGGACACAAAATGAGGCATAAGATTTCCCCAGCCTATTGCCATGAGCATTTCTAGTCTATAGGGCATCCAGGCAGAGTCCAATACACTTACTCACTTGAGGAGATGGAGCTAAACATGCCAGGGAGACAAGGGCAGCCAAAACTAACAGTTCTAACTACCAGAGAAGTACCAGAGAGGAAGTACCAGACAGTACCAGAGAGGAAAGATTATGTAGAGGGAGAATGTTAGAGATTTGTGGAAAGTTACTTTCAAGTGATTAGCAGAGTACTAATAAGCACAACTACCTGAGGAAAATATTTGAGACTAGGGTAAAAATCAACTGAAAGAATTAGAGGAAACAGTGCCAGCAGTTAGCCATGTCTGGGAAAAGTGCTATTCCCATTAGACAGACTGAATGGCCATAAATTATAAGGTTTCTTTTTTTCTCAGTCAAGAAGTTCTTGCCCCAGAATTGGGAAATAATTAGGTCTAGATTGAGCACTGCTCTAGACCCACCTCAACAAATGATAGAAGAATCAAACTTGAAAGCATCAAACTGTTTCTAAACAACATAAGTGCATTCTAGAACAAAGGTCAAATATATATATATATATATATATATATATATATATATATATATATGTGTGTGTGTGTTTGTAAGATTACAAAAATTTCGAGCATCTAAACAGGTAAAATTTGACTACAAACTAACATAGATATTGGGATTATCAGACAAAGACATTAAAATGGTTCTTCCACATCTTTAAAATATAAGCAGAGGATTGAAAGGTATTAAAACTGACTGAAACAAAACTCTTACAAGTGATAACTACCATGTCTGAAATGGACAAGTTTTTTGCAAATCTAAGCATTTGAACTGTACCAGGAAGTAAGATATAATAAGGTTTCAGGTATTCTGCATGCAAAAAATTAATAATGTGCAATTCTAGAAAGCTCCAGTTCTATAGTGGAAATACTTTTATCAGCCAATAGGAATTTAAAAACAATACAAAATCTGCACAGATGGTTTTATATAACTTTTATATAACTTACATTTTTTAAAATGGAGTTTATTTACACACTTGTGTGGCTTAGTTAAGCATCTGACTCTTGATTTTAACTCAGGTCATGATCTCAGGGTTGTGAAACTGAGCCCCCCTTGGGCCCTATGCTGGGTGTGGAGCCTCCTTAAGATTCTCTCCATCCCTCTCCCTCTGCCCTGCGCCCCCACTCTCCCTCTCAAAATCAATCAATATGGGGTTTATACACATATTTGTTTGAATATGCAACATAAGCAATAAAGTACATGTGTTCCCTGTCAAAAAATACATATTTAGAGAGAAAGAGCATGCATGTTGTGGGACTACCTCAAGTGGCTTTATAAACATATAATTAGCATTCTCTCTGCCAAAAGAGTGGGAGAGGAGAAGAGACAGAGAGAGAGAAGGAAAGAAAGAAAAAGAGAGAAACAGAGAGATGGGTAGAAAAAAAATAATCAAGATATAATGGCCAAAATCTTTCCATATTTGTTGAGAAATGTATACCTACCAATCTGAAAATCTCAATGAGCCCCAAGAAAAGGATACCAGAAGTAAGCTCAAAAAGATAAAAATTTTAAAGCATCCAGAAGAGAAAAAGAATATATACTTCAAAAATAAAGATCACACTAAAAGTTGAAAGAATTTATCAACAACCAACCAGCACTACAAAAATGTTAAAGGAAATCCTTCATAGACAGGGGAAGACTAACCAAAGGAGATATGAATCTATACAAAGTAATAAGAACACTGGAAATGGTAACTGGTAAACGAGTAAAGATGTAGATAGATATAGATCTATAGATAGAAATGTATATTTACAAATATGTAATGTGTGTATGTGTGTGTATGTATATGTGTATATATATATATCTCACATGTATATATGTGTATACACACACACACACACACATATATACACACATATGTATGTATACATATATGAATCCCAAGGGAGATGAAGGAGCAAGGCCTATCTGAGGTGGCTGGAAATCATTTGACTATTTTCACCACATAGCTCTATATCTCCTGCCCTTTCTACTCCCCTGACACTCCTCCCTCTTTTAGCCAGTCAATTGAGTGTTTTTATTCTTTAGTTAAAGGGTCTCCTGTTGCTCCTTTGTGCTCTGCCTGGCTTCTGCCATCTCTATTTCTCCTTCACATGGCTACCTCAGAAAGATGGCTTTCATGCCTAAACGGTGGGGTAAACACCAGTGTGAGAGACCACCGATTCCTATTCAGAAAAGTGCTATTGAAATTCTAGCTGATTTCCTGAAGATCTTACTGAAGTGTAGCTCCTTCTTCATTCTTTTTTCTTTCTTTCTTTTTAGGACGCTAGCTGGTCTGTGAAAACCATTTTCTCTTAAGCCGTACCACGGCGTGGTTCCCATTATGAGCATGGTTAAATAATTCTTAATGAATCCTCCTTTATCAGTAAGACTCAGCTCTTGTGAGGAGGATTTGCTACTTTTAATTCTATATGGAACATAAATGGGTCACCAAATTGTTCCACGCTATTACTGACAAGATATGTTGCCATCATTTAATTACATTAAATTTTCAATTTTTGAGAGTCGTCTTTAATGTATGTGACTACACATTTTGCGAACAAGGGATATGTGGGGCGAGGGGAAGCGTGTCCAGGGTCCTGAATTGCACTTGGTGAGGCAATTGAAGGAAGGGCTAAGTTCTGGGATAGCTCATGCAATATAACTCATGACTTCAGTGTGAAGGAATTTATAGAAAGCAAGTGCTTCTCACAATTGGTGGACATAAACATGCATTAAAATGGTCATAAGATCGTAATTACCTAGACATTTGGGGATGTTGCTATCTGAAAACAGACGGTTTAGAATTCCAGTTGAGGAAGGGCTCAGGAGCGAGGCAATGTGCTTCAGTGATCTTCGGAAAGTTACCCCAATTGCTGCCTGTATAAATCATTTGCTAATTAATCACACCATGTGTTCTGCAGCAGTCTTGAATTGTAACTCAAATAATTCTTGTTGTACGCTTATCCTGTATCTCCCCAAACAAACTCTAAGATTCTTAGGGGCAAGCCCATGTGTGCTTCACTGACAAGCGGAGGTTGAATAGTCCCTTGTTTATAGTTTGTGCCCAATAAATATGTTAATTTTTGATATGTTACTGAAACAGAATGAAGAGAGCTTATGTGACAAATAAGTATAACAGAATTAAAGGAGATATTATAAAGTCTTGAAAAACTGAAGGCACATAAAAGTCCTGTTTAAGGGTCAAGTGTGGAAGAGGCATGAAACCTACTACTTTGTAGACACTGAATGGATCAAGAAGTTGAAAGACAGGGAAAGATTATATATTAATGGCTGTAAAGGAAAAATTGAGTATGTAGAAGGCTTTTTTAGTTTCTGAAGTTTGAATGTAACAAGTACAACAACAAAAATCCATGAATTTTACTACCCCAGATCTCATGAGAATTGCACCTTGGGTTTTAGACTCTTGTATTCTTATGATCTTTTTAGACTGACACAAAGCAGGCATGTGACATATGACAGATGCATTTGTTTCCTGGGGTTTTTGTAACAAATCACCAAAAAGTTGGTGGCTTAAAAAAACAATTTTTTTTTTTCTCTCACCGTTCTGGAGCCCAGAAGCCTGAAATCAGTATCAGTGGTACAAAATCACACTTCCTCTGGAATCACACTTCCTCTGGAGCTTCTAGAGAATTCTTTCCTTGCCTTTTGGTGGCTTCTGGCAATCCATGGCTTGCACCTGTATAAACTCCAAACTGGCCTCTGTAGTCCCATTACCTTCTCCTCTTCTGTCTGTGTGTCAAATCTCTCTGTGTCTCTCTTATACAGACACTTGGGATTTCATTTAGGCTACACCAGGATAATCCAGAATGATCTCTTAATCTCAAGAACTTCTACTTAATCACATATGCAAAGATTCTTTTTCCAAATAAGGTAACATACACACTTTGCAGAGCTCAAGCCCTGACATCTTTGGAAAACAATTATCAGTCTACCATAACATCTATCTTTGCTGTTGCTTTTATTATCTGTAGCAACATATTCATGACTCTTTGTGATTAGACAGAGCTGAGTTCACAACCATGTACTATCAAAGTCATATTGAAGAAATTATGTACCTTCATGTTTCAATTTCCCTACCTGTTAAAAGGGGTATGCATGAGTAGTATCTCACAATACTGTCATAATTATTAAACAGGATGGTATATATTAAATTTTAGCAGTTTACACTTAGTAAGTTCTCAATAAACCATAGCTATAATTATTTTTATAAAATTAATAAACCCTATCACTCAAAACAAAATGTCAGTTAATCTAAAGGTTACAAAAGGGCATAAATCTTGACCACCATTTTTAGAAGTTTGCAATCTAATTGGTGAGATAAAATTTACAGCATAAAACAAATACTGGAGAAGAAATGCATACTGAAAAACTTAATGCTATAGCAGTTCGAATAAGAATTAAGGGCATGGCAGGTTTTTCCACAGAAACTGCATTGATGGGGCTGACAGGTAGGAGATGCAAAGTCACATGGGAACAGGACATGTGCAGTAGTAAGAAGGGATAAGAAAGGGTAGTAGGCAACTGGCAGCCTAGGACACAGAGGGTGCAAGAAGGTCTGGAGTAGAGTATTGGAATGAAGGCTGAAGACACACTGTCGTCAGTACGCTAGCCTAGTAGCTCCATGAATGGGACAACTGAAACTATCTCCAGACATTGCCAAATGTCCTTAAGAGGAAGAGGGCAGAATTGTCCTGGGTTAAGAACTACTGGGAAAAACCAAATGAAGCACTGTGGGAATTAATTTAAATTGAGCAGTTTCAAAAGGGGAGAAGCTGGAGTACAATTGACGACATATACTAATGGATTTCCAGAAGACATGTACTCTATTGATTTTACCTAGTGAAATCTAGAACGTGATTCCCTTAGCAATATAATAATATAATCATTTTTAAAATTCCAAATAATTTTTTTTAAATCCAAGACCACAGATTGAAATGCTTCTTCAGATGTTGTTATAGCTCATATATTTGGAGGGGAGGGTCTCCATGAAACAGGAGGCACCAGCCTGCTAGTGTTGCTTATGGGGCTGGGCACTGGAGTTCTGCAACTCCAGTTTGCTCTACAGAGGACACCCACATCCCCAGGGGTGCCAGTGTATATCCTGTTATCAGAACTAGACTTGATTTAAAAGGAACAAAGAAAACACACATATTGATTTCTGCTGCATTAAATACATTTACACTTCAAAGGAAAAAGAACATAGAAATGTTTCAATTTGAGTTACATACTTTAAATTCCATTATTAAAAAAAAATCTACATTCTCTAGCAAATTTGGTAATACTCTTTTTTTACACTTTCATAACCAAATGGTTTCCTTCTTATGGGCTATATTTTTTGGAATACAGTGAAAATGGCAAGGCCATAGGAAAACAAAATGCACAATTGCCTATTTAGCATAACAATACACACATAACAATACAAAGAAATTTGGAACTACTCCATACTATAGAATTTTATATTAGGAGCCCCAATTAGAGTTACTTTCTATTAACTTGTGGTAATAGAACAAAATGTGAATCTGGACAAATTAAGTACACGGATAATACAAAAATGCCCACGTTTGGGCATTATTTGAAGTAAGCTCTAGCTCCAGGTAAAATGGTAAAATTGCTAATTTTGGGGGGGGGCAGCCTCTGTTCCTTCTTTAATAGCTTTTTCCCTTGTTAAATATACCAGTGTCTGGACAGTTAGTACTTTGATGCTTTTATGTGGATGATGTATGTATTTACTTATTCAACAAATATTAATTTGGTACTTACTGCATACCAGACACAGTATTCAAAATGATATTATCAAGATGGGTAACCTATAGACTCCCTATTTTCCCTGACCCTGTTTTCATCTTTAATTAAGGTTTTCTTGTCCAATTTGATTTCTTCCTAAAACTAGTTTTCCTTTTATCCATAGGAGTTTTATCCTATTTTAGAGATGATATGAAAAATGAATTATTTCTAGTATATTTCTTAATGATATATGACCTCCTTCTGACAATAAAAATCATAGTAATAGGATATTTAAATTTATAAGTAATAGGAAATAGAAAACTTTTTAGCGTCATAACTTGAGTGAGGCCAGTATTATTTGGAGGTGAGGCTTATTATAGCATCTATTATAGCATCCATCTAATTACATCATCCAGAAAGCTTATATTTCTGATTACCTGGAATTTATGTTTCCCCAATTTACTTTGCTTCAGAGCCCATAAACTACTTCTTTTGTCCTTTGAGAGGAAGAATATTGGAGAAATAGGCCAAAAGAAATTAACAAGTGATGGGAAACAAAACATAAATGGACTGGTAAATCACCTCTGTTTAAAAGTCCACTTTTTTTTTTTTTTTTTAAGGTAAGAACTTCAATTTCCCAGTGGCCCAATCACATTGAATTTTTGATAACCTCAGGAAGAACTATTTGTAATTGGAAGTTGTCAGGGGACTGAATTATAAGTAAAGAAAAGACTGACTCCATTTCCAGAACTGTTCTAGGCCCTATGGAAATGCAGAAATTGTGTCATAACTCATTTCTCCCTGGGACAGCTAACTAATGCAAGCATGAAGTACTCCAGAGTGTCAAAGGGGATGGAGATCGACATGGGTTGCCAAGCTCAGGGATGACTCCATGGTGAGTTTTGATATATCCTTTATGTGTCTTTATGTCACCAAGAAAGAAATATGTGAAAATAAGCTTTAGGATGCTTAAATTACTCCAATTTGCTTTTCTTTACAGTTGTATAGTTCCTGAGGATAGTGTTTGAACTGAATGCATTTTGACAGCACAACAATACAATTCCCATGATCAGTATGAGATTACCCATTGCTACACAGATCTGTTACCTGCTTTGTTGCTTTTTCTTATGTCTGGTTATCTACTGTTCACCATGTAGTAGATAATTACCATCTTATTATATTTCTATCTTTAGATGGAGCAAACTTAAAAAAAAAACAGGGGAATATGAAGATAATCAGACAATTTCATTTGAGCCACAGTGAAATGTAATTTGTATTTTTTTTTAAGATTGAGAACCATTGTGTGCACTCAAGAACACTTGGATCTCAGTGCTAGAAGAAGGCAAAGAAAAGGATAAGGAAAGTATTCTTTCACTGTGCTCAAAAAATTGGTTATATATTTTCCACAAACATATTTTCCTCCAAGTATTCTCAAAGTCACTGGGAATTTTCACAAAAAAAGATGCTCTAAGCACTCAGACCATCCGTAACAGGGGTGCAATTATACGAATCATGGATATGTAGTTTTTTCAAACTTGATTTCTCCAAATCTGAATTTTTAAATTTTGAGATGGTGGGAGGACCATACTGTCTTACAATGATACAAAAAACATGAGCCGCTGATATCTCTACCTGTTGCATACATGGCTAGAAAGAGTAGGATACAAAGTTCTCTCTTATTTAGTATGTATTGCACAGAGCAAGAGGTTTCTATGAGATGCTGACTTGATTTTTTTTTTTTCTTATAGCTCTATTTAACACATGCTTAATCAAGTAGGGTTATAATTTGAGAACAGTCAGATGGTTCTCTATTCAAACATATCTCCTCTACCAGTATGGCAAAATTATATAATGTCCATCATTAGACATCCCCTTTAGTTAAGACATTAATGTTTCTTATTAAAATGCAAATATATTATTAGACATTAATATCTTATTACTAATTAGTTAATCAATTTTATCCTGACAAAGAGAGGGACCAAAAGACAAGGGAAAATCAGTCCTGGGCAAGAATATTTATGAGGTGAAAGATCAGCAAAGGCCTGAACCATAGGGCATTTCTGCGAGGAGGGTTCAGATGAGGTAGCATAGAGGAGGGATTGTAAGGAAGGCAGATAATATTCTGGGAGCTTTGAAACTTTCAGATCTGTCTCAAATCTTGATACCAGAATAATCATATATGCTGACTGAGCCAGTGACCTGACCTGAAATGTGTGTGTGTATTGGGAAGTAGGTAAGAGTATATGTACCTCGTTTGTATGGATTTGCCTTCTGATGATTTAAATTTACTTTGGAGGAAGGGTGTAAGACAGAATTGATGATTTTTCTTGGACATACAAAATGCTTAAATTTGAGCAAACAACACAACCACAGTTTGGGGGGAAATGGTTGGGTTTTGAGAGATACTGAGAACACAAAGTAAAACAATATAATAACAACAACAACAACAACAAGTAGTTTTTATGCAGCAGCCAGTGCTCAGAATGAGACTATGAAAAGATGAAGAAATGACAGGGAAATGTTAAAGAGCATAAAAGAAGAGCTGCTGAGTTGGCATGACAGGTGTTCCTGGATGCTTCACTCTTGACCTTCCCGTGTAACATCCTCAGAGAACAGTCCTCGATCGTCAGTAAATCCTAGTTCCTGTGGTTCCTTCTACAATTAGACCATTAGTTGGCATGTCAGAAGTCATGGCCAATATTAATAATAGCTAAATATTTTGAACCTTTGCAATATATCAGGGATTCTGTTAAGCACTTTATATGTAAAGGTTATGGATATGGTTATATGGTTAAAAAGGCCATGACAAACAATAAATTACAAAGTCATCTAAAGAAACCATTTCCAGAACAGAGGGGTACTTAAATGTCGTGCTTTAGCCTGTCTTTCCAGACATCAAGATGGAAAAAGGCTTTCTTTCTCTCTCACCTTCTAAATAACAACTAATACTTTAATGTCATAACACATTACCAGTTCACTCACTATCAACACTTTGATGTTTAGAATATTTACATGCTTCTAATTTTAAATTTCTTATTCCATTCTTAAAACAACCTTGGAAATTATGATAAGAAAACTGAGACATAAATTAGTAAGGAAATTGACCCAAGTCACACAACCTGGAGCCAGGTTGGAAACCCAGGCAAAGGCAGAGTTCTTAATTTCAAGACAGAGTAGGTGACTTCATGAACCTTGAGTCAGTGTGACCTCAGTAAGTCTCTGCTCTCCCATTGGTCAAATCTGTAAAATAAAAGGGGTGGCACTGGAGTTCTGAAGTCCTTCCTAGCTTTTAAATTCTATGACTCAATCCTAGTGAGGCTATGGGGAAACAGTCGTAATCATATCCCACTGGAGGGTCTCAATGTAGATTGCTTCATAGCAGAAACTTGCCAGTGTATTATTTCACTTCTAAGAATTCAACCCAGGATACACAAAATATAAAGGCAAGACTTGATAGATGAGAATGCTTATCTGAGGTTTATATATACTACCATACAATTTGGGAACAACTTCAACATCTAATAGAAAGGGGTTGTTTATATACATTTTGATGTATACTTTTGATGAACGATCATGCTCTTACTAATATATTTTAAAAATAATTAATGATATTGAAAAAGCTCACAATAATAGGCAAAAATAAAACAATATATAAAATTATAAGACTACCCAAGTTTGATTGATATTTACATGTAGATGCAAACAGTATACATGTTTATATTTTTTAAAGGCAAAAACATACAAGTATTAGCTTTTTTGGCAACATCATCATACAAAACTTCTATTTCCAAATTTGCTAATACTCATTACTTATATGATCAGAAAAATAAAATAATTTGAAACAAAGCATATTCAATAATGTATAGCAAATCCTATGAATGATTACCCTCTTTTCTTCTTTCTACCTCTGATGTCTGAGCAGATCAATGAGACTCTCGTCAAAGACTGACTTTCTATGGATCCCCAGGAGCTGGTCATGTTCTTGCTGCAACCACTTGGGAAAGGTTTTGGAATGGCCATATACTTTTGCAATGATTATAAGATTTCCCACCTGGAGAGCATGCTGATGGCAGCATGTTATCCATGGCCTGAGACTCTATTTGTAAAGACCTGTGTAGTGCTGTTAAATCCATGGTCATCTGATGCTGCCTCTAATAGTATGTAGCATATTGTTTGCACTCTATAAATTTTAAGTCATAATAATCAATAATAATAATAATGAGGCAATAAAAAATAACTGAACTCAGTAGCACTGATGCAGTAGTTCTTTATGAGTTCCCAGTAGGGAAAGCAAGTTATGAGCAAAACTAGGAAAGCCATAGTGTTCAGCATGACAGACCTTCCAGAACAACCTGTGAAGCAGAACCAATCTCAAGTGTGCACACATCTGGGCATGTAGTCATGTCAGTTTGCAATTCTAGGAATCAGGCCTGGTTAAATAGTATAAGAGGAACTGGAAAAATTTGCCTGACTCTAATTATCTCTCAATTGTATCTATACCATTATGAGAACAGGGTTTGAAAAATCTGAGCATGTCATGAACTTGGTTGTCCAGGCAAACCCAGTGTGAACAGGGTGTACAAGGTGTACAGGCAAACCCAGTGTGAACTTGTTCCATTGTAATTCTTATCTTCCCCAAGGAATCTGTTTAAATCATCCCAATCTTCGTGTTCTTTTCCTTTCCATACTGTTATGAGCACTTACTGCCTTATTGGTGCATTCAGATGTTTGAATATTTTACATTGTACCTTGGATGTATTTATGTACTTTTCTCTCTGTATCTTCTTTGTGTATTTTCTAAATTACAGGATAATTTGCTGGAGGTTTTTATCCTACCAACAACTGATGTTGGAAAGTTAGGACCTTGTGAGCGAGACCCTGATCCACTCTTAATGAAGCAGCCGTGGAATAGAAAGAGGGGTCTGAGGGCTTGATATATATGTATATTTTAATTTCTTTTATTATTTTGATTTCCTCTTGACTAGAATGTAAGTGGTAGGAGGGTACAGCTTTGTTTTATTCACAGGGTAACTCGAGCCACTAAAAAAGCATCTGCAACACACGGAACACTTGATAAATATTTCTGGTGAGCAAAAAAATATTTGGAAAAAGTTGCCCTCCCAGAAAACATACATCACTATGAGAGGCTACCTCATCAATTCTCAAAAAAGGCCTTTTAAATCCATGGGGCTTGGCCAGGCTGGGGTAGTAGCTGATTTGAGAGTAGCTGATTTGAGAACATTCAGCCTAAAGGTGACAGAATTCCCCTTGTATGTATCAGAGAACTGTGCTGAATTCATTTATTTTCCCAGCCCCTGACATTGACCTGATTACTTTCTGACACTTAATTGTGACAGATCAAGTATTTCTCTTTGTCCATCTTTCATCAGGCTTTGTGATCCAAGACACCAACTTTAAGCTTTTTTAATCCAAAACAATCACAACTGACCAAGCCAAACATATCAAAACAAAACAAAAATCATAGGACTGGCCACAAAGGGGATATTCACTAAATTCCTATTGTGTTAAATGACATATTCTACTTGCACACCAGCCGTAGTAGGAAAGAAATTCCTATGTGTATAAGACACAAAGTAAAAGACTTATAATGATAATTGTTATTATTCAATAATCTCTCTTTGTTTTCAGTTAATACACAGAGGAAGTGGATTATGCATTTTCACTGAGCTTTCAATTATATAGCTGTAGATAGTAAATATGAGATATGCATATGTTGAAGAATTAAGACTATTCTGACTTCCCCCGACACCTATTTTTAGGTTTTGCTGAAAGTCTCTCTGTGACCAGGGAATTGAATAATAAAATACGTGTTCAAACAAAATTTAAGGAGGTTGTTGTCTACTGTTGAATCATACTCCACAAATAGCGTGCTCACACACTCTCAGATAAAGATTAGTTCATATATTTCAATGTGTATGTGTGTGTGTGTGTGTGATGTTTCACTAAGGTTGTCACGTCTCTTTTCAAATGTAAGCTGTTTGGGTTGAAATGCCTCACAGAACTAGCAAAGGAGCAGGCACAAGGTGTGGACTGTTGGTCTATTGTTTGAAGACCTATGGTTGGGATCCCTGCTTTGAGCTGGGAGATTTATTGTTCATCTACTCCAAAAGATTTACCTTTGTCTTCCTCAAAATTAATCATGGACTTTCTCATCTGAAAACATCCTTAGGGATCATTCCTGCCAATCCCTGGTCTTGAAACACGAAATTCATTTATCCCACGCTGAATGGGTGGCCATCTAACACATTCTGGGATGAGAAAATTTAAAAAGTAGAAATTCAAGGCCTGCATGTAAAATGTGAAATAGCAGCAAAAGCAAAGAGACACGAACCCAGGAAGAATAAAGGACAATTGACTTTCAGAAAATTTGAAAAAGAAATATGATACCAAGTTGGAGACCGAGTTGATCAGTGCCAGGAAACATCACGTTTTACATGAAAGTAAATCGACAAGACCCCCTCCTCTCTACCTGTGCCTCTTTCACAGTCCAATTAAAATCACGTTTTCTTTGAAAACACAGAAAAAGAAAGAATTGTCTGGGCACGTAAGAGACATCAGTCGTCTGGTTGTGCAGACAGGCATATTTGTCATGCCCAGGGGAGTGATGGCGGTAGTTTCATTTTATTAATTGAGAAGACTATACATCCATGAGAGCCACAGTTCCCCATTCTCCTTCTTGGAGAGAGGATGGAGGAGGGAAGTGAATATTCCATAGTTAAGCAGGAAAAAGACCCCCCCTCCTTTTTTTTTTGTTTTATTGCATTCTAATTAAGCATGATGGGAGTGAGAGATCCTACAGCAATGCAGCAGACTTGAAACACTGACAAGGTCAATTATCTCCTGATAAGCCTTGCACCAGCAAGGATTAATAATATAACTAATATTAATTGAAAGTGAGTTCATTGAGTTTTATTTCTTATTTTAAAGTTCTCTTGGCATGTGTGCACGCCATGGTGCACGGAGAATGATGGATGGAAGTGATGGAATCACTAATAAGCCCTTCGACCCCCATGGCCTACTAGGCACCCAGAGGATGAAGGTTTGATTTTCTTTTTGGGTTTCTAAAGAAACCCTGGCAGAAACCTAAAAGGAGCTAGTTTTATAATATAATTTGTTCCATGAATGAAGAAAGTACAAGAGATTTCAGACCTATGAATTCAGAATTTCTCAAATGAAACTAATGTACAACTAACTGATAATGTCACTTAACGTGAATTAGGTATAGTTGTTTCATATGGAGAAAAAAGAGAGCAGGTCCTACTTTCTTTCATGGAATCCAAACTCACAGATAAGTTGATAATATATAATAATATGTATACAATATATAATATTATAAGTAAATAATATTAATCATAATATTATATATAAAATATTATTATATATAGTATACATCACTATATATTGTTATATATACAACATAACATAATATGTTGTATATATCGTATATATTACATTGTACATATAACATTATGATATTAAATCTATTATATATAAGAATTAAGTACTATTAAAATTATTTGAAATTATTAATATAATAATATAAGTGTTTTATAATTCCTATACAATGTTCCCTTTAATTTTATGCATCTTTGTTATGAAATTAGGAAAGTATGTCCAGGGACAGGACTTATTTTGAATGAACTGAAAGATGGATGCCAAAGCTTGTACTGTGTATTGTGATCTTGAAAGTGATTTCATTGACTTGGGAACTGAGATACGCTACTTTAACCCAATTTCTTCCCCATGCCTTGGTATGGCTTTTATGGCTAGAGATATCAGGCCTCCATTCACGGATTCCATAAACTCACATCTCTCCTTTTCAACGTTGGGAGGGGAATGTAAGGAGTTGCATATTCTAAAGCACAGAAAATATAGTAAATCTGTGTTTTTGAAACATTGATTCAATAAAACAACATCACACTTTATTTGACTAATCCTTTCTGTTTGAAATGCTATTTGCTTTTCAATAAATGTTTGGTTAGAATGAATGCTATCCACGGAAATAAACAGGAGAGAACCAAGGAAAGTAACCGCAAGTGCAACAAATGTCACAAAAGTGATTTGAGTCCAGCTTGTCAATGCTTTGAAGATACCTTCAAATTACATGTGATATTTTAAACACAATATCAACTTCCAATTAACTCATCTTTAAAGTTTTTTTTTTTCTACCTGCCTCAGCTAAATATAAAACCTCCCTCCTCTGAACTTATAGTTCAAAATCAGGATACTCTAACTTGACAGCTAGGAATTAGTTTTACTATTTGTATCTCCATCATTTTGCAGTTCAACTCGTATGCAAATGTGTATTCCTTCTTCCATGTCTTCTGGCCTTATCTCCTCAATAGAGAAATTCCTTGAATATGGGTGCCATTTCTTTAACAGTTTCGTATCCTAAAGAACACCACAGGAGGCAGAGGATGGAGCAGGTGCTAAATATTTAATTGAGTAACTAAGGCTCCAGCATGTTCTACATTCAGATGGGAAATCAGTAACAGGCATATGCAACGTGCATGTGGAGGTGTCTTTACCCCGGCGATCCTGATAACTTCTAGAGAATCATCTGGATTTAGCAAATGACAGTCATGCTGGGGAGAGGAGTAGGGATCACAGGACACAGTACCTACTATTCAAAACTAACAGATCATAGTGGGAAGGGGGATAGTGAGAGTGAGAGAAGAAACAACTTCTACTGCAGAGAAGAAAGGAGAGGATACTCATTTGTGCCAAAACAAAGCCATAAGCCAGACTCCTCCAGGGGCACCAGAAGTTCAGAGCAATGAAAAGGCGCTGGAGAAGTTGGTACCATCTGTAAGTTTATATGCTGATAGCTTGGCGGGGGGTGGGGGGGCATAATTACAATTATTTAGAAATACTGATGAGAAAGTTCATAATTAAGGAAAGCAAGATTTAGATAGAATATAAATAATTGGAGGTAGTGTTCTCTGTTTTGTTGTTTCCTTATTTTTCTTATGATCTACCATTTAGTATCACCCAGGAAAAATGAGAAATCCAGGGCCTGATGATACAGTTTCTGATGCACCCTCTGCCCAGTGATTTTGTCCACTTATTTTCCCTCCTCTGTGAGTGGGGTTGGCAAGTACAGTTGCCACCAAATGACAGCAGTTGACGGCTGGAATATTAAAGTCTGAGGCCTGTGACTGGGGTTCAGTGAAAATACATCAGGAAGGATGAAACCCTTCCAATTCAGTCATACACTTTGCTCTGCAATTTTCAAAACCAAAATACTTGAAGTCCCTATTGCAACACACTGCAATGTCCCATCACCTATGTCTTTCAGAATTTTCCATTTTATCCATTTTCCATTTTCACAGTTAAATGCAAAGCATGTTTATAAATGATATTTATTTTATTATAAATAGGGTTTGGGTTCCTTTTTACTTCTGCCTTCTCCCTCTTTTTTTAAAAAATATTTATTTATTTGACAGACAGAGAGATCATAAGTAGTCAGAGAGGCAGGCAGAGAGAGAGGAGGAAGCAGGCTCCCTGCTGAGCAGAGAGCCAGATTCGGGGCTTGATCCCAGGACCCTGAGATCATGACCTGAGCCAAAGGCAGAGTCTTTAACCCACTGAGCCACCCAGGTGCCCCTACTTCTGCCCTCTCTTAATGCATTCTATGAAGTACATAAAAGTATGGGCTCAGAATCCAGACAGACATCTTCCCAGTTACCATGATGGAGAGAGTGACATGTTTGGGTTCAGAGTCACACTTTGTGCTTATATTCAGAATTATACATTGAAATGAAGTTTAACATTTTCTTATATAATAATGTCTATTTGGCCTTACAGAATTATCTGTATCTCCACTCTATTTCTGCTAGACGGTAAGGATCTAGCTGGGGGTTGGAGAAGACACACTCGATGAGGAATCATGTACCTCTACCTTTTTACTCAGTTGTTGAGGAGATGGATTTCTCCTGCCAGTAACTAAATACTGGAGTCTGTACTTTCTTCTGGTGCTTAAAAAACATTTTGAAGCACCTCACTTTAGAAAGGGGAAGAGGTAGAATTTCCCTCCATCTTATCCTAGTACATGTTCTTTACATTTCTCCCTCCATAATCCTGAAACTTCTGATCATCCTGACCCATAAATGGAAGAGTGCACGTGGTAGCAGGTGGAATCTCATCAGTTTTGAGTCACACATAAAGCATTGACTTTGAATTTTAAGCCTGCAACGTAAGATCTGTGTCTTTTTGGAAAAGTTAATATATATTTTCTGAGTCTCAATGACCATTCTTCAAATGAGAATATTAGCATATACTTTAGAATGTGAGAATTAAAGGAAATAATCTATGCAAAGCATCCATTTCTAAGAAAAGAAAGAAAAACATGGGGCTCACTTAACTCATCTGGAATCCAAATTCCTTTATCACAAAATGAAGGTGTCTAAATAATTAATACTCAGCACGTTAATGGGCTTGCCACTCACTAACCTTGTGATTCAACAGTAACGTAAATGAACAGAGCATCCGTTTTAGCTCAGTGAGGCTGTGGTACAATTGTCCCTCAGTGAGAGATAAGGAAACTGAGGTTTAAAGAAATAAATTATGTGCCCTAAGTCATACAGCTGACTGGTAGGGTTGAAACTATTTGGCTTCAGAGGGTTACTTTCATTTACCACAAAGTGTTTTATAGGTGTTACTATCCCATTCAATGCATCAATAAGACAGGTACTTTGTTCAAACACTGCTACGTAAGAGGAAGATAGTATGCCATGAAAACTCTGAAATACTTTAAAAAATATTATTGTGAAATTTTATCTCAAAGGTAACAGATGTAGGGAACTATCTTAGGCAGAGGTGAAAGTTTACTTTCCATGAAAATATGAATAGGAGACCTTCTCAATTTATGCCATTTATGACTTGGGACTTAGTTTTAGAATGCATGTGTGTGTGTTTTTTTTTTTTCTTTTTTCTTTTTTGCATCTGGGTTGTTTTCGATATGACATAACATATACAAAACTCCTTTAAAAAGGAGGCAGACTCATGATTGTGTCGGATAAATCAATGGCTTACTTGCCAGTAGGTAATTCTGAACAATCTCAGCTCTTCAACTTTGTCATTCCTGAAGAAAAAGCTATAAGAGGAGTTTTGTTTGTTTGTTTGTTTGTTTTGTTTTAAACAAAGGTTCTTAGAAGCAAGGGAAATAATTTCCATGCTCTTAATCCTGCTGAAGGGAAATGACACAGAGCATCTTCAGTTCCTTACTTGGACTTGTATGTAAGAGGAGGCAGCAGAATAGAAGCAGAAGAGATAAAGTGATAAAGGTGAGAAGCGACTGGTAACAGCAGACAGCAGAGGAAGGTGGCAGGACTACTAACATGCAGTGAATGGCCCAGGGATTCAGAATACACTGTCATCACCAGAGGGAGGAGTATGGATTTGGACCTTCCAGAACCATGATTTTTGTTCATGAAGAGGACTCTGAGACAGTAAGGAAGTGTGAAACTACTCTCATAGTTCCCTATTGAGGAAGGCAGAGATTCTTATTTTAAAAAATCCTTCAAAAATTTTAACAAAAATATTAAATATTTTTATTGCTTTGTATAAAGAAGTAACCTTAATTGTCTGAAAAAATAACATTGATGAAAGCTGTATTATGACAACTGGGAAAGCAAATCATTTTGAGTCTGTGCAGCAGATGATTGACTTACTGCCTGAGATAAAATGTTGCAGCATGAAGGCTCCCTTCAATAGAGTGATTGAATATGTCTACGAATAGCAATCCATGTTGAGTGTCTCTAAGAAAGGCGGTTGACTACATTGTGTTCTCTCAAGTAGGGAAATGGTGACCAAAACTGTCACCACACCACATGGGTCCATATTAAAACTCAGTTGCCTGTATCTTCAGTCTGATTGGTTCCATTATAGAAAAAATATCTATCTGGCATCATTTAAACCAAGCAACTGGTCTATCACATGGTTGAGTGCCCTTCAAAAGTGGTGACAAGTCTAAAATGATTGAGAAGTGCAGATAAGAGATAGAGGAACCACAGGTATGACTGTGTGAAGAAGAACCTATTTCAGTCTGGTGAACTTATCCAGTCTCATTATTTCAAATATCACTCATGTGCTGATAATTTGTTTTTCCAGCCCATACTTTGCTCCTAAATTCTAGATTTAGGCCTCCTACCACCATCTCAACATTTTTTTTTTCCTTTGGGTATATACTAGACACGTATTTAAAACTGGCATGGATGGGGCATGAGTTGCATTTTAAAGATGGATAGAATTTGGCAAAGAAGAGAGGAGGAGAAACACACACACACACACACACACACACACACACACACATCAGATGAGAGTTGTACAAAAGCATAGCATAGATCAACCAGGAGGAAAAAAGGAAAGTCACAGTACAATTATGATAAATGAGAATCTTATTTTGCAGAGAGCAAAATAGTAATTTTATCTCCAAATATGATAGAAGAAAAAGAATGAGAAATTCTTCACTGTCTCTATGAAGAGTTCAGATAAGACACAAAAACAGAGGAGCTAAATATTTCAGCTTAATGGCTTTTTTAAATTTTAAGACTGCAAGTATCCCCAATATTCTCATTGATAAATCACCTTCTGGAACCCCTTCAGATTTCCAAATAATCCCTAGTCTTCAATGGAAAGAGAAATCAAAACATGCTTTCATAATTTGGGAAGATTTTGTTCCAGTTCTATGTTAAGTCAAGGTCCAGTTCAAGAATCAATAGGTTTCTACCACCACCACCCACCCTCCACCTTGGCGTACTCCTCACCATATTCAAGTGGCTATAGTTTTTATTATTGCAGCCCAGACTACCTTCATCAAACTCTTTCCCAGTGCAATAAGCTTAGAGACAATAGGAGAGCAGGAAACCTCTTTTACGTCTCCTCTTTACCCCTAATCTTTATTGCCTGTGCATTGCAAAAACAAGCATGAAAAAATAAGACAATTTCCAAAGACAGTGTAAAATCCCAAAAGGTAACATATAACCATCTGGAGTACAACAAGCACATCATATTTTCTTTCTTTAGCAAGACAGTTCTGAGTTTTATGGAAGTCATCCCAGTAGGCAAAGACCTACTAGCTGTTTGTAACTCCTTAAAATTTTTTTTAAAAAAATAATAAAACTGCAATGTTTCTTTAATGTCACAGTCTGAATTATAAGCAGAGAGTTGGCACATCTCTCATTTTATTCATTCTAATTACAATTGCCTTGTCACTGAGATGCCAACCTGACGAAGAGCAAATCAGGTAGCAAATCCCCAGGGGCCGCTTAGTAACAGGAAGGCTGTCTCCAGTGGAATCAACGTGACAATTTCTTCTTTCCCTCTTCAAAGTCGAGAGTCCCCCTGGACAAATTCACATTTGATTATTTTCGCTAGGCTCTCTGTCTTCAACTGCTTGATTAGCATCTCACTCACCTAAGAAATTAGACTAAAGTTTGTGACCATTAAAAGGAAACCAAAGCATGTGTGTGGATGCCTGTTCGTGCATGCAGCACACCTATGAAAAACCATGTTCTGAACTTGGCACTGAGAGCTAGCACTGATTATACTGTGTGAGAGCCACTGTGTGTGTGTCTGTGAGAGAGAGAGAGAGCACGCGCACGAGCGTGTGCATGTGTGGGTGCGTGTGTGTTGCTGTTTATGTTCCTAAGAGGTAATCTTTTTGCCAATCTCGGTCTAGAAATGTTCAAAAACCATAGGCAAAGGTGATGGTAGTTGGTTCCATAGGTAACTGATTTTCCTCTTTCTAACTTTACAGCAGCTGTGCTTAGAGATAAGACCATTGTGCCTATTGCTATTAAAATGTTTTGTATAAAAACTGCATTCTTTCTGGTAAAACACATTTCTATACAATGGTGCAATTAATGTTAGAGGAAAACTAATACATCAAATTAAAAACATTCTGAGAAAATTATCCTGATAGTCTCTTCTCAGTCCATTGCCAACCACTGATGTGATGGATCAATGGCCCAGGAAACAGGACAGAGAAGGGACTGATGGAGTCAGAATTCTGCCTTCAGAATCTTTCTCCTACTTCTTCCCTAAGGTCTTCCTTAATTACCCTGGTTGATGGGACAATCATTCTTAAGTCTTGGTGTATGTAACAGAGCAGATAACTTGGCACTGGGTACAGACATTCCACTTCACTATAGGTGAGCTGTAGCTCAAAACCTGGATTTCAATAGTCATCAGTGGTGATTATATTAGGAACACAACTACATTTATTCTCTCAGATCCAAAATCCTATAATGATAATGTCAATATCATAAAACTGTCCCACAGCTCAACTAGGGCGAACTTTTAATTAGGATGTATGTCGGCTGCTCGCAGGCAATTTCCAAGAAAGGACTGGGTATTAACATTTTCTTTTTGCTACACTACACACCGTATATAATAAGTGCTCAGTAAATGCTTGCTGGTATGAGTTGATGTAATGCAGAAACAAAAACTCTTGTTTCAGTGTCTTCCTTCTAGAAGGCAATGTTTCCTTTGCCAACAGATAGACCATATACCTTTTGAATTCTAAATTATTTTAGAAAAACATTAGTTTCTTCAAGGATATTGGTCATGGGTGACTAGCTCTCTCATGGGACAGTCGAGCTCTAGGCTACATCTCCTTCTTGGATGAGGTGAAATGATTCAGTGCTATTTCTGTCCAGTGCATGGTTGATGAACTGGCTCCTCCACTCATGGCCACCTGAGCTGCCCAAGCTGAAAAAAAATACACCTTTCCCTAGGACTGGAATGTCAGCCAACGAGAACGGAGTTATATCAGCTAGGATATAGATTAAATACTGTGGCTTTGAACTTTCATGCCAAAGAACAGGTTCATATTCTCCTTCACACTCAGAGATCAGCAAATTGAATTATCAGCCTTTCATGTGACAGTTCTGTGCCCAGTTCCTTATTGCTTCAGGAAATGGAGAATAGCAAGTCATTGTTTTGCCCTCAAGTACCTTGCAGTTTACTTTGGGAGACAGATGATACAATGTATAACATAAAATAAAAATTTCAATAACACTTAATGATAGGACACTAAGGATGTGCCAAAGAGTAAAAGAGTTCTAGAGCTGTCTAAGAAGACAGAAAACAGACTGGAGTGATCTGAAAAACCCTCAAGATGGATGTGTATTTTGCTGATTAGAGCAATGAATAGATTTGAATACAAAGATTTGTCAGCCTGAGTGGAGATGGACTGGGTCAGAAGCATGAGACAGGCAAAGTTGGTTTTCTTTCCTCCTTGGTTCCTAATATAAACTGGCACTCAACTAAAGGTCTGCCAGCTAGCCCATCACATTAGACCTGTCTTCTCTGACCGTTCTTCTCATCCAACAAAAACTTACCAAGTCATACATTCACATATTTTCTTACTTGTACAGAATATATTATTTATGCAACCTGTTTTGTACTCAACTATTATATTGCATAATATGCACTTTTTATGTTTGTACGGCCCCCTATACTCATTGAAACCTCTCTCCAGTATTTCATCTTCATGGTGCCAACTTACAAATCAATGAATTAATTCCTACAAAAATAATAAATGAGAAACTCAAGGGATGCTCTGACATAAAGGCTAATAAGGATACATTTTTCAGAGAGACTGGGGAAAAGACTCAAGTCACATCAGGAGGGCTATGACTCAGGCAGAATAAGTCCTTAGCAGCAAGATATGTTTCTCAAGTCTAAGCAAGTTAGGAGTTTTATCTTTCATTTCACCAAATTTCTATATTTGTCCATCTCCTACTAACACCCATTAACAAAAACTGTGTACCTTAGTCTCACTCTACCCCAAAAGGCTGTGGCTTTCAATTACTTACGAGGAAATGGCTCTTTTGAGCCTCTATAACAAATTTGTCCCTATCTCTTCAAATTCCATTGCCATTGCTGAGTTGCCCACAGAGTTAATGTCATTCATTATTCTCTGTACTCTGTATTTTCTTGCCATAGCATTTTGCTCAAATGCTCCATCCTTCATGAAGGCCCTAGTTCTTCTCTTTATCCACTCAAAGCCATCCCTCCAGACCTAGACAAAACCCAGAAGTCTTCTGGATGTTGTTGATTCTTCCACATTCTTGGATGTAGAGTCACAGGCATTTATCTCATGTGATGGGACTTGACTGCATGTGTAGCATGTATGTGTGTGACTGCAGAACATTGGAAAGCAAGTGTGTGCTATTTGGAAAGGGTAGATTTTCGTCATAGGAGCTAGAGTCAGTTTGTATTGGAACCCTTTGCCTCAGTGGCCAGAGGGACCAGACCTCACTGGTGCAAGCAGCGTGTTTTTATAGGTCCGTACAGGAGTTAGGGAGGCTACAAAGGAGGTCCCCCAGCAAGCCTGCCCAATCTACCTGACTATCTCCAAGTACAGACTTTTTCACAGTTGGAGTAAAACACATCTCAGATACTCTTCTCCTCTGCCAGAATAAAGTGAGTTGCATATATTTGGGTAGTTTAGGAGGTATTTAAAATGCAAGCAGACAAGCATTTACAAAGTCATTGTCTTTTGTGGGGATATGAGGGACCCTGTACTATATGCATATGTAGGGGAAGACTATATGCATACGAATCTCACATTTTTAAAAACCATTTGACAAAGAAAGTTCTCTATTTTTCAAATCACTGCTTCTAGATTCAGTTTAATAGCAGATTAGGCAGTTCAGTCTGCCTGGGCTTGAGCCAATAAAACTCATTCGTAGTATTTAGTGGATGGCTCTGGTGATCAAAGATGGTTGCAAAGCCACCTTTCCCTCAGGTAACCATTCAACTACCAGAATTGTGTTCCAACTATGAGCAGCAAGTTTAAAAAACAAACTCAAGTGTGACTCAAAGCTAATATAAATCAATCACCATTAAAACCTTTTGGAATACAGCTCTCTTTTCCAAAGCTCTTCATGTCAAATATCAATGAGCATGTCATATATTATTATTCCCCAGGATCTTAAAAGAATGAAGATATCAACAGCCATTTAAATAGGCACCAGGAATATAAGTGAGACTAAAATGAGTGAAAACAAGACCTAGCCAAATGGCAGTGTCCTCTTATAATATCCTTAAACATGCCTCATAGTTACATCATATAATTAATTACTCAGTTAAATAATAAATCCATTTATAGCTGAGGAAAGCAGAGAGAAAATTAAATGATGAGGGAGGTTTGGAGGGAATATTTCCCTCCATTTCCTGGAATGTTTTCCAGGCTGGGAATGGCAGCCTTGAGAATCAATAAGATTAGGAAAAACAGGCAGGCAGTTCTCAATACAGGCACCTGCAGAATAACAGACTTAATCCCAAACTGGAGACTCCATAGAAAGAGTGAAAAATTTTCTACTATGGAGCGAATTCATGTAAAATAAAGTTTAATTTAGATGTATAAAATGGACCTAGTATGGGAATTATTTCCTGATAATGCTGGAAATGACAGAAAATGTGTTAAAATAATTTATAGGGTCCAGTTGTACTTCATCAAATGATTAACGGTATTCCATCTGCTTTCTAAATATTCCCACCTTCTACTAATTCCTCTGAAATTTTGCCATTTCAGTCAAGCTAAAATTTATTAGTACCCACTTACTGTGATTTACATGCAGGATGATTTGCACGCCTCTTTCCTGGGCTATTTGCATGTCTTTATTAGGGATGCAGCTTATTTGGGGGCACATTTGATTTATAAGCATTTGGCAAGTCTGCCCTTCTATTCTTCTTTCTTTTTGATTCATGCAAGGGCAGAGATATATTCCTGGGGCTTATTCATTCCCTAGGAAATTAATTTTTTAATGAAATCTTCCCATTTGGTTAAAATTTGCAAAAAATTAGATTCAATTTCCTTTGCTTGGCTGCAACAAAAGTAGTAGCTAGAATTAAGACTTCCTTTTGGTAAAATTTTGAACTATATGAAGTATGTATACAGTGGCTGTGGACTCACCATTCTATGACTATATTCTCTTCCTGCTCCCTAACATAGTCTTCATACTTTTCTCAAAATACATTAGATACCATTTTTTAAAAAAAATACTCCCAAATGCAAATCTTCCCTCCCTACCACTTGGTCTTTTTACTCCCTCTTCTACCTTTTGAGGACCATTGCTCGCTGGCCTGCCCTTACCTGTCAAGAGAAAAATGATCTAATAAAATTATAACACCAGCGTAAGAACAATGCCTGCCTCCATGGGGCAGATGGGATTTGAAATGGGACACTTAGAGAAACAATGCCTTACTTATAATTTCATAATTTAAAATGAACTATTCACATATGCTATGTACTTAAATCCTTGAAATATTCTTCAGGATAATAATTATACATATTTCCGTTTTATGTTAGGGGACACTATGACTCAGGAAAGAGGGAGACACTATGACTCAGGGAAAAAATTTAGGGGAAGTTTGTGCATAATGGGATATCCAGAGCCTGGTCAACTATCACCGAATCCCATAAGTTTGCATTCCTTCACTGGCTTCTAGTGCTAAGGGATAGTGCACTAGTAGCAGAGATTTATTTCCGGAGTAAACCGTGAGATGCATTTTCTTCTGGGCTAGACAGCTTTCTTGTATCTTTCAAATCAAATTACCTGAGTGTCTTCCTATTCTGCCTAAAATTGAGGAAGAGGAGGAAAAAACACATTAGGAAAGGTTGAGTACAACTATAGGGGAATCTAATTTAGGAGGTGATCTCATGAGACCTCATGCTCACACAAAACAGTCCACAGCAGGTCATTTTTGTCAGCTTCTCCAATCAGCGTATTTCCATTTTTAGTCTAATGCTGTTCAGTGACCTTGTCCTGTGGCACAGCCAGACAATATTATGGGAGAAACAGGAGCAGCAATAGCCTAATTATACAATTACATATTCATTTACCCCCTAGAGAGCTAAGACTTTTCTGAGAGCCAAACAAGAAGTGGTTGGCTGGAAACTCATTTTGAAAAATTGCCTCACTCCAAGATACAGAACCTTTTCCATATATGGAACATAAAATCATCAGCTGAATTGCATTGGTTGATGTCAGGAGAAAAATAAATTATGGAAGACACTTAACCAGATGTCTTAGACATGTAACCAGATTTAGAAATAAAGTCTGCATTATTTGGCAAGGTAAATTTTATCAGTGGAAGACAATTCACACTCAGATTGTGTCCAAACATTTTCTTATTTGAGCAAGTCATCATCAAAACTGTCTTCTATTCCCTACCCATGCTATTTTTACTCCTTTTTGATATAGGAGATGTACTGCTAGGAAAGAATAGGGGCTTTTGGGAAAAAAAAAAAAAAAGAAAAAGAAGAAAAAGAAGAGGAATAAGAGCAATCACACCCTACAAAGTCCCTTTCTGCTTTTATCTATCTTAAAGACTGATAAATTCATCATTGGTTGCCCAATTGTCTTTCCTGGTAGTAGTGGTGTATGCTGACATCTACATCAAATAGTATATATTTGAGGCTTTGCACAGCACATGTTCTGTCTCAATTCTTCACTCAATTCTGCTGTTCTAGCACAAAACCACCCTTGGAAAATATGTAAGTAAATGAATATGGCTGTGTTTTAATAAAACTTTATTTACAAAAAAAAAAATGCAGCAGGTTGCATATGGCCCATGGACATGTAATATACTAACTCCTGTTCCATAGAGTCCACATGGTCTTGAAAGGTGTGGTAGTAATATATGTTAGGGAAGGTAGGTCATTGTTTCTTTTCCACTGTTTCCATTTTCAAAATTGTTGTTATAAACTAAAGAAGATCAATGGGTTTCCTATTTTTCATAGTAACTCTGAAATTTAGTATCAAAATACCTCATCAGAATAACATAAAAATAAAGATATACTTTTACTGAGAAAATCTCAAATATCTCCAACAACATCTAGGGAAAAAAAAAATGTCATTTTTTTTTCCTTTTTCATTCAGCGTCATTTCAATTGATAAAAAGTTGGGCCCCATAATGCATTTATTTCCACGATTACTCTGTTATAATCAAACACAGATCTCTACATCTACAAAATTTGCATTTTTATCATCCCATGTATTCTCATGGCTTTTCATGTGTCATGCTTCTGTCCTCTGGCCGTCCTTCTACATAGAGTACTCCCCTCTTCCTGCTAGATACACTTTAGTCTTTCATGGCTAATTTAGGTCTCATATTTCCTAATAATGCATGGTTGGTTACCCAAAATAGCCACTCCTTTTTATATTCCCAACCCCTTTTTCAGGTTTTTGTATCTAGCTCCACTTTCATGTTTCCATGATTTCAAGGAAGATGTCAGTGTGTCTACATTTTCCCATAAGCAGCTCTTTGTGCAGAGAGGAGGACTTGTATTTTAATTTACTTTCCCCTGGCAGGAAGGTGACTCTGCAGAGTAGTCATACTACCAATTATATTACATGTAACAACGAGCATCTATGAGATGCTTAGACAGAATATATGACTAAATTTGGAGATCACGATACTCATTGCCATTATTGCTACAGTGTTGTTTGCAAATTTTTATACCAGTTGACCCACATGGAGATCCAAACTATAATTTTCATCTCATTATACAATGATCTAATTATCTCAGCTAATTTTCCCTCTTCTTGGGGGTGAGCTTAGATATATAACTAGTTTTGATATTACTTCTACCTTACAATTAGAGAAATAAAAGCTAAGAAATTACAGATAACCTGCCTCAAATGACATAGCTGTCATTCTTATGGTAGATTACCTAAAATGCTATACACTCAGTGAAGCGTTCTTTCTGCTGGATAGTTTGCCACTTTGAGGATGAATATGAACTCTGTTACCAGAATTAAATGATCAAAGATAAAACTGTCTCCTAGAAGTAATTGGAAAGAAACAAAAATACAGAAACACCAAAACATCCTTGTCATAAAGAGTATAACCTAAACAGGTGCTTCCTCATGGGCACATTGGAAAAGCACAGCCTATTTGAAAATGCCCATTATATTCCCTCATTTTCTCTACACTCATTCCTTAATCATTAAGGACTCAAATGCATGATGACCTTAACAGGACCCCATGGCTTAAGTGACTATCCCCATCTGCTCCTATTCCCCACCTGTGTATGTATGCACAAGAAAACTATCATCTTCTTTTTAGGCCATTGCCTGTGATAGCTGGAAAACTGAGACCAAGGCCATAAACTCAAGGTTTTGAAATGCAGCCAGATGGTTGCAAAAACTCTAACAGACTGGGGGTTTCTAACTTCTAGGGCATTGTCTTCCTTTCCTTTCCTTCTGTGAAGATGTGTTTTCCTATATGATTGTCCTACCACATCTTCAAAAGACTGCAATCTGGTTTTGAAATGCAGCCAGATGGTTGCAAAAACTCTAACAGACTGGGGGTTTCTAACTTCTAGGGCATTGTCTTCCTTTCCTTTCCTTCTGTGAAGATGTGTTTTCCTATATGATTGTCCTACCACATCTTCAAAAGACTGCAATCTGGTTTCCCCATTGATGATAAAGAGATGTCAGATTTCTTCCCATTTACAATATCAATTCTAAGTCTGAATAATGAAGACAACCTTGGGCCTCTTGTCCATTTTATCTTGTTGGTAGAAAATGAATGTACAATGTGCATATATTCCTAAATGGAATGTAGGATTACTCTTTTGTATAATTAATGACTGAGATCAAGTTGACAAATTCAAAATCCCACAACATGTGTTACTAAAGGAAAAGGGAAAAGGGAATTTATGGTATATTTTTAAGCCTGGAAGCAAGAAGGTTCACAGTGATTGTGTTGGGGAGTGGTTGGAGGATATGCCAAGGGGAAGTTCTGCATAAAGTATGAAAGGAACAAAGAAAGAACATATAAAAAAGAAATTATGACAGGAGAAAAGCAAGTCAGTGGAAGTCATCTGTGTATAATTGTAGAAAAAAGGCACCCTTAACTGTGCCTCTAATTATAAATCTGTAATCAACAAGATATGCAGACTTGACAAAGTACTTTAAACACTTCTATGGTTTGCTGTATGCATCTGTCACCTAGGACTAGCAATATTAAAGCATATGTGAACATCAGAGAGGATTCTGTGCCAGGAGCTGTTGGTCACCTCCCATGAGCCCTCCCACCCATCTTCTTCCTTACGAAAGACCTCGAACCTTGTTTCCCATTGAATCGCCATGTACTCCCGGGCACTTTCTCCTGTCCTGAGATGAAAGGTAATCAGTCTAAGCAATCATGACCAATTATTCTGCTTATCTGTGCTGAGTTCACTCAAGGGCAAGATGGCAGAGCCAAACCTGCCCAATGATATTAGAGGAGACTATCACTGGAAAATTTCTGGGAAAGCAACTTCTCCAAGGAAATACAGTTGGTTGAATCAAGTTTCAAATCCAGACAGTCTGACTCAGTCTTCTTTTGAAATGTTAAGAGAGACCAAGAGGTCATTTCTCTCTGACTCTACAGCAGATATTCTCAAGTTATAAAGTAAGAAAGATTACATTGGAGAGCTTATTAAATACAGATTCCAAAACTCTAATTTTATTATTAAGCTCTCTGGTCAGCTAATGGTGATGCAGGTGAACTTGGGATCATACCATGACACGGGCCACTTGAGAGGATTTACTGATTCTTGCTCTGTGAATGGAACTGAGGAATAGGCAGTTCCTTATCCCTGTTGTATAGTGGTTTATTTAGTCTGGGCAATTGTATTAATAATTTATTCTCTAGTCCTCTGTAGGTAAATGCATGGCTTTTAAACTGTCTATGTCTGGCGAATAATCCTAGATTTCTGCCCTTTGTTCAGACAGAACATGTGCCAACTGCTTTATTTATATTGGCATGTGCTTGATGCAATTACTAGGATAATCATTAGAAATGCCAAATTCATTTGTTTATTCTTCTGGAATAGTGCTGTCCAGGCGAATTTGGTAAAACAATGGAAATGCTCTATATCTGTGGTGTCCAACGTTAGTATGAAATTAGTCATGTGTGGCTATTGTGCACATGCAATGTGCCTGGTTCTACTGAAGAACTAAATCTATAATTTTATTTAACTTCTATTTATTTATATTTAAATAGCCAGTGTGGCCAGTGGTTGTAATACACAGCTTTAGAGAAGTGTGTATATATGTACAAGTAGGTATTTTAGGAACTTGAGAAAATTATTTTCTATTACTGACAAGTCTAATTTGTAGAATGGTCTCTGCCATGCCATTTCACTTCTCTTGAGAGCCTACCACGTGATTCTAAGCCATTATAGTCATTGAGGTAAGGTGCTTGTCTTCACAGCCTTGCCATTCCCAGGATGCCCCATCTCTGTGAGGCACTGTAATCTCAATGTCAGACACATTCACAGAAGCCAGCCTCATAGAATCCTGACAAACAATAGCCTGGCATCCTGACGAGCCGCCACAGTGCTCCCAGGACAGGAACCACCTTTACAGAGAGACGAACTCATTCATTATTCTGAAAGATTAAGTACCAAATACCTCATTAGAGAAACTACAAGCTGAAAAACAGATAACAGCTGGAGAAAAGGGAAAAAGCCATTTTCAGATGAGAAAGTAGTAAGGGTAGGGATGAACTGGTTCTGCACCAAATGGGTCTGGCTTTCTTTCCCAGTCTCCCAGGACCACATTTTGCCCAGAACTGGTGCCCATGAGCTTCCGGATTCTTACTATTGCAGCCAGGTAGTACTCACCATTAGAGTCCTGATGGAATTAGTAGAAATGACAGACTGCTCAATAAATCACATGCTGGTTTCTTCCATTTGAATGAGAATTGACTGGCACAAATGATTGATTAACATTGACAAAGCCATATGGGTTCAAATCATATTCCTTTTGTTCATACTTTCAAACAATTCAAATTGCATCCTTCTCTAAGTTCCAGCACTGAGGTTTTTTGTTCTATTTTATTTTTTTTCTCCATAGGAACATGGGGGGAGTGGGAGGGGGCAGACTTACAGTAAATGCAAAACTTTATGATTCTCAAGTCACACTGGCTGTGTGATCTTGGGACAATATTGAAGCCTCTGTCTCCTCATCTATAAAACAGTACCGTTTAGCTCTTCTCTCAACGAAACGGTAAGCTCTCCAAAGACAGGCACAAACTGTAACTGTGTCAGACCCTCATGACCGTATGTTCAATAGAACACAATTGACCATTTGTCTCAGTCACCAGAGCTTTTTCTTCTTCTTCTTTTTCTTTCTTTCTTCTTTCTTCTTTCTTTTCTTTTCTTTTTTTTTTTTTTTTTAAACTGTGGCTACAGTGGAGGAAAGTGTGAGGGTTATTGGAACTATTAAGAGGACTGGCTCCTTGCAAGAGCTTGCCAAGAATCAGATAAACATCAGAGTCAGGACTGGAGCTCAAATAAGGTAGATGGTATTCTGTCAGAGTCAGAGAGAAAAGCAGTAATCATTAGGACCTCCTTCCTTGGGCAGGGCAGTAGATCCTATCCTGGGATCTAGGGCAGAACTTACTCTTCATTCAGAGGAGGAAAAAGCCCAAGAAGAGTGAAATTGGGCACCTAACTCAAAATTTGATTTCATCGCATAATTCTTAACATAACATAATACCAGGAAACCTGACAAAATAACTCCAAGATAACAAAAAGTTCAGTTTTAGCCAAATGAGCCAGGAAGAAATGTATAGGTGGAGGCTAGGGAAGGGCAGATACAGTCAAGGCCATCATTAGTGTTAGGAATATGGAGAGGGGAAAAAAAAAGAAGGGGATCAACATTTGCAGGAGCCTCTATCCTAGGTCTAGATGGAGCACTTTAGTCTAATTTCTAATAGGTTAGGGGGTGGAGAAGTAAAGCACAGATCTGACACTGGGAATGCCCTGCCTTACTGGGACTGACTCCGGGTATAACGCAGATAAAGCCTAGAAGTGAAAAACTTCCTTGAGGATCTCAGCTGGGAGTTGCTGGGTAAAGCAGATTCAGAAGAATTCTGTTTGTGTAAAGTGCATGTTATCCTCAAGACATGAATATTGGTCTCCTGAGTACCCATAGTCTCAAGTACATATTGCCAGTCCTTATGCTGACCTTTCACTATTGTAAAGATTAGTCCAAGTCTAGTTGGCTTTTCACATAGGGAACACTGAACAATGACCAACAGGTGGGGGTCATGCAGCATGGCTATCCAAGTTGTAACCATGGGAATAAAATAATAAGTTGGGACCAATACACCAGCCAGTCTGGGAATGCTGAGGTCTACAGATGGATAGCCGTCACTGCAGACTTTGTGTCAAAAGACCTGATGTTTGGTCAACCATGGGGACCTCTGAGTTTGACTCACAACATTTCAAACTGACCTCTCTCCTATCTTCCTATAACCTGCACTATAGATTCGAGTTTACATCTTGTCTATGCCCTCACTCTGTGGTATGCTTGGATTCTGTCTGGTTTTTCTTTCTGCCCTTACATCTCCCTCCTAGAGGAGTCTTGAAGGGAAAAAAAAAAAAAAAAAAAAAAAAAAAGACTGCCTTTTCTTATCAACTTTCATTCCCAAGTGCTAAAATCTGCTTAATCCTCTAATTATTCCTGTCTGGCTGGCAGTGTCAGAGTATATAGAAGTAACTTACTCTCTCACTCATCACATGTGTGTGTGTATGCAGACACACACACACACACACACACACACAGGTCCATTTCCCCCAGACACGAATTGAACCACATCTGTGCAATCCTTTTCTAACACTGTAGTTTGGACAGAGCTTTGTATTTTTTAAAGCGGTTAAGAACACAGATTCGAGAGTCCGAAAACCTTAAGGCAAAAACCTGGTTTCACTGGTTGGGGTTAAAACTGAGCAAATAACTAGACCTATTTAAGCATATGATTCTTCCAATCCATCATGAAGGAAATACAGTGACCTATGTCATTGTGAAGTTTAATATTCCCTAATACTTAGTAATTATTCATTTAATGTTGTCTTTATGATTACTTAGTATTAACATTGTTATAACATTTCTCCTATTATCTTCACTTTCAGAGACCAGATAAGACCACAGGTTCAAACTTTTCTTCACTGTTAATTAATTTCCTCCTTTAACAAATTGCTTCACCTTTATAAAACCAAGATCCTTCAACTGGCAGTGCTCTCTTATTTATCTTAAAGAAGTGTCACCAGCATCAAAAGTAATTCATAGATGGGCACATTTAGACATTTTAAACTATTATAGGTGACTCTTCCAATAGCTCTTCAATACATCCCACCACCACCACCACCACCAGATCCTATATTGAACATTGCCACTTTGCAAGTTTGACACACTATTCTTTGACCCAAAGTAAAACAAAACAAAAACAAACAAAAAACCAAGCTAAATATCATTTTCCCCAGTGATTTTCTAGGTCCTTATTACTACCTCGCTAAATCATGTGTACCATTTAGGGTGAGCAGTGTATCAGCCACATATTTTATAAATAATTTCCCCTTACCTTTCTCACCTAATCCAGTCATGTGGGTCACACTTCATTATTTATTCACATATCAGGAAATGGGAACAAGTCAGTATATGACTTGCCTAAGATAGTAAAAGGACACAGAAATGAGGGCATGATAGAAATTTTTTTAAGATTTTATTTGTTTATTTGACAGACAGAGATCACAAGTAGGCAGAGAGGCAGGCAGAGAAGAGAGAGAGAGAGAGAGAGAGAGGAGGAAGCAGGCTCCCTGCTGAGCAGAGAGCCTGATGCGGGGCTCGATCCCAGGACCCTGGGATCATGACTTGAGTGGAAGGCAGAGGCTTCAACCCACTGAGCCACCCAGGCACCCCAAAATGTTGGGTCATAAACTAGATTTGTTACCCACTGGTCACCAGAGTCCTACAAGCTTGGGTAGTACTCTTACAATCCATAATATGTCACCTATTGCTTTGAGTAGGATGGTGGGGGAGAAAACAAAAACAAAAACAAAAACAAAAACAAAAACAACTTGCTCAATACTAAATGAGAAGCCAAAGAAGCTTAGGTGACAATTCTGTGAGCTTTAGTAAATATAAGGCTGTCTCTGCCTTTCACAAACTAAACTTAAGCCAGATCACCACATACTCTCCCAGATGAGTTTCCTCTATCTAGTCTTTGCCCTGACTAATAAATTCAGCCGGACTAATTTCCTTAAGATTCTGGTCAAGATCCTAAGGAGTCTTGTTTTTTAGCACCCACTAGTGTTGGTCTGGGAATTTGCTGGGCACCATTCCTTTCCACTTACATTTCTGGGGAGGCTCTGTGTCTTCTCCATAAGTCATTTCCATTCCTCTTCTGACATGGCACGTGCTTATCCACACAGACTCATTCCTCCTTCCCTGGGCTAACCCTTCCTGCCCATCACTGTTGAGGTCTTCTCTCCTTGCTGCATCTCTGAGCTCCTAGGGCTTTTGTCATCTGACCTCCCAGACTGAGCAGATTTCACGTTGCACAAATCCTCTGTTCTTAGAACCCAGTGAAACCATCCAGAAGAAACTTTTGAGGTCATTTGAGTAATTTCTCAGTATTTTAAAACTGCAGCTCTTTGGTTTGAACATAGAAGCCTACCGTTAGAATAGGCCAGAGCTGGGTAAACTGCCCATACCAAGCTACTCTGTTTATCTTTTTAACCCATTTCTCTTGAGAATCCCCAGAACTCTGAGGAGCAGAATTAGAAAGTTACTGAATGGCATTTTCACTGTATAAATGAGGGCCTGGGGTCTCTGAAAATAACATAGGATACCTGCTCAAAGATATGGAGCTGACACCTTGCACAGTGCTGGCAAATCACTCAACCCAGGATAGGACTAGTTGAATTGAAAGCATTGGTTGATTGCCAGTTGTCAAATAGCGATTACCAAAGCTTCACTTTGAAAATGAAAAAACAAGAGGGAATATCAATTTATATCAGGAGAAAATGTGTACTACAATACTTAAGAGACCTTTAATGATACATATTTTTGTTTGCTACGATTCTAAGATGCTGAAAACCTAAGACGACCATGCTTAGTTATTTTTCATAAGCACCTAGAGAAAGTAGAAAGCTCTGTGAGCTAGAGGCCATTTTAGAGTCTTTCTTGCTTGCTGTGCTTGCTGAATGCTCTCTATTTAATATCACTCTTCCAAAGAGGTAGTTAACCAAATAAGATGAACAGTGGTCTTGTAAATGGAAATCACATCTGTCGGGGGTGAAAAGCCTTCTGAAAGGGGTCCTCTACTCTCAACCAAGTAGAACTATAGTGTGGATATTTTTCTGCCTCTTTGTAACCACTCTGATGGAACTGGAGACATACAGCCCCACTGTGTTCATTATTATTAACTCAATCCTGACATAAACTGCGTAATTTGCAGCAGGATTCTTAATATTACATAGAATAAAACTGTAGTTTTTTCTCTGCTCATTTATTCACTTAACTAAGTGCCACTTTCATTCAGAAGGTAGTTTGCTCTGTTTAGGTCTCTCTCTGTAACCTGTAAGCCTGGTGGGTTTAAGAGACTTGTAGTATGAATCCCAGGTAGCTGTCGCTTTTCTCTCTCTGTGAAGTGGTAACTGATCTATGAAATTTAAGAATCTCTTAATTAATACCATGAAGTCATTTCTTAGGTGGTTGTGGGATTCAGGAAATTCTATTTTGAAGGTGACTGAGGACTTCACACTGCAAGCCATAATCTGGATTTTATGACCTATTTTACAGTATCACCTCCCCTTTTCTGACTTGCAGAGGAAAAAAGTCAATATAATATGTGTGAGGCAGTATACCTGGAGGGCAAATGTGTATCTTTTGAAAGGTATGCACAACCATGAAGTACAATAGTACAATATGAAATTCACAATATTGACTAATGTGGAATGAAATTTTGCTTTCAAATACAATTTATGTCTTGTTAATGATATTTTTTCCCCCTCTAACATTTCTTTGTTATTTTCCCTGGTATGGATCCAGTTCTTCTAGGAACTTCAGTTTTTCCTCACTACAAATGCATTTCTCAATAGCCTTTATTAATTGACTCAACTTCACTGAGAAACTATAAAAATACACATAATTTGCACCTCTGAGTATGTGCACCAGCCACCTTCGGTCCTTAAATTGACAAATAAGTAAAACCTTAGGTTTACTTAAAAGGCAAATTTGGGTTGGTAATTATATTTTACGGTTAATATGACATAACAGCATTGGGCTAACCCAAATGTTAGAACAATGTAGGTGAATCTGAGCCCGTGCTAGGACTATGTCCTCCTTTATTGGAAACAAAGAGTGAGGAGGAAACTGGCACTATCCAACAAACCATCCATCCCTGCCAGTGTGTTGAATCCTCGACTAGCCAAGTGTTTCTCTTCGGATGCAGGTTTCTGCAGGTGTGTACACTCAGCAGGTCCGAGTTCAACCCAAATTTATATTTCAAAGTGCACTGATCCAGGACTTGATACTTCTTGCCCATTTGTTTCTCTTCTGCTCTCATGTGCTCCTTGTTCTCCAGTTTTCTGCAGAGTGCTCTGACCCTCATCTTCCATCTCACCGTATTATATGTGGATTCTAGACCCCCTGATCCTGCTGGATTGTCCAATCAGCCCTTGGTCTCGACTAACCCTTGTCCTAAGAGGACTTGAGTTTGTCTTACATGCGTGGATGCCATTTGCCTGGAGACTTGAGATAACTATTTCCTTCATACTCAGGAAAGCTCCTTTATCCCTGAGGACTCCAGGGAAATTTGGTGACACTGAACAAAACACTGAGCATTACCTTTAAATATTTGGAGATAAAAAATAATCAAAAACAATCAACTGCTGAGCCAGATACGAAGCTGGGCTTTAATGTGAGCCTTTTAATTCTAGAATTCCAACATTATTTCTCTTATCATTAGTTGACTTAGGTTTTTTTTTTTTTTAATAATATTGAAACCACATGGCATCATTGCAATGCATTTCAAAGTTTTTGAATATTAAACCTTTCTATGCATTACTTATAATTCTCTCTCAGGCTGAAGTTAAAGAAAAGAAACATGAAGTACACTTCAAAAAAATCTGGTAAAATTATAATAGCAGAATAGCAACAGCCCGACCACCTATATAATGAGACTTCAGCTCCCTGAAAATGTGGTTCAACACATGTGTCAGTGTCAACCCAAGGCTGAGATCTAATTAGGGCACATTCAGCCAGTCTGATTATGTGTTTCTTGTTTGGTGACAAATTCGTTCATTTTGCAACATTTCTGTGAACGTCCAGCAATTTGTTTCTGAGCCTGAAGCAGATTTAAAAAATAATATAATTCTATGGGGTGGTGAGTAAGAGTGTTCTTCAGTAAATAACCATTAACATACACTCTCCTCATCTGACCCTTTAGATGAAACAGCCAAGCCTGTTCAGTGAATGCACGGATTCAATCAATTAATATTTTTGGACACGAATCTGGCTTGTTTACTTTACTGACGACAATTGATGAGTAGGATATTTAGCTGGTTTGATTTAAATGGGTAGATAAGTTGTGTGTATAGACTGCGTCTGATTTTCAAGGACCGAACATGTCAGGGAAACAGGTGTGAAAAAAGAAATACACTGCAGGCTTGATCTGAGTTTGAGTGACACCCCCCCCCCCCGCCATGGGAAAGTCGCATGACTTTTTTGGCTTCTATTTCCTTATTGATATCATAACCTTCATACGTTCATCACTTGCAAAGTGAAATGAAATAATGGTCCTGGCTTTGCCTGGAAAAGTTTGTAATCACACATATGGAACAGAAAAGAAAGTACTTAAGTTTACTCAATATCACCAGGATATTTTTATGAAGCAGTTTTTTTTTTTAAAGAAAATATTCTGATAAGACCTTAGGTCTAGAGAGGGACACAAGGACATATATGTCTCTAAAATCCTGAGCATTTAAAAGTGTTCTGGAAAAGAAGGAGACAGAGAGAGAGAGACAAGGATAAAGAAAGAGAAAGAGAGGGAGGGGAGGGAGAAACAAATCTACAGTTTTGTTTCTTAGATATTGGTGAAGTGTAAATACAGGAGGAAGTTCCTGATGATGGGGTAGGCAAATAACTTTTTATAAGTAAATATGTATATTTATGATATACATGATATATTATGATTTAATTTGAAGTTGTTTGTATTGCTTTAATATAAATTCTTCCTCCTCTCCCCCTCGTTCACACTCCCCCAAACCACAGTCCAATGCTATCAAATCCTAATTTAGCAATGAGGTTAATATGTTGTATGAAAACAGCCAATATAGAAGCAGTTAATTGAAAGTAATGGTGATTTTGAAAAAATAAACTCCAGAAAATGTACTACAACTTTCAGGTGGATTTTGGCTGCCCATGGGCTGTGTGAAGATGAGCATTCAATAATCTTGTTTAGAAGTCCCAATGACTCGGGACGCCTGGGTGGATCAGTTGGTTGGACGATTGCCTTCGGCTCAGGTCATGATCCTGGAATCCCGGGATAGAGTCCCGCATCGGGCTCCCAGCTCCACGAAGAGTCTACTTCTCTCTCTGACCTTCTCCTTGCTCATGCTCTCTCTCACTGTCTCTCTCTCTCAAATAAATAAATAAAATCTTAAAAAAAACAAAAGAAGTCTCAATGACTCTATGAGATGGGCAACTAACAGTCACCATTTTTCAGATAAGGACACCAAAGCACAGAGTTTAAGTGACTTATCTGAGATCATACAGGAGCAGAGCTAGGATCTAAACCCAGATATTCAGGTATCAGTTTCCAGCTGCTTTATCTGGAAAACCCTTCAAAAAGCTGAGTGACTAATGTCAATAATTGAGTGACACATAACGCTAAAATCCCTAGGCATCAGTCCAGCTGGGAGACAAACTGAGGTCACCAAATGCTAGACTGGCTCCTGAGTCCTATCTCTATTGTCCTATAGTCTGGGCAACGTTCCCAGAACTGAGTGGGTGGGAGATGTGTCTCACTAACTGAAGGGGTACAAAGAAAACCCTTACAAAGGGAGCTACATAGGAAACCAGGAGTTCCAGAGTTCCAGCATCAGCTCTGCTCACCTAGGGACTGCTCTTCCCATACATGATAAATTTGCATGAATGACTCCCAGAGTTACCAAATCAAACTTCCATGCTTCTCTCCTATGAGCCATCAATCATCCCAGGTTGTATTCATCATCAGTGGTATCATAAAATTCTCTTGAGACTCAACAGGATGTTTCATTCAGAATGGGGTCTTCTACCCTTTGATGATCATAAAACAAACACATTTCTATGCGTGGACATTCATGGGGTAAGAACAGTTTTTCCATATTAATTGGAAGAGCGCTCCTCACTACACACAAAATACTGGTTCTGAACATTCCCCTAAACTTTTATTTTTTGTTTTGGCATGGGGTGTGTGTGTGTGTGTGTGTGTGTGTACCACAGATAGTATTAAATATAGTTGGGGGTCATTTTCAAATAACCCCTGAGTTGTGTTCTTTTATACACACACACACACACACACACATCCCACATATATCAAAGAAAAATGTGTTTTATTTGCAATGTGAATAAATATTCTGTTTGCACATATGTTTTTATTTTGGGGTTTTCTAAAGCTGTGTGTTTGTTGTGTAATTCTTATTCTATGTTTCCTTTTATGTATATATTATTGTCCAAGAATGAGGGCTTGTTTTTCTCTGTAATATTTATACAGCCTTGTCACTGAGACTTAACCGTCAGGATAACACTTGTCACAGAAGATTTTGTAAAGGCTCCAAATAAATCACCAATTACAAGAAATGGAGTGGTAGTCTCTTGGGTTATAACATTAAGATGCCCAAAAAGAAACAGAACCGTCAGTAAAACTAGGTGTTTGATGCTCCTTGTGAAATTCAACATGGGGGAATACCTGAATTTGGATACCTTTCTAACAGCTTTTTTCTTTTGCAAAGACATGGCTTGGAAATTTGTTTTTTTCCCCTGATGAATATGTGTATACATTATCAAACTGAATTTAAGTTGGTTATATTTTTGCTTACATTTCTAACCTCTCTAATTGGATTTGTATTATTTTTCTGTCTTCACCAGTGCCTGTAACAACTTCCAATTCAGTGCTGCTTCATGTTTTCATTAGTGTGTGGTTCCCTCCCTCTTCTAGCCATTAATAAAGGTATTAAATAAAGCCAGCTCTCCTAACTGCTGGTGCTAGCCACCCAATGCCTCCCTTGAGTAGGATACATTTCCATTTACCATTGCTTTCAGTTGACCATGATCCAAACCAGCAAAGTAACTACATTCTTCTTCAAGTTTATTTTTATTGTATTCTTAAACTGTATCCCATTACTTATTGGACCTGATGTTTTTCTCCAGCCCACATGAATCATTACTAAAATCAAACCTAGTGGAAACCAGGAGAATGTCAGGGAAGGAAATCCACCAGTTTAAAAGGTGTTGGTGTAATGGGTCTTTTTTGTGATGTTTGGGGAGGTCTGAAACCACCAACAAGATTGATGCAGTTTGCATCTCACACAGGAGATAATCTGTGGGGCTGGAACGATCACTTCTGATTCCTATAGGCTGGAAAAATGCATCAATGGATAGACAGACATGTTTATTATTCCCAATAAATGCTCTGGGTCTGACAATTTTTCTTAGTTTAATGTATGAATTTCATTTCATAACAGCAATAAGACACTCCAGGCTGTGCATTTGTTAGGGATTATTGCACTTCTTGGGTGGTTTAAGTCATTCTGCCTTTAGTCTTATGCCATATAACATGACCCAAGGCACCTTATAAATAGCAGAGCAATGCACTGCCTGTCATGTGTTATAGCTTGAATAGCCTTGTAAAGGGACATGGATTATAGAGGTATGATAATAACTATAAAACAGGAGTGGTAATTTAAGTGCCTGTGTTGGATAATCTGTATGATTAGTTTTTTTTTTTTTTTTTTGGGTCTTTTGTGTTTCATTCTACTTAGAATTCTCATTTACTGAAATCACTGCTCAACAATACAATGAGCTAATGGGTTGAAGGTAATTCAAGATTTAATTTAATATTTTAAATCCTCTCGTTGTTTTGTTTACCAATTAGTTGTCAGAGGTTAGGCTGGAATTAGCTGACTTACACAGCAGCCTCACTGGCTCAGAGATCACAGGTTACCATCATAAGTTATAGCAAATACTCTCAGTGTTGGATTCTTAAACTCCATGGAAAAGTGATGCCACAAAAAGAACACCTTAATATTTCAATACCACAACCAAAAGGGCAAATGAGCACTATCTGTGCTTTAAAGCTAAAGCCTGGTAGCGGGCATTAAGGAGGGCAAGAATTGCATGGAGCACTGGGTATGGTACATAAACAATGAATCTTGGAACACTGAAAAAAATAAAATTAAATTAAAAAAAAACACAGCTAAAATTTTAAGTGGACAGCATATAACATTAGGACTAATGGAGATTTTATATTTTGTAAGCCAACATCTTATTATGCCAGATGCATTTTTTAAAACTTTTTCTGTTGTTGTTCTTGAATCCAGATGTTTGACATAATCATCAAAATTTATCTACATTTTGTTTAACTATTTATTATGAAGGAAATACTAAGGACAGTTTAAGGAAAAAGAAATTAATCAATATGTGGGATCAGGTCCCTGAGCTTCTAGTCTCTCCTCATTAGCTGACTTTGACAGCACACTACCAGCATCTTGGCATTCAACATTTTCCTTATCACTTTCAATGGGAAAAATACAAAGTATATATTTAGAAGAAGGGTGACAGATGAATATTTATAATGCATGTCATTTGTATCTCTCTATCCACCTATCATCCACCCATCCATCCATCCATCCATCTAACCCCGATATGTGAAGGGTTATGGACAATAACCTACCACCACACACCCCATAGAGGCATTAGTGCCCACCCACCCACTCCCCGACTCCGTCAAGACCCTGAAATGTCAAAGCATGTTAGAAGAGACATTCAGGTTCACATCTCATCTTGCATAAAACAATATGTATCATAGTTGCTGAATTACTGGAAGCACTGAAAGAAGTCCTAAAGCCTGTTTCCAAAATAAGCTTTCACCCATGTCAGATTTCTTACTAAAATATGCTGGCTGGATGGACATTCTCTCCTGTAATGGAATTCTACTGTTGGAGAGTTACGGTTAGAATTTTCTCAAGTTATATCAAAATAAGTCTGTCTGTAATCTCTCCACATTGGTCAAGGTCTGGCCTTTTATGCCAACATGAGAAAAAAAAAAATGTTGTTCAACTTCTGATTCTAAACTTCTGTGTAGACTACACAGTATTCCACTTTTCTTTAGTTACTTTTAATCCCGGACAAGAAGAAGTTCCATAAGGCACATTGCTAATTGTAGCATGTATGCTTAATGATGAAATTCTGTAGTAACTGCAGAATGTTCTGCAAAGCAGTTTATAGATTAAATTTGTCCATGTTTCATTCAGTGAAAGGAGAAGAAAGACAGATAACATTGACAATAGCCTCCATTTAAATTCATGTAATAGATCTAATATGGCACTTTGTAGCATTTTGCAGAGCTGTTCTTATTTTATCAGGATAGGAGTAGTTACTTTTTAACAAAGGAATAAGATTGAAAGAGTATTTTAAAAAAGAGTAAGTACGTTGGTATTAATTTTTATAATAGTTCACTCTAGGAATATATAGACTATCATGCATATTATTATTTCAAAATTCTTATTTTTCTTTTCCCTTTATTATCCTTAGAAATCACAAGCCTGCTGAGGGCTAAAACCAGGCCAAATCACTTATGTTAGCAACTGCAATATGCCTGCCAACAAAAAAGATACGTTCTATCCATGCTAGATAAATTTAGGTGTCCAGTTTAAATACAATTCCCACTCTACCTTCTGGCCACACTTCTTTCCCATCAAAGCCTTCTCAGTTTACTATGGCCTAGAGTCAGTTTCTTCTCCTCTGTTGTTATATAATAATCAATGGTCATGCCATTGTTACCAATTATTCATACATTGCATTATACAATTAATTGCATTGCTATACTGAATTATTTTTTAATGTTTTATGATTATTTAATGTTTTACTTGTTTGTCTTCACTGGCCACTGGAACTTTATGCTGCTAAATACCAAGACTGCTCTTACAGGCCCCTTGAATTTTTTTAGTGCCTTGCATTGACTAGGCACATGGCAAAATCCACAAGCTATATTTGCACATTTTTACCAGATACCAAAGTGGTTTCTTTAATTATTTCCAGCATCCAGGCCATCTGACCTTAGTGGGTGGTAGTAAATGTTAGAGAAATCAAGACTCACACACAGCATCTTGTGTGGTTAGAGCTGAGTCTCAGTGAGGTGAGGTGGAATGTGCTTCATCATTAAAGTCTCATTTCAGAAACTGCACAATGACAGCCGAAAGTTTTTCTCCCCCACATATATATTTGAATGCTCAGAAAAGATAAGAAAGCCTGAAGAAGAACAGATGTGTTAGAAGTGTGAAATGGATTAACATCAAAGCCCCCTGGGAAAAATCTGAAACATGAAATGCAGGCTCCTGACTGACAAGAGCTATTCAGAGAGCGTTCAAAGCCCGGCAGTGCATTTCAGACTGTGTCTCTCCCTGAGCTGTGAGAGGCCTGTGTGGCAGGTAGAGATGCAGGGCGGGGGAAAACCCTCTCTGAACTTTGGGGAAATGTAGTCTACCATGAGTGCTGATGTGCAGGAGATGGGAAAGGCAAGGCATATTTTTTTTTAACCATGTCAAGACTGGTTCTGTTTCATATACAGACAGAGAAAGAAGCTGCTGATGTGTCTGATATGAAGGGCAGTAGAAGATCGCTTGTATAAAATCCAACTTACTCACCACAGGGACTCACATGTTCAGTATTTATGACTTATTCCACTGGTCTTTATAGGTGAGTCCCTTTTTGTCTACCATGACTTCTCAGATTTTAATAATCATTCAAAACTGATTATTTATCTTTATGATTTAATAGTATAAGCCAGGGTCTAGAAAATATACTATCCTCCTCAATAGTTTCAAACAAGTTATTTTTGAATAACAATATTTTTGGAAATAGTTCATTTTGTTTTCAAAATACAAACCTAGTCATTTTACAGAACTGACAGGTAAATTCAAAGAAAACTTAGATCTGGAAATCCTAAGCATAGGTGGAGTCCTAAATATGAAACGAGAAGTGGCAGAGATGACTTTGGAATGAGAGAGGGTTCTAGTTAAAGGCTGTGTTCTGCCCATTACTGTAGATTTTAAAATTGAGCTATCACCTCACTTTATGACCATGCCTTAAATAGCTCCCAAAACCTATAGGATGTGTCTGTAAAGTAATTAGATCTTTGATTCTTCTTTTCAAAACTCCAACAACACATATATAAGCAATATAACCCCCTGGTATTCAACCCCTGTTGCCCACATAAGAGCATATTCAAAGTTATGACATCCCTTCCTTTATAAAAGTGTGTTTGATCTTTAAGAAGTCAAAGATCAAAATCACACCTGTCAGATAAGATGATTCGGTTGTTCATAAACTCTGGAAGCCATTTGTTGTCTGTCAGGAATGTTGGAAGATGGTGGAAGGCATCTACTTCTATTAGGAATCACACTATCTCAACTCATCTCCTACCAGACCACACATCCGCTAACCAAAAAGGTTAGCTTCGTTTCAATATTTTACATACAACTTATAATATGAAATAATTAACTGAGTTAATATCTATTAAGAGTCTATGATATTTTAGGAAAGGTTATAGGAATACAAGAGAAAAGAAACAAAAAATTAATCATGACTGATAAAGCTCATACCACATAACTATCCAATCAACCATGTATAGTTATATTTGCCTTTTTTTTTTTTAATTTTTGGCTACCCTTTTCCCCTGTATATGACCTATCTCTCCACCAAGTTTTAACTACACTAAAGTAAACATAGTGAGGCAGTTAATGGCCAGTCTGCAGAGTCAAGTACATATGTGCTCAAATCCTAGGTGTTCCATTTAATAGCTTTGGCAATCTTTAACAAATGTTTTTTTTTTTTTTTTTTTACATCACTGATGCAAATGTCTCTAATGCTTAGTTTTCTCAGTATAAAATGTGAAGAAAAAAAGGGATAAATTCATTGATGTTATAAATCAAATAAGAAAAAGGACATGAAGAACTTAGCACAGTGCTTGGCACAAAGCTACTCGTCTTCTCTGCTCACTGATTCCAGTGGGAGGCCTTGTGTGATACCTATAATAAGGTTGATACCTAATGCAGTGCATTGGTCAATTTTTGATGGATCCTTAAAAGTTTTGAATGCGTTGTTAGAGAAAAACCACTTGAACAATACATAAAGCTGGCTCTGCACCTGGTTATCAACATGGTGCAGTCTGAAATGCATGAAGTAAAAGGCCCTGCTTCCACTGTTCTGCAGTTGTTTCCTGGAAATCTGATAATTTCATACTCTTTCAAGATAAGCATCTTTTCATTGCAATCTATTTTTCAAATGTAGATATCCACTGAAATGGGAAGTTTATTCATTATGAACTTTTTCTGTAACTTAATTTATCAAAGTCATTATCTGAATAAAAAAAGTCGTTCAGAATCCATCAGTTACAGAAACTGTCTCTTTCATCTTTCTAGTCACTGTGCATAGAAGAGTATACAGTTGGTGCCTAACATTTATTAAATGGATCAATGTATAAATCCATGCATGATTAAAAAAACAATTCTTCATTAGCATGCTAATGTGTTTAGGTTTCAGGTTTGTGTTGTTGGTGAGTGATTGGTGGTTAGAGGGCTACTGTGTTGTTAATGGGGTGAACTCAAAGGAACAAAGCAGAGAACACTTAAGATTTTCCCTACATCACTTTTCCTAGAATCTTTCCCTAGTGTTATGACATCAAACAGCCATTTGGCCAGACTGCGATTAAGGTCAACACCTACAGAGGAAAATCTTGGCCTTAGGAATGTTGGAGAGATGGGGGAATTCTTCTCCTGAGCCAGATTAATCCTTTCTTACCAGAGCCATTACTGTGCCCCAAAGGAACTGCTCAGGAGGCTTCGTGTGCTCATTTCCTCTAGGGGAAAAAAGGGGGGTGGGGTGGGGAGAAAGAAAGAAACCAACAGAGGTGAGTTATTAGCTAAGTCTAAATATTATCTGAAGGTAAAACTGTAGAGAATATTTGACCTTAAAATTTTATCTCAAAACTTTAAAGTTTTATTTTTGTATTTTTTTAAAGATTTTATTTATTTGACAGAGATCACAAGTAGGCAGAGAGAGAGGGGGATGAAGCAGTCTCCCCGCTGAGCAGAGAGCCTGATGTGGGGCTCAATCCCAGGACCCTGAGACCATGACCTGACCGAAGGCAGAGGCTCAACCCACTGAGCCACCCAGGCGCCTCTATCTCAAAACTTTTGAAGGGAGAAAATCTGAACAGCATTGGTACTTATTTCTCAGTGAAAAAAAAAAATCTTTTTGTTTTTTTTTAAAAGATTACTATCAAAACATATCCCTTTTCTACTGGACTTGGATGTTTGAGGCCATTGTGTGGTGTTTACCTAGTTTCTTCTAAATTGTTCATGAATTTTCTATCAACTCATTCTTTATAAGGGAAATTATTTTTTGAAGAAACAAAAGCTCAGATTACAAATATATGCTTTGCTGTACATGGCTGGGGTAGGCTGGGAGTGAGGTGAAGTATCCGTCTCTAACTATGGAGCTAGGCATGCTGAGACATAGGAGAAGAGGACAATATGAAGCTCGAAGTATCTGAACTACTATGTTATAGGCTTCATACAGCAGGAATTTGTCAATGACATTTGAATGTATCAACTCAGAAAAAAATGTGGATCTATTAATATTCTATCTATTAAAATATATTATTGTACTGATGAAAGTGGTACTAGAAGAAGGAAGGGAAGAAGAAAGAAGCAGTACTAGACAACTTAAGTCAGAAAATGACTCAGAACACTTGCCGGGATAGAAGCCAAGGAAATAAGAAAGCTATCACCAACAGCCAGTAAAAGGAAACTCAAGTAATTAGGTGTCAACATCAGAGAGCTTTAGTGCAACCAGTTGGCAAATATTTCAGCATCCAGAGGGAGAAAATAATTTAGGAAGTTGAGTGAGTGGTGGTAAGTAGATACTCACATAGATGTATGTTGGGACCAGAGAAGTCAGATAGTGGAAAAAAGAGTCTAGAACCCAGCCATGCCCCCAGGCTTCAGGAAAATATTGATGCCACTTTGGGGTTCAAGATATGACTTAGACCCAAACTGAGTACCAAACAAGGCAGTTACAGAGCTACTAAAATTGGATACATGAAAGAAGTTGTTAAGAAGCATTAAGACAAGAAATCCATTGCTAAAATTAGTGTGAAAGGACTAACAACAAATTGACTTAATGATGAGCCTTGAGGCTGTGGAACCACCATACTTCATGGTATCTTCCTATGGATCAACAAGTCCCACTCTCTGCAATGGATTTAACCTAGAGGTATATATTTGAGGTTCTCCAGTTGAGACCCATGTGAGTCATAAAAGCACTTATGCCAAAATGTGGTGTCTCACAAGAACAGCCTTCTGTAGAATAGTTCTTAAAGGCAGCTATCAAACAGGCTTAAAGTTCACAAAATAATTGTCAAGAAGTTCACGCATGAAATCCATGACTTTCATTAAAGAAAATATATATAATCAACTTTTCCATTCAACTTAAGAACAAACCCACAAAACAATAGAGTGTGTGTCTGTTAAAAGAAGTGGGTGGACAGAAAAGGGGGATGGTATTAAAGAACGTGACTTCAAATGTGGCAACTGACAGCCATTAAGAGCACTTGATAAGAGATTGCACCACTGTACAGAGCAATAATAAATGATGTTGATTTCCTCTTCTGTTTTCTTTGCTTTAAAAGTTAAGGCAGCTTATGAAACCATTTAGAAAGTTTTCCAGCCAACATGGTTCAGCAATGGAGTAAGGAAGGCCATCTAGAAGCTTCAATGATCTGTCAAGACCATCTGGGGGCAACACTTCATTTCTGGGAGATTCTGGATACATAAGAGGTCAGATAGAGCTCTAAGAATAAATAGAATAAATAGCACAATAAATGAAAAATCAAAAGTCTTAGCATTTTTGAGAAAATGCCAAAGTGACATCTCTTAGCAGTATTCCTCAATATGGCTTTTCTGAATGAAGAAATGAATAGCATAAGGGGATATAACAATTCCTGATCCTACAGACTTCCTTCAGTTTCCAGCTTAGCAGTTAAAAGCTTGAAGTCTCCTCCTTTATAGAGATTGTTGCTCAAGAGAAATTCATGTAAGTCTTGGATATGGGAGGTTTTATGTTTATTTGATGTATGGAATTTTCTGCCCATTATTGATCCCTGACACTCTTAGGAGTAACTTAGGTGTCTGACACAAGTGAGTTTATAAAGTAGACCATATCTTCTATCCATTAGCTGGCATTTTGTATATTGTCCAAAGTCTGTCATGAGCTTTGTAGCATTTCCACAGCAGCAGCACCTGCCCAAGGAGGGATCGTATTTCAGGGTGCCCATCTGCCATAAAAGAAATTGACCATTGATGACTGTCTCCCCACTCCCTGCCCATTATCAGAAAGATAACCCTTCCTTCTCTCGACTCTTAAAAAAATGGGGGGGGCATGTTTCCAGGACAATTTTAATACTTCTGTATCTATCAGCTAAGTTTGTTTTGTGATTTTTTTTTAAAGATTTTATTTATTTATCAGAGAGAGAGTGGGAGAGAGCGAGCACAGGCAGACAGAATGGCAGGCAGAGGCAGAGGGAGAAGCAGGCTCCCCGCTGAGCAAGGAGCCCGATGTGGGACTCGATCCCAGGACCCTGGGATCATGACCTGAGTCGAAGGCAGCTGCTTAACCAACTGAGCCACCCAGGCCTCCCTGTTTTGTGATTTTTGATGTCTGTTAGGGTACACACATTTGCAGGTAAGAGAAACATACTAAAAAACTATAAAATGTCATAGAGAAATGTCAATAATGTTGCCCTAAAATCTTCAAGGCATTTAAAAATCAACCCATGTATCTTAAAATATGGGAAGCAGAGAATCCAATTTTTGGATGTCAATGAATTACCGGATATTTCCCTACATGATTATATCTATTATCTCATTTAACACTCACAGAAACTCTATGAGATACATGTGATTTTGATTTTTATAGTTGAGGAAGACGAATTGCACTGGTTTTATATGTAATAACTTGCCAAAATAAGACCAGGATAAGAAGCCAATTAATGGGTCTCTAAAGCCCAATATTTTTCTATTACATTAATGTTATCTCTGTAACAGTGGCATATATTTGCTTGGAAATATATAATAATGACAACAACAACAGCACAATAATCAAACACTAACATTTATAAGTATTTAACATGTCATAGACCATATCAAGTATGATCCCATTTAATCATCAAAATTACTCTGGAAAAAAGCATTATTATTCTTATTTTAAAGGAAAAAAGTTGAGACAGAGAAGGTAAGTAATTTGCTCATGTTTATACAAATGGTAGTGATGGGCAGGTATTTAACCCCATGTCTGACTCCAAAGTTCATGGTCATAATAACTGTTATAAGTGCTTAACTATGGTAAGTGCTTCCACATTCATTATTTTATTTGAGCTTATAAAACTTTACGAGAGGGGTAGAGCAAGCATCCGCTCACTTTACAGGCAATGAAATGGAGGGTCAGACTTGCACAGAGCTGTAAGTGGCAGGGTAATGTCTTAAACTTGGATCTTCTAACTCTGGTTTACATATTGTTATACTCTACAGGAAGTCACATGATGCTTGAGTAATGGAGAAAACATGGCATTTTGTGGAAAAAGACATAAAGTTGCATGCTCTGCTCCACACCTTGCATGAGGCACACTGAGCATAAGAAGAGTATAGAAATACTGCAGTGAGTCTTTCCATCTCCTTGAACCTGATTTCTCGGTCAGCCTAATTAGCCTAACAGCCACCTCACAAATCTATTGCTTAGGGCAAAAGAGGAAACGTGTATGAATCTTCACCTCTAGTACTGGCTTAACAAATTATAAGGGCTTAACACTAGTTTAGAATAAACAAAATACAATTCTTGCCCTCAAGCAACTTATAATCCAGTTGTGGGGGTAAGAGTATTACTTACGTGGTACTAGCAAAAAATGAAAAAATGTGTGATGTGTGCTATAAATGTTTAACAAAAATGAATGAGTCAAGGATGTTATTACAGGCCAAGTTTAGGAAGAGATGCTGAACTGACTGATTCTTCAGGGATCAGCTCTGCAATGTAGGAATGGAATTTCCAGGTGAAGGGAATGACCTGATTCTTCACAATGTCTATGGTTTTCTTAATAAGCTACTTTGAAAAAAGGTTTCCAGGGTACATTTTTCAATGGCTCCTTAACAGAGTTTTAGGCATAGAGTAGCTGATTCCCTACTTAGTGCCTGAAGGTCACCATTTAGAATTCATGTTTTTGAGTTCATTTTTTCAGAACTGTAGGAATCTACTGTAAAAACACACAAATTTCTGGAAGGAAAAATACTATACATTAAATATTATCAATTGTTACCTAATACACCTTTGCATGTATAAATTTCTCATATTGTTATTTTGTCTAAGAGCTAGATGAAAGTCAGACTAAGAAATGGAAAGTCTTAAAAGAAATAATAAGGGGGCACAGAAGAGGGATACTAACCCAGGCTGGCAGTTCCAGTAAGGTATTTCTGACAGCTAGGGATATTAAGGAGGTATCTGGAGAAAAGGAAACCTAGAAATTTGCTGGTGGCAATGCAATAATATCTTATTTTCCATTCTTACGTTTGAGCCCCATCAACTGACTTGTCATCAGAGACACAGTATTTGTTCAGAAAATATACAGATTATAAGGTACAAGAAACAACAGAGGCAGTCTTTGTGAGCCCAGGCTTCCCTGCCATCCATAAATATCTTTCCCACTATTCTCATGCCCCAAGCAATCCCCATTTATATAGTCCTTCTTTGATTTGACCTAAATAAGGACAACATATGTAAGGACAAGTTTTGCTGACACCTTGAAAACAGAGGGATTGGCTTCTTCTAAGGGTTCACGGAAACAGGGCTTGTTGGTAAAGGCTCATATCACCTCAATGAGCTCACCAGTTTTTCAAGCAAGCTTACCAAATCTGAACAAGAAGCGCTGGTGACTATTTGTCTCAGGGTACTCTTTGACCATGGGTGCCCACTTGGTCCTGTGAGCAAGGTACAGGTGATTAATGCCTTGTGTGAGATGATGGGAATTTGTGGATAAATACCCTGATTATCAGCCTGAGTGGGATACTTCTGATATACACTCCTTAACCTGACTTTCAGTGTTTCCAGTAGGGGGAGGAGGGAACTCTAGCTGCCCAAAGTAGTAACTGGATTAATAACATACCAGTTATTGGATTCTTCACCCTTCCTGTCTTACCTCTCCACTCCCTTAATGGAGTTTCCTGGAATCGCACCCCCTTCCCCATAAGCTATTTGCAATTGAATCATGTCAGGAACACAACCTACCCATAATAGAATTTCACATAACATAAGTGAAATGTACATCACTGGCTCCTCGTCAAGTCCTGGTACTCTATTTGCAAGACACAATAACACGGCTTCATAGCATTTCACAGTTAAAAAATCCTTTAAAGCCGCTTTAAATAACATTCTGTCTCTACCCAAAGAAGCCAAGTAAGAAGTCCATTAATAGTAATGCTTTGCTCTTGTGCATAATTTTGCACTTTTTAAAGCACTTTCCCATATTTAATCATATTTGATCCTCATGACAACCCTGTACAAAATGTAGGGCAAATGTTAGCTTGAGGGACAATGTGGAGTGGTGGAAAGAGCTCTCGGAACTGAGAGTCTAGAGACCTGATTCTGTCAGTAATTAGCTGTACAACCACAGGCAAGGCCTTAACCCTCTCCAGGCCTCAGTATCCTCATCATGGCATGGGGCTCTGATCTATCGCGTTCCTAAGATTGTTGCAACTACTAACATTCTGTGAGACCCAAAAGACAGAGATGGAGGGTGGAGTATGTGGATAGCAAATAGCTTCCTGAAGGTCAGACAATGGTCAGTAGTGAACTAGATCATTTCAGAAAAAAGGTATATTTAGTAGCAATTTATATCTAGCATGGATGAAGACCCTCACATACTAGCCATTGTCATCAATCCTGGAAAAAAAAAATCCTACAAGGTATATTTTGTTCTCAATGTACAGATTAGGAACCCTAGACCCCAAGTGTTTATGTTACTTGACCTAGGTCACAAACGATAAAGGAAGCTTCTGTGTGAACCCTATTTATGTGATTTCAAAAATATCCTTTTCTATTAAACAAGTGTGTGTGGGGGGGCTTTTGTTTTGTTTTGTTTTTCCTAGAATATCCCACAAGAGCATCAAGAATATTGCAACAAACTAGAAGTCTGATATGTATGGGTTCAAATCTTGATTCCTTCTCCAGTTATATTCCTTCACCTATAGAATGGATATAAATTATTTCCTTAGGATTTTTGAGAGGATTAAAAGTGATGAACAAACCAGAAGTTTCTAGAATAGGATTTGTACTGAAAGTATATGTTACTCTTTTTCCCTACTTTCTGTCAATTTTTCCATCAAAGCAGTAAACGCAGCTCCTACAAAGTCCATCCTGGCAGCTTCATACTGCTAAAATCTGCCTCTCTCCTGCAAACACAGATGAGTAAGCCTGCGATATTGGCTGGTACATGGGAAAAATGAAAATCTTCCAAATTTATTTTTTCTTGACCTATTCATGTCTTGATTCCGGCCTATCAGGTTTGTGAAAAAGTCTAACCCATCTATAGTTCCAGGATTATTATCATATTTAACTATTCTGCATAGGTTACTCTTCGCAGTTTGTTACCCATGAATTTAAGTGTGTCCACACACATGCACATGTGTGTAGGAAACATGTATGAAGATTATTTCACTCACTTTTCAGATTCTACTAGTGAGTGATTCGTAAGTAGTAGATTATGACTTTATCAGAAGGCTAGCAGGACATGTTGCATATACTAGGGAAATTGCATAATCATTATATTTTAGCTTAAATAACATCAGAAAAAGTTTAATTAAGACTTTTAATTAGGGCGCCTGGGTGGCTCAGTGGGTTAAGCCGCTGCCTTCGGCTCAGGTCATGATCTCAGGGTCCTGGGATCGAGTCCCGCATCGGGCTCTCTGCTCAGCAGGGAGCCTGCTTCCTCCTCTCTCTCTGCCTTCCTCTCTGCCTACTTGTGATCTCTCTCTGTCGAATAAATAAATAAAATCTTTAAAAAAAAAAAAAAAAAAAAAAAGACTTTTAATTAATAGTTGAAAGATTAATCAATCAATAATTATAGCAATGATTATAGGGTATAATTGAGCTTAATTGGAGGGGGCTGATTAATGACCTGAATAAAACTTTCAGATTTCTTGTCTTGAAACTATTCAGAAATGATGGATTTTGGCTCATAGAATTAAAAAGAAATGCCAGGATTGTAGATTATAGGTCCTTGGGAAAACACATGATTGCAGTTAAAAAAAAAAAAGTATTCTATTGTTCAGCTTATACATCATCATATTGCTAATTTATACAAGTTTAGATTAATAGAAGAAAATATGCATCTGAGGACGTCTATGGAAAAAGAAAAAAAAAAGAAATTGCCTGAGACAGTTTTCTTTGGAAGCTAATTTCTCAGGGGTGTTCTTTCCAACTCCAAGGGCAAAATGGTTGTGTGAATTCAAATGACATTCTTATCAGAGCATCATAGGAATAGATTTGGTAGAGGATCAGACATCTCAAGGAGACAGTCCCTGTTTATAGGATGACGACCCCTCTCATTTCTACCTGATCTGTTCTAATCAAATCCAAGTGGCTACTGGGACCAATATCAATTCTACCTGAAGATGGTTCAATTCCCTTTGGAGAACAGGTAGGTGATCTCATTTCAGGGTCATCTCACTGATGAGGATGAATCCCACAATGTATGCCCCAGATGGAGATGTATATGCTCAGGGTGTGGGGCAAATGGTTGTTTTCCAGCATAGATAGCACCATGTTATTATTGACCCTGCACATCATTTTCAGGAAACAGGCCAAATATACTCTCAACATCCTTGAATACAAATGAGATTAGTCACACAGAAAGACAACCTCACAAAGTATTTTCAAAAGTCTTTCAGCCCACTAGAAAACCCATTTTGGCTACAAATCAGGAGTCGACTACTTCCATATCTGCCAATTACTTATACCCATTTCCTCTTGTTCCCCCTCCAACTTACATGATTCCTTTCGACCTAAATGTAATCCTAGTCATGGTGAGGATTCTGTGTGCAGAAGCTTTTAACTCAGAAGTTCATGAACTTAATCGATAAGAATATTTTTATTGATTATTATTGTATTTGTCCAAATTAAGGCTGGTCACTGTGTCAGACACAAATGAAGCGGCAGATTGTACATCCTTGCCCTTAACTTCTGTAAAGCTAGCATATATTATTGACAGAGAGCATAATGTAGATAAGAGTAATAAAAGCCATGCAATTAAGTCTAGCACTAATCACTCCCACTTGCTGTTTGGTTTTGGGCAAATTGCCTAAACACTCTTGTCTTCAGTTGCTGTATCTGTGAAAGAAAGCTTGTTCTGAGTTTTTCATAGTTTGTGACCCCACTGTAATACTGCAGTGCAATTCTGGACACTTTCTAGAGTTAGGGCAGACACCCAAGTCTGTCTTCATCTCAATGATCACAAATTCTCAGGTTTCCAGGCCACCTAAACTCTGACCAACTGGCTACAAATTTGGTGGTTCCCACTACTACCTTGGGTTCAGTAATTCACTAGGATAACTCATAGAATTAAGCAAAATGCTATTACTTACGATAACAGTTTTATTATTAATGATAAAAATCAGGATGACCAAAAGAAGAGATTCATAGGGTGAGGTCCAGGATGGTTCTGGATATGGAGCTTCCATGTTCCCTTCCATGGAATCGGGGCATATCATCCTCCCAACACATCAATGTGTTCACACACCAGAAAGCTCACCAAGCTTTAGTGTGAGTTTTAGGGTCCAGAACTTTTACTGGTGTTCCCTACACATATGTGATTGATTTAATTATTGGCCACGTGATTGAACTCAGTTTTCACCCCTGTTTCCTTCTTTGGTGGTTGAGAGGTTGGATTGATTTCACATGGCTTATTGACAGAGAGCACAATACTCCAATAACATGGTTGTTTTCTCCAGCATGGCTGGCTTCCATCCTGAAACTATGTAGAGACACATCACCCATGACTTTGTTAGCATAAACTTCGGTGTGGCTTTAGGGTCACAACATGAGTAACAAAGAAACACCTACCACTTAACAAAATTCCAATAAAGTATCTTCCCAAGGGCCTGGGTAAATAACCAGATAAATTCTTCATTATACAACACCTACTTATTGCTGTTTTAACTGCACAAGAAAATATATGTAATGGCGTTTCATTACTTTAAGTTATTAAGCAAAAATAATACCATAATTTTATTATTAGAAAGTAAGGGAACAATGGAAATTCTATTTTATTCACTGTGATACTCTCACTGTGATCTGTTACTCACAATTTCAGAAAAGAAATGTCAATGCTGACCTCAGCAGTCAGAAGAATTTTCATAGCTGAGATAGAACTTAAGTTGGGTCATGAATGATCAGTACAATTTATTAGAAAAAAAAAACACACTGTATTCCATGTAAGCTGTCAATACAGTCAAAATGATTTAGCAAATAATAAAAGTAGGTTTGCTGATTGATCTTTTCACCTTTTGATACACTCTTTTAATGCTTTGTGAACACACAGTGCAAGAGAATCTAAGTGTTCTCCTTTAAGATGGCCATACAAATCAAGTAAAGTAGAGAAGGAATAGCCTTTATTCTGAGTCCTCATTTCCTCCTTCTGTGTGTGTACTTGGGCCCATGGAGCATCAGTCTGTGTGGTGTCTGCACTATGGGGCAAGCCTGGTTCTGTTCTAATTTCTATCAATTTTTAGCTTGGTCAGTTTACACATAACACTTGTCTACTTAGAAATCTAGTTTCACCACCTGCTAAATGAGAATAGTATTGGCCAAGTGTATATCACAAGATTATTTTAAGATTCAAAAGTTTTTTAAAGTACTTTAAATGTAACAAACTCTCTCATTTTAGAATGCAGTTCAAAGGTAGAAATTACAAAAAAGTTTAAAGCAGTTCATATATCTTTAGTAGTATCACTGCCCCTTTCTGCCACCCTTTCTTACCTTATGGCAAACACTCCTTCTCTTACCCTCTTGGAAACACTTCTGTTATTTCAACTTATTGTTCAGTAAGTTCTAAAAAAAATATACTGATACATTTTACATTAGTTGCATAGCAAATGAGAGATGAAAACTAAAACATAGATGGTTCCATACACAGGAAGTATAATGTCCTCTTCTAGACATGGAGAGCAAGCCACCCCATTTGAGTAGGATGGCATCTTTAGCATTTTGATTTGGAAGTCACACTAGAGAGGGGAAGCAGAACTGTTAATAAATAATCATAGTGCAATTCCTACTGTGGTTAAGTACTATAATAACAGGAGCTAAAATGTGCTGTGGAAGTTTAAATACGATAAAAATTAATTCTGAGGGTCAGGGCATGATTCAGGAAAGTGATGCTTGTACTTGGCCTTAAAAGACAAGATGGGTTTTGAGAGGCAAAGAAGGGATTCTGTGATCATTTCCAACATAATCTCTAGCATGAACAAAGTGCAAAAGAGTGGAAGAGCAAGGTATGTTCTAAGAATAGGGGGAGGAGTATCAAAGCCAGGATGTGAAGCACTTTGGATAAAACACTGAGAACATCAACCACAGCTGAGAAATACAGATCAAGTATATGGTGTGGGGAGGAGATTGTTGAACACATCTTTGTTTTAGCAATACCATAATCACTCAGTGAGAGGAGCTGATTGGTATACAGGAGAAATTGACATTGGGGAGGCTAGGAAACATTTCAGAGACTGAACATAACACAGGGTTTTTACTGAGCGCTCGCTTATGTGCAACACTACATTCAAAGCTTGCTACATGTGTTAATATCTTAAATTCCTGAAACAATTCTGTAAGGTAAATACTCATGTTCTCTCTTTTATACACAAGGAAGTTGGGAGCCCAGGGACTTGAGTGAGTTGACCAAAGTAATATCATGATGGCCATTGGCTCCAGACTCGTGTTTCTTAATCTCTACAAGTTGATCAGAGTCCAAGCCAACAGCAACAACAAAAGAGAGAAAGGAGAGATCTGTGCTTGACTGAGAGAAATTTCAAAAATTTCAAAAATATGACCCTTGTGACCATGGTAAGGCTACAGGGGTAGGTACAGAAGGGGAAGACAGAGTATGGCTTTAACTGGGTGAGTTTTGCACCTCTCTAGATATACAGAGATATTTAAGAGTCGTTAACTTTCGATGAAATTTGAATCCATGGAAATTCACAAACTTTCCCAGAAAGAAAATGTATCATAAAAATTGAAGAGAGGTAGGTCCCACAAAGAATTTTAGGTAGTAGATAGTGTGTGGAGCCAAAGTTTGGACATCCCCTCTAATTGTGAGTGCAACACCCTTCCCCATGGGATTGTGCTTGTTAGGACAGTCGCTATTTGCTCTCACCACAGTCCAGAGTTTTGACAATTGCTTCTCACTGAGTTCACCACTACAAACAAAAGTAAGAGTCCATGGACAAAGGCCTAGAACTGTTGGGAGACATTTAATTACCTTAAAAATCTCTACAACCTGGGGAACATAATGGTTAATGGGGTAATCAGATGGAAGGTATGGAATTTTAAACAGTAGAGACTGTGTCACTAGAGTACATTGTTACTGCATTGGAGAAGATAAAACCCTAGTGCATAAATGCTGACTGGAACATACCTTCAGCATTCATAAATAATAATTGATAAAACGTACTCATGTATAACTAAGTAGATTTTTGTATGGTAGGTTGAATAAACTGATTACCGTATACTGCAGGACTCAGTGGAATTATGGGCAGGGTTTTAAAATTCATAAAGATGAACTGGAGCTGGACATTGTTTTATAAAAAGCTGAAGTGTGGGGGCACTGGGTGGCTCCGTCGTTAAGTGTCTGCCTTAGGCTCAGGTTATGATCCCAGGGTCCTGGGATTGAGCCCCACATCAGAATTCTTGCTCTGTGGGAAGCCTGCTTCTCCATCTCCCACTCCCCCTGCTTGTGTTCCCTCTCTTGCTGTGTCTCTCTCTGTCAAATAAATAAATAAAATCTTAAAAAAAAAAACCCAAATACTGAAGTGTGGATATCCTTACATTGTTAAAGCTGTGAGCTACAAACCTTAGATATAAATTGGAAATATGCTAAGACTGTGTCAAAGGTAAAAGTATTAATTAGACTGAGGCATTTCCTTCAGCATTCCTAGTCTCAACATAAAGACTATGGGAATTGTGAGCCCAGTAAGGGACTTTCTGATCATATTTCTGTTACCTTATCTACCTTGCATCCTCTGTGGTACCTGGATAAAATATTGGGTCATTATTGGCATGTTGGCAAATATCGTAATAGAGATGTAATTGGGCAACCACTGACAGGTTTTGAAAGTTCAAGGGGGCAAGAACTAAAGTGCGGTATCACTACTGTATTTTAGTCTTCTGGAATGTGTGAAGACCACTTCTTGACCATCTTAAAATTACTTTTGAAAAATGAAGTAGTTACATGACACATCTCCTAATTTATGCCTTCATTCTCTCTATTTATCTGCTATTCATATATGAAGTCTTCCCCAACTATACCAATAAGACTAAAAATGTCTTATGTGCCGCATCCCTGTAAGTGCCAGTCTTCCTCACAGGGTCTTGGAATATTTGTGTGTGAAGAACCCTTAAAGAACATGTACTTAAACACATTTTCCAGACTCAAAGGCTGAAAACAAAATATTTGAGGGAGATTTCTCCAACTCAAATCATCTGTTAGTCTGAAGCTCTAGCTCTGTAATTAACATGGACAAAAACCCAGAAAAACACAGTGTGTGACCGAGGTAGGTATCAAAGAATGGTATGAGATGGCCAAGCAAAAGTACATGGTAAGAATGGTAGGAAGCAGTAAGCAGAGTGCCTGATAGGTGGTAGAAACCATATACAACTACAGACTGGACAAAGCTTGGTCAGATACAATTTTTGGAAAAATAATTCTGGAAACATTGGAAAGATAATGATGGAAGCAATGGAAAAGATGGAATTAGAGTTATGAGGATAATGAAATATTCTTGGTAAGTAGAAAGTTCTAAACTATGAAAATTACCTCATGTTTCTCTCACTGTCAAGCACCTTGTATTATTTCCATTTTGTTTGTTTTGTTTCTTGAGTTAGATTCTAAATTCATTAAGGACAAGAACATGATCTTCCTCTTAGCAGAGAATTGAGCATAGTATGGGAATTAGTAGATCATCAAAAGTGCTTTGAGTCAAATGTGTTAGCACATGCTAGCTTTGGGTAGGTATATGATAAAAAGTATTCAAATCTCAATCTAACAGATATCCATACTCCAACACATACTAAATTCAAAATATTATGTATGTCACCTAAATTGGGGGAGCTTCAATTTCTTCACTTATAAAATGTGAGAATTGTATTTGAAATATTCTAAATTCCTTTTCAACTTAAATGTTCTATCATTTTGGTTTTCAAAAACTCAAGCAAGTGGTCATAGTCACTGTCTCCAAACTCCTGAGCAAACACATCATATTGGTTGACAACGTGATACCATCAACCATGGTTTCTGCACACTTGCCAATTTCTGATAAAGCAGGTTCATGTTGTTCATAAGCTTTCAGTTTCAAAGTGATTCATATTTTCTAGTTTGTTCACTCCGCTATAGGGTCCAAAATGGCTTCATCATATTTTTAAAATAAAGAACACACTTACAGCTCTTCAATTACATTTATCTTAAGAAGAAAATAATGTAATTATCATTTAATTTTTATAGCCTTAAACTTTCATTCAGTACATTTTGAGTGCTTTCAGACTACCTGAAATGCAGGAAAAGCAAGTTAAAACAATGTGTCTATTTCTATATGTGATTTGTAGATTTTTGTAATTACTGTCATTTGTCAGAATCAACATGCTTTTTCCTGAATACAAGAGTCAAAACAGAGAGAATAAAAGAGGGCCTTAAAGAGGAAAGGAAGGAATATTTCCTTGTTACTGTGAACAAGCAAGATTAAAATCCTCTGTGTATCTCTTGCTCAGGTGGGAGACCAATAGGACTGGGACATCCTTATTAGTGGAAAGTTGCCTATTTCTACTGAGAATTGATAAGCAGACAAACACATCTGACAATCATGTATCTTAGAATCCTTGTAGGATTCCTTGCAGAATACTGCAGAATTTGACTTACTTTTGACTTTTAAAAATTATCAGTGAGACTGTCAAGAATTAGACAATATGATAGTTATGTGCATATAAATGATATAAATTTTTAAAAATCATAGCTGTACTTGGATTTTTGAATATAAAAGATGAGATTCTGCTATTTAAGAGGCTGGAAAATAGGAGGAGACCTACTTGGTTAGTTTCTGGGGATAATATTTAATGGGGTTGTCTAGGAGGACAGGCTTAATAAAGTGACCCCCTTTCTCTTCTCCTTAGTTTCTTTGTAAATGAAAGAATTTGGCCAGGGATCTTTCTAGCCCTAAAATATAAATATATACACGTGTGTATACACATACACACACACGTTATAAATATATATGACATATATCTTTATATATGTTTAATGTTTGTGATAGATACATAAATGTTCCCCAAAGATGTCCACGCCCTAATCTCCTGAACCTCAACCTGAAATCAGGCTACATAACAAAGGTGAGGGAGGTATTGCAATTTCAGATGGAATTGAAGTTCCAAATCACCTTGCCTTGAGACAGATTATTCTGAATTACGACAGTGGGCCTAATGTAATCCCAAGGATCCTTATAAATGTCCTTATAAATGAAAGAGGAAGGCAGGAGAGAGAACCAGAGAGACAGCAGCTTGAGAAGGACTTGACTTGCTGTTGCTGGCTTTGTAGGTAGAAAAAAAAAAAAACTGACACTAAAATTCATCTGGAATCTAAAGGGATTCCAGAAAATGAAAATAATCTTGAAAAAGAAGGACAAAGTTGGAGAAATCACACTTCCTGGATTCCAAAACTTACTACAAAACTACAGTAATCAAAGCAGTATCGTACTGACATAAAGATGGAGATAGAGATTAGTGGACTAGAATAGAAGACTTAGAAGTAAACTTGGATATATGGTCAATTGACTTTTTGCAAGGATACCAAAAGTATTTAGTGGAAAAGGGACAAGCTTTTCAACTAACAGTGCAGGAGTAACTGGATATCCAAATTAAAAGAATGATTGGATCTTTACCTAAAACCATATGAAAAAGACAAAAAAAACAAAAAAAAAACCAACAAACAAAAAGAACAAAAAACACAGCAGAACTCAGAATGTCTCAAAGGCCTAAATGTAAGACCTAAAACTTTTAGAAGAAAACAGATGGGAAATATTTCATGATATTAGGTTTGGCAGTGATTTATTGAATAGGATACCAAAGGCACAGACAACAAAAGAAGAGATTATTGAACTTCAGCAAAGGTAAATTTTTTTGTGCATCAAAGGACACTATTGAAAGAGTGAAAGGATAACCCACTTATGGGAGAAAATATTTGCTAATAATATACCTGATAAAACATTAATATCAGAATATATAAAGAATTTATACAACTCAACAACAACAAAACAATTTAAAAATGAACAAAGATTGAATAAGCCTGTATCCAAAGAAGATACGCAAATGTCCGATAAGCACCTGAAAAGGTTCTCCGTATTTTTAGTCATTAGGGAAATGCAAATCAAAACCACAAGATACCATTTCACACATATTAAAATAAAAAACCACAGTGTTAATGAGGATATTGATAAACTAGAATCTTACACATTACTGATGGCATATCTGCCATGGAAAATGGTTTAGCCTTCCTCAAAAAGTTAAACAGGATTATATTATGATCCAGTAATTCCACTCCTATGTATATATCTAAAGGAAATGAAAAAAAGGGGTCAAAACTGGTACTTGTATGTCAATTTTTCACAAAATATTTTTCATAAGGGCTGAAAGGTAGAAAACCCTGTGTCCATTAATAGATGGATTTCCAGGGAAAACTAAATGTGGTATGTACATATAATGAAATATGAATTGGCTATATAAAGAAATGAAATTCTGATACATGTTGCAACACCAGACCACTGAAACCATTATGCAAAATAAAGAGAGACATAAAAGGACGCATGTATGACTCCAGTTATATAAGGACCCTCTCATATAGGCAAATGCATAGAGATCCAAGGTAAAATAGAGATTACTGTTTGGTGGGAGAGAGAAATTGGGAGTTACTATTTAATGGATATAATGTTTCTCTTTGGGATGATGAAAAAGTTCTAGAAATGTATAGTGTTGATGTTTGCACAACACTGTGGATATACTTAATATCACTGAATTGAACACTTAAAATGATTAAAATGGTGAGTTTCACGTTACATGTATTTTACAATAAGAAAATGCAAGAAAACCCAATTTGAAATCTTTAAATAATAACAATAACAGAATTAGCTAAGATTTATTATGCATTTAATTTGTGTGATGAATATTCTGACTTCTTTTACCTTTATTAATCTTTTAATCATCACGATATTAGCAGGTGGAAGATTTTAAAAAATTATTACACCTATTTAAAAATACAAAAACAGAGGTTTAATTACTTGCTCAAGTAATTTTGGGTGTGGGGAGGTTGAGGGGAGTCTCAGATTGAATCCCCACAATCTTGCTCTAGATCCATGTTCTCAGTATTGGCTTCCAAATCATCTTGATGCTTCCCAAATTGTTGCTTAATTGTAAAAATGTTCATTTAATAACAGTTTCACTATTTATTCTAAGCACAAAACTCTATTTCCAGAACCAATGAAGTTTTAGCTGTGTATAGAGGAAACTCATTCTAGGGCATGTGTTTCCGTTCAGTGACTTATTAGGAAAACTGGCTATAGGTCTCCATATTAGCTTTCTGCTGCCCCTTCCCCAATTAGGCAAGATCTTTGTTGGGGTATTAAGGTCATAGTGCATGTGGGACCAATGCACTTGAGGAGGGTAAAGAAATGGATGACTTTCCCCCGTCCTCTCCTTTTCTCCTCATATTATTGGTACCCCCATTCATAGCCTTAGGTCCTTCCAAACTTGCCTGAAACAAGGGACATCTGCATGGATTTTTCAGCCGAATTGGAGCCCAAATTTTAAGTCTTTAAAACCAGTCCATTCAGAACTTCTGGAAAAGTGGTTCCTGAAAGCAACTGCCTATATGACTCTGCATTCTTTAATGTGATATGCAAATCATGGCAAAATAACTTTCTTCCTGGGGGAGTCAGTTCTTTATCTTGTGGTAAGAAATGTAACCTCTTTAGACATCCGATTTGTCTAATCCTAGAACCCCTGATTCTGCGACCTTCACATGACTTCAGAGAGTGGTGATCTTTCTTGAGAAGACATGTGCCATATCTGTCTTACAGATGGCTCCTACATCCTGTGTCATCTGATATTTCTCTCTGTTCTGCAGTTAGGTGGCTCAGATTCTTAATTAAAAGATTCATTTCTATGGCAGCTTTTATAAAGCAAATATCTGCATATGAAGGAAAAGGAAAAGAGAACAGAAGGAGGAGGGAACACGGTCTGCTTTCCACCAGATACTGAAACGTTCCACTAATCTCTTTCGCACCTTGTGGAGTTTCAATTTTCCCTTTAAAATGTGGATTAAACAAAGTTGCCAAAAAACATATGCTTTCATGTCAAACATTTCACTTATTTGGGAGGCTGAAAGCAGCTTGAGAGCGTTCACTGCCTCTGCCTGAGGAAAAGGAGCAGAGTGGTTAAAGCTTTTCATGGGAGCCTTCCCCTTGAAGCTGAGATGTGCATGTGGGAAGCAGGGTGTGGGATGGGCCATTGGTGGGCTATGAGGACATCCCAGGGGGTTGCTCCTAGTGGACAAAGGAATCAGACCCAGGGGTCAGCTTGGACACTGACTATACCTTTTTGGGCTGTGATCTTCCCAGATTTTACAAATGATCATGGCTAGGATGAGTCAGTACTTGATGTAGGAGACCTCCAAGGCAAATCCATCTGCTGTAGTCTGCCTTCTAAGTAAGAATAAATCATGCTATTTCATGGAGTAGACTTGTAAACATAGCGGGGGATGTGGGAGGACAAAGACTGTGGGTCCTGGCACAGATGTTCGAGAAACTTGACAATTATGGTTTCTCTTCACGTGCCAGTAACCCTGAGGGTAACTGTCAAATCACTTGAGTTTAAGGGCAATGTTGCAGTGTGGCAGAAGATAGGCAAAATGATTGTTTTGCATCATATCATAGACACCTAAGGTAGTAATTCTTTGCAAACTACTAGCTTGGGGACTTTGAGATATTAATTTAATCTCTCTGAACCTCGGTTGCCTCATTTGTCAAATAACATGCCTACTCTTTGTTTTGCCCAGGGATGTTTTGATGATAAAATAAAATATGCATGAATATGTGATTATAATCTGACAAATTACATTTGTCTCTCAGTTTTTTGATTGGGTTAATGTGGATAATACTAATAGCAGATATTTATAGGAAGTTTACTATTTGTCAGCTATGAGCTAGAGTTTTTAGATAAATCATGTCACACCATCTTCACCTAACCACTCTGTGCATTAGGCAATATTATTCCCATTTTACAGATGAATAAGTCAGGAGTCTCTGAGACCTAAAATAAATTGCCCTAGGTTATTCCACTGATACATACATGTGGGAGTGGAGAGGAATAAGAAGAAAAAGAAACCAAAGCTCAGCTGGTCAAGTTCCAATTTTATACTCTTTCCTCTATGTTGTCCTTTGGTATTAACACTGGAGTAATATTTTCTTCAGTTCTCACTTTCTCACTTTATTTACCATATTAAATTTCCAAGTTATTTGAATATAGTGAATAAAAAAATCCCTTCTCCTGACCCATATCCACACCAAAATGTCTTTAACTCATGCACCAAAAGTGCAATAGCTAAATAATTTACCAATCAAGAAATATTGAGTTAGCTTCTCTGTCTTGTCTTTGCTATAAACATTACTTTAATAAACATTTATGCATTAATTCATTTATAAACAACCAGAGCACAGACTCTGGAGTTAGGGCTCTCTAGCATTGAGTGTGGCTCCTATACCTTCAGACTTTCTTCGAGTCAATCAACTGTTTTGTAACTCATTTATCCTCATCTATAAATTGGAAAATTATAGGAGCTAAGGTCTATTATGAGGATTAAGGGACTATGTGAAGTTCTTGGAGCAGTTTCTCATATATAGTAAGCACCATAGAGACATCAGCTATTTCTCTTATGCATACTGGATTGAGATCTACCTCTGCAGTATGATTATGATGGGCATACCCACCCTGTCCAAATTTCATCCTAGGCTTCCTATAAATAGCAGCTATTATTGCCTACATTAACCTGCAAAGGAACTAATTTCTTTCATGAAATTATATCATTAGAACTTTGTTGCTTTTTCTGGAAGATTTTTCAATCTTCTGGACAGGGAGCAGAGTTACATAGGAAGTTTCTAAAAACCTAAGTTCAGGAAAAAATGTACAGGACAAAGTAAGTGGGTGTGAGACAGGGAGCCTAAGTGAGAGGTCAGTGTCAAGAGGAAGCACACTGTTATGCGATGGGACTACACCAAAACATACTCTGCTTTCCCCAGGAATTTGTCCCTGATTAGTCTGAGGGGCAGAGCCAGTGCCATGCTGAGTCAGTGCATCACCACGTCCATATGGATGGCACAGATGTCTGTACTCTAGCCTTACCCTTTTTCCTGAGTTTCAAGTTCTGGGTCTAATCTCTTTCTGGAAGCCTCTCGTGGGCACATCAAAACCCACAAGTCCAAAATGAACTTAATGACATCCACCCTCAAATTCACTTCTATTTCTGTGTTCCCCTCTCAAGAAATGGCACCACCATTCAGAGAGACACAAACCAGAAACCTGGGTGTCAACTTGAAATTCTCCTTCAGCTCCTTCTTTCCAGTAAACTTTTTGTTTTGATAAGTTTTTGACTTTTTATCCCTTTGTCTCCATTTCTAATGCTTCTATATTGACTCAGATTCATAATATCTCATTTGGGTTACTATAATAGACTGAAAATTCTTCTTTTTGTCTGCTGAGTCCATATCTACTGTTAAAGGTTAGCCAAAAAAGGAGGCCATGGTTTGAAGATAACCCTAGACCAAACAATCACAGTCAGATAACTGAAATTTAAAACTGTCCTGATCTCCCCGAATGCTGACTCTGGCCTTAAACAAAACTTAACCTTTTTTCATGTCACTGTGACCTTTAGCTTTCCAGCCAATCAGCTACAAATAAGTAAGCTTACGCAGGGAAAAGGAATACAAAAGTTTCTAGTCACCAACCACAATTAAAAAAAAAAAAAAAAAAAGTACTCCCTCATTCGCACTTTCTAAAGTGAGCTATAACTGCTGATCAGAGCTTCCAAATACTTTGAAGTCTCCCCATTTGTGAACAGTTTGCCATTCAACAAAATATTCATATAAGTTAAAGATTTGTGAATTTTCTTCTGACACTGTCTTCTTTTGCAATGCCATCAAAAGTATTTCTTAATATAAACATAATTATGGCACTACTCTGTTTCCATACTGAATAATTTTCAAGGCTGAAATGTCATGACATTGACCACAAATGTCCCCATGACCTATTTCCTGTCTCTTGACTCTACCTTTTCTCTCAGCCTAGTACCTGAACTAAACTTAATTCATTTCCAAGTTTTCAAACTGTTCCTTTTAACCTCTGGCTCTTTGCACATTCTGAGTCCACCCTGAGGAATGCTTTGCCTTCAGTCTCTATCTGCCACCATCTTCTAGTACTTGGAACTTAGCTCAGAAGACATCTCTTCCTATGATCTTTGCAGAAGTCTTGCTACTTCATTGGCAGTACTCATTGGACCTCTCCCCTACTGGACCACAAAGCTTCCTGAGGGCACTTAGGATCCTATTCTACTTAACATGGTGTTTGGTTTAAGACAAATTTGGATTAACCAATAATTGAGTACCATATGAGAATATGTTGGTTTTGGCTATATTATCAGCTGGAGAAATATGTCAGGCAAAGTTTTCCAGTTTTCTTGCCAGGAAAGTTTAAAATAGATAAGGAGATATATATTGGGGAGTAAATACACAGTGCTGTATCTATTGAATATAATATAAAATCTCTTTATAGGGCAACCTGTAGATAACAATATGCCATGATGGCAAGCAGCAGGGCGTTGGAGAAAAATTCACAAAGGAGACTCAAGGTATTCAACTTGTACTCTCAGCCAAGTAGTGACATATGTGACCTGAGGGCACCTCACTGTGCCTTATGATCTTCACTTTAGAAGAGAAGTGGGGGGAGGGGGCGCCTGGGTGGCTCAGTGGGTTAAGCCGCTGCCTTCGGCTCAGGTCATGATCTCAGGGTCCTGGGATCGAGTCCCACATTGGGCTCTCTGCTCAGCAGGGAGCCTGCTTCCCTTCCTCTCTCTCTGCCTGCCTCTCCATCTACTTGTGATTTCTCTCTGTCAAATAAATAAACAAAATCTTTAAAAAAAAATTGTTTAAAGAAGAGAAGTGGGTTTGGAGTTGATGTCTTATGTCCCTCCTGCTCTACAGCTCTATGAATTGCAGCAAAAATTAAGAAACCTTGATTTAATACATGTCTATAACTTGGGTCTCTGGGTTTACAAGATGTCTGAAACTACAATTTCAAGACATGCTGTGATGCTAGAGAACATGGCTTTTAGGGAAAAAATACAATTCAATTCATTGAACATTTATTGGATACTCAGTAGAAGCACCAAAGTGTTTTAGGTACAGTGACCATCGCAAAAAATAGAATAAAATCCCAGTCCCAAATGACTCTAAAATTTAACTGAGGAAATAAAATTAGGAACAAGAATGAGAAGAAAGAAGTTATTTTAGGGCACTGACCTTGTTCAGTGTCTACAGTAATAGTCTGAAACATATGGGACGTCAGGGTTGTTGGGGAAGGCCTGATAATTAAATCTTGAATTTAGTTGGACCTTTAAAGTCTTCCAAGAGTTGGTGACAAAGGAGAATAGTTTATAATCAAGCACAGAGCCAAAAGTGGACACTATCAAGTATGTATTAGGATTTGGAAGGCAAGGGGAAGATGAGATGTGGTTCATGGTGTGGGGATGGGCCTTACTGGAGGACCTCTAGAAAGACCTAGAAAAAGGGACCAGACATGTGGACAGCAGAGAATTGAGCAGGAGCAGCAGACAACACAACATAGGGACACTCCGGAGTGGGAGCAGAGCAGCACAGGGAAACAATGAGAGCTCTGTTTCAAGAGAAATGGAGAGGAGGGTCTCCCCAGGGTGAGGCCTACAAGATTCTGCCAGTTACTACAGAAGAGCAGTCTGCCCTCCACCCTGAGTGATCTCCCTCCTTGGAAACCACAAATCTAGAAAAAATACGCATTTCAACCACATGAATCAGCCTTGTATTTCCATATCATATTTGATACTTCATTTCGCTCATTAATTCCCTTATTGTCTATCTGCCTAATCAGTAATCAGTTCTACCTCCCTGTCCAGTTGTCTATTTATTCTGGAATCGACACCCCTTTAAATATGAAAGCTTGCACCTTACTCCTTGTCTTCTTTAGTGGTTTGATTTTGCCAAACCCTCTTTTTCTTCCTTCTTTATTCTAGAAACCACATCATTGAGAAGATACTTTGCACTCAGTGAGCAACACTTCCTTGCTGGCAGGGGGCTATATGGGTGTTTATATTTTATTTCCTTGCAGCCCAAATATCTGGGTTCTGGCTGAAAGACCTAAAGCAAATAGAACATGCATCTTATCTGTCTATGCTTATAATGATTTACTCGCTGAATAAAATTTAGATTTATCTAAATTAGATTCATTTAAATTCTCTTGTCTGTCATCTCTGTTAGAAAACATGAAGGTTTTCTTTCTTGTTGATGAAGGAGCGGAGACTCGGTTTGTAGCCTGTTTATTCTTTCTCTGTGTCTCTGTCCCTGCCAGCTCCACACACACACACCCCTGCTCATTCTGACACACTCACGAATATTCTCCCAGGGAGATGGTCCAGCCCCAGCTGACGGAGAGTGCCAAGGGAGGAGTACACAGCCCCAGCATCAGATTAATGAGCTATTTGACTGGGACATGATGTTGGTTTAACAGCAGTTTTCCTTAAATGTGGTGAGATTTTGCAGAAGTTTATTCTTAGCTCTTTCTTTTGGCTTCTGCAACATGTTAACAGCTTGTGCATTTTGTAATGCCTTTTTTCATTGCTATGGTAACCATTAAAACTTAAGGTGTATGTGACTAGAGATCTGGCCAAGCTATTGGTTGCTAGCATGCTGGAAAACAGCGCAAATGAAACCACATCCAGTCGTCTGCGTTTTACAGGTGTGCTTGCTTTAATTAGCCTGGCATGTGAAATTCTATAACAAAAATTAGGATAAAAAAATATTAGAAGATGATTATTCACTTCAGAGAGAAATGACAATACAATTCCTTTATATTGTGAATTCTTCAGTTGGTTTTAAAATATGATTATGTTGACTACCTGCTGATTTACAGAAAACTCTTAGGAATAAATATGCAAACTCTGAGTTATTAAGTCCTAGAGACTAGTCAAGAGTTCGATTTCAGAACCACATGAAGTCGGTAGGCATGCACCCTCCTAGATCTCTCCACATTTTACGGTTTTACTTTTGCTTTTAAATATTGTGTGATCTGCTCTATCAAAAATGGTATGGTAATTAATGAACCATTATCAAATTTAGATCAAGTTGCCGATGCTAAGCAAATCTAGGCATGTGCACTAAGCAAAGCAAAAACCAAGCAAACAATGTAACAAGTCCAACAGAAACAACAGTAACAAAAAATAAAAATAAATAATAACAAAATTTTTAAAAAAGAGCAACAATAATAATCACTATCCCAATTATGAAAGGGTCAAAGGCCACTTAATATAATGTTTCTATTTTGATCTTATTTTCCATTCCTCCAAGTCTTTAGTCTCCTTAACATTATGCTAGGCCTTGTAAAGAGGTACTAAAAACTTGGAAGGCAAAGTTCCCATTTTCAATGAATTTTACAATCTTTTTTGAAATAAGTCTTACAGGCAGGAAGCAAAGATAAAGCATAGTAACAGATTAAAATATGTTACACACACCCCTCACCCCCCCCCCCCGCCCAGACATAAGCTCTGTGAGTTCAGAAAGTAGAAGAATCATTGTGAGCTCAATAGTCAGGAAAAATTTTACATGAAAGGCAAAATGCAGACTCTCTCCTAGTGAAAGATCTGGTGAGATTTCGCTTAGCAGACCAGAGGACTGGAAGGATGGTATTTCTAAAGAAATGTCTTTCATAACAGTATAGTCAAGATGCTTGAAAGTGTAGGGCAGTGTGAATACTGGATGAGAAAATGGTTCATCCTCAGGTTAAGATAATATTTTGTTTAAAATATTGACATTCTTTAGGAAATATGAGAATAGTTCCTCATAGCTCAAATGCAGATGACAGTATTTTCTGTCTAATATAAAGATGATGAATTCATGCTGAACACATAACAAAGTCTGATGCACTCTTTTCTTAAGGCTATGATACATTTTAGGCAGAGGAAAATATATATTCAAAAAACTAACAGTGGAATTTACAGACGTCACAACAGTACCACCCAAGCCACAGAAGTACCTTCCTTCCTTCCTTCCTTCCTCCCTCCTACCCTGCTTTCCTCCCTTCCTTCCAGAAATACATTTTTTAAAGATTTTATTTATTTATTTATTTATTTATTTATTTATTTGGCAGAGAGAGAGAGAGAGAGATCACAAATAGGCAGAGAGGCAGGTGGGGTGGGGGGCGGGGAAGCAGGCTCCCTGCCAAGCAGAGAGCCCAATGCAGGGCTCGATCCCAGGACCCTGAGATCATGACCTGAGCTGAAGGCAGAGGCTTAATGCACTGAGCCACCCAGGCATGCCAGAAATACATTTTTTAATAAAGATCTTTAGGTACCATGTTTCTTCTTCTTACTCAGTTCAGCTACGATGACAGTCATGTGGATTGTGGTCTTTGCTGAAATAACAGACACAAACACCCACATCCACCTGTTTCATAAAAATACATCTTGAGAAGTTCCATCTTTGCTGATAGCTTTCACAAACACTGCCTCTAACATTGCCTGCTCCTGTTCTCAATCACTGATAGGCTCTTATTTAATAAAAAAAAAATTCATTTATTACAGACACCCAAAAAGAGAGCATTGTGCAAAAGTCCATGTTAGTGTTGTCAGGGCCACTCTGGATTTTATTACTGTTACTGATAGTAGGATAGATTTCATCATTTTATTTGCAGACTCCAAGATACTCTGACCAGAGCACTACCTGCTTTGAGGGCCTCTGCCTTGCCAGTTGTTCATGGGAACAGAGCTATAATGAGTCCCCTAAAGTGGTAGTTACCCATGAAACAGTAAGAAGTTAGTTTATAGGGAAGCTGAACATGTGAGATTCTGAAAAAATGGAAAACCCCACTGTACAATTAAATGCACAAAGAAAAGTTCTTTACTTTTCCATTTTAAGTCATACTCTTATTGGATAATTAACTCAAGCAATCATCTTCTTTGCTGTCACAACAACAGGACAAATCATTACACATGTGCACACATGTACACGTGTGTACACACACACACATTCACACACTTCCACCTTTTTCCCTCCATCTCTACCATTAAATTCTGCCTTAACAGTATCATTTCCTTTTTAAGCATAATGTATTTATTTCTGTGAAAATGATATTATCTTTGTAAGTCAGAAAAATGTAATCAGTCTGGTACCTAAGTGTATGTTTATTATCATTCAAAAGAAGTAGTATTTTTGGGTGAGAATGCACGACGATCTGGGGGCAATGGATATTTACAGGAGTGAGAGTTAATACTCCCAAGTGGGCAAAGACCCTGATGGTAACTCACTACAATGGAGTTAAATTTTGTGTAGTTTATTTAGGAATCTAGAAAACTATGCTCTCATCCTGGCTTTAAGTGGCAATGCCAATTCAGTCATTCTAGCTAATTTTATTGAGTCTTGGTTTCTCTATATGCCACATAAAATTATTGAAAATGAAGACTTCTAATTTCCATTCTAAAATTTTACTTATATACTTATAATTACAAACTTGCCAAGGATCTGTCCTTCCCTAGTGGACAACTGCTAATAGATATAACAGAATACATTAATGACTAGCCCCACCTAATAGTTAAAAAAAATCCTTATAGAGTCAACCAAATTAAGTAGCCCTACACTATTAATATTGATCCTTCCTATATTCACTAGAGCACTGTCTTAGGTAGAATTCTAAGAGGGTTTCCAAATTCCCCCTCTGTTGTATACACTTTGTATAATTACTTCCTCTTGAAGTAGGAAAGAACTTGGGAATATGATGAATTAGCTGCCCCCTTGATTAGGTTATGTTTATAAGACTCCATGTTCGTCAATTATAGAGGCAGGAGGAGTCTAGGAGACATACTCCTTCTGGCCTGGAAGAAAGCAAACATCCATGTTGTGAATTGTCTATGGAGGCCAAGGGGCAAGGAGCCATGTGTGACCTCTAGGAGCTGAGTCATCACTAGCCAGCAGACAGGCAGCAAGAAAACAGAAACCTCAAGCCTACCATCACAAGGAAATTAAGTTTTCCAGTAACTAGTGAACTTAGGAGATGACCTCAGGCAGATGACCTCAGGTAGAAGGCAGAGTCCCAGTGGATACCTCAATTTCTAGATGGTGAGACCTTGAGTAGAAGATCCAGTCAGCCAATATCAAGATTCTGACCCAAAGAAACAGTGAAATAATACATTTGTTTTATTTAAGGCTGCTAAGTTTGTAGTAATTCATTATACAGATATAGGAAACTAAAGCCAGTCCCATTTACCATCACTTATTTCTGAACAATGGGTTCACATAAGCAAATGTGAACATCTAATGAGACAAGACACTGAAAAAATAGGACCAACAGATTAACAAAAGAATTAAGACAAAAGGTATCTAGAAGCAGAGCAGACTATGTGAAGGTGGATTTCCTTTGGCCCATTACGATCTTATCGAAGACTTGGGCATGTAGACCAGTACCCACTTCCATTCCCATCTAGTCCCTCATGTGCACGTGCTTGTGTATCAGTATATGTACATGTTATGTTTGTATTTGTTTGGTAATGAATCACATCAGATGTTTTGGGGGTAGTTGTTAAATCTCTTATAATGGATATAACTGTGCAAGCTTGCCATTGGGGAAATTTCCTCCTGACCTCAGCTGGTGATCAGCTTATGCCCTGAAGCATAAGAACTGATAGGCCCTATAATTTTATCCAAGCTAATGTAACAGCAGCTGCTGTCCTTGGTGCTTACTATCTGATTAAATTCCCAAATTAGGGATTGCCTTTGTAACCTGAATTCTGTTATAGTGGTAAAATCTGACAATAACCTGCTCTTGTTTTTACCTCTCCCATCATCGAGTGTTTCTTCAATAACACATGGACCATCTTAGACCATCGAATATTCCTCTGGCACTTTATTAGATTTGGGGAATTTTGTAATCCTCCTCAAAATGAGATTGCATGCTTTCTAATGTAAGAAAGGAGAGAGAGAGGCCAATTCAGCTCTAAAACTGCAATTGTTTGCCTACCTCCAGGGACACATCTCACAGATTGCCATGAAAATAAATTGGAAAGTTTACAATTCCAAATTATTGCCTCCCATGTATTACTTCACAGACAAAAGCAAACACTACCACCACCATCATCACCACCAAGAATATATGAAAACATAGCCAAGAACTTTCATCCCTTCATGAGGGAAAATGCATTACAATTAGATTAGACTATAACCATTCAGAAAGTGTGTTTGTTTTCTGCTGCTTTTAAAATGATTTATTATTTATTACTATTTTTTTTTCAAGATTATCTTCTTTATTCCTTCAGGAAAGGAGCAGTTTGGCTCCCTGTGTCATTACCAAAGCAGAGCGAAAGCCTTCAACTGCGGACTGCTGCAGTTTCCACCATAACAGTCAACCCAGCAATTAGAACCGTTTGTTACAGTGACAGCAAAGAGAACCATTTTCAAGCAACAAGGCAGACGAGTAGATGCTGGAGGAAGAAAGAGCATGTTCATTTGAAGGGGACTAACGCCACACAGCAGCTAATCTTGGAATAGCAGGTAGTTTTGGGAAGCAAGGCTGCAAAGGCTGAGTTATTCACATAAATTTTTAAACTTTTGCAGAAGGTCTGATTTGCTTTTCTTTAAGAATAAAATTGGTCATAAGCGTTGGTATTGGGGAAGAGACAAAAGATTTGTTTAGTCTACTTTCTAAATTAACTTATTTTAATCTTAAAGATGAAAATATAAAGGTGGACATTTCCATTGCTAATTCTGGATTTGAGATCGTATTTCAGGGCTCAGAAAACATCTCACAATAGAAAGTTTGCCAGTGAAGCCATATTTATTTTACAACAAAGGTATCTGAAATATAACTTCACCATTTTAATTTGTTGCCACTTAGTCATTTTCCCTGATCTTTCATATATTTTTAAGATTATGTTTACAGTGCCATGGATAGCTTGAGAGAAAAATGCTGTGTTGGATCTCTCCTTCTCTTTTTCTTCCCCCTCCTTCTTTCTTCTTCTCCTTGTTCTCCTTCCTTTTATACTCTTCTTTTATTACATTGGATATGGTTCTCCATTCAACAATGACGAGCTGTGTGACTCTGGACCTGTCAGGTTCTCTTCAGATTTTTATTCCTCTCTCTCTTTCTCTTTAATGAAACAAGAACACTACTTGCTTACCTCAGAGAAATCATCTGAGAATTAATGAAATAATGTGAAATGTTTGATCTTCTCAGAGCCATGTACTTTTTTCTCCTTTGTTCAATAGCTATTATCATATGGGAATTCAATAAATAACCAACAACATATATTCTTCAACATTAAATAGTGATCTTGCTAGGTATTTTTTACGGCAAATATTTGTATATTTCCATTTCTCTGTTCTGCAAGGAAAACCCCCAGGTTTTAAAGCAAACGTATCTCTGAATTCCCTTGTTTTCTAATAGGGAGAATACACGAGAATGGGTGGTTTGCATAGAAGGCTGTCAGGATGTTTCAGATACTGTTTTCCAGTCTGCCTTTCCAGAAGCAGGTATTGCTAATGCAGGGGGAAAAAAAATTGTTGGTAGTTTTTCCCTTCTGCTTTGTTTTAGGGAGGACGAGGCTTTGTTTTTTCCTTTTATTTGTTTCACGACTGTGCAACTACTGCTTTGGCACCGAGGCAGCTTCTGCCAGAGTCAGAGGTGAGGTCACGCTTGACTGAAGAAATCTAAGATCAATTTGTTGTCTCATACTTCAACATTAAATGCAGCTTGAAATATAATTGTTAGTCCGTGCACTCTCTGCTTTAAGGAAGTGTTCCAGCACCTCAGAACGGGGACTGTGGTTATCGGTGATCAACCACGACGTGTACCCTAAACCAAGGCGAACCAGAATTTTCAGGCTGAGAGAGAGAGGGAGAGAGAACAAACACATGAAGTGCAGGTGGGAGAATAGAGAAGAAAAAGACAAAAAAGTGCTTGTCGTCAAAATACTGAGTGGCTTAGAAAGTACTTGGTAGAATTTGGAAATCTGCAAATAAACCCGAAAAGAAATATCATTTATAAATTATTGTCCTTTATTCATTTCCGTACTGGAAAAGGCTTTTCCTGTATAGCTTCATAATTCCCTCCAGGGAGGAACGATACCACCAGGTCCAGTAACATACAGTTTCCCTTTTGGGGGGTATTTGCATGTTACAGAAAGCTTTGGGGAGGACACAGTATATGTGTGGGAAGATGGGGGTGTAGAGTGGGTGAGAAGGTGGTTCTGAACTAGGTGGCCAAGGACTTTTGAGATCCTGGAATCAAGCCCTGTTAAGGGTCAATGTTTTGTCCTTGTGTTCAATTGGATTAAAAAAAAAAAACAAAAAAAAAAAAAACAAAGTGATAACCAGATCCCAGTTTTGCATATCCGTAAGTTGAGAGTTAACATTGAAACAGGAGCTTGTGGTATAGATTCCAGGTTAGATACATCCTAGAGTATCCTTTATGCTGGGTAGAGTGACAAGGACAACATGCGTGTCCTGTCTGGCCATGAGAGTAAGACACAGTGTTTTGACTTACTTGCTAATAGAAGTGTTTCCTTAGCTGAGAGTCAGCCTGGAGGCCTGTCCAGGCAGGGTTCCATCATGAGACAGGTGAGGGTATGTGTTCCCACCCCATCATTTACTACTTGTGCAATTTTAGGTAATTTTTCCAGCCTCTAGGACCCTCAATTTTCTCATTACTACAAGGGACACTATCATATTAATATGAAAGGGTTTGGGAGAAACTCAAATAAGATGATGATCATAACAGCAACCCTTTCCATGGGTACCTATTTGTGTCAAACTCAGTAAATCCTTACATATATCATTGCATTTAATCTCTGTACTTACAAATGATAAGCATTATTCTCATTTTGAGGGTGAGGAACCTCATGGCCACAGCCATTAAGTGAGAAAAATGCATTCAAAATCAGATTTGTGTGGATCTAAAGCCTTTGTTCTTCTGTATATTTAGTAAAATCTCTGTCACTCTGCACCACCTACTTTGCTGACTCTGCATATCGTTGGTGACACCCTGATTTGTGTGGGCGTTGTGCCAATCCTTGTGCCATAGCATCCAGCAGGGGAGACTTCCAAACAAATGCCTTTATCCCAGATTCTGAAATAACACTGATGTGTGTTCTCTGTCCCTATTCTGAAATAACACTGATGGCCTTCCTTCATTTTGAAGCCCATTAACAATTTTGAAAATGATTTTCATATTCCCCCAAGATTTTTCTTTTCCCAATGAAACATCTACAATCCCTCGAACATTTCTCTAAGGATTTGGTTACCTAGAATGCTCAAAATCCTGGTTTTATTTTAACTATCTCCTTTCTCTCTCTTCCTCTGTTATCAAAGATAACAGTTATATTATTAAGAGAGAGTATGAGCTAGTCTCTTGGGAGAATTTTTAATCAATTCTGTTTTTATAAAAAAATATTTTGGTTTTATTTCACACTTTAATTTTTCTCTTTAAATTCTGCCAACAAATATCAGGAATTGTACTGCCTTTCCTAGTCAAAGTTTCTTTTGCCCATCTCTATATGAGATTTAGCATGAGAGCCAGAATTGTGGAATGTGAGCTGTACTGTGGCCAAGGCTACAGGGCTAGCTCATGTGCTCCTATCAGCCTGGCCAAGCCACTTAGGTTTTCATAGATGTTGGTCTCTCCCCAACCATTAAAGGAAGCACAGTCTTAGACCATGGCTTCAGCCATCAGTCTGCCACTGTCTAGCTGGACACCTTCATTGAATAGATGGCAAGAACAGAAGTTGACGGTCTTTTCTGAGGTCATTGCTTTCATGTAGGAGAACCAGAACTACTGTGTCCATGCTTCCTGACTTCCTGTTTAGCATCACCTCTTCTGTAGGGCCTCCTCCAACCATTTCTACACATGGGAGTTGATGATGAGAAAACAACTTACCAAACCCGCAGGCTGCCCACTCCCTAGCACAATCACTGGCCCATCACTGCAACCATCTCCTCCCAAAATGACTCTACCCACAATAACATATCATGCACATAAACACACTCATACACATGCATGAAAACATATGTCTCTCACAGGTACGAACCTAGTCATGCATATGCACACATCTCACATAGAGACATACACACACTCATATACAGGTACACCTGCAGTTGCTATTGGTCATCAGAGAACCAATCTTTCTATGCTTGGATCTGAAAAACTCATATTCATCCCTATAATCTGGTTCTGGGTGTCTTTCTCTGGCCATTCACCCAGAGACGGACCATGCCTCTCTGTACTACTAAAGATAGTTCAGAAGTCTCTCCAACGCATGTATTACACTACACTTTTTCTGTGTATTTCCTTTTCTGTTGCACTGTGAAGATTATAACTGCCTTCTGGAAAGAACCATATTTTGCTTTCTTTTGTTTCCCCATAACCTACCAGAAAGCTTGTCATAATAAGTGTTTCCTGAACTGAAATAAACTGCTGATGCTGTAGTTACAAGCAGAAGAGAAGGAGGTATCCTAGGGGAGGAGGCAGTACACATTTCCTTTCTGCTCAAGCATTTTCCCCTCACCTTTCATTGATTCCTTACTCGGTTGTACTAGAATTACTGTGATTCACTCATTCATATAAGGAATGTTTGAACCAACTCTGTGATAGCCAATGTGCTAAATGCACTGAGGGTAACAAATCTGGGTGTCAAATTCCCGGTCTTTAAAGAGGGTGCCATCTCAGTTGGGTTGAGGATGGGGTGAGTGGTGCAGGAATACAGAGATCCATGAACACTGCCATAACAAGAAAAGTACTAAGAGAAGTAAAAAAGGAATGCTATGTAAATTTAGAGAAAAGACAAGAGTCATTTGGGAAAGCTCCATTCCAGCCTCGGGTTCTGTCCCTGGTATTTGGTCTTTAACCTGGTCTTTGAAGACAGGAAGCTCTCTATATCCCAAAGCCTAGGAAACCCTTCATCCACATGAGACTAAGGTTATCTGTCCATTACCCCTGGATCCTGTTATATGTAATTCCACTTCAATTTTTATATTACAGATTACAGGTCAGTTTCAAATAATTTCACATGTTGGCTCTTTTATGAAATATTCCAAGAAAAAGGAATACCAAAACAAGACTAAAATGCCAGAGATACTAGAAAATCCAAGAAGCTCAACTTTTTTTTAAGTTTAAGATAGATTTAAGATTGAAAACCTGGGATAAGGAGAGCAAAATGAAATGAAGAAATGAAAATAATGTTTTTGACAGGAAGGAATGCAGAAGATGGATCAAGTTAACACCTATAAAGGCATAGAGAAAACAAGAATAGGTAAAAGCTTCAGAGAATTCTCCCACCACTTTCCCCACTTCAGGGCCTGGTATAGGGACAATAGGGGTTGTTTTATATTTGTTTGTTTGTTTGTTTGTTTGTTTTCTGTATTTTATGTCAACAGAATGGGTATTTTTTTTTTCCTCTCTCCTTTTTCTCTCCAAGGCTCTATACCAGCTTGAAGACAAGCATGGCTTCAATTTAAATAAAGAAAAGCAGGTCAGTATGTGTGTCAGACACATGAGAAAAACATGGCCACTTACGTTCCAAGTTTTGCCATCATCTCCTTTTCTTCACCTTTTCCTTCACAGGACACACCCAAGCTGACCTCTATTGCCATGAACTAACATACTACAGACTAAAGCTTATAATTCAAGTTAAAGGAAGGATGCCCATATGGAAAACATGTAAGAAGGAGCAGAGTATCCTAACAACACTCTGAAAAGCAAATGCCTGCCAGCATACTGGCCAGGGAGCAATGTTTGATGAGGAGAAGATACAGGGCTCAAGGACAGATCACTGTAAGTGTATTTCTTATAGGGGATTTGATGGGTGAGGAAGAACTACCAGGTTAGGATAAAACAGGTCTATAGAGATCTTACCTGTACCCTCAAAATCAATTCCCTTTTCCTCTATCAAAGTCTCCTCTGCATAACATCTCTCTCCATGTCTGCTCACAATTTCCAGTGACCAGAATTCTTCCTTCAGAGATACTCATGCTACTGAATCCAGAATGGTGACTGTTTTCCTCTTTATATATGATGGTTTATTTCCTCCTTGGTGTCTATCTTTCTCTTGCTTTCTCTCTCTTTCTCTCTCTCTCTCTCTCTCACGCACGCACACACACACACACACACACACACACACACACATTTGCCTTGTGGATGGACAACACAGATTAAGGAAATTCTTCTTGATCATTTTTGTGTCTTCCAAGCATTTTTATGAAAAACATGTTCATGAAAATCCCACAAGAATCCTATGGCCTGGGCATTACTATTGTCACTTTTTCAGATAAGGAAACTGTGTCATGATAGAAAATTAAAATAATCAATAATAGCACACAAGCTCATAAGTGAAAGAGCCTGTATTCTAGTCTTTTAATAGCATATTCTATTTTTTCTAACACATCAGTTTGCCTTTGCCACTAAAATCATTACTTTACTTCGCTTTCAAAGCCCTAGTTTAAACCATTTTTTCCATGATGTCTTTTTCAATCTACAGAATTCTCTTCCTTGGAGTTTATGATAACAATAGAAATTAGATATTCTGACAGTGTTTTGCATTATATAGCATGGTAATAATAATCACTTATAAGAGTTACAAGGTCTTATTTGAAAATATTTATTTAGTGTTTTCCGTGTACAAGTACCCTTCCAAGGAACTCCCATTATTTACTTGTTAACCCAAATAAATATTTTAGTTTACTAATTGTATCATAAGCTTTGGAAGGCATAAAACATCATTTAAATTTCCTCTTTGTTACTGTAGTGTGTACCACATCCTTATCCCTGTAGAGTCTAGATACATAGTATGTGTGCAAATAAATCCAGCTACATGATTCATAACAAGAAATTAGTTTTATTAGTGTCTTCTGTTTTTGTTTTTGTGGTTACTGAGTATCAATTTCAGGATGCTTGTACTTCTGAAATGCTTAGAAAATACCAAATCTTTCCCCCTCCCAGAATCCTAACAGATCTCATTTGTGTCAGCCTTTAAGGGACTCTGAAGAAGCCTATTTTGACATATGATTTTTATTTCTATTTTTTTTTCAGCTACTGAAGTTTCATGTTGAGCCAAAACATGAACAACATCCCACCAGTCATATTGTATTACATTACAAAATTGAGAATTGCATTAACAAGATAATTTAACAGGTGTTTCTGAAACAGGAAAATGCACACCATCATTTTCCAAAAGACAAGGAGAAAATGGCTTCTGATTGGATAGTAGTTGATATTGAGAAAGCACTTATGATATCCATCCTGAGCATTTGGACTTCTTTCTGTGACAGATGTCACCCTCCCAGCCAGCCTGCCAGTCCTCCAGTGGCATATGCTATAATCCGGAAAATTTGGTTTCTGGTTACCACCCTGATACCTCTCTGCAGCATGAAAATGAAGCTGCTAATTGCAGGTAAGAACGAAATCCTCCTGGAAGGGTTTGTCTTTAATATAAGATGACAGCTTTACATTTTTGTATATAAGATGTATGAAATTTAAGAAAGTTTCTCTTTCCTGGCATGAGGAATTGTAGGTAGTAATCTATCTCCCACTCTGTGTGTGTGTGTGTGTGTGCGTAAAAAAGACTGTTATCCTTTGAGCACTATACTTTAGTATTTCTTTTTTAAAAGTTATATTTATTTAATTAATGTCTACATCCAGACTAGGACTTGAACTCACTACCCTGTGATCAAGAGTCACGTGTTCTTTTGACTGAGTCAGCCAGGTGCCCCTCTACTTTAGTATTTCTTCCTTCATAAAAATATCTGGATGTTCTGAAAAAAGCAGGATTCCAAACCCTTCCCCTAGAACTTTCTCCAGATCACCAAAGAGATGATAGAGTGGGGGAAGATATTTATCAATGCCGAATCTGATTCTTACATGTGTCATGTGATGGAACCAGATAAAAGGAAAAAGGAAAATGGTGGGGCAGACACAAGAACTATTCCTGTATAAGTAGGCATTAGAAATGAAAGTTAAGGGGCAAGGGCCGATGGTTTGGTGGGCAACTGAGACATGAATCTGCCTGTTGGGAAACTCCTTCTCCCCATATACTCTTCCACCTTCTTTATGCCCATGTTGATTGATCGACTCTGAAACCTAGAAAGGGCCAGCTATGAGAAAACCTGGATCTGCACTAACAGAAAACATTTTTACCCATGTATTCTGATAGAAACAGAGACACTTCAGCAAAGATAAGCTTTGCAGACAGAAATTTAGAGTTAATAGAACTATTTAAAAATTAAACACTCACTGTAACATGTTCCAGAACCAGAGTAGAATTCTCTACTCTCCTTATACAGATCAGGGAAAAAAAAAAAAAAAAAAACTTACACTGATATAATAATATTGTAGAGCAGTTCAATGGCTGGGAATAACCCTTATATTAGGAAAGGAAAGATATTTACAGAGAGCAACTGCTTGTTCTACATGTTGAAATCCAGAATGATGAAAGAACGGGCTCATGATAAAGGTAGTGGCTGACTTGAGAATAACGAACACGAACGCATGATCCCAATGCAGATTGTGGAAAAGTACACTGAGTACTCAGAGTCAGACCTGAAATGACAGAAAACCGAACAAATGATGTGGAACACAGACTTAAGGAAACTCAAGGTCATCGAATAAAAAACCGAAAGGTGGAAGAAAGAAAGGAGGAACGGAAGGAAGGAAGGAAGGAAGGGAGGAAAGAGAAAGAGATGAAATAGAGATGACGGACAGCAAGGGAAGTCATCTAGTGAAAACTGATGTTCCTGAAGAGAAGAACAAAAAATGAATAAATAATTTTTAAAAAATCACAAATATCGTTGTAGAATGGATACATTTAACTGACAAAAAACTTGCTCTTGTAGGTGGAAATGGTTCATGCCCTGTAAAATTAAGGCATAGTATCTAAACATCTGCCAGTGAAATAATGGAATCTAAAAGATAACGACATAATTTTACAAGTACCTTCACAGCACAAAATACAATACATGCCCAACTGTAAGAAAATTTGTGATCACTCTGAATATAAGCCAGTCCTATATTTTCTCAACAAGGAAATTTAAAAAATGAGGCCAACTTGAAAACATGGTACACAATTTAATAATAAAAACTAATTTGTTAGTTTGCTTGCCCAGCTATATTTAAATTCACATATTATAAAATACATAGTTGAAATGATATTATTTTCCTTCAGCTTCAATCATGAGGCAGTTTGACACAAGTTCATAATATGTGCCTTTGGTATCAGTCTTTCATTACCACCAGAGCTAGTTTAGAATGATTTAACCTATTGGATTAAACCATAAGAAATCTCCAACTCTCAAACTGTTTTCGACTTGCAAAAGAATAGTTGTGAGGACCTTCCATGTAAGTTTGATGAGTTACAGCTCTTTTGAACATGTGTTGAGATATAACCAAGAGAAGTTTCATGTGTATCTACAAGTTTTAATTTTAATAATAAGGTGGTTAAAAAAATCCTAAAGATATACATTGTTACCAATGTAACTATGTGGCCTAATGCTTAAAATAATATTTTTTCAAATAGTTTATTTCAGTAAAACCCAGCACTTGCCCTCATGAAAAGACTACCCCAGGAATAATGAAGAAATCCTGGCTAAAGCTCTTTGCTTTCTGGTTCCACTGGGTAAGTTTTATGCGTCCAAAACCAACACTGATTAAGGTGGTCTTAAACTACTGTGTCTCTATAACAGGAGCCTATGTCTCTTATGAGAGGAATAGTGGAAAGACTTGGTAAAATCACTTCCCTTGTGCTGAGGCTGGACTCAGATTCCTCCATTCTATCATGAACAACCAACAACTAAAGGAAGAATGAGTTAAAGTTCTCTATTTCTGCATTCCACCAAGAGGTGACCTGCATATGAAGATCAAAAGACCTCCTCTGTCAGAAAAGAAACTGGGAAAAATAATACCTATGTATATTTTCTGAAAAACTTATTAGAAGACTTATACTTAGTCTATGAAATCAGATCATGAATATTACATTTTTTAGAAAAATTTATACTTAATGTAAGAATAAAATAATTTACTTATGATATATTTAGTTAAAAACAAAAGTTTGGATTGGGGAGAAGAAACTGTGGACATTTAACTTTACTAATTTATTCACAAAAGCTAGTATGGTAAAGAGATTAAAAGCCTGGTTTAATACTCCCTAACTCTGTGAGACTGAGTCCATTCCTAATATCTCTGTTAATGGGTCTCTTCATTTATACCATTGGGTAATTACTAAATCTGCCCCATATAATTGCCGTGAAGGTAAGACACATTCACACACATGCAGCTCTGACAACACAGTCTGGATCTTGTAAGCCATCAATAAAAGGTCACTATGACTATCATTACCACTGAATGAACTAGAAAATCAACAGATGGTATTCTATATAGAAGACTAGACTATAACTTATGAAATAGTGGCTAGGTAGTAGGATTAGGCATAATTTTTATTTAAAATATTTATTTCTCTATATTTTATCTCTTTCTGAAATTACTTTGTATTACTTGGGTATTTTTATCTATATAATAGTTATAGTAAGTGACAATAACTATGACGTTCCTTTTAAAATCAATTTAAATTTGTCATAATAGCAGTTTGTGATAGAACATTTATTCTAAAATCGGTAGTCCTCATAGCAGAGATTGTGCATGGTGAATCACTTCAATGTTGAGGGTTCTGGATTAGCACATAGAAAGAAATTAAATAGAGAGAAAAACCTTTTCTACATCAAAAGACATATGGTGCAAAATAAAATTTAATTAGTAGATTATATAAATGTCCGTAAGTTAAATACAACTTAAGGACCAGGCAAATACAATTTGTATAAAACCTATACAACTTTAGGTTTTATACAAATTGTATTTGCCTGGTCCTTTTTTAATTTTAACTTAATGATAGTGAGGTTGTTTTACTTGGTATGCGGTGAGCCTATGGAGACAGCCTATCTCAACAGGGTACCAGAGAACAGGGATGGACTCTGTTGCCTTTTTGGTATTCAGTCAGGTGAGCATTAGTGTCACAGATGGAGCATGGAGCAGGGCACATACAAACTCTAAACAAAAAATACATTTAGCACTTGAGAACATGCATTAAATTAGAAATTAGCTGAAATACTTTGGTGTTCATATCAATAATAATCTGGTAAACAGGGTGAGTGCTAGGGGAAAATGATAAAAGACAGGCTTAAGAAAAAGCCTTATAAATTTAATAGAGGTGACAAAATTTGAAGGCCATATATTAATATTTCTCCAAGTGCATTAGTAGAATTCCAAGCCTCACGTGAACCTGAGTGTTAAAGGTTAAACTTCCCAACTAGATGCAATGTCTCTTACGGTATTTATTTCCCTGTTCTTTGCTGAAGTAGCATTTGACAGGGTGTTGCTTTTATTGATGATATGACAATGACAGTGATTAATGTCAATGGGGATGATTCAGCTGTGCCTTAGTAGGACCATTGTCCTTGCTAGTCAGAGAGGGAGAACATGAAAAGATAAGAGATGGGGAATGACCTTGGAGAAGACTTACAAGTAACCTTAAGAATGTGCAAAGCTGCATGTTGATAAATTCAGTGGGTAGAATAATAATGCTGTATTTCCAAACACACATAGGAGTCAAAATGAATAGATTGAAAGGCAGAGATTCTCCCCCCAGCTGTGCAGGGATCATCAGACCATTATTGAGATGCTTATCCTCTGCAAAATGGTTTGTGTTGAAATTATTTTTTTAAGGGCATCATTTCTCTTAGAAAAACTTCATTACTAATTTGCCAATTGAATATCCCATAAGATATTGAAAGGCGTTAGTGAATATAGAGTGAGGATTTTGATTTAAAAAACATGTGCATCCCCTGTTGTTCAATAATAATAGGGATGAATAACATCTACTTTAGGTTTTCAAATGTAATTTATGGTGATAAGACTTTTAGACAGGGGATGGATGAGCTGATGGATGATATACATATAGTTGAAACTCAGGTAATGATTGTGACATGTTTTGCATTAGGTTATGATAATCTGAAAACAATCAAAGTAATATATTTTTTTTAAACTGCCAAGAAGGAGAGTGAATTAATAAACTCTGCTATAACAAGTGCTCTGATTCTCATAGTGTACGTCTTCAGTTCTGCCTTGGCAGGTTCCCTGTCAAACAAAACACAACCAGTCAAATCGTAAGCAGGGTGGGGGGAGGGGTTGTGCTTGCAAAATTTTAGGATTTGACATTTAATAACCTATGTATCATCTCTACAAAGAGCAGTGATGACAGAAGAACATGAAAAAGGTAGAGAAGTTAACTCCTGGTTTATCCACTGACTCCTTTCTATAATAACTTCCATTCTAAAAATACCCTCAGCTCAGTTCTTCAGTCATATATTCTCCTCGTATTTTTAATTTTTCTTCATAGATTTTTCTTTATCACAACCATCATTAATCATTGCATACTTCTGTACTTGATAAAGTGTTTTGTTTTGTTTCTCATTTCCCCCAAACTTCAGCGGGAAAAAACTGTGGCTGCTCTTCTACCCCTCCCATCATGACCAAAGGACATACCCTAACCCTTGGAAAGATTTTTTTAAGTCCCTGCAGGCAGCAAATACCACAGACATGCACAATACCTGATGAGCTCAGAGCATGGTATAGTGCGTTTTGTTCAGCATGGCTGTTAGGAAGGAGGATCCAGAGAAGATAAACTAGCCCAACTATTAGATGTTGTTCTAGATAACAATTAGGTAGCACAGGGCACAGTGTATTCAAAAGGTGTACCTAGCTAAGGTATATCTCAGGCTCTGTTTGTTCCAGATGATTCAGTCTGGTAGAGAACACATAAGAGCTGAATTAGAGAATGCAATCATAGGAAGAAGGGCTGGATAGGTTTAACAAGGTCCCAGGGGCCCTATATTCCAACTACAGTTCAGGGGCAGGCTCTAACTTTAGTGGTTTACTACTTTTAGAGTAAACTTGGTTTGCTTGGTTATGAGCAAGCCAAGCAGAATATAAACATGGAAGTCCTTGGTGGATATTGAACGTTTCATATAGGAAAAGCAATATACAGAGGAACAAGGAATTTTTTTTAAGATTTCATCTATTTATTTGAGAGCAAAAGAGACCATAATTAGGGGAGGGGCAGAGAGAGAGAGAGCTTCCTGCTGAGCAAGGAGCCCAACACAGACCTCGATTCCAGGACCCAGGATCATGACCTGAACCAAAGCCAATGACAGAGGCTGAACCAACTGAGTCACCTAGACACCCCGAGAAACATAACTTTAAAAGAGCTAACATTTATTAAAAACTTCTCTCTATGCTTTCCATATGAGAATGCAGGGGTTGGGTAGAGAAAGAAAGTATAAGTACTAAACTCCCTCTTGTTTCAGTGAAGCCTTGAGTCTAGGTGGCAAGGTCATCTCCAGCATGGGAGGAATTGTCCCACACCCTGAACTTGCAGGACCTAGACAATATTCCCTTCCAGCACTGACATCACTATAGTCATTTAAGAAAATGATCCCCAGAGCTCCACTCTCCTCCACGAATGCTGGAGTCACTGGCTCAGAACTGGACATAGTCATTTTCCTTCTTCTACAAACACTCTTTGGAGTGTGGAGAGGAGAGGGTGTTCATTCCCTTTCTTTGGTCACAGTCCCTGTGGCCATGGACCTTTGGTAAATGATAAAATGTTAGAAAAGTTATGTAGCAAAATGTTATTTTCCCGTGAATTCAAAAAGATACATGCACCCCTATGTTACTTCAGCATTATTTATAATAGCCAATATTTGGAAGCCACTCAAATGTCCACTGATAGATGAATGAATAAAGAAAGTGCTGAATATATATATACAGTGGAATATTAGCCATACAAAATGAGATTTTTGCCATTTGGGACAACACAGATAGATCTAGGAGGTATTATGCTAAGTGAAATAAGTGAGACTAAGAAAGACAAATACCATATGATTGCACTTACTTGTGGACTCTAAAAACAAAAGAAGCAGACAAGCAAAAGCAGAAATAAGCCCATAAATACAGAGAACAAACTGATAGTTGCCAGAGAAGAGCGATGTAGAGGCATGGGCAGAATGGGTGAAGGGGACTTGGAGGTACAGGCTTCCAGTCACAGAATGAGAAAGTCATGGTGACGAAAGGTATAGCATGGAATATAGTCAATGGGATTGTAATAGGGTTGTATGATGAAATGGTAGCTACACTTCATAATAAAACATATAGTGCTGTCGGATCTTTATGCTGCACACCTGAAACTAATGTAACATTGCATGTCAACTGTACTTCAGGGACAACAACAACAACAAATGTCATTTTCCATGAAACAACCATAACTGCAATAATTTATACATGTCAGTAACATTAGTAATGAATTCAGTAGTTGTTCAACTGCATCACTGATACAGTTAGTTTATGGGGTTGGTCTAGGAATCTATCCTCCTTTTTAAAATGGTTTCAGTGGAAACATGAGTTTTGAGTTTTAAACATACGACTTCCAGAGAGTCTTGCAGAATTATCTATTTGTTACTTTTATCGATGTTAGTTTGTTTTGTATTAGGCTTACTATGGTAGTGCTCACAATGGTTCATTAAACAACTAACAGAAAAAAACTGCTGCCTTACACTTATTTTTTTTCCAAGGACCTCTACAAGACCTTTTAGTCCTCTGAATAAAAGTGTAAGTCCAAGGACATATGCTTGCAACCAGGCTCACTCCCACATACAAGTACTTTAGGGACGGTGAAAACAGCCTTGCCTCTCTCACTTTTAAACCCGTGAGACTTAAAGAAAAGAGAAAGCAAGGCATCAAGTCTGAGGTCTTTTATTCAACCCTATGACCTATGATAACATAAAGAAATCCATTTTCTGTTTAGTGAGACCTCATTTCCTAAAAGATAAACCTCCTGTATATTGAAATGTCCTCTATCCCCCCAGGGCATATGAACCCCAAACTCAAGAGTGTTATTGCTGTATATCCTTAGTATATGCTCTTTGGAAAGTCTTTTAACATTTCCGTGCCTGCCTTTGCCCTTCTACAAATTAATCTTGTAATACCCATTTCGAAAGAGTGATAGGGAGCTTTTGACATGTGTAACAAGGACTTTGAGATCCTCAGATGAAAGAAGCCTCAGATGTACAAAAGCATTATCCTTGTTGGATGTGCATTTTCTCCTATGGTCTAACTGAGGGGAGGGATTAGGAGAGATTAATTGTGCATATGATCTGCCTAATCGGTTAAGGAGAGCTCAGAATGCTCGTGACCTTCAGGAACACCAAATAAAACAATATGTGCCAAGGCAGTTTCCTGAGTTTAGTTTATTGTTTCAGCAGAGGTTAAGCTAGGGGAGAAATGGAAGTGCTTAAGTTTTGAGACAATACAATTGAGAAGGAGCGTAAAGGCAAAGCCTTGGAAATGTGCACGCATATAATGTAAGTAAATACTGCAACAACATTGGGCCTTAAGACAAAGATTTTAAAATGCCATTTGGCTCCTTATGTGAGTGTGTTTTGTGGTGTAAAGAAATATAGTAGTTCTGATCCACGGCCCAAAAGATGGGTTAAGGAGAGGAGACATTCACTTTAATCTTCTCAAACCCCCTACATTCCTGGGTTATACTAAGATTCAATAATAGGAACTTGGTTCCTCTAGTCTGTTGAGAGGGACGTATTTCACAAATAGAAAGAAGCACCCTTGGAGAGAGAGCATGATTATTGTTACAAAGGTCAATAAAATTAGAAATTGTTAATCACAAAGACTTTAAATTGCATTGTGAGTCCTGCCCTTCAGCTTTACAAGCTCTTTGTAAGTCCATCAACCAATCCTAAGGACGAGAGTAATGTGCTTTCCTTGGCTTGGTGAATATTGCAAATGTAATTGCTTTCTCTCCTATCTAATAACCTCATTGTCCTTTAACTTTTAATCATGCTTTACCTATTCGTTCACTCATGTGATTTTAAATTAGGTTATATTATGTCAACACTAGGTCAACAGGACCCTAGGTTGGGGGTGGTAGATGAAGCCCTCTTTTTTCACTTCCTTTTTCATGTCTCAACTCATACCTGTACACTTTTTCTCACTTCTTGGTTTCTTACTCCTTAAATACTTCAGGCTTTTGAGTCCCAAATATTGTCAAATCTTGCACTTAATGCTCACAATGGTGTGTGAATTTTTCCCTTTGATTTACTATGATTAGAATACCTTTTCCTCCATATATTATGTACAATGTGAAATGCTGATATACTGGATAAGGCAGAATACCTTTGAGGTATTGCCTTGATAGCTCAAGTTTTAAAAGATCTTGGTAAAAAGAAGTGAAAAACAAGAAAATTACAACTAAAGGTGATAGGTACAGCATCTGTTTACATTTTAAAGCAGGTGCCAGTATTGAGAATCTAAAACACAGTTCTCTTCTTGATTTACCCATGGATATATGGTGGCTATTTATACTCATATTCTATATGATACATATTGCTTACATCATTTGTTTTTACAGAAAAATGAGGGAGCACTATGCTTTCATATATTAGCCACCTAATATGATTCTCAGAGTATCAAGCAAACAAAAGTTGATTTTCTCCTGAGACATGCATATATGTGATTCTTTCATGACATAATAATTACTGCTAAGAAGCCGTCATTTTAAGTAAATTACAGAATTTACTTTCTCCTTATATTTTGACAATATTCAAATATCCATATCATATAGGGTACCTATTCCTAAATACACTTTGCAACAGATGTAAAAACCATATCTATATCATATATTCTGTATGGTAAAAAATAAAAAATTAGTTTTAGAGTTACAAAATGGTTTTATTTTTGTGTGTGTGCTTTTAAAGACTTTATTAGGTAACATGAATTATTTCCAAAGTGGCTATAGTAATTTATTTTCCCACCAGCATATACAGTTCCCACCAGTGTCCACAGCTTTAGAATATTTGGTTTTAAAAATTTCTTTCCCCCCTAACTTTTTTTAGACATTTTAAAAATTTAAGTTCAATTAGCCAACACAAAATGCCTTTAAATATTGTGTATAATACTTACAAGATACGGAAATGCAGGAAGCACTGGCTTATAGACAGGTTCTGATTTAATTCCATTCTCATTAGATACAGAAGCTGACTTTATACCATGTGTTCAGATGCAAAGACTCCTGCTACTATATCATGTTGTTTCTCAATTGTGGGGCTAACAATGCAATGGAATTTGATGGAGAAAGGGATATTAAATAGAGACAATTAACTAGGGTCTTTGGAGGCTCCAAATTGTTCTTGTGTAAAGAGTTTAAGATTGTCACTGTTCCTGAAGCTAAAGGGATCCAAGATCAAACCCCTCTCCTCCCCCTAAATTACCAATTTTATAGAGACCTAGACATGTGGTGATGACCTAAAGAGATAATGGCAATGGAAACATGTTCACAAGTGTTCACCTATAAATAAAAATATGGGGTCATTATCATAATTATGATATTAACAAGATTATAAAATGGATATAACCATATTAACGGACTCTGTGGGGGTGCTGTGAAGATTAACACAGATAAGATACCTCACATTCTTATCACGCTCCCTCTCAGTAAACTCTGAATACTATTATATTTCATCATTACCATCAGCAGCATCAGCAGCATCCTCATTGTTTTACTGGAGGATTTCAAGATTTTCCAGTGTAAGGACTGAGACATCATACATTATTTTTAAAGGTTTATTTTGGATCAGAAGCACACAGTTCGGAGTAGAAGAAATTGGAATGCCATATTATCAAGTAAGCCCCAAAAATGCAAAAATCAGAGCCTGAGAGAACAAAGACATAAGGAACGAAAGTAAAGAAATAAGGACTGGCAGATAGTCCAGGGGATCTAACTTGATTTGATTCACGGATTAATTCCAGCTTGTCTAGCTAGCAAAAGCCCTTGTCGAGTGCTGCTATATTTGTCAGCATAAAGGCAGAATGATGGGGAATTCTGTGCTTTCCCCAGATTAGGCATCTTAACTCGTCCTCGTCTAACTTGCAATCTCCATGTATCCTAGAAACAGAAGGGATTTCTCATACAGCTTTTTGTCATGGCATCTCCCTCACACCCACGTATGTACCAGGAAAACCAAGAAAAGGAGATTGCCCCTTCCTCCAGGAAGGCTTCTACCTGGGCCCTCCACTAGGATTCTACTCAGTTTTAGCTGGTTGTCATTACCATGGTGGCCTCCCAGCCTGAAAACATCTTTTCTTCTCTAGGCCTGCCAGTCCTGCTATTAATGTTTACTTTATCTCTGTGAAGTGTTGCCCTCTCCTCACTATCTTCATTAGGAAGCAAATTATACTGAAGCAAACATCACATTAAATAAGTGATAATATATTTATCAGATCAGTTTCCCTTTACAAGAGAAAACAGACAAAACAGAGTGCTTGGGGCTTAGGATGGAAAGAAGTCACTGAATGGAGGTCAAGGGTTTAAAAAGAGGGTTTACTTAACCTGATGCCAGATCTAAGGTAATGAAAAAAGTTGGCACCATCATCCTAAGCCACTATGTCTGCTGTTCAGTTTTTGTTTTTTACACCTCTGGGCACCATGGCCTGATTTCATTCCCTAATGCTACAGATCCATTTCAGAGTCCAATGAATAAATGTCACACTCTTTGCTTTCTGGTTATGGAACTGACTTCAATGTCCTCCAAAGATACAACAATCAGCTAGCTTCCAGCATTTATAGGAATGAAGTATGTATTAATGAATATTAAATAATAAGATAAATTGGCAAGTCCTGGGTCGTTTTGATTCATGTAAGCTATAATATTTTTATATATCCATGTATATGTTTATATTTTAAGGTACATGAATCAGAATGCATAAGAACGCTTATAATTTATCTTGATTCTTAATATTTATTAATGTATAATACTAATAAATTTTAGTGCATACACTTGTAAATTTTTAATATATATTTGTACTGAGGGTAAGTAAAGTGAGTAAATATTAGAAATAAAAAGAGCAAAATGATAAATGCAATTCCTTGTACACACCAGCTAAAGTTTGTTTTCTGAATGTAACAACCTTGCAGTGTCAGAGTAGTTTTTATACTCTTTTGTTTTTCCATTCCATTCCATTCCATTTCCTGTTTTTCTGTTGAAGTCACCACAGAAACAGTGATTTTTCCATCACAGGGGCAGAAACTAAGGGTGAATTAATCTAGACCTTGAAATTGTTGAAGCAGCTCTCTGTAGTTTTGCAGTTTAGTTCGCGTAAAAAGGCAAATCGCGTGGTGATCAAAGGCTCAGTGTCCTATTTCTGTGTTTTTTCCTCCTCCTCCAAATTCTCCCTCTCATGGTACTCTCACGGAACCCAAGTCTTACAATGAGTTGAAGAAATTATTGCCATGGTGGGGCAGGTGACAGAGAGAGGGATGAAGGGCATTTAAATGTTATTCAGGGACAAAGAGACGGGAAGACTTTGGTTCTTTGGCAGCAGATTCTTTATTCCTTAAATTATGAATTATTTTATGAGTGATTGAGGATGAGACATTTATGGATATAGAAGATATCCAAATCATGTAGACATTTGTACATTTTAGCTCTAATATCTTTGCATAGGAAGACCACTCACAACTGGGTTTGAGTATGTGTTTGGAAGAATATGACCCTCTGAGGCAGGAGACTAAATGGTTTGAGATGCCTTATCAAGGCTCCACTGTGACTTGGTGCTCTCCATCTTTGCTTGATAAGCAAAACTTGTTGAGTCAAACCCTACAGCAAAACTTACTACATATAAGAACAACTGAAGTGTTTTAATACTGGTTTCTACTATTCTTACTAGAGATAAGAAAATAGGCATTTTAAAGAGGGTAGGTGATTTGAGTGAGGATGTGAACTCAAGTACATTAATTTCCAGATCTGCTTTTTGGTTTGTGGGGGGAGTGCATGATGAATGAGCAGATGTCTGACATGATGTCAAGCTCTGGCTTGAAATAAATATAGTAATTATAAGATACATTTTAAAAAGATTATACTATATGGGTTCAAATTTGAATATCACATGTGTGTGTGGAATACATTTCTTTATATCTACATTAACTTATATATAAACATTATATTGATAGTTTCATGCTACATAAGGGGACATATCAAACATAACTATATCACACATATATACACAACTCAGTATTCATTATATCTACTAGGGGCCAGCCATTTACTACACCTGAGATACAGAACTGTGGACATTCAAATACAGCACCGACGCTCATGTAGGCAATAATGACAACAAATACAACATCAACAACAATATGTACACCTCATTCTAGATAACCAAAACACTTCCAAAGGCATTGCTTGTTACTTGCAAACCTGATGGCAACTAAGTAGAAGGTCATTATCTTTCCTTTTTTACATGTATGGAAACAGATTCTCAACAAAAGCCACATGCAAGTAAGCCAAGAACTCATTAATACCCAAGATTTTTAATATGTATTTATTATTATTAGATCACTCATTCTTTCTGTAACAATAGCTGTAGCATTCTATGTTGATCAAGAGGAAAGAAACATACGTGGAAAAGTAAACCACATTTAGCAGATCCATTTATCTTTCTAAACTAATTCAGTAAGCTCCTTTTTAATACTCTTACTTTGAATGATTAATTGACATCAAATTCTTTTTTTTTTTTAAAGATTTATTTATTTATTTATTTGACAGAGAGAAATCACAAGTAGATGGAGAGGCAGGCAGAGAGAGAGAGAGAGAGAGGAAAGCAGGCTTCCTGCTGAGCAGAGAGCCTGATGCGGGACTTGATCCCAGGACCCTGAGATCATGACCTGAGCCGAAGGCAGCGGCTTAACCCACTGAGCCACCCAGGCGCCCAATTGACATCAAATTCTTTACCCCCAAATAATAAATTATTCTATAAGACAGATGGAGGACAAGACTTTCTTTGATGGATACCTATGATGCCCAACCTGTGTGAACATTTGTAAATTTTAGTTCTGATATCTTTTTTATAGGAAGAACTGTAATTTGAGAAAGGGCCTAATATTTTGGTAAGCAAATGTATGATTTCCTTTGGTAATGTATTTTTAAAAGCCAGAGATTATCTCTTGCATTTATAGATATTGGCCAGAAGACACACCTACACACACCCACACACAAAGTATATGACCATACATTTGTGTATACATATACATACCAATATTGAAATGCATGGTAGAGCTCATAGTTCTTGTAACTCTTAAAGAACTACCTTCTCATTCGTTTGCTGACTAGAATCCTCTAGAGGGTGACAAAAGAGTTGCTGTGTAGTTATCCACTTCGAACATATGACTTGGCATTGCTTACAGTGACCTTGTGTTAGCTCTTAACCAGCTTTGCCTGGCCAGCCAGCCAGCCATTCTTGACTTCACTATGGTCATAAGGGTCTAATGCCTCCTTAATGATAACCTTCTCTCAGTCCTGGCATGTTAATGGCCTCACCTCAGGAGACAGCTTCACATCTTGGCTGAGACACAAGCTCCCTTAGCTTAAAAAATTAATCAGAAGCCTGTGGCTAATAATAGACTGCCCATCCTACTCCCATTTTGTGTCTGACAACTAGAACAGGTTGATAAGTGTTATTATTGAGTCATACACTTGGAATCATCCTCAAAAGGTCATTTAGTCAACCTCCCCTCCTCCTAGAATAACTGTATGGAAGCCATCCCAACAACTGACCATTCACTCATAGTTGATTTTAAAAGCCTCTGTGTCCCAGCTGGTCACCCCTGGTTTCCTTTTGCCAGAAGTCAGAGAAGAAAGCAGAAACAAGGTTATAGACATATAAATAATGGTGGTGCCCAGGTGTTTCTTTTTTTATTTTCAGGCATTGTAATAGCAAAATGGGTACCTATTGCCTCTGACCGCAGAAGGCCTATGGTAAATATCACTCCTCTGGGAACAGAATTATGAGTTTTGAGAGCTGGTGAGGGCAATATATTACCAGGTATCTTTCCTTCAATTTATAGATGAAAAAAGTGAAATGGAAAGAGCACCTTGGTCTCAAAGATAGAAAATTTTAACCTATAATTCTGAAGTTTCACAGGAAAAAAAAAATCTACATTAAGAATAAATAGGTATTGAAAAGTTAAGGCTTCTTAATTTTTTAAAAGATTTTATTTATTTATTTGTCAGAGAGAAATAGAGCATAAGCAGAGAGACCAACAGGCAGAGGAAGCAGCAGGATCTCCACTGAGCAGAGAGCCCAATGTGGGGCTTGATCCCAGGACCCTGGGATCACAACCTGAGCCAAAGGCAGATGCCTACCAACTAAGCCACCCAGGCATCCCAAACCTTCTTAATTACTTTAAAAAAATTTTTTTCCCCAAGGCTTCTTAATTTTAAACAGAAATGGAAGTAAGTGACAAAATGTGTTGAGCCATAATTTTATCAAAGATGAAAATCAGGGTGGGCTTAGCTCAAGCGATGTCAACTTCTCCACTATAACATACACCTGCCCCAGAAACAATGATAGACAACCAGTTTCATATATGTAATAAAAATTCTGTCATTCACCATCCATGGCTATTCATATACATTTACTACATCCTCATTTGGAGTATGAGAATAGTGTGAGTGGGGAGATGGGGTGAGAGTCATTTCTATTAAGTACATAAAGTAGGAAGGCGACAAGAAAGCACTAGCGGGTTATGAATATAAACAAAATTTCTAGTTAAAAAGATCCATCCTCTTTCTCAAAGGTTTCCACTGAGGACAGAGTAAATTGTACCAGGACAAAAATTCTTGGATTAATTAAAAATATAAACTTCTTTGATTTTGAGTGGCAATGAGATTGCTGATCTTAGTCACTCATCAAATCTCAGAGTTTAACACCTGCCCTGGCACTTGCTCTCCCTTATAAACAGTTATGCCCCTGAATCTCCCTGAAGTCATCCTAAAAGCAATAAAATGAAACAACTCAGAGAATTTAATTAATTTTAAAATATTACAATATTTGTAGTTAATAGCAATATTTGCTATAACCAGGATGAAATGTGTTCCCCCAAAATTCATTTATTTTGAGGTTCTAACTCTTAGCACCTCAGCATGGATCTTATTTTGAATAGGGTATTTGCAGAATAAATCAAGTTAAAATGAGGTCCTTAGGTAGGCCCTAATCCAAAGTGACTGGCACCCTGATACAAAGGGAAATACGGACACAATGTAAAGAGATAAGGAGAAGATAGCCATATGCAGGCCAAGAAAAAAGGTCACAGGCTTCAAAAGGATCCTGTCTGACATCTTATTCTGGATTTCCAGTGAGACAGTAAATATCCATTATTTAAGTCACTCAGCTTATGCTACTCTGTTATGGTAGCCCTAGCAAGCTAATACAATATGCTTATTATATTTGAAAAATACTGAACAAGTAAATATCAGTGTCGATGCAAAACCTGAAGGATTTTCTTTTTTCCATTCTTACTAATTTTACTAGGTCCTATGTCTCCCTAAGAAGGAGGAACATCGAAGCCGAAGATCTGAATGACTTTGTTATGCATCTTGTTAGTGTACAAGGGCTCTCTGAGAGAGTGAGGTCAGGGAATGAGAAGAAGCCCAGAGCGGTAAAACCTCATCCACAGCCTGATCACTTGGAGCTCTCCAGAGTTTAAAATAAGCTTCATGGTGTATCCTGAGCGAAGGCAGGGAAGCTGACCTTCTTTAACCCAGTAGCAGTCAGTCATTAGCTAAGGCTTAGGAGATGGGGACACTTCCTACGTTCAGTAAAGTGGCTCCCTCACACCAAAAGGGAGCTTTGCGAGTAGTGGGAGTGGCGAGTAGTGTGAGTGGCGTAAGCCATTGGAAACCAAGCAATGGGAGAGGGGAGCTGAAGGCTCGTAGAAATGGAAAAAGGGATCCAAGTGGATCTGGGTGAGATGACAGTAGCTGAAATAGATACCACAACCAAAATAGGTTATATTTTTGAGGATCTCTCTAACCATTTCTTGCAGAGAAAAATAGTGACTATTAAGGACTATTACATGGAAGTCTTTTGAGACCTCAGTTCAGTTATTCCATAGGAACTGCGTGTTTCACCTAATAATTCTATTGTTTTTTGGTTTTGCTTTTATTAATTATGCTTACAGAGGAGTAAATAAAATATATGTGTGCCATTTTAAAGATAATCAGAGAATATCCTTGTGCACTTACAACTCATTTAGAAATAGAATATTTTGAGTAGCTTAATTGCTACTCTTATAACCTTCTCTGATTATACCCTTCTCCTTCCTCAGGAGAGAACATGCTGTGCTGACTTTTTGTTCATAAGTCTATCCTTCTCTTCAGTGTTTTCATCTTTGTTTATATCCCGAAATGATGTATTGTTCCATTTAACTTCTTTTTGAACTTGACATCACTTTAATTATATAATATATAGTCATGCAGAACATGCTTCTTTGTTCAATATTGTGTTTTTTAGATTCAGTTATGTTGATGACTGAAAGTGCATTTTATTATACAGTTGATGTGCATATGAATTGTTTCCAGCGTTTGCCATTATTAAAAAGGTTCCTGTTCTGAATATTCCTGCACCTTTCCCTCATCACCCTTATGCGAGCCAGTATCTAGGGAAACATCTAGATATTGATGATGAGTCCATCAACTCAACTTCAAATACTTGATATGGTGAGACGTCTTCTAACCATTCTGGTGAGTTTACATATGCATTTCCTTGATACTGATTAAAAGAAGCATATTTATATGTTTTTTGGCTTTTTAGTTTTCTTCTATGAAGTGCTTGTTCCAAGACTCAGTGACAATTTCCATTTGGTTGTTTTCTAGGAGTTCTTCATATATTTCAATAGTCATATGTGGTCAGTTTTATGTATTATAAATATCTTCTCCCAGCCTATTTATTTACTTCTTTATGGTGTTTTTGCTATTTTTAAATGAAAGTTATTTACTGTAATATAGCTAACTTTCTTTTCCTTGATGGGATCTTTTTGGGTCTAAGAAAATTTCTTTCCTTCTTTCTTTTTTCCTTTCTTTCTTTCTTTTGATGAGCTCAGAGACGTAGTCTCTATATTATCTTTTAAGAATGCTATGATTTTGTCTTTCACATTGAGCTCTTCACCTGACCTGTAAATGATTTTTTTTAATGGTTCCTTATTTCCTTAAATAGTTAAGAAAGACCTGATGGCTTTCAAACTTAAATTCTATCATACACCAAGATCACCGTTACACATAGTCCCACAAAATGAAGCTATGTTTTAAAATACCTGATCCTTCCACAATGATGAATTATACCTCTGTTATCTCTACTGCAATCCAGTTTCTCTGCTTTCCTTAAAAGAAGAACAGAACTGCCAATGCTTGTCTGTACTTTCTGCACTTAGTAAGTTAGGCAGTTGGTTAATTATTCTCTCTCTTATCCAGAGAGCATTTATGGAGGATTTTCTCTAGTTGTGTTCTTGCTAAAAAAGAAAACTGAGGTTTCTATAAGGTGAAGGAGAATTAGAAGTGAAGAAAATCATTAAGAGCAATGCAAAATCTAATATATATTTTCACAGAGATGAATGACTTTCAGATAGCATTTTGACTTCTCTTTTCTAAACACACACACACACACAACTAACAAAGGAGGATAGTCTACTTTTATGCTGTGTGTATCTCTAGGAGTCCAAAGGATGTTGGCAAAGTAGTGGGAAAGTATTATTTTCCCACCATTCTGAACTCATATTTAGCAATTATCATACACAGTATCCAACCATACTATTTCTTACTTTTCTGTAAACTAGTAGAATTGATAGAATGAATAGTTCCCAGTTGTTACTGCTTGACCCCAAGGCATTAATCAGTAATGTAAATGAGGAGTAAGGTCACTGAGTTTATTTTTAGAGACAAACAATGACAACTCTTTGTACCTCAAAACATGAAAAGAAGGATAATAAATGGGCAAAGAAACAATGGGAAGGATGAATACTACATAGTTATATAAAAGCAGGTGAACCGTTTTATGAACTAAAATGAGACTATGAAAAAGATGATTTACCTGCTACAATTGTTACTACTACTATTAAATATTTAAGTGATAGAACTTTGCTTTTCAAAGCTCTTGTGACGGTAATTTTACCATTTTTTTCAATGTAATTTATGAAGACTTGGTATTTTAAAACAGAAATTTCATTTGATCCTGGGAACAGAACTAAAACAGAACTAAAATATTCCACAGAAAGATAGAAAAGAGAATATCTTAACCCAATGCCTCTTCATTTCTTTTTGTTTCTTTAGATTCCAGAGTATTGAAATGCTTATCATTATTATTATTACTTGTTTCATCTACTGTATGCTTATCAAAGTAAGTTTCTCTGTCACAGCTGGAACAATCAAGATTTCTTTTGTTGCTTATAATAAATAAATACTCAATTGTGAGAATGTCCTCAGGGAAAGTTCATTAGAAACGAAATGAAAATGCTGAGAAATAAATGGTTATTGTGATTGCACTTGTTTTGAAATAATATGCAAAAATGTAATTTGCCTCCGTAATGTCTGGAATGCAAGGAAAAAATGTAAGATGGAGAAATGGAAAAGAACGATGCATTTATTATGTTATTTCAATTATCATTTTACTTCTGAGGGTGGGAGATCTTAGATTGAAAACACTATTTTGGAGTAAAATGTGAACATAGCTAACAGGGGAAAAAGGGCAAAGTATACAAATGGGAATATTAAGTGATAAATAGATAAAATTGGGCACATCTCTAGCATTGCTTGACAGAGGCTTTTTTTTTTTTTTAATTTAATGCCTAGCATTTGGATTTTTCCTTTTGTTTTGTTTAAGGTCTCTATTGGCAGCCTTATTCTGCAGTTTCCCAGGTTATTTTGCCTTCTCCTTGTTTTGGCTCAATGACAAGTAACAATTAACCAGTCAGGGAACATTGTAATAGAGATGTGAATGGCTTGAGGTAAGTGCCTGATATCAGAAAACAATTCTCCAGGTAAACAGTCCCTTTCAGGGATTCAGGATAGTGAAATGAAAATTAACTTCACTTTTCTTCAGATTTAATTCTCCTTACTTGTCCTCATTCCTCAAGTTATTTTCTTTTTTATGTCTCCAATGTGGATTTGCATGGTGGTTTTGTTTTTCTCAAATGGTAAGGGAAGGTAGAATTAAACAAAGAAAACAATTAAGACAAATAGATGGTGGGAGCCAGTGTGCTGGAGAGTGGAGGAACAGGAAAGAGAAGACAAGGGGAATCGTGGACTTCGGAAGGCAACAGAGCCGCTCAAGGACAACTAAAGGATACAGGAGGAATTGAACTCAAGGCCAGTGCGGCTGCCTCTGTCCGCAGTTCCTTTGATTCCTTTGCTGCTTGCATTTTACCATCACAGTCAGCTACCTCATGCAATTGCTCAAGTCTAACTCTCACTCATCCTCACCAGCCAGCCAGTGGAGTGTAAGACGGGCAAGCGGAGAGCAATCACTGACAGGATGATAATAAATTTGAAAAATTTACACACACACACAGGCCGAGAATACCTCAGGGAGAGGGAATTAAGGAAATAGGTGATTATCTAGCGACTCTAGGGAAAATTCTGACCAGTAGTTTGCAAACTTAAAAAACAAGAAATTCCTAGACATACAGTCTTTAAAATGTCTGAGGAACCACTCAGGGTCGCGGAAGGAGGTGGTGCACTTAGATGGAAATGATAGGGACCAAAGAGAGAGAGAGAAAAAAGAGCAAATGCATGGCTGAGGCAAATCTCCTGTATATAAACACTGGGGAAGGCACACGATATGTTCATGCTGCAGAAGGGAACACGGCATGAAACGTACATTCTCTGGTCCCCCAGAAATTATAATTTGTACTACAGTTTACCAGACTAATAATGAAAAGATGCACAACTTTAACTGGCAAAAGTGGATGAGAGAAACTATAAGGAGATGGGAAAAAGATAACAGAAATGATTCTTAAGAGGTTAAAGAAGGGAGAGTAGATAAAACTTGTTCCAAGGGTAATGAAGGAATGAGATAATGGGAAAGTGAAAAAAGTGTAACGCACATTGTTCTGGAAATAATGCAAGCCAGATACTTGGATAAGAAAAGTTACTGATTTAAACCTTGCAAATGAGGAACATGATCAGAACACTACTATCCATGGAGGGGAGATATGAGAAATTATCAGCAAAAAAAGGTGGAAATGACTGGTGGAGATCAACTATAAAATTTTAAATAACCAATAAATGACTTTATTAGAAATGATCTCAATGAAGTAGCTCGCATCATAAAATCTGTCACATAATTGATGCTCAACAAAGGAGTGATGAAATCTGTGAATAAATAAATGAATAAAAAAAAAAGTAAATGAACATAGCACATTAAAGGAAAATTAGCCTAGTGACAATATGGAAGCAGAAAAGTGGCCTGGAGACAAGGAGCCTTATTATAAGAAGCCATTTCAGAAAATCAGATGAGACAGAACTGTAATGACCAGGGAAGAAGAAAGTGAGAAGGAATTCAAGGGACAAAAGGTACTGCTCTCTAGGGAATGCTATAAAAAGCCTGGCTATTTGGGCAAAGAGCTACTTTAAAAGGAATTGTGGTAAGTTTGATACCAGAGACATTAATGTTTACTGACACTGAAAAGGTATAGGTGGTTGTTTGAGATACAAGACTACACCTCGGTCCAAAGTCTAACCTGGATATCTTTCCATAAAAGGCAAACATACGGGTTGACTATAACCGTGAGAACATGATGTCTGACTGAAAAGGGAGAAGACAGAAGAATAGAGACATGAGAATATACTCGTGAGTATACACTGATAGGCCTGATCTCAAAGATGAGACCAAAGTCAACCCTCTGTAGACAGTGCGAACCAGGTTGGCGAGGATTTGTTGTTCGCTGTGTGTGAGCAGAGAGGTGTCTTATGATGAGACAATCTTAAATGTGTTACTGATTGGGGCGCCTGGGTGGCTCAGTGGGTTAAGCCGCTGCCTTCTGCTCAGGTCATGATCTCAGGGTCCTGGGATCGAGGCCCACATCGGGCTCTCTGCTCAGCAGGGAGCCTGCTTCCCTCTCTCTCTCTCTGCCTGCCTCTCCATCTACTTGTGATTTCTTTCTGTCAAATAAATAAATAAAATCTTTAAAAAAAAAATGTGTTACTGATTATTTAAGCATCAGGCCTACTGCTTGCATTTGAGTTAATTTAGGGTAGCGAAGTCAGTTATTCCTGTTATAGACAGGACTCCTCATACAACTATGAGCATTCTCTCTGGGATTCCTTGGTGAGGCCCAACTCTCTTCATTTAAGTGGACTTACCTTTGTTGTGTGTTCCTGGTTTCAGCTCTCTTTCCTCACATTTCTAATGCAAAAAAACCCAACTCCCTTTTCATAAGCATAGATGCAACTAGAAGGACGTTTTATTTTTTGGAAATAACTTTTTAAAAAGCTCAAGTGACTAGAGTTATTTTTTTTTAATGGTAGCATTTACTATATAAAATTCTTTAAACTTAAATTTATATTGCAAATCAGTATCAGTGGTGAAATGAAATATTTACAAAGAAGTCATGACAGTATTGTTTTTCTAATCCAAGGTCATGTTGGGGTAGGGGTGGTGGCAACAGAAGATGTAGGGTTAAACAAGAGCTTGATAATACTTCAGATCAGGGAAACATAACAACAAAAAAGGAAGAGAGAATATTTAAATTGGAAGTGAGTGATCACAAAATTTAGGAATCAGAAATAGTGTTGCCAAGTATTTTTGAAGCCTTACTTTTCCTTATTAATTCCCCTTCTAAAGTTTCTCTGCCTTGTGTGTTAGTACTGAATAAAATGTTTTAGGTGGCACACCACTTTTGTCATTTAATCAAGTGTGCCAATTAAATAGAGCCCTCTGTTAATTATTAGGAGAGCTACACAGAAAAAAAAAATGCCTGGAGGTTTTGAATTGTTTGTTTCCTTTTTTTCTGTGTTATATTTAGCTGTCTGGACTAAGTATATTTAAGTTGGGGCTTATTATTATAAGTCAGAAAGTCACCACGAACTAATTATTTTCAGTTCATTTATGTGATTAATGTTGAAAACTTGGAAACTTGTACATACCTTGAGTTGGCTCCAATTAATCAATGTGGAGAAAAAAAATTCAAGGTGCCCCCAGTCCTACTTCCAAAGCAATGAAGTGCTACTGGATTTCAAACATGTTATTAGTTATTCTGGCTAAAATGAGCACACGGACACTACAGACCCCTCTCATCCCTCTCCCTGACTCACTGTGGAGTGCAGAGGGACTCTGAATGTAGATTATAGATATTTTTAGTAGATTCTTCTCAGATGTAAGACAACAATAGCAATCCTTTGCTACAAGGTCTCCATATTCAGGAAGACACATTTCTTCAACTACAGGATCTGAAGGCATTGACTTCCTTACTGTTACTAAAGTCTGGCTTGGGCCAAGACCTTCAAAATTCTTACCCTTCCGACAGCTGTTTGGTGGTTTATTTAGGACTTCGATGGGCAGTCTCAGCACAGCTCTTCCTGGACAAGTGTCAGCATCTCCTCCAAATCTCTGTCATCCTTTGCCTTAATTGGCTCCATTAACAGGTGTTCTCAGGCCAAAAGATGAGGATTCAACTGATTCATCACTTCGAGGCCCAATGTCAATGATAGCATTTGGAACACACTGGGGGTGAGGCAGAAGCTGGGAAATATGAAAAGATCTCACAGTCCATTTGGCTTCAGTTGGTGAAGTGTAGCAACATGATGGCTTGATTTGATTTGAACTCTAGTTTTGACCTTAATGCCAATATAGGCACGTGATCTCCATTTCTCATAATTTCCTATGTTCTCTTTGGAAAGATGCCAATGAATATATTAATGTTACTACTAACTTCTAAAATATTTTTTATGCTTTCCTCATATCAAACATTATTTAAGTGCTTTTCCTAGTACCATATTACTAACCATATTTACTGTTGAATAAACTGAAGATCAAAAATATTGTCATGCCAAAAATTATATAGCCCAGAAAGTAGACTAGTTGTTGCTTGACTCTGGAGTGGGGATCGTAATTACCTATAAATGGGCACGAGGAGTCATACTGGGGGGAGAAAATTATTCTAAAGATGATCTATAATGATACTACTTGTATATTTACTCAAATTATTGAACTATACACTTGAATAGTGTAAATTTTATGATGTTTAAAATATACCTTAATAAAGATGCTTAAAGAAAAAAAAAATTGGGGGCAGCTGGGTGGCTCAGTCAGTTAAGCATCTGATTCTTGGTTTATGGTCAGGTCATGATCCCAGGGTTGTGAGATCGAGCCCCATGTGTGCTGAGAGTAAAGTCTGCTTAAGATTATCTCTCTTCCTCTCCCTCTGCCCTTCCCCAGCTCAAGGAAATGAATAAATCTTAGAAAAGAAAAAATTTTTTTGCCAAAAGTCACATCATTCTACTCAAACTCCACATGTTTGCATATGTACCCAATGCAACAAACTCTGGGAACCCGCTGAAGACCCGGCTCCCCTCTAGTTTGCTGGAGAATGTTGGGCAATTTATGGAAGTTTTCTGGGAAAAAGTTTCTTCAACTATAAAGTGAGATCTCTGGACTAGTTATGTGTCTTGAAGATCTTGAATTAATTCCAAGAGTATCTAACTGAGCAAGCTGTCCATGAATTGATAATACAATCATATTATATGAGTCTAAAAAATTAATTGTGGAAGAATTTGATGAAGACTATTTCACAGAGAATATTAAATGGAAATTGCTGGTGTTGAAGGCAGAACTAATATTCTGATGTCCTTCTTGCTTCAATTCTAAAATTAAAAAGGTCCACGAATTCTTGCAACTATTTAACTTCACGTAACACCAACATCAAGTGTTGTTTTTTTATTTGTTTTTTTTTGTAGTTTCACCAGTTGACTTCGTATTTACAAATGGTCCAGGAATGCAGTTAGATTTCTAGAATTTCTATAAAGCACCCTGATCTACAATTGCAGAGCAGTATGAGAATGATTTTTAAATCCACTTTAAGTTATATACATTCTCTTTAACAGAACTCCATATTAAATTGAATAAAGATACAGGAGAAATATAAAAAGGATAATACATTTTCCTCAATCAAAACTATATTTAAATTGAGTCATTTTTTATATATTTACTTTCAGTATCACACACTTTCTCCTCCATTTAAAAATAAGATTTAATTTAGGTATATTCAATTTTTATCTCATGTTTCCGTTTCAAAATATGCCCACTTCCTAAAGTGAGGCACATCCACATTCTGACTGCATGTGAAATATTGTGTTTTTCATAGGAGAAGGTATGCAGCGAATTCCCCTTACATAAGGGAAGGAAGGAGGAACACTCTGAACCTCAGTGAAAGCAGGAAGAAGATCATGAATAAATCTTTGTGATGCCAAATATTTGGAATGAAAATGAGCATCTCAGACAGAGGATTATTTGTACTGTATCTTTGGAATTTTAGCCATAAAAACATAAGTAACAGGATGATAAAAACTGTTCAAATTCCATTCAGTTTTAGTTTACAGACTGCTCTGAGAACAGTTCTCAGATGTAGAAGAACAGTCAGATTTTAAACTCTTGTGTAAAATACTCCCCTATGTGATATATATAAAGGATCCATTTCTTAAACACAGTTACACATATCTCTAATTATTACTTCTGCTATCTGGGCTAGCCACATGAGGTATTCATATCATCAGAAAGTCCAAAAATACTTTATGGTCATTTTGTTCAGTCTCCCACCAAAATGAAGATTTGGAATTGTAGAAGTGGATACTTGGATCCTCTTCAAATACCGTCAGGAGGAATGAACTCACCAACTGTGAGGAGGTCAAGCATGTTTTTATTTCTTTATTTTTTAGAAGATTGTTCCATCAAAAATGATATTTATTTTGTTGGGGTACCTGGGTGGCTCAGTCGATTAAAGTCCAACTCTTGATTTTGACTCAGGTCATGATCTCAGGGACAAGGGATTGAACCCCACTACAGGCTCTGCACTCAATGTGGAGTCTGCTTGTCCCCCTCCCTGTGCTTCTCCCCTTGATTGCTCTCTTTCTCTCTCAAATAAATAAATAAATAAAATCTTTTTATTTATGTGGTTTATTACTAATAGTTAAGGGCCAACAGAACGACTCCACTCATTTTTCTCAAAGTGGCAGATTTCAGAATATCTGAAGACAGTTGCTCTTTTCCAGTCTACATATTTCTAGAATAATCAAGCTTTTCTCACATGTTATCTTTTCTAATCACAGAATTGTTATGAAAACTATGTTTGATGAATGTGTGTTTAAGAGTAATGGTGATTGTATGGTTGTGTGCTTATAGGCAAAGAAACAAAATAATCTTAATTTGACATTGTATCTATTACAGTCTGACCCAAAAGCTGCCTACTAAATTCCAGAAGTGTAGAGAGAGTAGAATGGATATTTACAAATATGTGGGGCGAAAATGTGAAACAACCAGGAAACACTGAAGCAGGGTTACCATCCCCAGGCCTCAAGGGGCAAAATTAGGGAACAATAACTAGAGAGTAGCTGTAGGAAAAATCCATCTCAAAAAGAACTGCCTCTTTCAAAAGACAGGCACAGCCAGGCTTCAACCCTGCAGGAAAAGACATGTCAAATAAAGTCCTGGATTCACTCTGCTCTTGTTCTCCAGTGATCTACCATTGGCCTCCCATCGGCCAGACTCAACCAGGGACCTAAAGACAAGGGAGCCCATTAAGGTCAACCTCCTGCATTTCAAAACAGGGCAGAGACTAAGGAGATTCCCCCCGACCCAGAAAAAAAAAGAAAAAAAAAAGAAGAAAGAAAGAAAAGAAAAATATCTAGCACAACTATTTAGATTTTATATTAGTTCATTGATTTTCTTTTTATCTTACAACAATTTCCACACATTTCTTTACAAAAAAAATGCCTTTTCATTCCAATACAAAATTTATTCTATCACTTTAAGATTAAAGTCCTCAATGGATCTCTTTCATATGATCACAGCCATAAGAAACCCTAATGATCTAAAATATGGATAGAAATTTAAATTTCTCAAATACCTTTTATAACTTCATCACAAGGAGATACAATAATTTGATGAATAGGGATGGAAAGTATCATGATCTTCATTTAGAAAGGAGAAGAATAAAATCAAGGTAGTTAAGTGACTTGTCTGAATTGAAAGCAATGACAAGAATATAGCTCAGTTTTTCTTTGTTCACTTTCTTAAATGCTCCTACAGAAAAGTTGGAACAAAGCCGTAAAGGCCTTTATATGCATACTCAGAGAGGTATCATATGGACAACAGGTATTTAATCTACATTACTTTATCTCATAAACTCAAGTTTTTATTCATTCAGCAAAAGTGGGTTGCTTACAGGAAGGTATACATGTAAGACCACAAGCAGGCTACTGTGATAGAAACAAGAGAAAACAACAGAGAATGTTTGAGTGCTTGCATTTTACCCATCTTACCTCTTCACATCAGGTCATGAAACATGCTATTTACTGTCAGTGAATATGCGATATAATGAGAAGCACAAAGTGACTTACTAGAACAGAGAGATGGGGTCAAGGAGCTCCTTGCCAATTGCGCCATAAGGGACAAGTGATCTGGACCTTGAAGAAAAATGAAACACACATAGAAGGTGAGGTTACATGAACATGGTCATTACATGTAAAGGGAATGTTATGTGCCAAGGCAAAGAGGTCAGAAATCTTAGAGAAACAAGTAGAAGTTGATTTTGGAGGAACAATTATTGAGGGCAATTCCTAAAATAAAGATAAGAGTGTCATGCAGAGGCTAGGCTATGAAGGGTCATAATGTTGGCCAGAACATTTTAGCCTTTATTTTGTGGATAAAGTCACTGAAGGCTTTTGACCATAGATGTGATATGGTCACAGCCAAGTCAAAGTCTTTTACCCAGAAATAGATGGAAATGGGTGGCTCCTTTGAGCAGCTATACTTGGAAATTCTCCTCAGTCTTTCCTCTGTTGTGCTTCTGTTTTTTTGTTTTTTAGCTTTTTTTAAACTTTTTTTTTTTAATTGACAAGATTCTCACCGAGTCTTGGGTTTTGCTCACTAGACATGTGACAGTGATGTGTCTCACATTTCCATGTGCTGATCTCCAGATCTAGTCAACCATCTAATCACCATCTACTCTAGTTTTTCAAACTAATTTCAGATCAGTATGTCCAAATAAATTCATACATACATATATGAAATACAGCCTCCTTTTAGATAAGCTCCTTTTCTATCATCTATTCATCATCTCTATCAACCAAAGATTATAAGCCAGAAACCAAGAGTCCTTCTAGATACTTTCCCTGTGCTGCTATATACAGCCCATCACCAAATTTGCTTCAAGTAATGGTTTTTGTATTAGTCTCTACTCTTTACTGTCTCCATGATCTACAAAAGCTTCTCCTGCCAGTCTTTGGATGGCTTCAAACCACATACTTTCAGAATTCCATTGCCCACCATGTAGCCTTAAATCCTCAGTGCTACAGAAAATAGAAGAAACAACAATCAATGGATGTAATTTATATAAACAAGAGATCTTTTCGTTTTCAAAAGGTAATGGAATTTATTTTAAACTAAATGTCTGAGTAATAAGAATATGTTATGTCCTGATGATTCACCTACAGAGGCAGGAGCTGTGCAGTGTCAGAGTTCACAGAGGATTCTAACTCATCTTCTAAAGTTGGAAAAATAGCAGGGCACAGAGACCCAATTTTTCTTCTTCCTTTTCTACAGTGTCAAAAGACACTTAGTATATTGTGAAAAAGGTTCTTAAAAATCTTGCTAGCTGTGATTAATATCTTTAAATCTGATATTATCAGAATACTTGTCTTCACATAGCATGGCAAAAGAGCTGTGCTAAGTTTCTCCCCTGGAAAATATTGTCTGTAGTTCCCAAAGCCACATTTGCCAGAAATGTATCTGTGGTTGATCAGCAGACCCTATTTTAGGTTCTGAAAGTAAGAAAGTTCCGTGATCAATCAGTGGGTGTTTGCCCGACCCTGTGGAAAAATTTTTTCTCTCTCTTATACTGTAACAGTCTAATTTTACCCACAGTTCATTGCATTTCATAATACAATTAAAATTGAAAGAAATTGAAGCCTCTTATATTGTTGATCTGAAGAGGGATGTTATTCAATGATATTTTGCTGTGAATGGGAAATAAAACGAATTCATGGTGATCAGTTCAGAATGGGAAAATTAGTTAACATTTGAAGGAAAGTTCTACATCTCGCACAAAATAACGTGGTTTATTATAAAACTAAATGTCTTTCTTGTTGAATTGAGCTCTCTGAATAGGTATCTCCAGAGCTTTTTGAATTGCCAGAACTGAAACTCATAAACATTCATTAATAGAATACGCTGGGTAATATTTTTCCCTTTTCCAAAACACTGCAGTTTCTGTAAAAAAACATTTTCCACATCAGAAAGATAAATCCTAATACTCTAAGCAATTAAGAAGAGTAGAGAAACACAGGTTTCAAATGGTATCTCTATTTACCAACTGGTAGAGAAGTAATACAAGAGCTTTGTGAGGAGTTTGTAGCACTTTTAGTCTCTCAGGATAAAGAAGAGCAGACTGGAAATTGTTGCCTCTCCCCCTTTACGATTTTAATTCCACTTTTGTCTTTCTGATCAAAACTAAATCTAGAACTGTGAATTCCTATACATTAGAAATGTCGACTTACTATTAAACTTCCGTGAAGAAACCTGCTCATGCTTCATTGTTGTTGAAAGCTTTCAAAGGAATTGTAGTTTCAGAAAGAGAATCACTTGACTATGGCAAAGAGAAGGTTTGGTTATTTGTGGCTTAATGCTAGCTTTGTATAAGTCTTCCACAGATAAAGGAAATTTGGAGACAGCTAGACTGAGTGTGGTTCCATAGCCTGCTTCAGTGCTTTACAGACTGGGTTCACACAATATGAGATAGTCTGCAAAATAGAACTTCCAGGAGATTAGGAGACTCACCGAAGAGCAAAAGCTTTACAAACAGCAGACATGGGACTAGAACCTGCTGCTGTGAAACACAGTCCTCAAGTTTTCCTACTCTTCCTTGTTAATGGATACCACTCATTCTTTGATCTAGCAAATGGTGATAAGCGTTGGTGTGTGGCACTTTTCTAAATGCAAAGGATATGGCAATGAAGAAAGCTCATAAAACCTCTGTGTTCTTGATGCTTGCATTCTGAACAAGGGAGATAAGTAAAATAGGTAGTGTAAGTTGTGTAAATTGGTTGGTATAAGTTCCCGTACACAATAGTATGCACAAAAGAGAGAAATCTGATTAATCAAGAAAGGGTTGAGGCAACGAAATTTTAAACAGAGTATTCACAGAAAGCCCCAGGGGGGGAAAATGGCATTCAAATAAAGACGTGAAGTCAGTGATGAACAAGCTTTGGGAACAATTGTGAAATAGAGTCTAGGCAGAGGGAAAAGGAAATACAGAGCCTCTGAGACAAGAATGTGCCTCATAAATATTACGAAGAGCAGGAAGCCCGGTGTTGCTATAGGATCTGGTTAGAGAGGGAAATGGAAGAACTTTCTCATAGAGTCTAGTCGAAGGACATTCACTGTACTCAGAGTAAGAGGAGACGCTACAGGAGTATGTACTCTGAATAGAGAATGACATGATCTGACTGTTTTAATGTGATAATTCCACACTCTATCTATAGTTTTGAAAATAGACTCAGGAGAGACAAGGGAAAAAAAACAAAAACAAAAACAAAAAAAACAGAATGCCTAGGTTGGAAGTAATTACAAGAAATTGGTTTGACTGGCTTGTTGAGATTGGGAAGAGGGCAAGTGGCAAGGAGAAATGGAACACTGGGTACGTTTTACGCAGAATTTGTTCAATCATTGAATGTGGAAGATGAAATAAAGAAAGGAGAAAGAATGACTTCAAGATTTCTGTTGAATATCTGGAAAGATGGAGTTGCTATGAATTGAGATGGAAAGACTGCAGAAAGAGTAAATTTAGGGTAGCAGAACAGCAATCCAGATTTGTACAGGTTCAATTTGAAATGCCTCTTCAACTTGAAGAAGAGCTATTAATGCGAATTTGGATACATGTGTTTGGCATTCGAGAGGGAGTTTAGGCTAGAAATATAATGTGTAAGTTGTGCTAAGGTTAGTAGCGCCCCCCCTGCCCTGAAATTCACATTCTTCCTGGAATCTCAGGATAGGACCTTATTTGGAAATAGGGTCATTGTAGATACAGTTAATATGTGGTCCTATTGAAGAAGGGTAGACTCTTCATCCACTACAACTTGCATCCTTATGAGGAGAAAAAGATACAGACTCACAAGAAGAATGCCACACAGGGGCAGAGACCGAGTGATGCATCTCTGAGCCAAGGAACACCAAGGATTGCCCGCAACACTAAAGTGAAGGGACAGATTTTCCCCTAGAGTCTCCAGACAGAGAGGCCCTGCCAACATTTTGATTTCAAACTTCTAGCTTGCAGACCTGTGAGAAAATAAATATCTGTTGTTTCAAGCTACCTAATTTATGGTACTTTATTATAGAAGCCCTGGAAACTAATACATAAGTCATCAGTGCACAAAAGTTATTTAAAGTCAAGAGATTAGATGAAATTCCCCAAGGAAGTAAATGCAGTTAGAAAAAAAGGTGAAGTCCAATATCTGAACTGTGGGTAACACTAGCTTTTAGAAGTCAGAGAGATGAGGAGAAGAGGTAGCCAGTGAATTAGGAGAAAACAAAGCAGAAGTGGGATCCTGGAATTCATATGGAGAAAGTGTATTAAGAAGAAGGAAATGTGTTAAATGCTGCAACTGAGTAAAGTAAAATGAAAATTAAGAATTGATCATTTAGTGATGTAGAAGTCACTGGTAATCTTGACACTTGAATTAAGTTATCATACTGAGAATTACCTTGACATAATTGTTTTTAAATTTCCAAAGATAATGATTTATACAAGCTGATATAATTTCCAAGTAGACAGCTAACTGGCAGAGATAAGATGGGAAATTCAAGATGTGGTGATATTTTCATTAAAAAGCAAACTTAATTCAAGATGAGGAATCCATAACTGACTATAGCAATCACAAAAAAGGAGTTGAGAAAATACCCTAAAAAATCTTTCACCGTTGCATAAATTCATATCCTAAAGGGAAATTATCTATATTTTGGCTGCTCCACTTCCCTTTTTTGTTATAAAATAGAGGAGGAAAAAAAAAGAGAGAAAAAACAACAAGAGCCACAAATACAAAAGAAGGCAAGATAGTGACCCTCATAGGGGACCATTCTCTTTGTTGTCCCCATGTGAGAACTGTCGATGATACAATGCAGAACACCAATGAGACATCTTTGTCAACAGCACTGATGTTCCTCACTGTAATTCTCTGCTTTGAAACCAATCTGCAATTCTCCTGACACCAGTTTTCAATTTATGACCCCGGGTGGGCTGGTCTCTGAGGAAGGCCAGCCTATATATGCAGCAGCTGAAATAACTAGTTGGGGCCTAGTTAATGAAACTGAGAATGTCATGGGCTGGTTAATATTCATGTATTTGAAGGGAGCATCTCTGTTTAACCCAAGGGCTATATTTCATTAGATTTATGCACTGTAATGCAATACCTGAAAGCTGAATGAAACTGGTATTGTTTTGTTAAATACTTGCGGTTTTCATTTATGCTTCAGATGAAAATCTGTCCATCTCTGGCATATGTAAACCTGTTTTCTCAGCTACTAAAATTTTTCTTATTGTGGTTACTGTATCCTAATGCAGTAACATAGATAATTCACTTGGATGTTAGAACAGGACTTTTTAAAAGTCTTAGCCAGTTGTAACAATGAAAGTAATGACTGCAACAGGGTCTACAGACATACATTTGTGCCAGCGACATGCAGAATGACAGGGGCAACCCATGTATCCAGGAGAGAAAAATTTACGTTAGCAGAGGATGCAAGACACATTGCAGGTTAATGTAAATGAGGAGTGCTGTCATTGCTATTTTGTTGGACAGAGAGATACTGAATATCTTCGTAAGCAAGAAGAGTCCATAGGCTGGACCTCAAATTTGGATTGCACTAGAATCAAGTAAAGATCCTATTAAGAGATACAAATGTTGGGAGGTCTGGGTGGCTCAGTTGGTTAAGCATTTGTCTTCTGCTCAGGTCTTCCTGGGGTCCTGGAATCAAGTTCTACATCAGGCTCCTTGCTCAGTGGGGAGCCTGCTTCTCCCTCTGCCTGCTGCTCCCCCTGGTTGGTGCTTTCATTCTCTCTGTCTCTGACAAATAAATAAATAAAATCTTAAAAAAAAAAAAAAAAAAGACACCAAAGGCTAAAGCCCTCCAAGCCTCTAGGTCCACTAAATTAGAATATACAGCAGTAGATCTTACGTATCTATACCAGAAGTAAAATGGTACAGACAGTAAGATCTTTCAGGAAACATGAAGTAGTTCTGGAGGTAAATCGGCGATGTTTTCCGCCTGGGTCTACTGTGTTTAATAGACACTCTTATGTTTATTATTTTACCTTTCTTGTTGAAAACTGGAAAGATTACAGAGTCCTTCATGTGAATCCTGTCACTTTTTGAAGTAGAGAAAAATGTGGGGGAGTTAAAGAATAGGTCACAAAACTGTCCTTCCTAGAAATGCCACACACACACATCCTTCAAAGGTGCCATTACAAAGTACACTTTGGAAATATTGAACATATACAACCCGACAAACACTTTGATAATCCAAATTACATTAATTCATTTCAGATTAGGCAGAGTACTACAATTTAAAACATCGTTTATCAGTTCACCTCTGTTTAAACTAGCATTTCTAATATTTGTCCGTGGAATCATCATTTTTCTGCATATCTTGAGCACAGTTTGGAAAATGCCATCTTTGGTGGAATTTCTGTTCTATTAACTTGCTTTAACATTTGACTTTTGATTCATGAATTCACCTTATCTTTGTTAGTTTTTAGAATAAATGTGTCCCGTTGAATATACCACACCAGGTGCCTCCAACTTAAATGCACAATGCATACAGTGTTCAAGGAAGTAAAGGAAAAGGTGTAAACCGAGCTGGTCGCCAGTCAACAGGCAGTGGTGGTGTGTATGGGTAAAGGGAGAGTTTCTTATTTGTCTACAGGTACCTAGTCTTTTTCTAACAACACCAATGCCTGCCATTCCTCCCTCTCTTCTTTCTTCCCTCTCTTCTTCCCTCCTTCCTTCCTTACCTATACGTCTCTCTGTTTATCTATCTACTTATCTACCTATCTTGAGAAAGAGAGAATTTACTGACACAACTCAGGCCATGGGCCTTCATTTTCAAACACTGCTTTATTTAAAATCAATTTAATTAACATATGGTGTACTATTAGTTTCAGAGGTAGAGTTCAGTGATTCATCACTTGCATATAGCACCCAGTGCTCATGACATCAAGTGCCCTCCTTAATGCCCATCACCCAGTTATCCTATCCCCGGACCCACCTTCCCTCCAGCAACCCTCAGTTTGTTTCCTATGATTAAGAGTTTCTAACGTCAAAACCTATTTTAAATCAATCTTGTCATCAAGGCTAAGAATTCCGATGTTTTTCTTAATGGAATTCAATTACTTATTTATTAACAATTTTCATGTAGGAAGAAAGATGACCAATATTGTAAATAATGGATAAGCCATAAAGACCCATCCTAACTACATTACATGACAAAACGATTTTTATATTTTATGTTTACTTAATATAGTAATACTGATATATGCTGATATATCCAAAATGTCTACTTCCCTATGGGAAAACAGAGAAGAAGCAAAGTAAAGAAAACTTTCAAAACCTGAGGCTATAAGATTATGTACTCAATCCCTCCCCCCAGTAAAAATGTGCTCATTTGATACCCCTAGACAGTAAGTGTAACAAACTCAAATAAGATGTCTCTAGAACTTATGCAGATCTAAAGAAAGATCTGCTTCAATTTCTTCCAATGTTTAAATATTTAAATAACAGTTCTTACCTAAATAGAAAGTAGAAGCTAAACCAAGAGCCAGAGGAAATTAGTACCTTCTGAGGTCATAAGGCAAGGAAACAATAGACACTTGAGAAGAAGTGAGGGAAAAAATACATACAAAGATAAATAAACATATCTGTTAACTGTGTTTAGAGGGTGTGAAGGGAGGGGAGTTAGGGAGAAAATAAAAGGTAGCAGCTGTGGCAAGCTTTCCTACATGGGGAAAATGGCTATAGGAGGTAAAGTGTCACAAAAATAATTACAAGACAAAAAGCCTTTTTCTGTGCAATGGAGCATGTCTACCCTTTCTGGCCCCCCTGAGAGCAAGAAAAGTCGATCCACCTGCACTCCATTTGTTTTGAGCTTTTTTGGTGCTTTATTTTCAAAATGTAACAATCCATTAGCACATGCCTTTGAGAAATCAGTAGGACAGTTGAGAAGGAACTCTGCCTCTGAGAAAATGTGCCCATTCTGGCATTTACATTCTTGGGCCTCTAAGTGTCATATCTCATAGGTCAAGGTTTTAGCATTTTAGCCTAAACTGCATTATTCAGTGGGTAACACTGCATGCTGAAAGAAGCGCTTAACTTTAAAAATGGTATCAGTTTGGTCAAAATCCTTGTAAAATTTTTAAAGACTTTTTTTCTAAAGAGCAATTTTAGATTCACAGCAAAATTAAGAGGATGTGCAAAATTTACTCATATACTTCCAACCCCCACATAGGCACAGCCTCTCCTATTAACATCCTCACCCTCTACAACAGTACCTTTTTTTTTTTTTTTAACCAAGGATGAACTTACATTGACACATCATAATCACCCAAAGTCCACAGTTTACAGTACCATTTACTCTTGGTGTTGTTTATTCTATGAGTTATATAATGGCATGTACCCACCACTATAGTATCACATAGAGTATTTTCACAGCCCTAACCATTTTCTGTGCTCCACCTAGTCCACTGATGCTTCTACTGTTTCTACTATCTCTACACCTTTGCTTTTCTGAGAATATTAAGTAGTTGGAATCATATAATACATAACCTTTCCAACTGGCTTCATTCAGCAAGTAATATGCATTTAAATTTCCTCCATGTCTTTTCATAGTTTCTTAGTTTTATAAGAAATTGCCAAACTGTCTTCAGACACAGCTGGACCATTTTGCATTCCTACCAGCAGAGAATGAGAGTTCCTGTTGCTCCATAGTCTCATAGGCATTTGATGTTGTCAGTGTTTCAGATTTTGGCCATACTAAGTGTGTAGTGGTATCTTGTTGTTTTAATTTATATTTCCCTGATGACATATGATGCAGAACATGTTATCATGTGCTTATTTACCATGTGTACATCTTTGGTGAGATGTCTGTTCAGGTCTTTGGTCCATTTTTAAATTAAGTTGTTTTTTTATTGTTGAGTTTTTGAATTTCTCATTATATTTTAAATAATAGTCCTTTATCAGAGGTATACTTCACATAGCAGAAGATGTTAATCTTTATGAAATCCAGCTTATTCATGGATCATGACTTTGCTGTTGTATCAAAAACATCATTGTTATATCAAAGGCCACCTAGGTTTTCTCCCATGTTCTCTTCCAGGAGTTCTGCATGTTACAATTAGGTCTGTGATCCATTTTGAGTTAATTTTTATGAAGCGTGTATTGTCTATGTCTAAAATCATTATTTTCATTGTGAATGTCCAGTTGTTCCAATACCATTTGTTGAAAATATTATTTTCACTCCAATTTTAGTGTGTTTTCTCCTTTGTCAAACATTAGGCAATTATATTTATATGGTTTTATTTCTCAGATCTCTATCCAGTTCCACTGATCTATTTGTCTAGTTTTCACCAATACAGCACTGTCCTGATTATGGTAGCTCTATGGTAGGTCTTGAAGTCCAGATAGAATCAGTCCTCCAAATCCGTTTTCTCCTTCAATACTTTCTGGGCCAGTGTGGGCCTTTTCCTTCTTCATATAAACTAAAGAATCAGTTTTTGAATATTCACAAAACAGCTTTCTGGTGATTTTGACTGGGATTGCATTGAATCTATGATTACTTGGGAAGAACTGACATGCTGACAATAATGAGTCTTCTTATCCATGAGCATGGGGTATTTCTCCATTTTATTTCTTTTATTTCATTCATCAGAGTTTTGTATAGATCTTATAGAGATCTTTCCTCATATAGATCTTACTAGACTTTTACCTAAATATTTCATTTTGGAGGTTGCTAATGTGAGTGGTATTGCATTTTGAATTTCAAATTCTACTTGTTAATTTTCAGTATATATACTGATAGATATATAATGATAGACTTTTGTATATTACTAGACTTGTATCCTGAAATCTTGCTATACTTCTTTAATTTCAGGAGGTTTATTGTTTTTCTTGATTCTTTCAGATTTTCTACATAGATGATTATGTCATCTGTGAACAATGAGAATTGTATTTTTCCCATCTCAGTATATATACCATTTAGTTCTGGTTTTGTCTTATTACATTATCTAGACCTTCTAGTAGGATGTTGGAAAAAAGTGGTGAGAGGGGAAGCATTCTATAGTCCTATGATTAGGTCCAAGTATAGTGAGTATATGTCTCTGGTCTGTGTACATCACAAATGTTTCCCAGGTTTTTTTCTTCTCTCCTAAGGTGTGACAGGATGGCTAGAGTTGGGTGTATCCTTTTTCCCATGTGGGACACTAAAGCTGACTGGTATTTGTTATTTCTCTTCCCTGAGATCAGATTCATAAAAGAATCCAGCAGGTAGTCTCTGGTTAACTAGCTTCTCCTGAAGGTAGGTCTTGTTAAGAACAGAGCACTCTGCTGTGTTCCAAAATGGTTCTCTTTCCTCTCCTTCTGCCAAAGAAATGAGTGGATTCTTCTCTTATATTTACTGTGGAAATCTGGTCAAGTTCCTGGGGGTAAGTCACACACTATAATGGTATCATCCCTATGACTGGGTCCCCTGAGAATTTTTAACTCAGTTGTCCACAGTAAGCATGCAGCAATTTGTCATTAGAGTTCAGGTTTTCCTACCCAACACTTGTTTTATATCTGTGACTCTGTATTCACCTGCCTGTCTCCAATCTTGAAGGCAGCAGTCTGCCTTGTGTTCTCCCCTCTCTTATGGACTGAGGAAGAGTTGTTGATTTTTCAGTCTATTCAGCTTTTACTTGTTAGCATAAAGTGTCAACTTCTGAGCTCCTTACACATGGGATCAGAATCCCAAGCCCATTTGATTTCTTATTAAATCAAGGACATATTCATAATAGACCCTTTGAAACATAATAAAAATATTCTCGATGCGGAGAAGGATCTTGAGTCCTGCAATGGTATCTCACACATAAAATAATAAGGGTTGTGAAAAGATAAGCAAAATGTTGCATGGAAAAGACACTGACCTACAGGTAAATATGTGACACCTCTGGTGCTCTGCAATGAAATAATGGTATATAAATAAGCATAATCAGACTGTTTTGGTAATATCTGATAGAGTTGAAGGTAAGTTAAATGGGTATAATTATGTCCATGGTCCCATACTTCCTGTATATACCAAGTCCCTCTCTTTCTTTTCTTGTTTTCCTTCTCCTAGGAAGTTTTGAAAGCTAAAATATCTGATATCCAGGTTTTTTAATGTCTGACAACTAAGCCATGAGATATAATAGCGTGAGTCATCAAAATATATTTTCTCTAGTAGTAAATGTTTTATGACACTAGTTGAACTGATAAAGGAAGCTACTCTGATCATTATAGATTATTTAGTCTTCTCCCTTCAATGTATCTCTTTAGCACACAAAAGGAGGCTATTTGGTGAAATTTGATAAAGTACATGGATAAAGTAGACAGATAATAAAAATTGCCACTTTGGGATATCTCTATTATGTCCAAGAAGCGAAATTACTCCAATGTTTTCTTTGCACAAGAGTAGGTCTTCAAATACATTGACCCAGTGTCTTATTCCATTTGGGCTGCTGTGATGAGTTACCATAGATCAAGTCATATAAACAACAGAAATTTATTTCTCACAGGTTTGGATGCTGGAAGTCCAAGGGCAGGATGCCAGCATGATTGGCTTTTGTTGAGAGCCCTCTTCTGAGTTACAGACTTCTCCTTTTGTCCTCTTGTGGCAGAAAGGAAGTAAGTAGCTTTCTGGCCTCTTCTAATAAGGACACTAATCCCATTCATTAGGGCTCCATCCTCCTGAGCTTATTAGTTCCTAAAGCTCTTCCTCTAAATATTATCATTATATTAGGGGATAGGTATTTCAACATATAATTTTGGTGGGAAACAAATTTGCAGTCCGTAACACCCAGGCAGACTGGGAAAGACTATGTGAATAGATAACCACGCTTACATTGAGAAGGTAATTGTACTTGTTTTGGCGTCTTCAGAGGTCTTTTTCAATAGTGTTTGAGATTTTATCATATGATTAAACATTTTTGCCTCCTTTTGCCTCTAGCACACTAGTCCATGAACATTATCCTGGAAGAACAAGGTACCATAGGTAATAAAAGTAAGAACAAGAGCTTTTTTCTTATATCACTTGTTTCTACCATAGTGAGAATTAAAACTATTGATTTATTTTCTGAGTTAACAGGAATTCTGATTATTGAAAATATTTGATTGAAAAATGTTTTCTCTGAAAATAGAGATTTCACACATCAAAGAGTAAATAGAAGTGATAATTTTAATAATGCATAAATATAAAGAAATTGCTATGCTTTGTGAATTAGAAACAAGTATATATTACAATTTCATGTAAGGTCTCTCTTGGGTATAATCTGTAAGGAAGATCTGTAAATCCTTTGTCCAATAGCAGCCTGATTTTCATTTTACTTTTCTCTTTCTCTTTTTCCTTTTGTTAATGAACTCTTTGAAAAGGAAACAATGGGGAAGGAAAAGATAAAAGAAACTGCAGCTCCATCAATTTTCTCATTGCGTCTCATTAGCTAAGAGACCAATGTTAGTACCTTTGTGATTTTTGTAGTATTGACTTTAGGCTATTTTCAATTTGTGAAAATAAATTACTTTCCCCATTTCTCTTTGTTTCTTCTAAATAAAAGAATCCTATGGACCCAAGTATGGTAATGGGTTAACAATATTTAAGATACCTCTTACTGATATCCATAAATAATGGTAGAGATTGGAATAACAGTGTTAAATCACTTTGTAATCTTCCAGTTTTGCTATTTGTACTCTGTCTTAAGTTTTTTAGATACATACATGTGAAGAACTGTTTAATCTTCATGAGGATTCATTCCCTTTAATAATAACCTTCATTATTTGTAATATTTTTAAACTGAACTACTATTTTAACTGATATTCGTATAAATAACCAGCCTTTTTTGGCTAAGACTATATGTATTATAACTTATTATATACCTTCACTTTCTGTTCTTCTGTTATCTCATATTCTAGATGTGTATCTTTATTAACCAAAGGTAGTCAGATAACTTAAATTTCTAATCTGAGAATGATTATATTTTAATGAGCAGCTTTTGACATTTATTGCACTTACTTATATATAGGCATACCTTAGAGATATTGTGGGTTCTATTCCAGACCACCACAATACAGGAAATATCACAACAAAGCAAGTCTGGTAAACTTTTTGGTTTCCCAGTGCATATAAAAGTTATGTTTATACTATAACATAGTTTATTATGTTGGCAATAGGATTATGTCTAAAAAAACAATGTATATATCTTAATTTAATAATATTTTATTGCTAGAAATGTTAACCATCACCTGAACTTCCAGCAAGTCATAGCCTTCTTGCTGTGGAAGGGTCTTGCCATGATGGTAATGGCTGCTGATAGATCATGGTGGTGGTTGCTGAAGACTGGGAGGCTGTGGCTATTTCTTAACATAATACAACAGTAAATTTTGCCTCATCAATTGGCTCTTCCTTTCACAAATTATTTGTCCATAGCATGTCATGCTGTTTGATAGCATTTTACCCACAGAATTTCCTTCAAAATTGGAATCAATCTTCTCAAAACCTGCTGCTGCTTTATCAACTTAATTTATATAATGTTCTAAATCCTTTTTTGTCATTTCAACAGTCTTCACAGAATCTTTACCAGGAGTAGATTCCATCTCAAGAAACCACTTTATTTGCTCATCCATAAGAAGCAACTCCTCATCCATTAAGTTTCATGTCAGATTTCAGCAATTCAGTCACATCCTCAGACTCCACTTCTAACTCTTGTTCTCTTGTGGCTATTTCCACCACATCTGCAGTTATTTCCTCTACTGAAGTCTTGAACACTTCAAAGTCACCCATAAGGGCTAGAATCAACTTCTTCTGGAGTCCTATTAATGCTCATATCTCGATCTCTTCTTGTGATTCATATTCTTCATAGCATCTAGAAGCCTTTCCAGAATGTATTCAATTGACTTTGTCCAGATCGATCAGAAGAATTGTTATCTACAGCAGCTATAGCCTTACAAAATGTATTTCTTAAATAATAAGACTTAAAAGTCAAAAATATTCATTGATCCAGGTGCTGAAGAATGGACGTTGTGTTAGCAAACATGAAAACAACATTAATCTCATTGTGCATCTCCATCAGAGCTCTTGGATGACCAGGTGCATAGTAAATAAGCAGTAATATTTTGAAAGGAGTCTTTTTTCCTGAGCAGTAGTTCTCAACAGTGGGTTTAAAATATTCAGTAAACCATGTGTAAACAGATGTGCTGTCATTCAGACTTTGTTGTTCCATTTACAGAGCACAGAGTAAATTTAGCATAATTCCTAAGGGCTGTAGGATTTTCAGAATGGTAAATGACCACTGGATTCAGCTTAAAGTCATCAACCTCATTAATCCTTAAAAGGAGAGTCAGCCTGTCCTTTGAAGCTTTAAAGTTAGGCATTAACATATTCCTAGCTATGAAAGTCCTAGATGGTCCTTATATTCTTATACAAGGCTGTTTTGTCTACATTGAAAATCTGCTATTTAATATGGCTATCTCCATTACTGAGCTTAACTTATTTTCTGGATAAATTGTTGCAGCTTCTACATTAGCACTTGCAGCTTTGCCTCACACTTTGATATTATGGAGATGACTTCCTTCCTTAAGCCCCATGAACCAACCCCTGCTAGCTTCATACTTTCTTTCTGCAACTTCCTCACCTCTCTCAGTCATCATAGAATTGAAGAGAGTTAAGGCCTTGCTCTGGATTAGTCTTGGGTCTAAAGGAATGTTATGGCTGATCTGATCTTCTCTTTAGACCACTAAAACCTTCTCCATATCAGCAATAAAATCAACTTTCTTATCATTTTTGTGTTCACTGGTGTGGCACTTCTAATTTTTTTTAAGAATTTTTCCTTTGTATTCATAACTTGACTTTTTGGTGCAAGAGCCCTAGCTTTTGATCTATCTGTTTTTAGCATTCCTTTCTCACTAAGCTTAATCATTGCTAGCTTTTGACTTAAAGTAAGATGTGTGTGTCTTCCTTTCACTTGAATACTTAGTGATCACTGCAGAGTTATTAATTGGCCCGATTTTAATACTGTTATATATTAGGATACAGGGAGGCCCAAAAGAGGGAGAGAGATGGGGAAACAGCTGGTTGATGGAGCAATCACAATACACTCAACATTTATTTATACATTCACCATCTTATATGAGCATGATTCATCATACCCTAAAACAATTAAAATAGTAACATCAAAGATCACTAATCACAGATCACCATAACACATACAGGACTAATGAAAATGTTTGAGATATTGCAGTAAGTACCAAAGTGTGACGTAGAGACATGAAATGAATAAATGCTATTGGAAAAATGGTGTCAATGGACTTTCTCAACACAGGGCTGCCACAAATATTTAATTTGTATTAAAACTCAGTACCTGAAAAGTGCGTAACGTGAAGCATAATAAAATAAGTTATGCCTGGATTTGGATTTGTTCATACTAAGGTATCTCGCATACTCTTATTTCCATTACTTTTTAGCTCTTTTATTCTCTTTTGTCTTTTATCGAATTAATCACATATTTATTTTATTTTTATTTTCCAATAATATATAATTTTATATTCTATTTATTCTATTTTAATGGTTGCTCTGAAGTTTTAAAAACCCATTTTTTCCCTTAAGAATGTTGAAAGGTTCACACACTTATTCCACCTTATCGAAATAAAGCTCTACATTTGCTGACCAGAAGTACATTCCTGACAGAACTTCTACTTTGCTATCTTTTACTATAAAATTGTTAAAGGTAAATGTGCACTCTCTAAGTAGCTACTGGATTCAACCACCATTAATCAGGTTTTCTGTTTCAGCACAAATCATTTCTAAAGGGTTCATGACTTTTCTTCCATATCACATGATCCATATGCCAAGAATCTAATTCTCTCTTGGGAGACTTCTGCAAGATGGTATATGGGAGCATCCTGAACTCACCTTCTCCCATGAACATACCATATCAATAGCTCCATATGGATCATTTCCCTCTGAAAAGGTTTTGAAAACTAGATAAACTGATTTTCCACAACAAAGGACAAAAAGACCACACCTCACGAGGTAGGAAAGGCAGAGACGCACTCTCACCAAAACCCCACCCCTGGCATGAAGACACACAATAGGAAGAGATCTCACCCATCTGGCACTTCTTCCTGAAGGAAGAGGGGTTGGTGCCCCATATCACATGCCCCAACCTCTGGGAACTGCACTGGAGAGACCAGTCCTTACAACATCTGGCTTATAAAACCAATAGAGCTGATGTCCAAGGGACCCAACGTGCAAAAGGAAACTGAGATTTCCCTTTTAAAGGGCTCACTTATAGTCTCATTTCTCCTAAGACTCAATGAAAAAATACCAATCTGAAAAGCACTCATGAAAAAGGTTAATTTCCTAATCTAAAAGCATGTGCTGGAGGGGTGGGGTACAGTTGAAACTCCCTAGAGATGGAGGCACTGGTTTTTTGTTTTTGTTTTTGTTTTTTCCTAGAAAATCCTTTTAAACTCTCTACACAGCCTGCCGGCACAGTTGGGTAAGCTGAGACATGGTACCCTCTTGATACCTTGCAGGTCATCGTGGCACAACCCGATTGTCTTGCTGAAGCCCAAGATACTGGCAGTTGTAGAACTCCACCACTCCCTTTACGAAACCATCAAGGTTTCCTTGCCCCCTAAACTCTCCACCTGCCCAGCTAAAGACAGGAGGTATATGAAATCCACACAGGGGACACCCCTTGATCACCTGACCCTGGTAGTTAAGAGAGCTGATGTTCCTGAGCTCCATGGGAATGTAACAGTTGGTAAGACAGTTCTTAGCAGGTAACCATCCCGGGGACACAACACAGAGAGCAGACAGATGACCCTAGCTTTTTCAAAAAAATGGACGATTTACTTAGTCTGAAGTTTCAGCCTGAGAGATAGGCATCAGGTTTCCTGCATATCTAGAGATTAAGGAAGTAGGCCCAGGGAATTTAAACAGAGAGACAGTGTCATTGTACCTTGTTATGGCTTGACAAGACCTCCCATAAAGGAGATTATCTACTTGTCTGGAACGCTGATTTTTGCAACTATTGCTCAGAGGATACCTCCAGATCTCCTAGTCTGGAGGTCAGCAGGTATTATTATTGTGGCCTCACCAGACTATATTTATTTGCCCACTTGGAAAACTGCTATCTGAGAGTAAGACTTCCAAACTTCTTGAAACTAGATACTAAATGAGATTATTCCCCTTAGAACACTGACAGGCCTTGGCATACCCTCAACAATGGGGTCATATCAAGAATAAATAAAGTGTAGATAATCACAAATGTCTGAGAGAAAACCAAGAGCTAAGGCAAAGATGAATGAGAAGGTGAATGAGAAGTTTCATCTTCTAAACAGGGCCACCCCAGCTACCCCAGGGATGTAGCTGTTTTGTCTCATACATAGAAATAAACACAGGCAGTCAAGAAAAATGAGGAAACAGAGGAATATTTTGCAAACAAAAAAATAAGACAAAACATTAAAAAAAAGGACCTTAATGATACAGAGATAAGCAACCTACTTGATAAGAATTCAAAATGATGGTCATAAAGACGCTCACCAAAGTCAGGAGAATGAATACAGTGAGAACTTTAACAAAGGAAACATAAGAAAGTACCAAACAGAAGTCACAGGGTGATAGAATACAGTAACTAAATAGAAATATTATCCAGAGTGGTTCAATAGCAAACTGAATAAAGCAGACAAATGGATCAGCAAGCTAGAAGCCAAAGCAACGGGACTCACCCAGACAGAGCAAAAGGAGAAAATTTTTTTAAAAAATAAAAATCACTGAAAGGACCAATAGCAAATTAAGTAGAATAACATCCACATTACAGAGTTCTCAGAAAGAGAACAGAAAAAGGGACAGGAAACTTATCTAAAGAAATACTGGCTGAAAATATCCCTAAGGTAGGGAAGGAACAGACATTCGGGTCCAAGAAGCCCAGAGAGTGCCGAATAAGGAGATCCACACCAAAACACAGTATAATCAAAAAGGCAAAAGTTAAAGATGAAGAGAAATCTCAAAAGCAGCAAGAGAAAAAACAAATTAAGTTCAAGGGAAAGGCTATCAGCAGACTTTTCAGCAGAAACTTTGCAGACCAGCATAAAGTAGCATGACATATTCAAAGTGTTAAAAAGAAAAAAAAAACACTTTACAAAGAATATTCTACGCAGCAAGGTTATCATTCAGAATTAAAGGAGAGATAGAATTTCCAGACAGGCTAAAATTAAAGTAGTTCATTACTATTAAACCAGCCTTACAAGAAATGTTAAAGGGACTTTTTAAACTGAATAGAAATGGTATTAATTAATACCAAGAAAACATATTACTGGAAAAGGTAAATATATAGTAAATGTAGTAGATTAACCACTTACAAAGCTACTAAGATAGCTAAAAGGAAAAGTAGTAAAATTAATTAGAAGTACAGCAATTAAATAAGAGTACATAAATTAAAAGTGTAAAAATGATATCAAAACATAAAACATGAGGGGAAAGAGTAAAAATGTATTTTAGGATGTTTTAAAATTTCAGTTGCTACCAAGTTAGCATAGATTGTTCTATATATAGAATGATATATGTGAACCTCACCATAACCACAAAGCAAAAACTTATTGTAAATACACCAAAGAACATGAGAAAGGAATCTAAACATAACACTAAAGGAATTCATCAAACCACAAGGCAAGAGAGAAAGAGAAGAAAGGAATAGAGAGGAACTGCAAATCAACCAGAAAACAATTAAAATGACAATACATACATATCTATCAGCAATTACTTTAAATGTAAACAGATGAAATTCTCCAGTCAAAAAAACACAGAGTGAACAAATGGGTAAAAAAACATAAGCACACACATCCACACACAGATACATATATACATATATGTACACCTATGTACACCTATGTACATATATGTATACATACATAATACCTATACGAGATTCACTTCAAAAGGAGGATGCAAACAAACTGAAAGTGAAAGAATGGGGAAAAAAAAGTATACCACACAAATTAAAACTAATGTTGCAATACTCATATCAGACAAAATAGACTTTTAAAAAATGTAGTAAAAGACAAAGAGAAACAATACATCATAATGAAGGGGTCAGTCCAACAAGAGATATAGCATTTATAAGTATACAGAAGCACCAAAATATATAAAGGAAATACTAACAGACTTTCAAGGAAATTGATAGCAATACAGTACTATTAGGAGACTTTAATATCTTACTTGCATCAGTGGATAAATAATACAGACAGAAAAACAATAGGGAGACATTAGCCTTCAATGACACATTAGACCAGATGGCGATAATAGATATATACAAAACCTTCCATCCAAAGCAGCAGAATATACATTCTTCTCAAGTGCATATGTAATATTCTCCAGGATAGATCATATATTAGGCCACAAAACAAGACTCAATAAATTCAAGAAGACTGAAATCATATCAAGCATCTTTTCTGACTACAATGGTACAAAACTTGACATTAGTTATAGGGAAAAAACCAGAAATTAAAAAACATTATTGAACAACTACTGGGTCATAAAAGAAATCAAAGGAGAAATTTTAAAACATACCTAGAGACAAATAAAAGCAGAAACACTACACACCAAAATCTATAGGATGCTGCAAAAGTTGTTTTAAAAAAGAAGTTCATGGCAATACAGGACTGCCTCAAAAAACAAGAAAAATCTCAAACAATTAACTTTTACACCTAAAATAATTAGAACAAATGAAGCCTAAACTTAGTAGAGGAAGGAAAATATAAAGACCTGAGATGAAATAAATAATAAAGACCAGAGATAAACTAAATGTTATAAAGACTAAAAAGACAATAGAAAGGGTCAAGGAAACTAAGAGCTGATTCTCTAAAAAGAGAAATAAAATAGACAAAGCCTGGGGTGCCTGGATGGCTCAGTGGGTTGGGGCCTCTGCCTTCGGCTCAGGTCATGGTCCCAGGGTCCTGGGATCGAGCCCCGCATCAGGCTCTCTGCTCAGCAGCGAGCCTGCTTCCTTCTCTCTCTCTGCCTGCCTCTCTGCCTGCTTGTGATCTCTGTCTGTCAAATAAATAAATAAAATCTTTAAAAAAAAATAGACAAAGCCTTAGCTAGACTCACAAGAAAAAAAAAAAAATCAGAAATAAAAGAGAAGTTACAATTGACACCACAGAAAGAAGAAGGGTCATGAGACTACTATGAACAATTATATGCCAACAAACTGGACAATCTGGAAGAAATGGATAAATTTCTATAAAGTTAAAATCTTCCAAAACTGAATCATGATAAAATAGAAAATCTGAATAGACCAATTATTAATAAGGAGATTATATCAGTAATCAACCCCTCCCACTGCTCCCCAAAAGTCCAGGACCAGACGGTTTCTCTAGTGAATTCTACCAAACATTCAAAAATTTAATACCTATAGTTCATAAACTCATCCAAAAAAACTGAAGAGTAAGTAATAATTCCAAGTTCATTTTATGAAGCCAGAATTACCATGATACCAAAACTGGATGAGGACACCACCAAAAAGAAAATCACAGGCCAATATTATTGATAAAACATAGATGCAAAAGTCCTCAACAAAATATTAGCAAACCCAAGTCAGCAGTATATATAAAAAATACACCAAGATCAAGTGTGATTTATTCCAGGGATGCAAAGGTGGTTCAATATCTGTAAATCATGTGATACACCACATTAATAAAATGAAAGGTAAAAACCATATGATCATCTCAACAGCTGCAAAAAAAACAACTGACAAAACCCCAAATCTATTTAGGATAAAACAAACAAACAAACAAAAGACATTCAATGTGATGCATATAAAGGGAATATACCACAACATAATGAAGACCATGTATGACAGACCAAGAGCTAATATCATACTCAGTGGTGGAAAGCTGAAAGCTTTTCCTCTAAGACCAGAACAAGATAAGAATGCCTACTGTCCCACTTTTATTCAACATAATATTGAAAATCCTAGCCACAGCAATTAGGCAAGAAAAGGAAAGAGTAAAACTGCCACTATTTGCATATAACATCATACTATATAGAGAAAACTCTAATGTCTCTACCAAAAACTATTGGAACTAATAAATGAATTCAGTAAATCTCTAAGATACAAGATCAATATACAGCAATCTGTTGCATTTCTATACACTGATAACAAACTATCATAGAAATCAAGAAAATAATCCCATTTATAATCAAACTGAAAAGATTAAAATACCTAGGAATAAATATAGCTAAGCAGGTGAAAGACCTGTACTCTGAAAACCATAAGAACACTGATGAAAGAAATCGAAGAAGGCATAAATAAATGGAAAGATATTCTATACTCATGGATTGGAAGAATATTGTTTTTTTTTTTGTTTTTTGGAAGAATATTGTTAAAATGTCCATAGTAGCTATGAAAATTCCAATGTCATTTTTCAAAGACTTGAACAAATATTTCCAAAATTTATATGAAACAGGGGATGCGTGGTTGGCTTAGTCAGAAAAGGTTGTGACTCTTAATCTTGGAGTTGTGAGTTCAAGCTCCATATTGGGGGGTAGAGCTACTTAACAAAAAGTAAATAAAATAGTGCAAATAATATGGGATAAGGATAAAAAATTTTTAAAAGTCACACAGAACCACAAAAGTGCCTAAATAGTCAAAATAATCCTGAGAAAGAACAAAGGTGGAGGTATCATGCTCCCTGATTTCAAACTATATTACAAAGCTATAGTAACCAAAATACTATGGCATTAACATAAAAAGAGATAAAAAGATCAACAGAACAGAATAGAGAGCCCAGACATAAACCTAAGCATATATGATACTCTTATGACAAAAGAGGCAAGAAGGCAAAATAAATCTCTTCAATAAATGGTATAGGGAAAACTGGACAGCTACTTGAAAAAGAATGAAAAAAAAATGGACCACTCTTATACCATATATGAAAATTAACTCAAAACAGATTAAGGAATTGAATGTAAGGCTTAAAACCATACAACTCCTAGAGGAAAATATAGGCCTTAACTCCTTGATACTTAGAAAAGTTTTTGTTTTTGTTTTGTTTTGGCTATGACTCCAAACACAAAAGTGGAAATAAACAAATGAGATTTGATCACTCTAGAGCTTCTGCACAGCAAAGAAATCCATCAACAAAATGAAAAGTCAGCCTACTGAATGAGATATTGCTTTCTGGTAATGGGTTAATATCCAAAATATATAAAGGATTCATACAGAGCAATAACAAAAATCAAAGAATCCAATTAAAATATGGGCAGAGAATCTGAATAGACATTTTTCACAAGAATACATACAGATCATCAATAAGCACATGAAAAGATGCTCAGCATCACTAGTTATCAGGGAAATGCAAATCAAAACCACAATGAGATATCACTCTACCTGTCAGAGTATCTATTATCAAAAAGACAAGTAATAACAAGTGTTGGCTAGGATATGGAAAAAAAGGAACACTCCTCTATTGTTAGTGGGAATGTAAATTGGTACAGCTACTATGAAAAACAGTAGGGAGATTCCTCAAAAAATTAAAAATAAAACTATCGTAAGATCCAAGAATTCCTCTACTGGTTATCTATCCAAAGAAAATGAAAAAACTAATTTGAAAAATATATGGACCTTTATGTTTATTGCAACATTATTTAATATAGCAAAGATAAGGAAGAAAACTGTGTCCATTGATAGATAAATGGATAAAAAAGATGTGCTGCAAATATTCAACAGAATTCTACTCAGCCATAAAAAACAATGAAATCTACTGTTTGTAACAATATGCACAAACCTTGAAGTTATTTTGCTAGGTGGAATAAGTCAGAGAAGGACAAAGGTCACATGATTTCACTTACATGTGGAATCTAAGAAACAGAACAAACAAACAAAAAAAAACTCCAGACTATTAGTAGCAGAGAACAGAATTGTGGTTGTTAGAGAGGGTTGGAGAATTAAATGAGTGAGGGGGGTCAAGTAGTACACACTTTCAACATGAAATTAGCAAATCATGGGGATGCAATGTACAATGTATTCATTTTGTATGGGGACAGAGGAGGAATAGATTTACCTTGGTAGTCATTTTACAATGTTTACAGATATTGAATCTCCATACTGTAAACTGATGTTTTATGTCAATTACACCTCAATAAGAAAAGAAATGAAATTATTTTTTCCAATCCAATATTAATCATTTTCACATAGTCAGTATTAGTTTAGATTCACTACTATATTTAGCAATTTAGTTGTACAATATTGTTTATAGCATTTCATTACCTCTTATTATTCTTCTTCTTGCATTATTGTTCTTCTTGAATTCAGTCACAGTTATTTTCAATAATAGCTCTATAAGTGGTAAATCCTCACAGTTTTTTCTTTCTTTTTTTTCCCTCATGTAAATGTTAGGAATTTTAGATCTGGTAGGGATTAGTAAACTTCTAACAAATTAATTATCCTTCACATAATAACTATAAACTATATATGAGATAAGAAACAAAACTACCACCTGACATCTCTAAAGAATAAATAAAAAACATTTTGGAGGGGAGGTGAAACTTGGAAGAAACTGACATGAGTGAGGTAAGGATGCATATTAAAATTCCTAGAGCAATAAAAACAACAGTGATAATAATAAAAAGCAAGAAGGTATGGATGAAAAAATAATCAGTTAAAATGGAATTCTAAAACAAAAACTATTCAAATAATTTAAAAGAATAGGAAAGGTAAAAGACTGGCTAAAAATAGAGAAGATGAAGAAAAATAATAAAACAGTTGATTTAAAAATTTTCATATCAATTATTGCATTAAATATTACTATATTAAACACTTCTATTAAGAGGCAGAGATTATTAGAAATAATTAGAAATTATTATTAGAAAGTATTTTGCCAAACACAGAGAGATCTTCCATACTGATATATGAGCAATTCATTAAGAACATATGTCAGTTATTAGTATCCATGGGTAGAACAGAATTTCAGCATATGTAAAGAAACACTGACCAAAAGTAGAAACTTACAAATCCAATGCGAGAAAATTTTTCAATAGAAATTTTAAGAAATTTAACATTGTTCTCTCAGCAACTGATGGAACAACTAGACCCTGATACATGTTAGTGAAGACACAAAATAACTGAACAACATTATCTACTATCTTCGGTAATTATGTCTCAAAAAACCCTGTTATTGTACAAAGGATATCTTCTAAGCACAAGCAAATTAATGAAGCATTGTTAACAACATGCTCTGTAAGAAACCAAATATTTAGAAATTAATCAACAAAGTTATAAAAAAAAACTGTAGAAGTAGAAATCACAATGAAATTAGAACACACTTTAAATAAAATAAAGTAGTGGATTGCATCTGACTTGTGCTGATAAAAAGAATATTTACCCCCAAAAAGTAACTGTGTGCAGTGACAGATATGTTAATTATCTTAGCTGTAGTAATCATTTCAAAATGTGTGTGTGTGTGTGTGTGTGTGTGTGTGTGTAACATCATGATGTATGCCTTAGGAAAAAAAAAAGTATATGGAAATTTGTGAGATACAGCCAAAGCAGTAATTGGAGAACAATAAATAGCCTTAAATATCTATAGAAAGGAAGAAAAGTTTGAAGCCAATAACTTAAGATTTCAGTTCTAAAATCTAGACGGATAGAGTAAACCTAAAGTAGAAAGAACAAAATGACAATAAGGGCTTAAATCAGTAATGCTGAAAACAAGTATACAACAGAGAAGCTTAACAAGAATGAGCTGGAGTGCTCGCTTTGGCAGCACATATATAAAAGAATGAGCTGGAAAAGTCTAGTAATTCTGAATTAAAAATAAAGATCATCACTGTCAGGAATAGTAGAGGGTGTTTACTGCAGATGCTACCTATATTTAAAGGATAATACTTTATATTTTGAAAAAATTTCAGTACCCACTCAGGATTAAACTGTTTGACAAACTAGGTACAGGGGCATAGAAGAGAATTTGCTCAGTCTGAGCCACAGCATCTAGGAAAAAGAAAAAAAGAAAAAGAAAACCTACAACTATCTACAACCAAATTTATACTTAATGGTGAAATAATGAACATTTTTTCCCCAAAAAACAAACAAAGAAACAAACAAAAAAACCTAGCCAGGACGTTTATCAACATGTCTGTTCAACACTGTGCTGGAAAATTCAGATACTGAAATAATGTAAAATACAGTTACAAGGAGTAGGAAGGTATTACAGATGGCATTATTATTTATTGCTGTCTGTGAACTCTTATTTGGCAGGTATTTTGCTGCACTAAGACATTTTTAAATTTAGGGGTGCCTGGGTGGCTCAGTGGGCTAAAGCCTCTGCCTTCCGCTCAGATCATGATCTCAGGTCCTGGGATTGAGCCCCACATTGGGCTCTCTGCTCAGCAGGAAGCCTGCTTCCTCTTCTCTCTGCCTGCCTCTCTGCCTACTTGTGATCTCTGTCTGTCAAATAAATCAATAAAATCTTTAAAAAAAAATGACATTTTTAAATTTAAGCTTAACTTCAGTGAGGGTTCAAGACTTCTTAGGTTTTGAATCTGTCTCTCCATTGGCTGTCATTTACTAATGTAAGGGACCCTAGATTATCCCCTGCTGAGATTCAGTTCCTTGTTATAGGGATAGAGGTTCAAAGTCTTGATTTTTTTAAGGTACAGATAAAACCAGGCACCAACAAGCTTCCTTGTGGTCTTCTATGGGAATGAACACGTTTTAAATCTCATGCATTCTTTAGGGGCCTCAATTCTAAATACTTGGCTCTTCTGGGTATAGAACTTTGACTTGCATCACTCTATACATAGTATATTCAAGTCCCTAAGTGTTCTAACCAAATCTCAGGTAATTAGAAGTATTACCTCTAGGTCCTACTGGCTCTGAATTTGGCATCTGAAAATTTCTTGTTGAGGACTTTTCCCTCCCATATGATCCTAGCAATGCACTGTAATTTTTGTTACTGTAATTGATGACCATTTTAGATTTTTTTTAAAGATTTTATTTATTTATTTGACAGACAGAGATTACAAGTAGGCAGAGAGGCAGGCAGAAAGAAGAGGAAGCAGGCTCCCTGCTGAGCAGACAAGCCAAATGTGAGGCTCGATCCCAGGACCCTGGGATCATGACCTGAGCCGAAGGCAGAGGCTTTAACCCACTGAGCCACCCAGGGCGCCCCGACCATTTTAGATGTTTAAAGAGAGAATTTCCAAGCTACTTTTGTGTGTCTGGCTCTTACAAGAGCCAGAAATATTTTTGTTATAATAAATATATTTTAATATTTTTATTTTTAATAACATGTGGAAAATGGTCACAATACATTTAGTTAAGAATAAAATTGTTTTATAGTATTATATATATTTGTAATATAGTCATGTAGCATAGCAACAAAAATAAAAGTGATCATTTTAATTGCTGTATTCAAGCATTATGTATTGAGTATATTCTACATTTACAGTTGGAAAAAGTTATTGAAATTAAAAAAGAAAAAGAAAAACTAGCATGAATATGTTGGAAAAATACAAACAGCTCTCCTAATACCTTGTAGAGTTAATCTATGAAAAATAGATTGAAGGGGTGCCTGGGTGGCTCTGCTCAGGGTGGTCTCTGGGTGGTCTCTGCTCAGCAGAGACCCTGCTTCCTCCTCTCTCTCTGCCTGCCTCTCTGCCTACTAGTGATCTCTGTCTGTTAAATAAATAAATAAATAAAATATTTAAAAAAATAGATTGAAGATGATTCTTTATAAAAGTCTAGGATATATTTGAAAACTGTTTCCAAAAGTTCATGCCACTGAGATGTTTAATGCCAGACATTGTGGGTTCAATTGCTTTCTACACACTGGTGAAACAATAAACCTAGCAATTCATACCTGGGCATAGATCGACACTTGCCAACCCTAGTGAAATGAAAAAGTAACCTAAGAATTAAAAGCCCAAGTTATTACTCTTTTTTGTCAAATTACTACCACCACACACCCTATGCACAGGACTGTCACTACTAGAGGTAAGTGGTCTTCACCTTTTTCATTATCTTCCTTACCTTCTCAAGTACCAAACAATGACTAAGTCCAGCAGACCTGGCTTTCAAGCAGTGAAATTTGAGGTCATTCAGGAAAAGATTAACTTTACATTAAGTTACATCTAACTGATCACAAGATGGATTTAGTGAGTGATGAGGAGTTATGGAGAATACATGTACATTAAAGAAGGTGACAGGAAACTGAAAATATTACTGTAACTTATTAAGTATTGATTTTCACAGATTTCTTGATATTGCTTGACACAAACAAATGGTAGAGGCAAAGAAACTTGATGAAGATAAGAATGTGGACACTGTGGTCAGAGTAAAGAACTACAAGATTTGGACTCAGGTGTTATAATTACCTGACTAGAGAAGAAAGCAAAAGCCACAAAATGACTATAGACAGGAGGTATGGGCAAGATGGATGAGAACATAAAATTAATTTTCGAAGAGTGTGGCTTCAAAGTTAGAGAATTTTTAAAAATAAATCACTGTATTTCTCTTTTTCATTTCTTTGTTCCATCTATGTTTGAAATAGAATATTCCCTATATCTAATCTTTGACAAAATCTTACCATGGCAAGGACATAATAATTAGCATAAACTGAACAAACTCTTTCTTTAAAAAGACTATGACTATATATGTCATGATTAGAAAGTCCTTTTGGTTGCAACTTACAGTCTATCAGTAACTAAAGATAGTTGATTATTTTTAAAATTCATTTCCTACAATGCCCTTAAATTATACCATGATTACCTCTGTATTCTACTGTGGCAGTGTCTTTGTAACTAGTCTTTCATTTGTATCTCCATATCAGGTTCAGCTTGAGTACTGCAGTTATGCTGACTTTCCCTGTTTCCATCCATCAATTTATGTTCTTATCCTTCAAGACCAAACACAAATGTTACAGACTTCATGGCAAACGCACTTCACAACCAAGCTCATACATTTTGCTTAAAAGCATTTAAAAGCAGGATCTGTTGAGATCAAGATGCTTGACTTAATAATCAGAAAGCAACTGCAATGATAGATCTAGTATTTTTCACTTGAGGAGGAAGTCTATATATAAGACAAGCATTTTGAAGCAATTAGAATATGCCTAATTGTTAGAAGTTGTGTGAAGCAGTAGATCCATCAGGCAGACATTAGTGTTTGGTAAATGTTAGAGCCATACCATTATGTGAAACAGAAAGCCCAAACTCCTGAGTTGGCCAAAAACAAAAACAAAAACAAACAAACAAACAAAAAAACACCTCTAATTTCTGGTCCCAATTTAATTTCTGAACTTCCTCATTATCTTATTTTCATTGAATATCTGCACTGGTCCATTTAGGCTTTTCATTTCTAGAATCTTCTAGATTCAGAAGAGTGTGCATTTTCTTATTACATTACTTTTCTCAGGAATTTTCATCCTACTCCTCTCTGCTTATCTTAATTCGACTTATTATTTAAGAAGCGGTTAACATAAAGAAGAAGCAGTTTATAGATATTATTATTGTTCTGGGAAGTCTTTCTAACTTCACCACAGTTTCTTCCAAAATAAAACAGCAACATCATTGTCATATTATAGAATTGGCCATTTAGAACCACAGACTCACAATTAGATGATGAAAGAAAGAGATATATAGATTAATCCGAGTTTACACAGCTTGCACAAAATGTTTGATACAAGCATATATCAAAACTTACACCAGAGATAAGATCTCTTCCACTTCCATTCCATTTTTAGGTATACTGAACTTGACACTTTCCATCATAAATGAATTTTTCAAGTGGATAGGTTTTTCCTCCTAATCTCGGCTTTAATCATCTTAAATATCCTGTTCATGTTTTATATTCCTTTGTACTTAGCACTGTACTTGGCAGACTAAGTACTTGGTGGAGTTACTTCTGCAAAGTTTATGTTCAGTGAACTTTTATTCATTTTATTAAAAACACAAGGATCAATCTTAAATTTTAGGCTATATTTTATTATTGTAGTTCCCCAACAATAACCCCTGCACCATCATTTCCTCATTGGATAAACCGGAAAAAAAAATCTGGATCCCTCTTACTTGTTTTCCTTGTCACCTACTTATTTTTACTGTAGTAATTACTGTTTGGAAAGCTTTTAAAGTCTTGGCCAAAACCATTTCTGGAAGGTAAAGCATTTGTAGCTAAAAAGTGGAAAGCAGATTTCGAATCTCATCTCTGTGTCAGCACATAGTATTTTAAAACTAATCTATTCAGTTTCCTTTTTTTCTCATTTTGTCAAACATCAAGGACACTCACTGAAATTTCTTTTTCTCCTTATTTATTAGATTCATGCCTTTGCTGAATAGAGAAATAATTTTTAATGTCGATTTTAATACTGTGGCAAATTTATAGACTTATTGCTTATATTAATAGAAATAATTATATGACTTTAGGAAGTGTTTTCACTGTAGATTACTTTAAATATCTTGTATGAAATAGGTAAGGTAGGCATAATTAGTTCTATTTTACTGGTGAGAAAACTGAGGCTAATGAGATTCAATAACTTGTTCAGAAATTCTAGTAAGCAGAGATGGATTAGAACCCAGTTCTCTTGTCTCACTTCCCAGTTCTCTTCCTATTACTTCATGGCCTGTCCCCAGTTGGCAAAGCAAGGCCCATTTTGGCTGTGAAATGTAGATAGCCTGTAACTGCTGCCAAGGAGGCATATTGAGTGGGATGTACTGAATCTTTCGGTTGCATCAGGTTCTGCTGTGTATGTATGAATTTTGCCAGAATCAGCTTCTTTCATCAAGATGTTCATTTTCCAGAGATGAAATTTAATGGGATGAAATTTCATATAGTCCATGGTTAGTGGATAGGAAATAAAATAAAATATTCTGTGTTGGATAACCTCCACAAATAAGATTGAGAAAATTCTTATGGTCACTACAGGAAAACCTCAACTTGTCAGAACTCAATTCTTAAGAAATTTTGATTAATGGAAAAATGGGGGAGACTTGGAATATATGACGAGAATATAAGCAAGCAGGGCTGTGTGTGTGTGTGTGTGTGACATGAATTCTAATCTTTAATTATTTGTCTCTCAAAGAAGTTTCCCAATGATCTTAGGTAGCTCATATCTTGGTTGGCTAGATCAATTGAATGTTATGGAAGCATTTGGGGAGGAATAGGAAGTACTTAATAATGATTTTCAAGTTTTCTGGCTTAGGACCCTGGGAGGATGGTGGAGACATTCATTAGATTTTTTGCTTGTTTGTTTTTTTTCTTTTGTAATTTAATTGGTAGGACAGGTGTTCATAGTGCAATTTTACAGGAAATAGAAGAGAGAAGGCAGTTAGAGGAACCATTATAAATGACTGAATCGCTCAATTCACATGTAGGACTGGAAATGAGAAATTCTGGGATATCTTTCCCGATCTTTTCATTTTGCAAACTCAGACACCCTCTGTCACAGAGTAGGCAAAACCAAACTGGCATTCTGTCATATTCCCTTTTCTAATTCCTCTGATAAGATTTCTTCTAGCTCCCTATTTGTCTTTCTTCACCTGTCCCAGCCTCCTTCAGCAGGCTTTACAACTTCCCCAGCTTCTGCATTTTAATTATGAGGTGTTTGGTGGCTCCATTCCTCTAAGGAACAAATGCCACAGGATATCCAACTGCTGAGTTAGAGCTCACATCACAGGCTGCTGACAGCAGCAAAACCTGGCAATGAAAGGATTCTTAGATCCTCTAGTTTCCAATCTTATCAAAAGTCATGTTTGTGTAGGCCTTGACTTTATTATTCGAGGATGGAAGGGAAGAGCAGTCAGATAGATGAAAACTTCTGTTGCTTTTCTCCCTCCGTGAAGTCTTCCCTAGTCTTCAGCTAGATGAAGGAACTGCTGACAACGTGGTCTGGCCTTTCTCCTTCCTCTCCCCCATCTCCCTGTTCTAAAAATGCGCTTTCCCCAGACACGTTCTTAATATATAATCCTCACTGATTTGTATAGTATCAAATCTCATTATGCATATGGGTTTTATCTGCAACAGAAATGCAATGCCAAGTTGGGGCTGCCTCTGTGATCACTTGATGTTTACTCATCTAATGCAAACTAAGTCCAGTGTTTGTCCAGGATAAACATCACTAAAAAGTCAAACCTGTAATTAAAACATTTTCTCAGATATTGAAAAGTTGAGCAGAAATTAATAGTGCACAATATGTCATTTTAGAAGATCAGAACCATCTCTCTCCCAGGACCGCTATTAGGGCTCTATGGCTACTCTTCACCATGGGGTCTCAACTATTCCCAAACACTGCCTAAATCCAAGAGCTGAATGAACCTGGAATTTAATATGTGTTTCCCCAATTTCTCTTATATGGTACTATTCCTACTGGTACATAATATATAAAGGTAGCACAGTGCATTACGTCATGTCCACATAATGCACATAACAAACAGAAAGTGAAAACTTGAAAACAAATTCTCAAGTGTTTAAGCCTCAAAACAACCGAACACATTATTTAAGTCTTAGTGTACTAAAGGTTATTTTTCTAGTTTTAAAAAAATCCTCCTATTCTCTTCATTTGGCTTTAATTTGGAGAAAAGCACTAAGCAGTGGAGACAGGGAGGAGAGAAAGTTCCCAGTCAGCGTACTGGAAGAGAGGGCGGAAGCTTACAGTTTCATGAAACAAGCAGAAGTATTTGGGTTTCAATATCACTTAACCCCCAAGACTTTCAATGGGTTAGATGATAACCAAAATCTCTTTTAGCTACAATTACCTAAACCATAGGGTGGTACTGTTGCTGATTCTGTTTTGCAAATAAATTGAAAATAAGGTTAAGAACTAAGAGTACCAGCTATTCTGCAAGTGTTAAGTGGCTTTCCCTGGTGAAGGTTTAGGGGTGCTGACTCCCATTCCTTGGGTTGTAGCTCACATGGGCTTTTTAGAAATCAGAGGACTACATTCTTACATGGATATAATCTTAATCACTATGTTCTGTTGGGAGCATTAATAAATTCTTTAGTACTTGCCAGAAAACAGATAACCTGAGAGCTTCAGAAGATCATTTCTCTTTTAAAGTAATGAACTTAGCAAACTCAACACCCAAAGAACAAATAAAGTAATGATATAATAAAGATACTTCTAAAATCATCAGTTACAAGCAAAACAAAACATAGGGAGGGTATTTTATTTGCTCACAAGTTTCCTAGACTATCACTGCTGAACTCATTATATTTAAAGCTCTTTGAGGAATTTTAAGCATAAAACATGCTCCATAAAACCAAATTCTATTCTAACTGTTTCAACCTCAGAGGTCGTGGCTGAGGCTTCCATCCCCATAATCACTGCTATCCGGAGTGACACACCTGCTCCATGGAACTACAAGGCACAGTCTGTGTTGGGGAGAAAAAAAAAAAAAAGATAAAAAATAAAACAAAACAAAAACAGGATAACAATTCTGGGATTCATAAATGCATGCTCATGATGACACCCTGCCACCAGAGGCATAGACAGCAGAGATAACCCAGCTGGTATGACTTACTTTCCAAAGCCATAACCCTAATGCATCCCAGTGGGAGAAATGAAAAGAGATTTATTATTAGTTCTGAGCTAATGCTGATCAATGAGCAAAATGCCACAAGGCTGTGGCCAAGGCCATATATGCTGTCCAAGAAAGAATAAAAGGGAAGAATAAGGGAGAAAATGCCTGCCATATGTAAGAGAAATACAGGGGAGAATAAAACCTCTTTTGTTAGGAAACCATCCCTCATGACCAAGAGCAGTGCTCTGCCATCTGCTCTTCGTATTGTGGTCTCACAGGGCAAATGCCTGTCATGTACAACAAGCAAACAAAGCAATAGGAAAAGTGAACATTTCCAAGGTAATTTTCCTGATACCTAGTAAGTTGATCAACAATCTGCATGCCTCTCTTTCACTGTGTATCTGAAAGTCTCGGATTGATGAGGGCAACTCTCAGCAGCGCAACCTCCTATTGCTGAGAGGGAGAGACAGAGAATTTGGCCCTGAGGAAAGGTGGTGAGATGACACAAAATGACAGAGAAATACAGAGAAAAATGGCCAGTGAAAACCAGAAAAAATGGCCCCTGAAAGCCCTGTGGAAATACATTTAATATATAGCATTCCCGTTCACCTTGCTGTGAGATTGGGTTTGAATCTTAATTACCAGCTGCATTCCCCAAATATCCTTCTACCCATGGGGGAACTATTGTGGAAGATATTTAGCAGTGGAAATGCTAATGACAAGGGTAAATGTCTTGGGGAGCAGGAAATGTGATTGTCATGTGCAAATACATGTAGCAGCAGGTTGCGTGGACAACTGAAAGGTTAGAATAAGGGAGGAGATGGCTTGTTCCCAAATCAAAGGTCAGGTTTGTAGGAGTGCTGAGTCTGAGAAGACAAGGAGAGCCAGGAAGATGCTAAAGCCTGATTTAGGCAAATGGTCAGGTGCCAGTGGAAACCTTGGGCTGCAGGGCAAAGCCTCCCCGGGTCTTTGGAAGACCAGATCTGAGGAAGCAGAGGGGGTACCATAAAGACATGCAAGGACAATAGCTAGAGTGGGTGTGTCCATTGTTATAATTTTCTATTTCCCTGCTGTTTTGTTGAATGTCTACCCTCAGCAAGACAAGCCAGAAGGCTGGTAGCTAATGTTAACTCAAAACAGCCATCCTGATAGCAAACATGGCCTCAGTAAACAGATAGAGATAAACTCGGTATCCACCAGCAAAGGCAGATACATAGTGTAGTATTTTAAAACATAAAAGTTACTTGTTAATGCCCAACTTTAAATACACAAAGAACAGGGGAGCATGGGTGGCTCAGATGGTTAAATATTCAACTCTTGATTTTGGCTCAGGTCACGAGCTCAGGGTTGTGAGATTGAGCCCAGAGTCAGGCTATGCACTGAGTATGGAACCTGCTTAATGTTCTCTCTCTCCTTCTTCCCTCCCCTTGCTCATGCTCTCTATACATACATACATACACACATACACACATACAGGAGGTGCAAACTTGTTTAGTGGTTAAACTTATCCACTAAGATGGACAAAAGTTTGAATTCTTCTCCCTCCTCTTAGAAGGAATGTGACTTTGGGCCAAGTCATGGAACCTGGATTAAGATACCTCTTAGAGGTATTTTAAGAATTAAATAAAATACTCGGTATAACATTCCTAGCACAGTAACAATGTTCATTTGCTTAAATATCTTATCATTGTGTCCACTGTGTGGCAAGTATATCCCTAGGCAAAAGGATTTAGGACTGGATACAAAGCCCCCTATCCTCACAGAGCTTATGTTCTCAACATTGAACAGGTAGTTAGCACTAAATAAGCATTAGATTTTATTATGATTGAATATATTGTTTGAATTATTATTGAATGTACCATTTATATTATTATTGAATATATTATTACTGTTATTACTATTTAAATTATTTATTTGTACAGTTCCAGTGAGAGTAAACATACTGAGTTCTATCCAAAAAAGAGGTGATAAGAACAATACAAAAAGTTGCATATTGAATTCCTCCTTTCAAGGCAATAAAGGAGGGGAAGAAGGGAAGGACAAAGGGAGGAAGGAAGGAGAAAGAAAGAGAAGGTGTAGCAAGAAAAAAGTACAAAAATATTAGAAAAACCGGAGTGAAGGATGGGATTCTGGAGACCTGAGTTCTGACAAAGATCCCTTGAGAAAGTTGGGCAAATTAGACATGGAAAGCACTGTGTAGGGTGCTGGCACATAGAGACTAGGTAGTACTAGCAGTCCACCAAAATGAATATAAGATTAGCTGTGAGTCCACTATCAAATCTTCAGATCAAATGAAATAATAGATATAAAATGATCATCAACATGGAAGTGCCAATAATACTCTGAAAAACTTTGGAGTTTAATGGTACATGATGACTTGGGAAGCCCAGGGAAAACCACTTTATTCTGACCCTAGTGCCAGGCCAACCTGTTTCATGGGACTGTTTCCTTCATGGACCCTGTGTGGAATTTCAGCTAGGCCTAAATCTCTTACTCTCAAATAATTATACATTATTGAATTTGTGAGAATATTAAAAATAACTAAACAAATACAGTAATTACACATACCCTTTTGACATTCCTGTGTTTTACCTGGGTATTTGAAACATTTTGTTTTCATTCCGATTAGTCACTGGTTTGCAAAATAGATAATTTTTAACATAATCTGTTGTCCATGTGTTTCTACATTTGCATCTTTATTATGGATGAGTACACATTTGATTAATATATTTGTGATACTGAGCAGGAGATAGCATGGCACATGGTTTACAAGTGTGGACAGAGTCAGCCTCTTGGGGAGCCTGGAGTCATTTACATATTGAGTAAAGGAAACATTTCATCCACTCTTTAAGCTTCTGTTTCTTTTTCTGTAAAATGGGCATAATCATATTATTTACCTCATTGAACTGTTTAAGAATTAACTGAATTTATTTAAAATGCTCCGCACACTTTCATGACGTTCCTTGCAGTGATCTGACCATGCTTTCAGGACATTTCCATTACAATGCTTTACAATAACAGAGAGAGTACTTTTACTGGTCCCTTGATAAGAACTTTGTGGTCCAGCAGGGGCATTATTTATATATCATGCAATTATATTTTCTTTTTTTTTTTTAAGATTTTATTTATTTATTTGACAGAGACATATCACAAGTAGGCAGAGAGGCAGGCAGAGAGAGAGAGGAAGGGAAGCAGGCCCCCTGCTGAGCAGAGAGCCCGACGTGGGACTCGATCCCAGGACCCTGAGATCATGACCCGAGCCGAAGGCAGCGGCCTAACCCACTGAGCCACCCAGGCACCCAACAATTATATTTTCTACTAAGCTTTTTTATTGTTGCTTTCTTGCTTTATTTTTACAAGTCTTCCAAAATGAGATTGTTCATTGTATTTGAAAACTTCATCAAGTTTCAGGATCTACCTTATCTTGTCATGAATACTCTTATATACCACACGTACTACCTACTCATTAGAAATGGAAAATAACTTGTTAGCAAAACCACCGGAACATATAAGTTTTGATTAGAATAGTGCTTTAAAATTTCATTTCATCCTTAGTCATTTCATTTGACAGTAAGAAATATACACTAATCAGTATATAAACACATATAGTATATGATTTTTCATGAAAAGTCTATTGTGATCCTTCTTAACTGCACAAAATTTAAATAGATTAAATTACAGGTTTGTTGACTTTTTAAAAAATTTTATTTATTTATTTGATAGACAGAGATCACAAGTAGGCAGAGAGGCAGGCAGAGAGAGAGAGGGAAGCAGGGTCCCTGCTGAGCAGAGAGCCAGATGTGGGGCTCGATCCCAGGTTGCTGGAATCATGACCTGAGCCAAAGACAGAGACTTTAACCCCAGAGCCGCTCAGGCACCCCGGTTTGTTGACTTTTTTAAAAACTAACCAATTTACTGTTGTTCTACACTCTGATTTTCTAATTTTTCTTATTTTTTTTCTTAGACTATAATCAATTTTCTTAACAATTACTGTTTGATTTACTAGAGAAAAAAACATAACTAGTTAAAATATTTTTTCTTTTACTTTAATAATGTAAATGTTTAAGAGCATTTCCTTCTGTATAGAGCTTTTGGTTTCATCCCATAAATTCTGTTATATAGACTTATTTTTTAATGTTTTACATAATAATATAGAATTTTATTATTGCTTTCTTCAGGACTATTGTTTTGTGTTTATACCTAAGTACTATTTTTTAAAATTTGTGTATTTAAATGTGACCATCAATTTTTAATTTTAAGCATCATCATCTTATTTCTATTTTTAAACAAATGGGGACACACAGCTTTTCAGACAGGTTAGAGTTTGGGGACCTAACATTGGGTGTAGAAAGGGAGTAGCATTTGCCCACAGGCCCTAAATAGTGAGCCAAAGATTTTAAACAAGGCATGGAGAGCTGAAGTTGGCTTAAGATCAACTTGAGATAAGGAAAATGCCCATTTTTGCTTGTTTTTAATAAAAATCTAATAGTTATAGTGGTGTTTTGTATACTTATATTCAAGAAAATAGTAAAACTTAGTTAAAAAGATACATAATATCAATGCTCACTTCCACCTCACTGAAGAACTGGTAATTACCTTCTTTGTTGTTATTGAGTATAGTTGACACACAATGTTACATTACTTTCAGGTGTACAACTTAGTGATTTGACAGGTTTATATATTGACAAGTTTATACATTATGCTACTGTTTACTTCAAGTGTAGCTACCATCTGTCCTGTTATATCCCTATTATGTTATCATTGACTGTATTCCTTATGCTGTGCCTTTTATTCCTGTGACTTATTCATTCCATAACTGGAAGTCTGTATCTCCCCTTTCCCCTCATTCATTCTGCCCAAACACCTACACCTGTCCCTCTGGCAACCACCAGTTTGTTCTCTATATTTATAGGTCTGATTTTGCTTTTTGATTATTTGTTTTGGTTGTTGCTGTTTAGCTTCCTCCTATGAGTGGAATCATATGGTATTTACCATTCTCAATCTGACTTTCTTTTAAAGATTTTCCTTTTTTAATTTAAATTCAATTAATTAATGTATAGTGTACCATTCATTTCAGAAGTAGAATTTAGTGATTTAGTGAGTTGCATATAACACTCAGTGCTCATTACATGAAGTGCCCTCATTAATGCCCATCACCCAGTTATCCCATCCACTCCAGTAACCCTAAGTTTGTTTCCTAAAATTAAGAGTCTCTTATAGTTTGTCTCCCTCTGTTTTCATCTTAGTTTTTCTTCCCTTCCTCTGTGTTCATCTGTTTTGTTCTTAAATTCCACATATGAGTGAAATCATGACATTTGCTGTTCTCTCACTAACTTATTTCGCTTAGCATAATACTCTCTAGTTTCACCAATATGGTTGAAAATGGCAAGATTTCATTATTTTCAAAGGCTGAGTAATATTCCATTGTGTATATATACCACATCTTCTCCATCCATCCATCCATCCATCCATCCAGTCAGTCTGACTTATTTCACTTAGCATCTATGTTGTCTCAAACAGCACAATGTCACGCTTTTCATGGATGTGATATATATATATATATATATATATATATATATATATATATGCCACATTTCCCTTACCTATTCATCTATAAATGGTTAGTTTGGTTGCTTCTATATGTTGGATACTGCTACAATAAACATAGGGTGCATAAATCTTTTCAAATTAAAGAACTAGTAATTACCTTTAATTGGCATGGCCAAGGAAAGAGTACTTAGCTTTTTCAGATCCTTCCAATGATATCTTAACATGTGCTTATTCAGAAGAGTTTGTGTAGAAGAAAGCTCTGCACTATTTCAAGGCTGTTCTTCTGTGCTCTTACCTTTTTATTTATTTATGGGTTCAAAGATTGTTCTGTTCAACAGGAGGAGACAAGATGGCAAAGAAGTAGGAGGTGCTGTTTCAACCTGTCCCCTAAAGTGAGCTGATTACCTACCAAAGAACTCTGATCACCAGTGAAATCAGCCTGAGATTATAATTATACACTTCTGGATCTCTATGGGGGCAGAAGACACCAGTGGACAGAAGCATTCCAGGGTGCACCTTGACTGCACCATGGTTGACACATTCAGTTACATATCCATTCAGCCTTCTCTCACCAAAATAACTAGGAGGAGGAATGCCCAACAGAATAAAAATTCAGAGACTGTGCCTTCTCCATTAGAGCTATTGGATATGGACATAGACAGTAGGTTGGAAAGGGAATTCAGGCTAACAATTATCCACGCAATATCTAGGTTGGAGAAAGCCTTTGATGACAAAATGGAATTGATTAGGGCAGAAGTGAAAGCGACGAGGGATGATGTTAACAATGCCCTCAATGAGTTCCAATCTAAATTCTCTAAAAGCTAGTGTAACTGAGGAAGAAGATAGAATTAGTGATCTGGAGGACAAAGAGATAAAGAAAAAGGATCAGGAGGAAGCCTGGAACAAACAGCTTAGAAGCCATGAAAACAGAATTAGGGAAATAAATGATGCCATGAAACATTCCAATGTCAGAATTATTGGAATCCCTGATGGGAAGGAGAAAGAAAGAAGACTAGAAGATATACTTGAACAAATTCTACATGAAAAATTTCCCAATCTGACTAATGGAACCAGCGTTTGTGTACTAAAGACAGAAAGGTGTCCCTCCAAGATAATAGAATCTAGAAAGACCTCAAGACACCTGATTGTGAGAATTATGAATCATACTTTTAGACAGGGGCTCTTAAAACAGCTAGGAGGAATAAATCCCTTACATACAGAGAAAAGCGCATCAGAATAACGTCAGACCTGTCCATAGAAACCTGGCAAGCCAGAAAGGGCTGGCAAGATGTATTCAGGGCACTAAATGAGAAGAACATGCAACCAAGAATACTTTATCCAGAAAGACTGACATTCAAAATGGATGGAGAGATAAAGAGCTTCCAAGACTGGAAAGGTTTAAAAGAGTATGTGACCACCAAGCTGACACTGCAAGAAATATTAAGGGGTGTTCTATAAAAGAGGGAAAAACCCCCAAAATATTATTGAACAGAAATATATGGATACAATCTATAGAAACAATGACTTCACAGGTAACACGATGTCAATAAAAACATATCTCTCAATAATCACTCTCAATGTGAATGGCCTAAATGCTCCCATAAAATGACACAGGGTTGCAGATTGGATAAAATGACAGGACCCATCCATATGTTGTTTACAAGAGACCCATTTTGAACCTAAGGATATATCCATACTGAAAGTGAAGGGATGGAGAAGCATCTTTCATGCCAATGGGCCTCAAAAGAAGGCTGGAGTAGTGATTCTCAAATCAGATAAATTAGAGTTTAAACTAAAGACTGTAGTCAGAGATTCAGAAGAACACTACATAATTCTTAAAGGGAATATCTACTAAGAAGATCTAATAATTGTAAATATTTATGCCCCCAAAATGGAACCAACCAATTATATAAGAAAACTGTTAATCAAGATAAAGAGTCATACTGATATGAATACATTAATAGTAGGAGATCTTAACACACCATTCTCAGTAATAGATCATCCAAGCAGAAAATCAGTGAAGAAACAAAGAGTGTTCAATGACACATTAGACCAGATGGACCTGATTGATACATACAGAACATTCCACCCTAAAACAACAGAATAATCATTCTTCTTGAGTGCACATAGAACCTTCTCCAGAATAGGCCACCTACTGGGTCACAAATCAGGACTCAACCAATACAAAAAGATTGAGATTATTCACTGCATATTCTCAGATCACAACTCTTTGAAACTGGAGCTCAAGCACAAGGAAAAGTTTGGAAGAAATTCAAACACTTGGAAGCTAAAGAACACCTTGCTTCAGAATGCTTGGATCAACCAGGAAATCAAAGAAGAACTTAGACAATTCATGGAAACCAATGAGAATGAAGACACTTCAGTCCAAAACCTATGGGATACAGCAAAGGCTGTCCTAAGTGGGAAGTACATAGCCATCCAAGCCTCCCTCAAAAAATTGAAAAATTCAGAATACACCAGCTGTCGCTGCACCTTAAAGAACTGGAGAATCAACAATAAATTAAGCCAACTCCACACACAAGAAGGGAAATAATCAAGATTAGAGCAGAGATCAAGGAGATAGAAACTAGAGATACAGTAGAATGAATCAATGAAACTAGAAGCTAGTTTTTGAAAGAATTAATAAGATTGATAAACCATTGGCCAAACTAATCCAAAAGAAGAGAGAGAAGGCCCAAATTAATAAAATTATGAAGGAAAGGGAGAGATCACAACTAACAACAAGGAAATAGAAACAATCATCAGAAATTATTATGAACATTTATAAGCCAGTAAGTTACACAACCTAGATGAAATGTATGCATCCCTGGAAAAATATAAACTTCCAAAATTGAACCAGGAAGAAATTGATAACCTGAATAGACTGCTATCTGGTAATGAGATTGAAGCAGTGATCAAAATCTCCCCAAAAACAAGAGCCCAGGACCTGAGGATTCTCTGGGAATTCTACCAAACTTTCAAAGAAGAAAGAACACCTATTCTCCTGAAGCTGTTTCAAAAAATTGAAGCAGAAGGAAAACTTCCAGACTCTTTTTTATGAAGCCAGACCCTGATCCCAAAACCAGGCAAAGACCCCACCAAAAAGGAGAATTTCAGACCAATGTCCCTGATGAATATGGATGCCTAGATTCTCACCAAGATCCTAGCTAATAGTATCCAACAGCACATTAAAAAGATTATCCACCATGACCAGGTGGGATTCATTCCTGGGTTTCAAGGAATGGTTTAACATTCGCAAATTAATCAATGTGATAGAATGAATCAATAAGAGAAGAGAGAAGAACCACATGGTCCTCTCAATTGATGCAGAAAAAGCATTTGACAAAATCCAGCATCTGTTCCTGATTAAAACACTTCAAAGTTTAGGGATAGAGGGAACATTCCTCAACTTCATAAAGTCTATCTATGAAAAACCCACAGCAAATATAATCCTCAATGGGAAAAAGCTCACAGGCTTCCCGTTGAGATCAGGAACATGACAAGGATACCCACTGTCATCACTCTTGTTCAACATAGTATTAGAATTCCTAGCAATAGCAATGAATTCTGGTACACTGAAAAAAAATTATATATATATATACACACACACATATATATATGTGTGTGTGTATATATATATATATGTGTGTATACATGTATATACACACATATATATGCATATATATATATATATATATATATATATATATGATTGTTCTGTTCAGTATTGGGGCTTTTAATCTTCTCACTCATCTTCATTCTCACCTACCTTTATAACTTCTAATTGCTTGCCATGCATCCAACATCTAATTTTACCAAGGCTTCTTTTTCAATTTGTTTTCTTGCTCTCCACTATTTATATGGAAGGGTCAACTGATGATCTTCCAGGTCCCTGGCCTTTTCTTCACAATTTTTATGATATCCATGTTTCTACCCCATGTGATTTATTTCTACTACTTGTTTTGCACATATCTCGTTATATTTTAAAATTATCTTCCTTATGTTTCAGCTACTAAATATTTTAGTTGGAAATATTCTTTTTTTTTCCGTCTATTTTCCTCTTTATTAATTTTTAAGTGTATAACTTTTTCAAAATATTTCCATGCTTATTACAAAACTAACAAATAATATAAGTATTAATGTATTAGATAAGATTTATCTAAACATTTACACATTGATTTTAAAATTAATTATATTCTTACCAGTGTATAATATACCAGACTCTAAAAATGCTTTAAACGCCTTAAAAACAATATAAATACTGATTCAGTGCTTAGTACAGAGACTGATTAGTACAGAGAATTGATTAGTACAGAGACTGGAAAGCTATTAGAAAATCACTAACATCATAGTTCCAAATATGTTTATTATGTCTTTTTTATTTTAATATACATTTTCTTTCTTCTTTTCCAGTTACAATTATACTTATTTGCCCTGAGAGACAGGATTACCTTCTTAACCAACTAAAGCTGCAAATAGGATTTGAAAGTCTGTAACTGGGCCTAAAATCACACATCTTGGGTCACCTTCCCAATTTGTTCTATGCAAGACCACTGTCCAGTTGGATGAATCCCTTTCCATGGGTAGACTTCTATCACATAAGAAACTGTTTAAATTATTAGCTCTAACTCTTTTTGTGACCTAAACCTTTTCCCCAAAAATGATGCTTATTATAAATGTCTTACCTTTTATAGATCAGGTGATATAGACCTACTTTGCAACATTTTTTTCTGCATATATTTCTTTCCTTTAACAATCCAGTCCTTGTTTATTTTATAATTGCTGGTCCTGAGTGAAGTTTTTTTTTTTTAATTTTTTATTTTTTATAAACATATATTTTTATCCCCAGGGGTACAGGTCTGTGAATCACCAGGTTTACACACTTCACAGCACTCACCAAATCACATACCCTCCCCAATGTCCATAATCCCACCCCCTTCTCCCAAACCCCCTCGCCCCGGCAACCCTCAGTTTGTTTTGTGAGATTAAGAGTCACTTATGGTTTGTCTCCCTCCCAATCCCATCTTGTTTCATTTATTCTTCTTCTACCCACTTAAGCCTCCATGTTGCATCACCACTTCCTCATATCAGGGAGATCATATGATAGTTGTCTTTCTCTGCTTGACTTATTTCACTAAGCATGATACGCTCTAGTTCCATCCATGTTGTTGCAAATGGCAAGATTTCATTTTTTTTGATGGCTGCATAGTATTCCATTGTGTATATATACCACATCTTCTTGATCCATTCATCTGTTGATGGACATCTAGGTTCTTTCCATAGTTTGGCTATTGTGGACATTGCTGCTATAAACATTCGGGTGCATGTGCCCCTTTGGATCACTACATTTGTATCTTTAGGGTAAATACCCAATAGTGCAATTGCTGGGTCATAGGGCAGTTCTATTTTCAACATTTTGAGGAACCTCCATGCTGTTGGCATCACAATTCCGGACTTCAAGCTCTATTACAAAGCTGTCATCATCAAGACAGCATGGTACTGGCACAAAAACAGACACATAGATCAATGGAACAGAATAGAGAGCCCAGAAATAGACCCTCAAATCTATGGTCAACTAATCTTCGACAAAGCAGGAAAGAATGTCCAATGGAAAAAAGACAGCCTCTTCAATAAATGGTGCTGGGAAAATTGGACAGCCACATGCAGAAAAATGAAATTGGACCATTTCCTTACACCACACACAAAAATAGACTCAAAATGGATGAAGGACCTCAATGTACGAAAGGAATCCATCAAAATCCTTGAGGAGAACACGGGCAGCAACATCTTCGACCTCTGCTGCAGCAACATCTTCCTAGGAACAACGCAAAAGGCAAGGGAAAAAATGAACTACTGGGATTTCATCAAGATCAAAAGCTTTTGCACAGCAAAGGAAACAGTTAACAAAATCAAAAGACAACTGGCAGAATGGGAGAAGATATTTGCAAGCGACATATCAGATAAAGGACTAGTGTCCAGAATCTATAAAGAACTTAGCAAACTCAACACCCAAAGAACAAATAATCCAATCAAGAAATGGGCAGAGGACATGAACAGACATTTCTGCAAAGAAGACATCCAGATGGCGAACAGACACATGAAAAAGTGCTCCATATCACTCGGCATCAGGGAAATACAAATCAAAACCACAATGAGATATCACCTCACACCAGTCAGAATGGCTAAAATCAACAAGTCAGGAAATGACAGATGCTGGCGAGGATGCGGAGAAAGGGGAACCCTCCTACACTGTTGGTGGGAATGCAAGCTGGTGCAGCCACTCTGGAAAACAGCATGGAGGTTCCTCAAAATGTTGAAAATAGTTGGAAATATTCTTTCACAGAATTTTTTGTCTTATAAATTTTAATTGTCCCTGCTATTTTGTTGCTGTTTTTGTTCAAATTATTGTCTGACCTAGTCTTTCAGTAATTCTGTTTTACTAGAAGTCATGTCTTCTGGGTATGTTCTATTTCTTTTCTCTTTGAACTTAGGACACTTTTAAATTTTTAAATTAATTTTTTTTTTCATTTACCTATTCCCTGGGTCTTAGGTCCAGCTTCTGTGGCTTGTAGCAAAAAGCTGATGAATTATAGGAGGCATTGTTGGTGTACCTAAGGACATGACATAGTATAATGGTGGGAAGCTCATCATTATCCTGTTTATTCTCTCAGTTCATGCCTCTCTCTTTGCTGGTCTGCTCAGCTTAAAAGATGGCAAGTGCTCGTATGTTCCCTGCTTAAAGGACATAGCAGACTATTCACAAATCTTTGGCTAATCTACAGCTCCTTGAGGAATAAGGGCACCAGCTAATTCAAAGAATATTTACTGGGGTAAGAGCAATCTCTGTTCTTTCTTTGCTCCAATATCTCCACAGGCCATCTTTCCAAATTTCACAGTTTTTTTTCTAAGAACATATCAACATTGCAAAAATAAATCATCAAAACAACAAAGGAGAAAATCCAAATACATACTAAAAAGGCACATGGCAAAACTCAACATTCTTCTAATACAACCTCAATATAGTTGGAATAGGAAAATATGCTTAAAAACAATACAACGAATTGACAAAACCCAGGAAATATTATTCCAAAGAATGAAACAGCAAGTTAATTAAAATCAAGACTAACACTGATATTCCTAATACCACAGTATTCTTACATATTTGTTTAGGGGTTCTAATAAATACAGTAAGTTTAGAAAAGAAAATAAGTGTTATAATCATCAGAAAAGAATATGTAAATATTAATATATCTTCATTTTTATTTTTAAAAGTACTAATATTGAGATGAATTTGGGAAGAATGATGAAAATAAAACACAAAAGCCAACTTTCTCAAACCAACTTTCTCTTTTATATATCTGTATAAGATTTATGTAGATATGTAAATGAAAGAAATACTCCTGTTACAATCTGAAAACCATACATTAAAAGACTTAAGAATAAATGCAGAAGAATTAAACTATAGTGTTTTTAATGGTTATGAAATAAGGGCTAACTAAATGGAAATTTATGCCATGTTCTTTGATAAGTTAAACCGTCAAAAAGTAAATTCACCCCAAATTAACAAATATTTTATTTTACAATGGAAGAATGTTACCAAAATTCTCCAGCATGGAGGTTCCTCAAAATGTCAAAATTCTCCAATATAACCAGAAAAAGTAGGAAAAAAATCTATGGAGGAATAGCCTTATTTGATATCAGAGCACACTATAAAGCCACTGTGATGTAGTCAATATGACATTGCCATAGGAAAGGGAAATATAATAGTATAACCCAGAAAATAATGATTTAACACTTGGCAAACTATGGCCATGAGTCAATTACTATTTTTCATTTGTTTTCACACAGGCTTCACATTCTTAAATGACTTAAACAATACCAAAATAAGAATGATTTCCCATGGCACATTAAAATTATGTGAAATTACGTGACAATTTAGTGTCCATAAGTACAGTTTTATTGGAACACAGCATGCTCATTTAAAAAAAATGTTTCATTTTTTCAGTGTTCCAAGATTGTTTAATGCATCATACCCAGTGCTCCATGCAAAACATGCCCTTCTTAATACCCACCACCAGGCTCATCCAATCCCCCACCCCCATCCCCTCCAAAACCCTCAGATTGTTTCTCAGAGTCCACACTCTCTCATGGTTTTTCTCCCCTTCCGATTTCCCCCAACTCACTTCTCTCCTTCACCCAAGGCGTTATCCTCTGTGTTATTCCTTATGCTCCACAAATACATGAACCCATATGATAACTGACTCTCTCTGCTTGACTTATTTCACTTAGCATAATTTCCTCCAGTTCCATCCAAGTTGATACAAAAGTTGGGTATTCATCCTTTCTGATGGAGGCATAATACACCACTGTATATATGGACTATATCTTCTTTATCCATTCATCTACTGAAGGGCATCTTGGTTCTTTCCACAGTTTGGTGACTGTGGCCATTGCTGCTACGAACATTGGGGTACAGATGGCCTTCCTGTTCACTACGTCTGTATCTTTGGGGTAAATACCTAGTAGTGCAATGGCAGGGTTATAGAATAGCTCTATTTTTAGTTTCTTAAGGAATCTCTGCACTGTTTTCCAAAGTGGCTGCACCAACTTGCATTCCCACCAACAGTGTAAGAGGATTCCCCTTTCTCCACATCCTCTCCAACACTTGTTGTTTACTGTCTTGTTAATTTTGTCCATTCTATCTGGTATAAGGTGGTATCTCAAAGTGGTTTTTATTTGAATCTCCCTGATGGCTAATGATGATGAACATATTTTTGTGTGTCTCTTAGCATTTGTATGTCTTCATTGGAGAAGTGTCTATTCATGTCTTCTGCCCATTTTTTGATGTGATTATCGTTTTTTTGTGTGTTGAGTTTGAAGAGTTCTTTATAGATCTTGGATATTAGCCCTTTCTCTGTAATGTCATTTGAGTACACTCATTTATTTATTTGTATATTGTTTATGGGTTCCTTTTGTGATACAACAGCAGAGTTGAGTAGTTATGAAAGAGGCCATCTGGCATGCCAGGAGTAAAGTATTTAGTATCTGGAACTTTACAGAAAAAGGTTTGATGCCCCTTGGTTTAACACATTATACTATTATACTGTTATATATATATATATATATATATCACATATACATATATATATATGCGCACACACACATATATATCTCCTGCCTATAGAAATAAAACAATCCATTTATCTTATGCCATATAGAAAATAAAATTTAGTGTGAATTAAATGGTTAACTGCAAAATAAAAAACAACTGTTCCAAGAGATCTGATAAGCAGACTTAGAGAAACTTTGTTAGGACAAGAAGTACAGATAAACAACAACAACAACAACAAAAAAAAAAACAAAAAAGAATAGGTAATATTTAGCCATAAGAAGTAGAAATATTTTTGCATAAAGTTTAAAAGTCTCAACAGATCTACCAAAAATTTGGGGGAGAAATTGAAATGCAGGGACCAGACAAAAGGTTAAGATCTATAATATAGCATTAATTTTGCTATTGTCAAGAATAATGAAGATAAAAATAATAAAGGAGAAAATTCAAGAGGCAAAACAAGATGAAAACTCAAACTCAGTGGTAGTTAGGAAAATACCAATAAGAATGTGTTATTATTCTACAACTATCAGACTGGGAAAAATTTCAAAAGAGCATTAACACTTATTGCAGGTAGGAAGAGTGGTTCATGGATATTTAAACTGAAATAGCCTTTTTGCAAAGCAGTCCAGATGAGTATACTGAAAACTTGAAAAAAATACACTCATCAATGCACTCCTGAGAATCTTAGGAATAATAAAAATAGGGCATAGGGATATATGTCTTAAATTTTTGTACTGCAAGACTGTACATACAGGAAAAAGATAAGTAAAAGAAACAACCATGAATAGGAGCATGACTGAATAGTTTATGGAAGATCTCTGCTATGGAATATTATGCAGTTATTATTTTACATGACCAGTTTGTCATTAGCATAAGGAAAAATATGAAGACATTCAATGTTTATATTATTTACCTGAAGAATGGGGTGGAAAATGTTGGGGGTAAAAAGGAGAGGGAAAAGAACATTTTTAAAAAGATAATACCAGAAGAAGACTCTCTGCTACTCTACATAGGTCCTGATTACCTTGATTTATTTGTGAATATGTAGGCCTGTGTGAATAAAGAAATTTCAGGAATGTTTGATACAGTTTCATTTCCTGTTTGTTTTATAGTTTTAATTAGCCTTCACTTTGCATATTTTATCAGTCTTTGATCCATATAGGTTAATTAAATTGTATCCAAAAGATACAGTGTATCTTTTACAATGTAAAACTGGCCTCTTTTGATATTTATACCTCCATTTTTACTTTTTGGGGATCACTTTTAATATTTATTTACCTCTTTACCTCACATAACCCCATTTTTTGGTATGATTTGATTTTTGTTGTGATGGAGTATTTAACCAATGCCTCTTTATTTGTGTAATTTAAATCTTCCTCACCTTTCACCATAGTGGCCACACTTGCCTTCATTTCTCTCATTTGTTGATGCTAATTCTCCATTTTGTCCTTATGTAACAACTATATATGGGAGACACACACTTGTTCTCTTTTTCTCTGCCTTCTTCATTTCTTCTTCTAGAGTCCATAATCAACACAGGCTAAATCTCCATGATCTAGTGACCTATACCCAGTATGCTTCTATCATTTTCTTTTTTGTCTTGTTTATTTCTTCCCCTCATTGTTTGTTTTTATAAAGCCATCCTTAGCATCAGTTGACTTCACTTAATGTAACAGTATGTCTTCCACTTACATCTCCCACTGAGAATTAAATTCAGATACTGTATTATCCACTGTCCTAAATCACATCTTCTATTGACCTGTACTCATTTGACTGAAACAACATCTTTCAATTTATAGAGATACATAGCAGATATTTTTGCTTGTTTCTTATTTATAAAAAGTATCCATTTTAATGTTACAAATTCCCTCAACATTTTTAGCATTTTCTTATTTACTCTTATAATTAAATCTTGTAATTAAATTTCTTTTAGGCTCTATGCTGAATTTATTTTTTTCTTTTTTTCATAAAGAGATCCATACCCAGGTCCATTTTGGAGAACAGTCATAGGCAATGACTAATGGCAGTCCTGACAGCCTGAATACCAGCAGAGGCAGTAGGCTATTCAATCTCTGAACCTGAGAGGTAGAAAGATATGCCAAGCACAATTCTTGGCACACTGAAGATTTCTCCCTAAGGTACTAATAATATTTACTTTTAGGTACAAATTCCTACTTCACTTATTCTGGCTCAGCCCAGTATAAGCCTGAAGGAGTAGAGAAATCGTGGCTTCCATTGACAGAGGAGAGTTAAGACCTAAATATAACAAACCTTCCTAATGGAATGAAGCTTCTGGAATATGACTGAAAAGATATTTTCCTTTCCTGCCTAAGTGTTAAATGTAGATATGAACAGAGGCAAACCATACTGACTGGGCGGTAGAAGGACCCAAGGAGTCACACTAATTTCTAGGGACCCTATCTCATATTGTATTTACTAAATAAAGGTGAAGGAGCAAATTACCCCAAAGAATCTAATTCTGAATCCCATCCTACTGGTAGAAAATATTTTGAAAATCCATAACATAATATGAATGTTATTTATTATTTTTTAGTAGCTGATGCAGTTGTTGCATTAGGAAGAGTGTTTTCTTATGGGCACAGAGGAGTCCACGTTGTTTCTAAAGTCAGATTAAATGCAATGCTATTGTTTTATCATTTACCTGCCTTTTCTCCTCACCTCTGAATAACTCTCCACTCTCTTTTCTTTTTCCTTTTCTCTTCCACTTCCCTCTTTATCAGTTGCAGTAAAGCTTTCTTTTATAAACAGCTACAATATAGAATTAGGATAAATTAGTAGGACAATCTCATTGTGACAGTGTATTTCTACAGCATGAAGTGGAAAAATTCAATGTCCTAAAACCCACATATTAGTAGAAATGTGAAGGAGGAAGTAAAAAAAGAAAATTTAAGGGTGCAATTTTAGGTATTACTCCTTTAAAATTATCTTGCCTTTTTATTACAAAAGTAATGCAAGTTATTTTACTCAGTTTGGAATATACAGGAAAGCATATAGATAATGGAAAAAATTTACTTGTAATCTCACCACCTTGAAATAACCATTGTGAAAATATATGCATATTTTCCACAGTATTTTTTTTTAACTTTGGGTAAGTTTAAAATGAAATTGGGGCCATTCTTGACATACGTATGAGTAACCTTCTTTCTTACACATGATATTGCAAACTTTTTCTATTTATTTTTTACATTGTGCAAAAATATTTTTAGTGCCCTCATATGAATGTTAATTTAAAACCAATCCTCTCTTATCAAGCTCTTAGGTTCCTTCAATTTCTTACCATTCTAAATAACTCTGTGATACAATTTTGTATATAAAATATTTTTGCATAAGACTGATTGTTTCCTTAATTTAAATAAAGGAACATAGTTTGTTTTTTTTTTTTAACAGAAGCTATTTTTCAATAATTTTGTTTTCCCTTTAAAATAAAATATATGCTAAAAAATAAAATATATGCTAATGCACTTCAGGTCATAATGGACCTAAAAATAATAATTTCCCAAAGTTAAGTAAAATATAAACTGTCTTTTTTTTTTTTTTCTATTTTCTTTTGGTTTGCATTTCAGAGGTTCTAAAGCATCATAAACCAACCACCATAAAAGCCAAGAACTTCTTGATATCTAAGTCCATGTTTTGGGTGAAAGGTAAATCATTAAGCCTATTTCCAGTGGGATTCTGTCAATAATTCCATCCAGAGTATTCTCCATATATGGTGTTTTCTCTTACCCAGCTTATAGTCCTTCTAATGTTCTATAGGTAATTTGTCTATGTTTTCTATTTCAAGGTGACTGGGTGATGGGCATTAAAGAAGGCGCTTCAAGTAAAGAGCACTGTGTGTTGTAGGTAACTGATGAATCACTGAATTCTACCTCTGAAACTATAACAGTATATGTTAATTAAACTGAATTTAAATTTTAAAAATCTAAAAATATCCACAGGACCAACACTTTTAACAAGACTATGTACTTACAATGATGCTCATAATTTAAGAATAATAATAAACATTATATTGGTCATCTTTACTAGAGATAGAATATACTTATCTCCCAAGATCTACAAGTTACTTGATATCTAGAAGCATGGTTATTTTTTTTAGGATTTTACTTCTTTATTTGACAGAGAGAGAAAGTGAGGGAGCACAAACAGGCAGAGCAGCAGAGGGAGAGGGAGAAGCAGGCTCCCCCAGTGAGCATAGACCCCAACCCTAAAACCCTGGGATCATGACCTGAGCTGAAGGCAGATTAACTGACTGAGCCATCATGGCACCCCTAGAAGCAAGTATTCTTATGCGCTGAAGCTTAACAAAGTTTTCAAGTGAGGAAAGCATAGTCATGTAAAACCTAACTCTCCTGCAAAGGCATTTGGGAGAGATAGAACTGTATATTTCTAACAAATGGTATTTATCTTGATAAAATAAAAATCCATATGTAACTTAGAATTGACCCAGTGGAAGTCAATACCTTGAGGCAGTATGAAATTTGATACTTTAGTACAAGTGAAAGAATAATAAAATTAAAGCCCAAAGAACAAGGTTCTACCCTGAATTCCTGGTACTATAGTTGCAACAAATGTTTGAGGAAGGAAGGAGGTATAGAAAAGCAAGGAGAAGAAGGAAAGAAGGATGGATGGCGGAAAGAATGAATCAAGGATGTGAGATTTAGTTGAATTCTTTGTTTATATTATGAAGCAATGTTGAGTAAATTGATAGTTTCTCTCTTAATCTTATAGCTTGTGCTTTCTATTTCTTCACTTTTTTAAAAATTAAAAAAAAATTTTTTTAATAAACATATATTTTTATCCCCAGGGGTACAGGTCTGTGAATCGCCAGGTTTACACACTTCACAGCACTCACCAAAGCACATACCCTCCCCAATGTCCATAACCCAACCCCCCTTCTCCCTATTTCTTCACTTTTTGAAGTGTTTTATTTGTTTTTGTTTTAGATTTCTTCCCACATATTATGTGGGTTTTGGGATGGGAACACATTAGTGCCTAGATATAAGAGAGCTACTAAGATGTTCCTATTATTTTTCAACCTTAATACTTACTAATAACCTTTGCCCCTTAACATGATTTATACATCTCATAGCATAAGTGAGTTGAGTACTCTCTGGTAGTAATAGTCAAAATGTCTGGAATCCATCAGACATAAGTCTGCAAAGATAGAAAGATTTGGGAAAATTTCTCAAGGCCCTAAGGTGCCATTGATGGTCACATACTCAATTGAATTCACTGAGAGGCAGCATAAATACTCTTCTATCATCCTTGAAACTCTCCATGTTTGTGTCTCTTGGGGACACATTCTTTCCAACACATCTCTGTGCTTCAGAATAAACAGGTTCATGTGTTTTTATTTAGCTCAACAACATGTATAACCTAATCCTTAAAAAAGAAAGGAAAGAAAGAGAAAACAAGAGGCATTCTTTTCTTTCAACTTGTAAAAAGGTTGTTTTTACAAAAAAAAAGGGTTAAAACATATTTTGTGAATAATTAAAATGTTTCATTCATGAGCTAGAAAGTAGAAATATTAATCATTTTTCTGCTAGCTTGAGTAAAAGCTTTCTACAAAAATTTTGTTTGATCAACAGTCTTCCCCAATAATTTGAATTTTTTTAAAGCAGAGTGTAAATACACACAATTAAGGTGTTTTATTTCTGTTTTATATACATGTGTGTGTTTCTGCATACATACTATCTCTGTATAAAATATATTGATGGTTTGGCTCTATCTATTTCTACATTGTAATCGCGTATTTGAGATAACAGAAACTGGAGTTTCTACAAACTTTTACAGCTTACTACAAGCTGTCAAATCAACTCAGTGAAACACTGCATTCAATTTACTGCCTGTCATCACAAACTTTAGTAAAGTCATATCGGAGGTCAGGTACATTTTCAGCCTTTGTCTTGACCTCACAGATCTCAAGGTCCTATCAGTGTGATATGAACTTGACTATTTTTTATAAGATGACAGACAGGGCCTATAATATTTCAGTCCCCAGACCTACCTGACCGAGTACATGATAACATTCTCAACTAAGGCTTAGAATATGAGAAAAAAAAAAACCTGGAGTACTTGATTGGTACAAATTATATTATAAACTATACTACATTTTTAATTCTCTTCCTTGGGAACATTGGCCCTAAGGAACATGGAGGCAAAACAAATTTCATATTTAGAAAAGCATGCTAATCTATATTCTTATAAGTACCGCGCGCTAACCGATTGCGCCACTGGAGCCGCGCCTAATCTATATTCTTGCACACTCAAATATTCCTGGGACTGGGGATAAGTAAGAAATGATAGGAAAGAAACTAAGTAACATTTTCTTTGCATCTCCCTTTTACTATAGTGATGTTTGTTAATATGTTTATAGCAATAGGAAGAATCACTGTGCTGCATTTATTCACTCTCCAATAAACCCCCAGACAAGTACAGAAATCCCATTAGCTAAAATGTTTGGGATAGGAGTTGGTTGGTTAACCTAAAAGTTGATTTTCATTAAATATATATATTTAAGAATAATTTGTCTTTCTTTGGGCTCAGGAATCAGTATTCACTGAGTTCTATTATTTCTTTCTTACATAAGCCACATACATAATAAAGTATCCGTATGTTTAAATTTTGACTTTGAACGACTGAATAGCCATATGCTTCCATCTCATTTCTGGCACATTTAATGAAAAGTACAGTGAATAATCAGGTGATTGTGTAAATTATCATTCATACATGTATTGTAGCTATCTCTATTTGTTAATAAATAAAAAAGGAATGTGATCTGAATTTGGGGGAGAGGGGTCTAGGCTTCTCTAGAAAGTTCCAGTGTAGTTAACATACAATGTTATATCAGTGTCAGGTGGACAATATAGTGACTCAACAGTTCCATCACCATACTCAATGCTCATCAAGGTTAAGTATGCTCCTAATTCCCTTTATCTATTTCATTCATGCCACCACCCACATCTCTTCTGGTGATCATCTATTTGTTCTCTATAGTTAAGGGTCTGGTTTTTGGTTTGTCCCTTTTTTCCCCCTTTGTTCACTGTTTTGATCCTTAAATTACACATATGAGTGAAATTATTTTATTTTCTTTGACTTATTTCACCCAGCATTACATTCTCTAGACCCATCCATGTTGTTGCAAATGGCAAAACTTCATTCGTTTATATGGCTGAAAAAAAAAATATATATATATGTGTATATATACACACACATATATATATATATATATATATATATATATATATACCACATCTTGTTTATTCATTCATCTATTGATGGACCCTTGGACTGTTTCCATAGTTTGGCTATGGTAAATAATGTGGCAATAAACATAAGGGTGCACAGGTCCCTTTGAATTAGCATTTTCATATTCTTTGGGTAAAAACCCAGTGCAACTACTGGATTATAGGGTAGTTCTATTTTTAAATTTTTGAGGAATTTCCATACTGTCTTCCAGTGGCTGTACCAGTATGGATTGCCACCAACAGTGCACACAGATTCCTTTTTCTTCACATCCTCACCAACATTTGTAGCTTCTTGAGTTTTTTATTTTAACTATTCTGAGAAGTGTGAACAACACAACTCATTGTGATTTTGATTTGCTCTTCCCCTGATGATGAGTGATACTGAATGTCTTTTCATGTGTTTATTGGTCATCTGGATTTCTTCTTTGGAGAAATGTCTGTTCGTGTCTTCTGCCCATTTTAAAAATTGGATTATTGGGGGTTTTTTGATGTTGAGCTGTATAAATTCTTCATATAATTTCAATACTAACCCTTTCTCAGGTATGTCCTTCGCAAGTATCTTCTCCCATTCAGTAGTTGTCTTGTTTATATTAATTGTTTCCTTTGCTGTGCAGAAACTTTTTTATTCTGATGTAGTCCCAAGAGTTTATTTTTTGCTCTTGTGTCCCTTGCTTCCGCAAACATATCTAGAAAGTTATTGCTATGGTCAATGTCAGAGAAATTACAACCTATACCCTCTTGTAGGAATTTTATGGTTTCAGGTCTCATATTTATGTCCTTAACCCATTTTGACTTTTTGTGTATGGTGTAACAAAGGGGTCCAGTTTCATTCTTTTGTATGAAGCTATCCGGTTTTCCCATATTATTTGTTGAAGATCCTGCCTTTTTCCAAGTGAGTATTCTTTCTTTCTTTTTTTTAAGATTTTATTTATTTATTTGACAGAGAGAGATCACAGTAGGCAGAGAGGCAGGCAGAGAGAGGGGGAAGCAGGCTCCCTGCAGAGCAGAGCAGTCCTATGCGGGACTCGATCCCAGGCCCCTGAGATCATGACCTGAGCTGAAGGCAGTGTCTTAACCCACTGAGCCACCCAGGTGCCCCCAAGTGAGTATTTTTACATCCTTTGTTGAAGATTAATTGAGCATATAACTATAGGTTTGTTTCTGGGCTTCCTATTCTGTTCCTTTGATCTATATATCTATTTTCTTTGTAAGCACCTACTGTTTTGATTACTACATCTTTGTAATTTAATTTGAATGTAATTTGAATTTATTGTCAGTTTTTGAATATGTATTTTAAAATAAACTTACTCTAGTGAAATCTGTTTGCTTAAAATATTAATTGAATTAGACATTTCTATTTATTAATACAACTATAAATCTTTCATAAAAATGATTTGAAATCTCAATTTTATGTAAAATAATTAAGATAATTTGAAATAAATAGGCAATTATTGAATATTAATATTATGAGAGTAATTTTGCCTAATTTTTAAAAAAAGTATTACATCTTTTGAATTAAGAAATGACTAAAAAAATTAAATAGCAATATATAACAGAATAATTAAAATAATACTTGTTCACAATTCTATTGTTTACATAAATATTTAGTAGACTCACAATCATAATATTTAATAATATGACTATTAAAATGTATATAAAATTAAAGTTACTTTATTGGGCTAGGAGTCCAAAACAAACAAACAAACAAACAAACAAAAAAACAGTCCAAGGAATATTTTAAATCTTACAGAGGCTGAGTGAAAGGCATGATTTTGATCTCAGTTCTTCAAAAAATCAACAAAGTGAAAAAGCTATTAAAATAAATAATTTCCAGTCCAATCATCATTTAGAATATAAAGAAAATTAGGGAAAAAATTTAAAAAGGTAAAAATATTGTGCACCAAAAAAAAATCTTACTCTTTCAGTGACATCAGCTGAAAGTGAGCAGGCATTTATAATTGCCATCTCAAGGCTGTTACTACTGAAAAATTATTATTCTTTGTAACAAAAATTCAAACCTTTAAAACAATGCAATTTTTATACAATTTGAGATTTGTTTTTGTATCCTAGAGTGATATTAGTATTTGGCTTTGGTCAAGTTTTGATTTTAATACTCAAAAATCCCATCATTTGGCCCTTAACCAAAATGTGTATTGACTACATGTTGGACAAAATAGGTACCATAAACATATCATTATCAAAACAGAATAATTTCCAAAGAAAACCCACTTAGATTTTTTTGCCAAATATATCCTGGAATCTGTATACTTTTGTGGATACATCTATTTACAGTATTACTCTGACTAGTCAAAGTCATCATCACCTTTCCCTTGAACACTTAGAAGACACTCTTAGGTGGGCTCTGCACTACTCTTCTTGCCTCCCTCTAACCTCTTTTCAAGGAATGATGTTTTAAAATCATATCTTATAGCTCCTCTTAAATCCCTGTAATGGTTTCTCAGCACATATATATATATTTTTAATCTAAATTCTTTGGTGTAAGAGCCATCTCTTGCCTCCTTCTTTGAGTATTTGAACATTTCTTTCCAACTCACTGCACTTCTCCTCTTTATTCACTTGCATCTCAATGAATTTTCTGCCTCAGGATCTTGCTCTCTATTCTGCTTGGTACTTGTGACCCACAAACTCTCAAAGCTTGGTTCTTCAGTCAGGTCTCAGCTTTAACATCACCTCTTCAGAAAGGCTTATCATGTCAATCTAAGTGTTCTAAATGTTTTGTGGGTTACATACTCTTGAGACACTGATGCATGCTATAAATTCTTTCCTTCCTAACATGTGTATATTACTAGCTCCTCAATTTTTTACACAATTAAGGAGTTCATGGAACCTAAGTTCATATTTAGGAGTCCTAGAAATCTAAGTATCCTAGGTTTTAGAACATTAGATCTCTCCATCTCTTAGAACCAATGATTCATTATCTCTCTAGGAGTTAACATTATCTAATTTTTCCCCCATTTTTGTCTATTTTCTTGTCTATTTATTGTCTGTTTTTGTCTATTTATTGACCTATATAATATTTATTTCCCTCTTAGGTGAAAGTTGTTTTTTTTTTTTTTTAGAGATTTTATTTATTTATTTGACAGAGAGATCACAAGGAGGCAGAGAGGCAGGCAGAAAGAGAGAGAGAGAGAAGGAAGCAGGCTCCCTGCTAAGCAGAGGGCCCAATGCGGGACTCGATCTAAGGACCCTGAGATCGTGACCTGAGCCGAAGGCAGAGGCTTAACCCACTGAGCCACCCAGGCGCCCCAGGTGAAAGTTTTGTGAAAGGAAGCAAAGCCCTTTCTTCTCTTTGTCGTTAACTGAATCCCCAGAACCTGAAATCATGCTTAAATTTGAGTAGGGATTCAAATAATGTTGCCTGAAAAAAAAAAAAATGAATGAATCCTTGTAATTCATGCTAATTGTGGAAGAGAAGGTATGCACGATAAAGAGGTCTGACCTATTTGTTGTGTGTGTTGCAAGTATGTTGATTTTGGTGTGTCCCAGTTTCAAGAAAATTCTGTTTCCTTCTAGAAATCCCACTGGCACCTGCTTACAGTACTTGAGAACTGAGTCATTATACATCAGCTGTCCCATTTGGGAAGCGAAGAAGTTGAAGATAGAAATACAACATAATAGATTAGAAATATCCTCACAGCAGTATAGCTGAGACCTGACCATTTCCTGCAAACAGATTGGTCTGGAGAAAGAGGTTTGTCAAAGAAAAAGAAATCAAAGCCTGTGAGTTAGAAAGATTGGAAGATGTCCCAAATGGCTTTGAGGTAGTTTGGAAGTAGTTTATTATAATGGGTTAAAAGTATAGTATTTTGTATCCTAGAGATGTTAAGTTTAATTTTCAACCCTGTAATTTACTGATTGATTGAATAAAGTTACCCAAGATGACACACCAAAATATACAGAGTTTTTCTGATAAAAATGTTTGACACTTTCCCCCCTGATTACATCTACTGTAAAGTATTCAGACACCAATGTTGCCTTTTTTTTCCTACTTCATATACTGCTTTCCTTGTCCTATTCTCATGATTCTTGCTCACCTTCTTCGCAAGTTCCCCCTTTTTTCCAATTCTTCTATCCAGTACTTTTGCTCTTGTTCTATGATCTGGATGTGTTCTCTGCTTATCTAATTTTATTAATAAAGTCTTATTTAAATGACCAGTCTATTCTGAGTTCTATATCTCTATTGGATAGCTATGTGGTGGGAAACTTCCAAAGCCCAGAAGTCAATTGGGTTGCAAGTTTGTATGCAATCCCTGGTCTCACTGCAAGTTGAGTACACAGAGGTTACCACTGTTGATATGCCATGTTTACATCTGGAAACCTTTGTCACCACGTTCCTAGTTATCATCATTATCCCCCAAACTCACTGAAAAGTTTTTCCCTAGATAAAATTCATATTAACAATTTTTAAAAATTAATCGTGGTGTTCATCAACATCATCACTTTCTACCGATTTATTTATTTATTTATTTATTTGGGGGGAAAAGAAAAGAAATACCTTGTATGAGCAGCGAACAGTACAGAACATTATATAAGGTAGGGATGGCAAATTTCCAAATCATGTTTTACCTTGCTGTTCTCCCCACATTCCCCAAACCCAGAGAAAATGTCAATGGCTTTCCCCTACCTATAAAATAAAGTAAAAAACTTATTGGCAAAAAAATAAACAAAGTCCTCTTTATTACATATTTGTATCTCTAAGATCATTATGTTCCTTTGTACAATTAGGTGGTATGATAAACTTGTCTTCTGAATGCGTCTTGAGCATTCTCAATTTCATGTATTGGCTCATATCATAGTTTCAGTCTTCAATGTCTTCCATTTCTCCTCTTATGTAAATCTAGAAATTCATGATCTCTGTATTAGTATACATGTATTTTCTAGGGAGAAGACAATATTGGCAACTGTGTTAAAAAAAAAAAAAAAGATGTGGTACAAATACACAATGGAGTATTACCTAACCACTAGGAAGGAAGATGTCCTCTCATTTGTGACAACATAGGTAGAAATTGAGCACATTATACTGAGATAAGCCAGACAGAGGAAGACAAGTATTGTATGATATCACTTATATATGAAATCTAAAAGAAAAAAAAAATTAAACCAGTAAAAACCAGAGAGTAAAATGTGGTTAGCAGGGGAATGGTGTGGTAGATAAGAGCAACAGTATTTAAAGGTACGTACTGGTAATGAATAGTAAATAAACCAGAAGGATCTAATGTACAGTATAATGAATATAGACAATAATATGTACTATAATTACAAAATATAAATATCACTACATCAGCAACCATATTATAATATATAAGTGTATCAAAGTAATATGCCATATACTTTAAACTTACCCAATATTATCATTTTTATTCAGTAAGAAAACAAAACAAAACAAAATAGGCCAGACGTATGATAACAGAACAGGTACAAGTCTTTCCCAGTTACTTTCAGCTTAATCTACTATATTTGGTAGCTATGCTATTTAAGGTGCTCTATTATCCACTGCAGAGAACTAGGTAGTCAGCATCCTACTTATGGCACTAAGAATATAACCACATATGCCTGGATGTTCCCATTTTCTAGAGCAATATAGGCTATGAAGTAAAATGAAAGAATGAATAAATGCACATCTAACAAGAAAAAGAGCAGCAAGATAGTGCCCAATTAGGCTTACATGAGCAGCTACCTTAAATTTTGGAATGGCTTTGAGGGATGACTGAATTACAGGTAATCTTTCTTCTGGAATGTACCATCTGTTAAATCCTGTTTGTTTAAATACCATCCTCCTTCTTTGTATTAGAAAAGACTGGTGTTGTGTCTAATTTGCTTTGTATTCTTCCTAGGAGATGTATCCTGATGGGTGAATACAGTAAGTTCATCCATTAGTTTCTATCTCTTCTATCTGCCCTCTAATTGGCTTACTCATTGGAAAATCAGACACCTCATAGCTATACTTACTCTTCCTACTTCTCTCTCTTTTTCTCTCCTTTCCCTGCTCCTTGCCCTTAATCACATGTACATCATTCTTAGAAAAGTGTCCATAAGATATATATCAGAATGGCAAGTGCCTGAGACAAAAGATCACACAAATGAAGTCTGTCCAGGTGGAAAACTAAATACTTGGAAAGGATACAAAGTATTCAATAAACATGAGAGGTGATATGAGAAGAGTAAGTCCAGCCCATGTCGTCCCCAAAAGTAAAACTAGAACAAAGAACCAGAAGGTAGATTTGGGCTTCCATTATTTTTGTAAGAGCAAAAGTTATCCAAAAATGAATCATGCTGCCCATGAGGAAAGCGATTCCCTGTCATATAATGTAGTGACACTGAGTATGGCATCAGTACAGGAGGGATTAATATCCTGGGCATTAGTCCTAGTTGCTTTAGATAATATGGAGTTATTTAATGCTACTCCTCTGACTTAAAAAAATAAGCAAAATAAACCAAAGCTTCAGAGTAATAACCATCTACAGAATTTTCCTGATTCATCTGCTCTCTCATCCTATCTTCCATCTGGTTCTGATAAAACAGTGCTCCTGGTTCTCTTTGTGGGCACATGATGCAAACTAGGCAAATGCAGATAGCACAGCCCTGTGGTAAAACTGATTGGTTTACGTAGGCCCATTCAGATTCCTTCTCTGGACAATGTACAGTAAATGGGAAAATAAACACTTTCTCTCTATGGCGGTCACTGAGTTAAATAGTATGATTTGTGTATGCCCAGTAGTCATTTTCTTTGATCAAATATAGGAAAAGCATGTATGGTATGAAAATGTGTGACTACCCATAAAGGCTAAGTTGAAAGATTAAAAATGTGAGTCCCCAGAACATTGTTAGCTTCCTTTGGATTCTGTAAGGCCTCTGGTCAGTTTCATTCTTATGCTTCCCAATTATGCCAGACAATAAATGTCCCCCAAAGAAGCTAGTCTAACATAAGGATCAAACCTAATCTTATCAGGCTGTACATACTAGGTATATCAGTTTATCAATACTTGACATTTTCAGTATGTTTTATGTACTATTACTTCTAGGAGATAATTCTAGGGGTTTTCCAAGAAAAAAAAAATCATATTGCAAATGTCTTTTCTATCCACTCTGTCAAGCAATATTTTAGGGCTCTGATAAAGGCACAAGAATTACCTCATTTGTGTGTATCAATCAGCTGGATCTGATTAGAACTCTATAGCTGTTCATCTTAAATATTTTTACTGATATTTCCCTAATGGGAAAAGAGAGTAAGCTCAAAAATTTGAAGTCAAGGGCTTAGCCATTAATGCAATATTTTTTTAAATTCCTGTCTTTTACTTTTTCTTAGTCATCAAATTTTACACTGAAATCAATGATACTTTTTTAAAAATATTTAACCTATTTTCCAGAGATCTGTCTGTAAAATGTAATGCACTAGGAAGAAATACTGTTTATAATATAGGTTTGCATTTGCCTTTAGGCACACAATGTTATAGTCCTAAGAGTTTGTTTGAGGAAAACTGATGGTCAAAATTTGTTGGTACACTTATGGTTTGTCTCCCCTGGGGATAAAAATATATGTTTATAAAAAATAAAAAATTAATAAAAAAAATTTGTTGGTACAACAGAAAGCATGCATTGCTCTCCACTGAGAGTTCTGGGAAGGAAGTGAATATTAAGATTTATCTCAGATTTCCAAATGGTAGTCCTGCACATTACCAAATCTAGCTTATTTTGTTAGTACTAAATCCAAAATATGGTCATAGATTTATTAAAAAGGATCACACAAACTGCCTTACATATAAAAGATATTTAAAAATTCAGACATACTGACTGCTTAAAGGAACTTGGTGAAGCATTTCTGATAATTTTTTCATAATATTTAAAATGATTGTGGTGTTGGCTATCCAAAACACTGTAACTATCAGTCTTTATAATAAGGTTGCTTAATCTAATCATTACAAATAACAAATTAGGCTCTAACAACAACAACAACAACAACTGAATTATCCCAAAAGTACAGATTCTAACTTTGCAAGTTTATTCTGGAGTATGCTTGACCTGCTTTGAGAAGCCAAACTGCCATGGGAACTGGAGAGAACAAGCATGAAAGTGGTTGCTTTTACCAAGTGGTACCATGGGAGGAATCAGACTGAAATTTAAAATGTGATATAAATTATTCACCATGATGTTAACATTTTAAACAGAGTCTTTTCACATCTCTTATCCCATTGGGATCCACAATGACCCTCTGAGGTAGATAAGACTAGTATTATTATCCCCACTCTACAGATGAGGATATTTATGTCCTTGAAAGTTGAATGAGTTGCCCAAGGTCAGGCAATATTTAATCTAGAAATAGATCCAGGAGCTCTTGCTTTCTTTCTGGGCTTTCACTAGTCACTTTTTTCCCCCCTGCCTGCTATTCAGAAAATAGGTATGGTGCTTATTAATATTCTGGAATTGAGAAAGAAGAGTACATTTTGAGATCACAGAATAACCAAACTGGCAGTACCATAAATCTTGGCACATTTATTGATCTTTTCTGTTAAACAGAAACATACACATGCGCACACACAAACCCATGAAGCATGCATATTTTACAATGGGTTTATAAGTATGTGTATTTCCCAATCCATTTCTCAAATACAGTGGAAGAACCAAGTCTTAGTATAACATCTTATGAGGGGTCTTTCATTACCATCTCCCTCCCCATTTACCATTTGAACCATTAGCAATACCTCTGGCTTTACTTTTAGTATATATGGATTTTAAAACTTCTACCTACAATAATCTTGATACAAATTACCTTCATCTCTCACCTAGGTTGTTGCAATCATCTCGTTTTCCCTCTTTTGCCCTTCTATATTCTAGAAGTATGTTTTATAAACAATCTTCTAAATGTGTGAATTAAATAGCCTCATTGTTCCACTCCCTAATTTTCAGTGGCTTCCCATCACAGAATAAAATCTATATTCCTTGCTGTGGCCATGACTAGTGATTGACTTCCACTATCAACCACTCTCCTCCTCTCTTGGATTTGGAAATTTAGCTGGGCAATGGCTGCATTCCCCAGCTTCTTTTGTGGGCTTGTATGTTACCAATGTATACAACTTGGGAGTCATACCTTTCAACAGTATATGTGTTTGTTTTCTTCTCATATGCTAAAACCCAGGTAATGGATTAGGATATCACCTAATGGCAGGACAGCAAGTGACAAAAATTGGAAAACCCATGAACAGAGCTAAAAATCCTAGAAACTCTTCATCTCTAGACATGATATACTACTATGTCAGAGATGCTGTATTTGGGGACTTCCTCATTACTGCAGCTTAGCCTGTACTAGCTAATGCTCTTCCAAAGTCTATAGGCAACACAGTCTTACTCTTGCCTATGGTTCTGACTTTGGCTCCGTATCTTCTTTACTCTGTACCCTGAGGCAGGTTGTACTCCCTATGTTTTGAGCAGCCCATGTAGTTTTTCCACTTGTTCTCTCTTCCATGGAATATTCTTCCCCCATATCCTCACTTGGTTTAATTCTTAATTTATTGAGAACTTCCTCTGTTCAAATATTGCCTCTATAAACAGTCTTTCTCTGACTCTTTTGTCTAAAGTAGCCCTATCTTTCTACCACTGAGCACGCTCTGTCAATCTATTTTCTCACCAAAAACTTGCCGCTATTTCAAATTATATTGCATACCTATACACTATTTGTTCCATTTAAAAAAAAAAAAAAAAAAGAGCTTCAGATAAGCAGCACTTTCTCCTGCTCATGCTTGTACTGCTCAGGGCCTAGAACAGTATTTAGTTCACAGAAGTTCCTTTCACTTCACCTTTTGATTCTAAGTTATTGAGCAGGGTTATGCTTAGCCTGCTGGGGGAAAGAGATAAATGGAAAGATAAAGAATCATGTAGAGCTGAAACCCAAATTGGGAGCTGCAGTAGTTATATATCTGTTTATATAAACACTTTTTGCAGAGTACTGAGCATGTATTAGATCTTTGGTTAATTGCATAAAGGAGATCCCACTCTTAGTCTCATATTACTGTGATAAATTAACTGATATTTGGCAAGATTACTAATTCAACCAAAATCACACAGCTAGTAACTGGCACAGGGAAAAAAGGGAAAAAAAAAAAAAAAAAGACTGCATGTCTCTTGGGCTTCAGCTCATTCCCTTTAGATTCATTTGTTTTGTTTTGTTTGTGTATAATATGGCATATAATTAAACAGAAAGAAAGTGATTATTCTAATGTTAACATACATACTGAAATATCCAGGGTTTGTGGTCTGGTGTGATGACCTCACAACCCTCAGCCTCATTTTTGCTCTACTCCACAAAAAAGCAACTGAATCATTGAGATTCTGTATCTTTGTGGGACATGGCAGGGAGTGAAAGTCTTAGTATCAATTTTGTGTGAGATCATTTACGTTTACATTTACAAACTTTTTGAAAGATTTAGAATTTCAGGAATTATGTGTTAAGAGAGGAGTTAACATGGGGAGTGGACAAGAAATGCAGGGAGAGAGATTGGGTATGCAAGGGTAGATGGACCTTTGGGTATAAAGTCAGTTACTTAACTGTGGATTTCTACCTGTACAGTTAGAAGTGGGAGCCTGAAGGAGGTGTGAGGGGGCATCTGAGGTTCCACAGCAGGGCACTGATACCAAGCCATGGGGATGTCTTTTCCAATTGCTCTGAGAAAAACCCAACTTCCCAAACATTTCAGCCTCGATCAGTACCTGGCTGAGAGCTTTTGGAAACAGGGGTACAGTGTTTCATACTCTTCCTAAGGAATTATGAGCACTAGCCTTATACCCCATGTCGCCTGCCCCATGGCTCCTTGAATGCCACCTTCTCTGGTGGAAATACAAATCATAGTTCATATATGCCTTGGCAATTCTAAAGCTACATTGAAGGAACTACTGCTCTTTCCCTCAGAAAATCCACACTGGTGACCTACTTGGGATACTTTAAAGTGCCTCAAATCAGAAGAATTAACCTTTTCTCCTCTATGTTTTATTTTCTGACTCCCTTCCAGGTCCCACATAACTTCTTCACATGTTCCCCTCCAGTAAGATTATTAGGTTAGTAGGTATTAATCTAGGTCTGCACCAAGTAGCCATGAACATAATGAGTAATATAATTAGGGATCTCTATAAACTAATTAAGTTATGAGCTGCTAATCAAATCTGAGACCCATTGAGTCATAAGCCATATTTCAAGTATGACACGACAGAAGAGGGCAAGAACAAACCAGTGCTTCAATACAGAGGGCATCCTGCATATATAAGCAAATGCTATGGAAAGTAAGACCAGTGTTATGGATTGAGATGTGTCCTTACAAAGTGTATATGTTGCAGTCCTAACCCATAAAGTAACCCATAAAATGTGCTTGGAGATAGAGCCTTAAGGAGGTAACTAACATTAAGTGAAGTCATAAGAGTGGGGCCCAAATTCCACAGGACTGGTGCCCTTATAAGAAGGGCTCAGGTCATGATTCCAGGGTTCTGGGATCGAGCCCCACATTGGGCTCTCTGCTCAGCAGGAAGCCTGCTTCTCTCTCTCTCTCTCTCTCTCTCTCTGCCTACTTGTGATCTCTGTCAAATAAATAAAATCTTAAAAAAAAAAAGAAAGATTTAGAAGGGGAAGACACTAGAGCTCCCTCCTTTGTGTGCATGCATGTACCCTTAGGAAAGGCCATATGAGGACAAAGCCAGAAGGCAGCCATACACAAGTCTCACCAAAAAGAAGTCTCACCAAAAAGCAACCCTTCTGACACCTTAACTGGACTTCTAGCCTCTAGAACTGATAAAATACATTTCTGTTTAGGTTATCTAGTCTATAGTGTTTCGTTATCATAGCATGATTAACACAATCGGTAACATTTTGACAGACAACTTTTTAGGTATAGTAATACTATTACTATAGGTATATTAATAGGTATAGTAATATAGGTATAGCATAGGTATAGTAATACTATTTCCATTTAGGGATATTGAGGCACAGAGATCTAAGTAATGCATTCTAGGTCATTAAGAAAATGGCAGATTTGGGACAAAAACTCAAGGCTACATTACTTAAAATCCACATGCTCAGGCAATACGTACCTATGTCACCCTCACACTAGTACACTATTATGAAAAATGCATATTGGTCTTCAAAAATAAGTAATGCTTTTAAAAAGGCTAACACTTTCACAATCGGAATTTAGGAAATATTTACAGGATTTTTCACTGTTTATGCATTTCATTGTAAGCAATACATTCACACACATTTACTTAGATTGTTAAGATTGTGCCTCTGCCCTTCCATGAGCTAGTGTGTATATGAGAGTAAAGACCCCATACCTACTATCCTTCTTGGACCAAGAACCAATCAATGGCCTTTTTCTTTAGTAGACGTCAACATAGCAAAATGACCCATGCCAGGAAAAGTGAGAAAAGGAGCTTACAAGTACTACTTTTCTCCCATAACTGCCATTCTATGCCCATCTGATATAGTCACAATCTACAAAAAAGTCCTACAATTTAATAATTTGCAAAGAGTTAACAGTATTTTTTATTAAATCAGTGAAGCAAGAGGTTGAATCAAATTGTGAGATAAAATTTAAGGACAAACAAATTTCAAACGATGGTTAAATGTTTAATCAAGGCATTTCAGTGATGGTATAAATGTCAAAACAAGAGACTTATGTGCCCAAACCTTTAAAACAACAGGGTGTCTTATTATTTTTAATACTTTTCAAAAAAACATGTATTTTTTAATCAACAACTTCTATTACCTAACTTTATGGTTCATAAACTGTTATAGTTGTCAGAAGATCTACACATTTCTCTTTCTACCCAACTAATAAAAATAAATGAGAAAACTGAAGATATTTTTATTTTCATGTGGGCTTATAATTGCAACTTCTAAAAACTTTTTTGGTTTGACCTCCTCACAAATGCTGTACTTGACCTACTGCATGTGTGCCAGGCTATCCCTATGCATGCAAATTTGGCATATACTGATTTATTTTAGATCAGAGCATCTTGCCCCAAAATCACTTTATCTTGTAACTTTACATTATTCTATCTATCTAATGGGTCAAACAAGATTTTTTTTTACAGCTATAACAGAATTTGTATTTTTACCAACAACTGCTTATGAATATCTTCCATCCTTTCCATTTTTATTCCCATAATAAGCATTTATTTCATTTTATTCCCACAACAAACAGAAAACATTATTTTCTTCCATTTATACAAAAGGAAACTGAGGCTCAATGACTTGCTGAATATGCCCCTGGCATGAGTTCTATTGCTCTTTGTAGCATACCATGCAACTATTCAAAGACAAGTTCTTTATTTCTTTCATAGAAGATATTATTTTTTCTACATTTTATGAAAAATGAATTCTATAATAACCAGAAAGAGCACAGATTTAATGAATATTAATGACTTCTCAATATCACCTCTCACAACACCAGGTTTCAGAAATTCTTCAGTCATCATGGTAGCTCAAGTGTTAAGCACCTAACGTTTGTTCTGAACAATATCCTGATGGGACTTCAACATTTAAACACATAATCCCTGACTTCCGGTTGGCTTTGATTGCTGGAGAATAAGCTTTTAAAGTTGTGACTATAGAAAATAATTCACTGGGCTCAATAATTTCCACAGGAAGACATCTTCATCACTACGTAGTTACATTGAATACATAATAAAATTATAAAACAATGCAATATTTTTCATCAGGCAGTACAGGACTATATATGCATGATAAAAACTACACTTGTCATGAAGCCATAAGGTCATTATCGGCTGGATATATAAGGAAAAACTTATTTGGATGATGAAAAATTTGAGTTGGTTCTTCTTTATTTGCTTTAGATTTCCCTCCCAACTCATCCTTGAACCTGTGAGCTTCCTCTGCCATCCCACCTCAGTCAGTACCTAGTTGTGCTTGGTTCACTCAGGCAATGCTCTCATAATTCTGGAGGAAACTATTCCCCTATCATGGAGACAAATGATTAGATGAGCACTGTTTTCATGGTTAGCAACTTACTTGGATAATGCCCTGGGATCTAACTAAATATCCCAAAGGTATAGAGAATTGGGGGGCAACCCTACTTATGAAATGATTCCTTTATTTGTATGACTCCAACACACTCATACTTTGGTATAGATAGTTCTATATTTATCATAAGACATATTTTGTCTTCCTGGAATCTGAGTTAGAATACAAAATCTCAGGGGCACCTGGGTGGCTCAGTGGGTTAAGCCTCTGCCTTCAGCTCGAGTCATGATCTCAGGATCCTGGGATCGAGCCCCTCATTGGGCTCTCTGCTCAGCGTGGAGCTTGCTCCCCCCCCCCTCTCTGCCTGCTGCTCTGCTTACTTGTGATCTCTCTCCTCTTCCTCTCTCTCTGTCAAGTAAATAAATAAAGTCTTTAAAAAAAAGAATACAAAATCTCATAACACAGTTCACTCAGTTATGGTATACATTAAGTTATTATAAGTTATTTTAATATAATGTCCTTTTAGTTTGCTTAAGCCAAGTACTTAAAATGCTCATTTGCTCAAAGAAATTTCTTATTCTGCTCTAATTGTTTGGCTTCTTAGTACACAAGGACATTTTGCACAGAAGACCCACACTACATTGATAGGTTAGAAAACCTTTCTAATTATCTCAGTTTAAGGAATTCCTGCTCTAAATAGCTTTATAGAAATAGTCACACCGTAGAGAATGGCTTCTGTTAAATTTCAGATACAGTGAATATAGTCCACATGACTTTATCTTTGAATTCAACAATTTAAGAATTTCTGACATTTTCCAAGCCACTCTGGCTTGAATCCCAATATGCTTTGAATGCCTCATGTCTCACCAGCCCAGATGATTGTTCTACCTTAACCACTTAATATGCATGCCTCAAAATAAGATTGTGATTATATTCCTTCTCACTGGGCATTCTCTTTTCTTGGACACACATGGTTCGAGTGTTTCATTTTCAATATCACACAAACCCTGAACCCTCATCAAAACTGTGAATATCCAACAGGTTTACTGGCATTTGCCTATAATCATTTTTCAAATGAACTGTCAGTACAGTCTTAATCTGCCTTTGGCTGCCCTAATTGTTCCTACCAAACCTGCCAAGTCTTTCACTACTGGAAACGTTTTGCTGAGATTTTACATTTACTCATCAGTAATTATAAAAATGTGTGTAAGGATACATTGCACAGTTAAACATGTGGAAGACCTTATCTGAGCACCTCATCATGGAAGCAAGCCATAAAACCTAAAACTGGATCTGAGTCTATTACCAAACATTCTACCTTTATGTCATTTGGGGGAAAAATTAAATATATGTAGTATCTACACTATTATAAAAGCAATTACAGTGATAATCAGTTATCCAGATGTTTTATTGATTTGATGCCTAAAGTCCAGATGTTTAGGAATATCTATGATTGGCATGATGTAAACATATCCAAAGACTATAATTCCAGTCTGCTGAAAGGGATAATGCTACTTTCAGAGAATCTTCTTTGCTAATAATGCAAATAATGCTCTTTCCAACAGAGCACAGTTCAAAAAGCAAACAGAAACACATCAGTTTTATAGTTGGTGCTGAAAGATTCTACTAGACATGATCTCATAATCATCCTACTAGATTCCTTTTGATCTACTGGCTACCTTCAAAGGCCTAGAAAACAAGAGAGGAGGTAAATAAAACCAAACCAGCATCCATGTCATTGAAAAATAAAAATCTCATAGGCTGACTAAGTTTTGTTATTTGTCTTCTAGTCTAGAATGACAATTTTTGTTCCAAACACTCTGCAGCTATAATCTGTTCTTTTTTGAATGATATCTTCCCTGAAATTTTGCAAAGACAATGCAGGAAAAAGTTTATGAATAGCTCCTTGGAAGCCACAGATACTCCCATTGTGTCCTTGTTGAATAAAAAATTTGAAGTGCAGATTTGGCATTGGAAGATTGACTGGATTCTAAATGAACCTTCTAATAGCAATGTAAAACTAGACGGAACAGAGCACCAGTAATAAAGGGAAATACAAGGCTAAGTATTGGAAAGTAATTAGTGAGCTCATCACTGACAACCCTTTGATGGCCTGAATTACTTCCAGAAAGATAAGAGTATATTGTTTAAAAAACAATTAAATCCCACATGCACATTCATAGAATTATTGCACATTCATATGCAAATAGAGAGGACTGGATTCTTTGAACATACTAATATATAGCAACAGGGAAGCATTATATTAGGTACTGTCATATTTGGGTGTGTGAAAGGCATCCATAGTAAATATGTGCACTACAGACCTATGAATTTTATAAGGTCCCTAGGAATTGTGGTTAAACTTTGCCATGTGGCTAAGGGCCATCAGCAAACAGTATATACATTAGATTTCTCAAACAGTATTACATTATTTGTACTGACATCAGAAACAAAAGAATAAAGGCAAACGTGTTATCAATTTTCTTTCTTTCTTTAATCAGGTTCATAGCCCTTATTTATGGGTCAGCAGAATTTATGTATATATGTTTACTATATAACACAATAACATAAAAAGGGAAAACAGTCTAGGTCTTATGCACAGGATTATAATGCATTAAACTTCTATTCTTTTCCTTTTTGACTAATAAATATAATCTTAACTTCTCATCCTGGTAATCACTTCCCTTCATAATCCAGCATTAACTCATCATTGTGGTTCCAAATAGCCCTTTTCTTCTAAATCAATATACTTTAATCCTCTAAACTCACACCTTTTCTAATTACACTATTCTTGGGCTTATGTATTTTATCCATTCTCTTTCCCTAACTACAGTCATACTAATTTTTTTGAGAGAGGGAGGGGGGAGGGGGCCGAGGGAGGGAGAAAGAGAGAATCTTAAGCAGACTCTATACCGAGTGCAGTGTACCAGGGGGCCGATCTCAAGATCCTGAGATCATGACCTGAGCCAAAATCAGGAGTTAGATTCTTAACTGACTGAGCCAATCAGGGGCCCCTGGTGTTACTATTTCTAAGCCTCAAGTCAAGTGCTATCACTCAACGTACCCACTGTTCAAAAACCCCACTTCCCTCACAGATTTTAACCCTCACTGCTACTATTCTACTCCATAGCCAATGTCAGAGATTTTATTGGTTGCTTCTTTTATATTTTAGTATTCATTATTTCAAACCCAATTTTTATTGTGCTTGAGTAAATGTGCATATGTGTGCAGGTGTACACATGTGAGCATGTTATATGCACAGCTGAAGTACTCATTTAGACCGTAAATGCTGGCAGTACACAGTATCTAATGCCTCACTTTTTTGGTCTTCATAATACCTAATCAAACGCTTTGTCCAAAATGATCTGTTCAAAAAAAATTTACCTGCATTTTCAAATATTCACAAATTACTGTACCTAAAAATGTATAACAAAGAAGCAGTGACAAATGCCATAAAATATTTATAAATACATATCTTAATAAATATTAAAAATTACTCTAATCTTAACCAAATGATTATTATGCCTACAGAAATTTGGGTATTATATGAAGGTAATAAATGACCACAAAACACAAAAAGTAAAAGCCAGCAATATTTTATGTTAACTATCCTAATCTCCCAACTCTAGGAAGACTTTAGGATTGGGAAGGAAGCTCACTTCTCACTTGTGAGTGAGAAGCTCATTGTCTCACTTCTGGTATCACACAGATTTTTACTGCCTAATATGGCCTTTCTTGAGTCCTTTATCTCTGTTTTGATTTTGGCTTTGCTTTTGTCCAAAGTGCTTAACTTTATGGATTATGCCTTTCTGTGTTTCACAGCACCTAGGAGAGTGTTTGGTACAGAAGTGTCTTAGCAAATATTCTAATTGCTTATAGATAATTGTTTTATAAATACTAAAAATATTCTTATATCATTACCCAAACAAGAATGGAAATTCCTTCAATGAGATGCTTTTGGAGCCTTGAATCACATCCACCTCTAATACTGGCTGAAGCCACAGCTCCTATCTTCCATGGCAGAGAATTCCATGAGACATTGAAAAGCTGTTCCAGGTATGTGAATGAGTCTTAGTGGAGGCTGGTGTCTGATGCCTGGCCTCAAAGCCTTGTGCCAGGAGCTCTCTCTATGAGCTGAGTACTGCCATACCCACCTACCATGAAGTTGACTAGGATTTGTAGCAAATACATAATAAAAATGTCTCCAGAGGGCAAAAACCCTTCGTCCAGACTCTCTGTTGCACTTGCCATCTCTCCATCAACTCAAACTTAGAACCTCTTGAGAGTTTTCCCCAAACCAACTGATGGAGAAGAAAAAAAAAAAACCCAGGCCTAGCTAAGGAGGGAATCAGTTTGGTATGTTGATGCATACTGCACCACCGTCACACATGGTGGCAGTCCCAAGGGACAATGGTGAGAGAAATCCTTCCAATGGGCAGAAATTCAAAAATTAAAATTGCTTGGACACTCTATGTGGAGGGAAGTAGAACTGAAGAAAGGATATAAAGAAACTCCTGGGCAGTGGCATATGGTTTAACCTCTCAGGGTCTGGAAGACGTAAAATAGGAAGACCAGAGGCAATGAGATCTTGGGAAGAGGTGTGTGGATAAATTTATTTGGCTGAGCACATGATATGCTAATATTGTCCCTTCACTTCAGTGCCCATGAGAAAGCATCCACAATGGAGTAGACTCTTAAACACCAGGTGAACATCAATAGACAAGCAATGATTTCAAAAATGGAGATTCTAAATCAGCCTCCAATTGGGTCCATTCACAGCAAGCTGATCTGACTACTTTTGCTATGAATGTTCTCTCGTTAGCAGTGAAGACAGACTGAGAACTGTCCATAGCCCCTCCCTTGAAAAGATCAGTAAACCACCTAGCAACCTCAGACTCCTCTGGGATAAAAGTGTGTTCCTACTATAATTTTTCTCTCCTCCAGGTGTGGTTTTGCTTTCCTTGTAGGCAATGTCTACGCTGGCACTACTGTCAAGGTCTTTTAGAACGATTTACCAAGAGTACGCCCTGCATGAAATTGCTTCAAACAAGGGACCTATTCTACAATGAAGGTGGTATAATCTGTTCACCTTGCAGGGTCATTATGAGGATTAGAGATAATTAAATATGTCATCTAACCTTTGGTGACAACCTATTTAACACCTTGAGTTCTGGTGATAAGTACAATGACAGAAATTATTTACTGAGCTCTGGGGAGCTCTGGGGAATATTTTAAAAGTATAAAAGAGAGATAAAGGTAGTTATTATGTATAACTAGACTAAAAGTCTTGTAATCAGTAGTGAAAGAGCTGAATATAAATAGAGTATCTGATTTCAGAGCCTAATCTCTGCATACATGCCACATATTCCTTCACAATATTACATCACTAAACAGATAAGTCATCATAGCCAGCGATTTAACAATTGCCCAAATGTAAAGATGTATTTTCTTCAAGATCCTTTTAAAAATGGAGTAGTATAGTTATCTTAGATAAAACAATAAATTATTGCCTATTGAGAGGAATTGATAAAGTAAAAATATCAAAATTTACTATAATTACTCAGTTCATTGCTTAACAGTTTCAATGTCAATGTTATAGGTCAAATCATATCTCCTAAAAGTTTCAATTAGATAAACTAGGGGGCAATGGTTATTAGATTATAAAAATAGTGAATTAATCTGAAGGAAGGGTGTCTCCCAATCAACTCAGTTATCTAGAATTTAACCACATGTCTAAAAGTTATAGTATCTCCAAATGCACGGAAATGTAACTATACAAATTGATAAGTCTTTGTAAAGTATGGAAGATCCTTTCTCTAGCAACAATTGAATGTGAATCTAGTCAATACATCAGAATCTGTAAATAGGAGCTATGAACTGTGAAAAGCCAATGAAAGTGAGAAAAGATGAAGATTGCTGAGGTTGTTCAGCATATAGACAATGGTTTCAGAATGGCCTCCTATTTTAAAGCACAATATAATGTTTACACATATAATTGTGACATATATGAAACCTATCTCCCCTAGCCTCCACCAATAGTATGATTAGAGATGTGTGCAATGCAAGGATGTTTCATTTTAATGCCTACGTATATTTTAAAAATATTAAGAATTAAAGAATAAACTTCAGTTGTCTTAGAAAAATGATTTTGAAAATCTCTTCCATCATTGTGAGAACATAAGGAGCCATCCTATTTCATGGGCCCAGTTTTCACAGAAGTTTTTGAAAAAAGCTAAAGAAACCACAGAAAAGGCCCTCAACAAATGCCACTACTCAGCCCTGTTTGCCATCATGGGGTTCAATAATTTTTCTTTTTTCCATTATAGAATAAGCTGAAAAAGGCCATTAAACACAGTGCCCAAGCCAATAGGTATGTGAAGAAGTATAATAAATTCATGTGTGGGTAAAAGTCAATATTCAATATAGGTCATCTAGGATTGAGTATTTTTAACTCAGAAACCTGAATTCAAAGCTAAAGTAGTAAAAATGAAAATAAAATAGTGCTACAATGCCTTAAGACTTGAGTTGCTCCCAACTGACTGGATTAGTTTTCCAGGCCCTTTCAATTGTCTAACCTTTATTTTATATTTCAGGATACTGATCAATAGAGGCTCCCTCCCTTAACTAAATAAGCCTCACAAGGTGAAAAAAAGTCACTAAATTAATATTTATTTTGTAACATAAAAGAGCCAGTGCTATCTACAAACAGTATAATTAATTGGGATTAATTTCATGTGCAAATTTTGTCATTGGAGGTGTTGATGGAGTAATACATCAAAAAGACTTCACCTCTGTAAAAATCAATGCTAACATAACCTTGATTACTGTTCTTGTGGATGTCACATATAACACTAATCAGTCATGGTTTGTAGCAAACATCTTAGAGAACAAATATAATTTGCTTTTTTATTGGCATTTTTCAAAATGAGAGATAATATGCATTCATGGGCCAAGCAATTCTCTGAAAGAATACAATCTCCTAAGGGAAGGAGTGGAGACAGTGTTGGTGCATGTGGGAATGGTTGAGAAGAAAATTACAAGAGTGTGAAAAAAAAATTTTCACATTGATATGGAAACTACTGAGTCTGTTTTGGGAATACAGGCTTCCCAGGACACTTATAGAAAAGCCAGAGAGCTTCAATTCTATAAAAGAACAACATTTTGTAGTACCCAAAGGAAAAAATAACCTAACTTTATTGTAACAGACTTCATATAATCCTTATCTCTTCTTCTCCTAAATATCACAGACCTTCCACTGTATCAATTATGACCACAAAGGAACAAGAGGAGGGTTAACTTCCAGTTGGTTTTATCTTGAGTTGACCTTTAATAAGTCACTGTGTAGTAAAAATTATAACTGCAGTGCCATCTTCAGATTTGTATATTCAAAAATTTCCTCCATTTAGGTAGTCATCATTTCAGCTTTTGTCATTATCACCATTAACAGAGTCATCAAAACTAGAACTATCATGCTAACCAATCAATCAGCATGTATTAACAACCCATCGGTATAAATTGCATTAAAATTAATAATTGTATTAAAATAATAATACTCACAGAAGAAACCTGGTGTAAAGAGACGACAGACGCAAGGTGGTATATGACAGATTTCATTTGAATAAAAATGAAAGATTTCATTAAAAAAAGACAATTTCTGGCAGCCTGAAACCGATATATATGACTTCATTGATCTTAAGCTGTTCCTATAAAAGAAATTTCTCTGAGCACAGAAGAGTTGAGGCCAAGAGGTAGAAGTATATATTCAGGCATTTTAGAAAGAGGATTAAAGCAAAAACATGGTTTTAGAGAGGAGAGTAAGGTTGTTGCATATATCTTTTCCATTCTCTTGTCCCTTCCAGACTTACTTCATTCCATATGTTTTCACATGGTTTGACATTTAGAAGGCCAAGTTTCTAATTTTAGCAATTAGAGTAGTGCTAAAATAGCATGTTAGAAAAATAATAAATGCTTTAGAGGAAGCAATCATATTAAATGTCTTTAACAACAGAAGCCTTAAGTACCCTTTGGTTTTTACTTTTGCCACCGATAATGCAGGCAGCAAAAACGCAGTGATATTTGAAACAATCACCTTGTGAGTCACCTTCCTCCATCCCAAACCATTCCTGTCTGATCCCATGAATATATGAATAAACTCCTCCTTCTATATCCTCAATCTTGGCTCAGGAAAAATTATGTTTGGTCTTGTCTTTCCAGTATTAAAACTTAACCTCCTGCTTTGAGTTTCTGCTTGACTAGTCCCTATGGTTCTTGTATCCTGGGTTGTGTTTAGTACAGGTTCCATCTCTAAAGCAGATTTTGTTAAATTACAACCCTACTCACATGGCAGGTACCTTGGTAAGGACAACACAACTGGGAGGTGGGAGACATTCACAGGGGGCATCATGAAGTCTCCTAATAATCATGCTTTCATTATGATAAATTTTAATGTTTGCCCTTTAAGCTTGAGAATATATGAATAAATTTTTGATGGTAAAGGTTGAGGCATATTATTCCTTTTAGGTTCCTTTATCTCTCCATACTCCTCATTTACTTTTTCTCCTTTCATCTTCCCATTGTTTTTCTTTGGTTTTGCTATTTCCTAGGTCACCTATTCTCTTCTCAACTTTGGTATCCTCTGCTAATTTTTCCAACATCTTTCCTAGAAAAAAAAAGTATGGGAAAATAAAGCACTGCAAACAAGGTATTGGCTGCTTCATTTTGTAGGCATACATGCATCAGTTATATGGAATTTTCTAAAATCTAGAGGACAGGCCATAGATATATTTATGACACTGTGTGTTCTTAAAAATCTTTGTCTTTTCATAGATCAAATTTTAGAATATGGAAGACCAAAACCCATAGTGATCCTATATATTTTATTCTTTTTTAAAGATTTTATTTATTTATTTGGGATAGAGTGAGAGTGAGAGCAAGTGAGCACAAGTGAGAGAGAGAGAGAGAGAGCGAACATGAGTGGGGGGTGGGGGAGGCAGAAGGAGAAGGAGAAGCAGGCTCTCCACTGAGCAGGGAATCTGACACAGGGCTCAATCCTAGGATCCTGGGATCATGACCTAAGACAAAGGCAACCACTTAACCGACTGAGCCGCCCAGGCACCCTGTCTTTTAGGGTTATTACTGTGTCAGGAAAAGTAGTTCCTCCCTTTGTCCAGTAGTTAATAACCTGATTTTTCTATAATATCCTAAAACTGCGCTCTGCTTTCAGGGTTCTCTTAACGGTGATTAACTTAATGAAGTCTGTGATTCTAGCAAAATCAGATTAAAATCACTATTTGGGCAATTCTCTTGATGTTCAAATACAAACAGTATGTCATGAAATTTCTCAGTTACTTGTGATTCTTAAAGAGAGAGACTAGTGAATGGGGAAAGAGCCTTAAAGCAGGACAGTCTCAAATGCCAACACCAATCTTCTGGATTTCAATATTCTCTGAGATCTTGGCCTGAAAAATTCTCACTATTTGATTATGTCTTCAGGATTTTGTAATTTTCAGAAAAAAATAACTTGTCCATCTTTTCTTTTCAGTGGTCTTTAACAGGATGATATATTTAAGCCAGGATTTAATCGGCAAGCATATTAAATGTAAATGAATCAACTAAGCTACTTAGATGACAAGTATTGTTACAAAAAACCTCTATGTTTATAAGACACACAATTGAAATATGCCAATATCAAAAGTGTAGGAAAAATATACAATACAAACATCACATAAAAGAAATATGGCACAATTATATTAATATTAGTTAAACTTTAAGAGGAAAAACTGTAATGAAAGCATTCCTTCAACAGGAAAAGAGAGTCTAAATTTGTGTCAGATATCATGGCCTCAAAAATTCAAACAAAATTGATAAAAAATATTACAGAAACAATCAAATTCACAATCATACCGAGAGATTGGAACATATATCTCAGAATCATATTTATCAAGAAGACAAAAAATGGTGAAATGACAATGTAGAAGATAGGATGTTTATGATTGGTCACATATCTAGAACAGAGCTCTCAGCAAATACATTAAAAATCCTTTTGTAGCACCCATGAAGTTTACAAAAATGATTATATACTGACTATGCAAATATTCTTAACAAATTTTGTGTGACCAACTGGCTATGAGGCATACAAGCTAGAAATAAAAATCAAGTTTCTATTGATAAAAACTTATATTTAAAATTAAGGAATATGCCTTTAAATAATTCATGAGACAATAAAGAAAAGACAAGTAAACTTAGGAAATATCTTGAAATTATGACACCTGAAAACACTGCATAACAAAACTTGTGTGAGGTCACCAAAGTGGTACTTAAATGAACATCTATCACCTTAACTGTTTACATGGAAATTAAACTAAAATATAAAAAGTCAAGCATCTACAAAGCTTGAAAAAGAAAACCAAAATATACCTAACAAGATAGAATGGAAAAAATAATAAAAGTAAGAATAAATAGTATTTTTCCTATCTGTCCATCCATTTAACATCAATGCCAAAAATTTATTATTTGAAAACACTGAAAAAATTAATCTCCTTCTCAAATATCTGAATCAAAAATACAAATAAGCAGTTATCAGTCATGATTATATATCTAGCACATAAATATAATAATTAGAAAATACAGGTGAATGGGCATAGTTTTAGAAAAGTATGAGTTATAAATCTGATCTAAGAAGAAATAGAAAGTTGGTAACTATTAAATTGAATCAATAATAGAAAAATTTTCATAATTTAAAGTACAGAACTGAAGAGATTTATCAGCAAATTCCACTAAACATTTGAGAAAGAAATAAAGTCTAGCTTTCACAGAATCAATGAGAAAATAGAGAAAAGAGTGAAGAGTCTGTAGCTTATTTTATGGACTTGTCAAAGCACTAATATTAAACCTGACAAGAACATTAAGAAAAAAAATTAGAGGCCAATTTCTCACATAAACAAAGAGGTAAAAATCCTAAACAAAATATTAACAGACTGATTACAAAAATAAAGAAAATAAATAATGAACAAATTATGTTTATTCCATGAATGCAAGGATGATTTAATATTTAAAATGCAATCAAAACTCACATTTCACAGATTAAAGGAGAAAATATCTATTATCATAACAACAGTTGCGGAAATGTATTTAATAAAATTCAACATCGATCTATAAAATATCTTATCCTAACTTCTTTAACTGCTAAAAAGTATCAAAAAAACAAGTTTCATACTAGCGGGTGATATATTAAAAACTTTTCTCCTGATATTCAAAATGGCACATTCCTGTGTGTACAGGAGGACCCTATCTAGCTGAGTATTCCAAAATAAAGAAATAAAAAGAATATTGGAAAAGTGTAAATAAAGCTGTCATTTTATATATAATATGGCTGTGGACTAAAACTTCAAAAGACTCTACAAATTATTAGAATTAATTTAAGGGGGCACCTGGGTGGCTCAGTGGGTTAAGCCACTGCCTTCGGCTCAGGTCATGATCTCAGGGTCCTGGGATCGAGTCCCGCATCGGGCTTTCTGCTCAGCGGGGAGCCTGCTTCCCTCTCTCTCTCTGCCTGCCTCTCTGTCTACTGTGATCTCTGTCTGTCAAATAAACAAAAAAATCTTAAAAAAAAAAAAAAGAATTAATTTAAGAAGTTCAACAAAGTTGTTTATATGGTCAACATTAAAAAATCCCTTTTTTTCCTATTCATTAACAACCAAACATTTTTTTCTCAAAAAGTAAGATTTATAACTAAGTATATAGGAATACATATATTTTTATTCATATACATGTGTATTTATATATGAAACCTAAGGAGAAAACCAGAAATTATTGATATAGAGACAAATACATTGAAAGATCCATCATGTAGATGAGTTAAAAGGTACAACATTGTAAAGATGGTAATGCTCTCAAACTGATTTTCAGATTAATTGGCATCTCACACAAAATCCCAAACTCTATTTTATGCAACATGAAATCTGGTATTAATAGGCACATGGAAATGCAAGAACCAAGAAGAGCTAAGAAACTCTTAAAGATAGGAAATAAAGTAGAAGGACTTATGCCCGTGAAATCAACTCAGACTGTATCAGCAGGTAACTAACTAGAGTATGATTAATGCAAGGATATTCTAATATACCATTTGGCCAGAAAGACACCCATACTAACAAAGATAATTGAATGGTGAGAAAGGTGAAACTCCGGGGAGCAGAGAAAGAAATCAAAGTCATTGTAGTAATGATGTTGGGAAAATTGATTTTCTATGTGGAAGACAATGAAATTTAATCTCTACCTTACAATGTAAACAAAAATTAATTCCAAGTGAATTGTAGAATTCAATGTAAACAGCCCAAAATTTAAAAAAAAAAATGCTTCCCGAAGGTAAAAAGAAAAATATTTCCAAGCAAGTTATAAAAAACACTAAAGATAATTAAGGACATCTCTTCCTCAAAGGACACTGGTGAGAAAATAAAAGGCAGGCTAAAGAGTAGGAGAAGATCATGCTAACATAAAACCAACAAAAGGATCATATCATATTTAAATGATACATAAAAAATATATGATAGAGACAAATAAGAAGGAGAGAGAGAGAGAAAGAACCTTCTATAAATCAATAAGAAAGAGATACCCAATCCTATCTTAAAAATAGGTAGGTAACAAGTCCTTCACAACAAAAAAGATAAATGAAAGGCCAAAAAGTACATGAAAAGGTGATAAGCCTCACTACTAATCATAAAAATGAAAATCAGTACCCACCAGAAAGACTAAAATGAAAAAGACTGATGAGCACTGGATGTTATATGCAACTGATAAATTACTGAACACTACATCTGGAAACTAATGATGTACTACACGTTGGCTAATTGAATTTAAATAAAAAAGCGTAAAAGAAAAAGACTGAAATATCAAATGTTGGCAAGTGTTAACAGTTAATATATCTTATATATATTATATGCTATATGTTTATAAGATATATATGCTTATATCTTATATGCTATTTATGGGAATTTAAGTTTCACGACCACTTTGGAAAACTCTTTGGATTATTCTGTTAAACATATACATATAACAATGATAAACAGTAAAAAGGCTATATCATTCCTATGTGCATTCCCCCAAAATGTGTGTACATGGTACCAGTGGTCATGTACAAAATATTCCTAAGAGTACTGTTTGAAATAACCCAGACGACTCAATTGGCCACAAAAGAAGACTGAATGCACTGACTGGGGTAGAGTCATGCAAGAGAATACTGTAAAACAGAAGTGAACAAGCGTTAGTGGCATAACACCAACACAGTAACATAGCAACACCAACGGCTCTAATAAACCAGGCAAAAGTAACGTAGCAACTTTAGAGGTGCATACCAACAATATAGAACTGTATAAGAAAACAAGGATGCAAATTACCATGGACATCAAAATCATCTTTAACTTTACTTTTAAGTAAAGGGGGAGTGGCCAGAAATATTTGTTATTGGGAACTCATCATGTGGGGGTTTCTGGAGTGATGGCAACTTTGCATTTCTTGACCTACTTATGTTTGCTTCCTAATAACTTATTAAGTTGTATCTTTATGTTTTATGCCTCTTCAGTATGTGTTGTATTTCACAATAAAAACAGAAGATTTCTTTTCTGAAATGCCTTAATCTCATATCCAAGCATGGATAACTATGTACATCTAGGGACAAATGACTGTCAGGGAGATGTACAAATACTTTATGAAAAATTTATACATTCATCAACCTGCTGACACTTGTATCACTGACTAATAGATATACTTGCTATTGAACAAGTTTATTTAATTAGACTTCCTGCTTCCATGCTGTAACATGTCAGAGACATCAATTATTTGTTTTTGCAAAAGTCTTGGTAACAAGGTTGGAAATGAATTTAACTGTTGTGTGCACAGAAATCTGAGATCCACAAATTAATGGGTGGGTTTCTGGTGCTGTAACACCGAGTTGTTATTCAAATCCCATTTGCAAATCTGTTTCCCCTGAGGACTGATTGGGTTTTCTATTTTACCATTTAAGCTGGCCCTTAGCAAAACATCAATGCATCGGAGAGCCTTTGACATCCTCTGTTGCATCTGTGTCCCTTTAATTCCCTCTAGTCCTGCAATATTTCTTGTGCACTTGAGGCTACCAGGAGAGAAGGAGATGACAGAGTCTTTCACAATTTAGTATGAAAGCCCAAAGTGCACAATTTCTTACATAGGTTTGTATATTAAAGAAGCCAAGATAGGGCTGTGGTCAATACAAAGATTCCTCTTTATGATCAGCAGGGAGCCTGCTTCCTCCTCTCTCTCTACCTGCCTCTCAGCCTACTTGTGATCTCTGTCTGTCAAATAAATAAATAAAATATTAAAAAAAATAAAATAAAAGCTCTACTCAACAAGTGTTAAGTATTAATATCTAAAAGATACTTTAAAAATAATTTTCTACTCTTCAAAAAAAAAGCCCTGATTTTACAGATGAAGAAATGTTTTTAAAACAGTTAAATATACCTTGCTGAAAGTCAAAAAGCTGATAAATGGCAGAGCCAGAATTCCATTCCAGGAGGGTTTGACGGCAATATTCATGTTCTTTTCACATACTAGGCTTTCTCTCCATCTTTTACTCCTGATCTCACATGCTAATCTACCGGTCAGTTCTTTTATATCTAAATACAAATCCTGAAAGTCTTTATCCTGATTTGATTTTTCTAGAAACCTCAGCCCTCTCACTTAAAGGTCTTACCTAATAAGCCATTTTAGTTCCCAAATGATTTCTCCTAGTGACTGACAACACTGCCAGTGGACAATCTAGCATGTAGTGTAGATACACCAGTCAACTTTGGTCAATTCCTGCAAAACCAGTCATGGTTATCCCTTTCTCCAAATATAGAGACGTTGTATACAAAATATATAACCATTAAATAACAAATAAGCAGTGAATTGACATCCTGTAGAGAACGAAGAGGGGTTATGTTTGAGGTATGCCTGTTTAAGGTTATAGGTTTGCTGCAGAAGTTTGTGTGGTGTGACTGCCTGCTAGTTACAGGTTAGATACACCACCTCCCTCCTCCCTGCCATGCCAACTCTAGGTCCTTAACAGAAGTGAGTTGGCTATACAGCACAAGGACAGGTGGAGAATATTTTTAGGCAGGTGGGTCCTGATTATTTTCTTTACTGGGCATGGAACTTCTGTGATAGTCCTACCTAGAATTTGCCCTGACAAAGTGAGAGAAATATACATGATATGCCATTGACTTTGTACTTTGTATACTGTCCACATATACTGTGGACAACATTAATGTTTAGGAAATATTTGCAGTCAGAAGACTAGCCACGCCTATTATATTGAATTTACAAATATTTGGCTCCCTTGGCTCTTGTACCAAGTCTCAGAGAGGATTAAAGGCATTTAGTAGAATAATTATTGTATTTGTTTGAGAACAATCTAAATGGGCATGGATTTTCAGTAATGGGTCTGTGATGCCCCTATGAGTTCACTCTGCACTTTGAAACTATGTTCTTTACTTGAGGGCTTGTGATTATAAAATCTTCCCTGATAATTTTATCTTTCTTTTATATGCTCTGCTTTTGATGAGTTTTTGTATGTTATTCGTGTTCTTAAGATTATTCACCAGCTTTCTGGGGTTATTATTTATCTCATTATATCTAAATTAAATACAGATAAATGTGTCAATCTGTTCATCCTCCTCTGGAGGAAGATGAGGCCTTAGATTTCTACACTTCCTACCCGTTTCTTCCTTGTGATCCCTTTTTCTTCCTTGTGATTAATTCCTCAACATCAAATCTTCCCCCAGTGAATAGGTCTATGTAAATTATAACAGCTTCTTTCTCTCCTCCAGGTTTGGTAATGGGAATGTGCTCTAATCTTGGTCAATGGATCATGAGGGAAGTCTACCTGGGGCTTTTGGAAAATTTATCCTCACTATGTTTTGTTGTTGTTTTTTCTCCCCAATAAGCAAGAACAGAACAAACCCATGTATTCCTCTGAGACTGGTTATTCCTGTATATCATTCATAGAACTGCTACAGTTCCAACTGCTACACTGCCATAAATTTATGGTTCCAAATTTAGCTGGTAAATTCAAGTTGTTACTGAAGTTACGGCAAAATATTGGACCCTTGTTAAAATCCAGTTACCCACTGATTTACTAACCAAGAGTCTATTTTACCTCTTGATTTCTATTAGTCATTTTTATAACAATTTAAACCATTTCAGATTTGTTTCCTGAAGCCAAATACATCCAAAATATATAAAAATATAAACAGTTTTGTTTCCTTCTCTCTCACCCCCTCTTCTCAATAGGGCAATCCCTATTTAGATTTAAAGTCTTTGTGCCAAAAAGGAAAACACAAATGCAAAAATCTAAAACTGAATCTCTATTAGACCTTAAGGGAAGGTCTATGTATGGTAAAACTGGTTCTGTCTTTGCCTGAAAATGTGTTTATTTCCCTTTCACTCCTGAATGATAGTGTAACTACCTATATAATTCTAGATTGACAATGATTTTCTCTCAGTTTCCTGAATATATTATTTTATTATCTTCTTACATATATTGTTGCTTTTGAGAAGGTCTAAGGTCAGTCCACCTGTAGAGTTTAGATGTGAATTTAGGTGTGGTTTTACTTTTTTTTTAAAATGAAAATTTATTACTGTCATATTTCACCATCAAAACCTATGATCTTGGTCTTTGCTTCCTGTCTTTGTATAAGGCCAAAAGAAAGGTACTGGCTCCTTTGACAACCTTAAAGCAAACCCCAGGTAACATCACTGACAGCATGACCTTTGCATCCAAATCCAGCAACCAGAACTTCATTATTTTCCTCAATAAAACTCAAACAACCATCATTATGTACAAAGGCTATGTGGGTTTTTTGGACATTTTTGATCAGCTGAACCCTGACATACTTCCTGATGGCACAATTTGGCTGTCTGGCTTCAATTCCTACTTTTTTTCCAGGACAATTCCCATTGCATGGGAAGTACCTCTAAAAGGGTTGGGCTTTAGGTCAGCACCCACATGGGTTTTCTTGTGCTGTTTATCATGATCTCTTCAGTGGCTATGGAGTATCCTGCCAGTGCAAAGACTGAGACACTTGCCCATCCTACCCACACCACAGGTCTGAACAAAGAGGATTTATTTTTATTTATACTTCTTAAGACAGTAGGATTCTCATTTCAAGTTGAAGACTTATAACTTTCTTCAGTTCTGGAAAATTGCCTGCCATTATCCTTTTATTACTTCATTTTCCTCATTCTGTCCTTTAGTATTCATTAAATTTAACTTAGCCCTTTTTATTCCATTCTCTCCATCTCTTAATTTCTTCCTCATATATCCATTCTCTTTATCTTTCTGAGATGCATTATGGATAGCTTCCTCAACTCTAATGCACTATATGTCTAGCTTCATGTATGTGTAATTCACTTTAATACATCTACCATTCGTAATCGGTTTTTTCGGCTTTTCAAAGATGGCATTTATTTTCATAACATGCTCTTCGTGTGTACATTTTGCCTTTCTTTTTAAGTACTTGCTGATATCTTATTGCGGTTTGTAAATACTGACAACTGGGTTGTCTTTAGTGGGAATGTTTGTTTTATGGAGACTTGTAAGTCTGACATCAAGAAGCATTTTATGCTGCAGAGCTTTGCTTCTCTCCCTCAAGACTCACAGATTACATTAAAGTGTGTGGAATTTCTTATGAATTTATTAAGGTAAGCCCTGTGCTAAGGTGAGTAGGCTGGATTCAGATCCCACCCTCTCACCTGGAGCAGGTTTGGTTTTCTAGTTATAATTACATGAATCTTTTCCTACTTACAGCCCTGGGCATCCAGTTGTCAACTTACCTTGGGCCAGGAGATATAGTCTTTCAAGAACATGATTTAATAACCATGAATCTATCTATACTTATTTCCTTGATGATTTCATTCTGTCTGGTGGCTTTAAATATTATCTATACACTGATGATTTACCAATTTACATCTTTAACTCAGACATCTCTCATCAGATCCAGACTCATATATCTATCTGTCTACTTGACAGCTACTTAGTTTTCTAATAGCCATCTTAACCTTAGCATATCTTTTGACTGAGTTCTGATTTTTCTGACAAAAATAGCATTTTCTACAATCTTCCTCATTTTAGCTAAGGACTTCATCCCTCCAGTATCAAAACAAAAATATTGGCATCATTTTTTTTACTTTTTTCTAACTATCTTACACATATACAATTTGTCAACAAACCCTAGTGACTTCATCTTAGAACAATAGCCAAGATAATTTCATAACCTCTATTGTTACCAGTCTGGTCCAATCCACCATCATCTCTTGCCTGGAAGATTACCATAGCCTGAGAATTAAATTTCTCATTTTCACCTCTACCTCCCTTGAACATATCCACATGACTTGGATGCTCATTTACACTCAATTTTATAATATAATTTACTTATATTTTCTTACTCTGTTGCAACCACAGTGATCACCTTATTGTTCTTGAATTCTCCTGCAAGGCTCTTGATTGAGAGCTTTTGTAGCTATGGTTTCTTCTGTCTGGGTGTACACATGGATATGTCTCTGAGGCCTTGACTCACCTCTTTCTATCCTTTACTTCAAGATTTTTTTAGTAAATACTTTTCAAAAAACTTCATTTAGACTTAAATACCGCATTCCTTATATCTCTTACTTGTTAATTTTTCCCTGTTATCTGTCACAGTCTAATGTATACTGTTTACTTTGTAGCTCCCCTTCCTTCCACAAAAGGACAGAGAGTTTTGCTTTCTTTCTTTCCTTTTTTTTTTTTTTTTTAAGATTTTATTTATTTATCAGAGAGAGAGAGAGACAGAAAGAGCACACAAGCAAGCAGAGGCAGAGAGAGAAGCAGGCTCCCTGCCGAGCAAGGAGCCTGATGCGGGGCTCGATCCTAGGACCCTAGAATCATAACCCAAGCCCCCCAGGCGTCCCTTTCCTTTTTTTTTTTTTTCCACTGCTATTTTACCAGTGCCTAGCATATAGTGAACCCTAAATCACTCTTTGTTGAATGAGTGAAAAAAAACAAAACAAAACAAAAAAAGGAGGCATATAGACCTTTGTGTCTCTACCATGATTCAGGGAACTCAGTTCCTATCCATTCCTTACATGGCCTTAGGCTTTGTCTCAGGACACTTAGGAGTGTAAAGATCTCACTTCTTAAATATATGTCAGGTTTAATGTTGCAATTCTAATCTCATTCAGACCCCTGTGCCCACTTGGGATCCCTTCGCCATATTCAGAATTAGTGTTTAGAGTAGGAAAAGGAAGGTTTCTTTTCATCAGTTCAGTGTGCCAGTGTTTTGTTTATTTGTGAGAATATATTCAGAGATTGGAAAGTTACCTGGAAGTTAAGCATTACATGGATGATTGCCTGACCAACACTCAATCATCACAGAGATGGTCTTTATAGATATTATGTCTTGAAGTATAAACAATAGGCACAAACTAATCAAATGTGATTTCCTAAAAAAACTGTATCTGGCTTCTTCAAATTGTCAATCAATTCTGAGAACTTTTTGTCACACTAAGCTCCATTTACCAACCTCTGGCTCACCAGAAAGTTTTCTTTTTTTTTTTTTTTTTTTTTTTTTTTTGACTTGCAAAACTCAGTGAATTATTCAAGTCAATTAAAAAAATAAATATGTTAAATAACTAAATTTGCAGACTCAAAAATACCATAAATTTAGAGTTTATCTAAGTCAACCATCACCACAGCATGAATTCTCCCAACCTAATTGTAAAGCAAATCTATTTTTTACAAGAAAAGATTTATTTAATGCTATTAAAGGATCAATTTATTGTAAAATTCAAGAATAAAACAAGCTGGCTAGGTTTCAACTGTCTAATTGGATATAGTAGGCAAAAGGAGAGTGTAAATATCCTCAAGCAGCCAACTTTAATCTGAACTCTAGAATTTCTCCACAGCCTAGAATTCTGTATTTAAATACTAAACCCCAAAACTACGATCAGAAGTGACTTTCCTCATGTATACAGCTTAGTCATGTTTTCTTCTTATGTTCTCATTCAGTGCTTGACCATAAAAATCCTCTAAGAACATTCACCATAAAGTCCAATCCATGACATGCCCCCCTTTTTAAAATCCCTATAGCAATTGGTTATTGCCAACCTTGACACCTAAATGTGTACTGCTTTATGTTGTGATTATTATTTAGTATAGTTTTGTAATTAGTGGTACAAAAAGTACATCGTCTTTGTCTCTTCCAATTTCATTTTAATCTTCTTTAGGAAAGTAATAAAGTTGTGGTTTTTTTCCTCTAAAAATATTTTGGTATGCCTACTATGTGTAGGAAGCATCTTTCTCTTCTAAAAAAAAATTTTTTTTTACCAAAAATTTTTATTTCCACAGAGCACCAAGCCCAGAAAATACATTTATAACCAGCTTGAAATCAATTACTTTATTCTCTTGGTATTTGAACTTGTGCTAATTTTCGAAAGCTGGAGTAAAGTTGTTGAAGACTTAGGAGTGGGATTTCGCAAAACGAATGTTTGCATCATGTGTATAACCAAAACAGATGATATGAATCAGCAGGGGATAAATGAGATTCCAAAATCAGCAGATAACTTCATTTTAGCATTCATTCTGTTTTTGCATTAGCAACATGAACAACATCCAATTTATTTTCTCAACATTGCACAACAGCATCAAATACACATTCCGGCATTCACTGTGTTTGTATCTGTGTTCACATCTGAACCTGGAACTATTCCATACCTTATTGCATTTCTTCGGAATACATTCAGCTTGGGGATTTCATGGTGAGCAAAGAGCTCTCAGAACATAAGTTGCAATATGTTGCTTTTAGCAATTCAACATATTCATTCCTTGGAACTTCCATCTTTTTGCATTTATTTTCCCACCAAGATGTGCATATACATCAACACATTTGCATAAAGTATTCAAAGAACAAACATATAGGTTTGCTTTTTCTCCCAAGAACTTTGTAAAGTTGCCAATAGGGCATCTTTCCCGGTTGGTCAAATCTCCTTTTAGTGTTATGAAGTGTAGGATGTTTTAGCGCTTCAGGTACTCTGCTGGAAATGTGTCCTCTTCATTCACAGCCCTACTGTCAGGCTGAGGGGCAAATCAAATTGACCTGTCAAGGAACAGGAACTGTTTGTGATTGAATTATTTCATTTCAAACCAAAGTGGCTTTTTTTTTTTTTTTTTTGAGTTACTGGGTACTCACAACTGAATTTGTTTTCCAGTGAAAACTTATCTTCCTCGTCATATGACTACCACAATAAAATAAAGAGATAACCCCTTCTTGCCACAGGGTTCAAAAAATTTAAGACCGAGTTTTTTGAAGTTCAGTCCTCTGACTGATGTGAACAATGCCGTGTTTAAGTTCGTGAAGTACAGACGCAGAAGCAAAAAGCTGACAATGTCTATTTTCCTCTCTCCCACCCACACAAACACCTCGCCCCCCAAGCTTCTCTTCCTGCCCCAAGCTCACCTGAGTAGTAAACTCTTATTTCTTCGACAGCGCTTAATTCAGAGCTGTGGTCTGTTCTTGGTCGAAGGCCAAAGCCTTCTTGCCAGCTCTCTGTCAATTCTCAGTTTAGTCCCACTGATTTTCAGATTCCTATCTCTTATCTCTGTGTCCTGTTCAAGGTCACTGACAGCTTTGCAGAGTGGTTATAGATTTTATTTCCTCTTTAGAGTTTCCTCAACTAAAGTTGCTGGGAGGAGCAAGGAGAATTTCTTATAAAATTCAGATGTCTAATTTCTCTGAAAAGTCAAGAAATTTGACACATCCTATGACAAAATTCACCAGTCATCCATTCTTTCAGTTAAAAGTCACTGCCGAAAAACATCACCGCGGATTTTCATAAGCCCTATTCTGGGCATGAAGAACACAGTCTCTGTTTTTAGGCATCATTGCAAAAAAGGAAATGTGATTTAGCTGAGGCAAGTAGGCATATAAACATGTCATAATTCAGTGTAATAAGTCCCCTAATAGAGGTAACTCTAGAATGTGGAAAAGGGAGCAATTTACTGTGTCTGGGGCAGATGGGTAGACATCGCTAGGGTCATCTTATATGATCTATGTCTTAAAAAATGAGTCTGACTTCACCCTGTACTATGGAGAATAAAGATATTAGCAGCAAAAGAAATAGCAAAGAGGCATGAAAGTCTCTAACATTTCAGTATGGTGGAATGAGAGAACAAAACATTATTAACCTAGGCAAATGATAGTGATTAACACAAATCTTATGTATTTTCACAATGCACTAACTAACTAGGATGGAACATGATCTGATTGTACCTGGAAGAACATTTGATAAAACATACTTACATTTATCAACCATATCATTTAAATTGGGGTAGAATTTATATGCATTGTAAAACTGGCAACATTTCTGTTTATTTTATTTATCTTATTGTGGTTATAGAACTCATGATACTAAAGGAATGTTGTGGTGAATAAAAAGTCTTATGAGGTGAATGAAAGGTCCTATCTCAAGCCTTTGAATAAAATATATAAAATTTAGTCTGGGAAAACGTGGTCTTACTTATATTTTCTCTCATGTAAATGGTGACCTACTATCTGTGAAACGGAACTCCTCAAATATACATGAAATGACTTTTATTTTGTGGCCATGTAATTTTCCCATCAAGTGGCCATTAATCAATCATAAATTAATCAGTAATCAATGATCAAGAGCGCTGTGAAATTCAATGTATTATGGTATTGGAAAAATATAACATTTATAATCACTCCATCTTTTAAATTTGCTTTTAGAAGGAACATCTTCAATCTGATAAAAGACACTATGAAAAATACTCAATATTTTGTCCCTAAGACCAAGAACAAGACAAGAATGCCTACTGCTACCACTCGTACTCAATAGTGTATTAAAGATTCTAAACAGGACAATAATGAGGGGGTAGGGAAAGAGACAAAGATGTTACATTGTCTAAAAAGCCTAAAAGAGTTATCATCTGCACCGCTGACAGTAAAAGATTCTTGACAGTTAGATTATACAAAAAAGTTACTAAAACGTACAAGTGAGTTTGGCAAAACTTTCGCCGTTCATTCCTAGGTAATTCCCCAAGAGAAATATATATGGCCATACTTTCATAAAACTACTTGTATCCTAATTTTCACAGCAGCTTTATTTATAACAGCCCCCCCAACCTGGTAACAACCTAAATGTGCATCAGCAGGTGAATGGATATAAACTGTAGCATATCAATACAATAGAATGCTACTCAGCAATAAAAACAAGTCAATTAGTGAAACCTACACTGACATGGTTGAATCTCAAGATAAGTTCACGGATTGAAATATGCCAGTCAAAAAGAGTATATATCGCACAATCCCACATGTCTACAATTCTGGAATGTGCAAACTGAACTACAGCTGCAGAAACAGATCTGTGGTTGCCTGGTGACAGGCAGCATCCCCAATTGAGAGTACTGATTTCAAAACAGCATCCGGAAACCTTGGAGAGTGATGGCTAGGTTCGTTATCTTGATTGTCGTGCTGGTTTCATGAGTGTATACTATGTGAACATTTATTCAAGTATATACTTTACATGCATGCAGTTTATTTTATATTGATTATATGTTAATAAAGCTGTAAGCAAATATGCGAAATGAAGCTAAAGTAGTGCACAGAGAGACATTTACAGCCTTATATGCATATGTGAGAAAAGACCATATTTAAAATTCATGGTCTAATACTCCCCTTAAAGACATTAGAAAAAATACAAAAAGAAGTAAACAGATAATGAAATAAAAATACTAAAGTAGAAAACAAAAAGCAGTACATTATAAAGGCAAAGCTGATTCTTTTAAAAGCCCAAACAAATTGGTAAATCTGTAGGTATAATGATCAAGAAACTAGAAAAAGAACGAAAAAGGACACAGTGCCAGTAACAGACATGATAAAGGGACACAGACGCTGGTTCTAGAGTCATTAAAAATACAACAAAGAAATACATGCACAAATGTTATCTCAATAAATTTTAACAACTTATATAAAAGAGGAAATTCCCCAGGATACACAAATTTCCAAATTTAATAGAAGAAATAGAAAATATGAAGTCATAACTATTAGAGAAACTAGATCCATAATTTAAAATATCCCTCAAAGAAAACACCAACCCAGATGATTTCATAGGGGAATTTGACCAAGCATTAAGGTAAATAATAACACTATTTTTCGAACTGTCCCAGGATTTGGAGAAAGAAATTATCTTTCACTTATTTGATCAATATAATCCTAACTAATATCAAAACTTGCAAAAGAATCTTAAAAAAATTACACATGTCAATTCCTCTCAATTCTAGGTCTTATTGAAATTAAATAGCCTTCTTTGAAAAGTAATCAAAATTATATATTTTAAAAGCATTAAATATATACTACAGAAGTTTTTTATGTGTGTATGCATATGCATATGTATTTATGATACATAATCACCCATATTTATGTTTTCCTCCTAGACAATTCATCCTATATAAGTTACATATAATTACTTGCAATGCTTAGTTTAGATATATTTAAAGCAAATGTCATCAGCAGCTTTTTATCAATTGAGCTTTTTTAATGACTTTCAAAAGCAAATTGATCATATTCTTTTGCTTTATTTTTGATCCACAAGCCCAATATAAAGTATTATAAGCTAAACTATAATATGCATAAATTCATTCCAGGAGTCTTTTCTCTATGTCTTTAAGGATTATTTGTTCTTAGACTTCTGAATAGTCTTCTAAAATTAAAATATTAAAATAATTTTTACAGCTCAAAAATACAGGTGTACTAGAGGATTTGTAAATGACCATTTGAAGAAGGACCAACTTCATTTATTGTCATTTGACAACCATTAAGCACATTTTCCTGTTGTCCCTGGCAAGTAGAGGTCCAGTGAAGAACAAGCCTGAAATGAATATGGCATTTACACATGCTTATCCGGACAGAAATAATTGTTCAAAGACACCTGCTAGATTTGGACGTCTATTCGGAATCATTAAAAAGGTGGAAAATCCCATTCAGTGTGAATACTTCTGGGAATCTATAGTCCTGATATAAAATTATACTGATAGAATAATCAATATCCTTCAAGATATCTTTACATGAGAGACTCTAGGGCTGGTGTTTAGGCTGAGGAATATTTTGGAATGCAAAGATTATATATATATATATATATATATATATAATTTTATTTTATTTTATATATAAAATAAATTTTATATATAAAATAAAATATATATATTTTTTATTTTATATATAAAAATTATTATATATATATATATATATATATATATATATATAAATTTTTTTTGAAACACTTTTCTAAAATTCACCATAGTTTCAAACACGGACGTAGAGAACCAGCCATAACATCCCACCTTAGGATTCCTGTTCAGAAGTTCTGTGAACACCTATGAAGAGTCCTGTCTGCACTTCTAGAAGCCATGGTCAGGATATTCCTCTCCTCTGTGATATGATGACTTTTGTCAGATGAAAATGTGGAAATTCATATACGATCCATCGTACACAACACTGGAGGCACTGTTATCTTTTCATTTCCTCTCATTTCTCCCCCACACCCAAAACAAAACCATTTATAATTTGAAAATGCTTCACATCTTTCTCATGTTGGAACTTTCTTCTTAATATTCAAGGAAGAAGAAAATGAGGGAAGTTGAAACTTAACCACTGGGACTTGAGGGAAAGATTACTGATGGGTTTCCAAGAAAGGTTTATCCTATCATAAAAAAAAAAGAATGAAGAGAAATACGTCTTTGTTATGATCCTAAATCTGGCTATATGACAATGTGTTATCTCAAATTCACCTACTATCTTAGCTTGATGAGTGATGGACATAAGAGCCAGGCCACGAGCTTAGCACTGACAGAGCAGAGAGATGGAATGAGAAACAGAAGATCCGTAATGATATTTTTGAGTTGTAACAACAATGCAGAGTTCCTACAGTATTTCATCAGTCCTGATACCCTCAAGTTTTTTCATTTTCCACTCTTAAGTTTTAAAGCTAAACTAAACTAAACTAAACTAAACTAAACTAAATATCTTTCTTTCATCTCAGCAGAACTTAGCTGTACTAGCAACAGTTCTGCTCATTTAATTCAACCTGATGATGATGTCTTGAGAGCTTGGAGAGCCACCACTCTCCATAACAGGGATTGGAAAACTTTCTGCAAAGGGTGAGGCAGTAGCTATTGTGAGCCACATGGTGTCTGTCATAGCTATTTAACTCTGTCCTTATAGTGTAAAAGCAGGTATGGAAAACATACAAATAGAAGGGAGTGACTGTGTTGTAAGAAAACCTCCAAGTCTGATTACAGACCAGTCCATAGTTTATTAATATATATTCTATGACATCTGTACTGGGATAGTATTAGTGATTTACAGTGTTTAAACTTATAATGTAAACCTTACAATGTTTAACCAGAAGGAGCATTACTGTAGATGTTTCAGGGAGCAGATCACTGTTGGAGAACGCTAAGTCATAATGTAAGCCAGCCATGAGGAATACTGCAGAGTTGGAAAGGGTGATTATACCTAGACACACAAGAAAACCAAAACTATACTCTACCAAGACGAAATGAGGCAGGTGTCACCTTCCACAGAGGGTAAGACATAAGATTTTCTTTATAGAGACAAGTGCTAAGGATACCTACGGTAGAGTACAGTTAAATGCTTAAAAGGAGCAAAACGACACAGAGAATAGTAAATATTCAAGTCCAATGTCACCTCACTTAGCAAAAATCCCAGTACAAGTGTTAAGACTCAAATCTCTGCCATACTCCTTAGAAGACCCTTATATCACAAATAAATTTTACTATCCCATTCAAATAGCTCTACAAATATTTTAACAGTGCAGCAGATCCTGAAGATTTTCATATATCATTTTCCTTACTTTCTGAGTGTCTTCACCTCTTCCCTCTGTCTAAGAGGGAGCTTTCAAGAAAGACGGGCAGACTCTACATGTGGTATGTCAAATCCTCCTTAAAGGTTCTTGAGCACCTGATTGCCTTGTCTCAGAATTTTGCCTCAATCACTGCAGGAATCCAGAAGACTAACATTAATTTAGAAGGCATAGCCACATTTCCAGCACATGTTTTTGCCAATGGCACTAAAAAAAAAAAAAATGGCCTTATTAAAGTACAGATCAGAGTGCCGTTCCTATTCAATTACAATCATTTTTTACAATACACTTTCAAAAAGTTTTCCACATCCAATAAAAAATGATACCAAGTATTCATATTCACAGAAGTAACTTAGTACTGATACGCTGATTTAGGGTATGACACAGAAGCCTGCTAGGAGTAGATGGAGCTGTAGTAGGAGGCCTCTTGCCTAGAGGAAGTTCTGATACAGACAAAGGAAGAAGACACATGAATCAAAAGCATAAGTTCTCGAAAACCTTAAGTACATGTCAGCAAGAGTCAATTGGGAGCATGCGTAGAGGAGGGCCTCCCATTTTTTAAGTGGATGGGGTGAGCAAAGCACAGGGTTATTTTTCCAAAGCAAGGAGACTCTTCTGCTGATGGATAAACAAGTGCTCACTCAGCAGGTTCTCTGCTGCCCTGTTCGTATCACACTCCAAGACGGATAAATTAAAATGGTTTCTGCCTAATCCCCTCAGAGAGGTTTGATTGTGCATAGACTATAGTATTTTAGTTGAGCAGGCTTAAAACATTATACCTTTTAAAGCTTAATAGTTGTGTTGGTGTAATCAATTCTAATATGTAACATTTGGGATGTATGTACAAATCTCCCAGGCCCCATTTCTGCAATAAGAGGGGAAGGCAATGAGTCATTGCCGGTCTATATGGGAACGTGAAAGAGAGCTGCTTAACAATTGGGAAAAACAGGCTCTATTTCACAGCAGGAAACCTGTCCACCCATCCCTGCTTGGGGATAGCAAAGGACAGAAAACCTAATATGGCCGGCCGGTAGTTAGAAAATATAGCGGATTAACACAAAAATGAAGTTTGTCAATCCGGTCTGTAGCAAGATGAGTAGGGTTGATCCAGACAGTCTGATACATGTGGGCTCAGAGTCTTGAAGGGAGAACCACCCACTAGACATGCCTAACAACTTGTCTTTGGAAAGTATGGAGACTCAAAGATAAGGGTCTTTTGCCCCCAGGCCTCTTGATGAACTTGAGATGGCTTTGGTCCTTGCATTGCCCTTCTGCAAAGTGCAAACTATTGTTCAGGAACACTTGAACCATTTTGCTTCTTTGAGGTCCAAAATATTACATGTCATCCTTACAGTTTCTTCAAGACCCTTTGATATGTTTTGAAGCTTCTTTTATATTTTATGTCAACTCTTATATTTTGAAATTATAGTAGAATTATTTTAGGTGTAAGAAATAATGCTGAGAGGGGCGCCTGGGTAGCTCAGTGGGTTAAAGCTTCTGCCTTCGGCTCAGGTCCTGATCCTGGGATCGAGTCCCGTATCGGGCTCTGAGCAGAGAGCCTGCTTCTTCATCGCTCTCTCTCTCTCTGCCTGCCTCTCTGCCTACTTGTGATCTCTGTCTGTCAAATAAATAACTAAAAATATTTAAAATTAAAAAAAAATAATGCCAAGAAATCCTGTATACTCTTGACCCATTGCCCCCTCCTCTGGTGACACCTTGCACAGATATACTACAACAGCCCAGCCAGAAAGCTGACGTAGATATATTCCTTCAACTTTGAGGTTTTATTAGTTTTATATGCAGTCTTGTGTGTGTGTGTGTGTGTGTGTGTAACTCTGTGTAGCCTTATTGCATGTGCAGGCTCAGGTGCTACCATCACAGTCAAAACACAGAACATTTCCATCATGAAAGGATCACTGCTATGATTCTTTTACATTTACTCCCACCTTCTTCCCTTCACTCTTCCCTAACCCCTGGAAACTATTCATTTTTCTCCCTTATGATTTTCATTTCAAGAATGTCAAAGAAATGGAATCCTATGTTACCTTTTGGACATAGTTTTTTGTTTTTGTTTGTCTTTTTTTTTTTTTTTTTTTTTCCCATTCAGCATAGCTACCATGATTCATCCAAGTTGTGTCAGTAATACAATCTTTTACATTTCTGTGTAGTATTCCATGACATACATATACCAATGTGTTTCATCATTCACTGAATGAAGGGCATTAAGATAATTTTCAGTTTTGAGCTATTACAAAAAAGCTGCTATATACATTTGTATGCAGACTTTTATTTTTCTTTTATGAATTTGTATTTCAATTTCTCTGGAATAAATGGCTAAAAGTGGAAATATTGGGTCATATGGTAATGCAGATTTAGTCTATAAGAAAATGCCAAGCTATTCTCCAGAGTGACTGGACTATTTTACATATCCATCAGCAATTTATGAATCATTGAGAAAGTATAATTCAGTTTATTCACATCCTCCCCAGCATTTGATATTGTCATTCATTTTTTCAGCCATTCTGATAGGCATTAGTAATATCTCATTGTGATTTTAATGTTCATTTTCCTAATGGTTAATGATGTTGAATATCTTTTCATGCTCTTTTGTCAACTGTATATCCCATTTAGTGAAATGTCCTATCTTCTGCCCATTTTCTAACTGATTTTTTGTTTTGAGTTTTGAGTGTTCTTTATATATTCTAGACATTGATCCTTTGTCAGATATGTGGTTTGCAAATATTTTGTCCTCTCCTCTTCTGTAGCTTGCTCTTTCATCCTCTTGACAGATCTTTCATAGAGCAAATGATTTTAATTTTGTTGAAGTCCAACTTATCTGTATTTCCTTTTATGGGTCATGCTTTTGGTTTTAAGTCTAAAAACTCTGCTTCACCCTGGATGCTGAGAATTTTCTCCTCTGTTTTGATCTAAAAATTTTAACCGTTTTATGTTTACATTTAAATCCAGTGACTGGTTTCGAGTTAAGTATGTTAAATAGTGTTAGGTATTAAATGGTGATATCTATCCCCTTTTGATCTTTAATTGGCCCTGTTATTTATCATACAGGCTAACCCTCCTCCTCCACTAAATCACTTGTGTGCCTTTGTCAAACCATCAGTTGGGCACAGTTGTGTGAATCTTCTTCTGGGTTCTCTATTCTGTACCACTGATGTATGTGCTCATCCCTCCACCAATCTTTTGCTGCCTTTACTACTATAATTTTATAGTGAGCCTCAATAGTAAGAAGAATAATTCGTCCCACTTTACCAAGAATAAGATTGGTAATGTTGATGTTGATGTTGTAATATTTTCTCTCTCTCTCGTGTGTGTGTGTGTGTGTGTTGATTCCATGGATAATTTGTGAACTCTATAACAAGAAGGGACTGTGTCATTTTTTATGTCTATTACAGAATTTAAGCATTGGAAATTTTAGGTCTATTATGGAATTCAGTTTGTAGTTAGTGTATCACAGTGAATGAGCTTGGAATTCATGTCAAAAAATCAGGGATTCTCATTTGCTGTGTGGCATTGGGAAATGTTATACTCTTACCTTTAGTTTCCAGATCTTTAATAAAGGGGATAATCATATTTCATAAGACTCTTCAGAAGACTGAATGAGAGCAAACATAAAAGTGTATTCATAATGCACATATAACTAATTGTAACAGAATTAGTCATTAGATTGTCTTGAGGAAACTATAAGGCAGTTATGGGTACTTTCTATTTCAAATATAAACAAATAAAACTGATATAAAGGTGTGTTTGCTGATTTATAAAGTATAATGCAATTATTTGGTAACTAAATGCTGTTGAAGAATCTCTCCTTCGGAGTTCTGGAGCTAGAAGAAACTGTATGGGTGAAGAAATTCATCTTGTATCTCACACACATACATACAGGAGAAAAAAAAAATCCACAGAAATCTCCTAGATAGAATAAGTAGCTTGTCCAAGGTCACTTAGCTGAAAAGAGGTAGAGCCAGGAAAAACTTAGGTGCCCTCCTCCCCAGACATACGCTGTTTCCTCTGAACAATTTTTCCTCATTTGTGCCCTGCTCTTCCTGGCATCCTGGCTCAGACTGCTTCCTTACTCATTCATATTTGCTGCCTCCAAGCTCATCATACTTCCCCTTCCAGCTCTGAGTCCATATGGCCATGCTCATCTGGGAGGTGGATGCCTGAAATTGCCGCCATCCCGCCATCCCCTTCCAACCATGTGAGTAGGCCAGAAAATGACTTTTGGGCACTATTAACCCGAGTTGGCTGGGATTCAGGGACACTGAGGTGAAACACCCTCTCTCGCATTTGCAAGCCCTGGAGCCAGTCTCTAGCCTTCTGCAAACCAAGATGCCTTTGGGAGCTTAGAATGCAGTTTCTGTACCTTTTTCAAATGACCCCATTGAGAGCAGGAGCACAGGGCAAAAAAAAAAAAAAAAAAAAAAGGCTCCTAGTTATGAGGAGTTATATATATGAAAAATATTCTTAGTGCCCAATGGGTAGAAAACTTTGTAAGTGAGCAAATGCACCATAACTCCTCAGGACCAGTGACACATGAAGGTCTCTCTCCAATATGAGGGGTATGTTATTTACCATTTACTTCTCTTTACAGTCTCTAGGGCAGGATCACTGTGAGCTGAAATATCCAGGGAACACTTTCCAGAGAAAGTAAGAATTGAGATATGTTAGAAAAAAAAATCTATGGCACTAAGTTTTGTTTTGTTCTCCTGTAATGGCAAATTTCAGACCCAAACTACCAGTCGTAAAAGTGGTATGATTTGCAGTCTCCAAAAGCCCCCTTTGCTGAAATATATTTATATCTTGCCATGCCACCCAAAATTTCCACAAATATTTCTTCCTCAGTTTAAAATAATCAGAGGCCTTGTTAAACAGACTTGTCTGATGTATTCTGTCAGATTAATTGTTACTGACTGAAAATTCCATACGCAATAGTTCAAAGGACAGGGTAGAGTGGATGTGGAGAGTCAAAGAAGAATCACCTGTCCGTGGTATTACTTTGGGAGGATTGTCTTGAATGAAAATTCAATAGTGAAGTGACAGAGTCATTCTGTCACATGACAATGGAGAGGGCCACCATGAAATTCTAGGATACTTGACAGGAATGGGAAAAGATGAAGGTAGTACTAAGATTAAAAGGACATGAATGACGTACTTTTCACATTTTGAAATTCAGCCAGAATCTGCAGAGGGGACTCTCCTCCTGGCCATGGCACAGCTGGAGCAAAGCTGTTCACAGTGTGCCTGGTATACACTGGGCCAGTCAAGAATTAAGGCCACCTAGACCAAAGACTGCTAGAGGGCACCAAGAAATAACTTTAGTTCCCCAGAACAGGAGTCAAAGGGCCTGGGACAGATGAGTAGGATATGTGAGCTGACTTCCTGGTCTCTGGCCATTAACTAATGCCTAGGGGAATGAAATTTGTTTGCCCTTTTAACATTTACCTGTCTATTTAACTACAAATAGTAATGCTAGCCCTAAAATGATCCTTCATGCTTTAGAGAATTGGCCATTAATGTGTCCAATTGACCTTCTGCAGTAGTGAATTGTCTCCATTGACCACATTTTCCATGTACAAATCTTTAGTAATAAATTTACTGATTCTAGAAGTCAATAGACTGAATGGCTTTTGTGTCCTTAACAGGTATGAATAAATTAAACCTCTAGGCAAGTGAAACTTAGTGGAAGTTTGTATGCTTCCTTTTTGTAAAAGATGGATTTTTTTGGCAGGGGTGGAGGGGGGGCTTCCTTTTGTGCTTTCCTGACTCAGCAGAGGAAGCATCTTATGGCTCATCAACATGCATGGGCATTCTTCATAAGAAAAGGATTGGTTTAGTCTTTGCTTATTCATCACGAAGTCTACGTCTACATATCGCCAACAAATTGAGCATTTTGTGCATTATCCAAATTTGCAGCTGCCTTATGGTTTAGCTGACTGGCTCAGTAATGCTACAGACTAAATTGTACACCAAGGTACCTTATTCATTTATTCTTTTCAAGAGGGCTTGTAAGGGTGGAATGCCTGGTGGTGGTCATTATTCAGAATACATGTGGTAATGGTCAGTATGCAAAGAGGACCTAGGTGAAATATTCTATGAAATAATAAAGAGGAATGAAGGAAATTAGCTGATGTTTCCTCAGTGACCCAAAGGGAATACTCCAAACACTTTAACTTATGATTCCAGCCTTGTTACAATGGGGATGTGTTGCTCTACAGAAGACTGCAGTACCTCTACTTTAATTGAATTGGGTCTTATTAACTTTTTGAAATGCTTTACATGTTGCTGTGAAGTTTCTCAAAAGTTTCTCATCTTCCAAAATGACTCACACGTACTGCCCACTCGTGTTTTGCAACACATTCCCTCATTTAGTGATTCAGCAAACATTTTTGTGGACTCACTATGCTGGATGTTGGGAATAAAATGGTGAACATATTTGGCCCTTCCCACAGTGAAATTTTAGTCTCCCAGAAGAGACAGAGATAGGCCTAGAGAGACTTTCAAAATAACTGCGACAGAGTTTAAGGAATCAAAATGAGATATGTGCAAGATAACTAAAAAATAGAACAAAACTCTCCAAGCTACCTTCAAAAAGTAAGAAAAATTTAGAATAGGGAAATTACTTGGGCTTCAAATGGGAAATAATGGTTATAAGTAAACTAAGAGGAAAGGACAATCCACGTAGCATATACAGCACAAATAGAATCTCGGAAGCATGAAACACTAATATCTACTCAGAAAATTGATAGTCATTAGGCATTACTAGAACATAACCCTTGTGAGGAAGAGTGCAGGAAAATTAGGGAAGAAGAACGGAGAGAAGAGAGACTAGAGAGTGATAGGGACCGAACCCTGAGGATCCTAATGCTTAGATTCCATCTGTTAGTCTCTAGCGGGGGAGGGTATTGTACATAAATATATTTGCATCTAGAAAGCTAACTCAATTGGATGAGAGTAGAAACTACAGTCAATAAAGCTACTCGAGAAGCTATCTCATTGGTACAGGGATAAAAAATTCAAGTCAGGACAGTGATGGTCGGGATGGAAAAGACAGCTAGACGTAAGAGGTATTTATTTAGGAAGTAAATAACTAGTAAATAATTGGATGCAAAGGTAAGTGAAAAGTAACAGGTGAGGGTGATTGGAAAAGATCTGGCCTGTGTTACTGGGCACATGTTAATTCCATTAATTGTTATGGGAAATATAATGACTTTGTCAGTATTGGCGGCAGTGAGAGATACAGAAAATGAATAAAATTTATGGTTTCTTTAGTATATCGAGGTGACAATATCCCCTTCATCATTGAAAACACAAGTTTGGAGCTCAAGAAAAATATTCAGGCTAGACATAGTTTTTATAAATATTAGACTGAAATAAATAATGACAAATACCAAGGTATATGAAAATCCAAACATGAATATATGATTAAGTCCAGCTAATAAATGGAAAAGCAAATATGAAATTCCTGTGCATCAGCCAATTTTAAAGACCAATCAGATGTCAAATTTCTAAAACTCTTTGCTTTCTGGAGAAGTTTACTTTTCATATTGCTTAATTCTTCTACCTCTTATATGGTCTGTGTTTTACATGGATTCAGTGTAAGAAAAGCATGTGACCAAAGTACATTACCAAACAGAAGTAAAAAATATACATAAGATGAGAGATACAATTCATGTCATAGATTAAACTGCTAATATTTTCAATGGAATCTGATTCCATTTCCATAGAGCCAATAAGTTCCCCCTGACTACTTTAAGCTGAATTGTTCACACAAAGTTTCGCAGAGGAGGTAATATCTGAACCTTATTTTGGTGGACAGGTTGGATAAAGATATAAAAGTACAAAGGTTGGATATAGCTATCAAGAGACTTTGAGGAAGCTATGTAAATTGCAGAATTGTTGCACCATACAGAATTAGAGATTTACTAAAGTAGTTAACAGAAAGCAATCTCGGTCTTCCTTTTCACAATCTTTTTGTAAGAAATTTGTATAATTTCTAATTTCACACTTGAAAATTGAAAGCAGTTGAAAATCCCAACTGCTTCAATGGAACTACTGATGCTAGTGCCATGCAAGATTTCTGTCATTATTACATGCAAGGGTTCACTTATGCTAGACTTGTCTGTAGCATTTCACAGTGAAATACCGCTTTTTCTTTATATTCGTTCTTTCCCATGTTTTTGCCATGTCTCATTTGTTTATGGTCCTTAAATCTCTTTAGAAATCTCTTGCCAGTCTACTATTTTTTTTAAATTATGTATGTTTGTATGTATGTATGTATGTATGTATTTAAGAAAGAGACAGGGAGACAGACTACGATCAGGAGGGGCAGAGGGAGCAGGAGAAAGAATCTCAAGCAGACTCCTTACTCCCGTGGAGTCCAATGCGAGGTTCGATCTCACAACACTGAGATCACAACCTGAGCTAAAACCAAGAATCAGACTGTGCCACCCAGGCACCCTGACAGTTTACTTTATATCCTATTTTTCAAGCCATTTTTTTTTTATCACAAAACACAGGAAGCGCAAAAATCCCTTGTAACTATCTAAGTCAAGAAACAGTTTTCTCAGCCCCTCCAGAACGCCTGTCCATGCCATCAGACATGCCAATCATAACCCCTTCTCTGAACTAAATAGAGCCATTACCCCAAGTTACACAAGCACAAATGTTTTCCCTTTTCTTAGATCCTTTAAGTTTGAATCCCTTGCCTCACCGCATGCCCTTCCCCCAGCTCCCTGCAACATTCACACCATTTTGTTGTAGAACCTGAGCTGAGATTAGCATTTCTTGAGTGAATATGGTGTGATGTCTTATAAATGCTTCATCATTTTACAGGCAAGGTAATGGACAACTACATTTCTCTTCCTTGCTCTGTAGCTAGTATTCGGGAAGGGATGAAATGAAAAGATAGAGGGAGTAACAAGATTCATCTCCAAGTCTACTGTTCTTGCTATATACTCCTGAAATTTCTAGCTAAATGATTAATCTTTTGGACAAAGCTGCCAGTAGAGGGAACAAGGACATGCCAGAGTATATACATACCTCATCAGAGGACTCAGAAGCCACAATGAGTATGTTCTATTTGCTTCTCTGCTTGGCTACTCCAAGGGGTGAGTATGCCAATGTAACTGCATGCAACAGTGGCCTACACTGAGCCTACCAATACAAGTTTCCATACAAACATGATGGTCTTTATATGGCTTATTAGAAAACCTTATTAGGTCTCCTGTGCAGGTGGAGATAGCAAGGTTTGAGAGGCCAAGAGATTATTAGGCTTGAGGTCACCAGCAAGACACTGGTAAAGACAGAAACTTGGCTCTTCTCAAGGCTTCATGCAAAATGATCAGAATTGGCACATTCTAGTGGTAGGAGAATGGAAGAGTGAGAGTAAACAGGAGAAGTAAACTGGAGAAGAGCTTTCAGTAAGAGAAAAGGGTGGGCCCACACACACAAACACACTCACAAACCAGGAGAAATGGGGAGTTAAAGCTTTATTAAGCTTTCAACAAATTTCTCTTTCTCTCTCTTTCTCTTTCTCCCCCTCCCTCCCTCTCTCCCAGTCTCTCTCTCTCTCACAGTTAGAGGGAAAGAATCATGGCCTTATCACATTGCCCAGTATTATGGTTATTTGTGCCAGAGAAAATCAGTCAAATGGCCAAAATATGGAGAGTATGATGATGCACTAAATGAGGGGAAGGAACTACAAGGATTACAATGAATTCTTAAAAGGCATATAGTTCATGCCAATATGGTCATAAAAGAGAATACAGATTATTCATTCAATTTTGGAATTCCACAGAATAAATTAAACCACATGATTTGAAATAATCTGCAATGCAAATAATATAAAAAAAAGAATTAACAAATACATGAATGACAAACTCTTAAGAAATAGTAGGAATCTGGAGAACAATCGGTGATGTATATCACAAAAGACACCCCAATTTCATTGCTTATATTATGGAAAGCATTCTCAGGTTTCTCAATAAAAAATGTTCCCTGGTATCTTTATCACAGACAGAATGCTGTACTTCCTAGATGTGGAAACCAGGACACTGACTCAGTAATTAAGTGTAAAGTAAATGTTGTTTCTTGACTCCTGTTTGGCTACTCCTACTATAGTTTTGAAATTAGGAGAATCCATGATGTAGCTAAGCTCTGGAAAGGAGCATACTATAAGATTAAAAGATGTGGTAGAGGTGGCTTGTTTAAGGAATCACTAGCATTAGTGGTTCGAGAACAAAAGACAATTTCCTCTATAACAATAAATTATGTAAAATTCATTTCCTTAGAACTTCACACTGGAGAAGGGACACGGGAAAACAAAAGAACATATCTGCCCCCCTGAGCTGCCTTTCATTATGAATTCCCCCAAACTGTTAAGTTCCCAGCTCCCGCCACAACAAAATACCCCAAGAAGACGTCTCCATATGCTGTTGCAAAGATGATCACACTCAGCCACCGGAGGAAGTTGAGAGCCATGAAATAGCAGCTGGCAGGGCCTTGCTTTCCTTTGTAGCTGGAGACATCCTATCTGCAGAGTGGCTGGGGTGGCTAGAGAGGAGCAAGGAGCCCGTGCAGGTGGGTTACAGAGGAAAGCATAGCTGCTAGGCAGATTCCTAGTGGAATCCAACTGCTCCTGGGCCACCTCCTCAGGGCATATCCCACCCAAATGCTAGAAGCTGAACACGAAGCTGCTTCTCTAGAAATGTGGATGTTGCCCTGTCTGAAAGAATAACTCTCAGAGTGAGCCTCGTTCCTCTTTCAGAGAATGCATTTGTGACAGTAGGAAAGCAACTGTTATTTCCTCCCTTCATGACCTTAATCAGGATCCGCAGGTGGCTGTGGCCACACGAGACTCAGTCTGGGCACAGCTGCCTCTGGGACTTTGCCTGTGCCTTACTCTCATGGGAGAAGGCCACTGTCTACCCCTTAGCTTTAGTTTTCATAATCTTCCATTTCTCAAGACTCAGTTCAAACGACAATTCCTGAAGTCATCCATGATTATCGAAAATATGATCAATGTCTTATTCTACCAGGGTAGTTGCTGAGGACAAGAAGATAAAACTCAAATATAGCTTCATGGTTCTTGCCATCAACTGGGGGTAGGAAATCATTAGTTTCAAAAGTAAAGCAACCACAAACTAGTTCGATCAATGGATACAGAAGGGTAAAGATGACAGTTTGACACTTACGTAAGAATCAGGGAGTGGTGGTGAGTCAGGGAGTGGTGGTGGATCACAGTGGTTCCTGGAAGAAATTACAGAGAAGATAGTTCCAAAAAATAGGTAAGAGTGAGCTAGATTTATTTTTTCATTACTCGAGGAGATGGGAGGTAAGGATTCTTAGCACCCAGTTCTAATATGTGTATGTTTGTGTGTGAGGAAGGGGTATTTCCCCATACCAACAAGCAATTCTCCAACACCAGCTTGGTGTCCTACAATTCAACTAAATTCTGATACTATCTACACAGAGATAGCATCAAATTCCACAGGTTAAGGGCTCAGTCCCACCAGACTGCCATCCACTTCAGATACCAATCACAGACTTTGGTTGTCACCTCTGTTTCTGACTGATCAGCTGTAGACTGGAGGTTCCAATGACCCCCGTGGGTTTGACTGATTTCTGAGAGCGTACAGAGCCCAGGGAACCTGTTTTCTCACTAGGTTATTGGTTTATTATAAAAAACAAACAAACATATAATTTAGGAGCTGCCAGATGGAAGAGATATATAGGGGAAGGTATCAAGAAAGGGTATGGAGCTTCCAGGCATTTCCAGCATGAAACTTTCCCTCAGTCTCCATGTGTTCATCAATCCAGAAGCTCTCTGAACCTTATCCTTTGGGGTTTTTTGTGGAGGCTTCAGTTCATAGGCATGAATGCTAAATCACTGACCATTGGTGATTAAACTCAATCTCAGCCTTTCCTCCCTCCCAGGAGGTCAGGGAAAGGGGATGAAAGTTTCAAACTTCTAATCACATGGTTGATTCTTCTGGTAAGAAGGTGATTAGGCATTTTTCCAAAGTCATCTTGTTAACATAAACCTAGCTCTGGTGGAAAGGGGCGTGTTATGAATAGTAAGACACCCATTCTACCTTTATGGCTCTGAAGTGATTTCAGGCTGAAGGCAAGAGACCAAATATTATGACAAAATCTGTTCCCATTGCTCTTATAGTTCAGGAAATTCCAAGGCTTCTGGGAGCTGTGAGTCAGGATCCAGGGACAAGACCAAATATATATTTCTTATTATAAATCACAATCTCACAGGTGGGTAGGAAGAAAAAACTATGTCAGGCAGATGGAATAGCATGTGGCAAGTTCCAGGGATAAGAGAGTCCATTATGCATGAGCAAAATGGACAGATGTTCAGTATGGTTGTTGTAGAGAGAAAAAGCGTCAAGAGAAAAAGCTAGAATTCTAGAGAGTTGATATGGTTTGGGGGTGTTCTAAGCTATGCCAAGGAGTCTATGCTCACTTAATAAAAATAGGGAGTCAAAATTCTTGTGAAAGTGGAGTCAGCTGACTAGATATTTACATCTAGGGGAGGACGGAAGGGGACATTTTGGCTTCTGTGAAGATGGAATGTGTAGTCTGCATTAGAGATGGTTGGTCCTCAAGCAACGTGAGTGAGATGGGACAAGAGGAATGGAGTAATATCTGGGAGGTAAGCTGGTCCACACTTAGGGGCTGATTATATAAGAAGGTTCAGAGAGGAGATGATAGGGGATAAAGAACACAGAGGGGCAAAGAGGATTGTGGGAAAGGGAAGTGTTAAAATAAATGCAGAAAAGGAAGGTGTGATGAACTCAGTTGGAGCCTAATAAAATTTGAAGTATTCCATTAAGCATATGAATATACATATGGAGAGGCATCAAAGAGGCAGATGCCGATTTGGTATTAACTGTCATCTATACATGGTAATAGAAGCCATGAGAAGAGATAAGAAATCACCAAAGGAAAATATAGGAGTGAAGAGGTAAGTCACTAAGGACAGAAGTGGGGGGTGTCCCACATTTAAGGTGGTCACATCAATCCTCGCAGTGAACAATGATCTCTGTGACTCTGAATTCCTATGATAATATGCCTGTACCTCTCTTTCGCATTTATCACGTTAGCCCTATAAAATATTACTATTTTGACCTTTTATTTTTGTTTCATTCATTTTCCCCACAATTATAGCATTCACCACGTATACAAGATATTATTTTATATGTATTATCTCTCTTTTTGCTCAGAACAGATTTGGGAGACAGTTGCTGTGATTTTTCCTATTTGGCAGAGGTAAGACTGCACGTTCTCCAAATCACCTCCCCTGATATACCACTTGACCTAGTAATGTTCCAGCTAGTCTTATATTTGGGCAGGGCCACACCTGTCACTGACTGAATTCTACCCAAAGAAACAAGGGTTGATTTGATTTATGCTACTTAGAGGATTAGTCTCTAAAAAGCTTTCCTCATGATACTCCAGGCTCTCCTTTTACCTTCATCTGCTATGCAAATGAAGAATATAGTAAGGCATTCCAAGGTCCTTGGGAGATGTTGGAATTTCAGTCCTAAATAGATTCTTGGAGAAGAATAACCCCCAAAAAGTCACTTGAGCAGGAATGTACTCCAGAGTAACGTAAGCAAGCAATAATTTTTTTTTTCTATAACTGAGTTTAGGTATCATTTGTCATAGAAATTAGCCTAATGCATCACTTTAACAAATAACAAAAAAAGGAAATTAAAATTAGTAAAATAAAAATTATTTATTCCAGGTGACACAAGTAGTAAGCACCTTTGCTGGAATGTCGACTTATATAACTAAACACACACACACACAAACATATACACACACACATATACACTCTACTGTATCTTACAAACAAACTTACATTCTAAAATGCCCCTTTCCTCCAAACTCATGTAATCTCAGAGCACAGAATGATATCTCACTTATGGGGCAAAGGACATGACAATGTATGTTAAAAGGAACAAATGGAGCTGTAGTGATAATGTCATTCCCATGCCACCCAATAGGTCACAAAACTACTGAACAGAATATGGTCCACAAAAGCACTGCTTGGGAATTTGTCACTAAGAAAATGAATGTCTCAAGGCAAGGACCAAACTTGGTTTCTAGTGTTTTCCTCCCATTAACTTGAGACAAGGTCATGGAAAAATAATGTACAAAATAAAGGCCCTCCAAAGCCTCCCCTTACGTTTAAGAGTTCTCTTCTAGGAGTATAGAACACTGAATTTTTTAAATCCCTCAAGAAAATTTTGTTTAAGTTACTAATTTTTCTTCAGCAATTTCATCTTACGAACAGCACCATACTGAACGGGGATTTTAAAAGAAGAAAAGCAAACAAACCCCAGAAGTATAGGAAGAAGCAATCCAGAGAGCAGTGCAATAAAACAAAAAAGTGAATTTCCTAATAGGGCTGCTTTGCAGGCCTTGTCGCCTATCATAGTTAGTAATATCATCATTAAAATCCTATTAGTAGCTAAACAAAATGTTCAGAAGTAAAATAATCGAAAAGGGCCTTTTATATGTGTAGAATTCTTCGTAATTTGTTGTGAAATGTAGCACTCAGTACTAGGAATTGGGGCTGTAATTTGAAGTTTACTGCAAAAATGTCTACACTGATGATGACGATCTGTTTGTTGACTGAAAGGATGTTCTCCTGCTGGCTATCTAAATAAAGTTGAGAGATGTATTAAATAGGAAAAACAAAATGAAGATGAACGCCAAATAAATCAATAAATCTTCATCTATACACAAACATCCAACACTTTCCAATGAAGATTAGTTGGCAACCTAAAACCTGCACAAGCAGTATTTGGATTTGGCTACAGGATACCTTTACAATGAAATTAAGGAAAATCTTAATCATGCCCAAGCTAAATTAAACTGGATCACTCTAGCATACTTATTCATGTCATCACAGTGAACGCCTAAGTCCATGATGATTAAATCATACATCTGAGTTTGAGCAGAGAGAGAGACACAGAGAGAAAGACAGAAAGAGAGAGAACTTAATCAAAGTCCCAGCATAAATGCTTGTGCTTTGGGGGAAGGTAAGAGTAATATAAGTAGGAGAACAAGAAAAGTTCCTATTTAATGGGTAAAGCTTAGTAAGAGAAAGCAGAAATGTTCTACACACACACACACACACACACACACACACACCATAAATATTTAATATTTATTATAACCTAGGTTGAGACTTCAAGAGAAAATATGTTTTTCTCCTTACTAGTTTAAACCCAGAACTCATCCAACTCCTTTTAAAAAAAAAAATTCCAATTAGAAAGAACTTAGTTTAAAATCATAGCTTTTGTGACAACGAACAAATCAGAGAGGATACCTTCAATATCAGCTTGAAGTTGGTGGACAGTGTGTATTTCCCTCCCAGCTCAATAGCCCCAAGGCAAGGAGCAGCACACAAACCGCAGCTGGTCCAAATGGCCTCTGAGAGTCCCGCCTTCAAATATACTCATCCAATGATTCCCGTTTTATCTTTTTTAAATAAAGGTTCTTGGAATCATAAAAAATAAATACACTATGAGTTTGTGGATTGTTTTCTTCTCTTTCCTTTTGGCTGGTTCATGCTGTGTTAGTGGGATAATTCTTTATCCAAAGCGCTGGCACTCTGGTGCCATCAAGCCGTGATGATTTTTGCCTTATTGCATTTAGCAGTGCTTCAGCATTATGGCTGCAGACTTCCTCAGGGAACAGGAGGGGGTTGGAATAAAAAAAAAAAAAAAAAGAAGAAGAAGAAGAGCAAAATAAAGACAGAAAGAAATAATCATTGGAGAACATCCTCAGGGAGTGCAGAGAAGCAAAAGCCAAAGAAAGTAACAATGTACAGTGTTGTGAAAATTGTGTGAACCTGTTACAGGGGGATATATGTGTTTGATAGAATTTCAATTATTTAAGACCCTAGGAAGAGATTTTACTCATTCTGCTTTTAGAGAAGAACCATCTGCAAATTATTTTATTTCTTCCTCTTATTCTTTTTCTCCCCCACCATCTTACTTTCAATCTTTAACGTTAGATCCAGGTAACTAAGGTTATTTTGCATTGTTGTAGGGCTTTTTTAATTTATTTGTTTTGCCGCACTTCATCTAGTTATAAATGTCAGAATGACATATTATAAGTAGGTATCACAAAGTCAAGAGAATTGTAGACAGTCTTTCTCTTTTAAATTTACGTCATCTTTGCAATGTCAAACAATCGTGGGTTGTGGCTTTTTCCCCCCAGATATCTCTGGAGATGGATATGGCTTTTGTAGGGCATTATTAAAACAATTATTAAAAACAATTATTAAAATTGGGCATTATTAAAATTTTTTTAGAAGAATGAAATAAGGATTGTTCCAACTTGTCCAAATTTTAAAGTTGGAGAAGACCCTAAAAAGAGAGAGATAATAGTAGACAAAAGTAAAAAAAAAAAAAAAAAAAAAAATTCAAAGTGTGAAGAAGCACAAAGAGCACCCCATATAAGTTAGTAAGCAAAGACAACCCTCTAGTTTCGGCATCAAGAGGAAACAAATGGTTGTTTTTTATTATGTCTAGTAAACAGGTTTTTGCTTTTTGTAGCTCCTTGGGTGTGAGGGTGGTCATTTGTCTATGACACAGAAGAGATTGAAACCATCTAACCCCCATGGAGCTGTGTTAATCTTTGTAAAGCCTAACAACATGGTTTCAGTGGAAGATAAGGAAACAAGTTCTTCCTCTTCAAAATGGGTGAGCATTTTTTACAAAGATACAGAATCACCAGGTGAACAGCAAAACGCAAGGAAGTCTAAATGCTGTCTCCCATCCCCCTAAGACTCAGAGGAGAAGAAGAAAGGGGAAGGATCCTCCCCCAAGAAGCAGAGTTAAGCATAACATTTTCTTGGCAATCGAACCAGACTTGCAACAATGAGGTACAGTGGCGAAGTCTTTATAATAGGCTGCATATCCCCAAAGAAACAGTTTTAGCTTGCTCGCTGTGGAAGGACTGATACCTCTGAAGCAGGTCCTCAAAGGCGCTGAACTGAATGGACCAAACGGATGTCCCATTTCTTCATGCTCACATAAAGACAATGACACTGAGTGCCTCTGAGAATGGTATTAGCTGTGTGCAGTCCTGGCTTAATGATAGCTAGGGATTAAAGGCCCATGCTCCTTACATAGAAGAAACTTAGAGTGAGCCCTGGTGATGCTTAGCAAAAAGCCAACCTTACATTGCACACACCACACTAGTACCTAAAGTCTAATTCATGGGGCATCAATTGATTTTCTGGTCAATATATTCAGGCTGTAATTAATTTAGAGGTGTTTCAGTCACCAACAAAGTGGCATCTTCATAGGAAGCCACAAACTCTATAAAAACAGTTGTCCCAGAGGATGCTATCGAAGTAGGAGAATGAATCCATACATAATAAGGAACTTACGAAGTCATAGGATCTTTATAAATTTAAGGATGCTAGATGAACTGCATAAGCTAAAGTCTTAAAAAACCTATACATAAGTGTCACATGATATATATCTGCTGCTTATCCTCTGTTAACTTAATAGAAAAGCATTCCCATTTTATAGGAGAGGAAGTAGATTATTTGAGTGCTCTCATAAAAATATCACATATAATAAGATATTAGAAATTCTTGAAATTCTACATGGTTTCAGAATCAGGCCTGAAAAAATGAAGTCACCCACATTCTACTTCATAACATGTACCCAACACTAGAAAGCTGGGTGTCTATTAGGGAGACCCTTGGATCCCAACCACAGCTCTCCCCACTTCTAGTTGAGTGACCTCCTCAGGTAACTTAATCTATCTTGGGTCCTGGTCTTCTCATTTATAAAATAGGGTAAATTGATGTTTATCTGAGGGTTACTAGGAGGCTTACATTAAACTGTACGCATTTTTGTTCTATTTTCATTCCACTGCTTCCCAGGCATGGAATAAAGAGCAACCACTCGTCTCACTTGGCCCCAGTGTCAGTGTTCTGAGAAGAAAATAATGTTCTCATTCTTGAGACATGGATGCCCAGAGAGGGTGAAGAATGTGGAAACATTTCTTAAAAGAACTCAGGCCAACTGAGAATTACAATAATAGCTATAATTTATTATTATGAAAGTTTGTTTTGTGTTCTGTTGAAAAAATGCAGAGTTGAGAAGCCAAAAGACATATGAGCTTCCTGCTATTGTGAAGAATTCAGTGTGCCACCATTAACTGAGGAAACTGGTTTTACTTTCCAGTTTGTATAATACCCCCACCCCCCACAATTTAACATGGTCAACGGGAAAAAGATGAGCCTGTGGTTTTATTTTCATGTATTAATTAGCTGTTTTATAATGCTACAATCCACCTGAAAGACCTCTGTATATAGTAAGAGTGGTAATTACAAAATGCTAAATGTGTCACTAATAAAATGTACTGACCAGAAACACTGCAAAGTTTATGAAGCTGATTGCATACTTATGATGTTCCAGGAACTGTTCCAAATGCTTTGCTTGCTTTATTTTATTTAGTTCATACACCAACCCTACAATTGGGGGATATTTAGTCAATTATATTAAATCTTTTTTGGTGAGTTATAGAGAAAGGACTCTAGTGAAGGCAGCCTGACTTTAGAATCCATAGCCCATCCTCTAGGCTATATGTACCACCTAATTACAAACAATGCAAGGGGGGGGGGGGAAGATGCAGTCCACTTCAGCCATAGGTATTTATCTCTGTGGGAAAGATTTAAGAACTGCTTTTAGGACACAGTATATTTTAACTGATGTTAAACCCATCACTAAGATGAACACAGTACTCTAACACAGAAGTTGAAGAATATTGTATTAGAAATAGTATTATAGAAAATATGCAATAAATTGTGGTGTGTGGGGGAGGAGAAACAAGCTATATTTTAGCAAGCTCGCATTGTCATGGAACTCTAGGCTCTTGATTAGCTTGAAGGAATTCCAGAGAGCAAATAATCTGGTCCTCTCAACTTTGTAAGTGAAGACAGGAGCTGAGGCATACAGAATAATGTAACACTAAATGCACCTATATTTTATATTATTTTTTAAGGATTTATTTATTTATTTGAGAGAGAGAGAGAGAGCATGAGCAGGGAGAGGGGCAGAGGGAGAGAAGCAAACTACCTGGTGAGTGTGGAGCCCCAGGAAGGGCTCCATCTCACAACCCTGGGATCATGACCTGAGCTGAAACCAAGAGTTGGATATTCAACCAGCTGAGCCAGCCAGGCATCCCCCTATATTGTGTATTATTTTTTTAAAGATTTTATTTATTTATTTGACAGAGATCACAAGTAGGCAGAGCAGCAGGCAGAGAGAGAGGAAAGGAAGCAAGCTCACTGCTGAGCAGAGAGCCCGATATGGGACTTGATCCCAGGACTCTGGAATCATGACCTGAGCTGAAGGCTGAGGCTTTAACCCACTGAGCCACCCAGGCACCCCTATATTGTGTATTATTAATTAAACTGTTTTACTGCTCACTGAGTGGCCAAGCTGTACAGCCAACCTTAAGAAGCGGTTACGTGCTAGGCAGGGAAGGTCACTGAGAAGAGACCGCATGCACACTAGGCTCCAGTTGTACTGAGTTTACTTACAGCAGGAGGAGAGAAAGAATATATAGGTGGCAGCCCTTGTAATCTATTCATTCCCCAGGGCCAGCATATCTGCCCCAGCTGACAAAGGAGATGCGGCTGCATATATCCCACTTTCTGCTGCAGTACAAAGATCCTGAACTCTCTTGCTTGGAGTCTGAAGTACAAAAAGGGTATGCCTGAGGGTCACAGATAAAGTTCTATGGATGCAAAGTTTGATGTGAGTCTCACTGGGCTAAAATCCAGGCTTTGGCAGAGCTATGTTTCTTTTTTAGGCCCCAGGGTAGAATCCATTTCCTTCTCTCTTTTCATCTTTTAGAGGCCACCTACATTCCTTGGCTAGTAAACACCTTCCATTTTCAAAGCCAGCAAAGGCTACTTGAATTTTTCTCATATCTCATCACTTTGCCACTGAAACCCCCATCTTTCTCTTTCACTTAGGAGGATCCAACCTGTATAATCCAGGATAATCTCTCAGTCTAAAGCTCAAATGATAAGTAATTCCATCTACAACCGTAATTTCCTTTTGCCATGTAACATAACATATTCACAACATATAGGGCTAAGGATGTGGCTATTTGGGGGATGGGCCATGAAGTTAAACATCCAAAAAAGAAGGAAGACCTCTAGTCTCTCCAGAAATAACTCAGAGAAAAACCTGGTCTCAGAAAATAGACTTAGTAGAATTACCATGGTCTTGCCCAGGTATCACAGAAACCTGAAAATGGCCTTGAGGTGATCTTATACTCAGTGATACTGAGATTCTGGAGAAATACTTCATTACTTCTAATCATTACTTTCTTGGAAGACTTGGACAGGCAGAGTGATGAGAAAGAGGGATTATTCTAATTCAAAACTGTCCTAAAACATTCCTAGGAAAGTTTGGATTTCTGACTCCTAGACTCACCCCCTCAACCCATAATATATCCACTAACCACGGGAATTGAATCTCTAGCTCTGTCAGAGGGTTGTGCAGGTAAAAAGGTGTATGTTTCAAATATAAAACATAACAGGAAATTTGGACTGACTTGATCAAGATGACTCAAGGTAGATGGACTGGCAGTGATGCTAATAATAGTGTCTATGGTATAAAGTAGGAAATCAATGAATGTGTATAAATTAATCAATGAGCAAGTACATTATCCTGTATATACAAGGATAATGTTGCTAAAACAGCAACAAACATTTGGAGTCCAGATAGTAGGAATCTGCAAGAGCTATTTGTGGCTATCATTAGAAATCTAGCTTGCTGAGGTCAAACATGCTCAGGAAAATGGACTAATTAGCAAAGACTAACTCTTGAGACTATGATAAGGTTAAAACTCTTTACACTATAATTTTAGTCTTAATAATTAATTATTAATTATTAGTAATAATTAAAACTTAATCAAAGTTTTTTTTTAAAGCCCTGTAGAAGGCTGAATAATACTCCCTCCCCAAAGATATCTTTGTCCCAATTCTTAGAACCTGAGTAATTGCCATTACATGACGAAAGGGACTTTGCAGATGTAATTAAGGGTTATAGATTTTGAGATGAGGAGATCATCTGGATTATCCAGTATATTCAGTCTAATCACATGAGCTCTTAAAAGTAGATGAGTTTTCCCTGTTGAAGTCAGAGATGTGATGGAGGAAGAGGCAGGAGAGATTCCAAGCATGGGAGGGACTTGACACAGCACTGAAGGTACTGAAGATAGAGGAAGGAAGCTGAAGCCAGGGGATGTGGAAGTCTCTAGAAGCTGGGAATGTTGCTAAACTGCCATCTAGCAAAGCTGTGGAACCTCAGTCCTAACTTGTAAGTAACTGAATTCTGCCAACAACCTGAATGAGCAGGAAATGGATTTGCCTCTAGAGCCTTCAGAAAGGAACAGAGGACTGCCATCCACTCAGTTTTAACCTGGTGAGACCTATAGTGGATTTCTGACCTACGGGATTGCAAAATAATAAATCTGCATTGTTTAAATGCATGGTAATTTATTAAAGGACAATTCAGTCCTCTAATAAAGTAGAATGCAATCATTATCTTTATGCTTTGGAACAGCAACCATATTGTTTACACGGACCATTTACATCTATTTACTCATATGTTTGCTAACACTTCTCACTCCAGATTTGTATGATCCAAGATCAGCCTTCTCAGTCAGGAGTGTATGGGTCACAGACAGCTTTCAGAGCAGGAAGAATTCACTCTGAAAGAATCCAGGTTGTGTCTACCATTTTATTCAGAGAAAATCAGCCAATATTAAATGCAGACTTGAAAATAAAAATATTTCACAAATGGAAGGTTTCTCCCTAAATGGTGTGTGGACAAGCAGGCACGTCCCTCTGTTTTAACTTGGGAAATCCTTGTAGGTGAGTAACTGAGCTTTGTCCCCTTCTTTGCCCCACCCCCTCCTTGAGTCACTGACCCACAGTTACCAGTTCAGGGACTTCTGAAGTAGAGGCCTGGAATTAATTGCACCAATTTTCTGGGTCTAAGTGATGTCTATCTTGGTGACCCAGGGTTTTAAAGTGAATAGTTACCTGCCAGGATGTGAGAGGTGCTCTGCAGATTCATCCTGGAGTACATTGCATTACAAAGAAATCAAGCAGAAGAAACTTCTACTTAAACTAAGGTTTTGTTTTAATCAAGGTATTTTTTCTTGCTTTTATTACAATCAAGCCTTCTTATGTTTTGAAATAGGAGATAAAGGACATAATCACAGCTAAGCTACTCATGGCAGAGCTACCTTGGTCCAAAAATGATATTGGATAGCCCGCTATTATGGATCTTAAATAACTGACTGCAAGCACATTACTTACACTCCAGTGTTCTGGTTTGCAGATGATGCTAAATTGGGAGGAAAGGTCATCCCTGAAAAACAATCCTCAGGTAGGAAAAGAATTAGCTCACTTAAATACCTGGGCTAATAGATAGAAAATTCAATGCAGATAAATGCAGAATAATGAGTCTCGTAGAATGTAATAAAAGGACATAATATCTCCTTAATGGGAAGGTACTACAGCATATTGACCTGAAGAGAGATATGAGTTATTTTAATAAAAAACCTATATTAAAGATTATTCTGCTCCATTATTATTTTTAAAAAAATGCAGTGTGTTTTATTAGACCTCACCTCAAGCAGCACATTCAATCTAATCACTATACATACTCCAAGAAGCATATTTAGAATGAGGCTTAAAGGGGTGATTTGTAGAACAAGCTGAAGGAAGGCACTTATCAGAGACAGAAGTTTGAAAGCAATTATAGGGAAAACTGACCACTTTCTCTTTGGTAAGTCAGACATGTTAGAGAAGGTTGGAACAAAGGGGTGTCAGGCCTGGAATAGCAAGCTTATTGCACTAGGAGGACAGAGGTGAGCTGCTCATTAAATCTGCCTCTTGTTCTTCAGCATCCACTTTTATCAATGGTCTGACAATTCCATTAACTTCCTCAGCAATTACAAAACCTGGGTAACAAATACAACACAGACACTTTGCTCTGACAGTTCAGCTTGTTTGGGGCCCACTTACACTGAGGCTCTGGAATCCAGATTTTAGGATTCAGCCAATATCAAATGAGACCTTTGGGGGGGGGGTATGAGGCTTCTTCTTTCAGAGCTTTTGTCTCATGGGTGTCTGGCTTAGATTCAGTTCAACGGCAGATTTGTGGGAAATTACAACATTAGAGAGTGCAGGCTGACAAGTATCATTCAAGATCAAAGAATGGAGACAGATATATAGAAAGACAGAGGGAATGTGGAGTGATTTGAAAGCAACCCTCAAAGACAGGCATGGATTCTCTGGCAAACATAAAAACGATCTTTCATAATCAAAGGATAAACTACATTGCTAATTACACAACTGCCATTGCAAATAGGTGGAACTCTCCATCACTTACCTGGATAAATTAAAATGTGCTCTCAAGTACATGCAAGACAAGTAATATCTCCCCACATTTGTCTGTCATGGTGCATTTCACTCTTTAGGAAGTTTCTGGAGGAATTAAACTATTATCATTGATAAGCAAATTAGTACACTGCTTGACTTCAGACTCAAATTGAGTAGACCTAGTTTCTAAACCTGGATTCTGTTATTCTAGGTCAGACCTGATCAATTTCAGAACTATTGACATTTTGGTCTGGTTGATGTTTTGTTGGCCTTCTAGTCATTGTAGGATGTTTAATAGAGTTCTTGGCCCCTACCCAGCAGATGTAAAACCAGCCCCTCTTCCCATTACCTACCTGAGAAAATCCCAAATGTCCCTAGACATTGCCAAATGTCCCCTCAGGGTAAAAGTGCCTCCCACTGAGACTTATTGTTCTAGGACTTTGTCATACCCTCTTTAAAAATCAATTTTTTCACATGTAAAATGACAGATTTTTGCCTACTACCAAGTTGTAGTTGTATGTCTAAGAACTAGGAAGCAGTACTGTGATTCTCGAAGCAAAGAAACAGAGTGAAGAGTTGACTTGTCCACAGACTCACCAATCTTTAGTGGTAAACTTGGAGCTCTCACTAGGTATGTGAGAAAAACAATGAAAGGGAAATGGGTCTCTGAGACATGAGGATAAAATCATTCAGATTATGAGCCTCACCACCCACTGTGTGCATTATCCAAAAGACTTTAACCTACCGTGAAGGAATCACTGTGGACTGTCTCTTCCAATAATCCTCAATAATTTGAGGATTATCCTGGTTTACTTTCTGTTTTCTTCAATACATGAATAGTTGTCCCATCTAGGCTGTGGACTGTTCTACATATACAGAGGACACTTTTGAGTAGAGCTGGAAGAAGCCCTGAACTAATGGACCAAGCTGAGAAAAATATTTGTGTTATACAGTACTGCACACTCTGCACACAGTTAAATGAAAAATAATCAAAAGAAAAGGAAAGACTGTTTTGTTTTCCACAAGCTTGCAAAATTGTGTATTTTTTTCTCTTTCAGAATTTTTTTTTTTTGGAAAAACTTGCCACTTACCACAAGACTTTACCATAAGGTTTCTCTAATTTAAGCAGCCTATCTTTTACCAAACATTAAACAAGTCATAAAACAGGAACTTTGGAACTTCAAATGAAGCTGTCAGAGATTCTTCCTGCCATCAGATGGTTTGCAGCTGTGTGACTCATTTGTCTCTTTATAAGAACTCAGGGAAAAAAAAATTATTAGCATTTCAATTCCTGTCAACCGCTGAAACTAACTAGGCCTGAAGATGTGCTGGCTTCCCTGTGCCAGGGCTAAGATACCCCGAATACAGGCAGCAGGGTGGAGGGACTTATGAAAGGAATGGATATGAGAAAGGAAGCATCACTGGTACTGAATGTCCTTGTAATAAAAAAAAAACACCAAGTACGTACATGAATTGTCATACTCTGCTCCACACAGCATGGGGATGGGCTGGCTGATAGCAGATAAGACCTGGTTCAACCACTGAAGAATGAAACCCTAGAAGATGACATAACATCTAGGATGGCATGGGTGTGTACTGTCCCATCACGGCCCAACAGACCTCCCCATCTACCGTTCTACCCCTCGTCTAATTCAAGTCATACCATTCCACTGGCAGTTCTCATATGCCTACACTCCATTTATACTCAGTACCATTTCCTATGTGATTCTCTCTGCCTGTAAGCTCTTTGCCCTCTCATCTCTCCACATTATGAACTCCTGCTGGACCGTGCATAAGCAGATCATCATATGTTACCACTGAGGAACAAACCCTGGTTCATCCCAGCAGGATACTTAGTCTGTCCTCTGTGCAAGAAACTACAGCTGAGAAATGATGAGCATGACAATCACTTCTACAAAATAGATGTTTCATCAATGTTTGCTGTCTAACTGAAAAATGACTGAAGAGGTGGACAGAGAATGAGCCTATTTTTTTTTTCTGTACCAAGATTTAATTTCTCTCAAGACCTAGGAAGACACATACACACCTACACACACACAATTCACATGACTTCCTTTCTCAAACAGATTCATGCTTTCTCTTAACTTGACACTTTGTTGTTCAACACATGCCCTCTGTCCTTTACCTCCTGATACCAATCATGTAGTTCCAATATACCTGGTAATGTTATGGTACTTCTTAAACTCTAGGAGTAGTTTTCATTTTCAGATAGTTTCAACACTAAGAAAAAGAAAGCACAAATATCCCAAATTATAAGATATTATACAAATTCTTACATATTTGTATAATACAAAAATTTCACATATAGTTGGGGGTCTGTAATGAGGACAGTTACCATGTAAACCAGGGCATGGAGAAACATATTTATTTTTGTTTAAACCTAAAATTGCTCAGATTAGATAACCTTACTAAGTTATGTATGTGGTTGAGAGGAGAGTTAATATGAACATGACTCCCCCTTTTTTTAATGTGTAAAGATTTCAAGTGGGTAGGGTTTTTCCCCCCTTTTATTATTTTTCTATTTTTTAAAGATTTTATCTACCTATTTGTGAGAGAGAAAGAGAGAGACAACAGGCAGCAGGAGAGGGAGAGACAGTGGGAGAGAGAGAGCAAGGGGAAGAGCAGAGGTGGAGAGTGAAGCGGACTCTGTGCTGAGTGCAGAGCCAGATGCAGGGCTCGATCCCAGGATCCAGACATCAGGACCTGAGCCAAAACCAAGAGTTGGTTGCTTAACCTACTGAACCACCCAGGTACCCCTCAAGTGGGTAGGCTTTTTAAATTTGGGGTGCTTTTTTTGGTGAATAATTCTCATCTTAGAGAAAGACCTTTAGTTCTTAATGTTTTTCTTGTGTTTTATTCATTAGCATGAAAATAATTTGAGCCCTTCTCTATTCAAAGTCATACAAAAATATAGTAATAAATGCAGCCAAATGGATGAGATGCATATTGATTTGCCAGTTGACGTCACAGAATTCTAAAAAATAAAGGAATCTCACAAATTATCTTCATCCATAAATGCATTTTGCAAACAGGGAAACTGAGTAACTGAGGAAACACTCACAGTAACCTAACTAGATTATGGCGGAGACCAGATCAGAACCAGAGTGGGTTGTCAGTATTCAGTGTCTCAATTTTCCCACATGTGTTAAACAGCTGGTGTGCTTTCTTATGCTGAGGTCTTCTCAGCCAGCCCCATCCCTCCCTGTTGTATTCCCATTCTCAGGGGATAGTGCTTATAGTTCCTTTATTCCTAAATATAATAACTGCAGTGTCAGATGCTAGGCAAGTGCTTTGGACCCAGCTCACCAATTCCCTTAGTAGCACCCTTCCCTTCATCTAAGAGAAGTGATTTGAGCTCACCAGGGATGTCTCCAAACTTTAATTAAATGGCGTACAGATTTTGTTCAAGCATGCAAAATCCCTTTGTTCTCTGCCTTCATTGCACTGGTATCAACTGTCTGACCGTTCATTCTCAAGTCTCCTCCAGAGGAACACTTTTCTCTACCAAGGTCAGTTTGAGGTGAAGTCAGAGCAGGTGCTAAATGATCTGAAGTCCTTTTACCCTTTCTTTTAAAACCACTCTTATGTAACTCCAGAGATTTTATTCATCTTCTTGGTCAACTTAGTGATATTATTTTGGATCTGAGTACTAGACCTCATTTAAGTGATAATCAAAGCATTAAAATAAATAGCACCACATTCTAACCCCCAAAGTGATCCATCCAAAGTCAAAATTATCAATATTGTTTTCCTGGTACCATTTTGCAGTGGTTTCTCAGGTTTTTTTTTTTTTTAATTTTGTTTTTCGTTTTTAATAATTTGGATTTAGTGATTTGAGAAAGCAATGAATAATGGTTGCTCAAAGATAAGAAAAATATTTAAAACAGTATAAAAGGAACTTTCATTTCTCTCACCTTCCTTGTCCATATGCCCAGTCACTGGCCATCACCACAAACAGGCAAAACTATTATTAGTTTTGTAAATATCCTCCTAGAGAATATTTATGCAAATATAAGAATGATGCAAATATACATAGGTATAATATGTGTATATACATATATATTTGTATTTATATGTGTGGCATATGTGTATTTTTTTTTTTCACAAATCACAGCACATCTTACATACTAGTTAGCACTTCATTTTTAATTAATCTATCTTTGGTATATTTCCCCACTAGAACCCATTTATTTATTTATTTTTGTTTAAGACTTTATTTATTTGAGAGAGAGAATGAGAGCGAGAGAGGGGGGAGAGAGAGAGAGAGAGAGAGAAAGCACATGAAGGGGGAGGGTCAGAGGAAGAAAGAGACTCCCTGCTGAGCAGGGAGCCCGATGTGGGATTCGAGCCAAAGGCAGTTGCTTAACCAACTTTTAAGCCACCCAGGTGCCCAGAACCTCTTTATTCTTTTTCTTGTTTTGTGTTTTCTATAACTGCATGCTATTTCACTACAGGGATAATCATGACCACATGAGATTAAAAAGAAAAATCAGAAAGGTATAGCAGTCATGTAGGTGAGAGATGATGTGGGCCTAAACCAGGGAACCAAAGCCCATTCAGGAAGGAGAATCATTACAATCAGTGGCTGATTAAGCTGGGGATAGGGGGGCCGTAGGGGTGAGTGATTCCATTGGGATAAAGGAAGAGTGGCCTCTTCCTTGTGTTGGGGAACAGGTGTGTGTTTGGGACAAGCTGAGTTTGAAGTACATTGGGATAACCAGGTAAAACATCCAGAAAGCAGATCATATAACAGTTTGCAGCCTACAGCAAATTCAGAGCATAATGTCTGCTTTATGGTATCTTCTGGGTTACTAAGAAACCATCAGGTGCCAAGTACTGTGCAAAGCACTCGCATGCAGCATTTCTCAGTCTACAACAAACCATAAAAATAAGATGTTATTATGCTCACTTTAAATATGAGCAAACTCACACATCGATCTTTTTAAAGTGTTAAGTCCTGCTGTTCATGGCCAACTGCAGGCAGTCAGGTGTATCAAGATGATGTTAGAGCCACATTCTTCTAATGGTAGTCGTATACATGAGAGAAGCAATTTTTTATAACGAGCATTAACACTAATAGGTAACTGTTAATGTATTATAAGGCAATTTCTAGGCATTATTTGACTTCCAAGAATCACCTTTAACTGGTCATCATTGCACAACTATGGCGGCCCTTCAGATACCTACATGCCACAATTACACATTAACTTTGCCACCACCCCTTTTTTAAACAGTTTTGAATAAGACTAATTTAAATACCATATAAATCACTCATTTAAAATGTATGCTTCAGTGGTTTTTAGTACATTCACAGAGTTGTAGAACTATCAACACAATCTAATTCCAGGACATTTTCATCACCCTCAAAACAAACTCTATACCCATTAATACTCACTTCCCATTCCCCCATCTCTGTTTTCTCCACTCTAGCTACCCCTAAATCTACACTCTTTGCCCATTCTGGACCTTTCATATAAACCATAGAACAATACATTTCATATAAATCGAATTGTATTGTTCTTGTGATGGACTTCACTTAGCATAATGTTTTCAAGGCTAATCTACATTGTAGTATGTATCAGCACTTCATTCTGTTTTATTGGCAAATATTATCCCATTGTATGTATATACCACATTCTATTTTTCCATTTATCATTTCATGAACATTTAGGTTGCTTCTAATTTGGGGCTATTATGAATAAAGCTGTTATAAAAATCTGTGTACAAATTTTTGTATGGACATATATTTCCACTTATCTTGGTGATATAAATATGAGTGGAATTTCTTGGTCACACAGTAATCCTATGTTTAATGTTTTGAGGAACGGTCAAACTGTTTTCTAAAATGGATGCACTATTTTACAATCCCATTAGCAATACATGGTATATCCTGTGTCTTTGCCTTACTACCAACACTCATTATTGCATATATTTAAAAACTATAGTCATCACAGTGAGTGTGAAGTCATATCTCACTGTGGTTTTAATTTGCAATTTCCCAATGACTAATGATGTTGAAAATTTTTTCATGTGTTTGTTGGGCATTTGTATGTCTTCTTTGGGGAGATACCTATTCAGGTCTAATTTATTTATTAGATTTTAAATCTTATTGATTTAAATTTTTAAAGTATGTTTGATACAAGTCCCTTATTAAATATATTTTGCAAATATTTTCTCCAATGCTATGGGTGGTCTTTTCACTTTAGGGATGGTTTTGTTTATAGCACAAATGATTTTAGTCATGGTACAGAACAATTTACTTACTTTTTTTCTGTTTTTGCTTGTGCTTTTGGTATCATATGTAAGAAGACATTACCTAATTCCTGAAGATTTCCCCCTATGCTTTCTCCTAATACCTTTGTAGTTTTAGTTTGTATATGTAGTTTGTATACGTAGGTTTATGATTCATCTTGTATATATGGGGGAGGTGTTTAAGGAAGGGGTTTGATTTCTTTTGCATGTGGATGTCCAGTTGTTCTTGTACCATTTACTCAGAAAACTATTCTTAACTCATTGAATTTTTTGGCACCGTTACAAAAATCAATGAACCATTTTTCCCACTTCCCAGTGGGAAAAAAATATTAATTCACAATTTGTTGTTCTATTTCCTTTTATTTTGGGAAATCTAGGGTGACTCATATGTAGCATTTTAAATGTGAAATACCCAGTTTATATATCCTTACTCAGAATTAAAGATCGTTATTATTTTAACACTTATGATAGGCACAATAATGACCCCCAAAGATGTCCATATCCTAATCGCCAGAACCTGTGAACATCTTACTTTACAAGGCAAGAGAGAGTTAAGATTGTAGGTTCAGTTAAGGTTGCTAATCAGTTGCCCTCGAAATGAGAAAATCAGCCTGGATTAAATAAGTGACTCAATCTAATCACCTGTCCTTAAAGTGGAAGAGGAGGTAGAAAAGAGGATCAACAAATACAGTGTGAAAGGGACTCAAGTCACCATTTCTGAGTTTGAAGATGAAGGAAACAGACCACAAGCCAAGGAATGCAGATGGCTGTAGATGCTGGAAAGGGAAAGGAACTAGATTCTTGTCTAGAGTTTACAGAATGGATCACAGCTCTGTTGACTGTTTGATTTTAAACCAGTGATATCTGTGTGGAAATTCTCAAAGAACCATAAGATAATAAATTTGTATTGTTTTAAGACACAAAGTTAGCAGTAATCTATTATGGAAGAAATAAAAAACTAATACAGCAGTATTTTAGGCTGAGTAGTTGACTTATCTATAGAACCGTCTTTATGGCCTAGAGCTCTTTTGTTCATCTAAGGACTGACTAATTTCTCACCAATTAAGGAGCATTGTACTGCCCTCCCTATTTTCCATTTGGCTTTCTCTCACTAAAGCAAGGCAAAAATCTCTGGGTCTGAGGCCACATTCAGAGAGCTGAACTGCCTGCCTCGCTGAGTAGACAACAACTGCGGTATCCTCAGCTGCTAATATTCTGCCACTAAATCTACTTTAAAAAACATAAAAAGAAAAATAGTGGCACACTAAGGAAAATAAATGTTTAGATGAATTCATGTGCTTTCCACTAGAGAGGATAATAATAAATCTGCTGGGCAGTACAAATTGCCCTCCAAGTTTAAAGTCACCTCGTCATTCCCAGGGAGATCAGCTGAATTAATGGTCAAACATGTTAATAGAATAATGGAGTGTCCTTAACCATTTCTAGAGGAGGAAGGGGAGGGGTGTACTGGATGCTTATTTTATGGCAATTTATGTCAGTGTAAAAGTTATAAAGATTGCCAGAAAGTAAAGGAGCATGATGTAGAATCACTGGAGAAACTGTAAAATCAATATCTCTAGGGTTTTCAACACTGTACTTGGCAGGTCCTTTCAAATCCATTGCCTGCCTGATATTTTATGTATGTAACTGGCAACAGTGATGGTGGATGATGTTCAACTCATGGAGTTGGCACCAAATCAATCATCAAAAACGAAAATGCATATGTCTCTCTCCATTTTCTATCTGCTTTCTCAGATGCTGTCTGAGATTAGATCCTAAACCCAAGAGAAAGTTATCCACAGCAAAGGCAGATATGAAGGATTCTAAAAGTGTCTAAATAGATAGAAAAATGCAACTAGCACCATAGATTTTTCTTGGTTAAAAAATAGCAATTTATTCAAATGGCTGGAAAGTGTTTTAACACTGAGACACTACTTTGCTTCCATAATTTTGGAATATATTACAAAGAATTGACACATCATTACAAGATTAATAATTAAATTAAATTAAATTAAAAATTAAAATATTAATATATTTTTGGTAAAATTGTACGAAAATGGAAACATGATTACTGAGAGAATATACGTTGGAAAATCACCTGTGAAGTCAAAATTGATCATATCTAGTGTGGTCCATGAGCATAATCTAACCCACTATATGTGATTAAGCAGACGCTTCCTAGAGTTTTTAAATATACCTATGATTTCCTAGTAAACTCTTTGGAGCCATCATTTTGATGCTGCAAATTTATATTAGTGGTAACAACTTCCCTGGTACTCAATCTCCCAACTCATCCACTAATTAGCTACATCAAAAGCATAATAAATTGCAAGAATTGCTTGACTTACTGACACAGTAGATCATATGGGAAACTCTTTTCTGGAAAAGAGAATCTTGAAAATGAGAATCTGGAATAGGTGCTTTGATTAGATTAGATTTGAAATAAGAGATGCTTATTTAACCATGTGAAATATGACCCTGGTGACCAGCTGGAGACAATAATGAATCAATTTTCAATATTGCATATGAGTGCTAGAATCAAGTGTCTGTAGAGACAGCAGGGACCAAGTTGCTATTGGAATAGAACAATTTAGTGAAAATTGAACTGCATATGAGCACAAGGACTGTGGAATTGACTGCACTGGAAAGTTTGCAGACAAAAAGTGATAAATGTTGGTGTTTAAATTATCAGGATAACACATGGTCAGAAGGGCAGAGAGCTCCTTTCTTTGATATAGAAGGATCTCTTATTTCTTAAAGCTTCAAAGTTAGTGTTTCTGATCATCACACTCAATGTTTGGTCTTTCTAATGGCTAAGTTACAGCATATGTTGAAGTCAAAGCTCTATCGTATTTCCTAAATCAAAACACAGTGACGATAAAGAAATTGTGAGATCCTGAGAACTGGAATTGGGGACATTTTGATAGATTCTGCTGCCTGTGTTTGAATACTTAGAAACCCCAAATCCGATACAACTGCATATTTTACCAGCAAAGCAGCTCCTTCTTTCCTGTCTGAGAAGTTACCTCCACCTTGCCTGAAGCCATTTATTATCCAGAGTCAAGAAAATTGCCTTGCAATGATGTGTCAATTCTTTGTAAGACCCATCAGCTCTTATTGCTATCACACTGGTAACTCAACTGAATTCCTAGCAGAACAAGCTAGACATGCCCATGGCTTCCCAACAAACTCTGGTAACCACCATTCCAATGCCAGGAAAGTGGTACCAATTGCAGCAGCTTTCCTTGTGTTCAATCCCCCCAGCCCTTCCAATGACTGCATAGGTCTCTAACACTCCTTATTAAAATACATATAAAGTTTGACTTAGAAGGAATCACCATGCAAATAGAAAGAATCACAGGATTTATATTTATATTGGCAGAACCTTGCTGAATATATGTGGGGATTGATCCTGAAGGTGTAAGACCAATATTACTGAAATTGTTAGATCAGGTTAAACCTATCAATATATGTGCACTGCACAAAGATTCTGGATTTGGTAATTTAGCCTAAGGAATGAGAATTTTCACACATTCTGCTTAGTTGATTTGCTAAACTCTAAACTCTTAACCTCTACACTAAGTACAGTTGAGAGACCAGAGCTTCCTTTTCATACTATGGTAAGAGGAACCTAAACACTCAGAGTAGAGTGTTGGGATTGGATTACATGTAGTTGCTTATCCATCCCCTAAATATGCACATTCGGAAGACCCAGAATACATACCTTTCATCACAACATTAAAAAATACATTGGGAAGGAAAGTACAAACACTTCCAAGTAGCTTTACAGAAGCTGGCTTCTGAAAGCCATGGCTGTTAGTAAGAGATGGTAAAACTGAAACATACTTCCAGATTTCTGGAACTCAGAAACTGAGAGTCCAATGGAGCAGTGAACTGCCAGAGACAAGATGGGTCTGGTTACTATAATGGAAAGTAGGACTGAAAAACTCAAAATGGCTTAACCATGAAAATCTCTTAATGGGGTTACCAGATTGTGGGGTTTTCAGGAGCAAAATAGATTGGAAGCTCTTTGAATTCATACTATGTCTACGTAAGTAAACATCCCTGGGTCATGAATGGAATCATATTCCCAGAATAGACTTACAAACTTTCATCCCATTATCAAGTACTGAATTTATCCACAGATCCAGAAACCTTTAAATGAGATAGGATAGACTTCTTGAGAAAAGTGACCCCACAATCCTGCCAAAACTATAAAACTATTTCTTAACTTTTCCTAAAGGGACCATAGACTATTGACCAGGATAACTCTGAAGAAAGGGAAATTCCCAGAGTTTTCAAGGATTGGTGGCTCTGAATCAAAGATAGTTTCTGGGGATGCAATCTACTGTATTATATCAGCTAGGGAAAGATTAGGCAAAGAGGGAAACAAATTTTCAGTTTGCCTTCTTCTGGACAAATGGTCCAGAAATGTATTTCTCCATCCTCTTTGAGTTAGGCATGGCTACATGGCCTGCTTTGACTAAGAAAATATAAGTGGTATTCATGTGTACCACTTCTGGGTAGAAGACTTCAGAAGACAACATGTAATTAGCTGTGTTCTCTTCCCATGCCACAGTAACATGAAACATTTCAGATGATGTTTCCTCTTTTAGCCTCAGTCCCAGAGCAAGGGCATCATGGAGCAGATCTCCCACTGAGTGGAGATGAAAATGTATCATGGTTAAGAAACACAGCTTTGCTATTTTAAGTCACTAAGATTGTTTGTTAATGTAGCATAACCAACCCTGTCCTGACTAATAGACTATGAAATATGATTCAGTTACTGAAGAGGGAGGAAGATACGCATCTAACATGCAGATATCCAAGGTAAATTAAGTTTAAAAGTACATAAAAATGTATATGAAAAAGTTGATCTATCAATGTTAAAACAGGTGAACATATGAAAAGTGTAACAAAAATAATTTTTGCAATGGTGCCTGTTTATGTGAGATATGTAACCATATATGGATAATAAAAAGGTCCAGAAGCACACACAGCTAATTCACAATACTGCTTAGCTATATGGAGAAGTGATGCTTCCAGGGGCAGGGACAGGTGGGGGGGGTGTGAGGAGGATTTTCCTTTTTTAGTCTGCATGTTTCTCTGTTGTTTGACAATAGACATATATCTTGCGTTACTTTAAAAATTAAATTTTAAAAGTATGAGCACAAAAAGAGGGAGGATTTCAACATTTATGGTAAACATGATAAAAACAAGAAAGGCAAAAATCCCCACCATATTTAATGTACATTTTTCTCTTCTTTGGGATCTCCACAGGGCAGGTTATTAGAGCTGAAATAAGCCATAGACCAACATGGCCCAAGTATGAGTATGAAAATGGAGAATGCCGATACCAAGTAAGTTCCAGTTGCAGTATTTTCTTTGAGCAAAATTGGTGCCATATTTTCCTATTCCAGAGACATGTCCTTCACAAGGATGCTTGGCTCCATTCTGGACAATCCCTTTCTCTGTATTTCATATATCAAAGATCATTTTTACTTTCACTTGGAATATTCTAACTCCACTGTAATCAGGGAAATATTGTGTCTGGCTACAAGAAACAGAAAAACAGCTACTGTGAGATAACCAAAGAGAGCTTTTATTTTACTTCTGTAACTAGAAACTTGGAGGTGGGCAGATGTAGCTAGTTGAATGGATACGGAGAAAAGAGCTACACTGCAGCATGTAGCTTTCACTCAAGTTAGTCTCCACTTAATTGGAAATTGGTTGATTCACCTCTAGCTTCAGAAAGGTACTTCAGACAAGAAGAAAAGAGCCGCAAAAAGTAAACAATTTATACCAAGAAAGACAAATATTTCCCAGAAATACCTAATATATTTTCCATTTCCAACTCTTTGGATTTTTTATGTCACATGCCTTCTGTTGCCCTCTAAGGTTAAAACCTTAGAGATAAAACCTTCCCAATTTATTGCTGACTCCACTAATGTAGCCATCTTGATAACTCTGAGACAATTATTGTTTGTCACTCACATTTTGTGAATTGTATATTGAAAGGCAATATTACTTAAACTTATTTTGTCTCTGTACTGGATTGTTAACTCCTAAAAAAAAAAAAAAAAAACAATAAGTGTACCTCAGTAACTGTAGAGTTCTAGGCACAGGAAAGTTAACATTAGGTTATATTATCAAATGAATGACTAGGGCAGAATAAATAGTTGAGGGAATTTCCAAGTAGTAAAACCAAGCTTATTGGATGGGTAAGTTAGATTTGGAGGCTTTAAGCAGTACTTTGTGTATAATGCACAAACATATCACATACAACTAGTGTATGTATGTTAAACTAGTGACTTGTTTTATAAATCGCTCCACTTTGACATATTCTGATGACCTCCAGGAACTAGAATTATGAGCATGAGTAGTAAAAATGAGGGGAAAGTTATATAACAATTTCATCTAATCTCATGTACCTAGTCACTGATATATGGAACCAAAGAGTATGCCGGGTCCAATGTACAAAGCTGAGAATCGTTCAGAAGAGTTCAGAACATGTGCGTATCAAAGGTACACTGAAGCAAGGAAATAGTGTGTCAAGGATGGAAAGACATGCTAATAGAAGTTCAGAGAATACATTCATTCTCCCCCCAAAAGCATTGATGCTTAATAGAATACCAGGATAATACAGACTCATCCCTTGTCCTTCAGCACATTATGGTAAGCTCTTGATCTTCACCTAGGAGAATGGGAAGTAAGATTTACTAGTGTATTTCCTCTTCTCTTCAAGTCCTTCAGAAAAATGCAGGCATTTTTCACAAAGACATTAAGACACCTGAGGAAGTCATTCTAGGCATAAAACATAGCCCTTTCTTCTTGTCATGTTTTTAAACTAATTATTTATGCAACTAAAGACTGGAAACTGTGATGTTACTCTTACTCCACTTCCCAATCTCTGGTTCAGTTCTTTTCTTATTTCATTATTTTTGGTAATGGTGGTTTAAATATGACTAAGGAGGGAGTGCCAAGGAGGTTGACCTTTCCTCCCTGTCCTGACCTCCCACTTTCCATCCAGATAAGTCTAAATGTGTAGGTCTGAGGCAGTGTCAATATTGAAGTAAGAAAAGGACACATGGAGTTTAAGTCCTGACGTGAGCACACTGATACCAGGAAATTGCTAACCTTCTGACAGCTGTATCATACAAAGATGACTTGTATGAGAAACTCATGAATGATAATTTGTTAATTTCATAACCATGGTGGGTACCCAAATGATGATGCTTCATTCAAAGCAGTGGTTTTCAAGCCATTTTGCTGTTATTGTTATGGAAAACATTTTTTTTTTTCAAATGAAATTATGCATCGCAACTCCAATATAAGCTGGAAAAGCAGATCTCCTCTATTTGAATTGAAGTGGGGAGACACACAATCCCACTGCTGCCAACTCTTTGCTCAGGGACAGTCTTTTTTTTACTCTGGAAGGCAATGAGTAAGGTGATGGTATAAACTGATTTACCCAGTATAGCTCTGGTTTATATCCGTGCGTCTGGCGAATTTATAAATAGTGCCCCATCTCACTTCCAGAATTGACCTAGTTTGAGCAATACATTATATGGCATACTTATCCATGAGGTATCTTAGGAGAACCTTGGTGCATAAGGATTCTCTGAAAAACCACTGGTAAATTCAAATAACTACAACTTATTTGATATAAAGAAATAACTTTGGATTTACTTATTTTAGCATTTTATATACTTATTACAGGGAGACTTGGTGAGTCAACTCATAACATGGCATGATTTTTACTGACTGCTTTAGACATGTGAATTTCAGTGTTTGGACTTTCTGATGAGTGAAATAGTAGAGAGGGAGTCAGTATCCTTGGTAGCAATAGTGCCTCTTCCGCTAATTACCCCTGTGAAATCGAAGAGTACTTTGCATACCTGGGCCTCATCTTGAATATTCTTTTATTCTGTCGAACTGGACACACCCTTACTCAGGAAATCTACTCTGTTGCATTTGTTGACATGATGGTGATAATCAGTTCTTGCCTGTTCCAGCAGATTTCAGGAATAGTCTGTATCACTTTGCAACTCTACTTATATATATTAAGTTATTCCCACAGACAGGGAACAAGGGACCGATAAGAGAAAGCAGTCCTCCATGAAGTTTTCTCCAGTAATAATTAACTTGACTGTTGAGTGCTGCCAATGAGATGCATTTGAGAACAGAGCTGGGTTTTTTCAGATACTTATTTCATCTGACTAGACCCTGAAAAACCATGTACTACTGAATATAGTTAACGTTTCTGTAAATGTTTCTACAATGCACCAGTGGTACACTACACTGAAAGTAGATTACTTTAGAAAATACTGCTTCAAATAGCCACTTTCTCAGGCAATGGCATAATGTAGGCACATTAGAAGAACAATAGAAGAACTTTACATAAATCTTATCTGGCCACAAATATGAATTGTCATTACCTTTACAAATATGGTTCCTCATTTTAGGAAGAAGAGGATCCTCAGGCACAGTCTTTAAGTGATGAAATAAACTCTAAATACATACATAAAATGAAGACCCTATAAATCTGATCACCAAGTTCAGGAAAGAATTGAATCCCCCAGTCGTTGAAGCATATCAAGTGGCCAATGTCTGAATGCCACTGTATAAGCATGGGTCTAAAATCTGAGAAGACAGACAATCTGAGGTAATATTTTTTAAGGATATCATTCTAAGGATGTGATGAGCTATATGGGAGTATTTCCAGCTAGTAGCGCTCTTTACAATCTAATGCATTTATAGAAACCATTTTGGCTGCTGGATGAGAATATCTACCTCTGGAGTCATTTGGAGAGGCCACCGTAAAAACTTCTGAAAATTATGCATACCAATTATCAGAAGAACATAGAAATAACTACTTTTATCTGCAGAAAAATTTCACAGTTTGCATAAACCTGTGTAGTTATTCAGGTTTTCAGTCTCAGGGCATAAAATTGAGAAAAAAAAATTAGAGGCAAAAGTAGGTAAAAATAATTATTTCTAAATGTTTGTATATTATACTTTTATTCATGCATTTGTTTGTTCTTTTTATGATAATCATCTGCTTTAAGCAGGGCCCTGGTTTGTATGTATTAGATATGCAAAAGAAAGTAATGACAGAGATTCTCTACTGGTCAGAATAGGATAGGTTAGGCTGAACTAAATTTGTCACACTGTAAAGCCTTATGACAATACATGTTTATTTCTTGTTTGTCTATAGGTCTCTTATGGTTTGACTATGATCTGCTCTATACCTCCTTATCCTGTTACCTCAGCTACTAAGCAGGCACTGCTTCTAAACCTGCTCAAAGGGAAGAGAGTTCTGGTTCAGTAGCAACAAGCATTACTGCTACTCAGAACTCAGTGTCTAGTCACAAGGCATTACCAAAGGACAAAAAATTCAGGAAGTGAATCCAAGCATCTGATCAGATGGCAGAGAGCTGGAAATACTTAATAAACAGCATTAATGATAACCAAGGTCTATAACCTTCTGGTCACAAAATATTCAGATCCCATTCCCTCCTCAGACAACATATATTTACTTCCTTCCCAAGTGGGACAATCCAAAAAGTCTTATTTCAAGATCTTACAGAATGTGACATTAATAGTACATCAGGGGTTGTATGTAGGTGTCTTGAATCAAGTCCATCTGGTTAGCAAATCTATGTATTTGGAAGATGACTTAATTGCTTCTACTGTGTCCCAAACCCTAATGAAAGAGAAATAAGGTAATCACAGATACAACCCATTTACAGAAAAGGAAGACACACAAAACTATCTCTGGACTGTAGCACTTCTAAAATCCTCTTAGCAGATATGGTGAGGACCCTACTCTGTGAGTGGGAAATGTTAATTATGTCCTGAGCTTCATGAGAAGAATGCTCAGACCACTATTCTCCCTGGTCCTTGGCTCCACTCAGGGAGTGCCGCCCCCCCCATCTCCTTTATTCACACACAACTGAAATGAGCCTTTGAAATTATACTTCACTTGGAGGCTGAATAGCCTTTCCAGATTGCTTCTTGCCTATGGATAGCAGAGAGCAGTAATTTAAATCTTAAAACAGTTAGATTTTCAGTCCAGGCTGGTGGTTCTTTTGGAAGTTCAAGTCTCTAAGAAACTTGGTTGTTGTCTCATCTACTTAACCATAGTGAACTTTATGGGTCAAAAGCCACACCCACAGCATTTTTTTCCCCCTGGACTTTTGGGGTTTGTTTATTTTTACATTTTTCCTCTACATCTTCAGCTATATGCCTGCCTTTCTTTTAACTTAATTAAGGGTCACTCTGAGTTTTTCAGGCTTCTGCAGGAGAGACACCTCATGCCTCCTTTCTCTTAGTCATGTTGTGCAACTCAAGTATTTAATGGGTAAGTAACCACTCCAGTACCAAAAGGATATCTGCTCACAATTCATTAGCATATCTTGACCCGTGATCCATCCAACCAAAATGGGGACAGAAAGTAAAAATTCCCTGTGTTCTTGAAAAGTAGAGAGCCAGAAATACTTGATGAACAGATTTCCTTTCTTTCTTTAATATTTGGCAAGAGAAGACTAAGAAGACTACCCCAGGGACATAAACTGTAGATTAGCACTGGGGGCCGGGGAAGATCACTCCAGCCTAGTGATCAGCAAAGGGTGTTACAATGCTGCCTAAGCTGCTTCTCCATAGTTGATGACGTTGGTAAATTAAAGTCACTGTTCCAAAATTTTGTTTTCTTATCAAGAGGGGACTTACTTGTCCCGGAAGCCAACCAAGAAACACATTGATTCTAATAGCCTTTGCTTCTAGGAATACAGACTTAACTAAAGGACTCAAGAAGACATCTGGGAGAAAAATCCTGTTGATCTGTTTTTAAAATCTGTTGGGGTAAAGTGGTATTTCCCTAGCATAGTTCTCTTCCCACCCCTCTCTGGGGCTTCCTTTGTCATTCTTCCCATCCCTGTCCCTTTCCCTTTTTTATAGTTTCTATAGGGATAGGAGACAGCCATGCTCTGTGTCCCGAGAAGTTCTACTCTTCTGAAGAGGAAATGCTTTCATTAATAGGGCAGGCCTGGACCCCAGTGGCTCCTGTGTACAGATATTAAGAGGAGCATCTCTGCCAATGTACTTAGGCAGAACAATAAAGCATCTTTACAGCCTAGACTCACCAGAGCCACTATTGATTCACTGGCATGTGCTCTCTCAATAGTAAAAGGCTGCCAGGATTTACTCGCTCAGCTTTTCCCTTTCCTAGGCCGTCATTATTCAGTGTAAAACTCCTTTAACCTGGTGGAGTTGTTGCTCTTGCTAATACTGTGTTAGCAAATTATTGATCCCAATGATGAGAACAGGAATCGTTTCTCCTGTAGCAGGATGTGCAATTGGATCTACATTCTGCCCTGGTAATTTTCTCTATAGATCTTCCAGGGGGACTAGACAAATGAACCATTAAAAAGGGGTAGGGGTGGGAGGGAGCTGCCTGAGGTTGATGGTACATTTGAGCTAAATCCAAACTTTATTGGTGTTTTTCAGCTTCTATTTGAAAACTTATAAACATTGCTCTCTGGCCCTTTATGGTTTTGTTTGTTTTTGGTACCTTTATTTGGCTTGTTTTTAACTTTCTCTGATGGCCAAGGAGGAATTTTCCCGTCTGAGCTTCTTCTGAAATTGAAATCAATATAACCAACAATTTAGGGAGGTCTTGATAAAGGCAAAACAAGGTCAGTGACCTCCTCAGTAAAAAGGAAAAGAAGACAACAACTGGTAATGAAAGTTGTTAAATTTCAGCAGTGGTGGTTGGAATTTAGTGACACTAAATCTTCATTAAGATTTAGTGTTACTTCATCACCTGTCTGCCTTTCACCTTCCCATTTCATTTCATTTCACCTTCCCACCCCCATGCAGGGCTCAATCCCAGGACCCTGGGATCACGACCTGAGCTGAAGGCAGAGGCTTTAACCCACTGAGCCACCCAGGCGCCCCTTGTCTATTTTTTTTTACTGGGTAACTGTTAATCCAATTATAACTAACTAAGATTCACAGAGTGTCTTCTGTGGTCCTAGCCCTATAGATCCCAAAGAAGATTAAACAAAATAGACAACTGAGTTTAGCGGCCTCTCCTGAGGCTCTAAGGATGATATGTATGTTTTTTATTTGTGGAGAAATGAAGAGAAAGTTTAAAAGAGAAATTTGAAAATAAATTATTCAAATTAGAGCAATGGGCTCCCACGCCCCACCCCCACCCCAGCATAAACTCTGGAAGTGAGAGCATTGTGTTAGAGTAAAACACTGAGCTTTGGGTGTGAAATAGTGCCTGCTTGAGCTGAGAATTCAAAGAACACTGTAAATGAGCAGGGGGTGGGAGGGGGGATACCCATTCTGTAGAGAAGTATTAGAGGACTGTTGACATGTCAGATGGCACATTCTTTCTATTTTCTTTCTGAGATGTACTGAAGGATATCAAAATCCTCAAGGCTAATTGTTTATTTGTCTAATATGGGTTACTGACTTAAATATGTTTTTTAGTGCAAGAAAGTAAATTTATATCTCCAAGGTCCCACTTGAATTTCACATCAGGAAGAAGTGCTTAGCGAACTGTTGACCTTATACTGCTCATTAGGTAAGGAAAATAATTAAGACAGAAAACTTTTACTTTACATTATACGGCATATGACAGATATGTAGGATATTTTATGTAAGCGATCTTCTGTCCTGGGTTATAAATTCCAAAGAGACACTTACTCTTCTGAAATGAAATTTAAGTGTTCCTTTATTAGGCAACAGCATATAAAACTTGGTATCTCAATTTCCACACATATTAGAGATTACAGGGATAAATGCCCACATCCTGTTGAGATGATAAACTCCTGAAACCATGGACCTTGACTTCTCATTTCTGTATTCTATCACAGCAGTAATTACTGTAGTTTATTCAGTATTTGTTTTCGGTAGAGATGGGATTTTTCACTAACAGTTATTAGAATTCTGGTTCCAGGGCGCCTGGGTGGCTCAGTGGGTTAAGCCGCTGCCTTGGGCTCAGGTCATGATCTCAGGGTCCTGGGATCAAGTCCCGCATCGGACTCTCTGCTCAGCAGGAAGGCTGCTTCTGTCTCTCTCTCTCTCTGCCTACTTGTGGTCTCTGTCAAATAAATAAATAAAATCTTTAAAAAAGAAAAAGAATTCTGGTTCCACACAGTACTCAACTGACATCACTGGACCATCCGACCTTATTACTAGTTTATCTTTCTTGCTCTGAAGATTGAATGGAAAACACTGAGAAGGTTGGAGGAAAAGAAGAGGATGTGAGAAAATTAATGTCGTCTATTTTTTTTTTAATTTTATTTGTTTATTTGACAGAGAGCACAAGTAGGCAGAGAGGCAGCCAGAGAGAGAGGAAGGGAAGCAGGCTCCCTGCTGAGCAGAGACCCCCCCCACCCCCATGCAGGGCTCAATCCCAGGACCCTGGGATCACGACCTGAGCTGAAGGCAGAGGCTTTAACCCACTGAGCCACCCAGGCGCCCCTTGTCTATTTTTTTTATGATATCAAAATAGCATTTAATTTTTGCATTATTAATTTATTAATGACATTTACAAAATGTTTCCTATGGGCCTAGTATTATAGAAGATTCTGAAAATGTAAACAAAACAGAAAATTGAGTTCCACAGTCTACCGTGAGGAATTAACGATGGTTATTAATTTGAACTAGAAACCGTAGAAAGGAAGACTATCTGGATCTTGTGTGGAAGAAAAGTTGTAAAGCTACTATTTATAACAGAGAATGTGTGAAATATACAGATATATGTGGGTGTACACATATATATAATTAATCTTATGAATCACTTTAATGAAATGCCCTAAATGCATTTTGATGTACATCACCAGTTTTTTTAGTTGTAGTATATTCCTATCCTTTCTAATATTTCTTATTTAAATATCCTAATCAGTGAAGTGACATTGATATTTTTCCCTATTTTTTAGTAAAATGTTTGTATTCTCTTGGCTTGACACTATGGTTTTTTGAAAATTTAAAAACCTAGAACATCCCAAAGTAGTCTCTCACGAATGTCAGTAACTACAGAGAAAGTGGTTTGGATGTAATATCTTTGCTGCTGAGAAGACCATTAATGTATAAAATCAAAGTAACATATACTTTATGAATAATAAATAAGCAATCATGGGGCACCAAATTTGATCTTAAAAATAAAGCTGTGGATGCAAATACCGTAATTGAAATTCTTACAATCTATTTATGTGCATTCATGAAAAGGAATGAATACTCTTTCTGCCCTATCCCAACCCCTCCTTCTAAGTAGAGGCAATGAATATATCACTTGTGAGGCTTAGCAACTAGGGTTTAGTAAAACATGCTTGATTAATTTTTGCTGAGATTTCCAAAATAAAATGAGAAAGAAATCACCCCATTCATTATACCAGAGAGGGGAAAGGGATCTTGATGTTATATGACTGCATCCAACTGATCAAAGGACACTCTAGCCAACTCCAGAAATGGATTCCTCATATGAAATGAATTTCCTTCCTGAAGATGAGAATTCAAGTATCTCAAAAATTGCAAAGGCCCAGCCTCTTTATCCTACCAGCAAAAAAAAAAAAAAAAAAAAAAAAAAAGGAATAGATGAAGAATACCACGGCCATAGATAAAACAACAACAACAATGAAAACACTCTATGTGGAGATGACAAGGCACAGAGAGACCCACACTTTGAAAAACCAGTGAGAAAAATATCCACAAGAATTATTGCTTTGGAACCCATTATTAACCTCGAGAAGATGGCATAGTCATAGTTTTATGATGGGAATGAGATTATTTGGATTTAGTTATTTTAAAAGCAATTGTAATTTCTACTATACTAATAATTTCTACTATACTAATAAATTAGGTACTGTGCTCTTCAATTGCTTTGATTCAATTTTGACTTTGTTTTTTAATATTTCATCATAAGTCTGTATCCTGAAAGCATATGCAGCCAAATATAAGGCAAGAATAGCGGGGAGAGACAATGTTCAAGCTTTAACAGACTTACTGTTTTCAACTTCCCAAATAATTTTCCAAGCTTCTGAAAAGGAATGCATGGAATTTGTTTCTCTCCTTTAACAGCTAATTGAGACATTTCTACATATTCTGCACTCTACCAAATGCTGGCAATGTGGAGAGAGAGGAAAGTTGAAATATGGCTCCTGATCCTCAGAGGAGGCAAAACTACTAAATTGGAAAACAAGACAGCACCTGTATGTACAATAAAAACACACAATATAAACTCTAAGGTTAATTTTTGGCAGAGATTATAGATGTTTTATGATTTTCGGGAGAGTTGAAATTACCAGGGAACAGAAAATATTCAAATAAGCAATAGAGGTCAAGGAGAGGACACTCTTTGCAAAGTCAGCTTGGAATTCCTGCTAATCTTTGAGGGTGGACATTTAAAAGAGCTTCTTAAAGGGAAAAACTGAAGTACACTCCTTCTGATTTGATTCTACTTGCTTTGGGTTTTGATTCTGTTTACTTTAGGGCCCTAATTTTGGACCTTTTCTTACATCTTTTCATATTTCAGATGCCACTTGTTTTTAATTTGCTCTTTAGACTCCTGATCCAAGATCAGGTTACCCTTCGGAAGTTCACCACTGGTAGTTGCCAAGGCCTTAAGTTGGCTTGCACTAGAAACAAAATTTGAGATAGAAATTTGCATCCACAAGAGTTATTGGGGAGTACTACACAAGGACTTCCCTTTTATGCAGTAAAGGCAGAAGGATAGGCAGAGGGAGAAAATGAGTTGTGATGTCATTGCAAAAAAAGCTTCAAAGAACCCCATAGGAGCTCTGAAGATGGTGGCCTGTAAAAAGTGTCCCGCCCTTTGGGGAAAGAATTCCAGGTCTCTGAATCCTACCATTGTAATGAATGTGGGCTGTCCCAAGGAAAGATGTGAGACTGAAAGAAGCTCACTTTGACAGAGGAAGAATTCAGGGGAGAATCCAAATCTGAATAATCATCAGCTAACAGTTCTGACAACTGGAGGAAGAGGTGTGTCAGGGCTGAAGGTGAGATCTGTGTAAAAAGTAGATGAATTGCTACATCTGCTCTAAGAGCATTGAGCCATTTGGATCATGTACAGATGGCGTTTCCTAGATGGTAACTCCCTGAGAGGGGAATAATACATCTGTTTGGCTCTCTGTCATCCTGCCAGTTTAGAGCTGTAACTGGCACATAGTGGGTGCTCACTAAATATTTACTAAAATAAGTAACTAAATTAATTCATAAATAAATGACTAACAAATACATAGTATTTGGGAGCTGCTGGCTTCTAAGGTGGAAACCACAGGATTTCCATAGAACCAAGTTTACAAACAAATCAAAATCAAGGACTAGATTTTTGTGTAATAGCTAATATATTATATAGTCACTAAGCAAATACCTTTGTTGAATACCTAGTATATACCCTCCACTGAGTAGATTAAAATGGCGTAAGACACGATCAGGAAACAAATGCTAAGAGCTAAAACTGAGATGCCTTTTGTTTACTTTTTAAAAAACAAAACAAAACCGAAAAACCAAAAAAATAAAGAGATGCCTTTGTTTACTCCCCGAGAGTAAAATGTTTCTCTTGATATTGCCCTTTTTCTATTTTTTTTTTGCCCTTTTTCTATTTATTGAGACTTTGCATCAGTGTAATTTCTGATACATTGAAATGTCAAATGAGAGTAAATGGATGAAGCCATGAAAAAAATGGCAAAGGAAACTTTACATCCATGTGTGTTAATCTGAATAGAAGATAGGCAATATTTTAAATGGAGCTTTAATGCGGGTTAGCACATACACTGACATATTAATGTCCATAATGCCTTTAACTCAAAGATGTAGCTGAGGAAATGTACGTTAATTTAAGTGGGAGGGCTATCAGTTTCAGACCAAAATACAGAAGTTGCCAGCATGCTACAACGGTGTTTACCTTCACCAACAAAAGAACAAAACAAAGAGAAACAGTACACTGAATAGAGACAATAGATCTGTGAAGACAGCCAGCCAGTAACTCAAACTAGTAGCTCAAACAAGAAGATAAATGGAGGTTGTGGCTTTTACCATTAAGGAACCAGTTAGAGCTGCATTTGGTGCCAGAACTGTTCTGCCAAAAAGAACTTCCAGTTCCAACTAGCTCTGTCAGTCCTCCCCATAGAAACATTTTTGGCTTATCCATGCAAACAAAGTGACGATGAAAGTTACGTTCCAATGACCTTGTCTTTGAGATGGTAGTGACACATCGCAGAAGAATTAGAAAGTTACACTGAGGTCTGTAATGCTATTATAACCCGTTGGGAGCCAATCCAATCTGGGTGAGATATTTCCTACGCTGTGCTCTCAGAGTGATGCATACAGCTAATTGTAAATATCTCATATAGAACTGCCACCTGCTTCCCTGAGTTACATCATTCACAGTTAATTTATATTCAGGTGGCACACACATCATTTTCTCTTAATTTCTACATAACAGTTCATTTTCTTTAGTTAGAATCAGCATTTCTCCCAGAGCATTTTGTGAAAGTACAGCTTTACCATACATAACCTATACAAAAGCCCCGGAATCCATGACAGATCTATTAAAAGGAACATAAATAATAACAGAGGAGGAAAACTTCCCAATGAGGAAAGACATTTAAAAAAAATAAAATCGAGATTCCTGATTTGAACCCCCGGCTGTCCCTTTAAAACAGAAATGCCACCGCTTCATTATGTATTCTCCCAGAGTCCTGGTTGTGAAGGGAGGGCTGAGGGGGGAACACAACCTTAAATTCTTCAGAGCTGTCCTGGTTGGTTTATCTACTGTGATTTACTGTTGTGATTGTTGAGTAGCTGACCACTGATTTTAACACTAGGGTATAGAAGAGACAGATTGACATGGGTTTCATTAAAATTCAAGAAACTCAACTCCACAGAGAGCATGACTAACTTCCTTATACATGACAGGAATCCCCACAGATGGTCCTTCACCCTTGCTAAAGGAATTAAGTCTACCAAAAGAATCCCTGTCTATAAGCAGGCAATTCCCCAAATCTACAGGCTCATCTGCACAGATATTCTTTATACTGTCATTCTTAAGTACCTTAGGGTAGCTCTGAAAGACAGGGGGCCGAGAGGGAGCCGCCGCTGCTGCCTTCACTACCCCTCAAGCATGCTGGTGGCGTGGGGATGATGGGATTATAAAGTAAACATAATAAAACACAGGACCAGGGCATCCGGTGGACACAGTCTATTTGCTGAGTCCTCTTTGCTGGAAAGAGCTGAAGATGAAATTCTTATTACAATTACACAGAATCCCTGCACCAAATTGGCAGTTATTAAACTATTAGGCAAATTCACAAATGAGTATTGTATTTGGTTCCTGGTCCAATTAATTTCCTTTCTTCTTTTTTTCTTCTTCTTCTCCCTCTCTGCTCTCTGGCATTATGTTCTTAAATTCCACATTTCATCTTCAAATATTTAAGTTGTCAAGGAAAAAATAAACTGGCCATCACACATTCATTATATTGTGTCAAATAGGACACGAAGGAGACAGCTTTCTTTTTTTTTTCTGTCCTCTGTTCCTGTCCATCAAAAGCACAGTAATTAAATGGGGATGGGGATGCTTTCAAATTAAGAACAAAGGAGGAGGCACTTAATAGGAGGGAGAGAAAAGTAATTAAAATAAATAAATAAAGGCTCTCGCTGGGTCTATTGTCCTCCGATAAGCTGTCCTGAGCTGTGGTTCTACCAGCTCACCCCCCCTATTTCCCTCCCTCCCCATCTGCTAAGGCAACACGGCAGACAGCATGTGTCACACACACGGCTCAGTGCATTCTGGGAGTACAGTATAAAGCCAAACACTGGAATATAGAAATGACATGTACTAAATTGTTCTCATTTTCCAGATTAGACCTGGTTAGTATATCCTGAAAGACATAGCCATTTTGCATCCATACAGTCATCAACGTAAAGGCATTCCATAGTCACGCAGTTTTTCTTAGATTAGGAATATTCTCCCACACCTCTACAATGTAAGACATGAGTCCCCATCCCACTTGCTGTCCCCCAGTCCTGCCTCCCTCATTGTGCCTCAAGTTATCATGGCAAAGAGGTAAAGGAATTTATCATTCTTCTGCTAAATTTTGAATCTTCATCACCATCTCCTGAGGCCAATAAATCTTTTCCTGGTAAGTCTATCCCATGAATGTTCTTGAGTAGAAAAGAAGAGTATTCTCTCCAAGTTTGGGGACTCCTGGCAAATAGGGACTATAGGTTTCTGTCCTAGAGAAAGTAAATGTGACATTTATTCATGGAGGAAACCCTGGTTTATAGGATTGCATTAGAATCACTCTTTTGTTCACTGGTGTGTGTGTATAGATGAACAATGTAATGATTTCTCTTTATCCTAACTTCAACATTACATGTCAGTTTTATGTCATTTGGATATAGCCTCATATGCACATTAAGATGTTTATCAAAATACATACTTTTTAATAAAACAATTTGTATAGGAAGTGTTTGAAGTAATTATAAACATGGACTTGCCTCCTTTTCAGACTCAGAGAACCCAGGAGTCCTACTATGATTTTACCCTAGAAGAAAATATGAACAGAATGCTCTGCCTTTTCTTTAGTTATTTGAAAATATAGTATCAAATGATAAGAAGCCCTGACACAGGGAAAAATTACATTTAAAAATATTCTAGGGACACCTGATGGCTCAGCAGTTAAACCATCTGACTCTCAATTTCGGCTCAGGTCCTGATCTCAGGATTGTGAAATCGAGCCCCGCATCAGGCTCTGTGCTGGGCCAGGAGTCTGCTTAAGAGTCTCTAGCCCTCTCTCACGGCCCCTCCTTCCTACTTGCTCCCTCTGTTAAAAGGAAAAAAAAAAAAACAAAACTGAACTAAAAAAACTAAAAAGTGACATTGCTTAATTAATAAAGTCTTTTTTACATAGAATAAGTACTAAAAATGCTTGTAGGAATTAAACAGAAATCCTTGCCATTTTTGCTTATGTACGACAAATTCATATAGGAATCGATGCAAAAAAATGGTTTTATACTATAGCAAACTACAGCACAATCTCTAAGCAATAACGCATACAGTGCAATATCTTACAGAACAGTGGACTAAACCTAAAACTATTGCTAACAGAACTTTTCATTCCTATGACACTATAATAAGGCCAATTAGGAGATTGGGGATGGGGCCCAATTTTGAATTGGCTTTCTATGCTGTAGTTATGGTATTTTCATGCCTATTTATCTGGGTAGTTATTTCCCCTGACAACCGTAAAATGAGTTTTTTACATAATTTTATGAGAACCATGTTATAACAATGAATTAGTAACTCTAAGATTCCAAGTGGATATTTTGCAGCTTTATTACCAGGCTTTGTGTCAGAATTCTGGCTAGCTGGGGCCTCTGGAAGGAATGGCAATTATATAGATGGATTTGCAAACCTGTCCTTATCGAGCTCAGTACTAACTCCAAATTTCTCTCACTCCTGCAAACAGCCCAAGTTTGAAGTCAGCAAAAATTATGGTGAAATTTTGGTTCTTTTCACATGAAGCCCTGTAATTTTCAGGAAAAAAAGGGAAATGATCACATAAGTGCATCTGTGACTATAGTGGTTATCCCCCTAGCTCAGGGTATATTTAGAAACAAGAACCTGATCTTGAGAGACTCTTCCTTAAGGGACAAAAGACAGAGAGAGAAAGAGAATTTTCTTGAGTTTGAGCATGCCGTCACCCCTGCAGTCGAAGTACATCTCTAGAGCTGCTGGGCCAGAGCGCTGTCCACCACTGAAGCAAGTATGTCAGAAGCCTGCTGTACATTTTCATCTATGTAAACTGCAAAGTCATTTTTCACAAAGAAGGGTGTGGCTGGATACAAGTCACAATCAAGGGGCTTAGGTGTTCTTATGAGAGAAGCATTTAGAACATGACAAGTGTCCTAATGTTCTGCGTGTAGGAAAATTCTCAGGTTTACTGTACCACAAGAGATGTTCATTCTCCAGCTGGACACCAAAAAGGTGAATAAAGAAGTTAAACAAATTGCAGCTGATTTTCATTATTTGTAGTACTTACGTGCCACAGAGTGGCTGCGAACCCTGAGTTAACAAAATACTAACCACAGAAGATTAGTTTCCTGTGAATCTTTGGTCACAGTTTCATCAATCAATCAATACATAACCTTGTTTTGTGTTTCTGTAGAAGGACACCTTATTTAATACATATCATTAATTTGTTAACATTGAAATCATAGCCAATGGCACTTTAACTCCTAAATTATATTTAGGAGTTATAACATGCCTAATAACTAAGTAAATCTTATCTGGTGCATCTTTTCTTTTTAAGACACATTACGGCCTTCTGGCATTTAGGAAATCTACACAGCACTTCAATCTACACTAAGGGGGCCATTTTAAACAGAGAAGTTAACCAATGAAAGGTAGAAAAAATGGAAAAAAAAATTGTATCATTAAATAGACCATGAAAAGGACACTTGTTTACAGCATGAGAGCTGCACAAGAAAGCAGAACCTTGTCTTGTTCTGCTTACTTGGGAATGCGCTGATTGAGTGACCTGAATTTTTCACCATCTTGCACATGCCCGCAAATGACCACAAGTGCACCAAGTATTAATGTGGGGGTTAAGAATAGATTTTAAGTGACTAGGTAAATCCACGAATACAGAATTCATTAATATGGAATCCACAAACAATGAGGGCTGACCATGTATTCTTTTTTTGTTTTTAAGATTTTATGTATTTATTTGACAGAGATCACAAGTAGGCAGAGAGGCAGGCAGAGAAAGAGAGGAGGAAGCAGGCTCCCCGCTGAGCAGAGAGCCTGATGTGGGGCTCAATCTCAGGACCCTGAGATCTTGACCTGAGCCGAAGGCAGAGGCTTCACCCACTAAGCCACCCAGGCGCCCTCTGACCATATATTCTTATAATCTTACCTTCACCCCAGCTTCCATTTGGATGTCCGTTTAACCTTGTGTTCTGTGTGACCATGTCATCCATCAGTAGCAAAAATAACAAACAGAGCCACTGTCTTACAACCTATGTCTCAGTCAAGAACTCCTCTCCCCACCAGCCACACAGTCATTTTCATTTCTTTGTCCCTATAGCTACCCCCAAAAAGCAATGCTCTCCTGGCCTCTCATTAGGTAACAAAACATTATAGCATTTCCATAGCAGCTTTATTTTGTTCCCTTTGTCAATGACAGCAGATAAATGGGGCTGGAATCCTGGAGTCTTCCAGCAAACCATTACAACTAGAAAATATAAAATCATGGGATAGTTCAGGAAGAGAGAATGCAGGAGTGCTGGCATTCATAGCTATGTGGGTTCAGGTTGTAGTTCTGGCACAATGAATCCCCGGACAGAGCCTTTGGAAGAAGAAGGAATCCAGGGGCTACTTAGACCCTGTTTGCATGCTCTGCCTGTAACTTGGTTTCATTCTAAGATGGAGAATGTACACAGACCCAGTTTTATGAGCTGAGGAAGACTGAGGCAGGAGAAATGAGGAAGACTCTAACTTTCAGGGCCTCATCAGTCTATTTTAGCTGAAACTAAAAATTAAGCGAATATGATTAATGATGGATTTCTTATAGTCTCTTATTTCCTATGGGTACTTCTCAGATCTTAACTCATTCATGAAATTAAATGTATATTGGGGAAATTTTATGATCTTGTACAGTTGGACCATATTGGAAAATCTCCAGATTCACAAAAGGCCCCAAAGATGGGATTATATGATCCATTTTCTACTCCAGGTCTTTTACAGGAGTGCTTTGTGGATGATCACTCATTACCTGTAGTGTGAGAACCCTAATTCTTCTAATATTTAATGTCCTCTTCGAAAGAAATTAGGTACTTCATGAATCAGTCTCTTTTCCCCTCTCCCCCACTAGAGCCCACTCATGGGCCTCTTACATATTTACAAGGAAATAGCTTTCCATAGGACTTCTACCATCTACTGAAGTTTAGCAACTTGCAAATATTCCAAAGCAAGGAGGATCCATCCTGATTTGAGTAAGCAGGTTCCATTTAATAATGTAGGAGCAAACACAGAATTATCAGGGTTCCTAATTTAGGTTAACCTTGAGGACACTGTTGCTGATTGAAGACCATATGTCATACCAGAAGTTCTCACTGGGGGTTACAGGATCAACATAAAGCAAACATTCAGACAGAGACAACTTCAAATACTCTGAGGATTTCTAATTAATGGAGAGAATCTCAGGCCAATCCACATTATTTGAACACATCTTGTGAGATCATTTGCTCCTAGGATATAATATCCACAACTTTAGAATAAAGATCATTATCTCTTGGAGCTTGAGTACATTATCCCTTCGTGACTCAGTGACAAAACAAACCAGTGGCTACTGTGCTTCCTTCTCTCTTTCCTTCCTAATTTCTTTTTTTGAAAGCTGAAGGAAATGTTAAGAGGAAAATACTTAGACACTATTTAAAAAAACAGATTGACCTCTTTTGATCTTTTCCAAAATAATAATATTGACTTGCTTTAATAGCCTGTCCTTAAAGAAAATGTGTAATAAATCATTTCTCACAGGGTTTCTGCTGTTTGTTTTTAAATGACAGTAATATCCCCAGGATCTAGGATGGGATCACAGAAACTTAGACCCTTTTCCTTTCAACATCTTGAAAAAAGAACCCAATGTTTAAGGGAGAAGGAAGTGGGTAAAAGGAAAGAGAGTGCTACTGTTGTTGGCCCATTGGATAGGAAGTATGATTAAAACAAAGTACATGAATGAATAAATGCAAGGATAGAGAGGCCTTAGGATAAAGTGTAAATATATTTCAGGACATTCCATTAGGCTTATAGAAGTACCACAGACCAAAATATTTCAGTGAAAACTGTTCTTCCCAGTATGAGTCTTTATATAAGTTAGACATAAGCACTATCTAGTTAAATTAGGCATTAAACAGGGGATGCAAACCGGCAGACCAAAGATTGAATTTTCTCCTAGCAAAGCAGTTTTATTGGAATTTGCTTTTTTGGGAGTTTTGTTATCCACCCCTACTGTTATTGTATTCCGAACCAGCATTTCCTTTTACGTGGACAGGCTACCTTGTTCATCTAAACACTAGAAGCATTTGTATGTACAAACTGTGGATTCACACTATCGGTCAGGAAGACAGGGAGTCAGAATTAATCTTTACAAAAGCATATAATAAAATAGAACAGATTTTCCTCTCTGGTGTCCAACTTCTGACATTATGTTAAGAACTGTAGGAGAGATTTTTGATAAATTTTAAACTATTAACAAAGGTCAAAGTAGTGATACTGTACAAGTAACATTATTCACAGTCATGATTTCTGATGAGTTTGATGCACTGATGCAAAGGAAAAGCAGAGCAAAGCCTCACAGTACTCAATTTTTAAGACCAAAGTTTAATTAAGAAAGAGAAAGCACATCATGTGGAGAAACTTAAGAACAAAAGAGTTCCTAAGCTCTGGAATGACTTTTTGGGTTCAATTTTCAGTTGCTTTAAAAATCTTGCTGTTTTATTTTCAGTAGTGGTTGGGGTTGGGGGCATATTATAGTATTTTGGATGGATGAGTTTTGCAAAGTGCCAGGCAATAAAACATCTGTTATAAAACATGTGCTATAGCTTTAGGGTATGGACTGAAACCAGTCAGTATTATTTTGAAGTGAGAGAATGAATGTCCAAATAAATGAGCACAACCTGTTTTTTATTATTATTTTAAAGGACCATTTAATCTAAATAATTTATTTTTCCTATAAATTGCACATTTTACAAATGTATCACCATTGCTGCTATTTAAAAATTTTATAATATTCTATGGGATAGAAAACATGTATATATTATATTCTCATCATCCTAGTATTTCACTGACTAGACATATTCTTGGAAATGGTACAAAGAAGCTTCTAAACTTATTAATTTAAAATATATTTTATTTCAAAAACAATCTGAAAATAGACTGTAGATGCTAAATTGAATTGAATGACTTGGTGAAATAAAAGGAGTTTAGTACGTCATCCATATCTCTAAGAATTGGAAAATTACATGGTGAGAAAGGACATGTTTTCCTTTTTTATTTGCACGAAGTTAAATAAAAGAAAGTATTCAAAAGACCCTAGGATCCAAGGATAATTTATCTAATTAGAGAGGAACAAAAAAAGCATATGGAGCAGTAGGAATAATGTAACAAATATTAAGGAGGTATAAACTAGTATTTCATGAACATGAAGCATATCAAATATATACTTGTCAGTCAGGCTAAGCTGTGTTATAAAAAATAGAGATTTATGTATGCATGTGCATACGTATATGTTATGTATATGTAAGTATATGGAATTTGTGTATATGCATACATATATATGTTTTAATAAACATATAGTAAAATTGACAAAAATATCTATATGTTCTATGTATGTACAAACACATATAATGTACACATACATGTATATATATATGAGTGTGTTGTGTATACATCGTTATATGTCTGCTATAAAGGTATATACATACTTATTCTTATGTATGAACACACATACACACTCATGCATACTCAGCGGTTCACAATTATAAAAATTTCTTTCTTATTCTGCCAATAATCACTGAAGGACTAGGCAGTTCTCAAAAGCAGATGTCCTTGTGATGGGTCTAATGTAAAGATAGTATCTTTACATTAACACATCTTTTCAGATTAAGGGAAGGAAACATAGATAATGACACACTGCTTCTAAAATGTTCACCAAGAAATAACACATGTCACTTATGCCCCCATTCACTGACCGGACGAGTCACACAGCCATTATTAAGGTCAAAGAGAGATACCTGGAAGAAGAGGATACCTAAACTTTGCTGATCACTATTTGTATCTACTGTACCACCGCACTATGGATTTTTTCATTTTATACACTATTCAATGTAGAGTCAATGCCAGCAATAACGACTGTAAATCATATAATGTTGATCTAAGGCATTTATGCAAATAATTTCAATTGACATTCCAAATATCGTATTGGTTTTGGTAGTTAACAATATGGTGAAACAGATATGCAAAAATACTTCCTCAAAAAATCCCTCAAACAATTCTGGAAAAAAATGTTTTTAAAGGTATTTTTTTAAATAAATTTGACTTTTTGTATTTTTTTAAACATTTTATTTATTTATTTAACAGAAAGAAATTACAAGTAGGCAGAGAGGCAGGCAGAGAGAGAGGGGGAAGCAGGCTCCCTGCCGAGCAGAGAGCCCGATGTGGGGCTCTATTCCAGGACCCTGGGATCATGACCTGAGCCGAAGGCAGAGACTTAACCCACTGAGCCACCCAGGCGCCCTGACTTTTTGTATTTTTTAAAAGATTATATTTACTTATTAGAGAGAGAGACACACACACACACAGCGAGAGAGGGAATGCAAGCAGGGGGAGTGAGAGAGGAAGAAGCAGGGATCAGGGAGCCCAATGCGGAGTTCAATCCCAGCACCTGGGATCATGACCTGAACCAAAGGCAGATGCTTAATGACTGAGCCACCCAGGTGCCCTTAAAGGTTATGTTTTTAACTATTTCTGAACCTACTGAAAAATAAAGGAAATTCTTGGAGACCAAAACAGATGAAAACTACCACTGGAGGGGTAGTAAGTCTCGGTGAATTGATTGAAGAACATTTACAAATACTTTATGGAACAGAAATAAGTTTTAACAAGACATTGGAGATAAGCAACAAAAGCATGTATTTTTGAAAATCTGCAAAATCAGTACTGCAGACTAAGATATAGTCATTGGAATTATCAAATAATAATGTCTTATACATCTGTGTGATATGGGGGCATCAAAAATAGTTAAGGAGCAAGAAATTATCAAAAGTGGTGAGGTGGATATGACACAATCAATTTCAACTTCACGTTGAAATTTATAACTGAAATTAGGAAATAAATGGATGATTAAAATAAATTAGACATAGCTGATGAGATGATTGGGGAACTGGATGATACATCTGAAGAAATTGTCGAGAATGCAATCAGAGACGTGCTAGTAATACTGCTTTTCCAAAAAGTAACCTTTGATTTGTATGATTTGCCAATTCTAAATGTTCTCACCATTGCCATTTTCAAACCAATGATGGTTTTAAAATGACTCACAAAGTTTCTGAATATTTTGCAACTGGCTCTTGAAAGCTGGTATAAGACAGTTTTAGTATACCACCAAATGAATATAGAGAACTGACAGAAGGGAAAATATAAAAGAATATGGACAGATGACAAAGTGAGAAAGAGTAAAATATATCTAAAGAAATTACAGAAGAGACTAGAAAGAGGTGATGAGGCAATTTTTAAAGATAAAACAGATAAGGAATTTTCATAACAAATGATTCATTGTGTCTTAATTCCAAAAGAAAATAAAGCCCAAGTACAATAATTTTTTTAAAAACCCTGCATAATCTAAAAGAAAAGAAAATATCCTAGAATCAGAGGTGCCTGGGTGGCTCAGTGGGTTAAAGCCTCTGCCTTCGGCTCAGGTCATGATCCCAGGGTACTGGGACTGAGCCCTATCTCTGCTAGGTAGGGAGCCTGTTTCCCTTCCTCTCTCTCTGCCTGCCTCTCTGCCTACTTGTGGTTTCTGTCAAATAAATAAATAAAATCTTTATTTGTGTGTAGATATAGATAAATATAGATATAGATATAGATAAAGATATAGATGTCTCCTAGAATCAGCTAGAGAAATCACCTACAAAAGAATGTTAATTATACTGACAGTTGACTTCTCAAAAACAACACAGGAACCCAGATAATAGTAAATCAAAGTACTTGTAAAATAATGACCAGATATGGTACTAACTTCCTTCATTCCATGCAACGCAGATATTATGTTGTAGAGTCCTGTTACCTATTCCCGCTTTGCATCAAGTGAAGAATAGAGAGTAGAGCCCTTTTCCTCCCAAACAGTAAATTATGGAGAGAAGAAATATGGAGGAAGGGATCCTTAACATCTGTGCATTGAGTCTGAGGCAAACTTTTAAGTAACCTATGTGAAAAACTGACCAGAATTGGGATATCTGGGTGGCTCAGTCAGTTGAACATTCAAATTTTGGTTTCAACTCAGGTCATGATCTCAGGGTCATGAGATCAAGCCCTGCCTCAGGCTCCGCACTCAGTGTGGACTCTGCTAGAGATTCTCTCTCTCCCTCTGGCCTCCCCCTGCTCTGTCTCTCTCTCTCTCTCACACACACACACACACACACACACACACACTTCCCATCTCTCTAAATAGATAATGAAGAAATAAAGAAATAACTTAAAAATACCCTGGCCAGAATCAACACAATGAACACTTTGAGAACTGAACTACAAAGTGGAATAGGACCAAGGATTCATACTGGTCTCTGCAGGACACAAGTCAGGCAAACCAGAATCGCAGTGCAAAAACTGGAAAACCACATTAACATCTAAACCACAGTCCATGAATGAGCCAGAATGAGCATTCTAGACCTAAAAGGATAGATAACATGCTAAAATAGATGTCAATGGAGAATAAACTCTCATAGAAGTCAAAATGCCCAGGAAAAAATTTTAACTGCTCATTATACCCAAAATTATATTTATAGCCAGAATGAAAAAAGGTGGTCAACAGACAGAAATGCCAAGATAACAAAGAATGTTAAAATATTCTGACAAGGACTTTAGAGCAAATATCACAGAAATATTCCACAAGGCAACCACAGACACTTGGAAAAAAAAATGTAAGTTTAGCAAAGAAATAGAAATAAATAAAAATAAGAGTCAAATTATATTGAGACTGAAAAATGCAGTACCAAAAGAGAGAGAAACACACTTAATGGATTCAACACCATAACTCAGATGACAGAAGATGCATTCAAATTAAATATAGATTGATAGAAATGATTTAATATGAACAACAGAGAAAAATATATTTTTACAAGATGAGCAGAGTTGAAGAATGTGTAAGGCAGTAACAAATGTTTTAATATTTGTATCATAGGAGTCCCAGAGAAGAGTCAGGTTTGAAAAATTATTTAAATAATTATAACTGAAATTACTTAAAGTTGATGAAAGGCACAAATTTACAGATTTGAACAAATCCCAGTTGGGACAGAGCTAAATAAGCATGGGGCACCTGGGTGGCTCAGATGGTTAAGCATCTGCCTTCAGCTCAGGTCATGATCCTGGGGTCCTGGGATCAAGCCCCACATTGGGCTCCTCACTCAGCAGGGAGTCTGCTTCTCCCTGTTCCTCTGTCCCTGGCTCCCTACTCATGCTCTCTCTCTCAGTATCTGTCTTAAATGAAAAAATAGAATCTTAAAAAAAAAAAAAGAAGAAGAAGAAGAAGAAGAATGAAAGAAACTCGTGACTCAGAATCAAATCTGTGGGAACTAAAAAAATACCTTGAATGCAGGCAGAGAATCAATACATTGCATATAGGTTAAAGATAATGAAATACCAGTCGAGTCCCAATCAGAAATTATGGAACTAGAAGAACTGGCATAATGTTCTGCAAGCACTGAAAGGAAATAAAACCATCGTCAACTCTGAATTCTACATCCAGCAACAATACCTTAGGAAAAATAAGTGGGAAAAATTACATTCTCAAATGGAAGAAAAATGAGAGAATTTGTCACCAACAGATTTGCTCTAGAAGACTTGCTGAAAACTGATTTCCAGAGAGAAAGAAAATGATGAAGAAAAGGAAGCTAAGAACGTTAAGGAAATATCTATACGTCATAAGTATTTAGATAAACATAATAGAAAGGCATTATGAGCAAAGAAATAGTAAAGACCAGGTAATGATAACAAACTGATTGTACACAATAGCAATAATGCTTAATTTGTGAATTTAAAACCTAGAACTCAAATACCAAACAATAATAACAAACAATTTGAGAAGGGTAATCAGAGATAAGGCTCTACCTAGCAGTTTTATTATTCTGAAAAGGAAAAATATGACCTCCCCTAAACTTTATAAGTTAAATAAGAATATTAAAAGTGTTAGGCAAATCATTAAAATAATAGACTCAGGCTGTATAATGCCCATATTATTAGAGGGGGATAATGGGTAAGACAAAATCAGAAGTCAAACAATCTAAATCTAAAACAGACCTTCTCAGCTGTAGGCAATGTTGCCTCCCAGAGAACGTTTACTTGGCAGTGTCTGGAGTAGGGCTCTATTTTTGTACCTCATAGGTGAGGGGGGAGTTTTGCTGCTATTGGCTACTGCTACTAGGTAGAGGCCAGGAATATGCTAAACATCCTATAATGTACAGGACTGCCCCCACAATAAATACTTATCTGGCCCAAAATATCAATAGTGCTGAGGTTGAGAAACCTTGATCTAAAAGGAGAGAGAGAAAGAAACTGAAGGAAAGAGAAAGCACAAAGTATAGTAGTAATAGATCTGAACACAGTAAGATGTAATAAAATAAACAATTAAAAATTAAGTCAGCTGTTTAACACAACACTAAAAACACAATAACTCAGGAGAAAACAGATGGAAGACACTATAAATTTTCTACTACTAATATGAAAAAATAGTATTTAAAGCAAGAAATATTACTAAAAAATAGAAGGTTAATTACATGATATTAGAAGATTTAATTTTCAAGAATGATACATAATCCTAAACTTATAAGAATCTAATAAAAACACCTCAGAGTATATAAATATTATCCAAACACCAGGAGAAATAAGAAGGAAAAACATTGTGAGACACATTAATGCCCCCCCTTTTTTATTAATATATCAAGCTGAAAAAAGCAATAAAGAGCATTTGAACAACACAATTCAAATGCTAGACTACATGCCCAGAACATCCTGAACAGTAACCCAAAAACTGGAAAAGAACCAGCTATTTAAAATTAACCATAAGCATAGAGAAAGTTTCAAGAAATACCCTCAACACAAAAAAAAATAAATAAATAAAATAAATAAATAAATCTCTGATCAGAATGTATTTTAAAAAATGATAAAATGTTGAAATAAGGTATTGTATATTTGAAATTTACTAAAAGAGTATCTTAAGTGTTCTTATCAACCTTCCCAGAAGAAAAGGTGATTATATGAGATGAAAGATGTGTTAATTAACTAGACTTCTCAATAACTCATTTCTCAACAACTCATTTCACAACATATCTATCTATCTATACAGATAGATAGATATCTCAAATCATTACATTGTACACCTTTCAAAAAATCACATTGTACGACCTAAAATGACCTTACTGTGTCATGATCATTACCGTTTTCATGGTTGCTCTTCTTTATGTATTTACTAGAGCTCTATGTATTTCTTTCGGTGACAACTCTCCCACATACTTTTTCTTTCATGCCCTGTTTATTCGTTATATGAATCAAAACTTTTTTTTTTTCTTTCCCATTCTCTCTCCTGTACTATCAATCTTTTCTACATAGCCATGGCTCCATCTTAATCTCAGTAATTACTTTTTCTCAGAGCAGGGACAACCTCTACTATCTCTTGAATCTAGCATATTGCCTATCCCATCATAAAAATTATTTTAATACAAAAGGAAAAGGAAGGCAAGGAATAAAGAGAAGAGGGAAAATGAAGAAAGAGAATAAAAGGAGAGGGTGGATAAAGCAGGAATCTGAATCCAAGTGCTTTTAAGTGGATTGAGGTTTTCTCTGTAGACTCAAGTCCAACTTTCTAACTTTTCTTTATGAATACCACACTTTGAAGAAAATGAGTGATCAATCTCTTCACTCTTTCTGTAGAAGGATCCCTCCTTATTTTGAGGAGAGGGAGAGTCTGCAAGCCTTTGTTACTTATTATACAGAGACATTTCAAAGGCATAATATAGCGAAAATGAGTTTGGACTGGATCTCTCACTTCTACACGGCTGCCAGCAGTGGAGAAGGAAAACAACAGTATTATAAATGTGATTTTATTGTCCTTTTACTATTAGGCGGGTAGCACATTTGGTCCCAACACTTACCCAGATTGTTAGTAAATGAAAGAGAGAGCCATTCAAGGTTGGGAGGAATCCAATCAGCCCTGTCATTAGAAAAACACATTACCTTCGTGCTCTGATTCCATCAAGTCCCAAACATTGATTTAGCTAAAACATAGGGGAAAAAAGTCTAGGGCTGGGTTCTCATAGTTAAGGAATATAGACATACTGAAAAAAAAAAAATGTGTATACTCTCTAAATGTAAACTTTTTTTTTCCTTTATGACTCCACAGACCTGGCCCTGTTTCCACAGAACTGGAGAAAGCCCAGGATAAAAAGATATAGAACCACTGAATAGAATAAGGAGATGGAAAATCAAGTTCCAATGAACCTAAATAAGACAAGCCTCTTCCAGTAAGCCTTGGAAAGACCTTTCTCTACAGTTATGCCCAGTGAAGTTCATTCCAGATGGTTTATAGAAAGGATTGTGTGGTTTCTATTTAGTTTATATATTTGTTCAGGAGGGATGTCTACTCTCTGTACCCACCTTTCCTAGCATACTGCTAAGCATAGACCAGAAGCTCAAATTCCTTAGGAGTAAGTCCTGAGAATGAAATTCATGATTTATGGGGAGAAGAATTATACCATGATCAGAGGTTTGAGTTCTAGAAAAGTTGGGCTCAGGGTTCTGATCTTATAGCGCAAAGACACCTTCACAGAACTGCTTCAATTTGGGGGTCTCAGTTGATTTATCTATTCATTAATTTTAATTGGAGTTGTTTTGGGTATTTAGCAGGGCTTTAATGAGTAAGGATCAAAAGCAATAATTATTGCAAAACTTTTGGTGAAGTATAAAGTGCTATAAAGAGGTGAAAGAGTAAGAACAGAGATACTAGTGGTAGTTGTCACAAGAAAAAAAAATATTAAAAGGAAATAAGAAAGAACCTGAAAAGACACATTTAAACCAATCAGTGAAAAAAGCTAGAAACTATTAAAAGTGACTATTTCATTTATAGACAAATAGCTTTAAAAATATTTGAAACTGAGCACCATAAAATTTTAAAGAATTGAATATAAAATGCCATTTGTCATTTCTATACAAGAAGCCACGTTAAACTAAGTATCTTTCAAATCATCATACACAGCAGAATATGTGGTAAAAAGCAGGATCTGTTCTTCATTGACTATCCAAAATCCTTCAGTAAAAGCCCATTCAAAATGGGTTAGATCTGGGGCGCCTGGGTGGCTCAGTTGGTTGGACGACTGCCTTCGACTTAGGTCATGATCCTGGAGTCCCGGGATCGAGTCCCACATCGGGCTCCCCGCTCCATGGGGAGTCTGCTTCTCCCTCTGACCTTCTCCTCACTCATGTTCTCTCTCACTGTCTCTCTCTCAAATAAATAAATAAAATTAAAAAAAAATGGGTTAGATCTGTGGCAATGTTTGAAAGGATCCTAAAGACCAAGGAGAAATCTATGAAGACAGGTGACTGTAGTTCTGTATCCTCAATGGAAATGAGCCTATAAATCCTATCAAACAAATCAACCAATATTGTCACAGAAAAGAAGTTTCTAAAGTTCAAAATTATAATTATTCTGTGAAGTTTTCTATATTCTGAAATGTAACAATTAGTAGGTGAGAACTTCAGTTAGTTTCATTAAAGACAGTCATTGTTTAATTTCTGTAACTGCATATGTGGAATATACACTCAAAATGTGGAATGTGAAATATAAACTCAAGAACTTGCATATATATAGTTTGCATATAATGACTAAGAAAAAGTTACATAGTAAACATCCCAAGTAGCTTTAGCAAAATATAAAGGTTTGATAGTGTCACAGAAAGTAACAGTTAATCTTTTGCATCAAAGAAATGCATAGATGGCATTTCATTCTTCCTAACAGTAAGTATATTATTGCTAGGAAACAATGTATAGAGTTTTCATTTTCCATCATTGAATGATACCTAGATGAGGGAGATCATCTCAATATCCAATGATCATTAACATCACATATTTACTGAGAATTAACTCCTTCAAATTATAGGAGTGGTAAGATCACTGTTAGTATTATATTGGTACAGCTACAGCTAGTGCTTATGATAAAACTGATGAAAATCTCAAGTATGAATTTAAAATAATCATGAGAAAGAACTAAGAATCTGCATAAGCATCTCATAAAAACAATTAGGGTGGTAGAGTACGTTAACTCAGGAAGGAGAATGAAGAGGATCAGAATCAGGCAAAAAAAGATGTTAAGGCCAAGTACAAATGTTCCTGTTAGTCCCACTTATCTATGGATTTCATCAAATCTCTAGTGGAAGATTTGACATTTATTAGTCCAAATCTCTTTATACATTCAAATGTACACTTTGAGTGGTGAGTTTTATATGATGTGAATTACATTTCTTAATTAAAAAAATCTTTATTTACATGTAACTATAGAAAACGCACATAAGTATATAAATACATATTTAATTCCTATCTATTTTTAAATTGAGATATATAATGATTAAAACAAAGCCTTGTTCCCTAAAACTCTAAGAATTACCTATTTTATACATTTCCAATAGGATCCAACCTATGGATTAATGTGACCCTTATTCTCTCCGTAATATTTACAGAAAGAGTAATTGTAAGTAAAAGGTATATTAAAAAGCAGGCAGAGCCCAAGTCCCTGGATCCAGCTGCACTGCTCCTGCCCACCTGAGCACTGTGCTTCAATTTACATCTCCTATTTGTCTAAAAGAGGGATTTTCCTTATTGTCAGACAGTACTCTGACTCCATTCTTAACCTAAAAGAGATAAAGGATCTATAGTCAATAATGAAAGTTAGTAGTTTCTATGCCCCCTTTAATTTCAGCGTAGAGCAGGTGAAAAGAGGTTGATTAAAACTGAGTACACTTAGGACAAGAAGATGCTTTAACTTCTTGGCAGCACATGACTGACACCCATCCCATGTTCGTAGAACAGTGTGTCTTGACTTCCTGGCAACCACATTATCCTATTTCTTCTTCTACTTCTCTGCCAATATATCCTTTGCTGTTCCTCATCCTACCAAATTTTAAATATTAGAGTTTTGATAGACTAGAACCCAGGTCGTGTCTTCTTATTCCATACTCTCTCCTTAAGGATTTTAGCCATGGCCTCAAGAGCCACATGGGTGATCGTCTCCAGTATTTTGCACCAGCCTAGTTTATTTCACAGTTTAAAATTTATGGATTGCCAAATGTCCGCTTAATATCTCTATAAATTTTCAATCTGGCTACTTCGAATTGTACACTTCAAAGACACAGGAATCAATCTTGGCATCTTCCATTCCCTATTCGGTTCATTTCAGCGCACATTACTTTGCCACCTCAAACACTCTTAAACACCCCCTTACCCAAAGCTAATTCTCTATTGCCCCTCTGAGTTAAGTCAGCGTTGGCCTCCTAATATCCTATCCACCCTTGGCCTCAAAGATTGATTCTCTACATTTCAGGTTGAGTTATTTTGAAAGAACGAACAATGATATACCCCTGCTTAAAATCCTAGATTTCCATTGTTCTTAAAATACAGATCAAAATATTTCACCTATAAATCCTTGCAAAATCAAACCCTGCTTACCTCACCATCCTCACCTTCAACAACTCTTCCATGACTCTGCTGTAACTATACTGGCTTTCCTTTTGGTCTCCAAATATTCTGTGTTCCTTTCTGCTTCAGAATCTTTTCTCACTTTGTCAAATCTGCCTGGAATGATCTTTCACACACTCTCCTCATTTACTGAGTGAATTCATCTTTTATGGTTTGTCAAATTTCCTTAAGAAAGCTTCTGGAGACAAGAACAGGTTCCTTTGTGTTTTAATCCACCCAGGTTGCTATAAGAGAACACCACAGCCTGGGTAGCTCATAAACAATAGAAATTTATTTCTTACAGTTCTGGAGACTGGAAGTCAGAGATGAGTGTACCAGCACAGTTGGATTTTGGTGAAGGCTTATAGACTTCTCTTTAGACATCTTCTCACTGTGTCCTCGCTTAATGGAGGGGGCAATGTTGTTCTTGGGCCTCTTTTATAGGGGCACTATTCGCATTTATAAGTGTTCCACCCTTTTAACCTATTTATTTACCAAAGGCTCTATCTCCTAATACCATCACATTAAGCATTAGGATTTTGACATATGAATTTTGAGAGGGACACAAATATTCAGACCATGTCACCTTGTTTTATGTCCTCTTAGCACTCTCTGCTTGACTCCTTTGTATACTTATTACAACTGTACTTAAGCAATTGTGCTATTAATACCTGTCCACACTAGAATATAAGCTACAAGAGAGTATTTCTATCTTATTCACAGTTTTAACCTCAGGGCTTTCTTTACTACTATATTCCAGGAGCATGGCAAATAAGATCAATAAATATCTGTTGAGTTAATGATTAAAGAAATAAGGAAAATCTTTTTCTTTCAGAACATTTGTAAAAAATGGCAGTCCACTTGCTATCTAGTATGCATGAAATAAATTATCATCAACAGGTAGAATAAACTGGGTGACATTTTACAATCATTCCTTGATCTAATCTCCTAAGAATTCTCTCAAAAATAAATCCAAAGCTGGATTCCCATTTTTATATTTGTTCCTGTTCATGTAACTCTCAGCAAAAGCCCTAACTCCCAGGTTAAATCAAAGAACTTAGGTTTAGAAGATATTGCTCCAAGTAATTAGAAAACAAATAAAAATTCAAGTATTTAATTTATATTATTAAAAAAAGTCATAACCACTCCAACTTGTGAAACTTATCTCAGGAGTGTCTAGGGCAGTGGTAAAGGGTCATAGATATGTTGTAGCATTCAGTGAAGTAGTAACAAAAGTCATCGAATATCACCCCAAAACTTGATTAACTTGGGTATATTTTTCAGAAAGCCTCCAGGAGCAGGCAGATGGCATTCTCTTATTTGCACTATTCCACTGCAGAGAACTAAAGTTTAAACTATCAGCTACCTGCCATTTCTGGAATTGCTGCAGATAAAAACTCTTTGATGATTTCAGTTTTCTGCTGCTTGCTTGCAGGCTTTCAGAAAATAATTGCTACCATAAGAAACACTACTGAAATTGACAATAAACTGAATTTGGCTGGAAGTACATTGTAATTCTGTTCTATATTGGTGAGCTGCACTGCTGGGACAAGTGTTTGTTTAAAACCAAAACACCAAACAAAGCTCTGGCTTTAATGAAAATGCAGAGAACATCATCTCTGATATATTTATGGCTACTAAAATTGAAATTGTTTATTAGAAAGATAACATTAACTGCTTCTCCAAGTGGATTATTTGGGGAGTGTAAACTGCTCCCAATATACTTAGATATGTTTGGAATGGTGTAGAAAAGACAAAGAAACAAGTGTGAGTGAGGCATTTTGTGGAAAAGAAATAAAGACAGGCATGGATACAGGGGAAAAGTAAGACAGAAGTGGGTAAAAAAATTAGACAGGGGAAAAATAAGAAAAGGAGACATGAGAAATAACATAAAATAATGAGAGACATTATTAAAAGAATAGAGAAGAGAGATTAAAGAATAAAGAATAGATCAAGATATATATGCATGGCAAAATAGTCAAGCCCAATATGAAATAAATGTAACATCACCACCAGGATAACATTTTCCCCACTAGGAGCCATTACTAAAGAGAACGGAGTTTTTGATAAGCGATTTAAGGCAAGAATATAGAGAACAGTCTATTTTAGAGAATTCCAGAATATTGTCTTGATCCCTTAAGAGTCAGTTAAAATTATGGAATCTTGCAGATAGGGCTGAATCCTAGCTCAATTCATCTAAAAGTTCCAAAGGTTTGGTTCTTTGCTTAATTCCCTACAAGTCTACCAATGTTCCAATATGCATATCATAACAATGCATATACTACAGTAAATAACCAAAATATTAAGGGAAAGAAGGCAAAAAGAAACCTCAAGACAGCAAATTCAATTTATCTGGACTTACTAGAGTCTGTACCTCCTGCTTAATGATGTCAGATATTTGTGATATGAAGAACATGTCCATAAGCAACATTTTTTTTAATTAAATGGATTGTATCGTGGTAAGTTGGTACCTAGGATATTGCTACTGTACTTTCCAAAGTCTTGATAAATCAGATACATTCCATAATTATTCCTATACTTATTAACTAAGGAGCAACTCAAAGTAAAATGTTCTAAGAGAAGAAAGGCAGATTGTCACAAGGTAGCCCTGATTTAATAAGGAATGCAAATATACTAATCCCAGAGAACAAAGAGGTAAGGAGCAGTGGCAAATATAGATTGAGTCTTACTTTTCTTAGTTTGACTGGGGTGTCCATAGCACTACCCAAGTTATATTAAAATCCCACACTTTTCAGTCACTTCTTAATGATCCTATTCTATTATCTTCACCTGATCTTCGAATGCAAATAATATTTACTCAGTACTCTACATACTAGGTGCTCCAATAAGCATTTTCAATTATATCCCATATCTACTCTTCCCACAAACCAATGGAGGATTAGAAATCCTATTTTACAAAAGAAGAAAATTTAAGGCTGAAATTAAATAATTGAATCAAGAGTAATAGTTATGTTGTGGTAGGGGGTGACTTCTGAAATGCCTAGATGATGAGCTCAGCTAATCCTTTCCTTAAAAAGCAGTGATAAAACCAGGAAAAAACTGTCAAAACAAAAACTTCTGGACTCTGGACATTGGCAAAGGACAAACAGTGAACTGAGAAGCATTTATTCTAAAAAAAAAACTCTTGAACATTAATAAGAAGATATAATGTTGAAATAAGAACCACATGTGGGAAAAGCATGACAAAATTCAACACCCAGTAATAATAAAAACTCTCAACATATCAGGAATAGAAGGAAATATGCTCAACTTGATAAAAGAAATTCACAAAACTCTGCAGCTAAGATTATACTTAATAGTGAAAGACAGAATATTTCCCCTAACATCAGTAACATGGCAAAGATTTCATTTTCTCATTACTTCTATTTAACATTATATTAAAAATTCCAGGGATGCCTAAGTGGCTCAGTCAGTTGGGCGGCTTTCTTCAGGTTGGGTCACAATCCCAGGGTCCTGGGATCAAGTCCCGCATTGAGCTCCTTGCTCAGCCAGGAGCCTGTTTCTCTCTCTGCCTCTGCCTGCTGCTCTGCCTGCTTGTGCTCTCTCTCTCTCTTTCTGACAGATAAAATCTTTTAAAATAATAAATAAATTAAGTAAAATTTAAAAAAAAAAAGAAAGGAAATTCCTGGCAGTACAACCAGGCAATAAAATACAACAAAATCAGAAAACAAGGAGTAAAACTATCTTTCTTCATAGATGATATAACCTTGTACTGAGAAAATCTTAAAGAATTCCTCCCTGTAAAAAAAAAAAAAAAAGAATTAAGTCAGAATACAAGATAAATATAAAAACAGATCAATTGCTCTTCTATACACTAGTAATAAACAATCCAAAAATGAAATTAGGAAAATAATTTCATTCAAAATAGCACTCCAAAATTAAGCAATTATTATTAAATTTAAGGAACAAAAGGCAAAGCTTCTACACTAAAATCTATATAATATTGCCGACAGAAATTAAAGAAGACCTAAATACATGGCATGGTATTCTATGTTCATGGATTGGAAGATTCAACAGCATTAGGATGGCAATTCATCCCACACGGATTCATCCAGATTCAGTGTAATCCCTATCAAATCTCAGCATTCTTTTTTGCAGAAATTGGGCACTCAACTTATATATGGAAATGTATGATCTGAAGAGAAACCACAGTGTGTATATATAGAGAGAGAAATGTAAAAGATCCTAATGGCCAAGACAATTTTAAAGAACAAATTTGGAGGACTAATACTTTCCAATTTTAAAATATATTACAAAGCTATGAGAATCCAGACAATGTGTTATCAACATGACAGAGACAGATCAATGGAAAAGAACAGAGAATATAAAAATAACTCATATTTATGGTCATTTCATTTTTGATGAAGGTATCAAAGTAACTACATGAGGAAATTGTCATCTTTTCAACAAATTGCTTACTGAGACATTGGATATTCACGCATGAAAAAGTTAACACACACCCTTACCTCACATCATATACAAATATTAACTCAAAATAAATTTTAGACCTAAATACATTAAAGACTTAGGTAAAATTATAAAACTTTTAGAAGACAACATGGGAGAGTCTTCATACCTTCAGTAAAAATCTCTTAAATACATCAACAAAAGCAGAATTCAGAAAAGAAAATAGCAATTTGAACATCCTCAAAATTAAGCACTTTGCACTTCCAACTACTATTGAAAAAAAAAAAAAAGCCACACCACAAACTGAGAGAGAATACTTAACAAATCTTACCCCTGAGAAAGGATTTATAACTACAATTTGAAAGGTAAGGCATACTTGCAGCTCAGCAATAAGAAACAAATACCTGAATTATTTTAAGTGGCAACAGATCTGGAAAGAATAGACATTTTCCTAAAGGACATAAATGAATAATAAAAAACATTTAAAAGGCAGTCAGCATCATTACTCATTAGGTAAATGAAAATCAAAACCATAATGAAATGCTACTTTACTCCCACTAGAATGGCTAGAATGCAGATAATAACAAGTATTGAGGAAGATGTGCAGAAACTGGGAACACTCACTTTTTGCTGTGTGGAAATGTAAATAGTGTAGTCACATTGGAAAATAGTTTGGAAAAATTTTAAAACATTAAGCAACATTTTGCTATACAACTCTGCCATTTCTGTTCTAGGAGTCTGCACAAGAAAAATGAAAAGAAACTATGCATACGGAAACTCGTACACGCACAGTCACAGCAGTATTACTCACAATAGCCAAAAGCAGAAACAACCCAATATCCATCATCTGATGAATAATTAAACAAAATATATATCCATACAATGGAATTTTATTCAGGGAACAAAGGAAACTACTAATACATGTTACAACATCGATAAATCTTATTTGAGATTATGCTAAGTGAAAAAAGCTGAATGTAAAAGAACATAAATGTATGCATACATTTACATGAAATGTCCAGAATAGACAAATTTATAGAGACAAAAGCTAGATATTTTTGCCTAAAGCTGGAAATGGGAACAAGTGACTTCAGAAAAGTATGAGATCTCTTGAGGCTGGTGAAAATTTTAGAAAACTGAATTGTGCTGATAGTTGCCTAACTTTGTAAATTTATTAAAACCATTGAAATGTACATATACTATGAGTGAATTTTATGTTAGGTAAATTAGACCTCAACAAACCTGTTTTTAAAAAACAATAGCCACCGTTTATTAGCCACATCTTTTTATCATGCAAATTCTAAATAAATGTTTTAAACATTTTTTTAATTGTCACGTCTTCAGAAATATTTGTTATTTTCAGATAAAGAAATTGAAACAAACTTTAATAACATGTGCTAGCTTTCTCAAACAGTAAAAGGAAAGTTAGAATTTGAAATGACTTGTGAATTAAAACCCCATGACTTTAATCACGATGTTATACTGCCTAGTCTCAGAATAATTTCTTAGTTGGCACCTGGGTGACTCAGTTGGTTAAGAGTCTGCTCGGGTCATGATCCCAAGGTCCTGGGATAAAGTCTGGTATCAGGCTTCCTGCTCAGTGGAGAGCCTGCTTCTCCCTCTGCCTGCCACTAACCCTGCTTGTGTTCTCTCTCTCTCTCTCTCTCTCTCGATCTCTGTGTCAAATAAATAAATACAATCTTAAAAAAATAATTCCTTATGGGCGCCTGGGTGGCTCAGTGGGTTGAGCCTCTGCCTTCGGCTCAGGTCATGATCTCAGGGTCCTGGGATCGAGTCCCACATCAGGCTCTCTGCTCAGCAGGGAGCCTGCTTCCTCCTCTCTCTCTCTGCCTGCCTCTCTGCCTACTTGTGATCTCTCTCTGTCAAATAAATAAATAAAATCTTTTTTAAAAAATAAATAAATAATTCCTTAGTTATGTTAGTTATGTTAAGTAATAAGTCTAAGTGAAGTACAGTGTTCTTTTAATACACCATGGTACTCTTCTGTTACGGGCTGACTTGTGTTCCCCACCCCAAATTAATATATTGAAGCCCTAATTCTCTGTACCTTAGAATATGACCTTATTTGGAGATAAGATCTTTAAAGAAGTGATTAAGTTAAAATGAAATCTTTAGAGTGGTTCCTAATCTGATCTGACTGATGTCCTTACAAGAAAAGGAAATTAAGACACACAGGGAGACTCCAGGGATGCAGGAGAACAGAAAAAAGACCACAATAAAAGATAGCAAGAGGGTGGTCATCTGCAAGCCTTGAAAAGAAGTCTCAGAAGACAAAAAGCCAAGGGTACCTTGATCTTAGACTTCTAGCCTCTAGAACAGTGGGAATATAAATTCATATATTTAAGCCACCCAGTTTATAGTATTTGGTTATGGCAGCCCTAGAAAAAACTAGCATACCCTCTAAGGCCATCGTGGTAGCCACAAGGCAAAATAAATGTTGAAAATTACTGAATTAAAGGTAATTTAAGGGAAAATTTCTTTGTTCTCTTTTCTTTAAATACCCAGTTTTTCTACTCCATGGATAGAATCTGATTATCGCTCATTACTATCACACATACTAAATTTGGGTAAATGAATATTTTCTGAAGACCTAAATTAATGGATTGGGGAACAAATATTCTGAACACTTCATTTCTTATACTCCAATGTAAATATTTATAAGTTACTATGTGTTTGTTTTCCCCCATATTCCCTACGTATTTATTTACTTGTTTATACCACTGAGGTACTACTGTGTAAATTTTGGCTGTTGGACTCAGAAGCAATCCAGAGGGTTAACTAAGCCTCCAGGATACTCCCATTTTATCACAGAATGTATCACTTGTAAAAATATATAGAAAACCTGTATACATATACAAACACACCTCAGCTCTTTGCTGTGTCTGTATTGATTTCTCCTGTAGACCTCATTTCATAATGTGCCCTGAAAATTAAATCATCTATTTAGTTCCAATATGACCTAAGAATTTAATTGGATTTGTAGACAGTAATTTATGTAATATTAATGGATACTTTTCAAAAGTAGCTAATTAACAGCTGACCTTTAATTTTCCTTTTAAAGAAAAGGAACTGAGCATAATGAAAAAAAAAAAGAAGAAGAAAGAAAGAAAGAAAGAAAGAAAGAAAGAAAAAAAGGAAAGAAAAACTCCAACCCTTTTCTCCCCTCCTAACAGTAGTGTAGATTTAATTAGCAGAAAGACAGCATCCATCAGGGACGTTTGGAGAGCTGTGTGATACATTATGTATCTGATTATTTTACGCCTATGAAAATAGCTAAATAATTTAAATGTAATTCAATAAAAATGTATTTTCAATGGGAAACTTAGGAGTTGGATGATAGAGTAAAAGCTTCCTATAACACAAAGATTTTATAAGACACTGCTATGAAAATTCAGAATAAAAGATTACATTTTGTTTCCCCCCTTTATGTAGCTAGATTTCTTAGTTTTGTGTTGTTTTTGTAACAGCCTAGAATAGATACATATTACATTATCTGGATACGCTGTGAAAGTAAGTGTAAGAATTCAGCATTACCATTACAGTTAAGACACACAGATAGCATTGCCTTCTTTGTGTGATCACTTTTTAAAAGTTTGATTCTAATGTGCCTAAGACCCTACTGAAATGGGTCAACCTTTCATTCATCCACAAAAGATTAATGGCCTTGTTTTCCTCTAGCCCTCAGTCAGAATATTTAGCCCCTCCTAGAACTGATTTTCCATGTTATGCAAAGTATGTCAGTAGGCTTATATAATTCCCTAGTGGGAAGGGATTTATCTCTGATAAAAGTACTGAAACCATCTTCCCTAATTGGCCCCTTTGTTGGCAGGCAAAGCAGAGAGGCCAAGGACTAGATGGGCCATGAAAATTTAGCTACAAGGTTCATCTAAAAGTTGTCCCTATACGTCAGCAAAGATGCTAGCTGGTCCAGGAATGTGGGGGAATGACTCTCTACTCTAACGGAATCTATTCTGTGGATAAATAAAACAGTGCTATTTGTCTTAGTGCCTAATAATGTATCTCCCTCATTCACTATATTATCTCACTTACAAAATTAGCAGTAATTATTCACCTACATAATTACTAATTCAAGATCTCTATAGATCAGTTTTACACAAAATGAGGTCCCTGAATCACCTGCATCAGTTTACTTTGAGTGTCTGTTTAATATGCAGATTTCTGGGTCCTGCCCCAGAATCAGATTCTGCCTTTTGAAAAGGCCCAGGGGTAAGCCAGAAGCATGCTGAAGCTGTGGAACCATGGCTTTGATGATGAGATTTAAGCTGTATGGGGCCTTCAAAAGCTCTTCTCTTCAGAGAGTAGCTGCATCTTGTGCTCTTAAAGCATATAAATCTTATAACCAAATGTCACTAAGAAAAAGGTTGAGAATTGAAAATCAATATCACAGTTTTCCCTGGAACATCTTAATGGTCAACCCATTTGATTTCAGCCTCTTACCATCACAGATTATTGAAGGAAATTCTATGATTGTTCTCACTTTGCTAATGGTCCATTAACACCAGTTTATTGATTTGAAGAAGTTTTAATTCCTTGAAAAAAAAAATTACTTAGAGCCAAAAGACATGGCTGCTAGCCCTGGTCTCTGAGCTCTTGGGCAAGAAAGTTCCTCATGATGTGCCTCCCCTCCCTCACCTATAAATTTAACTTGGTAATACTTGCCTAACTTAAGTTTACAAAACTAGTGGACTAAATTATTTAATATTTCTTAGTCTCATGCTAATGATTTTTTTCCAAAGTTTCCTAAAAAGATTTAATATAAAAATACTGTGAAATAATTTTGTAATATTATATACAATTATAAGATAGAATTCTTAGTTTTCTCTTTTCCGCTGTAATCTATATAAACTGATAAACCTAGTCCAAAATGTCAGTATGAAGGAAACTGTTGGATCCCTTTCCCCTATTGGTATTGTTTAATTGTTAGTTTGAGATCTTTTTTGGCTGTTGTCTTTAGAATGAGGGGGACTGCTATTCTGGAGTCTCTTGCCTCCCATGACAAAACAAAGTTGCATTACTGAGAAATTCAGCATTGAGGAAAAGAAATTGACTACCACAACAGAATCACATTTACCTTCAAACTAATCAAACTATATTTCTCTAGGAAGATGGGTACAAAAATCTTCTCTGTCCTAAAAGTTTGTCATTTACTTATATAGTACTACCATTTAGATAAGGACACAAAATAGAGTGTGCAAATATTAGACTACTGAAAAATTTGGCAAGGAGACAAATGACAATAGGCTAAGGTATTTGGCTAGTGAAAAACAGAACTTTTTCATGCATCTCAAAAGATTATATAATTGGATGAAATTTCTGGTGACATTTAAAATGTAAAGTCTCCCAGGACAGACAACTTTTATATTCTGTATTCTGTGGACCTCCTTATAACATGACAGCTTGTTCAATGAATGTCTTTGACATTGGTTATAAATTTATGCTGAAAATAATTATCTCACTTTAGTTTAATCACCTTTATTCAGTTTATCTCTTTTTAAAGGAACTACCCAGATATGTTGACAAAATACAAAGGAAAAAAAAATCAACTCAACTGTGTTGTAAAATTTTTTCTCCTTTTTAACTTTAAATTTAAGTCCAGCAGAAAAAAATAATAAAATTAGTTATGTAGCCAAGCTGAATGAGTAATACTCTCAACCAAGTGAGTCTCTGCCTGCACCAAATTGGGAGATCCCAAAAGTACACAGGGATATTCAACTGATCCCATGAGAGCGCTTTATGACAGATTCACTTCTGGGGGTCTTTTGGACTGCAATTCATGATTCTTAACACCAATCTATCTTTGAAAATGGGAAAAGAGGCAGCTCAGTCATAGGCTCTGCATTATCTTCTCCACAATTCAGACATGAAACCACCACAGTGCCATTCATACTTTTCAAGGGTGTTTGGTCTTGGGTTTATGCAAGAAAATAGGAATGGCCCCTTCCTTCCCTAAAAGTACCAAGGAGACCTTTTTTCATTTGTTCGTGCAAATGAAGAAGAAAGTAGAATATTTCTGAATAAACAGAAACCCTGGAGGAGATAGTCATTCACTACTAGCCTTTTAATCAGGGACCCAATCACTCAAAATTATATTGACTAAAAGCGGGTATTGACTGCTGTGGAAAATCCACTGTATTTGAACTCAGTTGTATGCTTACAAGTTTGTATCATAATTTTATGAGTTAATCAAATAAACAGAGTTTAAAAAGTAATGAAGAGATTAATGGGGACATTCGATTATAAAACATATACAATCTTTTTTAGAGTAAAGGTGACTTTTCTCCTTTTTTATTTCCTTTTACAAGACATCATCTTAATATTCTTTTTCCTCATTACTATACTGCCCTACATTAGTACTGCCTCAAAAATCAGAACAACAGAAGTCAGCATATTCAATTAATGAATTAAGCCCGAATAAACTGACAATCATTTCAGAAGCTCAAAACCAGCAGCATGTGTGTCAGTAACATGGTTCAGGTAAGCTGCTTTCTTTATGAGGCAACGAGATAGGCTTCAATTGCCCAAATTTTCAATAGGTTCCTTAGCACAGAGGTCTTTATCGGGAGTGGACAGCCATAAACAATTTGTTCCTAAGCCAAAAGAAGAACTTGGCAACCTAGTGTTGTCATTATTGCTATTGCTATCGACCTTACAACTCCTTGACAAAACTGCCAAAATGGCCACCTTCTCTGTATACTATGTTTTTGTTTTTTTTTTTTAACTGGAACTCACCAATCTGTGTTACCTTGCTAAATCTCTTTCTATGCATTGTGCCATGTTTCTAGCTTATTAAGAAAAAAAAGAAAAGAAAAAAAAACCAAAACAGTGTTATTTTGGAAATGGATAACACACAGGGAGTGTATATAGCCCTAAAGGTAGTAACTTTTACTAATTATAAAGCTCTGGAGGGAAAAACAAACTTAGATTAACTATGATCTACTTTGTAGAGTTTTTTTAATTACCAACCCCAGTGAGAAACTAGTGGTGACATAAAACAAAATAAAACACAAAACCCACCGATCTAAAATGGACGTAAGTTTGGATATTAAGAAGAAAACTTGCACCTAGGAACAGGTGAGATGTATGATGGTGGGGCCATCTGCAGTCATTAGAATATGGATTCGCTCTTCAGCTCTCTTTCTCTCTGTCAGCCTGAGTGATCACAGGGATATTTGCTTCTCAGTTAAGTAAACTAGCTAATTATCATACTAAGAGTCTGATTTTCTAAAAGGACAATGGAAAAATCCATTTCAAAACTAGAGAGATTTGTAAGGCAGTATCCTTTTCAAATTTTCAGGATTGGAGGGGGAAACCATAATCATTCTTGACAAGTATACACCCTAAACTTCAATCCACACCTCTAAATATTCCAAGTATTTTCAACAGGGAATCATGAAGAAATGAACTTATGAAGATAGATTCTTTTCTTTTCAGCTTTTCCTTCCCAAAATGTCTCGCTTTATACAACTCTCTTTCAGCAAACCGTTTACTCCAATAGTCAATACATTGGAAGTTTTTCAGTGGTTTCTCTGCACACATTTAGAGAACTAATTGCACTGATATATGGTTAAATTCTGTCTTTGAGTGAGGGTAAATTTCACTAACTGTGCGTGGAAACAGGAAAGTGCTGTCCTGTTCCTACAAAAAAAAATTCCGCCAAATATTTTAAAGAAATATATACAAATAATTCCACTGACGTTTGCTGGCAAAAACAAAAAACAGGCATACTGCAGTCCATTAAGAAGAGCACAGATGCCACAGAACAGTAAGCATGCACTGCTCTCAATGTTCAATCACAATCTCAACAAAAGGAAAGTCCTTATGAGATCTACATGAGATTACGCAACCATCCTTTACTAGCCAAAGAAAGGTAACATTTTAGCCTAATTCTCCTGGGTGCCTTACCTCTGGTTGAACAAAATTGAGTCCCATTTAGCTGCCTGTTATGCTGCTGCTCATAAATTGCTGTTCTTTCTCCACCTCCTCCTTAATTTCCTCCTGTGTGTTCAGCTAATTGCTTGGGAATGCCATTATTAAAACCCAAATTAGAACTTTCCCACTAACCCAACACCCTCTCAATTCTCAAAACACCTGGGCTAAATGTTGCCTTCTCTACATTTCACTTCAGAGATTCATTCTCAGGTTAGCTTTAAAGCAACTCTGACACTGAAAACGGGGGTGTGGGGGGTGGGGATGGGATGGAAGTTGTCAGAGATAGAAACAAGCATCATTTGGCCCCAGATAACTTTGGACATTCTTTATGGGATCATGGATGGAAAGAGATTGACCAACTGTGATACTTAACATGCCATCCGACATTTGCACTCTTGTTTGTCTTAGGCTGTGAAAGATGCCAAAGAAGGCAGTTTTGTCTGAAGGAATAAAATATTTCAGAACAGGAAATATCATATATTCAAAATGTAAACATTAGAGAAGACACCAAGTACTTTTCATAGATTGGGCTGTATTAATATTTGACCGATGGAGGGGCGCCTGGGTGGCTCAGTGGGTTGAGCCTCTGCCTTCGGCTTGGGTCATGATCCTAGGGTACTGGGATCGAGCCCCGCATTGGGCTGTCTGTTCAGCAGGGAGCCTGCTTCCCCCTCTCTCTTTGCCAGACTCTCTGACTACTTGTGATCTCTCTCTGTCAAATAAATAAATAAAATCTTTTAAAAAATCAATATTTGGGGCGCCTGGGTGGCTCAGTGGGTTAAGCCACTGCCTTCGGCTCAGGTCATGATCTCGGGGTCCTGGGATCGAGTCCCATGTCGGGCTCTCTGCTCAGCAGGGAGCCTGCTTCTCTCTCTCTCTGCCTGCCTCTCTATTTGTGATCTCTCTGTCAAATAAATAAATCTTAAAAAAAAAATCAATATTTGACTGACGGAAAAAAATAGTAGACTATGAGAAGAACCTGGATGAGTTAAAATCTCTGATAAGCAATCAATTTCTCACCTATCCAACCAAGAATCACTATTTCTTAAAAAAAAAAAAAAAAAAAAAAAAGATTTAGTGAGGGTCTCTTGTAAGAGTGCTTTGAAAAATATTGAAACTTGGAAAAATAATGTTAATAAAGCATGTCACCAAGATGGTCTTTAACAGATATTAATGAACCAAATGAGTTTCAAATATGCACTTTCCTGTAACTTTCATGGCGCATACATTTTTCACTATTTCCTCTGACTTTTCTTTAGATCATTCTAGTTTTATGATAAAAATCCCCAATATTGTATGGCGATAAAATTGTTTTTAACATCTAGCTTTTGTTTTTGTTTTTGTTTTTCTTCCATTGAACTTACTTGGTAATCAGTTATCTGAATGAAATAGCATCCTTTTCAGTGATCCGAAAGACACTTTCTGCCTCACTGGGCCTATGCAATTCCTACACAAATATTCTGGCCGAGGCCATTCCAAAGCATCATTTGTGATAATAGGTGTTTACTTCCAGGTGTGTCCCTCTCAGTGTAGAGGCCCAGCCTGTACCTCACATAGGAACTACACTAAAGTTCCTAACATAGTTGAACTTCCCAATTCCCTGGGCCCAAATAGGACTTCAAATTAAAGGGCTAATGGATAATTTTTGCAAAATTTGGTAAAAGAAAGGGCAAGGGACTCCAAATATAGGGGTAGTCAAATTTAACCTTTCAATCACAGAAATTTGTATACAGCAGGCAATTTCATGATATTCTTAGCTAGTATAGTAACCTTATTTTTAAGATGATGAAATTGAGACTTAAGGAAATAAAGGTGACCTAGTTTATCTTTCACTTTATATCCTTTCTAAGGTACACTGCATAGAATTACTTAGAAATCTTATGTGAACCATAGTGCCTGGCAACCAACTCTTGATTTCAGCTCAGGTCATGATCTTAGGGCCCTGGGATCAAGCCTTGCATCTAGCTCTGTGTTCCGTGCAGTCTGCTTGAAGATTTTCCCATTCTCCCTCTGCTCCCATACCCCAACTCGTGCTGTCTCATATGTGTGTGTGTGTGTGTACATATATATAAATCTATATAAATCTATTATTTATATATTTAAAGATATTAAGAAAAGAAAAGAAAACTCATGAGAACCTTCCTTATCAGAAAAACCTAAATCCCAAAGATAAATTGATCAAAGCTGATTTCAGAATTGGGGTCTTTCTTTCTTATGTACTCTCATTTTTTCTGGGTCCCTACTTAATTCTTCACATTTATAATGCAGTATTATTTTAGAGGCATGTTAGACAATGAATCTTTCAGGTGCTTCTGTCCTTGGTAACACATATTGCTTAAGGATCTTTTATTAGCCCAAAGCAGGAGTTGACCATGGCAAATGATTAAACTGTGGTTCTCAAATGCAACTGTATATCAGAATCATCTGAGGAGCCTTCAAAATCCCAGTGCTTATCCCATACCTCAGGCCAATTAAGCCCAGGATGGGTGGTGGGACTCAGGCATCAGAATTTTATATAGCTCCCCAGATGGTTGCAAAGTGCAAGGAATCTGGAGAGTCACTACACTGGAAGCCAGCCTACTAGAAAGAGACGGTAACAGTACAGTAACAGTATAGGGTTCTGAGTAACAGTATAGGGTTTTAGTATATTCTGTTTCCTATGGACACCATGAAACAATTTAAGCTAATAGACTGAGAACTGACTGAACATTCTTCTTCCAATAGAATCCCTAAATATTTTATTGGATTTTCAAACTGACAAAACAGGTTTTATCCAAGTTATTATGACCCAAGTCTGGGCACTAATGCTGATCAGATAGATATGAAGGATTTGATTTCACTGAAAAAAGATAGCTTTCAAGTCTGCCTCCACATCACACACTTTCATGCTAATTTACCTCCTATCAGTATAACGTTGGGACATTGTGACTCCCAAAGACACCCCTCAGAATTTTAATTGGTCCATTTGTAACCTAAATATCATCTGGGAACATAGTTTGCTCTTGTTTATCAATATGTCCAAGCCAAATGGTACATTTTTGTTTGTATTTAGTTCAAACCCTGCTGTTTCAGCATATGTTTTATAATCGAATGGTGCCCCACACAGTCTCTCAGGTAAATAGAAATCCTTGGGTGTCAGCTGCACATGAAACCATTCACTTTAAGGTATTCATTTCCTGATCCATGAATCCCAAACAATGAACAGGTTTGAGTTTATCAGCAGACAGCCTTGCCAAAGGGTCTGCAAGAATAACCAAATTGAAACCAGCAGACTATTCAGGAACACCTGCCTGATGCTTCTGTTGTTGGTTGCTTGCCCAAGTCAACCATTTCAAAAGAGGGAGTATGAGCTACAATTAGATCTCAAGATTCGATATGGTTGTCGAATTGTAATGGAAAGCCATATGCCTACTCAATCTGAGGAGAAAATCATGTTGTACTGAATTAAATATAGTGCTGGTTTTGTCCAGATTTCCAGAGAACTAGCAAACCATGTTCCCTTTAACATGTCCATCAGTTTGAGGACAACTGGATGGCTTTTATGATCTACTCTTTAGACACTTGTCCCTCTATTAAAGCAAAATCTATCATATAGCCTTAAAAATAGCTCTTTAAACTAAATTATACTTAGAATCTTATATTTGAGGAATGATTCATGGGGAAGTTAGGCTAGACTATCACAGAGATCAGAAATTCCAAACAAGCACTGTCTCAAAGTGGTGTACATTTCTTCAGCACCTAAGTCTTTTGTTGCCCTCCTATTCTTGTATTCCATAAAAGGATTGCATCCATGAAAGAATTTAAATCTAAGATGTAATTGCTTTCTTATTCCTGAAAAGACAGATTTCCCAACACATCTTCATCCACTACTCATCCAAACAAACTTAGTTGTGCACACTCCTTAGCAATCTCTCTGTGGAAGACATAGCACTTCAAACATCCCATTTGCTTTCCTGCATTTCCTAGGATTCCTTGTCTTTAAGTAGGGGCCATGTAACTACTGGCTAATGAAGTGAGGGAAATTGAGGCATATCACTTCTGACTGAGGTGGTCAAGTGATCTGAAGTTATTTGAAGGTTTAAAAAGAAATAACAGTAAAATCCTTAGTCCTTAGTAGGAAGATTCTATAGAGTAAAATCCTCTCATATTAGCAATAATAGGTAGAAGGTTAGTGATAATTATGTTATTTTATTATTTTTCCCCATGTTCTTGGTCAGAACTACTTTTCAAAATTTTCCCCAAACTGCCCACCTAGTATATTGAGAGAAAGGTCATCTACTCACTCCTCCATCTCCAAGCACACACCTGGAGCTGTGATCAAGAATAATTGTCCCTGATAGCTTTACTCCAGAGATAGCACAATTAGTAATAAGGGGATTCATTCTTTTCAAGGGCCATGTCTTGAAAGGCAATCATTCATCATTTCTTAGTTGGAATCATATCTCCTTTTAGACAGTTGTAACTCAGTATCTCATGGACTAGGTCATCTGTGAGTGCTTAGTGAGGTCACATAATTATGCAAAATTAAAATGAATCTGAATACTTCCTCCACCAAGCAGGACTTCAGTATATAACAAAGGACCTCAGAAAGGGTCTGGCTTGTACTCAAAAGTCAGTCAATCATATGAATCTTTAACATTATTTTTTAAGTGTCCATGACTGCTGTCTCCAAAACCTTGGAAAGAGCCTTAATGCTAACAATGCTGACAAAGATTCCTGAGGGAACATAAATTTCTATGTAAAGGGTATAGTTTCATTTTCAAAATCACATATCTTCAAGGCAACAGAATGCTTGATTCCATGAAAGAATAAAAAGAACCTCATGCCCAACTCTATAGGAAACTTTGTCTTCTGTTCAAGGACACCATTGTTTATAGCAGAGTCTCAGAGTTGACCATTAATTAATAATTTTTAGATCTCTTCCTCTAAGCATAAGGGGTCAAGTGGTTATACAGAGAACAGATGTGAAGAAGTCACACTCCCAGTACCAAAATTTGAATTCCTGCTTAGCCAGATCAAGTGTCCTGATGAATATCTCAACTCAAGATTCACATTGATTCTTACACATAAAGGAAAGGGAAGCTGACAAGGTCACATGCCCATATGACACATTTATTGCCCAGAGTTAGCAATAAATGTTGCTTTTCTCATACGTCATGAAATATTTGATTTTCTCATATATTCTCCAAGCAAGTTTCTCATTTTGTTGTCAGGAAGAACAAAGACCAAAGTGAAAAACACCAGTCCTGAGAGTATAAGATGGTTTATCTTCTCTTTCCCAATGGAAGTGGAAAGGAATGAACATATAAGTACCTTCAGTTCCTGAATGAGAATCCAAGGAATAACTGGGGCAGGAAATGTCTCAATAATAGGGAAGAGGCAGAAAATAAATTATTTTAGACAGGCAAAGAGAGATTGAGTTGTCTGAAGGCCTGATCTGATACAGAGCTTTGAATGGATAGCTTTACTAAGCCCAGTATTTTCCATTTGCCTGACCAGATCTATTTTCTACTCTTCACCCTATTCTTTGCTTCTGGAGGCTGAACCCTTATCAATGAAACTCCTTTGCACTCTGGCTTCTGTTTGGGTTTCCTCAAATGGGAGGAGACAGACTGGAGAGAGGAGACAGAAGTCTGGGTATTTATTTACCTATTCCCTTCCTGCAGGGCACGAGATGGCAGTGGCTGTGTTCCTTTATAAGGTCACAGCTCCTGTAGGGTTGGCTTACATGGTGGGTCAGCTGCAGCTACAGCAAGTGCTCTTGCTACAACTTTTTCTGGGTTCTGATTATTCTCTCCCCTTGTTCCTCGGGGCTTAGCCTCAGTGCTTTGCCATCTCCTATTGATTTTTCTTAGGCCTACCTGTGCCTTTGTGAATAATCCATTAATCTCCCCTCAATTATTCATTATCAACCTTACTGATATATTCACCACGTCCCCCCTTTGGGGCTCACTGTGTCACTCTGGATCCCACACTTGGTTGTTGCAATCGTGTTTTTCAGAGGGTGTTCAACGGAGAGCACAAGTGGGATTTGAAATCCCAGCTCCTGGGAGCACAGCTCCTCCATATGGAGGGGTGAATTTCAGTCACTTGCAAAAAGCCCCAGGCAGGCTAGCAATGTCACCAGTAATCTTGCTCAGCAAATAGAAATGCTCTATTTTAGGTGCCTTGCATCAGGCCTGGTAATGTTGACTGGATAATTTTCCTGAGAGAAAAGAAAGAAGTTGCAGTACAAATGAAGCATGATTGAGCCAGGATTTTCGCTGTGAAAGGAGTCTAGATTCTGCAGGAAGCAGAGGGAAGGATGGTTAAGAGCTATCCCTGTCCCCTCCTTTTAAAGGACAAGTCACATAATCCCACCCCCTTCTCACAAACCCCCTCCCCCGGGCAACCCTCAGTTTGTTTTGTGAGATTAAGAGTCACTTATGGTTTGTCTCCCTCCCAATCCCATCTTGTTTCATTTATTCTTCTTCTACCCACTTAAGCCTCCATGTTGCATCACCACTTCCTCATATCAGGGAGATCATATGATAGTTGTCTTTCTCTGCTTGACTTATTTCGCTAAGCATGATACGCACTAGTTCCATCCATGTTGTTGCAAATGGCAAGATTTCATTTCTTTTGATGGCTGCATAGTATTCCATTGTGTATATATACCACATCTTCTTGATCCATTCATCTGTTGATGGACATCTAGGTTCTTTCCATAGTTTGGCTATTGTGGACATTGCTGCTATAAACATTCGGGTGCATGTGTCCCTTTGGATCACTACATTTGTATCTTTAGGGTAAATACCCAATAGTGCAATTGCTGGGTCATAGGGCAGTTCTATTTTCAACATTTTGAGGAACCTCCATGCTGTTTTCCAGAGTGGCTGCACCAGCTTGCATTCCCACCAGCAGTGTAGGAGGGTTCCCCTTTCTCCGCATCCTCGCCAGCATCTGTCATTTCCTGACTTGTTGATTTTAGCCATTCTGACTGGTGTGAGGTGATATCTCATTGTGGTTTTGATTTGTATTTCCCTGATGCCGAGTGATATGGAGCACTTTTTCATGTGTCTGTTGGCCATCTGGATGTCTTCTTTGCAGAAATGTCTGTTCATGTCTTCTGCCCATTTCTTGATTGGATTATTTGTTCTTTGGGTGTTGAGTTTACTAAGTTCTTTATAGATTCTGGACACTAGTCGTTTATCTGATATGTCGTTTGCAAATATCTTCTCCCATTCTGTCAGTTGTCTTTTGATTTTGTTAACTGTTTCCTTTGCTGTGCAAAAGCTTTTGATCTTGATGAAATCCCAGTAGTTCATTTTTTCCCTTGCTTCCCTTGCCTTTTGCGTTGTTCCTAGGAAGATGTTGCTGCGGCAGAGGTCGAAGAGGTTGCTGCCCGTGTTCTCCTCAAGGATTTTGATGGATTCCTTTCGTACATTGAGGTCCTTCATCCATTTTGAGTCTATTTTTGTGTGTGGTGTAAGGAAATGGTCCAATTTCATTTTTCTGCATGTGGCTGTCCAATTTTCCCAGCACCGTTTATTGAAAAGGCTGTCTTTTTTTCCATTGGACATTCTTTCCTGCTTTGTCGAAGATTAGTTGACCATAGATTTGAGGGTCTATTTCTGGGCTCTCTATTCTGTTCCATTAATCTATGTGTCTGTTTTTGTGCCAGTACCATGCTGTCTTGATGATGACAGCTTTGTAATAGAGCTTGAAGTCCGGAATTGTGATGCCACCAACGTTGGCTTTCTTTTTCAATATCCCTTTGGCTATTCGAGGTCTTTTCTAGTTCCATATAAATTTTAGCATTATTTGTTCCATTTCTTTGAAAAAGATGGATGGTACTTTGATAGGAATTGCATTAAATGTGTAGATTGCTTTAGGTAGCATAGACATTTTCACAATATTTATTCTTCCAATCCAGGAGCATGGAACATTTTTCCATTTCTTTGTGTCTTCCTCAATTTCTTTCATGAGTACTTTATAGTTTTCTGAGTATAGATTCTGTGTCTCTTTGGTTAGGTTTATTCCTAGGTATCTTATGGTTTTGGATGCAATTGTAAATGGGATTGACTCCTTAATATCTCTTTCTTCTGTCTTGCTGTTGGTGTAGAGAAATGCAACTGATCTCTGTGCATTGATTTTATATCCTGACACTTTACTGAATTCCTGTATAAGTTCTAGCAGTTTTGGAGTGGAGTCTTTTGGGTTTTCCACATATAGTATCATATCATCTGCAAAGAGTGATAATTTGACTTCTTCTTTGCCGATTTGGATGCCTTTAATTTCCTTTTGTTGTCTGATTGCTGAGGCTAGGACCTCTAGTACGATGTTGAATAGCAGTGTGATAATGGACATCCCTGCCGTGTTCCTGACCTTAGCGGAAAAGCTTTCAGTTTTTCTCCATTGAGAATGATATTTGCGGTGGGTTTTTCATAGATGGCTTTGATGATATTGAGGTATGTGCCCTCTATCCCTACACTTTGAAGAGTTTTGATCAGGAAGGGATGTGTTGTACTTTGTCAAATGCTTTTTCAGCATCTATTGAGAGTATCATATGGTTCTTGTTCTTTCTTTTATTGATGTGTTGTATCACATTGACTGATTTGCGGATGTTGAACCAACCTTGCAGCCCTGGAATAAATCCCACTTGGTCGTGGTGAATAATCTTTTTAATGTACTGTTGAATCCTATTGGCTAGTATTTTGTTGAGTATTTTCGCATCTGTGTTCATCAAGGATATCGGTCTATAGCTCTCTTTTTTGGTGGGATCCTTGTCTGGTTTGGGGATCAAGGTGATGCTGGCCTCATAAAATGAGTTTGGAAGTTTTCCTTCCATTTCTATTTTTTGGAACAGTTTCAGGAGAATAGGAATTAGTTCTTCTTTAAATGTTTGGTAGAATTCCCCCGGGAAGCCGTCTGGCCCTGGGCTTTTGTTTGTTTGGAGATTTTTAATGACTGTTTCAATCTCCTTACTGGTTATGGGTCTGTTCAGGCTTTCTATTTCTTCCTGGTTCAGTTGTGGTAGTTTATATGTTTCTAGGAATGCATCCATTTCTTCCAGATTGTCAAATTTATTGCCGTAGAGTTGCTCATAGTATGTTCTTATAATAGTTTGTATTTCTTTGGTGTTAGTTGTGATCTCTCCTCTTTCGTTCATGATTTTATTTATTTGGGTCCTTTCTCTTTTCTTTTTGATAAGTCGGGCCAGGGGTTTATCAATTTTATTAATTCTTTCAAAGAACCAGCTCCTAGTTTCGTTGATTTGTTCTATTGTTTTTTTTTGGTTTCTATTTCATTGATTTCTGCTCTGATCTTTATGATTTCTCTTCTCCTGCTGGGCTTAGGGTTTCTTTCTTGTTCTTTCTCCAGCTCCTTTAGGTGTAGGGTTAGGTTGTGTACCTGAGACCTTTCTTGTTTCTTGAGAAAGGCTTGTACCGCTATATATTTTCCTCTCAGGACTGCCTTTGTTGTGTCCCACAGATTTTGAACCGTTGTATTTTCATTATCATTTGTTTCCATGATTTTTTTCAATTCTTCTTTAATTTCCCGGTTGACCCATTCATTCTTTAGAAGGATACTGTTTAGTCTCCATGTATTTGGGTTCTTTCCAAACTTCCTTTTGTGGTTGAGTTCTAGCTTTAGAGCATTGTGGTCTGAAAATATGCAGGGAATGATCCCAATCTTTTGATACCGGTTGAGTCCTGATTTAGGACCGAGGATGTGATCTATTCTGGAGAATGTTCCATGTGCACTAGAGAAGAATGTGTATTCTGTTGCTTTGGGATGAAATATTCTAAATATATCTGTGATGTCCATCTGGTCCAGTGTGTCATTTAAGGCCTTTATTTCCTTGCTGATCTTTTGCTTGGATGACCTGTCCAAGTCAGTGAGGGGAGTGTTAAAGTCCCCTACTATTATTGTATTATTGTTGATGTGTTTCTTTGATTTTGTTATTAATTGGTTTATATAGTTGGCTGCTCCCACATTGGGGGCATAGATATTTAAAATTGTTAAATCTTCTTGTTGGACAGACCCTTTGAGTATGATATAGTGTCCTTCCTCATCTCTTATTATAGTCTTTGGCTTAAAATCTAATTGATCTGATATAAGGATTGCCACTCCTGCTTTCTTCTGATGTCCATTAGCATGGTAAATTCTTTTCCACCCCCTCACTTTAAATCTGGAGGTGTCTTCGGGCTTAAAATGTGTTTCTTGGAGGCAACATATAGATGGGTTTTGTTTTTTTATCCATTCTGATACCCTGTGTCTTTTGACAGGGGCATTTAGCCCATTCACATTCAGGGTAACTATTGAGAGATATGAACTTAGTGCCATTGTATTGCCTGTAAGGTGACTGTTACTGTATATTGTCTCTATTCCTTTCTGATCTACCACTTGTAGGCTCTCTCTTTGCTTAGAGGACCCCTTTCAATATTTCCTGCAGAGCTGGTTTGGTATTTGCAAATTCTTTCAGTTGTTGTTTGTCCTGGAAGCTTTTAATCTCTCCTTCTGTTTTCAATGATAGCCTAGCTGGATATAGTATTCTTGGCTGCATGTTTTTCTCGTTTAGTGCTCTGAAAATATCATGCCAGCTCTTTCTGGCCTGCCAGGTCTCTGTGGATAAGTCAGCTGCCAATCTAATATTTTTACCATTGTATGTTACAGACTTCTTTTCCCGGGCTGCTTTCAGGATTTTCTCTTTGTCATTGAGACTTGTAAATTTTACTATTAGGTGACGGGGTGTGGGCCTATTCTTATTGATTTTGAGGGGCATTCTCTGAACCTCCTGAATTTTGATGCTCGTTCCCTTTGCCATATTGGGGAAATTCTCCCCAATAATTCTCTCCAGTATACCTTCTGCTCCCCTCTCACTTTCTTCTACTTCTGGAATCCCAATTATTCTAATGTTGTTTCGTCTTATGGTGTCACTTATCTCTCGAATTCTCCCCTCGTGGTCCAGTAGCTGTTTGTCCCTCTTTTGCTCAGCTTCTTTATTCTCTGTCATTTGGTCTTCTATATCACTAATTCTTTCTTCTGCCTCATTTATCCTAGCAGTTAGAGCCTCCATTTTTGATTGCACCTCATTAATAGCTTTTTTGATTTCACCTTGGTTAGGACAAGTCAGTGTCTTCTACATACTCCATTCTCTTCAAATGAATGATACATGGTCCAGTTTTAAGTAATTAATAAAGCTTACAGCAAATTGTTTACTAGGCCTTCTAATCTTTTCCTCAAAAAATTCAATGATATGTAACCTACTTCTAGGTAATTTTCAAAGCCTATGGCAAAAATGTCTACTAAATCCCCCAGCATTTTCCTCATAAAATTCATTTGTTGTACTTTTTTTATTTTTCCAAAGACATATGCTATATAGCCAAATACTTTATTTCTTATTGGAAAAGTTTCTAAATAGTTAGACAAAAAAATATAGATATCTGTATTCTTTTTTTTCCCCCTAAAAATTAAACAGACATCATACCATATGATTTTTGAGAAAATCCCTTGGTTAAGGCTGGGACTTTATATATATATATTCCTCAGCACCCCTGATATGATTTTGCCATCCAAAAGCTTAGAATATAGGGGTGTCTGGGTGTCTGGGAATTCAGTTGCTTAAGCCCCTGACTCCTGGTTTTGGCTCAGGTCATGATCTCAGAGCCATAAGACTATGCCCCGTTTTGGACACCACACTCAGCATGGAGTCTGCTTTGGATTCTTTCCCTCTTCCTCTCCCTACTGCCCTGCTCATGCTCATGCTTGAGCTCTCTCTCTTTTTTACTTTCTAATAAATAAATAAATAAAATCTTCAAAAGCCTAGAACAAAAAGTATTTTCTCAACCTATGTTTTACCATGCACTCTATAATTGTCATTCTGTTTGCCAAAGCAGATCACTTGCTTTTACCCCTCAATAATTTTTAGACAATTCCTTCCTTTTAAAATAGAAATGACTACATTTTCAGAATTTTGAAATCTGATTTTGAAACTTTTGAAAGTTTCGATGTAAGCACCTGCTATTTTTTAAACCCTCAGATGTGACCTTGCTTTATATGAAAATTTATAAAATCTCTGCTTTCTTAAGAAAAAGTATGTTTTCTTTCCAGGGCCTTGTCAGAGATCTAAGAGTCCCTTAAATGTCAAAAATGATTTTTTTTACAAACACGATCAGGACTGATAACAAAATTTATAATCACTTCCATCTTTATGTGTTATTAAACAAACTGTTTCTGTCTTTGTTTTATGAAAAAAGTCTTATATTTTTAAAGACATGGGGAGAAATATAAGAGCTATTTCTGATTCATTTTCCCTCTAGAAGTATTTGCATACAATTTGCTACAAAATAAAATATTAAGCACATTGTAACTAAAACAACTCATTTACAAATCTGTTCCCCCTTAAATCCCTTATCACCTTTTCCTGACATTTTTTCTTCCATCTCCGAGAATATGTTTAATTAATTATCATGTATTTGGGTCTTGTTTGATATTTAGACTCACTCTCCCAGCTTCCTGTTTCTCTGAACACCTATTCATCTAGATATAACACCATGAACAGTATTCCTAAATATCAAACTTAGTTATACACTTCTTAGTTTACATTGTGCAACATTACTTTATCAGGAGTTAGAGGTGTAGGAAGAGAACAGAGTGTAATATTTTTCTACTCTTCAGATTTGAAGAGGAGAGTCTAGTAGTAGACAAGTTTTAAAATAAAGGATATCCTGAGGATATTTTCAGATTCCATTTACAGTTGCAACATATTCAGACAAGTTAAAGGTTATTATAACATGTGGATACTTCACTGAATTGAACCTCAAAAACTTAAGAGCTCTGCCCATCAATAAGGTAGCCTCCCTAGGAAATTTTATTTTTAACTGTTATCTCTTTGAAGCTGTGTACTTGATTTTTCTAAAGTTGTAGAAACATCATAAAATTTGAGCTGTTTGTGACATATTTCCCCAGTGAAAAGTCAATTACTAATGTTGTAGCTCTTGAAGAATGTTTTTGATGTCTAGAAAACATTCAAGGAAAAAAGAACACAGGCAAACAAATTTAAAGTTTCCAGTTGGGATGGATACTCTCATGATTAATAGAACACATCTTAGTTTCTTTCCTAATAATGGTCTGAATTAGATCTATGTTAAGTTTTCATGAAAAGTATTCAAGTAGGTTTGCTTTTAGAGGTGACTTTACCATAACAGAATACTTTGTATCTACTAATCTTTACAGTATCTACTAATCTTTAATAACACACTATTACTTTATAATCTAACTGCAGATTATGTTAAATTCCCATGTTTTCATGAAAAGGAAGATCAGGAAATCAAGACATGTATCATTTGAGTCACCATCATAAGGAAAAATGGGGATACTGAAATGGAACTTTCACTGGTTTCCAAAATCTCTCAAGATTGTCTTCACATTTCAAAATCTTAAAACTCAGAAACAACAGGAGCGAAAAACAAAGCAACAAGAACAAAAAGAATAGCATTGAGGGTACTGAACTGGCAATATACCGAAGTTCTTCAGCACACTATAAAAACTAGGCTATCTATTTAAGGGAATTACAAATCACCCTCGCTCTGGGGCGCCTGGGTGGTTCAGTCAGTTAAGCATCTGCCTCTGGCTCAGGTCATGACCTCAGGGTCCTTGGATGCTGCCCTGCATTGGGCTCCCTGCTCAGCAGGGAGTCTGCTTCTCCCTCTACCTCTGCACCTCTATCCACTCACGTTCTCTTTCTCAAATAAATACAATCTTCTAAAAAAAAAAAAAATCACCCTTGCTCTGAATTAAATAATGCTAGAACCAGTATGTGGCAGGTTAATTTGCCATCTGAGTTGAATATATAGTAACACTACACATTTCAGATGGTGAAGCCCTACTTGCCTCTATCAAAAAGTGTAGTTTCTAATAGTATCAAGTTCAGGACTAATCAAAGAAGCAGACATCTCTCAGTAACTAGAGAGAATTTAATGCAGGAAATTTATTACACAATAGCAAATCTGAGAAGCCAGGTGGAAATGGTAAAGCAACCCAGAGATTACATCGAAAAGAAGCTATTGCTCATAGGCTGAAGCAAGAAAGTGTAATTATGAAACACAGTAGCCTTCTCAGTGGGAGATGGCTCCAAGATGTTATGTGGCGAATTCCGCAGATGTTTTTTAATGCACAGAACAAGGGAGAAAACAACTCAACCATGCTCCTTCTCCTGTCCTCCCACTTTTCACTTTTGCTTCCCATTACCCAAATCCAGATGGAATTTCAGTTGTCTTTAGAGTCTGGGAAGCCAAGTCTGCTGGAGTCAACCCTTGTGGTAACAGGAGATACTGATACAGAGAGGTACATCTTAGAATTAGTAGGTTCACCATCAGTACACATGTGAAATTTGATGGTACTGAGGGCCCAGAGTGTGGGATTTTAGGCAGGCTTATTTCTGTCATTCTTTTTCTGCTGATACCAAGGTCAGGGTTTTAAAATGGCGAGAGAGGACTTTGTAGCCATAATCTCAATCTTTGTGCTGCCAAGCACACCTGATAAACATTTGAGTAAAAGCAGTATCTTCGATATGTTAATTCAGTAGCTCCAGTGTAACAGCCTAGCCTCTCCTTCCAAACAGATTGTCACCTCTCACTGTTTCCTGTAAAGACTTCTAGAAATGCCTCTCCAGCGGTCCCTGGACGTGCAGTCTTAGCCAGCTTCTCCCTCCCTCACACTTTTACACAGAAACTTAATTGTCTTTTATTACAACCCAGATTTCCTTAGTGTTCTTTGATTCATCATACAAGTCTTGGTATATAGTTGAACTGCAATTATGGATATAGTGGATATAGAGAAGGGAATTATCCCCTACCATAAGTTGTGCCACTTACCACTCAAGAAATGCAGAATAGGCCTATGACAATTGCAAAGTTCTTGGGACGTTATTACTCCTTATGGGGGCTGGTGTTTGTAAAACATAGAGGTGTGGTATTACCTCCTTCACTCTCTAGTCAGGTTCTCACCAGTGATCCTTTCAAAACAACTGTCTTAGTTTAAGCTGCTATAACAAAAAAAATTGTATACTGTGTGGTATAAACAAGAAATTTATTTCTCACAGTTCTGGAAACTGGAAATCCAAGATCAAGGTGGAGACACTTTTGCTGTATGGCTGAAGTTCACTTCCTAGTTCATGGTGGCCATCTTTTCACTACCTCCTCACATGGTACAAGGAACAAGAGAACTCTCTGGGGTATCTTTTATATGGACACAAATCCCATTCATGAAGGCTCCACCAGCATGGCTGAACTATCCCCACCTTCTAAGATCATCACATTGGGGAGTAGAATTTCAACATGAATTTTGGGAGGACACAAACATTCAATCCATGAAAATAACCATAGTAGAGTTTTGAGAACTAGTCTCTTGCGCAGGAATCAGGCATTTTAGGTCACTGTCTGCCCAAAGCTTTCAGCGGAGCCTAGCTCTGTGCTGCCACATGCAGCCACATGCTTTCACACCATACAAGATACTATTCTGAGGAGCTGACAGTGCCCCAGGGCTGTACATCAGGGTGACCTTGCCTATGCACACAGAAGGTGTTAAATAAATGCTTGTTAAATGCTAAGTTAATCAGAAGGTTAGCAAAGCCTTATCATACAGAGCACGGCAAATATCATTACATGGAAATAGGTTTTATGGAGAAATGGATATTGGTAAATTACCCTAAGAATTTTGCTGGTTAAAAAATTGCATTTTGCTTGAATAATAATAGGATATGAAATTGCCAGAGGAATGCTATTAATGAATTAGGATCCACATACTCTACTCAATTAAATTATATAAAAAGGCATGTTGAACATAATGAAGCATCATCTAATTAGAAGGTTCAAAAAGGTCTTTGAAAATCAGGGATATCATGGAACCTTTTGCCTTAGGACACTGTCATCATAAGTGTCCTTTCTGCCCAAAATGATCATTAGTTTTTGCCCTTAATTGCAGAGATGTGGGTGGGTATGTTGGACATTTCCTTTCCTCCCTCTCAAGCAGAAGCAGAATTTCTTTTCATTTTCTCTGTCCTCTGCTGGTGCAACATGGATGGCCATTAATTCTATATGGCCTCTCTATCTATTCTTGAATTGTTGATCTTCCTACACTTCGGACGATTTCTTACACATAACTTTTATCCTTTGATATCCCTATTGCAGATGAATCCACCTTTGTCTTTCCTCTCCTTCCTTTGTATTCTTTTATCACACAATCCCTGAACTCCAGCTGAACACAGAAATACTGACACTAAGATGAAAACATATCTGGCACACTTGCCAGATGGAGGAATGTTGCAGGAAGGTTTTGGTGTTGCCGTGAAGATGTCAACTCCCGAGTGGCCAAGAGAGATCAGAGACTACATATTATGTATTTTTAGACAAGGCATACATAACTAGTAAAATCAACATTGTCTAAGATGTGGCTCTTAGTGTTGAAAAGAAAGAAACTATCTACACAGCACCCCAAGGTTGAACAAATACAAGTGTGCATATCTGTACTCTCTATTATTCTGTCAATATAACAATTGACAGTAACATAATTGTCAAACAGCCTGGATGAACATGTGCTCTGACCACTCATTCATTGATGGTGGAAGAGCTACATGGGATGTCACATTATAATCAGAAATTGAAGTAGTGAACAGGAGAGCAGAAAATGTTGATATTCTTAACATGAGAAAGAGTAGATCACACCCTGAATCAGGGCACTCTACACTCTAGGGGTGCATTTAGATAAGCATTTATAGTTTATCCCTCCTTTACCTGAGGTCCTATTGCTAACTTCTGCTTACTCCTTTTTTTTTTCCCCCTCTAGACAAATTAGTCTTCAGTCAGACTACAATTCTGTCATACTAGCTCTGGACTCATTGTAATGCTTTAATATGTTTATGCATTTTTTGCTATGAATCAGGTACTTATTTTATACTTTAGGACCCAAAAGTCAATTTTTTTCCCTTATTTTAAAGTTCTTGGGGGTACGAACTGTGCTCCAAGTAATATACTGATTTTTTGCTGGGGAAATACAAGGATCATAATAGATGCATTAATAAGGGACGCCTGGGTGGCTCAGTTGGTTGGACGACTGCCCTCGGCTCAGGTCATGATCCCGGAGTCCTGGGATCAAGTCCCGCATCGGGCTCCCAGCTCCACGGGGACTCTGCTTCTCTCTCTGACCTTCTCCTCACTCATGTTCTCTCTCACTGTCTCTCTCTCAAATAAATAAATAAAATCTTTAAAAAAAAAAGATGCATTAATAAAGTCAACATTATTAAGAGAACATAAAATATTACATTTGGATTAACACAACTAAATTATCAAGGAGATACAGATATAGACAGATAGATAGAGAGATATCTCTCCAACTGCACACTAGAAGAAACTCCTAAGTGACAATTAATTGTGTTATTGTATTGTAATTCTACTGATATCGTAATAGAAACGGTTGTTTTGTTTTCTTCTCAGACATGGCTGTTTCTCCATCTGAGAACTTAAACATTCTTAAACTTGGAAGAACAGCTCTTTGGTACACTGAAAAGTTTTGATCCTTTCAGCAAATGGTCTCCTGGCCAGCCATGTTCAGAAGCTCCAGGTTCGGAAGTTTCCTCTATAACTGTTGTTTGATAGTATCTCTTCTGTAGAATACTGGAGTATTTTACCTCTCTTTTCTCCATATGTCCTTTACTCTGCCCAACACCAATCCCATCTCTTCTACAAAAAAAGGAGAAATCTCTTTCTCCATTCTATCTTAGATATTCAAAATTCTATTAAATGCATCAAACAGGATTTTAAAATATGTGTATGGATGTACCACTGTCGATATTTCTAAGCAAATACATATACAGAGAAAGAAAGAGCAAAGCTTTATGAGTTAATTTCTTTAGGTTTGGGATTATGGGCTATATTTGATGTCTTCTATTTTTTTCCTTCACTTTTTAGACTTTATACCATGAATATATACTTTTTAAAAATCACAACAAAGAGGTGTTTAGTAATTCTTTTACAGTACATGAATATATGAATGCGCATGTATATGTATGCTTCTTTATGGAGGGAGAGAACGAGGAAGAGAGAGGGAGAAAGGAGAGGAAGGTGAGGGAGAGAGGGAGCTAGTGAGGAGACGGGGAGGGAGGGACGGAAGGAGAGAGAGAGAGAGAGAGCGCGTGCATGCCTCTCCCCATTAGTTCAGATCAATCTATTTCATCTCTTAAAGGCAGTAACTTTCATGGAGTGCTAAAGAAAGGATTTGAGGAAGAAAGACAGGGACATGTCCTCCTCTTGAGGAATACTGGGAACCAAAGATATTTAAAAGCTAAAGAACTTCACACTCCAGCGTGTTCTCTCTTAGGCTGTCAGTCTTTTTTTCCCTGTGGATGCTCAATACATTTTCCCAAATATAAAAAAGAATACTAACTAATTTGCATTTATAATATGAGACATATCTCTAGGATCATTAGCATTTTATAAGACTGAATTTCTTTTCAATATATGCTTTTAAGAGATTTTCTCCATTCTTAAGGATGATTATATCATGTCCCAGGGTTCAGGTGTTTTTTGTTTACTTCTCAAAAATACATGTTTAGTTTTACAATGGAAATCAGAAAACTAAGATTTACTGCTCATAATTCAAAGCATATGTCCATCTTCAACATACATATGTATAGGTATACATTATTTAATTTCTGTATATGGAGACATAGCTATATCTAACTTTTTTTAACTTTTAAATAGATAATGCCAGTATTCTCAAAAATACACTGTTTGTATTTGCCAGTTAAAACATAGGGATGCACCATCTGACAGAAGGCTACACTACACAGAACTAGACCTGCCTTGGGAAAATCAAGAATTACACAGCAACACATATCCTATGAGTGGAATGTCTGGGGGATGACTTTTCTTCACATAGCTGTAGTCCTTCAGTGAGATCATTCGAAATGGGAGAACAGAATGTAAGTAAAAATTTGATAATACAGTTTTTGTTTTTTTTTTACCACAGTGGTTTTCACAACTAAAGCTCTACAGGTTATCTGACTGGTTTTTTTGTGTTTTTTGTTTTGTTTTGTTTTAATCTGTCTGACCAACAATTTTGCTAGATTGCATCTTGTTTGAAGAAAGGTAAGATGCAGGATACAATACCACGCGGCCACCTGATGAACATCCTATTGCAATGTACAAATTCGACTCAAAACTCTGACCAGGACTGATCATCCATGTTAAATATGAGGGTGACAAAATGAATGTCTCCAAAGTGTATACTCTTTGTTTTAGAATCTTCTAAAGTTCAAATTCTTGCTCTATCCATTGCTAGCTGGTGATCTTATTCAGGCAGTCTTTGCCTCAGTTTACTTTCTACAAGATGGAAACGATAACACCAACTTCATATGGTCAGTGTAAGGGTGAGATGGCATAATCGGTTCAAAATGCAGGACATGGGGACCAGGAAAAGAAAACATTCTGAACATGTTTTTTGTTATTTTGGGGTCGTGATGGTGATGGTGTATTTGCCAATCTGACATTGAATAGAGGGGAGATACTGTTAAGAAGTGAATATTTAGGAGTTAAAAAAAAAATCTCTAAATAATCTCATCAGCCAATCCTGTGGTAAATTAAAACCTGATTTACATGTTACCATTTTCCTCAAAAACTTGAATTTGCAAAATTTGAATGTGAACCAACCAAATCACTGAATATTAGAAAAATATCTTAAGGAATAGAGTAGGAAGGACTTTAGGTGTCTTGATTTACGAGTAAAGCCAAAAGCCTTGTCCCAGCGACAGTGCCTTCACAGCCTGACCTCATGTACCCTGAATATTAAACATTATGTTGCGATATGCATTTAGCTTAAATATGAACATTCCTCCTTGTTTCCAAGCATATTCATCTCAGTGGTATTATGTGCCGGTGTGTTGCACTAATTTGTGGCCAGAATTCATAAGGGACTGAAGCATATTTCCTATTGTCATTAAGATTTATTGACAGTCTTATCTTGTGCAGAGCTCAGAATTCAGCACTTAAGTTTTTCTATTTCCCTTTACGAAGATTCACTACTACCCTTAAAGTCAGGTTGCCTGGTAAGGTGTGTGTGGCACGACTGTGTCAGTGTGTTTCCTCTCCTCCAGACCCCTCCCAATCAACTGAGCCCCACAGTGAAATTCCTACCGAGGCGTAAAGATGTTCATCTGAATTGAAGTTTGATGTTCACCCATCACTTGCCTGTAGGCAGTGACAGCCTCAGACTTTCATCTGCCAGTTCATCCTCCCTCCTAGCAGACACAAGCAGATTAACATATCCCCAAGAGGCTGATGCCTTTAGTTGCCAAAGCCACTCAATACTTATTACCTGACAGTGTTCTATAGCGAGACTTATTTATTTATTTTCCAATGCTACCTGCTAGGATATCTTCATGAGATACATGTGTCATTTTCTAGGGGGGCCCCAGGGGGACAACAGCTCAGGGTTTCTCAGGTTGCCTGAAGCTGTCAAAACTTACCAAGTGTAATTTGGTGGTAGCCCTTATCCCTCTTTAGATTCCAAGTTCAGACCCAGTGTACTCTGTAAAAAGTAATGTGAACTATAGGGCAGTAGTTGGGGACAGTCATTGGGGAGCTCTAACAATGTGAAAATTTTGGTCCTGAATGATATAAGGTGGCTGTCTACACAGACTTAAATCTCGGGATAATTGTCCTTCTTCATTTCTTTGTGACAGAGTCTTGGCCTCAGCAGCCGAGCGTGTCACTCTAGCAACTTCTGCCACTTTGTTGTGGTGATTGTGAATTGATGCTTGACACTGATAAGGTCTAATTTCCCAGTGGACTTTGGGAAGGGTCTGACCGTGGTGTGGATCACTGTTCTTGCATACAGCAGCTATTTATATCATTTTTCTTTCTGTTCAAGGACACTACAGGCAACAGTTATCTGTGTGCGTGTGTGTGTGTGTGTGTGTGTGTGTGTGTATGAGAGAGAGAGAGAGAGAGAATGTGAGTATGTGTTTTTGTTAATCTCTTATTTCATACCGGAAACACCTATGTTAATATTGGGCAACACTGAGTCAGGATGGGCCAACAAATCTAGACTGAAGAAGAGAAATGGACCAGCAGGTGAAAATCAGGCCTGCAGCTGCAGAACACCCTGGGTTTACAAAGCATTCTCCTTTGCGTACCACACCCCTTCAAGGTATATAAGAAATGGGGTATTGAGATCTGTCCTGTATTTCAGATGAGGAAAGTGAAGATGAGAGAGACCTGGTCACATAGTGGAGTCATTGATGGAAGGTGGAGACAAAAGTCGACTTTTTCTGATTCTGACATTCCTGGACCAAACCATATATCCCTCAGAGACCTTATAGTGCACTGGGAGAATTTAGAGGCATGGAAATAAAAATATAGGCATTATCAGTATAAGAACAGAACTATGTAGAAGGTTTAGTGTCAGAAAGAGAAAAAAGAGAAAGTGAATAATTCACTCGGAGGTGGGGCAGTTGTCAAGGAAGATTCCAATAACCAAACACTTGCTTTGGAGTTTCCTGGATCTAAAAGGAATATAGGCATTTGACAAGCTTCATAAAACTATACTCCAACATAAAAAACTGCTTTGGTTAAAGACCAATGGGGAAGATGCGTTTAATATTATTGTAATAAACTTTGTGAGAGTTTTCCTAACATGATTGAATGTAATTGTTGCAATGGATTGTGAGGCATTATGATGGATTCTAACAAAAATGAGAATTTGCACATCCATTATGACTTTCGACTATGATGAATTTTTAAACTACATAGAAATTGGGCAGTCAATTGAAAGAAGATTGTCATTACAGATATTCATGGCTTAGGAGTCTGATATAGGCAACGAAGAAGCAGGTTGCAGCAGGCCGGTGTGTAAGCTGAGCCGGTGAACACACCCCTTACTTCTCTGCCGAAGCATCTACCTCTCCAGAGAAAACCACAAAAGGTCCATAGGTTTTAATATCAAGGTGGTAGAAAAGCAATATTTTAATGGCCTAATGGGTCTAAGGAATCTGTAATAGAGAGGAGAGGAGTCTGCTTTGAGTCGCACAGTTAACACATTGATCTTCAAAAACACCTGAAGATCTCTAAGGGTGGTGGAGAAGTCTAGTCCTGGTGCCTATTACTGGGTTGCATCTGGTTACACCATCAGGATTCTACTAATTTCCAAAATGTCTCTTTATATCAGTAGAAGCTCATTTCAGCAGGTAGAGCAACCACCAACCAGAGGTTGTGAAAATGCAGCAGAGCAGTAGGACTGTAGAATTACTGATGGAGTATCTAAGAATCCAAGTGAGACCCTGGGATCACAGTCATCGCTACAATCAATGAAATTTACAATAGTAGCTCCAAAATAGAGACTTTACTGAAGGAGTTTGCAAAATACCTGAAAGCTAAGCAAGCACAAAACAGGCACTTATTACTCAAGGGGCTAAATATCTCAGATGTAGATGATTCCTTCAGTTTCAATGGTGTTCCCTCAAACCAAATTCATTATCCTTTCTTTCAAATACAAACTAAATACAAGTCTGTCATCCAGTCTCAAATGCTCAAAACCATTCGAGCTTGTTTCTCCCACCTTTTGAGAGCCTCACAACCAATTCTACCTATGTAATAGTCTTACAATTCTTACATCTGTTCCACGTTAGTAGTCAACGCACTTCTTCACCTCCCCAGCACTCTTCATTTGTGAGACTGCAGTGATCTCCTCACTGAACTCCATGCCTCATTGCTTCTGCTGTCATCACCCTTGACATGAGCCAATATACACTCAACCTGCCTCACATGAAAACTCTAAAAGCTTATTTCTGTGCTTAAATTGCAAAAACAAAATACTGGAACACCAACCAAACTACAACAACAACTAAAAAACAAATATTTCCTACTGATGGCTGAATAGAATTTTATTTCTTATGCTAGAGTCCAGAAACCTCCAAACATCAGCCCAAAATATCCTTCTAGTTTCATTTTTCACTAGTTTTCTATATTCCTTAGACAAAAAACAGAGCAAAGTGCTTCTCTGACTTAGACTTGCCCTCAGTCTTACATTGTTTTCTCACTCTAGAATATCTTATCCCTACCCTTCACATGGACATAAAACATAGTAATTAACGCTCAAATCAAAAACTACTTATTAAAAATGGCACAGGGAAGTAAAAGAGTTTTGTAGATGGAATATATTTTAATGATGACGACTTCGAGTCCTGACTCTGCTACTTCCTAGCTGTGTGACCATGAGATTTATCCTACCCATCCACAAAATGGAGATAGAAAAAGTATCTCAGAGGATTGTGGTGAGGACTAAGCTAGCTAATAGACATAAATTGCTTAGAACAATGCACACAGTAAGCACAATAGGCACTATGTTAGCATAACTATTATTGTGCAACTGGAGCACTTCCAAAATTTCCTTTGGGATATCTTATGGACAACTATTTATTCCTTTTCCCACACTATCCTCTCCCTCACAGATGCAAGGCATGGCACTAGGACTAAAAAATGATGTATAAAAGCATTGCTATTGTCATGGTTTTTAATTCTATCTTTTGAAAGTGGCCTGTGAACTCTAGTTCTTCCAGCTCATTTTCAGATTTTGGAATGTGAGTAAATGAAAGGATCTGACTTATTCTATTTGGTTCATTCATTCATTCAATTATTTACTAAATGTGTACTGCATACTGTATGAGTTTCCTATTGCTACTATAGCATATTGCCACAAACCTGGTTGCTTAAAACAATAGAGATTTATAATCTTATACTTCTGGAAGTCAGAAGTGAAATGGGTCTCACAGGGCTAAAATAAAGGGGAAATCGGAGGGGGAGACAAGCGATGAGAGACTGTGAACACTGAGAAACAAACTGAGGATTTTGGAGGGGAGAAGGGTGGGGGGTTGGGTGAGCCTGGTGGTGGGTATTATGGAGGGCATATATTGCATGAAGCACTCATTGGGTGCATAAACACATTTGGAACACTGAAAAATCTTGGAACACTGAAAAAAAATTAAGGTGTCAGCAAGGGCTGCATTACTTTTTGGAGGCTCTAGGGAGAAATCCATTTTTGTGGCTTTCCCAGCTACTAGAGGCTGCCCACATTCCTTAGTTCAGAGGAAGCTAGAGATAGCAATGGCCACCACATTAGGCTGGCACTGACTCTTCTGCCTTCTCTTCTATATTAAAAGAGCCTTTTTGATTATATTGGACCCCTCCAAATATCCAGTGTCCTCTCCAATCTTAAGGTCAGCTGATGAGAAATCTTTATTTCATGTGCAACTTTAATGTTCCTTTTCCATGTAACAACATTTTCAGAGGTTACAGAGGTTAGGATGTGGACATCTCTGGATAGCCATTATTCTGCCTGCCATACATAATTACCAGAAACCCTCCTTTTTTAATGAGTGAAAAGCTGGAAGAGAAAGACAAGATCATTGTGCAGCTGTGTTCTAAATTAGAAAAAAGGGGAAGAATCAGGGAAATTGTCACCATTTACAGGATATTTCCTTTCTCTTAATGAGTATATTCTTCAGTTCCTTTCTTGTGCTGAATGACTTTATAGACCTTTATTCCACACCTGAGATTATGCACACTCACCGAGTAAATAAAATGTTACAGAGCATCTCATACATGCTTATCTCATCCTCGATGTTGGCTTAAATAAAAAAGAAGATAACAAATATCATGATATGAGGGAAGAAAGAACAACATCTGAATCGGAGACGTATATAAAGTCTAAATGTTAAAGGACTAAAATTGGTATTAATCAAAAGTCACAATACACAGAGAAAATATTTTATCCTCTGATTTTCTTCTTTTCAAAATATGGGTTATAAGAAGATAATAAGAACTTGTAGGGGATTTTGTGTCCAAATATTATATTTCTGTCCTTTTTCCTTCCCAGATATGACTGAATGCTTCAGTTTCCACAGCCTACCTTATTAAAAATCTCTTTGGAAAAAGCACAGTGTATTCAGAATCCTTCAGACGCATTTGCTGCCTATGAAATGAGGATACAAGTATTTGTATCTTTGCTTTTTGATACATGAGGATGGATGGCAAAAATCACTTGTAAAATACTTTAGATGTCTTGGAAAAAGAGCCTATCGAAATGGAAATTATTATCATCGGAAGAGTCATAACAGTCTTCCAACTGTCATTGTTATAGTGGAAAATGGTGATTCATTCTACTTGCCTTCTCCTTTGTCCCAATGGATGGAAATCAGCCTATTAGTTTCTCAGTGTAACTGACAGTCTCTCCTTTATAAAACCCATTCCTAATTCACATTTCCACTGAAGTTTTAATCCAACGAATTATATTTTCTTCCCTATGTTGCCAATCCAAAATCATTCTTTGGTGACTGTGCTCTCTGCCTTCTACTTCTCCTTGGGGAAGTAGAGTAACTCTGAGAAAAGACAGAGCAGAATGTCCGTCCGTGGACATGCAGACACTCCAGTCTTATGCCTTTAGACACAGAAATCTAGATCTAGAAATGGGCAGCTTTTATGTTCCCAAAGAACAGCCTGATCTAGAAATGTATAGACCTTATGTTCCCAAAGAATAGCCATTCGCATCAGGGTTAGGCAGAGAGGAAGATGGTCTTTCTGTTTGGGTTATGTCCACCTCCAAGTTACTAATCCCTCATTTGCATCAATTCCAAATGTTAGCGTCATCACTGTGGAAGTAAGGAAGTCTTAACCTCTTCGTTAAAATCAGAAATTGACACTAAGGAAAGGCATATATCCTGATGCTGGCATAGTGCCTTCAGGGAGAGAAACAATTACACAGCATGATGGCTAGCTGCAGCCTCACAGAGTCTCACACAGGTCAGTGTGATGTGGCATAACATCCAAAATTCCCTATGCTTTCAGGTGATACAGAAGTAGCTGAGAGCAGACTAACAGACCTGAAAAAGACAGAGAAAGACATGTGTGGGCCTGGTGCCTGGGAAGCAGGGAGAGACATAGACATTGCAATGTGGAAGCAGTCAAAGTAGAGGCAGATGATCAATGGGGATTCTTCATCAGTAAAATGGGGAATTACAGTATCCACCTCACTGCATTAGAGTGAAAACAAAAATACATACAATGTATAATAGCAACTGAAACATAATAGATTTCAGTAAACAGTTAGTATTATGATTTTTATTCTGCTCATCATTAATGCTATTGTTATTCTTATATCACAGAAGAAGTCAGTTTGGAGAATCTTATACTTCATTAATAACTGGTATCTAACCTAGTGCCTTGCAACTAACTTATCTCCTTCCAGAAGAGAAGGGAGTAAGAAAGGGGGAAGAAGGAAACTCTACATAATTCATAGATTCTGTCTCAAAAAGATGGCTATTAGACAGAAATGACTACTGACTTTACCCTGAATTGACAAGATTAGGTTTTCTGTCATCAGCATAAATATGGGTTTGAAAAGTTATCTCTACGGGTTGTTAAATCTGTGAAATTCATACTTTTCTACACCTGTGTAGTATTACTTTTGCCAAGGTAGACCTTACTGAAAATTTGTTGCTGCCTATTATTGGTAGTATTATTTAATGCCCCAAATTTTAGACTTAAATTCCTCAGGGAACTGATCCTCACTGTATTTCCATGCCCTGGTACACCTGCAGGTCGAAAGAAAGAAAAAAAAATGAGGGAGAAATGGAGAAAGAATGGTGAAAGACAAAGGGGATAAACAAACAACTGTGAGCTAATAATACGTGCAGACACTGTATTACCTTACTCATGAGCTATACACTATTACAGACTGAAAATATTTAATATTTAAATATAGTATATGGTAGTTAATTCCACTTTCCACTGGGAAATTGTAGTAAATTTCTCAAGTTCTCATAGCCAGTAAGGAATAGGACCAGGACTTAATTCCTAACCTGTCTGAACTCTATGTCCACATTACAAAACATGATTTTATACTAAATGCGGCATTCTCAACCAATTCCATCAATAGTTGATGTAACCTCCTTCTTTTCTCATTTCACAGTCAATGAGAAAAAACTCTAGAATCATATTTTGTAGGTGTTCTTATGACCTGATCAGGACTTTGGATAAGTTATCCTAAGTTTTGTTTCCTCATTATCTGTGGTATCCTTATTAACCTGTATAGAAAATTTCATCTCATTTAGTCCAATCCATCATTATTTCTTAATCGTGGTTTGTTGTTTTACATTTTTGTTTTGTTTTTAAGATTTATTCATTTGGGAGAGAGAGAAAGAGAGACAGAGAATGCACATGCACAAGGGAAGGGAGGGGCAGAAGAAAGGGAAAAGCAGATTCCGGTGGGAGTCTGACACAATGCTTCCTGATCCTAGGACACTGAGATCTACCTGAGCGAAAGACATATGCTTAACCAACTGAGCCACCCAGGCACCCCTGCTGTTTAATGTTTTATATAAAAAAAAAAAATCTGTGTGTCTGAGGGTTGCTTTGTTGTTGTTGTTGTTTTGGGTTTTTTGTTTGCTTGTTTGTTTTTCTAGAATTCTAGAACCCACTCCATGTCTGGCCATAACTGCCCAAGAACGAACATCCTCACTAATAGTTTTCAACCAATGACTTGGTAGTTGGTCTGTAAATAACCCAGCTAGCTTGCTTTTGGATGGGATAATTCTGAAGCATGTTTCCCTAAGGTTCCTTGTAGAAGGATATTCCTGGACCCTCCTGGGCTTCCTAGCTTCTCTTCCTTGCCTTATTTCCCACTCTGGCACCTTCTGGATGAACCCTGTACACATGAATCCTTGCCTCAGCGTTCACTTCTGGGGAAATTTAACCCAAGACAAAGATTAACTATCTTACTTCTGCTCATTCAAGTCCAGCATAACCTTTAGAGCTGAAATCAAAACATTTTTTCCCCATTAAGGAAAATTAATCTAAGTCTACCTTCATCTAAGTCACTTTGGTGTTTCCCTTCTGATTCTCTAAAGTATAGCTTGCTATTATTGCATAATTTATTATGTCATGATAATAATAGTGATCTTAATTGTAAAATGCTATATGCTTTGTCAGAGTGCTTTGAGCTACAGAATCTATTAACCCATATCTTTTGTTTTATTTTTTTCCGTGTATACATGCTATAGGCTCTATTTACCCAGTGATATTTTAAAATCCCTGATGAAAAGCACTTATAGAAAGAATTGTTCATTCATATTTAATGAATGAACATTGAACACATGATAGATTATACCGAGTTGAACTGACCTGTGTTACATGCACACAAGTAATTAAAGAATATAACTTTAGAATAAAATTCCGATAAGAAAATCATATACCATAATTCTTTACACTGTAAGGCATATTCTGTCCCCAAATGCCATGTTTCCATTTGCCAGAATTTATTATATCCCTAATTTTTGCACATATTTTCACAGACAGTAAAAAATAGCAATATCAAGAATAAATGGTGGTTCTCAATATGTAGCTTTGCTTTGGGAGACAAAATAGTTACTTACCTCTTTGGCTCATTTGATGTTTAGTACTCTGTTTCCTTTCTGCACAAAAGTTCTACTTCCCTCACTCCAAAATGCAAATTTCACCGTTTCAGCCATCCAAATAGCTGCCTGTACTGTGTGGTGGCAAGTACGGAATTTGACAATCCAGGCTGTAATGGCCAATAAGATGGGAGTGAGAGGTTAAGATATGGAAGGAATGAGATCGGGTGAAGAACTGAGTTGTTAGATGATCAAAATGAGAAAGAACACCTGATATAGTTTACATATGTCACTACTTTTTGTCAACAGATATGAAACCAAAATGAATATCTGTGTCTCACTAGGAGACATGCATTTGGAGTTAGTTGTGGGAGAATTTGTAAAGGGAAATAGGAACCTAAAAGATATGCCATATGAGATTGTCTTAGCAAGTACAGATGAAACATTTTAACTAAAAATATCTTCTTTTTAAAGAAAGAAGAAAAATGGGATACAATTAATGAAATAAATTATTTTTTCAGGTAGAAATGTTAAAATCATTAAGTCTGGATAAGAACTACATCTCTGCATCTCTGCAAATTGATCTTTTCCCATCAAGTAGATCTGATGCTTAATGTTGTGGGATTGTGAATTGTGTGTGAGGACAGTATTGATACTACTAAAATACCATTCAGCATGGGGTAATAGAGCAATGTGTTGGATATTAAAAACCTAGAAGCAAGAGACACTGAATCCAATTTCCAATAACCAGTCCCCTGAGACATCCAATTCTGCCGTTGAGCCAGTTTAAAAAAAAAAAAAAAAAAAAAAGTGAAGAATGTCAACAGCAGTAATATTGAGATGCATTAACTGTAAAATTGTGCTGGTGCACATAATGACAGTCATAGGACTAATAACACTTTGCAATTAAATAGCACTTATCTTCCTAGGAGTTCAAAGTGCTTCCCAATACAATATTGAACAACCTTGTGATGCAAAGAGGGAAAAAGCTTCCATAAAACTCATGGAGAAAAAAGCATTTTATACTTACACTAGGATATGGCTTCTCATAAAAAATTACAGGAAGTGCCACGATGACTGGACTCATGGCCCACCTAGTGAAGAATTTCCTCTGACAGAGACAGTAGGGGGCACCAGGAATGAAGTATGGCTGTCCATTGTTATCTTAGCTCCCACCTATTGCTGGTTTTGCACTAACTGCCCGAGTAATGAAGTCTGCTTTTCTAACTGCTTTTGTTTCCTCATCTTTATAAACTGAAGAACAGCATACCCTGAATATGTGTGAAGGTAACGTAATTCACTTGAAGAGTCCAGTGGTTGTTCTGAGCTCAATTATCATTACTTTTTTAGGACATTTATGTAGAAGGTTATATGTTGTTTACAAGGCTTTCAATTTTATAAAATCATCATTGTCACTTAACTAGCTCTATTGCCCAACACTACAAATCTCTGCCTTATCAACCTCACTAGGGTGTTTTATCAAATATCACTGATAACTGAAAGCACTTTGAAAAGTACTGAATATTAGATAAATGAGCTGTTATTCATCTAATTTCCCCCTCATCACCCACTAGGGGTCTATCATCCATGGATTTATTACACAGATGTTATAATAAACTCAGTATCAGTTGCACTAGAAAAGGAAACATGTTCAATATGAGTGCTCTACATGCACTGCCCCCTACTCGAAATATTCTGTTTGAGTATAAATCATTTGTGGAAAACTCTCTTCTATCCTATGGTGTCTGCATTTTTCTAAATTCACAATTTTCCACATTTACTCACAGAAATAAGAGGGTGGAAGATAATTTGCTTCACTGGTCTCAAAATGGGTACTTCCGATTTAAATCTTGAATCAACAATTCTGGTTTCTACTCCGGCTTTATTGCTATCTACCTGTGGGGTACTGGCAAGTCACTAAACCCTTCTGCTAGCTTGGTGACCTCTTCCAGAAAATAGAAGTTATAATCCTATAAAAGGTTGTCATGATCATCAAATAAATAAAGGATGAACATAGTTTACTGAATATAAATTATTATAGACAAGCAGATAATTGTTCTTTTGATTTTCAGATGACTGGCTAACCAACACTTGTGAATCATCACTGTGTTGAAACAAAACAGCTGATTTAATTAAATCTAAGTCTAATACAAACATAGCTAGACGGAAGTGGAAAAATTCAAAAACAATCCTAGGAAACATTTTCAAATGGCACATAGTATCTTAAACTATCCTGGCTATGTGTATGGATCTAGATAAAGTAAATATTTTCCAAATGTACAGAGTATGTATGAGAAGATTTGTAAAAGGGTTTTGTAACTCCTAAGAGATGGTCTCCATCAGTCATTATTTTTATGTTGATAAACCAGCATAGACCATTGATTAATAGCCCATATGGATGTTCACACCTGAAAAATGATGACCCGTAGGAAAATTTATTCATAAAGCTAATTTCACTGACACTGTTCAACTACTGAGTTCTATGAGTTTGGGTACTTGAGGCTCATTTTTTATTTGTGTGCATACAAACAGAGCCCTCCAAGCTCGTTGGTGAGTTATTTGATATTCTCTTCCCTTCAATGCATCCTTCAGAAACACTGTTCCTGGAGAGAATTCTCTGTAAGAGAGAATATCTCTGTCTTTTCTTTTTCTCTGGGTGTTTTGGATGTGGGAGGGTTAAAAAAAATGATTATAAAGCTAACTTGAAACAACTCAACAAGGTAACTTTGGGCTGCATTGGTTTAGTGGAGACTTTAAAAGCTTTGAAAATGCTCTTAAAGTTATATGGATTTTTTTTCCCCTTTTTATAGTCAGTCAAAAATTATATTTTAAAACTCTACAGTTCAAGGGGAAAAGCAATTATCAAAATGCAATAAACTTCTAAGTAAAGTACAAATTGCTTCCGTGGCCTTAACTATTAAAATAGAGAGCTTCTGGTAATGTGTTTCATGAGTCAATCAGCAGGATTCTTCCCCCCCATTCTGACACCCAGGGGAGAGGGAGAGGTCAACACAAAACTTTAAGAAGATGCTCATGAAGAGCCAGACTTGAGCAAATGGTGAGAAGTTAACATTTGGCTCCCCCCCACCCCCAGTCCTTTTTTTTTTTTTTTTGACAGCTTTTTCTCTTGGTTCCTTCCTTCTTGACACCAAGCCTCCTTCACACTTAGAGATCAGGGAGTAAGTAGGAGAAGCTGCTATCTTCATGGTGTGAGATGAGAATCTTGGTGCCTTACACACTGTAGAAATGTAATAAGTATCTGTTGGTTGATCGCTTCTCTTAACTTATTTATATTCTGTTCCACACTACAAAGCATTGAGGGCCCTAGAGGCATAGAATCGGGGATTTAGAAAGGATTTTGGCTGACATCTAATCCAACTTCAGACAACAGAAGGAGTCCTTTCTGCAATATCTCAGGCTGATTGTCATCCGTCTTCCCTTTGAACCCTTTCAGCAAGGCAGAAATCACTTCTGAGGCAAACTATTCCATTACTAGATAGTCTTGTGCTTTAAAAAAATTAGTAAAATCTTCATCTTTTAAAATTCTACCCATGTTTATAGCTCTGCCTTCTGGTGCAAAACTGACCAAAGGTTTCCATTTCCAAATATTTGTATGAGTTGAAGTAGAATGAAAATGGATGGATCTTCAGAATCTTATGGTAGTGAGTTGAGTCTGGACTCCAACACCTACTACTAAGGGCATGTAATATAGGCACATGTCTTATTCCTCACTTTAATTTGTTGTTGGTTTACTGATTTTGATATGTAAGACTGGTGACAAAATACCTAGCTCACAGGTTCACAGTTTGTTGAGAAGTTTACATGTGATAAACTCTGCAAAATGCCTCAAAAATAGCATCTCTTCCTTTTCCAAGTATTCTAGTCTGGACCTTAAAATAGTTCAATAATCACAGGAATTTTATTAGATATTTTTGTATTACATTTTCCCAGGCCAAAGTATCAATCTGTCTTACTGGCCTACAATGTCACTTCTAAAGGTCCATATAAATATCTGTCATAAATATTTGCACATTTATTAATTTTCTAGTATGAAAATGCCCTTGGAGAAGTAACACAAACCACCATCAACAGTGAAAAATAGATGAGTTGAAAGCAACAGGAAATCAAGTAAAAAAACAAAAAAGCAAATCCAGAATATGTTATAGATGTTTGTCCTGAGAATGGTGAGAAAGAAAAGAGGTCTATAGGTGATGATGAATAGGAATTTACAGGGGGGGTATGAATGGGCATCAAAAATAATTTTCATTTCCTTCAATTTTGCAAAGACATTATACTAAGTTATCAATCCTTATTAATATTCCAAGTTCTTAGAGCTCATTTCCTTAGGCTCCAGTCTTGAATACATACATATTAAATACAAGCATCCACACATATAAGTAGTTAATGTATTTACTTAGTAATACGTAAATTACTCAAACTGGATAATACCCATTCTCTTCTTAAATATCCTTTGCCTGCCATTTGGATCACCATTCTCCTCTCAGCTTTTCAGAAAAATTCCTCTTTCCTAGATGTTTCTTTCTTGCTGTCCACCTCCGTTCCTCCACCCCTGGATTCTCCTCTCATATCATGCCCCTCTTCTCAGTTTAGTGGAGTCCCTCTTCTTTGGCTCATGACTGCTACTTTTGCCAATCAGCCCCTCTTCCTTGATCATGCAAAACAGTTTAGTTCTGTGCTTTCGAATAAATTGTCATACCCTTTTTTAAAATCCAAAGGTTTATTAACATGGGAGGTGAAATAAAGGGGTCAATCTACTCTAAACCTCACTCCTCAGGCGCGCTCACTCACACACTGGAAAAAGACTTTGACATTTCAGTTTCACCTTTCTCTGTCTATGAAAGGAACTTGTCACTTGGCCCAACCCAACAACATGAGGCCAGGATATACAATTCTATTCTGTGCCTGCAAGGAGAACAGTACCAATGAGTACTACGTTTAGCAGAGGTTATAAAACTGAGTGATGATTCATATTCACACTTCACTCCGTGGGCTCTAACATCCTACTCTAACTTGCTGTAATAAGTGTGGGTAAGTGCTGGAGTGGAGATGTCTACCCTGATGATGCATAAGAATCATCTGGGTAGCTTTTCAAAAGTGCAATGCCCAGGCTATCTCCCACTTGAGTATTATTCAGTAGGGAAAAGTAAAGGTTTTTGAAAATCCATCTGGATCTAACACTCATTTAGTCAGGCTGTACCATGTTTTTTTCTCACTTGTAAAAATGAGATCAGTGTTACGGAACCTAGCATGATGAAACCTGGGGTCCACATAAAAAATAGTTTACTGGATCCTTTCACCATAAAATCAGCATGTCCTGAGTATGTCCTGAGGTCTCATATGTCCTCAGTATGTCCTGAGGTCTTGGTACTCAAAGTCTGCAGATGAACCAGCAGCTTCACCTGAACATTAAAGATGAGAAATAACATCTAGCTCAGAAGGGCTCAGGAAAATATTTTGAAAAAGCACACCAGGGAATTCTTATAATCAGAAGTTTGGGACCTCAACTAAATAATTGATTATATAATTTAGGAATAATAAATAAATTAATAAATAATCAGCTTTTTTTTTCTTTTATTAAATTCAAACTACTTAAAGATGGGAACTGTATCTAGTATTTCTTTTCATCCCTAATTGCAAAAAAAAAAAAAAGTGTACTATGAATAAATCTTATTGATGTGAATGGAGAGAGGGATGATGGGGAGGAGGATAGGATTTTTGTCAGCATAGAATTTTTAATATAAATAATACTTATGAGGCAAATATGGGAAGCGAAGGGTGACTAATCCACCCCAGGAGATTGCAAAACTCACTTGGAAACAGATTGTTTCCTGTTCCCTTTTTTTTCTCCCCACAGTGCCATACAATGGGTTTATCTACAGTGAGTAGGAAATATTTGTTAAACTGATAATGATCAAAAGAAAGCCAGAGATAAGGAAAAGAATCTAGAATAAACAGAATTATGCTATAGGCATTTTGCTTATTGGGGGGTATTTTCATTACTCTGGATAGTTGTTTTTCACAGATAAATCAAAATTCAGCCTCAAATTTTTGTCAGATAGTGAAGGAGATGTAAAAAACTAAACTTTTGTTTACATCAGAAGATTAAATAGGCACAGTGTTAGAATATTCAATAGAGGAACCGTGATAGATAAACTGTCAAAGAGAACTTCAGACACCACTCAATGATTTTTTAAAAAACCAAATATACAGCCTTATCTTCTGATGTGAAGACTCTTGCAACTTCACTTTTGAATATGTATGACTAAAACCTGACTGCTTTATCCTAGTCTTCACAGAAAAGGAAGCTCTTTTACAGATGGCTTGTAAACAAGCAGAATAAGAAAGAAAATGAAGTCAGGACTCCTTGGTGTAAGTGTGTGGGGAAGAGAAGGTTGATGAATGATATTGAGTTAAAAGCAGCCTTTCTTTTACAGGAATATTTCCATAGTCCTGTGTAGTCCTAATGTATAGAATTCAGTGTCAAAATTGTTACTTATCTTCAAGTTGCCAAATAAAAACAAAAAACTGAAATCTGAGCATTCAGAATATCCAGATACTTCAAACTGTTTGTGGGCAGGGTGGAAAAGCTAGAAGGTTTATTTCATTCTGGTTTGGATGTTTGACCTGCAGTAGACAACCAAAGGACAGCAGAGCTAACTAAAGATGAAAGGGTTAAAAATATCCCAACATATGTTGATCTAGTGTCATTATATTCAGGGCCAATTTTAACTTTCTGAAGTGAGCAATTTAAGGAGAAGTTTAAGTGCAAAAATGATATTTTTCTCCTTCACAAAGTCTCTAAGCTGCAAAATTGAACATTTCTATGAAAATCGCATTTTTCAGCATAGTGATGCAGTTGTGAAGGACAGGGCAATTGAGTGCACTGGGAAAAGTTAATGTGTTCCACTGACATGGCACTCAAGAGGCCACATAGATCAAATGCTTTTACCCCCAAATTTAGTGCCTTCCTTCTACAGACATAGGGAAGTTTTCTACCAAGAAGTTTTAAGATGCACAAGTGACCACACATACCCTAATATGAGCTAGTGTGTATTTGGTAAGGAATGCCTTCATCCCCTCTCCCCCTCTTAATCTACACTAAAGACTACTGCACAGAGAAGTTAGCAGCTCAGAAATCTTGGGCCAAGTAGTAGTAGATTCTGACTATAGAATAAATGTCCAAAAAACTTTTTTGGAATCAGTTAGTTGGAATATTTCTGATCTCTCATCTAGTGTTGACCTTTTTTATACTTTCCTTACTGAATTTGATCCTCTTTCATGTCCACTGAACCTTGGGACAACCATTTTAAGGCCCTGACTCAGGATAAAAGTGCTGATGCTTTCAGCAAACATTTATTGTGTAACTACTGAGTACAAAGCAAAACATGAAGAAACAGGACATAGAGTCTGCTTTTCAGGAGCTCCTTTTCTAATACCTAAAAACATTTATTGTCTGTAACATAATATTTGCCCCTTAACCATGTGCTATATTCTCACGTTAATAGTTTAATGAAAGTGGATTCTGTTTTCCTAACTAAAGAATACATTTCATAAGGCCAAGTGAATTGTGTGGTGCTTGTGTTTTAATTTCCCATAAGGTCTAGCACATAAGGTGGGATTAAAAAAAGTTTTTGCATTCTGCTCAATTACAAAACCACGTTCTTAGATACCTTTTTAAAAATTAAAAACATTTGGATTAAGAAAACTAAAGTAGAGCCCTGTGTTTTAATAATGATGGAAGTTGTAATATGTAACAAATGCCAATTAAAGGTAGCTTATTTACTCTTTGTTGTACCAGAAATCCTTGGGTAAAATGAGGCTTTAGAAAAATGTGTGCAAATTATCACAGGTTAACTCTTCAGCATGGAGAGAAGAATATATGTAAAATACCACCTCAGGGATTTTAAAGTAAAAGAAGATGTTAAATTTTAATGGAAATCTAAATATTAGGATAAATGGGCAGACTTTTTAATGAAAATGATGCACAACTATATTTTTTTAAAAGAAAAATTCTGATAAGTATTGCTCAAATGTAGCATGTCAAAAAAAAAAAACAAAACATTTAGAGCTTGACATTGATGGCACATTGTTTTATCTGGAGAGTGCAAAAGATTATAGAAAATTGGTCTGAGAGTCACACCTTAAAGCAACTTGCATTCCTGGCAGAAACTTCTGACCTCAGCTCAGAGAGATGGTGAATCAAGAAGCATTTACCCTTTGATAAACTGAACTTTTTTGTATGTACGACTGAAGAATTCTGGCTCTTAGATATCTCCAGCACATACATACATACATACATACATACATACATACATACATAAATATGTGGAAGATAACTAATTGTAGCCTAATATCCATTATTTGCTTAATTTATACTAACAGCATGTAGACAGATACATGACCATCTAGCTAAAAATTACATTCCCCAGTCTTTTTTGTTGCCAGTTATGGCCATGTGACCAAGTTCTGGCCAGTGAAATTAGGAAAACTGCTGTGTATGAATGCCAGCTTTTGCTCTGAAAACAAAACAAAACAAAAGATTGTGTACTCTCCTGATTTCTTTCTCTTAGAGCTACACAAAAATGGTGAGAGCTGGAGAATTCCCACATGTTAAGAACGACAGTACCATTGTCCACCTTGGACTTGGGGAATATAACTTGGTTGTTCCCCAATGGAAAATAAACTTCTGTTTCAGATACTGTATTCCTGACTTCATTTCCTTTCTTCCTCACAAACCTTAACTACTACCTCAACTAATATCAACAGTTTGCTTCATCGGTTGATGTCATACAACAAAGGTTGTCAAGTGTGTTAATAGAGTGCAACGTTGTTACTGAAGACTGAATCATAAATACATCTGTGAATGGCACACATGCATTGTACTAGATCACATACCAAGTGATGTCATATAATTTTATTTGGAAGAAAGTAGCTGAGACAAAATGAAGATCAGAGAAGAAAAATCAAAAGGTCTTGAAGAAGAGGCTAGGATTAAGCTAGTAAGATCCATGAAAAGCTAGGAGCTGCTTTGAGAGGTAATTTAGGCCTTAAAATGTTTGAGGAAAAGCATAGGAATTGTAGCTAGATGATACTGTTCACCATTTTTAGTCAAGTAGCTAACAACAGTGTCTCCTTTCCTTCTGTTGAGTAAGGAGTATACCAGGTGGTATACTCATATCTACTATAGTCATTTTAAAAATGGTGAAAATTTGAAAACATTATACCTTTGAAATACCAGTTGAGGTGGAGGATTGTGTTAGAGGGGCAGCAGATGGGTAAGAAAAATTGACAGAAACCCAGCTGTGCCAGGTAACACCTCAGACCCCTGAAAGATTAGGCCTGTTTAGATTTTAAGAAGTAGGAGTCAATCTGTTTGTCACATCTATTGCCTAAATTTCTGTGCAAAGTCAAAAGGATGACTCTAATATTCTGTAGGAGAATGAACACTTAGCTGATTAAAGCAATAGGGGGGGAAAAGGTTTCTTTCTTTGCAACTAACAATGTGATAGTCCCACTTAGTTTCTTTTCAACAGATGAACCAATCATATATTTGCACATGAGACTGAATATCCACTACTATAAGCAGTGCATTATACATGACCCTGAACAAATGCATGACAAAGCAGAGATTTTCCATGTCACCTTGGAGGCAATATGAGGTAATGGCATCATCTCTGACTTGTCCATAATGAAGAGCAGGTTTTTCTTGCAGCCTTCTGACCTCTTCAGATTTTTTCACTAATATCTGTGGGCTCTGGGCCCATGAGCAGCTTTTGACACAACGCACATGCCAACTTATTTATTGCCATTGAACCAATGATTCCATTTAGAGCCTATATTTTCCCATTATATTCATAAAGATATTTTAGATTCCCAAAAGGGGTGCTTTTCAATGAATTCAACCCCATGGGAAAAAAAAAATGTGCTTCCCACAAAATTTAAAATGTAGGACACTGGGCAGCTATAATGAATTAACAACCACTTGCTTAAATATGATGTTATATATGTGCCTTCAGATTTTAAAGTAGATAAGAAATTTATGTTTAGGACAGAAAAACTGAGCAACAGAGAAGTTGAGGGAAAATGTACATTTCTGACAATTACTTTCACCTGCTGAAGCCTCAGTCATTCTTCCAGACACTGGTCATGTCTCATCAATATCCTGAAGGCTTCCAGGCACACAATCTGCAACTTTTCTCCCTTCTGTGAATTTTTATAACATTTATGACTCCCAGTTACCACTTACATGATTTTGGCACAGTATTATAGTTATTTCTATACTAGTTTGTCCTCTGCTACATTTAATTATTTTAATTACAGAATCCAGTATTCATTTTTTCTTAACATTTCACATGATTTTCTCAAATTCAATATAATAGAGACTGGTAATTGTCTCTCTATATCTGCTATCCCCTTCTTCAACAGTAACACAGGTAAAGATGGAACATGGTAATTCTACCTGCACCAATGTGTCCGAGCCTCTTTTCCGACTAGGTTTGTCCATATGACCAAACTATAATCAATGGAATATGAGCAGATTGACAAATGTGAACTTCCACTTCCTTTGATTTTTCTGATCCTGAACTTCCTGTCTTCTCCCCCTGTGCTAGTGGGCCAATGAGTCCAGTTACTTTAGAGACTGAATATTAAAGACAACAGAATTCCCATCAGCTTAGTCCCCCGGAGTTGAGCCACTAACATCCTGAAATCCTCCCCTTAGACTGTTATGTGAAAGATAAATCAACTTCTCTGTTGTTTTCTTAATCATTAATTTTGGGGCATTTCTATTAAAGCAGCTTCATCTACCACTCCACAACTAATGTGTAATAAATACTCATTTGAAAGGATGGATAGATGTTTTCATAGATGAATCCATGAATTAAAGTAGGTTGAGTCTAAAGAGTTGTGGCTAAAGGATTGTGCCTAAAGAAACAAAAAAGAAATGTTATTAGACACTGATTCTCCAGAGGAGCTTGAGGGAGAGAACAAATGGACTCAGAACTAAATTAGAGAGACAAAATAGATCTTCTTAAACAGAGAAAGAGACTACAGTTTGTGCTTGAAATGGCTAATCTGATAAAATAGAAGAAATTAATCCATAACTATTGAATTCTTCCAAATATTATTATCTCATATGCAAACCAAGCACCATGTCAAAGGATATATCCTATAATTCTTAATACATTAAGTTAAAGTCATTTTTTTGGTACTAAAACTGGAAGACTAAAGTCTGTGTTGATAATTGCTCCATAATAATCATATATTGTTAAATAAATAATGGACCAGGACAAAGAATCCATGTTAGGGAAACGTAACACTTAGAGTGTTAGGATAATATACAAAAGGGCAAACTAATCTCATCTTAAGGCTGAGAAATTTTCCCTGAAGCTTTGTTTAAACTGTGGATTAGAGGATAATTTAGGCACATAAAGAAATGGAAGAAGAGCTTTTCAGGGATAATGTACAAAGTCCTTGAGATAGAAGACATGCAATGGCTATCTTGTAAGGAAAGACCAGTGGGGCAAGCAAAAGACAAAGAAGAGCAGGAAATGAAAATGACAAGATCAGCAGAGGCCAAAGTTTTCATGATTACTAAACTATGATCTACAGTAAAAATTACATTTTATATTGGAAGCCCATATCCAAGCACATATGTGCACTTAATAATTACCCTAAATATGGATGATGTTCTTTGGTATCTTCTATTCATTTTTTTCTGCTTCTTTTAAAATATTATATCGGGGCGCCTGGGTGGCTCAGTGGGTTAAGCCGCTGCCTTCGGCTCAGGTCATGATCTCAGGGTCCTGGGATCGAGTCCCGAATCGGGCTCTCTGCTCAGCAGGGGGCCTGCTTCCCTTCCTCTCTCTCTGTGATCTCTTCCCTTCCTCTCTCCTACTGTGATCTCTCTCTGTCAAATAAATAAATAAAAAATAAATAAATAAAATAAAATATTATATCATGGTTCACCAATGGGTTGCTCTCCAATATTTAAAATATTCTTTTAAATTGTGGTAAGAATTATTAATTCATTATTAATTATTTCATTCTAAGAATGGTGGACATTAATTGCAGGTTTTCATGTGGGGATGGGGTGGGAATTTGTCAGTATCATATTTGTTCTTAAAACAATCTCTATTCACATTGTCAGAATGGATTGGATACAATCAAGAATGGGTTCAGAGAATGATTTTGGGTATCCTGTAATAGGATGTAAGCGTAGATAAATCATGTGACTAGATAAATGAGGTAAAAAGTCTGAGTAGAATTAAGCTGCTGGGCTGTGTTTCAAATACATCCTTGAAATACCTCTCTAGACCACATGGGTAGAGACAATCATTTGTTTATGCAAGCAGCCATTAACTAACCCATTGATAAAATGGCCCATGCCTTTGAGAATCTCAGAGTTCACAGATACAGATATATACTTGCTTGCAAGTAAAGTGATATGTAGTAGACGAGAGTCTTGTACTTGATAAAAAGAGAGCACAGGATAAATAATTCTATTTTATGAGTGAAGTGGTTTCTTTCTCTGCAACCCCTCCATTTTAGCCTTACAGAATACCAGAATTTCAGAATTCAGGAGAGGTAAAGGGGCTAGGAAGGGGACCATAGTGATTAGGGGGTGAAGAAAGAAAAAGAATATGCTTTCAGAGTTCTGAAGAGAAGAGTTCAAGAAAATAAAAATACTATGTAAATACCTCTTGAAAATTAAGATCTATACCATACATCTGATGATCAGAAGATGCTTGTAAAGATTCCATTCTCCCCTTGAATGCATGGCTAGTTCCTAGTGATGACAAATTTCAAAGTTTTTAACCCAATCCATGACATACATCTTAGATACCCGCTTTTTGCTCTTCCATTCATTTAATCTGTCTGCTCTGTCTCTTCACCAGTCTCACTCCCAACCTTTTGACTTTGATTCCATATTCTGTTTTATATATACTCTATGGACATGATAATTTTTTTTAACTCAGATTTGAATCACAGATGGTTCCCAAGTACACATTTCATTCATTTTCCAACTCTTCTTCCTCAGCTCCCAGATAACCACCTCTCTCTGCCATGCAGCAGCACCTACAAGCATACCTTGGCATAGTCTGCCTGAGAGGAGGAGGAGAAAGAAACAAGGTCTTCGGAGTGTAATTCAAGAAGACGAAGGAAATGGGTGAAGTGTCTGAGTGGGTGGCATTGTCAATGAGTGAAGAATATTAATGAATTCAAGAATCAGGTCATTACACTCCAACATAGCAAAATTGGAATGAGAGGTTTCTGGACATTCTTGGTGTCTCTTTAAGGTCTCCAATTCTGCCTACCTCCAATGGTCATATTTCCCATTACTGTACTCTTTCATACTCAACACAATTCCTCCGTGACCCAGGCTTAACTGGTCATCCTTCTATACCACTGATTCACGTTTCATGGTTTTAAACTTCAGGAAAATATTCTCCATAATTCGCTCAAGCTAACAAGCTCATCTGAACTCAGGTCAAACTTCACCTTTCAGGAAACCTCTTACAAATCCTTTTCAACCATCATCAAGCTCTCCTTTCTTAGCGTAATTATATTGCCTATATTGGAACACAGTATTTAATCCACAAATGGTGCACAAGTTCATTATTTTTGCTAATAACCTAATATTTATACATATATTAACCTTCAATTAGATTTGTTAGCTATCTGGAGTACAGTGTGTACATGTCCGTGTGTATGTATACATATATATGTGTGTGTATATATACACACACACATATGTATACATATACACACACATATATACACACACACACGTGTATATATACACACATGCATGTATATATACACATACGTGTGTATATGTATATATGTACAGATACAAATGTATATATACATATATACATAATACATGAATGTATATATACATATATATACATTTATGTATAATGTATATGTAATATACATAAATGTATATATATACATGCATGTATATATATACACATATGTATATATGTGTGTATGTGTGTATATATATATTTCCTGTATCAAAAAATAAAGGCAGATGTTTAATAGCTCTGTTTTTACAAACAAAATGGGTTAAATTCAAATGCCTTGCATAATCTCACAAAACTATTTAATTTTTAACTAGGTCTAAGGCCCTAAACTCCTGCTTTCCTTCAGAGTGCCCAGGACACTGCTGACCATCTGACAAAAATGTCAGTGTGTAACTGTTGGTTTGAATTTAATAGTTCTAAAGTAAAAATTAGTTTTCCTCATGGCTTAGACATCTTGGCATAAAGATATGGCATTAATCTGACTGATTTAGGATGCAGGCGATAAACTCGGAAGGAGGAGTTGTTCCTGAACTTCTGCCTGCGTGTCTCCCTTACCATAGAGTTGCTATGCATTAGGCTTCACCCCTGTTGTGTTTTCTCTCCCCTACGTCTCTGCTCTCTCTCTCAGTGGGCAACCTCACTTTCTTCACTGCCATTGCTTTACGGGTTGTTGACTCATTTCCTTTAAAAGCACTAACACTGTTCCTTCCATTATTTATTAATACTATTGTTACAAATAATGCTATTATTTGACTTGCTCTCATGGAGATTTCAAGTTCTAGAGTCACTGCACATGAGTTTCTGTCTGCATATCCACTTGCCAGAATAATCCATATGCCTCCTTTTCTGAAAATTCCCACTAGGAATGTTGGAAACCTTACAAACTTTGATTGAGCTGCCCCAGGTCAAATTGAACATCTGGGAAAGAACTTCTGCATCAGCTGCAGTTGTGCATCCTTAAATACCCTAGTGACCAAGCTCTAGGAGGAGGACTGGCGTGGGGTTTCATTTCGTGCAAAATGTATGGATATATTTAAACATTTCATTATATGGTCCAATTAGGCTATGTCTACATGGGCATATAATAAAGTAAAAATTTGGCAATTATCTGGTTCATTTCATCAACTCAACAGCCAAAGTCATAGATCTAGTCTGGCAAAAAAGGCTTTGGAAGGGAGAATGGGGGAGAGTCAAAATAATTGAATTTGGAAATTATACTCCTTGTATGTGTAAAAATGTGTACTTCATTTTACTTTTCCCAAATGGGTTATAGCTTAAGTATAGTGAGTCTTAATGATCTCTACTACAATGCTATATGTTGCAAATAAATAAAATACATATAAATTCTGCTCTTATTTCAGGTCCTCTTCCATTATCCTGGGCATATATAACACAGTCTGAAGAAAAAATAGTCATCTGAAGACTAAACTTACACTTGTCTAACTCATAAAATGTATGTTTTAGATTCTCCTCAAAATTGTCTTGGTCTAATTAATGAATCATGCCAGTCATTAGCATAAAAGGAAGAAAGGAAGGTGGGGGGTAGGGTGGGAATGAATTATGATAAAACTCTGCTATGGTATCTTTATGGGCACTGTTTAAACATATATAAAAGCCACCTAGTCAGCATCCTTTGTTTCTGCATACTTTTATCTACACCTCTCTCTTCTATACTTGCTTGTTAAGACCTGTTAAACTTTCCTTCTTTTCTAGGAAAACTGTGTATCTTTAGGCTCAGAATTCCACAAGGCAGCCAAATAAGCTATTGAAAACAATGAAATAAGGAATACGGTGGATACCAAGCACTAATGTAAATTAATGATAAATCCCTTTTTTTTTTTTTTAAGATTTATTTATTTATTTATTTATTTGACAGACAGAGATCACAGGTAGGCAGAGAGGCAGGCAGAGAGAGAGAGAGAGGAAGGGAAGCAGGCTCCTTGCTGAGCAGAAAGCCCGATGCGGGGCTCGATCCCAGGACCCTGGGATCATGTCCTGAGCTGAAGGCAGAGGCTTTAACCCACAGAGCCACTCAGGCGCCCCTATAAATCCCAATTTGAGAGTTTCCTATTGTGTCTCTGAAGTTAAAAGGTAAAGATGAAGGAGCGATATAGATAACCAGAATCTGTGATTTTGTACTTAAAATCTTCCTGCCTATCTCTTTAGATTTTTTCCTTAAATTATTCTGTATACACTGATCTTGTCCTAAATTAACAATACAATTGTAAATCTGGTGCAAAGGCATCGCGTATGTGTCAGAAAGGATTGATTTACGAAGAACCAAGTAAAAATGCAATCTTCACAGCTCAAGGGAAGAGGGATATGATTATCATTTTCAAACATTTGAGAGGATTAAAGACTGGTGATGGGTGAATCTCAGAAGGCCAGAGTTGGAAGCTTACCCAGAAAACTTTGGAATCACATCTCAGAGTCTGCAGAAACTAGTGGAAACCTACTGAGGATGTGCTGATGACATTTTCGCTACTGTTTGCTTCCAGCCAGCCTGGAAGCCCCTGCCTTAAGGTCTTGGCACTGAAGCATTAATACAGGCCCTCCTAGGGAGTAGAAGGGGGATATGATAATTACAAGTGGAGGTGGCCTGCAGCAAGATTGTAGAATGGGTGAAGTTTCCTTTGGCAATTTTCCACCTACACGCTCAACTATTCTAAAAACCACCAAGTTCTCAGCTTGTAAAGGGGTTTTGATTAATACACTTTCCAACTACATTTGCATTTTAATGGAGATTCTGAGAGAAAACAGGTAACAAAAGACTCAACGCTCAAACGGTATATAATATTTGGTAGCAATGAGTATTAGAATTGCCCCCCAACCCTCACCCATGGGGGATTTTTCTGATGTTCTCCTTCACTCCTGACTCCTCCTTTGCTTTGCATATTGATCTGGACCATAGCTCCTCTTCAGTCATCTCAGCCATACTGAATCCTGTTTTCTGAAACTGACAATGTTTTGTCATTAACCTTTTCCTACGTGCATCTGTGCTTCTCCTCACATAATGTTCTTCCTTGTGCTTCTCAGTGGAGGTGCTCAGGTGAGATAGCCCTGCCTCCTGGAAGGCATCATGGACCCTCCAAAACCTTAGGAAGGTCTCTTGCTGTGGAGTTCATAGACATTCTCTCCTACCTGTCTCACTCACAAAATAACTGTAAACCTGTGTTTTAACTACCAATTAAGCTCTATTTGTCCCATGTGCTCACTTAGAACAGGACTAATGCTGCCCTCCACCAATCCCACATTTTCACTCTTTTCTCAGGGTCTTACAAAGTATTAGTTATAAAGTAGGTTACTTAGTATCTGCTGAACATATGAAAAAATATCTGTTCAATGTTTCTCAAGCTTACTGGCCCTTTCAAAGTCTGAAGGAGCATACAGGATTTGAGGCAATGGTTTTAACTGAAATATCCTCTTTGTCCCTCCCAAACAGAAATGTTATAGGCAATTATGATAGAAAGAGGTGGGATGAAAGTATATAGACACTGAAGTGACAATTTTGGCTAATCCTCAAAAAAGCAGTGTTACTCATGAAAATTTCTCAGATTGTGAAATAAAGTTTTTACTGAAGTAGTGGGTACATCATTTCCTTTGGACCATTATAAATTTGATTGGCCAAGACACCAAAGAGCATTAGGCAGAGAGTAATGCTGAAGTGGGAGACCCAGGGACCAACATTCAATACTGGCAATTGGTAATTAGGTGACCTGAATTCCCTCCCTATCTTTTGAAAACAGTTGCTCTGCCTCATCTTTGTTTTGTTTGACTGAAGTTAGGAAGAACCTGGTATCTCCAATCCCGTTCCAGTTAACCTAAGATTCTCACTGTAATACTTGAAACTACCGTCATTTCTTGGAAGTTTTAATCAGACAAGAAAAAGGCTTTCCAGGGCACCTGGGTAGCTCAGTTAACTGAGTGTCTGACTCTTGGTTTCAGCTCCGATCATGACCTTGGGGTGATTGAGCCCTGGGTCAGGCTTCACACTCAAGTGTGTAATCTTCTTGGGATTCTTTCCCCCTCCCTCTCTCTCCTTTTCTGCTCCTTCCCTGACTGTACATATGCATGCTCTCTCTCTCTCTCAAATAAATAAAATCTTTAAAAAGGGGAGGGGCATTCCAAACTGATATATAAATTCAATTATTTTTTTTAAAGATTTTATTCAGTTATTTGAGAGAGAGTGAATGAGAGAGCATGAGCTAGGGGAGGGCCAGAGTGAGAGGCAGACCCCCACTGAGCAGGGAGCCTGCAGCAGGACTCAATCTCTGGACCCTGAGATCATGACCTGAGCCAAAGGCAGATGCTTAACCAACTGAGCCACCCAGGCATGCTCAATTATTATTATTTTTTTTCAAAGACTGTGATTTGTGATCAAAAAGACCCTCTTCTAGGAGGCCATATCCTAATATAAACTCTAAATAATTCATCTTTTGGCAATTTAATAGGTCTGAGACTCATTTGCTCATCTACAAAATCAGGATGTTAATTTATCTACTTCTCAGAGTTATTGTGAAGGTTAGCGACAATGATTATAAAGGGTTGGCATTTATAAATTATTTTAGTGTTCTTTTGCTTGTGATATTTTATAATACTTTGTTGTGATTGCATATATTATGCTAATAAACTCTTCTCATACTACTCTGAGGGTAGCATTTATTCTACTTACATATCTTTGGAGGAATTTAAGGGACACAAAAATCATTCATTCTGCAAAAAAGTATAAAATACATACTTTGTTCCAGCTATTATATGGCATGGTACCAGGAAGCAATATCTATCTTTAAGGAACATGAGTATTCACAAGAAAGAGAAATACCTTCCTGGTGTTACAAAGGTGGTAATAAATATTCCAAGGCACCTGCCAAAGGGGTAGGTCATTGGACATGGAAATTTCATTACTTTCATTAGCCTGGGAAGAGGGATAAGGGCATTCAGCTCACAAACTATTGTTGAACAGGCAAAAGAATAATTATTTGAAGTTTGGTGTGGTGTGTGAGAAAAGAGTAGGAAAGCAGCAGAGAAGAAATTTCCTATGTTCCATAACATCAGAGGAAAAACGTACTCCTGAAAACCATGTTTGCCCTCTAGGAGAAAGAAGATTGCTCTCCTGAGCAGAGGGCCCTTTGTTTAGATAAATCCCTTGACAGACAGATTTGAATACAAAAGGGGAAAATCCCAGGGAAGACTCTGGTGTTTTAGAATATGGTTTCTATCATACGATATAAATTATTTTCTGTGGTGCACTGTGATATAATCACTTCATTGCAACCTCCCAAAATTTTCATAAAATCTGTGACACACAGTCATGTATCAGTGGTATTTTGGGAAATAGTTGTATCTAGTATGGCGTGGGAGTGTGAGAATAGGGAGGACATAGATGGAGATAAGAGAGAGCTCAGACTGAGATGTCAGTAAAAAAATCAAAAATACAAAATGAATAATGAAGCAACAGGATCAGATTAGAACATGAAGGAAAAAAAATCTGTAAATGATTTTTTTAGATAAGAGGCAGGAAGACCAAGTTGTGATTGTCCTGGTGAATCGGTGGTGATTAAAACTGAATATGGAGATAAATAAATGAACAGAGAGTTGCAAAGAAAGAAACATCAATAGTACACAGTATCAATAACACACAGGGAAAGTGAATCACTATGTTGTACACCTGAACCTCATGTAGCACTGTGTGTCAACTAAACTTAAAGATAAATAATAAAATAAATAAAAATCTAAATAAAATAAAATAAAATAAAAATCTACATACATTAACGTTCAAAAAACAAACGAACAAACAAATACAGGAAATGGTATCAAACGTTTTCAGGCTGAGACCAAGTATATGGATTTCAGTACCAAAAAGAGGAGTTTGAGGAACACCTAAGAGAATAATTTATTTTTAAGATAAAAATTAAGGAAATCACAATGAGTATTAATCATAATTTTATGTTTGTTTTTCTTTAAAATACTTTTTGTTTTTATCTTTTTTTTAAAAGATTCTGTTTATTTATTTGACAGACAGAGATCACAAGTAGGCAGAGAGAGAGAGGAAGAGAAGCAGGCTTCCCACTGAGCAGAGAGCCTGATGAGGGGCTCGATCCCAGGACCCTGGAATCATGAGCAGAGCCGAAGGCAGAGGCTTCAACCCACTGAGCCACCCATGCACCCCCCTGTTTGTTTCTTTTAATGGTGATCTTCTCTCAGAGGAGTTTCATTCCAATTCTACTTAGAGACAAACTTTTGTCAATACTTTCTCTGGTACCTACACACAATGAACTATTCCCAGTTAAAGGAGGGATTTATTAAAAATACAGGATGCCCCTGCCCTTCTGTTAAAAATTCCACAAGATAGGTACCCAAGGATGCCTTTTGCTTCTCCATTCTATAAATTCTTTAGAATACAAACTACTACCCTAGTATGCTTTCATTTGGTTTACAAGGCTACACTGGATTAGTCATCTATGTTAATCTGCCTTTACTCAGAAGTTACTAGAAGGGCCATCACAGCACACTGCCATTAGAACTACTGATGCTACTTCTTTTATTATTATTATTTTTTTTTTATTATTACCACTACTACTACTACTACTACTCCATCTCTACCAGAAGAAATGGAAGTTATATTCAAAGAAACTGCGAAGTTTCTAGAATCAAAGAAAATTATATTTCCTTAGGTTGAAATGTCACACAGTTAACTAAGTAATATGAGGGATCCTTCCTATCTTGAACTGTTACATTTTGGATAAGACAATTTTAAAACTGGGACAACTTTATTACTGGGATTGTAAGGGTTAGTACTTATCTGTAAGTTCTCTGATGTCCAGAAGAAAGGAAGAGAAGGAAACAAAGAAAAAGGGGAAAGGGAGGGGGGAGGCAGGAAAAAAGAAAATAATGTGAGCTATATCCAGAGGTAAAACTGAAAGTGTTACATGGTAAGAGGTAGACAAAGGGTATGGTTGTCCCAAAAGTAGATGCCAACAGCATCACTGAGATCTTGATACTAAGCCAGGTCAACCAGGGAGTATAGAAATTGTGCTCAGAACACCTATATTATGCTAGGATACTCAGCTGGAGACTGAATTGATATAATCAGAATTCTCTCATGCCCAAAAGAAGCATATGCAAATCCAATCTGGAGGAAAGCTCCCTAAAGAATGCATGCAGGTTTCCATGGCTTACTATCATCTGATCAGTCCATAAACAAAGATTGACAAATACAGAATTAGAGAAGCCAACATGTATGAGTGTCAGAAGAAGCAAAGACAATAGTGCTCATAAGTAAATGAATAAGGATTAAAAAATGGAACTATCAAAGGGAAATTAAGAGGTCTAGAGAATGAAGATACTTAAAATGCTTCTAATTGGATCCTCAGGAGAAGACAATAGAGAAAATGGACATAAGGCAAAATTTAGAGAGACCATCATTCAGAATATTCCAGAGTTAATTGAAAGCATAAATACCTAGATGCAGAAAGGAGAATCTATCCCAGGCAGAATAACAGTAAAGAAATCAGGGTACCTGGGTGGCTCAGTTGCTTAAGCATCTACTTTCAGTTCAGGTCATGATCTCGGGGTCCTGAGATCAAGCTCAACATTGGGCTCCTTGCTCAGCAGGGCGTCTTCTTCTCCCTCTCACTCTGCCCCTCCCCCAGTCATCCCCCCCTTCTCTTTCAAATAAATAAATAAAGTATCTAAAGAAAAAAATAGATACCAAGAAACATAATATAATGGAGGAATACAAAAAAACAAGAAAGAATCTTAAAAATACAGCTCAATCAAAAAGGATTTTTCAACATTAAAAACAGTCGCCTAATGACAACAGAAAAATACATTTATGATTTTGAAAGAAAATAACTGTTAATTAGATATATAGTCCCACCAAAATTATTTTCCAAGAAAGAAAATAAAATACAAAACTAGTGTGCCAGCAAATGTCCTCCAAATGTATTTCCGTGGATGGGCATGATTTGAGAAGCACAATTTGAGATTCAGACAGTAGTGTACAGACTATACACACACATATACATACAATGTTGTGTGTACATATATAAAGAATTTATCATTTGTAGAATTAAAATGTAGGTGTAAACCATGAAAATGTTGGAATAAAAATAGTATAGTCAGGAGAAAGTGATCAGAAATGAATTACTGCAAAATTCTTATATTTTTAGAAGTGTGATAACATATTTTCTGTACTTCAGACTTTAAATATTCGTGAAAAAGATAAAGGATAAACTAATAAATATGACGTGTAAAATCCAAAAATGAATAACAGCAAATAAATCTTAGTTAATTTAAGTAAAAGCAAGAAAAGAGAGAAAAGCATAGAAAAGGATAAGCGAATATTCAAGAGTAGAATAGGCAGAAATATATTCAAATATATTAAAAAATTATAGAAAAAATAAAAATTACATATATTTTAAAAATTAAAATTAAAAATAAATAAAATATCTACCATGTAAAAGATATTCTAAAATTAGATTAACATACAGATAAGTAAATATACCTATATGCCATTTATAAAAGATACAATTAAGGGGCACTTGAGTGGCTCAGTGGGTTAAAGCCTCTGCCTTCAGCTCAGGTCATGATCCTGGGGTCCTGGGATCGAGCCCCGCCTCGGGCTCTCTGCTCAGTGGGGAGCACTCCTCTCTCTCTGCTTGCCTCTCTGCCTACTTGTGATCTCTGTCTAATAAATAAATTTTTAAAAAAACTTTAAAAAAAAGATACAATTAAAACGTGAGGCTTTATAAACATTGAAAGGAAAAAGACAAAGATTCAGTGAGCAAATACTAATCAAAGGAGAGCAAATATTTTTATCTTGAGCAAAATAGACTTTAAAATTATTTTGTTACTAGAGATAGAGGCCAGTATATAATAAAGTGTTCAACTAAGTATGTCTAACAATACATACATCTAATAAAATATCTTCAAATTACAGAGGTTTTGACAAAGATTGGAAGAAATGGACAAATCCACTAACAAAATGGAATACTTCAAGACCATTTTAAAAACTCGAAAGTCAATCAGCTCCCTATACCTCCAAATTAAAAGTACTGATACACTCTGAACACAATTAACAATCTTCACCTCCTTGACACATACAAAAGTCTTTACTCACAAGTAGTAAAAATATTTTTCTTGGGCACACACTGGACAGTTACAAAAATCAACATGAAATAAGAGATGAACTTGTCTCATCAAATGTCAAATATATACTTTGTCCAAATACTTTTTTTTCTTACCACAATACAAAAAGGAAATACCGAATATATAATTTAAGATTCCAACATAAAAAAAAAAAAAAGGTGAAATTATTCTTGGGTTAAAAAAAAGTCATAGCAAAAATTTTCAATTCTTAAAACTAAAAGGTTAAATATACACATAACTTGTAGCATGCAGTTAAAAAACTTTATTTGATTTATATTTATATTTATATTTATATTTATATTTATATTTCCTGGAAGCAGGCAAAGTATCATTGGTTCTTCTTGATCAGGTACATGTTTTGTACCATGATGAAGGATACCAGATTTTCCGTAAGATTACCCACATCACTGAGGCTTGGAAGTAATCAGAAGTAAACACAGATTCCAATCCATCCTGTGGGTTCTATTTCATCCTCATGATTTCTATTTTGTCTTTGCCTTACACTACTTCATTACCTATAATCCCTTCCTGGCTGCCAGAAAGGATTTTTAAGCTGCAGTGTGAAGAAAACAATCTTGTATGAGTTCTCAAAATTAAATATGGTCAAGTTCCTATTAAAGGTGTGTCTTTCTGTCTCCCCACCCTGTCTCCATATATGAGGTGTGTCTGTCTGTCTCCCCACCCCATCTCCACATATGAATATATCATTCTCAGGGGTTCTGTTTTTCTAATCAAATACTGATGCAGTTGGGGAATAGTTTGCATGCTGCTATAAATCCACAAATACTTTGCCTGCTATCTAAAATTTCATCTCATAATTTCAGCAAATACCCTATCTCAAGGTTCCTCTGATGTCCCCAAGTGTAAATATTTTGACTTAACTTTTGATCATTTCTCTTGGCCAAAGAAATAACCTACTCTTCTGTTAGTATTTAACATGCCTTCTACTATGGATGGCTTACACACACTCCAATAAGATAAAGTTTGTTCAGATATAAAATGAGGATGGGAACACTTGTCTTTCTTCACAAGGCTGTTGTGGACAGCTTTTTTGTAAAAATGACAATGGTGTAATATATATAAATACAAGTATCAGTACATTTTATTTTCTGTAAGGTAAATGTTTCCAGGCTCTTTAATCACTAGGCTAAGTCTCAGACTTAGAATTCCTTCCAAATCTGAAATTTAATTTGGAAAGAAAGAGTTTCAATTGCTTATTCAGTATCATTTAATCATACTTAGAAGTCGGATCTAGTTCATTTGAAATTGGCTTCAAAATGCTAGCGTAGGACATGGGTTTTAGAAGAAGCTAAAGGGAATCTTAAAATATGTCCTACCACCCCGATAAACAGAACCAAATTACATGTATTTGCCCTGGAACCAATGATGCTTTGCCTGCTTCCAGGTGGTCTGAATGCTACCTCACTCAGTTGATTGTAATTGCAACTAAAAGCTCCTTGATACAAGGAGAAGAAAAACTGAAAGGCTGTTGAGTGTTGATCAAATCACACCCTTTGATCTACTTTGTTTCATAGCTCTCCTCTGCCAGTTGTTTGCACCTTGGCTCAGGCTTATAAAGCTAGCCTGTTAATAATTTAATATGTGCATCTAGTTCATTTTGTACTGAGGGATCTTAAAATAACAGCTCTAAAGTGCAGCTACATCTGGACCATAATAGTTCATCTTCTTTATTAGGTTTCAGGAACATTTCAGAGTGATTAGATAAGAGATGTATGCTCTCACCTACTCTGATTTGAAAATTATGTGTCATTGACAAAGATTTTCTTGGCAATTACAAGTCTCTGCTGTTTACTTTTGTTAGAACTTTAAAAGTGATTTCCTAAGGGTCCTTTCCAGGAATGAGAATCTGTATGAATTTCCTTAATAAACACAGTATTATTCTGATTTAGATGTTATAAGAAATTGGGAGACTATGTAGACCATCTTAATATTATTCCATCTCATCTCATTTATTCTATCATTTGGAAACTATTTACTGTGTTCTTACAGTGTACCTGGCATGGTGCTCAGGATAAAGAGGACAGAACCCTTTTCCTAAAGCTTACATATTCAGTGTGAAAATATTGTAATAGTATATAACACATTGTGCTGCAGTAGAGATAAGTCTAGGGTGCTACCAAGCCTAGAGGAAGGTAGGTCAGGTCTTGTTGTGTGTGTCTGTGAGATTCCGAAAAGGATCTAATTTTAGTGAAGGACAGTGAAAGATAAAGAGAACTTTGCTAGTGAGTCCCTAACATGAAGTTTTACAAAGTCTCTTTCCTAACTCTGGACCAGAAGGATTATGTAGAGAGACACAGCTTCCACATAATAATATCAGGCAATTTCTCCAGGATGTACATCTCATCTTCTACTTTGCTCTGTCAAGAAAGATGCAACAATACAAGCCTTCCACCCAGAGAGGGGACAGGTGGGATTGGAGAAATACAGTAGAAAATCAATGTCTAGAAGGAAGAGAGGCTGCAGAATAGGAAGTAGGGTTACTTACTACTTTATAATTATGTCTAAAAATTGCTCTTATATAGCTCATGAACTGTAAGGTCTTAGAATTCCTTCTTCAGTAAATATGCTTTCCAGTCTTGTTATTTTAGATACGATGTAATAGTATGATGTAATGGAGACATCACGGAGGCTGATCCTTAGCTCCAACCTTACTACCTTAGAGTTTCAGTTTTCTTGATTCTAAAACACAGCCATTCTGGACTAGAATTTCTATAACAATCATGTGAATGCATGGATATATACAAGTTTTATAAACTTTAAGAATATAAAAGTTTGTTGCTATTACTTCAGTTTTATTACAGTATTACTAAATTTCTTAAAAGGAGATTTCTGACTTAACTTGGAACAATTACTCAGTCTACCCATTCACTTTCCAGACCAGGCACTTACATTCAAAATCAACTCTCTTTGCTTGAGGGCAAGAGTAAAGCTTCTTTAATTAACAGCAATTAATGGCTCCTATAAGAGGTATGCGGCAATGTCGTATAGTACTAGGACAAAAGCAAAAGTTATCAGTCAAGAGGGAAATAAATGAAATTGTAAAAGTGTGCCATCAGAACCCCATTTTCAATAACTTTGGTAATTCTTGTGATTTGGTGCTTAGTAAATGTTGCTTTATATTTTTGTGTACTATTGTGTTTTTCCTATCCTTGGTTTTAAGCAGAGAGTAAAACTGTCTACACCTTTTTATGTTACTGAATTCTCCTCATAGAATCTTGCATATAGTATGTGCCTAATTAAATTTTGTAGCTGCTACTGATGATAGTCAGGAGTCCATGAAAATTAGCAATCACCGGCAAAGGCAATAATGCCCAAGGATTACAAAATATTGAATGTACATTATTCAGAAAAGTGCTGTTTTGCTTGAGTTTAAACCTGTGAAAAAAATTATAAAAGTTTCCTGCCATTCTGCTGATGGATTTATGAAAACAAGCTGAAAGCAGATGATCAGTGGCATCTGTTAACTGGCATTGACACTGTCGTATAGGGCAGCTGTCAATCATTCCACTTTCGTCTGCTTTTCTTTTCAGAATTAATTAGCACTGTGAGACACTCAAGCACTCACCTAAGTCGCCAAGAAGAACTTGGAACTCAACTTCTGGAGAATAGCATGGGAGGATTCTGCCCCCTGCTTTTCATAACCCACCTTCTGCTAGCCCACTTCTGGCCCCACTGGCGTACACTCTTCTTAGGTTTGGAATGAAGATAGTATTTTGAGATCAAATTTAAAAAGGAAATGGATAAGGCCAAATACTAACAGAGTCCTTAGGAGTATAAAACATGGACTCAAACCTCTGTGGCTCCAGCTGTAATGTAGGCACAATGCCTGTTTGGTTCAGGTTTGCAGTAATATATATATATATATATACACACACACACATATATGTTGTGTGTGTGTCTGTGAGATTCCGAAAAGGATCTAATTTTAGTGAAGGACAGTGAAGGATAAAGAGAACTTTGCTAGTGAGTCCCTAACATGAAGTTTTACAAAGTCTCTTTCCTAACTCTGGACCAGAAGGATTATGTAGAGAGACACAGCTTCCACATAATAATATCAGGCAATTTCTCCAGGATGTACATCTCATCTTCTACTTTGCTCTGTCAAGAAAGATGCAACAATACAAGCCTTCCACCCAGAGAGGGGACAGGTGGGATTGGAGAAATACAGTAGAAAATCAATGTCTAGAAGGAAGATACATATATACAGATATATATATATATATTTATATACATAGCATTTGAAAAATAAAACTGCTTCATAAATGTGAAGTGTTACATACACAGGAGAAAGATTAATGAAATATAATCAGTTGTTATTGTTGTAAGTGTCTATATAAATATAAAATGTATACCAAGCATAAATGGGAGAGGTTGAAACTCAGAAATCTCTTGACAAAGACTGCCTTAATGTTCCCCTCATCTTAATTAAACTTTAGACAGGTTTCTTCCCGACTAAAATGTCCTTCCTTTTCTTAGAGCACTTACTTTAGAAAACTTGCAATTGTAAACTCCTTCTCTGTCTCTTTGAGATGCAAATCTTCTACAAGCTAGAAATGTCTTTCTTAAGGAGCTGGGTGTCATTCCTTTGAAATGCAATCACTGAAGGAGACAGCACTCTCTAACTCTATGTCACAGTGGGAGGGTGGGAGCCTAGCTTCAGTAAGGAAGGATTACCAAAAACATAGATGACCTAATCATACCAACCAAACCCTGCAGACCCTAGGTCCTCCAGTACTTTTCCACTAGCTCACTCCCCAGGATTTAAAAATACTCTCCCAGGGGCGCCTGGGTGGCTCAGTGGGTTAAGCCACTGCCTTCGGCTCAGGTCATGATCTCAGGGTCCTGGGATCGAGTCCCGCATCGGGCTCTCTGCTCAGCAGGGAGCCTATTCCTCCTCTCTCTCTCTCTCTCTCTCTGCCTGCCTCTCTGCCTTCTTATGATCTCTCTCTGTCAAATAAACAAATAAAATCTTTAAAAAAAAATACTCTCCCATAAAGTATCACTTTGTACCTGTTAGAATGACCATTATACATACATATATATATATATATATATATATATACACACCTACATACACACACACATATATATATATATATATATATATAAAACAAATATTGGCAAGGATATGGAGAGAAGGGAATCTTTGTGCATTGTTAGTGGGAATGCAAAGTAGTGCAGCTACTGCAGAAAACAGTATGCAGTTTCTTAAAAAAAAAATTAAAAATCGAATTACCTAATGAACCACAATTCTACTTCTGGGTATTTATCTAAAGAAAAAGAAAATACTAACTCAAAGACATATTGCACTCCATGTTCACTGCAGTATTATTTAGAATAATCAAGATACAGAAACAACCTATGTGCCCACTGACGGATGAATGGATAAACACACACACACACACACACACACACACAAAATGGAATATTATTCTGTTATCAAAATATGAAACCTTTCCACTTGCAACAACAGGGATAGATCCTGAAGGCATTGCAGTAAATGATTACAACAGAAAAATACCATATAATCTCACTTACATGTGGAATTTTAAAAAAGAGAGAGAGAGCCCTACTTCTCCCACAAAAAAAAAAACACAAGCTTACAGAAGAGAGAACAGATTAGTGGGTTCCAGAAGCAGGGGATGCATGTAAGAAAAAAAAAAAAGGGTGAAGGCAATCAAAAGGTACAAACTTGCAGTTATAAAATAACATGGGGATATAGTGTACAGTGTAGTATATTAATTACAGTTAATACTGTATGGCATATTTGAAGTTGCTAGGAGTAAATCTTAGTTCTACACACACACATACACACACACACACACACACACACACACACCCTGTCCCTTTTCTTTAAATGGCAATGGAGTTCAATCTCTCTTTCTTTCTATAATGGTCTTGAATAAAGTCTGTTTAATTCCATCTGGTTCAATGGCTCGATTTATTATTTTTTTTAATACTCTGAAGGGCAATGAAGAAAATGATAATGACAATGTGAAGATAATATCTGAGGAAAAGGTCTGCCAAGTATTTCCACTAAATAAAGGAAACTCAGGTACACACTCAACTTTCCAAGGGCAAATTTAAGGTTTGAGATTCCTGGTCACTGGGCTATTTCTGGTCAACAATCAACTATTCCTAACATGGCCTAAATGCTCAAAATCATCAGTTCTGGTTTATCTCACAGTATCAGAGTCAGATCTGGGGGAATTTGGTAAGTTTTGGAAAGGTGTTCTTCGACGTCGCTTCACTTCCCCTTTATACCAACTGGTCCTTGAATTGCCCTACCAAACTACTGTCATCTCTGAGGTACAGCTCTCTCCTATCGCCAACTTTTCATAGCCTTCTTTTAGGTACTACTTCTCAGTCTTCTGAATCAATAATTCTTTTATATATCCTGTTTTCCTGGATTTACTCTAGCTCTGTGTCAATGTTATAAGCCGTTCTAAAATTTAAATGACTATAAATGGCTTAATGTTCCATTACTTCTAGGTAAAGTATTTGCATTTTTACAGAGACATTTTAGAAATAATACCCAAAGGAATGATTCTCTAACATCAGCATGGTGGTTTAGGGGATATGCATACATTTGGGCAGTGAGATTACCTGTCACCCCTCAATCATACCAGCAGACGGGCACTTATTCAGCCCTTGCCTGTAGCTAATCCTACTGGGCATTTAAGTCCCATTCAAAAACCCCACTCAATCACAGCACTGAATATCTCTTTGCCATATGCTTCTCTACTGGGGTGAGTAAATGTTCTGGCTTTTTCCATAGGCAGTTATCTCTGGGAAAGAAATTAGGTTTGAGTTTTGCTATACTGAACATCAAAATATCCATACTTTAATTTTATTTTCTCTTTAGTTTCCTGATGTAAAGTGGAAAAGCTTTGAATTTTGTGGGCCAAAGTGACATTACTTCAACCTGCATAGCCAGGAAAGTGAATTTATATATCAGATCAGACAGTGACATGCCTTAAAAGGTAACCTAACTGCATTTGCTATGCTGCAACAAAGGATGGGCCTCCCTCTAGACCTAGATGCCAGGAGGCTGATGTCCTGTGCACCATGGACAAGTGTCAGATACAAAAAAGCTCTGAGGGGAAGTGTATGCTATGCTTCAAGAGCATCTTTGACGAAGTAGAAGGCTACTGCCGAAAGGGTGCATAATATCGTAGACCAAATGGTTTGTAAATTTTGTCAGATATGTGCCAGGGATTTAAGGGAAAGGGTCTAATATGGTACTGAATATCAGAAGTGCTGAAATTTTCATGGGAAGCTGGCAGTCTCATTAAAAGTATATTTTTTGGAGAATTCACAAGGGCTAAGATGCATAGTCTGTGAAAAACATGAGCAACCACTACATGCCCTTGGCAATATACTGGATGGGGGACAGGTTCACCTTCAAGAGGGAGACTTGCATTTAAACTTGATGGGAGGCAAGGGGCAGAGTAAGAGGTAGAGGATTATTGATTACATGGTAGTAAAATGTCACTCATGTTTTTTTGTGTCCCAGCCTTCTTCAGGTCAGGGTGAGTCTGACGAAGAGGTGGTAAAAAAGAGAAAATCAGGTGAAAATCTATATTACTGGAGATTATGTGTGAAAAATGAGGACATGTGTCAGTTCTGCTCTGTAGTGTAAGGCACTCTTGGTAGGAGAAGGGCATGATTCTTCAATAAATCAGAAAAATCTTCTGGAACAGAAAGGAAAACACTGGGGCAATTTTTAGTGGAAAATAAGATGGACTGATTAAGAACTTGGTTCTCTGGCAGAGAAACCTTCAGTTATAATAGAAAAATTTTGTCAGGATGATAGCCTCTAGGGCACATGACCTTATCCTTGGAGAAACAGCTGCGCATTATAATGTTTTATCAACTTATAATAGCCGTCCAATGGGTCTGGCCCTTTTCAACTGGAGGAATAACAAGGAAGGACCCTCCTGTACAACCCACAAAGCTATTTGCCTGGAAAGGGGGTGGGCGTAAGAGCAGATGAAGCCACATAATTACTACTACATTTGTACTACTGTGAAACTTTTATTCTTTGTATGCTGGCTCAGCCTCAAAGGACTCTTTCACACAGTAGTTGAGGGACCTGAGTGTTCATAAGCTGGAAAACAGAAAAATGTTGAGGCATAACAATTATCTTAGAAGATTTTTAAGGGGTATTTGGTAGAATAGATTTATCCTGTTCTTCCAGAGGGCAAAGTTAATACAAGACAGATTTACAGATCTATAAAACTGATAGATCTATTTCCTTCCTACATCTAAAAGTGGTAGAAATCCAAATGACCAAATAACTACAAAGTAGAAGTTGCTCAAGAACAAAACCAAAAAGTAGAAAGTTTGTTAAGTTTCTTTTTTTTTTTTTTAAAGATTTTATTTATTTTTTTGGACAGAGATCACAAGTAAGCAGAGAGGCAGGCAGAGACAGAGAGGAGGAAGCAGGCTCTCCACAGAGCAGAGAGCCAGATGTGAGGCTCCATCCCAGGACCCTGGGATCATGACCTGAGCCAAAGGCAGAGGCTTTAACCCACTGAGCCACCCAGGCGCCCCAAGTTTGTTAAGTTTCAATGGTTAATCAGAAACTCAAATTTCAAAATTACCAAGACAGACTAAAATACATATATATATATACATCTTTCTCCTCCTTTTCCTTTGTTAAGGAGAGGAATAACACTTGTTTATAGGGTTAGATGAGAGTTACAGTGGGTTTTACTGTTCATTATGAACATAATCTTAATGGACATGAAATAGGCCATATTAGATAGCTAGATGAATGCACAATTGAATAAATCATTTATTTTTATGAGATATTAAAATAAATCTTAGATATATGTACAACCAAACTCTGTATCCAGCAATCTGTTAGTGTGTAACTCCACATTCTAAAGACATTTTCCAAATGTATAGTTAAATGTAGACCTACTAAGCCACAAAAGGAATGTTAACAATGTCATACATTCATTTGTTTACCTGTATCTTTAACCAATTTTGATGACCACTTTTGCCTTTATTTCCTGTCCAGAATATTACTGTAGCAAAGCAACAACTCCACAAAAGGAAGAACTTCAAACTGTGTCTTAAATATGAAAAACTTTTTTTTTCTTCTCTTGGTAATCTTGCAATTTATCAGCTGCCCATCTGTAAACACACTTTGAACAATCCAGTGTGTGTATCTATGTATGATCCATAATAAGCATTGCTGTAAGTTTCAACTGACTCATAGAGAAATGTTTTATCAGCTCAAATGAGAAAAAATACCCAAGAAATCTATTTTTAATTATGTTTTTAAAAGATTAAAATCTTAAAGATTGCATTCAAGAAGGATTTGAAAGCCTAGGAAACATACTGATTATGTATTCAAAATCAGGAACTCATGACCACGTGGGCAAAATAGTTTTATTAATATTCAGGGAGGAAAAAAATATAGCCAATTTTTTGACTTAATTAACCAGGAAATTTAACAGACAGAGTTGATCGGTTAGTCTCACGTGGAGTCACGTGAAACTTTATTTATACTCATTGTTATGAGTAAAATAAATTCTTCCATAAGTTGTTCTAAACATGCATCCAAAAGAAGATAATCTTTTCCAAGGAACTAGTTCTAATTCTTCTCTATAGTATTTCGATCATTGTGTAGCATTGCTAAAATAAGGAAGTGGTTCTCTCTTCTAATTATCTCAAGCCTGGGGTAGAGAGCACTTATACTCCAGTTGGGTGCAGAAGCCAACTTCCAGAAACATCCAGAAAGCCCAGGTAGATGTAGGGACAATAATAGGAAGAAGATTCCTGTGTTCTTGTTCCTATTCTTACAGTTAGTAGGCATATTGCTTTATAGTAGGAGCAGGTAATCTCTGTTGCTTCCGGACGCCCTTTTAGAAGATATGATCATGCATATAGGTTTCAGCATATAGCAACCTTTAAGTATCTATTAATAAAGAAACTACATGACTTCTAATAAGCTATCTTGAAGGGCTGGCGTTAGCTAATGATGTACCGCCTATGTTCAACTTCAGCCCCACTGCTTTAAAATGTAGTCCTCAACACAATCATGTCAGAAAAAGGCAAACACACAATCAACTATCCATGACCCTCAGGATTTGAAAATGTCACCATTGCTGAGTTGCTGGTTTTAACTGTCCTTCACTTGTTCACTGTCTCTCCTACACCACTACCTATCTCCCTAAATGTGTGGGTACTTGGTGTTACTTAGCTTCTAATTTTTTTCTCTCCTCAATTTCTAAGCCTAATGAGGCTGAGCTGAGTTAATAATGGATGTAATAAGTAATGACTCATTGTTTGGGGGCCCACGCGTCTGTGTGTGCTGCGGAACAGGAGCCAGGACTCTGATGCTATTTGTTCTGCTATGTCACTTGCCACCAAGCAATGCCACTCATCAATAAAAGGCAAGATGACGGATGAGTTCATTTAATGGAATTCCTCTGAGTGAGCTGCAGCCCAACTCTTCAATAGGTCTGCTACCATACTCTCTCCCTCCCTCCCTCCCCCTTGTGGCTCTTTTTCCCTTCCTCCTAAATCCAGGACAGTTGGAAAGCATGCTTGGCCGGGAGGGCCACCATTTGTGCCAGCAGCTCCTTCTGCTCTTGACAACTGCTATCCTAAATCAAATCAGCAGCTCTGTGCCTGGAGATTAAATCTGTGCCACCCGATAGCGGTGGCACCCATAGCATTTGGCCGCGTGTACTCCTTGCCTGGGCTCATTTATTTCCTCAGAGGCTAGGTGCTGTTGGGGCATCAAGGTTCAAGTCTTCCATGCTGTCCTTTGAAGTGGAGATACCCAAAACCAGCTGCACTCTGGGAAGTTCACGGAGTAGTCCATCTCTTCATCGTGTTGACCCTCTGCTCGCAGAACCTCCACTAACTAAAGTACGTTGCTTCATTCTATGATCTGGTGTTCACTCACAGTGAGATTGACACTCATGACAACATGCCAACAGGCAGACTTTTTAGTGTGAAAGTATGGAGAGGATATTTGGGAACCCAGATACCCTAAAACCACAAGGCTTGAAAATAAATCAGGTATCCAAACAAACACGACAGCTGCTAATGTCGACACTGTGTTTTAAGATGTCACGTTTTTTTTTTTTTTTTTTTTTTTTTTTTTTTTTGTTTTTTATGAAGAGTAAAGGGCACAAATACAGGAAATCAAATATAACCATCTCGTTGGAAATGGAGTCGAAATCAAAAGAAGTAGTTAACATCTCTAAACTGAGTTGGGATGATAGAATGTAGCCTCAAGATTTCCCATTATGCAGAAGTGACATAAGGAGGAAGTCAAGTGACAAGGTGGGAAAGAATATTACAGGATGTTACAGACAGCAAGGTTTACAGATAAAAGAAAAGGAAGAGATCTTGGGAAAAATATCTTTTAATTTCTCTTATTTGGGGAGAAAAATGGAGAAATTCTATGTATAAGCTAATTGGAATATCACTAACAAATAGCTAACAAAGTCATTCAGGTCTAATCTCTTTTTTGCCAAACCTACCATAAATAGATTGGAAAAATCGTTTATACACACACATACATATATATTCATATTTAAGTCTGTGGCATGTATATTTAAGGGCATGAGACATTTCTCTACCCCAGAAACATGGGAACCCTGCATGGCTTTGACAGTGAACCTTTTCTGAGCCTCGGCTAGGAATGGTTCTAATATGCACTATCCATATCTAACATTCTTGATTTCATATGGAGCAAAAAGCGTTGGTTCTCTTGATGCTGACATTATATTTCATATTCAGGCCCTTACAGAGCTGAATCTATTCACAATTAAAGTCAGTGTCAAAATAGGAAAAGTAATGAGAAAGGAAGAAATATAGTGTAAGGAACTAAATGAGGAACAAAAGTGTATTTTAAAAACCTACAGAATAAGGACAGCCAAGAAATAGATTAACAGAGCATTACATTTTATTGTTGAGCACAAATGTTCCATTCCTTTCTCTGAGCTCCTAATCAGCATTTTTCATTATTTTCCTTCTACTGTATCTGGCTCCTATGCATCAGTGCCCATAGCAACACCTCTGGTATTACTAAAAACTTCTTTTGATACTAGGGTTACCCGCACAAGGAGCCTTACTAGGGCTGACCTTCTCTCCACTTAGACTGCCACACTAGTTGGGGCCCTAAGTTAGGATTAGAATTCTCCCTTTGAATGCAAACCTTTTTAGGAAATGTCCCTATTCATATGTAGGTAGGAATGATCTCCTTTCCTTCCTAAAGAATACAATTTTTAGGAAGGAAGGGGCTGTTCTCAACACCTCCTTATCATTCTCTGAATGTCCTCCTGTACCCTTCCATTTGTTCCACAGACTTTATAACTTCCAGCTGGTAAAAGTGTTAATGGCAACACTGTACCACTTAAAGACAGCTCCTATGATTATTTTTGCCTTAAATATGTTACGTATGTTTAGGGTAAATACCCAATAGTGCAATTGCTGGGTCATAGGGCAGTTCTATTTTCAACATTTTGAGGAACCTCCATGCTGTTTTCCAGAGTGGCTGCACCAGCTTGCATTCCCACCAACAGTGTAGGAGGGTTCCCCTTTCTCCGCCAGCATCTGTCATTTCCTGACTTGTTGATTTTAGCCATTCTGACTGGTGTGAGGTGATATCTCATTGTGGTTTTGATTTGTATTTCCCTGATGCCGAGTGATATGGAGCACTTTTTCATGTGTCTGTTCGCCATCTGGATGTCTTCTTTGCAGAAATGTCTGTTCATGTCCTCTGCCCATTTCTTGATTGGATTATTTGTTCTCTGGGTGTTGAGTTTGCTAAGTTCTTTATAGATTCTGGACACTAGTCCTTTATCTGATATGTCGTTTGCAAATATCTTCTCCCATTCTGTCAGTTGTCTTTTGATTTTGTTAACTGTTTCCTTTGCTGTGCAAAAGCTTTTGATCTTGATGAAATCCCAGTAGTTCATTTTTTCCCTTGCTTCCCTTGCCTTTTGCGTTGTTCCTAGGAAGATGTTGCTGCAGCAGAGGTCGAAGAGGTTGCTGCCCTTGTTCTCCTCAAGGATTTTGATGGATTCCTTTCGTACATTGAGGTCCTTCATCCATTTTGAGTCTATTTTTGTGTGTGGTGTAAGAAAATGGTCCAATTTCATTTTTCTGCATGTGGCTGTCCAATTTTCCCAGCACCATTTATTGAAAAGGCTGTCTTTTTTCCATTGGACATTCTTTCCTGCTTTGTCGAAGATTAGTTGACCATAGATTTGAGGGTCTATTTCTGGGCTCTCTATTCTGTTCCATTGATCTATGTGTCTGTTTTTGTGCCAGTACCATGCTGTCTTGATGATGACAGCTTTGTAATAGAGCTTGAAGTCCGGAATTGTGATGCCACCAACGTTGGCTTTCTTTTTCAATATCCCTTTGGCTATTCGAGGTCTTTTCTGGTTCCATATAAATTTTAGCATTATTTGTTCCATTTCTTTGAAAAAGATGGATGGTACTTTGATAGGAATTGCATTAAATGTGTAGATTGCTTTAGGTAGCATAGACATTTTCACAATATTTATTCTTCCAATCCAGGAGCATGGAACATTTTTCCATTTCTTTGTGTCTTCCTCAATTTCTTTCATGAGTACTTTATAGTTTTCTGAGTATAGATTCTGTGTCTCTTTGGTTAGGTTTATTCCTAGGTATCTTATGGTTTTGGATGCAATTGTAAATGGGATTGACTCCTTAATATCTCTTTCTTCTGTCTTGCTGTTGGTGTAGAGAAATGCAACTGATCTCTGTGCATTGATTTTATATCCTGACACTTTACTGAATTCCTGTATAAGTTCTAGCAGTTTTAGAGTGGAGTCTTTTGGGTTTTCCACATATAGTATCATATCATCTGCAAAGAGTGATAATTTGACTTCTTCTTTGCCGATTTGGATGCCTTTAATTTCCTTTTGTTGTCTGATTGCTGAGGCTAGGACCTCTAGTACGATGTTGAATAGCAGTGGTGATAATGGACATCCCTGCCGTGTTCCTGACCTTAGCGGAAAAGCTTTCAGTTTTTCTCCATTGAGAATGATATTTGCGGTGGGTTTTTCATAGATGGCTTTGATGATATTGAGGTATGTGCCCTCTATCCCTACACTTTGAAGAGTTTTGATCAGGAAGGGATGTTGTACTTTGTCAAATGCTTTTTCAGCATCTATTGAGAGTATCATATGGTTCTTGTTCTTTCTTTTATTGATGTGATGTATCACATTGACTGATTTGCGGATGTTGAACCAACCTTGCAGCCCTGGAATAAATCCCACTTGGTCGTGGTGAATAATCTATTGGGTATTTACCCTAAAGATACAAATGTAGTGATCCAAAGGGGCACATGCACCCGAATGTTTATAGCAGCAATGTCCACAATAGCCAAACTATGGAAAGAACCTAGATGTCCATCAACAGATGAATGGATCAAGAAGATGTGGTATATATACACAATGGAATACTATGCAGCCATCAAAAGAAATGAAATCTTGCCATTTGCAACAACATGGATGGAACTAGAGCGTATCATGCTTAGCGAAATAAGTCAAGCAGAGAAAGACAACTATCATATGATCTCCCTGATATGAGGAAGTGGTGATGCAACATGGAGGCTTAAGTGGGTAGAAGAAGAATAAATGAAACAAGATGGGATTGGGAGGGAGACAAACCATAAGTGACTCTTAATCTCACAAAACAAACTGAGGGTTGCCGGGGGGAGGGGGTTTGGGAGAAGGGGGTGGGATTATGGACATTGGGGAGGGTATGTGATTTGGTGAGTGCTGTGAAGTGTGTAAACCTGGTGATTCACAGACCTGTACCCCTGGGGATAAAAATATATGTTTATAAAAAATAAAAAATTAAAAAAAAAATATGTTACGTATGAGCCCAGTGATTTCAATGTCCTTATACAGAGCTTGCCCTATGAACACTGTATATATCATTTCTAGGATCACAAGGACAAAGGAGAAACAATAGGCAATTTAATTATTCAGGCCAGAACTGTGCTTAAACTTCACATAACCATATCACCTAGCACAGAACTTCTGCTGACTAGATGCTCATTGATACATGCTGAATTTAAATGATGGAATAAAATCTGGTCTTTATCCTCTATGCTTACTTTCTCATCTCTTGTTCCAATTATTCCATAAATATGTTTTTCCCTTGGTTTTAGAAATTTGGCAGGTGGCACTTTAATTTAATCTGTTCTTAAATATTCTGACTCCAACAGAAATTAAAACCATATGTGTACCGTGGTAGGCTTAGACCTGCAGACATAAATCAAATTCGATTTTGCAAGTGTTTGTTGGTCACCTACTACGTGTTTAGTGTCCCATACAGCACAGTTGTGGTCAAATATAAACAGAATAAATTATTTCACATCCCTAGAGTTCAGGAAATTAAAACTTCCATATTTAGAAAGTAATGGAAATTCTAAAATTTGAGCTATAAGAACAGATACTTTTGTAGAATCAGAGAAGAAATCTAAGAAATGTATTAGTTTTTTTTTTTTTTTTTTAGATTTTATTTATTTAATAGAGATCACAAGTAGTCAGAGAGGCAGGCAGAGAAAGAGAGGGGAAGCAGGCTCCCTCCTGAGCAGAGAGCCCGATGCGGGGCTCAATCCCAGGACCCTGGGATCATGTCCTGAGCCGAAGGCAGAGGCTTTAACCCAATGAGCCACCCAGGTGCCCCAGAAATGTATTAGTTTTAATTCAAGCCCCATCCCATACAATAAACTTGAATGGTAACCTTCACAAAGGGTATTCTGCCTGCTTAAACATACCCCAGTCAGGAATTTAACTGGCTTGAGGACAACATGTCTCCTAATTAACAATTTCCTTCCCTAGTCTATGCTGGCTCTCCCATCCATGGGTCCTAAGGCCTCTTTGTCACAGGAGAAGCAGAATTGGCCTTTTTTCTTTCTTTCTTTAGAAGCCAGTCCACAAATACGAAGAGCATGATGCAAATTACGAATTTAGAAATGTAGTACAAGGGAAAGGCTATTCCTACTTACCCAAGTATTTCACAAGTATCACTGCAGAGCCCAAATCACAGTGAAGACCTTCCTTCTGCCACCCATTCAAAATAACTGTATTCCATTTATCAGGAAAACTCTGGTTTATAGACTCTAAATCAACACAAGAAAAGGTGGGAACCCGGAGGTGAGATTCCAAAAGGAATGAAAGAGAGGTCTCCAATGGGTGATCATAGGCTGGTTTACATCAACCAATGTGTCCTATTTGGCCTCTGTGATGCATTGTTTTTGATTTGGGGGATTTATTTGCAAATATATATATATTAAAAAAAGGAGATATTTTAACTATTCTTGAAATGCAGAAGATCTAGCAGAAGTGGATTAACATTTCCAGAGGCACAAACCAATTGCAGTTGAGGACATTGGCTTCTGGAGATAGAGCATGGAATCTCTTATTCACCACAGCCTTTCAAGATTCTGTATGCCCTTCTACTGCCTGGCCCCCATGGGCACCCAGGTTCTGCCTCTCTGGTCTGGTAGGACTTGGAAGACCTGGAAAGTAGAAGAGGACATAGAGGGTTCAAGACGAAAGTACCTTTTCCGCCAATGGATGACTGGGGTTGGGGTGGCTACAGGGATCCCTGAAGGTGCTAACCAACACCAGTATCTTCCTCACAAAAAAGCCAGACTCACATGAAACCAGGAGAAGGCAAAATAAATAAAACAAAATCCTGCCCCAGTGACTCCGAAGTAAACCGGTATTGTACGAATGCCTTTTGATTCTGATTGTCAGTGACTGGCTAGCAGAAGCCCCTGCCATAGCAGACTTGAATGCTGGGTTACACCAGAATGTTATCTATATCGTCGATTTCTATTCACTTGTATGTTGAATATTGCATATATCAAAAAAACTGAAAACATGACATTGTTCCAGGTACCATGCCCACCTCTGGATATATACTGTTGAATAAAACAGAGTTGGGTACTACTCATCAGCCATGCTAGCTCAGCCTTACCTCGTAGATTTGGTGGAAGCTGTGGTGCCTGTCTTAGGTAAGAGATCCTGTCTATCACTAGCTGACAGAAGGGGTAACTGTACTGAGGAATGGCAGTGGAAAGTCAGAGATCCTTTGTTAGGACAACAGGAGACCCAATAAAAGACATGGATAATTACCATATCTAGGTGACATATCAAAGGAAACCATGTGACAGAAGAGTAGTTTCCTTTCACCTTTATCATTAGTAATTCTATCTGACCCTGTTCCTTCCATTCAAACAGATGTTTTAAAAGCCCTTTTAGTGGTTCTTTGCACATATTCATGATCCTCAGCTAATTTAGGCTTTGGAATTTTTAGAACTAATTACACATTTTTTTGCCACATATTTGTATTCACATTTGCATTCACATCTTTTAATAGATTGCTTTTAATTATCTGATCATCAGAGAGCTCCATGTACAGTGTGAGTATAACTGGATACAATAACTTTTGAAATAAAATTTGGTGTATATGCCACTGGATTAAAAATGTAAATTAAAAATATCAGTTGTTCCTTTAATTTTACTCTACCTTGCAGAAACTAGTTTACTTATCCTTTATCATATTTTCATTTATGTAGATATGACATACATGGATATACATACACATATATAGAAATAGCTAGACTCTAATAAATCATTTAAACTATTTGTCCTATATTTCCCAGAACTTTATACATTCACATGTCTACAAAAACTGACCTAACGGTACTTTAATAACTTCATTTGCAGCAGGTGGGTCCACAATATTGCATTACAATGCATGATCTGAAGTAAAAAAGCCTGTTTCATTTGTTCTCTTTCCTTTGAGCCAAATCTTACACACATGAAGCAGGCCATTCTTTTCCTTGACACTTTAGATTAAGAAATGCAAAACTAGAGCATACTGCCTAGTCTGAGTATATAGGATATGCTCCACATTTTCCCCCCAAATATGACAAATTTCAACAGGAAAATATTAAAGATAATGCCTCCTACTTGCATATACCATGTACAATTCATTTTCATGATGACTCTGTAACTTCATATAAATTTTAGGGAAAAAAATCTTAAGTTTTAGGGAAAAAGTGAGAAGCTGTTAGTCATGATCTTCAGGAAGATTTTAGTCATAAGATACTTTTTGTGAAAAAGCAATTCTGAGAAAATAACGTATATAAATAATATAACTAAAATAGAAAGTTAGGATGTCAGATCTCATAGTCAGGAAGGATCTTGGTCATTTAGAAAAATCTTGCCACATTCCTCTTCACCCACACTAGTCATCATACTTCATATATTCAACCTCTATTTGGGCCCAATATCTAGAGTCTCACCTCTTTGATCTCTTCTGCAATGAACCTTTCCTCCATTCCATTTTATTTACTTACTCCCATAGCCACAGCCCAAACTATCAGCACCAAAAACTACACTGTAAGATTAGGAGCCCAGCCTCCTACTCTTTTATGACCTATCCTTCCAACTTACTTGGTCAAAGATCTGCTCTGGAATTGTCCTTAACTTATTAAAAGTTCCTTTTCACTCTTTTCTAAGAATCTATTTCCTTTCTGTGACCTTGCTTTTAATCTCTTTTATGATTATTTCCATATTCCATGGTTAATACATATAATTAATTAACTTCAGTGACCTGATCTTCATTTACCGTACTTACCACACAAAATCACAATTGTAAAATCGACCACCTGCCTTTTTTGGTCTCTGCACACAGGCTCAATGAAGCACTATAGCTGTAGCTCAGTCAGGTACAAGGGTCTCATTCTAAAAATTCATTACAGCCAACTTCTAATGGGCACACAACTGTACACAGGAATCCTATACTACAATATTTTCTGAATTTATTCTATCATCAAGAATGCTTTTGTTATCTTCCTTTCTCCAACCTGAACAAGCTGGATAACCTGTGAAGGTCCTTACCAACAAAACAGAAGCCATGATCATCTTGCCACCACCATTTATAACCAATTTTTCCTTCTTCCTCCTTTTTATAACAGAGAAAGTGGCCCTGTTCTCATCAGAGATCAGTTTCTCTAAACACAGATCTTCCTTTCTCAAATCATGTGTTCCTTTGGTTATTCCCACTGTAGCCTCTTTACCTCTGTCAACTGGATAATTCCTGCAGAAAAATAAGCTATGATGCTTCACATCTTGAAAAGAAAACATTTCCCTGAAACTGCTGTCTATACCAGTATCTCCAATCATCTATACCCACTGTCATTCTCAACCCTTTTTAGTCTGACTCCTACCGCTCTACTCACGTATCAATTGCCAAGGTTCCAAGAGGTATTTTTGGCTCTTATCTTTCTAAACCTTTTGTTCAGCAGTGCTGAACATTCTCTCCATCTGAGAACACTCTGATAAGCCACAGTTTTTGTATTCCTCTTTCTTACTAGTCTTTATGAAAATCCCTTGTCAATCACTATTCTTTCAACCAGGATTCTAAAAAGTATAGTCCTCTTGTCTTGGATAATCTCAACAATGAACCACTCTGCACCTCTCTCCCATATCATCTTAGAGAACCTAACCAATTTTCATATATTTAAGTATTCTAAGTATATGGAGAACTCTGAAAATCATGTCTTGCCTCAGACTTAAATATCGAAATGTCAACCAGTCATCATTACGTGAATATCTCAAGTTAATCATAAATTTAACATGCCCCAAGGTAGTAAAATTCTTCTGTTTTTGCCAACATCCATCCCAGAACTTTTCCCACTCCTTCCCCATCTCAAAAAATACCATTACTCTCCAAAAGGCAAAGAACTCAGTCATTACTGGCAATTTCATCTCCTATCACTACTGATGTTCATCCATACCAAATTCTGTAAGATCTATTCCTAAAGACATCTTAAATCAATCATCTTTTCTATCGCTATTCTTTTTTTTTCTTCAAATCCCAATCATCTGTCATCTAGACCATTATAACAGGGTAAGTGGTTTTGGGGGTGTTCTGTCTTGGTAGCTCCAATATATTCTCCATTATTGCATGTATTTACTTATACATTTAAAGTCATATTACTCCCATCCAAGTACTAACCGGGCATGACCCTGCTTAGCTTCCAAGATCAGATGAGACTGGGCATGTTCAGGGTGGTCTCTTGTTTATATAATAGAAAATTGAGACCTTTCATAGAATAAGACCAATGTTCATCTAGTCTACAAAAACATGTATGATCTCACTTTGCACTGGCCCTCCACCTTATTGTTTGCCTTTACCTAAAATTCCTAGAGTAACACTTGTCCCCTTAAAATTTCTTCTAACACACAAGACTATTTTCTTCTTTCTACCCCTGGACCTACTACAGATGAGTGTTAATTAATTATTCTACCTTGAATTTATCAAATGCTTAATCCCCTTCTACAGTATTTCTAATTCGAATCCCAGAACTCTCCTATGAGAGAACTCAGACTGTATAGCATCAACTTATAACACATTATCCTTCCTGAACCCTAAAAGAAACTCAGGAAATTATGATAGCAGGGGGTGCCTGGGTGGCTTAGTGGGTTAATGCCCCTGCCTTCAGCTCAGGTCATGATCCCAGGGTCCTGGGATCAAGCCCTGCATCAGGCTCTCTGCTCTCTAGGGAGCCTGCTTCCTCCTCTCTCTCTCTGCCTACTTATGATCTCTGTTTGTCAAATAAATATAAAATCTTTAAAAAAAGAATTATAAAAGTAGTAGCTTTAAAAAACAACAGAAATTATACTATAGAAAATTTTGAATTTGTAGCCAACTATGGTTTATTAAATCCATGCATTTTATTTATAGAAAGAGATAAAGTATCTGAGACCTGGGCATGCAGTAAGAGACTATCAAGTGGCACCTCTGTTGGAACCCAAACTCAGCTTAGAGCAAGCCTGTAAACCCAAGAGGCCCTGAAGTGGCACTAACATTTTACAACTTCTTCACTATAATATAATGTAGTAGTAGTGTCTGGTTTTTGGAATAGTATAAATGCTAAACAGCATATAAAGTGGCATGCTAATTAAGCATATTCTTAACATATTTAATATTTCCCACATTGAACACTTATCAATAAAATCACTTCTAAAACTTGTCTAAGAGTCTAGATAAACTAAAATTGGCCAGATTTTGACAAATAAGTGAATAATGTATCAGGATCTCTACTTTGGAATAGATGTTTAACCTTTTCCGTAAAAATACCTAAACAATAATAAACATTAAAACATTAATAGTTTATAAAACTTAAAAAGTAAAACAAATTACTCCAATTTCTGAAGTCACCTAATTATACTCTTGGTCATATCTGTGGCCAGAACATAGCTAACCCTTTAACTTCTGTCACTTTCAAGAATTCTAGATTGTTTATTTCTCCTATCCTGAACCTGCCTGTTTTCTTCACTCAGTGTTGAGATGAAATGCAATTCTTCCCCACTAGATTGCTAACAAATTGCATACAAGGCCTACCTTCATTTTGTCTTACCCAAAAGCTAGTTCAGTATTCACCATGTGAAAGATCAATAAATTTTCATTGAAAGATTAGGACTCACAGAACTTATAGTATTAACCAGTTGTATTTGTTTATCTTAAAAGCAGGGAACAGATAGAGCCAACACACTTAACTTCGTTAAATTTGCCAATTTGCTAGATTAAAAGATTCTAATCCAGCTTTCCTAGATGTATAATCAAGCATGTAACTACTAAACTCACTACACCCTATTGATCATAAAGCAGGAAAATGGATTGTTAGCGACACTTTTCTCAATAATTTGGAAACTTTTCGTTGTGACTGACTAAGCTGTTAAAACATCCCGTATTTTGTCATAAAAAGGATGGTTTTTCAGTCAAATACATTTCTTCCACTATCTTCCAGTTTTCATAAATCATCGTTTCCCCCCCTTTATTTTCTTTATTGGAGTTGAAGATATTTCCTATAAGCTAAATTCAGTATTAGAATGTTTGCTTCTAAAGGACCCAAGTATCTTAAGTTCATAAACCAGTCTGTGTTCCTGAGACATTCTGTGACATTCCAAATGCTTTTATAATGAAGAGATCTGCTTCTTCATGCATATAGAAATATAAACTGAAACCTAAAAAATGGATTTCATCCTTTTCTTCTTAAAAGCTATTCTGCCAGGTGGTACAATGTGTGAACTCTTTTACTCCTTTATGATTTCCACATTCCTTATTTCCAAAATAATTACTCATGACCCCATGCCCTTTATTTTTATTTTAATTCTAGACCAAAATATAGTTACTCAGGAAGAAAAATCATACAAATATAGTATACATCTTAAAAATCTAATTTGCAAAGACAGTGCTTAAGAGTAATTTTATAAATTATCACAGAAAAATTGAGTATGTAACATAATATTTAATTTCTCTAAAATAGATGATTCAGCAGGCCAATAAAAATGGTATATATTTTTATTCACTAGTGTATCTTCTCTCATGACTGACATATAGTAATTCAATAAATACTTCAGTGAACATACAGATGGATAAGTTATTAATATGCCCTTACCATAATCTTGAGACTAAAAACAGGTAATTCAGACTGAAACTTCACTTAGGGCTCTATTGGCCCACATAAAACAAACATAGCAACTGAATAGTAATTAAATAATTTCCATATATTCATTTTATTCAAGCATTTAAAGCCACAATTAATAATCTCAGTCATTCACCATTAATTTTCCATGTTTGTAGTCCTTGAACAATTTCTTAGATTCGTTAATCAAATAGACTCCAGGATGGCCACAAATCTCAAATGGCCATTCGATACAGTCAAGACAATCCTAATAAATCTCCCAAGAACATGCATTTGCTCACATTACAAAGTGATTATTTCATACTAGTTCCTTTCTCTTCAGACCCTTGATCTTCCTTCCTCCTCTAGCTCATTTGCTGACCTCATCTCATATTTCACTCAGAATATAGATGGTATTTGAGAACTAATTTTCTCACTAAAAAATATGTTCCACGTTTGAATCTAGATCCTTATAATCTGCACTTCTGTAATGGAAGATTTACCTCTCTTTGATCTTAGGACAACTCCTTATGTGTACTCTCCATCCCATACCCTCTCTCACCTGCTCCAGAATGCTTCTCTAAATTCAGCATTTGTTTCATTCCATTACATGATTATTGTCAGTGTACAAACATTCATTTTATATATACAAACATTCATTTTATATATACAAAATCTTGCCTACTCTACCCTCTGATTGCAACCCCATTTATTACCCAACCACTTTAGTGCTAAAATTGTTCATAAGGTTGGTTTATTCTCAGTGCCTAATTTCTCACCTTTACTTTCCTCAATTCTATCTAATCAGGGTTTAATTTCTACAGCTCCCTGAAAAGGTTTTTAATATGGCAATCCAAAAGTTAATTTTCCTTTCCATCTGACAGAGTTTAACTCCATTTTTTCTTTTATTTTAATTTTTCTTCAGCGTAACAGAATTCATTGTTTTTGCACCACACCCAGTGCTCCATGCAATCCGTGCCCTCCAGAATACCCACCACCAGGCTCACCCAACCTCCCACCCCCCACCCCTTCAAAACCCTCAGGTTGTTTTTCAGAGTCCATAGTCTCTTATGGTTCACCTCCCCTTCCAATTTCCCTCAACTCCCTTCTCCTCTCCATCTCCCTATGTCCTCCATGTTATTTGTTATGCTCCACAAATAAGTGAAACCATATGACAATTGACTCTCTCTGCTTGACTTATTTCACTCAGCCTAATCTCTTCCAGTCCCATCCATGTTGATACAAAAGTTGGGTATTCATCCTTTCTGATGGAGGCATAATACTCCATAGTGTATATGGACCACATCTTCCTTATCCATTCATCCACTGAAGGGCATCTTGGTTCTTTCCACAGCTTGGCGACTGTGGCCATTGCTGCTATAAACATTGGGGTGCAGATGGCCCTTCTTTTTACTACATCTTTGGGGTAAATACCCAGTAGTGCAATTGCAGGGTCATAGGGAAACTCCATTTTTAATTTCTTAAGGAATCTCCACACTGTTCTCCAAAGTGGCTGCACTACATTCTTCTCCAAATTTTATGTCATTGCCCATTCCATTTATTCACCTCTTAACCTGTGTTTCTTTTGCTGGATCTCCTCTTTTGCTTGAATCCAGATGTACTCTCTATTCTAAATATATTCTTCTTCCTCTTTATTGTCCTACCCTCTCAATTTCTCCCAATACATTTAATTAAAGAATAAAACAGATAATGGAAAAACGCAGAACAAGTATATACACATGAAAGATTATGAAATCGCCCCCCATGCCAAGAAATGGAAAACTACTAGACCCCAGAATCCACTCTAAAAGCCTCTCCTAGGGGTGCCTGGGTGGCTCAGTGGGTTAAAGCCTCTGCCCTTGGCTCGGGTCATGATCCCAGGGTCCTGGGATCGAGCCCCACATCAGGCTCTCTGCTCAGCAGGTAGCCTGCTTCCTCCTCTCTCCCTCTCTGCCTGCCTCTCAGCCTACTTGTGATCTCTCTCTCTCAAATAAATAAATAAAATCTTTAAAAAAATAAAAATAAATAAAAACCTCTCCTAATTCAACTCTTTTGTATGACCTTTAACTGCAGTATTTTCCCGATTTAAAAAATACATGTTTTTAAAGATTTTATTTATTTGAGAGAGAGACAAAGAGCACAAGCAGGGGAGGGGCAGAAGGGAGGGACAAAGGGAGGAGGAGAGGGACAAGACGACTCTGGGTTCAATCCCAGGACCTCAAAATCAAAATCTAAGCCAAAGTCAGACATTTAATCAACTGAGCCACCCAGCCACCACTAAAAAGTACATTTTTAAATTATATAATCATTAATAAATATATAATTTTTTATCTGGCTTCCTTCAGTCAATATGATGTTCGTGAAAGCCACATGTGTGTATGTATACACAGTTGTAGTTTGTTTATTCTCACTGCTCTGTAGTATTTATTTTTATTACTAACAACATTTATTTACCCATTCTATTGCTGATAAACTAGAAGCAATCTGAGTGTCTAGGGATATTATAAATATGGGCTATAAGCATTCTTGTACATACCTATTTGCATACAGATGTGTGGAAGTGCTGGGTCATTAGATAATGCCAAACAGAATTCTAATTCTAAAATGTACTAGTTTGCCTCTCCACCAGCAACCTAGGAGAGTCCTAATCACATCCTAACACATTCTTACTATCACTGTTAGTGGTAATTTTGGCCTTTCTGATGGTTGCAGAGTGGTGTCTCATTGTAGCTTTAATTTGCAGTAAGAAGCTTGTATAATTTTCACCTGCTTGCAGTTTGGGTATTTCTTTTGTGAAGTGCTTGTTCAAAAGTTTTGCTCCCTTATTCCTGTCCTTTGGTCATAAAGATATCTGCCCATATTAACTTCCAGAAACTATACTGTCTTGCCTTTAATATTTAGGATTTTGATCTGAAATTGATTTTTGTTTGTATTACCACACAAACTTGATAGGGATCTAGTTTCAGTTGTTTTTCCTTACAGATGTCTACTGGTACCAAACACTATATACTGATGGGCAGTATTTTCCCGCTATTTTGCAATGCCAATTTTGATGTAAATCAAGTACCCCTATATGCACAAGTCAGTTTATAGACTTGCAATTTTGTTCTATTGGTGTCCTTGTGTATCTTTGTTCCAAAAAGATACTATAATTTAGTTACTGTTAACTTTTGTAATAAGACTTGAAAACTGATAGTTATCCCAGCTATTTCATCTTCACTGTGGCTTTGCTATCATTGGTTTTTATATTTCTATGTAAATTTTATAGTCATTATCAATATACTAAAACATGTGCTTAGATTTTATTTGGGACTGCATTAAATATACAGATCAGTATTGGCTTTAATATGTTGGTCTTCTAGTCCATGAACAGGAAACATTCTATTTATTTAGAACCTTTAAATTGTTCTTCCCTTCTAGAAGTCTTCACATATTTAACTTTTTTCCCTGTGTATTTTTATGCCATTGTAAGTATTTTTTTTTTTAAAGATTTTATTTGAGAGAGTGAGAGGGAGAGACAGCAAGAGACAGCATGAGTGGGAGGCGGGGAGAGTACTCCCACACTGAGCAGGGAGCTCAATACAGGGCTTGATCCCAGGACCCCAGGCTTGATCCCAGGACCCAGGATCCCTAGAATGATGACTTGAGCCAAAGGTAGACACTTAACCAACTAAGCCACCCAGGCATCCCACTGTAAATATTGTTAAATTTCTCTATTTGTTGTTGATATATAGAAAAGCAGTTTATTTTTAGATATTTAACCTATGCATTCATTTTCTATTACTAGTACAACAAATTATACAAACTGAGAGGCTCAAAAGACCACCTATTCATGATTTCACAGTTTTGTCACAAGTCTGGGCGCAGCAGGGCTTAGTGGGATCTCTTTCTAGAGACTTGGAAGATAAATTTGTCTCCCAAACTCATTCAAGTGGTTGACAGAATTCAGTTCTATAGAGCTACAGATGGACACCCCCCACTTCCTTATTGGCTTTCATACAGGGATTATTCTCCACTTCTATAGGGCACCCACAATCCTTGCTCATAGACCCATTCCTTAATTTTGAAAGCCAACAATGGCAGGTCAAGCCCTTCTTCATGTTTCAAATGCTTATGACCTCCATTTCATTCTGCCTCACCTCTGTTTCCCTTTCTGTTATATCTCTGACTTACTTTCCCACCTTCCTATTCATTTAAAGGCTCATTGAGCCCAACCAGACAACACAGGATAACCACTCTACTTAAGGTTCACTGATCAACATCCTTAACGTCACAAAATTCATCCAGATAGAACCCTAAATAGTCAGGAGACAAGAAGCTTAGAATTGCGTCATTAAAACTTCACCTACCACACCTTTTATCTGGCTACCTTGCTGAACTTGCATCAGTTAGAAATACTTAATATATTGTAATTTTATAGATTAAAATAATTAGAATTATTAATTCTTTGTATGTTTTTTAGATGGGCTATAATTATACCATCTAAAAATCTGGAATTCATTTTATTCATTTCAAGTTATATATATATTTTTTCAATGTATTGTGTCAGTAGTTAGGATCACAAGCAAAATATTGAATTAAAATACTTTCTACTTCAAGATGTTTTCAACATTTCATCATGAGATGTGTATACTATATGATTATTAGTTTTTTTTTTAAAGTTAGAGCAAGGAAGATCTCTTCTATTCCTAATTTGCTAAGAATCTTACCACGAAATGATGTTGAATATTATCAAGTGTAATTTCTGAATATTTTGAGGCCTTTGAATCTTCCCCTTTATCTGTTAATGTGGACTACAACTAGTAATTTGGCCATTGAATTTCAAAGTAATCTCATATTCTAAAAACAAACTCAGATATATTGGTTTAAACTTTATATACAATGTCAACTCATGATGTTAAAATTTAAGAATTTTTAAAATATTTAAGTCAAATTGCCCAATAATTGATTTTTTTAGAAGAAAAATACTATTGTCAGATTTTGGAATCTAGGTTGTTAGAAACAACTAAGTTAGTGATCATTTTCTTTTTCTCAGTTGTCTAGAATAGTTGGTGTAGAAATGTCTTCTGTATGTGTTCTGTTATTTCTTCTGTATGTGTTCAGCTAAATTTACTGGTGAAGTCATCTAAATGTGGATATTTTTTTGTAAGACTGTTTCAATTATACATGTTATTTCTTCAATAGTTACACAAACCTCTACGTCTTTTTTTTTTTTTTTCATTTTTTTGGGATATTTCATTTATTTATTTATTTATTTTTTAAAGATTTTTAAATTTATTTATCAGAGAGAGAGAGAAGGGAGAGAGCGAGCACAGGCAGACAGAATGGCAGGCAGAGGCAGAGGGAGAAGCAGGCTCCCCGCCGAGCAAGGAGCCCGATGTGGGACTCGATCCCAGGACACTGGGATCATGACCTGAGCTGAAGGCAGCTGCTTAACCAACTGAGCCACCCAGGCGTCCCCGGGGATATTTCATTTAAATTTTCAAATACACTATTGTTTATTTCTAATATCTGAAGGATATGCAATCAGGTCTCCTTTTTTCATCCGTGTGCTACTGGTAATCTATTCTGTATCATCTTCCCTTTCTTTATCAGATACACTAAGGGATTCTTCATTTTATTGTTTTGAAAGATCAACATTTTACTAATTTTGTCTATTACATCTGTAATTATTAGAATTGCTATATACTAAGTTTTAATTTGACTCATAATACATTAAAGTGATCTAGGATGTGAACTGTGAACCTAAACAAGTTGAGTAGATACAAGAGTTAATATGAACTAGAGTCATATAATATTCAAAATGTCAAGCGTACTGTGTAAACTTACTTGTCATACCAAGAACCAGGACAATCTCAACTCCAACAGGTAAACAACAGTCAGTTAGTAACATTCAGATGACACTAAGACACAATATTTACACAGCTTTCACAAAAATACTCCAACAAGTAATGATAAAGACTCTTGGGAAAAGAAAAAAATAGGAAGTCTCAAAAATAAGAGGACATAAAAAGGACAAATGAAAATTCTAGAACTAAAAAATATAAATGCCAAAAATCTCATTGGATAGGATAGAATAGAGACAATATTAGAGGTATCTACAAAATCAAACATAGATCAATAGAGATTATCCAATTTGTACAACAGAAAGAATTTTTTAGTAAGCCTCAGATTTTTTGCTGTAATTTAAATTTTCAATTATAACATTCATTATAGCATTCATATATAATATGATTATATATTAATCATATATAAATATATGATGTTAATTAATATATTATATATTAACATATGATATTAATATATTAACATTCATATATAATATAATTCAATTATAACATTCATTGTAACATTCATATCATCAGAGTCCCAGAAAGGAAGGAAAAACATGTAGTACTAAAAACGTATTTGAACTAATGACTAAAGCTTTCCAAATTTAGTGAAATATATAACTATACAAATTTAATAAGCTGAGTGAATACTGGACAAGATAATCTTAAAGAAATCCATGTTTAGACAAAGTAGAATCAAACTTCTGAAAACCAGAGACAAGAAAAATATTATCCTGAAATCAGCCAGAAAGAAATGACATTTTCTATAGAACAAAGTTTCTCAAACTCAGTACCACTGACATATTGGGCCATATTGTTATTTTTGTGGGGGACTCCTAATCCATATTTTAAGATGTTTATCAGCACACTTGGCCTCTATTTATTAGAGTACTAGGTGCCAGTGGCACATACCCCTCAGTTGTGACAATGAAAAATGGTTGCAAACATTGTCAGATGTACTCTTGATGGCAAAATTGTTCCCAGTGGAGAACCACTGCATTTGATTTTAAATTCACCATCTTACTATTTGATTTCTTTGTATCCTTAGTGGATGATGTTTTTTCCCTAGTACCTTATTACTGGAAGCAGAAATTGTCCCTCTCCTTGACTCTATTCTTAGATTGTCCCTCTCCTTGACTCTATTCTTAGATTAATTTCTAAGAATAGAGTTACACTTTTGAAGAATATATCATTGATTTTATTCTAATGTTCACCTTTAGTATTTTTTTCTTCAACTTCAAATTGTTATTTTCCAATGTCCACTTGGATGTCAAACAATTCTCACAGTTTAGTATGTCCAAAATAAAACCCATAAACTGACACTATCACCATAAGACCCAAACATGGTTTCTAAATAGAGTTCTTCAGTTCTATCCTTCTTAGTAAATTAGACTATCTTCCAAGTAGCAGCCCACATCCAGGATCTGAGAGTAAAAAGAATTCATTTTTTTCCCTAGGGAACTCGGGAAGTAAATGTACCTTGCAAACCCTGAATCTCTCTCTAATCCATCTCTTCTCACTACCGAGTCTTCCAAAGCCTAGTTCCAGATCTTGTCTTTCATTGCTGGACTCCTGTCTTCTGTTTGTTTTTTTCTGATAACCAGCAATTATACCATATAACAGTCAAATGTGCCCCTCGAAATGTAAATCAGATCTCAACATTTCCAGGCACAAATTGTGCAAATACAATAAAAACAAAATATATTTGTCTTACAAGGTCTTATGTCATCTCATTCGTAATTTGGGATTTCTTCCTCAGTATTTCCTATACTTAAAGTGCTATTTGGGTAGAATTTTTGCATAGCTAACTCTTAATCATTTAGTTACCAGGTATCTTTCCAATACCACAGAGAGTCTCAGCCACTTTAATAAAGCCATTCCCATTCCCCATTGTTCCACGGCATATTTTCCTATTTTTTTTCTTTATGTCCATTTACCACTATCTGATGTTATATATATTTTCTTTTTAACAATGAAACACCCAATAAATATGTGAGCACTATCAGGTCTGAGGCTTTTGTGTACCATTCCTTTGATGTCTCAGCACTAATTGGTAGACTCAGTGTTTATATTTTGAGTTCTTTTTTCCTCTACCCTGTGTACTGTTGCACTCCCCCTATACCCCTAAACACATACACCATCTCCACTACCATCAGGCTGCAAGTTAGGCATGGCCATCTGACTAAAACTGAATTGCCACTTTAAAGAAAAAAAGCCACTGAAGAAAACCTGTGCCCTCTGCCATGTCTCCTATCCCTGCCATAGAAACCAAAGTCCTTCCAGACCGGAGAGTCTCTATCAGTGCTATTTCCTGAATGAGGGTCACTTGAACAGAACTCTTGTGACCTAGAAAGGCCATGTAGCTTTGGGAAATATGCAGTGTTTCAAGGTAGTGTGGTTTTCTGTCTAGTTGTTCTATAGCACAACCTAGCCTGCCCTGCCTTAAATGACATTAGCATTTAACAAATACTGTAGAATGAATAAATTCAACTTCACTATCATACCTATAAGACTATAGCATAGCTCAGTCAAGAATCAGTTGTAACGCACCAGATAATTGACATTTATTATGGAACATGGAAGCAGTGATCTCTAAAATATTTGATATGCTGAACATCCTTTGTCATAGCTTGTCTCTTTACTACCATTGTGCTTAGCATTCCTAGACAGAAAATAATCAAAGGCGATGACCAGCAAAGCTCTGTGCATCTATCTTAGGAAATAATTTAAAGTTTTTTGTCTTTCTTCTTACCATTATTACAAGGTTTTGGTGCTCAAAATAAATATGGATTCCCATTCCCTCCTCCTTTACCTCTTTTTTTCATCTTTCTCATTCTTCTAGGTAATGGAGGACTATCAGATGTTTAAAGAAGACTGGTCATGCAATTAAAAAAATACTTGAGCATATTAATCTGTTGTCCAACCTTCCATAAGCAACTTATGTTTATAATATCCCTCAGAGGAGATTTCGATTCCTTTTTCAATTATTTTAAATTTTCTTGAAATATCTAAAATACTCATGCTTCAAATCTCAAACATTACATTTCTTTCCAACTACTCTTCTCTTCCTTAAACAAGGTAATATAGTAATTCAAAACTACAACTTTCTGAAACTAAAAGCATGTTCTTATTCACTATTCAATATAGTCTTTTTTATTTTGCTGCTGTGAATTTCCTTGTTCTATTCTCTCCTCTGGAAAGGCCTTCCCCTGTGTCTTCACATTCCTATGGCCATCCATTTTACAAGGAACACTTCATGTTTCCTACTTTATGGTGGATCCCATGGTAATTCTAGTTCCCACTGATCTTTCCCCGTGAGATACAGCAGCACTCAAAATTCACAGACCACTCTCTGCACTTTGGCAGATTTATGTTCTGTCTGGTAATGGTCTGTAATTGCTTCATATATGCTAACCTTGCCTCCAAAACTAGTTTTTGAAGATTAATGAGACAGGAGCTTGACTTTTCCTTTCTGTGTAATTCCCATAGCAGCAAGACAAATACTAGACACACAGTAGGCATTCAAGGAAAATGTGTTCATTTGAATTAAACCAATTTAAGCTTAACAAGATTTAAATGAAATTGTCTATCTTGTGAAAAGTGGCAACTTACACCTACGCGAAACATTAAAGGAGCTCAGGCTTTCTTGCTTAAGTTTTATGTCCAATTTGTTCCAGTCCCAAACCCCTCGACAAAAACAAAATCTTTTAATCTGTTTGCAAAATATTCCTTCCTTCCTCCCATCTTGCCACTGCAACTCTGTGATATACTGCCCTTGCCTATTACCCCTTTATAGCTGTTTTGTTAAAGTTCATACCGCGAAGACCTGTAAAAGAAATTTATGGCTCTAGGGATTTCAGCAAATTCTAAATAACCGTAACAGGAACATGAAGCATTAATTAAAGACACTAGAGTCTAAGTTATAACAGGAATCCTGACATTTAAGGCCCTGGTACCATGTAAATTTAAAACAGTATGACAAACAGAGAGTAATTTGATGGTCAGGAGGTTATAATGGATACCTTAATACCTTTATCAAGAAAAAGTGCCTGTCCTTGCTCTAACCCCTATCAGGGGCTTCAGGGGCTCCCTTCATAAAACACAGTGATGCCTACTAAATATTTTTGCCATAACTCATATATAAGCCTGTCTTTTCTTTAAATACACCAGAGATTAAACAGTAACCCCCAACATTCACACACCAATTTTCAAAGAAAACAATCTAATATTTAACATATATTTGCTGCAAATTATCCATTTTTTTAGTTTACTGCAGGACTGTATTTAAAGTCAGGACACCAAGGAACATGCCATAATCCGTAAGAGCAATTTTTCTCCATGGAATAGAAGGATTCTTGTCTAAAGCCAGAAGTCAGTATTCCTGACTCATTCATTTAAATCGTGCAATGGAATATGCTTTGCCTAACCTGAAATAAAAATGAAACAGTAGCAACTCAACTTGCTTTAGGTGCTTAATACCTAATACTCTTCTTAAAATATTATGCACACTTGTTGATATGTATATGTTGACATATTACACCTATTTGTGGAATGTATGTCCACACAAGGAACACAAACTGATCCTCGAAATGCAAATGTGCAGCAAATATCTCTGTCCCATCCTTACCTGCACTTACAGCAATTCCTCCCCAGAAGGGTAGACGGTTTCCTCTCTGTGAAATTCTTTGGCACGTATTTTACCACTTGTGATATGCCATTTTGTCATATAGATTTTGTGTATATGGTCTTATTCAAGTAAATTACAAGTACCATAATTTATACTTGTATCCTCTACAACACTTGGCACTGACTAAATATATTGGACTTTTAATAACTATCTCTTGGTTGATTAATCAATTTACCACACCTGCTAATTGCAAAGTGACATCTTTGTCACTAACAGACACATAAGTGAATTACCAAAAATCATGTAAATTCGAATATAATCAGATTAAGCCCAAAATTAGCTTTGGAGGAGACGACTACCCTCTCCTTCAGACCTTCCTCCACTTTATAACTACTTATTCTTCACTTACAATTCAGCTACTCGCTTGCCTTCTTTCTCTTTTCAGCTTTATGCTGTTATTTAATATCTCACCAGTTGTGTAATTTCAGCTCCCAAATTGAATAAGACGTTCCCTCCAGTGGAACCCTCACCTTGACAAATAGCCAAATAGTAATTATTATTCCTTTCAGGGTTTGAGCTATGGAATCATGCCTGCAATATCCCAAGCTTGAGTGCCTAGAAATTTATGCTATACTTCCCCGTGTCGGAGTTTCCATCTGAGATCGTATTTCAAGCCCTCTCATTTTTTTCCCAATGTGATTAAGATAATTCCTTTATGAAGTTGGAGGCTCAGCGAGACGTTCAGAAAGAAACTTGATGTTTCATATTTTTGCAAACTTCCTCTCCCCATTTCCTTTCCTATCATTTTTGCCACACTGAGAGGGAGGATTAATTTTGCAATGGTCTCTAATTTTTTTCTAAATGTGTGACCCCCATATTAATAGGAGCCAGAGGACTCATTCATCATATCTGGTCACTGTGAAACTGACATTTACAGGGTGGAATGTTTCTCGCTCAGGATAAATGGGTATCATTTGTAAAACATGCCGCACCCAATCGTAGGCTCCCATGGCTCTCAAACTACATTTTTAAGCAACAATATAAACCATTCCCCAAACTGAAAGGTCTTTTCAAATATTTACTGCCTACCTATGGAATTTTTATTCTGCTGGCTGCTGCCATCAATAATCCTGGGAGCTCCAAGCTAAGTGTTGTGTGTGACCTCCAAGGAAAGTCTTAGTGCTGCAGAATGGGGGAGGTGGGTTCCGCATCCTGCATTCTTCCTTCTGTCACTTTCTAGGGCCTATCACAGAGAAAATAAGGATTGTAGAAGGCTTATTTTTCAGTTGAGAATGAAAGTTCTCAAGCTTTGCATTTGCAAGTAAGCTCAGTGTTTTTTGTTTTTTGTTTTGTTTTGTTTTGTTTTGTTTTTTGCGCGTTGCACTTCTGATTTATTCTGGATTTAAGTCTTGCACCAATTAGTGTAAATAGTTAAATCTCCGTGTTTTTTTTAATATAATTTTTTATTTTTTATAAACATATATTTTTATCCCCAGGGGTACAGGTCTGTGTGTTTTTAAGTGTTTTCTACACAAATGGGATATTCTTGCCCACTTTCTCCATGAAGACTTTCGATTACCCCAGCGCACCGTAATCTTATAACTAGCCTTTTGCTTCTATTTTTTTAAACCCAGTCTTGAGTTCGGGCTCTCCTGTCACTTGGACAACTGGACGATCTTAGTGTAGACTCCTAATTCCACCACAAGCACCAGACAAACCCCTCCCCTAAAAGAGCTGTGATTTGGGGAACTTTGGCTTTCTCATGGTGGGCTCCGTCTTGTGATTCTACATCCACATGCTTTTTGCCTCCTGGCAGTGAGTGCACAGCACAGCTCTTCAAACAGTTCCCTTGAAAATGTACAGTCCCCACACTAAGAATCTGGTGAGCTTTAGGAAGTATTGCAAAGTTGCAGATTCTCTTTTCCTCTTTCCCCTCTCTTCTCTGCTCTCCCTCCCCTTTCTTCCCTTTCTTCTCTTGGCCTTCTAAAAAGCAAAATATTTTTCTTGCCTCCTATAGAATATCTTCAATCCCTTGCTCAAGATGTGGACACAAGGGGTGCCTGGGTGGCTCAGTCGTTAAGTATCTGTCTGCCTTCAGCTCAGGTCATGATCCCAGGGTTTTGGGATCCAGCTGCACATCAGGCTCCCTGCTTGGCAGGAGGCCTGCTTCTCCCTCATCCACTCCCCCTGCTTGTGCTCCCTCTCTCACTGTCAAATAAATGAAAAGGAGAAGTGAGTTGGGGGAAATTGGAGGGGGAGACAAACCATGACAGACTGTGGACTCTGAGAAACAAACTGAGGGTTTTGGAGGGGAGAGGGTTAGGAGGTTGGGTGAGCCTGGTGGTGGGTATTAAGGAGGGCATGTATTGCATGGAGCACTGGGTGTGGTGCATAAACAAGGAATGCTGGAATACTGAAAAGAAATATAAAATAAAATAAAATAATAAAATAAAAAGATATAGACACAAGTTCAACTTTCAAGCTTTACAAGAATTCACTGTAATTAGGATTTCATTCCAACTACAACAAAAGTCTGTATTCCTCCTTAGGGGAATTGATAGCATGGTAAGACTAAAACTACATTCATCTTATGCCATTCCTAGAAAATCCTTCTTCTTTCAATTAAAGTATAACTGCTCTGTCTTGGACAAACAAATGGTAAGCCCGGGCAGTTAGTTCTATGGTGACCCATCTCTGTCACTGGTTATACGCTTACCATACTGTGAGGTCAGAATTTAAACATGTCCATCCAGGTACTGCACTTAATAGGAAACAAGATAGATGAATCTCAGCCCTCACAGAATTTACTCTATGAATGAAAGGGTCATAATTAAAGTGAAATTCTATAATAACCTATCTGAAAGACTAAATGTGACGATTAAAAAAGACGTGATTTGGACAGTGTGGCAATCACAAACACTCAATAACTATACCATCCCTCTGTAGCTATGCATCTCAGATCCTCCTAACAATGCAAATAGATGTTGTTACCATCATTTCACAGAATAAGATACTTAAGTATTAGGGGTGATTAATTAATTGTCCAAGGACATATAGGCAAAACGGAGAGGAGCTGAAATTACAATATGATTGTTTCTGAACTTAAAGCCTCCTGCATTTTGGTTTTCTGTGTGAACTTCATAATTCATACAATGAACATATACATATGAAAAGTTTCATGAAACATTAATATAGAAATTGAGGTTTTAAAAAGTTACCACACTTAACCATCATCCTGAACAAGAAGACTATTCTCTGTGGGAAGAAGCCTCCTTAATGCCCCTCCCCATTCATAAACACTTTCATCCTTGGAAAGTAGCCAATATAAAACATCAAATTTCTTGCTTTTATTTATACTTTTACCAAATAATTATACATTTACAAATAATACAGATTAGTTTTGTTTAGGGATATTATATAACTAGAATCACAGTCAAAACGCTCTACTATTATTCTTGTCATAAATCAGTGTCAAATGTCTACAATGGATATATCACTCCAGGCTTTTTTTTTTCTTTCAGTCGATTTAATTATGTTTGAGCAATTATCATATGGTCTCAACTACTGCAGGATTATAAGGATTTACTTTTTGGTAGTGTAAGTCCAACCACCTTATTTCTTCTTCAAGAATGCTTTTGCAGAACACACGAATATGCATTTTTCCAAAGAAGATAAACAGAAGACCATAGACACATGAAAGGATTCTAAATACCACTTATCAGTGAAATATCAAAACTACAATCAAATATCACCTTATACCTGTCAGAATGGCTAAAACCAACAACACAAGAAAGAGGTATTGGTGAGGATATAGAGAAAAGGGAACCCTCCTGTACTGTTGGTAGTAATGCAAAGTGCTGCAGCCATTCCAGAAAACAATATGGAGTTTCCTCAAAAAGTTAAAAATAGAACTACCCTACAATCGAGTAATTATTTACCCAAAGAATTATTTACCCAAAGAATACAAAAATACTAATTCAAAGGGATACATGCTCCCCAATGTTTATAGGACTATTATCTACAAATAGCTAAATTATGAAAACAGCCCAAGTGTCCATACATTGATGAATAAAGAAGATGTGACTATATATCAAATATATATATGGAATATTACTCAGCCATAAAAAAGAAAGAAATCTTGCCATTTGCAATGATATAGATGGAACTAGAGAGTAATATGCTAAGTGAAATCAGAGAAAGACAAGTACATATGATTTCATACCTATGTGGAATTTAAGATTTAAAACAAATGAGCAGAGAGAAAGAGACCAAGAAACAGACTTTCAACTGTAGAGTACAAACTGATGGTTCGCAGAAAAGAAGCGGGTAAGGGGATGGGTTAAAGAGGGATTGGGAATGAGGAGTACACTTGTCCTGGGGCACCTAGGTGGCTCAGTCGGTTAAGCATCTGACCCTTGATCTCAGCTCAGGTCTTGATCTCAGGATCATGAGTTCAAGCCCTGCACTGGAGAAGAAAGAGTACACTTGTGATAACCACAAGGTGATGGACGGAAGTGTTGGATCACTATATTGTACACCTGAAACTAATATTTCACTATATGTTAACTGGAATTTAAATAAAAACTTAAAAAAATGCTTTGGCTATTCTTCACACTTTGCCTTGTCATATGTATTTTAAGTTCATCCTATTAAATATTAATCTGGCACAGTAAAAGTTTTGTTTTGTTTCCTGTTTTGTTTCCTGTTTCAGAGTGCCTATAAATGAAGGATAATTGACATCTGTAAAATATTGAATTTCCTAATCCACACAAATGGAATACTTCTGTTACTCTTAGATCATCTTTATTATTTCTTAATATTTTTGTTTGTTTCCTCTAGAAGTCTAGCACAGGATTTGTTAGATTTCTAGAAATTAAATGTTTATTTTATATAGCATTATTTTAAGTTTTATTTGTGTGTCAGTATGTAAGACACAATTTTTGGATAATAAACTTATTGAATTCTTAATTATAATTTTCTGTAGATTCCCCTGAACTTTCTACATATAAAAATGTATAATTTACAAATGAGTTTTTCCTTTTTACTTCCCTATACATATATATTTTTTTCTATGTAGTTATATACTTGTACATATTGATGTGTCTTGTTTACAATTTTTATTTTCTATACATTATATTTTGACATGTTAATTTTTCTGGCTAAAGTAAGATTGGTTCTTCAGAGGCTATTCAGTTCTTTGAGAGAGCAAAATTCTCAACCAGGAACATGCCTTTGTTATTCAAACTAGCCAATCCAGAGCAATACCTTCTCTCTCCAGGGCTTATAGTGCCCTGGAAGCTGCATGGTTCTGCCTTAAACAATCCAGGACCAGTTGCCAAACTATCAGGGGCCACACTATGGCTTTAGAGCCTGCCAAAAGTAATCAAACTAGCCAGTCCAAAAGTGTTTACCTACCGTGCATGGCCTTTCCCATAGAAATATCAAACAAGGTCATGGCCTAGAAACCCTCCTTGCTCCTGCCCTACTGTCCCCTGAATGAAGCTGTTGTTTTCCCAGGTGACCCTACTTGTAATGTCTTGACTCTTGTTTCTAGGATCTGTGAGTATAATAAACTCTGTCTTCTTGAGGCTCTCCTGTGTCCCCTCTTGTGACCACAGATGACTGACCATCACATAAAAGAACACAAAACAATATGCATATTTTTTGGTTTAAGAAATCAGAGTTTCCATACAGTGTTGAACAAAAACAATGAGAGAAACAACTATCTTTATCTAAAGATAACTTTATCTTTACCAATTAAAGAATGCTTTCTTTTTCCATTAATAATGGTTTCTATTGGAGGTTAGTTTTTAAAGAATCCTTTATCAGACAGGACCATTTAATTCAGATTAGCTCCCTCTGAACTTAGTTTGCTATAATGAGTTGCTTAATTTGCTCAAGTGATGTTTATCAATTTTCCTATATCTTTGCATGACCATCTGGTATTTCTCCTGAATTCTGTAAGTCCCAAGTTTTATTGATTTTTAAAATGTAGGCTGACCTTACATTCTTGAGATTCACCCAATCTGGAAGTATATAAAATAAGCAAAGGATCATTGTCAAATACAGCTTAACATTCGATGTTTTTTATTTGTGTTCATAATATTAATCTAATTTTCCTTTATCAATTCCCATAAATTTTTGGTATCAAGTTAGAATAGTTTTCTAAAATATGTTGTGGAATATACTCCCCCTCCATTCTCTGGGAGAATTGGTAATAGAATTATTTGTGCCTTGAACATTTAGTAGAACTTAAAGATACAACTATCTGAACCCAGAGGCTCTTTTACTTTTTCTTTATGGAACTTTTAATTATCGATTATATTTCTTTAATAATTATGAGACTATTTAGGCATTCTATTTCTACCTAAGTAGCTTTGGTAAATAGCTTCTCTATGCAACATCTTCAAATTAACATCAATTGGTTAATAATTTCTTCTTATATTTGTTCAATACCCTAAAGGCCTATAGTGATATTTCCTTTATCATTCCTGAAATAAGTTAATTAAGCTTTTGTCCCTATTAAGCACTGTTGCCTGAAGTTTATGGATTATATTAGTCTATATAAAAAAACATTTTTGAGCTTTTGTTAAGACTAATGTAATATTTTCCACATGCTCTATTTTTATTATTTCTTTCATTTTCTTCGTATTCTGTTGTTTTTGCATAAATATGAGATGGATGTTTACTTAATTAATACAGTTTCTCTTCTTTTCTAATATATACAATGAAAACCATAAATTAGCCTTTAAGTTTCTAATGAAGACCTACCAAATGACCTGACAATATCTGGCTTGGGAAAAAAAAGACAAATTGGAAGCTTTTGGCCTTATACAGTTTGTTATTCCAAAGATACTTAATATAAAGCTAAGCCACAAACTCAGAAGATACTTGCAAATATATTTATACATCTAAGAACTTGTATTCCAAGTATAAGAATTAACTTTTACAATTCAATAAGACAGATTTAAATATGAACAAAATATTTGAATAGGAACTACTATAGATATGGAAAAAGCAAATATACACTGAATACACTTATCATTAGCCATTCAATAAATATAAATTAAAACTGCAGTGAGGTACATCCTACCAGAATGGTCAATTAAAAAAAAAATATATATATATATATATATAAACTATTTCTAAGATTCTAGAACAACTGGAACCCCAATGTTGTTAGATGGTGGGAGATCAAAATTATGTCACTTTAGGAAAGTACTTGGCAAATTCTCATAAAATTAAGCATTTTTTGTAGGATCCAAGAATCCTACTCTCAAGTATTTTTCAAAAGAAATGAATATATGCCCAAATAAAACTATATTAAATGTGACACAATAGATATAACAGTCAAAACTGGGAATAACTCAGTGTCCATCAACTGTTGAATAAGTTATCAAAATGTGACATATTTGTTAAATGAAATATTATTTAGCAAATAAAAGTCATAAACTGTTGATGCATGGCTAAATCTCTTGTGCACTATACTAATTGAAAGAAACCAAAAGCAAAAGATGGACTACTTTCTTCCAGTTATGTGAAATTCACAAAAGATGAAACTAATGACTGAGAACTGGCCAGTGGTTACCAGAAGCTAAATGGGATACTATGATGAGCCTGGCTACAAAGGGGTACCAGAAGATTGAGAGGGTTCTAGTAAAATTAGGTATCTAATCATAGTGTTCATTATATAACAGTAAAAAATAAAAACAATTATAAAACTAATTTAAATCTTTGCATTCAGAGATTAGGTAAATGTTTAAAAAAAGTGAAATGTCAGAAACATTTTTTAATTTATGAAACAAGACTGTTAGTGTTTATATATGTTTAATAAAAAGTAAACTAGAAAGTTAGAGCTGATATCTGGTTAAGGCAAATTCCTCTTCCATCATTCCTTCCTTAAGGTACTTGGATAATACAGGCAAACAAGTTTATTATTCAGATCTACTCCATGTCTTTAATATCTGGTCTTCTTGGCTCATGTACAGTGCTAGGATTAAACGGAGGTCTGTGACTCCCATGTTCAAGTCCTTTCAACAATTCTTCAAGTAGGAGTTCAAATGAACAAAATTCAGGAACAGGATTTCAATGAACTGGACATATATTCAACCCAGTATGTATCAGCTGTAGTAGCTGAAACACAACCAATTGGTTTAGCAGGAATTACATCTCCCAGAAACCCTCCCCCCGCACCCACAGGGCCAGATTAGAGCTGGGCAAAGAGGAAGTTGCATGAGATTTGAACGGTGGACATGAGGCAGTAGTCCTCACGTCAAGGCAAGTAGCCCCTGACTCCCTCAGGGTCATTGTGGCTGGATTTGGGGAGAGCCAGTTGCAGAGATCATGGCAGATTCTAGCTAGTTTAGCCTTCACTTTGTATCTAGCTCTTAATTCTGTTGACCAACAGCCGTCAATCTCCAGATGCTTGGGGGCAGACCCACAGAAGTATTAGCATAGCATCCCCCGGTAAACCTACCCGTTAACCTCACATTTATAATCCCTCCAGTGGCTCTGCTTCTCAGAATAGTTCTTTGATGACACCTTTGATGTTCTGTCTTCCCTCCTGGATCTTCACTTGTCCAGCTTTTCCCATACTATCTAATTCTTACAATAAATCACTTACTCTGTTAACTCAAAGGAAAATATGATGACTTTAAGTACTTAAGAATACTACTACGTGTGCATGTGCGCACAAGCACATACAGACTCACGGTTGTTTAGCCCACCCAGGTTTTTTGTCACTTGCAGCATCATCTGAAAGGAAAGGTTATCAAATTGCATGAACTAACTCCACGATAATGCATAAATTTGAACTCAGGCAGAGAGCACTTCAACTCTATTATTAACTCCTGTCTTTAAACCCTTCCAGGTTTAACCAGTTTTCAGGTTGAAGGGGACTAGTTGTCCTAGAGAGGACATCAGCTGTAAGCTCTTAAAATTTGCTCCACCTGGGCTCTCACCCTTCCATTAAATTGGCCTAGAATTGTCACTGTGGTAGCAGGGCTCCAAAAGAAATAAATACAAATTTTCTTGAAGCTCAGGATCAAAATCACACATTTATTCTGTTGCATTCCACTGGCTAAAGTAATTTCAGAAAGCCTGCCTAGATTCAAGAGAGGAAGAAGGGACTTTTGCTTAATGGAAGAAGCTTAAAGCTTAAAGGATATGTCTTTTTTTTTTTTTTTTTAATTACCACTGTCATTTTCGTAGTGAGCACTCTTTGGGGTGAGATAGGGGGAACACAGTGAGGAAATAGTCTCTTAGCAGATGAAGGGGTCCCTGACATCAATCCTTCCTCTCCCTGGGAGAAAGAAAAGAGTCCAGCTCCCTCTCTCAAGTGTTTCATACCACCCCACCTTCAGCCTCTCATCACCATACACTGCTCTGAAATATCAACTGTTGAGAATCTATGGGGAGAAATAAAACCAGGGGTCTTCTACATACTTCCTTACCTATTATTCAACTTGAACCTTAGATCTACTCAGAGATAAAAAGAATGTCTGAGTCCATATGATGCCCTTAATATCGTCCTCCCAGTGTCTACAGCTGCAACCCCAAAACAAAGTTTTCTAATCTTTCTGATTATCAAATGTATCCAGGGAATTTGATCATATATAAATTCTTGAGCCATAATCCCACATGCACTGAATTAAAAGCTTTGTGGATATGGTAAAGACACCCATATTTTACTGCCACTGACAAAGAAACAAGGTTACAGATAGTTTGCTACCTCTCAAAAAACAAAAACAAAAGTGAACAACCATCATTAGAAGAGTTGGCAATGAAATCCGAAGATCTGGACTTGTTCAATGCCCATTTCTAATACACTCCATTCATTCAATACACACAAGGAATCAAATTCATTTTATTTACATTAGGACCTTTTAATGCAATTTCAAATAATTCTGACATCCTATCTTTGATTATACATCATTAATTTGACATACTCCAGGAGAATTCCAGAATAGGTAATCTAGAAGTAATCTGCTTTCCATGTACATTGATTTTGAAATTTTTAATCTTTAGTATGATTCTATATCTAAATCTGTTTTCGGGAAATTTACCATTATCTGCAAAGTTTAATAGACCTATGACACTTACATTACATCTTTTACATAGAAAAGGCAAAATATTATCATTTACTTTGGCCTATTGTCAATATTGTCAGTGTCTAACAGAGCATTTCCCTCTTTTTTACTCTTTTTCCTTGTCCTTCAAGTAAAGTTGCCCTTTTACTCATTTTTGTTCTACCTAAGACTGGCAGCTGATTTTGAAGTGTCAGACCATTATTTGTTTTTTGGGGTATTACCATTTATTGCAAGGAGGATAAAATCAATGTGACATTTCCAGAACAATGATAGATGACAATTGTGAGTGGTCTTTAAATGCAGAAGACTAATTTTTTAAAATGTCACAAGTGTACTATTTCAGACTTTGTCAAAGATAAAGCAGTAAAACTTATAGACATAAAAACTAATATTTCACCATGTTACTTGCAGATAAAGATGCTATACTTATATTGTTATAGGTTTATCTAAATACTGCCTTACTACTAGCTAAAATAACTACAGTATAGTATCATAGAAGTCCACTGATTTGGGCCTTTCAGAAACAAAATTTAGAAGCTTTGAGTGAGTATGTGTGTCTATGTGTGTGTATATCCACATGTAGACTCGGACTGTGGGTAGAAAGACTTTGAACTTGCAGACTCCATGTATCATATTTATCTATTCTTGTCTGTATGACCCTGAGAAAGCTACATACCCTCTTGATGATTCACTATCCCCATCTTTCAAATAAAGATATCACTGGATGTTAACCCAAAGCTTAAATGGAAAAGATAGACAAAAAACTTAGAATAGTGGCCTGACACACAGAAAGCACTCAAATGTTAGAAACTGTCTACAAATACTATTGTTTTAAAATGACACACTGTCAACCCCTGATTGTTCATATGAACAGAATTTTTTTATATTATCATTTTGTTATTGTGCATGCTTTCTTACTGATCTTTAAATTCATTTCATGCAGGGCCTGGTTTCAGTGAATCCAAATTAAAATTGTGTGCATTTTTTAAAAGATGTATTTATCTGACACAGAGAGAGAGGGAGAGAGAGTATGAGCATGGGGCAGGGAGGAGCACTGTGCTTGAAAGAGAGGGAAAATCTCAAGCAGACACCATGCTGAGCATGGAGTGAGACATAGGGCTTAATCCTACAACACTGAGATGACCACCTGAACCGAAATCAAGAGTTGGACGCTTAACTGAATGTGCCACCCAGGAACCCCAAATTGTGTGCATTCTGTTAACGCTGGAACTAATGGTCAAGAAGCAGCTGAGCAGGAAGCCAGGAAGGAACTGCATCGTTCCCATGGATGATCTTTTTTAGAAATGTGATTTATGGGTCAGAGGAACTAAGTGTAAGTCATAATCTGGGATTTGTCCTCAAAGGATTTAGCAGGAATTTAGAACAAACTTATATCGAGAGTCACTTTCTTACTCTGCCCAACTGAATTCAAGAAGAAAAAGAACAGAAAAGCAGAAGAGCAAGGGGAAATGCCCTGTTGCTTTCCATATTGATGGTTACTGGATGCTTTATTGATACCCAGTTACCCCTTCATTGAGATTATTCAGTCTGCACAAGTCTTGGGGCTTCCCTGAAGATGAAGGCCTTCCCTTAATTATGTATGTATGAAAGTCATCTTGCTTTCTGGAATATTACTTTGTAGTAAGGGGCTCTTAAGTAGTAAATCATAAATCCTAAATAACATCAATATACCTGCTAACTTTCATTAAGTGTTCAACTCATGAAATCTTGTGTTTGTGAAAGGCCTGCATTCAAGTTTCAACTCTAAAACTTATAATTTTATGATACTGAACAAATTATTTAATATATCTGCATGTCCATATTCTTCACCTAGTCAGTGGGGATAACAATGCTTAACAGGTAGTGTCTTGAGGTACCTGGAGGACATGGACTTCCGGAGCCCAAAGATTCTCAAATTAAGTTTTTATTGCCCATCCTTTTACTCTCCTGCCCAACCCTTAGTACTTTTTGCATAATACTTACAAAGTTACAAAGCGCTTAGTTTACAGATTGGCCTTAAGGGTCATCAATGTTAATGAGATTCAAGATGAAGAGATCCTGAGTCAGCAGGTAAATGGTATCCTAGATCCCAACAGCCTTTTTTTGCCACAGACACTCATCCTTGCCCTGAGCCCATTATTACAATTATGAAGCTTAAGAAGAAAGGACTTCAGAATAAGGCCAAGGGGGTAGGGGGATATAAAAATATTCCTAGCCAGTTTCTGCTTCAAACTCAAATGAAAGCTCCTCACCTGGACCTTATAAAGTAGTAACTCTGGCCACAACAAACCACGACCACCAAGAACAGAAAGAACAGAAACACCAGTACAGACTTCTTTCCAGTTCCTGCTTGTCCTGTCTATGAATCTCTGCCCACTGTTTCTTACTAGTGCAATTATCAGACAAAACTTATCAGTCTAAAGAGAAGCGTGCTAAAGGTGTGCAAGACAAAACAGTTTGCTGGAATGCCTATAGCAACAACTTGAAAGCTTCCAGGTTGGAGAAAACCTGGACATTATTTTACTCACTTAAGTCCCATAAAGAAAAGCCATTGGAAACCCAGGCCTTTAATATTTTAATTCAAGTTTCATCTCTAACATTATTTTAAAATAAAACACACAAACCTTAATCCTGACTCATTGTGAGTGGAGGAAAAATAAGCAGAGGAGAGGGTTGGGTAGGTATAAATGCAGAAAGCAGAGAAGATTTTGGAGCACCTACTGGAGAACAAAGAACATTTTAACCACATTCCAGAAGTGATACCCCCAAATCAAGACTTACCATCACAGACTTTGATGTCCGCTGTTCCAGGTTCCAGTAAGAGTTGAGCCCAAAGAACAAGGTCAGGCAGATGAATGCCCTCTATTTCCCTGCCAGTGACAGTGTGGTCTTCAAACCAATAGCACTAGTATCATGTGGAAGTTTATCGGAAAAGAAGAACCACAGGCTGTTGGTCACAACTTCCAGGATTCCTCAGGTGAAATCTGCAGCCAGTCTCTGTACGCTGCGGGCAAGGAGAGTCGGAAGGCCCCTCCAGGTTAGTAGCCAGTTTTAATGAGCACAGGAACTTAACAAAGGAGGTGTGTTCCCGGTGACCAGCCAGAGACAAAGAAATCTCCAAACTGCCCCAGGATCTTGAGAATTTGTATAGAGGCTGTAACTGGGCTCCGTGACAGGTACCATTGAGATAATCTCTGTAACACATTGCTCTCTCAAGGACGCATCCTAAAATTGCTTCAGCTATAGGAACAGGGAGGGGTGAGGGGTGAGGTCCTTCTCAATTGCCTGGGTGGGCTCCTGGGTCAACCAGAGGTCAAGTCCTCTCGATGACCTCTGCCAGTAACAGGCCCACCTCAGATTCAGTAAATCAGGCACTCAGGGCACCCTGGCAGGAATCTGGGTAGTAACAAGATTTTCAGGCGATTGATTTACTCATTACGTTTTTAAAGCACTGCTCTTGTTTTAGGAGATGTATATTGGAAAGTTTAAACCAGTTGTCACTAAGGACAGCTGTTTGGACCCAATCAGGATTCCTTACAGAAGCCAAAAATAGGCCTAAAGCCTAGACCAGTATTTCTCAAAGTCTGAGCACTGGACCAGTATCACCTAGAAATTGGCTAAAAATGCAGGTTCCTTGTCCTACTCTAGAAGTGCTGAGTCAGAAACTGGGAGTGGAGGCTAGTAATACAGGTTTTAACAAGCCCTGCAATGCTAACATCTGAGAATCAGATGCAGTCACTAGAACCCCCTTGGCCTGTAAGAAAACATTTTCCTTTCCTTTTGATTTAGCACACTAGTAGTAGTGTGGTAAATCAAACAGGTTATGAGGGTTACTAACAATGCCAACCCACAATGCCGATAGAAAAGCCAACCCAGACAGCCCAGGTGAGGTTTTCTCAGGGTTCTCAAGCAGTGGTGGTTCCTCTCTTTCCTTATTTTTAGAAAAAACTACCCCCCCAAAGTTCCATTTCCAGCAGGATCCAAAGCTCCCCTCATTTAATTCTCCTATCACTGCCTATACTCTGGCCTTCTATTACTGCTTTTGTCATTAAACTGTTCTCCTCAGCTTTTCACAGTATTGTGGTGGAGTAAATGATGGGAAGGGGGGATAAGAGAGTTACTGAAAGCCTTTTCCTAAGCTACTCATTGCTACCATTTTAGAAGCTGCTCCACTCCACTTCTGTGGTTCTGTTGTCCAGCCTCACCTCTAAATGTGGCCACCTATTCACAGGTGCATAAAGCAGTTACCTACCTTTGCTAACAGTTTAATGGTGGCCTCCCCAAAGATACTCATGTCCTAATTCCTGGAACCTGAGAATGTTACCTTATATTGGGGTAAGGGGAAAAAGTTTTTGCAAATGTATTTAAGACTTTGAGATGAGGAGATCATCCTGGATTAGTAGTATCCTTATAGGAGAAAGACAGAAGGAAATGTGTGACATAAGATGAGAAGACAGAGAGAAGAGAAGGCAATGTGACCATGGATACAGAGTAGAGTGGCATGACCACAAGCAAGGGATATTTGGAATCACCAAATGCTGGAAGAGGTAATACTGGAACAGAATTTCCCCCTAGAACCTTCAGAGGAAGGGTAGCTATGGAACATCTATCTTGATTATGGACTTTTGCCCTCCAGAGAGGTGAAAAAATAATTTTCTATTGTTTTAAGCCATCCAACTTGTGGTAATTTGTTAGAGCAGCCCTAGAAATTCAACACAGCTCTACTCTTCTAATTGAGAAGATCAATATGGCTACAGAAGGTCAAGTGGAAGGCTTTTAAGTATGAAAACCTCCCACAGTTATTTTATTACAATACTGTAAGAGCCAGTTCAAAGAACAACTAATAAAAAGGGACTCTTGATAGTATTCTCCACCTTTGAATCAGAAAATCTCCTCTATGTCAACTTTGTGCTCACCATCTTCAACTCTGTGTGTGACCAGGTCCCTGCTACATTCTCCCAAGCAAAGGTCTGTCCTCAATGTCCAAATGTTGACCAAAAACAACTCAAATTTATCACCTCCTCTGTCAATACTTAGTATATCATGAATAGCTATCATTTTATGGTATTTTTTTCTCCTTCCCTATATTTTATCATGATATAAATGATAGAAACTTAAAGGACTAGAACCACTAGTAACTCAGCAATTGCTGAGTCTAAATAGCTCTGATTTTAAGGGTTTGGTTTAGAAGCACTTATTCTTGAATTTATTAAGCCCTATGCCCCATATTTATAACCAAGTGGTCTTTAAGTATTTGGCTTGAATACCTATTAAAATAATTTTGAATATAAACATACATCCTCATACCATTTTTTCACTAATATCTAAAGTATTTTGTTATAAGTTGCAGTGGATGTAGATTCCAATCTCTTGTCAATTTTGACACTTTAAAATAATATTATATTTATCTTTTAAGTGTATCCAATAGAATCAAATATCATTACCATACCCATTTCCATCTATTTAAAAATACATTTTGCATGGTGAAAAAAACTATCAATAAAATGACAAGGAAACCTATTGAGTGATAGAGATATTTACAAATGACATACCTGTTTAGGGGTTAATATCTAAAATACATAAAGAACTTAAGCAAGTCAACACCTGAAAGCAAGCAATCCTATTAAAAATGGGCAGAGGGGGGCACCTGGGTGACTCAGTGAGTTAAGCCTCTGCCTTTGGCTTGGGTCAAAATCTCAGGGTCCTGGGATCGAGTCCCGCATTGTGCTCTCTGCTCAGCAGGAAGCCTGCTTCCTTTCCTCTCTGCCTGCTTCTCTGCCTACTTGTGATCTCTAACTGTCAAATAAATAAATAAAATCTTAAAAAAAAAAAAAAAGGGGGCAGAGGACCTGAATAGACAATTTTCCAAAGAAAACATAGAAATGGCCAATTGACACATTAAAAGATGTTCAACATCACTAATCAGGGAAATGTAAATCAAAACCACAATAAGATATCACCTCACATCAATCAGAATGGATAGAATCCAAAAGATAAGATATAACAAGTGTTGGTGAAGATGTGAGGGGAAAAAATGGAACTCTCTTGCACTATTGGTGAGAATGCAAATTGGTGCAGTCACTGTTGGAAACGCTATGGAAGTTCTTCAAAGAAATAAAAATGGTACTACCTTATGATCCAGTAATTCCACTACTGGGTATTTACCCAAAGAAAACAAAAACACTAATTTGAAAAGATACATTCATCTCTATCTATTGCAATATTATTTATAATAGCCGAGATATGGAAAGAACCCAAGTGACCATCAACAGATTTGTACATACATGTTCATACACACACACACACATGCAAGAACACACACACACGCAAGAACACACACATGCACTTAGGAATATTACTCAGCCATTAAAAAGAATGAGATCTTGCCATTTACAACAACATGGATGGGCCTAAAGGGTATAATGCTAAGTGAAATAAGTCAGAGAAAGGCAAATACCATATGACTTCACCCATGTGGAATTGAAGAAACAAAACAAAGGAAAAAAAAAACAACAACAAATAAACAAAACCCCAGACTCTTAAATATAGAGAACAAAATGCTGGTTGCTAGAGGGGAGGTGGGTGGAGGGATGGATGAAATAGATAAAGGAGATTAATAATATACTTATTATGGTTAGTACTGGGTAATGTACAGAACTGTTGAATCATTATATTGTACACCTGAAACTAACATAATAAGATTATGTTAATGATACTTGAATAAAAAAATTATATATATGTATATATATATACACATGTGTATATATATATACATATATATATATATATCACACACACACACATACATCTCAAAAACTTCAAGAGTGGCTCAGTAGTTTAAGTGTCTGACTCTTTGTTTCAGCTCAGGTCATGATTTCAGGATCCTGGCATTGAGCCTAACATAGGGCTCCCCACTTAGCAGGGAGTCTGCTTGAGATTCTCTCTCTCTCCCATTCTGTCTCTCCTCAACCCCACTCATCTACTCTCTCTGACTAAAATAAATAAATAAATAAATCTTTAAAAGAAAAACAAACCTTAAGAGTTAGAACTTTTACATTTTCTTTTTTTTATTTCCATGCTGCTACATTCATGATATATTTATATGTATACATATACATATAAATATAAATATATTTTTAATTTTGTGTCAGTCATAGGTAACTTATGCTGAAAAGCCTATTATTGTTCACCTTGTCTTATTATCAGATTCCTGTACAGATTATAAACAGTATGTAAACTGAAATTTAGTCTTAAACTTTCTGTATAAGTTTCTAAATACTATAAAATTTATTTTAAATGAGTTATCACAATTATTAAAGTAAATTTTTTATACTAAAAATTTCAATAGATTATTATACTTTAAAAGGTTCTTTAAACATCCTGATGAAATGGATGAAGCTGCTTCCTATGAATGTTACTCATCCTCAATTCTATTCTTTCTTTTATGTCTGTTGGGTTTTATACACGTAACATGCAGAAACATGGTATCAGTCAGAAAGGACCAGGCTATGAAAAGGTAATTAACAACCTCAAAACTTCAATGGCTAAAGCAAGTAAGCAACCAAAAATACAAAATTGCCGATTTTTCTCATCCTCTATGCATTTAATGCAAGTCAGTTGTAGGCTCTGGTTCATGTCTGCTGACTACAATATTCAGGCTGCCAGAGCAGCTGCCATTTTGAAAGTCGCTAATAGCAATGGTAGAGAGAAAAATATTACCAGGAATTAAATCCTTCAGTCCAGAAATAATATATGTCACTTTGACTCCCAAATCACTAGTAAGACGTGAAATCCTACTATGTACTAGAAGGGTGAGACTCCAAAAATTCTAGGTAACTTGCTGTACTGATTACCACAATTCATTCTTTTGCCCACTAAATATTTGGCTTACCTCTCCCCATTTTCATAAGCAAAATATTCTCATATTCTTCTAAACCAGACAATCCAGAATTTCAATTATTAAGTAGTGGTGGATAAGAGCTATTCCCCTTTTACATATAAATTAGAAAAGATGAGATTATGAAAGACAAAGTAGAAAAGGCAAAATGGAATGAGTCTTCAATTGTAGCAGTTCAGTTATAAGAAAGGGGAAGTTTGAAGTTCAAGAATCAGGCAATTGATTCCCTCAAAATTCTCCATGCTCAAGAACCCTTCAGATGATCTTAATCAAGCCCTAGGGTAGATATAATAAGTTTGATCACCACTAGTGCTAGCCCAAGAGGAAAGAAACATTGGTATGTAGTTTAGGCAGAACAAATGATATCATTTGCTATTAACACTGAAGAAACCAAATTTTAGAAGAATTAGTATTTCCCAAAGATTCACAATTAGTGACCTACAAAAATGGTATAACAGAAAAAAATTAGCGTAATTTTTATTGTGTGTGTCTGAGAGAGACAAAGAAAACGAACAGCAGAGACTAAGGGGGAAAAAAGGTATAATTGTGGTTTTTGAGCCTGTAATTCTAGATCCTTCCTGGATGCAGGAAACAACCGCAGCATACAAAGCTGGACATTAAAAATAAAACAAAACAAAACAAAAAAACATTAGGAATCATAAGTTGAATAATTTTATGATAAGATCCTACAAATGTATTCTCATGATACAAGCCAAACCTCCTCCTATATTTTGGTATAGTTAGGAGAGTGAACAAAGGTGGCATTTAAAAATTCTCTTGAATTACTTGTGTTCTTATTAGTATGGATTATGGATAAGCATGTACACAGCTTGTCATTTCCTCTATTTTCTCCTTGCATTATTGGGAAAACAACACATGCCTATAGACCAAGCTTTAGGGCAATGACTTACTGCCATGATATAAGGCATTCATAATTGTTTCCTTGAAAGTTTCAAGACCCTAGCTCCCAAGGTCATCTATTATCTGCACTTTGCCATCTGACCATTTATCTAGTGCATTGGGATTGTCACTTCAAAGAACTGACCTTGCATTTTGATGATACAACTGCATATGAAAAAGTAGAGTAATTTTTTTGAGGATTACTAAGAAATCTCAGTAGGAATGTAGGAAAACCATAATAATTTTCCTAAAAAAAAACCTGCTTATCTGTAAATTTCTATAGCTCACGTTTAGAATAAACTGAAAAGGTCTGACAGATGCAAAGCATTGGAAATTTTTATTACTACGTAGAATTAATCATTTTTCTTTTTGCTTCGGGAAAATACTCTCCCCATAGAGGGAAAAACAAGCTCATTTCAACCTTAAAAAAAAAAAAAAAGTCAATGGGAAAGAAGAGGAAGAAGAAGAAGAAGAAATAGAAGGAGAAGGAGAAACAGGAGAAGGAGAAGGAGAAAGGGGCCATATTTCATAAAGGAAAAGGATACTACTGATATATTGTCAATAAGACATGCTCTTTGAACTTTCTTCTATGTAATCATCTAACTTACCCAATAACTCATTTGGTTTTCCTTCCTTCCTTCCTTCCTTCCTTCCTTCCTCCTTTCTCCTTTCTCTCTCTCTCTTTCTTTCTTTCTCCTTCTCTTTTTCTTTCTTCCTGAATAAAGACACTTTTGAGCTAACAGCTGTCTTTATGCAAACTAATTTATTTAACTTCATTAATTCTCTAACCCACTAATCCTCCAAGACTTGTTAAATGCCCCTCCTTCTTTACCTTTCATGTGTATAAAGTTCATTAAACTCCTATAGTTTATACTCTGTCATCTAATATACACTTGTTATTAATAATCTTTTGTTTACTAATTGATAGTTCTCTGAAAAGGGTTGTGGAAAGGATCTCAATTTTCTTAATTTTCCATGAATACTCAGAGCTACCAAAGGAACTCAAGATAAATTGAGCCCAAATATATGACAGAAAGCATCATGCTTTAATTTCTAGCTGGTGTCCCAACCCTTAAAGTGTCTCTCACCAAGTCAGTTTGGATTGGTGTGGACAGGGATGGCTCTTTTCTCCTTAGGGACTAAGGGCTTCAAAGGGAGCTGGTTGAATGATTGACTGTTTTATTTCCCCTGAGCCAGACCCTGAATCCTACTTGACCTAAGAATATATAATCAAAGTAGGTAGAGTCAGAACTTTGTTGCCATATTGGTTTCAAGGGAGCAGGGAAAATTCACAAAGAAAACCTCTATGAAGAAGGATTTCAGTGTCTGGCTCCTTCCGTCTGCACCCCTTGTATCATTCTGAAATCAGGAACACACTCCCTGTGCTTTTTAATCATCTTTTTCTATAGCCTACTTACTTCATTTCAAAGTATTCATCAAAATCTAAAATAATAGTGGGTTAAGCCTCTGCCTTTGGCTCAGGTCATGATCTCAGGGTCCTGGGATCAAGCCCCGCATTGGGCTCTCTGCTCAGCATGGAGCCTGCTTCCTCCTCTCTCTCTGCCTGCCTCTCTGCCTGCTTGTAATCTCTGTCTGTCAAATAAATAAATAAAATATTTTTTTAAAAATCTAAAATAATACATTATTTGCTTACTCTTTCATTGACAAAGATCCTTAGGAGTGAGGACCAGTATTATTTTATTTGCAATTATATATCCACATCTCATTTAACATCTATTGCATCATAGGATCACAATGAAAATGCAGTGAAAAAATGAATGCCATAACAGAATCCTCATCAGCTATTTTGGACCTGTTCTGTCTTAGTGAGGGCTTTCTAGAATTTTCGGCGAATCTGTAACAGGTTATCAAAATACATCCTTTCCCTTACCTCCAGTGAACTGACTAGTTAGGCCTGTGGTTTATCAGGATTCTTTTTGTTCCTCTCAAAGCAAGAGATCAAAACAGGTATCAGATAAAGCCTCATGAAGATCTAAGCAAGAGCTGACTATATCATTACTTCCATTTGCCTAACTGGAAGGGGTGAATAACAACTCAGATTTATAACTCCATGTTGTTTTGTTTTCAGTGTTGTTCACAAGAACCCCTGAAATGTTTTAGGAATTTTGTATCATTTCTGAGCTTTAGGAATTTTTTTTTTTTAATCATTGCTGGCATTCCTGCTCCTTATGATATAGAGTGGCGTGCACCCCAATATCTTGGGAAGATATCCATTACATACCCATCTGCCTCCAAATCCTGCTCCGAGATTCAGTTTCCCAAGAAACAAATTTCATCCTCTGTGTTTTGAAAAAGGATTCAAAGCGATTTTGATAAGTACTACTAGATAGGCAACACTATAATGAAATGATGAACTGCCATAGCTTTCACTTTGCATTTCAAATTATACACAGCTATGCTGTTCAATATAATCTTTTATTAATCTTTAAAAATAACCAGGGCCTTACTATTTTTTACTTTTAATTGGGTGTTTGTTGGTGGTGGGGAGCTTTGTTTTTATTTATCAACCCTATTTGGGGATTTGTTCCTTTTATTTCTACCATTTATGCTTTTATTTTTTTTCCTTTTTTTTTTTTTTAAAGATTTTATTTATTTATTTGACAGACAGAGATCACAAGTAGGCAGAGAGGCAGGCAGAGAGAGGAAAGCAGGTTCCGGGCTGAACAGAGAGCCCGATATGGGGCTCAATCCCAGGACCCTGGGATCATGACCTGAGCTGAAGGCAGAGGCTTTAACCCACTGAGCCACCCGGGCACCCCCCATTTATGCTTTTAATTTTATGATTTTTCCCTTTTCCATTCTTTGGATTTATTTTGGTTTTTTTTTTAATTGATTTAATAAGTGCATACATTTTCAATTTTTCTTCTCTCTTGCACATGTATTTTTTTAATATATGCACTTAAAACTATAACTGTCTTTTCAAATCACTTTTTGAAGAAAATAGGTATTTATTTTTATTGTGATTATATTCCAAATAATGGTATTTTCATTTTTTAATTTTATTCTCAGATATTTGATTTTTTTCTTAATTTTTAACTGTTGTGCTGAATAAAACATGCTGATATCAAATCTTTGGTATTTGTTGAGATTCTTTTTATGGCCTTGAACTCAGTCCATTCTGATGTAAATCCTATGCTTGTTCTAAGTTCTATTTGCTTGTTTAAATTTCTACAGTATCTTTACTTACTTCAGATCACTTTACCCACAAATTTCTTATTTTCTATTTGAGATCTTAAAAAAATATTTATTCATTTGAAAGAAAGAGTGAATGTACATGCGCAGTGGCGGGGAAGGGCAAAGGGAGAGAGAGAGAGAATCTCCAGTGAGTGAACTTCCTGCTGAGCGCATAGCCTGTCCTGGAGCTCAGTCTCAGGACATGAGCTAAAATCAAGAGTCAGCTATTCAGCTGACTGAGCCACTTAGGTGCCTCATTTTTTAATTTTAGATTTTTCCCATTTTTTTTTAGAAGTTCAAGTTTTTGCTTTTTATACCTCAGATTTTAAAACTGTTCTGTTAGATACTCTAAAGTCTTCTAATTTTAATGTTACTTATGGATTGGAGTTTAATAAATATCAGCTATTTATTTCTACTCTTTTTAATGCTTCATACACAAATTATATTTTGTATGTAATTACTGTACTGTTTTTTTTCACTAATAGACTTTATATAATTTTATTTTTCTCTGCTCTTATCTTTCAATCTGCCTGCCATTCATTCTAATTTCATCTAGAAATAAATTCTATGTAGCTACTGATTTGCCATTGAGCTTTCTTGCTGTTACAACAAATTACCACAAACTTTGTGGCTTAAAACAATACAAATCTATTATCTCACAGTTGTATAGGTCAGAAGTCTGGGATACTCAGGTGGGTACTCTGCTTAGAATCTCATGAAGCTCAAATCAAGCTGTTGAATGACCTCTGCTACTTAGTGAGGGTCTGAGGAAGAATCCACGTCCAGGTTCCTTCATGTCAGAATGTATTTCTATGTGGGGGTAGGACTGAGATTCCTCTTTCATTGACAGCTGAGAGCCCAGGATCATTCTCATCTTCTAGAGGCTGCCATCCCCTTCCCCTTCTGCTTTACCTGGCTCATGTTCTTTTGTCTTTAAAGCCACCCATAGTGGGTAAAACACTCTTCACACTTTGAATCTTTCTGACCTTCACTTCTGCCTTTTCTCTCCTGCTTATAGCTGTAGAAAGCTCTTTGCTTTCAAGGGTTCATGTGATTAATTTAGAGCACTCTTAATGCCTCCGTAAAGCACCTTTTACTATGTAACTAAACATATTTACAGGTTCCAGTGATTAGGATGTAAACATCTAAGAGAGGTCATACTATCTACCAAAGCCCTTTAACATGGAAAGCATACACCACACCAAAATACTTATTACTCTATTACTCTAACAGCAATTCTCTCATGGGTCCTATAATTCCAGTGTTTCAGTGATTAACCAATTACAAACACCTACAAAATCTAGAAGCCAAGGACCAACTGTGACTATTCTAATAAGGTATGTGCAAATTTCCTTAGACAATATTATTTTTCAAATAAAATCACTATTCCTGTAACCCAAGACATCAAAAAAGATAGATCAATACTGCCATTATTCCCATACAATAGAAAATCTTAGTGTTACCTGGTAGAAAGAATTGGGAAAATAGAGAGAAATATGGAAAGATAATGGCTTCATACTTTCAGCTTTCTAGTTCTTATAAAAAGTTTGTATAAATTTAAAAATCAAATAGGGCAAAAGCCCCACCAAGAAGGTACATTTTCTACTTCATTTGTGATTTCGGACTTTATCCATGGAATTGTCTAACAAATAGTCATGTAAAGATGGTCTATTTATCTCATGGAGAAGCAACTTATATCTTGATCTGGTAAGGTTTTTATTTCTTGAGATATTCAAGTATAATACCTTATAATATTAAATAAAATTTTGTGTCAACTCCTCATTATTTGTATATGTTCTTTTATGATGTTCTTGTATTGAGACTACCTTCAAAATGTTATATAAAATTGTTTTAGGCAGATATTGTCTTATTTTTAATGGTATATATTGTACTAGTTCTTCACCGAATATAAAGGTTTGGTCAGATATTACATTATTCTTGGTGTATTTTGGGGAGTATATATGAATTTTATCAAATGTCTTTTGGAACCCCTTGAGAAGATAATTTTTTTTTCCTTCTTAGGCATACTAAAATGGTAAATTATATTAATAGACCTCCATTTTTGCTAATTGGGATTAAAGTCTCCTTGGTCATGGTCTATTATCTATAGTGATTAATTTATTTGACAATATTTTATTTAGGATTCCTGTGTGTATCCCACAAGCTTCTTTTGCTACTTTCATCTTAGCAAAATTTATCACTTTGTCCAAGACACTTACCATTTCAGTGTTGCTTAAATTTTTTAAAGAGTGGGAATATTTCCTACTTTTCCTAAGCTCTGAAAAAGTTTGAATCATATGAAAATTATACATTATTTTCAAGGTATTCATAATTCAATAACCCTCATGGTTATTAAACTCTTAGGATGTTATACTTCTTGAATTTTATTGAATCTGAATTACAATCAATTGTGAGACATCATTATTTTATGTATTTTCTATGGAAAAAAATCACTATCAATTAATCTACAACACATTTTCAACAATTTCTTATAATTTTATTGTCCACTAGTGGAAGAGTTTTTTAACACTAATTTACTAGATATTTGTCACATGTCTCCTGTGCATATACAAACATACAAATTATAATCTCCCCTTCCATTCCATGATGCTGTATTATTACATGATGACTCAGGAGAGAACTCTATAACTTCTATGACTTTGGGTGAGTTATTTAACTAAAGTCTCACATTTCTCAAGTAAATTTGATGTAAAATGATTCTTTTTTTTTTTAAGATTTTTTATTTATTTATCTGAGAGAAAGAGACAGTGAGAGAGAGCATGAGAGAGGAGAAGGTCAGAGGGAGAAGCAGACTCCCCATGGAGCTGGGAGCCCGATGCTGGACTCGATCCTGGGACTCCAAGTTCATGACCTGAGCCGAAGGCAGTCGTCCAATCAACTGAGTCACCCAGGTGTCCCTGATGTAAAATGATTCTTAAAGAATAAAATAATATATGTGAAGCGTGCAGCATACTGTGTGATGCATAGGAATTGCTCAATAAATGATAGCAATTGTTATATCTTGGCCTTAGTACACATGGATGGCATTCATCTTTGTTTCTTGCTCTAATCCAATATTCTCATTTATTTTGAGAATTTTTATATTTTTGATTATTTGAACGGGTATTTAAGAGGGAGAAAGTTAAAATTTATCGTTACGTCAGACATTTAAGAAATAGAAACCTTGACTATACATTTTGAGCACATAAATCTATAACTTATTAATTATTATTTTAGTCCTATGCCTTACGTTATTCCCAAATTGCATCTAAGCAGTTAAAATCAGGTACTACATATTCTTTGTTATTCTCCACTGTACTTGCATAGAGTTAGGGATTTGGCAGGGTCTTAATGAATGTGTGTTGAGTTAAACCACAACCAAAGCAGTTAAAACATGCTAATTTTCCTCCCAACATTCATACCCGGGTTCAGTCTCAAACTAGATGAATAGTGTAATGGAATCATTATCTTCCCAGCCCTGTTTCTCAGAGGCATGTGAAACATATCAGAGTTTCAACTCTGTTCCCAATAGACAAGTGTACAGATCACAAAACACATTCACTTGCCCTTCTAGTTGTCAGCCTATGCAGAGGATCTAAGGATGGAATAGGCCCCAAAGGCAAAACTATCTTCTCATTTTCAGTGGCAACTAGGGCCAAGGTTGAAGCAGATTAACAGAAGTGGTACAGGGCTAGTGCAATTGTCCTCTGGAGAAAAGAAATTCATTTCTAAGACTTGTCAATCACACTCATGAAAGCTACACCTGCTCTTCTTAAAAAAAGAAAATCAACCTATATAATTTTCTGATATTTGGTTTCAGAATGACCAATTTTCTGTGAGTTTTAATGTGTATATTTCAACCCAATAAAGTAGCAATAGCCTTAGGATAAGGCTTTATTGTGTGTGTAACATTTTATTTTTATTCTGTTTCATACTTAAAGAAAACTTTCAAGAATAACACAGGGAATTTTATTCCCTGGGTTTTTTTTTTTTTTTTTTTTTCCAGAATAACCAGTTATTTTCCTTTTGACTCATCTGTTTTTGTCATTCTCCTGTCTGCGTGTGTATGTGAGTATATGTCCACGTATATATGTAAATGAATTTCAAATAAGTTTATTGTGGAATCAATTGTGATATCAAGATCCTTTACAACTAAATATTTCCATTAGTTTTTTAAAATTTTAATATTTATTTATTTATTCATTTATTTTAAGATTTTATTTATTTACTTGACAGACAGAGATCACAAGTAGGCAGACAGGCAAGCAGAGAGAGAGAGAGGGAAGCAGGCTCCCTGCAGAGCAGAGAGCCCAATGTGGGGCTCAATCCCAGAACCCAAGGGAGGCTTTAACCCACTGAGCCACCCAGGCACCCCCATTTAGTTTTTTTAGAAGTGTATTCTCTTACCTTATCAATATACAATTATCAAAATCAGAAAATTAAACAATCACAATACTATCATCTAATCCACTCTATGTTTATTATTGTCAAAATATGATATTATTTCTTTGGTTGATCAAATTGTGCTAGATTTGACCAACACAAGCCCCTTCATTTAATCTTTTGTTTTCTTCTGATATCTTTAAACTTCTTGAACTTTTTCTTAACACAGAGTTATCTTCCCATTTTGTGATGTCAATCCTTTCTCTAACAGTGACAATTCTGATTCCCACTAACCTTACTATTTTCATTTAATTTCGTAAGAAGAATAAACCTAAAGCATTTTCTGAATTGCTGAACCATATCGTCATTCCCCTGAAAAAAACAAATCTACAAAATAGAGTTCAGTAAGTAAAATATAAATATCAAAAAATGCTAATATTTTTTGTAAAATTCACAGAAAATGAAATGCATCATTCTTGAGTGAACAAGTCAGAGTTTTGAAAAATTCATATACCCATGTATATGCTTTATACATACCTAGATAAAGCACATACCTCATTAAACTGTCCTTGAATTCCTTGGATAAATCTTGCTTGTACATAATGTTCTATCCTTTTCACAGATTGCTGTATATAAATTGTTAACATATTTTTTAAACATTTATAAGATATATTAATGTGAAATTTCCTTTTCACTTATTTTGATATCAGGCTTATGCTACTCTTATAAAATGAGTTAGGAAGTGTTCCACCTTCTACATTCTCTGAAAAAAAATAGTCCTTAAATTGTTACTGTTTCTTAAATATTTGAACATTAAATCTTGGAAAATTCTTTAGAATGTTTTTAATAACTAATTTACTTTGTTTAATAGATACAGAGCTTTTGAGATTTTCTATTTAATCTCACGTTAAGTTATAAGTGGTGATTTCCTAAGAATTTGTTCATTCCATCTGATACCTCAAATGTATTGGCAGAATATTATTAATACTTGTACTATATTATCTTTCTAATATGTAGTATGTATAGAGATAACCAATTTTTCCCTCTTATTATTCCATTTGATCATCCTGTTAGCTGTTAATCTTCAAATAGCCATCTTTTAGTTCAACTTCTCTAAATTGTCTTCCATTTTATTATTTTCTATTTATTATATTTATTGTATCTCTCTAGTTACTTTGGTTTTAGTTTACTCTAAAACTAAATAATTGATTTAGTTTTCTCTAAAACTAAGTAATTGATTTTTAATAATTCTTCTTTTAATTAGAATATTTAAAATATAAATTTTCCTCTAAGCACCATTTAGCTGCACATGGATGTACTATATGTTTATATGTTTATAAACAATAATATGTTGCTTATATGTTTTATTTTATCATTTGTTTACAACATTTTGTAATTTGTTTGTGATTTCTTATTTGCATATAGGGCATCTGAAAGTATGCCATTAAGTTCGAATATGTTTGGGAATTTTGTTTTCTAGGTTTGTATATGAATAGTTTCTAATTCTTTTCATTATAATCAGATAATATGCTATATTCTCTAACAGAGAATTTCAAAGTTTTCAAAAATATCAAGTATTCTCTTAAATGACATATCTTGGGTGAAAATAACATTTGTGCTTGAAAACAATGTATATATTGCAGTTATTTTCTGAAGTTTTCAATAGCTATCAAATAGGCTGTAGTGTCTAATTGTGTTATTCACATCGTCAGTCCTTACTGATTTTTGTGTGTCTAAATGTTCTATATCCATTACTGAGAAAGATGTGGTAAATTTTTAATTTCTGATGAAGTAAATTTCTATTATTGTCAAATATTTTTCATCTCTCACAATAATTTTTTTCTAGTAGTTTATGTTGTTTGATATTAACATAGCACGCCCAGCTATGGTAGGCACAGTAATGACCCATCAAAGATGTCTGTTTACCAATCCCCACAGATTATGAATATGCAAAAGAAATCAATGTTGTAGATAGAATTAAGTTGTTAATTAGCGGGCCTTATGATAATCAGATTAAACTGAGTTATCTGAGTGGGCCCAATGTAATTATAAGAACTCATAAGTGAAACAGGAAACCAAGAGGGTCAGAGTCAGAGAAGTAAAAGTAGCAGGACACGTGCAAAAGTCTGAAGGATTTAATTGCCTGATTTTAAGACAGCAGTGGGCCACAAGAAAAGGAATGGGGACATCTCCTAGAACCTGAAAAAATGCAAGAGAATAAAGTCTCCCCTAAAAACTCTAGAAGCAATGCAGTCCTGCTTATACCTTAAATTTAGCCCAGTGAGACATACTCTGGATTTCTTACCTCCAGAACTCTAAGATAATACATTTTTATTATCATAAGGAACAAATTTGTAATAATTTGTTATGGCAGTGGTAAGAAACTAATAACCTTCTTATGCTTACTATTTTTATAGTATGTCCTTTTTTATCCTTTTATTTCTATCCTATCTGTGTCATATTTTAGAATGCACATAGAACTGGTTTACATCTAATTTCACAATATCTACCTTATCATAAGGGCTCGTAATTTTTTAGCTCAATTACTTACAATGCAATTACTGATATTGTTGGATTTAGTTCTTCAATTTTCTCATTTTTTCTAATTCTTTTCTTCTATTTATTCTTTATGCATTCTTTTGAGTTAAACACATATTGTTTTCATATTCTATTTAATCTGTCCATTGGATTTTTACTATAGATCATTGCATTCTCTAGTAGTTGTTCTGAAATTTTAAAATGTATCCTTTAAAAAAACACCAAATTTAGAGTAAATATTGTAGAACATTATGTACTGCAAGAAACTTGTCACAGTACCGTTGTAATAATCACTCCTTTCACTATTTATGCTGTCATATGTATAGCATCTGCATATAGTGGAAAAGTCATCACTCACAAGAGAGTGACATATCTTTTTCTTTAAAAAGTCCATGTCTTTAAAGAATGCTTTAGGCTGAAAAGAAATGTTATCAGATGAAAACCTGAAGCTCTAGACATGCATAAAGAACACCAGCAATGACAAATAAGCACATAAAAATGAAAAAATATATTTGTTAATCTTTTAATTCCTATTCTATTGGATCTTTTTAATTGACTTCTCTACACAGCTTTGCTGGGTATTTTCTTCTTCTTTCATGAACATGCAAAGTCTGTCTGGGATATTTTTTTTTCCCCAGACATTATAGTTTCCAATTCTGGAATTTCCATTTGGCTTTTCTGTTTATAGTTTCCATTTATCTTTGAAACTCTCCATCTAATCATTCATTATAAGTATATTTTCATTTAGGTCCTTAAGCATGTTTATAATAGCAGTGTTAACATTCTGGCCCAGTAATTTTAATATCTGGGTCATCTCAATGTAAGGTTCTAACAATTGCCTTTCCTCTAAACAATTGGTACATTTTGCTATTTCTTCATATGCTTAAAAATTTTGATCCAATATTTGGAAATTTTGGAAGACATGTTGTAGGGATTCTGGATTCTGCTATCTCCTTCTGAAAAATTCTATTTTTTTTTCATATCTAATTTTGAATTTTTATTGCAAGCCTAAAGATCTGCATTGCCACCTCTGTCTATATTGAGTCAATGATGTAAACTTAGACATGTTTTTGGCCAGTCTTCTTGGCATTCAAATGTCATCTTTGAAACTCTGAAAGAGTTTTTATGTTATTAGGTTGGCATCTTCTCAGAGGAAACCCTCTGCTTAATCTAATCTTTTCTCTTTAGTCCTCAACTGCCATTTTTTAAAATTTTTTTATTTTTTATAAACATATATTTTTATCCCCAGGGGTACAGGTCTGTGAATCACCAGGTTTACACGAAAAAATCTATTTTTTATTCTAACAGTTGGTTAACTTGACTGAAGCTAAACTCCAAACTCTAATCCTTTTGGTATGCAGTAACTCAAATCCCTACTCACTTATTTTTTCTTTTTTTTTTTTTAAAGATTTTATTTATTTATTTGACAGAGAGAAATCACAAGTAGATGGAGAGGCAGGCAGAGAGAGAGAGGGAAGCAGGCTCCCTGCTGAGCAGAGAGCCCGATGTGGGGCTCGATCCCAGGACCCTGGGATCATGACCCGAGCCGAAGGCAGCGGCTTAACCCACTGAGCCACCCAGGCGCCCCCCTACTCACTTATTTTAGCTAGTTATCTTCTGCTAGGCCCTATATTCTCCTCTGTGGGTCTGTCAATGAAAAGTTACTTATTGAGTTAGGCAGAGTTTTCTACAAATTTTGGGACACCTCTCTCTGTAACTGCTCCAATTCAGGGATCTCCCCTGTCAATTTTCAGACATTCTGGCAGTCCCAGATTTTATCTTCTAATTCCTTATTCCAGGAAAAGTGTAGATTTCTGCTTGAGTACCAATTATTCAATACAGAATAGAAATTTATTCTCAACTACTTTGCTAGAGTCTAAAGAAATGACTACATAATCCTGATCAAAAAAACACAGGAGTCCAGACAATCAGGTAAAATCATCCTTTTAGAGCTGCTGGATTGGTGCGCCTGGGTGGCTCAGTGGGTTAAGCCTCTGCCTTCGGCTCAGGTCATGATCTCAGGGTCCTGGGATGGAGTCCCGCATCGGGCTCTCTGCTCAGCAGGGAGCCTGCTTCCTTCTCTCTCTCTCTGCCTGCCTCTCAGTGTACTTGTAATTTCTCTCTGTCAAATAAATAAATAAAATCTTTAAAAAAAAAAATAGAGCTGCTGGATAGTAACATGGTCATTTCAGCAGGATTAAACATCTTATAAGACTGACTCCAGTCTTCATATATGACTTCACTGTAATATGTATAATAATTCATAATAAAATGAATTTTAATACCATCAGGAAACAAAAATGAACAGATATATTTTTATAAAATTGAGTTTGTTAATTTGGGGAAGAGAATAGAAGGCTAGAAAAGATGCCAATTAAGAAACCGAAGGGTTAGAGAACAATGTCAGATAAGAAATCATGTTACTTGCTCTTAAAACCTGCAATGGAGTGTCGTCATTGAGAGCAAATTGCTAGATTACTTTATTCCACAGGATGCCAATAACTAGGTAATTTACTCTGTGGATATACTGTAATTGCCATGTAATTAGAATAATTACATTTTGGGGGCAGGATATGCACTTACGCTAGGTTATGATTTCGCTCAATAGTCAGCCTGTGCAATTTAGTTTTCAGATGTTGAAAACTTAAGATTAGGTCAAAATTTCTTTTTATCTTTAGCTTCAGACATTTTTCTCATTGCCGAACTGATACAGTTTTGCAAATCTTACTGTCCTTTCTAGTTCGAGAGTATCCTCCCCTCTCTGGAGCAACATCAGCCTTTGATGGTGAATGCCCTAAATCCTTACCTATTTTCAGTATTTCTTCTAAGTTGCATTTATATATTTTTTATTCCCAAGCATATCTTTTTAGCTCAATCTCTTTCCTGAGTTCCAAACTTAAATATTCTAGTATCTTCTTATTATCCTCCCCCCAAATATCTAATACACACACCCAAATTAATGTGTCTAATTTCTGGATTCCTCTTTAGAAACCTAAACCTGTCCTTTCCAGGCTTTTCCATTATGGTAAATAGATCATTAACCCAGATGCTTGGACAAAAAAGTTTATAGGTGAATGTTGATTCCTCCACCTACTATTCCTTCATATCTTACATAAATATGTTCTGAACCTGGGCAATTTTTGCCACCTTCCTTACTGCTTCTTTAGCTCAAACCACTATCATCTGCATTCTTGACTGCTGCGATAAGTCTTTTAATTTTCTTCTTATCTTGTCTTTGACACATCCCCTCTACATAATAAATCAATGATCTAAGTAATATATAAATTGTATCACAGTACTACCTATTAAAACCCTACCATTTATTTCCTATAATGTTTAGAATTAAGTTGTACTTTTTAACAAGGCCTAGACGTTCCCTATAATCTTTTTTCTACCTATTTTTCCAACATGATGTCCTTATTACTTACCTTTAGGCTCTGCAAAGCCATAATGTCCTCCAAGCTTTTTTTTTTTTTTTTTCCCAAATGTTAAACTGACTTCTTCCTTAGGGCCTTTCATTTCTATTTCTGCTTTTTGAGATGTTCTTATCCTAATCCTTCTTAATTCTTTACTCCTTGATTCACTCAGTTTTACCTCAAATGTTAACACATCAGAGATGTCTTCATTGTCCAGCCCATCTGGACTCCATCCTCACCCTACCACGCTTGTCTCTTAAGTCTCTTTTATTTTTGTTCACATAATTTATCACTTAAAATGATAGATAAGTGGATAAATAAATAGGAATAGATCTATATAAATATATAGATACCTAAATAAATACAGATATAGTTTGGGAAATATTTTTACTTGTTTCTTTTCAGACTCCTCACCTAGAATACTAACTCTACTACAAACCTCAAATTCTGCCTCCAATACAAGTGCATCCTCGGTTCCAATAAGAGTATCTAACACATAGGAGATGATACATATACATTTTTAAAAGATTTTACTTATTTATTTGACAGAGAGATGCAAGTGAGAGAGGGAACACAAGCAGGGGAAATGGGAGAGAGATAAGAAGGTTTCCCCACTGAGCAGGGAGCCCAATGTGGAGCCTGATCCCAGGACCCGGATCCTGACCTGAGCTGAAGGCAGATGCTTAACCCACTGCATCAGCCAGTGGGGTGTGTTTCTGTGTATAATATTATATATTACATACTAATTTTTAAATTAGAATTAATTATGGTATGTTTGGAGCCAAGAGATCTAATAGAGATAATAAGCAAAATCATAATGCCATTCCTCACATTTAAAAAAAAGTAGCATCACTACATGAATGGAAATGAAAGATGACCTCAGACCTGTTTTTCCAAAAGTGAAGGTATGAGTTGCATGAGCCACTCAGAGAAGACACTTTCTCATAAGACTTTTACAGTAGTTAATTGTATATTACATATATTTTAAAGTGTTTATAATTACAAATATAATATATACTGTATTGTGTAAAGGATTTTGGAAAATGTTAAACTTAGGAGACTCAAAGGGAAGAAAATTACTTATAATTTCATGATCTAGAATCCCATAATTCTAGAGAATTACTTGTAAACAATGTTCCAAATATCCTGTTTTCATTTTCATGCAATTTTTATGTATTAAAAATTGTGCTACTCCACATACAGACTGTTGTGTTTTTTGCATGGAATTTTATGTCATGAACAATGTCTTGTATTGCATATTTTTTATAAAGATTTTTATTTATTTATCTGACAGAGAGAGATCACAAGCAGGCAGAGAGGCAGGCAGAGAGAGAGGAAGGGAAGCAGGCTCCCCACTGAGCAGAAAGCCCATTGCGGGGCTCGATCTTTGGTTAAGCCAAAGACAGAGGCTTAACCCACTGAGCCACCAGGCACCCCATATTGCATATTTTTTAAAGTTCGAGTTTTGATTAAATATCTTATCTTATAGATACCACATAGCTCTGTGTTCCTACTCCCATATTAGAGACATTTACAGTTTTTTACTAATTTTTATTTTAAGTAATAATAAAAAGAATAGTCTTTGAGAAATCTAAGAATATGTATTTGCTAAAACATCGATGTTGTGAGTATATTCTAAGTATCTGATATTGAAGTACAAGCATACATCTATACACACACATCACATACACCACAATTTTGCAATAAATTTCACATTTCTAACATGGGAGAAAGAAGGACAGAGTTCATGACTCGGATTTGTTTGATTTTTAAGTGACATGATTACTGAGGAACATGAATAAGGCACATCTTTTTTGTGTTCCTATTAGTGGGCTGATGCATTTAATTTCACCTTAGCTCAGCTCACCTGCTATTTACCATTTACATGGAAATTTGCCAGTCTGAATTTGGAACAATGGACAACATTTCCATATAGTCCCTATTCATCTTCATCATAAATGCCTATACCTCATTTGTTAAAAACAGAAATGGAACTTCTGTCAGAAGCCAGTTTCAACACTATTTCCACCTTCTTCTCTCTATGAAGCTCTATTTCATTTATACATAAGAAAATGGAAATGGAAAATAATTGATTTGTTTCCCATTTATATTCTCAAAAACCAATCACTTTCTTATATTTCTTACATGCACTGAATATGACCCCAAAGATTTTAGATATCACTTCCTAAATTTATAAAGGTAACTAACCTAAAAGTCTTGCAACTGAAAAGATTCAGACAATATATTATGTGTTTATGGCATGATGACCCAGAATTATTTTCCAAAACTTCTATCAAGTTATATATGAGATGATATATCTGTTTTATGGTTTTCACAATGTTTCATCAATAATAGCCTTTATCAATATATTGATATTAGACTAATTATACAAGACTCAACATAACTTGGAAGTAAATGAAGAACTTAAATTTCAAGAAAATAATATAAAGAAACTCTATACATGTAAAATTTATGTTTTACTATGGACTTCTCTGGAGGAATAGACCTTCAAAGGGAACCTGTACTCATTTCTGAAGAAGCCAAGAGATTATGTTGACACAGAAACAAAAAAAAAATCATCTTTTTTAGGCTTTGAGAATATGTTAGGTCTTTAAGTTTTGTTTCTACAGGGAAGGTTTTGACAGATTGCATTTATAACACATTGCTGATGCTAGCAGCTGTCCCTGTATGATGTCCATTTACCTCTTCTCCAAGGCAAGCTATGGGTTTGCTTCATCGGGGATAAGCTAGACAAGTTTGGGAGCTCCCTTATGCTATGTTCTGGGTAAGATTCTTTCTCATAAATACTGCAAGTAGATCGTCTCTTCAGAATGGCTCAATTACACACGGTGGCTCCCCAATTAGCCTGTGTATTATTCAGGATTATGGGAAATTATGCTTTCCTTTTCTCATTCTAGGGCAAAACCTAACCAGGGCACCTAAACCAACGCTTTCCAATGGGTCTCGTCTTTTCTGATTGATTGTTTTGGGGTACATAAGTAAGGCCCCAAATTGGCCAAATATTGTTCTAGTGATTAGATTTTTTATATCACATACACAGAAATAGAAAAACTGGACATTTCCATCATATTTCAGTTAAATATCACATGAATCTGGCAAGTGGCAGTGGTCAAGATGATTGATTGAGTTGATTTTTGCGTGACAGACTGACTTGATTAATTTTTTGAAATTGAAATTAATCCAATTAAAAGCAGATTCCATTGCCTCCAGCACATTAAATAAATTGCTATATGGGACCTGTGAGCTTGAGCTCTACAGGGTAATGGAATATTATTAGCAATTTATGAGAAAACAAGACTGTGTATTCAATACATGCTAATCTCTTACTAGCTAACATAGTTTACAGTCCTGGAGAGTCTTTTAATTTAGCAAACTACCAAAGGTTTTTACATATGTTACTTAATTTCCAGTCATTATCACCACCACCACCACCACCACCACCACCACCACCAAAATCCAGGTTCATGTGCAAATAATTAAATAAAATACTAATTTAAATAAAAAACTACCTATTGAAGAGTTGGTAAGATGAGATGAAATAAGATAGTTTATAGTACTCCAAGTATCAGTGTGTAATTGGCTTTTAATTTTAAATGGGTTCATTATTTTGCTTAGTTTCTAATTCATTAAGATAAATTAAAACTATAGTAATTAACAATCTTGAAAATTTAAAATAACTGCAGGATTAGAGATACATGGGTAAAGTATGTAGCTAGGGAAAACCATCAGCTTGAAAGGCAACAACTGTGTCCCCTTGCTTGTTCTATCAATGGTTTCTGCCATGTAACAGCAATTTCCTCAAATTCATCAACTATGAAAAATGGATAACATCATTAGTTTATATTCCTTTTTTCTTTAAAAATATACTTTAAAAAATTTTATGGTAGTGATAGAAAATGAATTCTGAAGAGAAAACATAATTGTTAAGCTTGAAAGGCAGAGTTAGAAGAAAATACCTTCCACCTTACTATTTTCCTTCTGCTATTCCCTAGTGTCTCTTGTGCCATGACTAGCTCCTAGCTCTACAAAGGTCACCATTACAGTAGCAGACAGCTCTGAGCTAGAACCATATGGTTAGCCTAACTCCTGGTGCAGGCACAAAACTGACAAAACAAAACTGGCAAATTGGCCTAATGATGCACTGTTTCTCCTGGTATAGTCACAAGGCCCCAGACAACATCTAAGGACTTCCCGCTGATGACATCCCCAGAGCTCTCTGGAATAAGATAAGCATATCACATATCCCAACCAAATTAATGTGTGAATACATAGAAATATTACTCATAGAGTTCTAATTGACTCTTGATGATGCTTAGCTATGAACTCTCAAATGTGCAGAGTGATTGAGAAGTGCTAAAATTAAATACTTTCATCAGGCTACATGTCTCCACTTCTTTCTTAGCAGCACGTGACCGGCACTTCAGATGCATCACCATCCTGTGTGATGAAAATGAGTAGGAAAGAAGCCACGATAATCCAATGTGGACAAGGGGATCATGGTCACCAAATGACCAAGAAAAATAGATACTACACTTGAGAGAGGTCCTATCCACAGGGATAAAGAGAACCAAGAGACTGATGCTGAGGAATCTACCTGAGATACAAATGTCTCTTTGCAGTTTGGCAAACTCCACCTCTATGCTGCTATCCTGTCGGATACTATGCTATTTTTACTTTGTATGTTCCGTTATCACTTTAAATCAAGGATGGTATAATCCCTCTGACCAACCTCAGTGTATGGCAGCCTGAAGCCAAAATGTTTTATTCATGAGTGCTGTCTTTTTTTTAATAAACGATAAAAATGTGAAACAATAAAAATGATATATACCTAATAAGGAGTGAACCAATAAACCCACCAGGCAACTTTGCTCTGTAAGTGGAAAAATTGACTTTGTATAACAAATTGTGGAATTATTAAACCTGTTTGAAACCCTATTTATATCACACCATTTACTTTAATTCTTACTAGTTTGACCATGATCATACATTATGCATTTTTCTTTGTACTTTTTGGGCGGGGGAGTGGTGACTAAAGTGTACTCTTGAACTTTCAAGGCCTCCGAGCAAGTTGAGGGGAAGGCACTGACCAGCTGGCGAAGGGAGAGGAGAGGGAGGCACCTGGCTGCAGAAGGCTCTTCTGACATTTTGATTGACAGAAACCTCCAGTTTTCCTCTAGAAGGATGTTCTTCTACAGGCAGGGTGGAAGAGAAGCGAACATTAGAAATAAGCAGGTGCTTGCCTCCGGTGGCTTCCAGAAGGTTTATCACCACACCTGCCAAAGGATGTCCTTCTATAATTAAACAAATAAGTAGAGATAATATGAAATTCCTGAGATTTTTAAGTAATTCCGAAAAACTATGTAGGTGTTAAAGCCTATTTTAAAAAGTTAGCTACCTTGCAAAGTTTTACAAATGGGAAAAAAGAAATTCTGAAAACCTACAGTGTCAACACACTCTGAGGGAGGGCTATTAGCAATGCAAATATGAAACTACCTAAACTTGCGCTGATGAATTAGAATGAGAGAAATCTCACAGACATGTTGGCTTTCCATTACAAATTTTACATGTTTTGAGAGATGTAGATGCCATCCAGCTATTTTCGGTAGCACTCTCAGCTTGAGCTTTAGTTATGTACACCCTAGGTTTTAGGTTTTCATCAGATGCGTGCCATAGTGAGCAACTCTGGACTCGCCCTCCCATATGGGGGAAAATCAAGGACAAAACATTGGTAGGGCAAAGTAGGGAGCACACAAGGTATGTCTGTTTCTCAGATTCCCAGAATTGTGGAATAAATGGGTTTTCATAGGAGAATAATTAAAAATGTATATTTCACTCAGTTCCCTCTGGGCATTGTCAGCATATAGTACAGCAACATCCAGGCCTAGAGCCCTGAAGGATTCAGTCCTCTTGCTGGGGGCCTGGAGGAGTGATAGCTGCTTTGGTGGGTGTTCTTATATTCCAGTCACTTTTTGTGCAACAGTAGAGATTCATTATACACTGAAGGGGAAAAAGTAAAAACGGCAAGATGACAATCGGTTGGTTTTGTAAGGGCTTTCTGCAGCAAAGCCTTGAGACTATTGGAATCTATACTTATTCCCACAATGTTGTAGCCCAAGACACCTGTGCTACATACTCATGGAGAATGGAACCCTGGAGGGGGGAAGTAACATCTAAAACTCCTCACCTAGCTACATAGAGACAAGTCTGAACTAGCATTCTGGTCTTCTGATTTGATAAAAGTCTTTCAATATATTCAGCATACCTAGTTTGTGTATAGGTACATTCAAAATTATTGACTCATTCAGCCAGTAAGTATATTTCGAGCATCTACTATGTACTAGACACTTCTGAACCCTGGGAAATCAGTGTTGGCATCATATGATTTATGTTCTAGTCTGACTGACAGCAAAATAACAGCACATAATGATATAATATTTTAGGCAGTGAAGTTTTTATGTAACAGAAAATAAAGCAAGATGTCAGAAAGATTATTTTTGATAAACTAACTGGAAAACCTTGATCGGGATGAGAAAATTCAGCAGAGACATGAAAACAGTGAGGGAAAAATTCTTGCAATAATTTGGAGGAAAAGACTGCTAATAATAGGGAAGAGCAAAGATAGTGGAACAGAATGGAGCTTAATTTACCTGAGCATCAATTGGCAGGAAAGCTGCTGTGGCCTGTACAGAGAGAGTGTGGCAGAGAGAATAAGAATTTGAAAGTGGCTGGACAGGGCCAGATCCTGCTGGACCCTGTGGGCAATTGTTCAGGGTTTGGATCTTATAGTAAGTGTTATAGGAAACCATGGCAACTTGAGGGCAGGGCATTGAAATGATCTGCTGTGCATTTTTTTTTTAAGATTTTATTTACTTATTTGATAGAGAGATCACAGGTAGGCAGAGAAGCAAGGGGAAGCAGGTTCCCTGCTGAGCAGAGAGCCCGATGTGGGGCTTGATCCCAGGACTCTGGGATCATGATCTGAACGGAAGGCAGAGGCTTACCCCACTGAACCATCCAGGTTCCCCTCTGCTGTGCATTTTTAAAGGATGACTTCAGCTCCTGTATAGAGAACAGAGACTCAGGGAGGGGGAAGGGAGTGAAGGGATGAATTAGAAAGCTAATACAGTTGCTGAGCAGAGAGAGGACCTTGGTGACTTTCATTAGACAAGTAGCTATATAATTGTTGAGAAGAGAACAGATTTGGGATGTGTATGGGGAAAATGAGCCTACATTGTTTACTGTTTTATGTGTGAGGTGGTAGGGATAGAAAGATTCACCTACACAACTAGGGGAACTGTAGTGCCATTTACTGAGAAAAAGATAAGCATTTGGGAGTTTAGAATATTTAAGGCTTGTGAGATTTATCTTAGATATGCTGTGTTTCTGATGCTCACTGGACATTTAACTTACCTATGTACAAAGGGGTTGGTTTTCACACCTAAATGGTAGTAGCTATCCCCACAATATTTCAGATTATTAACAGATCCATAAATTCAAATGAAGCCAATCTTACAACATAATATTTCCTACCAAATACTCTAGTTATTTTAGGAAATGGAATCCTCCATTTCTTTAGTAACATAAAGAATGAGTTTGTTTGTTTGTTTCTTTCTTTCTTTTCTTTCCTTTCCTTTCTTTCTTTCATTGTGTACATTTAATAAACATATGTTGCAAATAAAAGTGGGTACAGAAATCATTTAGATAAGATAATGGATTCAATCAATTCTGTACGTAAGGGCATCTGGGTGGCTCATTTGGTTAAGCAGTGGCCTTCAGCTCAGTTCATTCTCCCTCTGCCTGCTCAATCTCAACCACTCTCTCTTTGTCTCTCTTTCTCATGCTCTCTCTCAAATAAATAAATAAAATCTTTAAAAATATATGGTACATAAAAGTTCAAAAACATGTACCATGCATTTGGCATTTGTCCAATATATACAAAAATAATTTCAGAGAAAATATAATACCAGGACTTACCAGATATATAATCCTTCTCTGAATGGACATTGGGTCTGAACCATTGTGTCATTTCTCCTGTTCCTATGTGGCACAGAGTCGATTTTTTTTTTTTTTAACCAATAATCAGTATCTTTCCCGTGCCTCTTGCTTTCTGAAGTATCCATCTCTTAGACCCCAGTTATCTCTTGCTCAACCAGCAGTATCATGGAGTGAAAGAAGAGGAGATATTTTCCAACTTCAATTCTTTTTATATGCTTTGCAATCTAATATTACTTATGGTGCAGGATAGGTCCGGCTTTTCAGAATAAGGTTTGTAGGAAAGATACTAGCAAATATAACCACATTGTACACCAACCCAGAAGGCACAGATTTACCCATTTCACTTTAAAACACTGATTTTCAAACAGCCAAGGGAGAAAAACACAAACACCTTCATTTTAATAACTTCCTTGCAAATGTATTTATGTAACTATTCTAGAGAGACAGAGTTGAGGATGACATTCATTTTCATGAACTGCTGAGGATTCAGGGGTCTGAGTCTATCCTTCGGTAAGTTTTATTCTTGCATCTTGTAGTGTTATCAATTCCACTATGGCCATGATAGGGATATCCTGAGGCAGAGACAGAGATGAACAATTTAAGGCAGTGACCTTGCCCCTAGACAGACATGGTTCAGCACCTTGGACCACCAGCTAAAGTGATTTGCATGTATTTTCCTCTGGATGCAGCTGGCATCTAGCCAAATCTTATGCATATTAATTTATTAATCTTGCATGGCATACTCATCTTTTCATGTGCAACAAATAGACTTTTAAAAATTTTAGTGCATCAAGCAAAAAGAAATCATCCTACTATATTCTTTAAGGACTAGTGAAAAGTACTAAGTGATACATTTGATTTCTATAGTTGTTGGGAGTGGGAAGGTGTTGGGGAGCTTGCACTGCTGGAAGGAGGAGGATACAATGCTATTCTGTTGGAGCAAAACAAAATGCTTTACAGTTCTCAAAGTTCCCAGGGGGATCACCATTAAGCCCTGGAAATTATGTTTTATCGACATCATGAGAGGGGAGTAAGGGCAGAATGGCTTTTAATGCTTTCCCTTTCAGGAAAGTTTGTAGCATTTGAAAGCCTTTGGTGTCTCCAGCTTAAACTAAATCAGTGCAGCCATAAAAGTGTACCTCCTCCCCCACAAACCCTCTTACTGCCTTTCTTAAACCTACTGCAGTGTGTAACATGGAGAATTTAAGACATTTTATGTGTTTGGGCAATGAGTTTGAATGTAGAGCTTTATAGGACTAGAAAGGTACATGAATTAATAACCTTATAATTTTATTGACTAGGTAAAAAAAAAAAAAAAAAGGTGGAAGTATGGACCATAGCAAGAAAATTCATGTCGCATCTTTAAATCACTGATTAAGGACTGTCCCTCTCATGTGAAAGCAAAGCACAGACATAACCTATGGATAAAAGACTATGTTGTTATTTGTGGATTGATTTCAGCACAAACTTCCTTAAAACACTTTTTTAAAAAATTTTGTGCACTTTTTAAAAAAATTTCTCTTCAGCATAACAGAATTCTTTGTTTTTGCACCACACCGAGTGTTCCATGCAATAGGTGCCCTCCTTAATACCCACCACCAGGCTCTCCCAACCTCCCACCCCCCCACCCCTTCTAAACCCTCAGATTGTTTTTCAGAGTCTATAGTCTCTCATGATTCACCTCCCCTTAAAACACTTTTATCTGTTTAAACCACATTTCCCCCGAGTTACTTCACACCAGTGACGTAAGAGATAAGTTTGAAGGAATAGTGAAATGTAGTCTTTACTTTTAATTAGGAAATATTTCTAACATCTCTGAAAAGGGGGTTCTGTTTGAGAGAAGCTAGATATTTTTCTGTTCTCATTCTCAACAATCTATCTTCCTATCCCATTTAGATATGCCTAGCCTTCTCTTTCCCATCCCTGCCATGCAACACTCAATGAGCACATGCCCCATATAAGTTTTCACCTTATCTTTTCATACCTTTCCTTATATTGATTCCCTTCCATGGAATTTTCTTCTACCTTAAATTCAATTCAACCTTCACTTCTCTCTGAGGTTTTCTTAATCATAATCAAAGGTGCACACATCCTTTATCTATTGTCTATCCTCTATATGCAAGCTACAAGTGTTTATTTGTAAAATATCTACTATAAAATAACACTTCAAATTATATTAGATACACATTTATTATATATAATATTTACATTTTATATATGTATACATATAACATATATATGTTATATGTATGTATATAGAAATACATATATATACTTATATATGTGCATATAAGTACATATACACATACATACAGATATGCTTTCTTCAAAATTTTCCATTTTTTTACAAAGAGTGAGAAAAAGTATAGATAGAAAACTAAAACTATTCACATATATGTATATATTATATGTACATATATAATATATATAATATATAATGTATATATTATAGATACATATAAAATGTATAGATATTATCCATACACACACTATACATAATGTAGTGTAGATATCCATACAAAGAAAGAAAGACAGTGAGAAAGACAATTCCTCCTTTGTATTCCTCACAGCACCAAGTTCAACAAATACCATGCTATCATACAAAGAAGGAACCTGTTACCAAGCCATGGGTTTCTCTTAACTAAGGATCAGAGGCATTGATATATTTAGATGAGCCAGGAAATTAAGCAAAATTCTAGCAAACTCATACACACATACACACAAAAATAACGTGTTTTTCTGTGATATGTTATTATTTGAAAATTGAAATGGGAAAATATTTAAGGTTAAATTATATAGAAATTGTGTTATTAATATATCATTTCAAATAGTAGAAGGTTAGAATGTTAAATGTACTAGTAGTCACCACCAATTCACAATGGCAAGAAGTTATTGGGAAGAGGAAAACATTAGGATTAATGGTGTGAACCTTTCTTTACATATATCAGCTGAAGCTGTAAATGTTAGAAAAGGGATACATGTTGACATTTGTAAATCATTTAGTTTTTCTCTCACATTGTATCAAATGAGATTACAGTGCTTCTTGTATTGCAACATCTATACCAAAAGAAATATGTAGCTAATAAATGTATTTATCGCCATCTTTACAATGCACTGGACAGTGTGCATGTGTATGTGTGTGCGCATGTGTGTATGTGTGTGTGTGTTTGTGATGGGGAGGGAATTTTGATTTCTAAATCTTTATTTATACAAACTTGAATTTACTCAAAAACAACCAAAGTGAAGCCTCATTGTACAGCATCTTAGACTGCTAATCTTACTGGCAAGAAAAGGAACCATGCAGAATTGGAACAATCTTGGGGAAAATGTGGAGCTTGAAAATTATCAAGCTGCTCTGTGATGCGAAGCAGAGGAGGACAATGTAAGCAGGGCTTCTGTCAGATGATATCTTCCACTCCATAGAACATGTTATTTAGTTCAATTTTTTGAAGCAAATTATGGAGAAATTGTCAAATATGCCATTTACCTTCATTTTGTAACAGTAAAAAAGCATTGTGAGATCAGATGGCTTCTGTTCTCATGCTTTAGTCACCACCACAAAAGACCTGAGAGAAAAACGTCCATTTACTTTTGAAAAAGATGCTTTACTAGAAGGACATATTGGATGTAGAATTCTACTGGAACAGTCTTAAGAAAATATTTATTTTTATTGATTTCTCTGCAGGTAGGAAATCTAGATACCTGTAAAATTGAAGAGCTATTTGGGAATTTCTGTCCAGAACACCTTAATGGTGTTCTTTGACATAGACCTAGCATCATTTTGCAAAGCAAGATATGAGGACTCTTTCTCCATTTGTTAAGAATAACCTTACTTTTGGGATGCCTGGGTGGCTCAGTTGGTTAAGCAGCTGCTTTTGGTTTGGGTCACGATCCCAGTGTCCCAGGATCAAGTCCCACATTGGGCTCCCTGTGCAGCGGGAGGAAGAGGAAGTCAGGAGCCTGCCACTCTGCCTGCCTGTGTGCTCTCTCTCTGACAAATAAATAAAAATAAAATCTTATATATATATATATATATATATAAAAAGAATAACCTTACTTTTGCAAATCTCGGAATTACCAAAATCAGTTCATCAAAACTTGCTGTCATCAAAGGTAAGGTTGTCATGGATTGTCTAAGGTGATATGTCAACTTGTATGTCAAAGATCATACATAAATTTTAACTTTTTTATTTTGGAAAATTTAAAAGTAATTGAAATTCATTTAGAGTGTAATTTCATCTGAGTTTTATTTTACTTCCATAGTTTTGTTATATGCTTTTCTTCAAAATTTTCCATTTATTTTACAAAGAGTGAGAGAGAATATAGATACAAAACTAAAACAAAAAGATAATATTTATGACATAAAATAATTTGAGTTCATACTTATATATGTCATAAATGCTGACAAGTATTCATAATTTTTTAAAACAAATATTTTTAAAAGATTTTATTTATTCATTTGAGACATAGAGATACAGAGAGAGAGAGACCATGAGCAGAGGAAGAAGCAGACTCCCCACTGAGCAGGGAGTTGGAGGGCTGGATCCCAGGACCCAGAGATCATGACCTGAGCCAAAGGCAGATGCTTAGCTCTCTGAGCCACCCAAGTACCACTGTATTCATAATCTTTTTTTTAAATAAATGAATAAATGAGAAAGAAAAGGCATTTCTTCCTTAAAGTAGAATTCCATAAATAAATGTCAAAGGAAATAGAGAAATAGAAAATCACCATGAGACAAACACCACAATAAAAGGGTCTAAAATCAGTAGATAATGTTTAAGATAAAAGGATATGCACATTCTCAAAATATTTCCCCCTATGTACTCATTAAGTACAGTGAAAAAAAATAACATTACAATAGAGAAACCCAGTTAACCATTAACCAATAGATAATGTACACTGATTTCCATCTTACTGGGGAGAAATTCTCATCTTTCATCAGATTTTGAAAGTCGATCCCAAATTGTAAAAGTCACTTCTCTGAAGACTTAAGATAACTGTGTTCAATGTTTGACTTTATAAAACAACTTTGCATATTCCCCAACACCTCCTCATCTCTCCCACAGCTCTAACCTTTCTTTAAGTATTTTCCTGTGTCTGACCTTGTGAATTACTGAAAGTAACCCAAGGAATAAACTATGGGTTAATTTGTGTTTTATATTTTTAATTTCCCAGGATATGGGTCTAAAAAAATATGTTTCCTGAGAGAAGACCATGTGGATCCAGAAGAAATATTCTTAGTGTCTCAAGGCAAGTAAGCTTAGCTACAGATCAGAACTCCTCACTTACGGTACTGGCTCTACCTCCAATATGCTATTTAACCAGCGAATCTCTTAGGCATTTTTGTTTTACTATGTAACTGCCAACATCTTGTAACTCTCCAAAGGGGAGAGTTTTCATAGACAGTTTTCTGTCTATGAAGCAGGACTAACACCTAAATTGCACATTATTGTGAAAATCAAATGCATGATATGGAAAAAAGCATAGTCCCTGTAAGAGGCGAGTGATAAGTAAAGCTGTTTATATTTCCATTTGGTATTCTTAAAGACAGAGGAAGTCAGAGACAAAATTAATTAAGGGTGGGAAGACTTTCTGATCTCCTCAGGTGTACTTCAGTACAGTGCTTGGTTGACTACAAGACGACACGTAAGCAGTCTGGGAAAATGTCAAAAGAGGAAGGGTGTTTAACCTCAGGGTTAAGAGTTTTCTGTGGCCAACCTGTTTCTGGAACGAGTGGGGGTGAACTGGGTGCTCTTTTGTGGTCAAATTGTCATAATGACCCTTATGGAAGTGGCTGCCATGGCAGGCGGTGTCTTAGTTCTCCCTTTCAATGTTGTTTTGTTTTGTTTTTGTTTTTCCTATCAGAATCAAGAAATTGGCCTAGACTCAGGCTACTAGTTCATTGTCACTAGATCATCATCACTGAATCTATTGGGTGCCATCAATCTCCTTGAAGATTTTATCCTCATAAGCTATTTTGTTGTCTGGTCAAGCAATATCTGATCATCTGTTGTACAATCCATTAAGACTTCCCTATAGCATTTGACACCCTGAAAAATAAAAACCTGATGACGGATATGTACTCTTCCAGTGAGTTTTGATGCCTTTCCAGTAAACAGAATCTTCTGTTTGAAGATTGTGAATAGGCTGCCTAGGAAGATGCTGTGAAAGGGTAGCTTTGACCTGTCAGTGACAATACTGGCATAATACATGATTCTTTTGCATTATTTTGCCACATCTGTCAAAGAGTAAAAGCTAGAGTGGGCCATGAAATATCTATGTGTATCTGTCTTCCGGTAGCAAATTCCTAGGGAGATAACTTAGGTGCCTGCAAATGTGTGAACTGAATAGCCACAACAGATAGGGACCATGCTTTTGGCTGGGTCAGTTCAAGAGTAGTTCTGAGTTTTGCTAGTCTCAGCTCAAGAATGCCATTGGTTCTTTTAACCTTTCTAGAAGTTATGGGTGGTAAATGTAGTGTAGTTTTTGAGTAACAGGAGAAACTATAAATTTATTCTGTTGTAGTTCCTAAATAATATGTGCCTCCATTAGTTAAATAATTGTTTGTCTGTCCCAAGTTGGATTTATAAAAGGAAGCAACATTTAGCAATGGTGAGGGCTATAATTTTTCAGCAAGGAAATGTTTCAACTTTGCCACAGCTTCACATCTGAAGTACTCACTAATATGTGGACTAATTGATGAAAGTCAGGTAAGCCAAAGTCGTAGACCCTGCGCAGGATTCTAAGTTATTTATGGACTAGTTGTCTGTCTTTCTGAGGCTTAGGAAAATCCCCAATAATGGCTTTTAACTATTCCTAGGACCAACGTAAACTCAATTGTGAGGACATTCTAGGCTCATGACTTGAGTGGATCCATAAAAGGAATTGGCAGATGGAAGTAGCAGAGAGCTTGTAAGGAAAATTCTCAGGAAACATAGAAGAAAAGGCAGTTCTGAAGAGCTATAGTGAGGAAAAGTACAGACTATGAGAAAGTGTGAGGTATACAAGGGGGCGTGGTTTTAATAGAGGAAAGCTGTCGCCTGTTTAATATCATCAAAACCTTTTCTAGAGGTGCATAGGTGGCTCAGTGGGTTAAAGCCCCTGCCTTTGGCTCAGGTCATGATCCCAGAGTCTTGGGATTGAGCCCCGCATCAGGCTCTCCGCTCAATGGGGAGCCTGCTTCCTCTTCTCTCTCTCTCTGCCTGCCTCTCCTCCTACTTGTGATCTCTACCTGTCAAATAAATAAGTAAATAAATAATCTTTAAAAAAAACAAAAAACTTTTCTAACCTCAGCCAAAGAATCTTAGAGAGAAGCTAAATTGGAGTTGGAATTTTACTTAGAAGCTTCAATATACCAATTAAAATTTTTGCTCATTGGGCTATCTACGCAATTTTTTCCTCTTTTCTCTAAGATATCTCTCAAATGAATAATATTTGCTAAATGAAATGCTCCCCAAAGTGACATTGGAGACCCATTTCACTGGCATTCTCTAAATGGCATTGGTGAAATTCTGCCATTTAGAGAAATAAGCACAAACCTTAGCATTGTAATATGATTACATATAGAAAGCAGTTTTCTCTGTGGTGAAAGACGTTTACATTAAGAAGAACCCATGAGAGTTGCCCACAGTCAGTGGAAAGAATTACTTGGTGTGTTTTGTGTCTCAAGCCCCTTAAATAAAACTTAGTTACCTCTAAACATAGATTTGACAATTTATATCCCACCCCTCCCCACCAGTGGAAAATCAAAGGTCATACTCCCTGTGGATTAAGACTAAGCTGTTGGGATGAATAGTCAGAATAGGAAGGGACTCTCATCCAGTTTTATTGGTGTTCAAGAGCAAAGTTTTCTTTTGTTTTTGTTTTTGTTTTTGTTTACTCCCAGAGGACACAGGTCTGGAGAAAATCACAACATCCTCAGCCTGGGAGTTGGTTGGAACAACAGATTCAGACCTTGAGACTCTCTTCTCCTCATGAGTTTACAACATTTAAAGGTACAGCAAGCAGAGGCAAATTACCAAGGATCTACACCAAACAGGAAACTTCCAACAAATGCAAATATCCAGAAATGAACAAATGAATAAAACAGCAGAGTTACTCTTCAAAGAGAAGACTTACTACTTTGGGGAACTGAAGGAGCAGTTGAAGCTCAAGGGGTCCAGGTGGGTACCACTCCTGCTCAAGAGCCCAAGTCTGCATCACAGGTAGATCTGGCAGGATCCAAATTCAGCACTGAGACAACTGTCAAAGACAAGAGTAAGAGAGCAACAAAATTAACAAAGGCTATATATTTATAAACATACTGCCAGGGTACCTGTCTTCCATCAATTTCATTTCAACAGGGATTCAAAAGTGTTAGAAGGGAGAGTAACCTTTACAAGGCTAAAAACAAGAAATACTAAGGCCATCTCTAATTGGCAAGTGTTCTTGGCAATGGGATTTTTAGAAGTAGGGAGATTTTCTAATTGGTGTTCTGGAACATCTGGTTGCCCATGGGGACTTTTCAAAAGCAGAAAGAGTGTTCAGTGTTAGGGCAGAAGGTTTTCTGTAGCCAACCATTTCTTGGAAAAAGTAGGAGTTGATGGGATGCTTTTTTGCACTGTTGTAATTGTCTTTATGGAATGGAGAATGGTTGCGATGCCTGGTGATTTCTCAATATCCTATTACTGAAGTATTATATATAGATACAGAGAAGAAGTAAACATTCAAAATCTCAACTCCTTCACTGAGGATAATTAGAAAATGCATATTTCTTCTTCTTTTGACCATATTCTTCTTTTTATCTGATGAACTTTCATATCCTCTCTAAATTAAAGTTGTCCTTTGGATTATATTTTATATGAAAAGAAAATGCTGATCTGATTTTCAAGACATCTGATTAGATCTTGCACATATCTAGGAGTTTGTACAGACTTTTCAAATAGCGATATTACTGAGTTCTAAGAAATCCAATGGCCGCAGCTACTTGCCTGGATGCCTTCCAGCCCACTTCCAATTAAAACCAACCTGATCGTAAATAAAAGACTAAGCCTTGCTAATGTGCTCACTAAATACTCCATCTTAAAATGATGTACTCTGGAGGCTATATTTCTTGGACAGCATATGCCTTTCCTGAATGATGAAGCCCCCAAGTATAATGTCACAAAATGATTTATTCATAATACTGTTTTACATTTATTATCATTTTATAAATCTACTTTTTTTTTTGCTGTTTTCCTAAATAAACTGAGACTTGCTTAAATCATTTCCTTTCATAATGTTCAACATAATACCACCTTTCTCTGGCAAAGAATAATATATGAGGAGAAAAATAGTGGTATTTGAATTTTTTTGCTGGTTTTTTTTCTCCCGTATTAATTTGATGTGATAATTGGCTTATTCAACCTGACAAAACAGAGGACTACCTTTAGGATTATTTATTTTCTTTCTTTCTTTCTTTCTTTCTTTCTTTCTTTCTTTCTTTCTTTCTTCCTTGATTATTTGTTTTCTTTAAAATATTCTACTGCATCATGCTTTTTACATCTTAACAGTTGAATTCTGTTTCTCTGTTCTGTGTCTGAGAACTAAGTTTCTACAATCAAGATTGGAACAGAAACTTTCTCTGTGACAGGGTTTTATTGAAAATGGGCAATTGTTTATAGCCATTATATTTTTTCCTCACAGGAACCACAAATTTCTATATGCTAGCATTTCATTTTTCTTAGTTTAAGGTTTTGTTTCCTTTAAAAATACAAATACTACTTGAAGAAGTAATGGTTTAAAATAAGTTGTAGTTAGGGGATACACTCTGCAGCCATACTGTCTGGGAACATACCCCATCTTCTTTTTGCACTAGTAAAATACTATTCAGAGGAAACTCTAAGTTTCCTCACCTGCCAAGGGTGCACAGTTTGTCCCTATGCAATAGAATGGCTGGGCTAATGAATGCATGTAAATATACACAATTCACATAAATTTCTCTAGACGGCGGCTGACATGTAATAAGTGGTTATGGTGGACATGAATATTATTCACTAGTATTTCTAATTCTCCTTCTTCCAGTATAAACAGAAGACTGTGCTTATCCGTCCCTGAATTCAGGTGTGGCTGTGTAACTTTCCTTGGCTAATGAAATATAAACTCAAGTGAAGTGTGTCTTTAACAAGCAGATATATCTTAGAACCCACATAAGAATGTCTCATTGTAATATATATATTGACATGCTCTATGCTATAGAACCAAAGTGACCTGGAAAACTGAGATAAGACAGGAATTTGGCCACCCTAAAGAGTTACACAGTCCCACAGCAAACTGTGAGTGAAGAAATTTTTTTAGTGAGGTAACTAATACTTAGGATTGTTTGTTCTCACAGCATAACCCAGGCTACAACAACTAATATTCTAACGAATATAAGTTATTATTTTTATTTACACAATAGGTTTTAGGAGAAGAGATCAAATAGAAAGGGAAGGACTTGTGGATAAGAAAAAATAACCAAAGGAGAACTTAAAGTCTTAGGCCTTCAAACATGAATCTCCTTCATATCAGAATAGTTTTAAATGCTTAGGTCACTTCATTTCTTTTTTCTTTCTTTAAAAAATTTTTTTAAAGATGTTATTTCTTTATTTGACACAGAAAGAGAGAGAAGGAGAGAGCAAACACAACAAGGGGGAGTGGCAGGCAGGGAGAAGCGAACTCCCCACTGAACAAGAAGCCCGAGGTGGGTCCATCCCAGGACCCTGGGATCATGACCTGAGCTAAGAAGACAGCTGCTTAACAAACAGAGCCCTTCACTTCATTTCTTTTTAAATTATGTCACTTAATTCTTAATCAATCAATCAACCAATCAACAGAAATTACTGGTCATGTCATATGCAGCAAACATTTTCCTCTGCCCTTACTAGATTTTTTTCTCTACTTATGTTCACTAAAATTTCCTTCTTCTCTCGGGTTCCTTCACTGCTTCCTCTCTGTCCGTTCTTCATCGAATTTATAATTTATGGGAAATCTACATTTAATTTTATTTTTTAGAGGAAGAAGATAGTGTCCTACTCACCAAACAGCAATGATTTACTAGTAACAATAACACAAATTTCAAACACCTTAACCTGTTACATATGGTCTTTCAAAATCAGACTCCTCACTTGCTTCTCAAAACTATTTTTTAATTACACTCATTTCAAATCTTTTCACTTGAATTCACAACACCCGGCGCATGTTATTCAATGATAGCGAACTTCTTTTGCACTTTGTGCTGTCGCTTGTTTTAACATCTTACGTGGTCATACATTTAGTTTTACTATCTAAGTAGACTATATTAGTATAATATCACTTTGCATGTCTTATCACACCCGACACAGTCTTGTATTTAATATTTTTTTTTAATTTAAAATATATTCCGTAGTCTTACTAATGGAATGGGAAAATGAATGTTGGGGCACCTGGGTGGCTCAGTCATTAAGCATCTGCCTTAGGCTCAGGTCATGTTCCCAGGGTCCTGGCATTGAGCCCCACATCAGGCTCTCTGCTCAGTGGGAAGCCTGGTTCACCTTCTCCCACTCCCCCTGCTTGTGTTCCCTCTCTCACTGTCTCTCTGTCAAGTAAAAAATAAATTCTTTTTATTTTTAATCTTTTTTTCCCAAAGATTTTATTTATTTATTTGACAGAGATCACAAGTAGGCAGAGTCACCCAGGTGCCCCAAGTAAAAAAATAAATTCTTAAAAAAAAAAAAAAAAAAGAAAGAAAGAAAAAAGAAAAAATGGGGGCACCTAGGTGGCTCAGTGGGTTAAAGCCTCTGCCTTCGGCTCAGGTCATGATCCCAGGGTCCTGGGATGGAGCCCTACATCAGGCTCTCTGCTCAGCAGGGAGCCTGCTTCCTCCTCTCTCTCTGCCTGCCTCTCTGCCTACTTGTGATCTCTGTCTGTCAAGTGAATAAATAAAATATTTTTTTTTTTAAAAAGAAAAGAAAAAATGAATTTTAATTTATAAATAAGATAATGAATGGATTTAAAGTTTTTTCAGAAAGTCCTCTAACCACAATAAAAACACCATATCATGTTACCAAGTTATCTCCCTGATTTGAAATTTAAACATCATATTCCTTTCTTTTCAAATTAGAAATGATTGTGGGACAATATTTAAATTAAAGACACTGCTGAAATGACCAAAGGTAGGATGATTAATAAGTAAAAAATCAATGCGATCATAGAGCTCACTGAGAAATAAGGTAAGATAGAGTTCCTTAAATTTTAAATCCTAAAGTCACAATGATTCAAACTGATGTATGTTCATTGATCCATTAGTAAAATGCTTGTGTGTTTAGCAGCATGGCACATAGAACCTAAGGGTTTTACTTCAGACTTGTGTTCTCTCAGTGATGTAATATCTTCTTCTATAATTGTCTCCCCTTACATTTATAGTATGGGTTATATTTGACAAAGTCAATAATTCATTTGATTTAAAACAGCCCTGAGAAGCTAACAGGGAGAATTTTATTCCCATTTTACAGATCAAGAAATAGACACAAAAAAATCAAACCTATTTCTCTGAATATCTACAGGCAATTTCCATCAAATATCTTGATAGTTGCAACCGTTCTTCTGCAACAGGCCCATTATGTTCTAAACTGTCATTCTGCTTGACTTTCCATGAGGAACTGTAACCATCTCAGGGCCAAAATGAGATTCAGCTAATGGAAGAACAAAACTAAGCATGTAAGCTGCCTATCACGATCATTATTTTACTATTTTAGAAATTAACTAGAGGAAAGGTTAACTTTAAAGTATTGTATGTTTATAGTACCTTGGGTTTATTTGTGAGAAATGTTTAATTTCCCACTGTAGGCCACCAAGCAGAATCACCATGACTGCCTCCCTATCTCATGAGGAACCAGTGCAAACTTATTGAATAGCTGGAGCAAGACAGAATGAGTAAGGCAATTCTGCTGCAGCAAAAGTGATCAAATACAATCTGAAGACAATTGTGAATAATCTCTTTTTCTTCGAATCAATCATGCAACTGTTCCTCTCTATTAGCTCATGTAATTGAGAGTCAAATGTATATGCAAAGAATGAGTATTTCAACACTGAAATTCAGATTTTCTCAAGTTACACTGTTCTGGATAGAATAAAATAACCACACAGGGTCACCAACACATGCATAATAAAGAACAGTCAATTATCAATTAGACTCAATGACTTAACTTGTCCTTCCTCCAGTCCTTTCAATCCAAAGTATTTAGTCCCCGCTTCCAGACTCACATGAAGGACCTGGAAGTATCCAGTCCTTAGTGGGATTGTAGAATAAAGAATAAAATGTTTTACCCTGAACATGTTCTAAAATTATGAACTTCAGACCATAGGCATTTAAAAATATTTATGACTTTTTTTCAACTTTTCTATTGCTTTATCTGTCTGTCCTCTTACCTTCAGGTTAGGGGATTTCAACTTCTTCTTTTTTATTTACTAAGACCAGGTTAACACTCTTTCAGTCAAGCACATTGTGGATAAAAAAACAATAAAACCCTCATAATGCATGATAATGATTAATTATAATTTAGTCAACTATGCTTTCACCAAAGTTTCTTCTATCCATTTCAAATTCAGAGAGATTTATTTATGTTTTCTTGATTTAATTGGCAAGTTCCACAGTGCTTCAAAAGTTTAAAAATGAAAGGAGGAAAAAAAGAAAAAGCAACAGCTCAAGGATGATTTTGCATAACTTCACACAACAAGCAGGTGTTTGTAAGATCAATTTACAACAGGGACCACAGTACCCACCTAGCTTGGATGACTTCCAACCTATTTCCAATTAAAACTTACCCGATCATAAATAAGAGATAAAAGCTTGCTAACCAGTACAGTAAATAAAAGATCTTAAAATAATGTATTTGGGGCTATGTTTAGAGACGGTAAATTAATTCCCTTTAGGTCAGAAAGTGTTAGAAGGGAATTTGAGGTCAGGATTCCCAGGAAGCCAACAGAATATTGTCTTTTTCAGCATTGACTCTGATATTTTACAGTATGAACTGCTGAATCGCTAAGAAGTTTACAGTGTGGGCTGTACCTGCCAGACACTACAATGAGGTGGCTATTTTTTAGCCCCTATGAAAGGTTCAATAAATGTAGTTGCCTGGCAGTAAACAGGTTTGGAGTGGGCAGCACGATATAGTATGGTCAAGCTGGGCAGAAGCCCTGTACATATTGACTGTTATAGTCCAGGGGATCCTCGTATTTTTGATTTCCCACTCAAAAGAGCAGTTCTTATAATTTTCATGGGAGTGCTATTAATGACAAAGACCAAGAAGAAATATATATAGGGAAAACCTGGCTTCCTCAATATACTGGACAGTAGTTTTGGAAGCTGGAGAAACAGTGAGTATCAAAAGGCAGGAACAGAAGAAAAGGTAGGTTTTACAACATCCACATCCTTCCTATTATGGGTGAAATTGTATCCTCCAAAAAGATGTTGAAATTTTAACCCCAGGGGCACCTGGGTGGCTCAGTGGGTTAAAGCCCCTCCCTTTGGCTCAGGTCATGATCCCAGGATCCTGGGATTGAGCCCCACATCGGGCTCCCTACTTGGCAAGAAGCTTGCTGCTTCTCCCACTCCCACTGCTTATGTTCCCTCTCTTGCTGTGTCTCTTTCTGTCAAATAAATAAATAAAATCTTAAAAAAGAAAAAGAAAGAAAGAAAGAAAGAAAAAAGAAAGAAAGAAAAAAAGACAGACAGAAAGAAAGAAAGAAAGAAATCTTAACCCCAGTACTTGGAAATAGGGTCTTTGCAGAAGTAATAAAGTTAAGATAAGGATATTAAGGTAGGCCTTAATCCAATATGATCGGTGTGCTTATAAGAAGAAAATTTGGATACAGACACAGACACAAAGGGAAAATGGCTGCATGGGTACGGGAACAAATAGGAGTTAGGCTGCCACAAGCAAAGGAGGGCCTGGGGACACCAGAAACTAGAAATAGCAAGCAAGGATCTTCACGCAGAGCCTTTAATCAGAGTAGGGCCCTATTAGCACCTTCAGTTCTGACTTCTGGTCTCCAGTTCTATGAGATACAAAGTTTTGTTACTTTAAGCCACCTACTTTGTGCTATGTTGCTATGGCAGGCCTAGGAAATTAATGCAACTTCCTTTAATATTCTACAGAATTTAGAAAGACTGGCATCAAGACCCACCCTCTTTGGCTGGAGGATTTCAAACCCTATTTCAAACCAGAAGACTTGGATCACATGGTGATACCGCTTTAGAAACATTGTAACAACAGGTCAGCAGCAAACAACATACCAGCACTGACATCTTTATTGAAGGACTTGTTGCTCTTTCATCTTTTTCCAACAGGACTTGACAATTGAAGACCAAGAACCCAATATTTCTGTACCAGCCAGAGTGTTACATTGGAAACATAAGCTTGTACGTGTTTCAAATCAAGGGAATTTAAGATGGGAAACCCATTATGCAGAGAAACACGTTGCAAGAGCTAAAATGTAAATCAGAGGACAGAGAGGCAATCCAGCAGAAAACTGCTCCTTACTCGGCCCGAGAGGACAACCGAGGTGCTGGTGTTACTGAAGCTGAGAATCCCCAGTTGAAGCCAGAGCCACAGAGATCCTGCCTACTGGAAGAAGTGCAAAAGAAGGCAGACACACTGCTTATTCCCTCCTAGCTGTTCACTTCTGGTTAGTGCTTCCCATTGGCCAAACCTACTCAGTGTACAGCCAGGTTTGGTGAATGCAATCTCTAGGCAGACTCCGTGATAAGAATGAAACAGAAAAGGCAGGGATTCAATATGAAAGCAAATGAGCGATAAAGGCACATTCCCTCTTCCATAATGGTCCTGCTAGCTATTTAATAAGCATATAATTTATTCAACAAATATTTATTGAATTCATACTATATTCCAGCTATTCACAATTTGCAGTCATCAGGAGGAAAAAAGAAAGGTGATAGTATATGCTCTCATGGATTTTAATGTCTAGTATAGAAGGTAGAGATTAAACAATGAAATGCCTAATTATAAGGTAAACAAAGTTTATGACAATAAAAGAAAGGATAATATGTGAGTGGATAATATGTGAGTGTGTGTGTGTGTGTGTGTGTGTGTGTGTGTGTGTATAAAATTGGTTCTCTTTCTCTGGAAAACTGCGACCAATGTAGAAGGTACTTAAGATGTTTAGGAAAGGGAAGGAAGGCCATCAGTATGTCGTAAGTGTTGTGACAATAGCACTCAGAAGCACAGGATGATACTGATGAAGTATATAAGGCCAAATCATCCGGGATCTGTACATGGTGGTTGGCAATCTGGATTTTATCCTACCCATAACAGGGAAATAATTTAATAGTTTAAGCAAGGGAGTGAGGTGACCTAAAATCAATTTTTAAGAAATAATTCTCGATCCATTAAAGAAAAAGAATTATAAAGGAAGGAGGTAGGGGTTGAAACAAACAAGTCAAGTAATAGGTATTGCAAATTGCCTAGGTGGAGAATGACAGTGGATAAAACTGCAGTAAACTAGGATGTATAATATGGACGAGCGAACAGAGCTGCAACGTATTTTCAAGTAAAAATTAATAGGATTTGATGAATCCAAATGAACCTCATACAATCAAATGCATGTAGTCATAAGTCAATATATAGTAAAAATTTTTACATTTCTGCAAAAATTCTAGAAATTACCAGTTCCTCACACACTCTGACATGATTGCCTATGAGAAAGATGGATGCTAGATTTTGTTCCACAGGATACTAGCTCCCCAGCTGATCCAGTCTATTAAATCAAATCATTAGTCTTATCAGTTGCTTTTCTTGGATCAACCAACCATTTGACTATTTTGTTTTCAAATTCATAGACTTTTAAATAAATAATTGCTGGATATCAGTTTTTGATATGTCATGTCATTAAGCAATATATTTTACATGTAGTGAAATTCCCCATTCCAATGTTATATAAGGAAACACATTCCCATGTAATTTGACCTGAGAGGTAATAGAAAATACTCACTTCCACAACTCATTGGGGAAAAAATGGATATTGGTACACTCTACATAAGAATAAACAAAATTTTAGATTCCAGTGAGATGACACCAGTTAGAATGGCCAAAATTAATAAGACAGTAAACAACATGTGTTGGAGAGGATGTGGAGAAAGGGGAACTCTCTTACACTGTTGGTGGGAATGCAAGTTAGTGCAGCCACTTTGGAAAACAGTCTGGAAACTCCTTAAGAAATTAAATATAGAGCTTCCCTGTGACCCTGCAATTGCACTACTGGGTATTTACCCCAAAGATATAGACGTGGTGGAAAGAAGGGCCATCTGTACCCCAATGTTCATAGCAGCAATGGCCATAGTCGCCAAACTGTGGAAAGAACCAAGATGCCCTTCAACGGACAAATGGATAAAGAAGATATCGTTCATATATACAATGGAGTATTATGCCTTCATCAGAAAGGATGTATATCCAACTTTTGTATCTGCCAGTGTCTTAAGACTTTTGTTTTTTAGGAGAGATAGGAATGATGGTCCAGACAGTGTTTCTTTAGCAGCTGCTGTTCCCCTTCCCCAGCCAATCCCAGAAACCCCAAGGGGAACAGTCCTAGTATTCTAGTATGACTTCCTGGTAGGATATGTAGAATAAAAAGTTTTCAAGAGGAAACAAGCCCCCCCCCCCCCAATGTATGTAATCCACAAAGACTTCATACACTCTTTCTCATGGCAATTCATTAGAAGTTGTGAGCCGAATTGGCCTATTTGGTTCCAAGTAACCAAATACTTGAGCTCTGTTTCTCCTGAGGTACCTGTCTTTCTTAGATTTAGGGTTAGTGAATTGCCCTGCCACCTGAGTTCTCCAATGGATTCAGAAAAGCTGTTACTTTGCAGTTTGAAGTTTTGTCTGAGTGTGTGAGGGTGGAAATGAGACTGTTTCTAACTCTATACCTCTAAGCTAAAATCAGAACTCTAGATACCTTCTAAATATCAATTTAGAGGACAACTGAAAGGGCCTGTAGGGTCTATTTTCAAATAAAGAATTGTTGGTAACCAAAAGATTCACATTTCTAGCCTTTTCTCCACACCCCTTCTTGTGTTCACATCTGAGAAAGCCAGAAATCACACACCCAGGTACTAAAATCTTCCCCAAACACTTGCTTTTCCCTGTTCCCTGTTGCTTATCTCTCCCCTCTCTGAGATGATGCAATGCTTATCAGTCACGGTAATGGGGAAGAGAAGAACAGGGACTGTTTATCTAATGAGAGCAGAACTGCTTTTGCTTTGGCATTTTTCTTCTCTCAGATACTGTTTTGTTTTCTGTCATCGCCTGATGACCTTGCAATTCCTTTGATTTTCATTCATGTGCCACACACACACAATTCTGAAGTGAAGACAAGAAAGTGTCTAAAAGGTCAAAAGCAGTTTTAGTAACAAAAAATTTATTTCTACTAAAGTTTTCTTAGTCACAGACAGGAACTCAAGGGATACTGTGGATTTGGTCAGATAAGTATAAAATATTGAGAGTTTTATTTTATATTCTTTCCTATGAATCAGAAGTGGAAATGACTGAGCCAGTATGGGTAAGAGTTTTGAGAGCTTTGTCCAGTATTAAGGATAGACTGACTCTACATCTTCTGTTTTCTCAACGTGCCTACTACGGGATCTCTGCCGTTTGAAAACTCGGTGGTTTAGGTAAAGTATGGTTTATATTTGTGAAAGGGAACTGGATTGTGGCTATTACTTCATTAAGCTCATTATAAGTTTCTTTAAAAATGGTTATTGAAAAGAAAATTATTCTTTAATGTGAAATGGAAATCTGGCCAGAGTTGAGGGCAATTTATCCAGACCCTGATTTTACCTTTGGTTTAACCAGTTGTATGACCTCAGAAATGGAATTAAACATTCATTAACACTGTTTCAAAACTGATCAAATGAAAAGAAATATCTAGCCTCTCTCTTCTGTCTCACACAACTTATTTCCATGATGCCAGCAATCTAGTTGAAGCATAAAACTTGAAAAACACCTGTCTTTCTTCACACACAGACACTCACTGATTTATCAATCCAAATTCCTATTCAGTGAATCTTTAAATTAGGGATTTTTTTGTGTGTGTCTGTGTGTGATTTAGAGACGAAATCTGTACTGGTTATCAGAATAGATTCCCAGTTTATTTCTTAAAAATTTTAGAGACTCATAATAAGGAAATTTAACTACTTTTTGAAAAATCTCAATCCAGCCAAAGGAAAAGGAAAAAAAATAAGTAATATTAACCAATAAAATGCAATGCCCTTATTATAAAAAACAAAAACAAAAACAAAAACCCTGCAGTATGGGAAAACTCAATGAGAACCAATAGTTGGAAATACAAATTGCTACATTATGGTATTTTATAACTATACTGAATTTTCATAAGCAATTCAGAAACAAAGGCCAATTAACCCCCAAATAATCCTGCCATATTGAACACAATCATTTTAAAAGGATTATCAGGATTATTACCTTATGGTCTAAAACCTGGTTATTCCACTTAATATTTTATCTTCGATGGAATAAACTAACATTTGAAAGGAAGAAAAGTGAATAATGGGTGGAAATCATTTGTGTTCACAGTATTAACAAATGGCATTTACAGACAAACTTACCTGAGATAACCATGCTTTCTCTCTGGAATGTCCACTAAAAAAAATAAAAAAACAAGAAACCTCTTCTTCACTTTGTACCCAAGTTATGATTGATGGGCAGTGCCAATCACTTCATGGCTCTTGTTGATGTTTGCTGTCATGGCTGAAGCTCTGTGAAGTTTGTAATAAAGTGACAAGAAGGAGTTCAGCTTGTTGGCGGTTTTCCTTAAATAAGGGGGAGTCTAGTGATAAATGGGGCTTAAACTGGAGAAAGTACCATAAACTCCAACTGGAATTCCCTCAAACCAAGTTCGTATTCATACTGAAACTGTATCGAGTTCAAGTTCTCAGAATGAGGAATCTTTTGGCATCTTTTAACTGAAGTGAAACGTTTTCTTGGCATTTTAAGAACTTTGATTCAGAAGCAAGTACCCCATGACGTTTTTATATTCCAAAAGACTTATTGACTTGTGAGTCCATGCCCATTACTTATTATACCAACATTAAATTAAAAAGTACTTTATACTTATTAACCAACTATTAGCTGAATATTTATAATATATCAGGGAACTTGGTAAATGCAAATATAACATTATAATTGACATAAAGTTTTTACTATCCAATAGTAAAAAATAGCCTATATATAAGTATGTGATATGATACAAACAAAATTCTAGGAGAATATGGAGTAGGATTCATTAAGTCTTCCATGAAAGTAGAAATATTTCCATGATTGGTCAATATTTGGGATAAACTACAAAAGTTTGGAAGAGTTATCTACACAGTACATGGACTGTGTATGTTTGATTTGAAAAAACAATCATAATTTAAAATGTGGAGGCCAAAATTTGGATGAGTGAGGAATGATAAGCTAAACTGATGTGACAGGTAGATATGGAGCATAAAGGTTTATTGACCATATATAACTATGGTTTTCTAGATTTAAAAGTGTTAAATTTCATTGTCAAGTCAAATGTCACATTCTTTGTTCAGGGTTGGGGTATGAAAAAACAATGGGATGAGGATGAAAAGTTAGTCTAGAATTAGACTGAGAAACATCTTGACTTTAATTCTAGTAAGTTTTTAATGTAATTCTGCAGTTACAGGCAGAATCACTGAAGAAGAATTTTTGTCTCACTTATTATTCTTTTCTAATAGGAACTCCCCGCTTTTGTAAGTTCCATCAAGGAAAAAAAAAAAAAAAAGCACCTACAATTCCAGCCTCTAATATAATTTCTTTCCACATGGCTTTGATCGTATTTTATGTCCTACTTACAATGGGCTTTTCTCTTCTCAAGAAATCTCAAATCCTACTCATATTTGGGACCCAGTTGAATATCCAATTCAGCTTGAAATCTGCTATCTTCTTCATATTCCTCTTCTAGAAGATAGATCCCTTCACCACCATGAGCAATGACCAAAGAATAGCTATGAAGAATGTGGATGGGACCTTGACATGTGGACTGAAATAACTATGTGTCTGCAGAAGAGGTGTCACTTGCAGCGCAGTCCAGAGCCAGGGGTGCACAAAAAAAGAGGCAGGCTGCTACTGAAGATGGACTGGTGTGGGCTCTCCCTGAGCCTAATATTCCAGCAGAGCAACAGGGACTGTGAGAATAACAAACTCAAATATGGCCTTTCAGTTTCCTATGAATGCTTAAAACTTCTAACTGCTTAGATACATGATACATGGGTCTTCATTTACATGATTGTCCTAGGCCCTGAAAATATTATGTTGTTTCTGTGCACAACTAATAATGTATAACATTTATTCTTACCCTGTTTTATATGATAATTTAGTTGATTCTATTATAATATCTATTTTCCTCAGATAGAGTTGATATTTTTGGAAGATGGAATTATACTGTTCAGAACCCAGAAAAATAGTATCCATACAATTTTTAATCAATAATTATTTTTATTGAACCAAGAAAAGTATTTCAAGTCAAAAGCCTAAAGTGTACAATTGTATAGTATGTGGAGGCTCTATAATACTGGGAACTTTCCTTCTGTTTTATAAATACATTGGAACATTTCCTATAAAGATTGCACCCAGAAAAATTACCTATTTGTTTAAAAAATAAACATAGCTGCTCTATCATCTTAGGGCACAGAAAGAATGGAGAGGAATCTTAATAGAATGAATCAAGGCTTCTAAGTGTCAAGAGAATAGCACTTAGATTAACATTCTTTTCATTTTGATGGAATGAACATTTAGATTAGTAAAGACATGGTTTTTATTAAAATTCAGCCTCATTATTCATAATACATCTTCAGTTTCTATTAGTTCCATTTTATATAAAATAAGAGGAGCTAGGTACCTCTGTAGGGTCATTTCAGGGGGCATTTTGAAGGGCTCTTTTCAGCAATATGTCATACAGTCTAAAAATTTACTATTACATCGTTCAGTTAATCTTTACCTTTTCTCTGCTGTCTCCCTTAAAAATACAAACAGATAGAGAAAAACACACTATAATGTTATTCTTCCCTTGGCTCGGGAAGTGCTTATCATATATTCTCAAAGAGGAAACTGCAGAGCACTGTGCTTGAGTTGCGGTACACAAAGGCAATGGCATCACAGGATATAAGCAAATGTGGTGGTTAAGTCCAAATCATCATGGTGTATCAGATTTAAATTTCTGAGACATAAGTGAACAAATAATATACATATCTAACAGAAGATAATTTTCTACAACTATGATGCAAGCCCTATCACACATGGTTGATGATATTGTAGGGACTAAAAGCAAACATAGTGCTTACAATTAATATAACCAAAATATGATTTCATAGGTGTGAACAAAACAGGACAGTTGCCTTTCTTGTTCTACAGGTCACACTTCTGCTACTGCAGCCTAAAATCAGAACTCTCTTTTTTCATCTTGTTTCCTTGCTATCATAATTACCTGGGCCTCCAATTTTTTCACTCCAAGTAAAGACGGGCTCTGCTCCAGTTCCTAAGATAATTATGTTTAAGGCAGTTTTCCAGTGATTTTTATGCTTCTCCTCATTTGCCCAAAAAGACTTAATGTGGTCTCTCTTTTATATCTATGATCATAAGTGATTATACTAAAAGATTTTCGAGTTTAAGACAGAAATCACATACACACTTTGATTCTTTAATGTTTCACTTAAAATTCATTGACGTTTTCGTCGGCATTATGATGGCCAATTTTATATATGAACTTGTATAGGCAGTGAGGCCCATGTTCCCTGAGATAGTCAAGTTGTTTTTCACCAGGTTGATAGTTTATAGAAAAGTCTGTAAGCATTGATACAGATTTACTCAGCCAGTTTTCTAGATGGCTTCAAACACTGGAAATCTACTACAACTATTACTGCGTAATAAGTAGACCTGCCATCCTGCCTTATTTTACCCGTGATGCTAGACTGAAACTTTTTCGTATATTCTTTTTAGTGGCTTAGAGACAAGGGATATGCTGTTTCTATAAGAAGATATCTGCATAATCCCCAGTCTCTTGAGCCCAAGCTACTGCCTGAAGTTTCATTTTTCATTACCAGAAACCTAAATGTTGGCACTTTCTTAAACCATGTTTCATGTTGTCTTTCTCTGATAGTACTAGCCCTCTCCTACCCAAATGTGTCAGCTTCTATATTTCTATATCACTACCTTGCCCTGGAGGCAGGTACCATGAGAGGTCTTAAACTACTTCCCTATCCTTCCCTGACCTAACCTCTTAGAAAAAAGTTTAGAAGGAAGCATAATTCAGAGTCGGTAAATTCAGAGAACAGTATACATGGATTTTTACACTTAATTTTTTTAGAGCAGTTTTAAGCTCACAACAAAATTAAGAGGAAGGTACTGAGATTTCCCATATACTCTTTGATCTCACACATGCATAGCTTCACCCATTATCAACATCTTTCACTAGATGGTACATCTTTTACCAAAGATGAGCCTACACTGACACATCATAATCACCCAAAGTCCATAGTTTGCATTACAGTTCACTCTCGGTGTTGTACATTCTACAGGTTTGAACAAATACATAATTACACATATCTACCATTATAGTATCATAAAGAGCATTTTCACTGCCCTAAAAATCCTCCATGCTTTTTTTTTTCATCCCTCCACACAGAACTCCTGACAATCACTGATCTTTTTACCATCCCCATAGTTTTGCCTCTTTCAGAATGTCATGTAGTTGAAATTATACAGTATGAAGCCTTCCAGATCAGCTTCTTTCACTTTGTAATATGTATTAACTTTTCTTCCTGTCTTCATGGAGTCATAGCTTGCTTTTATGTGTGTTTAATAATATCCCATTGTCTGGATATATCATAGTTTATCCATTCACCTACTAAAGGACCTCTTGTTTCCTTCCAACTTTTAGCAATTATAGATAAAGCTACTATAAACAAACATGTCCAAATTTTTGTGTGGACATAAGTTTTCAAGCCCTTTGAGAACAATTACTGGATAGTATGGTAAGAGTATATTTAGTTTGTAAGAAATTGCCATACTATCTTCCAAAGTATCCATACCATTTTGCATTCCCACCAGCAATGAATTAGAGTTCCTATGGCTCTACATTGTTTCCAGCATTTGCTGTTGTCATTGACCCTGATTTTGGCTATTCTAATGGATAACAGTATACTTTTTGAAAACCATGTTACACATTTGGGACACACTGAGAATGTAGTAAACTAAAGGTTTGTGGGGTTTTTTTGTTTTGTTTTGTTTTGTTTTGTTTTGTTGACACATTGGATTGTTTTAAAATATTTATGACATGTTTTTGTAATTTATATTTCTATTTTAACTAAATGAATTTTATGTGGCTATATTTTGTTTTAGCCAAGAGTTTCAGCTCCCCAAGAAGTTTTCTCTTCCTATACTTCTACTTATCCTTCCTACCAGGCTCCACATTTGGAGAAAGAATATAATACTTAGACTCAAGTTACATGTCTACCACTGACTGGCTGTGAACCTTCAAGGAGTTACTTCTCTGTGAATTGGGTTTTCTTTTCTTTAAAAGAGGATTAATACCACAAACTTCACAGGACCTGTTATCAAGGGTTATATGAGATAACACCTTCATAAGACTGAACAGAAACCCTACTTAATGATAACAGGAAGAACAAGGAGCCAACAAAGTTACAATAATCAAAATAACTTGTTTCTAAAACTATGCAATCCTACAAAATATGCATCATTCTTTTGAATGTATAATTTATATACAATACTTTATACTTCAGCATGAAGAGGATCAGAATGTACCACCTCAAATTATACCACTTTTGCATAGGACTAATTTGATATGAAGGTGATTGAGAAACAGCAAACATGGGATAGTTTTCTAGCCTCCTCCTAATTTCCTAGAAATTGGGCATAAATTTCCATTTTGTAAAGCATATTTCCATTTATAAAGCTGTATTCTTCTTCTGTACCAACAAAAGGAGAATGAGCAGAAGACAATTTTCATCATTGGAGATGATATGGGTTTGCATGATGAACTTTACTGAGCAACCCTATTTACCATACATTTCCTATTCATTTCCCCAAAGCTGTCTCCTTTTCCACACTTTGTTTAAATGGTACATAATTCTCTAGGCCAATGGCTTCTTCACGTTTTAATTTTTTCTTTTCTTCTCTTTTCTTTTCTCTTTGTGAAGCTTACATATGCAGATGTAATAAACCTCTTTCTCCTATTAATCTGCCTTTCATCAGTCTGATTCATAGGTACCACCCACTGAACCTAAGAGGGTAGAGATAGAGCATCTTCCCTCCCCATGAGGATTTGCTTTTCCCTTAATGGGTTGTGTGGTTTCTTTTTCCTTTCCAAAATTCAGGTTCTCTCCTTTGACTTCACTGCTTGCCCTTTAACTTCTCAACCACTGTTATCCCGCAAATTCCTGTGCCTTTCAAGATAAATAGTAGACTTTGTCCATCTTGGATTCTTTCTCCCATCAATCTGGACTTAGGTATCCTTTACCTAGTATGAGAACACACACTTACCAAGTTCTGCAAGGAGGAGAAAGAGTGTGGAAATGGAGCCAAAGTAATCGCAGAATGGAGATTTTAGGGCTGTAAAACCACAGATTGGGTATTGTATTTTAATTAAAGTCTAGTCCTCTTTAGAGTCTTCTTAAGATTGACTCAACAAACACTAAGTTTACAGTATCAACATTTACCATATTTTTAAAAAGATTTTATTTATTTATTTGACAGAGAAAGAGACAGCAAGAGAGGGAACACAAGCAAAGGGAGTGGGAGAGGGAGAAGCAGGCCTTCTGCTGAGCAGGGAGCCCGATGTGGGGCTTGATCCCAGGAAACCGGGATCATGACCTGAGCCACAGGTGGACACTTAATGACTGAACCACCCAGGTGTCCCAACATTTCCCATATTTTTTATTCCTTATTAATATACTTTATATTACTCATTATGGGAATCCTGCATGAAAACTTTCTATAATGAACAGTTGTGTCTGTATGAAATATGAACCTGACTCTTCCCCCATCCTGCTAGTACCTTATAATCATTCAGAGGTTTTGACCAAGTCTGCATAAATGACTTTTGTCTTTTTTTACTCATGTATATCCTTTTTTAAAAGAGTATACAGTGTGCCTACTCAGCCTTTGAAGATTAGGAATTATTTTCTTAAGTGAGCATTAATGAAAGGAGAATGCATCATTCTTCATCAGCCGATGAGCTGAAAATTGCTGATGGCAAATGTTGTTAATAAAAACACATTAGATGGAAAAAATGAATTTGGCAGTTAAGTGAATGATTCTTAGTGGAAGTGAGGCCTTATTTGTTGGATGATTAGAGAAATTAACATTTATCATATACAGACTGGCATTAGAAACAAACCCAAAGAGGGCTTTTTTTTCCCCCTCTTCATTATACTTATAGATGGAGAGCAAAAATATCACCTGGGAAACAGCTAACCCAAATCTAATTTTTTGTCATTGTTGGAGCTATTTGTTTCAAAATGTTTTCCCCAGGAGAGCCAGCAATCCCTCTCTACCCTGAACTATCAAGTTGCAGTATACAAGTTTTCAATGGCAGCCAATCTGGAGAGTTGCATATATCTACCCCTAGACAGCTGCATTATGGAACTAAAAGAACTGCATCTAAATTCATGAGCCGATAAAAAGTAATCTGGCTAAAGTCTTTTTTTATACCAGAATATACAATGATAATCACACCCCCTTGAATTACAAATGTTCCATAACCATTCAAACTGGTACTGAGTTACTGACATTATTTGAAGTAATGACATAATAAAACACATTTTAAAAGACAAACCCATAATTTACTTACTTCTTGCTTAAAAAATGTTTCAGAAATCTTTTGAGATCATAATTGATAGAATACCATGATTTCATAGACCATCAAAGACTTGATAGGTTTTAATAAACCAGGGGAATTAAAGTAGCTCTAGCTTGCTTGCTAGCTATATTTATTCTCTACCTTCTTCTAGCCTTTTTAACATCTAAAATTACAGCTAAAAATTAATTAAAATGTATAGTGACCTGAAGCTTTTTTAATTAACTAAGTTTTTTTTTTCTAGAGGGAATGCAATAAATCACAAATATCTCTATTCACTATTTAATGTAATTTTTTAGAGTAATATTGTAGAGGGTACCTAGTCCAGACAAATTAAGCTTCATAGTACACAGAAACATGCATTCAGTAAATTGGAATATAAGATAATTGACAATAATTCCTCTTATGTTCATATTTTCATAACTAGAAATTCAAACTTTAGTATTAAATTATCTTTGGAAATGGCAAGTCATGATTTTGTATCACTAAGTCAAAGATTGAGGAATCTTTCAGTGGCTATGTTGATTTCACTGTCTGAGCTGATTAAATGTGCTGAAATATACTTAATAATTATGATTTCCAGGGATTTATTTAATAGTTTTGAGCTGGGAGTTTAATTTCAAACATTTCTTTATTTTCATTCCAAATAAACCCAACTGTGGAAAATCACCTTCATAAGGTCTTTAATCCTTGAAGCATAAGGTATGGTTATAGTGAATATGTGTCATGTTCATATGCCTCAATTCAAAGCAATAGAAGGTAAGCACTTGACACAGTCAGACCTCGAAATTAAAATCTATGGTGTTAAATAAAACTCCAGAATCCAAGATCTATTATTATTAAAATAATACACATATAAACAAAATAAATATATGGGGAAAAGCAGCACATCCTTTGAGTAAGGACAATTAAAATATGAAAGATCAGATTTCTACTCAAGCTCTTCTTTGAGCAGTATCAAAGCAATAACTAAGGCTTAAGAATGTTTCCGAGAGTGACTCTTGGAAAAAATTTCATGGAAAGAGCCAGAAAAAATGCATTTTGTATCATTCCATTTATATAAAGGTCAAGAATAGGTATAATTAATCTATTGCAGTAGAGGTCAAATAAGCAGTTACTTTTGGGAGGAAGAGCGCTGATATTGCTCTATATTTTGATCTGAGTAATGGTTTTACAAATATATAGATACGTTAAAAATGTAAGATATGTAAAAACAGATATGTAAAATATGTAACTTTGCACTTAAAATCTGTGCACTTTACTAGATGTATTAATAAATATGCACATTTACATATAAAAAAAAGAATGTTTAAAGGCACCTGGTTAAATATGCCTTGAGAGAGGAAAGAAACAGAAATCAAGGTAAAGAAACCAAGGAGTAAGACATTTAGACAAAATGAGATGAGTAAAATATGAACTTAATGGGGGGGGGGCAAGAAAACAGGCAAGACACTGCAGAGAACTTAGATGGAGCAACCATCAGTGCTGTCATTTACTTTAAGGAAGATAAGCTTTCTATTCCCATTACTTTATCCCAAAAATTATATGTTCTATGGGCTGGAGAAAGAACATTTAAAAGAGTCAAGCAGAAATCTGACCATGTTCCCCTAAGTAAGTAATTAGGAAAGCTTAATTTCAGCCATAAAGTTGTAGACCATTTACTCTAGATTTATTTGATGAATACCAAACACTTTACAAAGAATATTTAAACATTACTTATATATCTTAAGGTAAGTAGTGGTAAGCTTACTTACCACAAGCTATGTAAGTGCTATAACTGAAGGTAAGAAATAAAATGGAGGCCTCTAAGATCTAACCCAAACTGGAAGGCATAGGTATGTATGCCAGGAAGAGGTCTTAGAGACAAACAAGTCCAACTCTCCCATTTTACAGAGTAATAAATCCTCAGCCAATGAAGTATATCTTAATATCAGGGACAGGATTAGAAATCATTTGGTCACTAACAATCATGGAGTTTACAAATAACATCGCACTCACATTTTCATACCATAATACAGTTGCCCTCTTATGTAGGTATTCTCCTTACAAATAAATCATAAAATTTGTGAATTTTGTAAGCCTTTATTTCCCATTTATTTTTCATTCATCTTGGCTAGCAATGAGTCCAGTGATTGGTGTACAATGGAGTTCTCAATTTCACTTCGTGAATGATTTAAAGGAAGACAGAGGACACTGAGAGATAGGTGAAAAGAGTTTTAGGATGTACTGAGCAGGAAACAAAACATCAAATGAGAAAGAATAAGGACAAGAGGAAATATGATCATTAAGTATAAACATCAGGCACTGGTCTAGTGTCCTGATGTTCCAAGTAGAATTTTTAAAAAATCAATCACATTGATTTTAAATCAAATACTTTGCATCACAACCTTCTACCTTCCTACCCACCTTCTACCTCTATATTTATCAGTCAGAACACGTTCTTAGATTGAAGTTGTTCTTTTTCCTGTGGGAGTGAAAGTTTGTAGGTCTCTCTGATCTCCGTTTTCTGGCATAAACACATGAGCTCTCTGGAGACTGTCCCTGAGAGACAGAGGCAATGGTTGAGAGCACAGGCTCAGAAACCTGAATCTGCCTGCAAAGCGCAGTTTGTAACAAACTTGCTGTGCACTCTGGGACATGTTACTTTAAACCCAGTGCTTCAGATTTGTCACCTATAAAATGAGCATAATAACAGTGCTTACATCATAGAATTCTTGTGCAGAATAAGCAATTTAATACTGATGAGGTTTCTAACACATTGTAAGCCTTCTACGAATGTTAGTTGGCATGTTCCAAGAACTCCTAAAATCTTTTGGCATTCTAAATGGTAACTTTAATTTCTGAAAACTTAGATTTATGATAGAGCTTCTCTAGAATTTTCAAAAATTTCAGTAATTGGGAAGACAGACTTATATCTTCAAATATCTTGGTCCACTTATCAAGAGATAAGTGGCAGAAATCATTTAATCAAATACATTTGTTTTTTATTTGTTTATTTGGTTTTGCCAGATGAAGGAACAATTCCAAGGAGATGCATGACTTGGTTATAACCACTCAGTGGATCAGTGGTAGTGCTTCCTCCCATAAGATACAGTTTCTTTTCATGATCACGGCAAATTGCTAAATCTAGTATTGAGTGTTATTAAACAAAAAGGATGAAGTAAAGCAAAATTTATGAACCAAGTTAAAATGAGAACTCTAGACTTTTAGGAGTTACAGAGATTGAATTCTAATTTTATGGTGTTAATATAGAAAGCCCTTAAAAAGCTAAGGTGTGAGGTTCTGGAAAGATAGCGAAGGAGTAGTGGACTGAAATGACAGGTTGCTTGAGTTCAGCTAGATAGTTATGAAACCATTCTGAACATCTACAAACTCAACAGGAGGTCGAAGAGAATAAGAGCAGCAATACTAGGAACAGAAAATCGACCACCTTCTGAAAGGTAGGACATGTGGAGAAGTGAAACTGAAATGATGGGAAGATAGACCACAGGGGTAGTGGCCGGCTCCTGGCAAGTGGTGGAGCAGTGGAGAACAAAATCAGAACTTTTAGAAGTCTGCTCCAGTCAGAGACATCGCTCAGAGGCTGAGTGGGGGTGGAGCCCTCACAGGGACAGTGTAGTCTCAGGTCCCATGGGGTCACAGAAAGATTGCGGGTGTCCTGAGTGTGGCAGAGCTCCCAGGTATCAGAGCAGGGAAGCCAGCTATAGAGACAGAGCCAAGGATTGAGCTCTCAGCACGGGGTTACCGTAAACTGTCATCCACAACACAGTCATACCACTGATCTTTGAGCAGGGATCCCACAAGTGGCAGATCCAGGGGAGGCTCACCTCCATCCACAAGTGGCAGATCCAGGGAGGCTGGAGGAGCAGCATGGCAGGAATCTTCTGGGTCTAGAAATTCCAAATGGGGCCATGCGCCAGAGATAGAAATCCTTGGTCACAGGCTGGGTGAGCTCGGAGCGCGGCCAGAGAACAGGGAGATGGGAGGGATTGATCGCTTTTCTCTGAGGATGCACTTAGGAGTGGGGACCCACGCTCTCGGCTCCTCCGGGCCGCAGATTGGGAGTCTGCCATTTTCATTCCTGTCCTCCAGAGCTCTACAGAAAGCGTTCAGGGAACAAAAACTCCCGAGAGTGAACCCAAACAGATTTCTTAGCCTGGCCCCTGGCAAGGGCAGTGCAATTCTGCCTCAAGCAAAGACATTTGAGAATCACTGCCACAAACTCCTCCCCCAGAACATTCAGTCAAGACCAAGCTTACAGATCAAGAAGAACAGTGGAACTCCAGAGCTAAGGGAAAGCAATGCATGGAATTCCTGGATTTCTCCCCATGATCCTTTGGTCTTGCAAAGTTAAATTAAATATTTTTAATTTAACCTTTCCTCTTACCACTTTTAACATTTTTTAACTAATTTATCTTAACAATACCTCTCTTTAAAAAAAAATCTTTTTAAACCTTCATTGTTCTAGTCATATTTTATCCTTCATTGTATTTAACCTTATTTTTTGTATACATAAGGGTTTTTTTTTCCTAAAAAATTTTGGGGTACAATTTCTTCTAATAGATCAAAACTTACCCTAAATCTAGCACAGGGCTTTGTTCTAGTCTCCAGCCTGAGCACATTCTCTCCTTCTTTTTTCCCTTTTTTTTTCTTTCTTTTTACAATCAACTTATCTTATCAATTTCTTTTTTAGAACTCTTTTTTGTGATTTTCAACTTTACAGTCATATTTCATCTCTTCATCATGTTTACCTTTATTTTTGTATATGTATATATATAAGTTTTTCTCTCTTTAAAATTTTGGGAGGTAGTTTCTTCTAAGAGACTAAAATAAACACAAAATCAAGTGGATAGCTCTGTTCTTTCACCAATCTAATATATATATATATTAGACATATAATATATATATATTAGACATATATATTTATAAGTTTTACATATATATACTTATATATACATATTTTTTTTCCTTTTTATCCCCTTTTTTCTCCCCCAGTTTGGGGTCTCTTCTGATTTGGTTAGCATACATTTTTCTGTGGTCTTTGCCATCCTTTTAGTATTTTATTTTTTCATTCATATATTCTTATCTGGATAAAATGACAAGGCAGGAAAACTCACCACCAATAACTCAATATTTATTCTGAATGTAAACGGGCTAAATGCCCCAATCCAAAGACCTAGGGTATCAGAATGGATTAAAAAAAAAAAAAGAATGGATTAAAAAAAAAAAAAGAAGAAGAAGAGGAAGTACTAAGGACTCGTGGCTAGGGACCTAATCAATATGGACATTGGTAATATGTCAGATCTAGAGTTCAGAATGATGATTCTCAAGGTGCTAGCTGGGCTCAAAAAGGCATGGAAGATATTAGAGAAACCATGTCTAAAGAAATAAAAGCACTTTCTGGAGAAATAAAAGGACTAAAATCTAACCAAGCTGAAATTTAAAAAGCTATTAATGAGGTGCAATCAAGAATGGAGGCTCTTACTGTTAGGATAAATAAGGCACTATTCTATAGTGATATAGAAGACAAAATGATGGAGAATAAATAAACTGAGCAAAAGAGAGGCAAACTACTGGACCATGAGGGTAGAATTTGAGAAATAAGTGATACTATATGACAAAACAATATTAGAATAATTGGAATTCCAAAAGAAAGAGAAAGGGGGCAGAAGGTATAACGGAGCAAATTATGGTAGAGAATTTCCCTGATATGGCAAAGGGAACAAGCATCAGAATCCAAGAGGCACAGAGAACAGCCCTCAAAAGCAATAAAAATAGGTCCACACCACATCATCTAATAGTAAAACTTGCAAATCTTAGTGACAAAGAGAAAATCCTGAAAGCAGCTCAGGACAAGAAGTCTGTAACATACAATGGTAGAAATATTAGATTTCTAGCAGACTTATGCACAGAGACCTGGCAGGCCAGAAAAAACTGGCACGATATATTAAGAGCACTAAATGAGAAAAATATGCAGCTAAGACTACTATATCCAGCTAGGCTATCATTGAAAATAGAAGGAGATATAGAAAAGCTTCCAGGACAAACAAAAATTAAAAGAATTTGCAAACACCAAACTAGCCCTACAGGAAATATTGAAAGGGGTCCTCTAAGCAAAGAGAGAGTCTAAATGGAGTAGACCAGAAATGAATAGTCACCTTTCAGGCAATACAATGGCACTAAATTCATATCTTTCAATAGTTATTCTGAATGTAAATGAGCTAAATGCCCCAATCCAAAGACATAGGGTATCAGAATGGATTTAAAAAAAAAAAAAAAAAAAAAAAAGACCCATCAATATCCTATCTGCAAGAAACTGATTTTAGACCCAAAGACACCTCCAGATTTAAAGTGAGGGGGTGAAAAACAATTTACCATGTTAATGGACATTGAAAGAAAGTTGGAGTGGCAATCCTTATATCAGATCAATTAGATTTTAAGCCAAAGACTATAATAAGAGATGAGGAAGGACACTATATCATACTCGAAGGGTCTGTCCAACAAGAAGATCTAACAATTTTAAATATCTATGCCCTTAACATGGGAGCAGCCAACTATATAAACCAATTAATAACAAAATCAAAGAAACACATCAACATAATATAATAATAGTAGGGGACATAAACACATCCCCTCACTGAAATGAGATCACAGATCATCTAAACAAAAGATCAACAAGCAAATAAAGGTCTTAAATGACACACTGGGCCAGATGGAAATCACAGATATATTCAGAACATTCCATCCCAAAGCAACAGAATACACATTCTTTTCTAGTGCACATGGAACATTCCCCAGAATAGATCACATCCTGGGTCACAAATCAGGTCTCAAGTGGTACCAAAAGATTGGGATCATTCCCTGCATATTTTTAGACCACAATGCTCTGAAGCTAGAACTCAATCACAAGAGGAAAGTTGGGAAGAACTCAAATATATGGAGGCTAACAAGCATCCTACTAAAGATGAATGGGTCAACTAGGAAATTGAAGAATTGAAAAAAATCATGGAAACAAATGATAATTAAAACACAACTGTTCAAAATATATGGGATGCAGCAAAGGTGGTCCTGAAAAGAAAGTATACAGTGATACAAGCCTTTCTTAAGAAACAAGAAAGGTCTCAAGTACACAACCTAACCCTACACCTAAGGAAGCTGGAGAAAGAATAGCAAAGAAAGCTTAAACCCAGCAGGAGAAGAGAAATAATAAAGATCAGAGCAGAAATCAATGAAACAGCAAACAAAAGAACAGAAGAACAAATCAATGAAACTAGGAGCTGGTTCTTTGTAAGATTGATAAACCCCTGGCCAGATTTATCAAAAAGAAAAGAGAAAAGGAAAAAAAATTTTTAAAAAAAGAAAAGAAAAGAGAAAAGACCCAAATAAATAAAATCATGAATGAAAGAGGAGAGATCACTTCCAACACCAAATAAATATAAACAATTATAAGAACATATTATGAGCAACTATATGCCAGAAAATCTGACAATCTGGAAGAAATGGATGCATTCCTAGAGAAATATAAACTACCAAAATGGAACCAGGAAGAAACAGAAAACCTGAACAGACCCATAACCAGTAAGGAGATTGAAGCAGTCATCAAAAATCTCCCAGAAAGCAAGAGTCTAGGGCCAAATAACTTCCCAGGGGGCAATTCCACCAAACATTTAAAGGAGAATTGATACCTATTCTCCTGAAACTGTTCCAAAAAATAGAAATGGAAGGAAAACTTCCAAACTCATTTTATGAGGTCAGCATTACCTTGATCCCAGAACCAGACATAAACCCCATCAAAAAGGGGAACTGTAGACCAATATCCTTGATGAACACAGATGCAAAAATTCTAACCAAAATCCTTGAGGAGAACATAGGCAGCAACCTCTTCGACCTCAGCCGCAGCAACTTCTTCCTAGAAACATCGCCAAAGGCAAGGGAAGCAAGGGCAAAAATGAACTATTGGAACGTCATTGAGATCAAAAGGTTTTGCACAGCAAAAGAGACAGTCAACAAAACCAAAAGACAACTGACAGAATAGAAGAAGATATTTGCAAATTATGTATCAGATAAAGGGCTAGTATCCAAAATCTATCAAGAACTTCTCAAACTCAACACCCAAAGAACAAATAATCCAATCAAGAAATGAGCAGAGGACATGAACAGACATTTCTGCAAAGAAGATATCCAGATGGTCAACACACACATGAAAAAGTGCTCCACATCTTTTGGCATCAGGGAAATACAAATCAAAACCACAGTGAGACACCGCCTTACACCAGTCAGAATGGCTAAAATAAACAAGTCAGGAAACAACAGATATTGGAGAGGATGCAGAGAAAGGGGAATCCTCCTACACCGTTGGTAGGAATGCAAGCTGGTTCAGCCATTCTGGAAAACAGCATGGAGGTTCCTCAAAAATTGAAAATGGAGCTACCCTAAACCCAGCAATTGCACTACTGGGTATTTACCCTAAAGACACAAATGTAGTGATCCGAAGGGGCACATGCACCCAAATGTTTACAGTAGCAATGTCCACAATAGCCAAACTAAGGAAAGAACCTAGATGTCCATTAACAGATGAACAGATAAAGAAGTGGTATATATATACAATGAAATACTATGCAGCCATCAAAAGAAATAAAGTCTTGCCATTTGCGACAACGTGGATGGAACTAGAGGGTATTATGATGAGAGAAATAAATCAATCAGAGAAAGACAATTATCATATGATCTCCCTGATATGAGGAATTTGAGAGGTGGAGTGGAGGGTTTGGGGGGTAGGCAAGGAAAAAATAAAATAAGATGGGATTGGGAGGGAGAGAAACCATAAGAGACTCTTAATCTCACAAAACAAACTGAGGCTTGCTGGGGGGGCAGGGGCTGTGGAGAGAGTGGTTGGGTTATGGACATTGGGGAGGGTATGTGCTATGGTGGGTGCTGTGAAGTATAAGCCTGACGATTCACAGAGCTGCACACCTGGGGCAAATAATACATTATATGTTAATAAAAATAATTAATAAGAAGATTTAAAAAAACACAAAGTTTAGATGCTTCTGGCTACCAAGTGTATTGACATGCTACAGCCAATTGAAAGCCTCCCATGGACTTCATTGTACAAAGGATTATAATATTTCTTGTGTAGAATTTTTGCATGTGAGATACAAAAAGTAAGAATTCATTACACTTAAGAAGAAAACGGGGTAAGGAGAAATTGAAATCCCACTCAATCCTACACAGATTGAGAGTCCTGTGGAATATAGATCTGCCATGCACAGATAAGGTGGGGATTTGACTCCAGAAAACCTGACAAGGCAGAAGACTTTTTTTTTTTTTTTTACCCTACAAATAGAGTTATTCCCAAATCTATCCATTTTCATCCACAATTTGGGTCTCCTAAGATAAAATAGAGTGTTATACAGAGAAAGCCTAATGAAAAAGCCTAGAGTTAAACTCTGAAACTTACGATTTTCTCAATTTCCACTGAAATGCCAGATTCTAGGATTCTGTATTGGAGATATTTAAACTTTCATGTATAAAGTTTAGCAGATGCTTAATAGTTATTTACTTGGTACATAGAACTTTGCAGAATACAGAAAGATGAAAGGAAAATTCCTTTTCAGTGGGCAAAGCATTGTACAAATAGGAAATCTGAATTGTCACCGCAGGACTGCTAGAATTAACTCAATAAATGACATTGGCAACAATTTCACAGCTTCTCTGAGCTTCAGTTTCTCACTCTAGAAATTGAGGAAGTTGGATTACTAATACACTTATGTTTCAACTCTAATATGTTATGAAAGTTACAGTGGATGGAGCACACTGTAAAGGGCAGTGTATTTCAAGCCAAGAACTCGATTTGAGGCCTTCTAACTAAATTATTGTTTGACCTTAGATCAGTTATTTAACTTTTACCAGACTCTTCTCTTCTCAATTACAGAATGAGGTGTATGACTATTTGATCTCTAAAGTTTCTTGTAGGTGTAAAAATCTATGATTCAATTCATGACCCTGTCCTCAAGGAGCATTCCATCCAGTTAAGGAGACAAGATACATACATAAAAAGGTCAATTGCAATATCAGCCAAAAATAGAACAGATGTCACAAGGCAATGGATGCCTTAATGCCAAATAAATGGGGCAGATAATAAGTAATACAAATGTGAGGCAGGAGAGATCATTCTAGGTTGAAACAGTAAGACAATTATTCATAGAAGAATCAGTCTAGCAGATCCTTGAAAGGTATTTTAGATCCACTATAAGCAGAAGCTGATGTGGGGCTGGGCATCATATGACTAGAATCCTGAAGGTTAAAAAAAAAAAAAAATCCTGAAAGTAGAAAAAAAGACAATGTGTCAAAAAGGGAATGGTAATGTGACCAAGGCATTTTTGAAAATGTTGCTTTAAAAGGAATCATCTGAGAGTGATATGCAGGATGAGTATTTCTTTTCACTTCTTGATTAAACAATTACTTATTGAGTAACTATAAAAAACTGGACACAAAAGGTGGAATTTAAAACTTCATTTGTCAGTATTACTGATAACACCTCTTATGTGCTTTATTCATTATTTCTTCCAAATATTTAAAATTTATTTTTACTCATGAAGGTTATTTAATCCAAACATAATTTCCAGATAATTTCAGACCAATGCAAATGACAGATTTTTTGAAGCTGGGAAAGTCTACTATTTGAAGCAAACTGCACTAGGAATTTACATGCAAGTATTTGTCTGACAAACAAAAGGTGGTATAGCCCTGGGGTTTATGGTTGTGACTCCAGAGCCAGTGGACCTGAAGCTTTACATCACAGTGCATGGAATAAAGTGGTGTTTTATAATGTCAGTAGAAAATAACAGGGTCTGCACTTGATTTCTTGAAAAAAGTTTCTCAGACCCATCTGGAAGGAGTGCAACATATTCTTTGAATGCCATATGCTGAAACAAGGTTGTAGCTTGGACAGATGCTTCATAAGATAAAAGCATTTTATTCAGTCCTCTCAGATAATTTGTCTAATACAACTCTGGCTCCAAACCAAGCCCTTGATTCAATAACGAACCTCAATCAGAGATATCAAAAGTTTCCCCTTGCCCTAGAGTATAAATTGAACTTTCAACCTCTGAAGCTGTCCACTCTGTTAACAATGTATTCAAATTGCAAGCAAGCATTTAATGAATGCTGAGTTTCAGAGCAACAGCATGAAGACTGGGAGAGCCTTAGGAGTTGCTGAAATAAAAAGGGGTCTTCTCTTAATCCCAAATATCAGAAGACTTGAACAGAACATGGCATCTTAGCCATCTAAGCTTTTTAAATGTGACATTGGCAGACATACAATGCTCAGCTCTGTGGTACCTGAATAATTGAGGCTTTGAAACATCAAAGTGTTGACACCTTCAAACACTCAAGTAGCTTTATTTGAAAGATTCTTCTCACAAAAGAAGACTAACTCTGCCATTTGAGATCAATGCATTTCTCTGAAACACAGTGTCCCTACTTTATATTGAAATAAACTTGTTTACCACATATTGACTAGATATGTCCCATGTGCAGAAGATATTTGATTAAATACATTTCTTTGTGATAACATAATTACCTAGCAGAATTAAGAATGACTTAGAGGGGACAGGGGGTGTGATAACAACATAACTTATTTTCTAAGCAGTGAACTTTCTCAGATCTCATGCTATTCAAGAAATTAGAATGAGGATTGGAGGATAATCAAGTTCATATTAAATATTATATATTCAACAAAAATAATGGTAATTATAACATTATTTTACTTATTCACTTTTTCAGTGATAGTGAGCACTCGTTATATTTTTGTTATTGTACTAGTGTCTGAAAGTAGAGAGGAAAATAAGAAAAAGTAGGTAGTATTTAAATTGAGCTTGGGCTCTATTAGAAAATGTTAAAAAGTATATAGATACATCACCTGGCATAGTAGTTTCCATAAAAGCCACATAAAACACCATGGATCAGGGCAACTGATAGGCTTCTCAAGAATTAAAATCAAAGCTGCAGTATAAGGTTGATGGAAAAACTATCTAGTCAAAGAGAAAAGGGATAATTAGGTGAAGGCCCAGGAAGAGTTACAATTTTGTGAAAATGTGCAGAGTTGGTAGAGAGATGAAACATTGTGCTATAAAACATCGGAAGGGTTAAGCTGTCTATGTCAAAGACCTAAAGCAAGAGATAAGGTTGGAGGAGAAAGGAAGGGTTACATCAGAAATGATTTTGTATATCATGATTAAAATTTAGAGTCATTACAGTCTTGGACATCAATAAGGCATTATTTTTCTGTATGTTTAAGATGGGCACATGTAAATGTTTATGTGAAGAATTTGGCCAGGAGGGAGAAAAGCTATAGAAAATAATGGGGAGTGTCTGATGAACCCAGTTGCAGAGGAGGAGAGAAGGCAGAAGTAGAGGTAAGAGAGGAGGAAATCCATCTGAAAGTGTTTTCCCCAGAGCAAAGGCCTCAAATACACAGCTGTTCATTAATTCCTTCTACAATATTCTGCATATGTACCATGTGCTGAGCACTATCCTAAGTGGTATGAATACAGGAGTGAACAAAAGCACACAAACTTACCTTCCTCATGGAATTATTTTTTCTAGTTACATTCAAATGTAGATGGTCAGACCCTTTGTGGAAATGACCCAGAGGGACAGGCTCGTATCTGTCCACGCAAGTAATAGATATTTTTTATGAGGAGCTCTAGGAGAACACTTCTACTACAGTTATATAATTTACAGGATACTTAACATAATAAGCTAGTGGGAGAGGGATTTGGAAGAAACAATGTTATAGTAAGAGGCCAGTCACCAACTCTGTGTATAGGACTGGACCTATGTTTGCAGTGGGAAATGTTAAAAGAGAGCCTTTAAGAGTTAGCTGTTTCCCTTACTGGAGCCATAGAATTTATTGCCAATGACATTCAACTAATTGCAAAGACAAAGTCTCACTGCACACTCCATACAAAAGCTAAAGTCCATTTTCATTTTGTGTGCTAGTACATGGACAAATATGTGTCAGTGCAAAATACTTGAGTGTTTTGATAAACTTCAAAAAGTTATACCAAGATAACTGAACACTTGCACAATAATTTGCATGTTTCATAGGCACTTTAAGCTAATGATGGGACTCCAAGGGGCCTATTGATTCTCAGTTTAGATTCTAGACATATTGCATGGTTCCTGCTTCGGGAAGTAGCAAAGAAAAGGATAAACTGATTATAACAGGATTAGATGTAAGCATGAATGGATAAAAGAAGAGAGAATATGAGGAAATGAAAAATGCAATAATAGAATTAAAATCTATAGCCAACACAATAGATCATATTTTCATCTAAATAATGAATATACTACATATTTATATTTCCCTGGTCCTTCTTCAGAAACATAGCCATTTTCCCCTTTTGATCTCTGGACTGCTTTAATTAGCATAATTATAAAATGCCAAGATCTTACTGTTATAGGAAAATTTCCTGAAGTTGAAGACATGCTTTCTGAGACTGCAGTAACACAATGAAATCCTGAATTAAGGGCATGTTTCAACACAGTAAACAGACAAATGAAAATTTCAAAAATATTTTTCTTCTCAGTGCAGAATCATTTTCATCAGTGCTTATAAAAATAAAAATATTAAAGACAGAAGAATTTAGGGACACTGTGGTGGTTCAGTAGATTAAGCATGTGCCTTCATGTCTGGCTCATATCATGATCCTAGGTCCTGGGATTCAGTCCCCATTGGGTTCCTTGCTTAATGTGGGAGCCTGCTTCTCCCTCTGCCTGTGGCTTCCCCTGCTTATGCTCATGCTCTCTCTTTCTCTCTCTCTCTCTGACAAATAAATGAATAAAACCTTAAAAAAGAGAGAATAATTTATAATTCACCTTGAATTTCAGTTCACCAACATAGAGTTGTTTATATTGCTTTCTGAATTCTAATCTAAATCACAATTCAGCTATTCATAAAAATAAAGCCTATTCACACAGGCCATCCAACTTCTTTATAGTTTTTACATTCATGAATCTAATCTCTTCTTATGCCTTTCACAGTTTGCTAATAATTGTTACTCTGAGATTTCTCTTGCTTCTCTTTCTTTTTTCAATTTCTTTCACCAATGCTTTGGTTCAATTAAAATATGGTCTTGTTCATAGAAAACTGAAATAGGGCCCTAATTTCCCTTTGTAGTCAGTTTACCCACTGAAGTCAATCTTCTGATAGCACCGAGATTAATTTTATTTGTGTGTGTGTATGCATGTTTTCATTCTCTTGGTTAAATATGCAGGAGTGGAATTATTAGATTACATGATAAATGTATGTTTGGCTCTAAAAGAACCTGATAGTTTTTATGCCCCCCAGCAGCATTACAGAAGAGTTCCAGTTGCTCTATATCCCAATGAACATGTGTTATTTTTAGTCTTATTAATGTTTGGTGGTATATTATTGTGATATTAATTTGCATTTCCTTGAAGTGATACTGCACATTATTTCACATGCTTATTAATCCTTTTTCCAAGTTATTTTGTGACATATCTATTCAAATCTCCTCTTTTGCTTTTCATTTTTTAAGTAGGCTCCACATCCAGTGTGGAGCCCAACATGGGGCTGAAATTAAGACCTGAGCTGAGATCAAGAATTGGACACTTAACTGACTGAGCTATCCAGGTACCCCAAATCTCTTCTTTTTATTAAAGAGTAATTGACATACAGCATTGTAGTGGTCTGAGATATACAGTACAGTGATTCACTATTTATATATATTACAAAATGATCATCTTGATAGGTCTAGTTACCATCTGAAACTAAAGTTGTTGCAATATTATTGCCTATTTTTTTATGCTATGTATTATATCCCTATGTCTTATTTATTTTGTAACCAGAAGGTGGTACCTTTACCTATTTCATCAGCCATGCTCATGCCCCACCCCCTGGCAATCATCAGTTTGTTATCTGTATCTACAATTCTGTTTCTCTTCTGTTTGTATGTTTTTTAGTGAATATTTTTAAGTTTATTTTTTAAATTTAAATTCAATTAATTAACATATAATGTATTATTTGTTTCAGAGGTACAGGTCTGTGATTCATCAGTTTTATATAATATCCAGTGTTCCTTACAACAATACACTCCCCAATGTCCATCACCCAGTTACCCCATCCCTTCAACCCCCTTTAGACTTTACATGTAAGTAAAGTCATACGGTATTTGTCTTTCTCACTTCATTGAGCATAATATCCTCTAGGTTCATCTAGGTTGTTGGAAATTGCAAGATACCATTCTTCTTTGTGGCTGAATAATATCCCATTGCATATATATGCCACATCTTAGATTCTTTTTACCAAAAAAATGTGAATGTTCCCAAATAATTGGCCCTTCACTATCATTCCAAAGCAACCTTTTAAACCTTTTTTACTTCTCATCAAAATGGACCCTCCAGATAAAACTACATGGACTATTTATTTACATTTCCACAAGACACAGAGCTCTCTTACTCTCATTCTTGCTTTGCACAACAATTGCTTAGAAGGCACTTCCTCCATGTCCCATACAAACATATGCAGGTCTCATAGATATATACTTGTCATTTCTGCTTCCTAAAATATCTATCGAATATTACCTTTTCCAAGAGACCTCCTTGAGTCATCCTATTGAAATAACTCCTCAATTTCTAAGACATTTATTAAATACTACCTTGCCTTGAGAAACAGAACATAGGTGATTGCCTTTAAATATTATTGCAATTTTTAATCTATAATTTTATACTAATAATTTTATACTATAATTTTATACATTGCAAGTTTCACTGAGAAGATGTTTTATGCATATGCTTCCTGCTTCCATGTGATGAATATGCCAACAATAATTCAGACTACTAAAGAGCAATCATTGAACTAGATGCTAGGTCTCTGGCAACCTGTTTCAAGAAATAAGATTTGGTCCTTTACAGGGGCACCTGGGTGGCTCAGTTGGTTAAGCAACTGCCTTCAGCTCAGGTCATGATCCTGGAGTCCTGGGATTGAGTCCTGTATCAGGCTCCCTGCTCAGCAGGGAGTCTGCTTCTTCCTCTGACATTCTCTCCTCCCATGCTCTCTCACTCTCTCTCAAATAAATAAAAATTAAAAAAAAAAATAGGTTTGGTCTTTAAAATACAATTCTTTCCCACTGGGTTTTAGAGCTGAGTTCAAAGAACTTTTCTTGCTGACCTGTAGTAATGATTGATGGAAGCATAGAAGCTTTCTGTTCTTACTATAATATCCCACCCTAAAGATGCTATTGGCAAACAGATGGCATACCAGTAGATTTGCCAAGAGTAGCAAGGGTTGTAATTGTAGCACCAGGGTGCTATTACATATTGTCTACATGAACTAAGTGTTCTTTTAATTGTGGTGGGAAATCAGATGGTAGGGCTTTTTTTTTTTTTTTCTTCTTCTTTTTTGGTAATAACTATTCCCAAGTATACATTATATTACAGCTTATGTGCTTAAATGCTGACATTAATCAGCAGTTTTGTTTTCCTAGAATGAAAACTATTCAGGAAGAATTGACTTTGCAGTACTGGGGTTATGGACCACATTAAGTCACTTTTGGTGACTTACTGTATTTTTAGTGTTAGGTGATTTTGTCATTATGGTATTTTACTTCCATTCATGGCTAGCTGAAAATGATGTTATATCGGTATTATTTTAAAATTAGGAAGATTTCTGAATAAATTCTATATTTTACTAATTACTCCAAAAAAGTTAAAACTCATTAAAAATAAATTGCATGTCTTATGGACAAATTAAAAGAATAAATTGTATTTCAACAATTAGAAATGTTTGTATTTTCTTTTTTCAAATAACTCTTTACTCTGAAATAGGATCAGACTTGAAGTAGAAAAGAAGTATGAAATCCAGCCACTTTTGATAGGTATGTGAAATCCAGAATATTTTTCTCTGTAACATTTTAAGACTTGGCACTGCCCAGCTTGAATATGAGTTAACTGTGTAGTCATGTATAGCCTTTCTTTTATGGATGTCAGGAGTGTAGTGCTGTCACCTGAATGATGTCAAGGTCAGACTGAAGATGTGGATATCTTGGTAAGGCTAGCTATACAGTAAAACCTTAATATTGGAAAACTCACTGTAAGTGGAATTTACAAAAGATCTGTCCAAGAAAATGTCAATGAAGGGAAGAAGGTTTAGGCAATAGCACATTTTCTTAAAAGATAAGTATTTGTGCCTGTTTGGATTCAGGGCCCTACTTTTTTTTTTTTAAATTCTAAACAGGTCATAGCACCACCACCAAAATAACATCCTCAAAAATCATTAAATTTATTAATTGAATGGAACTTTTAATTCCTTCCTTCCTTCCTTTTTTTCTTCCTTCATTCCTTCCTTTCCATCATAGGGTGGAAAGGGTTAGCCAATGGTGGAGATGGGGAATTGATAAGATATCAAAGTTCTCCCCTCTGTTATTTTTTTTCCCCCACCCTTCCATTTACTCATTTAGATTCTCTTGATAACCTTTGGAGAACATATCAGGAAGAAAGCCTTAGGGAACCTAAAGTACACAAAGCACCCTCTCCCAAATACCTTCAAACATTGTGTTCAACAGAAAAGACCGGAAGAGCAAGAGTTAGATTGAATATATCTGCATAGTGGAATTTTTACCTTTCTGTATTTGAGAAGTAAAATTTTCTCTGGAAGTATTAGTTTCTGTGTGAAGTAGAAAGTTTCAGAAAACAAATTGTGTTTAAGTCATCTAACATCCCACTAACTACTATCTTTCATGGTCTCCTTTTGTGCATGAGGTAGGATTGACGGACAATGACCACCGTATACGTTTCTTCAGGGATGTTCACCTGTGTTGAAGGGTTCTGTCTGTGGGAAGGGAGGGGAATATGTGTTTACTAATGAGCAGCTAATCAGTCTCCTTGCTCAGAACTGTTTGGATTTTGTTGTTGTCATCGTTTTGGCCTGTAATTTTTTATTTTATTATATTTTTTTAAAGATTTCATTTATTTATTTGACAGATAGAGATCACAGGTAGGCAGAGAGGCAGGAAGAGAGAGAGAGGGAGAAGCAGGCTCCCTGCTGAGCAGAGAATGAGATGCGGGGCTCAATCCCAGGACCCTGGGATCATGACCTGGGCTGAAGGCAGAGGCTTAACCCCCTGAGCCACCCAGGCACCTTTACTTTATTTTTTAAAAGATTTTATTTGTGGGGCACCTGGGTGGCTCAGTTGTTAAGTGTCTGCCTTTAGCCCAGGTGATAATCCTAGGATCCTGGGACCAAGCCCCCCATCTCTGCTCAGCGGGAAGCCTGCTTCTCCCTCTCCTACTCCTCCTGCCTCTGTTCCCTCTTTCACTTTGTCTCTTTCTTTCAAATAAATAAACAAAATCTTTAAAAAAAATAAAGATTTTGTTTATTTATTTGTCAGAGAGAGAGAGAAAGAACAAGCTGGGAGAGCAACAGGCAGAGCAGGCAGAGGGAGAAGGAAGCCTGATCCAGGACTGGATCCCAGGACCCTGGCATCATGACCTGAGCCAAGGCAGCTGCTTAACCAACCAAACCACCCAGGCATCCTGGTCTGTAATTTTTTAAAATTTTGAGGGGAAAAAAAACCCCTCATTTTCAATAGCAAAGAATAGTTAAAACAGGCAAACAAAAATATTTCATTAGATGTTTCCACTGGAGATAGTAAAAGATCCAGAACCTCCTTCTCATCTCTATCTTGTCCCCCCTACTCTACTTTCCTTTGGTTCTTGCAGAGGCTCAGTTACATCAAGACAACTGCTGGGGCACCTGAGTGGTTCAATTGCTTAAGCGTCTGACTTGATTTCGGCTCAGGTCATGATCTCCGTGTTGTGAGATCAAGTCCTCTGCCCAGCACAGAGACTGCTTAAGATTTCCTTTCTCCCTCTCCCTCCACTCCTGTCCACAACCCCTCCCCCCCACCGCTCTGACTCTCTTATACCTATGCACTCTCTCTAAAAAAATTAATAATAATAATACAACTGCTAACTCATATTCCTGATTAAGTGAGCCGTGTTAACCTTGGGAGCCCTTGGCTTGAGTCTGTTAAGACACTTAAAACATATTACCATCATGGCAAGGGGCAAAACAATGTAGATATCAAGCAGATGTCATTTGGTACCACATTTGAGATGGAATACAAGAGGACTGCAACATTCTAATCAATCCATATTGTTTGAGCATCCTAAAATTTACATTTAACACATTTAAAAAAGCATATGATACTATCTTGCCTACAGAGACAATACAGATACTACCTTGCCTAGATGTTGCTGATCTAGGCTGGGCCTTTCATATTCTCTACCCACTGAAAGTGTACTATGTATATCTTGAAGTTGTGCTCCCATACATTAAGTACCTATGATTTTTATCAAACAACACTGATATGGAAGAACCTAAAAAGAATATTAGACAACAAACAAAAATCCCGAGAGCATCACCAGGCAACAATTAGAATGTTTCATGGGAGGTATTATCCTTTAAATGTTACTTTTATTTAAAGTTGGAGGGAATGGTACTTCAGCTCAATCTTCTGGTAATCGTCAATCCAATCACTGCAAATAGCAATCTGATTTGTCCCACCCGAAGTCATTATACTTCCCTCCAACAGAAGTAATAGACCCACCTCTGCATAGTACTACTTATTTACTAATTTTCTCATGGCATATTTAAAGACATTATTTTGTTGTACTTATTTTCATTAGATGGCATAGGCCATTCTTATTATTCTTCACTGTGAATAACTTTAAAATAAGTACATGATAGCATTTGTTGGATGTAGTTGAATTAGACTGGCTTTTCTTGTGCCAAAGTTGAGATATAAAGACCAATAAAATCCACTTCGATTTTTAGCATGTCTAAGATACATGCTAATATTTTATCTTACACAATAGATATTTCCAAAGAGGATGTGTGCATAGGTTTACTAAGAAGTATTTTCACCTATTTTGATAAGAACACATGGTGATGGTGGTCATTGGAAAAATCTGAAACTGGAACAAGAGGACTGTCTACCCAGGTGTCCTGCAGATGGCTAGACAGTGTGCTTTACTACAATTAAAAGAAGACAGAAAGATGCAAGATTTCAAATGGAAATAAAAAAAACAGCTTCTGTCAGAAACTGAATTGGGGCTGTTTAACCGAGGGTTAGGAAAATTATGCCACAATCTAAAATGGGAAGTAGTTGAAGTCATCTGTAGGAATTTGTTAACCAGTACAGGCTAGTCAGAAGGAGAGGCTGAGCTATACTATCTAATTTTGAGACCAAGTTAGGATAAAGTGGGATGTAAGAAGAACTGAAGTCAGTGGTTTCCAGAGGAGCTGCTTCTGCTAATCAGTTGAATGTTATTAGAAAAATTATCTACTTTTCATAAGCTCAGTTCAACTGTTCATAAAATATCAAGTTTATGTTTCTGGTTTCCAAAATCACTTTTGGCTTTCAAATCATTTGAGTCTCTAACAAAGGAAAGATGTTTTCTACATCCTTTAAAATTTATTCTGAAAAATAGTGCAATCTCAGATAAGTCAATTAGTTGAGTTTCTGGGAGAAAAAAATTATTTCTGGGGATTAATTTGCAAATTGTACTTTATAAGAAAATGAAAGTTATGCATCATAATGTGTTTCCCTTTTTACTTCAGTTTATAAGAAACTTAGAAATTAGATTAGATGTTAGAAATTTTATAGCAACATGAAACTTCCAATAACAGTAAGAATTACCCCTCAAGAACTTTCTTTAGCTCCTGGAGATAGGATTTTATATTTTAAATGTATACATTTTCATTTTCTATTTTCTTTAGCTGTAAAACACCTCAATGTCTATTAAAATGTTTAAGTATAAATGAATAATTCAAATTTAACAACTGATTCTAGAAAAAGAATAGAAAAAAATTGTCACATCTTTAACATTGATTTCTACAACTTTTCTATATTTTGCCATTATTCATTGAGATGCATTGTCTAATGTACTAATAAATTATGTTTTTGTAAAGGATCTTAAATCCACTATCTGACTCAAAACCATTTATCTCCAAGATACCATGAGTAAAGTCAAAGCTCTAAATCTACAATGCCATGAATCACCTGATGGTAACTTCTTAGAAGTGTAGGGTTCAAAATATAAGATAAACAATCTTCAGATGGGCCTTTTGCAAATCAAAGTCATCTTGAAAATGGGAAAATTTGGTATTTCCTATGGTCCAAGGTCCCTGCAAGCAACCTTTCTTAGCACACTATATTATTCCCTACTTTATAGTCCTATTTGGTTGTTTGGTTAAGAATTGAAGTTGACATGTACAAAAGGGACTGACAGCCCTTGTTTCTAGTTCTTATGTTGGACTTAGATCTTTTTTTTCCCCTTAATTTGGCAATTTAGCTTACAATCTACAGAGATTCTACTCATTTAGTAACTATTCTTTTTTTTTTTTTTTAAAGATTTTATTTATTTGTCAGAGAGAGCGAGCGAGAGTGAGCACAGGCAGACAGAGTGGAAGGTAGAGTCAGACGGAGAAGCAGGCTCCCTGCGGAGCAAGGAGCCCGATATGGGACTTGATCCCAGGACGCTGGGATCATGACCTGAGCCGAAGGCAGCTGCTTAACCAACTGAGCCACCCAGGCGTCCCAGTAACTATTCTTTTACTTGGATATGGTTACCTTCATTGGCATATGCGTGACTTGGAGAAATTGTGTGCTAAGGAGATTATTTTGCTGCGTTAGAATTTTTAATTGATCACCCACAGATTTCTTGTCACATTTTTAGGTTAAGTTATTTTGAGTACCCTGATATTTATAAAACTATGTTTCTGGGCCCATTTATCACTTTGACCATTTTGTTAAATAATACATAAATTATTTTTGAAGCTAAATGTCTGAGAAAGTATCTTTTAATAAAAATTATTTATTCCAGGTATTTTCATCTGAATGACATGTGTGTGTATATATTTATATATAGGCAACTGGATTTATTAAACACCTAATGATTGGCCTTTTGGGGTATGGCACAGGAACTGATGTTATAATGCTAAAGATGTAAGATGAAATGAACATGGTCACATCAAGAACAAGGTCAGATTAAATTCATCATTTCATATACTCAGAATGGCTTTTTGAATGGTAAAATTATAGAACTTACATAATTTTCACAAGTAAAACAGAAATTCCAGGATCAGAAGCATTCTTCTCCAATCTCCAGTGATAAGGGAAGCCTCTAGATCTAGGATTTTTTAACCTTAATAAGACTTTCAAAACTCAACTCACAAAAGGGCATTTGCCCTTAAAAATATCAGGTGGCTGATTAACAAAGAGGTTTTAAAAAATCAGTAAAACTCGTTGATTTAATAAATCAATCAAAAGCGTTGATCAGTAAACCCCCAAACTGGGTCCTTATCTTCTTATTTCTTATCTTCTAAATTTCAGTCTCACCTACAAAAATGTAAAACCATCTGGAACATGCTAATTGAAATTACTGGACAATCTGAAATGCCCAAATATATAAATTATACAAATATATGTGTGTGTGTGTGTGTGTGTGTGTGAGAGATTCCTCTCCCTAAATAGAAGAGTGCCAGCTAAAATAAAACACTTTCTTTTCCATCCTGTTAATTTCAAGAACATTCACTGGATTTTCATGTTTCTCAGATTTCAGGGAGATTTATGAAAAAGAAACGGAAGGTGCTCATTTTCAACACAGTTGATATTATTGATTAGCTGATAGTCAGTCCTGAGGCATTATTTTCATTGTGCAAAATAAGCATAAAAATACTACAAGCAATTAATTGCCTGCTTTTCGTATCATGCTTTGCAATGGCCTATCAGCCTTTTATTAATATTAATGAGGAGAATTAGCACGGAAGATCAGGGAGTCACGATAGCGTCAAGAACCTGTGAGGACCCTACGGCTCTCATGCTTTATTATTTTTTAATCAAAGTAGCTGACTTGAAGGCACAAAATTAAAGAACTGAGTCTTTTATGATTCCACAATGATTCAAATTAAAATGATCTATACTTGCATAATTCCCGTGAACCATTTTGTGCTTGTTAAAAACAGTTAAAAATTGCATAAATTCATGATTTAAGGGCTATGGTTTTCTTTTCTTAATGAACAGTCCACTTTATGTGTTTCTCCCAACTCACACATGTGGACATAATAAAGCAAAAGAGGGTGGGCAGAGTGAGCAAGAGAGAATTTAAGCCTATGATTTACATTAAAAGAGAAATGTTCATTTGTTACTTCTTCCAGCTCACTGGAAATTCTTGGCACTAATACACAGCATCACTGAATGCTCCTGAAAAACCTGTGTAAAGAGAAAGGCTGGAAAAGCCCATTTTTTTTACAGAGAGGCATAGGAGCTATGCCATTGAAGACAATGGTTCCAAATTCATTCTACTTAGAAACTTAGGGCCCAAAGGAGGAGTTTTAGTGCGTCTATAAAAATTATTTTTTTCCTTTCAAGAACCAAAACTTAAAGTCTCTAAGAATTTATAGATTGTTTAAAATATTAAGGTTCCCGGTACAATTCTGTGTTAAAATTACCATGCTGTACATAAGTTTTAAGACAACTGATTTACATTAGACAAATAATATAACTGGAAACAAGAAAGCTATTGATTATTTAAAAATCATCATAGCAATGTAGATATGTGAATATGAACACTATGAAATACTACATATTCATTTTACAAAGTTATAGGCCCAATTTCTGTTAATGGAATTCAGAATTCAAAAACATTCATGAGCAATCTCTTTTACGAGAGACTGAAACAACATGAAACATAATAATAATGAAACAAATAACAAATTTCAAGGAGATAGATTTCTCATATTGATAAAAAGGTAGGAATCAGGGTTAAGTTAAAAGTCACCAAAAGGAAGTTTCTATGCATCCAGAGGAGAAAAGGAGATTTGCAGTAAATGAAGGAGAGCTCCAGGAAATAAGGTGTTTTGGAAATGGCAGGAGAAAAGTATCAAAGTAATCTGAAAGAAAACCTTCCTGAGAAGTATTTCTCAAAATGTGGTCTGGGACCACATTTACCACTGTCAACATAGGAGCTTAAACTAAAGAACAAAAAGAAATAGATTCTTGGACACCCACTTCAGACCTATGAACTGGTTTTTGTTTATTTATTTATTTATTTATTTTAACCTTTGCATTCTAAATGTTTTTTAGATGGGAAATCAGGATGATGTTTTTCACTTTTTTTTTTACAGTAATTGCTGTGTTTTGTTTTGTTTTGTTTTGTTTTCCTCATAAGAGGAATCCTTATCTATCTCAAAAAGAAAAATAAAATTGGAGTTGTTCTATTAAAAGTAGAGGATAAGGGGATTGATCTCCTCAATCTTGTCCTCTTCAAACAGCTGTACCCCCAAAGCCCTGAGAAACTTCCCAGAAGCCCTTTACCTCTCAGATTTTCATCCTCCTCCTTGAGACTCTACCAATCTTCTTTAAGTTTCAGTAGCAGTCCAAAGAAAGCATAGCCGCAAGGCCAGATTGATCTTGACTTGATTTTATATCATTATTTGCACCAGCATCATAGATGCCATTCAGAATATTCTTGGGTGGAAGATCAGTGTGTGGATGCTATATTGGCAAGGAGATTTGTGTCATGCAAGATACATAGATGTTAGATGTCTCCAAGGATAAACTATATATTCTCACCTGGAGTTCCTTCTCTTCCTCCTGTCAAAATTACATCTGCTTTACCAGAGGCTCATTTCCTCTTGGTGAATTCTATACGAAATAAAACTTGATTTTGACATTTTACATTTATTTAAGAAACATTAAAGATATGTACGTTATCTTATCTTGTGAAAACAAAGCTTATGGTGAATTATATCCAACAAGAAATTCCTGTCCTAACTGGAATCCCTTTTCAATCCTTCTTCAACCAACATGCTCCAGAAATTCATTCTATCATTTCTTGTTCCAAATTTCTGTATCCATTTCCTGGTTTAGATCACTCTTCAGTGGTGCTGATTAGTAAGATAAAATGTGTCTAATTCTGCAGTCCTTGTCCATTAACATTATAACTGAAACTTAAAGCTAACAACAAAAGGGAAGGATTTTACTACTCATAGGAAAAAAATATTTATAACTGTGTGTAAATGAATTTGTGTGAGTGGTAGTGAATAATATATAGACCAAGGACAGCTACTGGGTATGGACAGTAGATACCAAACTGTTCAGAGTTGACACCATGATAAAGAAGGAATTTGTATTTGTAAAAGCTTAGCACAGTTTCTAGTACATGGCATATGCTCAGCAATCATCACCTGTTATTATTGCCTTTTATTATTACAGCTGGCTCTTTCATTGTGAGTTCTACCTTTTAAATTAGCCCATACTTGTCATTGCCTTCAAATCTATAGACTAATGTCCACCACCCACAGAATTATAGTGGCCAGTGGACTTCTCTCTAATACTGTCTACCTGTTCCCCCCCAGGTGAGATTTACACATATCAAGACTAATTTGTGTTGGTTGCCAAAATTGTTTATGTCATCAGTAACTTATTAGTTTATTTAAAGATTTTATAAATGTGTTTGAAAAATAACTTATTAGAATCTTAAGGAGGACTGGGTCAAGTTTAGAGAACAAAAAATTTTAGAAGCAACAGAACATGTTTTAAATATATATAGTCAAAATAGATTTCCAGCTCAATCTATCTTTTGTGATTAACTAACGAACACTATGATGAGAGAACTCCCATATTATTATCATCATGAGGGCACTGAAAACCTGGATGAAGTAACATCACAATAGAACAGGGAACTAGATAGAAGATTAGAAGCAAATGCAAATTTGTGTGCATGGCCACCCTGAGTTTGCAAAACCCCAGTTTAAGAAAAATAAAGTTTGATTTTAATTATCCTCAAAGTTATCATTGTTATTTTCCTTAGATACTTTTCTCATAGTTCATTGGTCTTAACAGTCACATTGAAAAAAAAAGAAAAAAATTAAGCTTTTTTGTTAATAACCTAGCAGGCAAAGATTTATAAATAGTTTCCTTGTTACACTTTTTCTTTTTTAAACCTAGGAAAATGTATTGTATTATGTTGTGTTGCATTGCATTGCATTGTAAGATATTGTATTGTAACCTATCCTATTGGATTTTCTTACTCAGGATTTTTACCTAAAGTTACAAATAAACATGCTTCAGGACTGATTCTGAGATGGGAATAATCATTTTGAGGATACGGTAGGTGAATTGGAATGGTGAAAGAACCCCCAGCCAATCTCATGTATAAAATTGCAATGTGTTGTCATCACACTTAAGATTTAAAAACATCAGGCTGCCTGGGTGGCTCAGTAGGTTGAGCCTCTGCCTTCGGCTCAGGTCATGATCTCAGGGTCCTGGCATTGAGCCCTACATCAGGCTCTCTGCTCAGCGGGGAGCCTGCTTCCCCCTCTCTCTCTGTCTGCCTCTCTGCCTACTTGTGATCTTTCTCTCTGTCAAATAAATAAATAAAATCTTAAAAAAAAAGATTTAAAACCATCTACACTTTAATTAGAGGTGAAAAATTGCAATGGGTATTCATGGACCTTCCGTTGCAGGGAGAGTTTGGTATATTCCCATCCACTCTCAAGGTGCTGGGTAATCTATAAAGACTGAGGAGTCTGCTCGGACTAGGTCAACTACCTAAAGCATCTGAGGGATGACAATACAAATAAACTTCATGATAAACACAAAGGACCTAGCTTAATTTTTCAAACTGTATTTTGCATTTTGATGAGGAAAAAAATCCGAAACTGAGGGCAAAGCAGAGAGAGCAATGGTGGTGTGCATGCTGCATTTTTCATCTTAAACAGCATGATTTACTTTAACCATTTCTGAAGTAACAAATCCTGTAACTGAAATTCATGCTTGGAATGTCTTACAGGGTTGCAAAGGCAAGCTGATTTTTTATCTTAAAAAATCTATTTTGGTTAATTTGGTCTTGATAGGGCATGGAGGAAAGTTAGGATATCAGGTATGGATAAAATACACTCACTTCTCTATTTGAAGTTCCAGACTTGAATTTCATTGTATGTTCAAGAAACTCACATGTATTTTTCACATGCTTTGAAGTATTCTCTTGAGTGGCATAGATTTTTTCTTTTGCTCATTGTTTATAGCAAGGACTTTTTAGTGTTTAAGTAACAAGTTATATTCTGGGAAACACTACATCAAAATCAGAATCTCATTCCCACCATCTCTACCAATTACTCAAGATGATGATGATTATCATTGTTAAAATAATAGTTCATAAGATGTGAATAAAAACCACCTAAATTCCTGCCACTCTAGAATTTATCATGAACATTTTCACAATCCTACAAATCCTCATAAACCTCATAAATGGGATATTATATGTATTATTATTATATGTATTAGTTGGCTTTATTTTTTTGTATACCTTCACAGAAATTATCTTTATCTGTTAGATGATTGTTATTAACTGTTATATGTTCTCCACATAACTGGTATATGTGCACTTATGTATGCAGATAGATTAACATGTACACATATACAGAACTTTTTCTTTATTATTGCTTATTCTATCAAAATAGAATCTCCTACTTGTATCTTTCTTTTTTTAATAATAAAATGTAAAATCTTTGCTCAAGTCAACAGGTTGCAATGTAATTCATTTAAGTGACTGAATAATATTCCTTGGAAAGGATTTACCACGATTTATTCAATCTTCTTTTCTTTTATAACCTTCACTTTGTTGGCAAAGTATTGTCCCTAATGGAACTTTTTATTTTTAGGAAATAGATTTCCAGGAATTAATATCTACATTGAAGAATATCTGTATATTGATTTTAAGAAATACTACAAGGTTGTTTTCTCCATAGCACTTAGTACCATCCTATGTCTTCTGTCCTTACTGATTTTTTTTTTCCTCCCACTGAAAGAAACAATTCTATGAGATCTAAGGTTGTGTCCCTCGTTCACGCTGTATTACCAGTGCCTGGTACATCTGAAGTATACAATTAGCATTTGTTGAATGAATACATAGTTATTTTAGAACTGCAAAAACCATGATGATTAAATACCATTTTTAATGGATGGCCTCTCCTATTTACTTCTGATTTAATTATTTTCCATTTAAAATAACATTTAAATCATATGATTAAAAACTCTATAAAAACCAGCATACTACACTAGCGAGAATGGCTCAAATTAACAAGTCAGGAAACAACAGATGTTGGCGAGGATGTGGAAAAAGGGGAACCCTCCTACAGTGTTCATGGGAATGAAGGCTGGTGCGACCACTTCAGAAAACACTATGGAGGGTCCTCAAAAGGTTGAAAATAAAGCTACCCAAGAATTGCACCACTGGGTTTTTACCCTAAAGATACAAATGTAGTGATCTGAAGGGGCACATGAACCCCAATGTTTTAGCAGCAATGTCCACAATAGCCAAACTGGAGAGAATCTTGCTGTCTATCAACAGATGAATGGACAAAGAAGATGTGGTATAACTATGCAAGGGAATACTATACAGCTATCAAAAATGAAATCTTGCCATTCGCAATGATGTGGATGGAACTAGAGGGTATTACACTAAGTGAAAGAAGTCAATCAGAAAAAGACAGTTATCATATGATCTCACTGACATGAGGAATTTGAGAAATAAGACAGAGGATCATAGGGGAAGGGAGGGAAACATGAAACAAAATGAAACCGATGGATGGAGGTGGAGACAAACCATAAGAGACTCTTAATCTTGGGAAACAAACTGAGGGGTGCTGGAACGAAGGTGGGTGGGAGGGATGGGGTGGCTGGGTGATAGATAGACATTGGGGAGGGTTTGTGGCATGGTGAGTGTTGTGAATTGTGTAAGACTGATGGATCACAGACCTGTACCCCTGAAGCAAATAATACATTATATGTTAATTTTTTTAAAAAGCATACTTTTCTAACGTTCTTCTTTGCTTAGAGTTTTTTGTTGTTGTCGATATAATGAGCAATGATGGATATCATGGAAGAAATTTTAAGCATTAACTAATTAATTATATTTTTTCTCTTTGAGTCTTTAATATATTGCATATTTCCTAATACTGAATCATCTTTGTGCTCCTGGAGGAAATATCATTGAAACATAGTATTTTTCTATACTATAGGATTATATTTCTTAATAACTTATGAAGAATAATAAGTTATTCTTATTATAACTTATTTATGTTATAAATCCTATTATATAAGAATTAATAATTTTATATATGTTATAAATTCTTATTTTTATTGTAACTATTCTTATTATAACTTAATTTAAAGTTAATTAAGATTATAATTAAGATTATTCTATAGGCTTTTGTTTGATTTGGGGTTTTATTTTTGATATATTTTTAGATTAGAAATATACTGCCTTAATGAAATGATTTGACAAGCTATCCATCTTTTTATAACACCTAGAATATTTTAGGTATTGTTGGAATTATATATTCATTAACACCTCATAGAATTCACAGTGAAACCACCTGGCCTTTGGCTGTATTAATGGTAGATCTTAAATCAGCATTCCAGTCTCAGCTAAGGTAACTGTTCTATTTAAGTTACCTATTTCTCTGAAGTTAATTTTGCTTTTTTTTGTTGACATTTTAAAAGTTTTCAAAGTTATTGCCATAGAATTGTATGTACCTCATTCCATAACTTTGGTTTTATATCCTCTCACATTCCAAATTACATAATGTTTGACAATTTTGTTTTTCTCTTTTTTCACAAAGAAGGCTAAGGAGTGGTTATCTATTGAATTGCTCTTTTCAAAGACATACATTTAAATTTATACACATTACAGATCTATGTGTATATGTGCATAAATTTATGATTCTAAATAAAACTTTTAATAACTAAAAATCAGTTCCTGAAGCCTAACTTGTGTTTTGAACACTGGATTTCTATATGTCCCTTTGTATAGAGACTATAGAAAAAACAAGAAGTATGGGCCATTAGAAGTTCAAAGGCAATATTATGTGAGAATTTATTTAGTGTGGACAGAACTGATGTTCATTTTTTTTTTTAAGATTTTATTTATTTGACAGAGAGAGAGAGAGAGAAAGGGAAAGAACAAGCAGGGGGAGCAGCAGTCTGAGGGAGAAGCAGACTACAGAGCAGGGAGCCAGATGTGGGGCTCCATCTCAGGACCCTGGGATCATGACCTTAACCAACTGAGCCACCCAGGTGTCCTACTGATGTTCATTCTTGTTTAAAGTACTTTAAAATCTCTTGGCCAGCATTTACATTAAGGCAAGGGAAACATTTCCTATATAGTATTATCCTTTATATATCCCAGACAAATTAATTTATTTTACAAACTCAAATTTATGATTCTTTACTGCCAAGAAGGCTAAAAATGATAGGGCATAAATGACATTCATTCACCTAAAGCTGGGTATAAACACTATAGGTGCTTTCACTGTACATAATCTCAAGGAAAATATCATGCTTCCACATACCCAAATAAGTGCAGAAGTAACACCAGTTTTGGAGTTTTGGAGTAACATCTCCAAAAAATTCTCATCTCATTGGAAGTGTGAACCTTGATGTGATGGTCCCAAGGTCATTGTGTCAACAACTTTAAGTGACAAGATTTACTAAACTTAATGCAGTGAATTACTTCCTATCTAGTTTTAATTTTGTCAAGAGATGAGTATATATGCCAATGATGTATAGGGTTTATTCTAGAGTGGAAAAAGCATAATTTAATTGACAGATAAAAGGTTATAGAAAAGGTAATTTCATTTTCCATCAGTAGAAGTAAGGTTTTATTGTTAAGAATTAAATTAACAGCACATGAAATTGGCTTTTCCTGAGTTCATATTTTTTCAGGAAAAAAAGAGGGGAGCACCCCCTAACCAAAGTAGAGCTATAAAGCTCCCACCAATGAACACAGTTATTGGATTTGCTTTATTTATTAAAGGGGAAAAACAATAAAAGTCCCATAATTCTATGTGTTTGTAGGGTCTTTTTTCTTAGGGTCTAGTTATTTTCTACTTCTGTAATACTAAGAGGTTCTGCCTGTGAATGCAGCCTGACTTCTTTCCACTGCTCATCACTTCAACTGGTTTTTATAAGCTTTGCCCCTTCTTTAGTTGAAATATGTTGCTTAGTCTATGCTACAGTTTTCTAAACAGGTGATTTGTTTATACCTTACTTAGAAAGGGAACTCTTTGGTCCTGCAAAGATATATGAGAATATCAATGTGTGAGTATTTCCATATCATGATAGCCACCATAATCCATGAGGAGCACCATACTTTAAAAATGTGAAAATATATTTTGGAAAGCACTGGGGTTTTTTGTATATTCTACAAAAATATGTATGTGTGTACACACACACACAAAATATATACATTATATATGTACTATATACTATATATATCTGAATGTGTATATTCTGAATATATATTTATAAATATTAAAATTTATGTATATATGTATGTATGTAATTGGTTCATGTGATTATGGTGCCTAAGAATTCTCAGTATCTATAGTCAGCAAACTGAAAACCCTGGAAAGTCAATAATGTAGCCCAGTCCAAATGCAGGTGAAGACTGATGTCCCAGTAACATCATTCAGGCAGAAGTTCCCTCCCTACTCAATCTTTTTGTTATTTTTTTGGTGACCCTAATTAATTGGATGAGGGCCACCCATATGAGGGAGGGCAATCTGATTTACTCCATCTACCAGTTGAAAAGTTAATCTGATCCCAAAACACCTTCACAGACACAACCAAAATAATGTTTGACCAAATATCTGGTCACCCTATTGCCCAACCAAGGTAACACATAAAATTAACTATCACAAGCTCCATACCTAGCCACATCATAATCAAAGTGTTAAAAGACAAAGTATCAAAGTCAAATATAAAGAATTCTGAAAGCAGCAAGAGAAAAGTAAAAGAAATTCTCAAGAAAATTGCCAACTATTTATTCATCAAAAACCATGGACATCAAAATGCAGTGGGAGGACAAAAAGTGCTTAAAGACTTATTCAAAGTGCTGAAAAAAGAATTGTATGTCATATAAAATAAAAACAATGTATGGCTGCAAATATACATCGTCTACTAAACAAAGTCCATCCTTCACCTTTCTGATAGCATTAGGCAAAAGCTAAGCAAACTCCAAGCTATTTATAAGGGAAATGGGGTATTTCCATCTAGAAGTACATATTACTCATCTTTACACATCATAAAGCCAACAACATATTCATTTTATTGCAATATGTCCATTTGCTTTTACCATACTAGATCTTTATAGAGCAAATAATTTAGGTCCAGAATTGCACTGTCTTTATTTGCTTAAGCTAGATCATGAAGGCAAGTAAACTCTTCTTTAGCTTTATTCTATAATCTTATTTTGGTTAAATAGTACTAAAGCTGAGTCTTAGACTTTTTAAAAAATTTATGAAGAGTTACTTTATACCGTGTTAATTGAATTTTTTTCAATTATGATTTCTTTTCCTCTTTGATTTAGCATAGTGATTATTACATTCACATCAGTTACAAAGTTATCCACCACCCCCAACCAGCCCTTAGCCCAGTTCTCATCTTCAAAGTTAAATCAGAAGGAGAATGGATATTCTTCAAGATGCAACCTCAAATTTACACATATCATCAAAGCATCTTATTGTCTTGTATTTTAGCCCATTAACTCATCAAACTCACTTTTAATCTACTGACATTTTCTGAATAGGAATTTAGCATTGTGCTTCATTATGTTAAGAGAAATATTATTTAATGTGTAAAAACTCTCATCTTTCAGAGTCAGTGTCTGTTCTTAGATTTGTTATTCCACAATGAATTTGTCCTTCTAGTCTGCACATTTTCCCTATAGGCATTATATCCACATTCATTCTCTTCTAATAATGAGGTTCAGGTACTAACCTAAAATAAGAGCTGTGAGCCTATCTTTATGGAAGCTATAGTCTAATTAGGGAGAAAACAAACAGTAAACTCAGACAATTGAGTGTTGATAAGCACTAAGAAGGAAAACAATAGAATTCTGTTGAGGCATATTAATAAGGAACCCACTTACTACTGAGTAAAAGGGAAAGTCATCTAGAGATAAAAATAAGCTGAGATTTTAAGGATAAGATAGATCCAATTAGGCAAGCAGTGAAGGATGCTAGGATTGGCTAGCATGACATAGGACTCAGTTTACTAGTATAAGTTTCAACCATCACTATGTTATTTTAAAGTCCAGACTACATGCTGATTTGCTTTAGAACTTAAAGATCAGGATCTCACTATTCAACCTATCAATGGCAGGAAACATGGGTTCCCTGGTGCCATTGAGGAAGTGAGATGGGACATCTTTAACATTCTCTTTGAGAAAATGAGTCTTCAGAAATACAAATTAAAACCACAGTGAGGAAACAACAGATGTTGGTGAGAATGTGGAAAAAGGGGAACCCTCCTACAGTGTTCATGGGAACATGGGAATGCAGGCTGATGCAACCACTTTGGAAAACAAAGTTGAAAATAAAGCTACCCTATGACCCAGGAATTGCACCACTGGGTTTTTACCCTAAAGATACAAATGTAGTGATCTGAAGGGGCACATGAACCCCAATGTTTTAGCAGCAATGTCCACAATAGCCAAACTATGGAGAGAACCTTGCTGTCTATCAACAGATGAAGGACAAAGAAGATGTGGTATAACTATGCAAGGGAATACTATACAGCCATCAAAAATGAAATCTTACCATTTGCAACAATGTGGATGGAACTAGAGGGTATTACACTAAGTGAAAGAAGTCAATCAGAAAAAGACAGTTATCATATGTTCTCACTGATAGGAGGAATATGAGAAACAAGAGAATCATAGGGGAAGGGAGGGAAAAATGAAACAAGATGAAACCAGAGATGGATACACACCATAAGGGACTCTTAATCTCAGGAAACAAACTGTGGGTTGCTTGAGTGGAGGGCTGTGGGAAAGATAGGATGACTGGGTGATGGACACTGGGGAGGGTATGTGGCATGGTGAGTGCTGTGAATTGTGTAAAACTGATTAATCACAAACCTGTACCCTTATAACAAATAATAGGTTATATGTTAACAAAATACCCTTACCTTTTGTTTAAAAAGAAAGAAAGAAAAGAAAAGAAAAGGAGTATTCAAGTGAAATACAGATATCCCAAAACTCTAGAAAGATTTCAAAAGTATTCTGTCAATGTTTCCAAAGAAGAGATCTGAAATTTTTTTAGGAAATCACTATTAATCAATTATTTACCTGTGGGGTTTTTTTTTTTTTTGGTTTTTGGTTTTTTGATTTTTTTTTCCAGATAGAGGGCTTGTTTTAGAAAACATTTTTTTCTCCCTAACTATAAGTTGATGGGGTATTTTCTTTGTGCCAATAAACTGTATGATTTTTTTGAAAGGTTAACAGAAGTGATTTAAGACCCAGAGTTTTCAGTTCTCCCATGAGAATAAATTGAGGTAATTTTTATTTCACTTTTGTATCCAAAGGTATGAGATTTAGATACTTGTTTGCTGAAGGAACTAGGTACAAGTTCCAAATTTACAGTTCCTCCCAAAGCCACCCAAATTTGAAAAATATTACTATAAAATTACTTTTTTAATACATATTTACTTTTCTTTGGAACAGTAAAAATGGGTTAAAAAGGGAGTTACAAGTTCCAAAGCTACATTTAAATGAGATACAATTTATCCCCTATCTAACAGTCAATTTTTTTTAGTAATGATAGAACAATAAGTCCAAGGAAAAAAGACAACTTTCATACACTGGTAGTAAGAAACTAAATTGGCACATCTTTTCCCTTGGAGAAACTTGGCAATAATTAAATTTAAAATAGCTATGCTCTTTGACCCATAATCATATTTTTAAGAACTTATTCTTAGGACATTGTAGGTGTTGATGAAAAACTGTGGGCAAGGATATTTATAAATATGTGTTTTATCATCTCATAAACTTGGTAATGAATTATATCCAAATTAGAAACTGCTTAAATGTTTATGGTATATTCATAAAATATTATGCAACTGCTACAATAATATCATAAAAGATGTTTATTTTTGTTGAAAATATTTATAACATCTATTGGGAGAAAATTGGTTCATAAATCATGAATAAGATGGATTTAAGGGGTTCTAATGAAAGGTAAGACATAAGATGATCCTAAACTTACCTCCTCCAATAACAAACTGAATCTATAGCTATGAAAGAATTACCTCTGAAAGAAACCCTGAGGCTAGTAACTCTTACACAGTAGGCAAATAAGAAACACACACACACACACACACACCCAAATGAGTAAGAAAGTCTGAGACACAATCCTACCATAGACCCTAACCCCAGCAGGGTGATCCACAAGTAGGAGGAAAAACAAATCCCAGCCTCTCCCTGAGGGGCAATGGTTTTAAGCCTTACATCTGACACTCCATTGTTTAAGACCCACATCTAAGAGATGGGACCCCAAAACATGCAGCTCTGAAAGCCAAAGAAACTTGCATCCAGGAGACCCATGAGGCATTACTGAATTTAAAAACAATTCTTGAAGTGCTCATGTGGACTCACTGTGGCTATACCCCAGGGCACAGCACAGAGGAAGCTGAAACTTACCCAGTTTTTCTGTGAAAAAGCTTTAGCCTGAGGGGCAAGGGTCTCATTTAACACACATCTGGGGCCAAATGAAATATTCTCCAGAGATTGCAGAGATTAGTCTAAGCCATCTTTGCACTCTACCTCTACCGTACTCTGGGTTTCTAGTATCTCCCAGAATGAAACTTGTGCACACATCTGGGGCCCTGGTTTTTGCAACTGCATCTCAGGGGACACCCCTTAATCTCCTGGTTCTGATAGCCAACTAGCCTGTTTATGAGTCCAGAGGACTGTAAAAATGGAGTTAAAAAATGGTTCTTAATGGGGCATTGTGCAAAGACAGCAGACAGAAACACTTAGTTTCTTCATAAAAGAAGGTTATTAGCTTATTTTCATAGTTGTGATCTGAGGGGAAGGTTTCTAACTGAAAACACATTTAGGAGCTGATTCCAATATTCTCCAGAGACTGGGGAGGCTGGTGGGAGCCATCTTTATGCTCTCTGTCTGCCCTACTCTAGTGTCTCTGAGAAGGGAACTTGCATATACATTTGCCCTAATTTTTATGGCTATCACCTAGAGGACATCCCTTAGCCTGACTCTGATGGCCAGTGGATTTGTATTTGAAATGCCAATTGAATATTACCCCCACCTTAAAAGACCACCAGAGACGTGAGTCAAAGCCAATCAGCAAGGGTCGTTTATTGCAGGTTCGAACCTGGACCTCTGCGCCGCTCGTTGCCAATAACGCCGAGAGGTCCAGAGCTGGGTTGGTGCAGGGTTTTTATAGACAGGTACAAACAAGTTTCGGGTGGGGCTGAGCTGATTGATTGACAGTTTGAACAGGCATACTTGGCATCAGTGAATTGGGTCAGGCTTTGCTTTGTCATCAGCCAGCCTCCTGCTCCTTCATATTCACAAGTTCAGCAGGATGATCCAACAAAGAAACAATTCTTAATTGTCAGTCACCCCAATATATTCAAAGTTCTGAAAGACAAATAAAAAAGTCAACAAAGAATACTTCACCTGGCAAAGTTGTCATTCAGAGTTAGAGAGAAAGAATTCTCCAGACAAGCAAGATCTTAGGAGTTCATCACCATTCAACCAGCCAAAACAAAACAAAACAAAACAAAAAAGTTAAAGAGATTTCTTTAGGCTGAAACAAATGGGCACTAATTAGTAATAAAACATATGAATTTATTTACAACTCTGGTAAAGATGAATATATAATAAAATACAGAATTATCTAATGTTGTAAAGGTGGTGATTAATTACAAATCTAGTATGGCAATTTAAAGACAAAAGTAGTAAAAATAACTATAAATAAAGTAGTTTGTTAATGGATATAAGACCAAAAAAATGAATTGTGAACTAAAAACATAAAACCTGAAGGGAACATAATAATGTAGATATTTAGAATGCATTCAAAATTAAGTTATCAATTTAAGATAGACTCTTATAAATACTTTTATGTATTTTATGTGAGCTCATGGTACTCACAAAGCAAAAACCTATAGTAGATACACAAAAGATTAAAAAAAAAAAAAAAGAAAGAATCTAAGCATACCACTATAGAAAATCATCTAATGAGAAAAAGAAAACAATAAGAGAAGAAAGGAACAAAGGATGGCAAAATATCCAGAAAACGATTAACAGAATATCAATAAGTCCATACCTAGCAGTAATTAATGTAAACAGACTAAATTCTCCAATAAAAAAATATAGAGTGGCCAAATGGGGAAAGAAAGAAAGAAAGAAAGAAAGAGAGAGAAAGAAAGAAAGAAAGAAAGAAAGAAAGAAAGAAAGAAAGAAAGAGAAAAGAAAGAAAGAAATGGTGCCTCAAAGAGACTCACTTCAGAAGTAAATACACACACACTGAAAGTGAAGGGATGAAAATAGATATTCCATACAAATGGAAACCAAAAGAAAGCCACTAAAACCAAACTTATATCAGAAAAAAATGGGCTTTAAAACAAAGACTGTAATAATAGACAAGGAAGAGCATCACATAATGATAAAGAGGTCAAAGCAACAAGAGGATATAATATTTACAAATATTTATGCACCAACTGAGAAGCACCTAAATATATAAAGCCAATACTACAGGCCTAAAGGGAGGAATAGAAAGCAATACAATAATACTAGGGAATTTTAGTACCCAATTTCATCAACAGATAAATCATTCAGGCAGAAAATCCGTAAAGAAATATTAGCCTTAAATAACATATTAGACCAGAAAAACTTCACAGACCATTATAGAACATTCATCCAAAAGCAACAGAATAGACATTCTTCTAAAAAGCACATGAACACTATCCAAGATATGTCATATGTTAGGCCATAAAACAAGTCTTAATAAATATAAGAAGACTGAGATCATATCAAGCATTTTTCTCAACAAGAGTGGTATGGAATTAGAAATCAATCACAAAAGGAAAAGTGGAAAACTCACAAATGTGTGGAGATTAAATATCATACTATGAACAACTAATGGGCTAAAAAAGACATTAAAAGTTACATTAAAAAAAAAACCTTGAGACAAATGAAAATAGAAATATAACATACCCAAATATACAGGATTCAGCAAAAACAGTTTTAAGAAGGAAGTTCATAGTTATAAATGCCTACATCAAGAAACAAAAAGATCTCAAGTAGCTTAACTTTATACTCAAGAAACTACAAGAGAAGAGTAAATGAAGTCTGAAGTTAGTAAAAGAGATAAAATAAATACCAGGATGGGAAAAAAATGAAATAGAGCCTAAATAGACAATAGAAAAGTTGAAACTAAGAGCTGGTTTTTGAAAAGGTAAACAAAATAAATAAGTGTTTGGCTAGACTCATCAAGAAAAAAAGAGAGAGAGAGAGAGAAGACTCAAAATCAGAAATAAAAGAAGAGATTTATAATTGATGCCACAGAAATACAAAGGATAATGGACTATTTTGTACAATTATATGCCAGCATTAAATTACCTAGAAGAAATGGATATAAACATAGATGCAAAAATTCTTAAGAAAATACTACTGAAGCAAATTTGACAATACATTAAAAGAATCCTCTACCATGATTGAGTGGGATTTATTCCAGAGATACAAGGATGGTTCAATATGTGTAAATCAACCAATGGTACACCACAATTATAGAACAAAAGATAAAAATAAATTATCTCAATAGATACAGAAAAAAACATTTGTCAAAATCCAACATCCATTTAAAATAAAAACTCTTTATATAAAGTGAGTATAGAGGGAAAGGAGCTCAACATAATGAAGGGCACATATGATAAGCTCAGAGTTAACATACTCAGTGGTGAAAATTTGGAAGCTTACTAAGAAATAATCAGATTCAATGTAACCCCTGTCAAAATTCCAATGACATTTTCTCAGAAATAGAACAAATAATTCTAAAGTTTGTTTGGAACCATAAAAGACCCAGAATAACCAAAGAAATCTTGAGAAAGATGCTGGAGGCATCATGTTTCTTTATTTCAAACCATATTATTATTATTATTATTATTTTATTTGGCAGAGAGAAATCACAAGTAGATGGAGAGGCAGGCAGAGAGAGAGAGAGGGAAGCAGGCTCCCTGCTGAGCAGAGAGCCCGATGCGGGACTCGATCCCAGGACCCTGAGATCATGACCTGAGCCAAAGGCAGCGGCTTAACCCACTGAGCCACCCAGGCGCCTCTCAAACCATATTATAAAGCTGTAGTATTCAAAATGATATAGCATTGACATAAAAGCAGACACATAGATCAATGGAACACAATAGAAAGTCCAGAAAGAAATCCATGCATATAAAGTCAAATAATTTATGACAGAAAAACTCAAGAATATGCAATGGGGGAAGGATGAGTTCTTCAATAAAAGATGTTGGGGAAACTGGGCAGCCATGCAAGAACCGAAACCAGACTACTATCTTGCACCATATTAAAAAATGAAAATGGATTACACTTAAGTGTAAGACCTCATAGGCAGTAAGCTTCTTGACATCAGTCTTGGCAATTTTTTTTTTTTTTTTGAGATTTGAGACCAAAAGCAAAAGCAACAAAAGAAAAAATAAACAAGTGGGAGTACATCAAACTAAAATGCTTCTAAATAGCAAATGGAATGATTAACAAAATGAAAAGGCAACCCACTGAATGGTAGAAAGTATTTGCAAATCATGTATCTGATGAAGGGTTAATATCCAAAATGTATAAAGAACTCATACAACTCAGTAGTCCCCCCAAAAATTCAATTGAAAAATGGGCAGAGGATCTGAATACACATTTTTCCAAAGAAGATAAACATATGGCCAACAATAGGTGAAAATATCCTCACAGCACTAATATCAGGGAAATGCAAATGAAAACCACAATAAGATCTTATCTCATTCCTGTTACAATTACTATTGTCAAAAAGATAAGAAATAATTTGGTGAGGATGTGGAGAAAAGAGGATCCTTACACACTGTTCGTGGGAATATAAATTGGTACAGTCATAATGGGAAAGAGTGTGGAGGTTCCTCAAAAAATTAAAAATAGAACCACCATATGATCCAGCATTTCTTCTTATGAGCATTTATCCAAAGGAAACAAAATCACTCTCACAAATTTTTCTGCACCCCATGTTTATTGCAGCATTATTTATAATAGCCAAGACATAGAAACAACTAAAGTGTATACTTATGGATAAATAGATAAAGAAATACATATTCTGTCATCTATCTATGTACATAGATAGATATTTATTTATATATTAATATATAGATATTCATTTATCTATAGATAGATGACAGAATATATAAATAAATATATAATATAAATATATATATTTGATGGAATATTATATAACTTATATGTAATTATATAACTATCATTATTAATACTGTATTGTATATTGAAAATTGTTAAGAGAATATATTTTTAACGTTCTGATTTAAAAAAGAATTTGTAACTATGTGTAGTGATGTTAATTATACTTATTGTAGGGATCATTTCACAATATACTATGCATATATTGAATCATTATACTGTACACCTGAAACTAATATAATGCTGTATGTCAATTATTTCTCAGTACAGTTAATTTTTTAAAAGATGAGTTTAATAGATAAAAATTGTAGAAAAACTCCTTGAATGTAACTTCCACAAGAGTGTTTGTGTTTCTAACTACATGTAAGATAAGAAGTGATTTATTTTTTTCTGTTTTGATCATCTACATTTTCTATGATAAAATATATTCCTTTTTATCAGAAAAAATATAGTATTTCTCAGTTAAGTTTCTAATGTAATTTCCATTAACAAATAAAATGGCACCACCAAATATAAAGTCATGATGCCTTCAAATTTTGCTTTCAAAGTTTTGACTGAAGGTTTTAAGTGCTAGAGGTGCCAACTTCTAGAGTGATGTTAAGATTATTTAAAAAAAAAAAAAAGATTTTTCCTGTATTTCCAACTCCTGAGTCATATTTATAGCTTAAATATTTATTTGTAACATTTAATGACTAGATACACGAAGGAAGCCTTATTCAGGATAAATAGTGTTTATTAAAGTCTTACAAAATACATACAGGATGCAGATTTCATATGGAAACAGATTTGGAAATAAAAATTATTGTGCATTGTTTTCTTTTATCTCTGTAATGTTTCCTCAGGTGGTATCTATGTTGGTTTTATTATTATTAGACTGTAATGTCTGTATAAATGTTTATACCTTTAATGCTAGTTTCAGTGGTGATTTTTCTCAGTATTATCCCATTCAAAATGAGTTCAGAGATTATTCAGGTGAATTGCATTTCCCAGATGGAAATGTACATTTGAATGTTGATTGCTATTACTTTTTTCTAAAAAAGGTAAAATAAAAATATAAAAGTTCCATGATTTGAAGACATTTTCAGAAACATTTGCATATGATCCAGTGATTGTCTCCCAGCGGCTCTGTGGAATGCTGCAGATGGTCCCTGCTCTTTACCTGAATGTTTAGACTAGAGGGTGGACAAACTTTCTTTTAAATATCTTTTCACAGAAGGAGAAATCTTCCAGATGAGGAACTGCAGGTAATATAATGTTTATTTTCTCTTAATCCAAAATTTCTCTGGTATATTAATAGAGCATTTTCTTATTACTTTTACCATTGTTTGAGGGCTATTAAATAAATAAGATTTATACAACAATTTCTAAAGCTAACATTGGAAACCAACAAATTCAGGTGCTTCAAATCCTGCATGTGTATAACATCCTTTAAGATTTATAGCAACCTCTGAAGGGGGTTGAGGAAATACTGTTTCATTTTACTGCTGAGGAAACTTCAACTTACCCAAAATGAGTCATGGTGAGAAAGTGGGAAGATGAAACTGCAAATGCATAGATGATTTTTCCTCCATTATTTTACATCTGTCAGCCTATCTATATGAAAAATCAAATTCCCCTCTAAAAATAGAAATTATCTTCTTCATTAGTGTTCAAAAATCCCTCAGGGATTATTTTTGCTTTAGTTGCAGAAAGTTGGAGGGAACATCCTCGATAGCAGAGAGAGAGATAGGGAGGGACTAGCACATTGAAATTCTTTGCTGGCACTTTTCAATCTATTTACAGTTTCTTTTCCCCTTGAACTGTCTGGCAAATTGTTGATTTTATTGTCATTGATATTTGCTTCATTTTCCCCTCTGATTCTTGTTGTAAACTGCATAGGAAATAAGAAGCGAGCAAACAAATAGCTTTGGTGAATGGTCTATTCTTTCGTCAAAATGATTCATGCCAGAAAATTTTGGATGAGTCCATGGGTTTTAATAAGTGCTGAACTGACATTCTTGTTTAATTCTTACTTCCTTATTTTCTCATTTGTGTTTTGTTCACATTTGGGCTCAATAAGTTAGGAACACTTTTCAGTAGTGTGGATTTTTCTTCCTGATAGGATTTCAGACATAGAAGAGGATTACTAGGTTGAAGCAGATGGAGGTCAAAGCTGAATTATAAGGGAACCAATGACACTTTTGAGGGTCACCTATTTTGTAACTAGAGAAAAGAGAGCATACCTCATGCTGGTATAAGTTATTTTAATTGTTTATATTTTTTAGTGAAGGTACATATTTTTTAATGTTGTAATTGATTAAATACAGTCACATCATTAGACTACTAAATTTTTCATGATTGGACGTGCTATTAAAAATCATGGATCAAATAACCAAATTTCATCTTGATAACTTTTCATGAAGTTTTCTTGCTAGAGCCTATGAATCTTGGATAAGCAATTAAAACACAGTTAACATAAGCAGGGAATAGCTGGGAAAGTATTAAAATATGGCATTCAATTTTAGATCTGAAATGAACTTTGAAAAATGACATGGCTCAACATGATATCTTTTCATAAGAGGAGAAGCTCAGAAAGCTCAACTGACGTATTAAGGTCAGAGAAATCATTTATGGAATGGGTGGAAATAAAGCCCTCCTCATTGTATTACATACATAGAGCTTCCTGCCACTTCCTTGAAATGACTAGCATTCTCATCTAATTTCATGTATGTGTAAACTTTGGGGCACAACATTTTATCTCAATACTTTGGCCCAAAAAGGACCTTAAATAATTTTGTTGTTTCACTCTTTTATTCACTAGTTGTATGACCTCAAACATCTAATTTAATAATCCTACACTTCTGTTTCCTCATTATTGGTATCCATGATTATTAGTATCCGCCTCATAGGATTTTGGTGAAAATTAATGAGAGAGTTCCCCAAAACAGCTTGGCATATCAACGGGCATTGGATTTGGTGTTGTTTATTGTTTTTATTATTAATAATGGTTATTTTCAGACTGCTAGAAGAACATCATGATGAAGAACTGCCCATAAGGAAAAATATATACAAAGGAGAGTAAGTCTGTCCAGACTTTGAAAAAGTCCATAACTTTGAATTTACATGATTAAAACAATCTACATAAACGAATGTCCAAAACATAAAGAATAGACAAAAAGTAGAAACAACCCAAATGTCTATCAGTTGATATATGGACAAGTGTTATATACATACAGTGACAGGTTATTGAACCTTAGATACATTAAACAACATGAATAAGACCGGAAGATCTTATGCTAAGTGAAATAAGACAATCACAAAATGACAAATTCTTTTTGTTCTCTGCTACCTGGAGTAGTCAAATTTATACAGACAAAAAGTAGAAGAGTTATTGCCAGATGATGGGAGGAGGGAAAAATGGGGAATTGTTTAATTACTATGGAATTTCAGTTTGGAAAAATGAAAAAGTTCTGGAGATGGATAATGGTGATGGTTATACCACAGTGTGAATGAACTTAATACCACTGTATACTATATTTTAAAATGCTTAAAATAGTAAACTTTTTGTTTATTTTATCACCATTAAAACAACAAAAGAACAAGGAAAGGGGGTCGCATTGAAGTAAATAAATTTGAAGGTCTGTATAATAATGATCTTCATAAATATCTAATTAAAGTGCTACAGTATGCAGTAACAACACAATGGGACAAAGAGGAAAATGAGTATTCTTCACAACAATGTATTGGTTATTATTGTGTTTATTAGGGCACAGAAGTAGTAGTGAGTATGATCCAGAAATGCTAGGGCTTCCCATATTTGCCAAGACAAAAACAAGGAAAGAGGTGGCCAGATCAGTGGTTGATCAATAGATTAATTAATTAATTAATTAATTAGATAAATAAATAAAATAAAATAAAATCACAGAATTTACAAAGGCAGAATAATTATGGCCATTCGTTTTTATCCAGATATTGAACAAGAAGAAGAGATAAAAAAAATTTTTCAAAGTTTTTTATGTATCAGGACTTTGTTGATTACTTTATATAATCCCATGTCTAAGATATATTCAAGGATGTTGAATGTGTTTAGGAATGGAATAGATCATCTTTCATTAGTAAATATTCACCCCCAAATTTCTACCCTTCTAGCCTAATACATAAGCTAAAAAAAATCTACCATTAGAACTTGAAATGTGTTATGTGTGTGTGCATGCTTGTGTAGCATTATCTTCTAAAAGGACAACACTATAATTTCTTATAAATTTATTTATAAGTAGGGGCCACTTATGGGCAAGAGTTTCTGAAAGAGTTAAAAAAGAGCTACCTAAGTCCTTCCAAGAGGCTAAGAAATGACACCTTAACAGTATTTCCCCTATGCCTTTAGATTGAGAGTCATCAAAATTGGATAAGCCAGATGCTAAAGGACAAAGTTTTAAAAACTAGATAGGTTCACTGATATGGTCCACAGTCTTAGGTGGGGACCAAGTGACAAGTATGGGTTATTATTATGGGGGGAGGCAGAACTCAAAGAGAGACAAGAGAGACAGAGGAGAATTTATGAATAGGTCTGAGATTTACCATTTACTCTTACTTTGCACACTTTACTTAAATTCTTTACGCTTCAATTTTCTCATATCTAAAATGAGAAAATAATACCCTCTAACTCAGAGGGCTTAAGGGAAGATTAATTAAAATCATACTGCTAAAATACATGGTAAATTCATATAGTTATAAATAAAGACATTAATAAAGGCTATTGATAGTAATAGCTAATGACAAAATATTCAAACATTTTTTAATATTCAAATATTTATTAACATAAATTACATAATAAATATTTAATTTTTTTATTTCTTTTCAGCGTAACACCACACCCAGTGCCCCATGCAATACGTGCCCACTCTAATACCCACCACCTGGTTCCCCCAACCTCCCACCCTCTGCCCTTCAAAACCCTCAGATTGTTTTTCAGAGACCATAGTTTCTCATGGTTCACCTCCCCTTCCACTTTCCCTCAACTCCCTTCTCCTCTCCATCTCCCCTTGTCCTCCATGCTATTTGTTATGCTCCACAAATAAGTGAAACCATATGATAATTGACTCTCTCTGCTTGACTTATTTCACTCAGCATAATCTCTTCCAGTCCTGTCCATGTTGCTACAAAAATTGGGTATTCATCCTTTCTGATGGAGGCATAATACTCCATAGTGTAATAACATTAATAATTATGTTGATTATATAGTATCAATAATTATAGTTATTAATTCAGATAGTGCATATTGTTTTTGTGTCAGGCTTAGTACTAAATATTTTATAAATATCACAAGTTAAATATTCCCAATAATTTATAACATCTGTATTACTGTTTTTGTCCCCTTCCCTCTATACTGTACACAGTACATAACACAAAAAAATAAATAACTGAAGGCCATTAAGTGGCACAGTGAGGATTCCAACTCAAGTAGTGTGGCTTCAGAGTTCATGTTCCTACCAGAGACATACATGTTCGATGAATGGTAGTCAATGGGACTAGTTGTATATTATCACACCAAAAAGTCATTACCTTACAGAGGAAGGAGCACAGGGCACATTACATGTGCAAAATGTCATCAACTGATCAATTTCTTCTATATCTCTATTCTTAGTTTAAAAAATGCTGTGTTTTATTTCTACTAGTCCTTTTATAAGAAGAACAACAGCTCTTTTATACAACTACTAAAAACAGACCTGTTCTTACATATAATATAAACAGGATATGTTGATCCACTTGGTACAACAGTATTTCTCTTAAATACCTACCACATTTAACTTGTAATTCAGATATCAAAACTGGGAAGAATTGGGGAACTGGTAAAAGAAACAATGTAGAGGACAAGTTATTGGGGAACTGGTAAAAGAAACAATGTAGAGGACAAGTTATTAGCACAAAAGAATGAGAACACAGGGGAAATGAAATGATTTTACCTGCTCCAAAGTCATCTAAATTATTGAAATAGATAGACTTAAAGCAGATTCCCTAGATTGAAAAACTACAGATGGACAAAATAATTCTAGCATAGAGAAAGGTTATGGCACAGTTTTTCATTTGGAGAACAATTATCATTCCACGTGGTTGCAACTATGGTTCTCCAAGCCAAAACTCCTACTCCTAGAGTGGAGTTGAGGCTTAGCTCCAGGATGGGCTTCAGTTTTCATTTGACCACCCAGGAAAGAATGGGATTCTCCCCCATAAAATCTTACGTTTGAAGAGATCTTCATGGTTAGATGATATTATTAAACAACATAAGAGTGGGACCCAGGGGTTAAATGACCAGTCCCAAGTCACAGAGCCTTTGAGTGACATCTTAATCATTTCAGTCTGCTTTTTCTTCTACATATCTGTTTTCATTGTGTCTCATTTCTGCTTTATCAGTTTACTATGGAGCAGACATCAGTCACTAAAAGGTGCCTCCTGCTTAATTTTCCATTACAGAAGAGTTACTAAACCATAATCAACTGAGCTGGCTATATTTTTTTCCCCATAAACCATTACATTTTTAAGTATGGGAATTGAATCAACATTATAGTTTTCCCTCTGATCCTTTTTCTTGAACCAGAGTGCTGGCAACTAGAGTGCTAGATGCCCCATCTATGGGCAGTCCTCTTTATTTTCTTTTACTTTTATTTGTGGTTGTCCATTCTCTTTATTTCATCTCAATTTAAAGATGTCCCAGAAATGGTCACCTCATGGACTACAGCAATGTCTTCTGGTATTCTGTTATGTGCATCCCTACTAAAAATATTGTGGGGTCTTCTCTTTATTTTATTTTGGTTTTCTCTGTGTAAAGAGGTTTCATGGCAAAATCTAGCAGATGTCCCTATCAACTTGCAAATCACTATGTTAAAGAAGTAGAATCTATTAATGGAAGAATGCACAAGACAGTCTTAAGACAATCTCAGCACTGAAAAGAGTAAAAAAGCTGGGGGGAGACCAGGAAAACTTTAGGCAAAGCATACTTACATATAAAACTGAAATTACTATGAAGAGTTATTAAGAAACAGAAAAAACATCTTCAGGAAAACATGGTTTATGTTGTTGAATTGCTTTACATTTTAAAGTGTAAATTTGTTTTTGGCTTTTCATTCAAAAGAAACCATTTGGCATTCTGTGTAAGACATAAATGTATTAAAAATGTGAGGCAACATTTATTAAAATATATAAGGGAACAAAGGCTAGGATTAATTTCCCCCCCTCTCTTTTTGTTTGAGGGCTATCACTAGGGCATTTCACATGGGTTAAACCAGATTCTAAAAGCTTTCACCAGACAGTTAACATAAATGACTAAGAGCTTAATCAGCACATATCGTTTAAATACATTCAATAGAGGAATCGGACTGTTCATTGCATTATAATTTACAGGGTTTTTGTTTTTGATTACATAAGGGAAATGCATTTTTTATGCCTTAAAAGCATTCTTTTGTGATGTCAAAAATGTATTACATTATTGTTCAGAAAGTGGTGTTTCAATTTGGTGGGGAGTCTAAAATCACCGGAGTGGAAAAGATAACAAGTAGATTCTTCAAAGTCTTGCCATTTGTGATTTTTTTTTTCTTCCAAAGTTCTTTTCTTTTGGTTAGATAATGAGTGCAGCTCTGCTCAATGGCATCTTCCAGTTCTTTCTAAGTGTTTAAATCTTATATTTAGCATATTTTTGGAAAAGCAGTTTAACAGGATTAAAATAAGTAGTTACCATTCCAAACAGTCATAAGGAAATAAAATGATGTTGAAAATAAAGTTTTTGTATTTTTTCTTTTATTCTTTTACATTTGGTGGTAGTATAAAAGTAATTCAGTCTCTACTTAGATAATACCTGAGGTAACTGGATCAGCTGTTTCATCAAAGATGATTACAGGAAATAAACTGCTAAAGAAGCAAAGCAGCTTTTCTTATAGAAAGTTTATCAACACACTAAAGAAGGATCATTTTCCAAGAGAAGGCCCTTTGTAACTATTTCCCCTTCCTCAAATGGCAGCCCATTTCTCTCCAAAGCAAGCCCCTGTGGCCCTGTCTTCTCTCTTTATTCCTCTCCTTATTGCCCTACACACATTTATCATACTCTTAACGAAGACAATAAAGAATCACCGCTTATTCTGAAAATATTGTGAACTCCTTATCAGTCAAAAGGAAAAGGACACTTTCCTTTCACTGGGAGTTTGCCGTAGTGACTCCTTTTGTAGGTCAGCCTAAGAGAGAAAAGCTTTCTTTTAGATTGTATCCTTCATTGTTCTGAGGAGAGCTCAAAATCGAGATAGAGTTATCATTCTGAGAAAGGAGATACCCAAGCCACACATATCTTCTCCCTCACTCTCTTCTCCAAAGAAAAAGATTTGCATACACATGTTTCCTTCTGAGCTTTGTTCAAGACTGCTTTTGCAGATGCTATCTGGAAAAGTGACTGGAGGGAGAAAAGGAGTACATTAATCAGGCATTGCCATTGTGGGTTGGGTGGGGCAGAACTCTTCAGTGCTGAAGGAAAGATGACCCTGGGGAAAGAGCTACTCCATTTCAGCTCCTGAAGATTTCTCTAGATGTCTTTAGAAAGAAACTTGCTCTGTAAATGCTGGTAAGCAATGTATATTTTCTACAATTGTATTTACTCATCCAAAATTAATTTGATTGTAAATATTCTACATACTGTGGGGTTTTGAGGCAGAGAAAAAAAAAGTATGTTTGAAATTGTTTTGAGATATAATTACAAATTCACAAATATAAAGATTTGTTGTCCTTAGCAAAGCAGCTAGAACTCAAAAGTCTCCAAAGTCTCCAAAGTCCTACCTAGGTAGCCCCATATTTCCAATTGATCTTTAATATTAAAATATTCATATATCATGTATGTTCATATGTGCAATATTTGTTTAGATAATAATCTCTCTAGAGTCACATTTTATTATCCTAACCTGTGTGAAAAGAGAGCTAAATTTAATTTTTGTGCTTACACTTAGAGATCTACCTATGTCTTGCCTGATTCTAATGTTATGTCCTGCAAGTACATACTTCTAACATAACAGTATTGTAATATTGCATTACAAATATGGTAGTCTTACACTAGTGCTTTTCAAATATTTTAAACTGTGCAATTTTCAAATGATATCTCACTCAAAACTATGAAACATGAATAAAATTTGTTTCATTAGCAACAAGTAGATTTAGAACATGACATTCATTTTCTAGAGATTCAACCACTGAAGCAATGCCACTGTTTGGTGTGAACAAAAAATGCAACATTTCGAAATCAGATACTATGGATCACCTCTTTTTTATTCTATCTCTTGAATTAATAGTTTCTAGATGTATCTACTCAAAAGCAACAACTCATTTGCCTGTTTGTCCTCAAGAATCCAGCCTCTTTCCTCATTTATGCTTCAACATGAATCTTATAGGTCCTTACAGAGTCATTTCCTGGGTCACTCTATGGACCACACTCGGCTCTCAATCCCCCTGCTCATCATTTTCCCTAATACAGAAAAAGTAAAACATTTAGATTGGACCTCTCTGACATCGCTATTGTGGTGTCTCATAGTATTGGTAAAACAAAAATAAACATTTGCTGAACTCTTGCTGTGCTCCAGGAACAATGTTAATTTACAAATAATGAATCTTTCAATTAAAAAAAGTTATATCAGAATATAAAATGCTTATTTCATTACAAGCCTTATAAAATTTTATTCTATTAATAAATGTACATTAGACATCAGTGACCCATTTATAGATAATATGAGATGTGAAACTGAGAAACCATACTCACAAGGTAAATCAAAAAATACTCTTGACTCTAGAGAGGGAACATTTGTTGGGTGGAGAAATAATTGGCCTTCATTAGGTGTAATCCTTCAATTCTCTCAAAGAATTGGTTAATTGAGGGAAATGTCAGCTTGTCAATCTTATAAACTCAGCCATACTTAAGGGCATGAAAATCACATTAGTGTCCTGCTCTTTGTCTCTCTGTATCATTTGTCCATTTGTCCATTTGTCTAAAAAGGGGTACAGATATATTGTCATGGAAATCCAAGTAAAACTTTCAGGTGAATCCTATAACTAGAACATTTAGAGTCATGTTACTTAATAAAATAGTATTTGTGTACATAGTTACAGGGTACATATGTGTTTTTATATGTCTGTATGCATATATATATAATATAGATGCATCAATGCATTTTAATATGTGTATATGTGTATACATGTATATGTGTGTATATGTAAATACAGTATCTACAAACACACATATGTGTGTGTGTGTAGAGATATATATATATATATATCTACACATACACATCTCCTAAGGACACATTTTGCTAAATTAATTTATATCATACTTGCATTAATATTTAAAACATATTAGTATATGGAATTTTCCTCAAGATAAACATAGAATTTGAAACAGCAATTAATAAATTAAATGAATAAATACCTAGGATCTATTCATTGGCAGAAGTAAAATTTTATTTATTAATGCTCTTCCTGGTGAGCAAAAGTGGGGGAAATGTTTATGGAGGGTAACTGTAACCTTCAAAGTGTCTAGCTATCAACATGCTTTGGAAAATGAAGAAGACTTTATTCCAAGTAGGGAATGCTCCTCAAAGCTCTCAGCCAGGTGACTCAATTATGCTTTTTTTTTTTTTTTTTTTTTAGATTTTATTATGTATTTGACAGACAGATCACAAGTTGGCAGAGAGGCAGGCAGAGAGAGAGAGAGGGAAGCAGGCTCCCTGCCAAGCAGAGAGCCCAGCCCAATGCGGGGCTTGATCACAGGACCCCGAGATCATGACCTGAGCCAAAGGCAGAGGCTTAACCCACTGAGCCACCGAGGCGCCCCAACTCAGTTATGCTGTTAAAAACTGATAGGAAGAACCCACAAAGGCCAGGTAATTATTTTATAGTCTGATGTCCCCTGTATATGCAGAAGTTGAGATAAAAAGAAGTTGAGAAAAAGCAGAAATATACTCCTTATGAGAAGATCAGCTCAAAGATCGTTTTCTTCCTAAGAAGCAACTTTTCCAAGCTACCTTGATCCAAACAACTGGCATTTGGTGCATTTTGAAGATGGATTGTCAGATGTGCCCCCACAGCTGTGAGAGTCTGGCACACTAGCTCTCTAGCCAGCTAACAGGAAGACAGATACTGTTATTTGGGGGGGGACGGATCACCCACAGATGTTTGGAGGAGGAGAAGAGTCTACGTCCTTTGGCAAGCTTATCAAAATCAACCTCTTATACACAGGAACAGAAAGAACTGGAATCACTGCCCAGCCTGTCATCACATTACCCAGAAAACTTTTAAACCACCCCCTCATTCATCCTTAAGTGGAAAATAAAGAGCTTGAGATGAAGTTCTTTGGTCCTGAAACAGATGGCACCATATACCTCCATGTGAAGGAAACTCAACACACCTGGATTTTTGAACCCCAAAGTTCCTTAAAAGCAATTTCCTTCTATAGAAAGCTAAGACCTATTTTTTTCTTTACTTTAGAAGTATTCCAAATGTACAATTCATGTTTTCTTATGAGTAAATTTTTGTTCTCTCCTTGTCCTATTTTAGTGGTATAAAATCTATTTGACACACATATACATACTTGAAATCTTTTTGTTTGATAAAGATGGCCTTGTCACCTAAAAGTAATGACACTGTGAACCAAGAAATTAAATCCTAAAGAGATATTGTAGAAAATTCTTCATTAAAAGGAAAACTCCAGAGAAACATTATTTCCATTTCCACAGCCTGCTTAAGTTCATTAATAACAACATTTAATGATAACAGTTAAAACAACACTATCCTGAATAAACCTAACCAAAGAGGCAAAGAATCTATACTCAGAAAACTATAAAGTACTCATGAAAGAAATTGAGGAAGACACAAAGAAATGGAAAAATGTTCCTTGCTCCTGGATTGGAAGAATAAATATTGTGAAAATGTCTATGCTACCTAAAGCAATCTACACATTTAATGCAATTCCTATCAAAGTACCATCCACCTTTTTCAAAGAAATGGAACAAATAATTCTAAAATTTATATGGAACCAGAAAAGACCTCGCATAGCCAAAGGGATATTGAAAAAAAAGCCAAAGTTGGTGGCATCACAATTCCGGACTTCAAGCTCTATTACAAAGCTGTCATCATCAAGACAGCATGGTACTGGCACAAAAACAGACACACAGATCAATGGAACAGAATAGAGAGCCAAAAAATAGACCCTCACTCTATGGTCAACCAATCTTCGACAAAGCAGGAAAGAATGTCCAATGGAAAAAAGACAGCCTCTTCAATAAATGATGTTGGGAAAATTGGACAGCCACAGGCAGAAAAATGAAATTGGACCATTTCCTTACACCACACACAAAAATAGACTCAAAATGGATAAAGGACCTCAATGTGAGAAAAGAATCCATCAAAATCCTTGAGGAGAACACAGGCAGCAACCTCTTCGACCTCAGCCGCAGCAACATCTTCCTAGGAACATCGCCAAAGGCAAGGGAAGCAAGGGCAAAAATGAACTATTGGGATTTCACCAAGATCAAAAGCTTTTGCACAGCAAAGGAAACAGTTAACAAAACCAAAAGACAACTGACAGAATGGGAAAAGATATTTGCAAACAACATATCAGATAAAGGACTAGTGTCCAAAATCTATAAAGAACTTAGCAAACTCAACACCCAAAGAACAAATAATCCAATCAAGAAATGGGCAGAGGACATGAACAGACATTACTGCAAAGAAGACATCCAGATGGCCAACAGACACATGAAAAAGTGCTCCATATCACTCAACATCAGGGAAATACAAATCAAAACCACAATGAGGTATCACCTCTCACCAGTCAGAATGGCTAAAATCAACAAGTCAGGAAATGACAGATGCTGGTGAGAATGCGGATAAAGGGAAACCCTCCTACACTGTTGGTGGGAATACAAGCTGGTGCAACCACTCTGGAAAACAGCATGGAGGTTCCTCAAAATGTTGAAAATAGAACTGCCCTATGACCCAGCAGTTGCACTACTGGGTATTTACCCTAAAGATACAAACGTAGTGATCCGAAGGGGCACGTGCACCCGAATGTTTATAGCAGCAATGTCTACAATAGCCAAACTATGGAAAGAACCTAGATGTCCATCAACAGACGAATGGATAAAGAAGATGTGGTATATATACACAATGGAATACTATGCAGCCATCAAAAGAAATGAAATCTTGCCATTTGCGACAACGTGGATGGAACTAGAGCGTATCATGCTTAGCGAAATAAGTCAAGTGGAGAAAGACAACTATCATATGATCTCCCTGATATGAGGAAGTGGTGATGCAGCATGGGGGCTTAAGTGGGTAGGAGAAGAATAAATGAAACAAGGTGGGATTGGGAGGGAGACAAACCATAAGTGACTCTTAATTTCACAAAACAAACTGAGGGTTGCTGGGGGAAGGGGGGTTGGCAGAAGGGGGGTGGGGGTATGGACATTGGGGAGGGTATGTGCTTTGGTGAGTGCTGTGAAGAGTGTAAACCTGGCGATTCACAGACCTGTACCCCTGGGGATAAAAATATATGTTTATAAAAAATTAAAAATTAAAAATTAAAAAAAAAAAACCACTACACTAAGAGTGTCCAGCACCAGATTTTTCTTTCCCTACTGACTGCAGACTTAACTACCACTTATTTTATATGTTTGAACTAACAAATGACTTAAAGGCCAGGGGTCATTTTTGGCTAGCAGAAATATAGCTTTGTAGAAACATGTCTTCCCAGTGATTATTGTTTATATTCTTTGTTCCGGCAGACTATTTGCTCTTACACTTCAAGATAACCCACGCACAACTATTCCATGCTCTACTATTGTTTTAAGTTTCCTGCCATAGTTAGCTGAGCTATTTCTCAGACTCAGTAGAAATTCCTAGAAGACAGAACATGACTGGCTCAGCCTATCTAATGGGTTAGCTTTTCCTATGTCAGGGATTTTCTTCCAGTCTGATCAGGTGTGGCCAAGAAAGTATACTCAAACATGGAAACAGAAGTCTATTTTACAAAGAAACAATGTGAGTATTGGGTTGGCATCCTAAAGTTTTCATTATCAGCTACTTCTCAAGCTAGGTCAGTAAGTAGTAGGATAATCAGAGAGTAAAATTTCTATTGCTTGTTTCTACAGATTAAGGATGGAGTTGTCATTATTATATGTATGTCCAATTTATTCCTCCATCATGTCACTATTTAAACATCTAGATGTAGGGTTTAATTATTCAGAATTTACATCCTGATTACTGAATACCATTAATTCACAGGATCAGTAAAAGAGTGACTGGCCCATGTATGAGTGAATTTTTTGTTGTGATTGTTATCAGAATCAAATGCCCATTTTTAGCGACAAACATGGATTCTAATTGGAAAATGGTATACCAGATCAATTAGCCTTTTAAAATGGGCATGACTTATGAAAGGCAAATTTCCTCTCTGCACAATCCCCACCAGCACTGCAAGCTATTTATTACTTAGCATATACATTAGATAAAGGTTTTAAATAAACACAATGTAAAACACTAGCAAGTTTTAAAATAAGCGGTCATTTCTTTTAAGCTCCTAACTACTGTTTATAATGTTTTTGGCAAATGTAAAGTGCTCAGTTATTAATACAGAGAGGAATCTTCTTTAAGGTTTTTTAAAAATAATTTTCCTTTTAAAAATAAACTTCCTTGCCTGAGGGGTTCCCTGTAAGGAATTTAGCTCAATTGTGTTGTTACTATGCCTTGCTGAGTTAACTATTACTCATTTACTTGGGATTACCTTCTGTCTTCTATTCATCTAGAGCAAACTCTCCCATCTTTCAAAGTCATATTTACTTCTCACATTTTATGTGAATGTTTTCCTAAATATTGAAATCACTTCTTGATTTTTATACAGTAACTTTGAGCTATATGAAGGCTTATTTATTTTAGATTTTGGAACTAGAAGGGATATTAGAGATCATTTACTCCTATTTGTAATTTTACAATAAAAAATACTGACACCCCCCAAATCCTTTTTATCCTAAGCCTGCTCTGCAAAGTTCAATTTTTCATAATATACCTTAGCTTTAATTTTTAAAAATAACTACCTACTGGTTTTTTTTCCTAAAATGCTTTTCTATGAATATTGTTATCATTCCCTTTGTGACATAGATCTTGTATATACATATATAAATTTTACATATCTATGCATGTATATACATATATACATTATTTATATATGCATATATACATAAAACTTCTACTATATTAAGGCTCCTATTGGATTAGTTAGCAATGAAAGTCTCACATCTCAGGAAACTTCTCTCTCTGTCCCAGAAAATCTGGGATTGTTGGTCTCCCTCCATCAAATTACTTTGTCTTCCTTGTAAACAATTTTAATGTCCATAATATTTCATTAAGATATTACACAAAATTTTACTTAAACATTCCTCCAACGCTAAACACTCCAGCTGTTTCCAAATGTCAAATACACCCAACTTTTTATATTTCCCTGAATCTAAAATCTCGAAATTGAATGACATGAACAATTCAAGGGTAAACATTTATCCCCTAGGCCTGAACTAATACAGTAGGCAAAAGACATATGTGGCTACTGAACAATCAAAATGTCACTAGTCCAAATTGATGTGTTCTGTGGGCATAAAATATACCTGAGATTTCAAAGACTTAGTATTAGAGTAAGAATATAGGATATCTCATTTTTATATTTTTATATCAATCATTTACTGAAATGGTATTAGTTTAGATATATTAAATTAAATTAAATATCATTAAAACTAATTTTACCAGGTAAAATTATAGAAATGGAAGACAAGACTAGTGGTTACTGGGGGTTAGAAATGTATGACACAAGAGGGAGGGGGAGATGGCTGTGGCTAGGAAAAGGAAGCAGAAGGAATCCTAGAGGTGATACCTGTTGTATCTTGACTGTGGTAGTGATATATGAAATGGCATGTGAGGGGCACCTGGGGGGCTCTGTGGGTTAAAGTCTCTCCCTTCTGCTGGGTTCATCGGACTCCCAGCTCCACATCTGGCTCTCTGCTCAGCAGGAAGCCTGCTTCCTCCTCTCTCTCTGCCTGCCTCTCTGCCTACTTGTGATCTCTCTGTCAAATAGGTAAATAAAATCTTTAAAAAGAAAAAAAAAAAGTAAGAAATGACTTGATAAAATTGCAAAAATCTAAATTTTCCCACAGAGAGAAAGAAGATGGGTACCAGTAAAATTGTGAAATTAAGACTAAGATTGATGAATTACATCAATGTTAACATCCCATTTACAATACTGTACTCTAGGTTGATAAAGTCTTATCTGTGGAAAAACTGGGGAAAAGGTAGAGAGATCTTATTGCAGTATTATTTCTTAAAACAGCATGTAAACTCCTATCATCTCAAAATAAATTATTTGATTGGAAAATCATTTTGTTTCTTTGTGTATTTTTTATATGACTACTAGAAAATTTAGAATTTCACATGTGCCATGCATTATAGATGCATTATATACTGTTGAATAAATGCTGCCTTAGAAAAATTACCACCAGTAATTAATCAAATATTTTGTTGGAGTAAGTCACCCTTTATTTACCACTCAATCCACTCTATGGAAAGATGCATAATAATTATCCTTCTTATTAACATATACTATACATTGTGAGGGGGATACCATAAATATTATGTTCAGAGTTTATTTGACATTGTCAGCCCTTAATTTTTATGTCAATAAATAAATAATTTTCAAAATTTGATTTTTATCTAAGAGTTCTTGAAATGGGAGACCCTGAAATCATCCCTATAAACTTACACCTAAACTCCAGATAGCCCATCTTATATCCTTATAATTCAAGAGCCTCATTCCTGTTGAAGAGCCTTATGTTTATCCTATAGAGAAGAGTTCTCAGAGTTATGTGACCCAATGCTAAACTCCAGAGAGACTTCATTCCTCTTTCAATATGAAAAAGAAAAGCATACTATTCTGGGAAGGCTCCTGTCCTGCTTTGTGAGCTGACTTATTTATCTAACCTGATGACATTCCTGCCCCAAAGCTTCCTGCTTATTTTACTTTGACAGCCTATCACTATGAAAAGATAATTTCTTTGGTGTATAGCATCCAATAGCCTTCCTTATTACATGACATATGTCTCACAATTATCTCACAATGTGATCCTTTCCAAATTTCCCATCTATTAAGGGCTTAGATGCTTTGCCTTTTTCTCACCAATAATCCTATCAGAAATAAACAGGCCTATCTCCGCAAGTAAACTATCTTTCGAAAGAGGTTTGGGGACCTCATTTATATATTTTGGTTGAAGTGAACTAGCCCAACTCTGTGATTACCATTTAACCATAATCCATGTTTTTATAGTCTTAAAATGTTTAAAAATTGCTTCTTCTCAGACCTGATATAAAGATAGCTCACAGTCTATAAAATTATTATTTTGAACAGCATAAAAGCATTCTAAATGCAAGGATTCTGACCCATTATATTGTTTGACTGTAAGAGACATCAATATTATTCATTAATAAACTCATCCTCAAGATATTTTAACCCCTTTTCCTTTTAACAATTTTAAGACAAAACCAAACAACAAAATTAAAATAAAACATGTCAAGAACAAAACAAAACAAAAAAAGAACAGCAAAAACAAAACACCTTTGACAAGAGAAAGGATAGGTAGATGATGTTTACATCGGTTAATGAGATCCTAGGTTTATAGAGGTTTATAGAGTTCTAGTTTGCATTAACTCTACAATAAGATAGAAATGAATGAATGAAGTTTATATTACTCCTGCAAAGGTATATATAAAATTTCAAGGTATATACAAATTATCAAAGCTGTCTTAACTTGTCAGCTTTCTGACAAGTTTTTTTTTTAAATCCTATGACTATACCCTGTACAGTAATCCTGTACTCAGCAGCTGATTAATTCATTTTAGATATTCAGCAATCTGGGTTGGTAACGACACCCTGGTTGAACAGGGAATTTTTTCCCCCATGAGCCACAGCAAGCACCAACTTGGCCAGGCTAGAGTAAAATAAACCCAATGACATGTGTTTGTGTTTGAAGGTAAGATGCTTTGGGAGTGGGGCGCCTGGGTGACTCAGTGGGTTAAAGCCTCTGCCTTCGGCTCAGGTCATGATCCCAGGATCCTGGGATCGAGCCCCATGTTGGGCTCTCTGCTCAGCAGGGAGCCTGCTTACCTTCCTCTCTCTCTTCTGCCTCTCTTCCTACTTGTGATCTCTGTCAAATAAATAAATAAAATCTTTAAAAAAAAAAAAAAAGATGCTTTGGGAGCCACAAAAATGAGTACATAAACAGGTAGAAGGTGAATGCCATGAATCCCTAAATAGGAGAAAGGAAAAGATGATACGTGATGGGGTGGAGAAAACTCACAATTGCTGAGTACCATCAGATGTACTAGGCATTTAGTTTTGTATTTGTTTGTTTCTCATTTAATCATCTCAATAACACTATGAGGTGGACAATGCTATATTGGTTTACAGATGAGGAATCAAACCTCAGGTTACACACAAGACCCAAATAGCATGTAAGCATTTGAATTCATTTTTGTCTAACTCTAAAAGTTGTCCTTTATCTACTCTACCACAAGGCTTTGTGGGAATATTGCTTTCAAGTTCAATATTTAAGAAAGACAGAAGATCCTTCTCCATTCTGGCTGTTAAGGAAGTGGAAACAAGATCATATCCAGATCACTGCAAGAAGTATTTTACCACACATGCAACTATCTAGTCTACTAGTCAGGCAGCTCCATCAGCAGAAAGAAGCAGGGACAATGACCTCCAAAGGGTGGTAGTATGTTCTGTCCACTCCCTACCTTACCCATCCTGCTAGTTATAATGGTAGAGGTTTTGTCAGTCCCAGGTCGTGGGAACTGGACAGAACAGCTATCAGCAAGCTCTACACAGTAGACTCTAGAACTCACCATGCCAACAGTAAAACCTTCGCATCTGCAAGTATGTAACAATCTTCAACTTTCCTGTTATAATGGCCCAGTTATTTTGATTCAGCCTTTTCCCTTGTTTTCTTGTGTATTCTTTTATTGAGTGAAGATTTTGCTATTTTGCTTAATTTTCGTAAATCTCTTATCAAACTTGATCATGCTCAGCCCCTGAAAAAGTCCTTATTTATATTAATAATAGAATCTACAGCATTCACCATTGGTTCAAGTATTATTTACCATTTGGACTTCATTGTCTGTATTCAACCCTCTCAGACATTAACACTTAATCTAATCAAGAAGAATTCACAGAATTTGTACACTAGTCAGCTACCATTAAGGGGCCACACCACATCTATAACTAGATTAATGTCCCCATTCATCATGTTGCCCAATTCAGCCTCCATTTTTTCCCCTTCCTGCTCATATGGTTGATATCCTAATACTCCATAGAGCTAAGCATATGAAAACAAGGCAGGGTCAAATGAGTTGACTCAAAGTATTGTGTTCAAAGGGGACAAGGAAGAAGAGAGACAGCAGTTAGCTGTAACCTCTTTCTGTGTCCCCTGATATAAAACAGCATATAAATTGTCATTGACAAAGCCACAGGCAATCTTGTTAAACTTTTGTTTATAAGTTTTTAGGTGAATTGATCTTAAGGACTTCCAAGTGAAAACTCCTCAATGATCTAATAGGTTTTTCTTCTCTCTCCCTCTCTCTCTCTCCCATAAATTTAGGTACAGATTTAAGCCAGGAAACATGCAATAACTTTGTGAATGCAAAGAGTCCTTAGAGTACAGGTTTCAATGATACCCACTTGTTATCTATAAGAAAACTACATGTGGCATTCCATTGGAATCTCATGGATGCTGCATGCTTTAATTTTAGTCCATTTCCTTTCCCATTTCCTTTCTGAGTAGTCAGAGTTCTCCAGAGAAACAAAACCAATAGGATGGATGGAGAGATGGATGGATGGATACATAGATACATAAAAAAGAGATTTATTATGGTAATTGGCTTATTCAATTATGGAGCCTGAGAAGTGCCATAATATGCCCTCTGCAAGCTTGAGAACCAGGAAAGCCAGTGGTATAATTCAATCTAAATCCAAAGTCCCGAGAACCAGGGAGCTGATGTGTATCTCCCAGCCCAAGACGAAAAGCCTTAGAATATAATTCCTAGAGTCCAAAGGCCTGAGAACAAGAAGCTCCAATGTCTGAGAGCCAAAAATGATGAATGTCCCATGTCAAGAAGAATGAGTTTGCTTTCCACCATTTTGTTCTATTTGGACCCACAATGGTTTGGATGATCCCCAGGCATATTGGAAATGGCAGATTTACTCTTTATTTCAGTCTATTGATTCAAATGCTAATCTCACCCAGAAACAACCTCATAGAGACATCAAGAAATAATGTTTTACCAGCTATCAAGGCATCCTTAGCCTAGTGAAGTTGGTGTATAAAAACTGTCCCAGTTCCCATGTTATTATATCTGTTTCTTATCATTGCTTCTCCTGATCTCCCATATGCAATTAACACTCTTTATTTTTGCCTGCTTTCTGACTTCCTGCTTTGTCTTAATTCCCTTGATATGATAACCCCCCCCCAAAGCCTATGGAGTTGCAGTTATCTTAGTTCACCTACTTTATCACCAAACTCTTTCTCTTTTTGCAATGGACAAGCTTAGGTAAATATAGCAAGAAATGTTTGAGTGCAAAAATGCATCCAGGATCTAAGCTCTTTTCTTCCCATTAACTTGTATTTTCCATTGATATTTTCTTCTTCTTCTTCTTCCTCTCCCCCCACCTACCCCCTTACCATTCCTTTCTCCTCCTTCTTACTGTATCTTTTCCCTCTTTGAAATAAAGGTAGTTATAAATCTCTCAGGGTTGAGGTTCTTTTCTTCATTCATTCAGGACAGTCTTCCTATTCTAAACACTCTTTTTTTTTTTTTTTTTTTTGGTCTCTGTAAAATGAATTATTTGAATGAGAGTCCATAATGAATTTTTCTTGGTCTTAATTAGATCATTAAACCAGGGGTTGAGATCATAACATGTCATCCTAATGATATCTATTTAATCAAAATGTCCATTTGTTTTCATTACACCAAGTTTAGAAAGCAATTCCAAAGTGCTTTCCAGGGTGTTAATTGGTCTTTTAGGTTTCTTTCTTTATGTGGAAATGAAGAATGTGTTGCAATGAACAAGAAAAGAATGATTTTATTAGGTCACTCAATGACTCTCCTTTTCTGTCTCTCAAATACCTTCTGTTCTTCAATGTTCATCTAAAGTGTCAATTTTTCTTAGACATCTAGACAAGGGTTGTCTATAACTTTTTAGCACCCAACAAAGTTCCTGGATCCCCATTTATCTACCAATCTGTAAAGAAGCTAGTAAAGAAAAAAAATATCCCAACAGAAGAAAGCTTCTTAATATCTTTTTCATTTTTTTTTTTTAAAGATTTTATTTATTTATTTGACAGAGAGAGATTACAAGTAGGCAGAGAGGCAGGCAGAGAGAGAGGAGGAAGCAGGCTCCCCGCTGAGCAGAGAGCCCGATGCGGGACTCGATCCCAGGACCCTGAGATCATGACCTGAGCTGAAGGCAGAGGCTTAACCCACTGAGCCACCCAGGCGCCCTTAATATCTTTTTCAAAAATCGCCATAGATAGCAGCAGATATGGTAGCTATTCCAGTAGAGAAAAGGAGTACTGCCACATTGGCTGAAAAATGAACTTATGCTGAGGTGAGTTTTGGTTATCTTTGTGCAGTAAAGCACAGTATATGCTTTAAAACAGGATTTCTCAATGATCCCAAACTAGCACCAACAGCATCAGCTGAGGGCTGGTTATAAAGTTCTACATGACATCTGCTAAATCAGAAACTCTGGAGACTTTTCCAGAACACAGGCTAGAGTTTGAGAATGCTGTAAAGGAATGGTTCTATTCTATATTCTATATTCTCCCTGGCTCTTAAAGTGTTTACATATGCTACACTAATATATATAGTGGCAGGTAACTTCTGGGATGGCTCCCAATGATCACCAATTCCTGGCATTCGTATCCTTTTATAATTTTGCCTCCCTTCTCCAACCTTTGCGTATTGGCTAGACCTAGCCACTTAGAAGAAATAAGAGTATGGCTCTGATTAGGATACAGAAGTTTGTAACTTTCATCTTGCTAGTCCTCTTTCTCTGGTTTTTCCTCACTTGCTTATTCTCATAAAGCATGATGGTAAATCATATGTGGTAAGGAAATGAAGGCAGCCTCTGGACAATCCCCAGTCAGGAAGAGAAGCCCTCAGTCAAATAGTCTAAGAGGAATTGAATCCTGCCAGCAACTATATGAATGAGTCCTTCCCAAATTAGCCTTCACATGGGTCTTTAGCCCTATATAAGACTTTAATTGCAACCTTGTGATTGACCTTAAAGCAGAGGACTTGGCTTATCTGTGTCAAGATTCTTAACCCACAGAAATGGTCAGATAATAAATGCATGTATTGTTTAAAACTGCTAAATTGTGAGGCAATTTGTTATATATAGTAGAAAAAATATACAGACACAAACACACAGATACACACATATTCCATATATGATTTGATTTAGAATGTAACTTGGCTTAAGATATATTTAATGAGCACATACAGAATTAAGCATTTGGCTCTCCAGTAACTATGGTAAAGATACGAAGAAATAATATCTACTTTAAAGAGAAAATATTTCATTTTAAGAAATGGAAATTTTTTACTAAATGGCACATTTAGGATAGTTAAGTGTAAAACACTAAACAGGGGCACCTGGGTGGCTCATTGGGTTAAGTCTCTGCCTTCAGCTCAGGTCATGATCTCAGGGTTCTGGGATCGAGTCCTGCATCGGGCTCTCTGCTTGGCGGGGAGCCTGCTTCCTCCTCAATCTCTCTCTCTGCTTGCCTCTCTGCCTACTTGTGATCTCTCTCTGTCCAATAAATAAAATCTTAAAAAAAAACACTAAAAACTAAATATCAAAAATATAATGGCATAAACAGTAAAAACAGGAGGGCCTGGTTAGCTCAGTTAGGTATCTGACTCTTCATTTTGGCTCAGGTCATGATCTCAGGGTCATGAAATCAAGCCCCATGTCAAACTTCAAGCTCAGAATGGAGTCTGCTTGTTCTTCTCCCTCTGTTTCTCCCCCTATTCTCTCATTCTCTCTCTCAAATAAATAAATGAATAAATAAAATATTTTTAAAAACAGTAAAAACAGTTTTATCTACTTGTCAGTAAATAGTCTCATATAGAACAATATCTATGAGTTAAGAATTTTATCTTGATACCAATCTTATTACATATGTATGAATAATCCCATTTCTCAAATAAAAAAGAAGTACTTTAGACTAGGTAAACAAATTACCCAAGTTCTTTATATAGCAGAGCCAGTTTTCAGATGCAGGATGTCAGATTCCACAACTCATACCCTTAACTTGGAATATTTTCACTCCACAGTGTAGAAGTGGCATCTATTTTGTTCCCTACATATATATGTTGGGACACAGCTGGGAACAAGATATGTGTGTGTGTGTGTGTGTGTGTGTGTGTGTGTGTGTAAATGATAGATAGTTGCTATATTTTTAAGAGTGAATGAATAACAATAGGATGAATTTGAGACCAGCATAGATGTCAAGAAAAAATAATTCTTAATCTCTTTGCTTATGTACCCAGAACACTTTTTGCCTACTTTTTAGGGATTTCTATGTTAGCAAAGAGTTCTAGTACAACTCCTCAGAGACGGGTGCTCAGCTCAAAGGTATGATGTTTCATTAGAGGTTGATTCAAGGTGTCCTCTAAATATAAGTTCATCAGTATCATTCTCAGGTGTCCGTCTACATCTGAACTACCCAACAAACTCATTCAAGTGACAAACAGCTAGCCTTCATCCTTGAGGTCTACATCTGAATCACTTTGTGAACTTGTTAAAACTATACACATCTAGGCTCCAGCCTTGAAGATTCTCATTTCATAGTTTAGAGTAGGATCTGGGATCTGGAATTCTTTTTAATGATGCCCCAGAAAATTCTGATGGACACTGAAGTTTGAGACCTTTTTTTTAACATAAAGAAAATGCTTTAACAGATCTACACAGGCAATTGTTTCAGCCATAAAGCAAATAAATATAGGCAAATCAAATGAATATGTAAATAAAGTAGGGGAAGATTATAGTCCTTCCTGTTATAGTCATTATACAAGTTTCAGGATCAAGTTACAAATTTTTTATAATCTTTCATTGAGATATAAAAATATACTGAAGATTAATTAGAGAATATCAAATTGCAAGATTGAGAGAAAAATGCCCAGTGTTAATTAGAGTTGCTTATATTTGGTATCACTTGCACTAATTGAAGTACACTGGTCTTTGTTAACTGGGTCAGTCAGAGGTCAGAGAACAGGTGGTTGAGCACAATTTCATAACCACCTGTTTAATATTTGGCTTTTCAAATTCCCTGAAGTTGATCAAAGTGGGGATATGATTGTTACTCAAAGATTGTTTAGAGAGATTGAGCCTTGACTGAGGAAAAAAAAAAAAAACTAATTAGAAACTCACCTTTCCAATCTGGAAAGTGATAGTTTAAGTAAGAATGGCAAGCAACGGACTGACCTGATGAAACTCGTCTTTTGCCATTATTCTTGTCCCTCCTACAAACTTTTGTCTGTTTTCTTAATTTAATTATCTTCTTGCTTTATTAGAATGTATACTTTTGTCTCTGATTTCCATTTTTTCTCCTCTTTTTTGAATAACTGGAATTAACACTGCTATAATTTTTTTTAAAAAATTCAAAACTCACTGGGTGGCTCAGTGAGTTAAGCTTCTGCCTTCACTCAGGTCATGGTGTCAGGGTCCTGGGATCAAGCCCCGCATTGGGCTCTCTGCCTGCCTCTCTGCCTACTTGTGCTCTTTCTCTCTCCATCAAACAAATAAATAAAATCCTAAAAAAAAATTCAAAATAGGTTGCATACATCGTTTGTCCTTACCCACATGTAGATTTGTCTTCTTTAATTTCTTTAATAGGTTATTTGCACAATTTTTTTCTTTATAGAACTCATACAGCTTTGTAACAGGTATTGGGAAAGACCTCTAGTCTGGAACTCAATATCTAATGAAAACTAATGAAGTGATCTTTTTTATAATTTTAATAACTACTTAGGGAAACATTTGAGAATGAAATATTATGGGAGTTTAACATGTGTGTATCTCAGCATGAGTTCGAAAATTAAGTGAAAGAATGAGTGACAGAAGAATATATTGAGGATTTTTACCCTTTTACACTGGAATTAATACATCTTTTAAAAAGATTTTATTTATTTATTTGACAGAAAGAGAGGGATCATAAGTAGACAGAGAGGCAGGCAGAGAGAGAGGGAGAAGCAGGCTCCCCACCAAGCAGAGAGCCAGATGTGGGACTCAGTCCCAGGACCCTGAGATCATGACCTAAGCCAAAGGCAGAGGCTTAACCCACTGAGCCACCCAGGCACCCTAGGAATTAATACATTTTTAAAAAAACATTATACAACATATGATTTAAAGTACTAAATCATAATAAATTTTTTCTAGGAAATTAGAACAAATTCCAAAGATAGTAATACTATTTCACTTTCATCAGTTCTTGAATAAGTTTTAAAAATAATCACCATATTTTATCAAAAATTGCTAATCTCTAAGCAAAGAAACCACCTGAAAAAAGGAATAAACTTAAAAAAAAAACTTTTAATAGAAAATCATATGGTAAATTCGCATTATGGGAAATTGGAAATTAGAATACAGAAAAGAGTAAAGAGGAAAATCACAACCATCAGGGTTATTTGCTTGGATAACAACTTCAGCATCTGGCATTCCATCTCAGGGCTGATGGTTGGTGACTGTTACAAGGAAATCCAAATGTAAATTTTTTACCCCCGCTTTATTGTTGATATAATTCAACAAATATTTATTGAGGATCAGCCAATGAAGCTATATAAGAGAACCAATAATAAAAACCTTGCCTTCACAGCACTTATATTCTAATGAATTAAAGGTAGTAAATATTACATGGATGAAGATGAAACATTTTTTAATAGTTTCTTTTATTCATCATATAGGCAAAGTCTCAGAAGCAGAGTAACCAACCTAGTCAAGGAAAAAGTATTACACCAAACTAGTACACAAAGAAGACTGTTTAAGAGACTCTGATATTGGTCAGGCTCATGAAATACATATAAAGAAAAGATATATTTATGGTAAATGATGAGAAGATAATATCCTAAATCAAATTCACTAAAAGAAATCTTGAAAGGTATGGAAGAGTTTATATGGCTTTTCCATGGCCAAAGATGTAAATGAACCAGCATTTATACAAAGAAAATTATGACTTATTTGCTGCCAAATAATACTAATGTATATTTAACTAGGAAATATTCTATAGCAATGTAAAATGAGGTCCAGATTGAAACAAGGGGTTATAGGGAATATAAGTAGAATAGAGAATTGATCTCTGATATACAAATAGTGTACACTTGCACTTTGGTTCAATGTATAGGCACACTAATGGATCAACATTTTGTTTATTTAAGGAGCTATGAAAAGGGCAATTGTGCTGGTCATACAAGTCTCACATATTTTAGAAAAGGGGTTGTTGTAAGCTTATAAGGGTTGATGAAGTCACAAGTGGTGAAGAAAAACAATTCTTGTCTATGTTTATGAGACCAGAAAGAGGAAACCCTAGGAGGATATGTGTGTTAGAACCCCTCCCGTTAAAGGAGAGAGAGAGAGAGAGAAATGGAGAGAGAGGGAGGGGAGGGAAGAGAGAGAGAGAGAAGAGGAAGGAGAGGGAGGGAGTAGAACAACACTTCTTATCTTTCATAAATAGATCCTGACAGTCATGAATTCAGATCTAAAATACTCCCTCCTAAGGATTCTTTTGGAGGTTGGCTGACTTATTGCAGGTTAGGGTCTGGAAACAGCTTCTCAATCTTATTCATTTTATTTTTCATTTCTGGCACTCATATGCAGGCCCCCAACACCACTGATTTTTAAGTTCTTTATTTTATTAGTTTTATCTATCGTGCCTGATCTAGTATGTCTACCTAAACTATTTTGTGATGCACTTACTATTCACTTTCCTAGCAAAGTCTGTATACATATGTCTATTTTTTAAAACATAGAATATATTGATTTTTCAACATATATAAATGATATTATGCATCAGATTTCACTCTAATTTGTTTTTAATACTTAATACCACATTTTTAATATGTATCCTTGATCCTGTCTATAACTCTATTTTGGGAGTTCATAAACATTTAGTTCTATAGACCCCTTTGGCAGTCTTGACTCTTAGAATAATCTTTTATGAAACCTTATGTCTTCACTTGTGAAAAACATAGTCATATACACTGGATTGCAAAATAAATCAATTAAACTGGAATACAGTTATCAAAATACTAAAACAGCAAATGTATGGCATACCAATATATGTGGTTGTTTATTCACACAAAAATAATACAATCCAGTTGCCAGTTTAATAACTACCATCATTCTATTATGGTGATTAGTGTATGAAATGACTCCAGATGTATGAAACAAGTTTAATTTGTGAATAAATGTGATTTCTGTTAGTGATAAAGTCAAGGAATCGCTAACAGAACTGTGGTTTCTTGACTTCATTCTTTACATAAAATGCGAAATGTTAGAGATTTATGAATATAAGGATGTACATTTTCCCCACCTAAGTTAATCGGCCCCTCAAATTCTATCTACTTAAACCTGGGCTAATGATTCCTGTTCCAATTTTCTGCTATACAACCCATTTTACTGATTTGTTCCCTTACTGATGAGCACCTATGTTGCTTCTGACTTCCCAGTCCACAAGCAATAATGCATTTTATTCATCACACCTAAAGATGTAGTTATATATTGCAGTTATGTGTGTATATATGTGTGTGTGTATGTGTACGTGTGTGTATATACACATTGCCATTAATTTTGTATGAGATGTCCAGTTTCTCCACATCCTCTCCAAACCAGCTTTTAAAAATTTTTAAAAATTTTACCATTCTGATGTGTATGTAGGAGTATCCCATTGTGGTTTTAAGTTGCATTCTCCTAATGACTAATGATGTTAAGCATCTTTTCCTGTGCTTATTTGTTGTTCATATGAATTCTCTGATGAAATATTGGTTTAAATCTGTAGCCCATGTTTCAAATTGTTTTGTTTGTTTTCTAACTGAATTTCAAGAGTTTGTTATATATTTACTCACTTTGTATTTTATAAAATAATTACATATATAAATCTAGTTTAATAAATGTTATTATATATCATCTTATTTAATTTTCCCTGTAACTCTAAGAGTGAATCTTCTTGACTATGAGGAAATGAACATACACACCTCATGTATCAAAACCCACAGAATTCCAAAAGTCTAAAACTGCTAATGTGGGCATGTCCTTGTGCGTAATAATGTGCTACTGAATTTTATTGAAATACATATGTATAATATTTAAAAATTCTATTTCTTACCTCTGGAAGCAACACTTTTGTGTGTGTGGATAAAATTGACAGTTATTAACTTTAGAACAATACCAAAAATGGCAATTCAATTTTATATATACATATACATATCATATATATGATGTATATATGATAATATACTACAATTAAAAAATAATAGTAATGCAACTTGACCATTTTTATTTGGTGAATTTGGGACTTGTTTAGCTTTTTCAAAAACCCAAGATAAATAAGTGGTGCTGAAATATTGAATATCCATATGCAAAATAATAATAATTACACCTTCATACCATAAAAAATACTAACTTAGTGTTTTCAAAATCTGCTGTTAAGATAATGAAAAAGCCATTCTTGCTTCAAAGAGAATAATAAATAATATATATAATAAAGTTTATTTAATTAGATTAATATGTATAACTTTATAAAAATACAAAGTGCTATATACAAGTAAGAAAATGCCATTTCATTTTCTCAGAAGTCAGAGTTTGGGGAGATAAAAATCTTATATTCTGAAAAAATGGAAGGAAAACTTTCAATACCGCCATCATGCAATCTCTGCATTGACACTATATATTGTCCCTGGAAAACTGATGACCTGACGTTCGCCTATGTTGTGTACCATTTAACTCTCAAGGATCTGAAATCCCAAACAAGGAAATATAATTCAGGAATACCTTATTGGCAAGAATTTAAAATGGTATAACCTCTTTGAAAAATACTTTGGCAGATTCTTAAAAAGTTAAAACTGTATCAATTATATTGGTCTAGCCATTCTGTTCCTAAATATTTAACAAAGAGAAGAGAAAACATATGTTCATAAAAATACTTGTATATGAATGTTCATAGAAGCTTTATGTATAATAACCCCAATCTGGAAATAACTTAAATATCTTTCAAGAGATGACTGAAAAAGTAAAATTTGGTATGTATATGTAATACTAATCAGCAATAAAAATAAATTCTTGTTATACACAACAGCTCATATGTATCTCAAAATAATTATACTGAATGAAAGAAACCAAGCAAAAAAAGAATACATACTATATTATTCCATTTTTGCAAAACTCTAGAAAATGCAAACTAATCTACAGTGACAGAAAGCAAATGAGTGGTTGTCTGGGTGGGCACTATTTTCAGACCACTAACCTTACCAGTCCAATTAAGAGCACAAAGAGGAACAGATTCTGTCAAGTTTGCTCTAATTAACACAATAAACCACCTTCTCTTTTCTAGTCCTCAAATTCATGATTTTTCTATGATCCAAAGGTCAAGAAAACACATTATTTACATGAACAGTCTAAGTATTTGTCAATTTCTCTGCCAGTGTCTCAGATGAGAGATGGACAAAACCTTACTATTAAACCCCATGTCCTAATGGACATGTCCCCATGTCAGTGGACCTGAACAACTCATTTCTGGAAATAGAACTTGCTAAATCTGAGTCTGGGTCTGTGTAAAAAAATATAAAAGTGAGAAAAAAAGGCAGTCAAATTAGAATGAAGATGAAAACATACTTTCATCTACCTGAAAGGTGACTACAAGCTGATCCAAATATAATGATGCTTCTTCTCACCCGAGGAAGCATTTTAAGCATCTCATAGCTATTAATTAACTTGAACCTTCTTTTGTCAAAACGTGATAGTCCTCCCTACCTACAGATGAGGAACTTAAGTGTTAGAGGGAAATTATCACACATGCTTCTACCCATTGAGAATATGAAAGTGAAATCCAGCTCTCCAAATTCAGTAGTCTTTGGACTATAGTATTCTATGTTTAGTACTCTGCTTCCTAAAAGAAATGCACAGTAATCCCATATGATTTATTCTTTTTTTAAACACTGGGTACTTGTGATATTGTGATGTAATAGGAAATATGTACTTGGCTTTTGTCCTGGGTTTCTGGCACAAAGCTCCTAAAACCCTTGTAATTTTGAATGATGGTGTGAGAAGAACATCCTTTGTTATTCATAAAAAAGCCCTTTCAATCATACCTGAGCTTATGCTAAAATGGTGATTTTGGTGGGCCTGTGGATAGCTTTAGCTTGGGGGCTGGTTACCAGAGGAACCAACTATGTGATTAGAAAATTGAACATTTCAGCCCCTCCCTGATCTCCCATGTGGGGAGAGAAGCTGAAGATTAAATTAATCAGCAAAGGTCAGGTATTTATTAAGTTGTGCCTATGTAATGGAACCTCCATTAAAAACCTAAATGAAGAAGTTTGAGAAGCTTGCCATTGGTGCATCACAACCATGTGCCAATTTGGGGCACACCCCAAATTCCATAAGGACAGAAGCTCCCATGCTCAGGACTCTTGCCCTTAAGTACCTCTTCCCTCTCACTGTTGATTTGTATCATTTTTAATATCCCTTATAACAAGCTGGTAATAGTAAAGTATTTCTGTGAGTTCTGCAAGTTGTTACAGTAAATTATTGAAACTGAGGGGTAGGGTTTGAGAAGCCCCAATTTGTAGCCAAGTTGGATAGAAGCTGTAGGTGACCCACTGCTTGCAGTTGGCATCTGAAGGGTAACAGTCTGTGCTACTGAGCTCTGAACCTGTAGGGCCTGTGCCAACTCTGGGTAAGTTAAGGTCAGAATTGAATTAAACTGTACGACATTCAGTTGATTGTCCACAGAGGACTGGGCAACTGCTTGGTATGGAAAATTTACACATTTGGTGTCAGAAGGGTTGTGAATAAAGAAATAGTTTTCCTTTGTTAACCTTTAAGGAATTAGAACACCTGGTTCCTAGAAATCTATGAATATTTGATCCTTTTTTAACTTTTAAGCTTTTTGAGCTATTTAATTTTGAAATAATTTCAAATTTGTAGAAAAGTTGCAAAAGTAATACAAATATTTTATTTCCCTAAAACACTGGAGGCTGCACTTTTAATGTGATCTCCCATCACTCTGAATTATTTCAGTTGCATTTCCTAAAAACAGAGGTACTCTCTAAAATAACTACTATAGGAATGCCTGGGTGGCTCAGTAGGTTAAGTATGTGCCTTTGCCTCAGGTCATGATCTCAGAGTCCTGAGATCCAGCCCCGCATCAGGCTCTCTGCTCAGCAGGGAGCCTGCTCACCCCCTCCCTCTGTTTGCCTCTCTGCCTCTTTGTGATCTCTCTCTGTCAAATAAATAAATAAAATCTTAATAAAATAAAATAAAACAACCACTATAGAACTGACCAAATCCGGAAACTAATACTGATACATTACTGTTATAGAATCTACAGATGCCTATTCAGGTTTTGCCAGTTGTCCCAATTTTCAGCAAAATGTTCTAATCCAGCATCATGTGTCAGTTTAGTTGTAGTCTATCTTTAGTTTTCTTCATTCTGGAGAAACTTCCTTTGTTTTTCCTGACTTATATTACTTTGATATCTTTGAAGCCAACAGGCCAGTTATTTTGAATAAATTCCTTCAGTTGGGTTTTTCTGACTTTTCCTCATGAGAATATACAGCTTATGCATTTAAAACAATTTTCTTTGGCAGGGATATCACAGAAAATATATTGCATTCTTCTCATCGCAATCTATAAATCGACATATTATTTCCATTTATCTCATTATTCATGATTTTCAATTTGATCACTGATTAAGATGGTGTCTTACCAGGTTTTTTCACAGTAAAGTTACTATAACAGAAGAGTGAGAGAGGAATAAAGACAACACTGCCATGATGGGACCCCAGTACTAGTTGTAGGAAAGTAGTTCCCATCAAGTTTCAGACCTTGACAGAGATCATAAAGCAGGCCACTCTGCAAAGAACACAGGGCTAGGCAGCTGTTGGTCAGCTTTCAGGGCCTGGTTCAGACAACTGCCGACTTTAATCTTTTAATCAACTTCTAATCAACTTAAAGTTTTAGCATAATTTAGAGCTTTCCAGAGTGTTGAAGAGATTCTCTCAATCTAGAGGCCAGGATGTCTGATATAGAGGGTGTTCCTTGGTTCCCATTTTTTCAGGAGAGCCACTAAAGACCTAATTTTCAATGAAGGTAGACAAACTAATAATTGCTTAGAAAGAAGTAGTTTTTCTCTTTGTTCTAGGCTGGTACTACCATTACCGACTTAAGCATTATGTATTTAAAACAAAAGATCAACAAAAAAACCTTGAGCTCTAGGTACCAGTCTTGTCTGCCCACCTAGACATCCAGTTAGATGTTTGGAGAGTTAGGTGTCAACTTAATGTGGGAAAAGAGAGCAATCAGGATGATTATTTCTGGTCCAATAGAATCTTGACCTCACCTTCCCAACCTGAGTGACATCATGACACCAGCTTTAGGGAAAAAGTAAACATCAAGATAAGGCAGCAAAGTGTGAGAAAATGAAAACTAGGCCTACAACTTACCTGTTTCATCTGGCCTCTGAGTGAGCCCTTATTTACTGGAAAGTGGTGGTTTCAGTAAAGGCCCAGAGATTCCAGCACTGCTGGTGTTTAACACCTGCTCCAGAAGACCAGATCTACCCAACCTCTTCTGCTTATACCCTGTAAGACAATTATTCTTAAAACTGGGCCCAGGGTGATCACAGGAGGTAAATAATCCACTCACTGTAAAAAATAATTCTCTAGCCATAACACTAGATTTTGGGAGAAAATCCTTAATGTTGTTGATGATCCTAGATTACCTGCTGCCTTAACTCTGTCCTGTGTCTTTTCTGTCTTATCCTTGGATGACACCTACACCGGATTTAGAACCGCACATTCTCCTCCTCACCCCTATCTCCTCTTGCTGCCTTTCTTGACGAGGATCTACTTCTTATTTAATGTTTCTAACTTTGAACAAAGTGCTAAGTACCTGATTTATTTGGCTTTTTAATGTCTCATAGGAAGAAAGCCCCACTGCATCCTTTGAGTCACCTAGACCCTCTGACAACTTCTCTTGGATGTTGGATGATTCTTAGATCTCCCCCAGCAAAAGGGCAAGAAAAGAATATGGAGAAGTGGGACAAGTAGATGTGAGCTTCTGACGTAGTATGTGATGGTTGAAGAAGAGAAGGGAGAGAAATAAAATTAACTAAGTGTAAAACTGATAGTTCAACAACACAATGAGCAGACTTCACCTTGAGGTCTCTATCTTCAACATTAACTTTAACAACATCTAAACCAGAAAAGCATAGTTGAAAGGGAACTTAGAGTTCTTATATTTCAATCTCTTTAATTTTTAATTTTAATTTTCAGATTAAAAATAAATATAGGTCCAAAGATGTCTAAGTTTAAACAAGGAAACATAGTTGGTTTGCAGTGAAGATAGGGTCCAGTTCTTGTACTGGACCATTCCGTGTCTAAGAGCAAGAGATGAGCATAGTAGGATTATCCAGCTCCAGAATTGGGAAACAGCATGGAGAAGGAAGTGATGGGAGAGCAACAAAGGAAGACTGTTTTGCTTATTTTATAGTTTCTTTACGAGCCATTCATGGCCCCACATCTCCTGCCAACTTGAAAGACCGTTTTTGTTACGGAAGTCAGGAGGGAAACTAAGAGCTCACTAATTGGAATCCATTTTATTTAGGTATCTACGTCTTCCTTCTTGGTAGAAACCACATAAAAAAGTCCCTCTGTGCCTCCAGGATGGTCATTGAGGGGCTGTTATGGGCCATGTGGTGGCTCCTAGCACTGCCTCCAGGCTTAGGGCTACAGGCAACTGCTCTCTAAGGAGCTTCTGCTCAGGACACCTCGGGCTTCTCATTTATTTGAGAAGTATCCCTCCTTAAGCTAACTACTTTATTTTCATGCAGAATTTCCTTCAACTTTTCTCTCTTTTTCCTTACCCTCTTCTCCCCATATTCACCAGATGGAAAAGTATGGCTAGCAGCTTTCATTTTTACTTTGCCTAAAATGAACAATAAAGTTACTTGTCATATGTCTTAGGGCTCAAAATATCAAGTCCATCCCTTCAAGATTCCCATTCAGAAGTCATCTTATCAAAAAGAGACAAAACACACACACACACACACACACACGCAGAGGGAGAGAGAGAGAGAGAGAGAGAGAGAGAAAATATACACATTTTGAAGGTCCTAACTCCTGACCTGGTATGAGGATCCTTCATGGGCAGCACTTCCCTTTTTAACTATTTACTTTACTACCCAGAGAGTTCCTTTGCTTGGTCCTTAATCAGGATGAGGCAGGTTCTCACCTCTTTTCTGCAATCTACATTTTATTTTATTTTTTTTTTATTTTTTTTTTTTTTAAATCATAGGTTTCCCCTGTTATACTATCTGTATTTTTACCTCTCCAAATCTACACACCTTTCAAGACTAGGTTAATTCCTTACTTCTGATAAGTCAACCAAATTCAAGTTTGTTTAGAAATTGATTTTCTGAAATTGCCATGTGCTTATTTCATATATTACTTATATTGTCCTTAAAAAAGTAAATGAGAGACAAGAGACAAAGTATAAAGAGAAATATCTCTGGAATAAGAACCAACTCTCAATTTGAGCTCTTCTCAAATGACTTCAGTTTCCTCATCTGAAAATAGGGATAACACCTTAAAATAATAAGAACCTTAAATATTATTGTGATTGTTAGATGAAATAAAATATATAAGCACTTGGCTTAAAGTAGCCTCAGTTCTCCGCTCCTTGAAATGTATTCAAGTTTAATATCACAATGGTACTCCTACTTCCAATTATCAGGAACTGCTCTGGATTCTTATTTCTCATGTATCTTGTCTTTGAAATCATATTTTAATGTCTTAAGGGCAATAGCAATGTCTACTGCTTAATATCTTTCTCTATATTATCTAGCTTAAAATGAGTTCTAATTAAATATTATTTTTCATTATCAATATATTATATATGAATACCAACTAGTTATTGGGAATAGAAGCATCATTTCTTCACACACATAAAATCATGTATTTGACATTTTCACTAAACTCTGATAGGAACTGTCAATCAAACTAGACACAAATCAATCTTGTTCCCTTTTTTCTGAAGACTTTATGTCACTGTTCACATCTGTTTTTAAAGGTAAAATCATTTTGAGCCCAAATCTGATATCCACATTGTTGAATCATGGTTGGGAAATATTAAAATAGGGTAGACAGATGGCCAAATCCAAGTATGACGGAGAGATTTGGAGAGGTTCTGATCAAAATTCAGTTAAGGACCTTCAAATTAGTCTCCTGGCACTTGGGAAATCTTCTAAAATCACTTCATATATATTTTTCCCCTTAACTCTCTATCTTTCTAAAGACCATCTCAATATTGGGTCAGATTATGCATATTAAGGGATCTGTAAAAGCCATGCTAATTTAAGTGGCAAGCACTGTGCATTACAAATGACCCACACCAGTAAAGCCTCTAAATCTATGCATGTGTGACTCATCAACTTCCAGAAAACCAGGTCAGGAAATGCTCAGTTTATAAATTAAGTCTCTGAAATGTAACAATAGCCCTTTAGATAGAATACTTAGTGGTATCATAGGACAGCAACACATCTTAGAGCTCAAGTCTTTCCCTTAACTTGCATGTAAAACCTTTCTGAGACAGTCACTGTTGTCCTTTTATGGATCATCAGAGAATGCTCTACCTCCCACCGTTGGTTTATTACATATTATTCTGTTATCATGCCAGTTGTATATTCCTTCTTTGATTAATGCTATCAAAATAAACATTCATTAACTGGTGAAGATAAGAATACATTCTGAACTCTAATCTGACAGTGAGGGTCTTTGGCAATGGGACCCCAAAGCATCTTTACAGTTTCATTCATTAAATATTTAACTGGCAGATATTGCATGCCAACCAGTTGCTACAAGTTGCTTAGAATCCAGTGGAGAAAACAGATGAGTACTCAAGCGAATACAATACAATGTCAGCACAAACAGATAGAAGATGTAATTGAAAACAGTGTTAAAAGAACCCAGAGGAGGGAGCCTAATGAAAGCTAGGGCTTTACGGAGAGAGTTTAAGATGAAATGTCAGCCAAACCGAATCTTGAAGGAAGATTAAAAGATAAAGGGGTAATTGGCATATATTCCACCCAAAGAGAAGAACATGGTCAGAGGAAAACATACCAAGCACATTATCTACTTTGGAAATCACAATTAATTCAGAAGCGTTATCATATAGATTACAATGCCTACTAGTGTGTCAAACAGTGGAACTTAACCTAAAACAATAATAAGAAATTGTTATCTCAACAATCTGTAGATCAGAAATTTGGGAGCAGCCTAGATGGTCGGTTTTGATTCGATCTTCTCCTGATGTTGCTGACAAGATATTGTCCAGGATTGTTGTCATCTAAAAGCCTGAATAGGGCTGGAGAATCTGCTTGCAAAATGGATTACTTATGTGGCTAATAACAAGAGAGCCTTAGCTCCTCACTTGATGGACTCTCCAGAGAGGAGAGGCACAATATGGCAGTTGAATTTCCCAAAAGTAAGTGACCCAAGAGAGCAAGGAAGAAGCTATATCATTGTGAGTTACTCTCAGAAGTCACACATTATCATTTCAACACGATCCTTTCAGTTATAAAGCTCAGACCCACTCAATGTGATAGGGGAGAGCAAAAGGCACAAATGCCAGAAGCTGGGCCATCTTGGAGGACAACTGCCACTCTAGGAAAGGTAACTATTTAAATAAGTGAGTGGTTCTCAGTGTAAAATAAAAATATTATTTAACATGACTATAAATTATTTTTCCATTCCAAACTATTAAGTTTCTTTTACTATTCCATGCACTCTTTTTTGAACTATTATTTTTTCTATTTCTCTCAACTGAAAGTCCTTCTACTTTTTCTTCTTCTTCCCTATTTCCATTCTCCAAATCCTTCTTATATTCCCTTGTCTAATCTAGGAAATAGGGACATAGCACTAAACAAAAAGAAAATCCCTTTACATAGGAATCTTATACTCTAGCAATACAGAGGAAATTAAATCATAGATTTATGTAATAATTGTTAGAAATACATACTATGACAAAAAACAAAGCAAAATTATGGGAAATAATTGGGTAGTGATGTGCTTAGATAGAGTTGACAGAGTAGATACCTTTGAGGATTTAAGTTCTGAGAAAAGTCCAAATGAACTTAGGGACCAGGAAAAATGTTTAAAAAAAAAAATAACAACAAAACAAACAAAACCCGGTGTTGAATACACCTATTGTTACCTAACAAACCAGCTCCACACTTAATGCACTTACATTTTAAACAATCCTTTTTTGCTCACAGGTCTATAATTTGGGCAGAGCTTGCTACCATGGCTTATCTGTGTCTTGCCAGTCTCAGACAAGCACCTTGATGGGGGCTGGAAAAATCCATTTCCAAGACGGTTTAGTCACATGGTTGGCAAGCTGGTGATGGTTGCCAGTTGAGTTTTTCAGTTGGGAGTCTTAGTTCCTTTTTACATGAGTCTATCAGTGGGACTAATTAGGCTTCCTCACAGAATGTTGGGTAGGTTTCACATTCAAGAATTTAAAGAGACGAGAAATATAAGCATCCAGTCTTTCAAAATCCATGCCCCAAATCTGGCAGTGTCATTTCCACTACATTCTTTTGGTCAGTCAGAGGCTACCCAGACTCCAGGCAACTTGATATTTAATCTACTACAATTTTTTGTATCTTGCTATTTATCATTTCTTATCAAAAGTGGTTCCCAAACTAAACTGTAAATTTCTTGAACGTAAGCACTGTCATATGTTCTCCTTAACAGAACACTGAAATAGCTTAGAAATAATGTAATGAACACTTGTCTATGTGAATATAAGAATGTTATAAGGTTCAAAGAGATACAGGATCAAACACGACTATATTGAGATGAACATTCTTTGGAGTATTTGTTCGTATTGGCTTACTTCAGCTCCACCATATGAACAAATATGGGAGCATAGCATCTGACAAACAATTCATCAGTTAAAAAGAGGACAGTTCAGGAGGAGAAACAACGGTTGAAGAAACACAGGAGGGAGGTCAAAAAAGACAAATTTTAGAAGTGTTATTACTTGTTTAGAGAGTGCCTCTTTTAGGTTCTGTTGGACAATTTAAAATAGGTACATTGAAAAGGGAAATTTCAGTTGTATAGTTGCAAAATAACTCTGCCAAGTCTGCTTTTATTTTTACATTAAGCAAAAGATTTATAAGCCATATGTTTTGTCAAAATAGCACTGTATCTGGAGTCTTAAAGTAAATGACTTATAAGGCTATTTTAGCTTCAAAGGTCTGATCATGAGATTTGGGTTCAAGTTCTGGCTATACCACTTAATTTCTTTGAGGAGTTGGGAAAAGGTGCTCACAATCTGTGGTCTACAATTTTTTATCTGTAAGGCCAAAATTATTAATAGTGTTACCTTAGGGAGTGGTGTGATCGATTGGTAAAAGAATTAATACACTCTGTTCTTTCAGATTCATCTTCACCAGCAAATCCACTGTAGGCTAATTGGCTGAGGATGAAATTAAATACACCAATTAAATACAAACCTCCTTCGATGGCAGTTGTTGGCAACTTTTTTGCCCAAGGTATTTCAGTCTGGAAATTCTACCCCAAGATTCAGTGTTCTCCAAAGATTGACCCAACCCTTCCCATGCAACCCCATCTTCTATATTCTCAAATTAAATGCTCCATTTAATTAAGGATGCATCCTGTACATATGGGACAATGCCCCTTTTTTAATTGAAAATCTTCTACCAGATAATTTAATTCTTAATTATAGGCAGTTGAAAAATTTAGGCTAAAAAAGTCCACAGAGAGCATTGTCATATCTTCCATTGTTTTATACATTGACATAAACAAACAAAACCCAAAATAACAATAAACAAACAAAAACAAAATAGAAGCTCAGAGATACTGAGTTGCTCAAGGCCAGAAGTTTAAAATTTAAATCTGATTTTTAGGAGCAGTGCTTTTTCTATTCTATTATGCTGTCAATCCATATTTTCTGTTAGGGTTCTATGTAAATACTTCCAAACAGCATAAAAAAGTAAAGTAAACTAAAATTAAATTAAATTAAATTAAGAAGGTACATTATCTAATTCCTACTTGACCTTTTAGCTTGGACTGAACCTGTGACAAAATTATGGTGACGATGCTTCAGCTTCAAACATAGATACATTTATGACAACACCTACTACTTTACCATCTCTCTTCAAACTGACCTCAGCCAAATAGTTGGCTGTCCTTTATTTATAATCCAGTATGAATATGAGCTATTGGAATGTGACATTGGGAAGAAAATATTTGTCCCACGGTAAAGTAGTTCCTTTGAGAAGGTGAACAAAAGTATATTCTAAGTGGACCTTTTCCTGAAAAATCTAAAGGCACACCACTGTGGTGGACATATGTTTGGTCTTCCCTCCACAATCAGCGTCACAAAATAAAAAACTAATTCATTTTGAATAAATCTCTGTTCTAAGCTGTGTACTAAAATTTTACGTAGTCAGTCTTAGAGAATATGCCTGATACACATAAGCCTCCTGAGTGGGCAGATAAGGTAGAGAGGAAAAGAGAGACTTATGGGAATTTTATTTCTGAAAAGTGATCTTACAGATACTAAACAAACAACACATAAAGCTGTAGGACCTACTAAACTCACCCAAAGCTATCATGCTCTCTCAAACTTGTTCCCGCTTGAGGCTCTCATTTCATCAAGGCACATTTATAGGCAAAATCATATACTGCTTGAGTTTAAAAATAAATTCTCAATCATGTTAATGTTAATGAAGAGTCAGGGATATGTTTTATAATAGCTCACTTTCCCCTGTGGACAAGTGACCTCACTGATGCTCAAATTTCCAATTTCAATTATTGCATTTATGTATTATTTTTAATCACATTTTAACACACTTCTTCTGCCTTCCATCCCTGAACATTTGCCATTTTGAAAGTCTCTCTTAGAAAAAAATAGTAAATACAGTATCAGACCTAGAAGTTATGATTAATCATTAAACATGATTCAATCATTCTTTGTTGTTATTTTGTTGTTGTTTAACAGGTAAAGATATTAAGGTCTGGAGAAACTACCTGGACATGCAAAGATACAGCCAAGGTAGAACCAGAAGCCAGGCCTGTGCTCCAGTTTTCAAGATGAACTGGAACTACTCACGGCTTATCACCCAATATAGTTCAGCTGACTTGTGCCCTTCCAGTACCTCCTACTCTAATTGGATTCTAGTCCATCTTTTTAATCAATATTCAATATTTATTACCCCATGCTTGACCGTGACATCACACCAGTGAGCTAACAGGCATGATCCCTATTTCCAAGACTACTAGGATTTTGCTATGTGCTCTATGAAAATTAAAGAGCAGATTCCACGGTTTCCTGAGACACATTCCTGCAGCTACCCCCATTCACCTTGTTCTTGCTGTTTCTCCATCACCAGAAGGCCCACCTATTGCCTCACCTGGCTCAGACACTTACTCAACCTCTCTTTCTGTCATTTATACAACCCTCCCTCGATGGCAGTTGTTGGCAGCTTCTTTTGCTCAAGGTATTTCAGTCTGGAAAGAATTAAAAGCATGGAAGAGTGCCTTGAGCAACAGTGGCTGCTGTTAAGTGCTTTGGCAGTTTGTCAAGATTTAGCCACCTGCCTGGAAGAAGTTTTATTCACCAGCAAATGCCACCCCCTCTGTCACCTCTCTGCTTCCCTCCTCCAAAATTCAAACACTCATAAACACTGAATCATTTCTGTATTTATTCATTATGATCTTCATGAAAGTCAAAGACATTTGACTCAAAAACCACTATGGCAAAAAACCAGACATTTTTTAATCTCCAATTTATTTTCTTCCGGATGACTGCTTTCCAACATTCCTTCAAACTCGGTATCATCATTTGCCAGAACACCTGATGGTTATGTAAGGACAAATCCAAGTGCAAACAGACTCATCCTCCTTTCTAATTCTTCTCTATTCCCCAGTGAAGGTAAAAATAAATAAATAAAAATAAAAATACATTAAGGCAAAATAATTAAGCTGAATCTTAAGATCTGTTGGAAGGAAATCATTTGGACTGATGCTAAAAAATCCTCCCCTCTTTCTGAACTCCACACAATTATATTGTTTATTTTTTTAAAGCAATTTACAAAGGAGAGGTCTCTTTTTAAAGATGCAGATTCTTGAGGGCAACTATATGAAATTTCAAAGAAAAGGACAGACACAGTTTGAAGCCTAGAACTCTTGGGTTTTATTAAGAGGGAGCTAAACATTGGACCCTGGCATCTAAAGAAAGTGAAAGTAAACATTTTAGAATTGGGCCATTCTGTATCCCTGGAAAATTAATTTTTGCTGTGTGGAAACACAACATTATATGCCAGTACATCTGTACTTATAGAACTGGTTCATTAGTACAGCCACATGAGCTATACCAGCTTTTCACCAGGTCATCTACACACTTGTACTCATGGCCATGGTCTCACTGGGACTAATTTCACAGAGATGGGGAGGAGGAACAAAGAGAGGTGCAGTCTAAAAAATAAGTTTTATGGCTTGTGCAAGGAATAAAAGAAGGGAAGGGTGACATTTGAAATCAGTCCAGAAAAGCAAAGAAAACAATATTTTGCTTCCTTGAATGTTTACATTTAATGGTAATTTTTACCTTGAAATTATAAATTCCTTGAGGAAAGGGAGCATACCATATGCTCATTTTATAACTCTCAGTTAAACAGGCTGACAAGTTCCATGACCAATAATCTGGATGGTGGGTCAAATTTTTCAATAGCACATAAAAACAAAACAAAACAAACAAACAAACAAACTGCAGAAGTAGAAGAAAGTAAATGGATAGAAGAATACAACTTCCTTGGACTTGAGGAGAAACCTGACCCCCATGCAAAAGGTTTCATGGCCAGTTTGTATAGTAAAGACAGGTGTGTGAGTCTGAGCTTCACACTTGCCGAATGCAGGTCTGACTCTGTTTTCCTTCATGGTGGGTTATACTTGGCCCTACCCAAACTACATGCTTATAGCTCTACGTGTTCATATTTAATTAGGTAGTCTCTATCTAATGTGTCTTTGTTCATGTTCCTGCTTTCCTGAATCCTACTCATCTTGTGAAATTCAGAAAAATCTCCATATCCTTCCTCAATAATTCCATCACCTAGTTTTTCCATTCCAGTGATCCTTTACCTAATGGCTACCAATAGCCTATGCCTCCCTGATAGAAATTATGACTGCAGGAATCCACATTACTCAGGGGCTGCTGACACACAAAGAGAGATTGGCTTCCCTTACATCTTTCTTTTCCCTACCTTTCTACCCCTACCTGGGAATCCCTTCTTATTCCTGCAATGATTAAAAACATTTTGAAATATTTTTTTAAATATTTTATTTATTTAAACAGAAATCGTAAGTAGGCAGAGAGGCAGGTAGAGAGAGAGGAAGGGAAGCAAGCTCCCTGTTGAGCAGAGAGCCCGATGCCCCAGGACCCTGAGACCATGAGCCAAGCCAATGGCAGAGGCTTAAACCACTGAGCCACCCAGGAGCCCTGAAAACATTTTGAAATATTAAAAAGAAAATTTCTTTAATTTGTCTTCCACATTCCTTACTTTTTCCCTTCCCTTCATTCAATTAGTTCTCTGATTCTATTGTTATCATGCTCAGGGTGAAAGGCTAAGATAGTCTCCAGCTGTTTCTGGTTTTGTTTTTGCTTTTGTTTTTGTTTTCTTGAAAGGTTAAATCTTTCAGAGAAGGTAGAATGTTTTCAAAGATCAAGAGATGTAAGGGTATGGTCTGAAAGAAGCACTAGGAGGAATGTGAAAAGAGACTCCTTCCCTAGAATAGGAAGTTTTTCCAAGCTTATTTGGAAGTGGGGAAAGATTCTGGAGGTCCTAGAGCAATGAGATTCTGGTCCTTGAATCCACAGCATTGCTAGTTAATAGCAAGACCCCCAAATTTAAAAGGTAAGAGAGTGTGCGGGTTCTGGGCACAACATTCTCAGGCTTATTAAAAATTCCCAAGTCCCGAGCATGAATTGAGGCAACATAGAACGTGAGGACCTGAAGACATCATATACCCAGGAATAGTAGATGTCTCCAAGGTGATCTATATAAATAGATGATGGGATGTCAGCATCTCTTCAAACCTTCAACCTACACATCAGATCTTAGAATCCTGTACCATACTAGGGACATCTCAAGAAAAAGTAAACTAAATTTTCCCAAACCTGGTGGAATGAGGAATCATATTTAGAAATGAAGTTGAGTTAAAGAAAAATAAGAAAAAAGATATTCTCTTATAGATCTGAGGTGGTATTCTGAAATATATCTCTCTGTCTTACCTTGCTAGATTCTAGAGTCAGTTCAGACTTGTAGGGGCTGAACTAACTGTGGTAGATGATTAGGACTAAAGTGAGGCTGGAGGGAAATAACATCCCCTAAACCAGGCCTTTCTTAGCCCAGTGGCTTCAGGGTATCCTGGTCTCAACACTGATCTTCTCAGCAGCATTCTAGGGCCTCATTCCTTTTGAAGAAACTATCATCACCTCATCACCTGTGAAGCTCTGTGATCTTGGACAGTGCCTCAGTTTTCTCATCTGTATACAAGGGTTAAGAATTGTATTTACTGGGGCACCTGGGTGGCTCAGTGGGTTGAAGCCTCTGCCTTCGGCTCAGGTCATGATCTCAGGGTCCTGGGATCGAGCCCCACATTGGGCTCTCTGCTCAGCAGGGAGCCTGCTTCCTCCTCTCTCTCTGCCTGCCTCTCTGCCTACTTGTGATCTCTGTCTGCCAAATAAATAAATAAAATCTTTAAAAAAAAAATAAAAGAATTGTACTCACCATTTAGAATTATTTTGAATATTGAGTTAATGCATGCACATTATCTAAGACACCATGTGGCACAGAGTATATAGTCAATAAATATGAGCTATTATTATTATTGTTATTATTGTTACCATTATTATTATATTAGTGTGTTATCCTCTCAATTCTCTCATTTCCTTGATAAGAATGGCATGACTGGTTCTGTTTCTTCTTTGAAATGTAGATTATTCTGCATGGAGTTTGGCATTTTCTCTAGGGTTTAAGCTACAACATGAGAAAATACACTAAGGAAAGAGAAGATGGGTATGGAAGTAGAAAAGGAAAGAGCCTTTTCTTTTATATCTTCTTTGCTTTCAAATAAGCAGTTAAAAAAAATTTAAAATTCTTAAGTCTGCAATCCTTTCAAGGATATGCAAAAAAGAGAGAAAAGTCATAAGGCTATTCCTGGGGAAAGCAAGAAGAGAAACCCATCCTTTTCTTAGGGTACATAAATGAAAAACAACTTTGTAACCAGGGACTGGCAAGGCTAAACCATGTCCCCAGGGTTTAACACTCACCAGAAGTTCTCAATTTCTCAAAACTCATCACCATCATACTCTGATACTTCCCTACTGTGCCTCAGTACCTACCTCTGCACATCTCCAGGCCCTGCCCTGCTGAAGCTCTGAGTAGAAATGAAATGGGCTCTAGGGACTTAGAGCTAAGATAACTTCTTACCCACCACAGCAGGCAGAGACCCATTCTTGGAGATGCAAATTTAAATTCTGAATGCATTATCCCATAGAAACATTGCTACGCTTTGTATTTAGTTTCCATAGTGTTATTAGGACATTACTGTAGTTCAGCTACATTATGACTTAAATAGGGTTTTGTGAGTGGCTTGGGAACTAAAACACCATGTCTAAAACACAATTCTACAGGATAAATGCCTCCCAACTTCAAAAATGGACTTGTAAATCAAACTTCCTTCCAATGTATGGGAAAGGAAACTATTGGTAATAGCATGTGTTATGTTTTCATTTGAATGTGTCTTATAACTTGCTATAAAATACTGAAGGATAGATTTCTCCAGAATTTCTTTATAACACTCTACCTATAAGCATCCTCTGACATAAAGGCAGATGAGCAACATAGTATTTTTTTTACATAGATATTCAATTAATATCATTTGAAACTGACTGATGAGGCTTGCCAGAGTTGGCTTTTCTAAGAGACTGCTCTAAGAATCACCTAAACAAATTCCCTTATTAACGAATTTGTTTTGATTGAAATTTATTTTTCTCAAATTGTTCTTATTTCTGATATATGAAAGGAGGCAAACACAAACAAAAAAACTGTACCATATTTGCTAGGAACTACTTGATTGAATAAAAGCAAAAGGCATGGGCAACAAGGAGCCCTGTGTGATCTGAGTACTGGCTCGTCTAAGAGATCGCTAGGAATTATTTCCAAGGATATTTCATTTCCTGCTCTTTTGTAAAAGGGCAAAACTATCATGGAGGTCATTTTTGACAAACTTGTTTGTTTTTCCCTTCTCAGTGTTTATCTCCACAATTGAGACCCAACCTCCCCTCATTTCCTCTGCTCAATGCCACCTCTCCTCCTTACCCTTTCCTCCTCCTCTTTCTTTCTTTTTTTCTTTTTCCCCCCTTTGAAAACTCTAATGACTAGAATAAACCAAAATGTCAACATTTGCAATTCTGGAGCTTCGTTTAAGCTATAAAAATAATAATTAAAAGGGTAAAACCTTAGAGAGATTTCTTCATTTTATATGGTTTGCCAGCAATGATACACATTCAAAAAAGCCAGTAAAAGAATTAATTAGAACCAGCCAAAGCTCAACAAGCTCTGCAAGTTAATGAAGCAGAGAGGAAAATGTCATCTTTGAGACCCAGAGCTACATTGGCTTGGATAATATCCACTCCTGCCTTACTCTCCTAACTAAACCTCTTTTAATCTCTCCTTGAGAAATCAATGCTAATGACACGGATTTACCAAGAAATGACAGCAGATAATACCACAAGAGCTGCTCCTGTTTAATGTAACTTAGTTCTGATGGGAACACTCAGAATTTCATTCTGACAGCAAGTTATTGTTTTGCATACTCCTTATGGGACTGAAAATAATGGAAGAGCTTTGTTTTATTTTATTTTGATTCCTTCCATTGTGAGTTTGTTTTTTATATTGCTCCCTCTATCCCTCTTTCCAAAGAAGCTTTTTCTTCTCTAGCCATATGATTCCCACCCCTCTATCCCTCTCCAAATTCTACAATCCAGTCTTAGTTTGTCTATCTTCCTTTGGAATGCTTCTCTTATGGCCACAGGTGTCACTGTAGCATACACAGTTTCTTCTCCAAGTCTCTCATATAAAGGGTAACTTATGTGCATACACCTACTTATTTGTGTTTCCATTTCATTTGTCTATTTGTTTGGTTGCTGTGGTCAAAACACATAGGATATCTCAAAAATATGTTTAGAATACACAATTCACATACATTTAAGAATATCATTATATTATTATCAGAAACATAAGTGTAATGTTCATACTACATAACAGTGTTGGTCTTAAGCACTTCATATTAACAGAGACATATTCCACGGGGTAATTACTGTATCTGTAAAGAACTGGGAGCCATAAAGAAGTGAATGTATCTATTTGGTCACTTACTAGATAAGTGACGTTGGGAAGGAAATCCAATCCTTCTTGAAGTTTTCTATTCTGGAAAGAGATGTGAATAATATGTATTATGCATTTCTCTGTCCATAAGAAATAGTGAGAAAATGTGAAGTGCTTGGCATATATTTGGTCCCCAATAAACCTGCTTTACTTCTTGTTCCCTTCTCTAATTTCTTCTTTTAGAGTTACCAAAATATACTGTATTTCACTTTCAAATGAGAATCCATCAGTCTTTTAAATATAGCCACTGTGGCCACACAGACTTCTTTTTTTGGCATAAATGTGGTAGAAGTGTCAAAGATCCCTCCAGTGGCAGAGATATCAGAACAAGCAATTTGTTTCCATTCTTCTTAAATTGAAGCTCCCCAAGTGAAAATGTTACTTGCATGGGCAGATTAACTAGTGAAAATATAGCATTTAGTTCTATGATTTTTCTAAAGGTATTATCAGGTACAGATTCAGGTTTTGTGGGATCTAAAGTTTACACAACTGGGAGATTTCTATCTTTTTAAAGAATTTTTTATTAACATATAATGTATTATTTGTTTCAGGGATACAGGTCTGTGATTCATCAGTCTTACACAACAGCACTCACTATACCATGTACCCTCCCCAGTGTCCATCACCCACCCACCCCATTCCTCCCACACCCCTCCATTCCAGGAACCCTCAGTATGTTTCCTGAGATTAAGAGTCTCTTATGGCTTGTCTTCATCTCTGGTTTCATCTTGTTTCATTTTTCCCTCCCTCCCCCTATGATCCTCTATATTGTTTCTCAAATTCCTCAAATCAGTGAGATCATATGATAATTGTCTTCCTCTGATTGACTTATTTTGCATAGCATAATACCTTCTAATTCCATCCACATCATTACAAAAGGCAAGATTTCATTTCATTTTTGATGGCTGCATAATATTCAGTTACACACACACACACATCATCATCATCATCATCATCATCTTTATCCATTCCTCTGTTGATGGACGTCTAGGCTCTTCCCATTGTTTGGCTATTATGGACATTGCTGCTATAAACATTGGGGAGCACATGCCTGTTTGGATCATTATATTTATATCTTTGAGGTAAATACTCAAGAGTGCAATTGCTGGGTCATAGGGTAGCTCTATTTTCAACTTTTTGAGGAACCTCCATACTGTCTTTCAGAGTAGCTGCACCAGCTTACATTCCCACCAACAATGTAGGAAGGTTTGGGAGGGTTTCTTTTTTAATCAAAACAATACAAAACTGGATACAAGGCTATGAATGGGGCCCTGAAGCTCAAAGTTCACTTCGTTTCACAGCAAAGAACAAATCACAGGATTCCTTCCCCACCGCCATACACACACCAGATCTTACCTCCATTTAGGGGCATTAGGTAAACTCCTAAAATTTAGTGGCAATTCAGAAACTGGTGGTGGTGGGCAAGGTAGGGATGTCCTTAATGTACGGAGATAAAGTTTCCGTCACCTAGTGAAATGTGACCTAGAACTTTCTTAACATGAGCTCAGTTTGACTTTAGAAAAAGAAAGCAGAAATCTACATTTGTAAAAAACCTGAGTACATGAATATATAACTGGAGATTTATGATTACACAATAATTTCAGATGTTTATATAAATTCAAAGAGGAAACACATAGAATACCACTGATGGAAAGTTCTAGAGAAATGGTGGTGTTGGTGGAATGTGACTTTAGATTGTGGGATCAGGGAGAGCAAACTTGAAGGATGAGGAGAGTCAGCTATACCAAGAGGCAGATGAAGAGAAGGCCCAGTAGAGGAAATAGGTAGCACAGTGACCAGAAGCCTGGAAAGACTGAGAAAGGCATACAAAGAAAAAGGCCAAATGATATCAAGTGAGTTTAGAAAAGTTATATCTCAGCTATTTAACAAAATGAAAACTGCACTGTTAGCATCAGAAGACAAAAATGACCTTTGTTTATTATCTGCACTCTTTAATTCTGTTAGAGTCTCTACATGGCTTGCCTTCCTATTACAAACTGAGGGAAAAAACTTGTAGTGGATTTTGAAATTTAGATGCATGACTTTATTTATAATGAATACAATGATTACCTAAAAGTCTACAAACTCTTAAACTCTAAACTAATTAGCTATCTCAATAAATATATGTAGTTTAAGTAAATTTCACTGAAAAGAGTTGTGATACCTTTCACTGTTTCTCACAAAACTGGAACATGTGAATTATTGATGGACATCAGTGTTGCTCAATTTCTCTCTAACTTTCAGACTTTTACACCTTCCTTCATGGATTATATAGACTAAAATTCAAAATTCAAATGCCAAGTTTTCTTTAAATCTTACATGAGGCTAGGTCCCCTTCAAGCCACATTGTTTATAATTAACTTCTATCAGCCAAATTTGGAATCAAGGGTGTGACTCTTGGAACATCAACACAAGACAACAGATGAGTTACAAAGGTGAGTGCTAGCTTTAGACTGGAACAGAATTTACTATTTTTTTAGAGGGGGAGGGGAAGAGAGTAAGGGAGAGAGAGAATCTTAAGTAGGCTCTATATGCTAAGGGCAGAGCCCAACACAGTGCTCAATTTCATGACCCTGACATCATAACCTGAGCTAAAATCAAGAGTTGTATGCTTAATGAACTGACTAAGCCACCGAGGCATCCCTACATTGGAACAGATTTTAAAGAGCTCAGAGGGTAGTAGCTTAAATATGTGGCAGAGATACTTTGCTGTCTATCAAAGTCTCATTTTTCACTAGTATGTTATTGTGTTACTGCTCGTTAGCAATTATCTAGCCAAGGAGTACCTTTCCCAGTCCCATTACTCCTACTTCATGGATTGAGAAAGGGTTGATTGGTTTTTATCAATAAAATATGTATATAGGTGATATAACTTCTGAATCAAGTTAAACAGTCTATATGTTTTCTCTGCCCTTATTCATTGGCAGCAAAGGCCCACTGGATGTTGGAGTCACCTCGGAGAGTTACAAAAGAAAGAAATGTGTCTATTGTGTTAAGCTGCTGAATTTCTTGTACCCCTGGGGCAAATAATACATTATATGTTAATAAAAATAATTAATAAAAAAGTTCCATTTTGTCTTTGTTCTCTCAAATGAAAGAGGTGACAGAAAATCTTCTGGAGATGGCTGAAAGTGGCTCTCTCTGAAAGTTAGGTATGGAATTTATTGGGTTGATTTTAAGACACTCTTAGAAAAGTAAATTACTCCAAGTAATTCATTTAGTTTAGCCTTCCATAGAAGGACAAGGGAGTACATAAATAGAACAAGGAAGTTATAAGAAAATCTTGCTCTTCTTGAGAACATGAATTGATAGGCAGGGAAAGGGATGACTGTTAAAGGGTTTCTGATATGGTTGATAGTGGACCTGAAGTGAATGAAATCCCTGGGGCCTGATTGTGCCCTAGAAGACACAGAAATGGAAATATAAACAATGTAAAGAAAATGTTGCATTAAACACTATATCAAAAACTAATAATTACTATATGTTGGCTAACTGAACCTAATTTTAAAAATATTAGAACTTTCAACGAGCTGCAGCCAATGCAGAACACGTGGTTGAGTTTTGTATGAGTAGGATCATCTTCTCTGCAAAGCCATGGCAACCTGACTGGAATATCTGCATTGGTGCAGAATAAGCTGGTGGACAGCATGCAAGCAATTTTTAACAGCAACACCACATCACAGCAATAAATTCTGGCGGTAGTGGACCAATCAGATTCTAGCTCTTTTCCAATTATAAAGTGAAAACCATACACAGCCTCTTCTCAGGACTGTGTGTCCCCCTTGGGTGTTGTTGATAGTCAATAAGGAGACACTAGACTTTCTGCCAATAAGGTGGTTGGGAATTGACCCATTCATATATTTCTTTTATAAATAAAATGCGGGAAGAATCTTTAAGATTTTATCTATTTGGAGATTTTTCAATGCATAATATTCCGAATATTTCTATAACTTCTTATAATTTAAAAAGGATTTTCATAGGCTTTCTTTTATTTGACCTTCTTGTCAACTCAATAAGGTAGATATTATCATTTCAATTTTATCGATAAGGAAACTATGGTTCTTTGAGATAAAGTAACTTGCTCAAGATTACACTAAATTAAGAGGTGAAGGCACAATTCACATCCTGGATTTTAACTAACCTGTAATCTTAAACTTTCTCCTCAAAACTATGATGTAACCAACTATAATCCAGGTAAACAATGTATCAAAATTTATCCTTAAGTCTCTTTATAACTGCCTTATACCTGTCTCTGTGAATCCTTTTCTCCACTATTTCCTCTGATTTCTAGCATAGAAGAGACTACAGCATCTTTATGCCATTTTCCTCCTCTATTTATTTGTTTCCAAAAATATGGCTAGTATCTAACTACATTGATTTAAGAATTTTACTTAAGGTGAAAAATATCTTCTACATGTGCTCATACACCTCCATATACACATCACAAAGATAATTATCTTAGTACAAAATAAGCTCATTTTTTGAATTCTAGATTGATAAATGATTGGTAATTTTGGACCATTGAATAAACTGAAAATAAACAATGACTACTTCTGTCCAGCTTCTATTATAATAGATTCAGACACAGTTCATGGAGCTTAGCATGGTGGCAGATGAGATACAAAGCAGAAACTTTTTTTTTTTTTTTTTAAACTCCCAGGGTTTCTTTTATCCTTACATGGAGAAAACAAATATGCACAGGAATTTTGTACCATTCGATCTTGAAAAAAATCACAATACTTGGCAATATTCAAGTTTGCTCCTTCAGTGGTTTAGCCACCATTCTGAAATCTGAAATTTTCCTCTCAGGGATTACTTTCTAATTCCTTCACAAATTAAATAGCGAAATGGGATGTATTTTTCCCATGTGATATGGGTGACCCATCCTCTGGGTGAGGGAACCAGTACATATACAGAAAAGATGGATTTCTTCTATGCCTAAGGGGTGATGGGGATATTTTTTTTCCTTACTAAAATTAAAAAAAAAAAAAGTTTTATTCCATATCAGCATCAGAGAATGGTCCCCATGCAGCAATTTCCTCAAATAGTGACCCTTTGGGAAATGATGGTCATGAAACTAATTTACGAAAGCATGAGATAAAATATTAAAATAGAAACACTGAAGGCTTTAGCCTCCTGCAGGTTCTAAGAAAGTTGGAGTAAATATTTACCTTGACTTTTCTGCCATGGAATTACTTTGTGAATCTTACCATGAAGAAGATGACTTTTTTCCAGTTATTCTCAATAGCATTTCTCTCAGGGTGATCGCTGCCTTTTCTTTTTCACACTCTAATGTTATATTGAAAATGCTATAAGCGTGCTCACATACTATTGTGAATTCAAAAGGGTACTTATGCCAAGAAACAATAGACATTCTCTTTCCCTATGGCTTCCACTACCTTTAGTTGGAAAGCTGATAAATTGGTCCTTTACAGAGATTTCCATATGAAAAAAATTAAAATGTGGGGATTTTTGTGATGGGGTTGGGAAGAAGACTTGGTTTTATAAAATGAATCTTTTCATTTGATTCTATAGGACAACAACCCTATCAATTGCAAGTGAAAAGTCCAAGTTTGTCAGAATGCTTTGTCTATGTGTATAAGTTGACGGACACCCAGGTTAATGGACTTTTTTACACTGAGTAGAGAGACTATCTTGAAGTTAGGGCCAGCAGTGTACTGTCTCTGGAAATTTGCTTCACCTGTTCATATGCTCATCACGGACATCTCTGCTCCGAAATCTATAGGATTATGGGTCTACTGTGTTATTTGCTTTTTATGAGTAGTATTTTGTCTGTGGTGTGTGTGTGTGTGCGTGTTTATTTACCTACCTACTGGTCTTTACACTTTCTTCATGTTACTCAATGTTTCCTCCACTTGTGTCTCCTATGGAAATGAGTTATTGACACATTGAAAAGAAATGGTCACTTTCTAACCAGATCAAGTATGTATTAATGCTACTTTAATATTTAAGCTAGTCAGGGGCACCTGGATATCTCAGTTGTTTAAGTGTCGGACGCTTGGTTACTTCTCAGGTCATGATTTCATGGGTCTTGGGATCACATGCCATGTTGAGCTCCACATTCAATGGGGAATCTACTTGAGATTCTCTCCCTCTGCCTCTCCCCCTGCTTATGCTTGCTCGCTCTCTGTCTCCCAATAAAATAAATAAATAAATCTTTTAAATTTATTTAAGCTAGTCAGTTAATAGGGTATAACATATCCAAATATGTATCTCTTTTAAGCAAAGAGAAGAGAAACTTCCTCCAGAAGAACTTAACTCTTCAGATAACCCTTCTTCAACCCTCCATCCTCTTTATCTATAGCTTCTTATCTATAGGCACATACTGTCAGCACTGAAATGAATAATAACTGAACAGACAAGTTTCTTGACACAAATGGCCTTACTTTTTGCCTAATAACCCACTCACAGCTTTAAGCAAAGCACCATGACATTTAACTGAATGGCTCCACAAAAACTGTTTTGAGAAAATTTTTCAATGTTTTCGTATTTAGTAAATCTGATAGATTTATTTTTATTGTCTTCTTTCAAGCATTTGACACTATTGACAACTCCTTTTCTCTTGATGGGTATTTCTGCCCTTGACATCTTTGTCTTCAAACTGTTATTTTCTTTCCTTCTGTCTCTCTGGCTTCTGCTTCTCAGTTTCTTCCATTTTCCTTATTCATTTGCCTCTAGTTTGTATGTTACATCCTTCAGGACTTTTTCCTCTCCTCCTCTTACTCTAAGTCTTTTTCCTAGATAACCCCAACTCTGCTCCCATTGAGTCAATCATTATCTTTATTGCTACCTAAATATCTCTTCTGAAAGTCAATCATGTATATATTCAACTTCCAACTAAATCTAGCCATTTAAATATTCCATGACACTTTAAACTCAACTTGGGCTTAATGGAAAGTACTATATTCTCCTCTTCCTTTGTTCCCCATATGCTTGGACTGAATGTTTGAGTCCTGCCAACATTCATTTATTGAAACCCTATTTCCCAAGGTGATGATATTAGGATGTGGTGCCTTTAGGAGGTGATTAAGATGAGATAAGGTCATGAGGGTGGAGTCCTGGTGAATAGGATTAGTATCCTTTTAAGAATCTAAGACAGTTAGTTTCCCCAGTCTCTGCTCTCCATAATGTGAGAATATAATGAGAAGCTGGCAGTCTACAATCTGTAAGAGGGTCCTCACTGGAACTTGACCATACTCTAGCACCCTGATCTTGAATTTTCAGCCTCCAGAACTGTAAGAAATAAATTTCTGTTGTTTCTAAGCTAACTAGTCTGTGGTACTTTGTTACAGCATTCCAACCAGACCAAGACACTATTCCAGTGAATGGCCCTTTATCCATCCACGTGTCCCAGAAAAAAAAAACCCTGATGACTTTTTTATCCCCATTCCCTATCAATCATACAATCTTGTTTCTCATACCTCTTTAAAGCTCTACCATATATCTCTCTCCATATTTACTATCAAAACTTTAATTCAGATCTCCATTGTTATTCACCTAGATTGCCATATGATCCCCTTTCTTTTTATATTCCATAGTATGACTTTATAACGAACTCCATAAAGAGACAACTCAAATTTGATTAGGTCAAACTCTCCCCAAACCTACTACTAGCATGCATACTAGCCCTATGATCCAATTTTCTCTTTGCTTTTAACCTCACGACCTCATTCAATTCTTGCATGCAAACTGGCCTGCATGAATTACCACAGACACAATATGCTTCTCCTCACTTCTAGGCCTTTTGATTTTTTTGTCTTTGGAAACTTGGGTTACCTTTCTATCCCCCTACATTTTTTGACTATTCATCTTTAAGATCTCACTTACATAGCACTTCCTCTGGTTAGATTCTTCTGATTCCTTCAGATAAATGTCCCTGGGTAGGATTACACTAACTTTGTGTTGACAAAGTTTATTTGGCTATTTTCTAAACTGAGATGCAAGTTCTACAGAGAAGGCCCTCGTGCCCAGCAGAAAACAGGACATAAAATAGGTATTGAAACAACCTGTATAAATGAATACATAATATGTTTATAATTTCATTGAGTATTTATAATATCCTTTTTGTATAGGTCAGCAAAGTGAGGCTTACCATGGCTTAATTCTACACATTGTGTAAGTCTCTTATTATATTCCCCTATATCTCCTAATGTAGTATGTAGCTTATAAACAATACAAATATATCTCATTTGAAATGACAGGCTTCTATGAAGCTGCCAGTTCTGCAAATCATCACAATATATTCATGTACATATGTCTGAAGTTGAGGATTAATTTGGTAACAAACTGATAATTACTATAATCTACAATATCATCCTTAGTCTTCCTATCCCACCTCCATAATGTTGGTTCCACAAAACTCCCCAAATACCTGTGTTACTACTAGAAGATCTACATACAGGTGCAATTTTCCAGGTGATTCCAAAGAAAATAGATGACCTCTGCTTTCCCAGGATTGTTTTCTTCTTAATCATTGAAAGATAGGCTGTCTACACATACCTATGGTTTGTTCATTTCATAGTTTTGCAGATGGAGCACTCAACCACCTTTATCTTCTGTACTTAGATGTAATCAGGATTATTATTAAAGGATGGTTACTAGTAGAGTAGGCGCTGTTTCAAAGAAATCATTTCAGTGAGTACCAGTATTCTCTTAATATCTACACCTTCTTTCTTCTGTATTAATCAGTTTAACTGTTATCACAGAATTTTCACACTAGGAAGAATTTCAGAGATCACATATTTTAATTATTTTTTTCCTCTTAGTTTTTTTTTTATATTAATAGTAAATAAACCAAAGCTTCAGAATATAAATTGCACACCTGTTAGTGCTTGAATCCAGGTTTAGAATACTCATTAGTAAGACCAAAAGTTTTATGTGGACTTCTACGACACCGTATCAGATTGAATGTTCTGAGTAACATTCAATAGATTTACTGTTTACATCTTCCTTCTTCTTAAAATAAACTTTTCTCTTAACTTCTATTGATTATGCTTTCTGATTTTTTCTCAGTCTTCCTGATTATTGCACTCTAACCTCTTTTATAGGACTCTTCCTTACTTTCAAACCAGGAAGTTGGTATTATGTATTATGCACAGCTCAGTTTCGTGTCTTTTTGTTACTCATGACTGTCTTTGGCTTATTATTCTTTCAGTGATTTTGACTTGGCAATGGAAATATAGTCCACTCAGTTACACAAAAAAGAAGCTGGAGGGTTTTCTTCTACATCTTCATTTCCTTCTTTCCTCACATCTAATACATCACTGATCCAGGTGATTATTGGTCCTGAAAAGCATATCTAAACTGGTTATCTTCTCTTTATCTCCATTACCATAACCCTATTCCAAGTCCCCAAAGTGTATATCTTAGGCTACTGAAATCTCCTGGTTGATATTGTTTCATATCCACTTTTGGCCCCTGGCCATCCATTACCAGTATAGAGGTCAGAAATAATCTTTTATTTTTTTATTAAATTTATTTATTTTTTTAATAAACATATAGTATATTTTTTTAATTTTTAATTTTTTATAAACATATAATATATTTTTATCCCCAGGGGTACAGGTAGCCAGGTTTACACACTTCACAGCACTCACCATAGCACATACGCTCCCCAAAGTCCATAACCCCACCCCCCTTCTCCCCACCCCTCTCCCCCTAGCAACCCTCAGTTTGTTTTGTGAGACTAAGAGTCACTTATGGTTTGTCTCTCTCCCAATCCCATCTTGTTTCATTTATTCTTCTCCTACTCCCTTAACCCCCCATGTTGCATCTCCACTTCCTCATATCAGGGAGATCATATGATAGTTGTCTTTCTCTGATTGACTTTTTTGCTAAGCATGATACCCTCTAGTTCCATCCATGTCGTCGCAAATGGCAAGATTTCATTTCTTTTGATGACTGTATAGTATTCCATTGTGTATATATACCACATCTTCTTTATCCATTCATCTGTTGATGGACATCTAGGTTCTTTCCATAGTTTGGCTATTGTGGACATTGCTACTATAAACATTTGGGTGCACGTGCCCCTTCGGATCACTATGTTTGTATCTTTAGGGTAAATACCCAGTAGTGCAATTTCTGGGTCATAGGGTAGTTCTATTTTCAACATTTTGAGGAACCTCCATGCTGTTTTCCAGAGTGGTTGCACCAGCTTGCATTCCCACCAACAGTGTAGGAGAGTTCCCCTCTCTCCACATCCTCGCCAGCATCTGTCATTGCCTGACTTGTTGATTTTAGCCATTCTGACTGGTATGAGGTGGTATCTCATTGTGGTTTTGATTTGCATTTCCCTGATACCAAGTGATGTGGAACACTTTTTCATGTGTCTGTTGGCCATCTGGATGTCTTCTTTGCAGTAATGTCTGTTCATGTCCTCTGCCCATTTTTTGATTAGATTAATTGTTCTTTGGGTGTTGAGTTTGCTAAGCTCTTTATATATTTTGGATACTAGCCCTTTATCTGATATGTCGTTTGCAAATATTTTCTCCCATTCTGTCAGTTGTCTTTTGGTTTTGTTAACTGTTTCCTTTGCTGTGCAAAAGCTTTTGATCTTGATGAAATCCCAATAGTTCACTTTTCCTTGCTTCTGTTGTCTTTGGCAATGTTCCTAGGAAGAAGTTGCTGCGGTTGAGGCCGAAGAGGTCGCTGCCTGTGATCTCAAGAATTTTGATGGATTCCTTTCTCACATTGAGGTCCTTTACCCATTTTGAGTCTATTTTCGTGTATGGTGTAAGAAAATAGTCCAATTTCATTTTTCTGCCTGTGGCTGTCCAATTTTCCCAGCACCATTTGTTTAAGAGGCTGTCTTTTTTCCATTGGACATTCCTTCCTGCTTTGTCAAAAATTAAGAAATAATCTTTTAAACACCAGCTTCCTTCACATGCATAAATGATATGCACTGCCCCCCTCAACATACCAACACATTTATATGCCACATAAACTTAAAACCCTTAAGTGGCTTTTCATCATCACCATAATATAAATCCAAATCCTTCATACATATTACAGTCAACTGAGTTTACTCCCCACATCTCTCTTTTGCCTCACTTAAATTTCTTCATATTTCAGCTGCTGTGTTCTTCTTTACTGTTTTAATAACACATGCTACCCTCTTCATGATTCAACTCTTTTCACATGTTGTTCCCAGTGCTTGCAACACCTGCCTTTAGCCTTATTTCTAACATCCTTTATTTCTATTTGGCAGTACAGCCGTATGGTCATTAAAAACTTGGTGTGGAATCAGGTAGGCAATATACAAATTTCAGTTTCACCATTTGATAACTATACAACCACAACTACAAATTATTACCTTTTTGTTCTTTAATCTCCTTACTTGAAATATGAGAATAATAATACTAACCAGTTCTTAGGGTTACTGTTAGATTTAAATGGATGAATTCACAGAAAGTGCTCAGAAGAATGTTTGATACTCATAAACACCCAATAAAAATAGACATTAATATCATCACATTCAGCATCATCATATATCACCCTTTTGAGCATCATCATCCTCATCATCCAGATATAAAAATTTACATTAGAAACCTTTCTTGACCTCTAAACTAAATCAGGCTTTCCTCTTTGTATCTCTGTTTCACAACTCTTATCACAGTTGATGAAAGGAAAGGCATATTTCTCCCTTATCAGCTTATATCCTCTATGAAGTCAATAATCATGCCTTAGCACATTTAAAGCATTTACTGAATACTCAATAAATACATGTTAAATGAATGAATAAATAAATGTCACAATATCTAAACACTAATAGTAACATAAATTGTCAAACCAATGCTTTATATATGTCTATATCTCTAATGCTGTAAAACATTCTGGTCAATATACTTCAAGAAAGTTCAAACAAGGTTAAGTGTCAAAGATCAAATGGAGAATCACTGATTATATGAGAACTAATGATCTTAAAAAAGCATTTATACTCATCATTCATCAAATTATAAAAGTAACAGAAGAAAAAGATCTGAAAATTTCAATCAAGCCAAAGTATTAGAATGAAAAAAAAGCACTCCTATGCACTAAATCTTGAAACAAAAATTATAGTAGGTGATGGAACTACTACTCTTCAGGGCCTAGTAAGCATATGAAACTCAGTCCAAGAAGTAATATATGATAAATACACAGATTTAGGAAATTTTCAGGTTTATCTCTGTATGGTAAGCATCCGTGGGTACATGAGAGAAAAGATGAATATTTAGAAAGATAGTCCCATTATAAAGAACAAGCTCACACTCTCACAAATCATGCTGGGATGGTCTAACAGTGTTCATCAAAATTTTCTCATTGGATACATAACTCAATTTTTAAATTGAAATATGCACTCCCAATGTATGTATATTTATGTATTTACACACTCTTAGTGTGTAAATATTATACACATTATAGAACAGATTCTTCCAAAATGGAGTGAAAAAAAAGAATTTTTAATTTTTAATACTTTTTTTTAATCCCCTAAGCTATTGGGCTTTGCATGTCACATTTTATAGACTCCTGGAAAGGGACAGTGTAGCATTAGACTGGAATGTGCCCTGACATGATCCAGAATGACTTTTTTTTTTTTTTTACCATTATCATCGCCACTTCTCAACAGAATCTTTTCCAAAGATGTTAATTCCTTCATTTCTTTCTTAGCTCTTTTCCCACTTCCTACATGTCTCTGATGAAAAAAGCCATTTAAAATTGAGAGCTGTGGTACGTTTTATTCAATATCAGGAATTTATTAAAAAGTATCAAGCCTGTACTTTCTTCAAATTAAGATACTCCTAGTGGTTCATTTCCAGTGATAGGTAATCCCCATCTCAAATCACTTTGCTAGGAACATTGGTATTGGATAAATACATTTGCAGGGAGTAGTTAGCTTCAAACTCCACTCTCATCAAGCATTGTCCCACCACAAAATATGATCAAAGATTAAGGACTCTGGGGATTCATGGGCTCTGAACTCATCAGCCTCGAATCCTACTATAAATTATCCAAATGAGGCACTTGGCAAGATTCTTAACTTATTGTGCTATTCGGAACACCTCCATTTCAATTAGAGGTAACCATGATACATGACAGCAGAGAACAAAACTAATAATTTTCACCGATGTCAGGAAAGGTTATAGGACTTGAGGGAATTACAGCAAGTGTTTCAAGAAATGCACGTTCACGGCAGCGTTCCTTGTTCATGTGTCTGCTTCTTGAATAAGAAGCTTTATTTTAGTTTTCTGGTTCCTATCAGATGGGTTCAAAGAATAACCATACATTAAAGTCTTGTTGGCAGGGAACACTGGTATGCTAGGACTAGAAAAGTAAATACTGAACCCTCAAATTCTGAATTCTTCAGGAGACCAAATGCATCTTCAATTTTAATCCTGACTCTGGGTAAACAATATGTAGGCAAAGGAAGCAGCTAACTACAATGTAAACATCAGAAAAAGTAAAAAAGACTCAAGGGTCACAAATATCTACTCCTCCTGGACAAGCAAAACTCTTGAAAACTGCACTTAATGTTATATCATAGCATTTTAGCTGGGTGTATCTGAGCAGTATGCCATATCAGCTAACATAATGATTTCCTAGCTTTTAAGATTTTCCTGAACACTAGCTTCCATGAATTTTTGAGATTTTCCTAAACAGAATTGGATCAATTGCTTTCTAAAAGCAAACTCGTATTTGAGAAACTAGGCAGGCCACATTTCAAAAGAAAGCAGTTTGATTCATTAATTTTGGCATAAAAATGAAAATCACAAAAACCTGTTTTCTTATTCTAATTTGATTAATTACCAACTTTATGACTTGGGCCTCCTTTTTCTTGACTCTAATTTAAAAACATTACATTCTCTATTCTTCCCTCCAAATAGTGAATATTGTAAGAATTTGTCCATTTTTTAATTAATTCAGTAAATATGTAGTCAGTACCTACTATCTAAAGAACATCTTATTAACCAGCAAGGAAGAAAAGAAAAATGAAAAAGACATGCTTCCTTACTGCAAAGAGCTTTTGTATGGTCTAATATAAGAAATATTATAACAAATAAACAAAGTCCAGTATCCCTGGATATGCCATGATAAGAAAGACACTTCATCTCTGCTGTATTTCTCCCCAAAATCCATAGCTTGACCCTAACCATAAGAAAAGTATCAGACAAACCAAAGTTGAAAGACATCCTATAAAATATCTGATGAGTTCTCCTCAAATTGTCAAGGTCATAGGAACCAAGGAAAGATTGAGAAACTGTCACAGACCAGAGGAGACTAAAGAGATATGATGAATAAATGCAATGTTGTATTCTGGATTGGATGCTGGAACAGAATATTTTTAAAAAGACAACAATGGGGAAAAAAAACCTGGTAAAATCAAATAAAGTCTGGAGTTTAATATACCAATAATGTTTTTCTAGTTTTAACAAAATACCATGGTAATAACAAATATTGACATTAGGGGAAACAATATATGAAAGTTATATAGGAATTTTCTGGTACTTCTCTTGTAACTCTTCTAGAAATGTAAAATTATCACCAAATAAAAAGTTTACAAACAAGATGGGATTGGGAGGGAGACAAACCATAAGTGACTCTTAATCTCACAAAACAAACTGAGGGTTGCTGGAGGGAAAGGGTTTGGGAGAAGGGGGTGGGATTATGGACTTTGGGGAGGGTATGTGCTTTGGTGAGTGCTGTGAAGTGTGTAAACCTGGCGATTCACAGACCTGTACCCCTGGGGATAAAAATATATGTTTACAAAAAATTTAAAAAATATAAATAAAAATAACAAAATAGCTGTAATATAATATGCAAGGTATGACAAATTTCACAATTTTCATAAGAACAAATTTCTTTCCAACTCTGGAAGTGAGAGATATATTTCTGAGTAAATGGAAGAAGAATGCTTTTATAGATTCTGCAACATCTATTTTGGAAATTTACCCCAATCCTAACCCAACCCCCTCTACAAACTCAAACTAACTCAGGGATCAATTCAGAGTGTCCATCCTTAGACATTATAGGAAAATGTTTTTGTAGAATGAAAGACAGACTCTGTGTTCCTCTAAGTACAACTGGTATACTGAGAAAGTCGGGAGAGTGCTGTGGGAGCATACACTACAGACAGTAAGGGGGTACTCCTTCTCCAATTTTTTTTAATAATTTAAAATTGATATATTTTTTAAAGATTTATTAATTTAGTTGAGGAAGAAAGAGCTAGAGAGTACGCGGTGGGAGGCAGAGGGAGAGAATTTCAAACAAATTCCCCACCTAATGTGAAGCTCCACGCAGGGCTCCATCTCACCACCCATGAGATCATGACCTCAGCTGAAATCACAAGTTGTGTGCTCAACAAATGGAGCCACCCAGGTGCCCCCAAAACTGATTATATATGTGTGTATATATATACACACACATTATATATATATGTGTGTATATATGTATACACACACATATATATAATCATCACTATCTACAAGCAATTTTAAACAATATCTGTGATAAAGAGTTTCTCATGTTTCAGGTGGACCACTTTCACCACCAGCCTCCCACCTGTGATATTCCCCCACCAGGCAGTTACATCTCTATAATAAAGAGACTGTCGCCATTTTGTGAAGTTTGCCTGCTGACAGTTATTATGCTTCACCTTCGCTTTTCCCCTTATGTGTCACATTTGGAAAAGCTGATGTAGAAATCTAGGCACTTGCTTCTTTGGCACAGGTGGGAAGTTAAAATGATGCAATCCTCTGCACATTCATATAAACCCTCATCCCAGCTACTTTTTCTAAACAACATAAAAACCTTAAACCAATTATTTTTCTCTCTCTCAATTTTCAGATCTTCCTGCAAGCCAACTTGTTCTCCCCTGAAAGCCTCATTACATGGGAAATAAAACTTTTCATACTTTCTTGGGGTGTGTTTGTGTGTGTGTGTGTGTGTGTGTGTGTGTGCGCGCGCATGCTGTGTCATCAGTCCTGACAGTGAGGCACATTTTGTGTATATAAAGTGGCCACACAGGTGCCTGGGTGGCTCAATTGTTACACATCTGCCTTTGGCTCAGGCTATGATCCCGGTTCTGGGTAGAGTCCCTCATCATGCTCCTTGCTCAGCAGGGGGTCTGCTTCTCCCTCTGACCCTTACCCCATTTGTGATCGATCTCTCTCTCTCTCTCTGTCTCAAATAAATAAATAAATAAGATCTTTAAAAAAAATATATATATATGTATATATATATATATATATATATATATATATATTCTGTGCCTTGAAAGTTTGTTTGATTTTTTTCTTGTACATATAAATAAGTGAAACACATTTTGATAGGATATAAAGAAGGTAATTATTTGTTTCATATTTTCATTTTAGCTATGAAAAAAATTTAATTTTCTACCATGTGACTTAGAAGAATATATTACACAAAATAGCACTTAATGATATAACTTTTTAAAAAGATTTTATTTATTTATTTGAGAGAGAGAGCATTAGCAGGGGGAGAGACAGAGGGAGAGGGAGACACAGACTCCCCTGCTACGTAGGGAGACTGAGGTAGGGCTCAATGTCAAGACCCTGGGATCATGACCTGAGCCAAAGGCAGATGCTTAAACGACTAAACCACCGCACTGTCCCAATGATACCTCTTTTATGAAATTTAGCATCTTAGTTTTATGAGTATTAGAAGGTCAGACATTTTGCTTTGTAATTCTCTTCAACCCTTCATAATACCCTCATCTACTGCCATGGGACAGGTCAAGGTAGCTTTCATTATGTGTTTGGCAGAGAAGATGGAAGTAGTCAATTAGCCTCTTTTCCAGATTATTACCACTTGAGTAGCAAAAACATTAGATCTGAGGACTTGGATTCCTATTTGTATTCCTACAGAAAAGATAATAATAGTGCCATTTTATTGACTGAAGTTGCTTCAATTGTCATTTTATTGTCACTTGGACAAGTTTAAGCCACAGACTGAGATGTTACTAGTTACCGGCTTTGAACTGCTAGTACAAGATGATATATCCATAGGTTCTGGGAGTAGGAAAAAGAGATAGCTATGTAAATCTATTCTAAAACAGATTTAATATCAATAAGATAAGTGTCCTATCTATCTTAAGGTATCATAGAATTTAAGACACACCATCAATTTATTAATAATTCTTCAAGAAATAGAGAAACATCAACACATAAAACAAATATATCAATTTTAAGACACTGCCTGTGTTCAGACTACTTGTGATTTCAAAATATCTCTGAACAAGTTTTTCATGTTATATGGGCCCCACAACCTTATCTAGGAGGTAATACCACATATTACCAGTTAGTAACAATTAAACTTAAATTTTTATTTTTACAAAGCCCACTCCATTTCTTTTCCTACAAATATTGGCCACATTTGATTTCTCTGAAACTTACTAGATTTGTAAGACAAAATGCAGTTTTGTAACTGATGGTTTTGACCTTGGTGAAGGCCTTGTGTTAGACTTCGCAAAACTACCTAGACTCCAGAGCCAGCATTATTAAACCTCACATTCACAGCACAGATGAGCAAAAATAAATAAATAAGTGAAGGCCTGAGGCAGCCACAGGGCAGGGATGGGGGTTGGGAGAAGGCATAAGTTGATGGCATGCTTTTCTGAGTCTGGGCTACATTCAAACTCTGCTTAGTTCTGCTCACTGCCACATGCCACTGTGCTTTCCCGTCCCCCGCTCACACAACTATTGCAAATGGTATCATTTTGCAACTAATTTACTCGCTTAGTTTTGGCCATTAGTCATTCCCAATATCCTCAATCTGCAGGTAATTTTCCACATTATTAGTTACCCACCTGTCTTATTAAACTGGACTTTCTGAAACCCTGTGTGCCTGCATTTTCTGCACCTTTAGATCAAGCAAATAATTGCCCGTACCTGGATGGAAGAATTTAATAGGAAGATTATAGTTGATTCCAAAAGTTAATAACTATAGCATCTGGTTTCCCTTTTTAACATTTAAATGATAAATTCAGTGTTCATGGAGAGAGAGAGAGAGAATAAGAATGAGTCAGCTCACTAGAGTCTAAAATCTTCTTAATCTTTTGTGGTCAGGTTAAATATAGGTGGGCAGAAGGTATGTTTTAATCTCTCTACTAACGTACTTCATCTGTGATCCTAAGGGACCCATCTTGATCACATTAAAAGAAAGAAGTTCTTTTCATTGATAGGAAACTCAGCTCCCTGATAAGGAAGATGGCCAAGTCTTCTGTTTTCATGCAGTGTCTCTGATGTCTTTGGTTGCTCTGAATGAGAGACTACAGCTGCTTTGAGACGTCTTCAACTCATTTTCATTCACATCTCCATAAAACCATCTGCACAGGATGCCTTTTTAAATATTGCTGGGTGAAACTCAGAACATTATTTTCTAAACCAGGTCAAGAAAATCCAGCACGAAAAACCCAAACTTTCAGCACTGAGGGCCAGGATTGCAATTTGCCATGAGTCTAAGGAGAGTGCCTCATTTGCAATTAAATTGACATTCATTTTTATCAAAAATAAATGTGCCTAGCCACAATATTTGCTTGGAGTTATAAGTTTGATTTTTAGCCTAAAAGGAGCTTCATATTTGCCCATAATGAAAACAGAAAGCCAATGTATTTCCACGAATTTTCACACATGTTTTTCCTAAACAACACAATCATCAAACTCTGAGGCTCACAGGCCCCAGTCTGGGATAGGTAAAATAGAGAAGACAGCAGTTTTGCAAACTTCATATATATGGTACTTCCAAGTCTATTTAATCACCAACTTAAATTTCAGGAGTCCTTGATTTTTCTGCACCTCCCATCTGGACCTTTTCCTCCTACCTCTTCTAAAGAAAAATGTATTCTCCTTTGATAGTGAAAGATACCTATGGAAGGGGAACTATTTAACAGAGGAGAAACTATAATGATAGTACCTCTTAGTATTACAGAGTTTAAATGAACACCAGCAATCCTATCCATGGCTCAGGTAAAATATAATTATTTTCCCCAAGTATTGATTGCTTCTCTGAAATTTTTCATGTCTTATTATTTTCACTGATGATTTGGTTTTTCTCATGCTATTACCTTTGTCTCTTTACAAACTTCTATATCTACCCAGTTAGACTGTGAACAACCTATACCCAGGAGTCTATATTTGTAAATAAAGTTTTATTGGAAATCAGACATAATCATTCATTATGTATTATCTAAGGCTGCTTGTATGCTACAAAAGCAGAGGCTATATGGTCCCCATAGCCTAAAATATTTACTTCCTGGCCCCTTACAGAAAAGAAGTCTGTTAATCTTTGGTCTAGACAGTATTCTCTCAGCAACTAGTGAAACATTCTACCCCAGTCACTCAATATGTTCTACAAACTCACATTTTAAGGATACCCAGGTTCTAACACACTTCCATCCTCTACGATGTATCTGTGACCACATTAATATTAGATATTTTATTATGTGGTGAAACTGCCTCCAATTTTTAGGGAATATGTCAAAGTTTTATATCCAACCCTGCCTCAAATTGGGGGCATGGTTCCCAAAGTCAAAAGTGCCAATACCAGTATGATTTCTCAAACCATTTTCCCTGAATCAGATATCCATGTAATAAAGGGAAGGAGGGCAAAAGAACATTATCAGTGTAGCTTATAATCTTAACCTTTGATCCTAGAAGATCTTTAACCCTGTCCTCGTAAATTATTGACATTTTGTCAGAACAGTCTCCGTACATGGACATTAAAAAAAAAAAATCGAGTCTTTCATAAAACATAGGGTCCTCTCTTCCAAACCCCACCCATAGCATGTACCTTAAAGCCTGGACATATGCTTATAGGATAGATTGACATATAATGCAGAGTCACGGCAACTGCCTTATTTATAAATATCTAGCAGCATCTTTTTTTTTTTTTTTGTCTGTATCTTTCCTCAGAGATATTCTAACTCCACTGGGATGGAAAGAGAGAAAGGAAACACAGATGTTTCATCGTTCAGATCCCTTTCATTCAAAGAGAGTTTCTAAACTGAATGTGGACATTTTCCCAACGAAATTCACATCACCTGTGTGAACCTCTCTAGAATAAAATTCCAAAAGTGAGATAAGCAGAGCCCTTATGGCACTAATTGCCACACCCCAGGGAAAGCAGCTGCAATGTTTCTGATGCCAAGGAAGATGTGGGGAACAGTAATTTTGAATTTTAGCCTGTGTATTTTTTTTTTTTAACATCTGATTGTTAGCCTCCATTCATTGGAATCCATAAAGCATCAAAGTTTGAGTTTTCTGCCTCATAGGAGTTCATGGCTAATTTTTTTTTAATTATTAGACTTCAGCACAGCCGATATTATAACTTAACACATTTGACCTGAAGTTGTTGGGGCATCTGATTACTTGGCTGAGTGCATCTCATGAAAATCATTAGTTACAGGACATTGTTTGGATGTTACACGATGTGGTTTTGCTAATTGATGGGTATGGACATATGCCTAGAGTTTACAGAACTAAGCTGTCCCTCCCTGAGTTCATAAGCTTATGGTAAAATATGAGACCTAGGGAAAACCAGAAGTCTCCTTGATTTCTTCTCAGAGGTGCCTATGTAGAAGTCTCCCCTTCTTTAAAATAATGCCATCCTTATTTCTGACTCTTATTCCTAGAAATCTGTTCTTTTTCCAACTTCTTAAACTGAAGCAACCTGTAGCAAAGCGGCCTCTGACATCCTGCCAGCAGCCAAAACTGAGCAACTGTCAGCCAAAAACTGGGAGAAAAAGAACAGAACTTCAAATGAGAAAGCAGTTGTCTGGAGCCCCTGGGAATCCATTGGCATGGAACCAGAGGAACTAAAATCCACAGGTCTGTTTCCTGTATAAACAGGTGAAGACAGGGCTGGGAGAAGTGTGAAAATAGTTCTTCAGCCACACTTTATAATGTATGGCTCCCAAGGTGCCCTCCTACATCTGTTCTGCATTTTGGCAGGAAAGCATGCCAGGCACTGACAGTCTGCAGTATAACAGGCAGTTTATATAAGGAAAAAAGTAGTGAAATCTTGATTATTTCCTCCTTCAGAGTTAATAGGATATGTTTCTTTTGAATTCTTTCATTTCATTTTATTTTCAAATGACTTTAAACAGAAAAAGTGAATTATTACAATCCACTTTCTATTGGGTAGAGATTTTCAACTAAAAAAAAATGTGAACTTCAAAAATGAAATTAAATTTACACCTAAGGCTTTGGATTTACATATGCCCTAGTATCTATAGTCTTTTGACTATAATTTTTTGATTATATATTTGACTTTTTACTTTTTTTTTACTTTTTTTTATTATTTGACTTTTAAGACTATCTATATTCTTATAAAATACTGTAACGTGATGGGAAAATGCTTTCCACTCTCTTTCATTTATTTCATTCAAGAAAAAAGAGACAGAGAAACAGAGACAGATACAACATCCTGTACTAGAGTTGTGTGAAAGGTTATATAAAGACAGTAGTTCATGGCCTATGTTCTCTAGGATTATAGAGTTTTGGAGAGGCAATTGGGAAGTTCCCACTGAAATCACTACATGGAAGATAGTCACCAAAGGAGCTACAACAATAATGTGGCTGAAAAACCATAAAAAACATCCAAAAAAACCATGAGCGAAGGCATTAGACAGTAATTTGGGGGAGGAGCAAAACATTTCAAGAATACTTTGTTTTGTTTTCCCTTCACAGAAAAAATACATGTTAATACATGCTCACTGTAGAAAAAGTGGATGATAGACATAAGCTATAAAGGGGGGAAATTCCACATTTTACCACCAGTATGTGGCATGTCTATGTGTATCTATTTTAGAATTTGTGTCTAAAATAAAAATATAGGGCGCCTGGGTGGCTCAGTGGGTTAAGCCGCTGCCTTCGGCTCAGGTCATGATCTCAGGGTCCTGGGATCGAGTCCCGCATCGGGCTCCCTGCTCAGCAGGGAGCCTGCTTCCTCCCTCTCTCTCTGCCTGCCTCTCTGCCTACTTGTAATTTCTCTCTGTCAAATAAATAAATAAAATCTTTAAAAAAAAAAAAAAATAAAATAAAAAATAAAATAAAAATATATATGTGCAAGAGTGAACAAACTTAACATTAAGTATTCAGAATGAGGTAGAGAGAATTACCAAAGATGATTTGTTATTACCATCTCAATCTGAATATTAAACATAAATAAAATAATAAACATAAATAAAATCAGTAGGATTTACAAGCATGTTTTTGTTCTTAGTATTATAGGACCATAATATCTATAATCCATTCATGAAGAAATAATACTACTACTAATGCCAATAATACCTAATACATTTGAATATGTTCTATGTGCCAGGTGCTTGGTTAAACACTTTCCTACATTGCTCCATTTAATCTTCATGATGATTAGACGATATAGATGCTGCTTTCTTCACACCATAGATAAGATGAAGAACCCAGGGCTCAAAGTCACTTACATTAAGGATATATGACTAATAAATGGCAAGCCTTTGTTGCTCTGTGGTTAATAACACTGTAGGATCCAAATTCTAAACTGCTAGGCTCTAAGGCCTAAAATCAATATTATTTATATTGTTTCTTATTCTTTTCCTTTCTTATTTTTTAATGTTTTGGGGTAATTTCTCTTTGCTACACTGTAAATTCCATTTGAGGGCCCTATTATATTTCTGTTCTCTTTTTCTATATTTTTATCATGACTGAGAACAGAGTTTTTGAAGGATCGTTCCATTACTGGCAAAAAAGTATGAGGATGCGTGGGATATCTACAGAGAATTTAAGAATTTCAACTTTAACATTTAAAATACTGGATAAGCGCTATCATTTGTTAGCATTTTACTCCTACCACTATGCAGCACATAGTGTATGAGAATCTAAATTTTCTGGCAAATTCAATCAATAGAAATATTCAGAATATTTAATTCAAGGCATGGACGCAAAAGAATTTTGAAAAGAACTTGCTGTCACTGATTATATTTGTTGGTAACCTTCGGGACTTTATTTTGTGTTGGCCAACATAACCCAAAACTCTGAATTCAGAGACTGAAATGAAAACATTGTCTCTCTTCTCTGAGTGTTAGTGCCTCTCGGGTATGAGGGCACTGTCTCTCTCCTTAGGTACAGTTAGGCTTCTGCCCAAAGGGGTTAGTATATAATCCTCCCCAATCTATTCTGAAACTTAGGGGAATATAGCCAAAGGAGTGAGACTATATGAGGTCAAACACCCCATTCTGCTGAAATCACATTGGTGGTCTTATTGTCTATGTGCCCAATGATCCCCAAACATACATGTGGAAGACAAGCAAATTTCCCAGATCTCTTAAGAACATATTTATTTTGGCATTATCTTGTTGCTAGTCTCTCCCTTTTTGCTACCTGCTGACATAGGAGGGCCCTTCCCTTTGACTCATTACCCTGAAAATAAAATTGCCATGGCTAAATTCCCCCATAGGTTACTCATGTCAGTGCCTTGACTACTCCACATCTAAAAACACGTCTTGCCATCCAAGAGCCTGTCACCTCCTACCTTGACGGCAGCTGCTTATGTTGGGAGCACACTATTTAGTAGTGAGATTCTGATGAATACTGGGAAGAACAGTGACAAGTCTAAGTGCTGTTTTACACCCCATTTAACCAGGGGAGACACATCTGTTTATTTTCCTTCGGTGGAAGCACAAGGCTTAGTCTTTGTGACAAGGTCATGAGTCCAGCCCTAGAATTCCTTGTGGAGAGATAACCAAACTTCTCCAGACACTCAATAACAGAATGCCAACTGAGAGTTCTTCAAATAGAGATCCAAGGACACAATTGTGTCTGGCTAAGATGGAACAAGCCCAAATACAGAACAAGCATGAACAGTCCTCTTTTGTCTGCAGGCTCACAGTCTGTCCTGCTGTTAGCCCTAAAGTTCTCAGTTGGCAGAAAGCCATGCTACTACTTCATGGGGCCAATATTTTTCAAATGCAGAGAGGTATACTACAGACTATAGGAAGCAAAATAGTACATTTCCTTTTTCCACATTTTGTTTAAATATGTGTTTCTCAAGAGTTATCTCTTTAAAAAGTGCTTGTAATTCTTCATACTCAGAGCTTAGTTATCAAATGGACCTTCATGATGCTTCACAGTAAGGTTTTGTACCTATAGGGACTCTGAAATTAAATGGCCTGAATTTGAATCTGACCTCCCCTACTTTCCAGGCTGTCATCTTTGGTAAGTCACTTCACTTTCCATGCCTTAATTTCTTCATCTGTAATGCAGTAAAAATAATAGCACTACCTCTCGGTTTAGTATGAGAATTAAACAAGAAATTATTGATGAAGAGCTCTGAACCATTCCTGGGATAAAATTAGCTTATAAATCCTAGTTTAATTTTCATTATTGATAAATTTTTGTCTATTATTTTAACCCCACAAGTTATAGTGAGTAAATAGTGTAATCTTAATCTACTATTATTTGAAATAAAGAACAGCTTAAATTAGTCAAAAATTGTTTCAGTAGAGAAAAATAAATAAGTTCCAATTATTTTTTTCTGTTACTAACTCTATCTTATCTAGTTTTTCTGTAATGTGAGACAATGTTTCTGAATTTCGAGAGGGCAGTAAGGCTTCCTAAACCAGTCAGAATTTTCTTACTTTAGAATTCCCCCATTGGTATGAAATACTACTTGATCTAATAGTACCAGTTTAAACTTTACCAACTATTTATATTAGTATGTGAATAACTAATATTTTTTGCTGACAAACTTTAAAAGAAAAGCAAAAAAGAGAATGTCCTTGGTGTTTATATTTAGAGAAAAAATGGAGTCTCCACCAATGAAAGCAAGCACACAGAAATGGGACATTATCCTATGAAAGAAAATTGCACAAATACAAAATTTTGCATGAAGTCAGTTTTTCCCTGGAAATACTTAGTAAATGCCTTATTCCAGACACTGATCAGAGTACACTGTCCTCACAAAGTTAAACCTGGTTACTGTACTTGAAACGGCTATTTTTGTCTTCCTGTTTCACCACAGGATTAGATGATGCAATAGTATCACATTCAAATGAGAGAATTCTTCAGGGTCCTTTCATCCAAGGATCTGAGGTGCTTCATAAACATTAATTAATTCTCCTAACACCTGTGTGAGGATAAAAAAGTTCTATTTTTTGTACTAGTTAGACATGCTAAAGAAATGCCACCAGCATTTAGACAGAATCCAGGTTGCAGAACAAGCGCAGTCCTTTTGTATTAAGTAAAAATGTTCTCTAATTGGGTCCATGTTAAGGAAGGTGAGGAAAGGGACAGAGATGTTAAATGTGTCACAGAAAGGAGACACAGCAAGACTCACAAACCCAAGGATCCGGCAATGGAGCTGAACCTTCTCAGGGCACCCTCAGTCAAATGTATCCTACTGAGTGACAGCATCATAGGGGAACAATATACTGAATCAAAAAGAAACTGAAAAGGATAAAATTAAAGCATATTTCAAAGCACATTATAAAACAGCTTTTCCATAACCACCAACAGCCCCTATGCTTCATGAATCCTACTTATTGCTATTGAATATAACCGAAAATGTTTTATTTTAATTCATTTCCTCAGAAAGAAAGGATTTGGTGGTGGGGGATGGGGATGTGGGAATTCTATTGTCCTCTTTTTCTTCATCCTCCTTCTCCCCTTACCAAACTATATCATCTGGTATCTTTGTAGTTAATCTTATCTATTGGTAGTAACTGATCAGTACTTAAGAGTTTTAGTTTTCCTTTAAGACAAGCTCTCTTAAATGGAATGTTTGATTTTATAGGAAATACTAATAACTTTTTTTCAACTGTGGCAGAGGTAGTTAATTCTTCTACATAAATTGTTGTCTCTTAAATGAACAAATAGAAGTGTCGTGGTTCAGAACTACTACTTACAATTTTGCTTGAGCCAATTTCTATATTAGCAACCAGGTAGGAGTGGAAGGAGAAAAATAATTTTTCTATTCCAAGAATGAATGAATAGGCCTAGAAGGAGATAAAAACAAGTACCTACTTTTTTCTTTAAATTTGAAGAAAATGAGGAGCACCTGGTAGTTCGGTTGGTTAAGAGTCTGTCTTCAGTTTAGGTCATGATCCCAGGGTCTTGGGATGGAGTCCTACATATGGCTCTCTGTTGGAGAGCCTGCTTCTCCCTCTCCCTCTGCTTGCCACTCCCCCTGCTTGTGTCTCTCTCTCTCTGATAAAAAAATTAAATCTTAAAAAAAAAAAAAACAAAGAAAGGGAGAAATAATAATAGGTTCTTATTTTCATTAATTTTTAGACATATTTCTTGTTTTTATTTGAGGGAAAGTGAGAATTTTCAGAAAAGATCCAACCAAGAATAAAGACCTCTAAGTTCCAGCTCACTCTGTCAATAACTAGCTATATCTAAACTTTCTTATTTGTTCCATCTTATTTCAGATGTTTCTTACAACTTCAACAAAGGAACTATATTTTGAAGTAGTTATATAAGAATAAAGATCCTATTAATATATGTAGAAGGAAGTATTAGATGGTACAGTCATGAATCAAACCCGACATGCATTTCCAAAAATTAGGGGTGTGTCTGGGTCAAATATAAATTTCAGTCTTCATCTTAAGGGCAACAATTTATTTAAAAAAATACCTTTTAAAATCCAGTTGCTCTTATCCAGCTTTAAAAAAAAAATCTTAAATAAACTTTACCACTTATTAAGTACCAACTATATGTCAGGCATTTTAACTGTCACAATTACACTGCAAAATATGCAAGATAATTCAATTACATAAATTATACTGAATAAATCCAGAAAGGTTTAAGGTCTCCAAAATTACCAGAAATAAGTTGTGATGTCAGAATTCTAATCTAACTCCTTTCACAGAAGGTCCATGTTATTTACAAATATTGTGAATGACTACCACATCTATTTTCCAGATGAAATTTGGAATTGTACATTCAAGTTCTTAAAAAGGAAAATAAGAAAACAATTTATTTGACTTAAGTTAAAGTTTCCATTCACTTATAAAAAACTAGGAAGGTTTCTGCTCTTTATATAATTTCATTGATCCACTTAAAAACATGATGGACTTAACCATTGATTCAAACATTTTTTAATCTTTAAATATATTTAAAATCAACTTTTTAAATTTGTTGAGCTTTACTTTTTGGCATATGATATAGTCTATATTAATCAATGTTGTGTGGGCATCTCAAAAGAATTTATATTCTGAATTTGTTGGGTGGGACGGTCTATAAATGCTAAATTAGTGTTATCAATTGATGTTGTTTTCTTCTACATTTTTGCTGATTTTCTATATAACTGTTCAGTTGTTGAGAGATGTTGATATAACATATTTATTTTGATATAAATGTAATATTACATATATATGTGTATGATGATGGGCTTTTCTATTTTTCCTTTTAATTCTATCAGTTTTAGTTTTACATATATTGCAGCTATGTTGCTTGGTGTGCACACATTCAGAATTGCTATATATTCTCTGTGGTGTATATGCAATACCATTCCAACCGGTCTTAAGAGTTAACTTCCTTCGAACTTATGCGCTCCTTGCTTACTGACCTAAGCTCCTTGGTTTGTAGCAGAACTAACCTATTTTCCTTGATTTTGAAGACCATTGGCTTTGAGGAATGAAGCACCAGACTTTCGCAGAAGATAAATCCTAAACCCATTCGAAAACAGCCACCACTGATGCCAGCAAGTCTGTTCAGGATCATGTGGACAGATGATTAACCACCTCAGCACCAATTTCTTCTAGCCCCCATAATTTTCCATTATTTCCCCTTTCAAGATGTCCAACTTTGCCTGGGCTGGGAAGATGGTCTTTGGTACATTAGTCCATGTTCTCAGGTTTCCATTGTCCTGAATAAAGCACTCTTTCTTTTCCCACTACCCTTTGTCTCTCAAGTGTTGATTTTCTGGCAGCAAGCAGCCAAACCCAAGTCTGGAATCAGTTCTTTTATGGTAACATATACACGTTTAGGATGGCTATATTGTCTTCTTAGATTGACCCATTTATCATCATATAATGTTTATCTCTTTCTCTGGTAAATTTATTTGCTTTGAAGTCTACTTTCAGTTTTTTGTTTTTGTTTTTGTTTTGTTTTGTTTTGTTTTTGAAGATTTTATTTATATTTATTTGACAGGGAGAAAGATCACAAATAGGCAGAGAGTCAGGCAGAGAGAGAGGGGTAAGCAGACTTCCTGCTGAGCAGAAAGCTCAATGCGGGGTTTGGTCCCAGGACCCTGGGATCATGACCTGAACTGAAGGCAGAGGCTTAAGTCACTGAGCCACCCAGTCACCCTGAAGTCTACTTTATCTAATGATAATAAAGGCACTTTTGCTTTCTTTTGATTGTTTGCATAATAAATCTTTTTCCATTCTTTCACTTTCAATCTGGATAAATTCCTATATTTGAAGTGAGTTTCCTTTAAATCATATATAATCAAGTCTTTTCTATTAATCCATTCTGTCAGTCTTTGTCTTTTAATTCGTGTATTTAGACCATTTGCATTTAATGTGATTATTGGTATTTGGGGGCTTAATTTTGCCATTTTCTTTTGTTTTATTTTCTGTTATTTTTTTTCCTTCTTCAGTTTCTTTTTTTTTTTTTATGTTTTATTTTTCCTGCTTCCAGTGGGTAACTTGAATAATCTTTAGAAAAAAAAATTTGAACAAAATGTAGAAATGTATAGGTTTATGTTTCTTGTGAATATGGGAAGTTTCAGCCATTATTTTTCCTATGCATTTCTCAGACCCACTCTCTTCTCATTTTATGAAATTCTGATAACATGAATGTTATATATTTTATAGTAATTCCACATCACCATGAGACTCAATCTATGTTTTTATTCAGTTTATTTACTTTCTCTTATTCAGACAGGTAATTTATTTTATTTTCTACTTCTTTTATTCTTTCTTTTCTTTCTGTAACCTCCATTCTCCTGTTGAGATCATACACTGAGTTTTTTTATTTCAACTATTATATTTTTTCAGTTCAAAATTTCTGTTAGGCTCTTTTATAGATCTTCTATTTCTTTGCTGAGGCTTTCTCACTTAAGTATTTCTATCATGACCACTTTAAAATCTCTTTCTGATATGCTAACATCTCTGTTCTTGTTGTAATCTATTTATTTTTAAAAATTCCTCTTCAGTTTGAGGCTTTCTTTGGTTTTTTTATAATGAGCAAAGACTTTTTGTTGAAATTTGGACATTTTTTGAATACTATCCAAAGACTGGGGTTTTAGGTGATTATCTCTGACACTGCTCTCACTGAAGTATGGGGGCACTGGCTCACTGCTGACAGATGAAGCAGAAGTAAAGTTTTTTCCCTTGGCCTCTGATGAATAATTGATGATTTGACTCTAGTAGGGTCCCTTTTTAAGTTCATACCTGGCAGAATTGCTGATGTGGATGATTGCTTGCTAGACTCACTAGACTCTATATTCATCTCATGTGGTTGTACTGAAACAACAGAGGATCATATTCTAATCTAACTTCCATGTTTTGTGGCAGTCTGAATCAACAAATTATGTGAAAAATGGTATCTCCTACATGCACTAGTAACAGGCTCTTCATAGCCCTCCATTTCCTTTAACAATCTATTTATGGAATTACATATTTCCTCAGATGATATATGTTATCCTCCTTTCCCACACTGCTGTCTGTGCTCATTTTCAAGTTATTTCATCTGAATGGAGAAGAGCAGGAAGATGGACACTCAGAAAAGCAAGTACCAGGAATAACAACCTGCTCATTTTTCTGTTTGGCACAAACCTTACCTTTCTGGACTAAGGACAAAGAGTTTGTGAAATATTTTCCTTCATATATTCTTATTGGTAGACATAGACACTTTATTTCACAAACATATTGCAGGGAGCCCCTATTATTCTTAATCTAGTTTTCCAATCTTTAGCAATTCTTACAGTGTATGTCCTTAGCTGTGATGCAAACTTTTACAACAAAAACATTAATTTGACTATAGCTGACACAAAATGTCACATTCATTTCTGGTGTACAACATAGTAATTCAACTTTCTATATTATGCTATGCTCTCCACAAATGTAGCTACTACCTGTCATCATACAATGCTATTACTGTATCATTGACTATATTCTCTATGCTGTGGCTATTATTCCTTTATTCCCTTTTACTTGTTCATTTCATAACTAGAAGCCTGTATCTTCCCACTCCTCTTCGCCCATTTTGCCCATCCTCACTCCCTACCCCTCTGACAACCATAAGTTTGTTCTCTGTACTTATAGGTCTGATTCTGCTTTCTATGTATACATTTGGTTTTTTGGTTTTGTTTTGTTTTTAGACTCCACATATGGATGAAAATATATGGTGTTTTTCTTCCTCATCTGACTTAATTCACTTAGCAAAACACCCTCTATGTCCATCCGTGTTATTGCAGATGGTACAATCTCATCCTTTTTGTGGCTGCATAATATTCCTCTCTCTTTCTCTCTCTCTCTCTCTCTCTCTCTGTATCACATCTTCTTTATCCACTTGTATACCATAAACTTTATATTTTCTCCCTAATTGGCTTTCACAGATTTTTGTTTTGTTTTGTTTTAGGGAATTTAAGAGCAGCTGCACCAAACACAATTAACCAAATGCCATTTCTAATTGAAATAATTGGTGATGCAATAAAATGTCATGGGATCCTATAAGGAAAGAGTTACTTAAATGCCTTTATAATTAGTAATGAAAGGTCTCATACCTAGAACAAGGGCAGAGGTAGTTAAATATCCAGTGAAGTCAACTGGTTGTTCAGAAGAACTTTCTAATAAAGAGAAATGCCACATCATCTTTAACAGAGTAAATATGAAAAAGGAGTATGCAAAATGAACATGCTTTGACATAGGGATTAAATCCCAGGAACATGAAAAGGAGTCAGAATGTTACCTAAGAACCTCAGTCATGTATATGATTAATGCCTAAACCCAAGCAAGCCTTAAAATCCTCAATAAGGGATTGAAAAAAAAAAAAAAAGAACACTTTTTTCTCTTTAATTAAAACAGAACACTTTTAAGAAAGTGGATGAAATTATGACTATAATGTACTGAGACTGACAAGAGTTTGACAAGTTCATATAAAAGTAAATAAAACAATTAGAGATATTAGGACAAAATGACATAAAATAAATTTTTATTTTTGTTTGAAAATTTGGATATTAAAGGAAACATGATTAAATTTTATTAAATTATACATAGGGCTTATATAATTATATAGTTTTGTTTATCACTGACATAAATATTAAATGCAAAGTTTGCATTTAAACACATATTTATATAAATACAAATAAATATATCACTTCCATATCTATATAATAATAAGCCTAGTTCTTTCCTTTAGAGATGTCATCTAGAGGATACATAAGTTAATTCATTTATTCATTCTAAAAATAAGTGCTGCATATCTACTGACTAGGTTCTGAAAATATAAGGATAAATAGAACATTCCCTGACCTTATAAAGCTTACTAGCAATAAAATAAATGACCAGACTAAGAATCAAATATTATTTCAGGGTGTGAGACTTGTTATGATAAAAATAGAATAAAACGGTGCTCGCTTCGGCAGCACATATACTAAAAATAGAATAAAACGGACAGAGAGAAATGGAGAAACTGTTAAAATATTATGTGATACAGGGTCTCCCTGATAATCAGCTAATAGTTAAGCAAAGATTTGAATAAAATATAGTAAGAACAGGAGAGATAAAGAACAAAGAATGTGGAGGCCCAAAGTTAGGAATATGCTTATAGTTGGATGGGTAAGGACATTTTGGCTGGATAGGAATGAAAGAAGGAGAAAGTAGTAGAAAACATTAGCTAGGCCATAGTGGCTGCAGTGAGGATTTTGGATTTTATTCTATAGTGATGGGAAACCACTGGAGGTTATCAACAAGGAAGTGGCATGCCAATTATATTTTTTAAAGGGTACCTCTGACTGAGGCATGAAAAAAAAGGAGTGAAGGAGGAAACTGATTACAAATAAGGAGACCAAATATTATCGAATTCTAAAGAATACTGTTAAGATATTAAGCAACAGTGGTGGAAGTAGAGGTAAAAAGATGTCAGTGGAATTAACAAGATATAGCTTAAAGTATTTGTTGATATTTAGAAGTGTTCTTCAAGAGAAAAAAGAGTTAAGGATATCCTTAATATTTTTGGCCTGCACACTCAAGAAAAATTAATTCTAAAATGTTTGAATCAATGATAAATTACATCATGAATGGCTATTAGGTAAACCAGTGAATTGCCAACATTTAATTGTTACATTAGGTGAAGAAAATAAAAACATACTAAAGAAAGTAATAAAGAAAGAAAGAAAAGCAAACTCTGCTGTGTAATAACCATCAATTTCCAATTTGTGAGGATATTAACATATACTGAGTGAGTCTCACTCATGGTGATGAATGTTAAGTATGGTAGATAATTTTAGATATGTTGGGTAGATATAGAATAATTTAATTAGAATTTTTTTAATTTTTTATTTTTTATAAACATATATTTTTATCCCCAGGGGTAGTAAAATTGACAGATTACCTTTTTTATATATGACAACTTCCCTTTTTCAATGAATTGATATATATATATATTAATGTTTTGCATTTGGTGATTTATTAGGACAGTGTTTCTCTTCAAAAATAAAAAAGCATCTCTAGTATGTATGGACAGGATAGTTATATAGGCTCAAACTCAAATACGTATATATATATGTCTATGTACATAGCCTCATGTACATGTACATGTATATAAATACTGTAGTGTCTGTGGCCTATTTTATGTAGGTTAAAGTGTTGTGCCAGAAGGGTAATATCATGAGTTTGGAAATATAGTGTGAGTCATTTAACCTTCTTATGTACTTGAACACTAGTCTATAGACCTTATATCTACCAGTCATCACAAAAATATGTTATTTCTAAAAAACCTATCTACAATGAGAAGGCATGGTTGATTTTGGTTAAGCCTTCTCTTCGGAACTCCTGAAAGGGGACTTCTTGGATTTCATTGATAGTGGAATAATCATGGTATTTAAAGGCAGCATTTTAAAAGCCAATGGTTTTTAATAGCCTTTGGAGTAAAAAAAAATATATAATTTGTCAATTCTGGAATCAATTTCTTATTCTCCATTTCCTATTTTAAATAAGTAGTGAGATTTGTTGTCTTCCTTAATTAGCTCACAAACTAAAGTGCACTTCTCAGATTGTGTCATGTAAGTGCAAACATTTTTGCTTATATAATTTTTACAAATGAACTGAATTTATGTTCTCTTAAATACAGGGTGGGGGTGTCCTAATTAAGACACTAAGTTTAGGGCGCCTGAGTGTCTCAGTCATTAAACATCTGCCTTTGGCTCAGGTCATGAACCCAGGGTCCCTGCATAGAGTCCCACATCAGGCTCCCTGCTTGGCGGGAAGCCCGCTTCTACCTCTTCCACTCCCCCTGCTTGTGTTCCCTCTCTCATTGTGTCTTTTTCTGTCAAATAAATAAATAAAATCTTTAAAAAGAAAAAAAAAGACAGTGTGTAAACCTGGTGATTCACAGACCTGTACCCCTGGGGATAAAAATATATGTTTATAAAAAAAAAAAAAGACAGTTTATTTAAAATATTTGAGAGCAGAAGTAGCATGCTTCCTCTATTAAATGATAAGAAAATGTTAGATACCTTTATATAATGGTTGAACTGGAAAGGAACTTATCTCAGAATTTAAACTGGATTTTCTAGACCACATATTACAAATGCACAGTAAATACCCAGCTGGGTTTTATAACTTCTTTTTCTTCCCAGATGTTGAAACTAAGGCCCTATGAGGTTAATTGAATTGTTTAAGTTTACATAATAATTCAGTGGCCAAGTAAGATTATGTAAAATTCAGGTCTTTTGAGTCCAACTAAAGTGATCTTTTAAATGTATGTCTCAAATTAATAAACAAGCAAATAAATCCCAAAGATTCCTTTCCAACAAACATCTTACGATTTTATCTATTAAAAACAACAAAAATATGAGCAAGAAGAATAGGTACAGATACCTATGGGAAAGGTACAGATTTTAATCAGCTTTTGGAGAGATTAGGTAATTATCTTTATAAAGGCAAGGGAATAGATTAACAGGATAGTCATTCCCTTTGAAGTTTGTGTTCCCTGACTATGTTTTTCCATGTTTCTGCTCTATATGGTTGATTAATGCATCTGATATTATATTGAGACCTTCTGGATATAAAAGACAGTGCCTATATAACTTATTAGTAACAATTGGTAACTACAAACTGTTTTTGCCAGGACCTGTTGGATGCAGTGTAAACGATGAGAGCTAACTCAAAGACTTGATTGTGACCTTCAAAGGACTTTCATTATTGTTGAGATATAAGATGTGACAAAGAAAGGATAGCTTTAAAAAAAATCAATTAAAAGGAAGAACATGTGCAATGACTAGATTATGCTGTAGGTATATTTAGTGGCAAGCTATTTCAGAATACGGGCTGATTTATCAGAGTAGATCAAGTTAGATGTGTATTCACAAACTCATTTTAGTTACCTTTTGAAACAAGAGCAGGTAGATTTTGTACTGACAGAAAGTGAGGAAGTAGTGGTTCAGTAGAAGGAGGGTGGTAGCATTGGAAATCATCAGAATGACTATGACATGTGCAGGAAACAAAAGCAAACTACCTATTGATTTTACTTAAGGATACATGTTGGAGAGCAAATGAGATTTTTACACAGGTATCATATGATTTCAAGAAGCTAAAGTCCACTCAAACTTGTTCAACAAAATGGGGATTTCCTGAAAGAGAAGAGGATATTCTTATAGAACCTAAGAAGAAAAATTTATACTGATGGTCACTGGACAACTTTGAAAGTAGAGAGAAATTTCATGTGACATTGATCATGGTCTCAAGGATGTCATTGAAGGTACTGATGAATGTGATGATGATGGTGATGATAATGTTGGTCATGATAAATATTTATTGGAAGTTTTCATTTATGGCTCTTCTAAAAGTATTTGCATTTTATTTACTTAAATTTTAAGAACAGTCTTCTGAAATATATTTTCCCCATTTTGTAGAGAAAAGCAAAATTTGGGAAGGTTAAAATGTCAAATTCCAGAGTTCTGATCTTAATTACCATTCTATTCTGTATTTGTAGTCATCTATCTCAAACAACTACACACATGGGACTGCATTTCTTTATATTTTATATAAATACAAAATACAAAATACAAAAGAAATCCAATGAGTTAAAAGCCAGCCAAAAGATAGAGTGACCTTCCATGAATTTTCTCACCTAAGCAGTATCAGAGTACTTAGACTTTCTTTGTGACAGGCCCTGTCCATTCTTTTCCATTCTCTATACAACAATCACTGTCTCACCAACTGCATTTCATCTCTCTTAATTGAACCTTTACAATTGGGTTTTGCCTTTTTTCCTCCATATTGAGAAATTCTGCCTTTTATTTGTGGAGTGTTTATAACATTTAATGTAATTAATTACTCTGGTTGGATTGAAGTCTCTTGTTATCTGTTTGTTTTCTGTTTGTTGGCTTTGTTTGTTCACTCTTGCCCCTTGAGATTATTTGAATAACTTTTTAGAATTTCATGTAACTGCAACTACTGCCTTTTCAGCTCTCCTGTCTTCATTACATTTTTAGTGCTTGTTCTATAGATAAAATATGCATCCTTAACATTTCGCAGACTATTCAGTTAGTCTTTTATTACTTTATTTAAAATATAGAAACTTTCATCCATATAGATCTATTTAATACCCATCTGGTATTGTATATACTATTTTTTTGTCATATGTATTATTTCCATATCACCATAAACAGCACAATATTTTCTCTTCAATTTCTGCAATTTATAGAAATTAACATCCTCTTATATTTGCATATTCCTATATATACATTTATAAATGTATAAAATTCTTATTTTGTCCTGAAGATCCACATTCCCCCCAGTATCATTTTCAGTCACACTAAGGTAAGGAATTTATTTATTTATTTATTTATTTATTTATTTATTTATGTGCATTTCTTCTGGGTCAGTCTGCTGTTACCAAATTCTCTGTTTTCTTTTACCCTGAAAACACCTTCATTTTGCTTCAATACTATATCTTTGACTATAGAATTCATGGTTAACCATATCTCCTTCAGAACTTCAAAATTAATGTTTTACTATATTTCTGGTATCCCTAATTTCAGATGAGAAATCTATAGTCATTTTATTTCTTGTTCCTTGTATGTAGTAATGTCATTTTCTTCCCAGGTTATCTCAATATTTTATGTTTATCATAGGTTTTCAACCATTTGACTATGTTGTGCCTAGGCATGGCTTTGTTATTTATCTGGTTTGGATATCGCTGACCTTTTGAAATCTATAAATGTATGCCTATTACAAAAGCTGCAGTTTTCAGCAAATATTTCTTCGAATATTTTTTGTGCCCTATTTCCCTTTCCTTTGTTTCTCCAACTATAGCTTAAATTATGTGAGATATTTTTATAATGTCTTATAAGAACCTCAGGATCTTATTCATTTGTTTTCAGCCTTTCTTCACTACTTTTCTTTAGTTTTGGTATAAATAGGTAGATATAGATAGATATAGATATAGATATAGATATAGATGTATCTTTTTTTAACTTCAGAGTCACTGACTCCTTTCTCATTTCCATATCTAAGTGATTTTTTACTTTCATATTTTTTCTTTCAAAAATTATATTTTTATCCAACATATTTTTTCTATTTCCTTTATCACAAATGTATTTTCCTTTATCTTATTTAGCATTTTTATCATAGCTCCTTCCTATCTAATAATTATATCATCCCCTCACAATTGCCTTCTGTTGATTGTCTTTGCCCTTGAGAATGAATCATATTTTTCTATTCCTTATGTTTTGATAATTTTAGATTATATTATGTATATAATAACTATTGAATCATAAAGACTCTATGTTCTGTTCTAATTTTTCTTTTTCTGTTGTTGATCTAATCTTTCAAAACACATTATTTAAACCATTTTTTCAAATGATTAACTTCATTAGCTAAAATAGCAATCAATATCTGCCTTACCTAGAGTGGGCAACTCAAACATCAGTAAAATTCTTTTTATTAGCTGTAAGTTTCTTTGAATATACTTAGCTTGCTCATATATATAGGGATTAGCCAGATATTTGGACAGAGATTATTCACAGAATTTGGGAGCTCTGCTTTTGTTCTTTTAAGATTTTCCCCAACCCTAATGTTCTGATATCTATGTTAACTCTGGCCCTGAACTGGTCCCCTGTTTCTTCAGATCCTAAAGACAGCAGATTTCCTGTGGGAATGCTGGCCACCCTAGGCCATACTACTCCATGTCTGAGGTCTGCCCTCACACTAAAGCTGAGATAGTGAAAAACTCATCCCATGCTGTCCTCTTCTTCTAACTTTAGATTATCACCAAAATTAGACTGTTTTTGTTCATTTTCCAGAGTCTTCAGTTAATTCTTTTTATATGTTATTTGGTTTATAGTTGTCATCTGTGGTCTATTAAAAGCTGACACCACCAAACTGAAAACAGAACTCTATTTCTTTTATATTTAAATCACGTCTTCTGATCTATTCTAGCAAAGTAAGTGTATTTCCTCAGGGGCAGAAAAATAAAACAAAATAAACTTGCTTTGTAAATATTCTTTAAAATCTATTACTTATCCTTGGAATTTGGGTTTTAAAGCTCAACAGACAGAAATTAACTTTCTTGGTCATTTATTTGTGTGATGTTCTGTGGTGGCCTGTCTTTTCTTACAGTCATGGATAATAACATTTGTTTTAAAAGGTGGAAGTATTGGGAGAGCAAACGGTATATGAAACGAAATTATTGACATTGAAAACCATACCCATTAAAATGTATCAAGATATTTCTACTACACAAGTGAATATGTGATGAGATTAGAATTCAGTGGTGGTTATGGAAATGTAATGAACGGAAAAATATATTAAGCAAAACAACAGAATAGAATTTTTCATAAAAATGTGTTGATAAAGAAGGAGAGGATTTCACAAATAACTCTAAGGATTTGCTTCCAGGCAATGTAAAATAAAGTTAATATTCACAATGATTGAAGCTTCTGGGAGATACTCAAGACATTGAAGGAAAAATAATTTAGATATTTTTTAACAGTGATTTTGACCTGCTAGGACATAGAGATAGACATAACTTATGGGCAGATGAAATAAATATCTAGGGTAGAGCCTTTTGCCTGTGGATCTTAAAAGTGACTAAGCTGAAAAAAAAGCACACTGTTTTTACCACCATAAGCTTATTAGAGGACAAAAATTTAAAGTAAGAGTAAAGAAACAAAAGCAAAAGATTGAATGGTAAGGTGTAAAGACTGCTGACTTGTGGGTTAGGATAGTCTCTATCTTGTATACCTGCCTCTATAACCAGTTATGCATGCTTATTCAAACTGCTGTCTTCATTTCTCTGAGCTGTAGTTTCCTTATCTGAAAAATGATAATGTTGAGACATTTACTTAAAAGAGGGCTGGGGGACAGAGAAGCTAATATTTATTGAACAATGTTACTCACTACTTATTTTATACAGTTAAAAAAAAAATGGCCTGGGTATTTCTTTTATTTTACCCTTAAAACAAAATACCTTTTGAAGAAAGGTATTGTTCATTCCATCTTATAAAAGAAAATATTGATACTGATAACCTAAGTGACTGGTTAGGTTACCAACTAATAAGGAAATGAGTCCCATAAGGGTTTCATGTATGCTGAGTCCCATAAGGGCTTCATGTTTCCTAAGTGCTTTCTTCCATGTAGCATTGCCTGTCCTCTATTTAAAGCATAGTCAGTTAGAATGAAATCACAGATACTAAAAAGGAAAGATGAAAAGATGAAAGAAAGCTCAGATTTGCAAGCAGAGATTCATCTAATCTCTGTGGGATTGGAATCACCTCAATTTAATATGATCCACAATCTCCTGTATTTCTAATTCATTAAAATATTAAATAATAAGGGTTTAACATTCACACCTTTCCCAAATGCATATATTACCATTTGGCATTAGTCTGTATTTTCTTTTTCAGTCAATTTTTGGTTGAAGTGATTTTTGAAAAAAAAATCCTGAATAGCTTTAAACTAATTTGCCAGCAAACTTTCATAAAATGCTATATCAAATGATGAATTAAAAATCAAATACATTTCATATAGTTTCTCTTTTTCATCAGTTCACTTTGTGACCCTTCATCTAATACAATTTATGCATCATGTATTCAGTCTCCCCTTTGCTTATAACAACATTATTTTCTGCTTTCCCTTCCAAACCTTCTATTTCTTAGCTGCATTTTGTTAAATTAAATTGGATAATAACTTCTTAATTTGCCAGTTCTCATGCTTGAAGTTCTTTTGCAATTATTTTTTTAAAGAAATTTCTAAAAATTCTTTCATCCCAATAGAAGCTGATTTGCAAAACTGATTCCACTAAATGCATCCAAACAAGTTGATGGCCCTTCTCATTGTGGGGTTTCAGTACACAAGAAATATATATTTTTAAATATATGGATCCTAAGTGGAGCCTTTTGAGATCCAAAGTTGAGCCTTTTAATAGCACCTTTGTCCTTTTTCTTTTCTTTCTCTCTCTCTTACTTCTTCCCTTCCTCCTACCCTCCCTCCCTCACTTCTGCCTTTTTTTCTCCTTCTCCTTCTTTCTTCTCCCTCCTCCTCCTTCTTCTTCCTCTTCTTGTAAACTAACAAGCAGATGTCTTTAATATGGTCCTTGTCCCACTTATTCTCTGAATTAGATAATTCTCAAGAAGATAATAAAGACGCTTGCTCTGATGTTGAGGCCTGATAAGTACCCCTAACGATTTCTAAATTTGAAGCCACAGCTGTTTTATCAGAAATATCTCCAGAATTTATTATTTTCTCTACTGTCTATCCCTTCACACTGTGCTCCATTGCCCACCTGCTCCCAACTCTTCGTTTTAATGCATTTTTCCTCTTTCAATCTCTTCTGAATTCCCTCTGCGCAGACCTTCATATGGATGGCTTTCCTGGATTTGCTTTGTTCCTTCCTTTGCCTATCTTCATTTGAGCCAGGGGATGAGTGATTCTGTAATGCAGACATGATTCAACAGATGTGCACACACATGTAAGGTATAGATGCATGAGACTGAGTTTAATGGTGGGGATGGGATTGTGTTGTGGTCAATAATTTCAGGCTCCAGGTGTCTGGAATAAGGAATCAGAGCAGAAACCTCTCTCTGGAGAAATAAAGGAATGTCTGATCAGGGGAACACAAGAAAATGAAAGCAAGAGAGGAAATGGAAGAAGGACAGCTGGGCAGAAAGATTCATATTAAGATGTTTATTTTTTCATCACTTTGAAAGGTCACATGGTGGGGAATAAAGAAGGATAGAACAACCGATTAGAAAGAGACAGCAGGTAGATATTTACTCCCTTGTGTAATTGCAGTTTCTCAGTTTGCTTGCTGGTTGTTGTCATTTTCATTTTGAGAGACTGTAAATTCTCAGAGTATTAAAAGCACTACTACTATTTGAATGCAAATAGAAAGTACTTTTCAATTTCAAGTCTGTTTAAAGAAAATAATCTGAATTTTTTCATATCTGGATCCTTGTACTTTTTATTAGTGGTAACGTTTAGACATGAATATGTTCAATCTCTTTAAACTAGTTCTAAGACTTATGGAAATTCTGCATTTGAAAGACAATTTCCTGACATGGAAAAAAAATCAGGTAAAGCAAGTCTAACTGATCTAATAATCATTTAAAGTGGTATTTAATGCTAAATCCATTAACGGTAAATAAATTCAGTATATATCCAAATACATATCTATGTGTGTGTGTGTGTGTGTGTGTGTGTGTGTGTATAGACAGAGAGATAGAAATCTTACTCTATGTGGAGATTATATATTTACAATGCTAAATTTTACTTTTAAAATGCAGTATACAAGAATTATTTGATTAAAAAATGATTTTATCTACTTGGAGAGCTTAGCAAATTAAAAAGTTTAACTTCAAATAAAATTCAAACAGAAGCAACTATGATCTGTTTTCATCCTGTCTGAATGTGATCCCAAATCATCAACAGATGTAGCTTTTTCATTTCTTATAACTTTCAAATAGCAAAAAGAAATAAAGTTACCTTTCATTCATGAGTTATCATTTTTCCTCTCTATATTTTGACAAATAACATGACAGAAAAATGATTAAGTTTCTCATTTCACAATGTGACTTCTGTGTTATTTATTGTCAAAATAAAAGTCACTTTGTGAATCAAAGTTTTTAATCTTTTTTTGCCCCCTCAATCTCAAAAAAATGGTTTGTCAGGAAACTGGTTTTGGTAAATCTCCCCCCCACACACACACACACCCCTAATGACAGGTAAGTCCTTTTAAATGACTCATTGCTAATTAGTTCAGAGCAACATTCCAAAAGAATATTTTATTTTTGGAACCTCATTTTATTGATTTTCTGCTCCAGTAGCGTGACTAATGCACATCACAGTTAGAGCTCTGCAAACTGTTTGCAGCAAAACCCCAAACCAGGTGATAATCACCTGATATTTATCTGGTTTCTTTACTATGTTATCAACCAAATCATCAGGCTCAATTCCTGAAAAGGTTCTTGGCTTTTACAGGAATTCTTGATAATACTGGGCATTCTTCTGTGTCAAGATCATTTCTCTTGCAAATTCCCAAATTCAATCTCAAAATGAAATGAGATGCTATGGTTTTGGCTGTTCTTTGCTTTTTATTTTTGGTTCACTGATGCTTGAAAGTCAAAATAAAACTGAAGTACAGGCCCTTGGGAGCCCAAATGAGTAATTTAAATGAATATCAATGAATCCAACATGCTGAGTTTTAGTAGCACAGACATTGCCAGAACCACAAAGTGTCCAGAACTTACTCAGGATGGCAACTGGTTTTAAAGATCAAGGTGGAGAATAGCAAATTGCTTTTCCTATAACAAGCTGTGTCTATAGGATTCTTTCTCTCTATGACTTTATTTCAAGCTTCCCGTTTATGATCATATCTACTGAATAGCTCAGTCAAAATCATTCACTTTCCAGGACAACTGCTTACCTTGCCACACAGAAAGAGAAATAATGTTTAAATTTATCAGAAAAATTAACTTGTGATGTTTCTTCCTTCATATTTATTCTAAGAAAATCAGTAAGCACTCATATGCCTTTTATTCAACTTGCCACAAAAAATGTTTGTAATAAATTAAAAAGTTTATGAAAAATATAATGCTTTTGAAAACAAAATAAAATGTATATATATTGATTAAGCAGCTCTGAAACTGCAGAACTTGAAAAAACAAAATTGGTAGTAGAAAGCAAAACTGATGATGGCTCTAATGAAATCTAATGAAAACTAATGAAAGCTGTGGCTCCTCTAAAGAAAAAAATTTGTATATTATACAAAAATATACACTATTTCAAGGGATTTATAGATTCAAGGCTTATAATAATGCTAATCTTGTAAAGGAACCTTTAGTAATTATGAAATTAATTGAGGTAATTTATAGTCTTTATTCTCAGCAATTTTTTGTTCAAATTCAACATTAGCACTAACCAATTTTTTAATTAAATATACTCTTGACTTATGACTCAGTGTTTTAAAATATAGAAAATAAATCTATAGTGTTCTGAGAGGCAAAGTTTGTAATTCAAAAATTTTATACCCAGCAGAATTATCTTACATGAGTAAGGTAATTAAAAATAAATATCCAATGTGTAAATATTTAAATAATGATCATTCATTAATAATTTTGAAAGATATTACTAGAATATGAGCTTTATGCCAGAAGTTCCCAGTCTTTCCCAGAAATGACAAGCTATTATCTCAATAATTTTTCACAGTACCTTATCAAAATAAATACATAATAGTTCTGTTTATTTATGTTAGATTAAAATAACTAAAATATTTATGTTTTAAAACTTAGAGATGTCTGAAAAAAGTAATATGCAGAAATTAAAAATGGTAATTTTTAATTTCACTATTAAATAACCACCATTATTTATTAATAGGGTACTGAGCAACTTTTCTAACGTTGGAATCAGATTGGATATATTATCACTTTATATCTAGTGGAATCATAATTATAATGCAATATTTGCTTTTCATCACAGCATCTCCTGAAAAATCCAGTTTTATAAAGATATATATGTGATCTACTGTTGAAGCTGTAAACTACCTTGACCTGACAGGGTTTAATAGATGTTGCTGTGTTTTTCTCAAAAATTTAAAATAACTGAGATGTCTCTGTGAGCTAGCTGTGGCAATCTGGGCAGCACAGTACATAGTTTTATAACTAAGGCTTTAGGGAAATAAATATATGGACTCAAAACTGCAGGAAGTCATGTTGTAAACAAAAACAAACATAGGGTTAACCCTTATATAATATAACACCAATTTCAGATGTCCCATTAGATTTAGGCTTCTTAGATATATTCTTCAGCATAGAAGTAAAATTTTGCTGGGAAAGAAAAATGTTTAACAGCGACTTTCAGCCAATTTTTTTTTTCTTTATGTACTTGTAAACCTAAAAAAAACTGGACAACTTTTGTAAGACAAATTATTTTTAAGAACTCCATACATCCAATATTACATATACCAGTGTTCAAACATGCACAGAAAAAATTCCAAGAGAAAATGCACCAATACTTTAAAATGTAATTCTCCCCCTGTGTTAAACTGTGGAGGGAGGAGGGAGGAATTTTTCTTCATTACATTTTTTCCCACATTTCTAAGGTTTTAATAATCTATGTACATTCCTTTGTAATAAAGGAAAATAAATTTATTTTTAAATAGAATTGGGAAATATTAGTAACAAAAGCATCTTTAATTACCTGGGATAAGTAACAAACATTTTTCTGGAAAACAGTGAAGATTATGAAAGGATCACAAAAAAAAAATAGCTGAAAGGGTAAATCGATATATGGACAAAACCTCAAGTGTAGGGTAAGCAATAATATTAGTGCAGTGTCTATGATATTTTCCTGATTTTGTTCATGGAAACTAACTCTAAATTTGTACATTCCATAGTTTTATTTAAGACTAAAAATATTTTGAAAAAATGCATGAGAGTTCTGTTCTACAAAATAGCATGTATATGTGAGATATTATCATCTAATAATTTTAGGAATTATTAAATTAATTATTAGGAGAACAAGGGTATATTCTCTGGTGGTAAAGTAAAAGAAATGTACATCCCACCCTGTCATTAGGCAAGATTTGTCTTACTGTATAGAGACAAAAATGAGTCAGTTTCTGAGGGTACAGTTTTATAGTTTCTCTAAATTCTAGAATGTTGTGGCTCAAAATTTATCCCAATAATCTATCTTAAATATCCCTTAGGATACAAATACTACACCCTCCTTATTTTGCTCTTTGGTCTCATTATAATATCCTGCTTCTCATCTGAGCATGCTATTATGCTATTCAAAGAATTATATAATGAGACAATTATTTTCATCAAACTATTTACAAAAAATAATGTTTGCTTTTAAGATTTATTCAATTAAGCTAATAGGGAAGGGGAAATGAGCAAATTCAGCAGGGTCAAATGTTAGGCCTTCTGATTTATATCTAAGTAAAAGGAGTTCGGACATGCAAATAGAAATCAAATTTTTTTTTGCCCATGTGGCTTCATTTCTCATACTATTTTCCTTTATTTGATATCGTATTGTAAGTAATGTTTGCCATGCAATTTGCTTTCATTTTAGCTTTGATTTTTCCCCCCTGGGTTTCTAATTTCATTTCTATATGTGGATTGTTTTACCACCAATTAGTGCTAGATGACATGAATAAACATTTCTTAAAACTGTTTTCAATTCTTTTTGAACTACATGGACATATTAGATGGCAATTAGTCTGAATTCTACCCTCTAGTCCCTTATTTCATCTTTTCTTCATGGAACAATTAATTACCTGTTGAATGGCCAAAATTTAGAGCAAAAGAAATAAAAATAATAATTACAAAAACTGCTAGTAAACCACAATAGAAACAGTTTTTTCTTTTAATATTTGTTAAGCATACAGCTTGCTCAACAATGGTTCATAATTATCTTCTAATGATTCCATAGTGATATTACAAAGCTAATAGTAATTAGTTTATTCCCTAAACAAAACAAAACAAAAAAACAAAAATAAAAATACTATCACCACAGGTGTTCAAATAGCAATTTATAATTTTCAGGAGTATTTATCTTGATTATCAGGAAAATAATACCACTAATAATAATCACTTTCATTAACAGAGGTGCTATGCTATTTTCTCTAAATATGCCTTCATACATATTATTTTATCAGGACCATAATAGATACCACACGGTTAATATTATTATTTCCATTGTGTAGAAGAAAATATAAGGTTGAAAAAATTAAATGACCTCTCAGGAATCTCCTAACTTAAAGCATGCACAAGTATTAGCTGACCAGCACAGCAGCCAGTATTAGAACAAAATTTCACTAGGTACTTTTTTTGTTTGCTTATAGTCTGTTTCCTCTTATCAGTTTTTAGCTGCACAAGGGCAAGAAACATGTGTATTTCATTAATAAATAACAAAAAAGAAAGGTACTGTAGCTGTTTAATAAATATATTTTGAATGAATCAGCAGAATTTCTAATTCCTGATCCAAATATTTCATTTGCCACCCTACTAAATTCTCATCTAAGGAGTAATGCATGGTTTCCACAGTCTGTTTCCACACCCTCCCCCTTTTATGAAAATTCTGGATACCATAGGACCACAGTAGTGAAATGACCATCAGCCAACTTTATTCCCTCCCACTCTGACATGCATCTCCTTGCAACTTGTTTTTTACTCTTTGCTTTTGATTCTGCCTCAGATCAGCTTGTATCAGAGGCACACTAGCCTGTGTCAGTGTGAAAATGCTGATGTCTGTTGGGCAACATTTTGACTGATGTCAGTAGGAGGAAAATGTCCAGCTGAGCCAGTCATGACAACTGTGGAAGAATAAAGCCCGCAGCCTTCATCCCATACCCACCATAGGAATGAGCATCCTGGAGACCCAAAGCAGTGAGGTTCCAGTTCAACATTTTATGTACTGAAAGTGATTGGCAAGATCATTCTCACTCTCTGAATTAGTTCCTCACATATAAAATGAGGATGATAATGGCTATACCTCTGATCAGATGGTTATTGGAGGAATTATATTAATATTTATAAAATGATGCATAATGTGATATACAAATCCAATGTTATTATTAGAATTTTTCTTTCTGGTTCATAAATGAGAATGATGTATGGTTAAGCTTGTGTGATGTGTGTGTTTGTATTTGTATATATAGGCATACCTTGTTTTAGTGCACTTTGCTTTAATGTGATTCATAGATACTGTGTTGTATTTTTTTTTCAAATACTTCAAGGTTTGTAGCAACACGCATCTAGCAAGTCCTTTGGTGCCATTTTTTCCAATAGCATTTGGTCACTTTGTGTTTCTGAATCACATTTTGTTAATTCTCGTGATATTTCAAACTTTTCTATTATTATTCTATTTGTGATGATGATCTGTGATCAAGGACTTTGGTATTACTGTTATAATTTGGGGGAGCACCACAAAAGACACACGCAAACTTAAGTGACAAATGAGTGTGTTCTGACTATTCCACTGACAGGCTCTTCCTCATCTCTTCCTCTCCTCAGGCCTTCCTACTCACTAAAGATACAATTATATAAAAATTAGGCCAATTAATAACTCTATAATGGCTTCTAAGTTTTCAAGTGAAAGGAAGAGTTGCACATTTTTCACTTTAAATCCAAAGCTAGAAATAATTAACTTGGTGAGGAAGGCATATTAAAGCCAAGACAGGCTGAAAGTTAGGCCTCTGGTGCCAGTTATCCAAGTTGTGAATGCAAAGGAAAAGTTCTTGAAGGAAATTAAGAGTTCTACACCAGTGAACACATAGTGGATAAGAAAGTAAAATATCCTTATTGCTAATATGGGGGAAGTTTCAGTGATCTGGACAGAAGATCAAACCAGTCACAACATTCCCTTAAGCCAAAGCCTAATTCAGAGAAGGCCCTAAATCGCTCCAATGCTATACAGGCTGAGGGAGGTGAAGAAGCAGCAAAAGAAAAGTCTGAAGTTTAGCAGAGATTGGTTCATAAGGTTTAAAGAAATAAGCCATCTCTATAACAAAAAAAGTGCAGATTGAAGCAGAGTGCTACATCAGTACTCTGATGCAGAAGTTGTCCCAAGTTAAACAGATAATCTAGTTAAGAGAATTAATGAAATAGTGTAATATTGTTTGTTGACTACCCTCAAAATTTTAGAAAAAAAGGGAACTAATGAAAGTGGCTATACTAAGCAATATATTTTAATTATAAAGAAAACTGGCTTATATTAGAAGATTCCATCTAGGACTTTCATAGCTGAAGAGGAGAAGTCAATGCCTGGCTTCAAAATTTCAAAGGACGGGATGACTCCCTTGTTAAGGACTAATGCAGTGGTAGGTTTTAAGCTGAAGCCAATGCTCATTTATCATTTTGAAAATCTTAGGGCCCTTAACAATTATTCTAAATCTACTCATTCTATGTTCTATAAATGGAGCAACAAAGCCTGGATGACAACATATCAGTTTATACCATGGTTTACTGAATATTTTAAGCTCACAACTAAGACCTACTGCTCAGAAAAAAAAAAAAAAAAAAAAGAGATTCCTTTCAGAATCTTACTTCTCACTGACAGTGTACCTGACAGAGATTAGAGCAAGGTTAACATTTTCATGCTTTCTAACACAACATCATTCCTCAGCCTATGGATCAAAGAGTAATTTTGATTTTAAAATCTTATTGTTTAAGAAATTTATTTCATTAAGGTGCTGCCATAAACAGTGATTCCTTTGATGGGTCTGGGAAAAGTACATTAAAAATCTTCTGGAAAGGAGCCACCTTTCTAGATGCCATTAAAAATATTCAGGATTCATACAAAGAGGTCAAATGTCAACATGAATAGGAGTTTGAAGAAGTTGATTACAGCCCTTATAAATGACTGAGGAGGTCAAGACTTCAGTGGAGGAAGTAACTGCAGATGTGGTGGAAATTCAAGAGAACTAGAATTGAAGTGGAGCCTGAGGACAAGACTGAATTGCTGCTCTGTCATGATAAAATTTGAATGGATGAGGACTTGCTTCTTATGGGTAAGCAATGAAAGTGGTTTTGTGAGATGGAATCTATTCTTGATGAAGATGCTGTGAAGACTGTTGAAATGAACACAAAGAATTTAGATTATTGACTCTAATTTTGAAGGAAGTTCTACTTTGGGTAAAATGTTAACAAACAGCATCACATGCTACAGAGAAATCATTTGTGGAAGGAAGAGTCAATTGATGCAAGAAACTTAATCATTGTCTTATTTTAAGAAATTGCCACAATCATCCAACCTTCATCAGCCACAACCCTGATCAGTCGGCAGCCATCACCACTGAGCCAAGACTCTTCACCAGCAAAAAGATTACAACTTGCTGAAAGTTCAGATGATAGCATTTTCTAGCAATAAAGTATTTAAATTAAGTTATGCACATTATTTTTCAGATATAAGGCTATTGCATACTTAATAGACTACAGTATAGTGTAAACATAACTTTTCTATGCACTGTGAAACCAAAAAATTCATTTGACTCACTTATTGTAGTATTTGCTTTAATGTGGAGTAGACATAAACCCATAATATTCTCAAGGTATGAGTGTATATTAAATATATTATGTATATAAAATATATGTGTTATACTATATTATAATATGTCATTATGCATAACATATTATGGTACATAATGCATAATTTATTATCATATGTGACAATTATATGATACATAATTATAGGATAATATATAATATACATTAATATTTATATAAATATATAGTAATTAACTTTAAGCCATCTCAAATGAATTAATGAGATCTTTGTAATTTTTTCTATGCACTGGAATAATCTGAATGATTTAGAAAAATATCTTAGAAAATTAGAACCCCTAAATCTTTCTGGGTTATGTGGTCATTAAAAAGCCATTTATTTAATAAAACTTGTCTGTATTTTAAAAAAATCTACTTAGGATTTTTACATCTTCTTGAGGCATTTATATTTTTTATGGAAAAAACACCTAGATTTCAAATTTACTAACATAAATTCACATGTAATCTTTTATAATTCACATAACTTTGTGGTTAAGATAGATAGATAATAGATAAACACACTTCATATTCAGTGATCTACTTAAATTCTTTTTGACAAAGTAGTTTTATTAATCAAATGTGCTTTTTATTTTATTGATCAATTCATTAATGGTCAATTTTGTCATTAATATTCTTTTATGTTGGTTAATATTGTTATTCTATTTATAACAGCTTATGTCGAATGTTCAGTGTATTTATTTTCTAATCTTTTTTTATTAAAAGTTTACACATTTTCCTCAATTAAATCTTTAGCAATATCTTTAAGTTTTGTTATAAAGTAGCCAGTTTATTCTGAAGAAAGAAGTGGTTAAAATCATTTGGTGATTACTATCTTGTTCATTTCTATCTTGGCAACATCATAATCAGAGAATTTAAACTGTCAGTTCTCTACTTTCAAGAATATATTGGAATTCCCAATTTGACCAAGTCCATGATTTTAAATCTTTCCCATGAGCAAATTAGTGCATCTCTGTTTATTTGCTGACTACCAAGTAGTTACATCTAATAATTGAGTGAATTTGTTCAGCAATTAAAATTCTATATATCCATAGTTATGTTGTCTCTTTGGTCTTTTAAGTTCTTAGTATGAATTAAACTTTTCACTCTGATCATGGTTCTATTAATTTTCCTCACATTTATAAGATATTTTGCCACCTCTGTTTTACTGATATTTTGTGTAGGCTGTGTTAAATATTAAGATTATTATAATAAACACTCATTACTTCCATACCTAAACTTCTATTGTCTTTACTCCTGAAAAAAAAATCTTAATTTTACACCCATCACAACTACTTAATTTATCTCATGTTATACCTGAGATTTGCTGTCTCAGAAATCCATTCATTTCACTCTCATCCTTTCTACCACCACCCAACATTTTTCACATTCCAAAACAGTGCTCCAAAACAGGTCATTTATCTCCTGTTCTCATATATTCTGCTTCTAATTTGGCATAGTTATAGATACCCAGTACACTAACCAGTTCCATTATTCATCCTTGCCATCTAATCTGAGTTGGATCTTCATCTACTCCTCAATCATTTTATTTATCTTTTTTTGTCCCATTCCTGATTTTACATATTTCAAAACTTCTCCAATTGTCTCAGTCCTAACTATCATCTTTTTACACATTTACATATAGAAGATGTCTCAATTTCTAAACTTTCTGAGGCTACTTATACCATTAAAAAAGAGTTTCTTTTAACTCCATCTGTCCACTTAAAAATCTCAGCATATGTGTTACTCTTGTCCCTTCCCATTCCAGCTACCTCTGGAAAAAAATAGCATTCCTACTTCATACAGATAATCCCTTTGCTCATTTCTTTTACCTTTAAAAACTTTCCTACCTTTGATTCATTTTAAGCCTCTCTATCTCTACTGAATATCCTTAAGTATGCTTAGGACTTATGATTCGGTAATTTATAGTATATTTATTTTATTTATAACCTATTTCTATTTTATATTCTAGTATTTCATGTTTAATTGTGCTCTGTATATTTTCTCATTTGATAAGAAACTATTTCTCTGTTCTCACCACTAGGATGTCAAGATTAGGCCATTGTTTATTCTAAACTACTCAATTAATCAACTTACCCAAACTTATATCTCTTTAATCAGACCCTGGCTCATACCTGTAATTTCTAACTTGGCCCTTCTATTGTCTCTATTCTTTTTTTTTTTTTTTTAAAGATTTTATTTATCTATTTGACAGAGGGAGATCACAAGTAGGCAGAGAGGCAGGCAGAGAGAGAGAGGAGGAAGCAGGCTCCCTGCTGAGCAGAGAGCCCGATGCGGGACTCGATCCCAGGACCCTGAGATCATGACCTGAGCCGAAGGCAGCGGCTTAACCCACTGAGCCACCCAGGCGCCCTATTGTCTCTATTCTAATAAAAGCTTTTCCCCACTGAAGAAAAAGTTTTTAAAAGGAATATTTACCTAAAAGTCAAAAAAATGGAAATTAGAACATTCTATTTGTAACTTAATTTATGATTGTGTCCAATTAAGTTATTTCCTTATAAATCAAAAGCACCAGTAACTACAATGTTACATTAGGCTTTTAGAAGGAATTTAAAATAGTAAATGCTGTAGAAATATATTATTTTCTAACATAACTACTTTCATAGATATTTGTCCATTCCTTTAGGATAATGTGTCTGTGTGTGTCTGTGTGTGTGTATCTCTACCTTATTTAATAAAACATATGGAGCAAGAGCGTTCATTACTTGTGAGATCTTCAGCAATTTTCTCTCTACCCTACCTATGTGCGTGACATATTATTTTAGTACATTTTCTTTTTTAGTAGACTCCCTCCCAATTTCTCACATGCACACCAACCCAGATTTCTTACTATATTCGTCAAACTACTTACAATTATCTGTTCCTATACCCATTTTCCACACCAGATTGTGAGCTTCCTGAAGACAAAAACACTTTTTAAAATTCAGTTTATATTCTTAGAAAATGCAATAGGAAATAGTAAGTGCCAATAAATATGTGTTGAATGACCTTTATTAGGCTTATGGCCAATATTCCAGGTATGGGAAGAAAGTGAAAGTGTTGTCTGTGTTCAAGAGTAAAAACTCTCACTTGGCAAAAGAAGCACTTTCCCATCCATAAAGTAGTAAGCTAATTATCTCCTTGCTTCCCATTAGCTCCGCAAATACCATTACAACTTTCGCCTCACTGTCCCACTGATGATCTAAGGTAAAATAAGCTAACTAGGATTTCTTTTAAATACACTTTTTTTTTTCAACTTAACACCTAAATAATGAAACTGCTTCTCTCTCATAAACAAAACAAGGAAAACATCTCCTCACAGCTCAGCTCCCTCCATGGAGCTACAGAATGCCCACTGAAATTGTGTATGAATGCATAAAACCCTGCCAGAGGGTATATAGATTTTTTTTATCTTGATTCCTTTTGTTGTGTTTTACAAATTGTTCAAGGCCCCGTGAGCCCAGTTTTTGAGAGACGAGAGAAGACTTTTGAGTCTTTCCAAATCCTCATTTAAGAGTAGGGGGAGCATATTGGGAGATTTCTTCAGCAAAATCTCCTTCATACTTGGCCGACTGGGGGTGCACTATCCCTGGGCTCTGGCAATCCAGTTTATAAGGCTGCCTGTGCCAGTCGAGGTTCAAAAACAAAGCTGTGGGTGGAAAAATATCCAAAAGTTTCAAAGGCAAAAGCTGTCGTCTGAAGTTTTCTAACATTTCTGTAGGAAATAGTAAGGGAGTAATGCTGAGAATACCCTGCAAATTATACAAAGGCGACTTGAAAAGCTCCAGCATGTCAGTTTTCAAAAATCCTCCTGAGGCTGCGAGACTGTGAAATTCTCATGTATGTTGATTTATGCAGTGATTTGCTTTGACCCCAGGGAAAGCTGCTTTACCGTTTGGACATCTATGCCTACCCACCTTCCCACCTATCTGCAAGAATCACCAAACAAACAGGCAAAGGGAAAATAAATGAAAAAGAAGGGAAACAATCATAAAAATAATAACTACTCAATTCAAAAGTTAAAATTTATTTTTGTCTCCATCTGAGCATTCCATACACAGTGGGCCATATATTCTATCATAAACTTTCTTCAAAGCTGATTATTTTTCTACATATGTGTATATACTTAGATTAAAAGAAGAAAAAAAAAAACACATGGACAAAATGAATGTTCCAGTAGAGAGCAAGAAGGGTTTGCCTGAACAATTCTCCTATCCTCTTGGCCTCCAAATTCTATGTTTCAAACCCCAGGCTAATTCGCTTACTTCCTAGAACATTTCCTGGCTGCTCTTGTTCACAACTTGGCCATTTTTTAAAGTCTCTATATTGCCTATTATCTGAAACACATTTTGATAGTTAATCAAGTTATGACTAGTTAACATTAACTACACTTCTTATCTTTGTTATTGTAAATTTTTGACAATGACTTACAGTGCCATTTACACTTTAAGTCTTCTTGGTCATCGGATTTAAACTTCTTTAATAAAGTTTGCCTCAATTTTTTGAACTTTTTAAAAAAAGATTTATTTATTTGACAGAGAGAGAGATCACAAGTAGGCAGAGAGGCGGGCAGAGAGAGAGGGGGAAGGAGGCTCCCTGCTGAGCCCGGATGCAGGGCTCAATGCCAGGATCCTGAGATCATGACCTGAGCCGAAGGCAGAGGCTTAACCCACTGAGCCACCCAGGTGGCCCCAACTTTTTTGAACTTTAATTACAAGCAGCTTTTAAGCTTTACTCCTCTCTCCTCCTTATTCTACCCTCCAACAGAACAAAGTGCTAAGAAGAGCCAGGCGCTCTCTCTCCTTTTGTGCCAGTGGGAAATTCAAATCATAAAACTCCTGCTTATACGCAGGAACCATCACATGAGCCCCACCCACTAATCATAATAAAAGCCCCAAGCCAATCTTATTTCCTTGTTCACTCTAACTATTTCATACCACCTTGGGCAGTGCATTCTGCTCTACTCAGGAAGCCTCATTATGTAAGTTAGAAACCTTTTCATAATCTCTTAGTGTGTTTCTAAAAACATCTGGAAAATATATGGCTTGAGTTTATCCTCCCTATGAAGAGTGATTACAATACCTTCCCTGGTATCTAGTCTGAAGATGATGCATAAAGAGAGTGTTTAATATTTACTTGTTTCATGATCATCTGAATGACTTGCTTTTCCTTCATTTTTCTTTAGCAAGCTGGAACCCAAATTGTGATGATGGGATAGTAGTCAGTTATTCATCTAATTCCTCAGGTTACCCAAACTGCTAAATGGATGATCAAAATAGACTTTTGGTGTTTTCTTTGAAAGGGATCATATAATAGAAAAGAAAAACTAGGACAAATATTAAAAATGTGGGCTTCTCATTATGATACTGATTTCAATGCTTATGCCTTGGACCAGGCACATGCTCAAAACCTCTTGATGCCCCTCACCTGCCCCGTAGAATACCTTCTCCATAAGCTTACACTTGGCATCTGAATCTTTCAGTCAGCAATCTCAGAAGCTACTGGCAATCAAAGAGCAACAAGATAGTTAATATATTTGCCATGCTAGGTATAGTCCAAATTTTGAGGAATAGTAAAACAATTTTGTATATAAGACTGAAGACACATGAAATGAAGGTTGAAACTACTCACTTGTCCACTGCAAAAATGTATCTTTATTAATAGTCATTCTGTATATTTCATCATTTTAAAATACTAAATATACATTTGTGTATTTATTTATAAACCATCTTTTTTTAAAATAATTTAAAGTGTCCCTATTATTATTATTATTATTTTATTTTTATTATTAGAGCTTCACTCACAACTCCAGGAGATAAACAAGTCAATTGAATTTGACATACATGGCTGCTAAGAACCACAGAAGTCATGACTTGTCCAAGATCAAATTGGTAACTTTCTGGTCTTTGATTCCAAGGCAATTATCTTTCCCTTACATAGCAGTTTTCTCAGCACTGATGCCAATATGAAAAGTAAGGTATGAGATGTCTGATATGTAAGTTATCTGGAAAGGGTAAGTCATGTAGCTTCCTATTTTCTGTTCACTTAATGCTGATGGCATCCAGTTCCTGTTGATATGAGTCCTCTCACCACTTGGCTAAGTAGCATGAGTTTCAATGGTTCCCTGTTGAACTGGGTGAGGATGACTTACACAAAAACAAAAACAAAATCCTATACAAAGATTCCTATTAGAGGTAAGTTCCTTCCTATTAAAAAAAAAAAAAGTATGTGTGTGTGTGTGTGTATTTCTTCTTCTGAAAGCTACAGAATTGAAATAGAGGGAGAGGATGAGAGGGACACACAGACACACACACACACTCATATACACAGTAGAGAGAAAGAGAGAGAAGAGGAGAGGGAAAAGGAAAAGGAAGAGAAGGAGAAGAGTGGGAGAGAAAGTCTGTAGTACTTTCTGTGTTTTTTTTTTCTTTCTTTCTTTCTTTCTTTTTTTTTTTTTTTTTTTTTTGACAGACAGAGATCACAAGTAGGCCGGGAGGCAGGGAGAGAGAGAGAGAGAGACGAGGAAACAGGCTCTCCGCTGAGCAGAGAGCCCAATGCGGGACTCGATCCCAGGACCCTCAGATCATGACCTGAGCCTAAGGCAGAGGCTTTAACCCACTGAGCCACCAGGCACCCCAAGTATTTTCTGATATTTATGCAAACCTCTTCCTCTCAGTAATCTATGTGAGAGATATTGATATGAGTGACTGAAGTAATCCTAAATCAAACCTAAAAACAAAACAAAAAAAACCAAAAAACCACACATGTGTTTTGATCTGGGTCACTTAATAACAAATAAATTTCACAACAAGCAAAAGAAGTTACATTACATTAATTCCCAGGATAGAAAGGTCAACTGATTGGTAAATTTGGGGGGTTTTGGGGTGTTTTGTTTTGTTTTGTTTTGATTTTGATTGGTAAATTTGTTGACAGGGCTATGCAATCAGCCTAGATTAGATAAATCACCTCAAAATGATTTCAGTGTTTTCTGGTAATCAGGTAAACCAAGTTCTGGGTAAACTCTATTCTTAGAGTTATATCAACTCCCTGGGGATTACAAATCAAATGGCAGATACCAGCTCTCTCTTGGCTATTAATCTGGTATCCAACTATCTTGTCCGCCTTTACACTGAACTCACCTGACCACCATCTACTGCCCACGGCTGGCAACTCTTTTCCCTGCTCAGTGTATGCACTGGACGGTTCATGCTTTGGAGCAGTTGGTTAAATGATAATGATTTAGATTGCAGTGGTCAGTAAATACAAAATTTGTGATCACTAGTGGTTTCATGAAGATAGGAGATTGTTTACTCTGTGGGGAAAGGAAGTGATTGAACCATGTCAAAAAGTAGATGCAAAGAAAATGAAAACCGAAAATAATAAAACAATGGATTTTATTCCTGAAATGTCAATAGTGTGTAAAAAACAAAAGGAAAGAATAAAAAACTTGATTCCTTGGCAGGAAAATTACATGTATGATGTAAATATGATAGAGCCAACACATTTCAAAATGATACAAGGAGTGAATTACAGAACTCTTTTTGGGTCAATGTTTTGACTATATTAAAGACAGAAATGCCCACACACTGCTGAATCTACTAGCCATAATCATTACATTATGGTCTCTTTATTTGGAATGAAAACCATACATTTTTAAAACTATGATTATTCAGACATACCATGTATTGTGTTGCCCTACCTATATATAGAAAGGTCAATATTTGCAAAGGATATTAGATCAAGTGATATGGCAAATGTGACTGATAAAATCGGGGGGGGGGGGGGGGACACATACTAAACCAAATCCTTGATCTCAGTTTCCAGATCTGAAATGCTGAAATATAAAGCTAGAAAAATTACATTTTTTCATTTTCTGCATTTTGCTTTCCTTCCTAATGTGACTCTAACATCCATTAGCACATGGCTGTATTTCATACTCATGAATCACTGGGGCCTTACATGTAGAAGATGCCCAGTAAATGTCTATAGGTGACAGTGCTGTCAGATACAACTTTTGGGATTAAGCTTACTAATATCTTCAGGACTGCAAGGATTCCATTCATCATTTTTTAATAGATGTGACAGATTTAGGAAAAATTCCTCTGCAGCCAAAAGAACCAGCTTCTACTCAGGATGTAACCTCAAGACCCAGTGATATTATTACACATTTTCAGAGGAGAATTTTGAAGCTGTCTTTGCTGTTTCAGAAATCCAAAGTAAATGCTCAGAGAAACATCTCATTTTAAGGAACCCCCACCCCCTAACCTTACTTAGAATCTATCCATCTAAGCTACTAGTTCTCAAAAATGCAGTGCTTCTCAGAAATGCAGATTACTGACCCCACAGCCAGAGACCATGAAGAATCTGCTCAAGGGGAGTCTAAGGTAAGTAATTCATGCTGAAACAAACATCAGTTGAGACTCTTTAAGTCTCTTTAAATCACTGGAGCAATTAGAAAAATAATGCTATTGTCCACCCCCAAAATTCTAATTTAATCAGCTCATGGAGCACTCCTCCTATCACCTTTTTAAAAGCCCTAAGTTGGTTCTAAAAGGCAGTGAGGATTTAGAATAATTTCCCTGAATGTCCATGCCTCCTGATAGCCAGCACTCTCTCTCTGGAAAGAATTCCATTACCTAAAACCCGGCAACATCTGTCTCTGTGGAATCAACACTCTCAATTGGGCATGTGCTTAAATAATGAAATAAGACAACTTCATGGAAAGGAGCTGTGAAGCCATAAGGTGCCCCAATGAGAAAGCAGCCTTGAGAAAACAGCCTCCTCTATCACAAAGTAAGCCCTGAGGAACTAGAGTGACTACTGTCCTTGATCTAACCACAGCTGTACTCTTTTCTGCCACCACTGAATGGTCCTAGGCCTGCTGACCACACCTCTTACCTTCCTACTTTCTGTATCTTTGTCTCCAGGGCTTCATCTTTGCACAAATTCTGGAGGACCATTATAGTATGTAGTGCCAAAGGTTCTGCTCAGGCAGTGGGCTTTTGTTTGTTTGTTCATTTGTTTGTTTTTTACCTCCTATACTAGTCCCCTCAAGCTTTTACTTAGAAATTCTAACCTCCTTAGCAGGTCTCCCACAGGCTACTGAACCCATCTTATCTGAGTCCACCAGGGGAGGGAAGGCTGCCCAATCTTTGCCCCTTCCTCTAACTTTGCTTGAAGAACCACAAATCAGGTCATCACTCCTTTGCACCTAAACTACTGCTAATATATCTAACCTTGTGCCTTTGACTTCACTTCCAACCTACATTTTTTCCATTAGTCAAACTTATTAAAACACCAACTTTTATTACATCTCTAGCTTTCTCAAAAATCACTGGGGCCCTGTTTAACTATATATGCTAAACTCACACTCTCTTTGTAGCCTGAAAGTTGATACACCTCTATGGAGGAGACTCATTCTGTTCTTCCAACCAAGACTTTCCTGAAAAAACTGTGGCCTTATTCATACTGTCCAACAGAAACACTGAGGTTCAACTTTCCTCAATCACATGCTTGCCTCCTAAAACACATTCTTTCCCCTGTGCCTGATAGAGTGTTACTAACCCTTCAAGACTCTGGTCATGGTCCACCTGCTCCATAACACCTCTAATCCCATTTGTCCACAGTGATTTTTTAAATTCCCATAACACTTGTTCTCTTACCATTTATTTGACTTATAATACTGCATTCTGTGTTCAGTTCTCTGGACTTGGCCCTAGTGATTTCTTGATCCACTGTTTTGTGGGCACTAATATATACTGAGGAAAGAATTTCTAACTCACTAATTGGCAGAGGCTATATAAAAGTTCAGCCAAATAAAATTCTGGGGAAACTTGTAGTTAAAGCTAAAGGAAAATGTTATGGCTGTATGATAATAAATTTTCATGTGTTATTATTCAAGCCCCAAATGGAGAGTCTAACCAGGAAATATGTTTTTCTAAATGAAGGAAGCTGACCTCATGCAATTACCTCTCCTCTCTCTATGCCCACACTGGGCCCAATGAGAGGTCTGAGTTCAAACACATAAAAAGTGTCTTGAAATGTCACTTGTTCACATCTGAGAAAATACTGTCTTCTTTGCCTCCTACCAGTGTAATCAACTGTAATTTCAAATCAATACCTGGCCTCACCATAGATGGCTTTGTACATCCAGTCTTTGTCTTGTTCTTTTTCTGCCTCATTACTTATCTCCTTCACCTACTGATACTAGTTGCTCCAGATACTAATGCAATTTTCCTGGAAGTGTAAAGTAGAATCAGATCCTTGACAGTCAGATCTGAGCTTTCCAGCATGTTATAGAAAACATTTATTTTGGGGTTATTTGATCTAGACTTCAGGTACATTGTTAAACTCAAAAAATAGGAACTCATTTTCATATTGAGATGGGGATGCTGCTCTAAATTAAAGATTTCCACTAATCCCCATGAAGTCATTTCAGGGTGGAAGAGTATCTAACTCTACCATTTTAGACATACTGGGGATAAGTAAAAAAAGGATTATCTTTTGCTAAATTGATTTTCTGCATTTTCATTATTTAATGCTGTCTAAATATGTGTGAAAACACTGCCTTTCTTTCCTTGAAAAATTTCTCATCCACTTCTCAAGTTTTATTGTGGTCTTGAACTAATTTGGCATCTTCTTAACACTGATATTGTCTTTCCTACGATAAGTTCTTCCTTTTCCTCCATATAACCAAATCCTACCTGTCAACAAGATCGTCTCAGTCCTGCCTCCTTCATGAAGCTTTCTCTAATTATTCCATCTTTCATTCAATTTTCACTTATCACGACCTCTGTAGTAATTATGGGACTTCTTTCAATCCTAGGGTTTAACATTTGATCATGCTGCCTTATCATGTTCTCTGTCACGTACTTTATGGATGTTTTTCCATTTGAACTATGTTTTGCTTATCCAATCATTAGTTACGATTCTGTCAAATCAGTATCTGTTGACTTTGTGCATTGATAATAGCTCTACAGTTATTATACTAAATTAGCATAATTATGCTTTATATTTATTTCATGCCTCTCAAATAAATAGTAAGCTCATTGAAGGCAATAAATAGTTCTTTCTTTAATATCACCTCAATCCTACTGATTTTTCTCTCCCTCCACTCCTCTACCTTCAGCTAGACTACATCATCTCTCATCATGAGAATAAAAACAACCTTCTAACAGGCTTATCTATCTCCTATATTCCCCATCTTGTCTCTGGAGCAAAATTCAGAAACAAATTTGACTCTATTCCCTCACCATTTAAAACACTTGATGGACAACATGAATGAAACTTGAACATATTCTAAGTGAAATAAGTCAGACAAAAAAAGGACAAATATTGTATGATCCACTTATATGAGGTATCTAAGGTAGGCAATTTCATAAAGACAGGAAGTAGAATGGAGATTACCAGGGGATGAGGGAAGGAGGGAAGGGAAAGTTACTTTTTAATGGGTATAGAGTTTCTGCTTGGGATGATGAAACTGTTCTGGAAATGGATAGTCTTGGTTGTCCAACATTATGAATCTGCTTAATCCTACTGGAATGCATGCTTAAAAATAGTTAAAATGCCAAATTTTATGTTATATTTACTTTATCATAATATAAGGTTATTAAACAATTAATTGACAACAATAACAAAAAAACTCAGAGATCTTCTCAAACTTTTAGGATAAAGAACATACACCTTGTCACAACCTTAAACCCTGGATGGACTGGGCACTATGTATCTCTACAGTTATCCTCTATCTCTATACTAAGGAGTCTGTGGATCACTTCTTGTCTATCAAATACGCCTTGTTCCTTTCCATCGAAGAGGCTTACCACATAATGCTCCCTATTTCTGGAACACTGTAAACAGCACTGTTCTGAACACTGTCACCTCTGGGGTAGCCAGCAGAAATCCCAGTTTCATTAGTACTACCTCAAAGAAGCCTTTTGTGTGTACCCATTCCAGATTAAATCCTTCTACAACCCATACTTTGAGCACCATGTCATTTCTCTTTGTAGCCCCGGTCACAACTGTAATTGCATTTTCACTAGTGTACTACCAGTACCAATACCAATGAGTACTGACTGGTTTTTCCCTAAGATAATACATGTCAAACAATGGCAGAGATATATCTGATTTTGCTTCCAGCATAGTGTCTGCCATATGGAAGAAGTTCATTAAGTATATATTAAATGAATGAAGCTAAAGATTTTATCATGTGCTCCCTCTTTTTTCTGTGGATCCCTAGATCTTGTTGGTAATGACAGCAAGTAGATCACTTTTACTGGATCTTATTTTTCAAAATGTAAAATAAGAACTATAGAGCAATTTTTTTCTTCTAACTCTAAAAAGTAAGATATGGCATTGTTTATTGTGAGCAGAGTTTGCTTCTTGATCTCTTCTCAGGCAAAAGTTACAAAGAAAAGAAAGGGAATTCCCAGCAATTTACAACCAGAAGTTTGTGCATAAGGCATAACACTTCCAATAGTCATAATTGTAAAGTGGTTACAGCAATGCCTAACACACATATTTTTTACTACATGCAAGGAGCTCTTTTAGTTGTCATGACAATGTTGTCAGGTTATCGCCACTAGTAATTAGCATAGCTAAGATTTAAATGCACCAGCTTAGATCTAAGTCTGGAAGGGAAAACGTGTATCTATACATCTCTTTCCATTCAACAGTGTTTGGGTATATATGAAAAGAATACATAAAATGAGGCAAATGTGTTTGAGAATGCTTTCTAATCCACCATGTAATTCCATTGCATTTTAAAGAATTATTGTTCATCTAACTCAACTATGAATTAATCCATTGTTCAGAAATAAATATTAGAAAGTGTTGTAAGCACCTAATATATGCCTAGCAACTGTGGGCTAGGAATAAGGCATATACCTAATCTCTACCTTCAGTGAGCCTATAAAACAAATTTTGGACAAATTGGATTCTCACATGTGAAACAATTAGAACATATAACAACACACTGTAATATATGACCAAATGCCACATTTAAGGCACCATATATGGAAGGTTTGCAAAGACAACCTATGATCTTAGTTTCCTAACTTTCCCTGTGTATAATATCACATTACCTGCACGACATGGAAACATTTCTCTGTCCTTGTCTCAGTAAGACTGCATAAGCATTCATGGCCAAAAACTTAATTATTAAACCCTTAATGAAAAGCACTGAACAAATATAAAATATTGCCAGTATCACACTATTTGCAGGCTGGCAAATCTACTGTGGCAGTTCTATTTTCTACTCATCTACATTTTGAATTTTGATATCCATTCTTGCATTTCCCAAGATCAGGAAGCGGGCGGTAAGACCTTTTCCACATTTCCGAAATAAAGTCATCCACAATTAAAATGGTTTACTGGAAACAGATGGACTTCCCGCAGAGATTAACCCAATTATCTTTGGTTTAAGAGCCAGAAAAAGCCGTAAGACCATTATCTTACAAGACAAGAATTTTATCGTGATGCCAATCTCATTACATGAGTGAATGGAGGTGTTTAGTGATAGTTTTCCTGCATAAATATTCTTAATAGATTTACTTTTTCAAATTCTTGACTGCTCATTATTTTCAAATGAAAGAGCTTGACAGGCGAATGGTGGTGTGCATTACAGAAAGCCAGAGACTCTACTACATGTAGTTCCCTCCACAAAAATAAGGGAACTACCCTCAGACAGCAGGAAGAGCTTCACAACTATACATCCTCTTAAAAATAATCACACTTGCATTACCCGTATTTCTCTTAGGAACAAAGCTTATAGAGCTCAGTGATTTTTTGTATTTGAAAAATACAAATATCTTAACATTAATTGGCTAATCCTAAGACTATTTGAAACTTTAAGGTGCATCCAATAAAAAAAAAAAAAAATCCCTTAAGGAAAGAAGAAAAGATAGAGTTTTTGCTTCCATTTTTTCTTTTTTTTTTTTTGGAAAATTGGGGGGTGAGGGGGATGGGTGCCAATTGTTTAAAATGAAAGGCTATGGGGCACCTGGGTGGCTCAGTGGGTTAAAGCCTCTGCCTTCAGCTCAGGTCATGATCCCAGGGTCCTGGGACCAAGCCCTGTGTCCGGCTCTCTGCTCAGTGGGGAGCCTGCTTCCCCCCTCTCTCCCTGCCTGCCTCTCTGCCTACTTGTGATCTCTGTCTGTCAAATAAATAAATACAATCTTAAAAAAAAAAATGAAAGGCGAGGCTCATAAAGAGTATTCTTTATGTTTGTCTCTGTATATTCAATAAATATGCACATTTATATATCTGATTGAGTATATATGAGGCAGGAGAAAAAGCCTGTGTTTCAAAACAAAAGGGAGAATTGATTTGTCTATAATATGACAAGATGAGGTGACCAAGCATAAAAGAGAAGCAACTCTGCATCTAACACCGATCTTCCAATAGAGGAAAAGGAATGCACTGGCCCTTTAAGAACTAAGACATGAATGAGTTTGTGTACCATCAAGCCGCTGATTTCTAGTACTACAATAGGCAGAAGGTCTATATCAGCATTTCTAAAACTGGTGCCATTGATACCAATTACACAGAGTTTTGTAAGTACCAAATAAGATAATGCCTAAATATTTCATAAAATATAAAGTGATACTGTAAATGGTTGATGTTGTTGGGAGTGATGGATAATTCTCTCCTTCCCCTCACTCAGGGATTGCTTATACATTGGATAGAGTAGGCACAGTGGATAAGGTACATGACACTTTTAGGGATCGGGGAAATGTATAATTGCCAGTTATCTTAAATCAGAAGAAAAATGAATATAACAAATGTACAACAATGAATCTGTCCTGGGTTAGTATATTCATTTTATGCCAACAGAGTCAACAAACATAAGCATATTGTTGGTTGATTATTTTTGTTTTGTTTTGTTTTTTAATAAAATGGAGGAAAGAGTTTCACAAAGGCAAACATATTTAGGGCACAAAAAAGTGGGACCCTGTCCTCACTCTATTTGAAAATAATTTATATATTTGAAGCAGTCCTACTTCTTTTTTTTTTTTTTCAATCTATTTACCTATTTTAGAGAGGGAATTTGCAAGCAGGGAGAGGGACAGCAGGGAAAGGGAGAAGGAGAGAATCCCAAGCAGACTCCCCTCTGAGCATGGAGCCCGATATGGGGCTCATAGCCCTGAGACCAAGACCTGAGCAGAAACCAAGAGTTGGAAACTTAACCTACTGAGCCACCCAGGTGCCCCCAGAGTAGTCACACTTCTGAACCTCTCAGAATTTGTACATTTCTTTCAACCTGGGATAGGGTAGAGTCAGATATGAGAATTCTACACTCGCACCTGGAGTGAGGGGAGAAACACACATCAGGTTTTCCAAAAATGTAGGTAAGAAGAGTTATCCCTGAGATAGTCTGATGGTTCTTGTCTCTATGTAAGAGTGGAACCAAAAGCATTAATCATTCATTCTTTTTTGAATCATGTAATTTTCTTAGAAATACTTGGCTTTTCCTGGCCAAGGATTTTCCATTTGTTTGTTTGTTTAAAGTTTAAAATGAGGACTAGATAGTTACTGACAGTTTGATTTGATTGCTTTCTGTTCTCATGTCGGTTTCACTGGTGCTTTGAAATGAGTCTGTGAAGTTTTCACCAAACTATCTAGTACCTGTTCACTATCTACTATCTGTCTGCTCTCTACTACCTATCCATCCATCTATTCATCTCTTTCTTGCTTGCTTTCTATTTATTTACCCATCCACATATGTCCATTTATCATTTAATGATCAATTTTATTTTCCTGGTTGAATGTAGAGTAATATCTAAGAAATAAAATAAGAATTATTGGCCAATACCATTTATAGATATATTTTCCCAAAAAACCTCATATACCCCCCAAATAACACTAAAAATTTAGTGGATGTGTACATTTTTAAGATTATAGATGAAATACACAAAATTGAGTAATTATGAAGGAGATAAAAGGGGGAAAAACAAAGAAAAAATCAAATAAAATATAACAAGATCAGGTTCTTACATTCTTGCACCATAAATAAATGAACACAGTATAAGCTTTAGTGTCTCTACTGGATCTTGAGAATAATAAGAAAGAGACAGTATTGTGAGTCAGAATGGGTAAGGATTACTTCAGAAAGAATGCAGAATTTGAATTATGTCTTGAAGGAGAACTGCAATATGTGAGCATGAAAGGAAGAACAAGATATGATTTACGAAAGGGAAGACCAGAGCAAAATCTGAGGGGTGGGTCAGTGTAAAGAAGGTTTGGGGGCAGTTACTAAATGTATTGCCATTCCAAGTATGAAAATGGAGCCCCAGGTACTCTGTGGACAGTGAGAGTGGCATTAGAAATGGCTTGTCATCATTGTGAAACCATAGGGCTTTTTCAAATAAGAGCCTTTTTGGACAGACACATAGATAATGGGGATGTTAAAATGGGCCATGTCTCTTTTCTGAAGGAAAAGGGAAAAAAAAAACTGCAATCCTTCCTCTCCTCTTGCTATAACAATTCGGGGAAAGAAAAGAAGTCTATCATTCAACTGATTCCAGGGAAAAAGACAGGCAAGGTCATGTCCTCTCACACAGAGAGATACAGCTGCAGAGAGACCTGGCCTGTGATCTGCTCCCCATTAGGGTGGTGTGGCTTCTCTTAATAGGGCCCTGATCATTTTTCAAGTAGCAAATCTGTCCAGCAGAAGGCGGTGAGCTATTGTTATCATTTATTCTGATCCATGGAACCCAGTTGATAAAAAGGTTAGAAATGCCACCTCCAGACATGTACTACATCAGATGTGCTTAAAACTGCAATTCAGACGGAGCTCCAAATAGTTTCTGCCTCTCCTGTCATCTCTTGGGCAGGAATAATAACCTACGATAACAGCAGCCTTTTTTGCTTCTAGGTTAATACTAAAGGAATGTATATAATTTGCAACTTATTTAGAAATACACATATCTACATACAATGGCAATACAATAGAAAACCTATAAAGATATTGACCTGATCAATTTGAATTAATACAAGATAGTATGAGAAATAAAATAATCAGGAAGAGGAAGTAAGAAAGAATAGACTTTTATTTAAATGTCACAGATTATATGTTCTATTCTCATCCTCTCATATTTTTTTCTTTAACCTGGACCTCTCCTAAACTTCAAATCATTAACTATTTAGATATATATTCCATTGTGCACAATCAATATGTTTTCTAGGTGTTAATTAGCATTTTCTAGTTTACATTCTCTTTCTCCCAAAACATTTCCTAAATCCAAGAACTTGTTCTATAAATTATCTTTATTATGATTCCTGGAGATAGGAGTAGGCAAAAATTGAGGCTTACATAATATATTTTTCTACGATATCACATATTCATTTCATAAGAATTTATTCCTAATCTATAATGTTGTCTAGGTCCATTTAGCATGAATATTATGCTGAATTCTGTACTATCTTGTCATTCCTTGAAGAACATATACTTCAATGGCTGACACTAGACTAATAAAGTAGAACAGAACTATATAAGAGAGCAGGCAATAGTTTGAAGGCTTATAAAAACACACACAACCACCTGACTAACAAGAAAGCAACCAATGTAATCAGATTGCCCAGAAAACTGCTGTTTTCTGTTTGGTACTGTTGCTCCACAAAATGGCAATAAAAAAGAAGCTGACAAAATAAAAGAAATACAGAAATGAAAGAAAAAGGAAATAATGTTCTGCTGTGGCACACAGCTTGCCCAATTTGGACACTTTCTCTATTTCTGCAGAGATGTGAATTGGATATTACAAGCACTAATCCTCAGTCCCAAGGGGTCTTGACTCAACTAGGATTCAGTTACCTTAGGCAGACAGGTCAACCAAGGCCTCATAATGAAATCAGATTCTTCAGACAAAAATATACAAAACAATGGTTGAAATCCAGTTTAAACTAACAAATAATACAAGCCCCAAACAAACCAAAACAATATCAACAAAACAAGGGCAGCCATCAAGTAAAAACACACACACCAAAAAAAATAGGGTGGAAACAGATACGCATTGATATATACAAGAACTGGATGACCCCCTGTGATCCCTACCTAACTCTGAAGAATTCTCTTTCTCAGGAACTGGATCTAGATAATATACTCTAAGGAATTCTCTGGAACAGAAGCTGCCATGTTTCTGGCTCCATGATTTTGTTGGTGATGGCTGTAGTGTTAGTTTGTCTGGTTTATGTTTTGTTTGTTGTTTCTTGTTGTTTTAATTTTTAATTTTTAATTTGTATCTGGCTGTTAGAATTCTGTATTGCTGGATTCTACACCCAGAATGATAGAGGGCAGAACCTCCAGTGTGGGAGTGTTGCTGGAAGCTAAGGAGCTTTCAGATGCCAGTTGATATTATCCATGATGGTTTTATTAATTTCTACAGGAAGTCAATCAATTCCTACACTAACCTCCAGTAGTATTTGCTAGAATAATACAGGATTATGTCAGTTAGGTTATATATAAGATTTGATCACTTAACCATGGTAAAGCACTGTTGATGCAAACTAAAAACTTGTTATGATAGGTTTGTATTGAGTGGGTAGCCATGGAAATTATAAAGGAAGGAAGAGAATGTATATACCCCCAAGTTATAATGAGACTAGTTGATATTGTTTTTCTTTTTTGGTGGGTGTTTAAGGAACCTTACAGGAAGTAGTAAATTCAAGGTTTGGGGCTGAGACAACCTGGAGAAAGCCAGCAACAATGATTGAGGAAAATCAAGAAGAGCTGACATGTTAAGGATATAAGCAGTTCTGTTTTGAGGTTGATGTCAAACTGAGAGATACAAAAACAAACTGGTAATAAAACTTAAGAAGTTATAATGGGAGGGGCACCTGGGTGGCTCAGTGGGTTAAAGCCTCTGCCTTCGGCTCAGGTCATAATCTCAGGGTCCTAGGATGGAGCCCCGCATCGGGCTCTCTGCTCAGCAGGGAGCCTGCTTCCTCCTGTTTCTCTGCCTGCCTCTTGGCCTACTTGTGATCTTTCTGTCTCTGTCAAGTAAATAAATAAAAATCTAAAAAAAAAAAAAAGAAAAGAAATTACAATGGGAATGGAAATTTTGAGGTGAAGTTAGAAAAAAATTATGAAGAAAGTTAAATTTGATCAAATATGTGAAAGAAGTAAACTTGATATACATTTTGAATGTCATGTAAAATTCACGTATGTTGTCTTAGAGTCAAAAGTGAATCAAGCTTATTAGGGACTAGGAGTCACAGTATCCTTCATTCTAAACTCTTCCTTCGTTGAATCCTTTACTGAATCAAAACTGGAGTAAAGAGTGGTGGAGACAAGACCTAGTTAGTAAGGAGATGACAGTAAGAAGAGCACCTCCATGGCCACTGATGAGGAGATTATTCTGTACGAAAACCTAGCAATGCCTAAATCATTAGCAAAAGTTAAAAACTAAAGTCATCAAATAACATATAATTTTTCCACTTTGTGTGCTGAATGAAGGGGAGAAAGATAGGAGCTTTGTAAATGGCTAGGAAGTAAATTAAAATTTTGTTACATTTTAGGTATACTTTTTAAAAATCTTTTGACTAGTTATATCAGATTAATAAATGTTTTCCATAAAAAGTGAGACATAGTCCTGGGGCTAGAAGAAAGCATCAAAACAAGTATTTCTGAGTCAGATTCTTGGCTTTACCAATGACACCTTCTACTTCCCTGGAAAAGTCATGTAGATTGCAGGCCTCTATTTGTGACATGGTAATAAGAACAATAGTACATACTTAGAAAAATCTCATGCGTATTTGAAGAACTAATTAGCTAATATTTGCCAAGTACTCTGAAGATGGAAAGTGCTAAGTAGTATTACTATGCTATGTTTGTTGAAGACTAATGAGCTCAGAGGGAGATGGTCCCACCAAATACAAGCTTTCTGGAAAGAGCATAGCATTCTATTCCTCCCCAAGTAGGAGATGAGAATAACGTGCATAAATTATCTCATCAACCACCTGAAACATGGAAGGTGCCCCTGAAATTATAACAATTAACACCATCACCATCACTATCCTCATCACCCTTGCTCTGCAATCAATGTCCCACTGATACAGGAATTTTTTTAATCCAGATGTTGAAATAATCAATAAGGTATGTAAGAAGAAGAGCAAAACTTTTTAAAAACAGAAAAAAAAGTCTGTTTTATCTCAATAATACTTAATGAATACATCGTTTTATACATTTAGAATCCAGAGGGTTTTTTTAATGTCATCAATAATATTTTAAGTTTTTAAATTAATTTTTTATTAACATATAATGTATTATTTGTTTCAGGGGTACAGGTTTGTGATTTATCAATCTTACATGATTCACAGCACTCAGCATAGCATATACCCTCCCCAATGTCCACCACCCAGCCACCCCATTCCTCCCACATCCCTCCACTCCAGCATCCCTCAGTTTGTTTCCTGAGATTAAGAGTCTCTTATGATTTGTCTCCCTCTCTGGTTTCACTTTATTTCACTTTTTTTCTCTCTTCCCTATGATCCTCTGCCTTCTTTCTCAAATTCCACGTATCAGTGAGATCATATATTGTCTTTTTCTGGCTGACTTATTTTGCTGAGCATAATACCCTCGAATTCCATCCATGTCATTGCAAATGGCAAGATTTCAATTTTTTTGATGGCTGCATTATATTCTATTGTATATACATACCACATCTATCCATGGACATCTAGGCTCTTCCATAGTTTGGCTATAGTGGACTTTACCGGTATGAACACTGGGGCGCATGTGCCCCTTCGGATTACTACATTTGTATCTTTGAAGTAAACACCCAGAAGTGCAATCACTGTGTCACAGGGTAGATCTATTTTCAACTTTTTAAGGAACCTCCATACTGTCTTCCAGAGTGGCTGCACCAGCTTGCATTCCCACCAACAGTGTAGGAGGGCTCCCCTTTCTCCACATCCTCCCCAGCATCTGTCGTTTCCTGACTTGTTAATTTTAGCCATTCTGACTGGTGTGAGGTGGTATCTCATTGTGGTTTTGATTTGTATTTCCAGGATGCCCACTGATGTGGAGCACTTTTTCATGGGTCTGTTGGCCATTTGGATGTCTTCTTTGCAAAAATGTCTTTTCATGTCTTCTATCCATTTCTTGATTATATTATTTGTTCTTTGGGTACTGAGTTTGATAAGTTCTTTATAGATTTTGGATACTAGCCCTTTATCTGATTTGCTATTTGCAAATATCTTCTCCCATTCTGTCAGCTGACTTTTGGTTTTGTTGACTCTCTTTCCTGTGCAAAAGCTTTTTATCTTAATGAAGTCCAATAGTTCATTTTTGCCCTTGTTTCCCTTGCCTTTGGCAATGTGTCTAGGAAGAAGCTGCTGCAGCTGGGGTCAAAGAGGTTACTGCCTGTGTTCTCTTCAAGGATTTTGATGCATTCCTGTATCACATTGCAGTCTTTCATCCACTTGGGGTCTATTTTTGTGTGGTGTAAGGAAACGGTCCAGTTTCATTCTTCTGCATGTGTATGTCCAATTTTACCAACACTGTTTGTTGATGAGACTGTCTTTTTTCCATTGGATGTTCTTTATTGCTTTGTTGAAGATTGGTTGACCATAAAGCCCATTTCTGGGCTCTCTGTTCTGTTCCACTGATCCATGTGTCTGTTTTTGTGCCAGTACCATACTGTCTTGATGATTACAGCTTTGCAACAGAGCTTGAAGCCCAGAATTGTGATGCCCGCAGCTTTGCTTTTCTTTTTCAACATTCTTCTGGATATTTGGGATCTTCTCTAGTTCCATACAAATTTTAGGATTATTTGTTCCATTTCTGTGAAAAAGGTTGATGGCATTTTGATAGCGATTGCATTGAATATCTAGATTGCTCTAGGTAGCATAGACATTTTAACAATATTTGTTCTTCCAATCCATGAGTATGGAATGTTTTTCCATTTCTTTGTGTCCCCCTCAATTTCTTTCATGAGTATTCTATGGTTTTCTGAGTACATATTCTTTGCCTCTTTGGTTAGATTTGTTCCTAGTTATTTTATCGTTTTGGGTGCAGTTGTAAATGGGATTAACCCCTTAATTCCCCTTTCTTCTGTCTTGCTGGTGTATAGAAATGCAACTGGTTTCTGTGCATTGATTTTATATCCTGCCACTTTACTGAATTCCTATATGAGTTCTAGAAGTTTTGGGGTAGAGTCTTTTGGGTTTTCCACATAAAGTATCAGATCATCTGCAAACAGTGAGAGTTTGACTTCTTCTTTACTGATAATCCAGAGTTATGACTGATAGGGGTAATTGATCTCTATGTTGGCATCCTATAGGTACAGCCTGTGGGATATTTTATTCTATAGGCCATACCATTTTTTGGTAAGATTTTAAAGCATTTAGAATTAGGTCTGCATTGCTACTGTTCATTACTTTAGAAGAGTATGGACCTGAATTCTTTCACAAAGTGCAAAGCACAAAGTGAAGAAAAACACAGATTACTGTTGCTGGGAGATTCCCCAATTGCCAGACTGTTAGTCCCATCTGAGGACTGATAAATCATACATTGCATTGATTACTACTGACCACAAATTTCTTTATCTCTCACAATCTGGCTCCCTCCTCCACTATTCAAGTCACTCACAATTTGATTGTTTTTTGAAGCTTATAATACTCGTAGGTGTAAAATATATTTTTCTCTTTTTTTCTAATTTGCCACCATTCTCAATCTTCCTGTGCCTTAAGCATATCATTTTTTATTTCTTTCTGATATTCTTTTTTCTATCCCCTTTCCTTCTCTGCTTCTTCCCATGCTTTAATATATACATTTCCTAAATATCTATCCATTTTTTTGTTCTTCTTCACTGACTATATAAAAAATATAAGCCATTCTTAAAAGCTTAAAATCACCTCTATGGGAAATGTTACAACCCTAAGCTATTTCTTGAACTACATTTCTAATATTCCACAAAACTCTTTATCTAGGACACTTTGCAAACTTTTTCAACTCAATACATTTAAGAGCAAATATATAATTTTACCTACACATAGGTAGGTAAAATTATGCTTGCACATTCCCTATGTAATGACACAACACTCCTTTCAGGATCTCAGATTTAAACTCTTGTCTTTGTATCGTTTTGATTTCTTCCTTCTCCTTATCTATAACTTTCTCTCCAATTCAATACTTTCAGCCTTCCTAAAATATCTTCCACTCATTGTCTGCGTTCCCTTTTAACCACCTGAGTAACACTATTGCCTCTTTTTTACTTATGTCCTTTCAGTGGTTTCCTGACTGATAAACCAACTTCCAATGTGGGTTTCTATTAATCTGTGCAGTTTTATTCATCTTATGCTTTGCTCCCATATTAATCTTCCTCAATGGGAAACTTTAACTGTACTGTTCCTTAGGCTCAAAAATGCCATGGGCTTCTATTGCCTTTGTTCTTACTTAGCCTTCCATATACCCTTTGCTCTAGTCAAACTAAACTCTTTTCTGTATCCTGGAAGTCTTCAGGGTTGTGGCCATTCTGTGTCTTTCTCTTGGTGTTCTATCTGCTTAGAATTTTCTATCATCTTCTCTCTGAACTTCAATTCATATTCATTCTTCAAGGTCACACTCAAAAGCCAACCTCCCTAAAAGTCTACCATATCTACTCATTTGAAAATAATGACTCTCTCCTCTAAAAATCCTGCTGTGTAGCCTTCGCTAGTCTAATGTAACTACAGCAGTAAATGTCCTTTTTCTTTTTTGGGAGGTTGGGGGGGGGCTGTATTTTTTTTTTTTTTCGCCCAAGGGTATGGACTTTATGTACATCACTTCAGTTGCAAAATTCAAATGCAGACCTAGTTTTTGGTTGGCATTATAAAGTGTAGACTGTTAAGCTTGCATAGATCTAGGTTTTGAAATCTAGATATATCTAGCCTAACCAAAAAGAGGGTGTCCTCTTGAGTAAGCCATGGACGCCAAATCCCCATAAAGCAATGCACGCTTATTTGATTATACTTGTTCTCTCTGTGAATGTACCTTTCCCAGTGTTCTTGCCAAGATAGAGTTGGTAGTAGTGGTGGCAGTGTTATGGAGGGGAAAGAAAAGAATGGGAGTGAGATGTCAAATTATTTGGTCCAAAGTAAACATTTTTCTTCCTGGCTTTCTAGAATTTAGTAGTATCATCCTAAAATAACAAATATCCCTAGCACTCATCTAGAGACCCTGTTATTTCTTGATAATGTTGAGTGACAAGCATGTGGTAATGAGAAAAGGCATGTATAGTGTAGATTAAATCTTCAATAAATAATTGCCAAATAAATTAATAAGCTTCCCATTTATATTCTCACTGTGATTAGGACAAAAGCAAACAAGACCTGGAAAATGACACTGGATTACCATAATCAGCTGGTTACCCCCAAAACATCTATTATTTTGGATGTGTTCTCCTTTTTGGAATAGGTCAATTTAGCTTAATCTTCAACTATCAATTCTTCTAATATACTTTTTCTTGGTTCTCATTTGTCTCAACCATTTGTGCCTTTACTTGCCATGAGAGGCTCTCTTGCCTCAGGAATTTTACAAATTTCAAGTTAGCTTTGTGTCATGATCCTCTTTATCCTAGAGTAATTCATTCTTCCATAGGACATCAAAATGCATAACCCAATAAATTGTGTCTTTATATGTTATATATAATACAGATAGACATGTATATACATGTGTATGAAATATATATATACACATATACATATATATATACATATATGTGTGTGTGTGTGTGTGTATGTGTTTAAAATTTCACAAAATTCTGTGTCTGAAATAACTAAGGAAGTAGAAGTAGGTCAGTGGGTGGTGGGGGTTTCTTCCACCACTATTAGTAGGGCAGCCTACCACACAGGTGGTAAAATGAATTTTGAAGGCCATTGAACATTCAGTATTTGTCCAATTTATCATAATTATAGTAACACCTGGGCCCAATGTTCATATACTCACTGATGGAATCTAATGAGGAAAGAATTGCTTCTGTCACCATTTGGAGGATTTTATACCTATCTTAAAAGATTTTACAGAACTTAAACCAACTCTTTCATTTTACAGATGAAGAAACAGAGGCCCTAAATGTAAAGTGGCCACCTTAGGGCACACAGCCCATTAACCCCACACAGTTTATTAAATTTAGAATAACCAAATAGGATTGGCTACAGTCATGTAGTTCTAAACACTAGTATCACTGAACTCTTTCTATTCAGGGGAGATGACTTGGGTAATGATCACACACCTGGGCCTTTCTTTGTACATGCTGTTCATGACGCCAGCATTTTCTTACATCCTTTTTCTGCCTGATGAATTAAAAGAAATTCCCCAAGTCCTAGATCTAATACCCTTCTCCTCTCTGGAGACTCCCTAGATTTCTAAGGCAGAAGCCATTGTTCATTCCTAGTGGTTTCATAGCCCTGCTTGATATCTCTACTACGATATTGTGTCCTTATGATTTGTACTTTTATCTGTTATACTAATGAATTTTCAAATCCTTGAGAGAAGAGGCCTTGACCATCACATCTATTCATTTCTGCAAGTAAACTCTGGCTCCTACTGAGCAACTGCAAAAGTATATTTGCTAAATGAAAGCATTAAAATTAAAAATGAGAATAAAGAGATTTTTATTATTCTATCATTTTGCGTGTTACACCTGTATACACACACTTTAAATCCAAGCTACTAATTGGGAGTTACTGGTGGAGGAGTAAGGGAGAGAAATGCCTAATGTCTCTCCTTTCCTTTTTTTCTTTCCTTTTCTTCTTTCCCTTCCCTTCCCTTCCCTTCCCTTCCCTTCCCTTCCCTTCCCTTCCTTTCCCTTCCCTTCCCTTTCCTTTGCTTTGCTTTGCTTTTCTTCTATATTTCTTAGAAGTGGACCAGCATGAATATTAAAAGTTTAGACAGACACATCAAAAGATTCGGGTCATAACTTCATTATGTTTGACAAGTCCTTTGTACTTTCTGCTTCTCAGTTTCCCAAAGTCTCAAATGGGAATAATGCTAATATTTCAAAGATATGTAATGAAGGAGAAATTGGGTTTTATACATGAGGCCATTTAAAAATATAAAAAAGCAATGCTCATCTGGCTATTGTTAAGATGACCAAGACTGTAATGATGATAATATACTCCAGAAGATGAGGAAAAGGGTATGGATCTGAACCTCTAATACTACCTTTTTTATTCAGCACTAAAATTTCATCAAATGTTTTTACTGAATGTCACTGCCCAAGAACTTCTGGTTTCTTTAATTATCAGCAATCCCCACTATCATTTAATATTTCATGTTGTTCAATCATTGTTCTGTGAACATGCAGAAGTTGTCATTTTCTACAGCAGACACTGGGAATAATTTGGGCTCTGAACAGCGCTATAAATTTCACCTTTATCACTTACTTGGCCCTGTAACTATATGTGAGCTAAAAACAAGACAAAACAAACAAACAACTCATTAAATCTTAGACACTATCTGTCAAATGGGAGTAATAATCAAAGATGCCTTATAGGGTTCTTTTTATAGTAAAATGAAATATTGATGGTTTTGTGTAACATTTTGGCACCAAAGTAAGTAATTGAAAGAAATAAATAAAAGGTAAAAGATATTATTAGTTATCTACAATCTTATTAGATATCTAGAATATCTTTTTCTCATCTACCATCATAACAGAAGTTTTAATACTATAACAACATCTTTGAAATACCTGCATAGTGAGGAAAGCACAGGATCTAGAAACAGACCCAAGATAAATGAAATATTGATGGTTTTGTGTAACATTTTGGCATCAAAGTAAGTAAATAAAAGAAATAAATAAAAGGTAAAAGATATTATTAGTTATCTACAATCTTATTAGATATCTAGAATATCTTCTCTCATCTACCATCATAATAGAAATTCTAATACTATAACAACATCTTTGAAATACTTGCATAGTAAGGAAAACACAGGATCTAGAAACAGACCCAAGTTAAAATACTGGCTTTCCCTTTTACTAATGTATAAACAGGATGATAAGTGAAATACATACCACATGACATTGTTCAGATAAAATAAGCAGTGTATTTAGACACTTGCATATACAACATCAGGGATATAATAGTAATAATAATGGGGTGATAAATAATAGTAATATTTAACACATATGTGGTAAAAACTTTTATGACTCTATCTCTAGTCTAAACACTGTACACATATTAACTCATTTATTTTGTGCACCAACCTATTTCACATATAAAGGAACTCAGGAACTGGGAGGTTTAGTGATTTGCCTGGAGTCTCATGGCCAGTTAAGTAGGGAATCCTCATTTAAAGCCAGGTCCTCAGACCTCAGAATCCGTGTAGGCAGAGAACATTTTGTTTTTATCCATCCAATAAATGATAGCTGTAATTGGTTGAATCTCCTGCAATATTCAAATATTCATAGGAGAGTTAGCCCCAGCCTAGTTTCTATTCAGGTAAAGCATTCTGGAGCGCCCCTTATCAGTAGGCATTAGATGGACCTGAAATAGAGGGCTGCCCAAATGCTCTAGAGTTAGGAAGAGATAAAATGGTCGGCGGGGACGGGGGATAGGAAGGTTACAAGAACCCAAAATCTAACTTTGTATTCTAATTTCCCTCACTCTTTACCATTACTTACCCCCACAGATTAGAAAGTAAATGAGAGCCTTTCAGTCTGGGACAAAATAATTCTTCTAGAATTGACCTAAGAAGCCATGTATCAGCGCCAGGGGCCCGAGTCACTCCTGAGATGTGGCCGTGGACACACTGGGAACACACCACCGCCACCGGTTCTGTGGTTCAGTAGCCACAGCTATCTGCCCAGACCCTGAATTTCTGGAAGAGAAGTGGAAGGATGTAGGAATAAAAGACAAGACTTGGAAGGGGGCCACAGACCATTTAGAATCAAACATTCCCTGCCTCAGTATTTGTGGCTTTTATGTTCCCCTATTCCTGTAATTGAAATATTGTTCATGCAATGAAGAGTCCAGGGCAGGGTGCTTTGCCAGCTGAACGTGCGGTCTACAAGAGAACAGCATGAGCCCAGGCGGACTGCAGGGTCTGGTCGGGGTCTGCCAGCCCCTTGCCACAGGGTCCAATGCCTCGGCCACGGTCTCCACTTCGCTCCAGAAAAGCAGAAGCAGTGTGAGCAGTAAGGTGGCCTCGAGAATAGGCCGTCCACGGATAAGTGCAAACACTGGTCTCCATGATTAATATAGATTTTCAAAATACTCAGTTCTTGAGGGAAAATACATTATTAGTGGTAGGAGCAGCAGAGGTATAATAAACTATTTAATTTGAGTTTGCTTTTAGGTTCAAAGTGCACGCACTAACACAGCGCGTTCTTACTGATGTCTCTCGCTCAGGTTTTCACTTCTTTAGTGGTGACCTGCTATTCAGTCTATTAAATCTCCTTCCTAAATCCCTAAACTCATTCGAGGCCTCCATCACTTTCTCCCTCCCCCATCCTGTCTTCAAATCTACCTTTTTAAAGCCCCTTTTCTTCCATTTGTTCTCTAAACAAAACTCCACAGCCATTCCCACACTTCCTTTCCAGATGCTGCTAACAACAAATTATTCCCTACGGGTTTTAGCTAGGATTTCACCCCTGTTCCATTTGGCTCTCAGGACACATTTGTTGAACTCAAAAGCCTTTTAACTGCCTTTTTTTTCCTTTTCTCCTCAGGAAAACTCATAACAGCACACTGTTTCTCTCCCCAGAGCAAGTGACAGGCCCCAGAAATAATGAAACATTGAAAAAAAAAATCTATCAAGTAAAGCTTTGATAGTTGACCTATTTGGTCACTGTCTTTAACAACAACTTCATATTATTTTTCTTTTCTACTTTTTGTTTCATTTAAAGATCTATATTTATATTCATCTGGTAAATAATAATGATAGGACACCATCTGATCAATACTGAATATACAGTGATCCTGAACTTAACTTCAACTGAATATTGATTTATGTTTTCAAAATTTGAATATCTGGCTTAGCCAGATGTGATGCCTGCTAAGTGACAAATTCAGGGTCTGAGGCCAATATAAACAGATCCCTGGCTTTTTCTCTAGTGTTAGAACATTCAGTCATATATGCATGTGTAAAATGGAAAATGATAGTATGGTTGTATCTTAAAGAATATTTAATTAAAATATCTGTAACATAAACCCCCAGAGATTTCCAGGAATGATATGTTGTTGACCACAGCATAATGCTTCATAAAGATTGAAAGAAGACTAAGAATGAGAAATCGAGTGTTTTACTCTATATTCTTCTTTTCTTTCTCTTTAATTTAAACCCCTGGAAAGGGCGCCTGGGTGGCTCAGTGGGTTAAGCCGCTGCCTTCGGCTCAGGTCATGATCTCAGGGTCCTGGGATCGATTCCCACATCGGGCTCTCTGCTCAGCAGGGAGCCTGCTTCCTCCTCTCTCTCTGCCTGCCTCTCTGCCTACTTGTGATCTCTGTCTGTCAAATAAATAAATAAAATCTTAAAAAAAAATAAATAAATAAACCCCTGGAAAAAAAGAACTGTGACTTCATGGTCAGTGTTGGCAATTATTTCCACTGAGCCTAGAACAGAGTTCTGTCACTGCAGGCATTCTGTAAGGGTTGATTAACTGATACAAACTAGGAAAGTAAAACAGGTATATTAATTACCAAAGGGAATAAGTTAAGAGTTTCTAGTGGTACAACAGAACAGAGCTTGTGAAGGGAGTCCCTGATTGCTTTAAGGATTATTATTCTATGCCCCTTACTTTGGGTCACATAGAAGCAAAAATAGGATAGGTGTTCAGCCTACCTTTGGCACACTGACTTTGAAGTTATCTTAATCATCTTTTCCAAGGTGAGAAGTCAGATTTTCCTAAAACACTTTGCAACTCGATACATATTAATTATAACTTATCCTAATGACTTCCCAGCACCAGAAAGTTATAAGACAGATTAAATTAATACAAAAACAACAACACAAGTAACTTTAAAAACATTAAAATGCTTTAAAATATCTTAAGATATCTCCCTCACTGAAAACATTCAAACAGAGCATGAAAACCTTATCAGGGGCAAATAGAAAAGTCTGTGGTATAATCTGAGGTTAAGTAACCTGCAAAATCTTTTCAAAATCCCCCAACTCTATAAACCCCAATTAGTCCAACCTGAAGTATAAATATTCTGTGATATGATTCACCACTCCTTATAGCCCCACAGTACAATGGAAATATGGAACCTTCAAAAGTCCTGCTTTTGGGACACCTGGGTGGCTCAGTCTGTTAAGCCACTGCCTTTGGCTCAGGTCATGATCCCAGGGTCCTGGAATCGAGTCCCATAGCTGGCTCCTTTCTCAGCGGGAAGCCTGCTTCTCTCTCTGCCTCTGCCTGCCACTTTGCCTACTGTGTTCTCTCTCTCACTCTCTCTCTGACAAATAAATAAATAAAATCTTTAAAAAAAAAAAGTTCTGCTTTCACCCCTTATTTCAGCTTCATTTACTTGGGGGAAAAAGTGGTTCATAATGGCTGACTCCTAAGGAAATAACCAAGAAGACAAGGAACAAGCAAAGTTTTATGAAGAAATAAGGGATAAATGGAAAGATCTGGATTATGTACCAAAACTTATTTAATGAAAAAATGATTTTACAAACCCCCTGAAACATAAAGTATGTAAAAGGATGATAGATTGATACCCAGGGATGCAGATGATATTAATGTGCTCAGAATCAGGAGCCCATAAAAATATACTTATTCAATCAAATAAAAAATCAGGTAACTACTGAAGGCTTCATTAAATAACAGTAACATTTAGATCCTTGGGACACAGAGATGATTTGAATAGGGTCCATCATTAAGATATCTGTAGTCTAGTGGGGAAATAACATATGAAAAAATTCACTGGAGTATTATATGCTCACGATAGTATCCCAAGCAGAGGCAACAGTGTACCTGACATGTGAAGGTTGCTCAAAAAATATTTGCTAAATGAATGAAATGCTAAAATTAGGCAAAAACATGGTCTTGTGGAAGCTGTAGTAAGCCTAATTAAAAGCCAGGGGTATGCCTTAAAATGGAAGCGGTGTTTGAACTGAATCCTAAAGATAAGTTGGAGTTTGATAACAGAAGAGGGGGAAAAAAATAGTCTTCTGAGCAAAAGGAACACTGTGTGAAAAGGCATGGGATTTTGAAAGTACAAATGAATTAAAATGACAGCAAAAATTTCATTAGAACTGGACCATCGATACAGTAAGGGCAGGAGCCATAGCTGAGGTTAAGGGATAAGACAAAGTTACCTGGTGAGAGGTCTTGAATAACGTTAAAATTGGATTTTTAGTTGAAATGCAGTGTAGAATTGTTTGCACATGATTAAGAGCTGCACTGGTCACAGTGAATAGGGGTTAAATCTGTCTAATGTAGCAAGATGGTGGCCATTACAGCTATATTTGCTGTCATTTGAGTTCTCTCCAGGCCATCTGGGCTACACTGAAATTCCAATCAGCATAAGGATCTCATTTATATACTAACAATATGGAAGTGTGCTCAGATCCATTGTATCAGATTTTGCTTCAAATCTTGTCATTGTTATTTTATGAAAACAAATCTGGAATATGGTAATCTCTTGTTCAAAACTATGAAGGGGTCTCTGTGGCCTTCTGAGTACATTGAAACCCCTTGACATGGCTACTCCTAAATAAAACTTTTCTCTCTCATTCTCACCAGTGGTCCCTATATAACTTAAATCTGTACATTGCTTCTTTGTCCAATGATGAAAAAACAGGTGTCAAGAGAAAATATATTTCTCAAATATAAATCCTTCTATAAACTCTCCCAAATCCTGCAAAAATAGTCTTTTTTCCTACCCCAGTTTACTTCTGTCGTGTTGTTCTGTTAAGTCATCTAAAGACCTTCTGTTATAAGCCGAGCCACATCACTGAAGACAGATAAATAAATGTGGCTACTGTTTCCTGTACTTTGGAAAGTTATTCCTAAGTATGAATAAAACAAAGTGAATATAGAAAGCCCTGATCCAGACATATGGATGAGTCATTTTAAAGAAGCAAATCCTGCCTTCTGGGCAAGGTATAGACACCCAGAACTCCCCTGAGCCCCCTGTCTTTTTCTTTTGTTAGGAGAAAAGTACATTTCTGGTTTAATCTCTCTAATTAAATAGCAACTTCTTCCACAGCTCTGGAGGTGGTTACATCCGAAAGCAATAAAACCCAGGATTCCTTCACTCAAAGAATCCTCCTAGTTATCTGTCTTCTAGGTCACATATCACAGGAGAGACCCTTAGGGCTGAATTTTTAAAAGGCAACCGGGCTTTTTCCTGTGAAGATGACAGGTGTGTTATGTATTACATTGGACAATGACATAAGAATTTCCAGCATGAAAGACTCCTCCTATCCCGTTCTACCCTCTTGAAGTGATCAAAGGTTTAAAGAATATTCATGTCCAATCCCTTAATGGTGCTGAGGCTGAAATATATGTGGAGATACCCAGGAGATTTTAAAAAAGTGCTGCAAGTAAAGTTCTCACTGTCAAAGCTTGGTAAAGCTCGTGTGTGGGATGATGTTCTTAAAGTGAAGAAGGAAGTTCAAGATTGATATTGGCTCCCCACCACTGCCAGAAGTTGAAACTTTTTCTAAGTTCTCGGGCACTGTTCATGGACTTTTACTAAGATCTACCCTCAAATATTGTTTCTCACAGTTTCTCCTGGATTCTGAGAGCATGCTAGGATTCCCTTTTATATGCTCTGGCATGCACTAGTTTCTAAGCCAAGTACTCAGATAGACTGTGAACTTCATGAAGGCACAAACTCTTTCTACCTTGTCTGTTAGCATCAAACACATGGTGTATGATAAGCACTTAAATTTTGTTTGAAAAATGAAATGTTAAATTAATGACGTAGGTAGGTTTTGTAGTTAACGAAAGCTATTTCCAGCATGGAGTAAGAGAGCAACAACAAAAAAAATTTTCCCTAATAGAATCTCTTGCATGACTTTTTGTTCTTTCTATAACATGAAAATAAAAGTGCATTACCACCAAAGACTTTGAGAGCACGTTTGGACATAAGCTACATAGTAATCAAAAAGTCCTCACTTCAAAATGACTACATGATTTACATAAAGCTTTACCAATGTGTTCTCTCTTCCCCACAACTGATTTTTAAAATATCCCAATGATTTGATCTAGTCTAGGATTTCCTATAATTCAGAACACTAGAAATATCTTCAATTCATATATATCCAGCTAAGGATCAGAAATAAATCATCACTGATCAGAACCCAGCTCTACCCCACAAATACAAAGCTCAAGAGGCTGGCTGGTGTTTATGAAAGCCAGGTTAAAATTTTCCTTCTAGGACCCTGAGTGGCTGCAACTTCTTCATCTGCCTATAATTCTTTGATGGCTTTGAGTTTTTTGTTTGTTTTTTAAAACACTTGAAGAGAGATGCTCCCTATGGAATGTCTCCCTTTATTTCTGTATTTTAAAAAGTTGGATAACTTGTATGAATTTGCTTATCTAGGGAAAAAGCCCCTACTAAAACCTAGACATTTGTCTCTTCTTGTTAATAATTACATTTTATGGCTACAGAAAGATTCACTTTGTTGTGACTTTATTAGGTCAAATGACATAATTATTGTTATTTAGAGAACAAAAATGAGAAACAAGAAAAGCAGACTTTGTGATATATGCAAAGATTATCTAATAGATGAATCCTCCTTTTCTTTAGAAGCTCTATCAATAACCTTGGTAACAAGAATTTTAGAGCTAGATTTAGAGAAAATGCATTTAAAATTTCAGATTTTTGAGGTGAAGAAACTGAGGAACAAAGATATCAAGTTGAACGAAGTTCACTAAGGTACTTCTAGCTTAGCTGGCACTGAAACTCAGATAATGTCCCAAAACATTCAATGGTTATGAGGCTGTGGAAAGTTCAGCAAGTTGTTATCAAATGCCCTTTCTTTGAAATGTTTACGCTTGCACTGAGGCAGGTGTCTCCAGGGTAGCTACCACAAGGCCCTGCATCTTTAGGTCTCCACTTCTTCTCTCCTTCCTTCCACTCCTTGGTACACTTTTCTTTGTATTCCTGTCATGGTGGCTTTCCAATGTTCTTGGAAAACCCCTAGTCACTTGGCTCCCAACCAGCAACATGCTCTGCTTAGAACCTACCTTTAATGCCTCTCCTGATCTAGCCAATGTTTGGTCATTACTTCCATCTCTATTGTTTCCAAACATTTTCACATCATGGCATAACTAGAAAATGGTAAAATGAGCAAACAAACAAACAAAAACACTAAAGTAAAATGAGAAGACTGCTCACAGTAGGGTGATTATCTCTGGATCTTCAGCCAGCCCGAGTCCTATCCAGTCACACTGAGGGCAAAGGATCCAATTCTGGCCATATGTGTAACTTATTTATACTCCATTGGCCAGAGATGAGAAATATTACTAACCATTCACCCCTTAGTAATTATTGAATAAATTAATGAAAGGTCAAAATACCCAGAGTCCTACAATGAATAGCTGGAAGATGTGGGATAAAAACCCAGGATGTCTAGAGTTACAGACAGTGTCATCAAAACTATACTGCTTCTACTCTCAATTTTTTAAAATGTTATTAGGGAAACAATAAAATATATAGTTTCAATGTGAATTTTAAAATATGGTTATTCTTCATTTATTTTAAAATTTTGGATAACCAGAAAACCCCATCTGTGAATATCTCTGACCCTCAATATGTACTTGTACAATTTAGTTTTGCTTTCTCCTGTGTCCCAGGCAATGTGCTATGTTATACATCTACAAAAATGTGTGTCATGAATAACTCACCAGGCATGCACTTCTGTCCATCAGTAACTGGACTTTATTAGTAGCAGCAATCACTAAGCAAGTGTGATTTATACCTCTTTCTCCAAGTCTGAAGACTGGCTTTATTGGAATTTACTCCCAGAACTCGTACATAGCCCCACTATGAAGTATGGAAAGTTTACCCTTTTTGCCCTCCTCACCCTCCCTGCTTTTCTACACTATTATTCTGTTGAGAACAGATCTTCTCTAGATCTTAAAACACTCCATTCCCATCCACTCTATCAGTACTTTTCTGCTCTCTCTGACTACAGCTACAGAAAGAAATATGTATGTTAAGGTGTAGATGACTGATTAACTTAAAACAAACATTTTTAAAGAACATATTAAAAAGACGATGCTTAAATAAACATGTCAAATGGACTGAAGTCTATTATGTATTTGTGCTTATTATGGAGACCAGTTTAGGACTCATTTTGGGGTTTGGGGTTCCCTACCTAATGTCTCTCAAATCAAACTGCACCGATGGCTGACTACCAGAGGCCACACCAGTGCTATGCATGTCCTAGAGATAATAGAAACCCTTGCAGTGCATTCCCCAGACTCTTCAACAGAGCTCAGATCCATTGTACTCCTTCTTTGTCTATTGCTTACTTTCAAATTCTCTTTCATACTTTAATTAAGCTCCTTTTGGACTCTGAGGAGTTAAAGAGCTTTGCTAAAGAATAATGACAGAAACAGAGAGAAAAGGAAAAACTCTTTTTGAAGAGAACTTTTTCTGTTTCTGTTTTGTTTTTGTTTTTGTTTTTTCATTATCATTATTCCCTAGGAATCCCAGCTGTAGCCATACTCTGTGTCTACATACACACATGTGGGAGAAGGGCAAAGATGGATGTTGGCATGAGCAGAAAATGGTGCTCCCTAGGGCAATGAGATTAAAAGGCCACTATGTTTAGGGATGAGCATAAGTGTACGAGAGAGAAAGAAAAATAGAGACAGAAAAATTACAAAAGGAGAGACGAAAAAGATTAAGACAAAGAACGAGAAAAGGGGAAGGAAGGAAAGACAAGAAAGGAGGGAGGGAGCCAAGGATGGGGGAGAAGACAGAGAAAGAGAGGTTAGCACTAGCTCACCTGGGATGCCCTGAATGGTAAATTTCTAATAAGGAGATGAGGCTACTGAATGATTTACTGCTAATCCCATAGCAAGAGCAGGAGGAGGTGAAGGAACAAAGGTTTACAGTCCCTTTGGAGATTTGTTTCATCTGCACATCAGCCCACAATTAATGGCCATTTAGCTGTTGTTCTCCTGCTGGACACTGGTGGATTGATTCAGTAAATAAAAGTGACAGAGCAATGTCCCATGGAGGCAGGCGGCAGAGTCTCTGCACCTGTTATTTGTGAATCTCTGCTTGCCAGGGTCGTTGACCTTTAGAAGCTGGTAAAAATTAATAAGTGAAAGCACAAAGCTGCATGCTGGAAAAAAAAAAAAAAAAAAAGGCAATCAGAGGACCCAGGCAGCAGTTAGACTACCTTTCTTAAGAACTGGCCAGTAACCTCTGAAGAGTTATCACATCTCAGCCTTCAGACCAGCAGCCTCATGGGAGGTGAGACTACTGGTCAAACACCTCTCAGCCAGTTTCACTAAGTAGTCCAAGAAGGCCCAGGGAAGCGGAAACATTGAGATTCTCTGGGAGCGGAAAACTACAATTCATCTTGCCAGTGTAGGGTTCAGCCTGCCCATTTTTCCTTGAGGCAGTCTGGGGGCAGCTGGAGGTGGGTGGTGAAGGGCCCAGCCAAACTGGGCTGGCACATCTGAGCAGCTGTGCTTGGCATGACTATCTGGTGAGCAAACAGCTGCAGTGGGTAACTGATCATTTGCAAATAGTTAATGACAGATTTGTCCTTTGTGTTCACTGCCATAGGAGAGGAGAAAAATAAAAGAGAGGGAGAGTCAGGCCAGGGGATTTTATGGCTGCTGCTACTGCAACTGCTGTTGTTATCGTGGTTGTTTCAAAAGTGATAGGAAGGTCAACCGAAGTTAACAGGGTTTGCTTCTTTCCTGGGCAAGCAGCCTCCAGACTATAGGCTATGGGCAGACCATGGTGATCAAAGAACATGAAACTTACAAGGCCTAAAACAGGATTTGTCAACCTGGTGTATTTTTATTTTCTTCTTTCTTTATTTCTCTCTACTTCCATATTTTTTGTAACTTGGCTTTTGTTTTGTTATTTATTTCTCAGTAAATTGCAGTCATTTAGCAAGCGTAATTAGCCTTTGTTTGCCATGCAGATGAGGAAAAGCCTGGGTTTAGTTAAGTGAGTTACTGAGCATTAAATAGTGCACTTGATCCACCTATGACTGTTAGTTGAGGGATTATAAAAGACACCTGCCCTCATATGTCCCTAAATAGAGTTGCGGCATTAGCAATGCATCCATCTGAGTTAAGGCAAACTAAGTTTACAGAGTCCTCCTTTAAATGGCTCATTCCACTGCGATATAACTCACTTGTTTTATTGTAGTGTATCTAACCCATCAGTGGGGCTAGAAACCCTGTCACCAAAATATGTGCTGAATCTGGCCACTTCCATTCCCACTGCCATCAAACTAGCCAAGCCATCACTGGATCTTCCCTGTGTTTTTGCATTATGCTACTAACTGGCCTCACATTTTTCCTCGATTACCCCTCTTCCATCTTCCTCCACCAGTAACCAGAGTAATCCTTTAAATCAAATCATGCCACCAGCTGAAAACCCTCAGCAGTTCTCCCAAGTACTTAGGATAACATCCAAATTACCTACCTTGACCTGCAGCCTGAACACTAACTCTTCTATTCCCTAATCTCAACCTATTCACTATTCTCTAACCCCTCACAGGCTTTCTGGCTATTCTTTTAACACGAGAAACTTGTTCCTGCCTCAGCAGCTTTGACTTTGCTATTTTCTCTCCCTGGAATTATCTCCCTAAAATGTCCACTTGGCTGAAACCTTCTCAACATTCAGGTCTCCTCTCAAATATCATTCTAGGGAAAAGGCCTTCCCTGACCACCCTGTGTAAAGCAGACTTCTCTCTGTTGGTCTTACAATTCCCTGATTCTGAGTATCCCCATCACTGAGAAAAATACACGAAGTGAAGTTCAATATGTCTTCTGTAATGAAGAAATTAATAAAATTAGGAGAATTACCTTATTAGAGTTTAACAAAACTAGCACTGAAGGATGGAGAAAAATAATCCTTTTGAGAGAAATCAAGCAAGGAGGGGAAAGGAGGAAGATCTAGGATATGGAATTTATCAGAAGGAGGTGGGTGTAGAGCCGGGGCTGGCCACACACCACATTAAGAGGAGGGAAACTTAGAAGTGTAGGGGCCTTCAAGAGAAATATATAATGTGTAAGGGGAGATTAAAGGCAAGAAGCAAGGTTAAGTACAGTTTTTGTGTTGTTATCTTGTTTTGTTTTGTGTGTGTGGCAAAAGTAATCTATACTCAAACATTAAGTGTTGAATGGCTAGCGAGTCCTTCTTACTAAGCCAGAATTAACAACCTCTAGGTTATGAAAAGTGTAAAAAATATCCAAGTTGTTTTCCAGACTTCTTCAATTCCCAATCTCCCATGTTCTTTAATGGCATTATCAGCCAACAATCTAAATGGGAATCGGCTCATAAAACCTGTCCCAAGCCAAGAAGGATGGGATCATTTCATGGCTTACAAGGAGCTCAACTGCATCATCTACCCCAAAGTGCCCTTAAAAGTAGTTGTGAGATCCTGGCTTTCTAGTCCAATGATGCCAGATGGTTTATAGAACCCCAGAGAAAGTGAGAAGCATCTCTGTAAGCCTCAGAGCCCAATACCTGGTAATTATCAAGGCTAACTCAAGAATATGTATAGATAGAAAAGTAATTTTTTAAAATCCAAATCAATTGAGGGTTGAGCTCATAAGAAAACAGAGTAGGCAATTATTTATTCTATTTATTATATGATGTGTAATAAATTTTTCAACTACACCATCATCACAGACATACTGATGAACTACACACTCACATACCCAAACATACCCACATCAAATAACCTTTATTATCACACTATGATTTTTCCTGAGAATGCTGGGAATCTGAAGGTTCCGATTTGGCTTGAGCAATGATTAAAGGCTTTATCAACCACAGATTATCAGGGAGTTATTTTGAGGTGATATATAAATACAGTGAGCTGACATGAGGAAATGGGACCTTGTGATTTTTAAGTAAGAAAATAGATTCCAAAATATGGCAGGAAATAAGCATCCTTAAAATTTCTGCTTTAATATGTATGGAGTGGGAACCTAAGAATGAGCATTTCTAACAAGTTTCCAGGTGATGCTGGTGTTTTTTTCCAGGTTCCAGACTTTAAGAATCACTGATCCTAAGTTCTAATTTGACAAATGAAGTATCTGAAGGCTACAAAGATTTAAAGTTTCTGGAAAGATTCAAGTATATGTGGCATTAAAGCATTTATCCACAGATATTTATCAGCCATTCATTAGTAACTGGGGAATGTTCTTCCTACCCTTCCCACTAGAAGAATGTGGCAGGGTGACCATCAAATTTTTGAGAAGGCTATTGTGCTTATGTTAAATGACTTATGGATACTTTCAGAGGACTTCCTTACACTTCTCAGATTAAGTGGGGGAAGAACTGGCACCAGGTTACTGATTGTGGTGGCCTGGGCTCCTATCATGGACTCATATGCAGATGGGCATGGCTGTGCTCTGCCTTCTCCAGCTCCAGTACATTCTCCTTTCTTGGATGCCTCCACCTCGGCTAGGGAATTTGGTTGACAAAAGAAATTTGTTTAATTCTTCTTTGAATATATTGGTTGTCCTTGTTTTTTACTGCAGAAAACTTCGTCAGAAAACTCAGTTAAGAGCAGATAATATAACCCGTAGACCCCCAGATGTGTGATCATTTCCCTCCCTATAGAAAACTGCAGAATGACTTGCCAAGTCACTGGACAGCTTGGGGCAACAGAATTGGCGCCCATGGAAATAACATAAAAAGGCAAGGTTGTGGTCAGCAGAGCTTATGCCTAACTAGGGAAACTACATTCAAGAAGGCATCACTGTGGGGTTTCCTATTAGGATGGTTCCAGACAACAGGTCAATTATTTCCCACTCAGATGCTGAAACCAGAGGAAGGGGGAGATCAAAGGGTTACAGTAAAAGGTTAATGACTGAAATAAGCTTAACAAATAAAGAGAAAAAAAAAATGTTCTCTGCACACAGCATGGAGTCAACCCCTAAGAGTCACTTTAAGAGTAGGTCACAGAGTCAAATGCTACAGAGCCCTGCTGTAGAAAGGCTGGGCAATTTTATAATGAATAATGGCATTTATATAATATGAAGGGTTAGAGCTGGAAGCTGAGGGCTACTAAGATCAACAGTAAGTACTGACCCCACCACCCATGAAAGAGTCTTATTGTTTTTTGACCGGAGTGGGAAGCTCAATGTTCATGCAGGCTTATCTCCAGATCTGCATTAATCTGCTCTCATTATCTAGGCTTCCTTTCTGATTAGCGAGAGGTCAAAGAATCTGCACTTGGACATGCTGACTCTGTGGCCTACTGACATGGGTGGCAGGGGCAGCACAGCCTTCTGACCCAAGTTAGAGAAAGTCCAGGTCAATGTCCTCTTGGGCTTTACAAGACTTCACTGACAAATTGCAGGGTTAGGATCTGCTGATTGGAGTAAGGTGGGATTCTTTACAAAAGTCTTCCAGAGTAAACGAGTTTGCATGAGACTCTGACACAAGTACTAACATACTTTGACACGGAGAGGACTGGAGTGGAATGTGCATGTCTTTGTGTGTATCTGTATATATTTTGGGGATGGAGAATGAAAAGGTAGTCTGGTAAAGACTACTTTACAGAGAAAGAATCACTGATATAAGCATTAGACCAATGACAAAGGTGATGCTGCTTTTGTTTTTGAAAAGTAAACAAGGCCTTACACATCCATAGGAGTGTTGTTCTTAAAAAAAAAAAAAAAAAAAAAAAAAAAGAACCTGAGAGACTCTACACGTCTCAATATCCTATTTTCTTCCAAGATAGTAGGAATGCCTCTTTGGATGTTGCCTTCAGAGGTGATAATGTATTACTTTCAAATATTCCTTGTTTTAACAAAGTTTCAACTTCTTTTAAAGATAGACTTAAATGAAAATAATCTGTTTATCCTACCTCTCTCTCTCTTAAGATTGGGATGAAGTTGAGCAATTTACTTAATTTCTGTGTGCCTTAATTTTCCCTCTCTGTAAAGTCAGAATAAAATAGTTATCTGCCTCTTAGAGTCTTGATGTAATTAAGTGAATTAATATGCTTTAAAGGCTTCAAATAGTGCCTGTAATATAGTAAAATAAAACAAAACATTCTGTAAAAAGTTAAGTAATACTGGAATTGAGACTGTTGAAAAAAAAGACAAGTAATGAAATTGAGCAGTACATTTTTTGTGCAAAACAATGAGGCATATGTCATGGACCCAAACTTTTGACATTTATGTATATAGCATCATTATTTACCACTCTCCCCATTATTTTTACCAAAGTCCCTTCTCCTGACTTAAACATCACCTTAAAAGTGAATATTCTCCAGCTTGGGGGAAAGTACCTCCCTACTTTGTAAATTTTTACTGAATATCCTCTTCAAATTCATTTGGGAAACAGTTTCATGGGATGTTCAGAATTCATATTTTTCCCTTTTCTAACAGATAATTAAATGATAACTTAAAATTTAGCAGAAAACAAGTTTATTTATTGTTTTTGCTTTTTTTTTTCTTAAAGCCACTGCAACTTACGCTGATGCACTATTTTAAAGCTTATTTGCCATGTAAAAAGGAACCAAAGTCACTGTCCCCATTTTGTATAGGGAATTCAAAAGACTATCCTCTATGGTTAATGAAGTATTTCTAGGACCAAGGACTAAATCACAAAATTTCAGTTGTCCAGGCTACTAAACACCCTTAGCAAATAAGGGCAATTTAAAACCAATGTAAATCTCATATGCAGTCAGCTATTTTATATATATGTACATACACAGTTTAAAAAGAGAAGTAAAAATAAACAATCTAGATGAAATTTGACTGGCTTTATAGTATATTCTGACCTAATCTCCTGCAGTAATAACTTCAAATCCAGCCTAATAGTAGAAGTAACAGGATTTTATCCCAATTAACTCAGCCCAGCACTAAATAGGCTTGGGTATCTTCTATAAAATTTTAAATACTTCCTTTTGACCACCTGCACATATTCTCATGATTTGCAGTTATTTGATTTTAGTGTTTTTGTTTTGTTTCATTTCATTTTATATTTCTGCTTTCTAATAGAGCAGGATGAGAAGTATGGAGTGGGAAATGGTTCCAGATATGCCCCAAATCTCATTCCCTTTGTATAGCTCTGAGTTTACTCACTGGGAGAAAGAATTGCTGAGGGCTGTAAAACTGAGTCATATTTTGCTAACCCTTCCTCTTTCCTTTTTAAAGCTAATCCATGAAAATTTGACAAACAAACCTCTTACAAAATTTAAAAAAATTATCTGGGCATAAAACTTTTGGGATACAGACTGCTAAACTTAATGGTCTATAGCATCCTTCATGAGAGAGGAAGTCAGTATCCTAGAACCAAGCAAGGAAACAAGCTATAGAAATCAACACAGAAAGAAATCACACTAATGACTTTTCCAATTTAAAGAAATGTCAAAGGCAAACATATAAATGGAATGCATTCAATGTGAATAATAATAAATAACTATCATGGGTACTGAACTTTCCATTAAAATTTTATTTTAGCATTCTGACATACTCCAACATTTAAATAATTCTAAGATTTTTAAAACATATAATAAACAAGGATGAATTAAGTAGGTTTTTTTTTAATAGGGGGTAGGAAGGTAGTTGAAAAGATGAAAGAATACAGACAAAAACATTAATATGTCATAACATGATGGAAATTTTCCAAAAATAATTTCTATATATTTGTAGATTGCCTATGTTTATTTAACAAAGATACTAACTGACCCCTGTAAAGCTGATTCATTGAATTTATATTTAAACTTTCACTAAATATTTGAAAAACAATGATTTTTTTTTAATCCAGAATGCTATCACACTGATGTCTTGCCAGTGTTTTACTAGTTTAACAAAGAATATTTGCCAAAATGCCAGCAAAATACAGCATTTATGTATCTAATGTTTAAATTTACCCCTCTAAGCTTCTAGAGTTCACTATTGTTTCCGTGAACTAATTTATTGTAGAATGGATCGACATGGAGAAATTAAGAAAAGAAATGGAAAACAAGAACAGTAGACTGTCTGTTGACTCCAGTTTTCTTTCTCTGTATTAATAAAGCAATGAAATCCAGCGTGGAAGAAATGAACACAGGTAGGCCAGAATCTGAGTCTTGACTCTGTATTGATCGGTTATGTAATTCTGGATGAGAAAAATAACTTCTCTGGGTCTTACTTTAATTCTTCTTAGTATATGGGTTTAGGAATCTAACATCATTACTGTTTCACATTTTAATTACGAAATATTTCAAGAATATAGAAAAGTATACCAAATTATATTTCAATCATAGATCTACTATACATATTTAATAAATGCTAATATCTTCTTCTTTAATCAGAAAGTTGACCAATTTTTAACTTTACAACTCAAAGATTTTTAGCAAATCTGTAGTTATGCAACCATCACCAAAATCCAAATTTAGAATATTTCATCACCCCCAAAGCATCCCGTGATCAATTTCCATAATCAATCCCCAATCCCAGATGTGCTTTTTCTGGGCATATTATATATGGAAGTATATAGTAAGTGATCTTTTGAATCTGGCTTTTTCTACTTAGTACAGAAGTCAGCAAACTGCAGCCCTCAGGACAATCCTATTGCTATTTTTGTAAATAAAATTGTGTTTCCAATAGCTGTATCCACTCATTTCTGTATCTATGGCTACTTTTCTGCTACAAGGTCAGAGTTGAGTAGCTACAGCAGAATTTTTTAAATATTTCTGCAACAATATTAATATTTGAGATTTGTCATTAATTTTATTTTGTGTTCATTCCCAATCATATTTTTGTATTCAAGGTATAATTACTTTATATAAGGATTTGGAAGTTTTTATTCTTTTTCTCCTCTCTGGATTATCTAATATTTATAGAATTGATAGCATTTCCCTGTAAAACTGTTTATGGAATTTGTTTGTGAGAGATGCCTTTAATAGCATAGTTCCTCATTTTTTATTTCTGGTTATTTGTCAGTTTAGATTATCTCCACTAGGGTTAGTTTTTGACAATTATGTTTTCCTAAAATGAGATCAATTTCATGAAGATTTTCAAATGTATAAGTAGAATTGTACAAAAGAATTAGTGATAATTTTTTACAAAGAGATCCCTTTTTATACCTTATTCAAAATTTCTCGGTTTAATTTGTATATTCTCTTATTTTGTCATTATTTAAACTGAATTTTGTATTTGGCTTATTTTTAAATGTCATCTTTTTATGAAATTATTAAATTTAAGCTTTGTATTTTTCTAGTTACAATGACTGCTTTTGCTTTTATTAATATATTTCTTCTGCTTCCTTTCTATTTTTTATTTTTTTTTTATTAACATGTAATGTATTATTAGCCCCAGAGGTACAGGTCTGTGAATCACCAGGTGTACCCACTTCACAGCACTCACCATTCTGCTTCCTTTCTGTTTGCTATTTTGTTCTTTTACGGATTTTTAAGTTGTATAGTTAATTTATTTTTTACTCATTCATACAGATATTTATGTTAGGAATTTTCTGCTAAGCATTGCTTAAGAAATATCCCAAGGATTTTAATGACTATTTTAATGTCATTATTTTCTAGAAATTCTGACATTTTGTTTTAATTTTTCTTTTTTTCTCCATAGGTTTTTGGGTTTTTTTTTCTTTAAGATTTTATTTATTTGAAAGAGAAAAAGAGAGAGAGAGAGAGTACACAAGCAGGGGGAGCAGCAGAGGAACAGGAAGAAGCAGGCTCTCTGCTGAGCATGGAGCCAGCTATGGGTCTTTATCTCAGGACCCTGAGATCATGACCTGAGCCAGATGCTTAACTGACTAAGCTACCCAGGTAACCCTCCAGAGGGTTTAATAGAAATTTTATATAGTTTTGGAGGAAAGGCATTAAAATTAATTACTATATTTTTCTGATTGCTATTTTCAATATTTTCATTTTTAATATCTTATGGTTTTCCTTGTGGTACAAGAAGGAGCAGGAATTACTTGTAAATGCATTCACATATATCAAAAACAGAGGTGTACTCTCCATTTTTGGATTTTTAGGTTTGTTATATATTTAAATAATATCAGAGGAATTGAATGGAAAATGATTTAACATGAGAAAATATATTGATATAATTCAAAACATTAAAAAGGTTTAAGACAAATGACTATAAGATGGCTTCAGGAGATAAAGAAAACTATTTGATAAAGTCCAGACAGTTTCATGTAAAACAACATATATCCATCAATAAAGCAGGAAGTAAATTCTTAATATATTCTATATTAAGAATATAGAACAGAATAATGGAATAATATTATAATAGAATAGTAGAAATATAATCTATTTTAAACTACTTTATTTTATTTATTTTCAAATTATTTATTTATTTATTTATTTTACTTGAGAAAGAGATAGACTGTGAGCCAGGGGAGGGGCAGGAGGAAAGGGAGATAATCTCAAGCTGACTCTGTGCTGAGGGAATAGCCCAACTCGGGGTTCATTCTCATGACCCTGAGATCATGACCAGAGCTAAAAACCAAGAGTTGTATGCATAACCAACTGAGCCACACAGGTTCCTGATTTTCAACTATTTTATATACAACTTGCTTAATTGCTCTCAAGTTTGTCATTATTACTATGGGGGGGTTGGTACCCAATAATATATATTTGATACAATAATGTCTTCATTAGTATAACTGCTTTAGTTCATCCTCACTTTTGAGTGTTACTATTTAGTAGAATTCAGAAGTGATAGGATCACTCACAATTTTAAATGATCTTATCACCTAATTCTGTAGGTGATAAGGTTAGGATAATCTTTGTAAATAATCTGTCTCTGATACATGATAAATTTTCAGGATTTCTTTTTTGGTTTTTTTCCTTGTTTTGTTTTGGATTTTGCCTTTGTAATTTTTACATTGCAATTTTATGCTGCTATGATGCACAGGGTGGGAAATAAAAAACCTTGGTATCCACCCAAATCTATAATCTACTTTTATAGAAGTAATAATACCATATATGGAGAGTTCATAACCCAGCTTTCCTTGCAGTTAAGTATGGCCAAGAGACAAATTTCTTTACAACAGAATAGTTTTTAAGAAAGTAGGTATGGGGTCGCCTGGGTGGCTCAGTGGGTTAAGCCGCTGCCTTCGGCTCAGGTCATGATCTCGGGATCCCAGGATCGAGTCCCGCATCGGGCTCTCTGCTCAGCGGGGAGCCTGCTTCCTCCTCTCTCTCTCTCTCTCTCTCTGCCTGCCTCTCGGCCTACTTGTGATCTCTGTCTGTCAAATAAATAAATAAAATAATTAAAAAAAAAAAAGAAAGTAGGTATGGTAATGTACAGCATGGTGACTAGAGTTAATGATACTGTATTGCATATTTGAAAGTTGCTAAGACAGTAGATCTAAAAAGTCTTTAACATGAGAAAAAAAAAAGGTGTAACTATGTATAGGGACAGATGTTAACTAGACTTTGTGTGTGTGATCAGAAGAAGAGGAGGAGGAGGAGGAGAAAATAGGTATGTCTTCAAGAACTTTCTCATTCCATTGCCTAGCTATGGATGGCAATAAGTCTGTGCAAAGGTACACAAACTACAAAATGGCAGGATTAAAATCTATAGATTGCCACATAGCAGAGAGCCACTCATAAACCTGAGCACCTGTTCTGGATGGTTTTGTGAGGAGAAATAAGCTTCAAGTTTGAGCCATTATATTTTAGGATTTGTTTATAGAGCAATTTAATCTGCCCTAACTAATAAAATGTATTTAAATAAGAATTGTTTTTATTTATCCTTCTCAGCACTCACCGTAATATTTAATCTGAAAAATCCATGTTGCTCTTTAATTTTTAAAAGTTGTAAACTCCTATAATTTCAAACACCTATCCTTCATTCCCTTTATCCCCTTCTTCTATGAGTGTTTTACATGTGTTCAATTTCGTCTTTTTCTTCTTCAGATCTTCTAACTACTTAATTTGAGACTCCTCAAAAGTAGAGTTAGAGAAAAAGTGTAAATAAATTACAACTGGTTTATTAGAAAATGATCCCTGGGAAACATGAATAACAGCGAGGAGGGCATGGGTTTTCAAAGGGAAGTATTATGGACTGAGTTGTGTCTCCTCACCACCAAAAAAATTTTAAAAAATTATATGTTGAAGTCCTAACTGCACTACCTCCGAATGTGACTGTATCTAGAGTTACAGCCTTCAGGTAATTAAGCTAAAATAAGATGAATGCACCCTAATGTAATATGAGACTGATATTCTTATAAGAAGAGGAAATTAGAATAGTGACACTGTATTATGAATATTACTACTACAACTACTACTACTAGGGCCATAGACTGGGTAGTTTTAAACAACAAAAATTTATTTTCTCACAAGTTTTCAGATGAGAATTTCAAGACCATGTGTTGGCAGCTTTTGTGTATCCAGCAAGCTCTCTTCCAGGCTTACAGATAGCCTCCTCACTGTGTCCTTAAGTCTTAAGTCTGAATGCATGGATACTTGGTGTCTTGTCTCTAAATTTCATTTACTTATTGATTGATTGATTGAGAGAGAGCTCATGGGTGAGCTAGGAGGAGGGGCAGAGGGAGAAGGAGAGGGAGAAAAGAAGCAGACTCCTCACTCAGCGCAGAGCCTGACATTGGCTCAATCTCTTGACCCTGAGACCAAGACCTGAGCTGAAATCAAGAGTCAGATGTTTAACCAACTGAGCCACCCAGGTGACCCATAAATTTCCTCTTTTATAAAGACACCAGTCATGTTAGATTAGGACCCACTCTAATGATCACATTTTAACTAAGTCATCTTTTTAAAGGCCCAACCTCCAAAATGCAGTCATTCTGGGGTACTGGGGGATAGAGCTTTAACATATGAATTTTGGGGGACACAATTTAACACATAACAGACATAGATAGAGGGAAGACCATGCAAAAACAATGGAAGAAGATGGCTACCTACAAGTCAAGGAGAAAGGCATTACAAGAAACCAACCCTACCAACACCTCAATCTTGGACTTCTGGCTTCCAAAACTGTGAAAAAATAAATTTCTGTTGTTTATTTTTCCTAGTCCATGGTACTTTGTTATGGTAGTCATCCCTGACTAGTATAGGAAGGAAGCCAATACTAGATGAAATCATAACCAGATTACCACTTTAAACAAGAACTCAATACTGCTGGGGACCACAAAGGAGGCACTGTTGAACCTGACTCAAAATATGGAGCATTCAGGGGCCCCTGGGTGGCTCCAGGGTTAAGCATCTGCCTTTGGCTCAGGTCATGATCCCAGGGTCCTGGGATCCAGCCCACATGGGGCTCCCTGATCAGTGGGAAACCTGCTTCTCCCTCTTTCACTCCCACATTGTGTTCCCCTTCTCACTGTCTCTCTGTCAAATAAATAAATAAAATCTTTTTTTAAAAAAATGGGGCATTTATCTGCCAAGTCACTTATAATATATATTGAAGCTACTCACAAGGACATTAGTTCCTTGACATTTGCAGCATTTTTTATGTGTGGTCTAGGTACACTGCAGAAGCCAAGAATGCCCTCAGGCAAAGAGCAACAGGAAATTGCAATTAAAAAAAAAATCATCCAGATAACTGAGTAGTGTTTGTGACAGAGATGTAATGGAGGACTGATGGTGTAGGCTTCACTATTCTTTAAATGTTTCATTAGTTTATCATTCTGTTGCATTTGGGTAAATATTTAACTATTACCAAATCTGTCTTATAATTCTCACTATAGCTATATTTTAACACAGCTCATTACAAGAATAATATAACTGATAAGGAAATCTGTTGTTTCTATAGCATGCAAAGTAAGAAAGTAAAGTCAATAATCCCCCAAATAGATAAAATATCTATAAATATAATGATTAAAACTATTTTCCTAAAAGAGGAATATTCCATCTGAATTTATAAAGAAGGATAAATAAATTTTACAAAGAAAATAACACTTAAATACAACATAAAATAATCTTAAGACATAATATGCCATGTATATATCATGCATACGTAAGAAAATACCTAAAATATACCAAGAATATCAAGTAAAGGTCTGGAGTAGGTCCTAAACATATGTATGATAATAAAATAAAAATAAGTAACTGATATGAATCCTCAATTGCAAATGAATGACAACAAAATACTTGATTCATATTAAGGAAATGAAGATGTGTCTAACAGTGTTTTAAAAATTAATGGAATTATGACTGATAACTTATACTGTTTTTGTCTAGTATCAGGCAAAACAGTCCCACTACTGATAAATAGAAATATATCAGGCCCAGTGAGGTCATTGAAAAATCCTAGAGAACTTCCTATACAATATAAAACTTATGAGCTGTTTATATGAGTATCATTTCACCCATACAAATTTAACCTAGGGAAGGCTAAGCATGTCTTTTGATTTGATAACTCCTCCAATAGAGTTCATCAATATTAACATACCAAAAAAGTCTAGTTATTTCAAGCGTCTCTCTTTTTAGAAGCTGAAAAAGCAAATTGTTATGATTTTCTAGGAATGTTCTGGGATATCTAAAAGACAGGGTTTTTTTTTTTGTTTTTTCAAAGATTTATTTATTTATTTATTTATTTATTTGACAGAGATCACAAGTAGGCAGAGAGGTAGGCAGAGAGAGAGAGGAGGAAGCAGGCTCCCTGCTGAGCAGAGAGCCTGATGCGGGGCTCAATCCCAGAACCCTGAGACCATGACCTGAGCCGAAGGCAGAGGTCTTGACCCACTGAGCCACCCAGGCACCCCCTAAAGGACAGTTTTAAATGCAAAAGATACCTAATAGGATTTTATTTGGGGAAGGCAAAATATCAAAAGTTGTTGGGAGATTGAACATTTCATTAATATAGGATCATGAAGTAATACTTCATTGCCAGTTTAACCAAAGTGACAATAAAATATTTTTTAAAGTAATGTAATTTTTAAAGAACTACAGTCTTTCCTAAGTGAGGAATTTTTGTTTATTTAGATAATCAAGGATATAATAAAATAAATATAAAGCATACAGAGTTATTTTAGTAGGACAAAAAAATCTCTGTAATCTAGGCAGATGACATAAGGAAAAATATATCTTTAATAGTTTCTTTAAGGGAAAATCAATAGTCCAAAATTATGTATTTATTTTAACAGACAGAAAATCAGATTCTAGTTTTGCAGTAGTATAATATTTGATATTAATGCTTTTCTTGAAAGTCTTATAAATAAACCCATCAGACAATGGCCACCTTTGACCATAATAAATAAAATTGTCTTTTCAGAAACCATATAACTTTCTATGTCTATATACATCCCTCGCAGTACAAATTATCAGAGTGACAAAATAACCACATGCATTATGAGACCTAAATGTAAATAGCCACTCTTCACAAATATAAATGAAGCAAAAATATATAAACTTAAAATTATAATTAGCAATAAATGTTTCAGTATTTTATCTTATAAGTATAAACTGAATATTAATTTAAATATTGATACTAACTCAATTTAGTATCAGTTCAAGTTTTTTAATTACCTAAACATCTTCAAAATTGCCTCAAGCTGATGTATTTCAAAACACAATTGTTACTGAAATAAACCATATCAGAATACTGATTCTATTTGGATTCAAAAATTTACATTTTTAAAAATCTTAAACATTTAATAAAAGTAATGCTAGCTTACTAAGTCAGTAAACCTATATAAGTTTAGAAAAGATAAACCAAAGTAGAAAATAAATCTTGTAATCACACTTAACCCTGACAAGTCAGAGAAGATACAGCTGTTGTTATTATGTTTTATATTAAATTAGTCTCATTTGTCAAAGATTCACCTAAATTATAAAAACTTGAATTCTTTTTAATTTTTTTAAAATTTTTTAATAAATATATAATGTTCTTTTAGCCCCAGGGGCACAGGTCTGTGAATCGCCAGGTTTACACACTTCACAGAACTCAACATAACACATGCTCTCCCCAATGTCCTTAATCCCACCACCCTCTCCCTACCCCCATACCCCCAGCAACCCTCAGTTTGTTTTGTGACATTAAGAGTCTCTTATAGTTTGTCTCCCTCCCATCCTACCCCAAAAACCCCCACGTTGCATCTCCACTTCCTCATATCAGGGAGATCATATGATAGTTGTCATTCTCTGATTGACTTATTTTGCTAAGCATAATACCCTCTAGTTCCATTCACGCCATCGCAAATGGAAAGATTTCATTTCTTTGGATGGTTGCATAGTATTCCTATATATATATATATATATATATATATACACATATATATATATGTGTATATATATATATATATATACATATATATATATATATATATATAATCACTTCTTCTTTGTCCATTCATCTATTGTTGGACATCTAGGTTCTTTCCATAGTTTGACAATTGTGGACATTGCTGCTTTAAACATTTGGGTGCATGTGCCCCTTCGGGTCCCTACATTTGTATCTTTAGGGTAAATACCCAGTAGTTGAATTTCTCTGGCTCTATTTTCAACTTTTTGAGGAACCTCCATGCTGTTTTCCAGAGTGGTTGCACCAGCTTGCATTCCCACCAACAGCCTAGGAGGGTTCTCCTTTCTCCACATCCTCGCCAGCATCTGTCATTTCCTGACTTGTTAATTTTAGCCATTCTGACAGTGTGAGGTGGTATCTCATTGTGGTTTTGATTTGTATTTCCCTGATGCTGAGTGATGTGGAGCACTTTTTCATGTGTCTGTTGGCCATCCAGATGTCTTCTTTGCAGAAATATCTATTCATGTCCTCTGCCCATTTCTTGGTTGGATTTTTCTTCTTTGGGTGTTGAGTTTGCTAAACTCTTTATAGATTTTGGATACTAGCCCTTAATCTGATATGTCCTTTGCAAATATTTTCTCCCAATCTGTCAGTTGTCTTTTAGTTTTATTGACTGTATCCTTTGCGGTGCAAAAGCTTTTGATCTTGATGAAGTCCCAATAGTTCATTTTTGCCCTTGCTTCCCTTGCCTTTGGCAATGTTCCTAGAAAGAAGTTGCTGTGGCTGAGGTTGAAGGGGTTGCTGCCTGTGTTCTCCTCAAGGATTTTGATGGATTCCCTTCTCACATTGAGGTCCTTCATCCACTTTGAGTCTATTTTCATGTGTGGTGTAAGGAAATGGTCCAATTTCATTTTTCTGCATGTGGCTGTCCAATTTTCCCAACACCATTTATTGAAGAGGCTGTCTTTTTTCCATTGGACATTCTTTCCTGTTTTGTCAAAGATTAGTTGACCATAGAGTTGAGGGTCTATTTCTGGGCTCTCTAATCTCTTCCACTGATCTATGTGTTTATTTTTGTGCCAGTACCATACTGTCTTGACGATGACAGCTTTGTAATAGAGCTTGAAGTCTGGAATTGTGATGCCACCAACCTTGGCTTTCGTTTCCAATATTCCTTTGGCTATTCGAGGTCTTTTCTGGTTCCATATAAATTTTAGAATTATTTGTTCCATTTCTTTGAAAAAAATGGATGGGACTTTGATAGGGATTGCATTAAATGTATAGATTGCTTTAGGTAGCATAGACATTTTCACAATATTTGTTCTTCCAATCCATGAGCATGGAACATTTTTCCATTTCTTTGTGTCTTCCTCAATTTCTTTCATGAGGACTTTATAGTTTTCTGTAAACTTGAATTCTTAAAACTTCTGAGTTATATGAACAATATTTATTTCTCACATTGAAAGTGAAAGACCCCCCCCCAGGCTTTAAATAATTAACTGCTCTTTTGTTGTGTAAGAGTACCCCTCCTCCCCTTGCAGTGAAAAGACCCTTCCCCCAGGGTTGAATTCAATGTAACTGCTCTTTTGCCTTTCTGTAACAGCTTGGCTACTAAGGCATGACACTTAACTCCTGTTTGAACAAGATACCCTCTCCTAATAGCAAGGGCATGGTCATGTAGGCAAGAGGGCTGCATGGTCACATAGGTCACGTAGACAGGATGCCTTTCTGCTGAGTAATAAGGTCAAACTTCCCCTCTTTGTTTCCCCTTCCCGCCTTTCTCTTCGCGCGAGGGGGTCTTCCAGGGCCAATCCACTAACACCAAGTATGCCTTTTTCAAAAGTTCAAACTGTCCACCAATCAGTTGCACCCCACCCAAAACTTGTTTGTACCTGTCTATAAAAATCCTGCACCACCCCAGCCAGGTGTGCTCAGCTAGCAGGAGCTGCTGACCACCCGCAGGTGCGCACTGACCACCCGCAGGCGCCTGCGTAACAATAAAGAACCTCTTGCTGATTGCATCCAGTGGCAGTGTTGGATTCTTGGGTAAGGGGATCCGCGGGTCTTTCAAAAGTATTGGAAATTTATCCTTATTTAGTACTGGAAAAATATCTTTATTCTGGGAAATTTAGGAATATTAAATTAACATTAATAATTACTTATTTCTATATTAATTAGAACATAATTCCCTTAAAAGGAATTATATAATTTATATAATTGATTTGGCAAATACTTTTAGAGGTGCATATATATATTATATATACTATATATTAATATGAGAGGTAAAGGCCTTTCTGAGTTATAGACTTATAAATACATAGAGGTACAAAGAGTAAGTCTATGACTTCAATTCTAAAACTTAGCCACGGGTTAGTATAAATCCACAAATATAGTATAAATTTAAACAAGTATAAATCCACAAATACAAATTTATTCATCCAAATACATTTCCTGGTAGGCATAAAATTCTTAATTTATTTGAACTCAAGCAAACAGAAAAGACCAACAAACCAGATTCTCCTTCTGCCAGCAGATAGAACACCTTTATAAACTGTCAGTCTATTTGCAAATATTGCCAAATGATCAGATAAAGAAGCCAAAAGATGCTGGTGCCAGAAATCAAGTAATCAGAAGGAATCAAAATCCATTCCTTGTCATGAAGCAGATGAAAAAAAGTCAGGAAAACAGGATGAGAAAAGCTGGGCTCACAGTTGAGCCCCAGACCACCAGTCAGGAACAAATCAAAGGAACTTCAAGATGCCTTATTACCTTGACTGTGTAGGGCTACAAAGCCAAGTGCCAGACCTCCCAGAATCCTAGCAACAAACCAAGACAAACTGCAACAGACAATTAAGGATATTTTTTTATTCAGACTGTTACAATAGAGAGAATATTCATGAATGAGAAACATCTCAAAGAGAGCCCTTTCTGGAGACAGGAGAAGGAACAGAGATGGTCTTATCTCTGAATATGTAAGAGCAGGGTAAGTCCTTTGTTGTTACTCATTTCTTAGAACACAAACAATGCAAGTATTCCTTGACAACTGCTCTTTTCCAGGAATATGAGTCAGCTGAAATTCAACATTGTTGTTTTATTTCTTCACGTTACACTGAATTTTCAATTTTGTGCTTTTTTGGGGTGATATTATTCTTTGAAAGTCCTGTATGCCATGGTATATGAAAGTTTCTCGACACAAAAATTTCTTACCTGTATCAGCTTAGGTTCAGGGATTTTATGCATCAATGAATGATCTTAAGATTAATTCATTGGCTTTGGTTTACTCACCGGATAGGTAGAATAAACTCAAATCAAAAGCAAAGCAGTGCAAGGTCCTGGGGTTTCAATTTCTTTTTTTTTTTTTTTTTTTTTTTTAAGATTTTATTTATTTATTTTACAGAAAGAGAGAGGGAATAGAAGCAGGGGGACTAGGAGTGGGAGAAGCAGCCCTCCCCCGCCACTGAGCAGGGAGCCCAACACAGGACTCAATCCCAGAACTCTGGGATCATGACCCAAGCCGAAGACAGATGCTTCATGACTGAGCCACCCAGGCACCCCTGGGGTTTTCATTTCTTTCTTTCTTTTTTAATATTTTATTTATTTATTTGACAGAAAGAGAGATCACAAGTAGGCAAAGCAGCAGGCAGAAAGAGAGGGGGAAGCAGGCTCCCTGCTGAGCAGAGAGCCCTACATGGGGCTCGATCCCAAGACCTTGAGATCATGACCTGAGCTGAAGGCTGAGGCTTAACCCACTGAGCCACCAAGGCACCCCTGGCATTTTAATTTCTTTTTCTTCTCCTTTTTTTTTTTCCTTTTTCTCCTTCCTTAACATTCAACTCCTAAGATTAAAAAAATAATAATAAAATAAAATGCAAGTTTGTTGTATTTTTGTAAATCTCCATGTATAGAGTTCTCTATTAGAAATATTCTGTAGGTGGTATTTCCTGAGGAAAGGTTTATTAAGGAGTTCTAGAATCAACACTTTCTGAAGGGAAAAGGGGAGAGCAGGATGGAGCAGAGGGAGGAGTCAAGTTATGTATTCCCTTCAGAAGACTTGGCTGCTCTTGTAGGAATTCTGAGGTGGGATGATTCCACAGATCTATTCTTAATTCAGTTGAGAAGCCAGGGGCTCTCTGCCCTTGTGCACAGTCATTGGACATGAGTGAACCCAAGAAAGGGGCATATGTTTGAAAGAAGTGTCTCTCGTCACCTGAGGAAATCCCCAGGCCAGTCTGATTCTATCTGCTGTAGCAGGGGAAATAAATCTGATTCCTAGGAGATCTCAATAGTCCAGTGCAATGTTCAGAGAGTATTTTCCCAAAATGATGGGGAGAACTTGGAGCCCTGGGATTTACACAAAAAATTTATTTCTAATTGGATCACTCTGCTCTGGTTCAAGTTCCTATTTCCTGCCCCTTGTGTGGGAGTGGTAGAATCCTAATCTGTAGCTTTTACACCCTATAATTTATTGCAAATGTTAGGGATATCAGCTTCTCCTTAATGGTTTTGTCTTGATTTCTCAATATTTATCATCTTGTTATTCTCAATCTTTATCATCTTGGTATTTTTCTTTAGAGTTTAGCTCTAAATTTATATTTCATTCATAGTTATTTTATAGTATCTTTCAGATCATTTTATTATTCTGTGCTCTTAGAGTTCTAAAACTCCATCTTGCTGTATGGACTCTGTCATCAGCTCTGTTTCTTGGGAGACGCCTTATTTGTTGCCTGTGAATCATTTCCCGTATTTTCAGTCAGAGATAGCCCATCTTCATCAACTCTGTCCACCATGGTGATTAGTTTTTTTCTTAACATAATGTTTACCTCTGATATGTTATGATTTTAATTGTGAAAGGCTGTTCAAATTCCTTTTCTTCCCAAAGGATTCCCTCGGAACTATTGTGCCCATAAAGTTTAGTAGACACAATGTTTTAGAGATTTTAATGGTAAAACCAGAATTAGAAGCTTGTATGTTTGACCTTGACATACTCAATTATTGCTCAATAGGAAATATCAACATCAATTTTAAGTAAAACAAAGAAACAAAAAACAAAAACAGGGCACTATTTATCTCAAAACCAAGTTAGTGTCAAGTCATAATCACATTTATTATCATTTATTCTTTTTATATACTGTTATGTATGACACCTGTCTTTGCCAATAAAGCCCACAATCCTGGAGAACAGATAACGTATTTTCCATTTTCCTTAGTTTCACCCACATTATTTGGGACAAAACCCAAAAATATATGGGTATTTAGTCCTTATGGAGTCACAGAAGGATGTAGAAAGGTGAGAGGGAGAATGCCAGAGTGAAAGGTTGCCAGATTCATTGGCAAGCATCTTGGCAAGATCTTACCGGAGGAGGCAGCATGACAGTAGATTTTGAATCAGAGGGCCATAGGTTTTCATCCCAGCTCTGTTGTGCACTAACTGTATAACCTTGGGCAAGTGCTTAAAGTTCTTTAACTTCACTTTTTTTTCACCTGATAAGTGCGGCTAATAATACCTAACCCATGGGTTTTGTGAGTATTAAATGTAATATGAATATAAATCATTTATAGCATCTTGACAGAATTAGGCATTGTAGAAAACATACAAAAAACATGTTTCCTTCCTTTATAGCAGTGTTACTCAATGCATGTCCCTAACTGCTATACTCAAATCAACTCAAAGGCTGTTAAGAATTAAATTCTTTGACACCTTCCCCATTTTGTATCAAAATCTTTGTGGATTGAGGGATGCCTGGGTGGCTCAGTTGCTAAGTGTCTGCCTTCAGCTCAGGTCATGATGCTAGGGCCCTAGGATTGAGGCCCAGATCAGGTTCCCTGCTCAGCAGGAAGCCTGCTTCTCCCTCTCCCATTCCCCCTGCTTGTGCTCCCTCTCTCTCTCTGTGTGTCTCTCTCTGCCAAATAAATAAATAAATAAATAAATAAATAAATAAAATCTTTAAAAAAATAAAATAAAATCTTTTTAGATTGAGTCTGGGGAATCTATCATCCCCAGCAAAGTGAAATCCCAGCTGGATCAAAATAGTAAGGGCTAGAATAAAAGTTTTTCTTCTTTGGGTAAAAAAAGAGAGAGAGAGAGAAGAGAAAGACAGAGGGATTGAGAGATGTGCAGGCAGACAGCAGAAGAGGTCAGCAGGAGGCCCATGACCAGTGATCATTTCTGTAGGACCAAAGAGAAGAACTGAATGGTTGAGCCCCTGCTGTTGCTTGGCTCCTTTGCTAAACAGCTCTGCCCAACACTGAAGTCTGGTCTCTAACAATCCCAGGAACAATTTGGAAATTAATATGATTGGTGTTCCAATGGACTTTAAACAATTTTGTTCCACTATGTTATTTTGGCTTTTTGAAAATTTTATTTACTGGAAAACTTCATGGATGAAGACAGAGATGAACAGCAGAAACTGCAGAGAGAAAACTGAGTATTTTTCTGGAATTGTGAGAAAAAAATTTTGCTTTTTTCCTTTGCAAATAGTGTGAAACTATCCAAACCATTCTGTCTGGAAGTGATGTTGCTTTTGTTGTTGGTCTTTATACTATCCGGAGTAATATTTTCCATTGTGGAATATCATCCTGACTGAGCTCAGTCTTCCACAACTATACCTTTCTAACTATAGACTACAATACACCTAACATCATGGCTTTCCTTCAAACTGTAGTAAGTTATAACAGTGCAATATAAATATTAGTGGGGTATAGTCAAGTTGAACCTTAAAGCCTGCCTCTAAGACAAGGGATAATGATTCCTGAACATGAACAAGGGAAGAGACATGTTTCTATTTCCAATCTGTTATTAGTTGTTTCACAGGCACTAAATAATTGAGTACAAAGAATCTGATAACTTACTCAACAAGAGGTATATTCAATGTTATCAAAAGCGAGCCCACATTCTTACTGTGCGTACAACTCAAGAGAGGTGCAAATGAAGAAACTTAAACAAACACACCCCAGCCCTTTTCTTGCAGCTCTGTCTTGCCTGATTAATCAGTGGAGATCTGGCCCTCACTTAAAATCACGAAGAATCCTACAGCAGCACAGATCATCCCATCGAAATGCAAAATAAGCAACAATCAGACTTAGGAGACTGATTTCCTCTAAGCCAGTGGAGAATGACAATAAGGGTGTTTTTGCCATGCTGAGAGGCAAATAATCGGCTGCCCACCTCCTACCGTACTCTCCAAATGTGTTTATATCACTAATGAAAATGAGTCCAGAGGCTTCCCATGGGTCAACATTTTGCACATCGGAAAAACACTATACAATTCAGCTTGAGCGACAACTCTCTTCAGACATCACACAGGGCTGCTGGAATAGGAGTAGAAGCTTGCAGGTCAAGAGAGGCATGAATTCTTAATGCCCCAGGAGTCCAAGGACAGAATAGCAGGGGTAGTTTCATGTTCAATTATTTATCAAGTTCATTTATAAAAATAAACCCAATATCCAGACCAGGTGGTGCATATGAGAGAGTAACATGTTTATCAATAAATAATATGGACAATTCAGCTCTTCACAAAATTTTCCTCCCCTTATAATCTTAAGGATAAAACCTGATTCAATCTGGCAGCACACATGCCTGATGCGATATATTTCTATTTTATGAATAGCGCCACAAGCCACAAATATGTATGGAGTATAAAATCTCCACCCATATATGAAGATAACTTATTTATTCTTCTAAATTAATTTTTACATAATAATAACAATGATAGGAACTACAGTTTAATGAATGCTTATGTAAATATATTTCAAGTAATATAAAGAGAAAAATATACCAACTATAGGTATATACATGCATACCTACTCACATGTATTTTCATTTCTCAAGATTACATTGTAAAGTAGGATATAATATTCCCATTTTTCAGATGAGGATTAAGATATTAAGTATTTTGTTCAAAATCAAGTAATAAGTGAGTAGCAAAGCTGAGATTAGATCCTAGTACTTCATATTATTTAACAAGAACCTAGTTTTTAGTATGTTTAGCTGTACAGGCCAAGAGAAGGGCTCATATTTAGGAGGAGGGGCCAAATATCATGTTACCTCATGTTTAACTTGTGGGTAGTAATAATAATATCCATTTATATTCTCTTTTGTAGTTTATAAAATACTTTCATGTATAACATTCATTTACTTAAAAGTTGTGAAAAGTAGAGTGTGCAAAGTACTGTGTCTTATGCCAGATATACAAGTGGACAGAGAGATGACACCTTCCTTAAGGAAATTCTAACTTAGTGAGGGAAGAAAAGTAATAGCCTATGTGATAAGAGCTATGATAACTATGATAGTTATGAGGACTACACACAGTACTAAAGAAGTGAAGTTAAGTGTCCAATAAATTATCGTAGTGGTCAGGAAAATCTTACTCATACCTTGCACTATGTTTTATAACATAAGTGGCCACTAAGTAAACAAAAGGAGAGATGTGGGGAGGAAAGACAAACAACTTGAACATCACATAGAGTTTGTGCCATACAAGTGGGAATAAGATAATGTCTTTATTCAATTGAAGGTGATGATTTTGACTTCAACAAAGTTTGCCTATATGGGTGAAAGAAGGTGATGAAACTGTACAGGTAACCAGAAGGTAGATTTTTTTAAATGTGATTAGTAAAAGGAGTTTGGGGTTGAGCTTTGTCCTGAGGAAACTTTGATGGAATTTACTTATTTATTTTTTTTAATTTGATGGAATTTAAAGAGATTGTGGGACATGAATAGATAATCTGCTTTAGAATGATCATCATGACATTAATATACAGATAAAATAGGTGAAGATCAAAGAGCACAGTGAAGGAATTGTTTGAAACAAGGAATAAAGATAGAAAGTTACTGGGATGCCTGGGTGGCTCAGTCAGTTAAGTGTCTGCTTTGGGCTCAGGTCATGATCCCAGCCAGAGTCCTGGGCCTGAGTCCCACATTGGGCTCCATGTTCAGCGGGGAGTCTGCTGCTCTTTCCCTCTCTCTCTGACAAATAAATAAATAAAATATTTTAAAAATATATAGAAATTTATTGTATTCCCTACAAGAAAAACGTATTTTTTTAAGGTAGTACAGAGGAATGCCAAGAAATGGTGTCTGATAACCTTAGGATTGTACCATCATAGTTGTGAATGAATAGTTGGGGAGGATTGAAAGAGAGAAGGTATTCTGCTACAGTCTTCTGGGAAGGGAGATTGAAAGAACGGTCACATTCTATTTCAATAAGAAGATTAGTACAATGGTTTTGTGAGGTAGGGAAGCCAAGTAAATATATTACCATCATCTTACATATAAGGAAACTAAAACCTTGGAAAACTGAAGCTAGGATGGTCAACTATGCTATGTTGTTTCCATTTAAATTTAGTCAAAATAAGGTGAGAAGAAGACACTTAAATGACAATATGTCTGAATAGATTTGTTTTGCTTTCAAGTCAGTGAATGGATACCTTGTGATAAATTCAGCATGGTCACAAAATTAAATTATGGTTAAAAACCTATCAGATACAAAGTGGTTCAAAGAAGCACTAACCAATTCTAGAATTTGTAATCATCTTTATTGATCTGAAATTAGAGGTAAAACACATTGAAAAAAATCCAGGCCTCACCTGTATTGGTGGGAATGAGATGGAAGTGGTACTCTAAGCCATTAATCACATCAAAGATCTCCTTCCTCTGCTTTGGCTGCACTTTTCCTGTGAGTGTGTGTGTGTGTGTGTGTGTGTGTGTAATTTTTAAGGGAACTAAAGCAAGGATAATTTATCAAGCTAAGATAAACTGATCCTTGATCCAATCTCCTTAACTGAATAATAAGAAGAACTTAAGGGGGTGCCTGGGTGGCTCAGTGGGTTGAAGCCTCTGTCTTCGGCTTGGGTCATGATCCCGGGGTCCTGGGATCAAGCCCCGCATCAGGCTCTCTGCTCAGCGGGGGTCTGCTTCCCTTCCTCTCTCTCTGCCTGCCTCTCTGCCTAATTGTGATCTCTGTCAAATAAATAAATAAAATCTTAAAAAAAAAAGAAGAAGAAGAATTTAAGAGTTATAATACACAATCTTTATTCCTTGCCTTTAAAATTCTTCTGATTTTGCAGAGGATACAGAATATGTGCTATTCAGAATGAGACAGGTAAGCAGAATAGAGAGGCAGAAGCTGAAACATCATTGAGGTTGGCATGGAGTAAAAATTGGTTGGGCTTAGGAGCCCTGATTTTAAAGAATGCAGCATCCAGGAATGACCCTAATTAGAACCTAGGAAGGTGTCAAGGAGCCTGCATGGATTCAGGAAGGTCATCCTTGTTTCTACTGACTATTTTTGCAAAGATTCTCTTGGCAAGGGACAACTTCTCAGCAATTAGATACCATTATTTGGTATATATGTGTTAAAAACAAAGAAAGGTCATTCCTAGATGAGGAAAATATAAAATTTATTTCCTATATGTTGGTTTTCTGAATCAAACCTGTTCATCCTTTTTATTTTATTTTTAATTTATATACAACAAAATAATTTTTTGGCTGTGTCGTTCTATAGAATTTAACACATAATCAGATTTTTGTAACCATTACCATAATCAGGATGCAGAACAGTTCCATTACCTCAAATAATTCCCTCTTGTTGCCTCTTTGTACCCAGTCCCTACCCTAAGGCCTAATGCCTGGCAACTGCTAATCTGTTCTCCATCTCCATAGTTTTCCCTTTTCCAGAATATCATATAAATGGAATCATACAGTATGTAACATTTTGAGACTGTACTCCTTTAGTCAACATAATGCCTCTAGGATTCACACATGTTACATGTATTCATGACTCATTCTTTTTTTTCCTTAAGAACAGTTTTACTGAGTGTGTAAGACCACATAATGCCTTTATTTAACGTGTACAATTCAGTTTTTTGTACATGTTTTTGCATAAGCATGAATTTTCATTTCAGTTGGATAAACACCCAGAAGTAAAATCTTGGGTCAAATGGTAAATGCAGGTTAAATTTTATAAGAAACTGCCAAATTCCTTTCCAAAGTGAATACATCATTATACATTCCCACCAGCAATATATGAAATTCCGTTACTTCTTATCCTTGTCAAAATTAGGTATTGTTGAGTGTTTTTAAAGCCATAATAAAAAATGGTATGATTTATAGTTTTTACTTTCATTTCCATAATGACAAATGATGTTGCGCATCTTTTAACATGTTCATTTGTCATTTTTATATATTATTTTGTGGTCTTTTCAAATGTTTGCCCATTTTTTATTAGACTGTTTATTTTTGAGTTATTGAGTTTTTAAAATATTTAAATGTAATAAGTATTTTGCCTGCTAAGAGATTTGTAATTTTTTTTAAAGATTTTATTTATTTATTTGAGAGAGTGCATGAGCAGGGGGAGGGGCAGATGGACAAGCGGACTCCTCACTGAGCCCACCATGGGGTTTGATCCCAGGACCAGACAGATCCCAGGACCCTGAGATCATGACCTGAGCAGAAGTCAGAGGCTTAACTGAGCTATCCAGGTGCCCCACACATATTTGTACCCAATATGTAGACAGTCTTTTCATTCTCACAATGTCTTTTGCAGATAAGAATTGGTTGTTTGAAATTTTGATGTTCAATTTCTTAATTTATTTTTTATAAATTTTTCTTTTGATTTCATATAAAACCTATTTATCTTAATGCAATGTTGAAGATATCATTATTTTCTTTTTTGTAACTTTGTTGTTTATATTTATATGTGATCTATTATGATCTGAGTTTATTTTTGTGAAAGTTTTGAGTTCTAGATTAACATTCTTTAATTCTTTGTTTTTTCATATGTGTGTCTGATTGTCCCAAAACAATAATCAAAGGAAGTCTTTCCTTCTCCATCAAACTGTATCTGCATTTGTCAAAAACAATTAACCATATTTTTGTGGGACTAATTCTACAAATCTATTGTTTCATTGATCTTTGTGTCTCACTTCCACAGTGCTACATTGTCTTGATTATAGAAGATTTATAAAATAAAAAGTTAATATGAGTGCTCTTATTTTGTTCTTTTTCAAAAATTCTTTGGACTCTTCTAAATTCTTTACTCCCCGCATAAATTTAAGAGTCAGCTTATCAATATCTCTTAGTTTGTTTTTATCATGACCTGTAACATGATACAGAAACAGAAACAGAACTAGAAACTATATCCATAAATAATGTTATTCTATTTTCCTTTTAATTATGTTATACTATACCACAAAGATAATGTCCCTTTGATCATCCCTCCCTCACTTAAACTTCCTTTCCTCCCTAGAAGAGAAGAAAGAAACTCTCCTTGTATTACTTTCAATCTCTCCTACGGAACAAGTATTGCCATGCATGGAGGGAAGAGAAATAGGCACTTTCCAGGCTTAGGGCATTGGTAAATCCTCTTTGCAGTTCAAAAAAGGCAACAAGTAATGACTCCTTACTCTAGGGAGAAAAAGGATTTATACACTGGGCCCACCAGAAATATTCCTGCTAAAGCAAGCAACATGCTCACAATATCCACTATTTTTTGTTAGATGGATTAGTCAAAGATCTAGATTTTAAAAATTACAAGCTAATGAACTGGGGAGGAAGAAATATAACCAACTGTTGTGCCAGAGCCCATCCATACTTGGTCACATTGGCTGTCTAGAGTTAATGGTTAAATTTTCAGGAATTGTCTGAACTGCTTGTTAAACACATAGACAGTAGGAAATCAATTGTAGTTGAATCTATATCATGAAGTTTGACAAACCCTACAAATCTGGATTCAATGTTTAATTTTCCTGACAGTCAATTGATAAAATTTTGTCAGCACACTGTTCAACAGAAGTATCTCCATTTAGAAATAATATAATAGTATATATAGAAAATCTAAGAAAATAAATGATAAAATATATAAATAATAAGTTAACTGTGTAAGATAGCAAGATATAAAATTAACCTCCAAAAATAAATAATCTTCATATGTAGGAATAACAACTAAAAAATATAATGGAAGAGAAAACTCCACTTATATAGATAACAGTAAATTAAAAATTTAGGAATAATTTTAAAAAGTAAAACCTATTTGAAGAAAATTTTGAAACACTACGGAAAGCTGGAAATATAGACTTGAATAGAAGAAAGATGTGTTTTTTTCTTGAATGAATTTTTATTTTCTCAAAGTTAGTATCTAAATTTAATACAAATTTAATAAAAATATTAAAGACTATTTTAAGTAAATCTTTTAAAGATTTTATTTATTGATTGATATACATAAAGAGAGAGCAAAAGCAGGCAGAGCAGCAGGTGGAGAGAGAGAAATAGGCTCCCCACTGAGTAGGAAACCTGAAGCAGGGCTCTATCCCAGGACCCTGGGATCATGATCTGAGCCAAAGGCAACACTTAATTTACTGAGCCATCCAGGTGTCCTGATAGACTGATTCTAAAGCTTATATTAAAACATAAACCTGGGAGCACCTGAGTGGCTCAGTTGCATAAGCAGCCAACTTTTGATTGCAGTTCAGGTCATGATCTTAGGTTCTGGGCTCAAGCCCCATGATAGAGTCTTCTTGAGAGTCTCCCACTCCCTTTGCCCTCTGACCCTGAACTTCATCTCTCTTCTAAAATAAACAAATAGATCTAAACAAAAACAAAACAAAAACCCATAAGCCTGAAAGAATACATAGGAAAACCCTGAAAAAGAGAAATAATTAATAAGACTAATTTTGTTATATATTAAAATACTAAAAATTCCATGTAATGAAACCAATGCATTCCTGGCACTTGGATAGACAGGTCAATAGAACAGAATCAAGAATCTACAAGTAGGGGGCACCTGGGTGGCTGAGTGGTTTAAGCATCTGCCTTCGGCTCAGGTCATGATCTCAGGGTCCTGGGATCGAGCCCCGCATGGGGCTCTCTGCTCAGCAGGGAGCCTGCTTCCTCCTCTCTCTCTGCCTGCCTCTCTGCCTACTTGTCATCTCTGTCTGTCAAATAAATAAATAAAATCTTAAAAAAAAAGAACCTACAAGTAGATTTAAATACATATGAATATTTGGCATATAGTAAATATGGGGTTTCAAAAAACTGGAAGAAATATAGTCTTACTAAGTAATACTAGTCTTTCCAAAGCTGAAAATATATCAGAATGCAAGAAAGTGTTCAGAAACTAATGGAGACATATAAAAAGAGTAAACATTTACTACATCTGCAACAATTTGAAGCATCAAAAATAATAATAATGATGGTAATGCTCATAACATACTAAATAAATCTAAAAACATTTATATGAGTCACACATAAGCTATCAAAGAGTAAAAAAAGATTAAAAGTAAGGAAAAATGAAGGAGGATAGCTCTGAATTTCAAATAATTAACAGTAAATGTAAAAAAAAAAGTCAAAATTAGAAAAACTGCTGGGCCTTACCCTTCTTCTACCCATAAAATTAATTATTTCAGGACTGACATATTTATAGGCACTAAAAACCATTGGTTATTTGGGAAGAACACTTTAACACAGTCTCAAATTATAACTCCATAGATTCCTTTTAAATTACAAAGAACAATGGTATTATTACTCTGGGGATCTCTGACAGATGCTGCTTTTAAAAAGTAATCAATTTAAGTATGATCAGTAGCAAGGAGAAAAAATGAAATTATAAGCCTCCTATTGTGATAAAATAGGAAGTACATAATATCTATGAGGACCTTTGTTTTCAAAATGTTTAACCTGGATGTCAGAAGGAAGAAACAATCATTTCAGACAAGTTAAAAAAGATAGGACATTTTACCAACAATTTGTCATAATTCTTCAAAAGATAAAAAATATTATAAGAAACAAAAACTATTGGGGTACTGGTTGAGATTAAAGGAACATAAAGAAACTTGACAATCAAAGACAAATACATGGAACTTGAATGGGTTTCATATCAAAAAGAGCTATACAGATATAAATGGCATTTTTTGAATAATTAAAGAAATATGAATATGAAAAATATATTAGGATTTCTGGATCATACTGGATGTCTTACATAAAACAATGTTAACATGGTTATGTAAAAAATTACATTTATACTTAAAAACAAGATAATAAAGTATTTCAGGATAGGGACATTTGAGTCACATCTGCACAAAATCCTGGATTCAGGGATAAAGAAAAGTTCTTAGAAAATCCTGACAGAAGAAAAAGAAAACAAAGGGTGCTGTCAGATAATAATATTCATCTCTATAAAAAATAGAGCAAATTCTAGAAATTCTTTAGGAAAACAAATAATACCTCAAAGTTTATACATAAACAAAGAATAATTTACTATAAAGGCAAAAGATAAGCATATTTAAAGATTCAATATAGTTGTAACAAATACTTCCTTCCAAATACCAGAACACAAAAGTTAATAGGACAAGTAATTATAGAAACAACAGCAGGAGGACTGGTACTCAGTTTTTAATTCAAATTAATGTAAAACTAAGACTAACACAAGAGTGGGCATAATGGTTGCACAACATAGTTTACAATTTTAATAACAATAGTGTAGAGATTTTTTTAAAATGAAGAATAGGGAGAGAAGATTAAAAAATAGAAAGATAATACAAGTTTCCCTCACTATCTGATAGTACAGTATTCCCAAGAAAACTTTTGTAAGCCAAAATGGCATGAAGCAAAGAAACAATTACCACTAATTTATATGGAAAAAGTCTTGCACATTCCTGAACCCCAAAAATAACCTCTCAGGCTTTATTTTAATATCTTAGTGCAAATCTTGATAATGGATGCATCAAGTCAATTGAGATAAAACATACATGCTCATAGGCACAATTCAAAGCTCTGGAAGATTGACGATGAGATGCTGAGTGGTCTTGGGGAACAGAGCTTGGTGTGCCCACTCTTGCTGTTTAGGATGTGAGCTGCCTCTATGCCTCTATAACACCTTGCTGCAAAATAAATGCCAAATACTTTTTTTTTTTTTCCCTTGTCTCATAAAAATCAGAACTCCTATTTGGATTTCATTTGGTTGTTGAAAATAGGCACCAACAAAACTTTTGTAAATGTGAAGTGGTATAACGCAAACTTTCCAAAAGTAGGGATATCTCTATATGAAAGGTGAGGGTCAAAAATGGTATGAAAAATATAAACAGATATATTGGAAGATATAAAGAAAACCACAGGAAATACTATAATCAAATAAAACTGGGTAATGGAACAGAAAGTAGGAATAAGGGATCAAAATTCAAACACTGAAATTTATCAGAATAAGCATGAACATATTCAACAATTATAAAGGAAACACAGAAAACATACTAAAAAGATATAACACATGTGGACACCAAACAATTACTAAAAGCAGAATGAAAAAAAAAAAACAATTATGATTAAATATCCATGCCATATCAATAAATATAAATGTTCTAAGCTTTATCATAAAAAATGATTTTCAGAATTGATGATAGAGCATAATTCTTCAAAATCATGAATTCAAGAGATTCTGCAAACCTCAGGGCTTTGGAAGTGTTAAAAGACAACAGCATGGGCAAAAGCCTACTCACAAATGAAAATGAAAGCAGTGAACAAAATCATTCTATCAGCAAAACAGAATTTAGGTAAAAAGAAAATGTTAAAAAGAGATGGTGTGGGACACCTGGGTGGCTCAGTTGGTTAAGCAGCTGCCTTCGGCTCAGGTCATGATCCCAGAGTCCTGGGATTGAGTCCCACATCGGGCTCCTTGCTCAGCGGGGAGCCTGCTTCTCCCTCTGCCTCTGCCTGCCATTCTGTCTGCCTGTGCTCGCTCTATCCCCCTCTCTCTCTCTGATAAATAAATAAAATCTTTAAAAAAAAAAAAAAAGAGATGGTGTATGTTTTACAATGACAAGAGTACAGAATACAAATAAGATTGATTAGTTATGATGATCTGTATAAGAAATAACATAGTATCAAAACTCATAAGTAATATATGAGAGATAGACAAAAACACATTAGATGGCTTTAGTTCACCTCTCGCAACTCTCAAAAGATAAGAAGGAATAAAATAAGGTCAAAACAATAATATAAAATGATATAAGATCAAAATAGCATGTTAATTGTCTTGAACAGCATTTCTTTAAGATCAGAAAATACAAATATTGACATAATAGTAAAACTGACCCATATTAAACCACAGAGAAAACCTTGGAAGTCTTCAAAAATAGAAATAATACAGAGTTTATGCTATGATCAGAGCTCAATAAAGCCAGAAGTTAATAACAAACAACAACAACAACAACAACAAATGTATACTATATCAAAAGGTTTTTCTAAGTCTTAAAAATTATTTGGGGTAATTAAGAAATCAAAAATGAATTTTATAATAGCTAGAAAACAAGAAAAAAATAAACATATTAAACAGCAGAACCTATAGAATACAGCTAATAAATACATATGGTCAAAAATATTTTAATAAAAATTGATTTAAGGTGGAGGTGTTAGCCTACTTGCATCCACAGATAGAGTATACTGGCAGAAAATCAGTAAGGAGACCATGTCTTTGAATGACACATTAAACCAGAATACACATTCTTTTGAAGTGCACATGCACCATTCTCCAAAAGAGATCATATGTTAGGCCACAAAACAACCCCTATTAATTTACGAAGACTGGACTATACTATATATCTTTTCCAACCACAGTGGTATGGAACTAGACATCACTCACAAGAAACAAACTGGAAAAACACAAATATGTGAGGCCTGAACAACAGGATCCTAAACGAACAATGGGTCCATGAAACAATCAAAAAATTTAAAAAGAATAAGATAAATGGAGACAAATGAAAATACAAACACCATGGTTCAAAATTTGGGGGACACAGTAAAACCAGTTTTAAGAGGGAAATATATAATGATATAGGCCTACCTCAAGAAACAAGAAAAAGTTTAAGTAAACAATCTAATCTTATACTTAAATGAACAAAAAGAAGAATAAACAAAACCCAAGGTGAGTGGGAGAAAGGGAACAATAGTGATCAAAGGAGAAATAAATGACATTGAAACCAAAAACAAAACAAAACAAAGAAAAAAAATCAATGAAACAAAAAGCTGGTTTTTTGAAAAGATGAAAAGAATTAATAAATTCTTAGATTCATCAAGAAAAAAAGAGAAAGGACCCAATTAAATTAAATAAAAAACGAGAGAGAAGCAAAAATTGATAACACAAAAATACAAAAGACTATGAGAGAATACTACAAAAAATTGTATTTCAACAAGTTGGACAATCTAGAAGAAAGACATAAATTCCTAGAAATATACAGTCGTTCAAAACTGAATGATGAATAATTGGGAAATCTGAACACACCATTTACTAGTAATGAAATTAAGTTGGTAATGAAAAAACTACCAGAAAATAAAATACAGGACCAGATGGACTCAGAGGTGAGTTCTACCAAACACTTAAAGAATTGTTTAATACTTATTTCCTCAAACTATTAAAAAAAATAGAAGAGGAAGGAAAGCTTCCAAATTCATTCTATGAGGCCAGCATTACCTGATAACCAAACCAAAGACACCACAAAAAAAGAAAACTACAGCTCAATATCAGTGATGAACATAAATACAAAAATCCTCAGCAAAATATTAGCAAACTGCATTCAATAATACAATAAAAGAATCATTCAACTATGGTTAAGTGAGTTTTTTCCCCAGGATGCAAGAATGGTTTCAATATTTGCAAACCAATCAATGTGATACTACATCAACAAAGGATAAAAAAATGAAGCATAAAAATCCTACAATCATCTCAATAGATGCAGAAAAAGTGTTTGACAAAATTCAACATCCATTTATGATAAAAAAAAAAAACCCTCTAAAAGTGGATTTAAAGGGAACATACCTCAACATTATAAAAGCCATACATGAAAAACTCAAAACTATCACCACACTCAATGGTGGAAAATGAAGAGCTTTTCCTCTAATATCAGAAACAAGAAAAGGATCCCCACTCTTGACACTTTTATTCAATATAGTACTGGAAGTCCTAGCTATAGCAATCAGACAAGAAAGAGAAATAAAAGGTTCCCATATTGGTAAAGAAGAAGTTAAAATGCCACTATTTGCAGATCACATACTACACATAGAAAACCCCAAAGATGGCACTAAAAACAAAAACAAAACAAAAACTACTAGAAGTAATAAATTAATTCAGTAAAGTTGTAGGATACTAAATCAATACCTAGAAATCAATAAATTATTGTAACAATTATTAATGTAACATTTATTACACTAATAACAAAGTATCAGAAAAAAATTAAGAATTCATCTTACAACTGCACCAAAAAGAATAAAATACATAGAAATAAATTTAACCAAGGAGGTGAAAGAACTGCACTCTGAAAATTATAAAACACTGATTAAAGAAATTGAGGATGACACAAACAAATGAAAAGATATTCCATGCTTATGGATTGAAAGAATTAATATTGTTAAAATGTTCACACTACCCAAACCAATCTACAGATTCAATGCAATCCCTACCAAAATACCAAGGATATTTCCACAAAGCCAAAGCAATTAATCCATTTGCACAGAACCACAAAATACCCCAAACAGCCAAAGCAATCATGTGAAAGAAAAACAAAACTGGAAGTATTACAATTTCAGATTCCAAAAAATTTGATTACAAAGTAATCAGAACAGTATAGTATTGGAAAATAAATAAATAAATAAATAATAAACCAAAACAACAACAACAAAAAGTAAACAAACAGATCAATGGAACAGAATAGAGAGTCTGGAAATAAGCCTGTGCTTCTATCATCAATTACTCTATGACAAAGGAGGCAAGAATATACAATGGGGAAAAGATAGTCTCTTCAATAAATGGTGTGGGAATGCTACATGTAAAAGAATGAAACTGGGCCACTTTCTAGCATCACACACAAAAATAAATTCACAATGGATTAAAGACCTAAATTAAATGTGAGACCTGAAACTATAACAAGTCTAGAAGAGAACAGAGGTGGGAATTTCACTGACACAGAACACAGCAATATTTTTCTAGATTTGTCTCCCAAGGCCAGGGAAATAGAAGCAAAAACAAACTACTGGAACTACATCAGAATGAAAAGCTTTTCAACAGTGAAGGAAACAAACCATCAACAAAACAAAAGGCAACCTACAGAAAAGAAGGTATTTCTATAGTGAAGGAAACCATCAACAAAACAAAAGGCAATCTATTGAAAAGAAGATATTTGCAAATGATATATCCTATAAGGAGTTAATATCCCAAATATATAACAAACTTATACAACTCCATACCAAAAAAAAAAAAAAATCTGATTCAAAAATGGGCAGAAGACCTAAATAACATTTTTCCAGAGAAGACATACAGATGGAAAACAGGGACATGAAAAGATGCTCAACATCACGATAATCAGAGAAATACAAATCAAAGTCACAATAAGATATCACCTTATACCTATGAGAACCACTAAAATCAAAAAAAGAGAAATGAAAAGTGTTGGTGAGGACATGGAGAAAAAGAAAACTTTTAAACTATTGGTGGGAATGTCAATTGGTATAGCTATTGTGGCTCATGTAAACAAAATATAATAATAATCCTATATTAATACCAGAGTTAATGAATTAGAAAACAGAAAATCAATCACTTTGGTTCTTAGGAAGACCTAATAATACAGGCCTCTCAACAAGGTTACTATTGGTGCTTTGGGTAGGAGGTCATTTGCTTTATGTGGATTTGTGATGTTAAGTGAAGAAGTAACTATTATCTCTCAGTAATTGTGACAATCAAAAGGCCTACACATTTTCAATGCTTCTGAGGGAGGGAGTTCCCTCAGTTGATAACATTAAGATAAAAGTTTTGATAAAATAATAAAGATCAAAGAGACAGCTGATGCATTAATAAACAAAGTTAAGAAAATAATCAGTGATACAGATACAAAGTTAAAAAAATTAATCTATGTGTTAGTTTGAGTTTGGCCAGAAGCAGGTTCTCAGACAAGGATTCTGGACAAGTAGTTTATTTGGGAGGCTCACAGCATCAGTAGCATAAAGAAAAAACAAAGAGAAAACATTCTATAAAGAACTTCATCAAGACAGCAGTCACCATGGGGTGGTAACTAGAGCTTTAACTGAGAAATAGTCTAAAGCCCAAGCTTCAGATTTACCTTGCAAACATGTGGTGAGGGAACAGGAATACATATACACTGACTTCCATAAGTCATTGTTTGAATGGTGCTCCCAGCAGCTGTTAATTAATTCCTAGGCATTTCTAGGCTGCATTCCACAGCTTAGACAAAGCTTCATGCAAAGAGATGCAAATGATGACCAGAGAAGTGCTGAGAAATAGAGGCAGGGTACTGGCTGCTCAATAGACAACTTTGCTCAAATTTGCATAAGAATATGAATAAAATGAAATTTTTTCAGGATAATATTAAATTATTAAAGCCGAACCCCCAAAATAAAATCTAAACAGACCAATTGCCATAGAGATAAAGGAGAAAATACCTAAGCAATTTATTACTCCCATTAACAACTCCTATGTTTAAAATGCTTCTGAGTAAAGCAAAAGAATGTATCAGTGAATGCAAACAGATATTGTGTTCCTGGTATATATACTCAGTTTCCTAAACATGGCAATCTCCCTAAGTAATCTATAAATTTAACTTAATCCCAATTTTAAAATACAGCACAGTAATTATCAGGAAAACTACACAAAAGTAAAAGAAAAATAATGCAGAAAATTTAAAGCATAAATAACCAGGAAAAATATGAAGGTAGAGAATAATGATCTGTTACTCTATCATAAACACCCTGTAATTAAACTTGGTTGTTATTAATGGAATAAGCAGACACAGAAAGAAATGAGGACACTGGGAAATATATAGACAATCATACACACACATATATTTATATAGACATCCAATTATATACATATACACAAACATACATATACATAGTATATACATAGCAAGAAGTACACAATCATGTATGTATAAATAATTGCAAATGTGTGCCAGTAAATGTTTAATGACAGGTTCACAGAGGAGAAAAATGTCTTGATTTTTAGCATTTTAATGTAAAAATTCTTACCATGGCAAATTTCAAGTTTTAAATATGATGTTACCAACCATAGAATTGGAAAGAGATGTGTAATAGCACATCATTATACAGTATTTCTATCATACTCTTCAATAGTTATAAATAACCTCAAGAGCATTACTAGTAAAATATTTAGAAAGTGATATGTTTTTAATATTTATTATTTTGTTTTCCTTATTTTTTTGTTTAATTACTTTTTAAATTTTAAGCCAATATAATTTAATTTTAATAATGACTTTGTTTAAAAACTGGCTTTATAAATCTAAGAAATTTAATAATTTGATTCTCAGAACCAGAACAAACCTCATCCAGCAAATCACAACACACACAGAAATTTAGGATGTGATGATTTTGAAAATAAAATGAGCTATTATATGAAAAGTGTTAAGGGTAAGCCTGGCCCATAGTAAATGTTCTTATGTATTAGCTTTTACATTAGTATTTGGTGTACGGTAAAGATGGCAGTTCAAATTATTAGAAAAATAAATTATTCTATTGATTAGTCATCTGAAAAATAATAAGCTTTATTTCTATTTCAAGTTACTACCAAAATAAAGCCCAAATGATTAAAAATTTAAATGTAAGAATGAACAAATATAAAAGTATTAGAAAAACATAACAGCTTTTTTATTGTATTCTTGGGATGTGAAAGAAATTTGGAAGTATTATCTCTCCAGAAGCTATAAAAAGAAATATTGATGAAATTCATTATATAAAAATCTAAATTTTGTGAATAAACCACATATAAAGTGAAGAAATAAAACAAATGATAAAAATACTTGCAACCCACTACAAAAAGAGATTAATTTTCTTACCAGATAAATAACTTAATATATGAAGTGATTTCTTAAGTATATATGCTGCTGAAGTGAGCACTGAAGTGATTTCTTAAAAACCAGTAAGTAAAAGTCCAACAAACCCGTAAAAAAAATGGGCAATGAAACTGTTCAAATTCACATTAAAATAATAATATACTATTCATAACCTATCCATCTAGAAAACAACAAACTGCTTTATTACTCAGTGTTGGTGAGATGACCAGACAATGAGTATTCTTATAAATTGTTGGTAGAGTATAAATTGGTACATTCTTTCTACAGTGCAATCTGACAACATTCAACCAAATTTTAAAAAAGAAAAACATGCATGCTGTTTGACCTAGAGATGCAACTCTATTAACTTATCCTACAAATATCTTGCTATAAAAGAAAATTTTTAAAATAAATTAATTTAAGAATAAAATGTAATTTATGTAAGAATGTCCTTTGCACATTGTTGATCATAGGAAAAGATTAGAATCACATAAACATTACATTCATATAATGGAGTTCTATGTATTTAATAAGAATGAAGTAGGGGGTCAAGGCATATTGGTGGTATAGTATGGGCCTTCATTTCATCTGGTCTCTTGAATTTAGTTAGACAATTATCAAACCATTCTGAACACCCATGAATTCAGTCTGAGATGTAAGAAAAAGATATCTGGAACTCTACAAGCAGAAAAGCAGCTGCTTTTTGCAAGGTAGGAGGTGCGGAGATGTGAATCTGAGGGGAGTAATTGGACGATAAACAGAGGGGGGAAGGAGTCTCCATAAGCCAGCTACTGGAAATTATATAACCCTGGAGAGCAAAATCAGAACTCTTAGAAATTTGCTCCAGTGAGAGATATCCCTGTCTGAAAAGGGGTTCAGGGGATTAAAAGGGCAGAATTCTAGATAAGTCAGTGTGATCTCAGACCCCAGAAGTCACAGAACTAAGGGGGGTGCTTGAGCTGGTAGAGTGCCCAGCCAGGGAGCAGAGAAGAAACTCCTTACTGTCAATAAGCCCAGGAGGGGACTCTCACCTCTGGTCACCATAAACTGCTAGTCAGACCAACTGGGTGACCACTCTCTGCCTGGGCACTTTGCAAAGAACTGTAATGTTCAGACTGTCTGCCATCCCCTGGGAGGGGTGGAATGGGTACACCCACAAATGGGCAACAGCTCTCTGGGAGACAGCCTATAAAGGACAGCCATAAAGGAGCAATTATACACATGATCCTGTGACAGCTCTCAGTGCTAGGGTACTACAAAGGGCAGTAACATGGGACCTTTGGACTCCCCCCCCCCCAGTTGGATCACTGTGGGCACACACCACAGGTGTCTGTGGAGTTTGGCACAAACAAAAGTAAAGACCATGTATCCCAGAGGGTTTACTGAAGAAGGGGGACCATGATCTTTTGGATCTGGGGCTAGAAATTGGGGCATGGTCATTTTTATTTTGATCCTCTAAAGAGGCACAAAAAGCCATCAGGGAACAAAAGCCACACAGAGGACAGCTTACACTGAGCCCAGCCCACTGGTAAGGGGCAGTGAAATTCTGCCCAGGCAAAGACACCTGAGAAACAGCACTGCAGGCTCCTTGCCCAGAAGATCAACTGGGAAAACAGGTGCACAACTTGTTTATGGATCCCAAAAGATGGTAAAACTCAAGCACTTGGGGAAAATAGTATATAGAACTTGAGGATTTTTTCTCATGATTCGTTTATCTTTCAGTCTAAAATTTTCCATTTTTTTTCCCTTTTCAACTAGTTTATTTTATCAACTTTTTTTGTTTTAATTAACATATAATTTATTATTTGTTTCAGCGTACAGGTCTGTGATTCATCAGTCTTACACAATTCACAGCACTCACCATAGCACATAGCCTCCCCAATGTCCATCCGCCAACCTCCCCATCCCTCCTACCCTCTCACCTCCAGCAACCCTCAGTTTGTTTCCCATCAACTCTGTTTTTAAGTCACTTTTTAACTTTTATTTTTTACATCTACATTCCATAGATTTTTGTCCTTTTTTCACTCTGTTAAATTTTAATTTTTTTTAAGATTTTATTCATTTGACAGACAGAAATCACAAGTAGGCGGAGAGGCAGGCAGAGAGAGAGAGGAGGAACCAGGCTCCCCGCTGAGTGGAGAGCCCGATGCGGGGCTTGATCCCAAAACCCTGGGATCATGACCCGAGCCAAAGGCAGAGGCTTTAACCCACTGAGCCACCCGGGCGCCCCTCAATTTTAATTTTTGTATCTATTTAAGTTTTGCTTTCTTTGCAATTTTGAGATTTAGTGTTTTCTAACACATGGACCAAAGTTCACTCGGGAAGAAGTGGATCACTCTGCTTTGTCTACCCTGTGAGATTATATTCTCTTTTCCCCGCCCCCCCCTTTTTAATTTTGTTTTGTTTTGTTTTTGTTTGCTCTTCTGAATGTTTCAGACTTGTATATTGTGTATTTTGCTTGGGTAGTGGTTGATATTTTTAATTCTGCTCGCTCGCTCATTCATTCTCCTCTGGACAAAATGACTAGAAGGAGAAATTTACAACAAAAGAAAGAACCAGAGGTAATGTTCTCTGCCACATATCTAATTGATATGGATTTAGGAAGATGTCAGAGATGGAAGTCAGGATAACAATTATAAGGCTAATAGCTGGGCTTGAAAAAGGCAAAAAAGACACTAGAGAATCTCTTAGTGCAGACATGAAATTGAATCAGACCAAAATTAAAAATGCTATAACTGAGATGCAATCTAAACTGGATACTCTAATAGCTAGGGTGAATGAGGCAAAAAAGAGAATAAATCATCTAGAAGACAGTCAAGGGAACGGAAGTTGAAGAAAAGAGAGAAGAACAACTAATAGCTCATGAGGAAAGGCTTCAAAAAATCAATGATGCCATGAAATGTACCAATGTCAGAATTATTGGGATGCCTGAGGGTAAAGAAAGAGAAAGGGTAAGATGGTATATTTGAGCAAATCATAGCTGAGAACTTCCCTAATCAGAGGACGTTAACAAGCATTCATGTCCAAGAGGTAAAGAGGACCCCTCCCAAAATAAATAAAAATAGGGCAACACTCTGACATATAATATGAAGTTTGCAAATTTTAAAGAATAAGAGAAAATCCTGAAAGCAGCTTGAGACAAGAGGCTTCTTATCAACTGAAAAAGGAATAGCAGAGTAACATCAGACCTATCCACAGAATCTGGCAGGCCAGAAGGGGCTGGCAAAATATATTCAGGGTACTAAATAAGAAGAACACACAGTCAAGAATACTTTATCCAGTAAGGCTATCATTCAGAATGGAAGGAGGGATAAAGAGCTTCTACGGCAGACAGAAATGGAAAGAATATGTAACCACCAAGCCAGCTCCACAAGAAATATTAAGGAGCATCCTTTAAGTGAAGAGGGAGCCCAAGAATAACATAGACCAGAAAGTAACAGAGACAACCTACAGAAACAAGAACTTTACAGGAGATACAATGACCCTAAATTCATATCTTTCAATACTTACTCTGAATGTAAATAAGCTAAGTGCTCCAATCAAAAGACACAGGGCATCAGATTGGATAAAAAATCAAGACCCATCCCTATGCTATCTACAAAAGACTCCTTTTAGACTTAAAGACACTTCCAGACTGAAAGTGAAGGTGGAAAATAATTTGCCATGCTAATGGACCTTAAAAGAAAGCTGAAGTAGCAATCCCCATATCAGACAAGTTAAATTTTAAATCAAAGACCATAGTAAGAAATGAGGAGGTACACTATATCATACTTAAAGGGTCTATCCAATAAGAAGATCTAAAAATTATAAATATTTATGCCCCAACATGGGTGCAGCCAATTATATAAACCAATTAATAATCAAAGTAAATAAACATATTGATAACAATATATTAATAGTAGGGGACTTCAACACCTCACTCACAGGAATGGACAGATCATCTAAGCAGATGATCAACAAAGAAATAAGATCTCTGAATGATACACTAGACCAGATGGACTTTACAGATGTACACGGAGTATTCTATCCTAAAACAACAGAATACTTATTCTTCTCAAGTGCACATGGAACTTTCTCCAGAATAGATCAAATACTGGTCACAAATCAGGTCTCAACCAATACCAATAGATTGGGATCATTCCCTACATATTTTCAGACCATAGTGCTTTGAAACAAACTTAGTTACAAGAGAAAATTTGGAAGGAATTCCAATACTTGGAGGTTAAAGAGCATCCTACTAAAGAATGAATGGTCATCCAGGAAATTAAAGAAGAATTTTAAAAATTCATGGGAACTAATAAGAATGAAAACATATCTGTTTAAAACCTTTGGGATACAACAAAGGTAGACTTAAGAGGGAAGTACATTGCAATACAAACCTCTCTCAAAAAAGTAGAAAAATCTCAAATACACAGGCTACCCATACACCTAAAAGAGCTGAAGAAAGAACAGAAAATAGAGCCTAAAGCAAGTAGGAGAAGAGAAGTAATAAAGATTAGAAAATCAATGACATAGAAACCAGAAGAGCAATAGAACAGATAAACAAAACCAGATGCTGGTTCTTTGAAAGAATAAGATCAATAAACCTCTAGCCAGACTTATCAAAAAGAAAAGAAAAAGGACCCAAATGAAATCATGAATGAAAGGGAGGAGATCATGACCAACACCAAGGAAATAACAGATAATTTTAAGAACATCTTATGAACCCTCCTACACTATTGGTGGGAATGCAAACTGGTACAGCTACTCCAGAGTACGAAGCTTCCTCAGGAAGTTAAAAATAGAGCTATCCTATAACTCAGCAATTGCACTACTGGGTATTTACCCCAAAGCTACAGATCTAGTGAAAAGAAGGGGCACATGCACCCTAGTGTTCATAGCAGCAATATCCACAGTAGCCAAACTGTGAAAGGAGCCAAGATGTCCTTCAACAGATGAATGGATAAAGACGATGTGGTTCTTATATACAATGAAATATTACTCAGCCATCAGAAAGGGTAAATACCTACCATTTACATCAACGTGGATGGAACTCAAGGGTATTGCACTAAGTGAAATATGTCAGTCAGAGAAAGACAATTGTCATATGGTCTCACTCATATGTGGAATATAAGAAATACTGCAGAGGATCATAGGGGAAGGGAGGGAAAACTAAATGGGAAAAAATCAGAGAGGGATCAAACCATGAGAGGCTCTTAACTTTGGGAAACAAACTGAGGGTTGCAGAGGGTAACTGGGTGATGGGCATTAAGGAGGGCATGTGATGTAATGAGCACTGGATGTTATAAGCAACTGATGAATCATTGAACACAACATCTGAAACTAATAATGTTTTGGCTAATTGAATAAAAAAAAAAAGAATGAAGCACCCCCCCATGTGATTATATAGAAAGATTTATGATTTACTGCTCAATATAATAAATCAAAGTTCCAGATAGCATATATAACATGCAACTATTCATATACATATATGACTCTATATGTTATATATATAAATACATATGCTTTCATATGCACAAATTGTCTATGATTATACACATGTGAACTTGTAACCAAAGGTAACTCCTAGAAGTAGAAATAGATGACATGGAAAAACAACAGAAGGAAGACCTAATGTTTATGTTGTATAACTTTTTTCATATTTTGAATTTGATATTGTATTTATTAACTCTTAAAAAGTCAGTAGAATAATTTTAAAAATAGATAGAAAACTCAATTGGACTCAAGAAAACTTAAAAGTAAATTAATTAAAAGAAAATTGGGTGGTTATTCCAGGTATTTTAAAAAGTATCTGTATATTGTTCCATAAATGCAATTTATCTTGAGATAAAAATCTTGCTTGAGAATTCAGCATTGTTGATTACTTTTATGGGTAAGAATTTGTCATTATTGTTGATGATCAAATACAATGATGTTGATGTCCTAATGTTCAGAAGGCATAATTTAGTTTGGGGACAGTTCAACTTTTCTCTGCAGAATTCTCTGTGCAAATCTCGACATGAGTAGAATTGGTTTAAATGGCCAAGAGGCAAGGAAGCAACTTGATGGTCTCCACAAGTACTGTTACTGTGTAATGTTATATTTCATAGCATAGATTATATATTTAGAAGTTTAAATTCAGGGAAAAACAAATCAAAACCTCGGCAATCCTGGTTAATGAGAAGGAACCCATATCTGGTGAATTGATCAAATGTAAATTACAAGTCTAAGTCCATTTCTATTTCCATCATCATTAAAAAATCACATCATGTAAAAAAAAAAATCATATCATGTAACTAAGAGATACACCATCACAGTCAAATCTCCCTCAACCCCACCCACCCAGATGTTTTCATTTAGTAACCAAGTAGTTAGAGTTAGAGCTAACATAATTCCCAGATTTGGAGAAAAATTCTCAAAGGTAGTTATTATTATTAATAACATTAATAATACTATTGGATTCTCTTCATATGTTCATTTTTCTCTATTATCATAAATGAATTTTTAAAACACAATCTGAGGCACCAAAAACGACATACTACTTTGTAGAATTAGTGAAAAGCAACAGTTCCAACAGATGAAAAGGGAATGTCCAACAAATCGGAATGGACAAGCTGGTTTAAGCAAAAATAAGAATTGTCCCAATCTCATTCTTATCCTGGTGAATCTTAATTAGACTTATGGTAAGCTGTGTTACTGTTAATAAGGATTAATGTCATAGTGATAAGCAGAGCATACAAATCAATAAATGCTGCCGTATCAATATATGAACAGAGACACAAATAGCCATTTCAGTTCTTAGCAGTGAACTCATTATAAAGTTAAATATTTGCTATGCTAAGGATTTGAAATACCTTGAGAAGCAGAGGGAGTCATACTTATACTAAAGGACAGTGCAGTGAAACTTCACAGATAAATGTAACCCTTAAATGATTTACAAACTTGTCTTTGGCTTATTTTGCAACTCTGACACAGTTTGGAGTCTTGTCTGTAGGTATTTTGGGAGTAGAATGATGATTAGCCAATCAATATAATGAGTTTTTGTTAATTATTACTACAAATTGACTATTGAATTGTTTCCCTATCTGAGGGAATAGAATAGGCACTTGAGCTTATAGTATTTATTGAGGAAAAAGAAAAAGAAAACATAAAACAAGTATAAAGTAACATGTATCATTTAAGGTTAACTTTGAATTCAAGGAAAAAAGACCTAAAAAATAGTGACTTAAACAAGAGTGATATTTCCTTTAAAAAGAAACTAAATTCAGGCTGTGTGTTTCCTGTGATAGAAGGAATCCAGGAGTTTCCTGTTCTCTACTCAGTCATCCCTTCGATTTGATCCCGAATTTCTTGGTCTTGGACAAGTCCTGTTCAAAGTAGTAGATGGGGGGAAGAAGTGGAAGGGTATGCCTCTTCACTTTGAGGAAGTTCCTTGAAGTTAACATATACTACTTCTCCTCAAACCTCATTGAACTGCACGTAGTCACATGGTCATATAAAGCTGCAAAGAGTTTAGGAAATGTAACCTTCACCTGGTTAACAATGTAAATGAATAAAAATTAAAGACTCTTACTAAGGAACATGAGGAGAATGCATATCAGGAAATAGCAGCTTTATGTATATTTCATCAGTTTTTCCACTAACATCTTTTTTTATTGCAGGATCCAGCTTAGAATATAACATAGCATTTAACTGTCATGTCTCTTCAATCTCCTTGAATCAGTGACAGTTTCTTTTATTTGTTTGTAATGAATGTGAATACTTTCTTTTCTTTTTCTTTTTTATTTTTTTTAATTTAATTTTATTTTTTCAGTGTTCCAAGATTCATTGTTTATGCACCACCCCCAGTGCTCCATGCAATACGTAACCTCCTTAATACCCACTACCAGGCTCCCCCAATTCCCCACACCTCCCCTCCAAAACCCTCAGTTTGTTTCTCAGAGCCCACAGTCTCTCATGGTTTGTCTCCCCCTCTGAATTCCCCCTATTCACTTTTCCTTTCCTTCTCCTAATGTCCTCCATGTTATTCCTAATGCTCCACAAGTGAAACCATATGATAATTGACTCTACTTGACTTATTTTATTCAGCATAATCTCCTCCAGTCCCGTCCATGTTGATATAAAAGTTGGGTATTCATCCTTTCTGATAGAGGCATAATATTCCATTGTATATATGGACCATATCTTCTTTATCCATTCTTCTGTTGAGGGGCATCTTGTCTCTTTCCACAGTTTGATGATTGTGGCCATTGTTGCTATGAACATTGGGATACAAATGTCCCTTCTTTTCACTACATCTGTATCTTTGGGTGAATACCCAGTAGTGCAATTGCAGGGTCATAAGGTATCTCTATTTTTAATTTCTTAAGGAATCTCCACACTGTTTTCCAAAGCGGCTGCACTTGCATTCCCACCAACAGTGTTAGAGGATTCACCTTTCTCCACATCCTCTCCAACACATGTCGTTTACTCTCTTTTTAATTTTGGCCATTCTAACTGGTGTAAAGGGGTATCTCAATGTGTGTGTGTGTGTGTGTGTGTGTGTGTGTGTGTGTGTGTGTGTGTGTTTAAGATTTTTTTTACTTATTTGACAGAGAGAGAGAGAGAGAGAGATCACAAGTAGGCAGGCAGAGAGAGAGAGGGAGAAGCAGGCTCCCTGCTAAGCAGAGAGCCCAATGTGGGGCTCGATCCCAGGACCCTGAGATAATGACCTGAGCCAAAGGCAGAGGCTTACCCCACTGAGCCACCCAGGTTCCCCTCAATGTGGTTTGATTTGAATCTCCCTGACGGCTAATGATGATGAACATTTTTTCATGTGTTTCTTAGCCATTTGTATGTCTTTTTTGGAGAAGTGTCTGTTCATGTCTTCTGCCCATTTTTTGATGTGATTATCTGTTTTTTGAGTATGAACTTGAATGCTTTTGAAGGGTACTTATTGGTCATGTTATTTTTTTAGAATGTCTTTCCATTTGATTTTTCTGGTGTTTTCTCTTGATTAAATTGGGGCTATGGATTTTTGTGATAACATCTAAGAGTTGAAGAGTCCTTCTAATTGCATCATATCTGGAAATACTCATTAAAATGGCTTATTCCTGGTGATGTTAATCTTGATCACTTGGTTGTGGCATTGTCTGCCAGATTGCTTCATTATAAAATTAACTAATTTTTCTTTCCATACTCTATTCTTTGCAAATGAGACTCTAAGTCCAGCTCACAGTAAAAGAGAGAATTAAGCTCCACCTCCCGAAGGGAGGAGTATCAAATAATTTGTGAACATAGGTAAACTACCTCAGTTATTAATACATATTATCAGAAATTACGTTAAAGATATGCAAATTTCCTATCTCCCCTTCAAATTTCACTTACTAATTTTAGCTTTCATCAGTGGATCCTGCCTGAAGTAATAATTACTGTGTTGCTCTAGTGATGTTTTCTTTCTTTTTTTTTTTTTTAAAGATTTTTTATTTATTTGTCAGAGAGAGCGAGTGAGAGTGAGCACAGGCAGACAGAGTGGAAGGCAGAGTCAGATGGAGAAGCAGGCTCCCTGCAGAGCAAGGAGCCCGATATAGGACTTGATCCCAGGATGCTGGGATCATGACCTGAGCCGAAGGCAGCTGCTTAACCAACTGAGCCACCCAGGCGTCCCACTAGTGATGTTTTCTATTTCTGTTATTCCTTATACATTTATTTATTGAAATTCTTCTGGGAGGAAGGTTGTCACATAATAATTATTTAATTTTTATTTCATTATCAATTATTATTCAATCATCAATTTATATAAGTATATGTCCATGCATATTTGAGTTATAATCTAATGTTTTTTGTATTTATTCTGTTCAAATTATTGTTGCTCTAGCCACTGGAAGTTCTTTCATACTGAACCCCATGTCCTTTTGATATAACCTCTCCTTTTATTTGTACTTCCTTATCTTCTGGAACTACTAGATGCTACAGAATTGTTTGCTGTTTTCTCTACCTAAACCCTAGAATCAAATATTTGTGGTAACTTTATTTAGAGAATGGCATTTTCAAACCAAGATCTGAACACTGGATGTACTTTTGCTACTTGGGTGGTACTGCTTCTAGTCTCTCAGTGGACAAAGATATGACATAGGTATGCCTACCAATCTATATATCCACACTCTAATCCAGCAAAGCAGGGTTCCCTATTTTCTTCTGTCCTTGCTTATTTGTAACTTCCATCCTGATAGTGACAAAACTGGTTCTTGTTATCAATAAATTATTTCTTTGTTTAGCCCTGGTAAATAGGTAAAATAATATCAAAATTACTAACCTATTCCTCTGTGAAAAGCAAATTTACCAATTGGAGTAGAGTGTTTTATATATATGGTTACTTTTTCATTTAGCCTTACAGTATCCAGTCAGAGCACTGTTTGCCAAACTGATTTAGTTCAGCTGTTTTCCCCCCCATCCTTTCAGTAAAGTAATGTCATATATCTGCAATTCAAATAGTCATTTGTCATAGTCCACACTCTATTCTAAGAACCCCCAACAATCTGGTGACTTGTTTTGTTTTGTTTTTCAATTTGTATACAGTAAATTTCACTGTTTGTGATGTACACTTCTAAGGGTTTTGACAAATATGTCAAGTCACAGTATGAAACAAAACTATTCCATCATCAAAAATCCCCTCTATTACTCTTTTGTAGTCAACCTGTTCACAGTCCAACCTGACAACCACTGGTCTGTCATCCATTCCTAAAGTTTTGCCACTTTGAGAACACCATATTAATGGAATCACACAATACATAGTCTTTTGAGTCTGGCTTCATTCACTGTGAAAAAAATATATGATTCCTCTGTTTTTGTGTGAATCAATAATTTGTTCTGTTTTATTGCTGACTAGTAGTCTATTGCATGGATATCTAATTTGGGTACTCACTCATCTGTTTATCGGAGTAGAGAGAGGTTCTCTCTCTAATTTTCTGAAAGGGATTATTTAGAATTGGTACTGCTTCCTTCTCAAATATTTGAAAGAACTCATCATCATCATTGAATCCAACTGGATCTTTTATTTTTTTAATATTTTTAGCTATAAATTCAATTTCTTTAATAGATATAGAATAAATCAGGTTAGTTATTTCTTCTATAGTGAGATTTGATAGTTTGTCTTTCAAAAAAGTAGCTCATTCATGTCAAATTTATGTTCATAATGTTGTGGCAGCATTCTCTCATTATCCTTTAATGTTTTGGGATCAGGAATGATGTTCCCTCTTTCCTAATATTGATAATCCATGTCTTATCTCAATTTTGTCCTAATAAACCTGGCAACAGAGTTCTTAGTTTTGATGATCTTATAAAAAAACAAGTTTTGGCATGTCACAGAATTTCTTTATTGATTTTCTCCTCTCTGCCTTATTGGTTTCTGTTTCATTTTATGTGCTTCCCTTCTTTCTGCTTCCTTTTTTTAATCATGTCTTACTTTCCCCAGTATTTCTAAAATAAGCATTTATTTTTCACAAGAGCTTAAATTTTGTTATTGTATCTTTGATATTAGTATGTTTCTCACTGCTTTTAATATTTTCTTATTCTAGTATCTTCTATCTCTTTGTTTCTTTTGCTAAGTCAGTTGTAATTCTTACTACTGCAATTTTGATGATTGAGTCTCAATTTCTGTTTAGTATTTTCTTTCTTTTGTGTTAGGATTTGGGCAATTTTATTACATTTTTTTTTCTATTTATTCCTATTAGGGTTTGTAGTACTTATTTAATTCACGGTTTGAAGTTGTTTTCCCTTTTGAAAATTCTCAGACATTTTGTCTTCAGATATTGCTTCTGCTCTCTCTCCTTTTCCTCTCATACAGAAATTGAGGATACATTATACTGGTACATTGTATATCTTGTGTACTATTATAATGTTATTTATTTACTTTATTTCTTGGCTTTATTTTGAATATTTATAGCTCATGTATCTTCTACTTCACTAATTCTCTATTCTGTTGCATCTAACTTCTCACTTATTCTATCATTTAGTTCCTACTTTTAGTTACTTGTATTTGTTTCAATTCTAAGATATCTATTTTGATCCTTTTTGTAGTCTTAATTTCTCTGAAAAATCCTTAGTCTATGCTTTTATTTTCTTGCATTTAGTAAGCATAATTATTTTAAAGTCATATCTAATAATTTCTCTATTAAAATGACTAAATTTCTCTCTATTATCTGTCTTCTTCTAGCTTTTGATAATACTGTTTCATCTCCTCAAGCAATTGATTATTTCTGAGTCAGATATTATTTATTAAAAAAGAGGTAATTTCAAAAATCAGTTAATAATATCTTCCTGTAGACACCCCCAAAATATATACATTTCTTTCTTTCTTTTTTTTTTTTTTTCTTACAGAAAACTATCAATGTTGGTCAATGTGAATTAGATCAGAGATATTTTTCTAATCTGGATTTCAATTCCCAAAGGAGATTATCTCTGTCCTATATTGATTCTTACCACATAGACTACAGCTCCCTCAGTCCACAGTGTAAGGCCCTAATTATAGTTTTGAACCCCAGTCCCTTTAACTCATCAAATTTCTCTTTGGTTTCTCTGCCTTTCAGTTTCCTACTTTCAGTATTGATCAATACCTTAAGAAGTAGTAGCTTCAAACACTTCTTTCTCCTTGCTAACTTTCTTTGTCTCCTAGATCTTGGTCCTGCAATTTTTCAGTATTTTTACAGTTTCCCTGTGCCTTTAAATATATATCTAAAAAATATTTTGTCAAGACTTTATAATCCTCAGTGAAAACACTGATCCAAATTACTTACACCATCATTATTAGAAGCAGAATTTTACATATAGAACATTACAGATACATATTATTTTTCTTCCTGAAATGTTATTTGTTTATCTTTTATCATACAAGGTAACAGTCCAAGTATATCTCAATTCCTACCCTTTTCTACCATTGTAATCTCATATTAATATCACATGGAAATTTAGTTACAGAATTTTATGGAATAATTAACCCCCAAATTGCTATCTTTTAATTTTTTTTAAAGATTTTATTTATTTATTTGACAGAGAGAAATCACAAGTAGGCAGAAAGGCAGTCAGAGAGAGAGGGGGAAGCAGGTTCCCTGCTGAGCAGAGAGCCCGATGCGGGACTCGATCCCAGGACCCTGAGATCACGACCTGAGCTGAAGGCAGCGGCTTAACCCACTGAGCCACCCAGGCACCCCAACCAAATTGCTATTTTTATCAAAAATAAATTTTATATATTTTTTACCATTGTTTTCTGCAGCTTGTTTTTCCCTTACAGTTTTGGTTTTCTAGAATCTGACAATAATTCTTAGAATTACAGAGCTAAAGACAGGGAAAATTTGTGAATTTTTGTCTTCCTTTAGGTAACTTTATTTTACCCTTATACTTGATCAAATAACGTAGGGGGATGTGAGTGTCTAGGCTTACAGCTTTTCCTTTAACACTTCAACTATATATACACATATAGATACAAAATATATAATTTGCATTATAAATATATCTTTACTTTAACCTGCTTTTATTTTCTTCTTTGACTCTGAGGTTTTAAAGTGTGATTTGGCTATCAGTGTTTTGTTTTGTTTTGTTTGCATTATTCCATGTCACTTGGACATCCCTGTCAATTAGGCTACTCCTATCTTGAGGCATTTCTTCATAGTTTTCAAATATTATTCTTTTCTTCCCTTATAGATATATATTAGATTAATTTTGATATTGAAATGTATATCCTTAACTTTTTTTCATATTTTTTATTTCTCTATTTCTACTTGATTCATTTTTATGGCATCCTTTCATCTTGTCTACTGTAACTTAATTTGAGATTTTCCTTGTCTACTTGATATTCATATTCCATCAACTGAATAAATACCTGGAAGCTTATATGTTGTGTTCTTCTAACCACCTATTCAGGGTTTTATTGTTGTTGTTGTTGTTTACATCTACTATAGTTTCTTTGAATTATAAGCTATCAAAGTGGTTATTTTTAAATTACTTTTGATTTATATATGTTCTTCTCTTTCTTACCACTCTGTGTATCTACCACATCTCATGCTTAGTTTTACTCATTTTAAATCCTTACAGAGTTATTCAGTTAGATCCTTTACTTCGCTACAAATTTTTCTTATAATTTTCTCTTTCAGTGTATCAGTTGTTTTTAGATATCTTTTGCTTCCTCTTTGTGAGTTTATGTATGCTCTTAAGCAAACCTTTAAGAATATCAGTTTCCTCTTATGAAGTCTGCCTGGACCATGGAATAAAATACACTGGCATAGCAAGAGGTCCTAGTTGAAAGACAGCATGGTACTGGCACAAAAACAGACACATAGATCAATGGAACAGAATAGAGAGCCCAGATAGACCCTCAACTCTACAGTCAACTAATCTTCGACAAAGCAGGAAAGAATGTCCAATGGAAAAAAGACAGCCTCTTCAATAAATGGTGCTGGGAAAATTGGACAGCCACAGGCAGAAAAATGAAATTGGACCATTTCCTTACACCACACACAAAAATAGACTCAAAATGGATGAAGGACCTCAATGTGCGAAAGGAATCCATCAAAATCCTTGAGGAGAACACAGGCAGCAACCTCTTCGACCTCTGCCGCAGCAACATCTTCCTTGGAACAACGCAAAAGGCAAGGGAAGCAAGGGAAAAAATGAACTATTGGGACTTCATCAAGATCAAAAGCTTTTGCACAGCAAAGGAAACAGTTTACAAAATCAAAAGACAACTGACAGAATGGGAGAAGATATTTGCAAACGACATATCAGATAAAGGACTAGTGTCCAGAATCTATAAAGAACTTAGCAAACTCAACACCCAGAGAACAAATAATCCAATCAAGAAATGGGCAGAGGACATGAGCAGACATTTCTGCAAAGAAGACATCCAGATGGCCAACAGACACAAGAAAAAGTGCTCCATATCACTCGGCATCAGGGAAATACAAATCAAAACCACAATGCGATATCACCTCACACCAGTCAAAATGGCTAAAATCAACAAGTCAGGAAATGACAGATGCTGGCGAGGATGCGGAGAAAGGGGAACCCTCCTACACTGTTGGTGGGAATGCAAGCTGGTGCAGCCACTCTGGAAAACAGCATGGAGGTTCCTCAAAATGTTGAAAATAGAACTGCCCTATGACCCAGCAATTGCACTACTGGGTATTTACCCTAAAGATACAAACGTCGTGATCCAAAGGGGCACGTGCACCCGAATGTTTATAGCAGCAATGTCCACAATAGCCAAACTATGGAAAGAACCTAGATGTCCATCAACAGATGAATGGATCAAGAAGATGTGGTATACATACACAATGGAATACTATGCAGCCATCAAAAGAAATGAAATCTTGCCATTTGCGACAACATGGATGGAACTAGAGCGTATCATGCTTAGCGAAATAAGTCAAGCAGAGAAAGACAACTATCATATGATCTCCCTGATATGAGGAAGTGGTGATGCAACATGGGGGCTTAAGTGGGTACGAGAAGAATCAATGAAACAAGATGGGATTGGGAGGGAGACAAACCATAAGTGAATCTTAATCTCACAAAACAAACTGAGGGTTGCTGGGGGGAGGGGGTTTGGGAGAAGGGGGTGGGATTATGGACATTGGGGAGGGTATGTGCTTGGGTGAGTGCTGTGAAGTGTGTAAATCTGGTGATTCACAGACCTGTACCCCTGGGGATAAAAATATATGTTTATAAAAAATAAAAAATTAATAAAAAAAGGAAAAAAAAGAATACTGCAGAAAGGAATGAATATTATCATATGGATGCCTGCACTGGTGTTTCTTTACGATCAATTGATTCTCATTCTTACTAGAGAAACTCATCACATAAGGCATGGCTCTGATGCTCTATCCTTAAGTTCTGCCAGACATCATGAAATATTGTTAAACAGCTTTTCTTTTGGGGATCAACATACTTTGACTTGCTTAACCTGACTGCAACAACTATAGAATCTCCACCGCTGTTAGTTGTCTGTTAGGCCCCTCATATCAAAGGTCCCTCTGCCTTTTCCAGCATATAGGAAAAACTTATAGCATGTATTTAGTATGCTATCTTTCAACTGGACTCATGAATCTAGGGTGGTTTTTTTTTTTCTTTTTTTTTTTTTAGAGAGGCAGGCACAGAGAAGAGGAAGCAGGCTCCCTGCTGAGCAGAGAGTCCTATGCGGGACTAGATCCCAGGACCCTGAGATCATGACCTGAGCTGAAGGCAGCGGCTTAACCCACTGAGCCACCCAGGCGCCCAATCTAGGGTGTTTTCTTATGCATAGCTTTACTCATTCCCATAAATTTCTAATCATATTGCATACTAAATCCTGCACTTCAGTGTTAATTATAAAATTGTGCCATTAGGCTTATTCAAAGTTTTGTGCAGTAAATATTTGTAAAATATCTGTCTGGTATTCAGTTTAGGGGCTGTACCTTAATTAATCTAACAAATTCTTAATAGACTAGTTGACAATTTCATCTTCCAGAAAGGTAAGGAACTGATAGGAAAACTATGTCTCTAGTCCTAATTACACATAGTACGGAGGAATAAGTTGTTGAAATGGAAATGATAGGGACCTTGGGAGAAAGTGATCAAGATATCTTTTAGAGCCTGATAGCCAAGAAAGAAATAAAGATTTTACCTTAGACTACAAAGACAAATTGCAAACCGTTCAAATAAATCAATAAATAAGGATATGTTTACATATCTTTAGTTTAAAAACAAAACAAAATTCAAGGGATTCCTGGGTGGCTCAGTTGGTTAAGCATCTGCCCTCAGCTGAGGTCATGATGCCGGGGTCCTGGCATCAAGCCCCATCTCAGACTCCCTGCTCCACAGGGAGTCTGCTTTCCCCTCTGCCTCCCTACCCCCACCCTCCCTCTCATGCTTGTGTACTCTCTCTCTCTCTTCTCTCAAATTAATTAATTAATTTGTTACTCAAAAGAGTAACAGAATTCTCATGAGTAGATTTGTGATTATTCTACTAAATAGTATGGAAGACCCGTTTTTAAAACCATACTGGCAAAAAGAATAAATTGGAAGTAGCCTATGAGATAAGTGAAGTTTTACTGGCAAAAGTTAAGATTTTTAAAGATCATGTGCTCCACAGAGCAACAAGATAATTTTATAAGAGGGTAACATATTTCTGTCTGATATGCGCAGATATGTATCTCAATGTTATCCTAAATGTGCATTAAGTGATGCTGAGAAAGATTATTAAGTTTGAAATGAGATAATTTGGGCTAAAAATTCTTGGATCTCTAAAACTTGATCCTAGATATATGTAAAGAAAGTAAACATTAAAAAATGATCAACAATAAAAAAGACACATAATATGAAGTTGATCAGAAATAAAAAATAAATTTTATTGTACAAGGGTGAGATTTCACTGATTCTTTTTCTATTATTTTTTTCCTTTTTTAAAAGATTTTATTTATTTATTTGACAGATAGAGAGAGATCACAAGTAGGCAGAGAGGCAGGCAGAGAGAGAGGGGGAAGGAGGCCTCCTGTTGAACAGAGAGTCCAATGTAGGGCTCGATCCCAGGACCGTGAGATCATGACCTGAGCTGAAGGTGGCTCATGACTGAGCCCCCCAGGTACCCCAGATCCTTTTTCTTTCTTTCTTTCTTTTTAAGATTTTACTTATTTATTTGACAGACAGAGATCACAAGTAGGCAGAGAGGCAGGCAAAGAGGGGGAAGCAGAGCTCTATGCGGGGCTCAACCCCAGGACTCTGGGAGCATGACCTGAGCCTGAGGCAGAGGCTTTAATCCACTGAGCCACCCAGATGCCCCCCTTATTCTAAATATAATTTTAAAAATCATTTTTTAAAGCCTATCTGTCTAAACTTTATCTTATTTTGATGTCATTCTTGATCGTTTTTGCCTTTGATTTACATATGAATTGGATTTTATTTTTGATCCAGTACATTTATTGAAAAATGATCAATTCACCTCTAGGTAGATATTAATTTATACTTGATTATTCACAATTCATGTGTTTTGGTTAAATTCTTTTGAAAATTTCTTTTATGGAAAGTTTCAGTGCTGAGAGCTAATGTGACCACTTATAGAACACAAATGCTTTACTTCTGCTTGATAGCTTTAATCTAATAGAGCTTTGATGCTTGTCAATCATTCCTTTTAGCATTAACTCTTCTTTTCCATTTTCATTTTCTTCTAATACAATGAATGCCAAGATTTTTAAGATGTTGTGTGTTTATGACTATAACTATGTTTTTCAGACATTACCAAATTCTATTTGGTCATATACTTGAGGAACACTCACAATGTGGCACCAAAGACAAAATAGATGCATTTGGTTTTTCAGTGTATTAGAGAAAGAGAAATGTGCAGAAGCCTATTCTATAGCTATTGTTGATTGGGCTCTCACTATTTAGGATTACTCTAAGGAGATGCTTCGTCATTTGTTGGGTGATCTGGCTAGAGTTTATTTGAAATAACTTTATGAGCAGAATCTTTATCTAGTCGGCCACCACATTTCAGATCCTGGGAAAGGCAAACTGAAGAAGAGTTGTATTTCATTAATGATTCCTGTTTATAAACTATGAAATAAAGTCTCTTTTGATGTCATCTTTTACCAATTTTTTTTCTGGAAACTTCTATAAGTCAAGGATTTAAAGAGGCAAGTTAGGCTTCATGCATGACAAGATTCTTTCTCTCTTGCCTGATTAAAATGAGAGAAAGAGAGAACCCCGAGAGTATTTTTAATACATTTTCCCCTGACACTGCATAAATCTAGGAACATTTATATGCTAATCAAATCAAAATAGGAATTATTAGTGACTGGAGAGCCCCAACATGGCTGTTATTTTCCCATCAACATATGATAACAGCTCTGACGCTGAATTAAGGAGCTGAATATTATATAAGCCCCAAAAGGTTATAGTACATGACAGGTTTAAGCAATATTAAAACTAGAAACACTGCCCCACCTATTACATATTTATTCGGTATTACAAATTGTAAATATTTAAAAATACACAAAGATACAGTGTGAGTAAATTCTTAATGTTTAATGAAATTATTCATGATATACAAAGAGTCAAATAACTCAACAAATACCATGAAGGTTAATGCATGCGAATGAATCTGAAGAGTCCAGCAACAAGACTAACACACTGTGTCCTTTCCTAAGATGATCATAAAATGGAATTAAAGTAACCTAATTTTCATGGTTAAAAAATACCTCTGGGGATAAAAGGAAGGAACTTTCACTGAAGACCTACTATCAGCTAATCAAGATCCAGTGTCAGGTGTCCATCCTACGCTGGAATCCATTGATTCTTTGTACTGTTCACATTTTAATAACTTTTAAAGAGAGAAACCTGGTACCTTCTTAAAATCAATATATTTAGCTTGTCTTTGGGCAGTTTATTTTATTGCCTCTTAAGAGGTCAGTTGCTGGTTGGGAAGATCTATCATATATAATCTCAGATGAGCTAAGAATGAGAAATTCAAGAAAAAGCCAACAAAAAGAGCTGGTGTAATGGGCTCAGTGGGGACATTTTTATTTTGATTTCCAGGGTTTCTAGCGTTCTTATTTATAAGGATCACAAATCATAATATAGCAAGTCTAAGTTTACACTTCCCATTTTTAATGCTGCAATGCCCACACACAAGAAAAACCTTATCTGCAACGAATGGGTAAGAAGAGTTTCCTTGGCAGACTCAATTTGCATCTACATTCAAAATGCCATTTTCAAGTTCCTACCCTAAGTAGCAATAGCGAAATTGCTCCAATGTTTACAGAGCCTTAAGGAACTAAGACAGACAAGACAATTGTGAATAAGTTTCAGCTCATGTCCTCTGAAAATTCCAATATTTATAACACAAGATGAAAATTATTGGAAAAAGTATTGGTTGAAAACAGAATGTTATAGCTATCCCCAGATAGTTTAATTGCTAGAATATCATCTTTTCAATATTTATCCATATATCCATCTGTGCATTCTGACTATATGTACATATCTATATATATGTATATAAGTAGATATATACATATAAAATTTTTATTTTTAATTGAATAAAACCCTAAAGTTTATGTAAAACTCCATTTTCTAGAATCAAAACAGTCATGTTGGATTTGCATGTGTTTTTCATATTTTCTAAAATGCATCTCTGATCATTCAATTAGGTATATTTTGTTTTCAATGTAATAAAATCAATATTTTTTTTAAAGATTTTATTTATTTATCTGACAGAAATCACAAGTAGATGGAGAGGCAGGCAGAGACAGAGAGAGAGGGAAGCAGGCTCCCTGCTGAGCAGAGAGCCCCATGCGGGACTCGATCCCAGGACCCTGAGATCATGACCTGAGCCGAAGGCAGCGGCTTAACCCACTGAGCCACCCAGGCGCCCAAAATCAATATATTTTAAAAGAAACAATATTTGTAAGCAAAATCCTCACTTAATTGGAGAATAAGTTTAATTTTTGAATGCTAATCAGATAGAAATTACTTAGCTTTCATCAAATGGGTAAGATTTTATGAATCTTTTAAGACACAGTTTTCTTATTTAAAAGGAAGAAAGAGACTTGGTTTCTGATATACAAAGTAGAGGTAGCAATACTACCTCACTTACAGACTTGCATTATCTAAATTACTAACAAGCACAGGGCCTGGTTTCTAAAAACAATGCAATAGATTGTTAATTACATGTGCTAATACTTTGGTAATGGTCAATACCTTTATTTAAAAATGGATTGTGAAAATTGGTCATATTGCTTGTGGACTTAGCAGCAGGAAGTTAGCTCCACAATGCCACGTAGAACGGAATAAGTAGTCATAAAGATCATTTTTTTAATCCTCGAACTTTTCTTCAATCCTGAATATTTAAACAAAAATTATTCTGTACAGTTAGATGAATACTTGGAATAAAGTTTTCTAAATGTTGCAAAGAATAATCCTGTCATGTTACAAATGTTGTCTGTACTGTTCCCTACTATACTTCAATATCTTGCAGAATCTGAGATACAAAGGAAGTACTGAAATATATTTGTGGTATAAATTAATTGACTAGAGAATTTTTATTCAAGGGTTACTCAACCAAGGATGTGTTCTGTTTTTACTTAATATTCAGAGTATACATCAGAATGAGATTAAAGTCCAATCTTTTGTGGGTCTCATACATAAACAAGAAGAATGATTAAAAGCTTCCAATGGGGCCAGCAACACCTATTAAATACATTTCTGAAAAAGTTAGCCCAGCATTCAAAGTTCTTCACAATTTCTTTTGCTAAATTTTTAATCCTTATCTCCTACCACTGTACCACAACCAATGCATACCATTTTATCAGACTAACATTCATTTCCTCTGTGACTTCAGCCATGTTTTACTTAGTACGCAGAACACCCTTCTTAATTCATGTATATAGAAAAATTGCTTCCATAATTCAAAGTCCAGATAAAATATCATTAGTACTGTGAAGACTTTCTAAGTTCCTGCTGAACATTAATCACTCCCTCTTCTGTAATCCCATAGTCATTTTACCTATATCTAATGTATTTATTATTATATTTTATTATACATAGTTTTATTTGTAATGGGACATAGCCATACACTTCTTTAAGGTAGTATTTTTGTTGATATGTTCATGTTTGCACAATCTGCACTTAACATATTCACTGCTATTTAATTTCAGCTAATAAAATTTTTGATTCACTGAATTAGATTCAGAAAGAGGAAGCAAGTAGAAGAGAATGGAAAATGAAGTAATACCTCAACATCTTACAATTCTAAATACTCAACTAAAATTCTGGTTGCTTGCAGGATGATTCAAATTCAACCTTTTTCAATTAAATTGTGAGTTTTAGTGGGTAAATAATCACTCTATCATAATTTTCTGCAAAAATGTGATGGGATTGAAATGTAAATCGGGGCATCCATCACACTTCCTGCTGTTGAGGGCAAAATATCCTGCACCTCTGGATTTCTCAGATTAATGGATATGTCCTTGTTGTCTTTCTCCTTACCGAAGAAAAGTGTACCTTTGCTCTGAAGAATATTCTCAGCAATTGCAAGTCATTAAAATTAAAAATAGTGATGAAAGAAATGAGCAGAAATAAACAATGAGCAATTCACACACTAAAAACAGTGACATAAGGTGGAGAATAATGGAAATGAAAAAAATATATATATAATGATGACTGGTTGACAGATTGCTGTCGTTTTACTCTCTGGGGTTTTGTCACAACCTTCAGTAGGGAGATAACATTGAACATCTGGTGGACAACCAGTGCGGAACCTCAATGAAGCCGAGCGTGTGCAACAGAAGAGGAATGAGCTTGGGGCTGTGGCTCATCTCATACATATATAAGAAAATAAAATGAGTCAAGATAGTATTAAATAATAACAGGTGCCTTCTAGGAAAACATTTGAATCATGAAATACAGATCTTTCTCTGGTACCAAATAGTACAAAAGCCAACTGAAAAATGTTACTCTCATTTTTTGTCATGTTCTAGCTATCAGATTTGGGCAACATTTAACTTCAGTAAGTCTTAGTTTTCTCACCTACAAAATATGGAAAATAATAATTCTCAATATAGTAACTTCTACTATTATATCAAATGACATGATATCATTGCCCGTGTTTTGCAAACTACTAAATGAAGATAAGATAACCAGTGCTTTTTTTCTTATAATTATGTTATCACCCACTGCTTTGCTTGGATTTATATATTTATGTATTTTGATATTTAAAAACTAGTCTCCCGGGGAGGAGTCAAGATGGCGGAGAAGTAGCAGGCTGAGACTACTTCAGCTAGCCGGAGATCAGCTAGATAGCTTATCTAAAGATTGCAAACACCTGAAAATCCATCGGCATATCGAAGAGAAGAAGAACAGCAATTCTGGAAACAGAAAAACAACCACTTTCTGAAAGGTAGGACCACTGGAGAAGTGAATCCAAAGCGACGGGAAGATAGACCCCGGGGGGAGGGGCCGGCTCCCGGCAAGTGGCGGAGCAACGGCGCACAAAATCAGGACTTTTAAAAGTCTGTTCTGCTGAGGGACATCGCTCCAGAGGCTAAACCGGGGCGAAGCCCACGCAGGGTCAGCGTGGCCTCAGGTCCCGCAGGGTCACAGAAGGATCGGGGTGTCTGAGCGTCGCAGAGCTTGCGGGTATTGGAATGGAAAAGCCGGCTACAGAGACAGAGCCGACAGTAAGCTCACAGCTTGGTGTTACCTTGAACCGGTCGCAGGCTCGGTGAGCTTGGAGCGTGGCCGGAGGTCAGGCAGACGGGAATAACTGGGCGCTGTTCTCTGAGGGCGCACTGAGGAGTGGGGCCCTGGGCTCTCAGCTCCTCCGGGCCGGAGACCAGGAGGCCGCCATTTGTATTCCCGTCCTCTGGAACTCTACAGAAAGCGCTCAGTTAACAAAAGCTCCTGAAAGCAAACCCGAGCGGATTACTCACCCCCGCCCCGGGTAAGGGTGGTGCAATTCCGCCTGGGGCAAAGACACTTGAGAATCACTACAACAGGCCCCTCCCCCAGAAGATCAACAAGAAATCCAGCCGAGACCAAGTTCACCTACCAAGGAGTGCGGTTTCAATACCAAGGAGAGCAGCAGAATTCCAGAGGAGGAGAAAGCAAAGCATGGAACTCATGGCTTTTACCCTGTGATTTTTTTTTAGTCTTGCAGTTAATTTAATTTTTTTCTTTTTCATTTTTTGTTTTTTTTCTCACCTTCTGGTAAATTTTTTAACTTTTACCTTTTTCTTTTTTAACGTTTTTTAACTAGTTTATCCAATATATATATTTTTTCTTTTTTATATTTTTCTTATTTGTTTTCTTTTTTTAAATTCTTTTCTTTTCTTTTTTTACTTTTTTCTTTTTTTTTTCTTTCTTCCTTTTTGAACCTCTTTTTATCCCCTTTATCCCCCCTCATGATTTGGGATCTCTTCTAATTTGGTTAAAGCATATTTTCCTGGGGTTGTTGCCACCCTTTTAGTTATTTTACTTGCTCCTTCATATACTCTTATCTGGACAAAATGACAAGACGGAAAAATTCAACACAAAAAAAAAGAACAAGAGACAGTACCGAAGGCTAGGGACCTAATCAATACAGACATCGGTAATATGTCAGAACTAGAGTTCAGAATGACAATTCTCAAGGTTCTAGCCGGGCTCGAAAAAGGCATGGAAGATATTAGAGAAACCCTCTCGAGAGATATAAAAGCCCTTTCTGGAGAAAAAAAAGAACTAAAATCTAACCAAGTTGAAATCAAAAAAGCTATTAATGAGGTGCAATAAAAAATGGAGGATCTCACTGCTAGGATAAATGAGGCAGAAGAAAGAATTAGTGATATAGAAGACCAAATGACAGAGAATAAAGAAGCTGAGCAAAAGAGGGACAAACAGCTACTGGACCATGAGGGGAGAATTCGAGAGATAAGGGACACCATAAGACGAAACAACATTAGAATAATTGGGATTCCAGAAGAAGAAGAAAGAGAGAGGGAGCAGAAGGTATACTGGAGAGAATTATTGGGGAGAACTTCCCCAATATGGCAAAGGGAATGAGCATCAAAATTCAGGAGGTTCAGAGAACGCCCCTCAAAATCAATAAGAATAGGCCCACACCCCGTCACCTAATAGTAAAATTTACAAGTCTCAGTGACAAAGAGAAAATCCTGAAAGCAGCCCGGGAAAAGAAGTCTGTAACATACAATGGTAAAAATGTTAGATTGGCAGCTGACTTATCCACAGAGACCTGGCAGGCCAGAAAGAGCTGGCATGATATTTTCAGAGCACTAAACGAGAAAAACATGCAGCCAAGAATACTATATCCAGCTAGGCTATCATTGAAAATAGAAGGAGAGATTAAAAGCTTCCAGGACAAACAAAAACTGAAAGAATTTGCAAACACCAAACCAGCTCTACAGGAAATCTTGAAAGGGGTCCTCTAAGCAAAGAGAGAGCCTACAAGTGGTAGATCAGAAAGGAACAGAGACCATATACAGTAACAGTCACCTTACAGGAAATACAATGGCACTAAATTCATATCTCTCAATAGTTACCCTGAATGTTAATGGGCTAAATGCCCCTGTCAAAAGACACAGGGTATCAGAATGGATAAAAAAACAAAACCCATCTATATGCTGCCTCCAAGAAACTCATTTTAAGCCCAAAGACACCTCCAGATTTAAAGTGAGGGGGTGGAAAAGAATTTACCATGCTAATGGATATCAGAAGAAAGCAGGAGTGGCAATCCTTATATCAGATCAATTAGATTTTAAGCCAAAGACTATAATAAGAGATGAGGAAGGACACTATATCATACTCAAAGGGTCTGTCCAACAAGAAGATTTAACAATTTTAAATATCTATGCCCCCAACATGGGAGCAGCCAACTATATAAACCAATTAATAACAAAATCAAAGAAACACATCAACAATAATACAATAATAGTAGGGGACTTTAACACTCCCCTCACTGAAATGGACAGATAATCCAAGCAAAAGATCAGCAAGGAAATAAAGGCCTTAAACAACACACTGGACCAGATGGACATCACAGATATATTCAGAACATTTCATCCCAAAGCAACAGAATACACATTCTTCTCTAGTGCACATGGAACATTCTCCAGAATAGATCACATCCTCAGTCCTAAATCAGGACTCAACCGGTATCAAAAGTTTGGGATCATTCCCTGCATATTTTCAGACCACAATGCTCTGAAGTTAGAACTCAACCACAAAAGGAAGTTTGAAAAGAACCCAAATACATGGAGACTAAACAGCATCCTTCTAAAGAATGAATGGGTCAACCGGGAAATTAAAGAAGAATTGAAAAAAATCATGGAAACAAATGACAATGAAAATACAACGGTTCAAAATCTGTGGGACACAACAAAGGCAGTCCTGAGAGGAAAATATATAGCGGTACAAGCCTTTCTCAAAAAACAAGAAAGGTCTCAGGTACACAACCTAACCCTACACCTAAAGGAGCTGGAGAAAGAACAAGAAAGAAACCCTAAGCCCAGCAGGAGAAGAGAAATCATAAAGATCAGAGCAGAAATCAATGAAATAGAAACCAAAAAAACAATAGAACAAATCAACGAAACTAGGAGCTGGTTCTTTGAAAGAATTAATAAAATTGGTAAACCCCTGGCCAGATTTATCAAAAAGAAAAGAGAAAGGACCCAAATAAATAAAATCATGAATGAAAGAGGAGAGATCACAACTAACACCAAAGAAATACAAACTATTATAAGAACATACTATGAGCAACTCTACGCCAATAAATTTGACAATCTGGAAGAAATGGATGCATTCCTAGAACATATAAACTACCACAACTGAACCAGGAAGAAGTAGAAAGCCTGAACAGACCCATAACCAGTAAGGAGATTGAAACAGTCATTAAAAATCTCCAAACAAACAAAAGCCCAGGGCCAGATGGCTTCCCGGGGGAATTCTACCAAACATTTAAAGAAGAACTAATTCCTATTCTCCTGAAACTGTTCCAAAAAATAGAAATGGAAGGAAAACTTCCAAACTCATTTTATGAGGCCAGCATCACCTTGATCCCAAAACCAGACAAGGATCCCATCAAAAAAGAGAGCTATAGACCAATATCCTTGATGAGAAGTGGGTGGGATTATGGACATTGGGGAGGGTATGTGCTTTGGTGAGTGCTGTGAAGTGTGTAAACCTGGTGATTCACAGACCTGTACCCCTGGGGATAAAAATATATGTTTATAAAATATAAAAAATTTAAAAAAAAGAGTTAATAAAAACAACAACAACAACAAAAACTAGTCTCCCATATTAAACATTCTTCAAGTTATTTAGTGGCCTTAGCTGTCTTTCCATCAGCAACTTCACTAGATGTTGCTGTTTTACTCCAGGTTTTAGTGACAGATTTTTCTTTTCCCTTCTAGCTGCCATTACCTATTATCAGTTGTGTCCTAGTAAATATTTAATAACTGACTTCTCTGTCTCTTGGGGGAAAACACTGATTTGTAACATTTCATAATTTCTTTGGTGTAAACCCTCCAACTATGGATGACTTAAGGCTACCAAGATGACATCATGCTGCAGAGATGGAAGACTTGTGCACAATCATTTCTCACCAGCTGGTAAGAGGTACTCTAACACACCACTGCCTCATACTCAGTATAAACTAATTTTTCCTAAGACTTGATGAAAAATTGGGAACTTATCTAATTTCTTTCTCAACTTGCTGTCTCTGAAACAAATTCTTTCAGGTTTTTACTAAAAAATGCTGAAAAATAACTGAAAACTAGTGAGAATAATAAATAATTCAATATAATATATGATATATATCAATATAATAAGTACCAATTTCCAAAAACCTTGAAGACAGTTGTGTCTGAGTTTAATTCAAACAGAAATTAAAACGGGCTAAATTTTGCTGAGTTACCTGGAGTTATATGTTTCACTGAATCCCCCCAATGGATAAAGACCCTACTGTTTTTGTTGTCTTGGTGACTGTGTATTTCTACCCATCCCAATTAAAGCAATCTGCCTAATGAGAAATCTGTTTCCAGGCCAAAACAGGAAACTAAGCCTCGTATTGGCACTGAGTTCAAAAGGTTCAATAGGACCAATGTTTGACCTCTGTTTGACCTCTCAGCAGTTTCCACTGACAAAGCCTCAAGAAACACAATCTAGAGAGAGGGGCAGCCTTCTCACAAAGGAAATGCCCTCCTGTGTGAGGACAGTGATGAGCCTCATCTCCAAGCCATTCTCATGTATGGTTCGTTCTGTTTTCTACTTAGTAACTCCCTAACACAACTTAACCTGCCTTCCAGGTAAAGAAGAGAGTTTCCTATACAGACTCCAAATATTTCTACTCCAGAATTTAGGTGACTGATGTTGGCTTTTGGTAGAATTTTTCACCTTTATTATGGTCTCTTTTTACTATAATTCCTGGGATTTTTCTGTCATTCCTATTGCACTTCTTTTTGCTCAATTTTCTTTTGAAACTTAAAGAAACATTTTCTCATGAAACATATTCAAAAGCCAGTTATTATAAGATTGACTCCAGCCTGGGTATATTCCCTCCAGTGCCTTCTTTGGCAGATATGATCACTTTTGTAGTTCTTTGCATCACATTTTCCCTAGGAAACACGGAATAGATGCCAATACCTTAAATTCTTAAAGATACTGACTCTTTAGGAAAGACCCAATATGATTGTTTTTCCTTTATTTTCAGGACAGATATGAATGGTACAATATACATCTAGTGAGTAGCCAGAACTTTCTTATCTATTTCTTGAGTTCCTTTCCTTTTCCAAGCTGAGCAATTCCAACTCTCCCACCATGTACTCCTCTTAGAGGCAGGTAAACATCATCACATTAGATGCAACAGGAGCCACACTAGACTACATTTCCCCCCACAAGAGCAATTGAAAATTTGTTTTATGCAAATAGCATCTTGTGTTCAGGACTAAATGGTAAATACATTGTTAGTTCAGACTCTAGAGAGTGGAGCACAGAAATGGCACACCTTCTCCTGATCCCCAAAGACTAAATGGAGATAGACTTTATGGAGGTAATTTTGCTCCAAGAAAGCCCTTCTGGCTCACTTTCCACAGAATAGCAACTGGAGATGAATCACAAGCCAGCTTTGCCAAGAACACAACAGATCACATCCTCTTTTTTATATTTCTGAAATGAAGCTAACAACCTTGATGTAGACTGCAAAAATCTTAATGGATACAACTTTTTATACATAAGTATCAAATATTCCACTGAATTTACCCATCTCCCATTGAGAGACATGGGAGATTTGAGTTTCTTTGAACAACCAAAAATGAATGTGGCAATTAAAGCTGCCAACTTTTTTTTTAACTCCTTGTGGTCTGGTTCTTAATCCAGATAATATAAAAGTTAAGGCGAAGATTTTATATAACTTTTCCTTCCAACTTACACTTTTATGATTTTGCTTTAATCATTCAGTATTTAAGCATTTATCATGTCTAATATATTTTTAAATTTTGGAACACTGAAGCTTTATGTTCACATATGTTTTCTCACTGGATCCTTGCAATAAACCCTGTGAGGAGACTTGGGTAGGTACTAATATGGCTACTATTTAAACACAAGAAGGAGCCCAGAATCAAAAGCCACCAACGCTGAATTCACATTCTAAGCTTCTTTCAAACTATATAGTTCAAACTATAACTTGATTTTAGATGTTTATTTCTCTTTCTCTCATATTGGTTTTGCTGACCAACCTCATATGGGAGGTTGTTTTTAAGCTATCTGGTACTGACTTAATTATTCTACATGAAATTTTGCACATTCATTTGACTTTAACTTTGAAGCAATCCCATTTTTTGAATGCTGCTAAAATCATCCACAATACACACTTTAAATTAAGGGTGCCCAGAAGATCGTGAAAGCTGATGAGCTTTTAGAGAAACCTGGGAGACGTGTAGCCATAAAAGCAGTATTAGGGGGATATGTTTCTTGACCTAGAGTATGGGGAAAAACAAGAAAAGGAGAATGGTGTGTTTTCTATCCACTATAGTCATAAGATGCAATGCCTATTCCCTCTATAGAGTGTTAAGAAAAAGATTGATATTTACATTTAAAATATTTATCTACTCAATAATCAGAGCAAGAGAAATTAAAACATCAATAAAATAATATTTGTACCTTTCAAACTGATGATCTTCAGAGAAAAGCACTATGTCTATTATCACTCAGGCTGTGAAGAAAATTTATACACTAAAGAATCACCTATTTATTGATACAGGTGAAAATTCTGGCAAGAAAACAAGTTCTACCTAGTAATATATAGTAAATTTTCAATAAATAATTTCTGATTGATTAATTATAGTACATTCCTACTCAATTAGTCATCTCAGAAATATTTGTTGACTGTATGTACTTGGAAGGATGATGTACACTCAAAACATCAAATAATTATACAAGGCAATAAATAATAATTACACATGCATGATATGGGTAATAGTATTCTACATTTTTAGAAGAGAAAAAAAAAAAATACACAAGGACAAGTGGCCAGAACAGGCCTTTCTGTCTGAATGATATTTGCTTTGTTTTGTATGAGGGACAAAAGTACAGAGAGAAATGAAGAGGTAATTCCAGGTTTAACACAGCTACTGGGGAAGGAATGTGGGAATATTTGAGATACACTGTATAGTTAATTTGAGTAAATGGAGCAGTTGAATATCATGATGGCAAGGAGATAAAGAACTTTTCTTTCAAACTTACTTATGCCATCATTATCCAACCTCTAATGTATTATTGATGAGATTTTAAAAATCCATGATAAAAACACAAGCACCTAGATTCTTCTAGTTTAGTTTATTTAAATCATGACCTTAAGTAGTTTCATAAGTGGAAAACTAATTCATTTTATTTTCAGTAGTTGAATCTTATGTTGCAAATTACTGAGTGCCTTTTCTTTTCATCTATTCTTAAACTAAAAATATATATGTGGCAAGGATTGCAGTGAGGAGCTATTTGAATGGCCAGTTATTCCTGAAGGAGCTCAATGAGTTCAAAGTGACTATTGCCATAATATATCATTTTTGTTTATATTTACTTTCTGCCTCGGACTTGATTGTATTTAAATGCTTTTCATATCTAAGGTATGTGCCTCAATACTCCCTCAAATATACTTCAGATTATGCAATAAAATTAAATCCAGCTGCCCCACAGAATGAAGCTTAGCGTTAGAGAGAGTACTAAGGCTCTTAGTGCTAAGGGTATTTCTGCCCCCTGGAAAAATGAGGATATTTAGAGCCATGCATTCTTCCCTGAAATGCTACTGTCCTAATTATCCATGAAAAGCTTTTTCATTCCAAGATACAGAAATTTAAAAAAAATACAGCTAAATTTGTAATTTGTTTTGTTTTCTTATATTTTCTGAATCCTCCAAATGACCATACTCACAAAGAAAATAAGAGTAGAAGCTATAATGTGTATAAAATAAACCTATTCTTTAAACTCCCAGGTATAGTACATTTTAAATTATCCACAAACCCAATCCACTGTCATTTTTCATGAATTTCAAATGCTTCCAGCTTGGTTACTAGCAGCTTTTATATAATCTCTACTCCTAGATCATTTCTTATCATCTGTCTATGGAAACAGTATTCTTCAAGAGAAGAGTGATCTCCTCCACCTACAGCCAAAGGCTTTTTGACACCAGGATTTCTTATAATATCTTTCCTTCTTAGAAATTCTTTTTTTCGGGGCCCCTGGGTTGGGCCGCTGCCATTGGCTCGGGTCGTGATCTCGGAGTCCTGGGATCGAGTCCCGTATTGGGCTCTCTGCTCAGCAGGGAGCCTGCTTCCCCCTCTCTCTCTCTCTGCCTGCCTCTCTGTCTACTTGTGGTTTCTCTCTGTCAAATAAATAAATAAAATCTTTAAAAAAAAAAAAAAGAAATTCTTTTTTTCCTCTTTATTTTGGTAGGAACCCTGCACTTTCAATTCAGAGACCTCTCTAGTTTGCTGCATCCAATATTGATAGAATCTATTGTTATAGATACACAGCTCTTCAGGAATATATGAAAACAATGTAGTAGTTTCAACTTTGCATATTATTGCATTTTATCTATAATTAATATTATGAAATTTCTGAATCATCTTATATATTTTTTTTAGATTTTATTTATTTATTTGACTGACAGATATCACTAGTAGGCAGAGAGGCAGACAGAGAGAGAGGGGGAATCAGGCTCCCCGCAGAGCAGAGAGCCCTGAATCATCTTATATCTATTATATTCACGGGTAGCTATCATGTAATCTGCATTGGTATCAGTGCCTTGTTCCTTCTACTTCCTAAATTTCAGGTTTATATTGTCTGTGAGGAGATCTGTCCATTTTTGTGACCACCTTTTTTGCCCTTTCTGCTTATAATTCTGGGGACAGTAGATTCATTCTGCCCTCTAATTAATAAAACTGTGCAAGTTACTTACCGTTACATGGTATACCAACTCAGTGACTTAATAATGATGACAATACTCAGTTTTATTTATGAATTTTCAATTTGGGCAGGTTCAGTGGGGATGGCTCATCAGTGCTTTATATGACATCAGCTTGATGGGCTGTTTGACTGATGCTGAAGAAGTATATATTTTCAAATGGTTCATGCACATGTCTGGAAAGCTGGTATTGGCCATCTGCTGAGAGCTAGGCTGGAGGTCTTCATTCTTCTGCAAATGGGCTTCTCCATGGGTTTTTTAGAGTTTCTTTGCAACACAGCCACAGTACTCTGAGTCCTATGACCTACAAGAAAAGTTATCTAACCCTACATATATAGCATGTAATGAGACATAGAATAACTATGGTAGACTCTCCCATTGAGAAAGGGAAAAATTAGGACATACATAAAAGGCACTGGTTCATAGTATTTCTGAAACCTATCTAGGCACATGCTGTCATTCATTGATTAGTGTTCAGTCTTTTTCTCTGGAAAAGATTCACCATGGCTCTTGGCTCTTCACCGTGAATCATCCTTTACTTTCTATCAAAAATATCCCAGTTTACCAGTAAGTAGTTTCTTAAGCTTCTTTGGATATAGTAAATTAGGGGCTCCCAAATCTCTTTCAATTCTGTACTAGCTCTGTACTTTTCAGTCCATGCTAGATAATTAATTAAAAGTTGGCAGGGTTTCTGTGAATCATATTATAACTCACTCCATTAGATAAAATCTATCAGCGCAAATCTCATCAACATAGGCTCTTTATTTTGGGCCCCAATGAGGCTACTTAACTCTATTATTTAAGTATAAGGCACAAATTAAAAACCATTAGAAACTATATTAGGCATTCCCTTAAATGTTTCTGAGGTGGGGGGAACAAAACAAAAAGCATCTTATAATCATATCATGGAAGCTTTTATCATTAAGCAACACTAATCTAGCAATATACTGTATTTGGTATTTACCCTGAAGTCATTTCTAACTTTGAGAATCTATTTTCTGGTAGAGAAATGGGAAACATTTCTATTTTGAGCTTTAAACTCCTGGTTCCTTTATATTTCCTCTAAATTTTGCTCAATAACTTAACAGTTCCTTCAATTCTCTCCCTATAGATTATCCTAGGCAGCTAGAAAAAGTCAATCAGCAATTTCTATGTTCTGTTCTAAAAATCTATCCAGTGAAATCCATGAGTTCATTAGGTCTCTTCTATATCTCTAATGATGTCATAGGCAATAGTGTTGACAGACATTCATGAAGAGGAACCTCTTATCTCTAGCCTCCATTCCACATGTTTTAGCTTTTTGTTTCAGTGGTACTCCATTTCCAGGAACCAGTTCTGTTCAAGTTGTCTACTGCTTTGTAAGAAACATTCTCAATGCTTGACTTCAAACAGTGATTTCACTTTATCATACCATTCTGTGGCTCAGGAACTGTACAGGGTTCAGCTGACATTGAGCTGATAGCTAGGTGATCTGGTGGGAATGTTTAGCATGAGAGTAGGGACGGCTGAAAGAATGGGCTGATCTGAACATTTCTCCCTTTCCAGGTAGTTTCAAGGCATCCTTAATTAAGTATTGTCTTCATCAGGGTAGTTGGGACTTCTTATTTGGTGGCCTAGGATTCTAAGATAGAGTGTTCTGAGAAACAGTAAGTAGTTACTTAAGGACTTGACTTAGAAAATGGCACAGTATCACTTCTGCTATATTATCTTGGTGAAGCAGTCATGGAAACTGCCCAGATTCAGAGTCAGGGTACATAACCATCGCTTCCCCCCAACCCTCAAACCTGCCATTTCTCTGTGGGAGCACTATCAAAGAATCCATAGATATCTTTAATGTACCACAGGGAATATGCACATCCAATGTAATTTATAGCAAACGTTTTTCAAAGAGGATTGATTTAGCTTGAATCATTTATAAACCTACAAATAATGGTGGTGATCTGGATTATACATTTGTATATACTTTATTGGAGAAGATTTGGAATATATTTTGATCACTTAATTGTTTTCCTTTTTTCTCCCTAAAAAATGACAAATTTTTTTTAAAGATTTTATTTATTTATTTGACACTCAGAAATCACAAGTAGGCAGAGAGGCAGGCAGAGAGAGGAGGAGGAAGCAGGCTCCCCGCCGAGCAGAGAGCGTGATGCGGTGCTTGATCCCAGGGATCATGGGATCATGACCTGAGCCGAAGGCAGAGGCTTTAACTCACTGAGGCACTCAGGTGCCCCCAAAATGACAAGTTTTTGAGGGAAAAAACCATAACTCTTAGTTGGTAACACTTGGAAATTTCTATTTTACTTGATTTTTGGACATGTGCCAAAAAATTATACTTACTACACCTTTTCTTCTTTTCTCTTTCTCCACATGGCTCTCCATTAACTATAGGAAAACTTTCCCAATCTTCTTACTCTGAAGGTCCATATTCATTTCTCTGATCATTTCCTTTTTTACACTTTCACCTCTTATTAGTTTCTGCTAAGGCTGACAAACTTCATATGCTATTCTTTGCTATAAGCTAAGAGATCTTTCTGTCTCTTTCTGAAACTTTTGATCTGCTATTTCTTGCCTTGAAACCATCAAGCCTGCTGTTTTTATATCTTAATTGGTTTTCTTAATTTACCTATATTTATTCCCTAAAAGATGGCAGGATAATTTTTTCAATTTTCTCCAACTCTTACATATTTCACAACATTTACATTTATATAAAAAAGGCATATTTCTTTTCATTTCTAATATCTTTTATAAGGCTGCATTAACTTTTACTCTGTTTTTCTCTTATACTTGAGCATGATGACTTTATAGACAAGAAAAAAAAAAGTAGAGCAGAGAATCATGTTTTTTTACTTGTTAAAAGAAGGTTTGCCTGACCAAAGCTTTATTTTCAGATGTTATTGGTTTCTTTTTTGTCTTGAACCTTAGTTTATCAAATCTAGAAATTGTGTGGGATTCTTGACCTACTATAATCTGGAAATATATTTAGACTGGGCAAAATGCTTCGGAAGAAAATAAGACTATGACCTCCTCTGAACTCTTGTCCTATTTGTAGAATAAAAGCAAAGAGCAGTGCAGAAATGCAGAAACACTGACAGAAAACCTCTGAAGTAAACCTCAACCCCAAAAAACTTTTCTGTAAAATGGAAAGCCCATTTTATGTTATTTTTTTTTCAAGTCCTCTATGGGTTACTTCATTGTAATCCAGTATAATGTTGTCAAGGATCAAAATAAACTGTTTTATGATTATTATATCCAGGCTGTGAGATTGGGACTAGAGAGAAAAGAAACGAAAGACAGAAAGAAAGGAAGGAAGGAAGGAAGGAAGGCAGGCTAAACTAATCTTAAAAAAAAAAAAAAAAAAGTCAAATTCCCTTTGAGTATTGTTCTCATTGAATGATAATGGGAAGGGGAATCGAAAGGAAAGGTTACTGTTTCATGAGGTTATTTTATGTTATCTTTTCCCTGATAACACACACATGTGCACGTCACGTGCAAGTGTGCATGTGCAACACTTGAAATGTTTAAGTTAAAGAAAGGGAATGCTTTTATCATTGTCATCAACATTAGAAATTCATTAAGGTATGCAAAAGACACACTGCCGAATACTGAGTACATGCTATTGTCAGGACAGAAATTAAGAGACATTTGTTGAACATTTGCTGAATGCCCAACCTTATGCTGGGCATGCATGTTCATTTGTGTTACCTTCATTATAACATGGTGATAGTTATAGAAAGTGTTTGCCAAATAAATAATACAGATCATAAGTGATAAAATCTAAAGAAAGTCAAAAGAAGGTTATCTTGATGAGTACTCACTCATAAATATAGATTTTATAAGAAGAAAATGAAGCAATGCGAAATATCAAACTGAAGGGAATGGCATTAGTTTGGACCCCACATAGCCTTGTGGGAGATCAAAAGGGTATATCTTATTTTTGAAGCAAGACCAGAGCCAAGAGAGGTGATTGTTCACATTATGCCACACAAGATGTCCTTCTTCTGGAACCTAAAGTATACTTTCTTCTCTCCCAGGTGAACTACTAAGGCAATGTTCTTCAGAAGACAATGTAATCCCTGGATAATTTTATTTGTCAGCAGATAGCAGACTCGCTGGAGTAACTACTTTAAGCCCTTGCTATAGTGTCAGGATTCTAAATCTTACCTTCACTTCTATCTACAAAAGTTAATTTTGTGCATAGTCATACTTCTCTTTTATTATATAATGTACCCAGATAGGCTTTTATTTTTATAGCTGCCATAGGCACTACAGTAAGAAAATTTTAATATATTGCATTATAACATGAGGGGTGGAAAACTATGGCCCACAAGTCAAATCTGCTGACTGTTTCACACAGCCTAAAAGATAAGAATATTTTTTACATTTTCAGATAGTTGAAGAAAATCAAAGTAGAATAATATTTCACAACACTTGAGATTATATGAAATTCAAATTTTAGAGCCCACAAGTAAAAGTGTGTGTGTGTGTGTGTGTGTGTGTGTGTGTGTGTGTTTTAAACAAGTTCATGTTCAGTTGTTTACTTATGGACTATGGGTGCATTTGTGTTACTAGAGCAGAGCTGAGTAGATGAGATTAAACTATATGGTCCACAAAGCTGTATTTGCATATTTCCTGTCTGACCCTTTACAGAAAAGTTTGCTAACACCTGTTAGGCATGTGATTCGTTCAGAATTGAAAATGTTCCGAAACAAACTTGCATTGTTTACCTCAGACAATGGAAGACTTTAATATTCTTCACTGGACTTGGATTGAGGGTACTCTCAGACATAGAATGAGTCCTTGCATTTGTGGAAACCTCTGCTGACAGATATTTTGGGATCTATATATTTGTCTATCAGATGAAAAAGGTGGAAAATTGGCTTAGAATATAATGCAGACTGTTTTAAAATTTCCTTTTGAGTCTGTATATATTAACCAAAAGGAATGGATCAATGAGGTTTGTACATTCAGGGAGAGGAGACAATATCAATAGTTTTGCAATAAATTTCCCAAAAACCTTGACGTTGGTGAAAAAAAATACTATTTACTTCTAAAAGCAAAACAAAACAAACACCAAAAAAGCCCTTTCATATGCTGATTTCAAGGCATTGCTCTAAGAAGCTTTAAAATTCCCCTGCATTGGGTAGCATGCTTTTATCCAATGACATAAATGGAATGCTCTTTCTTAGTTCTAAAACACTATATTCCTTTTCTTGGATGTGTTGCCCCCTCAAATTCCTTCTAATTCATCAATCCTTGATCCTTAGAATTCTCTTATTTCCCATAAAACTGAGATTCTGAACCTAACTTCCTAAAATAATTTGCCTATTGGAAAGATGTCCATGGAATACTCAGATAGCAAACAGCCACCAAAGTCACTTTGGAATTTTCAACTGACTGCACATCAAAACAATTCTGAAAGGACAGGCTACCAAGCAACCTTAGAAAGTAGCATTGCCAGGGATCCAGAGAATATCAAGGTGACATTTGTAGGTACACGAAAAATAGTACAATGAATTCACATATTAACCACTTATGAAAGAAATGTCGTGATGCTTTATTTCCAACCTCTGAACAAATTCAAAAAAGTATGTAAGTCCAATTATTCTAAAGAACAAATCACTACCATATATTATTATTATGTAGAGATAATGATGGGTAATAAGAATATCTCATCATATTTCTATCTTGTTCATCTCAAACTAGGTAGATTATCTCTAAATTCTATCAACTTGTTCCACCATCTATTCATTGGTTCCCACACTTTCTTCTGCCTAGAATTTTTCACACTTTCCCTTTTCTATTATATCCAACAAGATGGCTCTCAGACAACTGGGAACAGCTAGGGATTAGGAAAAAAACAGAAGCAAGTGGTAAGCCAAAATGGCAGTTGTTCAGGTCAGATTCCACAAACAGGTAGGAAACTCAATAAAAATGATATTGAGGAAAGATTTTATAGTAAATAGAAATAAAGGTAAGAAGACAAGTTTAGGCATAAGGAGGCATCAGGGATGACCACAGAGTTGGTTCAGAAACATAATCAAGGATGTCCAGAATAAAACTACAGTAAAGACAAATGGACTTGAAGTTTACACATCAAGAGTGCAGATTTTCCCTATGTAAATTCCCTGTACGGGCCTGGCAAATTCCAATTTGTAAGCCACATACTTATGCTGAGGTACTTGAGAAGCATTCTATTTAATTTTTTTTCCTTAGTAGTCTTGACAAATTTCTTTCTTCTGATACATCATAAGATACTCTCACATTCCAGATGGCTGACAAAGAGTGGTAGGATAACCTTTATGCAGGAAATGCTTTTCAGTTGGGTTAAAGAACATGGACCTGTAGGAAGAATAATTCTGCTACTTAAATTTGGAAAACTATTTTTCATTGGAATATTAAACTTAAAAAGAAATATTTCTCATAATTACTATAGTGGAAATTTTATCATTATTTAGTAGACTCAATATAGTGATTCAGAAATTCAAAAAGCATCTGAAACTTTTGGGGAAAAAGTGATGAAAAATGACATTTTATTGTCTCTTCCTCAAATTAGCTATAACAGAAGTGCTATTTGAGAACCACCTTCTTGTCAGATGATAGTAAAAGTGATTCCACATTCTGTGAAGCTCTCTGAGTCTGACTCATGTTTCCATGACATAGAGGCTGGGGGAGATGCTGGAAAGGTGACTATAATTTCAACGATGCTTCTGACCTTGAATTACTCCTTTTTATTCTATTTCTGGCCAGCACTGCATCTTCAAAATTTGAAACTGGGCCAAGTACACTAATTTATAAAATATGTCAAAAGACAAAATCCACCCACACCAAGCATCCATGAGATGGTAACTTTTTTCAATCCAGGGAAATCATTTTGCTGGCTCTTCTCATCCTCTTTCATTTTCATTTCTCTGCCTGCTTTAATGAACAAACTGGCTATCTCTTTTTAGTTCTTGTTCCTAAAAGTACATATCACAACACACTTGTACAAGAAGGAGATTGTCAAAAAACTAAAATGAACTGCATACTTTAAGACACTCTGAACTCTAGATGAAAGCACACTACGAGAAAAAGTAAAAGAGAAAGAAAAAGAAAACTAAAATGTATAAGAAAATAATATGTACAAGAAACAAAGATATGGTCACAACCTCAAACCACAAATGATAAGCATTTCTTTATATAATAACATCTGAACATGTCAAGGGATCTATGCTTCCATAGATTTTGAGAAAGATTCAGATATACCTGAAATACCTGAAATTCTTAGCCTGGCTGCTCTTCCTTACATCTCATATTTTATCTGGGATAGTCTCTATTCTTTTGTTGTTTTAAAATATCTCATAGTCTTGATAATCTAGTTTTATATTTCTTCCTTTTCAAGGATTTTCATAGACTATTCCATTCTCTTATTCCACTCCTGAAATCACAGCATTTAATACCTCTGTTGCTCTTTAGTTCCATTTACTTCATAGAACCCTAGGAATAATAAACCTAGTATTATTTAACTTTAAGAAATACATAAAAATTCAATTCATTTTTCAGTTATAACCTGATTGAGGGTGGGGGCACTATTTTATGTGTCTAGTCTTTTTTGTTGTATCTAGCACGATGGTTTTTTGCCAGTGAATGCAGTATAATGATTTGCCAATTTAATTTTATGTTATATATGAGCTCAAATTTATGTTTGTTAGAAGGTAAATGTAACATTGCATTTGCTTAATTTCAGCAGCAAATGAATTTTGAAAAGAAAAACATGTTATTAAGAGTGTGATTATATTATATTATTATAATATTTGCAGCAGACATCTTCTGACATGGCTTCAAATAATCCCTGGCTCTAGATATCCATGTGCGATGCAATTCTCTTCCCCCTAAGTATGGGCTAGATATGGTGTCTTGTTTCTAAAGAATAGAATATGGTAAAAGTAACAGGATGTCACTTTGGCGATTGATTTATATAAGACTATGACTTTCATTTTGCTGGTAGACTTGCTTTCTTGTTGTCTTTGATGGAACAAACTGTCAGAATGTAGAGGGCCACGGAGTAAGAAACTGAGGTCAGCCTCCTAGCCAATTGCTAGGAATGAAATGAGGCCATCAGTCCAACAACCTGCAAAGAACTGAATCTTCTTAAAGCCAGGTCAGTAAGCTTGGAAGTGGGTCCTTCTGCAGGCGATCTGCAGATGAGAACTCAGTCCCTGACTACAGAGACCCTGAAGCAGAGGATTCAGCTAATCTCTCCCTTCACTCTTCACCCACAAAAACAAAAATGATACATGTATGTTGGCTTAAGTCATTAAGTTTTGAGATACCTTATTAAATATTATTTCTTTCACATACATTTGCATGGCTGAAATTCTATAAAACCTATAACTGAAACTTTTAAATCCTTCATTTGTTGCAGTCGATATTCTCTGCCTGAGCAGGAGTATGATCAGTCATATATCTTGATTCTATGAGTAAAACCGAGAAGAGTTTTACCTGTTATATCTCATTTCAAAGTTACAACAATGCTGTGAGGTAGATTGATAAGGAGAGACAGATGTCTATATTATTGCCATTTTTAGAAGACACCAACACTAATAAAGGTTTAAGGTGTATAGAAAAGTGTGAACCATATGTCTATAAAGTGAAGGTGAAAGTGAAATTATATTTTAGGGTACTCACATCCTATGAGCAATTGCTTCTTTCACAAATGTTTATGGTTTTTCCTACTTCTTCATGAAAAAATAGATAGAAAGAGAATAGACTATAATTATGTGTATGTGTGCGTGCACATACGTATAGCTAAAACAGCATCATCATCATCATTTTATTTGAGAATATTGTCTTTCCCCTAAGTGTAAGCATTCAGCCTTCCACTTCCTAGGGAATTAAAAGAATCAAACCATTTGCAACATGCTAGACTGGGGAATTTGAGATTCCCACATAGGATTTGTTCTCCTGAGACTAACCCAGCATTGTTTCAGATAAAGACTGAAATATCGGCCCCCTCCCTGGATGACTATATAAAATCAGAGGAATGCCAAGGAAGACTTCGTAGTTTTCCCCAGCATTTGCTTTCACACCTTTTTGTGCCACTGAGCAAATATTTAACAAAGAGAAATATAGCAGCAATTTGTCCCAACTAGTAAGAAACTCAACATGTGATGGCAAGTTATACTAGCTTTCTGGAGACTCAACATGCTCAGTTAATACTCTGTGTCTATTTGTATGTGTTTGTGTGTGCTCTTACATACTTAAATCAACAGAGAGTATGACCTCAATTTAGGTATTTATGAAAAATGCCAGAAAAAAGTATTAAAATTGAAAAAGATACTAAATGAACCATATATGTATATGTAAGTATATATGTGTATATATATATAAACTAATTACATATACATATCTCTAATATGTTTTTTAATAAATAATTTATTTATTAATCCAGACATCATTCCTGGAGCTAAATATGATCAAGAAATGACAAAGTTCTCTGGAACCCTCAAAGACTCCTTAAGTGCTAAATAATGAGTCAGTACTCAGGTGGAGCTAGCCATGTGAGATATGGGCAGACATGACATGCTTCTTGGGTCTTACATTAAAGGGCTCAAGCCCACAATTACCATTCCCTTTCAGCATTATCCCTTATTCTTTGTCCTGGAAAAACTGTTTCTAAAATAACAACCTCCCAAACTACCCCCCCCCCAAATTATATATTTGAGTCAAGTTTTGTGCCTTATTTCGTTGTCTTATTTCTTTAAGGGTAGGACCTACAATATATGTGTTTTCTGCGTTGGGTCATGCCCTAAATTACTCATTCAGCAATTACTTCATACCTATTCCCAGTACTCAGAGAGCCTTTCAGAGGGATAGGAATCAAACTTGTGAGGGTAGTTTTGCAAGTATTTAAAACAGTAGCCATTATGCTGAGAATTTTCTACTTTACACTCTACTCAGAAAATTGTTAAAATCATTAAATTCTGGGTTGGACCTCAGTTTCTTACGTACTGCCTGAATTATGATAATCCCTGCAGCTAGCTATACATTCATTTATGGAAGAAATAGTTCTTTCAAATGATCAATTTTTGTACATTGTCTCATAATTTATTGATCTGTGAAAATCCACTTTTTGGAATAATTTCTTTTGGAAATTCTAACTAATAAACAATTATTTCCAATTTATTTTGTGTTCAATGATCAGTGTATTAGTTAGGGACTCTAGCTACTAGACAAACAAATCCCCACATATGCTAATTTAACAAAATAAAAGAGTAAACTTTTACTTAGGTAGAGGATTGATGTAGGCATTCCTTATCTGCAGGCAGCTTTCACCTGGATTGTGCCCCAGAGACCCAGTATTCTTGAACCTCTTGTTTCTACCTTCTCCTATTGACTTGTGAGTCCTGTCTGAATGCCAGTCAGTGGCTGGTGTGAGAAACAGGGAAGAAGTTACACCTCCATTCCACTCCTAGCCACATGGTTACCCCTGGATACAAGGGGTCTGTGAAGTATCTCCAGCTGAGCATCTGCCTCCTGCCACCAGTCATTAGGGAAAGAAAAATATGGAGTGGGAAATATAAATATTTGAAAGTCAGTAGCCCTCTCTGTCTTTAAACCTTGTCCTGCAAAGATGAGTACTTAATTGTACACGTTCTTATAATGGATTATACTTAATTTTTTTGGTGGTTGATTGTTTCTGTAGAAAATTAACAGCAGATATAAGGCAGGAACCATGATTTACTCAAGGTACTTCATATAGTCTTGTACATGGTGAAGGCACTTTCCACTCCTGATAGAGAAGTCCGACCCTTCTAATCCTCTGTACTCACACCATGTACCTAGGCTTCAATGGCAAGAGGCAGCTAACAAGTTATTCTCTCCATTCTAATAAGAGAGTTGTAGTCTCCTCAAAAACCTTGAGTTTACCCATGGGTAGCCTTAGCTATTCTAGCTAATGACTCCATTGTTCCTAGAATTCCAAGACCAACATTGGCATAAACATCTGCTCAAGTTGTCAAAAGTATAAGAATGCCATACAAAATTTTTGTGCATATAGTAGTTGTAGTTTGGTTTGGTTTTTATCTTCTAATGAAATATGTGCATAAATAAAGCAAATGAAAATTTCTGCATTATAATCATAATGTTGCTAACAAACATACTTTGCATTTGTATAGTGTTTGTAGAGTGTCTTTTACTTTTCAAAGCACTTCCACAGTGTTCATATGTTTACTTTTTAGAGCCATCTGGTGGTATAGGAAGATATGGATTATTATCACCAGTATAGTATGCAGACATTTTAGCCTAGTGTGGACAAATTAGTTTCTTATATTATTATAAATTAGTGCTGACACTAAAACAAGAATGGATGTTTTGGGGTTCACAAACCACTTGTTTTTCACAAAATGCACAAATTATGAGGTTTTTTATGGTAGGTATATATGTATTTCAACTTTCATTACCTATTTGTACTTTGAAAAAAAGTGTTTTAATGAAAGACCCCATGTATATGAAGACAGTAGTGTTAGTGATTACTGTTTAGCATGTCTATTACCCATTTGACATTTTTACCTTTCCCCTCATGGGCACCAAGTGAACACATCTCCTCTTATATAACTTTAAGAGGTCAAAGGAGGACATGAATTACAATACCATGAATATATCCAGTGTTATTTATAATATGGAATTTTCTTGTTGCACTGTTGGATGGTCCATAGGTTTTTCCTCTTGATCTGAATGCTAAGATCAGGAATGTGTCCTAAATATTTTAGTACCTGTTAGAACTTTATTATAAAAATATAATCCAAATTGGGAAGTTTTCTCTCTTCTTAAATTGCAGTGATTTTTTGCTTAATGAATGCCATGTGTTTACTCTTCGTTTGTGAAGTAAGACTTATCTCTAATGTTCTAAATTTAAATTGAGTTTCAAGAGAGCCTCAGTTCGTTAATTAGTCTTCTAGGATTCAGCGGTCAAGGTTGTATTCCCTCAAGCCAGTCCCTTCACCATTTTAGAAGCAGCAGTTGTGTTCTCCTCTCAGCCTTCATTTTCCAGACTAAGAGTCCCTAACTCTTTAGACTGTTCCTCTGAGGATATGCTACACACATAAATCAGGTTTCCAAGGAAGCTAAAAGAGGTAATTATTATTTGCATTTGGGGCATTTAAAAACTCAAAGCTCAGAGGTGAGGATACTTAATTCTAGCTACTTCACCAGATTATAAATTTCTCCTGGGAGCACAGCTCCTTCTGTTTGTTTTATCTACATCTTTACTCCTTAAGATTCCAGTGATACAACCATACAAATAACCCTGACTCTAGGGTTCTTAATAAAAAATACATTAGGACCCATCAATTTACTAATCCCAATTCATGTTTCTAGGTCCTTCTCAGCCAAAGAAAATAGATTTGTACTATTATCTAGGGGATTATTTTACCAAAAGAAGGAGACTTTTGGAACAATGAAGTGACACATTTCCTTTTACCTTCTACATTACAAAAATTATTTCCATCTGAATTGTATGGATCCACACCCACCTCTCTTCAGTGAGTAGGTACAATCCAGGTATACTGTGAGTAATCATCTTCCCCAACCTGAATGGTTTCCTATGGTTTAGTTACTACCAAAGGACAAAGCATAAGTGCTTTTCAAGGTCTTTTTTAGAGTTTATACCAAATTTAAACTTTTTTTTTCTTCTTTGGCCTCAAAGTTACATTTTAATTACAGTGCAATAATTTGAGGAAGACTGGTAATAGGGAAAACTTTTAGACCTTTTGTTCTTTAGTGCAGTCAAGGGAAACCTCATTAGAGAGGATTTTCTTAGTTAGCAGGGCTTCGAGGTTAATGAGCTGTGAGTGATAATATATAGTAGTAATCCCTCCTGGCAGTAACAGGTTGTATTTTATACATTTCTTAATCTCTATAGGAAAGGAGGTGATGGGAGAGGGTGAGAAGGAAACCAATTTAAGGAGCCTGGGGATGTTCCAAAAATCCCACTCCTGGCATGAATCATAATTGAAAACTTCATATGTTTAAACCTGAGAAGCTGAAAGATGAGTGAGTAAAAAACATTCTTCCATAAACTGATTTTAGTGACAAAATGGTATCCTGGTGTGATTCCAAAGATGGACTAAATGAGGTTCCCCAAAACTGGCATCACTGAGAATAATTTCCTTTTGATGTCATATGTTTGCATAAGGAAGAGCCAACAAAGCTTAGAGTCATAAATCTTGGCTCAGTTTGATAACAATGATGCACAGTGAAAGAAGGGGGTGGTGTTAATAAGAGGATGTCCCTGAGCTGAATGCAATTTTGGGGATACAATTTATATGGCTTAATTCCACAGTGGGTTAGCTCTGAAATAGACTGAGATGCTTCATCAAATGGCCTTATTTTCAGAACCAGTATAGTGGTCCTTATGAACTTTTTATACTTATTTTATTTGGCACTTTCTTTGTTGTTGGGAACACTCTAGAAATCAACTCAGTTCATACCTTCAGTTTAAATAAACAGAACTGTCTTTCCAAGCAATGTTCAGAGTTCAATTGGCTTAGCCACAATGTCATTATATTTGAGTGAGATTAGATACCTTTATGTAAAGAAAGGAAAGGAAAGGAAAGAAAGAAGGAAGTTTCTTTTTCTCTTCCTTTGCTAGGTTTGCTTTCATAAGTTTGCATTTTAAACTATCATCAATTATTTATACATTTAATGAAATAAAGTTCAAAATCCTTGTTCTGACATTCAAGGTGATCCAGAATTTGATATTGTCTAATGTTCTATTTTATTTCCCATTTCTTTCCTTTGTTAGAAACAAGCCAGAATACTGATTTTCTCCCAAATATGCAAAACCCCTTTCCACCTTCAGTCATTAGGTTACTGTTTCCTGGAATAATCTCCTTCACTTCTAGTTATTTGCCTCCTATTCTTTAGGATCTAGTTTAAAAAACAATCAATGAATAAAACAAATATACTTACATTCTCCATGAAATCTTCCTTATAAATCTATTTTGGAAAAAAAGAGAAAAAAATTCTCTCTTCATTATCTCATGAAATACTATTCTTGTGGATATGTTTGAAAATATTTTGAAAAAAAATTTGAAAGTGCTTTAAAAGTCAAAGTTACTTCTCAACTTACTGGTATTCTAGCTCCTTTTTCATATAATAAATAGCATTTTAACATGGAAAACTTAAAAAAATCATCTCTGAACAAAAAAATTGTGATTCCAATAGATTTTATATCATGAAAAACAAACATATTTCCTTCCTTCCTTATTTAATTTAATTTAAAGATTTTATCTATTTGTTTGTTTATTTGACTTTACCATTAATATATGAAGCTTTAATTACTCTCCAGTCTCTTGCACCATTCTTGGATGAGTTTCTTAGAGTAGAAAGTTTACCAAGCTGAGAAATTACTGAGAACATTATCAGTGTTTCTTTCCCTTGGCACTTTTGGAGGAACTCTGCCAAATGCTTCTTCAAATATTTGAAACTCCTTATTAAGAATCCCCATTGATAGAAAATTCCCTTTTTTTGTGTATTTCTAAGAATATGATAAGACAAAAAACATTTATTTTTCCAGCTCGTGGTTGGGCACCAGAGACACCAAGGACACTCTAGATTTAAATGCATGCCTACTTTGCTTTACTCAGGGAGACTAGTGAGTATTGGGGTCCTCTATGCAGTATGCAGGGCCTTCTACCCTGCACTCTAGCGACTCTTACTTAAATTTCTGGAATGCAGGGCTAAGACTGAGTATGCTATGCTTCTTTACCTTTGTAGGAGCTAAATTTCAAAATCAATTGTTGCTCTTCTACCATCGTAATTGAAATAGCTCTTCTCTTTCAAACCATAGAAACCCTTCTTTATAACACTCAACAATTTATAGTAACTCTGAGTTCTTATCTCTGTTTTTCCATGTTGATTCAAGACTTTCAGTGATTTCTAAGACACTTAAGACACACCTGTAAGTGACTTCTTCAGCAGGAGTTAGATCGATTACTTAGTTATTTAATTTTACAACCTTTCTTTTGTGTTCTCAATATTTCCTGGATCAAGATTTAATTGGGAGAAAAAGCATTGTTTGTTCTTTTGAAAGGAAAATTATAGATCAATAGAAAGTATATATAAGCCATTTTTCTACAGTTTTTAATGAAAATCTGGGTGATTAGGGCAAAACTTCTGCCTTTTTCCTCACAGTCATAATTTTGAGCTTTTTGGTGCTCAAGAACAAAACTTCAGGTTTAGTATGCTTAAATTAAATAACATATTCTAAACAAATCTTACCTTCTTGATTTAGAAGTTTAAGTCCTTAAGAGAGGGACATTTTGGCAATGGGTTAGAATTTTGTTACCACTGCAGGGATGTCTTTAAAGAACTGTTATTTCTTCAACCACTCTTGGATAAAGTAGTTACCTAGCATTTCATAAGAAAAATTTTAAAAATAAGTTCCAGAACATTTCCTAGCAGTTAATGTTAATAAGATCTTGTTCCTTCAGGAGATCAACAGTAGAATATTTTACAGGGAACTCTTTATTGCTTAGCACACTCAGAATAACTGCTGGAGGCCACACTTCACCAGAGTTCATGAGGCTGGTAAGTACAAAATAGGAGATAGAGAGATGCATGAAGCTTCCATATGACCCTAAAAACTGTGTAGGTTCTACCTATAATTCCTTTCTTTAGATTCTTATCTTTTTCCATGCCTCTCAACATAAATAAAATCCCATAGATACTCCATACACGATATATTTCTTATTTTATTCATTGATTAAGTTTGATCTTGATGTTCACCTTAACTTGAAGTATAATAACAAATATGGTTGGAAAAGGGAAGGATCACAAAGGTAACCCCACTGTGCTATTGGTACTGGACTAAATGCTTCAGGTTCATCTTAAGCTTTTTCTCCTCCAATGGCAATAAAACTGTTATCAGAGTGGTTTCCCTGGACATAGAGGAAATGAACCTATAATATTTCCTGAAATTAATTCATCCCCAAATTTTGTTGTATTTACTTTACCTAAATTACCAGCATTAAAAATTAATCTGTTCTCAAATTCCATTTGGAATCCTGTCATCAAGTTTTCTGGATTAATTCAAATTTTATTTTATGTATTTGGTTTTGAAAATACGGCAAACACTGTATATAATGAACTATTAATGTAGAAATTACTTGAGTCCTCTTTGATTCAATCCTCTCATTCACTAAGTGTCTATCTACTCTGTTCTAAATAACTTGCCAGGTATGAGGAAGTAAAAGAAGTGTTAAGTGTAATGTTTATTCCTAAAGAAACAGATAGAGCCTTGAGTCCAGGTTTTAGAGAGGATTCTTCTTTCCCATGCTCTACTCATACTAACCCATAATCAATTCATTTCATCCTGCTCTCCAGAATATATTTCCATTTCTGTTACTTCTGTACAGCTCTATCACTGTCAAGCTCATCCAAACCACTAACATTCTTTGCCAGGACAAAAGAAAGAGCTTCCAGAAAGTCCTACTTTCTCAGGTATAGACCTGCCTTCTTTATCCTATAATGTATTTGTCCCCAAATAACCAGTCATCTTTAGAAATTTCAAATTAGACCATGCCCCCCCACCTTAAATTTTCCAATCATTTAAATTAAAATCCAGACTCCATTCTCAGGTTCCATGCTTGTTCTTCTGACCTCATATCCTATAACACTGCTACTAAGTAGGAAGAGTGTCCCTTGGAAGCAAGTCAGAATTTCTGGAATGAGGACTAGGAATTAGTGCATTAACAGGTCCTCCATGTGATCCTGATGCATGCTAGAATTTGGGATCATTGTCCCACAGTTCTTTTTTTCCTTGCTGGGCATGCGCCAACCCTATAGGATTTTTTTCTGCTCTTTGAACCAGTACATTCAATTTTGTTGTCAGGACCTTCAACACCCCATCTGCTTGGAATGTATCTACTCCTGACCTTTGTATGTTTTTCTCATTGTCAATTAAGTTCCTACTAAATACTATGCCTTCAGAATCTAAGATACTTGCAATATCTAATGCTGTCCTCCTCGTCCCTTTCTTCTGCATAGGTTCTTGTTTTCTTTTCTTTTTTTTTTTAAGTTTTTATTTAAATTCCAGTCAGTTAACATATAATATTAGTTTCAGGTGTACAATACAGTATTCAGCACTTCCATACAACACCTGGTGCTCATCAGGACAAATGAACTCCTTTATCCCCATCATCTATTTAACCCATTTCTTCCCTTCTGGTAATCATCAGTTCGTTTCTCTATAGTTAAGAGTCTGATTCTTGGTTTGCCTCTTTCTTTTTTTCCCCCCAAATATGGAGAGCTTCATGAATTTGCATGTCATCCTTGCACAGAAGCCATGTTAATCTCTGTATCATCCCAATTTTAGTGTACGTGTTGCTGAATTGTGCATGGTTCTTATTTTCTTAATAGTGCTCACTACTACTTCATCTTGTTTCTTTATGTATCAGTCATGATATACTGGAACTTAGGTCCTAAGACTAAAAACAAGTTATCCTAAAATGGGGTGCAAGACTATATACAGCACTTGTAATAGGAGGTTGGAGAAAATTAGTTTGTACCCTGGAGATTTTCTCAGCTCTAGTGTATAAAATAAGTTTGTATATGTTTGAGAGGCCTAAAAAAGGGCTGTGTGAAAGAAAGTTTGAATGTAGAGGAGGCAGATGTGTTTTGGGTCTCACTCCTTCTATTAGGTAAGGACAGCCATGTTTTTCTTATCCTCTGGCAGAGGACCCCACAGAATTTTCTTTGAGAGTTACTATGTGTCTCCTGCAGTGTGTTGGACATTAGATTTATGTCTGAGAAAATCTCAAGTGTGAGAGATAGGCTGGTTATCTATTCTGATAGTGAAATGAAAGAAAGGAAAGGTGGTTGGCTGCCTTGGGCAATCTGTGCTCCTAGACTTTGAAGAGGAAAAGGATGCAAGATAAGCACTTCCTTTAGGCCACATGGTGTTCCCTTAAATCCCACCCAAAAGTTCTGTGAGAAAAGGCAAAAGAAGTTAGCAGAAAGAACCAAAAGGCCCTTGTGAATGGCCACAGGCTAAGGAAGATGCTTTGAACAACCAGATGTAAGAGAATTTATCAATCACATAAAGGGAAAAACAGGTCTCCCAAGAGTCCACTTGAGCAAGAGTCAATTTTACCAATGTGCCCAGCCAAGATAGAATGAACTATGTCACTTTATTGGTCAGACAAGGACTCCACTCACCATTCTGCTTCTCCCTTCCTAGCTCTGATCTTGGAAGGATCAGTATAAGTCAAGGTTTACAAACTGGAAGAAGAATAAGCTATTCCCAAGCCAGAATCATGCATACACCAGCTGCAATGCAAATGCTACTCTTCCTCCATTGTGAAGGACTTGGCCAACAGCCTGCTGGGTTAGTGAAGAGGAGTAACCATAATACTGAATAAAATGTAGGCTTTGATCTTACTGTATTTGGACTTACATGATCATAAGGTTTGAATATATATAAATAGAGTCATGTCATATATTGAATGAAAGTGGCAAGAGTGGCATCCTTGTCTTGTTCCTGAACTTAGAGGAAAGGCTTATAACTTTTCACCACTGAGTCTGGTGTTCGGCTGTAGTCTTGTCATAAATGGTTTTTATTACATTGAAGTACAATCCTCCTATATGTTCTTGAGAGTTTTTATCATGAAAAGATGTTGATTTTTTCCAATACTTTTCCTCCATCTATTGAAATGATCATTTAATTTTTATTCTTCATTCTACTAATGTGGTATATCACATCTATTGATTTGTGTAAATTGAATCAGCCTTACATCTCAGGGATAAATCTCACCTGATCATAGTATATGATCCTTTTAATGTACTCTCAAATTTAGTTTGCTCACATCTATGTTCATTAGGAATATTGGCCTATAATTTTATCTTCTTATAGTGTCCTTGTCTGACTTCTGAATATATATTGGAAGGAAACAAAAATTAGTGTCCAGAAGAGATATTTGTACTCCATGTCTGTTGCTGCATTATTCACAATGTCCAAGATACAGAAATATTCTAAATGGCCTCCCATGGTTAAATGGATTAAAAAAACGTTGAGAAACACACACACACACACACACACACACACAGAGGAATGTTATTCAGCCATAAAAAAGAAGAAAATCCTGCCCTTTGTAGCAACATGGATGAAACTGGAGGGCATTATGATAAGTAAGACAGAGAAAGGCAAATAAAACTTGATATTAATTATATGTAGAATTTTTAAGAATATATAATAATAAAGCCAATTTCATAGAACTAGAGAACAGAATGGTGCTTCCTACCAGCTTGTGGGGATAGGGGGGAAATGGGGAGATATAGGTCAAAGTATATACAGTTTCGTTATAGGATGAATAAGTTCTGAGGCTCTTACGTACAGCACAATGGCTATAATACAGTATTGTATATGTCAAGCTTGCTGTGAGTAGACCTTAAGTATCCTCAGCACACACACACAAAAAGTTAATTATGTAAAGTGATGAATATGTTAATTATCTTTATCTTGGTAATCATTCTACAATGTATATGCATATCAAATAATTATGTTGTATACTGTAAATACATACATTTTTCAATTACTCCTCAATAAAGTTAGAAAAAAACTAAAAAATTATCTATAAAGGGGAATTTTATTATGTAGAAACCAACCCCAAGTCATGAAAATTTACCTACATAATTTACCTAAATTTACCTAAATAAATTTATTTCATTCAAGAGTAGAGACAATATTTAAAGGGACACAGAGAAATACAAATAGTTAATATGCTTTCCAATTATATCCTATGAGAGTAGGACTTGTTAAACATATAGGTTGTACTTACTTTCTGCTCAGCCATATCACCAAGGAGAAGGGATTTATCTCATCTATTATTGTTCACTAAAGTATTCTTAGCACAACATCATGTCAGGTATTAAGGATAACTTAGTAAATATTAGTGAATGAATGAATAAATGAAAGAACAAATTCAAAAAAGAGAATACAACTGGTAGACTGGGGTTAAATTATGACTCTGTCATTATGTTACTGTGATAATTACTAAGCCCCTGTTAATTTCTTAAGAGAAATTAAATAAAAGCACCTACCTCTGAGGTGATCATGGAATGAAATAAAACAAAATAGTGCGTATAAAATTTTTAATACAATATCTGACCCATAATTATTATGATGATTATAATACTTCATTTTAGGAAATAAGACATCTACATGTGTAATATTATGTTAAAACAAAACAAAACAAAACGAAAACAGTAAATCTCTTAGTGATTAAAAAGTGATGCCAGATTCAAGTTCTGAACATTTCAAAGTAGATAGAATTTGTTGAGTTTGAGCAAAGAACAGAGGTGTTAGGAAGAAGACAAGAGAAACACTCTAGGTGTCCAGGAATGCTGTCTATTACCATCAGAGTTCATACTTTTATCATCTCACACCTAATTAACTCATCAGCCTCCTAAGTGATCCTGATGTCAACCCATACAATTTTATTTTCTTCAAAATATTGCTTCAATAATGCACTCTCATAACAACAAAAACAATTAACCACAAAAAAGGCAAAAATAAAAAATTAAAAAAAAAAATAAAATACCCCAACAAAATTCCATCAAAAATGCCCACAGAAACTCTGAACAGAATGAAGTCAAAAGCCCTTATAATGGTGTTCTAGACCCATTGTAACAGGCAGACTGTCCAACTTCAAGTCTTACTATTCCTTACTGAGAATGTTCTTTGAGTCATATTCATCTCTTTACTGCCCCTTGAATATATGACAAATATTGATCACTTAAAGTGTCTGTTCATTTTGTATTATCTTCAGGGAAAGTGCTTTCCACTCTCAGTCTGTTCAAATTGCCTCCTTCTTCAGAGTTCAGCTCAAGTCATCCCTCCAGGGTTCACTCTCTCCTCCCTCTGAAAAGCCATTCCTCTAATTGGTTATAAAACTCTTTTGTCCATTTATCACATGCATTGGGACACCCTGTTCATTGTGCTCTCATGTAATCATTTCATTCCTGTAGTTTAGTTATGTAGAGCTTATTATTAGTTTTTTACACATTTATTTTATAGTGATTACCAAGAAGAATACAAATGCTTTGATGATAGACACAATATCTTTCACTTCTGTGCATCCTGACCAGTAACTAATACAATATTGTACACATGATCTGTTTTATATAATTCTTCTGTGATGTGGGTGTTGTGCACCTAAGCCTGGTGGCTTAGAGTAGTGCCAGTGTTAAAGCTGTCACAATGTCTTATCAAGGAGATGGATACAGCCCTCCCCTTAAAGCTTTGGATCACCTTGAGGAAACCCAGAGGAGATGTATGTTCCACAATTATCCTAGCCATGTGAACAGCAGCATCTCAAACTATTGACTTATCCTCAGTCAATATTGAGAATATTTCTGGCTAACTGAAAAGAAGTTGGGGACTATTTAAAATTTTCTTTATAATTTAATCATCTTGCAAGTACAAAAAAACCCTGAGAGTTGGATGAAAAAAAAATTTATATTGGTCACATAACCCCAAATAGGCTCTAAGATAGACAAGGGGTGGTTAGGGAGGGGTTCAGTTCATTGTATTACTTAGAGTGAATTCTTTAAATATCTCTGATAGAACCAGTTGAAATAAATTTGGAAATAAAGTATAATATTACCACAGAGTCGTATTGTTGGTGACAAGAGAGCTAAAAAAATAAAGAAAAAATAACTGGCTGGTAATATTTTAAAGGGTAACCAATGCTCACCAGCAGCTGCAGTAAGACATTAAGTAATAGAGCACAGTAATGTTAACTGCTCTCTTGGTAAGAGTGGTAAATGAAATAAACCCCAGCATCCAGGGTATCATTAATCTATAGTGAATAATGGCAGTGGTAGTGTAAGGAGATTAAAAAGGGCATTGTAAACATTTGTGGCTGTATAATATACAAATTAAAAATGTGAGAACGCTTGCAGCTGCATAATCTACAAATTAAAAAGTGTAATAGCATGGCATTAATTACTGGCTGATCAATTCCCCCATAATTGCTGGCATGTAGATGAACAATTATAGGTCCGAAATGTTATTTGAGAAAGAGACATTGACCTTGGAACTGTAAGGAATGATACTCTGTTATAAGGTAATACAGGATCCTATCAAACTCAGTTCCAATATTTGTAGCAGCCGCCAGCTCAGCGCAGGGCTGTAATCACCACACTATTTCTTTCGATTATGGTGCCAGAGGGGTTACACATTGTTTTCTCTTTTTGAACAGAAACACCCAGTGACCTTCAGCCTTCTGAAAATGGGACCATCAGGCCTCATTTCCAAGTTCAAACAGTTTTAATAAAAATGAAATAGCAGGAGATAATGTACTTTACCCTTCTAGGCCAAAAGAACAGTTTAGAAAGTTGGAAAGACAAACTTCGTTCAGATACGAACATTCCAACTGGGATTGTGGCTGTAGACCTAAACGTTTCTCAGACCAACTGTTTTCAAGTTTACCATCGATAGTTAAGTAATCAGGGACTCAGATATTTAGTTGATATTAGAAAGCAGTGGGGCACCTGGGTGGCTCAGTGGGTTAATCCTCTGCCTTCAGCTCGGGTCATGATCTCGGAGTCCTGGGATGGAGCCCCGCATCGGGCTCTCTACACAGCAGGGAGCCTGCCTCCCTCTCTCTCTCTCTCTCTGCCTACTTGTGATCTTTCTCTCTGTGACATGAAGAAATAAAAAAAAAAAAAGATATTAGAAAGCAGAACACCAATGTCTATCCATTTACTCTCCTTAATAACATAACAAAGCTATGCTCTTGTTGACGATTCACTGTTATGGTGACCAAGTATCTTCTTGTGAATTGAGGTTCAGCAGAGCAGTTGCTGTACTAGACATGTGGCTTCACCTGAAGCTAGCTCTGTTAGTGTTCTGATACTGAACTGCACCATCACACCCAGGAGTTACCAACATACTAAATCCCCTTCATTCATTTACTACATGTGGCAATCTGGATTTTGCTCACTGCCCTTCTATTAAAACTGTCTTCATCCAGATCACAGTAATTGCCAGTTCCAAAGGGCAATTTTCACACCTAATCTCATCTGACTTTCTTAAGGAACTGGACTCCACTGACTTTATCTAGAAACTTTACCTAGAAATTCCTTTTTTTGAGCCTTTGTGAACCCTTTTTCATGGCTGCCTCAGTTTCTATACACTAATGGCACTAACATACCAACTTCATTCTTTTCTTTCTTTCCATTCTTTTCAAGAGCAGTTTTATCTACTTCTAACATATCTGAGGGCTAAATCTCTGGTCCAGACCACTCCAGGCCTCACAGACTACAGCCAAAACACTATCAAGCATAAAGAAATGGAAGGCTCAGCCCCTCAGATCTTGGATGTGAACCCTCACACCAAACATGGAGTTAAAATTACTCCTCCTTTTGTTCCCCTGATTGTGACTGACAGCCACAGTGCCATGCCCACCTCAGTTTTTAAGCTCCCATAGCCCTCATGCCAAGTCAGTCATCGTGGCCTATTTATATCATCCTCTAATTTTTTCTTGAATCTTTTTCTATCATTCTATTGCAGTTCTCTTTGTCTTTTTTTCAGTGTTTTTGTCACAACTTCATAATTTCTTCCTCCTCCACTTTAAGTACTAACTGCCCACTACACACATCTTTCAGCTCATTCCCTATAGGGCCATCCACAGTTACCACTGACCCACTTATAACTTTCAACTGTTCCGTGTTTTTACTGATTAAAGTCAAGGCTTTCATCAAGACCTGATGCCTTCCATAAACGAATCCATGATTAATTCTCCAATTGCACATGCTACTGCTTTCTAATCTTGTATGTTTTATCCAACAACAATTAGTTACAATAATAAACTCTTTCAACAAGGCCAGCTTTATTAAACCACCAGGCCTTTGCACATACTATTCCCCCTGCCTGGATTCCCACTCCCTCCCTTGTCACCTTAAAGAGTTTTCATCATCATTTTTCAAGGATCAATTGAGACATAATTTTCCCTCAGAATCTTTCTTTGTCGCCCTCAACAGAGCCATCCTTCTTTCATTTCCTTATCCTCATACTTTCATTACAACACTTCTCAAAGTGTGCTGTTTGTCTAAATGGCCATTCCCCCTCTCCTGCATCGTTGTAAATGTGCTTCCTATCACAAAGCCTGACATCTTGTAGGCACTCAGTAATTTTCATTTTATGAATTGTACTGAAGTTGGTAAAACTGAAAGAAGTGCTTGAAAATTAGAAATAAAAAGGTAGACAAGCCATGTCTCCTTTGGAAGTACTTTGCTTATATTAAAGCAATTTCAGTAGAGATAACAAAAATAATAACAGTCGTATCACATGCTAACACTAGTAATAGAGTAACTAGTCATAGTAATACAAATGCTATTCTCTTCCTATGTTCCAGATGTGCTTGTTCTTTATTTTTTTTCCCTTTTTTTGGCATGAATTATCCCATTTGATCTTGACAACAGACAACTAAAACTCTAGTTAGAGAATTTAAACAAAACAAAAAACAAAAAACAGAAACCTGTTCAGAATCACGCTGTTAGAAAGTAGTGAAACTAGGAATCAATCCATAGCTATCTGATTTCAGAGTCTGTTCTATTAACCATTAATTATCCCCCCTCCACAATCCCCCCTTCCCAGTACTAGTTAAATTACATTTTTATCAAACAGATCATTTTTTATTGAAAATACCAAAACAACATGTTATTTCAGATTTGTTTAGACCCAGAACATTTATCTCTGTATAGATATACTCCTCGCCTATAGATTTTCTTTAAAAAAAATCCTAAATACCTTGAAAAGAGACTGACCTCAAAGAAACTTTCATTTGAAGCATTTTAAACAATCACATATCACACATACACACCAAACAAATTTTCAAATAATACCAGCTCTTTCTCCCAAAGTAATATTCATCAATTTCTCCACTTGACTGTTCCATCTATTCAATACAATTATGGAGACTTGAAATACACAATAGATATTGATTCAGTTTCTCATATAGAGACCATTTAAAAATAAGAAGTTGGGAGGACATTCTGAGTGAAACCATTTACATAAAAAATAAAATCCTGGCATATAGCTTGAGGTCAGTCTTAAAAGAAGCCATAAAATATATAAAACTAAAGAAGCATTTTCAGGAACTTTTAATAGACTTTCCCCTTTGTGTTAATCAAAATAATTAGCATTTCTATTATTCCTTTAGAATCTTACTATAGAACTCTTTGCTAAAGAAAGGAATTCAGTGGTTTAAAAAATGATTAGCATTTATATTATCACAGGGACAACACATTAGAACAGTATTTCCTACAAATTAGAATTCAGTTATGAAGGCTAGCATTTCTACCATCATGCTGTAAGTATATGTAAACTTACTCACCATGGAAAGGAATCTACTATGGAGCTCATGACACTGGACCTACAGAAGAAAAGAACAATAGAAAACAGTGTTTTTAAAGTATCAAAATGAACTTGATCTAAGGTGGTACTATCTACAGACCAGCCTTCAGTGATCCCTCCATATGGTCCCAGAATATAGTTCTGTGGGAACAGCCTCACAATCTTGGTTCTGTTCCAGAGAAACAGAGCATTAGTAAATCTAAAGAGTAGGAGAGGAAGAATGTCAGACTTTTAGTTCTTTATTAGTTTCTCCATGGGGAATATTTTAGAGAGAAAAAAATGTCAAAACTAGAAAAATAAAGGGTTGTTAAAAATATCATCAGGTAATCTGATTATTATAATCAAATAGTTTTATTTTAAAAAATCTGTTTCTGTGAACAAACTAAGTCAGTTTGAGTGGTACAGTGTAGACACAATTTCCATCAAGAAAATGACAGTTCAACTTGTACAGGAATTTAGTAAAGTGTCAGGATATAAAATCAATGCACAGAAATCAGTGATATTTCTTTACACCAACAACAAGACAGAAGAAAGAGAAATTAAGGAGTCAATCCCATTTACAATTGCACCCAAAACCATATGATACCTAGGAATAAACCTAACCAAAGAGGCAAAGAATCTATACTCAGAAAACTATAAAGTACTCATGAAAGAAATTGAGGAAGACACAAAGAAATGGAAAAATGTTCCATGCTCATGGATTGGAAGAACAAATATTGTGAAAATGTCTATGCTACCTAAAGCAATCTATACATTTAACACAATCCCTATCAAAGTCCCATCCATTTTTTTCAAAGAAATGGAACAAATAATCCTGAAATTTATATGGAGCCAGAAAAGACCTCGAATAGCCAAAGGGATATTGAAAAAGAAAGCCAAAGTTGTTTGCATCACAATTCCGGACTTCACGTTCTATTACAAAGCTGTTATCATCAAGACAGCATGGTACTGGCACAAAAACAGACACATAGATCAATGGAACAGAATAGAGAGCCCAGGAATAGACCCTCAACTCTATGGTCAACTAATCTTTGACAAAACAGGAAAGAATGTCCAATGGAAAAAAGACAGCCTCTTCAATAAATGGTGCTGGGAAAATTGGACAGCCACATGTAGAAAAATGAAATTGGACCCTTTCCTTATACCACACATGAAAATAGACTCAAAATGGATGAAGGACCTCAATGTGAGAAAGGAATCCATCAAAATTCTTGAGAAGAACACAGGCAGCAACCTCTTCGACCTCAGCCACAGCAACTTCTTCCTAGGAACATGGCCAAAGGCAAGGGAAGCAAGGGCAAAAATGAACTATTGGGACTTCATCAAGATAAAAAGCTTTGTCAATAAAACCAAAAGACAACTGACAGAATGGGAGAAGATATTTGCAAAGGACATATCAGATAAAGGGCTAGTATCCAAAATCTATAAAGAGCTTAGCAAACTCAATAGCCAAAGAACAAATAATTCAATCAAGAAATGGGCAGAGGACATGAACAGACATTTCTGCAAAGAAGACATCCAGATGGCCAACAGACACATGAAAAAATGCTCCACATCACTCGGCATCAGGGAAATACAAACCAAAACCACAATGAGATACCACCTCACCTAGTCAGAATGGTTAAAATTAACTAGTCAGGAAGTGACAGATGCTGGTGAGAATGCAGAGAAAGGGGAACCCTCCTACACTGTTGGTGGGAATGCAAGCTGGTGCAACCACTCTGGAAAACAGCATGGAGGTTCCTCAAAAAGTTGAAAATAGGGCTACCCTATGACTCAGCAATTGCACTACTGGGTATTTACCCTAAAGATACAAATGTAGTGATCCGAAGGGGCACATGCACCCAAATGTTTATAGCAGCAATGTCCACAATAGCCAAACTATGGAAAGAACCTGGATGTCCATCAACAGATGAATGGGTAAAGAAGAAGTGATATATATATATATATATATGAATACTATGTAGCCATCAGAAGAAATGAAATCTTGCCATTTGCAACGACATGGATAGAACTAGAGGGTATTATGCTTAGCGAAATAAGTCAATCAGGGAAAGACAATTGTCATATGATCTCCCTGATATGAGGAAGTGAAGATGCAATGTGGGGAGTTTGGAGGGTAGGAAAAGAATAAATGAAACAAGATGGGATCGGGAGGGAGACAAATCATAAGAGACTCTTAATCTCCCAAAACAAACTGAGGGTTGCTGGAGGGAGGGGAGTCAGGAGAGGGTGGTGAGGTTATGGACATTGGGGAGGGTATGTGCTATGCTGAGTGCTGTGAAGTGTGTAAACCTGGTGATTCACAGACCTGTACCCCTGGAGCTAATAATGCATTATATGTTTAGAAAAAGATTAAAAAAATAATTAAAAAAAAGAAAATGAATGTTCTTCATTTCCATGGCATCATTGCTTTTGGTTTGTTGAGTCTAATACATTAGAAACACTTAGAATCATCTCTATAAAGTTCTCTAGTAGCTCTCCGTGTTCCTTCACATTAATCAGGTCACTAGAAAAAGGCCCAGACTATTCCTCTTTCCCTGCCCTTAACCAATTCAGATGCAAAGAGAAGGTGCATGGACAATAATGGATCAGGGTCAAGGTAATTGAATGGGACAAAGTATCAGAGTTATGGTCTCTCTTTTGGGATACTATCCTCTAGCTCCCTTTTTCAGCTATCTCAAATTAGGACAACATGGAAAGAGCCTTAATCTCCTTCAGCAATAGGAACATGAGAAAGATCTGGGAGAGGCTGCCTGGGCTAGGATCATAACAAACTCTTTTCCCCCCCCAAATTATTATCTTCCCCTTTTTTGATTTTTTAAAATCACTTTTTGTTTTGAAATAATTTTAGACTCTTAAGAAGTTGCAAAAAATAGTATAGACAATTCCCAGACTTCCCCTGGTGACAATACCCCACTAGAGTATATTATTGAAACCAGAAAACTCGTAATAATACTATTAATTAAGTTGTAGATCTTATTTGTAGTTCACCAGGACTTAAATGCATAAATTTTTTGGGTACGAAGTATAGTTCTATGAAATTTTATCATGTGACAAATTTGTACAATCATCACTACTAGCAGGAAAGTAAAGTGTTCCATTTCTTTCTTTTTTTCTTAAATTTATTTATTTGAGAGAGAAAGAGAGAGAGCAGAAGAAGGGGTAGAGCAAGAGAAAGCATTTCAAGCAGACTCTGCAGTAAGGGTGGAGACTGACCAGGGGCTCAATTTACCAACCCTGAAATCATGACCTGAGCCAAAACCATATGTTGGACACTTAACCAACTGAGCCACCTGGGTGCCCCTAAAATGTTCCATTTCTATCACACAAAAGAAACACCCTCTAGTTACCTATGAATGGTTAAATCCCTCCTTTGATGTAATAGAGTATCCCCTTCCAACCTCCCTTCATTTCTTCTTTTTTCCTTTATTCGTTCTGGGCCACCATAATCCTTTCCCAGGTTGCTAAAACTGTCTCTCCATTGTCTTTTGTTTTGTCTTCCACCAAGCTAATTCCGACACTGCAATGTGATAGAACGATTTAAAATTAATGTGATCTTGTCATACCACTATTTTATACCCTCTTAGTGATATTTTTCAATATTTTCAGGATAAATTCTGAATTCCATATTTTTTTAAAGGACTTCATATATTTATTTTAAAGAGAAAGAGCACAAGAGCACTTCATTTATTTATTTTAGAGAACGAAAATGAGCACAAGAAAGAGCACAAATAGAGAGCAGAGAGAGAGAGAGAATCTCAAGCACACCCCAGGTAGATCCCCATGTGGGGCTCCACCTCACCATCCTGAGATCACTACCTAATCAAAAGCGACAGTCAGATGCTTAACTGAGCCACCCAGGTGCCCACACCTGAATTCTTACTTCTTGATTTGGCCCTTCTCTACACCTCTTCCATGATCTCTTATTACCTTCCACTTCGTATGCTGAATTCTAACCCTATTGAATGTCCTCCATTTTCTCAGCTGGATTACATCCTCTCTAAACTTTCTACCTCTTGCACATGCCAACTACACTTTTATCTGAATGATTCCTAATTACTCAACCTTGTCCTCTCAACTTTAGTTTTATTTCCTCAAGAAATTGTTCTCTGATCCTCCAAGTTTGTGTTAGGTACTGCTTCCATCTACCCTCATAAGACCTTGTACCTTTCCTGTCATAACATTAATGAAACTCCATATTCCAAGTTCCCATTTAATTGTGTGTGTTCTGCACTTTGCTATAAACTATAAGAGTGGGACTGTGGCTAGCCCATTCATTATACTATCTCCAAAGTCTAATTCGATGACTGAAACATAAAAGGTGGTAATAAATGTTTGTTGATAGCAATAATGAAGGATATATTTTCTCTAATCCACACATGGAATGGGCAATGAACTATGGGAAAACATGTGGGACTAAAGTGCTGATAGAATGGGCAATGGGGGACAAAGTTAACATTTTTCCCACCACTACATTTTTCCATGTACTAATACTAATTATATATATGGTAATAATCCTTTATAATTATGATCTCTGCTAAGTCACACTTTATATCACCATCTCAAAATGTTGAATAAAAGCATACTGTGTACAGTGAAAAATAATTCTTAAACTGCCTGCACCCCACTTCCTGTTGTGAAGGAACATCTCAATGAAGTTTACCCTCCCAACTACTGGTAATATGGCATCTCATTTGTGCCAGGTTGGAGCAGAATGAAATCCACATATTACCAAATTTGTGAACCCAGTCTTCATCCTCAATGTGAGTCAATAAAGTTAGAAGGCCTTTCACTTCAGAATACAAAACACCTCATTGCACATTTCATATTCCGTATTTCTAGACTAACTTATTAGAGATGCGCACACCATTTGCTATTGCTTTGTGACACTGGCAAATGCTTTTAAATCTTCTAAATGTTTTTTTAAAATGTGTGAAATGTGTTCTTTTCAAGGACGTGAAAGTGAACTGAGGCCAAGTGGCAGTGGGCGTGTTAGCTATAAATCTACTCAATACATAAATATATGCATATTGAATTTTTCATCACTAGGCTGACTATAAAATATCTACCTTGTTGGATGTGTTATTTGTAATGTGCAAAGTTCGCTAAGAGAACCATAACTTTTGCATTCTTATTTTATTCTGTGACATGCAAAAGTGAGCTTATTTTTCCTAAAACATAAAACTAGACTTTTGTGAATATTATACCACATCAGTTTAAGAGCTATAGGTATACAATATTTTGACTATTCAAGAACAGATTTTGGTATATTATTTTATGTTAATTGTAAAGATTTTTTTTTAATTTTTCAGCATGCTTAGAGTATATCAAATTTTATTGTTCCTTTAATCTTCTGAGTGAATGTAATAGATATGGTAATCATTTTTTATAAACATTTAATGTATAAATGATTTATTTGCACATGCTAGACATCTATACTCCCCATTATACGTGTCTGCATAAATGTTGAAATTTTTAATATTTAGACATTCAGTAGATGAACTGGTCTACTATGGTTATTTGCCACTTGACTCCTTATAAAAAGGGGGGAAAAAAGGCTCTTATTTCAGTTAAGGAGGTCTCCAAGAAGTTGTCTCTTCTTAAATAAGTAAAAAGATAAAAAATCAGTGAGGACAGCACTGTACTTGGGAGAATGGACCTTGCCTTTAGGTTTTTGTAATCTAAAACTGATTTAATAAGATTTATTCTTTTTATGATTTATGAAACACTACTTGTAGTTGAGAAATAATTCAGCATTATTCTGGACAGGATATGAAGAATGGCTTTTTTTAGCCTTTAAAAGGAGCCTATTCTCCTATTCTTTTGGGCAAAGAAATAAGACTGCTAATCTTAGGCACTATTTCTCTGCAGATGGTACTGGTCAGATCTTGTTCCTTTGGACGAAAATGTGAATTTTATACCTTTATTATAGTGAAAGGACTGAGCTGCAACTTAAAAAGGAGTATATGTTCCTAGGTAAATGGCAAACTGTTTGACTTCACTCTGGACTACAGTACTTGCTGGAAGCAGTTTTTTTCATAGTTGGATATGAAAAATAAGAAAGACTCAAAATGCATAAATAGTAGCAGATGCTTCCTTAACTTACCCTAGTGAAATAATTTTGATGGGTGGTTATGAATTTGTAAGTAATGTTTACTTCTGAACTGCCATAATTGCTTTTGGAACTATTTGAAGCATTCTGAATTGTATCTGTTTTTATTGTAATATGGAATTGTATTGCCATTTTATGAAGTGGCATCTTTTTGATGCATGGAAGTTCTGGATACATTTGTTATCCATCATGAGGAAACCAGATAAGTAAATATTACAACTATAACTGAAATGCTTCTTTTTTACATGAATAAATGAAAACCATTTTGAATCTGAAGGCAGAAACACTCTATCTGCAGACTGACAAATTGCATATTTGTTTGGTTTCAAAAAACTGGTGTCTGGCTTCTATACTGTGACTGAGAGAAATGTCTGTCTCCTGCATGACAGAGCTTCTGAGATGGAGGAGCTCTCCTCTTTGCAGAGGTGGAAGAGGTCAACTGAATGACCATAAAGAAAAAGGGCCCTTGTCTATATAATTACTTTTGAATGGAGTAAGACCACACAGTCTCTCCATCTGAAATGTGGTAGCTTATCTATATTCCTACACTCCCAAATCCCTCTCAGCTCTCTAATATTTTCTATAAACATTTATTGAACACATAATTTTGTGTAAAATATTAAGAAATAGTTTGCTGTTTAGATTCTTTGACCACTTATAACTTTTAATTACATGATCAATCTGTCTTTAACATAACCCCAAATATTGACTATGTAAAGTAACATACATGTGTTTTAACCTAAAGATTAAGGAGACAGACCTGGATTCCTAAATGACTAAAAGAGTGCAACTAGCTTTGGAGAAGAACTACCTCTTCGAGGTTGGTCAAGTGATTCAAAAGAATAATCAGGTGTTTAACTTCTTACATATACTAGAAGTTAAAAGAGCTTTTCTGGAAGGCACACTTCAAATTAATTACAATATAAGGATTATATCCAGTATAATGAGTTGTTCTTGTTAAGGAATGTTTGGACAATATACAAAACAAGTCATATGATGCATTGTTGTTGTCAGATAAGACATGACCAGGTAGATGACTGCCACGGGGATATATAGAGCAAAGGGAATGGAGTATGTTTGAAAACAGAGAGACCATCTATACCAGTACTTCTCAAACTTCAATGGATATAAATCTCCTGGGGAATTGGGATAAAATCCAAACTCTGATAAGGATTTCTTGGGTGGGACCCAAACCTATGTTTTTCTAACAAGCTCCTCAGTGATGCCAATGGCACTGGACTACTGGCCACACTTAGAGAAGCAAGGTAAAAATAATGTGCAATGTGAGTAGTGCAAAATGAGTTAAGTAAATTTGACCTAGAAACTTTGTTTTGTTTTTCTTTGTGACAACTCCAATGTATCCACGGTCAGAGTTTATCTCTGTATTGATGACAATATCAAATCCCTATTCTTCAAGTGTAATGGCATTATTATTTTATTTTTTCTTAGGCGTGGCTTTATTCATTCATACAAAAACGGAAGATTTTTTAAAATGTCATTACCATTTTCAAAAGGAGGATCAAAGAACTTATTACAAACTATACAGACCAGTAAAAACAATCTAACTTCCAGACACAATACTAGGAAATTATTAAAGAGCTAGCTTGTAAGTGCCTAAGAAAAGGCAGCCACAAAAGCAGGACCCACTGAGCATTTACTAAGCACAATCACATTCCAATAGCCTCTTTTTTTTTTTTTGTAGTTGATGTGACAGGTCTCAATTTCCACAATACATTTGACAATTTTTCCACCACTGAATTTAAGAACAAAATGTAAAAATATAAATTAAATGCAAGGAAATTTGTTTTTTACCAATTACTATTTGAAAAACCATATCAAAATGAGGCTGATTAATTTACTGAGGTACATTGGGTAGAAGTTTCTAAAATTAAACTAATGAGTTATGTATGTTCAATTTTATTTAAAGTTTTGTTAATGTACTAGATAATGATTATAATAAAGAAGACACTGGCATAAAAATTTATGTAGCATTGAGCTGTGAGAAATCACAAAGATAGCAAGAGGCTAAAGTAACAAGTCATGTATTGAACTTTTGTATAAATAACGTCATTGAATGCTTTTGTCTAATAGTCCTTAAGGCCAATAATAATGTTTAAATACATTAACACATAACAAATGCTTATGAGAAAAACAACCAGGTTCTCAGGTTCTCTTTGTCTTCTAAAATTAAGACTCACTCTTCATACAGTCTAAAACTTGGAAAGGAGAGAGTCAAGAAATGTTTTGTAGGTGAGCAGAAGCTTGTCCGAAAGGTGCAGATATTTGGTAGACAGCTGAACAAAAGTGGCAAGTGTCGGTGCTTGTTTAAATTAGTTAAAATTAAAAGGAATGTACTGAGGAAGATTGTAGGATCAAAAATGGCCTCTGTAGAACCATACAAGAGATTATTCAGGAAGAGGTACAAAGGTTACACTGAAGTGAAACAAAACAGAGCATCTTGAAAAATTATAATATTATCACATGTTTAATATCACTTTTTAGATCTCAATTTCTTCCTGTTCAAGAATTATTTTCAAAACACAGCTAATAATTTTTTCAAACTCATAATATAAATATAAATATTTAGTAAAAGAATGAGAATCTAAGTGAATAAATGACACAGGATTTTTTTTTTTCCTTCTTGAAGACATACTTGTTAGGGAGTAGAAGAGGATTCTTTGGTACTTCAGTTTCAGGGTCAAGGACAGGGGCTTGCAGTCCAAGTATCTCTTGCCTCACTGCCCTGCAGATATGGAAATCTTCATCCTTCTGCTCACACTTGCTTGAGCTTTTTTCTTACTTCCAATTTCTCTCCATCTTGGCTTTTTTGTTGAATATGAAGTAAACTGGATTAGGAGGATTGAAAATTGTGTGTGTGTGTGTGTGTGTGTGTGTACATGTGTCTGCAAGCACACGTGTGTGTGTGCGCACACACATACGCTTTCTGAATGAAGTACAGCTTCGAAGTCACAGATGGCACATTAGAAAAAAGAAATATAGTAAAATGAGCAAATATATTCTCATTCACAATTTCCTAGAGGCCCCTTGGTTGTTAATTGAAACTTTTGTCTACTTTATTGAACAATAAAAGTGGCAGCAACTACTCCCAGGTGTCCTTCAGTATTAAAAAGAGGATAAAGGGTTCCTGGCAAAGGTGACAGAAATTAATGCGGTGAGCCCAGCTATCAAACATTCTGATATGTGAATTGCCTGATATTTTTATAATGCTGTCTTATGATTGGAAATGTTATTGCTTCTATTGAATCAATAGAAAATGTTAAAGCTCCACAGAACCCCAATTACAAACTAAAGCTGGAAGGTTAACATCTGGGAGCAGCAGAGATAGAAACAATCTCTATTGTCATACCTTCCTGACAAGTAAATGTCAGAAACATAACGCCTTTGCCTGGTCTCAGCACAGAGCACATGTAAAAGAGTGATTGTAAGGCTGCCTCAAGTCAAATCGCCTGTCATCTCAGCTTTGACATGGAATTACTTTTGTTTTATGCATCTATTAACCTTGAACTATCAGCATTTGTTTTAATGTTCCAGACTGAAGTGACCTAAGTGTTCTTCTCTCATATAAAGGGGCTCTGTGAGAGGACAGAGCATGTGGCCTGCGTTGGGACTGGTCTTTATGGGAAGGCAGACTGAATGAATCTGGGAGGACCATTTTTTCCCCAAATGCTAATACCCGTTTTTGAAGTCCACTTTGGGAAGGGCAATTCCTTTGGGTTTTAAACAGTTCCTCTGTCCCCAAGAGTATCTTAAAAAATATGCAAACATCACCCATTATAGGGAGGATCCCATATGATCAGTGATGATACAGTTATCACATAATGTATTCAAAAGAGGTCGTTGGTACAGTCAGTGGGAGATGGGTTGGAAGGAAGAGAAGGTCTCAGTTTCTCATGGTGGAAGACAAGGCAGAGAGAGGGATTAAGTAACTTGACTTTGAGCTGAATTCTGATGTCTTCACATACCGTATCTCTTTTCATCCTTCTTAAGCATTGCATATTAAATGCTTTACATCTCCCCCATGACCTTGTCTAGCACCCTTTATAGAATAGCCATTTCGTGTTTCTTTTACCATTATACTAGGTAAGGCAAGTAGGACAGTTTTATAACTGGTTCTACGCCTTCCCTTCTAGTGTTTTTTATTGTTGCTGGTAATGTTGTTGTTATTGTTGTTAAGTCCTGACACAACTTCAGTTTCAACTGATTCATGGTATCAAATTATGAAGTAAGACTTTTTCTTGTATTTTTCATCCACCATGGTATGTCTCATTCTGATTCTGGGTTCTAGAAATCCTACTTTGCCCTTGATTCAATACTTCACATACTCAGGGCGCCTGGGTGGCTCAGTGGGTTGAAGCCTCTGCTTTCGGCTCAGGTCGTGATCCCAGGGTCCTGGGATCAAGCCCCGCATCAGGCTCTCTGCTCAGCAGGGAGCCCGCTTCCTCCTCTCTCTCTGCCTGCTTCTCCGCCTACTTGTGATCTCTGTCTGTCAAATAAATAAATAAAATCTTTTTTTTTTAAATACTTCATATACTCAAAAGCATATCCTGAGAACATTTTGCTCAAAGCTTATTGTCAGGCATATGCCTGTTTTGTTGTTGTTGTTGTTTTGGTTTGGTTTTGTTTTGAGGTCTAACTTCTTCACCTGGACTTTCAGGCTGGATGCAGCCCAGTATTCCTAGGGAGAGAGTTACTCAGGGGAAGGATTTATGTGAACTAGATCTTATTTTCAACATACAAACTCTCTATAACAATCGGGGGGCGGGTACTTTTGAGTTTTTCTTAACACACTCCCATCAGTCTTTTATTAAGACCGCTTGTCTACCTTTTAAATATTTGAATTCTCAAATCATTTGCAAAAAGAGACGACTAACATATTTTGCCTTTCCTGGTTCAGGATCATGGCTCTATTCAGTTCCTGAAGTTCTCCTTCATTACTCACCATAGTAGCTCTGTTCTCATCAACCACAAATTCTGAGCACCAGAGTGCCAGGGTATATAATCATTCTCTTAAACAGCAAGCATTTTTATGGCATATACTATGTGCCAGCCACTGCTATCAGCACTTAACACCTATTATTTCATGGGCTTTCCATAAGAATCTTATAAGACAGAAAGTCTTATGGTCCCCATTTTACAGATGAAAAACTGACACACAGGATGTGAAGTCTGAAGTCTTAGAGTTAGTAAGTCGTAGAAACTAGATTAAACCTAGTCTGCTCCAGATCCTATAATTTTAATACTCTGCTACACACCTGCCCCACTACCTAAGGATCTTCAGGTTAAAAATATAATAAGTAGTTGTTGAACACTTATTGTAAACTAGACATTGCAAGAATTTTATATAAATATTTTACTTAATGTTCACAAACTTTTATTTTACAAGTCTACAATAAGGTGAAATGATTTGCACTTGGACACACAGTTACTAAAACTGATTCCAAAGCCCAAGGTCTTCTTGATCAAAGTGAAAAGTCAGTATATTAATATAAATAAAGATGACCACATTCATTGGTATACTCATTAGTGATGCTGTGTTGCATAGAGGTTATGTGCTAAAGCAATTTAGGATTTTCACCCCAAAAACTAGATAAGTAAGCAAAGACATACCAGACTTTCCCAACTAGCTCTGTTCCTGGATACCATGACACAGGTCCCTGCTGACTCTGCAGAATAATTTCCTATAACCCTTTGCATTTCCAGAATCATTATCTATACCAGTGCTTTACTTTAATAAACCTCCATTTCCAAGAATGACTAATATTATAGAAGAGACAAGCATTGCATGGAAAGATAAGTTTTTTTAAAAAAAGAGATTTTATTTATTTACTTGAAAGAAAGAATAAGAGAGAGAGAGAGCACAGAGGGAGAGGGAGAGTGAGTGGCAGATTTCCTGCCGAGCAAGGAACCCTATGTGGGGCTTGATCCCAGGATCCTGAGATCACGACCTGAATTGAAGGCAGACACTAAACTCACTGAGACACTCAGGCACCCCAATAAGGGAGTTTTAAAGACAATAGTATTGAAAAATATGGCACCTCAAAGTCAAATTAGAGATATGTTTAGTAAGCTCAATTTTGTAAAAACAGATTTCAGTATTCATGTTGAGACTGTATATTTTAGAGTCTTGATTACCCTATAATCAGACCCCATACTTATATTTCTTTCTTTCCTTTGTGAGAACACCATATTTTGTGAAATGTTTCAGATGAGCTCAATTCTAAAAGCAAGGTGGCTGACACCAACCTCTACTGACCACAGCAACATAAAAATCAAATTGTAGTAAGTGATTTCATCTTTCTATGAACAACTACAAAAATACTGTCCATCAGTCTGGAAAAGTACTGTCTTGGTGAAATAATGCCTGTGGCCCAGAAATGAATAATTACTGTAGCATTTATTCAGCAAAATTCTATCTGAAGTTAGTAAAGTTTACACTGAAGCAAACTGGAGAACTAGATTTGATCATGACCATATTTCTCTGTTTCAAGCCAGGGGATATTTAGGAAGATGTGCACTGCACGAGCGATTGGATGAGTGTATCACCAGATAAGGCAGTTTTAGCATATGATGGCTGGGATAAATGTAAAAAGACACAGTGTTACTTATATCACAAAGCTCTAATTCACATTTATGCCAGCAGTCCCATGCCCAAATTGCTTATTTTCTCCATTACACTGGTGGGTCTTGGAATCAAAGAGCTCTAAGTCTCACAGGCAAGTTTATGAAAACCCAGAATTCCAAACAGTTTGAGGAGAATTGTCTTCCATGGAGGTCGCAGTGAAATAAATGCACCGCTCAATTGTTTCCTCTCTTCTAATTCAAACATCTGTATCTTTGGGGTAAATACCCAGTAGTTCAATTACACTGATTGTGAGGTAAAGTATTGTCAAACAATTGAGTTAAAATCCATCAAATTTGTGTTCAGTATGTACAAGTACATATGTACATATGTACACACACACACACACATACCATATGGACACAACTCCATGGGCTAGTAGATGCAGGAAAGTTCATCACTTAGATTCAGCTCCCTATAAAACCTGCTTTTTAATTAGGTGACAAATGCATACACGTGAAACAATCAGAGAACATTGCAAAATAATATATAACTGCATTATATATTTAGTGTCACACACTTCCTGTTTCAGCAGTTCATAAAAAGTATCTGATCCAAAGCCTTGGATAATAAGAGCTGTGGCATAAAAGCCCAGCCAATTATTATCCCGACCTCTGTGATTCTTAGCCCAGTATATGACACCCTACCAGTATAGTTGCTAAGGAAGAAAAAAAAAAAAAAAAAGAGCCCAATTACATAAAAGTAATTGTTCCATTTGTTCATTAAACAAATATTTATTAGTAACTGCTATAATAAGTGAGGGATATTTTAAAAATGAATATGGCACGATCTGTTCCCTCAAAAAGTTCACATTTTAGTGGCAGAGACAGACAAGGAGCTAGAATCCAATGTCCAGTACAAGTTCATTGTCATAAGCACAGATTGTTGTATCATTTAAAGACAAGCTTTGCACTAGCTACATCTGATCTCCACATGAACATTATATTTACAAAAAAAAAAAAGCAACAATAATAAAAGAATAAAATGAAGACCCAAGAGAATAGAGGCTTTGCAGTGTTACTCCTCCAATTAGCCTTCATGGAATATTCTCATGGAAAAGGTTTAGGGAAGACTGAACTTACATGTTGCCAGCAACACAAAAACAACAAAAGAATTCTTTAAATAATGCCTTGCTTATCTTGATATGACAAGCTTGGCACAACAATATAACAGCCAAAAAACGAGACATTGGATAAATGAATAAATGGATGAATGGTGCTATAATGCTTCTCTCTTTGAATATACAACGTTTAACAGTTAAAGTTACTAAGGTTCATTCCTTAGTAAGTTATGCATTGCTTTCTTTTTTCTTTTCTTTTCAATATCTAATGGATTTTAAACTTCACAACTGTTTGCCCTTGTTTTCTCTGGGTGAGCTCTTTGAGAAAAAGTTGTTTTATACTATTTGGAATTTTATTCAGACCATGAAATACTCCTATACACACAATAATTACAACCTATCTCCCGAGAAAGCATACACAAAAATATCAAGGATTAAAAAAGATCTAGGTACAAAACCAGTTTCACCAAGCATAAAACTATGACTGTGGCCAGGAGATGATGTAAACCTCAGTTTTTTCATGTGTTCAGTGAGGGATATAATACTACCCAATAAAAGATTTTGTGAAGATTACAGAGAATGACACCTGTAAAAAAAAATCCCAAAAAATGTTTTGTCCAAGAAATGTTAGACCTCTTTCTTTGATATCCCACACATTCTGACACACATATGGAATGGAAGTGGTGTGCAGCAAGGGTCACCACCTCCTGATACACATGCTGTGCAGTTCTCAGTCCATGGGTGTCATACACCAAGAACAGAAGGTGAGTAATATCCCTTGTAATTGAGAAGCAATAACGCTGAATAGGGTTTGTTGGATTCTGAATTATTGAAATCAGCAATGGTCATTTAAATAGCAGAACTGGGGTTTGGTCCAGTGATATGAATAACAATTTGGCACATTTTCATTTATATAAGGACCACTGATAGTAAATCAGACACAATGTGTATTATCAGTGCCTTGCACTATAGCAGTTTAGAACAAAATATCCATTTTGATGAAATGTAGCTAAATGAAATCAATTTTTATCATAAATTTCTTTATATTCTATCCTTTCAGCAATTACACGTAAATTATTTCCTAGGACTTTAAATTTTACTATCTTCTCTTCTTATTCCTACATATATATATATATATATATATATATATATATATATATATATACATTCTTTTTCTCTTTATCTTTCTTTATGTCACTTACCTGACTGGTATATTCTTCCACATCTTCTCTGTTTTTCTGAAGTCTTCCAGGCTTGCAAAGACCTGCTCATTTCTAAACTCCTATCTCATTGGAGTGCCTTTTTCCTTCTACTCCCACAAAGCTTATCTTTTTCTGGCCAGTCTTAGAACTCAAACATCCATATTTTATCCAGCTCTTAAACAATATTTCAAGGCATCTCACTTGTTCTATTTTTTATATATCTGGCTATCCAATTTTATAATGGCTATGGCCTGCTTTACAACATGGAGCACAAATATAGTTACAGCACTTAAATATTTCTAATTAATATTTTATTTCCCTCAAGAGTTCCCAACAGGAATTTATTCCCTTTTAGAGACTCAGACACCCTGCCTCCCTATAATCCCAGCTGGGGACTGGAGGAAGGACTAAGTCTAAAAAGGCTACCTCCAATATTGCTTCTTGCCCTCAGATAAAGAGTTATCCTTTAGAAGTTGGTCTTGCAACGTTATCTCCCTGACTGGTTCATATCTCTGCATAGGCAATGGGATTTCTTAAGGAAAAAGGATCCTATTCCTTCAGGACTAAGTTCCAATAACAGTGTACCATAGGTGGACTCCCTGTGTATTATACGCCCATGTATACCCATTTTCTGTTCTGTTACAAAATAAGAGATCATTTTTTTTTAAAGATTTTATTTATTTATTTGATAGAGAACAAAAAGCCAGACAGCAAGAGCAGGGACACAAGCAGGGGGAATGGGAGAAGGAGAAGCAGGCTTCCCACCGAGCAGAGGGCCCGATGTGGGGCCAGAACTCTGGCATCATGACCTGAGCCGAAGGCAGATGCTTAATGAATGAACTCCCCAACAATAGACCATTCTTTTTAGTATATGTGCTGCCGAAATGAGCATGTGGATCATTCTTAATTATCCTGTTTCAGTACATATGTTGGAGGGTCTTTGACAAAGGGTCTGGCTCAGAGATAACTTCTCATCTTAGTCACTTCTTTAGCTGGAACCAGCTCTCCATTAAGAGCCTCCAAAACCTTTATCTTAAACCTAGATCTAGAATTAACATCTCCATTTTCAGGGCAATTTGGATCCAGAAGTTTCACTGTCTATTATTTCTACTGCCTTTAGGGAAGGTCTCTCTGCTTATTGGCTAGTTGTACTTCAAATCTCGTACATTAGGCATCAATATTCTTCACTTACAGATGTTTAGGAAAATGAAACTTTAGGCAAAACAATTCTCCTTCCTTGCAAGGATCAGTTTCATTTACTGTGAGTCTTAGAGAGTGTCAACATTGAAGGAGTCACAAAACTTTCTTTTAAAACAAAGTCATTAAATAGTAGAAGCCTACGCATCCTACAGTAAGAAATTTTATTACACACACAACCCTTCCTGGGGCAAAATAAATAAATAAGTAAATAAATCAGCTTCTCTACATTAAATAAATAAATAAATAAAAGCAAAAAGAGAACTGTAAAATAAGAACAAAGAAAGGAAAACACATACCCTGTCTACTTAACTGAAGGCAAGTAAATATCATAAGTATCTGCTTTTTATCTCCAAAAACTAGCATAGGAGTTGACACAAAGTACTCTTTTATTAGGATATAAAAGCATATAATCATCAAAATTAGGTATGGAAGAAAACTTGGAGACAAAACACTTGAAATCAGATGAGTTGTGACTCAAAGTCATCACACCAGTTTGTGTCAATGAGGTAAACATATTTCATTCATAATGATAATATCTAGTTTTTGTGCTGTTTGGTTAAATTATAAAGTCTTTAATGATAAGGGCCTTGACATCAACTTCTCCAAACTTTCCTACAGTAATTAATCCAAGTATATATACTGTGGACATACAGTGGTCATTTCAAAGTTCATGTTGAAAGAATGAAGAGAAAATCTGATCTGCTTATATGTTTTTTTTTTCCCATATAATTTCTATATCATCTTGAGGATACGAACTGAGCTTAATATGAAATGTTACAGCTTCATTATAAGTATCAGACTTTGTTAAATTATTTCTTACTCTTGAATATCTAGATAAAGTGAAAATGCTAGTGGCAGGCAGGAAAATTATGACATCTAGAATCCATTTTCTATTTCTTATTGTCATATTTATTGCCATTTTCAATAAATGTGATTATTTTTAAATACCTTACACCATTTCCATATGCATCATTGCTGAATTCTAGGAAAAAACAGCTAGCATCATTCAAAAATGGTCCGGGGTATAAATTAAGTAGGAAAAAACATGTTATTGGCCATCTTTCAAACTTCCCTTTCAATGCTCCTTTAATCCTTCCAGATATAGCCCTTTGTTCACACCTAGCACCTGTTTGGTGCTATTTGGCTACTTGAAAACCAGTTCAGTACTTAGTAACTCCATTCACCTGAAAATGATCTCCACCATGGGGCAATTGAGGTGAGGTTCCACAGGGGCTGTGAATTAACCTCAAGTCAAAATAGAACCATCTGCTCTACTGTCCTGCTAAACCAGAAACTGGGACATTCATAAGTTCTCCCTATTGAAAATTCTCACTATAAATATTTGTCTCCAGATTCAAACCTATATCAAGATGAGTATAAAGAGTTCTTAGTAGCTAGAAGTCAGTTGGAAATTCTAGAGATCCCATAAACCAGTTTAAAAAAAATTTTTTTTTGTATTATAGAGATTACTACATCTATATCCCAGTGGTTTTAAACTTTAACAATTACCAAAACTGAGCTCACTCTGAAAACATGAATAATATTCCTATGATTGAAAGCAACCAAGGTTTATAGTAACTTTAAGGGTTATTAAGCAAGTTCCTATATGAATCCAGAGAGTGAATTGTATAAGCATTTAGAATGTGCTGATGATAAAGAGATTCATAAAAGTTGTTATGCTGATTTTATGTTGATGGATGTTTGAATATAGGTGAGTTATTAACCAGAGGCAAGTGAAACTAATGTTTAAGTATTATGATATATGTGTAATTGAAAGTGAATTTTCTTGGTAAAATGGGGAGCACAGAAAAAATGAGAAAGAATGAGTGAGTACAAATAAAGATAATCATAGAGATAAATCCATTTGGAGTGCCAGTATAAGTCGCCAAGTTTCCCGTAACGCCAAGAATGTTAACCCCTAAAAGAATCTAGTCCAAAAGTATTTGAAGTATTATACATATTTGTAATGTGTTAGGTGGATGGCACTCAATTCTGCTTTTTTTTTTAAAAGATTTATTTATTTATTTATTTATTTGTCATAGAGAGAGAAGCGAGAGCAAGCACAGGCAGACAGGGTGGCAGGCAGAGGCAAAGGGATAAGCAGGCTCCCCGCCAAGCAAGGAGCCCAATGTGAGACTCGATCCCAGGATGCAGGGATCATGACCTGAGCCGAAGGCAGCCGCTTAACCAACTGAGCCACCCAGGCGTCCCTCAATTCTGCTTCTTAATTAGATCTGTGCAGTCTTCCTTCTTCCTCCTCTTCACCATGTGTCTGTTTCCACTCTTTGCAACCTGTTGCCTCCTCGCTTACCTCCTCTTCCAACTGCATATTAATAAAACTATTGAGTGGGTCTTTTACCTTTTCTTTGGATGCTATCCTTAAAAAGACAGAGCTATGCATCTATACTATGGCAATTTGTTTAGTGTTTGGACTCTAAAAGCTTAGTGCAATGGCCCCATAATACAACCTTGGACCTAATAATAATTGAAAAATGGGGACACAAAGATCTATGGACACATTTCTCATTCTCTTCTGATTCCTTCCTTCATGGTCCTGTTTCCTTTTCTGTAAACTTTCACTTTATCACAATACCAGAAAGAGAGTAGGAAAGAACTGCCCACCTGGCAACAGATATCACAAAGGACATTTTATTTACATTTTCTCTTCTACACTGTTCATAGTTGTCCGTCCATACTCACCATACATATTTTCTAAGTATTTTTTATATTATTATCCTATTCACCTAATCTGTGCAAGTAGATATACATGATTTCGCTCTTTCACTTCCATCCTGGCTTTTGTGGCTAGAAAAATAAATGTTAAAGATGCAGAAGGTATTTTTCTCCTTCTTTGATATTTCATACTCAGGAATCTAATATGAAAAAAAAGGAGTAAGGGAATTATTTTTTAACATTTTGAGCAAGGCTTGATAAAATCAGTGTGTTTATCAATGAACTCACAAAATCTCTAATGTGGTGTTGTTACTATTTGTTGGTTAGTTGGTTAAAGTCAAATAAGCCTATATTAAGAGAGAAGAAAAAGAAAACCTTAAAGGAACCAACACTTGAAGAAGACAAGGTAACTTCAAAAGTTAGAGAGAAAGCAGAGTAATATGGATCTCTCTCACAAGGGTATATTTACTCACACTTTAAACAGTGGGAAGAAAATGAGGCCATGTTATAGGAAGTCTTTATTTTTTTTTTAAGATTTTATTTATTTATTTGACAGACAGAGATCACAAGTAGGCAGAGAGGCAGTCAGAGAGAGAGAGAGAGAGGAGGAACAGTCTCCCCACTGAGCAGAGAGCCTGATGTGGGGCTCGATTCCAGAACACTAGGATTTTGACCAGAGCTAAAGGCAGAGGCTTTAACCCACTGAGCCACCCAGGCGCCCCAGTATGGGAAGTCTTTCAATATTTAGTGAGTTTTAAACATCCAAATTAAAAACACATGGAATCTAAAAAACAAAACAAATGAATAAATATACAAAAAATAAAATCAGACCTATAAATACAGAGAACAAACTGATGTCTGCCAGAGGGAAGAAAGGGAGGAAGATGTGTAAAATAGGTGAAGAGGAGCAGGAGACAAGCTTCTGGTTATGGAGTGAATAAGTCATGGGAATAAAGGGCACAGCATAGGTAATGTAGTCAATGGTATTGTAATACCACTGTATTTTGAAAGGTGATAGCTACACTTGTGGGGAGCACAGAATAATATATAGAGATACTGAATCACTATGTTGTATACCTGACACTAATGTAATGTTGTGTGTCAACTATACTTAAATTAAAAAAATTAAAACAAAGAAATAAAAACAACAGCAACAACGACCAAGGGGGAAAAGGTATTTGAAAACTATACCATGGAAACACTGACCAAATTTTTAAAAATCTTGAGGAGAAAGATCATTTTCCCTAAAAACATGATTAACAGAAAAACAGAATATGTCAAACAATAAACACATATATACCATTTAACTTTCACCTCACACCACTCTATCCCTCGCCAAAACTAATATTAAAAAAATGAAAAAAAAAAAAGCGAATACTGGGAATTAGAGGAGCTGTTTTGTTGTTTTACTATATTAACATTCTATAGTATATTAAACAGATTGAGTCAGTTTGGACTTGTCATGCCAGAGGTATATCACTGCAAACATTTTACAAGGCAGTTTCTTAGAACAAGTGAATTCCATAGATACAGATTATGTTTTTGTTGGTTTGGTTTTGGGATTTTGGGGTAACATCTCTCAAAGTTTCACATAACATTTTTATCATTAAATGATAAAATGTGAGTTAAATAATAGTGCAGATATGTGGATTCATAATTAGTGGAAACCTCTATGATTCAGGATAAGAAGCTTAGTGATGAATTTGAATTCTATGGTGCAAAATTTTACGTATTCATACTGTCCTAAGTGTCTTACTAGGGTTTTGGAAGTGCTGTAAGACTATCAACACCTTCTGTTTTTGAAGGACTAAAAAGGGGACTATTTGGAACTTTTAATAATACTGAATGGGTACTTAAAATGCAGTTTGTATCTGCAAGGGGTTTTGGAGCAAACACTCTAATATTTTGTTGAGGTTGAACAGCAGCATTGTGTGGGACAGGCAGCTATTTCAGCATCAGAAAAACCAAGTGATGTTCTAGGTTCACCATTTAATATTTGCAAGGCTGTAGAAAAGTCCTTCTATGAATCTCAGTTTTCTTATCTAAAGTCTCCGATTAGCTTTCCTTTTCTACCTATCACCCAGAGTTGTTCCGAGGATAAATTAAAAACAAAAAAAGTTTTTGCTTTGTTTTGCTTTATTATTTTTTGTCATATTGAAAAACAGAAAGGAAGGCATTATTACCATCAATGCATATACGCTTTGCTTTATAATAACTTAGATTCATTCATATGTCTTTCAGTCTCTTAAAAATTCAAAAAATAACTTCAGGCTACAGTGGCTCAGAAATTGTTTATTTTCAGGAACTGGAAAAGGCATACACTTAGAAGTCATCAAAAAAATATAGATGGGAAAAGATAAAAAAGAAATTAGCTGAGGTCTTCGGGTACCTGGAGAAAAAATGGTGCCTTGTGTTTGTACTATATGCATGTGGTAAAAAACTGCAAAGAGAAACTCCTGTTTCATGCTTAAGGTATCAGTTTGGGTTGATAAGAGAGATAAAAACTTGCTCCAAATTGACAAATTTTCAAAACCTCATCCTGAGTCTTTTTTAATAAACCCCACAATCTCTTGTCCTTAAATAGTTTTATATCTAGAGTTTAATAGTCACTTGGAAAAAATTATCTGGTCAACAAAAGAAGCTATGAAGATTATGCCTGGTCCACAGTAACTATGGCCTAATGTATATGTTACAAAAACAACTAACAGTAAAGGTAAAAGACGATCAATAATCCATGACCTTTTGCTCTAAATGACTTAAAGTAGTAACTTTAGAAGGTTTTACTTTTAGTGAGTTGATATTTGTAAAGTAGGTTTCATGAGGAGCTTAAGAATACCCACTAAAAGCTATGTTAACTCTTTAAGCTAACCTAGTTAAGAACTATTTGCCAGTGAAGGAGCTGTGACATAACGGGTGGTATACTAATAGAGTATTGGAGGAAGTATACTGTATTTTTCAACAGACACTGTAAAAAGATTCTGGCTACTCTAGTACATTTCAGTGAGAAAGTTCTCTAATTCTCCTATATTTCTGGATCCATTGTTAATCATTTTTATTTTACTCAGGGCAGAATGACCTTAAATAGACTAGGTAAAAAAAAAAAAAGTACCATATTTTTGCTAGCAAAACTGAGAGTTAAAAAACCCTTTAATTAAGAGAACAGACTGTGCTAGTAATAAATTTAGCTTGGACTAACTGTTGTTCTCCCTGAGAATCACCGGGCTGTCTGTAAGCTTGTATGGTCACACTTGGTGGGCTTCAGGGTCATGCCAAAGCCGATGTCCATCAGAGACATTATTCAAAGACCTCTTCAACATGAGACTAAAGCAGTGGCAATTTTAACTCCAATGTTTGTCATAATGGCATTGTTTGAAAATAGAATATAGCCAGTCATGGGCTTGAAGTAAGTGAGCAGTTGACAGTAGAATTAAATTCTTTTTGCTGCAGGTGTTTTATTGCTATTATCTTTATCAGCCTCATCACCATCATTATCATCATAATCATCAAGCTTTTACTATATACTGATCTAGTGGAGATAAAAAGAACAGTAAGCAACATCCTCTGCCTATGAAGAGTCTATAATTCATTCTGATGACATAGCACATATGCATAGAGGACCCAGTAATAATTCTATATAGAATAATATCAAACAAAATATATAGTTTACAAAGGAAATATCACTGGAAAATGAAGCTAGCAATGATCAAGTCTAAATTCATCATTTATGCATCCACTCAACAATATTTGACTATTTTATCAGAAATAAACACAGCTGAAATTAGTAGAAAACACATGATTGTTTAAAATAAATAGGATTTTTGTTATTCTCCCATAATCATAATCAGACACCATATTTGTTGTGGGATGGTTTCATGACTGCTGCCTCTTGCTCACTAGATACTGCTAGAGGTTGATATGGAACATCTACAATCAAGGCAGGGTGAAATAGTAGGGGACATGGAATAGTAGATCTTCAAGAATGAGAAGAGAATGAAGTAAAGAAAGGACAAAGACAGGTGGAAAAGGAGGTAAATGCGAATTATTTTAGCTAGCTGGGCAGTATAAGCAAAAGATTAGATGGAGAATAATAATGATGGGTTTTAGATAAGTTAGAAGGAATATCTACTACACAACAGGAATGTCTATTACAGGATATCAAGTTATCTAAAATTACTTATGTATTCCACTTTGTAAAAGTGGCACATCTGTGATCTCCAGTTGAAGATTGCTAGGTAAAGATGAAAATAAAATAAATGAACCAACCATGAGAATGAACCACACCCAAAGAGTTTTTATAATTTGGTATAAGAATTGAGTCAGGGTGGCAGGCAAGCAGGTAGCAGTTACAAATATATAGGTTTCAAGGGAGGAAGCAAGACGGTGGAGAAATAGGCAACTGAAATATCATTAGGTCCCAGAAGTTCAGATAGATAGTTATCAAACCATTCCAACACCTACAAATACAAGAGGAGATAGAAGAGAAGAGGAGCAGCAATTCTAGGAACAGAAAATCAACCATTTTCTGGAAGGTAGGATGTGCGGAGAAGTGAACCTAAAGCAATGGGATGATAGACTGTGGGGAAAGGGCTGGCTCCTGGCAAGTGGTTGGAGCAGCAGAGCACAAAATGAGAACTTTTAGAAGTCTGCCCCACTAAGGGATGTCACTCTAGAGGCTAAGCGGGGGTGGAGCCCTCGAGGAGACAGTGTGGTCTCAGGACCTGCAGGTCTCAGAAAGACCAGGGGTGACTAAGTGTGGCAGAGCTGCTGGGTATCAGAGTGTGGAAGATGGATACAGGGACAGAGCCAAGAAGTGAGCTCTCAGCTCAGAGTAACCTTAAACCATGATCTGAGGCACAAAGGACCACTACTCTTCAAACAGGGACCCCACAAATTGCAGATCTGGGGAGACTCACCTTCCTCCTCCAGGAGGAGAGGTGTGGGAGCATGTGGCAGGAATGTGCTGGGTTTGGAGACTCCAAATGGGGCTGTGTGCCAGAGATAAAAATGATCGGCCACAGGCCAGGTGAGCACGGAGTGAGGTCAGGGACCAGGGAGATGGGAGGAATTGACTGCTTTTCTCTGAGGGCACACTGAGGAGTGGGGCCCCAAGCTCTCAGCTTCTCCTCTCAGGAAACTGGGAGGCTGCCATTTTCATTTCTGCCCTCCAAAACTCTATGGAAAACGTTCAGGGAACAAAGCTACTGAGAGCAAAACCAAGCAGATTATTTAGCCTGGCCCCTGCCGAGGGCAGTGCAATTCCGCCTTGGTAAAGACATTTGAGAATCACGGCAACAGGTCCCTCCCCCAGCAGATCAGCAAGAACATCCAGCCAAGACCAAGTTCACGTATCAATGAGAACTATGGAACTCCAGAGCTAAGGGAAAGCAACACATAGAATTCATTGCTTTTTCCCCATTATCCTTTAGTGTTATAAAGTTAATGTTTTTTTAATTTTATTTTTTCTTATTCTATTTTTAAAAATTTTCCTCTTTCCTCTTTTAACATTTTTAAAAAATATTTTATTTATTTATTTGACAGACAGAGATCACAAGTGGGCAGAGCAGCAGGCAGAGAGAGAGAGGGGGAAGCAAGCTCCCCGCCGAGCAGAGAGCCTGATGCGGGGCTCGATCCCAGGACCCTGAGATCAAGACCTGAGCTGAAGGCAGAGGCTTTAACCCACTGAGTGACCCAGGCGCCCCACACGTTGTTATTTTTAATATTAAGATATTTTAATTCATTATTTGACAGACGGAGATCACAAGCAGGCAGAGAGAGAGGAGGAAGCAGGCTCCCTGATGAGCAGAGAGCCTGATGCAGGGCTCAATCCCAGGACCCTGGGATCATGACCTGAGTAGAAGGCAGAGGCTTTAACCCTCTGAGCCAGCTAGGTGCCCCAGGATACAATTTCTTCTAACAGAACAAAATATACCCTAAATCTAGCACATGGATTTGTTTTAGTCTACAGCATGATCATATTCTCTCCTTTTTCTTTTTTTTTTCTTTTTCCAATCAACTTATCAATTCCTTTTTTAGAGTCTTTTTAAATTTTCATCTTTACAGTCATATTCCTTCCTTCATTGTGTTTATTTATTTTTGTGTATGTCTATAAGTTTTTCTTTCTTTAAAATCTTGGGGAATAGTTTCTTCTAAGAGACCAGAATACACCCAGAATCAAGTGGGTGGCTCTGTTCTATTCAATAGTCTAATATATATACTTTTCTATATTTTTCTTTTTTTCTTTTTTATCACCCTTTTTTCTCCCCTGGTTTCGGGTCTCTTCTGATTTGGTTAGCAAATATTTTTCTGGGGTCTTTGCCACCCTTTTAGTATTTTATTCTCTCATTCATACACTTTTATCTGGATAAAATGACACAGCAAAAAAAAAAAACAAAAACCTCACCACAAAAAAAGGAAGTTTATATGTCTTACATAGAGACATATAAACTACCAAAATGGAACCAGGAAGAATTAGAAAACTTGAATAGACCCATAACCAGGAAGGAGATTGAAGCAGTCATCAAAAATCTCCAACAAACAAGAGCCCAGGGCCAGACGGCTTCTGCAGGTAATTTCACCAAACATGTAAAGAAGAATTAACACCTATTCTCCTGAAACTGTTCCAAAAATTAGAAATGGAAGGAAAACTTGCAAACTCATTTTATGAGGCCAGTATTACGTTGATCCCAAAACCAGACAAAAAATCCATTAAAAAGGAGAATTACAGATCAATATCCTTGATGAACACAAATGTGAAAATTCTCACCAAAATACTAGCCAATAGGATCTAATAGCCCATTAAAAGGATTATTCACCACAACCAAGTGGAATGTATTCCTGGGCTGCAGGTTTGGTTCAACATCCAGAAAATCAATCAATATGATACACTACATTAATAAAAGAAAGAACAAAAACCATATGATACTCTCAATAGATGCTGAAAAAGCATTTGACAAAGTACGGCATCCTTTCTTGATCAAAACTCTTTACAGTGTAGGAATAGAAGGTACATACCTCAATATCATCAAAACCATCTATGAAAAACCCACAGCCAACATCATTCTCAATGGAGAAAAAACTGAAAGCTTTTCCCCTGGGGTCAGGAACACGGCAGGGATGTCCACTTATCACCACTGCTATTCAACATAGTACTAGAAGTCCTAGCCTCAGCAACCAGACAACAAAAAGAAATAAAAGTCATTCGAATCAGCAAAGGAGAAGTCAAACTCTCCCTCTTCGCAGATGATATGATACTTCAGGTGGAAAACCTGAATGACTCCACTCCAAAACTGCTAGAACTCATATAGGAATTCAGTAAAGTGTCAGGATATAAAATCAGTGCACAGAAATCAGTTGCATTCCTTTACATCAACAGCAAGACAGAAGAAAGAGAAATTAAGGAGTAGATCCCATTTTCAATTGCACCCGAAACCATAAGATACCTAGGAATAAACCCAACTACAGAGGCAAAGAATCTGTACTCAGAAAACTATAAAGTACTCATGAAAGAACTTGAGGAAGACACAAAGAAATGGAAAAGCGTTCCATGCTCATGGACTGGAAGAACAAACATTGTGAAAATGTCTATGCTACCTAAAGCAATCTATACATTTAAGGAAACCCCTATCAAAATACCATCAATTTTTTTTCAAAGAGATGGAACAAATAATCTTAAAATTTATATGAAATCAGAAAAGACCCCTAATAGCCAGAGGAATGTTTAAAAAAAAAAAATAGCCAAAGTTGGTGGTATCTAAATTCTGGACTTCAAGCTCTATTACAAAGCTGTAAACATCAAGACAGGATGGTACTGGCTGAAAAACAGACACATAGATCAATGGAACAGAATAGAGAGCCCAGAAAAGGACCCTCAACTCTATGGTCAACTAATCTTCGACAAAGCAGGAAAGAATGTCCAGTGGAAAAAAGATAGTCTCTTCAAACAATGGTGTTGGGAAAATTGGACAGCCACATGCAGAAAAATGAAATTGGACCATTTCCTTACACCACACACAAAAATAGACCCAAAATGGATGAAAGACCACAATATGAGACAAGAATCCATAAAAATCCTTGAGGAGAACACAGGCAACAATCTCTTTGACCTCAGCCATGCAACTTCTTCCTAGAAACATTGCCAAAGGCAAGGGAAGCAAGGGCAAAAATGAACTATTGGGACTTCATCAAGATCAAAAGCTTTTGCACAGCAAAGCAGAGTTAACAAAACCAAAAGACAACTGACAGATGGGAGAAGATATTTGCAAATGACATATCAGATTAAGGGCTAGTATCCAAAATCTATAAAGAACTTATTAAACTCAACAACAAAAGAACAAATAATCCAATCAGGAAATGGGCAGAGGACATGAACAGACATTTCTGCAAAGAAGACATCCAGATGGCCAACAGACACATGAAAAAGTGCTCCACATCATTCGACATCAGGGAAATACAAATTAAAACCACAGTGAGATACCACCTCACACCAGCCAGAATGGCTAAAATCAGCAAGCCAGGAAAAGACAAATGTTGGTGAGGGTGTGGAGAAAGGAAAACCCTCCTGCACTGTTCATGGGAATGCAAGATGGTGCCCCCACTCTGGAAAAGAGTATGGAGGTTCCTCAAAAAGTTGAAAATAGAGCTACCCTAGGACCTAGCAATCACACTACTGGATAGTTACCCTAAAGATACAAATGCAGCGATCCGAGGGGCACATGCACCTGAATGTTTATAACCGTAATGTACCCAATAACCAAACTATGGAAAGAACCTAGAGGTCCATCAACAAATGAGTGGATAAAGAAGAAGTAGTATATATATACATATATATATATATATATATGTATATATATATACAATAGAATACTATGCAGCCATCAAAAGAAATGAAATCTTGCCATTTGCGACAAGATGGATGGAACTAGAGGGTATTATGCTGAGCGAAGTAAGTCAATCAGAGAAAAACAATTATCCTATGATCTCTCTGATATGAGGAATTTGAGAGGCAGTGCAGAGGGTTGTGGAGGGTAGGGAAGAAAAAAAATAAAACAAGATGGGATTGGGAAGGAGACAAACCATAAGAGACTCTTAATCTCACAAAACAAACTGAGGGTTGGTAGGGGGTGGTAGGGTAAAGATAGGGTGGTTGGGTTATAGATATTGGAGAGGGTATGTGCTATGGTAAGTGCTGTGAAATGCGTAAATCTGATGATTCACAGACTTTTATCCCTGGAGCAAATAATACATTATATGTTAATAAAAATAATTAAAAAGGAAAAACAAAAGAAATAAATCCATAGGTTTCAAAACAAAAACAAACCACATAGGTTTCAAAATTCAAATTAAACAATGTGATGAGAATCTTTTCTTATTGATAAGAAATACTAAAGTACCAAATGTCAAGCCAAGGTATATTGATGAGGGGTGATCAGGGATCTAACTAGTTTGCTGCAATAAGAAGAGTTTAAGAATAAATCATTTTTACCTACTCAAAAAAAAAAAAAACAAAAACATGTTAAACCCATGATCTGTGGGTTGAAGATAACAGTAGCATATTGACCTGACAAAAACTATCTCAGTAAGTACAGTGTGACATGGACAGACTCTAATACAATCTACAGAACATAGTCAGCAAAACTATTCTTAGGTTTGTTTGATGGTTTGTTTATTTGTTTAATTTGGAATCAGACAATACATGTTTGATCATTTTTCATTTTCAAATGGACCTAATTATTCTTATTTTATTTTGGACATTTTTGCCTTATTTTATGCATTACATTTATAGAATCTACTTGAAATCCTGTGACATAGGAGTATATATTAAGGGTTATATGAAATCAGTTCTACTTAACCATATCTAATAATTCACTAGGGCCTAGTATTGCTTTCCTCTGTTCTACAGAGATGCAGTGACTTTTTATCCAGTCATTTCTTGCAATCTGTTAAAAATTGAGGTTGATAAAAATATGTATTAATTTTGTCCAATGGCTAACATGTTTTCCTTAGTCATCCCAGTCCTTTTCTACCTCCAACACACACACACACACACACACACACACACACACACACACATCTCACCACTACTCTTATAATGTAAGCAGGCAATTTTCTGTTATGTATTCAAAGTCTTAGACTACTTACTTGTCAAAGTTCACTGCAAGTCATCTTATGAACTACAGAAGAAAAACACTTCATTGCCTCTATAAAAGGACTTTTCCATGCCTTATCAGACTATCCTCCTATGGTGGTTTGCTTGCATCTGAGATTCAAACCTGTCACTAAACACCATTTTATACTGACATATCCAATGGAGGTTATAATTTTTCTTTTCTCCCATAGTAAAGATCTCCAAGAAAGAAAAATAATCACAGAATTTTCTTCTTTATTCTGAAACTCTGTCAGTTTTAGTTTCATATTTATATTTCTGTTAGTTACAGTAGCCTAAGTTTATTTACTTTGTTACAGTATGATTCCAGACACTCTAAGAAAATCTCTAGGGGGGGAAAAAGTTTTAATAAAAGCCAAGGGACTATCAAGTGTGTTTATTTTCTCTTATCCTTGATTACCTACATATCGGTGACATACATTCATTCTCTTGCTGAAAATTATCTCTCCTTCACCTGGCAAATTAAACTGAGAAAAAACTTTTATAAGAGAACAAAGAAGTAGGTGAAAGTTACGGATAAGAGCATCCTCCATTCCAGGTCTAAAAAACTGGGGATTAGGAACAGTCATTTCAACCTAACACATTTACAAAAGGCCAACTTCAAGTCTGAAATTTCTAATAAATCTAATTCAAATTACAAGGAAGAACCTTCTAGGGTTTATAAGCCTATCTGTGAACTATAAGAGATTTCATAATCAGATATGAGCTCCTCTGTTACTGTTATCTGAGCTTTTGTTATTGTTTTAGGAAGGGAGGAAAGTATTTGTTTTTTAACTTCAGAACAGAAGACCTGAAGTCTGGAGCCCCTTTTTCCATTACCATGAAACAGCAATTAGGAAACTTGTTTAAGGTTATGCATGTGTCTCATGATAGTTAAGAGGTAGGGTGATTGTGACTGAGCAAATAGATGTCCTTCCACATCCTATGTTATAGGAAGATGCAATACTTTTCCCTGGGTATAAGATAGTGGGGAGTTCTTCCCTAAAGCAAGCAAGAAAGATGGGTGCCATCAAGTAGTCAGGCAATTTTTATTGACCAACTACTATCTGACCATCTATGTTCCATAGTTCAAGCTCTATGAGATATAGTTGGGAGGGGGGCAGGGATAGGGATACATGAAGTAATCAGAAGGAAAAAATAGACAATGTAAAATGAAGTATAGTGCCTGAGCATAATTAAATCATACAATTGAGTAGAAAGAGCACAATCATCATTTTAGCAGTAATTTTTGGCAATTCTATCATGAAATTTAACTTCTACTCCTGTCCCATTTAGTCCTCCTATTCAAAACCAACTAAACCCAATTTTAATCAAAGGGGGTTGAGAGTAAATACATCAACAATACATACATCAACAATATATCAACAATCAGTCTGAGCTGAGTTTCTTAAATGAACGAATGTTCTCATGGTTGTTTAATTTGAATTAATTTAATATGTAAATATGTAAATTTATATATAAATTTAGTATGTTAATTGAACCTAGTCTGTATGTTCCCCTAGTATTATTTTTTATATTATTTACTACTAATAAAATGAACATGTTTTGGAGATAGTGGCTATGGGATTGCCACTGCATTCAGTGTTTCTTATAAGTATTATCTCACTTACTTTTGATTTCTACAAGGTATTTTATCTACTGTAGTAGAAAAAAAAAGCATCAGGGGGATAAAGTAATATGTCCAAGTTCATACAGTAAATAAGTGAAGAGAAAGATCCTGAACCCAGAAATGTTTGACTCCAAATCATGTGTAAATGATAATATCCTGCATCATTCTAAAACAATTAGAAGTGGTTCTAATTTTGTAACTATACTTATGGTAACATAAATTTATATATAACCATAATATTAGAATATTGGTTTGCTTCATTTTATTAACAGTTAAAGCCTAAATTCTGAAAATAAATTTTTTTCTAACAGAATTTTCTGAATCTAAGGGATTCATCCAAAAAATAACTGCCTATAAATGTAGGTTAAATGCCAAACCCAGGCATTTTCCTGTCATCTACTGTCTGTCTGCCTATCTACCTACCCACTTACCTACTTACCTATCTATCCATCCATTTTTTCAACAATTATTTATTATAATAAATAAAAACATTTAATTTCATCTCATCATGATCCCATGTTTTAAATTCTGTGCATAAAGTAACTCCTAGACTTTTTTCTTAGGCGAGTTTTGACCCAAAAAAAAAAAAAAAAAAAAAAAATTTGCCCCTAAAGCTGAAATGGCATGCAAATAGAGTATCTCTCTAAAGAAACTGGCAATACCGCTATGCAGAACTTGGGGAATTAACATTTCAAAGTTGTGTCATCTCCCTGTGAACAATTACACTGATAAATACCTGAGGTTAAAATCACACTCTGGGGGCACCTGGGGGGCTCAGTGGGTTAAAGCCTCTGCCTTTGGCTCAGGTCATGATCCCAGGGTTTTGGGATCCAGCCCCGTATCAGGCTCTCTGCTCAGCAGGGAGCCTGCTTCCCTTCTTCTCTCTCTGGCTGCCTCTCTGCCTACCTGTGATCTCTATCAAATAAATAAATAAAATCTTTAAAAAAAAATCACACTCTGTTTCTTGCTGTCCCTTCTCATGCAAACCTAAAGTTAGTCTAAATAGAAATAAACAAGGTTTGAGGGATTTGCTCTATTGTCATGTCAACTTCCAGTTAAAATTTTCAGCCAAAATTTTTTCATGAGTGAGAATCTGCCCAAAAAAGTAGTTTAAGTATTTTCTTCATTTTTCTTTTTCTTTAACGTAATCCCCTTTCTCTCACTAAAAAGAGTTCATCTTTCTGTTGTCCTATCTCACACATTGCAGTGCTTCTAAATGGCAAGCAGAGATAACTGTCATTATAAAATATGTTCTCACTAATGATTATGACAATAGCTCATGGACTACTTAAGATGACAGCACAGGTTTTCTGAAACCATAAATCATAAGTTGTTCAGAATAATTTTGATGCTCTACTATTCATTGTCTTTCTATCCAGAGTCAATTGAAACAAAAAAAGATCTACCTGCAACAGAACTAATTAGGTAAAAGAAAAAATTCCTCAAGAAAGGGTGACTAATAGAAATATTTCCTCCTTTCAATCAGTCCGACAAAAACTGCCTCAGTGAGTCTTTTTTTTTTTAATCTGAAATAGATCCCTTTTCTTGGTCTATAAAGCCGTGAAGGCAGATTTGTTTCTTATGGTTGCCATGAATTTGGAAGCTGTCACTGCATCTGGGAGGGCCAACTGTGACTTTGCAAAGCCATATTTAAAAATGTAACCAAAGCCAAGAATTGCTCTAGAATTAGTGAGGTATATTTTAGGTTCTGGAAGAGAAGTATGCTCAGGGCTTAAACAAGCAACCAAACTTTTCAGGATCCCAGTAGCAAAATTACCTTTATTTATTTGTCTAGAAAAGAACAAGAGAGACAAGAGAAAAACAGGAAAGCTTGTTACTTATTTCACTATGCTGGGAGGGCTCTCAAGGGGGGGGAAAAATCAATGTTAAAGATTAACCATGATTGTAAATAAAAATTATATTTTTCATCTCTCTGAATAGATTATAGTAGGACAATCTTTTTGTTCAATCTCCAGCCTTTTCTTCTGTTTCATGTTATCAAAACACTTGTTTCTCTTGGGAAGTCAATCTTTAGGCTATTTTCTGCCGGAAACTAGTCAAATAAAAACAGGCACTTCCCAGAATGACTGAGAGAGGAGATAACAGAAACATTTTCTATTTACCTCAAACATCACTCTGGGGCTCTGAGTATACACATGAAATAATTGTTATTCAATAGATTCCAAGTTGTATTTTGGGGTTAATTGGAGTGCCACAGGAAAGAGTGCATTTAAGAGCAGGCCTCAATTTATCCAACATTAATGTGCATCCCTGCAAATCGCTTACATTGGCTTCCACAATTTTCTTACCCTATACTACCATTTTTATCATTTTATCAGCTTATACCAAGCCCTGATTGTGAATATCCTATCATACCTCTCTATCTCCATTTCGATGCCTTATTTAAGTCTCTGATCAATTCCCGTTTTTTCAATGCATAAAGGATAGATGCTTTTTCTTCCAAAAAGGTGGTTGGTTTGCCCAAATTAATTTATTGAGTAAAGTTAGACATACACTTCACAACTTACACCAACATTAAATAAAATAGGCTAAATATCCAAATATAAAATGAAACCCCCCAAAAAGCTAGAAAGAAATGTATATAGCTATGTACTCAATCTTAGGATGAAGAATACCTTATTTAAGCAATGACACAAAAATAGATACTATAAAGGTAATATTGTATAGTACTTAAAAATATATTATCAGATGTCAAACCATTCTAATTCTGTCTCTATTACTGAAAAACTATGTAACTTTAGGCAAGCTGTTCAACCCCCCTGAGCCTTGATTTGCCTCTTGTAAACTCAGGATAACAGCAGTACTCCCATCATGGAGTTGTTAAGAAAATTAAAGGAGACAATGAATGTAAAGTATGTAGCATATATAATGGTAAAATTATTACCATTATGTTTATAAAGAAAAAAAATTGAATAAATTTGACTATATGCCCACATTGAGGAAATTAACATGAAAGCAATGCATAAATATACATGGCTGCCAGTGAGTTAGTATCCTTAAATATAGAAAACTCCTAATAACCAATACATTAAATTATGAGAGCAAATCATTTTCACCAATTAACTTGTCAAATAATTATATTTTCAAGTTATAAAAACAATTTTGGTGTTTGGGCAAACTACTTTTAAATGCTATAGATAGATACATACATTTCTGGTGAACAATGATATGTTTTCTTATTTGCACATTTCCTTTTATTAATAGTTAAAATGTTTCCTTAAAAATTTAATGTATTTTATTTTATTTATTTTTAAATATCTTATTTATTTGTCAGAGAGAGAGAACAAGCAGGGGGAGTGGCAGGGCAAATGGCGAAGCCAGCTTCCTGCTGAGCAGGGAGCCTGATGTGGGACTCCATCCCAGGGCACTGGGGTCATGACCTGAGCAGAAGGAATACAGTTAACTGAGCCACCCATGCATCCAAAGTTCAATATACTTTAGAAATTGAAATTATCTCTGTGTATCTATGTGAAATACATAATGCATGCAGTATCTATAATATCTATACATATATAGTATTTCTCATTATAATTGTATACTATTTGAAAGAATATATTTTTAAGATGGAACATGATTCTAAGTTACCTGATGAACTTGTATTTGTGGGAAGCCAGTCAAAGAAGGACTGTGAAAGAAAGGACACACAAACTATTCTCCATGATTATTTTATCAATTTTTATTAAATATGGATTGATTTATTTATTGGTTTATTATTGTTGCTTTTACAAGTTTGACATATCCTTAAGCAAGACGCTCTGGGAGAAAAGAGGTAATTATGCCTGAGAAAGACTAAGAGGGAATAGTTGAAGAAACTGAGAAAAAGAAAGGAAGAATTTGGAATGGGAGCAATATGGCAAAAATGGAGGATCCCCAGAAAATGACAAAGGAAGAAATCTGGGGTGGTAGAGTGGTTGAGGCTTTAGAAACAGGATTTTATAATGTTCTGCTACATATTCAGGAATTTAGTTCCCATTCTCTGAGTGCAAACTTTCAGAAGTATTTGGCTGAATATAACTAAATATCTAATGTAAGTTACGACTTTGGTTAATCTTAGAAAAGGGCAGAAGCAAAGAGAATAAATGCATGGCCAAGGTAAGTAGTGGCTTAACTGAGAGATCATCAAAACAGAGAAGGGAATAAAGAAGACTGTAAAATTAAAATTTCCTGGGAGTTTATAAAATCACTGCAATTTCCATAGTTCACAGGATAGGACTGAAAGATTACTATTACCTAACTTACTCAAACAGGGTCCAGGCATCTTAAGAAGGCTAATAGTGTTGCCAGGCATGCAAACAACTAATCAATTAATAAACAACTGCTAACTTTCAAGCAAGAGTAAGTGCTATGTACTTAAAATGTGATGGGGGAGGGGCAAATACTTACAAGAACACCCCCTATTTTCTAGGTCAATTCTGAAAGTAGATAGAAATTCTGAGAGAAAAGAAAGCAGATCCAGGAGCTGTTTCAGCTTGATGAGGCTGTTAGCTAGACCAATGGGCTGACAAAGGCATTTCAAGGACAGGCTTACAACTGTAGGAACAACTCTGTAGGTCCAAATGAATATGGTTTAAAACAGTATTGTTAGCTTTGCTCTAAAGAGTAATTAAAGACTTGAAAGGTAACCAAGAGAGTATATACAAAACCCAACCCTGGGGCGCCTGGTTGGCTCAGTGGTTTAAGTGTCCGCCCTCCTCAGCATGATCCCAGGATCCTGGGATCAAGCCTGCATAGGCTCCCTGCAGGGAGCCTGCTTCTCCCTCTCCCTATGCCTGCTGCTTCACCTGCTTGTTTTCTCTGTAAATAAATAAATAAAATCTTAACATTTAAATAAATAACTCATGGGGATAAAAAAGCACCCATCCTTGAGGATCTTTCAATATGTAGATGGTTAAGAAACTTTAAAGTTAAAACTTAAAATTGCAACCAACAGAGAATCTTCTAATACAGAGAGTCTTCTAATTCACCGTATTAAAACACAGTAGGTAACATGCATTGAGGTAATCACACTATTTATATTTTCTCTTATCCTTGCCAGAGAAAAAAGTAGAGTTGGGGAGAACAGGAATGGCAGAATATGAGGGCACAGAAGATTTAAGGGACCATGAAGATGGCTGGACCACCCTATGTGGAGTTGATGTAATTAAGTGGAAACCCGGTGCCATTGGATTCAACCTCAGCTCTGCTACAAACCCCAGCTATTTATTTTGCCTTATTAATTCTCTAACATTAAAAAGGAATATTATACACATTGCAGGGCAATGGCATAATGGTGAGAATTAAACGATATGCAAGGTCCCTGGTACAAACCAGTTCAATTAATGGATGCTATTATATCCTGTGGAAAGAAGGAGTGAGCATACAGAAAGGCAAATTTTGGGGCCTTCCTTGTCGCTTCTGCCAGAGACAGAGTAACCGTTTGAGGTTACTTTCTGCTCTTTGATCCTCAGTTTTTCACAAAGGCAGTACAAAGGGAACCTATTCTTCCCTTTGCAAAGACAAGGAAATAAGTACTTTAAAATAGGACTTTTTTTATAGCTTTTAAAACATAAAACAACAAAGGAAAATATCTTCATCATTTAAGACCTAAAGCTTTATCCACAAAAGTCAGACCAGTGTGCTGTTTCTCCCCATATTAATCTTAAAGATTCAGACTTTCAAAAAAAAAAAAAAAAAGATTAAAAAAAGAAAGAAAAAAACATTAATATATCTCTTTGCTTTGGAGCAGTAATCATTTTGGCCTTTCTCTGAGTTCTCCTTAGCTGCTCCCAGCATTACTACCTGTTGGCTCTTTCTTGCCTTTTGTTGCAGTTCTTTCTTCTCCATGCCCTGGCGTTTGTCTGAGACCTCCTACACTCTTACTTAGTTTCTTTCTCTTCAATCCCTGATTTCTTTTGGACTGCAGACATTCTATTTTTATTTTACCTTAAATTCCCTTGGCTGATAACACTTGTTCCGCTGCTTAAAGGTACAGGAGCAGACCCACTACTTCAAGAACAGAAATCATGTGGTGTATGTGTGTGTGTGTATGTATAAAATGTTGGAAATCGATGATGTTACATATTAAGTACTATCCTTAGAATCAATGTGAAAATAAAATTTTGGAATAAAATATTCCTTCAGGTCTTTGGCAAAAAGCAAATATTTTTCTCAGTGTCTGCTGGGCAAATATCATTAATGATTTAATTTTAAAATTTCCTTTCTAGTTACATTATTGTAAGTGTCTGGCTTTCAAGACCTGCAATCTGTGTTAGCCTGTCATATGCAAACTCATTCTTTTCCTGTATGCATGCCTTCTTTTCTAGTCAGGCCAGTTTCTCAATGAATCTTCTAGAAGCAAGACTAATATTTTCTTTTTGCCTTTCCTTACTCCACTACTTTGAATTGTCCATATATCTTTCCATTTAGCCACAGTTACACATTTTAGACAATGTATTTCAGGCCATGCATCCTCCATAAACCTTCTCCAACATAGCCAGCCTACAGTTGCTTGTCCTTAACTGACCTCACACAGCACCATATGCTCAAGATGATTTCCTTATACTGGTACATTATCCACCTTGGCATAAAGATGGGATTTCTACCTGGTAAGAACACGGAAGGGAATGAATCCAATATTCTACTCATAGTAGCATGAGCATGACACTGGCACCATGTAAAATTGGAATTAAAGTCCACCTCAGTCATTAACTGCTTTCTTTTAACTTTCTGATTATTCTCCCTGTGAAATGGTAATAATGCCATAGTAAAGTATTGTTTTGAGATATGAAAATGATATATAACTTATGATCAGACAGTTGATCAAGGAATGTCAATGTTTGGTACCAGTATACCTCACTGAAAACCCCACAGTGCCTGCAACATAACCATGAGGACACACATTGTATTAATGGCATTACAAGTAGAAGTTAGCCAAGACATAGTAAATCTTCGGGTAAAATCAAATACTCTGGTGCTTATCCCCCTCTGTTTCTAATTATATTTCGCCCAAATGGAGCTTCCACTTCTGACCTCTCTCAAGACTATGTTTGGACATATCCTCAAATGTTCCAATGCTGATGCTTTTTCTATTACTCCTGCTTCAGGAACACCTTATCACTGTTTTACAGCTTGTTTTTATCATGCCTTTCAGACTGGAGCAGTGGTCCTCAGCTGGAATACACATAAAGAATTTCTAAAGAAGTACAAGGACATGGATAGATTTTAAGAGAATTTCCAGATCCTCAACTAATGATGAGCCTCAACTACGTGTAGTGTAACTTTATCTTTCCCTACTTTCATTTCAGTCCTAAACTGATTCACTGACCTGAGGAAAAAGCCAACAGAGCACCAAACCAAGTGCAACTAGATAATTTTTAAAGTCAGGTACTGTAATTGTCCTCCTCCCTTTCTTTTTATAGTTGCCTAAAGTCATATAACACGTTATACTCAAAACTAGTGGTTTAAAATAATAATTATTTCTCATTGTTCTATACATTCGGTTGCTATCCATCTTGCTGGGGTTCATTCAGCTGATAAGTTGGCTAGGGAGGGGCCCTGTTTATATGCTGGAAGGACTGGATTTACTCTCTCCATATGGTCTCAGGACTTCTTTCTACATAATCTCCTCTAATTCAGTAGTTCAACTGGAGCTTCCTGACTTGATGAGCGCATTTGAGAAAGGCAATGAAAGAAACTTCAGATCCTTTCAAGACTTAATCCTGGATGTTTCACACATTTCAGCTGCATTTGATGGTCAAAGCAAGTCACTGAGCCAGCCCATAGGGGAAGAAAATAGATTCCTCCTCCTCTTAATGGGAGGAGATACAAAGTCACACAGCAGAGGAGCTGCAGGATGGGAGGAAAGATTGTGATCATCACTTCAAACCATCTACCACATATCTCCAACCATCTCATTAAATGATATTTCAACCTGTATACTACCTTTTACAGTAAGTGATTATTGGTTAAAAATTTTATTATATTTATGCTTCGATGAAGTTCCTAATAATAACTGTAATGATAACATATCCCAAAAGTATAATTTTAACACTTAGAACACTCTAGTTAAAGAAATATCTTAAAACTTCAACTTATGTACATACTTCATTTCAAAGAAATATGGTAATTGAGAAATAAAATATCAATGAATGCCATCTGTATAATTTCTAAAACATACAATTCCATGACGGAAGAGGAACAGAAATAGGATTTTAAAAAGAAAAAAAAATGGATGTAAAGTTTCCATCTGTAAACAAAGCTCATTTGTACAGCCTAGTTAAATAAACATGGGTGAATATTAAAATCACGTATGTAATTATATTTCATTGGAAATGTTACAAGAATGATTTAAAAGTTTCATTTTAAAGTATTATTTAAAGTATACCAGAATTTACACTCTTTTTAACCAATATATAATGGTAAATTTTGAAGCCAACTTAAACTATCCTTTTAAGAGATACATAACCAAACCAGTATGAAAATCCCTTTGCCAAAGCACATTACCAACTATTGTTTTGTCTATTCCATTGCTTTTAGGTTGTCCTAACACTCATAGGTGACCACTTTTTGTTAACATTCAGTAAGTCTGGTTTCCTTCTGGAACTACCCAACATACTTAGGCTTTTGCATAATATAACTCCAACATTACACAATAATCATGTTTCTTGGGGCACCTAGGTGGCTCAGTGGGTTAAAGCCTCCGCCTTCGGCTCAGGTCATGATCTCAGGGTCCTGGGATCGAGCCCCGCATCGGGCTCTCTGCTCGGCAGGGAGCCCGCTTCCCTCTCTCTCTCTTTCTCTCTCCTGCCTCTCCATCTACTTGTGATTTCTCTCTGTCAAAAATAAATAAATAAAATCTTTAAAAAAACAAAATAATCATGTTTCTTTCTCCCTCAACTTATCTTTTTATTTTTGAAATTCTTAACCTTTTTTGTGTCATGAATCCCACTAGCAGTTTGGTGAAGGCTACAATTCCTTCTTAGAACAATGATTCTAAGTGATAAAATAAACTACAAGTTTATACAAAAATCAATTATATTATAGATGTATTTTAATATAATTAAAATTATAAAAACTAAATTTATGATGCAGTACTATGTATGATTTTTGTATATATAATGCTATTTAGCAGCAGGTCTAATAACTACTATAATTTTGAATGATATTTCAAGGTTATGTTACAATAGCAATGTAATATATCTGTGGTGTCTATTATTGACAGCCTCAAGAACTGTTAATAATTCTGTGGTTTGTAACCTATGTCGTAATTGAGGGAAATGATTAAATTTAGTTACAGGTTAATGAAGAGAAATACATAGTATTTCCTGTCCAAATTCATAACCCACTGAAATCAACACATGATCTTTTGAGAGGTTTTTGGGCTCCAGGTGAAGTGTCTCACAGGTTTAATATGTTAAGTTTTTATCTCCCCAGCTAAATTAGGGCAGTTCTTCAGAAACTACATGATTATATAGGTGACAACAGTGTTCCTAGGAGATGCAGAATGTATACGCAGAGAAATAGTTAATGGACTATTAAGTTCAGAGTACATTTGGTCATTTGTCCAATACTAGTTATGCATTTCTCTAAGATATAATTTTCTGTTCATAAATATACTTTAAATTCTATAACTAGAAATTGTAATTTTCTTCTATTTATGGTTAGTGGTTATTAAAAATATCACTAATGACAAAAATGAAATTAGTAAGAAAAAACGATATTTAGCTGGCATATCTTACCTGTTGGGCCTTTTCCTAAAATTAGGTATGTATGTGTATACATACGTATACATTTTTCTCATTAATCCTCAGAAGATAACTATTATAATCCCCACTTTAGAGATGAGAAATGGGAAGTTGGTAAGAGTCAAAATTACTGGACCTAGACTGCAAAAGTAGAAGTCCCTAAACTTAGACTCAATCTTTAGGTCTGTCTCACACTAAATCGTATGTTATACTATTAGTCTATCAATCTTTTATCTAAATATTTGTCCATTTTTAACAAATATTAATTATACCTTAATTCATGCCGAGTATGTTCTAGGTACTCAAAATGAATGTCTGATTATTGATCCACTCGCCTTGCTCTCTGTTACCTATGGATATGTTCATACTATTCTGTACACTATACTGCCCGATTTTCAGGCATTTTACTTCTGGACTCCAACAGAACACACTTTATCTGAAGCTTCTATCATGTTTCTGAGATATGTTTAGGGATTTCCTGGCCCCTGAATGGAGGCATAAACTCTAGTCTAGTCAGTACTTTTAATTACCCTGGTCCTATAAGTACAAGTCTTCATAGTTTATGTATTTTATTATTTTGTTCACTGGATGAAAAATTAAATAGCCTCTCCAAGAAAAGAAAAGGTAAGATCAAAAATGAAAGGTCAACTAAAGCTAAAAAATAAGATATTCTGTCTTTGATATGAAAGAAGCTACCTGTGACCCCATATTCCCCAGAAAATGCATTGTGTAATCATTCATTCATTCAAGTGCCTACTTCCTACTTTTTTTGATAACTCAATGTGATTATCTAACATACATGAACATTCACTGCTGAAAGTGACATTCCAAGACAATTTGTCAGTGAACAAAATTTTCCTGTGTGAAAGCTAAACTTTGCCACATAAAAATACAAGCTATAATCGAAATCTAAGTTAAGTGGTATGATCTACTGAATTTGCCTTTAAAATAACAGATCTTCAGGTACACCCTCTCTTTATTTTCAACCCTTAGGTTAAGGCTGTTCTCAGGATATTAAAGACATTTGTAAGGTATTTGGCCTTACAAATATATATAATCTAATCCATATATATTGTTTCCTGTAAATTCCCTCTTTAAGCCTCCAGGTAGAAAAAGGGGGAGAAGTGCTTAATGACCCTTCTTTAAATATAAATAACAAATACCACTTGCTGCTCTTTTTTGAAGAATTAAAATTGATTTTCTCTTTCTGGATGAGATGATCTGGTTTGAGTGAACACACAGTGGCTCCTATCACAAATGATTTTGCAAAATTTGCTCTGAAGAAAACAAAATGTGGCTATGGCTGAGATACTTTTTCAAGTATTGAACTAAGTTCAAGCCATGAAAGGGTACAACCTTCTGACAAACAGAAATCATGTCAGAAGGGTTGCCTTGTGGGTCAAAAAAAACTCTTCCAAAACTCTTGTTCTGAGGCTGCAACAGGCAAGAAAGCCCATACAATTCTACAACAGTCTAGTCAACATTTAATGTGGTGACTGAAGTCACTGGTGAAGAAAGCCTAGCTTACTGTTAGTGGGACGATTCATCTATAGGAAATATAATTCTTTCTTCTCTTCTCACTAGTTTTAGGGATCTGGGGCTGAGCATCTCTGTCTCAGGAGTAAAACTGCCAAGGAAAACAATACATGTGGTCAATGAACCATCCTGGGCAGAGACCATGATTTTGTGAAAGCCACTTAGAAATGGACTAAGAAATACAGTTGCTATTCCATAAAAGAGAGCGACTGCCCAAGAGACTTCCAGGATCAATAACAGTTCTCCAAGTACAAATCCTGTCTCTTCCTCTTATGTTGCGAAGTTCCATAGATTTCTAATTCTAAGTATAGTTAAAAATTACAATATATTGAACATTTGGGCATTGCATGAAAACTTAGGCCATTCTTTTAATACTTTTCTCTCTCTCTCTTTCTCTTTCTTTCTTTCTTCTTTCTCTTTCTTTCTTTCTTTTTTTCTTTTTAAATTTCACTACCTTAGTTCCATAACAGGCAAGTGAAGGGGAATAGCATTTACATTGTCACCAGAAAGCTACAACCACACATTGTGCTTTGCCGCAGTGCCTCACATTTGGGGAAGGTTTTTATCACTCAGTACAAATACACTTTAATTGTTGCCTGAACAAAGACATCCCAACCAAGCTCTTTGTCTGGGTGTGCAACGTTGTATTTCTGAAGTATGAATTCCTGGCAAACAGTGCACCCACCTGGCACCAAAGAAAAATTACATAACAATGTGCATGCATTCAGGGCCTCGGAGCTCTGAGTTGCACTTGCTATCTCAACACTGCATTTTCTGCAGTGCATAATCTGTGGATGACAAATGGTCTTTCTCTCTAATAGACCATGAAGCAAAGGTATTCAAATATTCTTTGTGTCCTCCTTCTCCTTCCTTTTCTCTTTTTTATTTTCCTCTTTTAATATTAGGAATTACACTCAGTTACTTCTTTTCACAAGTGATAAAACTGAGGCTCAGAAAGGTTAGTAAGTGGTAAAAGAGGGCCAGAATTAGAAACTATGACCTAAAGACAGCTTTGATCCACAAGTATTAAAAAGGGGTCAGAGCAACTTCTCCTGAGGCTCTGTTAGAATCAATAACATTTCAATGAAAAACCCATTCAGCTGATTCTATAATAGACACTATAAAAATGTAGCAGGCAATAGCAAGGATAGAAAAAGCAACCCTCACAGAAATTTAGAAAGGAGAATCTTCCTTTAGTCTTCAAACTGGATATCATTCTCATGGAATTTCCTCCATAAAAGGTGATAATGTATTACAGATCTAAGGCACCCCTTCACACTCTTAGTGATTCTGTACATACAAGACTAAAACCATTAAAATAATTTTTTTCTTGAATTACATTTTCACTGAGACACAAAAATTTCCCATGCATAGTCTTATACTATAGGTAGACTGACCTTCCAATGTTAATCAATCTTTATTTCATACTTATAAGAATATTTGCACTGGTCAGTTTGTGATTTTTTGGACATACATACACATGTGTGTGATATATACATACCATAAATTCAAAATGTCATTAAATATGATGCCAGTTTTAAATTTTTTTCTAAATTGCATAATTTCTGTATAGAAACCATCTTAGTAGACCTCTTCACTGTGTCTTCATTTTTGTCACTATCACTAAAAATGGCTTTTAGTCTATCAGTTTCATAGAGAGCTTTCTTGGTCAAGCTTTCTTCCCCCCCCCCCCGCCCAAAAAAATGAGGATTACCTTCCTAAAAATATCCTTGTGCGCAGACTATAGTGGATAGTGGAGATACCCTTCAGACTTCTTTCATAACTCAGTCCCCAGTCAGACAGTCAGACAAAACACTCTTAAACAACCAATCACTGTAACTATTATGGTGTCCTCCAACCTCAAAGGTAAAGAGACTGGACCCTGTTTTCAGTCCCAAGTTATAGTTAAGATAGAATAGAAACAATTCTCACATATCCCTAGACACATACACACACAGAGTCAGGAATAATAAACAGAGACTGTAAGCCATGTAACAGGAAAAGCAAAGTCAGTGCTATAAACATGGCTTCCTGTTATTCAGAGAACAACCTGAACATTCATTCATTTTGGTTATATCAATAAATGATACTGCTACAACTACAAATCAGGTCATTCTGCTTCCCAAAACTTGCCAATACAAGAGAAAAAAAAATGTTAACAAGTTTGGATAAAATATACAAGAGGGAAAAACAGGGCAAATGTTTTAGTACTTATAAGACTGTTAAGACCTATCAAGAAGTGGTATAAATATGATATAGTCTGCTCCATTTTGTCTAGTGTTTATTCATTCCCTGAAGTCTTATCCCTATGCTCATTGTTTCAATTTTAATTTAGACTCCCTCTTATCTCCTCAAAATATCCTTTCATCCAAAGACCAAAGTTAATTTTTATTATTAACTCTCCTTTTATTAATTGGCATGTGAAGGACAGTGCCAAAAATATTTACTAGTCCAAATTCCCAGTACATTTTAATTTTGTAGCAGATCTTTATAGTTACTTGGTTTAGAGACTGGATTCCTTACTCATATTCTTTTTCTGTTTTGGGTTTTTTTATCCCATACAGTGTTAAAAGCCAATACTGCATGCTAGCCTACCACAGGGTCATACCCACTGTGGGCATCCAAGTAACTCTCTGGACAGCAATAAAGATTAGATGAATAGGCACAAAGCTATTGAAAAGGTCAATTCGTATTCATCACACATTTTTATCAAAGTCCTTTCTTTGGTTGATGTTCAAGAATAAAAATATAAACAAAACAAAACAAAAACAGAAAGGAAAAGCTTTCTTAATATTTTCAACTTTTTCAAGAATAAGTTGTTTTGCTTTACTGTAGTTTGAAAATATGTCATTTTGCGAGATTGATCCAATGCTGGGATAAAGAATATGTTCTGAAAATCTCTTTTAGAAAGATTTATAATATTAACCTCAGGCTATTTTAAGTCCCCGTCGATCTTTATGAAAACAGCCAAGAGATCCATTTGTTTTCCAAATAGTAGAAAGTCTCTGTTACCTTTTGTCAACCATGATTGAACAAATGACTTTGGGTCAAAGTGATTCAGTTGTGAAGTGCCTGGGGTCCTGCCAGCCCCCTGGAATACAGACTCAAAAAGCAGTCACTTTGGACATGAGCTGCCCATTACAGCCAGGGGCTAAGTAGTCCTATTCAATTTTTCTGGAACTAACATCATTATGGACCATCTTAAACTCAGGATTAATAGGAACTAGTGCAGTAGCTCTATGTCAATACATGGCCAGAATGCCTGGTCAGAAACTGAATGTTCTATCGCACTACTGAGTCTGATTTTTCATTATTGTTTTCTGTCTATGCAATCAATTAATTATGTGATAATTTCAGTGAAACACTCAGTTTCTTGATTGTTCTTTATTTTCCTAAACATTCTAAGATCTGTCCAAGGCACTGAACTAGGATAACAGACATTCTATTTAGCCAGTAGGAAGTTAGAATTGCTCTACAGTCTTGTTCAAATCAAATCCCTTATGCCATACCTCTATTCTCAAAGAACTTCTTCTGTCACATTTTACCACCATTATGACATTTTTCTTTTTAAAACAAGTTGATGAGCTTAAAACATCACTAATGGGCCACATAAAAAATCATTAATGGGACAAACTGCTCCTTGATTTTGTTCTAAATCTTTGCCCTCTACATCACCCACCTCCCAATGAGCATTCCTCTGTGTGAGCATGCACACACACACACACATACACACACACGCGCATAAACACACAAACACCCCATTATAGCTACAGTTAGCAGCCTAGACAATTTAGGATTCATTATGAGTCTGAGGTCTTTTTCTATGCCTGTATCCTGTCTTCATTTAGCCTTTGTTGCTAATATGTTTGAGTTGGTACCAAGACTACCTAATATATGCCAATGATGAAACTATTTTCTCAAGACACAATCAGTTTATTAATTTGTTTAATGCATTGTATATTTATACCTGACTTCAAGAAGTTCACAGTTTGGTTTTGGCATTTGTCTTTGGGTGCCCTTGAGTATATTTTTCTTTTACTGTGTTACATCTGGATGTGTCATGCATTTTTGATTGTCAGCTCCCAGAGGACAAGGAACTTGCCTACTTATCTTGCTCCACGGAGAATCACACACATATCAGTACTTAGCAAGTCTTTTCTCCTGCTGCTACTGATGATGATTAATAGCATTCTTCTCCAGCATTCTCCAAACCCTTACAAAATACATTAATTATTTCCACAGGTACCAAGGGAGGAAAGAAAGTATCATTATTGACATTTAAGGAATGAGGAAAATGAAGTACTGTGTATTTAGGTAAAGTGTCCAAAGCTGTATAATAAATAAGCAACAAGAATCAAATAAAACAGACTTGGTTGCCTCTTCTTCCAGTTCCTATTCCAATTCAACTCAATTTGATTAACACTTTAATGAGTCTTTATGCAGAGTATTTTGTTAGGTGCTGTAAAAGGAATAAGTAAATATACTCCATCTCTTACCTCAAAGAAGAAAAGTAAGAAGATCAGATATACAAATAAGTAACAATTAGATAGCATTTTATTTCAGTTTAGAGTGGATTTAAGCAATACTACCATATGAAAAATATACTGCTGGGATATGAGGGATACAAATAGGAACAAAATACACTCTTTATCAGTACTCAAAATGTGGCAAAAATGACAGAAAAATGGAATGTTTTTCAGTTTGTGATAGGTCTTATTTAAATGCTAAAGAGGATACAAATGGAAGATAACAGTTCTGATTAGTAGGAGATAAGGATCTGAAAAGGGTTAGGTTCAAAGGTGGCAACTGTAGACTCTTGAGTCACATTAGTCTGGTGGCAGACTGTATATATATTGGAAAAGAAAGAGAAATGAAGATAAGTCACTGGGGAAGAGGTATCAAGTTTCAAGTGGGAAGGCTTGTTAAGCAGCTATTGTGAAGTTAAGGTGTGGATAATGAGGGTCTACATTACAAAAGTATAATAAGATTAAAGAGAGGAGAATGAATTAGAAACTCCAACTTAAATAATGTGAAGAGAGAAGGCAAAGTGAACTAAAAGTCAATAAAAACTTTCTGCAAATAACAATTAATTTCCAGGTTAATTATGCTATATTAAGTTCAAGAAGAAGGTAGAGTTGTTGGGAAAGTTCTGGAACAAAGTCAGATTTAAGCTTAATTCTGAATGATGCCTAAGGGCAGATGTGTGGGAGTTTTCATGGTGGTCCTCAGTATTTCCTTGGCATCACAAGTAAAGGCTGTTCTCGATTTTCATTGAACCACTACACTGCCTTCTTAAGATGTGAAGAGGCTTGTTCAACTTTACCTTAGTTTCTTATATGTATTCTACAGACTTCCATTTTTGTGGATAGAACATTTTGCTTGACTTTTTTCATCTTTTCTTACTCAAAACTTCTCACAAGATAATAAATATACTGCTTTTTACTCCCTCCAATATTCAAAAATCTCATGAAATTTGGCATCTTTTGTGACGCTTTTCTTAAGTAACTGATAGAAAGAAGTTTCTGATATTTTTTTGAATGTTTAATAAGGGTTAAGCACTGTTCTCAGCTCTTTACCAGTAACTCTTTCCATCCTCCCAATAGTTCACTGAGGTTAGTGACATTAACAGTCCCAGTTGAAAAATGAGAAGTCTACATAACTTCCCCAACGTTTCATAGGCACTATGTAACAAAACCTGGACTTTTTTTTTTTTTTTTTTTTTAGGATTTTATTTATTTGAGAGAGAGAGAGAGAACCAGAGAGCACAAGCAATGGGAGTAGCACAAGGAAAGGGCAAGGAGCCTGATGTGGGGCTCAATCTCAGAACACTAGGATCATGACCTGAGCCAAAGGCAGATGCTTAACCAACTGAGCCACCCAGGCATCCCAAAACCTAGAATTTGTTTGTTTCTTTGTTTTTGTCTTTGTTGTTTTAACATATAATGTATTATTTGCTTCAGGGGTACAGGTCTGTGAATCATCAGTCTTACACAATTCACAGCACTCACCATAGCACATAGCACATCCCATAGCACATTCTTTCCCCAAAGGAAACCTAGACTTTTAAACACAAGAATGCACTATATTCCCAGCAGCACAACACTTTCAATAAGAAAACTCCTCTTATCATCACGTTCAAGTTTGGTTGTATAACTACAACTTATTTCCTTTTAAACATAGGGCTTTGGTGGAAGGTTACTAGTGTGGGAATCCAGTTCCACAAAACACCTGGGGACTTAAGTGTCCATTCTTTGAAATGGTCAAGAACCAGAAAATTCTGAAAGAACATTAAACAAGAATTGGGACCACAAAAAGACTATTAGGACAACTGCTTTACAACTGGAACAGGCTGGTAAGAAAGCATCAATAAGTATGCTTCAGATAATTTGCTTCCAGATATTCCCCAATCTTTCCATAAATTTGCTCAGGATTCAAATTCTTTAGCAAAATGACTATAACTTAGTTACTAAACTGTTCTTTCACTGACCCCATATAAAGAAAATGAAGACTAGATATTGTCTCAACAGGAAAACTGGGCTGCTATTAGGGAAAAGCAGAGAATGTTGAAAAAGAAAAACTAACACAACCTTCTAGCAATGAAGGCTTCTATCCACATTCATAGTTGTGTTATAGAAAGACTGTCCAAATAATTTATGATATTTATAGGTAGGATAGTCAAGAAGCTCACAAACTATTTTTTATGTTTCAATGTCAAAATGAACTATTATTTGTTTTCCTTACAATCCTTACATTATTCTTTATACTGTTCATTTATTACCTTACTTCAATTAATGTCTATGGTTCATATTAGATGAAACAAGAATTTATAGTTTATAATTTTGCTAACTGAATATCACCTTCTATATTCTGGGGCAATAAATAAGCCTCAGCACATTTAAAATCATTGGAATTTTATGAGTGGGTCTCTCTACCACAATGAAATCAAACTACAGATCAATAACAGGAAATTAAGAAGAAAATCTCCAAATACTTGGATATTAAATAATACACTTCAAAACAATCTTTCAATGAAACAGGAACTCTTAAGTGAAATTTTAAAAAATACACTGAACTGAATAAAAATGAAAACATAACATGTAGAATCAAAACTTATAGAATGTAGTTAAAACATTCCTGAAGAAATAATTTATTATACTGTACTCAGTTTATAAAAGACAGGTCTTGAATCAATAATATAAGCTCCCACATTAATATTTTTTAAAAAAGGAAATGAACCCAAAGCAACCCCAGTAAAAGAAATAATATAAAGCACAAATCAATTAAATTGAAAACAGAAAAACAATAAAGAAAATAAATAAAACAAAAAGCTAGTTCCTTGAAAAAGAAATCAATAAAATTGACAAACCGCTAGCAAGACTGATAAAAAAGAGTCAACACAAGTTACCAATATCAGAAGTTAATTAGTGATCATCACTGTAGATTACAAAGACATAAAAAGGATAACAAAGGAATACTATAAACAAAATTATACATGTTAATCTGACAACTTTCAATGAAACAGGAATGAAATAGACCAATTATATGAAAAGCATAAACTACCAAAACTATTCTAATATAAAATAGGTAATCTGAATAATCTTATAACCATTAAAGAATGTTATAATCCTATAACCATTAAAGAAGTAAAATTATAATCAATAAACTCTTAAAAGGGAAATCTCAAAGCCCAGATTATTTCACTGAAGAATTCCACCACACTTTTAGTGGTACTCTATCTCTTCCAGAAAAAAGAAAGGGTGGGGAATGTCAAACTTAATTGTATAAGATGGTATTACCAAAATGAAAGAAAGAAAATTAAAAAAAAAAAAAAGACAACTATAGCTCAATATACCTCATGAACACAGATGCAAAAATTCTCAACAAATAATTAAATTTAATGCAATAACACATCAGAACAAATGGGGTTTGTTTTAAAAGTCAGTCAATCAACCCATTTCATTAATGGGCCAAAGCAAAAAATCGGAAGTCCTAGCCAGTGCAATAAGGCAAGAAAAGGAAACAAAAACATAGATTGTAAGGGGAGAAATAAAGTTGTCCCTATTGGCAGCTGACATGATGGTCTGTATAGAACACCTCAAAATATTAAAACAATAAGTCCAGATTAGCAAGCTTATTAGATACAAGATTAACAAAGAAAAAAATCAGCTGTATTTCTATAAACCAGCAATGAAAATATAGAAGTAAAAAAAAATTCATTTTTTTCAATTATTTAAAATAAAACACTTACATCTAGATTTAACAAACCATGATCAGAACTTGTATGCTCCAAATTACACAACACTGGTGAAAGAAATCAAATAAATGGAGATGTACTGTGTTTGCAAACTTAAATGTTGCATATGACAATTCTCTAAAATTAATCGATAAACTTATTGTAATTCCTATCAAAATCCCAGTAAAAGTTTTCATGTAAATAAGCCTATCCTAAAATTTGTGTGGAAATGCAGAAGAATTAGAATAGTTAAAATGATTTTGGGGGAAAAAAAGAATAAAGTGAAGGAATAACTCTACCAGATTTTTAAGACCTAAAACATAGCTACAGTGTTCAAGACAGGGTGATATTACTGGTGAGATGTCACAAAGATTAATAAAGCAGGAGATAAAATCCATAAAGCAGATCCATATAAAAACCAACTTATGTTTGACAAAGATGCAAAAGCGATTCAGTAGATGAAGCATACTCTTTTAATAAATGGAGCTGAGACAATCAGGTATCTACAAGCAAAAATAGAGGAATACAATTGAATCCCAACCTAAACATCACATATTATACCAAATATAACTCAAAATGGATAATAGATTTACATGTAAATGTGAAACTATAAACTTTTAGAAGGAAACATGGGTAAAAAATCTTTAGGACCTAGGGTTAGGAAGAGTTCTTAGATAGTACATAAAAAGGAAAACCCATAAAAATATGCTCAATTGGACTTCATCAAATTAAAAATGTTAGATTTACCAAAGCCTTGGTTAAGAGGATGAAGATTGGGAAAAATATCTGCAAACTTTATAAATGACAAATAGTCTATATCTAGACTATATAAAGGACCCTCAAAACTCAACAGTAAAAACAAAGAAACAGCAAAAAGAAAAATATCCAATTGGAAAATGGGTAAAAGATATGTACAGACATTTTATTAAAAAAATAAAATATATATATATGGCAAACAAACACATTAAAATATAGTCAACATCATTTGGTGTTAGGGAAATGCAATTTTGAAATCGTGAAGAGATATCAATACATACATTTTAGAATATCTAAGATTTAAAAAATATAATGATAACACTAAATGCTGGAAAGAATGTCAAACAGAATTTATCATACATTGCTTGTGGGAATGAATACAACTTTTGGAGGGGAATATAATTCCTTTGAAAAACACCTTAAACATATGTATATGCTTATATACACACAAAAGTCTGTACATGAATGTTCATAATTACTTCATCTATAACAGCCAAACATTGGAAACTACCCAGATATCATTCAATGGGGAAATAATTAAACAAACTGTCACATCCATATCATGGAACAAAACTAAGCAATAAAAGGAACAGACTACTGATATACATAACAAATTGAATATGTCTTAAGGGAATTGTGCTGAATAGGGGGAAAAAGTGTCTATCTCAAAATGTTACATACCATACGATTCCACTTATATAAATTATCCAAATGACAAAATTATAGAAATGGAGACTAGAATAGTGGTGACCAGAGGTTAAGGATGTAGGAACAGTGGGAGGTATTTGACTATAAAAGGACAGCACAAGGGAGATCTTTGTGGTAAGGGAGGAGTTTTGTGTTTTAATAGTGGTCATAGTTAAATAAATCTGTTTCTGGGGCACCTGGGTGGTTCAGTGGGTTAAGCCACTGCCTTTACCTCAGGTAATGATCTTCAGGGTCCTAGGATCAAGCCCTGCATTGGGCTTTCTGTTCAGCAGGGAGCCTGCTTCCTCCTCTCTCTCTGCCTCCCTCTCTGCCTACTAGTGACCTCTCTCTCTCTTTCTGACAAATAAATAAATAAAATCTTAAAAAAAAAAAAACTGTATCTGGTAAAACTTCATAGAAACATATACACACATACACAAGTTCATGTACAACTGGGGAAATACGGTAAGTTCTGCAGATTGTGTTCATGTCAATTTCCTGATTTGATATTATACTACTATACATCTGTAAGATGTTACCACTGGGTGACAGTTACCTCTCTGCACTATCTTTGCAACTTCCTGTAAATCTATATTTATGTATTTATTTTCTAGTCTTGGCAAAAAACAGCCAATAAAACATTAAATAGAAGTAGCAAAAGTGGGGGCACCTGGGTGATTTCAGTTGGTTAAGCATCTGACTTTTGATTTCAGTTAAGGTCATGATCTCAGTGTCATAGGATTGAGCCCCACATCAGACATTGTGGTCACTGTGGAGTCTGCTTGTCCCTCTCCCTCCTCTCACTTGCACACTCTCGCTCTCTCTCTTTTTCTCTTTCTAAATAAATAATTAAAAAAAAAAGAAGAAGAAGTGGCAAAAAAAAGTGGCAAAAGTGTACATTCTTACATTGTTCTTGATTCTAGAGATTCTAGAGTAAAGCATTAATTTTTCACCAGTATGTATAAACTTAGGTATTGGTTTTTCATAGACACCTTTCATCGGTTGAGGATGTTCCTTTTTATTTCCAGTTTTTGAGAATTATAATTACGTATAGGTGTTGGGATTTTTTTTTCAAATGGCTTTTCTGCATCTACTGAGGTAATGAATGCGTTTTGAGCTTTGTTTATTAATATGATTCCTCACATTGATTTTCAGATATTAAGACAACCTTGCATTCCTGGTATATAAATCACATTTGGTCATGGTATATAATCTATTTTATATTTTTGCCAAAATAAAAGCTGAAGGCTTTTGTATCTCTATTTATTAGGAAAACTTATCTACTGTTTTCTTTTGAAGTCTTTATATAGTTTTGTTGGGGATAGCACTGACATTTTAAAATTTGTTCGGAAATTTTCCATCCTTCTCATTTTCTGAAAGAGTTTATAAAGGATTGATATGATTTCTTCTTTCATATTTGGTAGAATTTATTATGAATTTGGGTCTGGACTGTAGGGTAAGTTCTAAATTTTCTTCTAAGAACTGATCTGGCTGAATCTCATATATTCTAATTTTATTTTTCATATATACTAATTTCAAAATATTTTCGAATTTTTCTTGTGATTTTTTATTACATTCATTGGTTATATAAAAGTACATTGTTCACTTTTTCAAATGTTAAGATACTTCTCAATTTCTGTTACTCATTTCTAATCTGATTCCATTACCGTAGTAGAATATGCTTTGTATGATTTTAATCCTTATACATTTGTTGAGACTTGTTAAATGGTCTAAGATTATGGTCTATCCTGAAGAATATTCCATGTGCATTTGAAAAGAATGTGTATTTCTTCATGTTAAGTGAGACATTCTAAAAAAGTCATATAGGTATAGGTGATTGACAATATTGTTCTTTTATGTCCTTGTTAATGTTACCTATTTTGTTCTATCAATTATTAAAAATAATATATTTAATTTTCCAACTATTATTGCTTAATGGACTATTTCTCTTCTCAACTCTGTCAGTTTTTCTTTCATACATTTTGGGGCCCTATTATTAATTATGTTCATTTATAATTATTATATATTCCTGATGCATTAATATATTACCACTATGAATATCCTTCTTTGTCATAACCATCTTTGAGTCTTTGTTTCATAAAGATTTTAGCATTGCTCCTGGCATTTAGTAGACTTTCTATAAAAAGTACATAAATAAATAAATATATATAGTGATATAGTTATTTAATAAATATTTCTTCATCACTTTATACCTAGAACTATTCTAGGCCTTAGAATATTAACTGTTATTCAATATCAGCTTTGTTCCTGCTATTTCATGTCTTTATTTATGTACAGGTGTTTTAAAATATTTATTCGTTTATTATGGTGAGTATCTCCACTAATACTCTGTAAGACTATAAGTACTTAGCAAGGAAATTTGCTGTTTGGTTTAAGGCTTACTATTTTTTTTTAATGAATAATAATATGCTGGAGATTGTTGTTTGATGAAACAATATCCAATATCCCATGAACCTTTATTATATTGAGGTAGCTATGAACTGTGCAAAAGACTACATTTTCTAGCCTCCCTTATAGCTAAGTGTGGACATGTGACAAAACTCTGATTAACTAGTTATAATCAGAAGTTGTAGGGTTGAATTCTAACTCAGACATCTTTAAAAAGTACATAAACGTCACTTTTATGTTTTCCTCGTTCCCCTGCTATCTTCCTGGAATACAAATGTGATTAGTTATTTCTGAGTCTGCAAATGGAAAAATATGAACGCCAAGGAATATGGGGCATAAACAGAAAAGGAGCTTGGATCCACTGTGGCTTAGTCTTAAGACCTAAGGTTAGATTTTCTATTCAGGTCTCTATTACATGCACTCAAATATAATTTCTAACTGATACAAATGATGGCCACAATGTTGCTGATGAGGAACAAGTTCCTGTTTAGGTCTGCCCAAATGACATATAATAAAGGAGAAGTGAAACATATGATATCCTAAATCTCGCAGGTTCTAGAGCCATCCAAATCTGTGGAACATTTATTGCCAAACATTCTCTCTTATCAGTGGGCTGTAAACAGATTTTGGCATAGCTGCAGAAACTCATCTTTTCTTACATTTAAAGACTATGTACCTGGAGTCCCAGAATAGAGTGACTAAGAATAGTGGCCCTATACAGGATTGCTAGAGGAGGTCACCTTTTCCAAGGCATTATTCATGGAATGCAAATTTACAAAGAAACATACTCACTTAAAAAATTTCCTAGATATGCTGACCTTCAGTCTTTGTTGAACACCAATTTTCCCTGAATATTTGCTATTGCCAACGCACTACATTTTGACAGTGATTCCTGACCTTAAAACAGCCTTTACGGTCCTGGAACTGCTGGCTACTCAGCAGATACTGAGTCTGCCCTCATCTCTAGATGCTCCAGTGATGCCACATCTGCACATTCAGCTAGCTCCTGCTGACTTTCTATTCTTTCCCTTTTTGGCTAGCTAAAAGCATGACCAAGTTTATTTTTTTCTATAAAGGTCTCAAAAAATGACTAATTTTTAAAATATATTTGAACTCTTCCTTAACTGCTAATTGAACTCTGTGTGCAAGGAGGCCAGAGGTGTGCAGCGAGGTACAGCCTTCTCACAATAGCATGCGAAATCCGCCCTTTACCACAGTCATTACTAATATAGAGAGCATAGAACTATTTCAATGCTTCATAGTTTGGGGGCATTTGAACAATCTGTCCTCCTTTATCTTTCTAATTTCCCTCTCAACTTGATCCCCCCAAAACAGGCAGCATCTGAATAAAAGTTAACTACTACCTTGGCAGATGAAAAACTTGGTTAGTTCTAATGAAAGCAGGGGGTGCTGTTGACATTTCTTACTTCCAGTTCTTGCATCATGGCAATAAGGCCTAAGGACTGATTTATCAAAGAGAGTGTGCCCATCAAGCATGAGTGAGACAGAGAGAGAAAGTTCACTTTGCACAAAATGAGCTGCTAATTTCTTTTCCATTTCACTGACAATGTGCTCTATGAGTTCAGAGCAGCTGGGATGAGAACAATGGATGTTCCCAACCTGTGCTCCATTTAACTTCTGCAACTCTACAAGGTCAAACAGCAAAAGAGAAAGAAAAAAAATCTCCCTCTCTTTTTCTCTCCATTTCCGTATCTCTCTCCCCCACTACCTCCCTCCCTCTTTCCCCTTTCCCTCTGCCTTATAGTGTGGCAAAGCTAGGAGACTGAGGGACTATCTAAAAGACACAGTCCTTTTTGTTTTTGTTTTTTAAAGAAATCCATTTCTAGCCAAAGCTTCTACTGGCAAAAGTTTAAATGCCATTTTATTGCCATTTCTACCATTAAGTTAATATGATTCAAATAAATTCTGGTTTACTACTGTGAGTGTGTGTGTTGGGGTGAGGGAAGGTGAGCACGAGTACTCTCATTTAAAGAGACATGTGATATGTCTGTTGCCTAAACCCTCACTGACAAAAAATGAATTCCAAATGACTTACTCTGCCCTGGCTTTACTGCCACTAACAGGAAATTTAAAACTCCCCCCCCCCCGCCCCAATTAGCAATGTACCAGATAGCCTTACTATTCAATATGCTTCCCCATAATCCATACAGTCAAAATGGTAGAATCCTTTGGGATATAGGCTTCCCTTCTGTGGTATGATTCATGTAACTTGGATCTCAATTAACACTGGTTTGTAGCACTCTGATATTAAAGGATGGAAGGTAGAAGAACTAAGAATGTGAGCTAGTAATCAGCAAGAACATCTTCCCAGAACAGCAGTTCAGGAACCATCTCCCACCATTAGAATTCACATTTCACCACAGATTGACTTTTCTCATGTTGTAATCCCACTTGACTTGAAGCTTAGACTAACTTCTACATTTCAAAGCCTAAACTTATCCCTATTTATCTCCCCTGGTCCATTTGAGAGGTATGGATGGGACCCCTCAAGTTCTTTATCCGAGCATACCTCTACCAATCATAGCCTGTATACAATTCAAGTGTTTAGGTAGCCCTTTCCTATCCAGGGACCATGTGTGACTTTTTACTGTATTCCCAGGACCTATGACAATTCCTGACATAGAACATGGTTTCAAAAATGTTTGCTAAGTGACGAAGTACAGACTTTGCATCCAGCTGACTTTCTTAGGCTAATTAATCATTTGCTCATTATAAAATTTGCTTTCCGAAAGGCATATAGGTCTATTTAGAAGAATTATTTATCTTAATCTTAAATTTGTATTTTATTTCTTTCTACACCATATTTAAGGAAATAAACTACCCATTATAAACTTATTGCTACCAAGTTCTGATTACTGCATTTGTTTTCTCCCATGGCAACCACTGGTTGTTGTTCAGTATTTTAAATATTTGTAATATTTAATTTAATAAATAGAATAAATTGAGACATTAAACAAGTATTTCAAAGTTTTATGTCAAACTGTAAAATGTATTTAGAATAATTTATTATCCAAGACCAATGATTTGGGAATAAATTAAACTAGAAATACACTGAAAAACTAAAGCACTGTCTTCCAAGAAATACATTCACTGTCTTTTTCTACTTTTACAAGAAATTGCTTTTGTCTCTGTGTCCTACTTGAATTGAGGATGAAATGTTCCCTTGAAAACAGTCTACCAGCATGCAATAGGAATTGCATAGTTAATCTCTTTGTTTTTATCTGATGAAACTTCCTAACCTTGAATTCCATGTCCAAATTGATAATATAAAATTAAAATGAGATTATACACACACACACACACACACACATACACACACACGTGTATATATATACACACATTTCGGCAATTAGTAATATGTATATCACAGATCTCAGCAATAAGCAAATATAGAGGATTAGAGCTAATTCTGAGAAGATACTGCAAATAAGAATGGCTATTCAAAGTAGATATTCAATTTCAAATCCTGATAGAGCCCAGACTATGACTGGAGGAAAGTAAAAATGGTAGCAGCAATCTAATAGAAGAAAATAGACTTCACCAGAGATATTAAACACAAAAGCTCTAAAGTGTGAATTATACTCATGATCTAATTCTTCTTTATGTACATGACCTCTAATTTCACTTTTGATAATATAAGTAATAACTCCATAGCTTCAGAAAGTTTCCCAGTCCATTCCATGCCACCATCACCTCTTAATTCATTAAATTATTATAGTACACAGATTTATACTGACCTGGACTGGTTCCATGTCTGTCACTTAATAACTATATAATTTTTTCTGAGATTCCATTTCTTCTTTACAAATGTAGCCTAGTGATATCTCTCTCTGTCAGGTTTCTGTCAGAGAAGCAGGACTACGATGAGTGATATAGAATAAGGGATTTTCTAGAGGAATTTAACTTTACACCGCTTAGAAGCTGGTTACACAGACTACGCAGGACTGTTATCTGTGCCTTTGGTTCTGGGGACTGATGCTGGGAGTTTGGAAGGAAAGATATAAAATGAGGAAAGGTGAGGACAAGAGGGACCCACAGGATATACTGGAACCCATGAGGATATCTTAGCCACCACCCTTGGGTCTTCACTCTGATGATACAGATGACTCACAGGGGAAGCTGGTACTTTTTCTAACCATGAGTTAGAAAAGGTGACATGGGATCTGACATTAATTGAAGTGGCTGTGGGCCTGGCTGCTACCCCCGGACAGTCCGGTGAACCAGGAGATAATCAACAGTATGAGCTGAAACAGTCCTGGAACTCCTGTACCAAACTTATGATTGTTAAAGGAATATGGCCATGGCTTTATTCCCACCTTTCAACTCTAAAGGAAATAGTCTCTCGTGTCCTACATTAACTCAGAACTACACAGGGAAGAAAATTCTGAAAAATGTAGACTCAGCTCAGCTAACATGATAATGCAAATCCATTAAAACATCCTGTCAACTCAGAGTGATGCGGGGTTGATGAAAGAAAATACATATGAAATCATTTTTAAAACTTTAAAACAAAAATGGTACAAAACTGTATTATTTCTACAAAGTCTTCTCTTTATAGTGAGCTGGTCTTTGTTCTACATGTGTGTGATCTTTTCAATACAACTAGCCATAATCATAAATGGTAGATTCCTGTGCAGTGTGATTTGACAGGAATCACTAAGACTGAGTAATGAAAATTTCCAACTAAATTGTCATCTACAAAAGGATACAGACAATAGCATGGCCTGATTAGTATACTCTGATGATATTTAGTACGCAGCCTGTTTCAAACCAATAAAGAGGAAAGAAGAAAGGAAGTGAAAGGGAAAGAAAGGAAAGGAGAAAAGAAGAGAGGGAGGAAAAGAGGCAGAGAGGGAGGGAGGGAGGGTTGGAGGAAGGAAGGAAGGAAGGGGAAAGGAAGAGAGGGAAGGAGAAAGAAAGACAAATATGTCACATTAGGATGGGAAACTGAGTCAGAAATAAGGGAAAGGTGTTACAAAAATAACAACCACTGTATTTTTATTCCATAAATGTTCTGGAGAATAGAACTTCCCCAAATCTCTAACTGCAAATTACAATCCATAAACAAAAAACAACTTCCCAATTTTCTGGAACTTTTAATTTCAGGTTAAAGCAGGAACTATAAACTTATATAAGAATAAAAATACTACTGAGGTAATAGTACAGTCCATGCAAATGGGCTGAAGCAGAAGTCACTTTATAAGAAAAAGACCAATATTAATATCAGCTCCTTGATTTTTTTTAATAAAGCACATAGATTTCTAAGGGTATAAGAAAGCCTTAGATCATGATATTTCTTTCCAATTCTTAAATCAAGGAAGTTCTGATCCATTTTTGATAAATGCCTTGTATCAGTAGGATTTTGAGACAATAAGAAAAGGATTTGGGCTCTTTTTACTTTCTTTGAGATTAAAACCAGATCAACTGCTACAGGAGAAGTCACCTTGAAATTCCCAACAATTGAGTCAAATTGAGTTTAAGGAAAATTTCCAGCTCTGAATGTCAAGGTCAATAAGGATTTCAGTCACCACTTACCTTCTTAGTTATACTTACCTTTTCCTTCCAGACCCTTTCTTTATAGCAGGATTCTTCTGAGCACCAGCAATAGTTATGTTCCTTTCCTCACAGACCCCAGGCTCCAGGGTTTGCTGAGGTCTTAAATGAAATTCTCTAGCTGGAAGAAATGGACCTACTATCTTAGGCCAGATGCTAGAGGAAGCCTATAGCAGGAAAGGTACCATGGCATGTCACTACCAGTCCTCTGCCAGCATACACATTTCTGCGATCGCTATTGCCTAAAGTTACTCCAGTTTCTCCTTGCTGGAATTCTCAGTTGCTGCTCAAGGTAGCTCAAGACAGAAAGTATAAATGTATATGATGAAAGGAAAAGTATTACTGAAGGTAAAGGGAAGTCCATCCAACTGTGTAATTTGACAACATTTACCAGTTTGCTATATGCTTAAAAAAATTGATTTGTGAACAAATGAACAGAGAAAAATGAACTGGGATATAAAACTGAGGTGGACAAAGGAAGAAGGTAATCCAAAAAGCACTATCAACTATTATATTCAGAAGCCAGCAGAGGAAGTCTGTTTAAATTAGCATATGTAATAACGTATCATATAAAAGAAAAAATTATCAAAGAAAAATAATAAATATATATTATTTACAATAATTCTCAGGGCATATACTTAAAATCTTCTACAAGCCACTCCCAGTTTCACAAGGGCTGAAACCATGCCCTTTTTGTTCATTAATAAAAACTAGTGCTACTTAACATTTTTAAATAGATAAATACATAAGAAGAAAAAATTTCCAAACTATGCACAATGGAAAGCATCATACTGTCATTAAAATATGAATTATTATTTCAAAATATAATTGGGGAGAAGACTAAGTACACATATTTATTCATTTTTTATTCCTTCTATAAAGATATATCTAAACATTCATCATGTTATAAGCACTGAACTATATATTGGGTGAACAAAAGATCTAGAACTTATGAGGAAAATATACAAAACATTAGAACAAAATGAACTTGAGGTTCTAACATATGTAACCAAGCACAATTTTTAAATCCTTATATATCAAGAAAGTATAATCTTTATAGAAATCCACGAAACTGTTTATATAAGAGTTGCTATTTGACTCTTAATTTTGACTAGAAGGAGAAAGAAGAAATTAGAGTACATTAGTTAGTTATTACTATGTAACACATGGCGCCAAAACTCGTGCATGTAAAACAATGTGCATTAATTATTGTTAACAAATCTATATGTGGGATGAGTGTCTATTCCTATTAGGGGTGTGTTCATTCATTTACTTTCAAGTGTGTATCAATCAGGTAAGCACCTCTCATAATTCTGGTATGTCTGGCAGACAGCTAGCTCTGTGCTAACTTAGGATAGCTCACGTGGAAAAACTGGACTCTCCTCTTAGGTCTCTCATCCTCTAGCAAGTTATCTCAGTCTTGTTCAAATGACAGAAACAGAGTATGAGACAAAAAGAGCAAAAACAAATAAGACCTTTTAGTCCCATGCTCGGAACTGGAAGACTGTCAGTTCAGCTGCCTTCAATTGATCAAAACCACACAAGTTCAACTCAAATTCAAAGCATGAAAAAGGAAGGACCATATCATGATGGAAAGAGCTACAAAGGTACATAGGAAAGAGTTTCCGATAGAAGGAAGAACTGGGGCCATCTCTGCAATAAATCTACCACATAAGGAAAGAAGAGAAAATGACAAAAATACCAGAAGGAAGGAACCATGCCATCAAAATATAATAAAGAGAAAAGCATAATAATGGTCATGACATGGTTTCGGACCTAGTAAATAAATTCAAGTCAGTAAGAAAATATTGCACCTATTTTTTTTTCTATTTAAAAACGTTTATTGTGGTCAGAAAGTGGGAACAACCCAAAGGTCCACCAATGAAAGAGTGGGTAACAAGATATGATCCACCCACACATGGCAATATCAGCCACAAACAGGAGCAAGGGGCTAACACAAGCTGTCCTGTGGATGGACCCTGAACACATGACGCTCAGTGAGGGAACCAGATACAACAGGCCACACGATGTGTGACTCTGTGTGTGTGACATGCCCAAAACAGGCACATCCATGGAGACAGAAAGTAGATTAATGGTTGCCAGGGGCTGGGAAAGGATGGGGGCGAAGGGGTATGGGGTTTCTTGGGGGTGGGAAAGAAACGATGAAAATGTTCTAAAATTAGGCAGTGGTGACAGTTGCACAATCTTGTGAATAAACCAAAAGTAACTGACTTGTACAAAAAATAAATAAATAAAAATAAATAAAAATGTTTTTTGAGCCAAGCCTTGTTTTACGCATAGGGTATATGAGAAAAAAAAAGAGAAGTAAAGTTTTTCCTCTATTTTTCTTTGACAAAAAAGTTATTAATACAGATGAGATAATTTTAGAACCTGCTAGAAATCAAGGAGGACATTGGAATGGTAGGTGCCCCATTTTTGGTATAGTGAGATAGTAAAAGAGGGAAAGGTGAAAACAGCCATGGTCTTGGGAACGAGGTAAAGCCTTTGGCTTTTGCTCTAAGTGTAACAAGAAGCCATTAAAACATTGTTATCAGGGACGCCTGGGTGGCTCAGTTGGTTGGGCAGCTGCCTTTGGCTCAGGTCATGATCCCAGCATCCTGGGATCGAGTCCCACATCGGGCTCCTTGCTCCGCAGGGAGCCTGCTTCTCCCTCTGACTCTGCCTTCCACTCTGTCTGCCTATGCTCGTTCTCGCTCGCTCTCTTTCTGGCAAATAAATAAATAAAATCTTTTAAAAGAAAAAAAAAAAAGAAAAACATTGTTATCAGGTCAGAAAGGATTTTAAATGAACATTTGGTTATTATGAGGTTGAATTAATACAGAGGCAAGGTAGAAGTGGAAAGACTATTATAAAAGTACAGGATGGGCAAGAATAATAAAAGAAAGGCCACTAAGGAACTAGTTCTATAACCTATGGTGAGAGTTGGTGGTCGCACAGGATGCAGTTAGACTTTGTGAGAAGGAAACTAGTGGTCAGATTCTTGAACTATTTTAGAGCCCATTAGGTTTGCTAACTGACCAGGGGTGTGGTGTGCTGAAAGGAAAAACTAATGTTAAGAATGAAGCACTGAGGGGCGCCTGAGTGGCTCAGTGGGTTAAAGCCTCTGCCTTTGGCTCAGGTCATGATCCCAGGATCCTGGGATCAAGCCCCACGTCGGGCTCTCTGCTCAGCGAGGAGCCTGCTTCCTCCTCTCTCTCTGCCTGCCTCTCGGCCTACTTGTGACATCTCTCCCTGTCAAATAAATAAATAAGTAAATCTTAAGAAAAAAAAAAGAATGAAGCATTGAAATTAGCTGAGATGTAGATAGTCAAATAGAAAAATTAAGTCAGCACTGGGTAGGTAACTGATTTTCAGAGAAAGACCAAAGAGAGAGAAATAATTTTAGAGTACCTTCATGGAAATGGAACTGGATAAAATAAATTGAGGAAGACATTGTATAGAAAAAGAAGCCTAACTTAAAAAAAAATCAGAAATATTTAGAAATGTAGACATAGATAGATAGATAGATAGATGAAAATATCTTTTTTTCCTAAGGGGGGCAATTGTATCAAATGTTTCTGAGAAGCTGGGTAAAAAGAAGTTTAAGATGCTGTGTGAACCTTGGTATTGGGCATGAACTTCCCAGCATAGAGATGTCCTCTAAAATTAATGGGCTGTAGCATTTACGGAGAAGGAAAAATCTCACTTGGATCATAAGGTGACATTTAACTTCTAGTTTTGCTTTAGGCTAAAGTTGAGTTTCCAATGGTGAGGGGAAAGAGACAAAAGGAATGATAGATTGTAAGGGTTTGTCTTACAGAGATTAAATTCTGATAAAATACTTGCATATCCTGCTGATGAAAATGTCTCTAAAAACATTTATGTTGATCAGGGCATTTTTAGCTTCCATTCAAGAAGAAACAGGAATGGGGTTTACTCTCCCAAATGAAACAGTCAAAGAAGCAAACAAAACATATGAAACACTGGTTTTCAGGACCCTAGTTATCAAGCAATAAATAACAAGCGATGACTAAGAAACAGAAACCGTGTAAGTGAAATGAACACTATGATTGCCTTAGCTTATTGCTTTGAGAGACTTTTCAGGACATGAAACGTCTCTCCAAAGGGTATGGTTACAAGAATAAAAAGATAAGCAATAGATATGGAAAAATACTTGAAATCACATATCTGAAAATGGACTTGTATCCAAAGTAAATACAGAATTCTCAAAACTTAATGAGAAAACAAGACAATTTTTTAAATGTACAAAATATTTAGCATTTACTTTCCTTTACCAAAGAAGATACATGAATGGCAGATAAGCACATAAAAAAGATAGTCAGAGACATTGGGAAGAATGAAGTGAATTCCAAAAGTGAAAGTTTAACTCTTCGATGTTAAAAGCATAGGCCTGAGCCAGTCCAACAGCCATGGGTAAAAATCCTTACTACCATAGCTACCTCATGCAAATCACTAAAACTTATACCTACAGCTTCCTCACCTGAAAAACATAATAATACACTCCAGGCATTATAAAACTTAAACAACATGGTACAAAGATCTTAACATTGTCTTTGACATGTAGTCTCCAGTCAGAGATGTCAACCCCCTTCACTTTCCTGACTCTCTTTAATGTGCTCAAATTGCCCAAGTCAAAATAGTAGATCCCAGAATCCTGTGTGAAGTTTCTAAAGATCTCAAATCTGGTGAACTTTAACAGAATCATAAATAATGTTGAATCTTTGGGAAAGCAATAGCAGTAAAGGTAAAATCTCCCAACCGTAAAGAGTTAAGCACATTAAATTAGATCATCTTCTAAAAGGAGGTGTTAAAATTATGCCATAAAGAAATACCTTTATAGATAAAATTAAGCCATTTTGAGTTAATAAGTGTCTAACTGATTATCTTCCTAATGGCTTAACTGATTATATGTTAAAGATGTGATTTATAATCAATGCCAAATAATAGGAAGGTGTGAATCATCATGTTGAAAAGCTGTAGTCCAAATGTTGACAAGAACAGCATATTGATTAATTATTCCATTGAGAATATTAGGTGTGATATGATGTGGCAAGTGTTGAAATTAGGTACCTATGTACCACTCTGACCTATAGAACTATCTTACCAGTGAGGTATTTCAGAAGCCAAACACCCTGAATTTATATGCAGTGATAACTAATACATTAATTATAGGTATTTATATTATAAACAAAGTAGAAGGAATATCTTCCTTACTAATATCATGCAGAAAATCTAATGATTTAAATGACAAAAATGGATGTGAAGTCACCTTTAATCTAAAGTTCAAATGGTTACCCAAATCCTTACATCAAGACCATTATGAAATTTTAAGATAAATTGAATTTGCAAAAATATAATAATGCTGAAAGTACAGTATCCAGCAACTTCCTCTGTAAAAATGTAACAGCTATTGCTCTTGCATTGAACACCTACTGGGTAGGGAGATACAGTCTTATTTCATCAAATGCAGAAAAAAATGCAAACATGTTGAAACTCTCTTTTGCTGCCTTCTACCAACCTGTGCCTCAACCAGTCTTACTCCTTAAAATGAGAAGCAGTGGAAGAAATAGAGGAGAACTAAGTTACAGAGTGGGAGAAATTTCTGTTTCAGTCTAAAGAAATTTTAAAATAGACCTTTTCTGAAGCCAATCTAGCCCAATAAACAAGTATAATAAACCACTATATATCTGATGTAATATAAAATATCTCCTACTTTCTGAAAGTTATATCCTCTATTAACCTACCACAGTGACTGGAATTTCTCCAGTTAGAATTTGTATTTGTATATTAATGGTTAGGCTACAGCAATGAATAGCTCAAAGATCCCTATTAAAAGGCAAATCACTCAGAAGAGATGATATAATATGCCTTGGACCTGGACGTGGATGTGTCTATACAAAGTCAATCCTAGAGAAATAAGTTGTACTGTAAGAAATTTCTGAGTGAAGAAAACTATAAAGGAGAGAACAAGAACTTTGGAAGTTGCCACAAGAGAGCAGTTGAGTAAAAAAAAGAGTCCAAGAAGGTAGAAAAAGCAGAACACCAGACCTCTGAAAAAGATGTTCTAAAGGGAGAGAGTAGAATTCAGCACAAAAAAGTGGGAAAACTCCAAAGAAAAATGTTACCTATATCTTAATGTAACTGTAGTACTTTCATTGTTCTCACATAGGTCTTTGATATTTATATGATTTCTGAATTACCTACAATACACTGTTGTTTTACTCCACAGGATTTATTGAATACCTACTGTTTTACAACTACCTTAAATCAGATCCCCTCAAAGTTGACTTTATGACAAGAAATTTGGAGGAAAATAGCAAGGATGGAAATAATATAAAAAACATAATTAAATAATTATTTATATACATAAACATATATAATTTATATTATTTATATTAAATAGTATAAAAACATATATTAATGAGAAAATTAACTGAGGTTCAATACTTTAGGGACTCTCTGAGAAACTGTGGATTATGTCTTTGAAGTATTGTTCAGAGGCCAGGGAAATTGGACCATGTTTCTACGGATGACTTTTGCCCAGTTAAATCCCTGCACTTCCAGATTATGCTGGCTAGTGTGAATCAAGAACTTGTGGTACCAAAGTATCCTGGGATTTATCAGGTCTTGCCACAGATGATCTCAAGGATGAAGTTGGCATTAGTAGTGTCTAATACAATGGAAATTCCACATTTATGGTCAGGGAGAAATAACTAAAAAACAGTCATAATAAAAGCCCAAACAAATAATACGCAAACTGTGATTCAAGTTCATGTTAATTCAAAGAGTTATCAAATAAATTAAGGAGGGCTTCCTGAAAGAAGTGAGATATGACTAGCTCTTAAAGGTGTTAACATGAATTAATAGTCTTAATTGAGTAGTAGAGGTGGAGTGATGAGTATCAATATACTCATCAAGTATATTTTTTATTAATTTAGAAATTGAAAGAGAATTTGTTGGATCTTAGAACCCTTATTGCCCCATCCTGGATTGTGAGGTTCAAACAATACCTTAGTACAAATGAATAAGATTATAAAGTTCCAGAACTGAAAAAAAATCACACACACACACACACACACACACACACACACACACCCAGTCTTAATTTTAAGCAGTGAGTTTTTGGGTTTTATTGTACTTTACAACACTTTTATGGGAAACACAAATGTTACCCAAAGTTTTCCCAAATTCAAAATCAGACATTTCTGAGATCATCAGCCTAGATGCTAGAAGTGTTCAACTTCAGCCTAAAAGCAATTAAAGAATACATTAAAGAATTAAAGAATACATTAACTATATGTTCTAACCAGTTATTTCTGAATAACGCAGGGTGAATTTGTCTTTGGAAAGGTTGCTTGCTTCATTAAAATGTGATTTGGAGCTCTGAACATGGTATTTTTCTCCTAATAATATTCACACTTTTGTTGATCTATGTATGTGAATATATATCCATATTTATTAGAGCAGACAATTCTCTGTCAAACATTTTTTTCTTGCTTTTTTTGTAACCTATATGAAAGTAAGAAAATATGCAAACTTTCACTTTATACACTAAACTACGAAATATTTTTATAATTGTGTATATTTTAATTTGTGTTGTGGTACAACATTCCAATAGGTATTATCAGGTTTAGATTTTTTTATTACATATAATGTATTATTTGTTCAGGGGTACAGGTCTGTGAATCATCAGTCTTACACAGTTCATAGCACTCACCATAGCACATACCCTCCCCAATGTCCATCATCCATCCAACCTATCCCTCCCACCCCCTCCAGCAACTCTCAGTTTGTTTCCTGAGATTAAGAGTCTCTTACAGTTTGTCTCCTTCCTTGGTCCCATCTTGTTTCATTTTTCCCTCTCCTTCCTTTAAGGTACTGAGTTTCAGATAATCAATCTTTATATCAAGTACCTTTCTCCAACACACCAGACAACAGTGTTATTTTTGGTAAACCTAGTTGTGTTTTGATTATAACTAAATGTGCAGGGACGCCTGGGTGGCTCAGTTGGTTAAGCAGCTGCCTTCGGCTCAGGTCATGATCCCAGCGTCCTGGGATCGAGTCCCACATTGGGCTCCTTGCTTGGCAGGGAGCCTGCTTCTCCCTCTGCCTCTGGCTGCCTCTCTGTCTGCCTGTGCTCGCTCGCTCTCTCTCCCTCTATCCCTGACAAATAAATAAATAAAATCTTTAAAAAATAAATAAATAAATAAATAAATAAATGTGCAAAACACCGGAATAGGAATAATATTTTTAAAAATCCAAATTATCCTATACTAGCCTAGCATAATCTATATAATTTATTTGTTTTATAATTGAGACACTATAAATCAAATTTTAGGCAATAGCCCAAAATTCTAATTTTGATCCTAGGATAAGACAAAATAAGATAACATATAAACAGTTCCTATATATATGGCACATACAATGTGCCACATGTACCATATGTCATGTAGATAATGTTATATAGTTTATTTGGAAAAACAGAGGGCACTAACCCAGGCACATTTTGGTAATGGGAAACACCTAAAGATTTCTAAGTGTCAAAACAAGTCAGAGTGTCATTTTATCTGAATACTGCTGGCAGTTCTTCTGATGATAAATTGAAGGGTGAAAATCTGAAGACAGACTATGACATAGACTGATACACATAAGAAATAATAGGAATGAAGGCAAGAGAATGAGTGAAATGGATCATAGATAGTACTTAAGAGGAAAAATTGGCAGGAATTGATAACTGATTGTGGCAAGAGCAGAGGTATTATTAGAGGCCTGAGTAGATTTAGGATAAAGGTCACAACCACACATGAGTCTTTAATTATTAATTAGTGTAACAGTGGTAAATGGTGATATATAAAACTAAGAAGAAAAACTACATCCCAAAAGAGTTCCTTTAGGAGGCATTATTATAAGTTTGGCATTAGCTTTGTATTTGGACCTTTACATTAAAAATATTCAGCAGATGGTGAGTGCTGTGAAGTGTGTAAACCTGGCGATTCACAGACCTGTACCCCTGGGGATAAAAAATATATGTTTATTAAAAAAATAAAAAATTATAAATAAATAAATAAATAATATTCAGCAGACATATACATATCTGAAATATTGGGATTTAAATCCATGAGTATAGATGAGCTTTCCCAAAGTAAACTTAAGAGCAATTGTCCTATCTTGAAATTGCAGACATTCAGCCTCCAGGCACCATATTGTAGGAACAATTTTCTGTATGTCATTGAATAATTTTTCTCCCATAGGGTTGAAATCCACAGAATTCCCAAGTTTATGAATCCATTTGTGATTACTTTTCCTCTCATCCTTCTCATCCAATCCATCAACAAATCTAGTTGGTTCTACTTCCAGATATATATGCCATGTCTACCTACTTCTCTCCATTTCCACTTTGACACCTTTATACATGTTCATGTATTTTTCTCTGTCATAGCTAATACCATATTTCCTTAGGAAAAAGGCCAAGAACAACCCAAATGCCTATCAACTGATAAAGAAACAACTACATACACACACACACACACCCATATGCAGACATATAAGCCAGCAATAAAAAGAAATGAAGTACTGATACATGCTACAACATGAACGAATATTGAAAACATTATACTAAATGTAAGAAACTGATCACAAAGGCCACATGTTGTATTATTCCATTTATATAAAACGTCAAAAAGGTAAACCCATAATGACATAAAGTAGATTAGTGAGGGGCTGAGAGGTGGGGAAGGGGAAGTAGAATGATGAGTGATTACTAATTATTACAGGGTTTCTTTGAGGGTAACAAAAATATTCTAGAACTATATAATGATGATGGCTGCACAATATTGTGAACATATTAAAAACTATAAGATTTTACACTTTGAAATGATGAATTTTGTGGTATATAAATTGTATCTTAAAGCAATCAACAAGTGTGCTTAATTTGGGAAGGAGGGTGATGAAAAGCTTCACTACAGTGATAACAGTAAAGAAAGGGGTAAAATAATAGTTATATGGCAAAATTTTCAGGAAGAAATGAAAGAACTTGGTGGCAAATAGAAAATAGAGCAAGGGAAGGAAACCAGTCAATACAATTGCCTTACTGGAACAAAGTAATATGAAAGAGAATACAATTGTAGCGAGAAGATTAATTCAGTTTCAAATATGTTGAGATTTGCACGAATATGAGGTTTTTGTTTTTGTTTTTGTTTTTAAGCAGAGATGCCCTTAGGCAACTGAACATATGGGACAAAAGTTCAAGCTGCTGGAGACACAAAAATGAGAGTCATCAACTTAGAGGAAGCAGGAGGAGGCATAGGGATAATGCAGAAAGAAGAACAGAAAATTAAGGGCTGGAATTCTTATAGGAGTTTTCTTCACTTAGGGGATGGTCTTACAAAGGGGTCTCAGAAAAAGAAAGTGAAAAAGATGGCAGAAAAGTGCCTTAGCAAGGAATATAAGAGGGGAGAGTTGCAGGAAAGAATAATGGTAAATACTAAAGAGCTGTCAGAGAGTCTGGGTAAGAGTAAACAAAGTGAAGCAAACTCTTGAAACTATTTCATTAAGTTATATAATTAATGAAAGGTTAGGGCATGTCAAATTTGGATCCAGAGGAGGGAAGAGAGGTCTTAAACTTCTTCGAGATTGGACTTTTGAAATGAATGGGGAGAATTTTACCTAAGAGAGGCACTGGGCCTGGCCATGGAGACTAAGCGTGAAAGTAAGGGTAAGGGGAAAATCACTGAAACTTAGAACATAAACAGAGTGTACAGAACACCAAGTTGGGGAAACGATTTGAACGAACAAGGCAGACAAGAGAGAGGCCAAAAGTGGCATGCCTCAATCCATTCTTAAAAGCTGAGTTTAAGTTTTTAGCAATTGTGAGTTTAACTGTTTTAGCAATTGTGTTAGAAACTCTCTAGTGACTAGAGATTGAAGAAAGTAACCAGGATGGGGTAGGGAGATGGACGTAGCCTATCTAAGTAGCAGGAGAGTCATGGGTATGGTTATTTGGCAATGCACACAATAAAAACAAAATCAAGATCTCAAGTGCAGAAGTAGATATGATGTAATTTTCTCTTCATAAACTACACATATTTTTGGCTATACATTAGCAGAACACTGATCTTACAGAAGACATTTTGTGGATTTCTGCCTCTCTGATGTTAATGGTTTTTGAATGCTACTGACAGTCCATCTTTTTCCTACTACCCCTCTTCCCTACTGTCCCACATGAAAAGACAGTCTGTCAAAAAGTGAAAATGATGTAATATTTACAAGGCAAAGGAACCTTTAAATGACCTTAGAGGTTTACATGAGGTAGTCACAGCTCCAGGATGATCGGTAAGTTTGCTGTTGACAGATACCACTTGATGGACTGGAAATCAATTTGATTAGATGTTTTTATGGATTATAGTGGCCTTGGCTAATTACAAAAGATTGTCTTCCTAGATCCCACAGTTTTCAGAGCTGACTTTGAGCAGATGTACACAGGATTAAGCTGCAGGCTTGACAGTTTTCCCTAATTATCTGTCGCAAGGGCAACTCTTGGATCATCTTGACACTTATGTCAAAAACAGTCTGAACTTTTATTTCTTAGGCCACATGCCTTTTTGTCATAGTCATCTATGTTTAGGTGATGAGGCTGATCACATTATTATCAGTTACCTGGATTTGAAAGAGTGAAAGAGTCTGCAAATATGAATAAATGGATATAAAGGTTTAAAAATCTACCTACAGCAGATAATGTGACCATTGCCATGGAAGAAAATAAAATAAATTTGGGTAGCTGTAGTCATTCAGATACAACTAGAATATGTGAGTTTATAACATGATTTTTTTTTTTTTTACAAAAAGGTTATTATCTTATTAAAAGAAGGGGAAAAGCAAAAAAATGTGCTATATGTCTTGATCAACAAAATTCTTTATCAGGCCTAATCATAGGTAGGTCTTATGAAAATTTACATTCACCACCAGAGGACTAAACTGTGTCATCTCTAGGAAGATTTTGACCGATGTATTGTTGAAGTAAATGTTTTACTTTGCACAGGTAACTATTTCAAAAGAAAAAGCAATCCTTTGAAATGGAAATTATTATATATCTGTTAATTTAAGAGGGTATTGCACCTGAGGTAAATTAAAATTCCGATATGACTGAATATGAGGAAGAAGAGTTCCTGAAGCATTAGTTAATCTGCACATGTGTAAGAGAGTCTGCATGAAGACAATTTTGTGTGGAAACAGTAAGATAGAAGAGAGAAAGGATGAAAGAATGACAGAGAAGGAGAGCTAAAAGTCCCATCTTTATGTTGGCTGCATGAATGGGATCTGAGGCTTTGGAAAGTGAAGTTTTAAACTGGAACTAAAGAAATTGATATCACAGAGATTTATGTGACATGATCCAAACATTTTTGCTGGGGTCCATGAGTGGCAAGATACATCATTGAACAGAGATGAAAATTCTTCTTCCTTGTCCAGTCCAGAAGCCAACATATGCCTGGCAACATGAGAGGTTTGGGAGGGCTAGGTGAATTCCTGGGAGCAACTGCTGAGGAAGGTAGAAAGTAAAGGAGACAGCGATACTGCTTGAGCAAGAAGTGCCGTTCATAAAGACAGACTCTTTATATCTGGCTGGCATGGCAGAGTGACTTTGTTGAGGGTTAAAAACTTAAGCTACTATTCATTCAACATATGTTTTTTATAGCACACGCTATGTATACTCCTCATTTAGGTATTAGAGATTAATAGTGAAATAGAAAATAGACAAAATCCCCAAATCTTATGAAATTTGAATACTGGGGACTTTTTTGCACTGATAATCTTGTGACAATGGTGAATATTAGGTAACATTAACAAAATGTTAGAAAACATAAATTATATTATTATCCCATTGACTGAAAAAAGGATTTAATCCGTACTTTGTTCCAAAAACTAATCATTAATTCTGAAGAATTTACTCATTGAATGAAACTTACTCACATGATATGTTAGATTCTTATCTAATGGTAAGGTTTTAAAATTTTTGTTCAGATAATTACTTTTAGAATTAGAAATAGAATTACAATGGAGGTCAGTAACAGTAGGAAAAAAACAAAATAAAAATATTTAAAAGCTTATTCGTTACAAGATAGCTTCCTTAGAAGGGACACTTTGGATTGTGCTTTCAGATGCTAGATCATAAAAACAGATGACGTGTAGAAGAAACTACAACCACTGGCCCATAAAATGGCTGTAATCCCATCAAACACCAAGAACAATTATAGTCCAAACTTATATCACTAGGCCTATCAAGTCATAATTTGTATATACCTATTTTAGAAACTGCATCATTTAACCTCACTCACAAAGGTGTTAGGAAGATTAACTAACTAGATAATTTCACAAAGTGCTTAAATAATAAAAGGTAAAGGGATAAATGCCAAGGATTATTGCTTTAGACCCTCTGCCAATGCTAAAAGACCAAAGTTAATGTTTTGTTTCATTTTCCACTGTCTAGGTAGCTCAAGTTCATTAGTTCCAAGAACGGGGGCGGTGGGAGGTAAGAAGTGCCTCTACAGGAAAAAGAGAACACAGATTCACATCCCAAGGGGAGTCAAAGTCATGGGATTTTTCAGAGTATTTCTTGACTTAAAAAGTGTCAGGAGACAATTTTCCATGAGTTTTCATATATCTTCATGTCTTACAAGTAGAGGCACTTCTCTGAATGGCCTTTATTTTTAATTATTTTTTCAAGGAGGTTTATATACTCAAGAGCCTTGGAAAAAAGAGATTTTGTCTCCTTCCAGAGGCCAAGAGCAGGTTTGCTTGCAGTCTTTCATGATAAAAATAGTCTCCCTCTGGAATAAAGGGTAGGCATGTTTATTGGGCATTATAAAAGATCCACATTCTCTCTATTCAAGGTTCTTTTCCTTCAGTGTAACTTATAGGGACCTCTTGGTATCATCTGCTTCTCTGTGTCATTCTGTAAGAACTGAGGCTTAGGGAACTATGCAAGAAAATGCTGGTAATCTGGCTCTAAGTAATAAAGATTTTTGTTTCTGACCTAAGAGTCTCATGTCTTCTGCTAGCATCCATGAAACTGAGGCAGGATAGATAAAATCTCAAATCTTGACAGTACTTGAACATATACAATGCATATATTATTATTATATATGTAATTACATATAAATAACACATATATGCCTTATATAATTTATATGATATATATTAATTATATAATTAACATACTAACTATATTTTTTAATGAATATTCATTTAAAATAAGTATCCTGTATGGGTAAGTCTCTGACAGGATTTGAGATTTATTCTCAAGATTGTCCTTAGACCCCTGTAGAGAAGTAATCATAAGTCAGAGAAGGTAATTTTAGAAGTTGAGCAAAACAACATGTAGCCATGAAGCATTATTCTATTTGATGTGGGGGATTAGCTCATCAAGGTCTGGCTCAGTCACGCTTTCCTCACGCCATTCCACTCATTTTCCTTCTCAGCCTTGCACAGCTCCTCACCGAATGATTGCTACCCTGACCTGTTCCTCTTCCACCCTAAGGCTGATAGACTGTGCTTCCCAAAGCTCATTCTCTGACTCCTGATTTATGACTCTGATAGCACTTCACTGAGTGAGGATTTGTGGAAATTTATGTCATTATACAAGTTATACAAATTGCCATTAATTGATGTAATGTACTATAAAGAACTGAAAGCATGAAGTAAAAACTATCTGAATTTCTCTTCTACATGTTTGCAATACTTTATCACTTAATCTTTCCATTCAATTAATATAAATGTATACTCTTTTTTTTTTATATAAATGTATACTCTTAGAATAAATAGCATTCGGGGTGCCTGTGTGACTCAGTGGGTTAAAGCCTCTGCCTTTGGCTCAGGTCATGATCTCAGGGTCCTGGGATCGAACCCCACATTGGGCTCTCTGCTCAGCAGGGAGCATGCTTCCTCCTTTCTCTCTCTCTCTCTGCCTACTTGTGATCTCTGTCAAATAAATAAATAAAAGCTTTTTAAAAAAGAAAAAGAAATAGCATTCTGTTTATCATACCCACCTTACCCCCTCTTAATTTTAATTAGTTACATACTTTTCTTGTTAAAGTACCTCTTCTTAAGGATTTTTTTAAACTAATAAAAAACTCTAAAATATTAAATCTGCTGTTACAGCTAAAGGTTAGAGAAGGAAAGACAGAAGATTGAATGATATATTTTAAAAAAAGAAAATTTTACTTAGGGTGATTGGGTATTGAGGAAAAAAAAAATTCCTGATTAAGGAAATCAGGCTGTGTGGGACTTTATCTGATGGATGATATAAGTAAAACTGAAGTTCAATGTCAGATCTTTCCTCATTTCCATTTCCCCTGCTTCTCCTTATATTAGCCCTGACTGTTCACTTCCAGGACATGTGAATTTGGATTCTGGTCTACTTGTTTCATGTTTACTGATGGCAGCAATAATTTGGAGAAGTAATCCAATTACAGTGTCTCAGAATAGTTCAGGATCACCTTATGTAAATTCAGCTATTCTTTTGTTGCTAGGTAGCCTAACGTTGAAAGGGAGGTGAAACAAGAAGACATAACCAGCCAATCAAATAAGCATCAGTGAGTATCTATTTCATAGTACAGGTCTAAAAGTAGAGGATATTTAAGAGAAGAATGTTGGAAGTGGAAGAAAGGGAGAAAGGGCTTTTGTAGAGTATATGGTAAGGAAACAGAGACAAAGTATCTTAATACACGACTGCTCTGTTTATGATTTCTTCCTTACCCAATTCTACCTGTCATGTCACATTTTATCCAACTTTACAACATGCTGATTAGTCATGCCCCTCCCACTTACCTTCAAAGCTTAATTTCCATTGTCTAGAATCCACAGACTAGTCTTTCTATATCTGTGAAACCTTCTTCTCCATTATTCTTCTAAAACTAACCTGTGACAGTGAGATTGGCTTGACTACGTCTACAGATAAGATAGACTACCAGCTGTCCTTCAAAAAATTTTCCTTATCTGCTTCATATTTGTCAATCAAAACAGATATATCCTCAGGAAAAATAACAAATCAGATTACATTAACATTGAGAGACCCTTTCCCAAGGGAAGGATTGGTTAGAAAGAGAGAATAGAGAACATTAATGCATCTAAAAAGGACAGGGAGAAAAGAGAAAAAGACAAAGAATGAAATTTGGAAGTGATGAAGATCAACCTCACAGTGCTTATTAAACTGGAGGATCTGAAACCTCATCTTGAATCTTCACTTCCTACATCAAATGTAAATACAGCTACAGGAACTACTAATACCAATACCTTAATTAAAAAAAAAAAAAACTTGTTTATTTTTAATTTGAACCCCAATGTCTTCTAACTTAAGGGATCTGTGATTTGATTTTTTTTTTTAAGATTTTATTTATTTATTTGACAGGCAGAGATTACAAGTAGGCTGAGAGGCAGGCAGAGAGAAAGGAGGAAGCAGGCTCCCTGCTGAGCAGAGAGCCCGATGAGGGGCCCAATCCCAGGATCCTGGGATCATGACCCACTGAGCCACCCAGGCGCCCCTGTGATTTGATTTTATGAATCATCATATATCAGTTTTATTAAGAGTCTAGAATTGTTACTTAGCAACAAATGTTATCCTCAACAACCAACAACACTGAGATGCTATGGAGGCTGAATATATAAAAGCTTAGAAAATGTAACAGGTAGGAATGAAGCCTGAGGCAAGCATTCTGATGTCCCCCCTTAAGTCTTAGATTTTATTGTTTATTAGTGCTTTCTGTTAATAGCAAAATTCCTTAAAATTCCCAAAATGTTTCTAAACTGGATTGACTTGTAAGTGCATGATTTCTAAGAAAAAATAGGGTTATGAACAAGATTTGGGGGTTCTTTGAACCACTCCTAAGTCACAGAATTTGGATATAGTCCTGAAACTCAACATTGTTCTTCCCATCAGTAAATCCCACCCCTCCTTACGACTATAACTGATTTAAAGAGAGTGAGAATGAATTATAGGACAATGGGAATTGATAGACATGTACATGACCATAGATATAGAATAAAGAAGCAGAGAAGTTAGAGAAGTTAGAAGTTAGAGAGAGAGAAATCACACAAGATTGGGGTTTTTTTTTCCATTTTTATCAATTATAGGGTTTTAACATCAACATTTGATATTCTGGGCCTTATATTTCTTTATTGTAGGTGACTATTCTGTGATATTTATGAACATCCTTGGCTTCTATCAAACTAGTTGCCGGTAAAACCCTTCTCCCCCCAAGTTGTGAAAGCCAAAATTGTCTCTCCATTGTCAAATGACAAGCAAAATCACCCCTGGGTGAAAACCACTTACGGGGCTACCTAACCAAATCTACACAACTACTAATACAACAATGGAGATTGTGAAGGATTGACTATGTGCCCTTTGTCAAGTCATTTTCCATATCTGGGCTATTCTTTCTTCTTCTGTAAAATTAAATACTCCAAAATACTTTCTAGTTCTAAGACCAGATGAATTTCTTTTTTCTTCTTTCTTTATGATTTCATTTATTTGACAGAGCAAATAAGAGAGAGGGAAAACACAGAGGGAGAGTGCAGGGAGAAACAGACTCCCAGCTGAGCGGAGAGCCCATTGCAGGACTTGATCACAAGACCCTGAGATCATGACCAAATGCAGATTGGCTCTACTGACCTGGTGGCTCTACTGACTGGTGGCTCTACTGACTGAGCCACCAGGTGCCCCAAGACCAGATGAATTTCTATTCCATGAAGGTGTTCTGAACATTTTCTGGTTGCAATCAGAAGATTCAGAAGATTCAGTGGCAATTTTATATGAGCTACCTGGAATAGATATAAAACTTATATTGTGGAGTCATTTTTTTTCTGGTATAATTTGGAGTTATCTGAGAAGGAAAAACATAGTAACTGAGAATGGTATTTACAGTTATTTGCATAGGTTATGAACTACAATAGTAATGACCCCTTAGAGGGGGAACATAAAATGTATTCGTAATATTAAGAATCATATAAATAGGAAAACATTAAGTCAGGGAAGGAGTCTGTGAGCCAGGGAAGTTCTATCCAACTTTCTCTCATATGCCAAGCCATCCATAAATTAAAGGGTACATCATTCTTGTTTTTTGTTTTTGTTTTTTTAAGATTTTTATTTATTTATTCGACAGAGACCACAAGTAAGCAGAGAGGCAGGCAGAGGGAGAGAGGGAAGCAGGCTCCCTGCTGAGCAGAGAGCTGAATGTGGGGCTTGATTCTAGGACGCTGGGATCATGACCTGAGCTGAAGGCAGAGGCTTTAACCCACTGAGCCACACAGGTGCCCCTTTGTTTTTTAATACATTTAAGTCTCAATGTGTATTCTTCCATTCTCTAAAACATCAGCTAGCTCTGTCTTTTGGACTAAAAATATATAAACAGTATTATGTTATTCAATTCAGAGAAAAAGGAGCTCCTCAAGCCCCTAACATATCTTCAAGGCCTCACTTGGTCACTAAGAAGGACACAGAATAAGAAGGAAAATAAAGCACAGGAGCTGTCATTAAGAAGCTCAAGTCCACTTAAGGTGATGGGATTAACCCAAGAAACTCAATAACAAGTGATAATAACATACCATATACTTAAGTAAAAAATTGTACTTAAGTATTATGGGAGGGTTTCAGAAAGAGGTGCTATATTAGGTAAGAGGCAGAGCTTATTCCACCGGACATACTGTATTTGAAAAGTCCTAAAACATATTCTTGGATAATATCTGAATATCATTTTGCATTATATTGAATCATAAAGATGGAATTAAAAATAAATACACTGTGTGATGGGGAGCTGCCTAACAAACTTTTAAAAACTAGTAATATAGCTTTTCTAGATTTCATTGAATTTATTTGTATTGTTCTGGTCCTTTTGGAAATCTGTTCATATTTTTTAACAATTCTGCTTCATATGGTATGAGTTACACAATGTTTATCATGTGCTATTATGAGTAGGAATGCTTTTTATATTCCCTGTGTTTTTGTGTGTGCATGTGATTTTTATTTTTTAACTTCTTAAATTTAATTTAGTTTTATTTATATACAATTAATTAACACATAGTATATTATTAGTTTCAGAAGTACAGTTCAGTGATTCATCAGTTGTATATAACATCCAGTGATCATTATATCTTATGCCTCCTTAATGCCTGTCACCCAGGTACCTCATCTCCCTACCCTCCTCCTCTCCAGCAACCCTCAATTTGTCTCAGATGGTTAAGAGTCTCTTTTGGTTTGTCTCCCTGTACATGTTATACTGAACTGCATTTTGTCGGGATATGGTGACATGGCCTAGAGACCAGAAAGAGGAAGAACTTGCAAATGTAGTAGTTGCTAGGGAAAAATGAGTTATAATGAAACGTTTCTTCTCAGATCTTTCTATATTCCACATGATAGCTGCCTACTAGTCCACTAAAACTGCTTATTGGAAAAATCTCATTCTTATCTTTTCTGTCCTTAGAAACACAAAGTATTAGCTTTTGTTAACCATAAAAATAAAGGAGTTGGCTTCTAATACATCTTAATAACTAGGACATCTAATCCATAGTCTGATATTTCTATTTTTCGTTCCTTTTCTAAAAAGATTTGATTAATTGAAGCCATATAACACCAGACTTTGATGTCAAACACTGTGCCCCTCCTAGTCTAAAGTAATCATCAATTTGGAAGTTCCTCTTGAAACTATTAATAGTGTCTTTGAACCTCTGTGTTTATGGAATATCCCAGCCAAAGGGGGTGACAACAGTTAATCTTCATTGGGTAGCTTTAAAGATGAATCATTCTCCTCATACAACACCCAAAACACATTACCCTCTGTTTGTTCAAATGGTTTTAATGTTCATGTCACAATCAGATGGACTAGGTTTGAAAGTAATTTTACATGGGTCAAAGGGGTATATTTGTATACTAAAGCAATTAAGAATGAATTAAATGGACTTAGAACATATATTCTTTCACTGAATATAATTTAGTGATGTTACTTCCATAGAGATCCTGTTTCTATTCTTACTTCACTTAATTGCTCTGATACTAACAGCATGACTTGGACAAATCACATCATATGTGTGAATCTCTATTTTATCATTTTAAAATGGGAGGGTTAAAGTGAATAAACACTATGACTGCCACCCTACAGCCATATCGAAGAATTTTAAGTACAATTTTAACCTCTATTTTCATCAATCTTATATGCATTAATATACATACTAACCTTACCATTTCAAATGCACTGTTTGAAATGTAAATTAGATATTCAAAGCATTTTTATTTGCTCAATTATAATTATTTCTATGCATATCTTACTTTTTCAGTTCAGTTTTAAGTATTTTAGGGATAGCTTTAGTATAACGTACACTTTATATATTTTCAGTGTCATGATTCACAGATACATATATAAATGGCATTTGATTTATTTGGGCACTTGATTTCATAATAAGGTATCTCTGGGGTCCAGGAATGGAAGAAAGGAACCAACATTTATTTAGCACTTACTATGGCAGACATGTCTGCGAGGTGACTTTTTTTTTTAAGATTTTATTTATTTATTTGACAGAGAGAGAGATACAGCGAGGGGGAACACAAGTAGGGGGAGTGGGAGAGGAAGAAGCAGATTATCTGCTGAGCAGGGAGACCAAGATAGGGTTCAGTCCCAGGGCCCTAGGATCATGACCTGAGCTAAAGGCAGACACTTAATGACTGAGCCACCCAGGTGCCCCACATGTTTGTGTTTTTATATCGAAGTAAAATAAAGAGAGTAATAAGTAGTACATCCAGAATTTATCACCCAAATGTCTTATTCCAACAAACATACATATTTTCTATTTAACATATCATTAATTTTTTTCAGAAATAACATTCTTTGACCTTACAATTGTGCTTAAATTGCTTTACTTTGCCAGTCTGAGTCTAGTGTCATGGCTAACTATAAAATTACTATGACACTGCCTTTCTCTTCTTTAACATACACACATGTATACATACACACATACACATACAGAATACTCACACACTCCTTAGAAACTTAGAATTTACTCCTTAGAGAAAGAAAAAGGAAATGAAAAACAAAAGTCATTTCACCTAGTCTACCTCTTAATCTCTCACTTTGTCTTTTTATATGTGTGATATCAGAAACCACTTGAATCATTACTAAACAAGAAAACTCATAGTGAAAACAAAACTAAACAATGTTTATTGATGATAACTGGCCAGCTCTTGAAATTCTGGAGTATAAAGGACACTTTAAAACTCTTAAGCTGAAGAATGCAGGGAACTAAGTGAAGTTAATTAAGACATCTTTCCAACTAAAGAAATAATTAAGACCTTGCTGTAACCATTGGAAATGGAATGGTGAACAGGGAGTATGCCCACAGGTGCTTGGGTACTGACCAATGCAATCATAAAGGCAACCAACACCATGGGGTACAGAAAAATAAGAAGTTAAGAAAAACTCATCAATATCTCTCTCTGCTGATGTGGTCTTTCCATGGTGAAATCCCCTAGGTCCTGACACCATAAGTTATTTTACCATGGCCCTCAAATTATTCTCATGTTTTATTGATATACCAAATTTCATTCTCATTTCTACCAGGAACCACATCTGGCCAGAGATTTTCATATCCCATTATGAAAGTAACATTTTGATTCAATTCTTAGATTCCCTAGCCTGTAGTTTACTTAGAGCAATCACAGAGTTATATGATATTTTTGCAAATTTTGCTTAGCATATAAACAAAGGGACAGACAGGAATATATCAGAATTGTGAAGCCCAAAAGGTCGGGACAAAGTTATGCTCAGTTCTTTTTTTGCACATGAAATTTACCTCATCAGTGATACTGAAACTTTGATTCAGACTCTGTTCTTGCTGCTTTACCCACTTTTGATGATGTTGAAATTTAAGTACTGAGCATATTTTTAAGAATTTTCTTATAAAAAACACATTGGTTTTAGTATCTGGTACTAGTCTCATTTAATGCACTAAGAAGCTTGAATTTTGAGTAAAATGAAAAATTTGTTCTCTTTTAAATAGATGGGGAAGAAGATACTTTAAATCTTAAGTGAACTAATCTGATGAGAGAATGAGGTATGAGACTTGGAAGGTGCGGGGCAGTCAGAGGGATCAGGAGCCATTGATTGTTGTACAATGACAAGCACTGAAACATTGGCTTAGATTATTGAAAAATGTGAAATTCTGTGTTAACTGAGCATGGGAAAACTAATTTCCAACTCCTATAGCGTTTAAACTGCATTTAGAATGTGGACATAATTGTGTTTATTTGCTGACCTAAATACTCACTTACAACTTACAAAAACTGTAGTCTACTGAGTACTAAGAAGGAGAGCTGAAGTAACTGATGAAAATTCTTAACTACATTTCAGATAGAATGGTAAGACTATAATAACATGTTAAAGATCAACAAAACAGATTAAAATAGTAATACATACTCCTCCTAAACACACTATGAACCAATGCCCATTTTCCAGGCATAGAGAAGAGGGAAGCTGAAAATAAGCTGAAGATAGGAGTGAACAATGAATACCTGCTGTATACTTTCAGAGTGTGACATATTTTTCTGGTCATTTTAAGTTGTTGTTCAATCCCAACATGGGAATAAACAGCTTTGAAGGGTTTCTAAAGTAAGGACACATAAAATGTCTGCTTTTCAGCAGCTGGCAAATAATAATTCCCCTCTCAGAAAAGCCTTCAGCAAAAGATCAACTTAGCATATAGACAGTCTCCCAGTGACCTGCCACTTAGCTGAGAATAGGTCGGGGTTGGGGGAAAGCATCCATGCCAATGAAACCTGCCTCAGATCTAAAACTTCCACTCTATTAATTCTTTTCTTTGGCAAACATAGAAATGAAAGACGGAGGGAGGAAAAGCTGAGAAGACAGTGAGGTCTAAGAAACAAAGAGCAGTGTCTCTCTTTATCCAGGGCTTTGCCACAGCCTCCCTCATTTCCTGGGTATTGTTATCCAAGAAACCAGGTGGAGTGCTGTGCAGGCAAATATAAGATTATCTCAGACAATGAGTGGTAGTGCATCAGAGTTAATCTATGTGCAATGGATCAATAGCATGATCCTTAAGATAGAGAAGTGGCCAAATCAAATGGGCTTTCTGTTTTCTTTGTTATTTAGGCTTTGAAGCTCTATTTTTAAAATTTCACTTTGTCTTGCGTCTTAAAGGTGTTCATGCAAGTAAAAGACCATGCATTTTAGTCTGGGCTAAATACCCCTGGGCATAATAAAGGCAAGTCAGTGCTAATTTGTAGCCTAGCTTTTTTAGACACAAAAGCACAGTTTGAGATAGACTGAGTTGTACAGCACTTGTTAAGTATCAAATAGGAACTGATTTTTTTGTATCCTTTGGAGATGTATTTGGACTTTGAAAATATTTCCATTTTAACTTCTATAATCCACCTCTCTTTTCAGTTCTAGCCTTTAAAAAGAACCATATTTATATCATGCACTCACCCTACAAATGATGGATGAAATTCATCTAGACTAAGCAAATTTAATTTAGACTTTATGGCACTTACCACTGACAAAAATCAACTGGAGAAAATATTGTGACTCACTTTATATGTTTCTCTACATCTCTTACCTTAGAATTCATATCTTTCTCTAGTTCCTATATAATGTATAATCATCTATAATCATCTGTTGGCATTCCTAGTGTTCAAGCTGCTTAGAAGAAATCATGAAATTTTGCACTTATTCCCACAAACTTCTCTAAATCTGCTTTGAGAGATAATAACCAGTTCATTTAGGGAGGTAAGAGAAACCAGAGTATCTATTACATGTACAAAGGAGGTTGCTACTCTTGAATTAAAATGGAAGGTCTCTAGGAAGGCCTCTTGACCTGAAATTTTACCACAACAATCTTTTACATATGAAATCACTGGATTGAGCAATAAACTCCACTCTGTCCTCAGATCTGCCATACCCGCTGCCTATTCACTAGCATGTTTCAATGCCTTAAAGAGATTTAGCCATGACTTTTAATAATCTATTTAAACCTTGGAGAAACTTTAGTTACTGTAACAGCAGAGTATTTCAAACACAGTATTTAGTAACTTTTATTTTTCTTTTGACAGCTGTGGTTTTTGAAATATGATCTCCTAGGCAGCATCAGCATCACTTGGAAACCTGTGAGAAATAAAAGTTCTCAGCCTCAGTGTGGACCTAGTGAATCAGGAACTCTGGGAGCAGCGCCCTTCAAAGAGTGTTTTAACAAAACGGAGTCTCCAAGTGGCACACTCAAGTATGAAAACTGTTAGTTTATAGCATAGGGACATTTTTAACCACAGGAGTTGATTTATGTTTGCTTTCATTTCAAAATATATTTCTTACATTACCTGAGTATAGAGACAATAGAAGCAATATTGCCCCTAAGAAGTGAAAATTGTTTTGAGGTGAAGATGGGAAAAAAAAAAAAACCTTAGATATTACAATGATTATTGCCCTTAAAAGTCAACAATACATAAACATGCATATTGTATCTTAAAATTTTTTCTGGGTCTTCAAATTTTTTCAGGGAGGAAAGCAAACAGAAAAAAAATTCTAAAAAGTCTCCTGGGGGGGGTCAATACTGGAACAACAACAAAAAAGATTTAAGAATCCCTAATCTGAGGAAACTCTCTAATTTAAAACAAATTTTATCCTTAACCCCCTTCTCCTCTAGATTCCACAGACAAGATACTAGATTTTGGATTTCTGCCAAGAGTACATTTAATTTAATGATAGGTAATTAATTCCAAAGTAAAGACTTACTTAAATTACATATATCAAAAAATTATGTGTATATATGTATACACACATACCCATACACACGTGTGTGTATAGGTATGTGTATATGTGTGTGTTTGTGTGTGTGTGTGTGTGTATATATATATATATATATATATATATGGCATATAAAAATAACCATTTGCCAGATTAGGAAATCAAAGATCTGAAAGATTGAATTAAATATAATTAATCCATTAATTAACTCTAAAAGAATTGTTGAGTGCCTAGTATATGATACAAGCTATTTCCGGCACTAATGATTAATAATGAACAAAATGAACAAAAGTCCCTGGCCTCTTACATCCTAATAGGGAGATACTCCATAAGCAAGACAAATAATTAAAATGTATAGATTTGAGGGACAAGGAATGGATAAGTCTGATGACTATAGATTTTATGGAAAGTAAAATAGGTAATAATAATATTAGAGAGATATATTAGAATAAAACTGTTGAAATCAAAAGCCAAATAATTGCTGACCTCTCTAAAATAGGTTAATACTGAAGGTGGTTCAGGCATGAAAGAAATATGATCCAAATGGTATGTTGATGAAATAAAAAGTAGTAGGCAAGATGTATTAGAAACAAGGTAGGCAGAAAGAGGAGTCAAATATCCATCAGAGTTTATTAAACTATAAACTCCTAAGGATAGGATCTGTGTTTATATAGCAGTTAATTTCCCACATTTAGGTTTTAGGTGCCCAATAAATATTTGCACAAAATTGATCTATATACAAATGTCTAAGGGCTAGAACTAGTATTCTGTCAATGAAAAAACGTTAATAAAAGACACCTTACAAATCAAATATTCAAAAGATTCAGTGAAAGAAAGTGTGAAATGAAAGAAAAGGACATTCCGATGGTTGAGTCGGATGGAGAATTATGAAAAAGAGTATGATTATATTAGCTGAAATTGTAAACCTTAAAGATTGGGGTAAAAAATAAAAATGATGTCCCAATATGGGGTTTGATCCAAGGACCCTGGGATCATGACCTGAGCCGAAGGCAGAGGCTTTAACCCACTGAGCAACCCAGGCACACCTACAAAAAGATTTTCAATAATCCTTCAATATGCCAAAACAAGTATCATGTAAGCTACTGTTAAATATTTTTTGTAGTGGAAGAAGTTAAACTCTTGTGCTATTTAATGACACTCAATGACATTAAACTCTATGTGATTAACATTATCAACTATATTGTCCTTTCTGAGGTCAGAATGAGCCCTAGTCAAAATCAAGCTGCCCTAAAGTTCATTTTTGATAGCCCCAGTTCCCAGTTTTAGTACCTCCTATCCTACCTTAGGTTCTTTTCTTTTTTCTTTTTTTTTTCTTTTCCCTCCCTCCTTTCCTTCCTTCCTTCCTCTCTTTCTCTCTCCCTTTCTTGTTTCTTGCTTTCTTTCTTTGCCTTTAGTGTGGCCATGTGCTTCCATCTCACTATTCAGCCGTTCCACGGAATTTTTAGCTGACAAGTGCTTGAAGTATTAGCTCATTGAGGATATCTGCACTTCAAAAAGGAACTCAGGAAGACTAAACACTTTGAGAACCAAAGTGGAAATGTACAAAGATATACTCTCAAGCACTGAAGACATTGAGGTGGAAAGAGACTTGGGAATAGTGAAGAATTTTGGCGCCACTAAAATTGTGTTATAGGTGTCTTGTCCCAAGTCTTCCTGAACAGTCTCTTAACAGACTAGAAATTATTAATAGGGGAACAATATTTTACTCTCACCTGACCTTGAAGACAGTTGAGGCCATCTTTCAATAACTAATTCCAAACAGCTCTGCTGAGCTTATAAAAAGTAATTTTCACTTCTGGAGTTGTCTGTTAAAAAAAATTAATTTTTTTCTATCTAATAAAAGAAAAATCTATAGCACTACCTCCTCAAAGATTCAGACTTCTCAGTACATTAGGCATTGGAATATATTCAACAAAGTCAATGGTATCTCTTGTTTTACTTTTCAAGCAGTTTCTGGCTTCGTAGCTATCAAGGGAATTAATTTGCATCATGAATTTCATGCTTCATCAGTAAGAGCCAATCATGTACAAAGTTGATGCAGCATCAACAGAAAGTTTTATAGTTTTAACATTAGGTTTTCATGTTGTACTCATATCTTCAGGAAAAAACAAAATTCTTTCCTTAGATTTATTTTATTTCATTTTTTAAGTGAAATAATACAATAATAAATATGAAATAATAAATAAATAAATAATAAATTTTTAAAAAATTTATTTATTTATTTGAGAGAGAGACAGTGAGGGGGAAAGAGAGCAGAAGCCAAGGGGAGAGGCAGAAGGTGAAGCAGACTCCCCACTGAGCAGGGAGGCCTGATGTGGAGATTGATCCAAGGACCCTGGGATCACAACCTAAGCCACTGAGTCACCCAGGTGTCCCTTCTTAGACTTTAGAGGCAGTGAGCATAGTTGGATATTTGTTTAGAAACACTGTTATTAATTTGCTCTCATTTTGTCCAAGTCACTAAGCTTGTGTGGACCTCAGTTTCCATATTTATAAATATAAAATTATCCTCATTATAAAAATAAATGGGGAGTTGGGATAAATGCTCTCCAAAATTTTCTTCTGCCCACTTGAATATGTCACTTCCTTGAAGTCTAGCATTTCTAACAATTCTCCCCTCTCCAAAAGAAGGAAAAAGAGAAAGAAAAGTAAGCTTTCAACTCCAGTGATCATGTGCCATTGTCTCATGTGCTTGTTCATCTTTTGTTCAAGTACTGGCCATGCCTCAGAAGCAGCCTGTCATCTAACAATGCTCTAAACCTCATCAGAAATAGTGAAAACATTTCTGATCTCCCAGGCAAGGCTAGAGCTGTGAAGTAAGAACACTGTTCTTAATTTCATCCTCTTTCTAAAGTGGACTTTTTCTTCTGATAGACCTTGTTGTCTACAAGAAAGCAGAGAAGAAGCTGGATATATTGTCACTGGGTAAATTTGTTATGTCATGCCTGCCTTCTCCAAGGACGTTTTATTTTTTGTTTTGTTTTGTTTTAATTATTGAAGATTTTGTTATTTATTTGAGAGAAAGAAAGAGCAAGAAAGAGAGTGAGAGCACAAGCAGGGGGAGGGGCAGAGGGAGAAGCAGGATCCTCACTAATCAGAGTTCCTGATGGGGGCTTGATTCCAGGTCCCTAGGATCATGACCAGAGCCGAAGGCAGACAACAGACTCAGCCACCTGGGCACCCCTAATGAGCTTTATCTCATTATTACCACCCCTCTCCTAAGTACCCACTGCCTCTCCAGCGCTTACTCCCAATTCTGCGTGCTCAGTTACAGATGGTGTTTCAGCTAGGCCTTCCAGGCCACAGATGATCCCCTTAAGGTGACTGCCTATGTGCTCCATTCTTGCAAAGACTCTCATTAATTATACTAGATAAATAGAAATATGTTTCTAATATAATATAAATGATAAATATTAGAATAAGTCTTACTTTTTCTCCCTCAAATGCTAAAATGGCAGCCATGTATCACTTCAACTTCAATGCTTCAGTTGCTGAAAAGACCTAACAGTGTGATCTGTGCATTTTTTGGAACCAAGTATTTATTTGTATAGGTTTATTATAGTAGTACAGGTAGTATATAGCTTTCAAGTTCTCTTCCAGAGTTTTCTTAAAACTCTGTGTATTGTCTGTACCCTTCAGTCAAAAGACTAAGCGCTGCTTTCAAGAAAAGCTCTTATGCATTTAAAAGTTGGTTCTCCCATAACTCAAGTTTAAAACACAGCTTAAATGTAACTTTCCTAAATCTTTACTTTCATAGAATTTTGTATCTTCCTCATAGGATTTGAGAATTCAATGAACTAAGTGCATGTAAAGTCACTTAGCATAGTGAAATGGTAATTATTATTAAATTATTTATTTCTTTTCTTTTTATCCCTTTAGCACTGAAAGGAGTGTTTTACCCAAATATTATTCAAATTAATAATGAATTAATTAGCCCCAATTAACATTTGTTAATTGGTTACCTCAGTAATATAGAAAATAGCACTCAGAAGGAAAAATACAATAGTTCAAACAAACATGACAAAATCAAAACGAATAAAGGGATTTCAGTAGATCTCTGGCAGATGCTATAGAGAAAGCACTCAAAGAAGTGACTGTCTTTCCTATTTCTGGATCAATTTTCTTTTTCAAAGGAATCTTTAATAACTAACAAAAGTATTGTAGATATAGCTGCCTCATTTTTGCAATAGTTTTGTGCCTGTATGTTTTTACAGAACTCAATCAACTTTTCAGCTTTTCTTTTTAAAATCCTTTCCTTTTCCCATTAGTCCATTAATAATTGTTGCTTTCCTGGCATCCCCACTTTGTCAGGTTATTATGCATTCCTCAGCATTGTGAAAAATGAAAAGTGGAAAAATCACATATTTTTCAGCTGACTTAACACTGCATAAATGCTGAAATTATTAATTGAACATCTTGATTATAAATTAGGTGGAAATAATGTTGAAGAAGCAGCCCCTAGTCATATAGGATTATTGTTAGGGCTACACACTGAATGATTTGAATTTAATTCTGGTAGTAGTAAATATAGTTAATACCACTGCATATGAACTCAAAGATTTTGGCTGAATATCAACCAAATCAAACAAGCAATTGCCTCCACACTTTTGAGGTTTACATCCTAAAACCACATTGACTACTACATCTTTGCACCTTTAAGTGCTTGAGAACTATAGCAAGAGTTTATACCTAAGCTAATAGCTACCCCCCTTCTGAAAACATTTAATCCAAAATCACAACATTTAAAACCTATCACTCTAAAATGAAGCTTGGTGGACTTTCACCTTTAAATTGTGCCATGGAATATGTGTCCACCTTGGGCAAATTAAAGCATCACCTACATTTTAAAAAGTGTTTAACTTGTTAAAGATAATTAAAAAAACTTTAAAAAAAGATAATAAAACAACTTCAACCTCAGATTAAAATATACCGGTGTATCAACATTTAATGTTTAATTACAAGTTTGTTTTATCTATTCTTTTAAGTAGTCCTGGAAAGATATCTATCTATCAAAATATGCAATATTTTGCATATTATTTGGGGTAGGCTCAGTCAAGGTAACAAATCTCAAAATTTCACTGTTAAACAATAAGGTTTCAGGTCTTGCTCATATAACATTTCTATGTGGGTGTTCAGATTATCAAGAGAGCCCATTTCCACACAGTGGAAGGAACCTGGTAATAGTTGTATCAGCTTAGGCTATAGTACCCAGTTACTCAAACATTAATCTATGTGCTGTTGTGAAGGTACTCCGTAGATCTGGTTAACATCCACAATCAGCTGACTTTAAATAAAGGAGTTTATATTCCATAATGTGGGTGGACTTAATTTAATCAGTGGGGAGACTTTAAGGACAAACTAAGTTTCCCAAAGGGGGAAGAAATTCTGCCTCAAAACTAGAGTGTCTGATCCTGCCCAAGTTTCCAGGCTGGGGACCTACCCTATTAATTTCAGACTTGTCAGATCCCACAATCACATGATTCAATTTCTTGAAGTAAAGATCTTTATATAGTTTTCATTCTTACTTGTTCTGTTTCTCTAGAGAACCCTGACTGATACTACTACTGACTTCCTAACTTCTATCTGGTGGCTCTGCTATTGTCATCTTTCTCTTTTAACTGGCAGAGGAGAAAGAACACAGAGTATGCAAAGAGGAACACACTTAAAAGCTTTTACAGATTTGTAAGTGGCATATAGTATTATTTGTTTCTCTTTCTCATGGTCTAAATGCTGGAAAAGCTGGGAAATGCTTCCTAGATTGGGCCCCAACATAGAGAGCAGACTTTGGTGGACAGCCAGTGTGCTCTACTAAAATTTTCAGTAATGTGACTTATAACACATATTTTTTAAATTGCATTTTAGCTAATTTTTATATTTCTTATTTTATCCTTCAATGGAGCATTGAAGGTAAGCCTCACTTTTGGATGGAGAGTAATAGAGGGAATATCACTGTAGGTTTCAGGGATACAGAAAGTTTGAAGAAAGGGAGAAGGGTAGGAGGAAGAGGAAAGAGGAACCTGTAAGATATGAAGAAGAGATACACCTTTTAGAAACTCCGATCTAGTGCTCGGTTCGGCAGCACATATAGAAACTCTAATCTAATCCTCTTTGCCCATCCCCCCCTCATTCATGAATCACTATCTTGGTGAGCCACCATTACAGAAGAGAGTTACATTACCTCAAGTATGCTTGAACAACTACTACAAAAAATTTTATACACTGATTTAGATCTTAGAATAAGTAATGGAATGGAGAGAAATGAGTTTAGAAAGGTATAATCACTTCAAATGCATGCTCAAGAATTTGAATTTTCCTCTTTAGATAGGGGGAGTTCATATAAAGTTTTTATGCAAGGACTGACATGCCAATATCAGACATTAGATTTATCAGGTTGTTTTATTTAAAATGCATGGAATGAGGGAGAGACATGAATTGGACAGACTAGTTAAAAAGAAAATTGCAGTAATGGTATAGGGCAGAGCTGAATGATTGCTTTGTGGCAGGTGGCAGTGAGACTTGAAAGGAAAAAAATAGAAGTAGAAGTAGTACATGGCAGTAGTATGGACAGAACTTAATGGCTCGTTGTACACAGGAATAAGAGAAAAGTATTCAAAAATATTACTTGGTTTCAAATTGGGGTGATAGGAGGGTGGTGTAGCCTAACTGAAATTAGAAATATTTTACCTCTTTTCTGGCATAAATTAACTTTCCCTAAATAGATGATCAAGGTACTAGATCCTATCTGTGGCACACAGAGTGCCATGGGAGCCCAGAGGAGGGGGTGACCCTTACAAGAATGCCCAGTTTCCTTTGACATATTCAGACCTCTTGTATTACTATCCCCTACTTCATCACTCCAGAAAGACATTTAATGTTCATTAAGGAGATATAAATAGGTTGCTCCCTTATCAACCTGGCAACTGGGTCAATTTCACACTGAGTCATTAAATGTCTTAAGAACTGGTAATCTATCATGTTTTAATGACAACTTTAAAATGGTATTTCAAAACCAAAAGATTTATATCCCATTAAGAGATGATTGTAATATACTAATGCAAGACTTCACTCACCCATTGAGAGCTGTATTTTATGAAGGAAGTAGGGGTGGCTGGGTAAGTACCTTGCAATATTAAAAACCGCTGACCATTTTGGATATTTAGTTTAGAGCCAGCATTCTATTCAATTTGTGTTTTGGCAGACACATAAGTAGCCAATATGTGATACCTTTACTAATCTCTGAATGGGATATTTTAACCCATAAATGTGAACACAGGAAGCTGGACAAAAAAGCAAAGTAAAAAACAAACAAACAAACAAACAAACAAGCAAACAAAATAAGCAATATGCCAGTTGTTAAAAAGGTAGATTAAACCCATATATCAATAATGACAAAATAGTTACATATGCAATTGATGGGAAAATATGTATCATAGAATCAATTCCCATCATTTCTCCAAGGGAATTATAATGGATGAAGAGAGACATTCTCATTGCTAGCTGCCCCTATTCCCCTTGTCCTCCTTGTTCAAACTTGGTAGTAGCCATGGGGGTCATTTTCACAAAGATATTTTGGTAGTAAGAGTTCTCTAGAATTCCACAATCTTTGCATAAATTATTTTTATAATAAATAAATTTCTCTCTGCCTTAACTGTTCTTGTCATTATCATTATTACTCTGTAGGTTTTATTTTATTTTCTTCTATCAAATCTGCATAATTGCACATCAGTGTGATATAGCACACTGATGAGATTTATCCTGAGATTTCAAGAAAATTAGGATTCTTCTTTTATCTTCTCACTAATGTTGATTCACTAAATTAATTAATAATTGATTTTATTTCTTTATGCTATTCAAATCATTGGGTTATTTTCCCTCATGCTAATCTCTGCAGTCTCTGATGTCTCTTCCTATAAGTGCCCTACCTCTTAGACACAGAACAAAGCTTTGAGGTTTTTCTTCCTGTGTCCCTCAGTCCCCCACCCAACAAGACTTAATGACTACAGAGTTTTGGTGCCTTTAATATCATGCTTTCTAAGAGTTTAACTATTGGACCATATAGTCACAGTCTGTGATATTCCAGAAGATGGTGCAATCTATATTTACCACAGTACCTGTAGTGCTATCTCACAAGAGCTACTGTCACTCCAGTGTACTCCAAAGCAAGACTCTTTTTGATCCTTTTAATTATATGTCTTTCCCTGACAAAGAAGGATATTGCCTAGGATTTAGGGGGTCTCTGGGCTCCCCGCTAAGGATCTGATTACATATATAAATATAGCTTTAATTTTAATTCTCTGTGTCTTCCTTGTTCATCTATAAATAAAAGGAGAAAGTCTGAATACAATTCAAACTACTTATGTAAATAATTTCTGGACACACAAATAAATAAAAATAAATTTATTTTCCACTTGATTTTTCTTCTCAAGAACTTTTCCTCTTCCCTAAATTCTGCAGTAATGAATAAAATGCTCATACTTCATCTGAAAAACTTTTGACTTATATTTAAATGGCTCATATTCTTGTACAAAGGAAGATCCAGCAATTTAGCAAATTTAACTGTTATTTTCTTCTGGCTTATGTATGAAAGCTACAGTAGAAACTATACATTTATTTCTTAAGTTGTTTTAAATTGTGGGGACATAGTTGCAACTCAATATTTGTAAGTTACAAACAGAAAAGGGCAAAATTTACATTACAGAAACTAACTCACAATAAGACCCTGGACATCTAATATAACTTAAAGTTTATGTCTTCACCTTTAAAGTAATCTGCTGTTAAAATGTATTCTAGTGGCAGTACTCAGTAAATCTATGAATTATTTGACAGATTAATGATGCTACCTAAAAATTTAATGCCATTTTCATTAACATATGTTTCTGTGTTATACATTCTCGTTCTCAAATTATATACAAAGAGAATTATTAACCCTTTTTTTATACAAAGGCAATGGGCCAGGGAAGTAAAATGAATGGTTCAAGCACGTAACTATCTAATATTTGCAGTAAATCTAATTCCTTTTTTTCCCTCTGCTTTTTGTTTGATTTACTTTTATATATCAGTTCTACAAATTTACTTAAGAAAGTGAACAGCAGAAAAGCAAGTTAATAGCAGTGATCTGTATGTAATTCGTATTACTGATTTAGTAATCAACTATTTTTATGCATCAGAGCTACCTAGGTCTCTGGTGTTTAACCTCTAGCAGAGATGCAAATAAATTTTTTAAAAAGTGATAGGGCCAGAAAACAAACAAACAAACAAAAAACCAAAAAAACACTTTTAAAAATTAATAAAAACAAAAGATAGCCTAATACAAAAATGGGCAAAAGACTTGAACAGGGAATTAATAAAAGAGGTGAACATAAGAGTTTACTTTATTAGACATAAAAGACAAAAGAAAAACAAAAACTCATACACTACTGGTAGATATGTAAACTAATACAACTTTGAAAAACTCTTTGGCAATGTCAAGCAAATCAAAACTTACATATTTTTTACACCCTTAACTTCAATCCTGGGTATATATTCAAAAGAAATCTATAAATGTATTCACCAAATGATGTATAAAAAGTGTTTACAATGGCCCTATTTTTAATAGCCCCACGCTAGAAACAACTCAATTCTCAATTATCCATCAAGAGCAGAATGAATGAAATATGCAATAAATACACAACAAAAGACTATACATAATAGCACTATTACACATTCACAAGTAATATCATAAATTAATTTCACAAACAAAAAGAAACCAGACACAGAAAGTGTAGACTATATGATCCTATGTATATAAATTTCAAAACCAAGCAAAACAAATGTATGGTATTATAAGTCAGAATAGTGGCTACCCTTGAAAGGAAAATAGTGATTAGGAAAGAGCCTGAGGAGGCACTTGGATGAAAGTGACACTCTGTTTTTTACGTAAGTTCTGATTGTATGAAATATTCACATTGAAAACATATATCTAGCTCAGATATAATCTGTATCTTTCTCTATGTATGTTGTACTTCCAAAAAAAGCATATATTAATTTCTGGAATGCATGGTATGTATGTGTGTATTTTTTCCAGGTATTCAAAAGTATACATTACTGTGTACTTTCATCTTTGACACTGACACAGAGACATTTTGGGGGGGGAGGGGATGTAATTGAAGCATAAGCTGAAACTATGATGCCAGCTCATAGTTTCTAGTACCCTTTAGAGTTTCATATTTATTTTTTGAGGCATAGGATTTGAAAAATCAATTATTTTCCTCCAGATACTTAATCCATTGCCTCCCTTACCAGTGTTGCTTCTCTATTCTCCATCATTTACATCTCTTTGTTTGTTGCATAAGAGGACAACTTTAACAATATAATGGTTGTGTAAAATACACAGCTAAAGTTTATCTTAAGGGGGCACCTGTGAGTGGCTCAGTGGGTTAAAGCCTCTGCCTTCAGCTCAGGTCATGATCTCAGGGTCCTGGGATCGAGCCCCGCATCGGGCTCTCTGCTTGGCGTGGAGCCTGCTTCCTCCTCTCTCTCTCTCTGTCTACTTGAGATCTCTACCTATCAAATAAATAAATAAAATCTTTAAAAAAAAATAAAATAAAGTTTATCTTAAGAACTTTTAATGTTGAGGGATGAGCAAGATGGCAGAGGAGTAGATATCTAAATATATTCGGGTTCCAGGAGTTCAGCTAGTTATCAAACCATTTGGAACACCTACAAACTCAACAGGAGATTGAAGAGAAGAGCACCAATTCTAGGAATAGAAAATCGACAACTTTCTGGAAGGTAGGACATGCAGAGAAATGAATCCGAGGGGATATATGAGAAGAGAGACCACGGTGGGGAAAGAGGCTAGCTCCTGGCAAGCATTAGAGCAGCAGAACACAAAACTGGCACTTTTGTAAGTCTTCTCTACTGAGAGATGTAGCTCCAGAGGATAAGTGGGGGATGGAGCCCTCATGGGGACAGTGACAATGCAGTCTCAGTACCCACGGCATCCCAAAAACACCAGAGGGGTTTGAATGTGGCAGAGCTCCCAGATATCAGAGCAGGGAAGCCAGCTACAGAGACAGAGCCTAAGAGAGGGCTCTCAGCTCGGGGTTACCTTAAACTGTGATCTGAGGCACAATAGGGCCACTACTTTTTGAGCAGGGTCCCACAAGTGGCAGATCCGGGGAGACTCACCTTCCTCCCCTGAGGGAAATGGCATGATATCGAGCTACAGGAATTGGCTTGTTTGGAGAGTCCAAATGGGGCTGTGTGTCAGAGATAGAAACGTGTAGTCACAGGCAGGGTGAGCACGGAGTGCAGCTTAGACAAGGGAGAAAGGAGTGATTGATTGCTCCCTCTGAGGGTGCACCGAGGACTGGGGTCCCAAGCTCTTGAATCCTGCAGGGCAGAGACTGGGAGGCCGTCATTTTCTTCCCATCCTCCAAAGTTGTACAGAAAGCGTTCAGGGAACAAATGCTTCTGAGAGCAGACTGGCCCCTGGAGAGGGTGGTACAGTTCTGCCTCCAGCAAAGCCAGTTGAGAATAACTGCAACAGGCCCCTTCCCCGGAAGATCAAAAAGAACATCCAGCCAAGACCAAGTTCACCGATCAATGAGATATGCAAAACTTCAGAGCCATGGGAATATAGCGCATAGACTTCATGGCTTTTATCCCTTCATTCTGTAGTTTTTCAAAGTATTTTTTTCTTATTCTATTTTTTTTATTTTTCCTCTTTCCTATTTTAACTTTTTTTAAACTATTTTTTCCTATCAATACATTTATACAAATCATTTTAAATTTTCATTGTCATAGTCATATTATATCCCTTCATTGTATTTAGCCTTTTTTTTCTGTATACATAAAGGATTTTCTTTATTTAAAAATTTGGGATACAGTTTCTTCTAACAGATCAAAATATACCTTAAATCTGGTGCATGAATTTGTTGTAGTTTCCAGCCTGATCACATCCTTAACTCTTTTTTTTTTCCTTTTTTTCAACCAACTTCTTATCAATTTCTTTTTAAAAGTCTTTTTTAAATTTTCATCTTTACAGTCATATTCCATCTCTTCACTGTGTTTACCCTTATTGTTGTATATATACAAGTTTTTCTTTATTTAAAATTTTGGGAGGCAATTTCTTCTAACAGACCAAAATGCACCCAAAATCAAGTGGTGGCTCTGTTCTATTCACCAGTCTAAAAATATATATAAATATAAAATACTACTCCATGCTTATGGCTTAGAAGAACAAATATTGTGAAAATGTTTATGCTATCTAAAGCAATCTACACATTTAAGGCAATCCCTATAAAAATACCATCAATTTTTTTCAAAGAAATGGAAAAAATAATCCTAAAATTTATATGGAACCAGAAAAGACCCCAAATAGCCAGAGGAATGTTGAAAAAGAAAACCAAAGTTGATAGCATCACAATTCCAGACATCAAGCTCTATTACAAAGCTACAGTCATCAAGACAGTATAGTCCCAGCAGAAAAACAGACACATAGATCAGTGGAATAGAACAAAGAGCCCAGAAATGAACCCTCAATTCCATAGTCAACTGATTTTTTTTTTTTAAGATTTTGTTTATTTATTTGACAGAGATCACAAGTAGGCAGAGAGGCAGGCAGAGAGAGAGAGGAGGAAGCAGGCTCCCTGCTAAGCAGAGAGCCCAATGCAGGGCTTGATCCCAGGACCCTGAGATCGTGACCTGAGCTGAAGGCAGCGAATTAACACACTGAGCCACCCAGGTGCCCCATTCAACTGATCTTTGACAAAGCAGGAAAGAATGTCCAATGGAAAAAGGACAGTCTCTTCAACAAATGGTGCTGGGAAAATTGGAGATCCACATGCAGAAGAATGAAACTGGACCATTTCCTCACACCAAATACAAAAGTAGACTCAAAATGGATGAAAGATCTCAATGTGAGAAAGGAATCCATCAAAATCCTTGAGAACACAGGCAACAACCTCTTTGCCCTCAACTGTGGCAACTTCTTCCTAGAAAAATCACCAAAGGCAAGGGAAGCAAGAGCAAAAATGAACTACTGGGACTTCATCAAGATCAAAAGATTTTGCACAGCAAAAGAAACAGTTAACAAAACCAAAAGAAAACCAACAGAATGGGAGAAGATATTTGCAAATGACATATCAGATAAAGGGCTAGTATCCCAAATGTATAAAGAAATTATCAAGCTCATCACCCAAAGAACAAATAATCCAATCAAGAAATGGCCAGAGACATGAACAGACATTTCTGCAAAGAAGACATCCAGATGGCCAACAGACACATGAAAAAAGAGAATTCCACATCACTCTATCAGGGAAATGTAAATCAAAACCACAGTGAGATACCACCTCACACCAGTCAGAATGGCTAAAATCAACAAGTCAGGAAATGACAGATGTTGGTGAAGATATGGAGAAAGTGGAACCTTCCTACACTGTTAGTGGGAATACAAGCTGGTGCTGTCACTCTAGAAAACAGTATGGAGGTTCCTCAAAAAGTTGAAAATAGCAATCGCACTACTGCATATTTACCCTAAAGATACAAATGTAGTGATCTGAAGAGGCACATGCCCCCAAATGTTTATAGCAGCAATGTCCACAATAGCCAAACTATAGAAAGAACCTAGATGTCCATCAATAAAAGAATGGATAAAGAAGTTTTTTATATATATAAAATATATATAAATATATATATATATACACACACATACACATATACACACATAAATATATATATGCATACACACACATACACATACATATAGATACATATACATAAAGATATGTATACACACAGACACTGACACAATGGAATACTATGTAGCCATCAAAAAAATGAAATCTTGCCATGTGCAACAACATGGATGGAACTAGAGGGTATTATGCTAAGAGAAAAGTCAATCAGAAAAAGATAATTATCATATGATCTCGCTAATATGAGGGATTTGAGAGGCAGTGAAGGGGTTGTGGAGGGTAGAGAGGAAAAAAATGAAAGAAGATGGGACCAGGAAGGGAGACAAATCTTAAGAGACTCTTAATCCAAGGAAACAAACTGAGGTTTGATGGTGGGTTGGGGTGGAGGAGGGATAGAGTGGCTGGGATATAGACATTGGGGAAGGTATGGGATACGGTGTGTGCTGTGAACTGTGTAAGACTGATGATTCACAGACCTGTACCTATGAAGCAAATTATACATTATATGTTAATTTTTTAAAAAGAACTTTTAATGTTAATTGATATAATTTAAGTAATCAAGATCATGAAATAGTCAATAACCAGGAAGAAAATACAGTATTAAAATAAAGACAACCAGGTATTATATACCTCCTGTTATAAATATTTTATACTCCTAAACAGGTACAATTTTCAAAAAGACCAAACCCAAATCTAATTAAATCTCTTCATCAAACCATGGTTAATTTTTTAAAAATGAAGGAGATACAGAAAATATGAAACCATGTTATAAGAAACATAATTATTAAAATTCAGACTGTGGACAATCTATAGCCCAAAGATTCTGTTTCTTAGATAATTTTTAATAAAAAACAGGAGCAATCTACATATTGGAAGAGAACTTAATACACAGCAGCTATCACAGTGAATAGATCTTGAATCCACATTAAATAAATAAAATTTTAAAATTTATTAAGATAATTGATATAAATGATAGAAAGGACTTACAATTTTTTTTAAGTAGCATAAATGCCTGATAACTTTTTTTTTATTTTTTAAGATTCCTTATATTGTAGGTATGTATATGTACTAAAATACTTACAGATAAAAAATATATAATGTCAGGATTTGCTTTAAAAAAATATGGAATGAGGGAAAGGAGCAAACATAGTATAGATAAAACAGTATTGGATAAGAGTTGATGAAAACTGAACATAGGTGAAATATTCATGGTTATTAATTATACTATTCTTTATACTTTTATTATGTTTGAAACTTTCCATAAATAACAAGTTAAAGCAGAGAGGTAGTTCCTTGAGTGCATCTGAACTTAAATGACATTATCTAGAAAGATAATTACGGCAGCAAAATATGAAGACACATATTCGATTATAGAACAAATATAAAGATGTGAATCTTTGATGCAGAAACATCACATTTTAAAAGTGATTATTCATAAAAGCTAAGAGGTGAGACAAGGGCAGATGAACATATACTTGGTTGCAAAAGCCTAGAAGAAAACAACACATTCCTCGCTTATGCCTTTGCAAATTAGTCACAGTATCAAGTTGTCGGAGAGGCACTTTAATTTGATACCTTTTGTGCTTTGGGGATACTTTTACTGGTTTAAAATTGCTGCTGTTAGAAAAATCAGTGTCAGCCATGGAGTTATGTTGACCCTCCGGGCAAAGGTGAGATGAGAGGGTCAGGCTGAGAAATGAAGACAAGAGGGGAAACGTGCAAGGAGCGGAGCAAAATGTCAGAGAAAACTTTCTTTTTTTAAATGAGCTGAATTTTTTTCCTTGTGCCCAGGAAGTCATGTTATGCTTTGTCTCAGGAGAGGAGTAGAGAAGCGCCTCTTGCTGCCCTCTGCTAGTATCCTGATCATCAGTGTCAACAGAGTAGCCCTGTTACGCCTTTCTAGCAGCAGAGAAATTGAGAGCAGTTCCAGATCTGCCCAATTACAGTTTATGGAGCCTGGCCCCCAAGAAAGCAAAAGATCAGCATTTTCTCCTTTTATAGTCTACAAAGGTTCACTCTCTCTTAGACACCCTGCCCCTTCAAAATCAAGATTCTCAATAAAACAAAATCAAAAGATTTTGGTTCTGGTTCAAGATCTGCCACTTTTCCTCCCAGAATTTGAGTCTCTCATTTGCAAATGAGAGACTTGAATTATACAATCTTGGTGGTTTTGTTGAATTCTATCAGGCTTTAGGTTTACATTCACTAATTACCCCTGGTTAAGTGTGGACAAGCTTCTTCACAGCTCTTTTTTTGGAGACTGAGAGCAGAGGGAGGTAGAGGGATAAACCTTAGGATAGGGTTTATAGGATAGGGATAAACCCTCTTATTTATTTAAGTTATACAAAATTAATTTTGGTTCTGTTCTGTTTTTGTTTGTTAACTTGTTTGCTTTATTCCTTTTTTCCACATAACTACATCATTTATTAGATGTTCTTCAGAGTAGGTAATTTTTTTAAAAAAAAATAGAGTAATAGACTATTGCAAACCATCTTACCTTATGACTAGAGAAATAACCCTCCCCTATTTATTTCAATGCTGGGTATTCCCACATGTCTCATACCTTGTAAATCCATCCTATGCACAGAATTACATACCTTACATTCATGTCTAATCACAACAAAGCCCTGCTTAAGCACATCTCTGGGCCCTCACTTCCTAAAGGGGGAAAAAAAAAAAAAAACCTGTGGTTCTTTGTAACTTTATTTATAGAAACTTTCACGACTCATACAGCAATTGGTATAATATACTTCACTAATTTCAAATACAGAAACCATAATATCATAATTGTTTTCTCACATGGTTTTCTTCGTAGGAAGTTCCCTGTCATTCTCTTATCCTGTCTCAGAACCATGTGTTCCTATGGTTCACATTTCTTTTAACCCATAAATGAGCTATGAGATTTCATTCATGTTGTCCAAAGCCCAGGCTTTATGACAAAAGAACTGAGCACACAGAGGATTCAAGCTTCATGTATATATTATTTCAGAATTAGCTCAGCCTCATGAATGCTTAGTCCAGGTTAACAGACTAGACTCTGCTCCCTCACTTTGAGTTCATCATTAAGATCTTTCCCTGACAGTGAACATTAGGCAGGTTCACCCAGTAAACTCTGACAGGTTTCTTGAAATTTAATTCTCATAGAGAGGAAAATGGTATTTAGTCCCATTCCTCCCTCACCAAAGTCCTTAGTTCCCTGGGGCAAAATAAATAAATAAATAAATAAACAAATAAAATTATTCCATCCCTTCCCCTGAGCTCTATACACCAAGATCAAGGGTCTTTTTAGACACATACAAACACACCGAGTGAAGATCAATTCAAACCCTTCACGTAAGGGACTGCCTGCTAGCACTCAATTTATACATTAATGGGAGGTCATGCAGGTGTGTGTTTTCATTTTTCCTTCTAGTAAAGAATGCCTATTCTAAAGTCAGTAGATTCAAAGATTATTTGTATATGTTTAAAAATTACATTTTATTCTGTAGTTATTATAAATAGCTATTTATGAAATTATTGGTTACTATATGCCTTTTAATTAGATTATTAGTTGTGTGGATACAAGAAGAGTTTTATTCTTTTTTTAAGATTTTATTTATTTGAGAGAGAGAGAGAGAGAGAGAGAGAGAACAAGTAGGGGGAGGGGTAAGGGGAGAGGGAGAAGATCCTGAAAATCATGACCTGAGCTGAAGGCAGATGCTTAACTGACTGAGCCACCCAGGCGCACTATGAACAGTATTATTTTTATTCTTTCTTACCAGCTCAATGCCCAGGCATTTGATATATGCTCAAAATGTGTTTCTGAATAAATTAATGAAGAACATGTAGATCCCAAAGTGTTCTATGACATATAAAATATACACCAAAAGATGAAGAATTAGCAAGTAGAAAGAATAATGTGCACAAAATATTAGAGGTCTCTGGAGTATAGAGTTGGATGAGGATGGGAAGAACAGAGGAAGTACAGAGAGAAAAGATCTTAAAGATACTTATAAACATTATTATGCAGTTGGACTTTATCCTAAGGTCAGTGGGAAAATTTTACAGAATAAAAAGCAGAGAGGTGCATTCTGGAAATATTATTCTGGCTTCAATATAGAAACACATTGGAAATGACCAAAACTTGAGTCCACTTTATTAATTTAGTATGCAGTCATGAAACCCTGAATTAAAGTAGTAACATAAGAATAGTGGAAAGACTACATATTTAAAAGGTAGAACTGACAAGATTTTATAATTGATTATAGATGGGGATGAGGAGACTAGATAAGCCAAAGTTAATGTTGAGATTTTTGCTTGGACACAACTGAAAGGATGGTGGTAGCATTTGCAGTGGCAAGAAAGGAAGCATATGAGGAGATGGTTGGGGTGAGAGGAGAAGTAATTGAAATCTGTTTCAGACATTAATTTGAGACACACGCAGTTTTATCTATGTGTATGAAGCTCAGGAAAGAGATCTAGTAAAGATGTGTATTTGGTGGAATTCAATATATGGCACAAGAACGTCAAAAGGTTTTATCTTATGTTTCTATTCTAAAATATTATAACATTTTTCTAGAGTTCTGAGCTGAAAACAGAGGCAAAATTCCTTCATAGTGGAAGAAATGTGTCTATTGACTAGTGAAGTTTAACATGTATATAGAGAGAAGTGGGAACGGAGGTATATTGGTAGCATTCATTTAACCCGATCTGAATGGTAACTAATGCCATGGAATATATGGGATTATATACAGCACGTATACAGAATAAAAGCAAAATTCTGAAGTAGCCTAATATTTTAGAAACATAGAGAAAAATTCTGGTTCTGATGATTTAGGCAATGGGCCAGAAAGGAGTCTTTTGTTACTAATCATTATTGCAAAGTGAGATTAGAGTAGAAAAAAACACAAAATGCTAAGGAAATACTTTGGTATTTTTAATCTTCAATTGCCCTCCTTTTGTGACATTCACACCTAAACATTCTAACCCTTAGAGGAATTAAAAAATCACTAAGGCTGCAATAATTCTATATAACATTCTATATAACATTCTATATTGACTGCCATCATTGTGCTGCCACCTTGGTCCTGTAAGCAGATGTCTATGAACATGTCAGCCACAATGTCTGAGCCTCTGTTTTCCTACTTGCAAGCTGCCTTTGTAGCCTCCTTGATATTCTGGTTCTCCCTTCTTTTGTTGAGCTTTTGTTCCCTTAATGGGCACTGTCTTGTCAGCACTGAGCATAAGCCACATTATTAGCTATCACATTTTCCTATTATGGAACACTGGCTTGTGTATTTTCTTAGACTTTTCTAGTAATAAATTCAGTGAGGGATGCCTGGGTGGTTCAGATGGTTAAGCATCTGCCTTCAACTCAGGTCATAATCTCTGGGTCCTGGGATCGAGCCACACATCAGGTTCCCATCTCAATGGGGAATATGCTTCTCCTTCTCCCTCTGCCTCACCCCCCTGCTCATGCTCTCTGTCTCTGTCTGTCTCTCTCAAATGAGTAAATAAAATCTTTTTTTATTAATTAATTAATTCAGTGTATATTGATTATCTTCTGCATTCTAGGCCCTCTATCACTTTATTCTTTGGGTACACCAGTCCTGTACCGTAAGTGACAGAACTGGTGTACCCAGTCTTACCCAGTAAGAGACAAATTATCCAATAATCACAACATTTCCATAAATGTTGTCACAGGTGATAAGAGAGAACAGATAAATGAGAATGTTATTTGTTTTCTGGAATTAATGAATAATTTCCAGAATAGAAATCAGGGGACTGAGGTTGAGAAATAGGGATTATTTCTAGCTTATTTTCTGATCCCACTGATAGAACAATTAGATGTACAGAATAGAATTTGACTACATTTAACTGAACACTCAACAGTAGATTACACAAATAAGGGTTTGTATATCTTTCACAAATGAAAAGAGAGTGTGGAAGGGTCAGTCTAGGACTGGTATGGTGGCTGCATAGTCACCAATGACCATTCTTAGTGCTTGGTTTCCATTTTTGAGTTTACTTTACATGACAGTATGGCTGCTGAAGATCCTACTGTCATTCTACTGTAATTCACACAATAAAAAAGGAAAAGAATAAAAGATAAAGATAAGTACACCTCCCGGATGAGACATTGTGGAATATAGGAGAGGAGTCAGTTTATGGGGAGAGAATAAAGGATTGTCAGGATAGGAACGAACAAGATAGTGTCCATAATAGTTGATTTTAGAAATCAACTATGCTGTGACTTTAGAAAGAACAGTATACACAAAGCAATATAACCTCTTGCAATAAAATAACAAAACCAAAAAGTACACAACAACATATCATAAAAACTAAAGTATGAGTTTTTTTTTTTTATTAGAATGAAAATAATTATATCACTGGTGCTATTTTTAATAGCTGTGTTTTTCCAAATTTATTTCTCCCAATTGGAAGAGATCCACAAAATCCTCACTCACTCAGGATTTGGACTATATTTTGTTTCTGAACTGAAGAAACTGTTTGAAAACTTGGACGGTGTATTTATGGATTGCTTTGCCAACCTGTAGTGGCAATAACTTTTGAGACACTCAGCGGGGTTGACTTTGTCAAGTGTAACAAAGAATATTTCAAATATTGGGGGCTTGGCAAAATCTTCAGTGTGGTTTGCCAGGTGCTGTTCCATCAACTTTTAATACCCATTTTTTTAAGAGACATTAAATCTATACTTATTTCTTACTGCTTTACTTCTTAACTCATCAAAATGTTATATTTCAAGAGCTCTTTGATGTGTATGATACCTTTGGGCTCCCTCCCCCACCACATTCTTCTAAACAGGAAGTTATGTTAGCCAAGGGGATAAAAGTAGGAAGAAAACCTTTGAATTTTAAAAGCGTGTTGTTTCTGGTTGCAAAAGCCTTAAGGTTTGAATCAGTGCTGAGCATGATTGAAATTGTCATCTTGTAACGGAGGAAACTGATCATGAACGGATTTTTTTTTTTTTAATACACTCATAGATGCAGTATGAGAAGAAACCATGTATCATCTAATCCCGTCTTCCACTGAAGGACTGAATTCCTCCCAACACGTTATTGTCATGGCTCGGTTTGAACACCTCTAATAACGAGAAACTCAGTGCCTGCTAAGGTCAACATATCTTTTTTCCCAGAAAAATCAAGTGGGTATAGCTTTAAACTCTTTTCCACTGTAACTTTATTTTTCATCCTTCTCTCTGTGTATTCCCAACCTCCCTCTCTGCTGGGTGTCCCCCAGGGTCCCTCTGTTACCTCATATTTGCAGCCGTCTTCTCTCTGATGACTCGATCCCAGCATGCCCCTCTCAGGGAGGTGTTCCCAGAATCCCTCTGACCGGTGTGTCTGGCACCCCTTCTCTGAGGATGTTCCCGCAAATCCTCTCTCTGAGGGAAGTTCCTGGCATCCCGCTCTGACGGAGTGTTCGGAAGTCCACCTCGGCGCTACTCCCCACGTTATTTCTCTGAACGATTATTTCTGTGATCCCTCTCTGACGGAGTGTTTAGGTATCTTCCTCTCTGACAGAGATTCTCAGCATAGTTCTCTGACGGAAGTTCCCTGCCTCCCTCTCTCCTAAGTCGCTATCCCAGCATTCCCTAGGGCAGCGTGTTCTCCGCGTGCCTCTCTCTGAAGAGCCTTCCCCGCACTCCTTCCTCTGAGGGTGTTCCCAGCATCCCTCTCTCCTAAGTCGCTATCCCAGCATTCCGTAGGGCAGCGTGTTCTCCGCGTGTCTCTCTCTGAAGAGCCTTCCCCGCACACCTTCCTCTGAGGGTGTTCCCAGCATCCCTTTCTCTCTCCACAGTAATTGCTCTCCCTCGGTTTTCATACGCCTTGTTGAGCCGCACAGAACCCCTGCATTTCTTCCGCTACACAGATGGCCTTTCAAATATTTGAAGGCAGCTATGTTGTCTCCCTGATTGTCATGTTCTTGAAGCGTATAAATGCCAAATTCATTGAAGTACTCATAGGGTAAGATTTCACTTCCATCCAATAACTAGAGGAATCCTCTCCATGCACCGATGTTTGTTAATAGTTCTCTTGAATTTTGTCATCCAGAATTAAATAATATAATCGAAAGGGGTCACCAGCTATAAGAGTTGAAAGAATGCATGCTTCGTCCTGGACATCGTATTTCTTTCTATTCATGCAGCCTAAATCCCAGCACCTGTCTCTCTTATCTCCCACACACATTCTCTATCTACATGTATCAGGAAAGGAACAAGAACTGTATGCACAATACAGAACATAGGGAACTGCTTCCAGGACTTTATTTAGACCTAAAAGGGATATTCAATAATCAGAAACTAATGGTGGGGCGCCTGGGTGGCTCAGTTGGTTAAGCGACTGCCTTCGGCTCAGGTCGTGATCCCAGAGCCCTAGGGTGGAGCCCCAGCAATGGGCTCCCGGCTTCTCCCTCTCCCTCTGCTGCTCTGCCTGCTTGTGCTCTCTCACTCCGTCATATAAATAAATAAAATCTTAAAAAAATAAAAGAAAGAAAGAAAAAGAAAAGAAACTAATGGTGAATCAGAACACACCACACAGACTTTTTTTTTTTTTTCCCTGAGCCTGTGGACTCAAATTCACAACAGTAAATGTCTTGAATCTACTATAAAATTATAGCAGGTTCACCAATTAGTATAACGGTATTTCAAACAAATCAGCTTAGGTGTTTTAGAAATTTATAAAGGAAGAGCAGTGAAGTTTACAGAAACCTATTGTACTTACCAGGTGGGGTTTATTTATCAGATTTTACAAATGCTACAAGGACTTCTCAAACACAGCCCTACTTTCTTGATCTAAAAGTATATTAATGAAATTCTAAAGTTATCATGATTAAAAAAGAAGTATGCCCACAGTTTTGATCCATGAAATCCACCGTTGAAATAATTTTCAGCATCCTAAATTGTACACAGTGAACCTTCTGGAATTTCCTCAGTTGAAATTATTCCCTTTCTCTTAGATATTACCATAGCACTGTATGCATTCTAGCTATCATAAGTCAAATGTGGTGCAGTGGCAGGATCCTTATCTTACAGTGAAAATGACCATAAATAAAAAGGGAAACTTTGAATCCAAACACCAGTATTAAGCTAAGTAACTGTATACAAGTTATTCTGTCCTGTTGGCTCAGTTTTTTGTAAAAAGAGAATAGTATCTACCTCTCAGAAGTGTGTACGTGTGTGTGTGTGTGTGTGTGTGTGTGTGTATAAGGGAAGGAATTAATAAATAAAATACATGTAAACACTTACCTTTCAAATATTTGGTAAGAATTATGTTGTCTACTATAATGTCTGGCCCATATTTAGTTTTTAATATTTATATTCTAGTTCCCCATGCCTAATGATTAATTTGTGTAGATTTAGGAAGTATCACTGTCTATCTAGCAACCTATAGAGTCACCAACCCAAAAATCATATTTGAAAGTACACACAAGGAGTGCCTAGCTGCCTCCATAAGTGGAGCATGCAACTCTTGATTTCAGGAGTTGTGGGTTCAAACATCACGTTGTGTAGAGATTACTTTTAAAAAATTGTTTTTTAAATCTTCAAAAAAGAGAAAGTACACACAAAAAGCATAATAAGAAAAAACTCGGAAATCAAGAAACCAGTTAGAAGTCACCGAAAAATCAAAACAAAACAAAACAAAAAACTACTTAACTTGGGGCACCTGGGTGGCTCAGTGGGTTAAAGCCTCTGCTTTCGGCTCAGGTCATGATCCCAGGGTCTTGGGATCGAGCCCCGCGTTGGGCTCTCTGCTCAGCGAGGAGCCTGTTTCCTCCTCCTCTCTCTCTGCCTGCTTCTCTGCCTATTTGTGATCTCTGTCTGTCAAATGAATGAATAAAATCTTTAAAAAAAAAAAAAAAAAAAAAAACTACTTAACTTGACCGAGGGTTGTAAGTACATCCAAAAAAAAATTTACAATACAATGTTGTAAAGATGTCAACTCTCCCAAATAAATCTGTATGTACAATGCATTTTTAGTAAATATCAAGCAGGATTATCTTGGAAGTTGATAAGGTGATTATAAAATTCGTACGACAGGATACCCAAGGATAGAGGGCAAGAGGAAATTTTGACGACTACGTATTAAGTGGTATTATAAAATTACAAGGTGTGATGTGGAAAAATGAAAACTGAAAGACCTGGCATATGGGTTATTGGGACAACAAAGATATGGAGTAGAATACTTGCCTCTGCAGAACATGAAGGGGATATCAGCCCAAAAGTACCATGGAAAGTATAGCACAGAGAAAACATTTAAGATTTAGGGTGGGGCTTGAGGAATGTGTGTAGATACATTCCAAAAGACAGAGTATTTAAAGCAAAGTGACTAAGTTTTAAACTTGCCAATGATTGGAATGATATTTGAGTTTTGCAGAAAAAATAAAAATGATTTCTGGGACAGAATGAATACCCTGAAATGGAACAGAATATGTTGCCTACTGAAAGACAAGATTAATTACAGACAAAACAAAGAAAAAAATGTGCCCACTTTCATTTATGACATTCCAAATTATGCCTCTTATATGCGTATACAAAATTCTCTATACGAGGCATATATCTCTTTCATAAAAAATGTAATAAATGTTACATAAAGGGCAATTCTGGTGGTTCCAATCAAAAAAGCAAATCTAATTAGAAATTTTAGACTTTCACAAATAGAGAGCTAAAGAAATACCTGTTATGTTCATAAAACAGTATCAAAGGGAGATAAATAAGGACTTGTCAAGTTTTTGCAAAACTGCAGAATTGTCACTTTTGGGTAAATGAATTAGAGGAATGAATAAAAGGAAGAATGCTTCTCTGATACGTGCATTTATTTATTAGGCTATCAGAGAGAGTTAATCTCAACGGATTCACTTAGTGGTAGAAATTATTACAGAGCAGCAAGCTTACATAATCCATTATGAGTCTGAATTTTTATCCAGTCACCTAATTAAAACTTCTTTCCTTCTTAAACTGCTCAAGGAGGGTTGCATCATGACTCCTGGAGTGAGTCAGGGGTTTTCAAGGATTTAAGGATAAAGTAAGTAAACATATATCATGAAATATCCTTAACCATCACACAGTTTCACAGGAGTCAAAAGAACACAAACATTGTTATTTATTGCAATAAAACGCATCATTGACTACTACCATCCCTCTTGCCTCAGAGGAAGCTGCTCTTTTTCCTGAACTTTTCCTCCCTCAGACTTGTTTTAAATTTGCTTTTCCCTATTATTACCATTCCGTCCTCGTACTCCATCCCCCATGGACAACCACTCTAATAGCTAAAAGTACACCTTTTTGTTGCTAAGTTTTCTAGCAAAATGTTTATTGTTGATGTAAGAGCACGAGTGAATATTATATATTCTGCTATATAATACACTCTCAATCTATTACTTATAGCACTAGGCATCCATGTTGCTTTGTGAATATCTAGCCCATTGTATGTAACTGCATGAACTTCCCCCACCCTTTAACTAGTCACTCCCTAAGTCACAGATGCTCTCCAACACTGGCTGGGAGTGAGGATCCTTACAACTGGGGACTCTGAGGTGCCAGCTTTCTTTCACTGGTTGGGAATGTCTCTGCAGACTTCTCTCTCCCTTTAGGAATTGCCTTCAGAAGGACACCAGGGGTAGAAAGGCTCTCTGGGCTCTCAGATCCAGAGGGTGAGAATGACTTATCCCAAAGAGAAATCTTAGTTAGATAAGCCACCCCTTGGATTTCTTTCAGGTCCAAGACAGAGGCAGAAGCATCTTATGTTTTTTCTGGTTATACTATGTCCCTCTATTTGATTGCTAAAAGTAAATGCTCTTCTGGGGACCCAGGCTCCTGCTGTGGGGTCCTCTCTGAGAAGCTGTGCAGTACCTTAATTTAACCTGGGGCCACTAAAAAAGTAAATAAAAATTTCAAAATAAAAATATGTAAAACAATATCTACACAAATATAGTGCAAAGGTGCTATATTGATAGGTACAAAGTAATAGCATTTAACCATTTTGATCATGCTTCTCTGGTTACTAATGAGCTTGAGCATTTCTTCATATACTAATATCTTTTAGGACTTTCTCTTCCCATACTGCATATTATATTGTCTGTCCATCTTTCTTTTGTAGTTACTGTATTTTTCTCTCTCTCTCTTTTTTTAAGGCTTTATTTATTTATTTGACAGAGAGAGAGAGAGAGAGAGAGCACAAGCAGGAGGAGCAGCAGAGGGAGAGGGATACGTAGACTCCCTACTGAGCAGGAAGCCTAATGTGGGGCTCGATCCCAAGGACCCTGGGATCATGACCTGAGCCAAAGGCAGATGCTTAACCAACTGAGCCACACAGGTGCCCCAGTGGTTATTATATTTTTCTTGCTTATTTCCGGGAAATTCTTTATATTCTAGATATTAGTTCCCTGCTATTTTTAGAAGTAGAAAATGTCTTTGCCCATTTCTTATTTTTGCAAATTTGTCCACATTGTTTTGCATTGAATAAACCCAAATTACAAAATATATATAGTTTATGGTATGGAAATTCTTATGTCTTTCCCTACAACAGGATCACAAAGATGTTTTTACTTAAGAATTTAAAAGTTTTACATTTTGTCTATAAGTCTTTAATCCATCTGGAGTCCATTTGTAAACAGTCTTCATTAGGTATCTAAATTTATCTCCATATAGTGAGGCACAGAAACATCATTTATTTTCCTTATTAATTTAAATGGAAATTTTATTATGTATTAAGTTGCCAAAGTTCCCATACATAAGTCGTCTCTCTCTAAGCTCTCTATTCTGCTCCCCTAGACTATTCCTCTATTTTTGTGATAATACCACACTGATTTGTAAGGCTATCTCATTGTAGTATGTCATAATTTCCAAGAGGCAATCTCTCAACCCCAATTCATACTTTTTCAAAGTTGAATATATTCTTTTACATAAATTTCAGAATGAGTTTATTAAGCTCCTAAAAAAATCCAATTGAAAATTTGATTGAGATTGCTTTTAATATATAGATAGTTCTTAGAACCAGCATCTTAAAAAGTTAAATCATTTCATCCAAAAATATGGAACAGATTTTTTTATTATCTTTTATGCCTTTTTTTGGTATATTAATTTTCTCTCCATAGGAATTATATATTTTTAATTAGATAAATTGTAAGTAACCGTTAGTTCATGCTGCTTTTATGAAGAACACTTTTGTACACTGTTTCCTGGCAAGTCCATTATTATAACAGAGGCTATCACCTCCAATATTATGTTAAACAGTGGTGATACCATCATTTGTATACTGTTTCTAATCTTTAAAGAGAGCATTTAATATTTTGTCTTTCCATATATGGCTATAAGTTGGTACTATAGAGCCCTTGCCAAATTAAGGCATCCATTTCTAATCTTCTTTGCAAAAGTCACTTTTAAAATCATAAATAAATATTGAATTTTCTAAGTAAACAGTTAATTAAAATATATATTTAGAAAAATGGGCAAAATTACAAGACCATGGCCTAAGAGTTTTATTTTTGTTTTTTTTAAATTTTTTCAATTTATTTATTTTCAGAAAAAAGTATTCATTATTTTTTCACCACTCCCAGTGCTCCATGCAATCTGTGCCCTCTATAATACCCACCACCTGGTACCCCAACCTCCCACCCCCCCGCCACTTCAAACCCCTCAGATTGTTTTACAGAGTCCATAGTCTCTCATGATTCACCTCCCCTTCCAATTTACCCCAACTCCCTTCTCCTCTCTAACACCCCTTGTCCTCCATGATATTTGTTATGCTCCACAAATAAGTGAAACCATATGATAATTGACTCTCTCTGCTTGACTTATTTCACTCAGCATAATCTCTTCCAGTCCCGTCCATGTTGCTACAAAAGTTGGGTATTTATCCTTTCTGATGGAGGCATAATACTCCATAGTGTATATGGACTACATCTTCCTTATCCATTCATCCGTTGAAGGGCATCTTGGTTCTTTCCATAGTTTGGCAACCGTGGCCATCTGTTTTGTTTTTAAATAAAGTTTTTATTTGAAATAATTTTAGGTTTACAAACACGTTGCAAGGATAGTACACTGAGTTCCCAAACAATTCCTCTAATGTTAGTTCTTAGTTAGATCTAATCTTAGACCTTAGTTATTATGGTACACTTGTCAAAATCAAGGATCAATACTGCATAACTATTATCTAGTCCCAACCTTTATTCAAATATCAGCAATTTGTCCATCAATGTCCTTTTTCTATTCCAGGATACTATCCAGGATGCTACATTGCATTTAGTTGTCATGTCTCCTAGGTTGTCTGGTTGGTGATAGCTATTCAGACACTGCTTGTTTTTCATGATCTTGATGGTTTTGAGAAATACCAATCAGGAAGGTATTTTGGAGCATTTTCCTTAAATGGAAAAACCCAAGTAGACAGTTTATGGTTTGGGGAAAGAATACTACAGAGGTGAAGTGCCTTTCTCATTACATCATATCAAGGATATATAATAGTCACATGCTGTCACTGGTGATGTTAATCTTGATTACTTTGTTAAGGTTCTATTGCCAGGTTTTTCCACTGTAAAGTAATTCCCTCCATTCTCCCTCATTCCTTTATGTACTCTTTTCTATGGAAGGAAAACACAAAGTGTGTTCTATACTCCGGTGGGGGGGTGGGTAGGGATTAAGCTCTACCACCAGGTAGGCAGTTTTTACATATATCACTTGGAATTCTTTTGTAAGGAAAATTTGTCTCTTCCTCCATTTAGTTATTCAATCATTTAATTATATCAAATGGCCTCATGCACATTTGTTTTATACTTTGGGTTACATACAAAGTTGTTTGTTGTGGTTATTGTCGCTTCAAACTGAGCTTTAACCATTGGGAGCTCTTTCAGGTTGGTTCCTGGGTCCCTTTGACATGCCTTATCCTTTACTTATTTTTAGTACTTCCTTACTTTCTGGTCCTACAAGCTGTTCCTAGTTCATCTAGATAGTTAATTGAAATGGCTAAACACACTGTGTTTTTTGTTGTCAGTTTCCCACATTTAAGAAACAATGGATTTTCCCTGTGGTTTCTTTTTCCTCATCTTTCAGTTAATTGCATATTTCCTCCGTTGAGTACAATGTGGGTTTCAGGCTCACAATTAAATGATTCTCTAATTACATTTTATTCTTTGCTCTCCAGAAAAGTAAAACCCTTAAGACATGTTAATGGTCTTGACTATAGATAGGAGCTCACCCATAACAGCAGGGCCAAGCTCAGAGACTTGTCGCTCTCAGCACTGGCCTATGTGAGGCAAGAACTGTACAAAGTGAATCATTTCAGTCAGAGGGTAAGGTGGGCTTATGGGAAAGAGGTGAGATCATCATATTTGATTTTTATTGCCTATGTTTCCTAGTAATGATGACATGATACTCATCTGAGATGTGAAGCATCTCCCATTTCAGTATTTAATGGGCTGCCCCTTTTACACAGGGGCATAACAACTTCTCCTGCCAGGGAGAGAGGTGAAAGGGAGCATGGATGACCTGAATACAAATGTCCCAAAAGGACCTCAGCAAAGAGAGGAAAATGGATTTTGGCAGGGCTTTTCATTTTCTTTTCCTTTTTTTCTTTTTATTTGTTACTATTTTTGAGGGGGTTAGAAACAAAGATTAAATTTGGAAACAAGATAGTTAAAATAATATAAAAATGGACCTCTAAATCCTTTTATGACCCACAGACTCCTGGATAAGCCAGAATAACAGGAGAAAAGGAGGCAAAGCCTTCAGTGATAAATGTTCTCCTTCACCTTTTTCTGTTTTATTATAAAAGTTTAAGGAACTCAGGTTTTCTGGCTTTCCTTGGTTGAACTGGTCCATTCTCTCAATTCCTAAAGCTTTGGTATTTCATTTATACCACACAGAAAAGTAGAGTTGTTTTCATAATTTATGAGTTGTTTTAAAAATGGTAAAGGTAAAAAAAAAAAAAAAGCTAAAGGTACTTTAAAAAATAGTAATTTGTTTAATTTTTATAGCTAAAACTGTGCACTGTCCTTTCCACTACTTCAAAGGGTGAGTCTTCAGTATAAATCAATGAAAAAATTTATCTTATATTAGATAAAACTAAAGATGATTTTATTGAATTTTAATAGTTTGGTTTCTTCTACTATGTTGTTCTATCATTTCCATATTCTTAAATAAAAAGGCGGTGATTAAAGAAAAAGATTATTTTTAAATTTCCAATAAAAATTGTTTACTCTTTCCTAATCACTCACCATTCCCTAATATCTTTAACTATATACTACTGAAAAAGAGTAACCCAAAATAATCATGGGAAAGGTTTTATGTATTTCCTTTAAGGAGATCCTGAGGATACCACTAGTGTTACAATTTCATTTTTTGAAGACTCTCTAAGAGTTTTTCTTGCCCATATGCCTCTCCTCTTCTGATTTCTGGAATTCGTTGTGGACTTAAATGGTGATATGTTTGCTACTTAATGATTAATACTTTCCTTACAACATACTTCTAATTTTGTTACCTATGGCTGTGCAAAGTTTTAATAGGCATAACCTTTTCCTCCCCAGCAAGAATGTAGACTTTTAGCAGTGAGTATCTATTGGACATGGGGCTTTTTTTATGTGAACACAAACTTAAGAGTAGGAACAACATTGTTTTAATGAATGCAATATATAAGTTTAAGCAGGAAATTAATCCAACTTCTTTGAAATGTATCTGGCATTTAACAATGACTAGCATGGAGGGCCTCTCTGGCAATTGTCCTAAGTCAGTCAGAGCCAAAACTTAGCCCACGCACAGGAGCATGGAAAGCTAAGATCCTGAGGAAAGGGAAGCATCCTCAAATGATTAGAAAAAGAAGGAAGCATTTTGAGGGAGAGTGGTTACAAAGAGAAAATACAGGATGTCAAAAGGAAAAAAGTGGCTGCAGAAAAGTTAGGAGCTTTCTTTCATGTGGAACACTCTCTGGAGGCCTAGGGTCTGCAGATCTAAATTATGTAGACTTCAAAGTGGAAAACATACACTCTAGAGAATTCACAAGACATTTAAGCAGTTGTGAAAGAAAAACTTCCATTCACCTCTTAGATAAAACATCAGGAATGTTTTAATACATTGATTGACATCAGTGCCCTGTCTTAGTATCTATTGAAAATGTCATTCTGGACCCAATTCAACTGTGTGGGGTAGGAAGATAATTCTCTATATATCAATAATTCTCTATATATCAGCAGTGTGCCCAACAATTCAACTGAATTCCAAAACTATCTACAAGGACATCAGTTTAAGGAATCCCACAGATTAAGGAATCAGTCCTTTAAGAATGCTTCCTCCCAACTTCAGAAGCCAGTTGAACATTCAGGTATCATCTGTGCTTTTGACTGGCCACAGATTGGAGACTCTAAAAACCCACACCTTAGGTTTTATTAATTTGCTAGAGTAGCTCACAGAACTCAGAGAAACATGTAACTCACTAGCTTACTGGTTTATTATAAAAGCATATAACCTGGAAACAGCCAAACAGAAGAGATGCACAGGGCAAAGTAAAAGGAAAGAGCATGGAGATTCCATGTCCTTTCTAGGTGTATCACTCTGGCCAAATCTGCATGCTCATCAACTTTAGAACTCTCCAAAGCCCAGCCTTTTAGATTTTTTTTTTTTTTTGAGTTCTCATTACATTGGCATGATTGATTAATTCATTAGCCATTGGCAATTGATTCAATCCCCAACCTTTCTCCTCTATCTGGAGGTCAGGGAATAGGACTAAATATTCCAAACTTTCAATCACATGATTGGTTCTCTTGGCAACCAGCCCCATCCATAGGAGGCATAAAAGTAACGTCATTAACATAAGAAACAACATCTCTGTTAATCTCATCACTTAGAAAATTCAAGGGCTTTAGGAGCTCAGTACCAAAAACAGGGATAAAGACCAAATGTATATTTCTTATTATAAATCATGATAGTCACACTATGTAAGAAAGTCTTGTGTCACATATTGCTTTTGAGACAAGAGAGAGAATTAAGATATCCTAAAAAAAAGTAGTTCTCCAACTGTGGTCCCCAGACCAGCTTTGGGGATGGGGCCCAGCAATCTGTATTTTAAGGAGCTTTCCAATTGATTCTGATGTTTATCATCATCATCTTATTGAACATTTATACTCAGCATTCAAAAAAGGAGAAAAGAATGAATCTGGGCTTCCTAGGCTCTTCAGAAAAGGGAATTAAGAATTCAGTAAGGGTGCCTGGGTGGCTCAGTGGGTTAAGCCGCTGCCTTCGGCTCAGGTCATGATCTCAGGGTCCTGGGATCAAGTCCTGCATCCGGCTCTCTGCTCAGCAGGGAGCCTGCTTCCCTCTCTCTCTCTCTCTCTCTGCCTGCCTCTCTGCCTACTGGTGATCTCTGTCTGTCAAATAAATAATAAAAATCTTTAAAAAAAAAAAAGAATTCAGTAAAATTTCATCACCTCTGTAAATTTCCATCATTTATAATTATATTTTATGGGGTTTCTCTGAAGCAGAGTCAACCCTGAGACATGATCAGCAGCAGGGTCAAAACAAGACCTTACTGAAGATATACTTGGATAATGCATCCCAATGTCAACCAAATTATTGATATTTTTATGTTTAAGCTCTGCCTCGTTCTTTAGAATCAAATGGATATAACTCTGAGAATTAGTTATGCTCTCTTTGTAACCACTATAACTTTTTTTTTTTTTTAAGATTTTATTTATTTATTTGACAGATAGAGATCACAGGTAAGCAGAGAGGCCGGCAGAGAGAAAGGAGGAAGCAGGCTCTCTGCAGAGCAGAGAGGCCAATGCGGGGCTCAATCCCAGGACCCTGGGATCATGACCTGAGCCAAAGGCAGAGGCATTAACCCACTGAGCCACCCAGGTGCCCCACCACTATAACTTTTTGAAACTGCTTCCTACTCTTTCTAATCATTTGAGGATGCCTCCCTTTCCTCAGGATTAATTAGCTTTTCAGATGCCTGTGGATCTTATAAATTTCATGTTCTAACTTTTCTCACATCTTCAGCTTTAACAGCTTACTTAACTTCTCTGGGTCTTACTCACCTTGCCAAGAAAATGGGAATAATTATAGCTATTTCATAAGAGTGGTGTGAAAATTAAATAAGATTACTCTTTGAGTAATTTAACATAATGCTGTATATAATTATGGTATGAGCTTAGGAAAAAAAAAAGTTTTTTTTCTCTTTCTACCCTTTGTAGAATCTGACAAAGTATGAGATTCATTTGGGTATTGCCGAGCTTGAAGTGATATATAAAATTTAAAAAAATATATGAAATTTTCATATGGTCTGTGCTGTATAAAGTTGGAATAACTTCAACACTATGGAGTATTAAAGACAACTGTCTATCGTCTGCTTGCAGAATGTCTGCCATAGCCGAGCTGCTAATTAAGCTCATAGTAGCACATCATAAGGAATAGATGATGCTTTTGGCCTTGGGGATACTTCATTTTATGTGGTAGTTGGACATTTTAAAGTGATTTTTCTTAAATAAAAGAAATAGAATATTGCAGATAAAGTTGAAATTCCTTTTATTACATTCTTCTCAGGAGTAACCACTATCATAAATTTGCTATGGATTCTTCCAGTCTGTTTTTACACTTTTAATATATGAATGTATATATAAACTCTTATATTGCTCTGTGTGCTTTTAGAATTATATACTCTCTATCATACTATATGTATTATCCAGCAAATTGAATTTTTACCTAATATTTAGAGATCTATCCTATCCACATTAGGTATATATTGCTTATTTAAAAACTGGCCATATGGAATTTTGGTTGCAGAAATGGAATTAGAGTCAGTTTAACCATTGCAAAAAGAGCCAAACTAATTTCAGTTTCATGCATTTTCTGAACCCTTTAGAGAGCTTGAGTTGGAGAGCAAACAACTATTCTAAAACCTAAAAAGAGTTGATGTCTATGGAGTCAGAAGTGATACAAGCTGGTTCTCATGCTGGGCAGAAGAAATAGCCATGTAAAGAGTTAAGCTAAAAGAGTTGATAATTTAGTGAAGGCCAAGCATGAGTTTATGGGGAGTGTGAAACCCTGAAAACAGCAGAAATTGCAAGCTCTATACTCTATACCCTCTTACAGGCTTTTCTTCACAGTTACCACCAGACAGAGAGTTTAAAAATCCTTTAAAAAAGTTATCCATTGTGGTACAGAGCTAAAAAAAGGGGGGGGGGCAGTGAGGGGAATGGCAGCCATTCCGGAGGGAAAAGAAATTCTGCCTAGATCCTTCTCCATCTCTAGTGTGAAGGAACTGTGAAGGAAAACTGTGAAGGAAAAGATGACAAGTGCTACTGTTGTAAAAACTGTCCCCCAAAATCATTGTAGCTGGGAGAAAAGAACAGGAGGGAAAAAAGAGAGAGGCAGGATGGTGAGGGAAGGACAGAACTGAGAAGTCCATACCCCCAAGATCCAGAGACACAATGCTTCCTTGTCAGAGGTTTAATCAGAATAATAGGAAACATACTCCCTCATATCCTCTACCACCAAGCTACTAACCTTCAGAGACAACAGAACGTTGCTGGAACAGAGACAGGAGAGGAGAAGAATGAACAAAGAGACCCACTCTGAGGCACAGCACAAAACGAAGACCTAATTTCAGAACTAAATGCACATCGTTTTGGTAAATCAACACCTACATAAAATGGTAAACTGTGGTGAACTATAGCAACAAATCCCAAACCCGGCCCAAATCCTATCTACACTAACGCTCCTAGATAGCCAACTTCCTGTCAGAAACCTTGCAAGACAGAAGACAATGGAATAATTTGCTATTATCACTTTATTCTCTCTCAGTCCCAAAATGACCACTAATATCTTGACGTATCAAAATAGAACTAGGCCTTTTATTTTTCTTTTGCTAGTTGATATGATGTTAAGTTTTGTCAGTAAAAGGCACCACAAAGATGTTATAGGAGGAAATAATTCTACAACCCCAATGACTTCTTAGCAGATTCTTGCAGTGTCCTATGCTCATGTCCTGAAGTGTAGGGGGCTTCTCCAGCATATAGCTACTCATGTGAATAGTGATAAGCAACACCCAGCAGCCTGGAGCTTTCCCAGCAACTCCCTGGGGTGGTTTAATGGCAAAGTCCCTTCAGTGAGATATATTAGTATGAGCAGCCATTCCTGGCACCCTACAGGCCGTATTTCTGGCAAGGTCCACATGTTGGATTTACATCACATTCTGCCAGGGCAGCACCATAGCTACTACTCTAACATTCAGTGAGCTAAAGTCATAACCTTCCAAACAATTCTATATCTTATTCCTAGAAAGAAAGCTCTTCTTTGGGTGTTCTGTCTCAGCCCAAGAGATAGAAGCTATTCCTTATACTTCCTATTCCTATATTCTTTATAATGCTCTTAATTCTTTCTAGTCAAACATGTTTCTCTGATTCTCCAAGTTAAGAATTCTTTATCTCTAAGTTAATGTCTTTATAACAAATGTTACTTGTTCATATTACTGTGTGGGTTTCTGTCTTGTTAACAATTCTGACTAATATAATACTGCATAGACTCAAGTGGCGCTCCTAGATAGCTCTCCTTCACAAAGGACTCCTTTGAGTTGTCTCTTCATTATTGAGTTTTTCAATTCCAGGTGTTCAGAGAGACACAAAGAAACAGAAAGACAAATAGAGGTAGCTCAGAAGTGACTTACATGACTTTTTCTCACATTTTATGGTCCCAGTCCAGATGCCAAGAAGGATGAATAATATAGTATCCCCATATTCCTAGAAAGAAGGGATGGGCTTGGTGAGAATTTAGCCAATCTCTGAAACAACATGTGAAACTTCCTACGCTCTAAACTGGTTGATATAATACCTCTGTCCATCACTCACAAATCTTCCCCATTCTTCATCTCATTCTCAGTAAATATAAGGACCATTCACCTGTTTATCAAGCAAAAACTGTGGTCATCTGTAATTTGTGGCTATCTTACACTTCAAATCAGTGAATCATGTTATAAAACTAACTATCCTCATGTTATCCAAGCCATGTGACTCTGCCTTGGACTATTGCAATGAGCTAATTCCTAGCTGGCCTCCCTGCTGCCACCATTTTCTCTGCAGTATATCCTCCTCAGGGAAGCCAGAGGCATCATCTGAAACCTGAAAAGATCACATAATGATTCCACTCTCATCCCATCAGTGGTTTCCCATCTCACTTAAAACTAAAATTTAAAGTTATTTCATGGCCTACAAGTTTCTACATGGTCTGATCCCCAATTATCCTCCCTAGCCCTCCTTCCCCTCTGACCATAGAGGAGTTCTTGCAGTTTTCAGCTCTAGGTTTCTTCTCTTGTTGTTTCCTATTTCAGCAATGCTCATTTCTCTGTTATTTTAATTGACACAATTCCTACATTCAGACTTTCACAATCTCAGAAAATCCATCTCATCATTGGTCTAATATATCACCTTCTATTTTGACTGATTTAGATTTGTCATACCACTAATCATTGCCAGACATTATTGCATAAATTATATTATTATATTAATCTCTTAATCACTAGAATATAAACTCCATGAACACAGGACTTTGCTTTCTTTTCTTCACTTTAAAACCAGTAAGTATGTCTAAAAGTTCTGCAAAATGAAGGGCTTGATTAATATTAGTTGAGTAAATACATTCATGTTAGATTTGAAGAGAAAGCATCTATCCATCAGCCACGATTAAAGGGTAGATATATGGTGGGAAAAGAAAACATCGATAAAAACCTTGAATCTTTTATGAACTAGGAAACAATGTATGGCACAATTTAGAAACTGTACAAGTTTCAGTGAGGTGGGAAAGTCAAATGCAGAAGTACTCATGATAAAGCATGAGGACCATGAAGCAGACAGGGATTAGTTATAGAACTGGGAAGTTTGGATTTTATTACAAGTAGAGTAGGAATCCACTGGAAGTTTGACTTTAGTAGAGAAGCCACCATGTCAGATTTATGGCTTAGGAGTATCATATTGACTGCCAGGTACTAATAACTTAAAGAGAAGGGAAACTGAGGGGCAAAGACACTTATTTTAGACAACAGTCTGGGTTAGATATGACTGGCCTGGACTAGGATAATGGCAGTTGGGATACAGAGAAATGGAGGGGAACCTGGGTGGCTCAGTCAGTTAAGCGACAGCTCTTGATTTCAGCTCAGGTCATGATCTTGGGGTCTTGAGATTAAGTCCCTTGTTGGGCTCTGCATTCCTCAGGAAGTCTGCTTGAGGATTCTCTCCTTCCTTCTCCCACTGTCCCTCCTCCAGTTCATGCTCTCCCCCTAAAATAAATTTTAAAAAGAGAGAGAAATTGAAAGTTCAAAAGATGTTTAAGAAATAAAATCAACAGAATATAATTTTGCCATTGCTTTTATTATTTATTTTGTTTGTTTGTTTTGGCCATTGTTTTTAATGTGAACATAAGAAAAGTATTCTGGTGATCTTCAGATAAAGAAAAGGTAAATTTCATCTCTATACTTAAAAACAAAAAACAAACAAACCAAAAGAAACAAAAAACAAAAAACCAGCCCAAATGCAGTTTCTAGTTCTTGCCCTCAATGATAGAGAAAATGTTAATAATCAGTCTCTTTAAATTTGATAAAAACACAGTCTATGTTGAAAATAAAAGTTGTTTCCTTGAAGGACCTAGGTGGCTTAGTCAGTTAAGCATCTATCTCTTGATATTGGCTCAGGTCATGATCTCTGTGTTGTGAGATTGAACTCCATGGTGGGATGGGCATGGAAACCTGCTTAAGATTCCCTCCCTCTGCCCCATGTCCCATCTCTTTCTCTTTCACTCTCCCTCCCTCTCTTAAAAACAAAAAATTGTTTTCTTAAGAGTCATGAAAATGAAGACTGTTTTTCCATTTGTCAAGGAAACACCCTTCCTAAAGACTGCCCAATACTGCATATCTTGCTACCTGAAGTGGTCTAAGAACAAAATTCACAAACCTTTGAAAGTAAAACAGATAAATGCTACCAAACAGTAGGAGCTATTTAAATATTATTATAACATGTAATGTAATTATAATAATTCAATCTCCTGGAAAATGCAACAACCTGTTTCCCTGCTTGGTACAAAGAAAGTGAATGTGAACTGCCCAGGATGTACAACTTTTACTTCTGATAGTCTGCCAAAGAACTGATACTATATAAAACATATGGGAAATAGGAGGAGGAGTCAAGATGGCGGAGAAGTAGCAGGCTGAGACTACATCAGGTAGCAGGAGATCAGCTAGAAAGCTTATCTAAACATTTCAAACACCTACAAATCCAACAGGAGATCAAAGAGAACAACAGCAATTCTAGAAACAGAAAATCAACCCCTTTCTGAGAGGTAGGACTGGCAGAGAAGTGAATCCAAAGCGACGGGAACATAGACCGCTGGGGGAGGGGCCAGTTCCCAGCAAGCGGCAGAGCAATGGAGCATTAAATCAGGGCTTTTAAAAGTGTGTTCCACTGAGGGAAGTTGCTCCAGAGGCTAAACCAGGATGAAACCCAAGCGGGGTCAGCGTGGCCTCAGGTCCCGCAGGGTCACAGAAGGATCAGGGGTGTATGAGTGTTGCAGAGCTTGCAGATATTAGAATGGGGAAGCTGGCTAAGAGACAGAGCCGAGGAGTGAGCTCTCAGCTTGGGGTTACCTTGAACCGGTCGCAGGCTGGGTGAGCTCAGAGCATGGCGGGAGGCCAGGGAGATGGGAGTGATTGGGCACTATTCTCTGAGGCCGCACTAAAGAGTGGGGCCCTGAGCCCTCGGGTCCTCCAGGCCAGACACTGGGAGGCTGCCATTTTCCTTCCCATCCTCCGGAACTCTACGGAAAGTGCTCAGGGAACAAAAGCTCCTGAAAGCAAACCCGAGCGGATTACTCAGCCTGGCCCCTGGCAGGGGCAATTCAATTCTGCCTGGGGCAAAGACACTTGAGAAACACTACAACAGGCCCCTCCCCCAGAAGATCAACAAGAAATCCAGCCAGGACCAAGTTCACCTACCAAGGAGTGCAGGTTCAATACCAAGGAGGGCAGCGGAATTCCAGAGGAGGAGAAAGCAAAGCACAGAACTCATGGCTTTCTCCCCATGATTCTTTAGTCTTGCAGTTAATTTAATTTTTTTCAGTTTTTTTTTCTTCTACTAAATTTTTTTAACTTCTACCCTTTTCTTTTTTAATGTTTTTTAACTAATTTATCTAATATATATATATATACATATATTTATATTTCGTTTTAATATTTTTTCTTTATTTGTTTTCTTTTTTTAATTGTTTCTTTTTTTTTTTTCCTGAACCTCTTTTTATTCCCTTTCTCCCCCCCACCGCCACAATTTGGGGTCTCTTCTGATTTGGTTAAAGTGTATCTTCCTGGGGTCTTTGCCACCCTTTTAGTATTTTACTTGCTCCTTCATATACTCTTATCTGGACAAAATGACAAGGTGGAAAAATTCACCACAAAAAAAAAAAGAACAAGAGGCAGTACCAAAGCCTAGGAACCTAATCAATACAGACATTGGTAATATGTCAGATATAGAGTTCAGAATGATGATTCTCAAGGTTGTAGCCGGGCTCGAAAAAAGGCATGAAGATATTAGAGAAACCCTCTCAGGAGATATAAAAGCCCTCTCTGGAGAAATAAAAGAACTAAAATCTAACCAAGTTGAAATGAAAAAAGCTATTAATGAGGTGCAATAAAAAATGGAGGCTCTCACTGCTAGGATAAATGAGGCAGAAGAAAGAATTAGCAATATAGAAGACCAAATGACAGAGAATAAAGAAGCTGAGCAAAATAGGGACAAACAGCTACTGGACCACGAGGGGAGAATTCAAAAGATAAGTGATACCATAAGACAAAAGAACATCAGAAAAATTAGGATTCCAGAAGAAGAAGAAAGAGAGAGGGGAGCAGAAGGTATATTGGAGAGAATTATTGGAGAGAATTTCTCTAATATGGCAAAGGGAACAAGTATCAAAATCCAGGAGGTGCAGAGAACCCCCCTCAAAATCAACAAGAATAGGTTTACAACCTGTCACCTAATAGTAAAATTTACAAGTCTTAGTGACAAAGAGAAAATCCTGAAAGCAGCCCAGGAAAAGAAGTCCATAACATATAATGGTAAAAATATTAGATTGGCAGCAGACTTATCCACAGAGACCTGGAAGGCCAGAAGGAGCTAGCATGATATATTCAGAGCACTAATCTAGAAAAACATGCAGCCAAGAATACTATATCCAGCTAGGCTATCACTGAAAATAGAAGGAGAGATAAAAAGCTTCCAGGACAAAAAAAAAAAAAAAAAAAAAAAAAAAAAAAAAAAACTGAAACAATTTGCAAACACCAAACCAGCTCTACAGGAAATCTTGAAAGGGGTCCTCTAAGCAATGAGAGACCCTAAAAGTAGTAGATCAGAAAGGAACAGAGACAATATACAGTAACAGTCACCTTACAGGCAATACAATGGTACTAAATTCATATCTCGCAATTGTTACCCTGAACGTTAATGGGCTAAATGCCCCAATCAAAAGACACAGGGTATCAGAATGGATAAAAAACCAAAACCCATCTATATGTTCCCTACAAGAAACTCATTTTAAACCCAAAGACACCTCCAGATTTAAAGTGAGGAGGTGGAAAACAATTTACCATGCTAATGGACATCAGAAGAAAGCAGGGGTGGCAATCCTTATATCAGATCAAATAGACTTTAAGCCAAAGGCTATAATTAGAGATGAGGAAGGACACTATATCATACTCAAAGGGTCAGTCCAACAAGAAGATCTAACAATTTTAAATATCTATGCCCCTAATGTGGGAGCAGCCAACTATATAAACCAATTAATAACAAAATCAAAGAAACACATCAACAATAATACAATAATAGTAGGGGACTTTAACACTCCCCTCACTGAAATGGACAGATCATCCAAGCAAAAGATCAACAAGGAAATAAAGGCCTTAAATGACACACTGGACCAGATGGACTTCACAGATATATTCAGAACATTTCATCCCAAAGCAACAGAATACACATTCTTCTCTAGTGCACATGGAACATTCTCCAGAATAGATCACATCCTCGGTCCTAAATCAGGTCTCAACCGGTATCAAAAGAGTGGGATCATTCCCTGCATATTTTCATACCACAATGCTCTGAAGCTAGAACTCAATCACAATAGGAAATTTGGAAATAACACGAATACATGGAGACTAAACAGCATCCTTCTAAAGAATGAATGGGTCAACCGGGAAATTAAAGAAGAATTGAAAAAAATCATGGAAACAAATGATAATGAAAATACAACGGTTCAAAATCTGTGGGACACAACAAAGGCAGTCCTGAGAGGAAAATATATAGCGGTACAAGCCTTTCTCAAGAAACAAGAAAGGTCTCAAGTACACAACCTAACTCTACACCTAAAGGAGCTGGAGAAAGAACAAGAAAGAAACCCTAAACCCAGCAGGAGAAGAGAAATCATAAAGATCAGAGCAGAAATCAATGAAATAGAAATTAAAAAAAAAAAAAAGAAAAAATAGAACAAATCAACAAAAATAGGAGCTAGTTCTCTGAAAGAATTAATAAGATTGATAAACCCCTGGCCAGACTTATCAAAAAGAAAAGAAAAAGGACCCAAATAAATAAAATCATGAATGAAAGAGGAGAGATCACAACTAACACCAAAGAAATACAGACAATTATAAGAACATACCATGAGCAACTCTATACCAACAAATTTGACAATCTGAAGAAATGGATGCATTCCTAGAGACATATAAACTACCAAAACTGACCCAGGAAGAAATAGAAAACCTGAACAGACCAATAACCAGTAAGGAGATTGAAACAGTCATCAAAAATCTCCAAACAGGGCGCCTGGGTGGCTCAGTGGGTTAAGCCGCTGCCTTTGGCTCGGGTCATGATCTCGGGGTCCTGGGATTGAGTCCCGCATCAGGCTCTCTGCTCATTGGGAAGCCTGCTTCCCTCTCTCTCTCTCTGCCTGCCTCTCTGTCTACTTGTGATCTCTCTCTGTCAAATAAATAAATAAAATTTAAAAAAAAAAATCTCCAAACAAACAAAAGCCCAGGACCAGATGGCTTCCTGGGGGAATTCTACCAAACATTTAAAGAAGAACTAATTCTTATTCTCCTGAAACTGTTCCAAAAAATAGAAATGGAAGGAAAACTTCCAAACGCATTTTATGAGGCCAGCATCACCTTGATCCCAAAACCAGACAAGGATCCCATCAAAAAAGAGAACTACAGACCAATATCTTTGATGAACACAGATGCAAAAATTCTAACCAAAATACTAGCCAATAGAATTCAACAGTACATTACAAGGATTATTCACCACAACCAAGTGGGATTTATTCCAGGGCTGCAAAGTTGGTTCAACATCTGCAAATCAATCAATGTGATAGAACACATTAATAAAAGAAAGAACAAGAACCATATGATACTCTCAATAGATGCTGAAAAGCATTTGACAAAGTATAAGCATCCCTTCCTGATCACAACTCTTCAAAGTGTAGGGATAGAGGGCACATACCTCAGTATTATCAAAGCCATCTATAAAAAACCCACCGCAAATATCATTCTCAATGGAGAAAAACTGAAAGCTTTTCTGCTAAGGTCAGGAACACGGCAGGGATGCCCATTCTCACCACTGCTATTCAACATAGTACTAGAAGTCCTAGCCTCAGCAATCAGACAACAAAAGGGAATTAAAAGCATCCAAAATGGCACAGAAGTCGTCAAACTATCACTCTTCACAGATGATATGATACTATATGTGGAAAACCCAAAAGACTCCACTCCAAAACTGCTAGAACTTGTACAGGAATTCAGTAAAGTGTCAGGATATAAAATCAATGTACCGAAATGAGTTGCATTTCTTTCACCAACAACAAGACAGAAGAAAGAGAAATTAAGGAGTCAATCCCATTTACAATTGCACCCAAAACTATAAGATACCTAGGAATAAACCTAACCAAAGAGGCTAAGAATCTATACTCAGAAAACTATAAAATACTCATGAAAGAAATTGAGGAAGACACAAAGAAATGGAAAAATGTTCCATGTTCATGGATTGGAAGAACAAATATTGTGAAAATGTCTATGCTACCTAAAGCAATCTACACATTTAATGCAATCCCTATCAAAATACCATCCATTTTTTTTCAAAGAAATGGAACATAACCCTACAATTTATATGGAACCAGAAAAGACCTCGCATAGCCAAAGGAATATTGAAAAGAAAGCCAAAGTTGGTGGCATCACAATTCCGGACTTCAAGCTCTATTACAAAGCTGTCATCATCAAGACAGCACGGTACTGGCACAAAAACAGACAAATAGATCAATGGAACAGAATAGAGAGCCCAGGAATAGACCCTCAACTCTATGGTCAACTAGTCTTTGACAAAGCAGGAAGGAATGTCCAATGAAAAAAAAGATAGCCTCTTCTATAAATGGTGTTGGAAAAACTGGACAGCCACATGCAGAAAAATGAAATTGGACCATTTCCTTACACCACACATGAAATAGACTCCAAATGGATAAAGGAACTCCATGTGAGAAAGTAATCCATCAAAATCCTTGAGGAGAACACAGGCAGCAACCTCTTGGACCTCAGCTGCAGCAACATCTTCCTAGGAACATCGCCAAAGGCAAGGGAAGCAAGGACAAAAAAGAACTATTGGGATTTCATCAAGATCAAAAGCTTTTGCACAGCAAAGGAAACAGTTAACAAAACCAAAAGACAACTGGCAGAATGGGAGAAGATATTTGCAAACGACATATCAGATAAAGGGCTGGTGTGCAAAATCTATAAAGAACTTAGCAAACTTGGGGCACCTGGGTGGCTCAGTGGGTTAAGCCGCTGCCTTCGGCTCAGGTCATGATCTCAGGGTCCTGGGATCAAGTCCTGCATCGGGCTCTCTGCTCAGCAGGGAGCCTGTTTCCCTCTCTCTCTCTGCCTGCCTCTCCGTCTACTTGTGATTTCTCTCTGTCAAATAAATAAATAAAATCTTAAAAAAAAAAAAAAGAACTTAGCAAACTCAACACCCAAAGAACAAATAATCCAATCAAGAAATGGGCAGAGGACTTGAACAGATATTTCTGCAAAAAAGACATCCAGAGGGCCAACAGACACATGAAAAAGTGATCCACATCACTCGGCATCAGGGAAATACAAATCAAAACCACAATGAGATCTCATCTCACACCAGTCAGAATGGTTAAAATTAACAAGTCAGGAAATGACAGATGCTGGCGAGGATGGGGAGAAAGGGGAACCCTCCTACTCTGTTGGTGGGAATGCAAGCTGGTGCAACCACTCTGGAAAATAGCATGGAGGTTCCTCAAAATGTTGAAAATAGAACTACCCTATGACCCAGCAATTGCACTACTGGGTATTTACCCTAAAGATACAAACGTAGTGATCCGAAGGGGCACGTGCACCCGAATGTTTATAGCAGCAATGTCACAATAGCAAAACTATGGAAAGAACTTAGATGTCCATCAAGAGATGAATGGATCAAGAAGATGTGGTATATATACACAATGGAATACTATGCAGCCATCAAAAGAAATGAAATCTTGCCATTTGTGATGACGTGGATGGAACTAGAGGGTATCATGCTTAGCAAAATAAGTCAATCGGAGAAAGACAACTCTCATATGATCTCCCTGATATGAGGAAGTGGAGATGCAACATGAGTGGGTTATGGGGGTAGGAGAAGAATAAATGAAACAAGATGGGATTGGGAGGGAGACAAACCATAAGTGACTCTTAATCTCACAAAACAAACTGAGGGTTGCTGTGGGAGTGGGGTTGGGAGAGGGGGGTGGGATTATGGACATTGGGGAGGGTATGTGCTATGGTGAGTGCTGCAAAGTGTGTAAACCTGGAGATTCACAGACCTGTACCCCTGGGGAGAAAAATACATTATATGTTTATTAAATAAATAATGAATTAATTAAATAATTTTTAAAAAAATCATAAGGGAAATAGTTTAATGCAATTTTACATTCATAATTGCTGTTTTATTTTTCCTCAAACATGGAAATTTAATATAAATTTACCTTTGTAAGTATAGAAGTATAGAAGAACATATCTTTACCTTTTTAAGTATAGATAGGTGGTTAGGGCTAGGAGGGAGTGGTAGAGATGTTGAAGTCAATCCCATCATGTTAGAGACTGTAATTTGAAATCAAGCATGGTTTCAATATCAAGATCCTCTTTTTCCTATATTTCCAACAGCTCTCCTGCAAAACTAGCTATTACAGTTGTGGAACCCAATGCAAAATTAAAATGTGAAGTCCCTTGTTCAAAAAATTATTAAGAATTTCAAAAGAGCAACAGAACATTAAACCCAGTGTGAGGCTCTTCTGAGCACAGGGTCCCAAGCAAGCCCTCAAAACCAGTCCAGTTACTTCCATACTTGAACAAAAAGAGTTTCTAATTTTGATTAGCTCAGATGAATTTTTATTTCAATTTTTATATTTTCATCCTATTGATCATCTTATAATTCCATTTCTCCAGCCAGACAGACTGTTTCCCTACCAACATAAACTGATCTAATGTGAATGACCAGAAACCTGGGCATTTCTTCATTTCACTCACTACAAAAGCAAACTTTAATAGAGTCTTACGAATTGTGCCATGTAAAAATACTCTCATCTCTTTAGTAAGACTCAGGTGTAGTATAGTTTTGTATACTGAGTTATCCCCCATCTCTTTCAAATCACTGGGGAAAAAATGCACTATCACAGCTGGTTCAGCAATTTTAATAGGCAAGACTAGTCACTCCACCTAAAACATTGGTTGATTAAGGGGGGTAGGTGTTAAAAGTCAGTTAAGCCAGTATTGTATTGAATTTGATCAATGCAATCAAATGACTAACCTAGAAATCCTTTGTTATGCCAGTGTTAGAGATGTCACTGGCTGCTACAGCAGTTCAGCAAGGGGCAGTGAAGGTGCCCTTGGAGGTGACACCATTTCGTACTACTGTCCCTCCCACAAGTTTGAGCTCCTCCTGTCTTTCCTCAGGGGCTTGTAATTTCAAGCAGGTAGCTTCTACTGCTACCCATACCCCCAGGCTGTACAGGCTCAATCTTTTTTTTTTTTTTTTTTCCTATCTTGTTACACCTCTCCCCTCAACCCTCATATTAGTGCCATGCATACCATTCCTTTCAGGGCACATGTATGCACACTCACACACACACACACACACACAATTCCTGCAGTAAATTCTCTAGTCTAACCGGAATTATGAATGTGGGTAGTTGAAGAGCAAGGACTCATGATGAAATTCAGGTATAATTTCCACATATTCACAAAGGACAGCTGGTGGGTATAGCTTTTATTCAGCATGAGACAAAGTAGAGAAAATCAGCCTATGGAATTATCTTCCTGCTACTTTATTGTTAAAACCCCAAATAGCAGTTTTGACCACTGTTATTTTCCTATAACAAGCTTCATTTAACCAATGTGATATTGCCTTTGAAGCCAGGCTTATTCGATGTTAGATGAAGTGGAGATGCATCAGTTACTCAGTGTCTTTGAGTATCACTGATAAGGTCTTATTTTAAGTAAAATGATTTGGCAGCTTCTACTATGTAAATCTAACTTACCACACTTTTCTGTCTTTTTTTATTTTTATAAAATTTTGTTAATATTACCATATCTCTGAGCCATTCTGTCCTTCACTTGCAAAAGTCAGTCTCTGTGGTCCATAATGGAAATTTCTTTTCAAACTATTAACCATTCTAAAATAATCATTTTCAATCTATGTTTATTCCTCTTATTCATAAATAGGCAAAAACATCATTCTGACTTTAAAATAAATCAGTCATTAATAATTCATATGAAAGTTATGATCCCTGATAGCATGTAGACCGATTCTTTATAAGTAAATCATTTATTTGATCTTAATTTGTATCCTAATTGCTTAGATTTGCTTGACTCCATTACTATGATTTTTTTACCCTTATTTACACAAAATATCTTTTATATATATTTATGCGTATCTATCAAGTAAAAGCCTTTGAAAATGCTAAGCCACAAATCTAATTATATAATTATTTTTGTATTCATGCATATATACACATATACCCTCAAAACAAAATGGAGAATTAATTCAACCTTGTGTTTGTTTTCATGTTTTCATTAAATTTGAGCATGAAATGTAACATATTTTTCATATCTCAAGTTCTGCTAAATTCCTCAGTTTTGACAGCAAATGGACCAGTTATATTTCTTTATTTCTAGAACAAAATACAGAGGGTGTGGTATTAGCAGATGAGGTAGATTTATCATGACCTCTGTTTCTCAAAATTATTAGACTGATAAAACTATTTGAGAAAATAAATAATGACTGGAAATTCTCATATTACTTTCTTTAGGATCAAAATCATGTTTTTAATTGAAACTCCTCTGGGTTCTGTAAGAAGTACTGTCACAGATGAAGATTATTGTACAAAAAATGCTAATTTGTCTTGTCAGCTAAAAAGGTCTGTACAAAAATTTTGTGTTGCTTGCCTATCAAATATTCATGGAAGTTATCTTCTGCTTATACTTTGATAGCCAGTACTGAAGATTTTGCTGGTGATATTCCAAAGTTTATTTATTTTATTTAGTAATCTCTACCCCCAACATGGGGTTCAAACTCACAACCCCAAGATCAGGAGTCCCATGCTCCTCTGACTGAGTCAGTCAAGTATCCCTCGCTGGTAATATTCTTAGTAAAATTCTCTTTGCTCAGTCCTATCAACTAATTTCTGCCACATCATTATAATTGGATTTAATAAATCAAATGAAATAATTCATATTTCAATTTATCAAACTTCCTTTGTAGGAACAAACAAACTCATGGTCATGTTTGAAATCTATCCTCATTTTATGGCTAAATATTTGGAGCTGAGCTAAGTGAAAGAGTTAAATTTTCCCTATAACATTTGCATTGCATTTAATTATTATTTTTATCTTCTACTAGATTTTTATTTTTTTAATTTAAAAAAAAATGTTTTATTTATTTACTTCCATCTCAATCCCATCTTGTTCCAGAGAGAGAGGAAGACAGAAAAAGAGCGTGCACACACACAAGAGGGGGGAGCAGCAGGCAGAGGTATAAACAGACTTCCTGCTGAGCAAAGTGCCCAATGTGGGACTTGATCCTAGGAGCTTGGGATCATGACCTAAGACAGAGGCAGATGCTTAAGCAACTGAGCCACTTGGGTGCCCTCTACTGGATTTTTAATTAGCATATTTCCCAGATTTTAAGTTCTTGCTATGGTATGATATGGCAAAAGAAACTTGCCTTAGTCCATTTGGGCTAATCTAACAAAATACCATAGACTGGGTAACTTACAGACAACACAAATTAATTGCTTACAGATCTGGAGGGTAGAAAGTCCAAGATCAAAGTGTCAGATTTGTTATTTGATGAGAGTCAACTACCTAGATAATTAGTTTTGTTTGTTTGTTTGTTTGTTTGTTGTTTTTGCCATAACTTCATGTGATGAAATGGGTGAGAGAGCTCTTTTCTTTATATAGGCACTAATTCCATTCATGAGGCTGTACCATGGCTAATCACCTCCCAAAGTCCCCCATCTCCAAATTCTATGACTTGACAGTGAGGATTTCAACATCTGAATTGGGGTGGTAGGTGGGGTAGAGGGGAGGGGTAATAAATATTCAGACAATAGCAGAGCCCAAGAATGTAAAAAAAAAAAAAAAAAAGGTGATTCATTCTAGACTATATCCCAGAATTTGTGCTATGACCAAGGGTATCATGTAAACTTTCTAATATTTAGGCCCCATCTCTGACTAAAAGGCATATAGTACCCACCCCATTAGTTGTTGGTGAAGAGTATCCAACTGAAGAAATTGCGTTAAGGTACTCTTACCAACTCTGAACCTAATATAAATGTCTCCAGAAGCCATTATTAAACATGAAGCAAGGAGAAATCATTGCTCAGAAGAAGAGGACTGACAATTTAAAGATTTCCCATGAAATATTTTAGTACAATATCAACCCAACCAACTCCATGTGCTCCTATAATAGAAATGAGAATGATCCCAAGGCTAACTGGTGCATTAATATGGAAATTAATTTAATCATAAAGTCTTTTCAAAACCTGTGTTTTAATTCTGTCTCTCTTATTAGCTGTGCAATCGTATATAAATCATTTAGCCTCTCTTTGTCTCATTTACTCCATCTGTAAAATGGTAGTAATAAACCTGCATCATAGAGTTATTGGTGAAATGTAATGAGTTAATGTATTACAAATGCTTATAGTAGAGCTTGACACACAAGTCTCTGAGCTGGTCATTGTTGTTATTATCAGTCAACACTTATTACAAAGCATATGCCATTTGGTTGAGACCATGACTGTTGAGAATGAGGTCACAGCTGATGGGAGAGTCAAATACAGAGTTTCTATAATCCAACTACTTGTGTTCAAAGCAATGGGTAATTTACTTAATAACTGTGACAAACCTCAGTGATAATTAATATCATGAACTAGACTCGGTGTTTTAAGCATGGGAATAAAGATAAGAATTCCAGAGTTGAAATCAAAATGGTAGGTCTTCACATTTTAAAATCCCCAACTCTCCAGGGATGTGGTAGATGAGATACAGAGCAAGGTAATGTTTGGGATAGAGAGGACTCACTCTCCCTAACTCTGTTCTGTAAACATTTCCATCAGATCTACAGAAACTTAAAGACAATACAGACATTAATGAGAACGAACATACATAACATATTAAATGAAATAATGATTATAAACAGCTAAGAACTTTAATAAGACTTTGTCATTATAGATATGTGGGTGGTCCTTTATCATTTGTGCCTCAGAATCCATAAAGTCAGGAATTCTATCTTGTCTGCTCAATGCTACCAGACCTGCATGATAATGCAGTAATTAAACAAAAAATAAAACTTCCAAAAAATACCGGAACACAATGAAAATCTTTATGGAAGTGCCTTAAAGGCATATCAAGGAGGCAGTTAAATTCCTTAACATGTGACAAATGCCCTAACGACCCTTTCTACCATTTTTCTTATATGCTCTCATAATCTGTTCACTCCAAACGTCTCATTCTCTTTTTCAACGTCAGGCCAAGTTGGCTCTTCCTCCCTCCTACTCTTCCTAATCTGAACCAACATAGCTTTTCTCAGTATTCTACATTTTCTCTTCCAGAATTCTCCTTAGAACATAGAAAAGGAAAAGCTGTGAAAACACAGGCTTATATGGAAAAAAAGTATAGAAAGAATGAAGGTTTCGAAGCATAAATTCTATTCAGCAAAGACATATTTTGGTAGTTTGGCCTGGATGTTTGGAAATGAATTAAAACCCAATGTCTACCCCAGATAAGAACAGAATGCACAAGTGGATTAAGCAGAAACTCAGGAGATTATTTCATATTGCAAAAAATCTGAAGTAGAGGACCAAAGCCTTATTTGGATTTATTATTTTAACTTGGGTTCAGATTCAAGTGATTCTTCAAGAGCTCCTTTCAGTCTCCTGGCCTCTTTTCTCTCAGACATTTTACTGAGTCCCCACTTCTTCCTTTGACACACTCAAAATTGCAAAATTGCTCTTTAATTTTTCAACTGTGACAATTTTTATTTTCCCTTTGGGTGTGTTACTATCAGGAATCAAGTTTTCTGTCTCATGGATGCTTTTCTTTTTAAATACGACAACCACAGATTGCTTATTATTGCAGCTTTTAGACGCACCTGAACTAATGCTTCTCTCCACATAAAGTACATTTTATGTTAAATGACTAAACTGTTATAGAGTTTAGTAAAAAATTAATTTATGTTTTAATTTTCCTCATTATAAGCCAATATAAGCCCCTTAACCTTAATTCAAATTCAAGAGGAAGAAGGGAGAGAGAAGTTTTGTAAAGAGAAAATTTTAAGACATCACAAAATGACCAATAAGCAGAGAAATGTTTTTAGGAAAACAAGATCTCTCACCTCATGCACAAAATGTTAGGGCCAGAACTGTAGAGGAAGAGTAGTTCAGCTTCCTAATTACTAGCCCTTGGGCCTTTACAAATGGAGAAAAATGGATTCCCCGAGTTTCTCACATTTGGTCCTTTGATCGAGTTTAGTTACAGAAACCTGAATGCTTAGTGCATCTTGAATGTTTGTTTTCATTTAATTTTCAGCCAAGACACTGGACATTGATTTCCTCTTGCATTTTATTTAAAGTGAATTCACAATTGTGGATGGGAAAACCAGAGCCAAAATCTTTGCCCTGAGCATAAACCAAAGTAAAATCAAAGCATTTCTGAGAGTGTGAGTTGTTCTGTTAAATTTGCTTTAAAAAAAAAAAAAAATCATCAAGCAATTGCACTGCTGAAATGGATCAGACATGGAGGCAGAAATCAGACGAGAAACTCGTGGTGTGCCAACTTGTGCGGTATAATTTTCACATCAAAGAACTTCAAAATAGGATTTTTGCAAGTATTTTAACTTTTAGCTCGCTGACTCAAATCCTTTCTGGAAGTAAGCAGGTTACAAATTATAACTACATAAATAAATAAATCTCATGGTAGTATCGAGATATCACCCAGTGCAAGGTTTGCCCACCCCTTCCTGTGTGGTTTGGGTCAGAGCTTTCTCCACATCCTAGCTCTTTTCCTTCACAGAACTGGGTGGGTGTGTGGAAGAAGGACAGGCGTGTGCTTGAAGGTCTGGAAAAGAGAATTGGAAGGCTAAGTAACACTGATAGTTTGGTGTGAGGAGAGGGTTGCGTGTTTTGAGGAGATGAGGCCAGAAATGTAAATTCAGATGAGCCTGAGAAGAGCTTCTGTGCTATTGTAAGGATGTTTTCCTATGTACAATGCCATCCAGAAGCTGGATCACTTACAGTTCGTTTATAGCTTATTTCTGTTTCTAGCTATCTGTATGAGCTGCTTAATTATTCTGACATCAGTTTATTCACCTATAAATGACATAATTTCAATTAAAACTCTATGTTTCATGTGCATTTATATATAATGTATATAATACATTATAGGTATTAGGCACCTACATGCGTGCACGCACACACACACACATACACACACACACTCATATTCTGAAGGAAAAAATAAGTAAATGCTAAAACAATTGGATTTTTATTCTTAATAATTATTTGGAATGTAAACATCTCTGCAGGGTCTAAGTTTTTAGCTGCATTTTTCACTATATAGTCCCATTTATTCTGTTTATGCATGGGTTTTCTTGCTCCCTTCTTCTTCCTCACTTTGTCCCCTCTCTCTGCAAAAATTCTGATCTCATTATAACTATTAAAGTCACAGTTATCCCTCAGAAGCTAGAATAAACTTTCCCTCCTCCAAGAAATCTTCCTGGTATCCTCACAATAAATTTAGAATCAACTTTCCCCAAATTCCCAGAGTATATTTACACTCTTTCTTGTACCTATTCTGTCTTTACGTAGAGCTCCTTCAAAGTCATCCTTCCTCACTAGATTATCAGCTACTACAAGAAGGACTACCTGTTCATATTTGTTACTTTCCCATACACTTTTCCCTAGTAACTCCAAATTATTTTGTGGACAGAAGTTGTTCAATAGTACTATGTGAAACTGTACTGAATGCATAATTTGGATCATTTGATAGAGAAAGCTATGGTATTATTTATCAGTGCCTACCTACATAAAGGGGTTCACTGAAATTAATTTTTATGTAGTAAATAGGAAAATATAAATAGTATTTACACGGGCAAGAAAGAAATTCTTAACAGACTGCATTAGGAAGAGTGGGTGCATCTTCTTCTCCAAAATTTCTCAAAAGTCTGTTTCCATTATATGAACTAACCATCCTGCATTTTTCTATCATGGTGCATCTTCCTCATGAAGTATGAATTCGGGCAACGGTAGTGCTTACACAGAGTAACTAAATGAGAAATCTGAAGGCCAGTCTTCTAGAACCAGATCTTCCTCTCCATTATACTTTAAATTGGGCATGTAACTTAACCTCTTGAACTCCCATGTCCTCTTCTATAAAATGGGAAAAGGAATGCCTATGCTTTCCATTTGATAGGGTTCTTTTTAAAAATCGAGATGAATGTTCAAAAACAAGTCAGATTTTATTCCATCTATTTTTTAAGTTCCTGAATATGTAGTGGAGGTCAATCCTCCATAACTATGTACATGTTTTCTGTATGTACAAATCCATTCTCGTCTTTTATGTGATTAACTCTAATTTGCCTTATAAAATGCAGCACAGTGATTGTCTTCTCAGGAAGACTTCATAGAAGCCCCCACTTGCTATATGCTATAGCACAGCTCTTCTTGTGCTGAATCATAATCCATGATTTAATTTTCACTCTCGCTCATGATGATTAAAAACCTTGACTGCAGGAGCTAAAACCTGGATAATCACGAAATCTTTAACACATTGGTGTTCAGTAAATATTTATTGGCTGAATAAAACTTTGAATGACATCTTAGATTTCACCCAATCTCCTGTGAGTTGGATACAGTGATTTAGTTTTTAAATTCCATGAAAGTTGTAATCTGGTTTCATAACTGCCAGTGGTAAACCTTGAACCTGAGATCTGGTGGAGAGCCCAACTCATATTTATTTATAAGGGTATCTTACCTCCAGAAGGTTTGCCTCTATCTATTTTGTTCTATAGACATGTCACAAAATATTTCTTAGGAATAATAGTGGAAAAAAAGAAAAAGAAAGAAAGAAGCAGCTTGGGCACAGGACCTGCTTTGTAAAATGGCACGCTTCACTTGGTAATTTATTTTTCTTAAATTTCTCCGTAATCCTGTTTCAATATGCTAATCTCCCTTGTTTCTTGATCAAGCCTGCTTTTGAATTGTTTTATATACAATAGCCTCGCACTCTGGAGAGGTGACTAAACTTTAATGGCTGCCTAAAGTCCCCCTGCATCAAAGTACTTAAAGACACAGAAATATGGGAACAGAATAGGCCATAAAGATAAAATACATTATTAAATGGCATTATTGTCATTGTTATTATTCTCCCATCGAACAAGGAGATGAAGAGCTGAATTGCACACCATATGGTAATTGCTTGGAAGATAACCACAACTTACGGTCGCACCTTCAGCATCCAATGACATTGTTTGCTGCATTTCAGGTGCCAGTGTGGCAGAAGGCCAGCCCAGGAAAGATGAACTGGCAGAGAGAGAATGACAGACATTAGGCATAAGTACTTTTCATGTCAAGCCTTTGGCATGTTCATTGTCGAAAAAATCTGTTCTCAGAAATGCCTTCCAAAATACGCAAGTTATGCTATGAAGGCATATGACAACTTCTGCCATCCAGGGATATGTTAATATGGGCCATCCTGGGAGATGCCAGCTCACAGCCAAGATAATGGGTGATTCCAGATGTCTGTCCATTCCTGTTCCTAGTGCCCAAGGGAAGTTCGGAAATTTTTAAAAAAATGAACACTTATATGGAAGTTTTTAGTGTGCAATGATATTCTCTACCAGTGGTCAATTTTGAAAGAGAAAAAGAATAACTTGAACCTTTACATTTTAGTATGTACAACTTTTCATTGTTAGGATGTGATTTAAACCCCAGATTTGAATTATCTCCCTTCCCAACAGTAAGAAGGTGAACTTTTTCAAAAAGCAGGAGTCCTACTTTAGATGATTTAAAAAATATCTTAGTTTGAACAGTGTTGTTCAGCTTACTAAATGTTATTTTCACAGATGATATTATTTTATTGAATCTTCCCAAGAACATCATCCTATAAACATTTTCCATTTTCTTTCCAGATGAACCACCTTAAGGAAATTGAAAAATGACTTGCCCAAAGTCACTCAACTGGATTTTACTTGGGGGTAGAACCCAAATGTGTTTCCCATTTTCAAGTCAAATGATCTTGAGCGATCTGGCTTATGTCAGTGAGCCATCACTTACTATAATTTTCTTCTAGGAACCAATTTGGTAGCTCCAATATTGTTAGACTTGCAAATCGAACAAATGGTATTGCTCTTTATAAATTGTAAGATGTATTTAGGGGCTTATAATCATATCTTCTTGATTATTAGAAAAATAAGTAAGAATGATTATCTCATATTTCAAAAGGTAAAAAGAAGTACTCAAAGATCAAACATGCCCTCACACAACTATTACTCCAACTGATCTCTTTGACTTAGTTCATATCCCTGCCTTAAAAGAAATCAGCAAATCAAATTCTCTTCTTATAGTGAGCTAGCCTTTCAAGATGTAATAGGACCTTAAATGTAGAAATACTTTTGGAATTTATTCAGAACAGTAGAAATCTCAATCCAAAAGCACAGCTGAATATTCATGAAGCATTTTTATTTATCCAAACTTATCCTTGGAAAACACAATTTTGGAACGATAACCATAATATCTTGGGCAGCAAAATTATCTTATATATAAACGTTCGCTGTTGTCATAGCTGTTGTTGTGTTATATGTACACACAAATACACACGTGAATATGCATATATGAAATTAAAAACACATTTAGAGCTCTAGTAGTGTTTTGTATGAGTCTTTCACTCTTTCCTGGCTATGAAAACTTTCCTAAAGAAGAAAGGAAAAATAAAGTGTTTCTGTGCTTAGGGCGTTATTGACCTGTCACCATGAACTGTCCTGGTCAGGGCACTAAAGTTCTTAGGGGAAAAAAATAAAAGATGCTTCTTAAGGATGGTGCATTTGGGGCGCCTGGGTGGCTCAGTCAGTTAAAGCCTCTGCCTTCGGCTCTGGTCATGATCTCAGGGTCCTGGGATCGAGCCTCGCATCGGCCTCTCTGCTCAGCAGGGGGCCTGCTTCCCACCCCTCCCACCCCCGCCTCTGTGCCTACTTGTGATCTCTCTCTGTCAAATAAATAAATAAAATCTTTAAAAAAAAAAAAAAAGGATGGTGCACTTATACTTATTTCTTATAAGAAATACAACAAATGGGGCGCCTGGGTGGCTCAGTGGGTTAAGCCGCTGCCTTCGGCTCAGGTCATGATCTCAGGGTCCTGGGATCGAGCCCCGTATCGGGCTCTCTGCTCAGCAGGGAGCCTGCTTCCTCCTCTCTCTCTCTCTCTGCCTACTTGTGATCTCTCTCTGTCAAATAAATAAATAAAATCTTAAAAAAAAAAAAAAAAGAAATACAACAAATGCAACACATGGGTACATGCTCAGTAGGGCACTATAGTTATTTTAATAAATAACAAAGAGTAGCAGATTCATTAGTGAACATGCATATGTAGGACTAGCTCCTGACAAATCACTGAGGCCAAATTGCCCTCTGGCTTCTTAGACTTTGTGTTTGCAGGAGCCATTCAGTCGCTATACAGAGAGAAGTCAGGGGAGTACTGCTCCAGGGTTTCTCAGAATGGCTTTACTCCTTCTTTGCACTTTGCTATGGGTTTAGTTGTGTCCCACACAAATTCTTTACATTGAAGCTCGAACCCCCAATGTGACTAAATTTAGAGATAGTGCCTATAGGGAGGTAATTACAGTCCAAGTACAGAGAGAAGTCCAGGGGAGTACTGCTCCAGGGTTTCTCAGAATGGCTTTACTCCTTCTTTGCACTTTGCTATGGGTTTAGTTGTGTCCCACACAAATTCTTTACACTGAAGCTCGAACCCCCAATGTGACTAAATTTAGAGATAGTGCCTATAGGGAGGTAATTACAGTCCTATGAAGTCATAAAGGGGAGGGCCTGATATAATAGGGTTGGTGGCCTTTTCAGAATAGATACCAGAGAGCTCGCCCTCTCTGCCATGCAAGGAAACATAGTGAGGAAGACTGCAAACCAGGAAGACTGAGCTCCAGGATGCAAAACAGTGATCACCTTATTTTAGATTTGCCAGCTTCCAAAACTGTGAAAAAATAAATCTTGGCTGTTTAAGTCACCCAGTCCATGGTATTTGGTTACAGCAGCCCAAATGAACTACAACAGGCTTTGTCACTGAGGGCACCCACACGGCCCTGACTGACTCATTGACTGAACTCCCGTTTGCTTACTTCACTCCACCCATATTGACTCCTTTCTTTTCCCTCCTGTATGTCAGACAGGCTGATGCCATTGGCCATGGTGTATGCTCTATCCCCCATTACCAGCACAGCTTACTTCCTCACCCTTCTCTAGCCTTTTTGTAAATGGCAACTTATTAGGAAGACCTCACTGACTACTGTAAATTGCAACCCCCTTTAATACTTCCTATACATTTTCTCTTTCTCCTTTGCACTTATTCAACTTACATTCTATATATTTAACTTATTGTTTTTCTCTTTTCTCACTGGAATGAAAGTATCAAGATAGAAAGATTATCAATTGTTTTGTTCCCTGAAAAGGCCTCAATATCTGGCACATTGTACATGCCCAATATATATGAATCATGTTGAATATAATGTGGTAATAGGGCTTGTAAAATTCAGAAGGGATAAGAAAAGGTTAATAAGGGTTAGAAACCAGTGGCAAAGGAACAGATTGTGGTGTAACAGTATATAGTTAAGCCCCTGCTTTAACAAGCAGGTCTTGAGCATATACTGTATACCTAGTCCGAGAATTAGTGACCTTTAGAAGCTCACAGTTAGAAAGGAGAGAGAGGAAATGAGGAGGCAAAAAAGAAAAGAGAGGATGAGCAGAAAAGTAATGAAATAAGAATAAATGTAAGATAGTTATTATTCCCTCTTCTCAGTTACAAATCAATTAAAAGATCACCCGTTGTTATTATTATTCTTTTTATAACTGTATTAAATAATACACATTGTGTATGAACAGAATGGCAAAGAGAAGAGAAAAAGTGAAAGGACGGAACAATAAAATTATCTTTGGATCACCTCCCAAGTTTAGATTTATTTCTTGATATATATGCAAAACCATAGTTAAAATGACAGTAACAGGTACTGGAGGAAAGGTAGAGGGATGAGGAAACCACATATTATATGGATTAAGAAACCATCAAAGTGACTGGTCAAAATTAATATAAAAAGACTAAAAGCAAGAGAAATGAAACATCTGGTATACTGAGTCAATAACTGTGGTCTCCTCCAAATGTATTTCAAGAAAGATAACTTTCAGAGTGGGAGGTAAGGTAATAAAGGAGAAGTGGATGCTCTTAGAATTTCATTTTATTCACTTTGGAGAGAATAAATTAGGATTAGCCTAAACATATCTAACACACCATATACTCTCCTTCTCCTTGTTGTTATTCTTTCAATCCTTGTCCTTCTGGGAATAGAAAGCTTTATGGAGATATAGCAGAAAGAAAAGCTGCTTAATGGGGCACACTACAGCAAACATTATTGATCAATTTTGTTTTACTTGTAAGAATGATTGAATGTGCAAGTAATTCAGATGTCATTTTGTAGCCTGAACATTTTATTTTCTAGAACGTGTGTTTTCTCTGAGAGAATTTATTTGAGAGAAAATAAAGAACCAGAGATGATGTATTGAACAGGAAAAACATACCATTTGACAAGAAGATTTGTCTAGGTCACCCCCTTGATTTCATGGCACCATTTTGTATTATCCGTGGTGAAATTCTGCCAGCTCAAGGCTAAAGCAAAGATTCTCTTCTAGCATCTCCCATTTTCCCTTCTTTCCTAAACTCTTTATTCTGTTCCATCAAACAACGTCTTTCTGTCTCTTCTGGTGCTTTAAACTTTTTCCTCAAAACTTGCTGTAAACAAGATGGGATCAGGAGGGAGACAAACCATGAGAGACTCTTAATCTCAGTAAAAAAAAACTGAGGGTGGCTGGGAGGGGGGTAGGGAGAAGGCATAGGGTGGCCGGGTGATGGACATTGGGGAGGGTATGTGTTATGGTGAGTGCTGTGAAGTGTGTAAGCCTGATGATTCACAGACCTGTACCCCTGAAGCAAATAATACATTATATGTTAATAGAAAAAAATTGCTGTAATAAAAAGATCTGATAAACCCATTTGTATTAGGTTATAAATAATTGATAAGCTCTACCTAAACTGTGGACACACTCGGCCTACACCTCTTCCATCTGCAAATACACATGCAACCATCTCCAAACAGCTATGTATTGTAAGAGAAAGATAAAGAAAGTCAGAGTGATGTTGCAGTAATAGGCAAAACTGTGTAGGGAGAAAAGTACCCCTTTCTCTCTCCACATGTCAGGTTCGTGGAGACTGACTTACTGTTGCTACTGAAAGGAAGTTATACAAGAATGACATAAATCATCTAAAAATATAACCAACCTATCTCTCTTCAAGCTTTTAAAATTCTAAAACACTTTATCTTTGTGTACAGTATGGAGACAATTGTTTGAAAATAGAAAAACAAAAAATTAACATTGAAACCATGTCTGAGTCTAGATTGAGGCCAAACAGGCAATCACTATGAATGTGGCTTTGAAGGAATCTCATTCAAAAATACCTCCCCTCTTTACCCCATTATTTGCTATCATCCCTTTAGAAATGTTTCCCTTCAGGTTACAGGACGGTTTCTAGTTAAACTGCAAACTTCCCTGAAATATGAAACACTGGAAGTCCACTCAATGATTAACACTTTATGTGATTAGGGTTCAGTCCTTTTTCTAATACAACTAGCTAATATCGACTTCCTCAAAAAATAAATCCACAGGTGAAATGTGTCTGGAAGGGAAAAGGCAATGAGAGGTTTAAGACAAATGGTATCCCAGGTTCAGGTTTACAATCCTGAGTATTTAAGGAAAAGTACTGGAACTCAGGAAGAAGTGTCACCAGGACAAAAGATTCTAACAGAAAGCAAGTGAACATGTTTGCTGACCCTATGATAGTGTCTGAACAATGACTGTCATGATTAAGGCATTATCCTTGTCCTCAAAGATTGTTTCTACAAAAAAGGGGAAGTTCTTCGATACATATATGGACTGGTTACCGTGAAAGCCTGAACTCTTTACAGGTCTGGAGATCCAGGCTCTATTTTACTAGTTGCGAATCCTTGAGCAAACCAAGAATCTGTAACTTTTCTGAAGCTCAGTCTCTTCATCTAAAAACAGGATGACAACATCTTCCCATCAGGTAGTTATAAATAAAGTTTATATTTTTGTAACCTATAAAGCAATATATATCTGGAAGCTATTGTGGCAAAAAATAAATCTTGACTCCTTATTTTAGGATGTGTCAACCCTCAGAACGTATCATTAGCATTGTGTGCCCAGAGATGATACTGGATATCAAGTATTTCCTAGGGTAAATATGAGGCCAGGTAAGAAAGAATCACAACCATATTATTCCAAGAGATTGAAGTAGTTTCCCTGGAGTTCCTCATCAGGGAAGACTTCCCTGGAGATTTAGGAATTATCTGATCCTAAGCAACGGAAATTACTTCAATTTGCAATAAGAAGGAAGAGAGAAAATTTTCATAAAAATGTAAAAGCATCTGGATTTCACTGGGGTTGGAACAGAGAGTGTAGGAACACTGCACCTTAGAAGGTTTTGAATCCAGTTTATGTTTTTTAATCTTATTCTATAAGCAAGAAAATCCTCTTGAACAACAGTAATAGCATTAGGCACACAAGATGGTTTGAAATAGACTGAGGCTAGAGAGGAACAGGGAATACAGTGTGGGGGCTCCTGTCATTACCCAGGGGTGGCCTAATAACAGCTTCCATTTTAATAGGGGGTGGGATCATGAGGAGGCAGAATCGTAGGCAGAGAATAGCAATGAGAATGGAAAAGAGACTTGATTAGATAGAAATTGAACTGACAGAACTGAGAGGGCTGAATGAGGGGAATGAAGGAGCAGTAATTGCCAAATCAGAAATGTAACACTCTATGCAGCCATGGTACCATTCTTCTGTTTCAACTCTTCGTAATGTAGATGGTTAACAGTGAGATTCAGAAAGTCTAACCCATCTGCCTGCTTAGCAGGACAACAATTTTAGGTATGTTTTCTGCTTTACAGTTTATGATTTTTCTACAGTTCAACAATAACAGCAACAAATTCCATCCTGGAACAACAGGAATAAAGAACCATGTTTAACTGAATTAGGGTCATACAAGGACACTGTGAATAAGTTTACATAAGGCTTATCTTGATGGTAAAGGAATATTTAGATAGAAATTGCCCACAAGCAGATAGAAATGAGAGATTAAAACTCAGATGAGAGATTAGCAATAAGAATATGTCAATGAGCTTAATTTAAATAGGCTTTGGATTCCAATCCTCAAAATAGTCTCACCAGCATTTTAGAGCAGTAAGAAGTTGATTATGAAAATGTAAAAGGCAAGTGGAGCACAACTGGTTTCTGAACTTGCTTAAAACCATTGAGTGTCTTCCTACTACTCCTGAGAGAGTTCAAATTTGTTTAAATTAACTAAAAGGTTATCCATTATCTAGCTCCCTCTCTACCATTCTAGGGTTTATCTGTTACCACTCTCTCATACCCACTCCATGACCCAAACATAGAAAATGATTATATATATGTGCCCAGTATGGATGGATGAAGGAAAAATTCCTGAAGATCCTGTCTGAGTGTTGACTGATGTATGAAGTGAACTGAGAAATGGTACTGGGAGTTGGCTGAAGGAAAGAAGAGATTCCATACCAAAAAAAAAAAAAAAAAAAAAAAATGGAGCAGAGGCAAAGGTAAAATCATGGGACAGGAAGGAGAACATCCTACTCAAGGAACTTCCCCAGAATCAACAAGACTATTTTTGTAAAGTGAAAGTGATTGGTGAAAATAGGCAGAAGACCACAAAAGGCTAAGTATACCATGAACCACTTATTATCTGTGTTTCTTTCGATGAATAATAGACTCACAGAGATTTATGTTTTATTATTTGGGGAAGTTGTACTGCAAACCTAACATTATGACAGCCACAGAATATTTCTTTTTAAATGTTTAGTGTCAATTTTGAGAAGAAAAACAGATTATTTCAATTTCATAATTTTTGATGCTTTAGAATCACTTCTTCAAATACCATGATGATTTGATGTTTTGATGATTTCTATTTGTGATCTGATATGGACACCATGTTTTTACCACTTTTATATTCCATTTTCTAGGTTTTACGTTTTGCCGCTAGGAGAACCACCTAGCATTGATTTCTACCGTATTTTAATGGGTAGTTTTATAATTATTTCACTCAAGGGAATTCAAAATTCTATTCCTAGAAGAACAATAATGTTTTATCTCTTCACTAGACTATGAGTTCCTTGAAGTATTTCTCAGTCTTTTATGTTTTCTACATCCAAATAATTACGCAGTGCCTGGAATATAGCAGAAATTCAATAAATGTGTGTTGAATAAGGGAACTTAAGAAACTATGGGATCTCATTCTGCAATAAATTGTAGAGACAACAACTGGTATAGGAAAACACCAAAGGATCATCTAATTAAAAATTAAAGAAACATTTGTTAATGTTGTAGTCCGTGTAGAGGCTACTTTTAAGCAACAGGCTTGAGCAATGGAAATCTGAGCAAAGCAAAAGGGCCTATAGTGACTACAGAGCTGAACACAAACAGACTCATTAAGCGACACATCTCAAAATAGCTGTAGGCCCTAAATGACCAATTAAAACCAAGCACAGTTCCTAAGATTACCAAAAAGGGGGAAAATTCCATATGCCCCCATACTTTCATTCTGCCCTGTACCCATAGCCCCTCACTTCCACCCCACGGCAGACAGTCTCTCCTTTGCTGTCCTGCCTATTGCTCCCTTACAGTGTATTCAGTAAACTTTTATATCTCTTTGGTTTTGCCTTGAGTGAACTCTTTCACCCCCTGCACTGCTGGCACCTACTCAATCTGAACACCCCACATTCAGTCTTGTACAAGTCACCACGCCCATTAAGAAACAACGATACAGTATCACAGGCTTCCATTAGCTTAACATTTAGTAAAAATTAACAAAGAAGTTTAGGAATATTGTGAGGGCACTGGGCTAGATATCACTTTAGTATAAATTACAGTGAAAAAATTAAATAATAATCAGTGAAAACATTTGGAATAGGGCTATTCAACTCAAGAAAGCGGTTGTACCCCTGGGAATTCATATGGGTTGTTTTTTTTTTGTTTTTTTTTTAATTTGTTGGTGAGAGAGCAAAAGAGAGAGCAAACAAATGGGGGAGCAGCAGGCAAAGGGAGAAGTAGGCTCCCCACTGAGCATGGGGCCCCATGCGGAACTCAATCCATCATGACCTGAGCCGAAGGCAGCCACCTAACCAACTGAGCCACCCAGACATCCTTGGAATAGTTTATTTAATAGAGGACTAAATAAGAGGAAACTATCTGAAATTCAATAATTTCACATAATTTCAATACAACTGAAAGAAAAATAAATAAATAAGTAGATAAATAAATGAATATCAGAGAGTGTGATAGATTACTTCCCGAAATAACTACTTAGTTGTCCCTAAATGTCAATTTTTGTCCCCATGAGTCTTCAGAAAATACTGTTCAGCTTCCTTGGCCACTCAGCTATAGCCTTAGAAATAAGAAAATGACTGGAGAGCAAAGGCAATGTCAAAAGCTCGGTTCACCTTTCTGGGTTTTATTTTTCTCCAATATATTAGCTCCCAAAATTGTCATTAACTTAGAAGTTCCTTAATGTTTTCCTACAAATTTACTCTTAATATTTTGTTTAACATTTTTAGTTGTTCTCAGCAGGAATCGTAGTCCAAAATATCTAGTCTGCTATTGCTGGAAGAGATACTCCCCAGATGATGTTTTTAAGCCCTTGAATTTCATAGAATTCTGGTGCCAAGAGTTCCAGGAACCAGACTCACTCACTGCCTTAGGATAAGGATATCCCACCTTTGGGATAAAATAATTAGTTAGTGGCACTGAGAGAAAACTAATTATCTGCAGGCAGAAACTTCCCCAAGAGTCTATCTAGAATTAGAATTTACTTTCACAGCCATTGTCAATAAGTAGTAATTCTACTTAGATTTCACACATTCTCTAACTTTAACTCTGTTTTTGGCAGAAAAACCTTTTGAAATCTAAACTTTTTACTCCTTCCCCCATTCCAGAAAGCAAAACCAGCATGGGGGCAAATGTTTTGTGTTCAGCACCATTCTGGCTCAGCGTTTTCTCCCATGCCTTTTTTTCCATTTTTGTATCTCCTCAGTATTTGAGACATTTCAGTGCCTATACTTCCCCCCATAGATTCCATGTTCTGGTATTTTTTATTATATTTTTTTCTTGCAAAGACCTTGTTCAGGGGCACCTGGGTGGCTCAGTGGGTTAAAGTCTCTGCCTTCGGCACAGGTCATGATCCCAGGGTCCTGGGATCAAGCCCCGCATCAGGCTCTTTGCTTAGCTAGAGGCCTGCTTCCCTTCCTCTCTCTCTGCCTGCCTCTCTGCCTACTTGTGATCTGTCAAGTAAATAAATCAATCTTAAAAAAAAAAAAAAAAGACATTGTTCTGCCCCTAGTATTTTGGGGGTTCATTTGATTTTCTCTCCCCCCCCTTATGAGTGACTATTATACACATTGCAAGTAACTAGCATCTTTGATGCCTGGCACTAAATACCAGTCATTGTTTATGGTAGATATTTTGAAATTGTCAACCTTTCCAACCTAAACTGCAGGTATGTTTTAAGATGATGTGTAGGGGTTGGAAGTGGAGATCAGATATTTAATTAGACTAAAAAATGCATAGCTTTTTAACTGGGACTGTAGGTTCATTTGTTTCTCAAAATAATAGTTTCTAAACTCAACAAAATGGAAGAGGAAAAAAAATTTTCAAGGGTCTTTTTCAAAGTATTAGAGTGATATTATACCCTATTAGTCCCAGTACTTCTGCAACAGTTTTTACACAATCCCAAGTATAAAATGGCCTTTCTTAATAGGAAGAAAAGGTGACACACCATTGCTAAGGCCAATTTCTTGAAGCATGGATGACTAGTGGTCTATGCTAGCAAAATATGCTGGGCTTGCAAATATTCTTCTTGCCTTTCTTTTTTCTTTTGCATTTCCATTTATAAATGTATATAATTTGCTTGGTAGAGCAGACCAAAGAGTGGTTCTTGGACAAATTCCCATCTGTTTAGAAATACATCCAGTTCCCCAGGAGTTTAGTTGAGGTCAGATAAGGCGCTAGATTGGTTTAGTTTAGTGGTCAAAATAAATAAATAAATTTGGTAAGTAAGTACATACATTCAGCTTGATGTCCAATTTGTTATACATCATGGTTATATGAACAGAAAAGTAATAATTTAAAGACTCCAATATGTACCACTGGCCAAAATGGATAATAGACTCAGCAGAAAAAGAGAGTTGCTATATCAGCAATATTGTTTCCTCTCTCTGTACTGAAAACAGTTCAGTGCTAGCTAGTATAAAGTGAAAAATGGCCTTGAAAAATGTATTCCAACCTAAAGAATTGTTAAAGATTAAAAATACACCAACACTGTAAATAGAAAATAAATTATTTTATTACAACCAATAAAGAAACACAGATTTAAAGGGATTAGTTACTATTAGCAATGTAAGAAGGTAATTGGGGGAAGAAAAAGAAATTATTTTTTTCAATGGCTATCATAAAAGGTGTTGCTCACAGAGGTGAATACAACTGAAATTTGCCTATCTGAACTTAGAAATTAATAATGAAATTTTTACTAAATTCATCATAAACCTCACCACCTTTTTAAGGTAAAGCTCAGAAGTAAGATTCAACATTTTATTGTAAACATTATGGATTTATTATTGCACATTAATGCTCTTAGATGGTATGGAGATAGGAAGGACTTTCTTTCTTTCCTTGTTAAATTATCCTGAATTTTGACTATTATTTTGAATTTTGACTAACTCTTCATTGATAACCATTAATTCAAGTTGTAGATAATATGTTTACCTCTGGCAAAGTCATTCTACCTCTCATTGTGCCACTGTATTTATTGTTCTAATGTTTCACAGACTAAACACCTAGATTGCAAATTTATTATTATATGTGTGTAATCTTAGAGTAAATAATCTTTGAATCACATCATGGTCTGAGGTTAATCTACTCTGAATAGAAGAAATGAGTGTGCATACTTTATATTTACTTTGGATGCTTATAGACTTTAGATTGTATCTTTGATTTTAGAGAATGTAATTTATTAGGTAAGAAAGATTTGGAAAAGTGGAGAAGGAAGATTTTCCTTCCTATCAATAACAGACTAGGTAATTCAAACCAATATTTCAGCTGACTACAACTAGAAAAACTGGACACAATTTCAATGTCTCTTAAGTGCTTATGTGGGGTGTGTATGCAGGTGTGTGTATAAAAAGCAAAAAGCACCAGATAGCTAACAAAATTGTTCACAATTCTCAACTTGGTGCCAGTGGAAGCAGAAAAGGAATTTGATTCCTGCACTAGAGTATGCTTTCCATTAGGGGAGTGTAGGTTCCAGAAATGAACCTGGGAAATAAAGGGACATTTTTAACAGCTCAGAGAAGCCAGGGATATAAATATTAAAATCCACAGCATCCCAAGGAGAGTGTGATGACCTCTCTTTTGATTGGGATCCCATAAAACAGCTACAATAAAAAAAAAATAATAAAAGTGTGAACCCCAAAACAGAAATGTCCTTTCAAAGACTACAGCTCAGATTCATATGCCTCATTTTCTTAAATTAGACAAAGATGTCCCTGGATTTCTAGTACTACTTGGTGTCTACAAGGAGCAAAGGTAAATCATCTTTGGAGAAAAGCATCACATAGGTATCAAATATAACTGTAAATGTTTTTCCTAATGTCATCTCCAGCATATAATTAATAACAGCAAGAATCATTTGGAGATTTCAAAATGAAATGTGAATTTTTTATTAAAAAAAAAAACTATACTAGGGTACCTGGATGGCTCAGTTGGTTTAAGCACCCACGTTTCGATTTTGGCTGAGGTCATGATCTCAGGGTTGTGAGATCACGCCCTACTCTGGGCTCTGAACTGGACTCTGCCCCTCTGCCCCCCCACTCCAAAAAAAAAAAAAAAAAAAAGAAAGAAAAGAAAAGAAAAAGAAAAAACTGTAATAAAATATTTTCAAGTGCTCCAAATATTAGAATTATTAGTCATGGCTTTATAATCTCTGTCCCTGAAATGATGGAGAATTTTTTCAGAGATCTGGAAATTTACCAAAAAAATTGAAACCCTATAACTAAAAAATGCAGTAACTGAAAACAGAACAGAGAATGAGTTTTATTTAAGACTGGACATAGCTGAAGAGACTATTAGTGAACTAGAATATAATATCTAAAATAAAGAATAGGGAGAAAAACAGACTAAAAATACAATACAAAATTAGCAGAGAATGTAGCAAGAGAGTAATATAAAGTAATATAAAGATAGAATATAAGGGATAATGACTTCCTATTTTTATATTTATTTGACAGAGAGAGATATAGTGAGAGAGGGAACACAAGCAGGGGGAGTGGGAGAAGGAGAAGCAGGCACCTCACTGAGCAGGGAGCCTAATGCAGGGCTCGATCCCAGGACCCCGGCATCATGACCTGAGCAGAAGGCAGATGCTTAATGACTGAGCCACCCAGGTGCCCCAAAGGATACTGACTTCCAAAAGTGATGAAAAACAACAAGCCACACATACAAGTCCTAAAAAGCTTAACCAAGATAGAAATCGACATCAAAGCTCATCATATTTTAATTGTTAAAAAATAAAAACAAATAGAATATCTTAAAATCAGCAGATTTAAAAGGCCTTCTAAAACAGCAACAATTAAACTGGCATCTAACTACAACGCAAACAATAGAAGCCAAAATACAATGAAATACCTTTAAAGCAATAAAGGAAAATAATGTCCAAACTTAAGATTCTAAATCTAGTAAAGCTTATCCTTCCAAAGTGAAGGACGATAAAACATGGTAGTTGAAACAAAAAAACAAAACAACAAAAAACTGAAAAGAAAAAAAAAGTGATTATCAGAATTGAACTTAAGGAAATAGAAGACTTTTGTTTTGTTTTTTGTTTCTTAGAAGAAAAATCACTCCAAGTGGATGGCAGGAATGATGCAAGAAAACCATAGACAGTGGTAAATTATACTAAATATTGACCTAATAAAAGAGCAATAAAAATTACTGAGTTTAAAATATAGTAAGAGGGACACCTGGGTGGCTCAGTCAGTTAGGCCGCTGCCTTCAGCTCAGGCCATGATCCCAGGGTCCTGGGATCAAGTCCTCCATCAGGCTCCTTGCTCGGCAGGGAGCCTGCTTCTCTCTCCGCCTCTGCCTGCCACTCTGCCTGTTTGTGTGCTCGCTCTCTCTCTCTCTCTGACAAATAAATAAAGAAATATTTTTTAAATTTTTAAAATAAAATATAGTAAGAATTAATATTCATGATCTACAACTATAGAATATACATTCTTATGGACACATAGAATTATTCTAGAATTAAAAAACATGTGTTGGTTTATAAAGCCAGTTCCATTAAAATTAAAATGACTGAGAATCAGGGCACCATTAGTGAAGAGTCTGACTCTTGACTTCAGCTCAGGTTGTGATTTCAGGGTTGTGAGATTGAGCCCCACACTGGGCTCTGTGCTCAGTATGGCATCTGCTGGGATTCTCTCTCCCTCTCCTTCTGCTCCTAGTGCTATCTCTCTAAAATAAATAAACTTTAAAAAAAAATAATCAAGGGTCATGCAGAGTTCATTCTGTGACCACAATGTTGTTCAGCTATAAATCAATGATAAAAAAATAACTACAGGACCACTTTTTTTTTGTTTTGTTTTTGGAAATTAAGATATGTACTTCTTAGTAACCACAGTTTTGATGAAGAAATTAAATAAAAAATAGAATACATGTATTTCTGGATGATAGTGAAAATTATGCACCTCAAAAATTGTAGGAAATAGCTAAAAACGTGCTTAGAGGAAAATTTATAGTCATATGCATATGGCCATAATCAATAAGCTACAAGACTTTTTTAACGCTCAGCTTCCCTGTAGCTAACAAGAATCAGAACATAATTTTCAAAAGTTAAAAATATGACTCCAGTACAAATACAGAATGAATATATATCAAAGATTTCTTAACTCACTCATAAGAAAACAAATAAGCTTTAAAACTGGTCTCAAGAGCATTTAGTTTGGTTATTTTAGGTAATTTTTTTAAATGAATATTAGAAATAAAATTACTACATTAAATATAAAATTGGCAATATCCTACAAGAAAATAATCTTTAAAGTTTTCTTTTATAGCAGAGAACCTACAGGTAAATATATAACTAAAATCATTTGGGCTTTAATCAAATGGTTAAAAAAAAGTCAAACAGGTACATTTTCCTAGAGAATTAAATAATCCTTTTGTGAGAATGATAAATGATGCCCCCCCAAATAACCTTGAAAGTATATCATAGTATCTAATATTTTTTTTTTTGTTTTCTTTGGGTGGGGAGAGGGAGAGAATCTTAAACAGGCTCCACACCCAACAGAGAGCTCAACAGTGGGGCTCAATCTTACTCAGGACCCTGAGTTCATGACCTGAACCAACATCAAGAGAAGGCCACCCAGGTGCTCCTAAGGTATCTAGGATTTGAATGACTTTTCTTGACACAGGTATTTACAAAATGTAAAGTTCTATAGCAGATGCCACAAAGAAAGCATAATCCTTGCTCCAGGCATTTGTGAAGTGTTTTGCAAAGCAAGAGAAGAATCAAGCACAGAATGACACAAATTGTTTTGATTAATGCAATTCATATGTAATCGTTAAATAAATTCTTTAGCTGCAGTGAAAAGCAGCCAGGGAACTCGAGCAGACAATCAATTTTCAATCCTTCACTGCATATATGTTATGGGCTAAATGTTTGTGTACCCAACCTCAAATTCATAGGTTGAAATCCTAACCCTGAATGTGAAGGTATTAGGAGGTGGAGCCTTTGGGAAGTAATTAGCTCCTGGTACTGGAGTCCTCATGAATGGGATTATAGTCCTTTCCTAGAAGATCAAAGAGAGCTCTCCTGTCCTCTTTCTACTATATGTAGGTCAAATGAGAAGATAGTGGCCTTACAACCCAGAAGAGAGTTCTCATCAGAACATGACCACAGTGGCAATCAGATCTTACACTTCCAGCCTCCAGAACTATGGGAAATGGATTTGTGTCCACAAACTCTCTAATCCGTGACACTTTGTTAGAACAGCCCAAATTAAGACAATATTGGCTGATAGAGACTGATAATATTATAATATTGTTTTAAACTCCAAACAAAATTGACTTTTAGTGAACCAACTAAGAAAAGCTGAATTTAAAGATAAACAATTTATATGATCAATGGAAATCAAGGAAAAGAAAAATCAGCCTTTCTCCCTAAAGCCAAAGCCAACTTTTAAGATATCAGACCCATGCCTTTTCTTCCTGGCCCCCAACATGACCCTGCTTGGACTTCCAAAGTGGAACTTGTTTTAGGTCTGCATTAACACAGCAGCTATGTAGACAGATGAGAAATAAGAATATTAAAGAAGTACATAATACTAAAAAAAAAAAAAAGGGAATTATCTGAAATTATCTTTCCTACTGAAATCACTATCACTAGCCTTGGGCCCATGGTGTGTTCCTTAGAAGTCTTACAGTTTTGACCCAATCAAAAAGTTAGGTATTGTTGTTACAGTTTCTGTCACTACATGACAAACCAGTCCCTCCCCACAAATGATGAAAAGCAACCATTTTATTATACTCCAAATTCTGTAAAGAATTTAGACAGTACTAGGCTGGGTCAACTTATCTAAGCCCTAGGACATTGATGGGATGACTCAATGGCTGGAGGCTGGAATCAGCTGGAAGCACACTTAATTCAAGTATCTGGTGGTTGACACTGACTGTTAGTAGGGACCTCAGCTGAGCTTCAAGCTGGAACTCCTACTTAGGGTCTCTCCATACAACTTTACTCTGGGCCTCTTTACAAAAAAAATGACACCAGGATTCCAAGAGTGAGAGTCCCAAAAGAGCAAAAGAAAAGTATGTGACATTTATTCCCAAGGTAAGGCCATGTTTTAAAGCTAATAAGTATAGGTGTTTGATTGATTTAATGTCATGGAGCATCGCTTTTACTTCTACCATACTTTCTTGGTCAAAGAGGTCACAGAATTCTGCCAAAGATCAGTGAAACAGAATCACTGAATGGGAGTAATGTCAAGACCACATGGTAAGAAGAGTATTTGCAATAGCAGATATTGTTGTAAGCAACATGTTCAACACGTTGGCATGAAGGTATAGAGAATAAGGAATCAAGCAATGCATTCCAATGTTATGAGCACTGCTATTTATATGGCCCTCCAAGAAGGGAGAAAGATTCTCTCAGTTCTCCTCCTAAAATATTGGTCAACTCACTGAAAGTGATGATTAATCTAAGTCAAGCTAGAAAAAAATATCAGTGTTACCAGTAGCTTTATTATTTGGCCAGATGTTAGCATGTGGCTTAGAGGTCACTGGCTCTTCTTCTTCATACTCAAAGTGTTTCAAATTTGAAGGATGCTCAAGAGTAATCTGGGCAAGGATGAAGCAACTCCAGGGAGAAGAGAGGGCCTGTGTAGAATCTCAGGATGAGAGAGAGAGGAGAGCACGGAGGAGTCAAGGAAAGGCGGCCAGTGTGAGTGAGCAGAGACTGCAGGGTTATGCCTAGGGCAGCTGAACCCAGAAAGTTACTCAGGAGTAAAAATCATTTACTTTGGGAGCTTATAAAATAATATCCCATTGTCATCAGAGATGTCATACGGGTGTCATCAGAGATGGTCTTTGCAGGTGGTGTAGTTTGAACTGGGCACAATGTAATGACCATCACATTGCCACCTAGTAGGCATAAACCTACTGCAGGTAACAACAGATGATCTGTACTTGCAGACTCTACCTCACTAACCCCTGCCATATGAGTCACCCTAATTCAACTTTCTTGTCATTTCCTTTCTCTTCCCCAGGTTTTCTGAGAGCACCATATGGACCCAGTTAGTCTCATGAGCATTAATTCAATTTCATAAATGCTAATTAAATATCTGTGCCCCTGGCACTAAGAGAAAATAAGAACTAAAGTCTTGATTCCTGGACTCTAAGAAACCATGATACCATTTACTCATGTTCAAAAGCAAACCACCGGAAAACAATAAAATACAGAAGACGGGGGTAATATTTAGTGGAATACCATGAAGAGATAGATATGCAGTGATATGCAAATGCCATGTCAGTCAGTGAATGGACAGAAATTCTCTACACCTGGATCTTAAGGTTCATATAGAAAATAGAGGGACATTAGTTGAAAAGGGAAGACAGTGGTCACAAAAGACATTTCCTAATCTCAACAGGCCATTAGGTCTCATGTCAAAAGCAAGTTGAGACAGGACCAAAGCTGATTCACACTAGTGCCTTTACTAAGCCTTAAACAACACATCACACCAAGCGTATGGACAAAGTTAATGTAAACTTCTCTGATCAACTTAGGATATATTTGGGAAAATGAATTTGTTGTTGCTGCCTTTGGCAATCTAAGGAAGATGCCTGAGACCCAAGGAAAAAGGCTGCAAATGGTTTTCTAGCCCATAGCTTATTAATTTCAAAGAACTTTGATGTTTGTCAATATTCCAAGAAATATGTATTAAATTTGTAAAAATCTTTGGGTGTTCTCAATTTTAAGTAAATTTTTCTTAGGGCTTTCTGAGCAGTACAGCACAGATACGATCCCTTTTCCACAAAGATGGCTGCCTCTAGCGCCTCACACAGAAAAATGCAATTAAATGAAAATCTAATTTTCAAGTGCATCTCACAGTTTATTCAAAGTGGAGAATAACTCACATTATGAGCTTTCAGACTCCAGGCAGAGCACATTAATGCTGCTTTCCTTTAATAATCTATTTCTGAAACTTGATTTTTATTTTACTTTTATTTATTTATTTATTTATTAAAAAGCTCGGGGATATGAAGAAGCCTATAACTAATATGACCAGGTTTAGCTCCTCTTTAGAAAACCTGATGAGACCAGCAGGTCCAAAGTCCAATTGCAAAAAGAGAGGGCTAATCTCCCCTTACTTTTTGTTCATAGCTTTTACCCTGATGGGATAGGATCTGATTTAAACTCTGCCACTTTAAATCAGCTTTCAATCTTGCATCTAACTCTTCTCATGGGTTTTAGTGCCATATTGCAATGTTAAAGTGTAAAACTCTGCATCTGCCGAGGCATTTGGCTGGAAAAGCAAGTATGTCAATGGCCGTCCCTTGCTGCCATCACACATATGGAATTTCTGTGTTCAGCTTTGCCATCTGGTCGTTAGGCCTAGATTCACTCTTCATTGAATAAGGACCATCTACCATATCAGCGCCTCTTACAATATGCTATCCTTTTCACACTGTTATTTTGCAGTTCTTCTCGGATGACATTCTCTCTTCCCCACAACCCTTTTCTCCCCCACAAATGTTCTACAAAGAGCAACCTTTAATGCCATCAAGGAAAAAAAAAAAAAGTACGCACAATGCATTTTATATAATTAGGACCAGAGCAACCAAAATTTCAAGTAGTTGCAAACACAATGCTAGGATTTTCATAATTACAATCACTGTAGAGGGTACCCTGAATGTGTACAAGATCGCAGATAAGTAAGTATAGTAAGTAAGTAGAGCAGCCTTATCCAAGAGGAAGAGTGTGCGTTAATTGTCCTTGCCATTCCATTTCCCTTATTTATGACAGTCATTCTCATGAGACTGGATGACATTTTCTTTTCTATCACAAGGATATGGTTCCAGGATAGTATATAATTTCTTTAATGATGTGTGCTATGTTACCACTCAACTATCCCTACCTTAGAGATACAAATACCTGACTCATTCATTTCCTCCTTAAACACCTCATCTTGGGAGGAAAGAACAAAGTCTTAGCCTGAAAACACCAACCGAACTTCAAAAGTTTAAAGAAAAACCTTCAGTAACCAGTCAACACGAGTCACCAGATAATCACAGATAGAACTGGGCTGGAATATCATTAACTTGATAGTAATCAGAAAAGAAATTTAAACCCTGTAGCCAGATTCTGTGAAAAAGAAGAGGGTGGGTTAGGCAGGCTTTTAGGATAACTGTGTAAAACTGAGGCTTAAATTTTCTTGTCTGAAATCTTTCTAAACTCCCTCCCCAGCTCCACCCCATCCCCAACCACCTATCTCCCCTCAATTCCCATCAAAATTTAGCCAATATGTGTTTCATTCTATCAGGCATTTGCCAGGATACTTGCTTAAATAATGGCACATACAAATCACCTGGGTTTCTTGTTGAACTACAAAACCTGGGGTAGAACTCAGGAGTCTGCATTTCTTTTTTTTTTTTTTTAATTTTTATTTATTTATTTGACAGAGAGAGATCACCAGTAGGCAGAGAGGCAGGCAGAGAGAGAGGAGGAAGCAGGTTCCCTGCTGAGCAGAGAGCCGGATACGGGCCTTGATCCCAGGACCCTGAGATCATGACCTGAGCCAAAGGCAGAGGCTTTAACCCACTGAGCCACCCAGGCGACCAGTAGTCTGCATTTCTAAAAATCTCTTAGGTGATATCAATGCCAATGGTCTGAAAAGGATGCTTAAGTTTATCCAAAGGTCTGTTGCCCCCATTCCTGATTTACCTTATATCAGGGAAAAAGCAATTTGATAAAAGAAGACTTGGAGCCATGAAAATTTAACTTGATAAGCATCTTCTATATACCAGGCATGATAAATTAGCTATTTTTCAACATTTAAATCTTACAGGCCAAATCCTGGGTGATGGCTATTATTTTCCAATTTATGGGTGAAGAAATCAGAGAGATATTGGCAGGGGCAGGGTTCAGCCAATTTCTGTCTGACTCCAAATCATGACCTATTTTATTCCATTCTTTTTTACCAAGTCACAATATGCTATTAGATGTAATATGCCACCCAACCCAGAATTTCTCCCATTTCAAGAGAAGCACCTTGATCTTCTGAAAGCCCAAGGACTTCCATGCATTTTTTTTTAAATTTCTGCATGCCTGACACTTAATACAATGCCTGTTATAATCAAGGCATATTTGTTAAACGAAATAGATGAGTCCACAAAAGGTAAGATTCACCTATAAGGAGTGGGAAGAGATAGAGTATAATGGCTTAGAGTAAATGTTCTGGAGTTACAGAGGCTAAGTTTGAGTGTTTACTTTCCCGCTTACTGGTATGTGTCTCAATTTCCTCAACTGTACAGTATGAAGATACTACAAATTACAGGGAGTTCTTAGCATAATGCTAGCATACATTGCAGCTTCAGTAAGGGATAGTTTTATTATTATTATTATTATTATTATTATTATTATTATTATTATTATAAAATAGCCTTGTTATGGAATAGTGTACTGTAAGAAGGACCTAGAGCACCGGTTCTCAAACTTGGTATGCATTGTAATCCATTGAGGGATTTTTAAAACTACTGTTCCTGGATCCTATTAGAGTTCTGATTCAATTCGTATAGGGAGTGGTCTGCACTTGGCATCAACAGGTTGGTGAATTCTCTAGGTGATTATAATATTTTAAAATTATGATGCTCATGCTGCATTCCAGATTAATTAAGTAAGAATCTCTATGGGTGAGACCCAGGCATTTATACTTTTTAAAGCTCCCTAGATGATTAAAATGTGGAGCCAAGTTTGAGAACCACTTCTCAGATAAACTTCTCCTGTGGATTTAAAACCTGGCTGCACATTAGAATTATTTTAGGAAACAAACAAAAAAATATTGATCATGAGGCCCCATCCCACAACAATATATATTTAATCTTTAAGGATGAGACTAAATAAGTGGCAATTTTTAAAAGTTCCTACAGGTGATTTTTAATATACTGGATTTCAGTGTCCTGGATTGAGATCCAGTATTCCGATGGTTCTTAAACCTTTGCATGCATCACAACCACAGTTGTGATGGGACAGTTATAACACAGATGACTGGGTTCCACCAACAGAGTTTTGCATTAGATAAGTCTGGAATTGGGCATGGGCATTTGTCTGCATTTCCAAGATGTTCTCAGGTAATTCTGATGCTGATGTTATCATTAATAAAATAATAAACGATGAGTGCATTCAGATATATAGAAAAAATAAATGTGAAATTTTATGAAGAACGGAATACGCCGTTACAAAGTAGCATCTCACAGAATACTTATGAATTCCAACTTTACTTGGAGAAGCCTGGATGATATCACCTTGATTAAGTGATCATGAAGTTATGGGACAAATATCACCATCTGACTGGGTGACAATGAGAAACTGGCAACACCATTGTGATTTTCCTGCTAAGAAAGCAGAACTTGAATCTAACCATAGGGAAACACCATACAAACTTAAGCTGAGGACCATGTTACAAAATCACATCAAAAGTAATCTTCAAAATCATCAATATCTGAAAAATCAAACAAACAAATAAACAAAACTAAAACAACTCCTGCAAAATAGTACAGGTGAAAGAGATCTAACAACTACTGGGCTCAAGATTCTGAGTGGATCATTTTTTTCCATTACTCTATTGCTCCAACTAGGGCAATTGGCAAAATTTTAACAGATCTGAGGAGTAGATGACAAAAATGTTATCAATGCTCATTTCTGATTTTAAATACTCTATTGGAGGATGGCCTCATCCACTGGCACCACCCACTAAAATATTTTAGGGAAATGGGATATCGAGTTGTTAACTTACTATTAAAATCTGTAGGAAAGTAAAAACCTTTCGTTGTACTATAACTGAAACTTTTTTATGTTGTGACTTTTTATTAAACAAAAATAATTTTGAAAAAGTTAAGCCAATTTTCACTCTGCACAGGCCTTTTTTGGAAACAGGAGTGCCAACAACGGCTAGAGATGGGTTTGCATCTTAGTAGAGACAGAAAAAATTATTCCTTAAAAAATCCTAATCAAAAGTGGCTTATGTTGCCTTTTTTTTTTTTTTTTTAAATGGCTCAAAGTTAAACTCCTGTAATTCAGGTATTCTGAAGTGTCTTCCCTTATCTCACACTCAAGTTTCAGGAAAGTTCAGCTCAGGCTTGAAGTAGTCCTTGTAGCATTTTCTATGATTACCTTCATGTTTCTTTACAATTGCTTCATGTCTGTAACTTGGCATATTTCTTCACATTCCTTTTCTCTAGTTTCATTATTTTGCTTTTTTCCTAAGTATCCGTAATTTCTGCCCAGAAGTCACATATTATGTAACCTTTCTATGTGATCAACATAAAGGGATATTTCTACCCCAACTGTTTTTTCTCACCTGGTGAAAGCATGACGTTCTTTCTGGCCTATTTGCTTTTATCCTGGTCTTGATTTTCATCACTGATAGGGATTTTCTCAGGTAATGAATCTCATTTTTACTCTTCTCATTGTTTGCTCTGTTCTTTTTAACCAAATCATGTTATATTTATTCTTAATCCTATGATCACAGTCATCTTTATTCATTCGTTCTTCTAGTCATTTATTCATTCATTCCACAAACACATGTTGTACACTTTTAAAATGCTAAAACACTGCTATACACTAAAGAAGTATAAGAAACAGCATGGTCCTTGGCTTTAAACAGCCCATGGTCTAATTGTAACTCTATGAGGCAATGAAGGGTGAACAACGCTATCCAGTGTTGGTTGTTCTTTAATGATTCTAGGGAAGTCAATACATCCTGTGTTGAAGGGAAGAGCTCCACAGTGGAAGTTACATTTGAGTGGTTCTTGAAATATAATTGAGTTTAATAATTATGAAATGAGAACTTTTATGCCTATTCAGAAAGGAATGAATCAGCATGAGGATTCAGATAAAACTGGGCCTCTGGCATGGTTTAAAAGAGAACGGAAGACTGGAGAGTCAGAATCCAAGGCTGGATTACTAGATAAAGCTTGTCCTAGAGACAAGGTAAGGTGTTTGGACCTGAACCCATTAAAGAAAAAAAGAAAGAAAGAAAGAATAAAAGAAAGAAAGAAAGAAAGAAAGAAAGAAAGAAAGAAAGAAAGAAAGAAAGAAAAAGGGGCCATAAAATAAGATTTCAAACTGAGGGTTGATGTAATCAAATTTATTCATTGGGTAGAAGAATAAATGAAACAAGATGGGATTGGGAGGGAGACAAACCATAAGTGACTCTTAATCTCACAAAACAAACTGAGGGTTGCCGGGGGGAGGGGGTTTGGGAGAAGGGGGTGGGATTATGGACATTGGGGAGGGTATGTGATTTGGTGAGTGCTGTGAAGTGTGTAAACCTGGTGATTCACAGACCTGTACCCCTGGGGATAAAAATATATGTTTATAAAAATAAAAAATTAAAAAAAAAAAAAATACTGCTGTGGAAAATGGATTGGAAATAGAATGAATGGATTCAGTAGATATACCAAGTGATTCTGTCAAGTCTGGAGGGAAAGAGAAGATCCAAGCTTACACAAAGGCAGTGACATAAGGAAGAGGGAGAAGGCAGCTCACCAGAGATATTCAAGAGATCCTCTGGTGATCAGCTGATGACTCTAGAAACTCCTTCATTGCCTCTGAAAACATTTTGGATTGCTTTGTGGATTCTTCTGCTCAAGATTTATTTTCAAAGTCAAATTTTGAAAGCCTAGAAGGTTTGCTATTGATATGCAAGGTCAAGTAAAAATGCAAAGGAACATGAATAAAGCATGAATGCTACTGAAACCAAAAACAGACAGTGAGTGCCTGAGCCAGAACTGCTATGGTAGGATTGAGGAAAAGCAAAGGGACTCAAGAAGAATTTAGGAGAAACATTGAAATTCGTGATTTATTAGATATGGTAGGAGAGTGAAGTCCAAATGAATTTCATGTTTGTCCTTGGACTGACAATTCCTATTTCAGTGTCCAGAAATTAGGATATAAAATGAGTGAGAAAAAGCCAGTGAAGGAAGATGAAAGAATTAATTATATTCTGGATATCTGAATTTTAGCCATCCATAGATATCCAAATGAATATGTTCAGGTGGAAAGCAGATGTATATGACAGAAGACAGGAGAATGTCTGTCTAGGAGATTTAGATTTAGAAATCATTATGCTATCAGTGAGTATTGAAATCATGACGTGGAATATTCTAGGGATAATGCATGAAGAGAGGAAAACAACATTTGCATGAACGCAAAACATACAGAAACCCATGTGTAAGCATTAGGTAGAAGGGATCAACAGCCAGAAATGTTATCAGAGACCAAAGAGAAGTGCCACAAGACAGGCACACCTTTTTTTCTCCTATCAGTACTTCCCACAGCACCCAGAGTAATCTTGAAAAATAATAGACACTCAAGGAGGTCACTCCTCTGCCTAACGCTTCTCAAGGCTTTCCGTGACCTTTACAATAAAAGCTACTCACTTTCCCAGGCCCAGAAGGCCCTACATAATCTGGTCTCTGTTAATTTCTTCATATCTGTCAACTCTTGTATCCTTTCCCATACCCAGTCACTGGGTCCTTCTTTGGTTCTGCATCTCCAATACCTATACCTACAATATACTCTATGGCACATGAGTTCGGCTCCATGTTCTTCACCAGGTGGGATCATCATGGTAGTGTATGTTTTATACCACAATTCCCTTCTCAGAGAGAACTTCAACTGCCAGATCGAAGCTCGCCCACTACCTCCTTCAATACCTTGTTTGTCTCTTTCATAGAATTTACTACCAATAGAAGTTAATTACCAACTCATCTATTTATTTATTTGTCTTTTACATCCATTTGAGTATGAGTTTCATGTGCAAAGAACTCTCCTTTCTTTTTATCTTAATATTTCCATCACCTAGCACAGAGCTTAATATTTGCATATATATGTGCAATTTTTGTTTCTAGCAGACATGTATTTGTTTTTAGCAGACATCCTACCCTGTTGAAGAGACTGTGCTAGAGGCAGTGAGGGGCACAGGAGTGAATATAATTATATCACTGTACTAAATATACAGTATTTAGTAACTAGTAATCAGTAAGAGCAAAGAATAAATGTTAGATCAGTCAGTGAAAAACCAAATGTGAGGCTAAAGAGTTTGCAGGTGATCCAACATACAATGTGCAATGTATTCGATATATGCTCACCCTAACCATAAATGTGTTTGAATCTAAAAGTTAGGATATATCTTATATTTCTTACCCTTTTATAGTAATTGCCTATTGCACCTTCATTATATCATGAAGGTTACAATCCAATAGGTGAAGTAAAAATACACAGAATGGATGACATTAAAATCTAAAGAAATGTGGACCATTAAGGAAGTACTAAGCTTTAGAAATGATGGTTAATAGTGGAAAATCAGAAACCTTTGTTATGTCTGGACTTTTTTAGTTACTGTGTGTGTGTATATCCATATACATATTCTTATATATATTCTACACTATATATATATACATATATGTATATACATATTCTTGGACCAATTTTTCTGGACTTCTTTAGTTACTATATATGCATATGCATATATATATTCTTGGACTAATTTTTCTGACAGTGAATATTGACTTCGGGGGGACATAAAGAAGAGAAAGGATTAAAAAAGAAAATTTAAAAGCAAATATTTGCTATATTTTTTAAGAAAGATGATGCATTTCCTAGAGTTCAAATCTTAGTGATTTTCCTTCATAATCTTAAAATTGTGTGACTGGAAATCAGGATCTCTAGGTACTGGTCAAGTACTACTTTACATAGAAACACTGGGTGAATGTAAACTGCTCTTCTCCACACACCAGAAAAAGGCTTCCTATCATAATACCACTGAAAATAAAAGACATGAAAGCGGTTTTAGTAGTGTAATTTTTCTAATTTGAAACAGACATTTACTTCCACTAATTATTTAATTAAAAATCAACCTACATTTATTTGACACCACATGACTGCCAACTTATATAGTAGTTTTTGGAAAAGAAAAAAAAAAAGAAGAAAAGAAGAGTCAAAAACCTAAATCTCAAAGAATTATAATTCATTCATCAGTCAACAAATATTTATCCATTAAACATTCAGCAAATACTTAACACTCAGCTGGAGATAAGACATACAAATGGAATTGCTAGAGAACATGAAATAACATAATCAAGCATATAGTTTAACAGACACGTTTTAATTGTTTTAGGGATTTAGAAGGGGAACTCTACCTTGGGTCTGAGTTTTCTGGGAGAGCTCCATGGAACAAGACCTGAGACAGATGTTAAAGAATTAATAGAATTTGAGTTGACAGAGGAAAGTGGCACACATTCTAACAAAAATAGATAACATAAATGAAAGCTTCAAGATAAACATGCATATCATTCTATACATTGCCCTGCATACAGTATTTAGTAACTAGTAATCAGTAAGAGCAAAGAATAAATGTTAGATCAGTCAGTGAAAAACCAAATGTGAGGCTAAAGAGTTTGCAGGTGATCCAACATACAATGTGCAATGTATTCGATATATGCTCACCCTAACCGTAAATGTGTTTGAATCTAAAAGTTAGGATATATCTTATATTTCTTACCCTTTTATAGTAATTGCCTATTGCACTACTGCCACTTTCAATACACTTCAAACATACTTTTTTCTTTATTCTAAAGAATAGCCTTTGATCTCCTTTAAATTTAAAAAAAATCAATAAATTAAATTTTAAATGACTAATTTCATTGTTTATACAAATATAAAATTGCAACCAATTTCATTGTTTATATAAAAATGATGTGATATGGAATTACACAGGTATAAATTTCCACAAGTGTATAATCAAATACATTTTTAAAAATGTTTTCAATGGATGAAATTTAACTTTGCTTTATTTTATTATTAAATTGATTTAAGTTGAGTCTAATATCTCAACAATTTTGAAATGATTGCTTTTCAGTGACCCTTCTCATTTGTTAAAAGACCTGTTTTTCTGCAATATTTTTTCTTCAGTATACATTTGCAAAATCCATTTAACATTTTTCACCTTTATTCCCCTTCTATTATCATTATCTCACACTGTTCTTTTCATTTTTCTATGTGGTTGTTCCTACATTTGATTTTGTGACATATGCCATTAATATATTAGCTTGAATTTTCAAAGCATAATCTCTAGACCAACAGTTTTCTAATTATTTTTCTAGCCAAGAAATCATTGATTTAAACAGAAATCATGTGCTTACAACTAAAATATAAAACAAGTAAATGGAGCTGCTTTGTTACAGTAGATGTCAGGTGCTCAGCATCATGCACAAGTACTCTGTCCTTTCTGCCTCCCACTGCTGTCCCCAAAAAAGCTCCAAGGACTTCCTAGAATTTTGTTGACCTCAGCTGGAAAAGCCACTACTATAGATGCCGGTTCTTATTAATCATTGCCTTCATTTTTAGTGCCTATCACTGAGCAAATGGTAATATCTTGGCTAAGAAACATAATCTATAATCTTTCATTTCCTCCAGAAAACACGACAGAAAAAACTGATAAATGTACCCTGCCCAAATACCAGCCACCTACCATCCCCCCACATGTATGTTATAGATGTTTTGTTTGGCTCTGTCCTCTAAAATAAACATTAAGATATCAATATGTGTGGATGCCTGGGTGGTTCAGTTGGTTAAGCCGCTACCTTAGGTTCAGGTCATGATCCCAGGCTCCTAGGATCAAGTCCCACATCAGGCTCCTTGCTCGGCAGGGAGCCCACTTCTCTCGCTGCCCCTGCCTGCCTCTCTGCCTGCTTGTATGTACTCTCTCTCTCTCTCTCTCTTTCTCTCTGGCAAATAAATAAGAACATTTTTTTAAAAAGATATCAATGTGTAATAGAAGTTTTCTTATCCAGCATATTTGAGACCTATATTTGGCCAAGGAATAGAAAAAGCTGAGATAAACTGGGAATCCTGGAGAAGATACTTGTATTGCTTGCACATTTTAAATACATGCACTGGTATTCACTTGCTAATTTTTCAATGTGGAGCCAAAGTCTTTTCTTGGACTGTGAATTTTCTGACCAGAGTTCTGTCATTTTCTTTCTATATATATCACACTCATTATTCATTATTGACAATTACCAGTGTTGATTTCTTTAAAATGGAGAGGACACTTATAAGGTGACTAAATTGTTTTCTTTTCTTACAGTGTCTCTCCCACAATTAGTCAGAGAGTACTTTTTTAAGACTTTGGTGATCAATTATAACTGGTATGGCTAGAACTTAGCACAAACTCAACTGACTCTGGGTTAGTAATGTAGTGCCCATCCCTAGGAAAAGATATATTTTGGCACTGACTGGTCACAGGCAGTACTGGCATAAGTCACCTCCTCAAACCCAGGCAACCACTGATCTTTTTTTTTTTTTTCTATCTTCATTTGGTTGTTCTGTTTCTAGAATACCTTACGGTTAGAATTACACAGTATGTAGTCTTCACATACTTCACTTCTTTCACCTAGCAATCTGAATTTAAATTTCCTCCACGTCTTTCCATGGCTTGATACCTCATTTCTCATAATCATTGAGTAATATTCCATTGTATAGCTGTACCACAATGTATTTATTCACCTACAGAAGGGCCGACATTTTAAAGTTAGATTTCACTCAAGAGATCATTGATATTCTCAAGATTTACTGCTGTCTAGCACTAATACCAAAGTTTGTTCCCTTAAAAAAATCTGTATAAGAATGATACATTCCACCACCCTCCCCCCAAACCATACATTTCCTCTTCTTTTACTTTCAAATATATTTTGGATATAAAAAACAGATTTCAACAAGGATTTAAGATAATCACTCTCATAAATAACAAAAATATCTGATCCCCTATTTCATCTGTCTGAGAATGGTGAGGAAGCAACGCATCTCACAAACATAATTAAATCATTTGTGCATCCAAACAGTAATAATTGAGCATTTGCTACATTCTTGTCTCTGAGCTAATAGAGATATATTAGTGAAAAGTAAACATTTTCAATCCTTGTGGTCAGGAATCTGTATGACTAGAATGTAGATGATAAAGGTAGCATCACTTAGAGTAGTCTGTTCTTTTCTATATTCTTATTCTTGGTTTGAGTTTTATTACTGAAATATGATTTTATGGAAAGATAGGTAAAGCCACATGATTGAACTTGTTCACCCATCACTTTCTTTCAAAAAGAAACTAACTGTTTGCTGATCTTCTTTCAGACATTTAATTGTTTTATGTGTTTCATAACTATGAATATTACTGAAGTCCTACACAATGTCTGGTTCCTCATTTTCTTCATTTTTTAAAAGAGGAAGTTATTAAGATTTCTACTTTTCCAATTTGATTTTGTGAGGCACTAAATCTTTATCTCACAATTCAGAATTTTTAAAGCTACTTATATTGCTCTTCTTTGTAAGTTGGCCTTTAGAATCATAAAAAAAGAAAGAACGAGACATCACTTACACCCTCAATATGTGATGAACTCTTCTTGATTTTCTCCCGTATCTTAACTCAGACAATTTCTTAGAATGTGGGCAAATTAGAGCTGCTAAGTAACTTTCTTCTCTCATTGTATGCCTTGGATTTTAAATGCATGTGGCATAATCGGCACTAACAACGTAGGTCCTCTGCACCCCCCACCAATTCTCCCAGCACATCTCACTAATTCATCACCATCCAATCAATAATGGCCCCTGCTGAGAGGGGCGAGAGAAGGATGCCTTTCTTTTTCCCATAAATATTTGAAATTGGCCTAATTATAATGTCCTGTGCTTGGATGCAGTGACAATAGCCTTTCATTTAGACGAGAGAGATACACAGGTGGAAAAGTACCCAGTTAGGCAGATTAAATAGAAATGTTCCACTGAAGTGTGTAACTGCAGAAACCATCATCGGCCTCTCTTCCAATTGCATAAAATGAGTCCTCTTAAAGAAGGGTGACACCTGACAGAAATCAGCTATACAGAACTTTGCTGCTTTTCCTACCTCTAGGCCTGCTTTTCTTTTCCTACTCTTCTCCCTTCCTATTTTCATCCCTCTTTCCTCCTTACAGAAACTTTTGTTCTCCCGCCGCTCTCTTTATTCCCCTCCTTCTTCACCGATCTCCTGTTCTCTTCTTTTCCTTATCTTTATTCTTTTTTTTTTTTAAAGATTATTTTTAAAAGATTTTAAAAGGTTATTTGAGAGAGAGAGAGAGAGAAAGCACAGAGGGAGAGTAGAATCCCCACGCGGGGCTTGATCCTGGGACCCTGAGATCATGACCTGATCTGAAGGCAGAAACTTAACTAACTGAGCCTCTCAGGCGCACCCCCTTATCTTTATTCTTGGATCTGGGAGCAACACAATCAGGAGAGTGATTTGGGATGATCAGTCTTGCAGCACTAAGAAGCATGAGCTTCAAGGGGATTAGCCTATATGCGTGGAAATGATTAGAAAAATACTGCAATTTTCCAGGGTAGGGATGACTCGGTTCTGAAGTGGTGGTCATGGGAAAGGTAAAGGGAGGATAGATGTGAGAGGGGTTGTAAAGACAGACCTGACAGCTTCACAGTTGTAGGGGAGACTAGAGCACACCTTCAGAACACTCAGGGAATCATCTGCACATTGTAACCGTGAATTTTTCAACTGCTAATTTGGTCATTGCAATGTGAACTTCAGCAATCTTCCCTTTATATGCATAACAATATCATAAATAAATCAGGGGAAAGCTAATGAGAAAATATATATCAAAGACCAAGTAAGCCCCATGCAGAAAATCAACAACAGTTTGTAATTCAGTTCAATCATGTGCCGGGTAATTGCATATTATGCAATCCAAAAGCATGTGCAATTTCTATTGTAAAATCAGATTGAGTCCTGAATGTAGGCTATCTATGAACACAGACTTCTATGTAGGGACTATGGTGAGTTTGCATGTTTAAATGTGCTGAAATACACACTTGAAAAAAAAGAGCAATAACAACAACAACAAAAAAACCTTCTCTCCTGTGACCTCTTTGGAAAAATAATACCATTGGGCATCACGCCTTGGAAACCCACATGGCACGGTTAATGAAAAGCCAGGAGTTTGGAGAGAATATTGAATTTGAAAGTCTCTGAGAGTGTTCCCCAAATGGGTTGTTAAGTCCCTGTGACAGAGAACATTAGTGCTAGATGATGACAGTCATTCGATTCTAAACACAAACCATATTGTCTGTGATTAAAGGCAGATGCCGGAGGAGGGCATCCAGGGCATCGTGGTCAGAGCTGCATTAGAACTATCCCTTGGCAATTTCAAGGCTGGGACCAAAAGTGATAATAATAATCATAATAAAATAAGACAAAATTTGCATTCTCCCAAATATTGAAAGGTGGCTGTCCATGACGTTTCTAAAAGCTTAAAGTCCAAATTTTCTTCATATTTGGGGGAAGATACAAAACTCTTGTTTATACATATTTTTTTTCATAGATACAAAGACTACAAAATAAACAAACTGCAGGCCACAAGATGTCCAGAGCAACTGTTTGGACTATTAAGTGAGTGAAAGCCTATTTGCCTGTAAATCTGTGTTACGTCTGTTGATGTGGACTGTTCAATAGAATTGGGGAAAAGACTGGTGAGTAATCTGTTTTTGTCTCCATAGTATTTTAATACAGAAAAAAACACAACTATTTTCCTATATCAGTGAATACTTTTCCCATATGTTTTTATGGTATTTTTGGTGAAATAACCTTCCCTTCTTTAAATTCTTATAATAGTTTCATTGTATCACTTATGGAGCACATCACATTAGATTTATTACAATTATTTATATACATCTTGCAACTGTCTTCCTAGACCATAAATTACTTTGGGGAAAACACTATATCCATCTACCATTAATTGAATGTTTACTTATAGGTCCAAAATTTTCTATATAATTATATTATGTTAGATAGATTTTTCTATCTAATACCATAGCCAGATCCAGTAGAGACACTGTTTTCTCAGTCGTACAGCTCAGGGGACTGACTGAAGGGCAGAAAGGTGAGCCTGCCCGAGGACCATGGTTAGTACGCAGTGAAGCTGCCATCTTAAACCAGTCAAACTGGCTTCAGAAGCCATGCATCAAATGAGGGGAATGAGGAACAGAGACAAAGCTTAACCTTCCCCACAAAGGAGAGAGTCTCATTACACCGCACTATGTTGAAAAAATGAGATGCCATTGGGCTTACTCTCAGTTTAAGGGTAAACCAAAGAGTTTCTCACTCCTCATTTAGCACATGTACTCCGGGGACTACAAAACAAAGTGTCTTCCATGTAGAAGAGGAAAAGAGAAATATCCCTAAGAATTCAGAATTATAATTTGCAGTGCTGAGACTGGAACACAAATTCTTATCTCCTGGGTGGTACAAATAAACCCAAGCCATGGATTTAGTTTAATGTGTCTGATGGTCACAAAATATGGTCGCCCAAAACAGACAGAAGTACTTCCCAAGAACACATCTTCATTCTTGGCTTCAAACAATCAACATAATTTTCTAAAGAGAAATGAGCTTATCGCTCTCAAGGAATTGATACCATGAGTGAGGACCAACAGAAACAAGAGTCAGGAAAAAAATTGATTTAGAATTATCAAAAACAGATTTTAAACAACTGTTTACTATATTTACATAAATAAAATATGAGATTAAAATATCTATAGAGAACAGAAAACTATTAAAAAAAGATCCAGATTTAAAAGGAAACTAAAACTTTGGAAATAAAAATATATAATTAAAACTAACACCTCCCTACTGAATTTAACTGCAGATTAAACATAAATGAAAGGAGAATTAGTTTAACAGAAAATAATTTGAAAGAAAAATATTTACTCTAAGTGGTAAATTTATTGGCATAAAATTGTTTATAATATTCCCTCATCGCCCTGTTAATGTTTTTAGGCTCTATTGTGATATCCTCTTTTGTTATTAATATTTGTAATTTGTATTTTTCTCTCTTAATCAGTTTAGCTAGCATTTTATCAATCTTGTAGATCTTTCTGAAAGAATGGACTTTGACTTTAATTTTCTCTATTATTTATCAGTTTCCTGTTGTGTTGATTTCCTTTATTTTTATTTTCTTTTACCTTGAATTTATTCTATTCTTCTCTTTCAACCTTCTTAAAGTAAAAGCTTACATTACTGACTTTTGAATTTTGTTTTTCCTATTCTAATAGAAAAATTTTAAACTGTAAATATATCTCTAAGCATTGCTTAACTCATCTTACAAATTTGTCACTCAGTTCAAATAGTTCAATTTCCTTTGTGATTTCATTTTGACCTGATTATTAATTATTGTTGGCTTTTAAATAATTGGAGATTCCCCCTTATCTTATTGTTATTGACTTTAGTTTAATTCTGTTAGCTGCATCATTTCATTTCTTTTAAAATCTACCAAGACTGGTTTGGGGACCTAAGAAAGAGTCTGTCTTGGTAAATGTTCTTTGAGTGCTTGAAAAGACATGGATTCTGTACCTCTTTGGTATATTGTTCTACAAATACCATTTAAGTAGCTTTGTTTTAATAGCATTATTCAAATCACCTAGGTCTTTCCTGATTTTTTCTTCCCAGTCATTTCATCAGGGACTGAGCAATGTTTAAATCCCCAACGATGATTGTGAATTTGCCTATATCTTTTAAAGGCTCCCAGTTTTGGTTTCATATATACTGAAGTCTTGCTACTGGACATGTAGGCCTTGATGTTTATGACCACCATGTCCTCCCATTGAGCCGCTCATCATTATGAAAAATCTCTCTTTGTGCTAATACCCTTTGTCTTGATGCCTATTTTATTTGACATTAATATAGCAACTCCAAATCCATGTCTTTCATTTCTCTCCCATTACATTCCTGTTCTTCTGTAAACCTTTCAGCCTTTTTATCATAGCTATTTTGAAGTTATTTTCTGCTAATTCTAGAATTTCTGTGATTTTGGATGTTTTTTTTTTTTTTAAAGATTTTATTTATTCATTTGACAGTAGATGGAGAGGCAGGCAGAGAGAGAGAGAGAGAGAGAGAGAGAGAGAAGCAGGCTCCCTGCTAAGCAGAGAGCCCGATGCGGGACTCGATCCCAAGACCCTGAGATCATGACCTGAGCCGAAGGCAGTGGCTTAACCCACTGAGCCACCCAGGTGCCCCTTGGATGTGTTTCTAATGGCTGTTGATATTGTTCTGGTAGACAGTTAAGTCAGGGATAAGTTTGTTCTTCCAGAGGCCTTTTATTAAGGATTTATTAGGGTGAGGTTACAGTAAATTGTGCTTTTTAAAATTTTAATCCATTTCTCATTTATTTTTGCCTTTATAATTAAAGTTTATTGAAACACAGCCACTCCCAGTTGTTTCCATGTTATCTACAACTGCTTCCACGCTAAAATGGCAGAGATGAGTAGTTGCAATGGAGACCATATGGTCTAAAGAGTCTTGATACTATTTACTAAAAAGTAAACAGCCTATTTACTATCTGGCCCTTTCCAGATCCACTCTTTTCCATAAAAGGAAAATGAGGCCTAAAGAGATTTAATTTGAATAAAATCAAATTAAACACAGATCTCTCCTACACTAAAAAGTCCTATTTCAGTAATCTCCCCTTATCTCCAGTTTCATTTTTCATGGTTTCAGCGAGCCATGATCAACCGCAGTCTGAAAGCAGATGATCTCTTCCTCCTGACTAAATGTCAGAAGGTCAACAGTAGCCTAACACTAGGCCACAATGCCCACATTATTCTCCTCACTTTATCTCATAGGCATTTTATCATCTCACATCATTATAGAAAGAAGGGTGAGTACAGTATAATAAGAGACTACATTCACATAACTTAATAACTTTTATTACAGTGTATTGTTATAACTTCTATTTTATTATTAGTTATTAGTTAGGTGTGTATGAATAAGAAAAAAAACACAGTATATTTAGGGTTCATTACTATGGTTTCAGGCATCCACTGGGGGTCTTGGAACATATGCCCTGTGGATAAGGCAGGACTACTGTAATTCCTGTAGTGTATGACTTAAGACGAATAATTCTGTTTGGACTTTGGTTCAACCAACATCGTAAAAACGTTGAACACAAAGAAGTGTAAACTGATGAAGGAATATCTAAAATGCCTTCTCTCTCAGGAATGTTTTAAAAGTTTTTTTTTTTCCTCTTACTCCACTTCTGGTCCCCTAAATTTATCTTTCATCCTTTCTGAGAAGGCTTCTTTGATGATCCTTGCACAAATTCACTCAATTTTTAAAGTTTTGAAAATTATGTCATTCAATCTAAACCTTTATCAAAATCTAGTTAGGTTATATATTTATAACCTCACCTCAAGGAGTCAAACTCCTTCATTATTTTATCTGTGCCTTCACAGCATATACTGAAACTATGGCTATAGCTTATTAAGTAACTTAGAAATATTCATTCAGATAGTTAACTCTCAATCAAGAAAAGTTGATCAGGTACCTCTAGTAATTTAAGACTTGAAAGGTGCTGGTGCTAATATAGCATTTAGAATGATAAACATTGCTTCTCTATTCATGTAACCTTATACTTGAGTGGAAAAGAAAAATATTAAACAAATAAATAAATTAGGATTCAAAGAAAGTTAAGCCACTTTGTCTCATTCTCATTAATTCCCATATATGGCAGACACTCTAAAATCTCTTCCTTCCCATTGCAAACTTCCCCCAAAACTATCTTCAACCCAACAGTCTGCCTTGAAATATGCCTCCCTCACTCTCAGTGGCAATAAATTTCATTTCCTTTCCCTAGAGTAAGTCTGCTCTCTGCAATATAAATCAAGCTTGCTTCACCTACTTCTCCAATTCTCCACTTCACCAAATTCTACAATCAGCAGAATGCAAGTTTAGAAGGTGATGAGCAAGCAAAAATGGAATTTGCTTTGGTGTGTGAAAGGAGATGAGGAGGCTGTGAATAACCATACATTAGAGAACAATTTTACTCTGCTTTTAATTAATTAAATAATCCTGAGTATGTAGACTGCTACAAAGGAAAAGTAGAGACTATCTGTGAATGAATAACAGGTAGCTCCTAATTTAGTCCCATGGTCAGAAAATACTCATTGTAGGAAGTGTTGCTAGATGAAAAGAAATGTTTAAATGTTGAATACATAGTTAGGTTTAGGATCTGAGGCTAGAGGTTATGAAGGTGAGTATCATTAACACAATAAAGGGTAATATAAGCCATGAGAATACATTCAATAATCTAAGAAGAGAGTGTATATTGAAAAGGGAAGGGGACTTAGGGAAAGAAGTAATAAGGGAAATCCCTGTACTATCTGTGTAAAAGAGAAAAAAATAACAACAAAAACAAAAAAGCATATCCAGAGATGCATAAGCAAATGAACAGAAGCCCAGAGAAACCAAAGGCAAGAGCTGTTTGGTAAGGGAGGGGCTGTTGGTACAAGCACAATTTATATATGTAAGATAATCACAGAAGCACCAAACACCTTTACCTACACATGCAAGCATACCCCATCTCTTTCTTTTTACTTAATTCTGTATTTTCTTTATTTAAAAATACAGGATTTGAGGGAAAATTGGAAGAGACACTTTAGTGATGATGTCTTTATTTTATTTTCAAACAAAACAAATAAAAACTACAGAAGAGGTACTTGAAGAAAACTAAGAAACATGATTGAGTGAGCGATGCCAAAAGAAAAGTAAAACAGAAAGTTGAGGCGATCCATTTTAGAGCAAGACTAGGTGTTCTGTATGGCAGGCATAGTATATGGCCAAATGAATTTTTGTTTTGGTTAATGATGGTGACTCTGATATTGAAGAGTTTGGCAGTATAGTAGTTGGGGAAAAGAAACTGGTATTGGCTCAGATTTTATCTATACACAAGCATATTCACAAAGTATTCTGGTCTCTGTTTCTAAATAATGCTTAGCAAATGCAAACATCTAAAATATATAGACCTGATCAAAATTCTGGGCATTAATTTTCAAAGTGGATCATGTGGCAAAGTCTATGGTATTCCTTTCGGTGATTACTAATCTCTCTTATGAACCATCAGTCAGAAACTGATCATATTACATTTCATTAAATTGTATTCATTCATTAAATTGTATCAATCTAAGTATGATCAGATAGCTACTTTCAACTTTTGCTTTCTTATCACGAGTAAGACCAGTTTTGGCAGACATCAAATACTCAATTAATACTTGTGGAAGTAAAACTGAAATTTGAGAAAATACTATCTATTAACTTATTTGCTTCTGAAAACTAACAAAACCTGCTTACACTGAATTTGGTGGGTGAATGTCTGCATCTAAATTGTACATGAGATTTTTTTAAGGAAGCCCAGCTTCCTTAAACACAATTAGATTGGCCAAATAAATAGCACTGGCCAAACATACTGGTGTTTTTACTTTAGTTTTCAGAGTGCTGGACATACTTTCTCCTTGTATACTGAAAAGTAGAACCTCATCCTTATACCCAGAGAAAAAGGCTCAGTTTCACTGATACCTTCTTACTAGGTTGTCTTCTGCAAATAGATTTCCCAAGTCACTATCCTGAACAGTGCAAATTTCAAACAACTGTCCCAAATTGCACTGAGGGGGAGATAGAGGACATACAATCTTAAGCAAATGTCCCCAACTGCACTGAAGGGGAGGGGAGCAATATCACATGTTGAGCTCTTACACCAAGTTTCATGAATCTTTTGCATTTCAGCAAGAGGAAAGGTACCCCACTCTCTCATCCCTATTTTCTAGCAGTCTTCTCAGATTTGCTTCATCCAGTGTATGTGCCCCTCACTTTGCAGGTACACAGCATCCCTGTCTATGAAGTAGCAAAGAAGTTCTAATGATTTCCATGAAACAATCCATTGCCTTGGTTGCTTCCTGTGTTTTATGAAATCTATACCTTGAGGTGTTAACTGTTCATCTTATTTAGCTTCTGCTGACTCCAAAAAAGAGCTCTACTGTCTATTTCCTACAGCCTCTCTTGGGACTGAAAGGAGATGGTGGTAAGTTTTCGCTTCCATGAGAAGTGTTATTCAATGATTTTGAAGATGTCTTACCTTTGTTGTAGGGGAATAAATTATAAAGAGAGCCAAAAAGAAAAAAAAAAAAGATAAATCACAATTGTTGGTGACTATCTTAGAAAAGAAAAGAACCAAGATCTCATTTAATCCTTTGCTATTCATAAACAGTGCATGCAGTGTCTGGTGATTCAGGATGAATATATTAATTATACAGTCCTAACTGACCTTAGTCTTCTAACTGGTTTCTAACCTCCCCTCTTATTGCATTCCAATTTTGTGATATAATAACAAGAATACATGCTAAAGTTGCCCAGAGAACACAGGGACTATAAGTCAATGTAAGTTTTAGGGAAGAAGTGTATTTGGGTTCATTCTTTAAAAATTAAGACAGGGCCACCTGGGTGGCTCAGTAGGTTAAAGCCTCTGCCTTAGGCTCAGGTCATCATCCCAGGGTCCTGGGATCAAGCCCCACGTCGGGCTCTATGCTCAGCAGGGAGCCTGCTTCCCCCCCTCTCTCTGTCTGCCTCTTTGCCTACTTGTGATCTCTGTCAAATAAATAAATAAAATCTTAAAAAAAAATAAGATAGACACAAAAAGGAAAAAGGCCATTGTAAGAGAAGGTAATAGCATACAGATTGTCAAGTAGGTACAAATGTAGTCTGATTTCACAACAATGATATTGGACTGAGGTTTCATTCTGAAATGTGTATAGATTTAGGGGCCAGATGATAGAGGACTTGCAAAGTCAGACATGTTTCAGATTTGATGTCAAATGACATCGGAATGACAACAATAATTACGTTTAAGGAAGAGTAGCTTTCCTCTATTTCCCCCTTTGAGGCTGAATGTTTATTTACTTTGTTTGGTTTTAATTATTTATGTATTTACTTATTTTGTAATTGATTTTATAATTGTCTCAAATACCCACTTTATTCCACTGTGTGAATACCCATAAAAATCTGCAGTGTAGATCAGTGGGGTTTCCTTGATGGAGCTACTGAAGCTACCATTTACAGATGCCTCCCAGCAGCCTTAATGACTGTTGCCAAGAAAAAGCTCAGCCATCCCCCAATAGCAGCCACAGGGCAAAGCCAGAAAGGTAAGCTGTGTTGGTATGGAGAAGGTCTAGCTTTCTCAAAGTCTGTCTCACTAGCAAAGCAAAAAGTTCTCCTGTGCCAATTCTGAAATGAATTAATTAGTTGAAGACCAATCTTGGGTGAACTTTTCTTTCCTTCCTTCTCTATCATTTTTTTCTCACAATAGTGCATGTGGTGAGACCCTCGGGGAGCAATAAGACACTTGGATAAGCCAGTTGTAGATTAAATATAGACTCCCTGTGGCAACTCTTATCTCCTGCCTTCCCTCCTGCTTGCAAAGATGCAGAGACGGGATTATTGCCACAGCTGTGCTTCCTAGAAGACTAATCAATGCAGCTATAAGAAGGTCTGAAATGCAGCAGGATTTTCAATTCTAAGGATAATTTTTTTTTTTAAGTGATGAAGAAAAGTGTTCTAAAAGTTATGCTGTTAAATCCAAAAAAACCTTTAAAGACAGAAAATAAGTCTAAAAATTGGCCCATTGTCCTATTTTGGGTTCGTATCAAGCTGGGATTGATAAGACCTGTCTACAGGAGACTGAAAAATGAAGCTAAGTTCCCAGAAACCATTGATTCCTTATAAGAACTTTGTTCATTTAAGCAAAATTGGAATTGGGGCCTGGTTACATTTAGAACTTATGGATATGCTGCCAGAGATGTCAAATTCACCTTTTCTGCCTCTTCATGAATTCTCAGGTGGGCCCTAACATAGAAGCAATTAGGACAAATTCCAAGTCAGGTGAGATATAAAATCATAAGGAGAGGTATAGAAAATATAAAGGAAGCTCTGTGGAGAAAACAGTCTGAATCTTTTCCATAGTAGGAGTGAAGGGTTTTTCCCCCCACATGGTTGTTTGTCCCCAGCCTTCTCTAGGGTTTGGAGGTCAGATCCCATTAGCTGCTATAGCATTCCCCACTCCTCAACAAGGTGGGAGGAGACCACTACAAACCAACCATGAATTTGAGGACAGTGTTCATGTGGACAAGAAGTTAACCAGTTTGCTCTTCTAGTCCATATCTGTCAGGCAACATATTATTGAGAATCTCAATCTGCCAAATGCAATGCTGAACAAACCAGACGTGGCCCTGTATTGTTGAAGCTTACTCCACAGTTGGGAATGTAAACTTTATACACCTAATTATAACTGTAATAATTGCAATCCAAGAGAAGCTGAGCATGCCAATATCGGGAGCTAGCAGAAATCCTGACCTATTGAGGTGGCTGTTAGGCTCCCTATCTCTCCACTTATGGAACGGGCAAAGGGGACAGGTAACAGATGATTGGGCCAAATACTGAAAATGGAGTGACAGCTAATAAACTAATGATGGCTCAGTGTACCTTCCTGTGTGGACACGCATGGGAGGAAGCAGCCTGGTGCACTCAACTTGGTGAAGGAGAGGTTTAAAAATTTCCTTCCAGTGGTGTTTTTGCACCAGACCGCTGCTTACTGGAAGATGTAGAGGAGGGAATCTGGGCTCTTCAGAGTTCACTCTCCAGCTTTTTCTCCCCTTTGCACAATTTGTTTTGATATTGTTAAGTGAAACTATTTCTGCATTGCTATGATTAGGGTATGCTGATAAAAATATGCAGCATATATCTTAGCAAAACTTTTTAAGTGAATTTAGGATCCCACTGGTTTTAATAAAAATATATGCATTCAGGCTTTTTTTAATTTAATGAACGACATTAATGAGAAATAAAATGTTTTATACATTTAGCAAAAGACATTAATGGGGAGGAAGAGATTCATTATGACACTGCTCTGTACCCAGAGGATGCCATGTGAAGGTTGTTCTCTGGGTGACTAAACAAGGGGCACACTTACTTTAATGGTCATATTAAAATAGCACAAGGGTAGAATATTGAATAGAGTATCTTTAGAAGATAAATTGTTTAAGGTCTCACTCGGTGTTTAGAAAATGTTGGTTTACTTTTTTTTTTCTCCTTCTCTCTTAGGACAGTGAGTTTTTACCCTTCCACATAACCTAGCCCTTCTAACATGAATTCACCCTCACAATGAATCTAAAGAACAGTGTCAACTGAAGTGATCCTGTTAGACATTAAGATCTCATCCGAGAGCCCTGGTAAGAAATCTGGACTTCCATTCTAAATATTCCCGATCCACTTATTGGTTGGTTGGTTGTTGTATATTTTCCAATATCAAAATCAGAAGAGCCAGACACTCATAACTCAGAGAACTCTTCTGAATTCTACTTTATGGATGAAATAGACAGGGCTAACACATATAAATAGAATGAAATTTATTCCCAGAGGCTAATGAACCTTTATTTGCTATTGTAATACACTGTGCAAATTAATCTTAAACATGTGTTGGTATAAGACTGCTAAGTGTCGATCACCCTTAAGACAAGGGAGGCATTTGAAATCCATATAATTCTAGCTTACAGACATAAGAAACATGATTGAAGAAAAAAATAAGGGATTACCTTGAAGTCTACCCGAATCAGATTCTCTAGCTCTCCTAAACATTGCCAACATATATAAATCACAAGGAATAGCAAGATTCAAAAGAATTTAGACACTAGAAAACGCAGCTCTGATAAAATTGAATTTTGCCAAGTTTGGTAAAATTTTCAGATTTACCAAAAGGAGGAAATAATACTATTTTTTTTCCTTTAATTCAGTTATGTTGACAAGAATCCCTAAAAATTCTTAGAATTTTTGCATTGCAGCGTCAATACATATTTTCAGAGAAAATGGAGCCCATCAAATGGTTGACCCCTCAAGAAATCTGCTCTTTTAAAAAATATATAACAACTTTATTAAAATGTAATTCACATATCGAAAGAGTCACCCTTCTAAGGTGATTTCTAATGTATTTACAGAGTCGTGCAACCATCACCACTCTCCACCTTTAGAACTTTTCACCACCCTCCAGAAAAAAAAACCCTGTACCAATTACAACCACTACCTATTCTCCATTGCCCCATCCCTCCAACTATTAGTATACTTTCTGCCTCTGTAAATTTGCCTATTCTGAGCATTTTATATAAATGGAATCATATAATATGTGGTCTTTTGAGTCCAGCTTCTTTCATTTAGCATCATATTTTCAAGGTTCATCCATATTGTATCCATGAATCCTCATTCCTTTTTATGGCTGAAGAATATTTAATTATATACACATCTATCATACACCATATCTTTTTTAAATCATTTCATCAGTTGGTAGATATTTGAATTGTTTTTCTTTCTTGGCTACCATAAATAATGTAGCTACAGAAATTTTACAAAGGTAATATGTGGATATATCTTATATCTTTATACCTTTTTATTCTCTTGGCTATATACTTAGAAGTGGAATTCCTGGGTCATACAGAAACTCTTTATTTAACTTTTTGAAGAAATGCCAAAATATTTTTCCAAAGAGGCTGCACCACTTTAAATTCCAATTAATACAAATGCTTTTATTTTCCAACAACATATCAAAATTTTAATTAACATCTAAGTCTGTCAAAGCATTAACCTCCCATGTCAAAGGAAAAGATATTCCTCAATCTGTACCTGGAGTTTCATCATTCATCACCATGCTTTCTAGTAATTCCAACATGCCTATCCTTGCTTTATTGTCAGGCTGTCCTACACTTCTCCTTCCTTCCTCTTACCCTACAAATATGCTAACGTGGTGTCAAGAGCAAGGAAGAGAGAGAACATCTTGACCTCTCTCTCAAACTCTCTGACCTGCAGGTTAAAGAGGTGCTTATTAGTTTTATAAATTAAATAGTAACTATGGCATTTTAATATAAACGTTGATAAATAACTATCAAAATTCTCCATCTTTCCCAGAGTCACTACTCTAGATATTAAATCCCAAGAGTCTATTTCAGAAATCTCTCTAGCTCCTAATGCTTCTTTCTTAGTTGAAGCTATAATCTTTCTCTCCTGGGGACTACTGTAACACACTGGGTTGTTTTTCTACCACCAGGCTTCCTCTCTCTCCAATTGTTTTTCCAAATTGCTTTTAGAGTTAACTTCTGAAGCACTTTTAATAGTTTCTTGTTATTGGGGCACCTGGGTGGCTCAGTGGGCTAAGTGTCTGCCTTTGGTTCAGGTCATAATCTCAATGTTGTAGGATGGAGTTCCATGTTGAGCTCCCTGCTCCTCCCCCACTTTCCCTGCTCATGCTTGCTCTCTCTGTCTCTCTGTCTCTCTCTCAAATAAATAAATAAAATATAGTTTCTTATTATCAATAGGAAAATGTCACAACTCCTTGCCATAGGATAAACGATCCTACTTTGGGATATACTCCATCACTAAATGACTTTCCTAACAAGCCCATCACCCCATGAGTGAACTTCATGGAAATTATCATTCATCACAAAACTTTCTTTTTGATATTGTTTCTATGCTCTTACCAATATGCTAACATTGCCTTTCTACTCCATTGCTCTCTTCTTAACACGATCTCCATTCTGTCCCCAGTAAGTCCCCCACAAATTAAATGTTTTCTCCTCTATCAATACTTCCATGTCTCAATAGGAATTAGAAGCATCATTCTCGGAGTCTCCAAGGCACTGTGATTATTTCTCAATTTTATCTGTGCAGTTTGGCTTACCATATTGTGTTAGATTTTTTCCAATTTTCATACCCTTCTTCTCTACTGACCTATTTATCAAGGCAAGGAAGCATGTTTTAGTAGTTTCTGGATCCCCAACACATAACACAATGCTTAGCTTCTAGTAGTTGGGGTCTAACCAAAGAAGCAGAAGCAGAAGGATGGATGAATGGACAGATGGATGGATGAATAGAGAGACAGAGAGACAGATAGGTAGATACTGATTTATTGTGTACAGGGAATTACCTTACACCTTATGGGATAGGGGACTTCTATATAGTCTTCATAAGGCTATCCTTAAATCTTATGTTGAAGCCCAAAGTCCAGGGCAGATAGTTGATACTGGAAGATTATAAGCAGCCTAGAATCTGAAGAAGATTAGCTGGAACTCATGAGAATAGACTGAAACCTGTGTCTGTCTTATAGACTGTAACACTGGTGATGAGGTTATCCTGCAGATGTCAGGGCTCTTTCCTCATGATGCCGAACATAAACATTCCTAGCCAAGGAATCACAGAAAATAAAGGAAGACCAAGGGAGAATGTAGAGCAATTCCACGTTAGCCTATTGCTCCAAAACAATAAATTAAGTAGCTTAAAACAATACACATTTATTATCTCATCCTTTTGGGAGTCTTGACATAGTTTGCCTGATTTCTTTGTTTCAGAATCTCACACAGATGTAATCCAGGTATTAGCTAGGTCTGTGGTTTTATTCAAGGCTCAGATGTGGAAGACTATTCTTCCCCACTCACATGATTACTGGATGAATTTAGTTTCTTGTTGTAGGACTGAGGGCTTCAGTTTGTTGCTGTCAACCAGAGGCTCCCTCAACTCCCTACACAGTGCCCTCAGTTTCTTGCCACGCAGGCCAGGAAGAGAGACTACAGCAAGATGGGCAATATAATTTTATGAAATATAGCCATGTAATTACACACATGTAATCATGAACATCCTATCTCTTTTATCATATTCTAATTGTTAGAAGAAAGTCACGGGTCCTACCTACCCTAAAAGGAAGGGATCACTACAGAAAGGCTTGAACACTAGGAAGTGGGAATCACAGTGGTCATCTGTCTGCCACCATACCCCTACTGACCCACAAAGATCCATGCCCCTCCATCTGCAAAATACACTGACATTCCCTCAAAGTCTTTAAGAGTCTCATCCCATTACAGCATCTGTGCATAGTCTAGAATCTCAACATGTAGCTCAGGTCCAGGTGAGGATGAGACTTTTTGAATATGATGTCTGGCACATGATAAAATTTAATCCTGGCTTAATATTAGGTTAAAAACATTTTGAGAATCAGATGCAGAATTTTCTAAATTTCCTTAATAAGCTCTAAGGGTGACTATCTCACCTGCTTAGGTTTGAGTTCCCACAAAGTGGGACCCTTTGTAGTTAATGTAACTTACTCAATGGCTTATAGGTTGTAGTGATTCATAATGTTGACCAATTAATGATCATAAATAGCCAATTAGCTGATCATAGTCAAAAGACACAGTTGACTTGAAATTATAGCTATACTTCATCAATCCATTTTCACTTAATATTCTGTTATATTTTTTTGTTTGGTTGATATCTGCTATTTAGTGGATTTCTTCTCTAAAATTCAAATCCCAACCAAGGTTTGAAGATGAGAAAACATCATGCTCAGTTGATTCTTCTGAAGTGCCATTAAATTCTATATTTTTCTCTAAAAGTTCTATGCCTGTTGCTGAAAGAAGGTATCAAGTTAGTGTGACTTTGTATGAGAAATATCATTTCCAAGGCTTGAACTGTCTTACACTGATTAATTTACAAGTTAAATTAGTGTCTAGAGAATATAAATTATAGGCATGAGTTGCATTCTTCATTAATCATTTATTAACCCCAAACATATTTACTAGAAGCTAACTCTGGGCCAAGGCTTGTGCTGCACCCAAGGAACATGGCAGTAAATGGATAAGAACTTCTTCCTCATGGAGCTAACATTGTAATAGAGCAGAGAGACAATAAAAAAATGAACAAAATAGATCATTTCAAATTGTGACTAAGTATATGAAAGAAACAATAAAATGCACTGAAAGAGAAAAATAATCCACAGTACTTCTACAGACGATGATTGAGAAAGACCATATAAAGACCAATATACTGAATACAGCCTCAAGGATATAAAACATGAATCATATACTAAATGTAAATGTGCTGGGCATTAGGTTAAAGCTCATCAAAAGGAGAAAAAACATATGAAAGTGTTTGGAGCTGACTGGAAGAAGCAGGCAGGAATCATATGAGAATACACAGGGAGATGTCAAAAAGGCAATTCTAAATGCAGAGCTAGAATAGATATCATAGAAGAAAACTGAGCTGGATATACACATTCATATACATTCAGAAGTCACCAGCATAGGGATAGTACTAAATGTTATAAAGACAGATAATATGTCTTTGGTTTACCTTTCCTAAGAGCTATACTTCCTTCATTTTTATATGAAATAGGACCTACAGAAAATGATAAAATCTACAAAGCACATTGTGGTAAGCTTAAATAAATAAATTGGGACTACACAGAGTTTGGTAAAAATATGTCTGCTAATTTCCCATTGCAGTATGTAATTATGGTAAGAGTCACAGGTTGGTTTCATTAGCAAACAAACTTTGAGGTGGAGATTGCATGCGGGAGGTTTATTGGGCCATGCTTTGGAGACCAATACCTGTAAGGGAGTTAGGAAAACAGAACTGGGCAGATGGATAACTGTTATGTGTGAAATTGTGATGCGGTCCTACAGAAGACCCTGTCAATCCCACCTACTGAGAACTCTGAAGCTGGAGGTGATTCTCAGAGCTTTCCCAAATAGTGGCAAGAGGGCAAGGCCTTTGCAATCCCACATTAATTAGTTATTGGATGCAAACTCTCTCCAGGAAGAGGAAATAACCTTGGCCAAAGGACCTCCCTTCAGGAAAGGACAGTTTTTAAGGATGGCTTCAGCTAAGAGCCATCAGCAAGCAACACACCTGACAGAACAATCTGTGTGGGGGCAGGGAGGTTCTCGGCGGAGAAATAACACAACCACTGATAGGTACAAAAGCATTAAATACAAAGTATCAGGAAGTTACTAACAGGGAATCTGTATAAAACTTCCATATAAAATGTTTTCATATTTTTAATGAGAAGCTTGAGTATGCTTCTGTGAATATAACTTTTTATATTAGGTTATACACTTGTAATTGTTACACATAATTGCTTTTTAATAATCATCTCTTCAAATTATTCACAGTTACCCCTGATGAGAAACTGTACAGTTAGTGATTAAAATGTTAAATCATATGTTTTACAATTATGGAAAAATTTTCAAGAGTTTAGATTTTATTTATATATTTTAAAATAATTATTTTTCCCAATGACAACTGTAGTGTTGAATTTTTTCATGAAAATGTGAATGGATTTCAACTACAACTGAACTTTTGCCATGAAAAGAATTTCAAAAGAATGGTGAAGGTTTAATTTACAAAAAGGGCATCTGTTGTTAGGACTCACCTGGCAACTGGTTTGTTCATCTCAGAAGGGGCAGTGGTGTGCCCTACAATTGCCATTGAAGCAGGTGCCCATGTACTAGAGAACATCCTTGGTTTTGCTCCATCTACCGTTAACCACAAAGCCCCACACCAGAGGAACAGTGTGACATACATTCTGGGCCCCATTCCATTGAAATCATCTTCCCAGAAACCCTGAATATGGCCGCTCACCACAGAAAATGACCAAACAGACCAGGCCACCCCTTGCCCTGAAAACACTAGAGGGCTAAAGGAATCTTTAACCATGCGATCTCATTGCATGGGTAAAATGTCACTGAGAACTGAAAACATCATTTACTGTCCCTGTATTAAACAATACAAGGACAGGACATCAATACAAAAAGACAACAATGAAGTTGATTCTCATTATTTACAGCAGTTATGTTCTAAAATGTCTAAAAACACTGGGGTGCCTAGGTGGCTCAGTCGTTAAGTATCTGACTTTGGCTCTGGTCATGATCCCTAGGTTCTAGGATCAAACCCCACATCAGGCTCCCTGCTTGGTGGGAAGCCTGCTTCTCCTCTCCCACTCCCCCTGCTTGTGTTCCTGCTCTTGCTGTCTCTCTCTGTGTCAATTAAATAAAATCTTTAAAAAATAAATAAAATAAAATAAAATAAAAATGTCTAAAAACACTGAATTAGTGAATACTGAATATTTCTAAGGGGAAATACACAGGTTTCTGCAAGCCTCTAGTCACTACATTTTTATAGATTGATCAATATATAACCTTATTTTTTATGGATGTTTCTGTTTGAAGATGGTATTCAATGACATACACACACGTACACACACACACACACACACACACCACTGTATATATAAATAGTTGATTCATTAACACTGAACTCACAGCCAACAGTACTGTACCTCGTGCCTGAACTAAGTTTCTCTAACACATGCATTTTCTCCATTAGGCACATCACAGCCTTGTACTTGGGAACACTAGGCAGCACTTTAGCATCATGCTTGGGGGCCATTTTAAAGAGCAAAACACCAACAAAAAGCACACATACATGAAAAACATGGCACTGAATAGGCCACAAAAAAGGTAATTGTTTATGAGAACAGAAACAAGAAGGCAGAATGTTGCCTTGCTCCTCAGCTGCTGTTGTCACTCTGCATAGCCACAAATAACCACAAGAACACAAGAAGTATTGACTGGGGGCTTACAGATAACTTGCAGCTGGTAAGCAAATGTGCTAATACCAAAACTGTGAATCATGAGAAGCCAGGTACTTACCCCTCGAAAATAAAATGTCAGGGGTACCGCCTGGGTGGGTCAGTCAGTTAAGCGTCCAATTCTTGGTCAGCTCAGGTCTCGATCTCAGGGTCTTAAGTTCAAGTTTCACATATACTAGGCATGGAGCCTATGTAAACAAACAAACAAACAAATAAGCTGTCAAACAACCAGGCTCCCTTGAAGACCCTCACTCCACTGGGCCCATCCAAAACTGTCATAATCTCTGCCCAATCCTAGGCAGTTCACCTCGCAAAAGCACCTTCAGAATCACCCAGTCAAGGCCCTCGAATTTCTTTTCACTATTTTTTGTTTTGTTTTGTTCTGTTTTGAGACTCTATAAATTTGGCAGTTTTCCTTACTTCAGTAAGACTAATAAACTTAGCTTTACTTGATGAACTATTTATTTCTTTGTGATGATCTTTTGATCAGCCTGTAGCCAGCACCATTTTCTTCACAGCAGTGTTCCTGGAATATACGGTCATGCCAAGTTTTTCTGTGGTATGTGGGACCAGGAACCTCTAATAGCATCTTTAAAATTATTTAAATCTAAATTGAATTGAAAACCATGACATTTCAATAACTACCCTCCCCTTGCCCCTCAGACACACACCTCTCAGTGAACATCCACTGGAACAAGGTATTGACTCCCTTATTCTTTCTCTTTTGGTTTAAGGATAAAGACAATTAAAAATACCTGTGGTGGAAAATTAAAATAGTGCTGAGCAGTGGAGGCAATGTGCTTAATTACTGTGAGATGGGAGATAGATGGTAAATGATTCTTGTGTCAATTTGAAGACATCAGCACTCATATTTCTCACATGATATGAACTGTGACCTGATCTCACATTTATTCAATTAAGCCAAGGAGTAAAACTCCAAAATGTGTTTTTTTTTTCTTTTTATATCTGCCAAATCAGCAAGACTTTGATTTATTGCGGTAATTATTACTTTTACCAGCCCAAATTCCAAGGGTCAAGTAAAAGGTGGGGTGATCTCAGAACCTTATATAAAAACTATACTAAGAATATGGACCAAAAGTAGAGAGCAAAGGCTCTAGTCCTATTCTAGCACTAACATCAGGCAAGTCACTTGCATTCTTGAGATCCTGGTTACTATATCTACACCATAAAGAAATAGGATTAGATATCACTGAGGTTTTCTTCATTTCAGACTTTCTATGATTCTTATTGACAGATTGTATGACTTGCCTTGTATCCTTGGTGATTGCTTTTTATACATATACACCTTCCAGAGAAAATGGCCATGTCTGCTACAGCCTTGTTTTCTCATGGTTTAGGACTATAAGAACTAGAAAATCTACCACATGCAGGTGTTGATAACTACTTAGTATCAATGGGGGCTATGGGCATGTTTCAGAAATAACTAGAAGTTTTAAGTCTCCTGAGTTTCAGGATACAAAAATATTCCAGTATCTTCAAGCTCAGTAGAATCTCAACAGAATGTCTGGTTTCCTCTGTCCTCGGTTGCAATTAACAAACGAATTAACTGAGGCCAAGAGGAGGCAGCCTGAGGAAAGACACCTTGTTAACATTACTACCAAAGAAATAACTAGTTTTTAGGAAAAAAACAAACAAAAAAAGGTGGGGGGCGCACCTGGGTGGCTCAGTGGGTTAAAGCCTCTGCCTTCGGCTCAGGTCATGATCCCAGGGTCCTGGGATAGAGGCCCGCTTCGGGCTCTCTGTTCAGCAGGGAGCCTGCTTCCCTCTCTCTCTCTGCCTGCCTCTCTGCCTACTTGTGATCTCTGTCTGTCAAATAAATAAATACAATCTTAAAAAAAAAAAAAAAAACGCCTTTAACAACTAAATAATGTGATCATCACTCATTGGTCCAGCTGTCGGTTTGAGGATAAAAGTAGCAAGATTTTCAATTAACGGTAACAAAGATATTTTATTTCAGAGTAGAAGGTTTTGGACAAACAGTAACAGATAGTGTAGCCCCTAGGGATGTTCACGTATGTGTCATCAGTATCTCCTGCTTGAGAAGGCCAATATAAAAAATTATATTGATTTTGATGTAATTTTTCTCTTTGCTTGAATCTTTCATTTGAAGACCAATAATTTATGTTATTCATGATATTAGTAGCTTTGCAACTTGACAATAGTAAATAAATTTTATTGGTGGTTGCCCAAAAAAAAAAAAAAAGGGGCGCCTGGGTGGCTCAGTGGGTTAAAGCCTCTGCTTTCGGCTCAGGTCCTGATCCCAGGGTGATAGCATCGGGCTCTCTGCTCAGCGGGGGGCCTGCTTCCTCCTCTCTCTCTCTCTGCCTGCCTCTCTGACTACTTGTGATCTCTCTGTCAAATAAATAAAATTAAAAAAAAAAAAAAGGCTTGGAGAGGGAGAGGAAAAAACAAATCTTGGATAACATGTCCAAAGCCAATGTTCATGCCTACTTCTTCTCACAGGTTCCTTGTGTTCTTAGCCAAGTGTGGGGGCCTGACATCTGATCACTATGGCACCTTCCCACTCAAATAGAAAAGATCTCTGTATCCTGAACGACACAATTAATTTTTGGCTTAAAAGCAACTTCTCTGCTCTAAATGGAATGCTGTCTTCGGGACTAAAGTTCTCAATAAAAGATTCTATTAACTTGCAACTGCACCCAATTTGTGAGTGTTTTTTTTGCCAGTTTAAACAAACAATTAGAGAAAATCAACGGGAAATGCCACCCAAAAAAGAGATTCCTGCTAACAGCGCCAATAGAGCATCTCAAACAGATACGGAAGGCTAAATGCCAGATACAGGTTGCAAATATTCAGTAGCAGCTTTAAGGGCCCCTGGTGTTCATTTAAATTATGCCATGCAGTGAAATACAATCACCTTCCATGCACAGACCTGTGTAGCACCAAAGCTTGATCCTTACTATCAGTGTTAGATGTGGAAGAGGAACCTTTACCCTCGGGCCACTTACCTGCAACATATGGCTGCTTCCCACGTGCTGGAGAATCTATTTTAGCCAGTTCACAAGGATGATTCCCTTCTTTCCATCTCGTATATATGTCCTGGGTTCTGAGAGAGGCATAACTTTATTTAGCTCAATTACTCTGGATTCTTAATAACTATCTGGGTGTTTGTGGTTTTTAGTTTTGCTTTGTTTTTTATTCCTCTCCATTTATTCTACAGTCATCTGCATCCCATTTCCCCATTAGACAATCACAGGGAAGCTGGAGAGATCCCATCTGTGCTTTTCAGGGGGCGAAATCAAACAGCCTTGGGACAGGTGGAGCAGGCAGCAGGAAGGTGACCCCAGGCGCACAGCAGGTGGGGTGAGTGGCACAGGAAATGAGCGGGCAGCAGGCCGTCTGAAGGGCAGAAAGGCCCACGCTGCCTGCATCCAGGCAGCAAATCAAGCAGAGGTTAGCAGGTAAGAAGGGTGACAGGAGGGCAGACCAGGCATGTGACCAATAGGGAGGGAAAAACAGAAGGCAATTAGCCAGGGGGAGAGGGCAGATGGAGGGCATCTGCCAACAATTATCAGGGGAAAGGGTAGCAGGAGGGTAATAATAGGAGGCAGTTCTGAGGGGCAAGAGGACATCAGGCAGGAGGCACGCAACAGCAGTAAGATCACCAGGCATGCCTTACCTGGGAGCCAGTGTTGAGCGAAGAACCTTCCTACCCTTGGGGCAGGACCACGCAGTTACTGGGGCAACAGGCAACCAAGCGTTATACTCAAAATATATGTGGCCTCCGGAGTCTGGGGGCCTGTTTCAAGTTCCCGCTCCAGGAAATAGTTGCAACTGCATGCCTTGATCCATTCTCTGAAGGACCTCAAAAAACCGCTGTCTGTTGACAGTAACAGAGAAAGCTGGGGCCAACTGAAGAGCAGACCACTAGCCTATCGGGTAAAATTTTAAGGAAAGGGGGAAATGAAGAGAGATTCCATTTTCTAGGTGTTCTTCCAGGATCAGGCTCTGTCAGACACCTCACGTATAACTCATCCAGTCCCACGGCCATGCTTGCATGTTGCTGGTACTTTGTTTATTTTTAAGTCAAGAAAATTGAGGTTAAGAGACAATGTGGAACTGGCCCAGAATCACAGAGGTGCAAAGTGAGAGCTGTGATTTCCACTTGAACCTCTCTGAAACTCCAACTCTTTCATCTTTTATAACACAGTGGGTCTCAAGGATGGAAAGCTCTCTTTTGATTACTAGCAGATGGTATGTCTTCATCCTTAAAGAAAAAGGCTTTGGTTTTTGTTAAATACACGTCTCTTCAAGGAAATACATATTACAGAATAGTATTTCTCAGATCTGAATCATGTACAGACTCTCATTAAAGATACAAAAGGCCTGGCCCATCCTTATACCCCAGAGGCCTTAGTTTGGGTGGCAGCACTAGAAACTGTGAAAAAGATGTTCAGCAGCTCCCTATGAAAAGTAGCCTCTTTGAAACATCCTGTATTGGTGATCTCTGTAGAGCCCATCTCTCTGTTCTGCATGCTCACTGAGCCTGTGTATTGGTTAGGATGCTTTCACCAGCAATTCACAGAAAGCCCTGGTCCAGACTGACAGGATTCGTAGGACGTTTGCTTGGCATCAAAAGAAGTTTGGAGGTGAAGAAGGATCCACTAGCTCTCTCACTGTTCTCTTGCTCTGCTCTATTCCATGATGGCTTCCACTCTAGCCCAGCAGCAGGGGGGCCCCAGCAGCATCACGTGTTGTACCCAGTAGTAGTCTGTGCTAGGCAGAGACGGTGAATTGTCAAGTCTGTGTCTCCTTCCTAGGAGTAAAGAAAAGAAAAGGACTCAGCAACCCCTTCACCCAAGCACACTTCTCCATACAACTCATTGACCAAAAATAATTATATGCCGGTTCCAAACCAGTTACCTGGAAGAGGAATGGGATTATCATGATGGATAATCCTATCAGAATCCACTCTTCCCCTGAGCTATATCCTTAAAAAAGGAGATACCTGAACATAATGAACATTCTTCTAGAAATGAGGGGAAAGATGGATGCTGGACAGGCAATGAAGACTCTCTGCTCTAGTCCTCAATTAATGATTATTGAAAAAACAAATGACTAAATGTGAATGAGCTCTGAGCAGGTTTGACTGGGAAAGGGAATGAAAGCACTGGATAGGAATTGTTTCTGGATCATTACTCATCCCAGAGTGGCAATGTGACCTTGAACAAATCACTTCATTTCCTAAGCCTTGGTTTCCTCATTTGTAAAGTGGAGAATACCTGCCCCATTTAACTCGCAGGGTATGAGAATTAAATATATATGTGTAAATGCTTTGTGTATGACAAGGGGCTATGTAAATGTGTGGCATTATTAATATTCAGAATTTAATCAACCCAGTTATTCTGTCAGCGAGAAAATATTATTTTTGATAAGCAAAGTACAATTTAAATGTGAGCCCTGGAGACCATGGAAAAAATTAGCATGTAGGAAATACGTAATACAGAGGAACCAAAATATTACATGTCTAAGATTATATCATACATCCTTAAAAGAACAATACCAAGAAACTTGAATCATGTCATAAAATTGGATATATATTAGAAAAAATAAAGTTATGTTCCTATACCATATTTTTTTAAATGGCAATAAAATAAAGATAAAATATGGAAATCTATTAAATATTAGAGAATTTCAGGATGAAAAGGGCCTTCCCAATTAAGTTTCAAAATCCTGAGGTCATGGGAAAAAAAAAAAAGATTGATACAACTGAATGCATGAAATTTTGAACATCTGACTGTAAAATATATCATAAGCAAAAAAAAAAAACAACAACAGAAAATGACAATCTAGGATAAAATGTTTATAACATTTATGACACACAAAGTATTAATACCCATGAAATACTTTTGAAGTAAACTAAAAAGCAATCAAATTTAAAACTGCAACATTTTTTAGAGTACTACTTTCCAATGTAATATAAGATGACATAAAAAATTTAAAGTTAAAATGAAATCATAACAAAACACCATTTGCCCACTATTGGCAAAACAATTTGGAGGCTGAGAACCTATGGAATAATTACAGTGTAGGGAAGGACACATTCTGCCATGGTTGGGGCCGGGGGCTGGTGGGGGAGAGAGGAGGATATAAACTTGTTTAACTATTCTGGATGGCAGTTTGTCAGTGCGTAACAAAAACTTAAGTGCCCAGAGTCTTTGATTCAGCGGCTTACATTATAAAGAGCTATTCTGCATGATGTATGCACAATGTACACAAGAACGTATATAGCTACAATTCATTTAGTTGTGGAAACCTCAAAATAACTTAAACACCTACTGACAGGATATTGGTCAAGTAAATGAAAGAAAAGATGTATCATTTGATGCTACCATTAAAAATATTATGGAATTTCCATGTAGTAATATGAAAAGATGTCCAAAATGTATGGCCAAGTGACAAAAGCAAATTAGAGAATTTAGGTAATCTATGTTCATATATTTTTTTAAATACCAACATACATTTGCCTAGACACATGCTCACTCTCCTGCTCACTTACTCGCTCTCTCTCTCTCTCTCTCTCTCACACACACATACAGGCAAAGATATATAGTAAAAGAATTCCAGAGTCCAGAGTGAGAAGCATGATGCAATATTCTGAAAGAACAGGGAGGTCAGGGCACCTGGGTGGCTCAATCATTAAGCGTCTGCCTTCGGTTCAGGTCATGATCCCAGAGTACTGGAATCGAGCCCCGCATTGGGCTACCCACTCCGTGGGGAGCCAGTGGGGAGCCCGCTTCTCTCTCTCCCTCTGCCCCTGCTTATGTTCCCTCTCTCGCTGTGTCTCTCTCTGGCAAATAAATAAATAAAAACTTAAAAAAAAAAAAAAGGATAGGGAGGTGTCTCTAAAGGAAATAAATGTAGATTTTACACTTTGGCTTGATAACTCTTGCAGGTCTTACCTGCTCCTCCATGGACATTGGCTCCTTCCACCTCCTCTGGCACTGACACTATCTATAACTCCAGAATGACCCATTCTCTTCACATTTTCTGATGTTCTGTTTCCAGACTCTCCTCTCAAAAACCCTATCTTTTTTTTTCTTTTTTCTTTCTTTTTTTTTTTTTAAGAAAGGCACTGCCTTTTTTTCAAAGAAAGTTACTGCCACGTGCAGCACCTCATTGGGATGTGTCTGGAGTCTCAGAAGCTTGACTACCCTACATTCTCCTACAAATGGATCTTGAGAGCTTGTTTGGAGGTTCTAGCAGGGGAGCACAGCTACTCATATACCCTTGACCAAAGAATGGTTCTCTCCTCTATCAGGGAAGGTCGTCCTCTTCAACCAAGAACGCAGCTTCAGAAGGGACGCACATGGAGCAGTGAGGGAGGAAGGGGACACCCACCTAGCCAGCCAGATTAACTGAATCAACCCTGGTGATCAATGGGGTGACAGATTTTGCAGCCAGATCACCCTCACATACAAAACCCCCATCTTTTAGACTACTACATTTCAGGATAGTATGACATCCTCCAAGAACGCACCTATTCTATATGGTAGCCACTAGTCAGATGTGGCTTGAAATGTTATTAAGTAGACATAGGTAGTAATTTCTCTGACATTGGTCAAAGGAACATTTTTCTAGTTATGTCTGCTAAGGCAAGGAAACAAAAGCAAAAACAAACAAACAAACAAACAAAACCCCAAAAAACTATTGGGAATAGATCAAAATAAAAAAGTTGGGCACAGCAAAGGAAACCATCAACAAAACAAAAAGGTAACCTATTGAGTAGGAAGAGATATCTGCAAATGATATCTCTAATAAGGGGTTAATACCCAAAATATATAGCAAACCCATATAACTCAACACCAAAAAAAATCTGATTAAGAAATGGGCAGAGGACCTGAACAGATATTTTTTCAAAGAAGACATACAAATGGCCAACAGATACATGAAAAGATGCTCACCATGACTCATGAGCAGGGAAATGCAAATCAAAACTACATGAGATATCACCTTACACCTGTCAAAGTGAATAGTATCAGAAAGATAAGAAATAACAACTGCTGGATGAGGATGAGTGGGGAAAAAAAACCCTCATACATTATCAGTGGGAATGCAAATCAGTACAGCCACTGTAGATAACAATATGGAGGTTCTTCCAAAAAATTAAAAATAGAAATACCATATGATGCAATAATTTCACTACTGGGAAATTTACCCTAAGAAAACATTGATTTGAAAAGATATATGTACCCCTATATTTATTGCAGCCTTATTTACAATAGCTAAGATATGGACACAACCTAAATATCCACTGATAGATGAATAAAAATGTGGGGTGTGTGTGGGTGTGTGTGTGCACGCACACATGTGTGCACGCAATGGAGTATTATATAGTCACCAAAAAATGAGATCTTACCATTTATGACAACCTGGATGGACCTAGTGGGTATTATGCTAAGTGAAACAAGTCAGATTGAGAAAAAATAATACCATATTATTTCACTCACATGTGGAATCTAAAAAAACACAACAAATGAATAATCAAACAAAAGCAGAACCAGACCTATAAATACAGAGAACAAACTGATGGTTGCCAGCGGGTAGGCAAGTGAGAGAAGGGAAAAATGCATGAAAGGAAGTGGGAAATACAATCTCACAGTTATGGAATGAAAAAGTCATAGGAATAAAAAATACAGCATAGGAAATATAGTCGATGATATTGTAATAGGATTGTATGCTGACAGATGGCACTTGCAGTAATGTATAGAAATGCTGAATCACTGTTGTACACCTGAAAATAATGTAATAATCTGTGTCAAATATACTCAAAAAAATTAATACATGTAAATATATGTATACATATATGACTGTTTCATACTTAAGTTTATTAGCTCTCAGAAGGGCTATGTTATTCATTAATAGCCATAATTTTGATATATGCTTTTTGTTTCAATTATTTTAATATTACATCCCACCTTAAGCTTCTAAAATCTAAATCAAAATAAGTAATAATATTGGAAATAAAATAGTGCCTTGTCTTGGGAGAAAAAAAAAAAGAAATGTGACTTGTGAAAACTGAGATACATTGTAAGTATAAAATACTTGCCATATTTCAAAGACTTAGTATGAAGAAAATAAAGCATCTCATTAATAATTATATACTGGCTACATGTAGAAATGATATTGGGTTAAACAAAATACATATTAAAATCAAATTTACTTATTTATTTTTTAATCTGCTTCTTAATGTGGCTACTATAAAATTTAAAATTATACATGTAGGTTGTATTCGTAACTCACAGTATATTTCTATTGGACAGTGCTGCTGTAGACCCTAAGATAATCTTTTTCCTTCCAAGAACATCTAGCTGGGTATGTGCCAATATGTGGAGACTACAGGATCCCTCCCTAGAATCCTACATTCCACCCCCCACCACAGTTTCTATCATTTAAAACTGAGATTCAAGTAAAAAGTGAAAGAGTCTTAGAAACTATGAATTGGGACATGGAAAGTGAGTATAAGTCTATGATGAATCTGAGGTTTCGATACTGAGTGACTGAGTTATGCAAGGGCCATTAAGAAATAGCAGAGAAGAAGGAGAGAGAGTTTCAGGATAAGGCAATCTACCTGCTTTTAAACAGGATGAATGAGGAGAAGTAGCTATGCCCAGCAGGTATTTGGAATGAGAACATCAAACTGCAGATAAAAGTTTCAAATGGTGATTTCAGAAAGGGAGACATTCATAGTCAGTATATCTTAGAATACCATCTAATCAAATAGATTTTTAAATATTCTGTTATTAAAGCTTGTCAGAATTAATTTTGACTGACCTGAATTTAAAATAAAGATGTTACACAATGTTAGGTTTATATTTATCTGAACACATCAGTGATTAGGAAAATTCTTAAGAAGTAGCAAAATAAACAGTAAACAAGTAAAATATGTATATTCCCAGACATGTCAATGTTTTACACTCTTATTAAAAAAATGTAATTTTACATGCTCATATCCAATCACAACATTATTTTTCATCTTCCATTAAATGACCAGATTTAATTTTGCATGGACTTAGTGACAGATACTATACTTGGGTGTGGATGGTTAGGAAAGATATCCAAAGCATCTTTCACCAAACATCATATATATCAGGTTCTCAATAATTTGTTGTTAAATGAATAAATAGATTAATACCTTCAGAATTATAAAATTAAATTCTAAAGATCATAAAAAATAATTACAGATTCATTTGCCTCAATTTCACCATATTTCATCATTGACCCAGGATGCAGTAAAATAGCCCAGTAAATCATTTTATTCCAGAAAAGAATAATTCTTTTGGGACAGATAATGAATGTTAGTTAAGAAGAGGGTAATATATATAGTTCCTGGGAATAACAAAAATTCCATATTTTATCTCAATAAACCTGATTTAAAAATGGTCAAAAGTCCTAAACAAACAACTTATCAAAGAAGATACACAGAAGGCAACTAAACATATGAAAAAAATGTTCAACATCATATGTCATTAGGAAATTTCAAACTAGGGGCACCTGGGTGGCTCAGCCAATTAAGCATCTGATTTCAGATCGGGTTATGATCTCAAGGTTTTGAAATCAAGCAGTGTCTTGCTCCCCTGCTGGGTGTGGAATTTACTTAAGATTCTCCTTTTCCCTCTATCCCTCCTCCCTCCAAAAGAGGAAAAAAAAAAAAGAAAGAAAGAAAATTGCAAGCTAATAACAAGGAGATACCATTATATGCCTTTACAATGGCTAAAATCCAAAATACTGACAACACTAAATGCTGGTGAAGATGTTGAGCAACAGGAACTCTCATTCATTGGTGGTAGAAATGCAAAATGATATATTACCTTGGAAAATAGTTTGGTATTTTCTTATAAAATTAAATATGCTCTTATCATATTACAATTGAACTTCCTAGTATTTACCCAAAGGAGATGAAAACTTATGTCCACATGAAACCCTGCACAGTGGTATTTTTAGCAGCCTTATTAATAACTGCCCAAACTTGTAATCAACCAAGAAATCTTTAATTAGGAGAATGGATAAGCTCTGGTACATTTAAACAATGGAATATTACTTAGCACTAAAAAGAAATGAGCTATCAAGACACAAAAAGACATGGAGGAAACTTAAATGTCTATTACTAAGTGAAAGAAGCCAATCTGAAAAGGCTACATACTATGATTCCAATTTTCTGACATTCTAGAAAGAGCAAAACTATGGAAACAGCAAAAGAGTGATTGCTGGGATTAGGTAGAAAGGAGGAATGAATAAGCAGGGCACAGAAGACTTTTATGGCAGTGAAATTACTCCATATGATACTACAATGGTAGATACATGTTATCATACATTTATCAAAACCTATGGAAAGTACACTACCAGAAGTGAACCCTGATATAAACTGCAGACTCTGAGGAATGGTACATTGATGTAGATCATCATCAGTAGAACAAATGCACTGTTGTGGTAGAGGTTTTGATAATCAGGAAGATTGTATATAGGTGGGAACTACAGATATATGGGAATTATCTGTATTTTCCACTTAATTTTGCTATGAACCTAAAGCTGCTCTATAAAATAATGATTATAAACTTAGAAAGACATATAAAAACAGAAAACAGAAAAACTATCTAGCCAAGATTGAGTAACAAACACCAGATTTATCCTTCTATCCAAAACAACTAAAAACTGCATATAATATAGGAATCAATGATTTTGAAGATACTGAACATCAGGCATTAAAGGACATAGATCCTTGACTGAATGAAAACAAACAAGATGTGCCAAATGCCTTCCCCAACTTATTGCCTGCATAGAGTCTTTCAGCTATGATGCAAAAACAGTGCAAATTTATGACATTTTTGACAAGCAATGTTTACAAAACTCCCAATTCCTTGGTTTTCTCAGCTCAACTAGAATGAATGGCAGTCCAACCAGAAAGGGACTGGCTGAGTAAACAAGATTTGCTTTATCACTTATGGAGGAGGTTTCTACACATCCAAAAAACTCAGTGAACCCCAAATAAGATAGACTCAAAGAGAATCGGGCACATCATAGTTAAACTACTGAAAGTCAAAGACAAAGGGAAATATTTCAAAGCAGCAGAAAAAAACAAACAAACAATATACTGCATACAGTAATACAAGAATACAATTAATGGGTGAATTCACACCAAGAATAATGGAGGCCAAGAGGCAGTGCAATGACAAAAGTGTTTGAATAAAATGTCAACCAAGATTCTGTATTCAGCACAAATATTCAAAAATAATATGAAATAAAGACATTTTCAGATAAACAAAGATCAGAAAGTTCATTGCTAGCAGGTCTGCTTGTAAGAAATACTAGATGAAACCTTTCAGGCTGAAAGAAAGTAACACTAAACAGTATCTCTTATCTGTGGAAGAAGTGCAGAGAGCCAGAAAGAATAAATAGATGTGTAAATACAAAAATCTATACAAACATTTTAATAAAAAATTATCAAAATAAAATTATTTCATTTTTTAAAAATATTTTTGTATAACAAATATAATACCATATTGTTGGAATTATATAGAGGCAATATATGACAATAATAACGCAAAGAGAGGAAGAAAAGGATCTATAGTGAAGCAAAGATACTTTACTGAGATCACATTTGTAGTTGTCTGAAGTACATTATGATCAGTTGAGATGCATATTGTAATCCTTAAAGTAACCACTAGGAAAATAACTGGAAATAATGTAATGCACAGTGCAAGTAAAATGGTAAAGTATAAAAAATATTTATTTATCACTAAAGATAGTGGTAAAAGAAAAACAGTAGAACACTAGAAAAAGAAAAGAGAAACAAAAAGCTAAAAGCAAGATTCAGGCATAAATTCAACACAGCAAGTTATATGAACTGCAAATAGACTAAATATAACAAACAAAGGGCAGAAATGATCAGATTGACCAAAAACAAAACCTAACTATATGCTAACTATGTAACCCATCTTATGTTCAATAACACAAATAGCCTGGGTGGCTCAGTCGTTAGGCATCTGGCTTCCTCTCAGGGTTGTGGTCCCAGGGTCCAAGAATCAACCCCCGCATCTGGCTCCCTATTCAGCATGAAGCCTGCTTCTCCCTCTCCCACTAACCCTGCTGGTATTCCCTCTCTCAGTGTCTCTCTTTCTCTCTCTGTCAAATAAATAAATAAAATTTTTAAAAACAAAATAAATCAAAACAAAAAACTCAAAACACAAATAAATAAAAGGTGAAAAGATATAAAAAAGGTAAAACATGAATTCAGAAACTATGATAGCCGTAGTCATATTAATATTATACAAATAGACTTTAATACAAGAAATATTATTAGAGAAGGAAATATTTATTTCATAATAATAAAAATTATTAATTCACCAATCAGTAAGATATAACAGTTATAAATATTTGTACACTTAACCACAGTGCACCAAAGTACATGAAGCAAAATTTTGTAGAGTTTAAAGTAGAATCAGACAATTCAAAAATAACAGCTTTAAATTAAAATAAGCCACTCTCAATTATGAATAGAATAACAACACAGAAGATTAACAAGGAAAAAGACCTGAATAGCACTATAAAACGAAGACTTCACCGATATCTGTAGAACAGTATACCTAAAAACAGCAAAATACACAGCTTCTTAAATGAACATGGATAAACCATATTTAATGCCATTAAAAAAAACTTAATAAAGGACTGAAATCATACAAAGTGTATTCTCCAACTACAATGGAATCAGATTAGAAATCAGTAACAGAGGGCAGCTCTTCCTGCCCACAGGTCCTGTCCCCGTGCTTTAATAAACCACCATTTTGCACCAAAGATGTCTCAAGAATTCTTTCTTGGTCATCAGGTCTGGACCTCAGCCCACCGAACCTCACCTAGGTTCTAGAACCTCATCATATGGCGCCCGAACGTGGTGCTGTGGTCTTTACATTTGGACTCTGAGCTTCGGTGCAAAATTGCCTGCATGACCAGCCTCTAGATCATGCACCATGGCTCCTTCTCTCTTCACTGTTAAGGAGCAAGAAGAGCACCACCTGGGCCTAACATCCCCCACTCCAGATCTTCCCACTTGTGTCTCAGGACAGCATTGGAAACATGGGTTATTTTACCAAGGCTTTGACTGGAATGTCATGTTTGAGAAAGACATGCATGGACCCAGATATGACCAGACAGCTTTAAGGAACTAAGGTTGACTTTATGGAACCTGCAGCCATAAAACCCTTTTGAACTGTTGGACTGATACCTTGCTTACAGAGTTCCCAGCAGCCTCACCAGACTCCACTGCTGCAATGACTTCACCATGACAGATGATCCTGACCACGCACAGAGACACTTCTTCACTGTCAGCGCTGGATTCCGCTAAATCCACCTTTTGTAACTCCCCTATACGTTCCTCAACTGATCAATGTTGACCCGAGTAGGTAGGGACAGCTCTACGCTCCTATTCAGCAGGAAGAAGTTACAGAAGATGAGACCTTCCACCTTCAACCACCTTAAAGATTTAAGGGTCAAGATTGTTCAGCGGGGAATGATGAGGGAGCACAAGGCTGGCTGAAGACAAAACAAAAGCTGGCACCTTGCATCCCCTCTCCATCCGCTCCCCCTCGGTCATACGTGTAGCATTCCTCAGGCAACTCTGACTGCCATGAACAATAAGCAAAGAGTTAACTTGCAGGGATCACAATCCTGCAAGACAGGAGTCTCCCTTGGCTTACAAATGTCCTAAATCTCACTAACAAAGACGATTGATAGCAGAATTATGACATCCCACCAAAAAGTCTCCCAACTATCTTGATGTTAATGGCTGGCCTAAAGATGACATTGATGAAGCCAACATTGATCAAGCTACAAGGGCAAGGCCTCTGGTATCTTGGCACCTTGTAGGCCCTCTTTAGCATATGAAAACTCTGTTGAAACCTCCCTTCCCCTCACCTTCCTTCAACCAAAGGGTACATAACCTGCCACCCCTCACAACCCGGGGCAGCAGCTCTTCCTGCCCACGGGTCCTGTCTCCATGCTTTAATAAACCACCATTTTGCACCAAAAAAAAAAAAAAAAAAAAAAATCAGTAACAGAAAGAATCTTAGGAAACTTATAATATATAGAAATTGGTCAACCCCCTCTTACATAACCAACTGGTCAAAGAACAAATCACAAGACAAATTAGATTGGAAACAAAAACATAACATGTCTAAATTTACAAGATGCAGCTATAGCAGTGCTTAGAGGAAATTTTGGGAATTTTATTTTCTACTCCACTGCATCGAGTATACTTGGGCCCAAGCTTAAGCATGTCACCTCAGGCTCCAAGTGGGGCTTCCTGGAACTGAAGTAGGGTGGGGGTCTTCAGAACTAAAGTAGGGTGGAGATCCCTGGAACTAAAGTAAAGTAAGGGAAGTTCAGCCCTTGGGCACAGGGGTCTGAGATCGCTGTACTCATGCTAAGGCTAAGCCTGAGGTGGGATGGCCTTGATATTTCTCAGCCTCCACAATTTTAAAAGAATATTATGAATTAATTTATTAACAATCTAGACAATGTAGACAAAATATACATTTATTTGTAATCCCTAAAGTAATCATTATAAAAATAACAAAAAATTTGTAAAGATTAACAGATGAATTAAAACAGTCTACTAAACAATTATTTAACACAAAGGAAGGTAATCAAGGAGAAACAGAAGAACATTTTTAAAAAGACAAAAATAGAAAACAAACCACAAAATTGCCAAAATTGGCTCAAGAAGAATTCGACTTTGTTAAGAGAACTGTAATAACGAAAAGATTTGTTTTTATTTAATTGTAATTAAAATTTCCCCACCATAAAAAGCTCAGGCTCATATGGCTTCACTGATAGATTTTAACAAACTTCCAGGAATTAAAGGGAAAAAAGAATGCTTCCTAGCTCATCTAATAAAGATAGCATAATCCTGAAATGTGGGCCAGACCAACACATCAAAAAAATAAATAAATAAATAAAAGGGATGCCTGGGTGGATCAGTGGGTTAAGCCTCTGCCTTCAGCTCAGGTCAAGATCTCAAGGTCCTGGGACTGAGCCCCCGCATTGGAGGGTTGGAGGGGAAAAAAAAAAAAAAAAAAAATCTCTGCTCAGCAGGGGGCCTGCTTCTGCCTGCCTCTCCATCTACTTGTGATCTCCCTCTCTGTCAAATAAATAAAATCTTAAAAAAAGAAAGAAAGAGAGAAAGAAAGAAGAGAAAGAAAAGAACAAAAGATTAGCAAATAAAATCCCACAACATATTAAAAGAACTATGCACCATGATTTAGTCAGATATATTTTGGAATACACAATAGTTTAACATCCAAAAATGAATTAACATGACCCAGTATGTTAGTAGGGCAAAGGGCACAATCCATGTGATCATGTTTTTTTTTTTTTTAAAGATTTTTAAAATTTATTTGACAGAGATCACAACTAGGCAGAGAGGCAGGCAGAGAGAGAGAGAGAGAGGAAGCAGGCTCCCTGCGAGCAGAGAGCCCTATACGGGGCTTAATCCCAGGACCCTGAGATCATGACCTGAGCAGAAGGCAGAGGCTTTAACCCACTGAGCCACCCAGGTGCCCCCATGTGATCATCTTGATAGATGCACACACACCCCAGCTAACAAAATCTATTTATGATAAAAACTTTCAACAAATGAGGGAAAGAATGGAACCTCCTCATCCTGATAAAGCACACCTTTAAAAAACCTACCGTTAACATTCTCTTTATTAGTGGAAGACAATTCTTTCCCACTTGAGATCAAGAATAAGACCAGGACACCTGTTCTCACTACTTCTATTCAAAATTGTCCTCAAGTTTCTAGCAAGTTTAAAAAAGCTAAACAAAAAGAAATAAAAGATATCCAGATTTGAAAGGAAGAAATAAATTGCCTTTATTTGCTATTGACATTAATGTCTGTAAAAATTATTTTGTCATTGTTATAGGGTAAAAGAACGATAATCAAAAACAACTTCTATATGATAGCAATGAACAACTGGAAATTAAGAATATTAAAAAGTATTTAAAATGGCATAAAAATATGTCAATCTAGGAGAACACCTGACATATGTGAAAGACCTACAAACTAACAACTAGAATATATTATTGAAATAAATTAACAAAGACCTAAATAAATGGAGATATATACCATTTTCATAGGCTGAAAAATTCCAATGTTATTGGTAAGATGTTAATTCTTCTAACCTAATCTATATACTCAGTAAATCCCAATCAAAATCCTGGCAGGCTTTATTAAAATGACAAATTGATTTTAAAATTCATATGTAAAAGTGAGGTTCCTAGAAAAATCAAAGTTACTTTGAAATGAATAGAAGAACAAAACTGTAGGACTTACCTGACACTAAGAATTTAAGACAGTGAGGTAGCAAGACAGAAAAAAATAAATCAATGAAGAAAAAAAAAGTCAAGAAATATATACATATGCAATTAATTTTCATGAAAGATACAAAGTCAATTCGGTAGAGAAATGATAGTGTTTTTAAAAAATGCTGCTGGATCAACTTGTTATCCATACATAAAAATATGAACTTTTGAAATGGCCTACTTCTTGCAGTCTGACACAGGTTTCTTTCTTTCTTTTTTTTTTTTTTTTAAGATTTTATTTATTTATTTGACAAGACAGAGATCACAAGTAGGCAGAGGGCAGGCAGCCTCTCTGAGAGAGAGAGGAAGCAGGCTCCCTGCTGAGCAGAGATTCTGACTCAGGGCTCCATCCCAGGACCCTGGGATCATGACCCCAGCTGAAAACAGAGGCTTTAACCCACTGAGCCACCCAGGTGCCCCTAAAAATATAAACTTTTATCCATACTTTGCTTCATTTAAAATACATGTGTAGTATGAAAACAGACAATCCACTAAAAAAATTTAGCAGGATATTTTTATACTTATCAAAGAAGATACATAAACAAACACATAAAATATGCTTAACATCATTATTTATTAGAGAAATGTAAACTGGAATCTAAATCAGATACTACTTCAAATGTTAGAAGTTCTAATTGAGGGACTTACCATATCAAGTGCTGCCAAGATTTGGATCAACCAGAACTCTCATAAATTGCTGGTGGGTTTATAAAATATTATAATCCTTTTGGATAACTTTTTCAATTTCTTAAAATGATAAACATGTGCCTACCATACAACTTAGCTACTCTACTGCTAAGTATTTACTGCAGAGGAAAATACATTTTTAGAAGGACTCTAGGTTCATAATAACTTTGTAATAAGTCCATGAATGTTAATGTAGTTTATTTGTAATAGCCAAAAACTAAACATCCCAAATGTCCATTAACAGGTGAATAACCAAAATGTGATCTATCTACACACTGAAATATGATTCAGAAATAAAAGTAATGAAGTATTGATATATCTAAAGACATTGGCGAATTTCAAAATAGTGAGGTTAAGTGAAAGTGACCCAACAACAAAAAAGTATATGCTACATAATTCTGTTTATATAAAATTCTAGAAAATGGAAACTATAGCGATAGAAGTAGATGAGTTGTCACCTGGGGGCAGAGGATTAAGGAGGGGCAGGATAAGGGGATTACCAAGGGTCACAGGAAGATTTGGGGGTGGGATGATGAATATGCTTGTTATCTTGATTTCACAGATGTATGCATATGCCAAAGATTATCAAATCATATGCTTCAAATATGTGCCATATATCATATGGCAATTACACCACCACATAGCTGTAAACACACACACACAGGAGAGAAAGGAGTGAATAAGTCACTCACATAATCATCATGGACAGATCTGTGCTTCAGAGGTAGGAAAAATAAGAACCAAAGAAAAAATACTGCACATCTAACAGAGGTAGAGACAGAAACAGAGAAAGAGAAAGATAGTATGTGTATTTAGTTTTGATGTAGTACCTATTATTGAGGTCTTTCTATTCCTTCTTTGATCTCCCTTAAATATAATCGAAATAGGTCGAGTTAACTGGAAAATCTGAAATTTAGTGAGGTTCTCCAGCTATGGGAAGTGTATTGCAGTGATCCAGAGCTACCACAAACAATTGCTCTGTACCTAGGGAAACCTGGCTTTACCTCAGAGATAGATTAAATATGAGATGTAAAACAATATCCTCTATCAGATTATTTGGATGTAAAATATATTACTGTAATTAACATAAAGAGTAACTGCTTCCAGTTTATCTTGCTCTAAATTTTATACTTGCTGAGAGGAAGAGACACCTGTCATCAGATATTGGTAGTTTATCCTTGGGATTTTAATGACTTTTGAGGATGTCCTTTATTATCTCTTTGGATCTTCGTTTCTCCATTTGTAGAAAAAAATCAAGTATTTGGGGATATTTCTGTGCAGCCAGGATGTGGTAGGATAATAGATTGTTTGATAACTCATTGTAGTCTTTGGCACAAGCACAAAGCATTATTATTGTTATTAAATATTATTAGCTACAGTATGGTGCTGGACTGATAATTACTTAAGGAATACTTCATAAAATGCTAACTGTAGAGTGTACATAAATTTATATATCCATTAATATCAAACCTGCTATGAACAAATATTTTGGAAGACTGCCAACATTACTCCTTTTACAGTGTTGGTAAATTTTAATTTATATTCAAACCTAGCTCCTCAATTCCTCACATACAACTCTCTTCCATACCAATTTAAGTTCTTTGGGTTGAATAAAACAAATTCATTTTCCCTTCCATTAGAAGGATAACAGCTAATGACACAATATTATGAGGAAAAAACTCCACTTCCTATAGTTTAGCTGTGGTCATAGCTTTATATTGTAGTGTTTGGTAAAAAAGAGATGATGGTAAAAATTAGGAAAGTTGGGAGTTAACCTTTGAGAAAGTAAAGAAAAAAGAATTAAATACCGCTATGTCAACAGAACTGGTCACACATATATTGTTGAATCTGCCAAAAACAACATTCATTAGAAATCAATTTTATTGTCATTTCAGAATGCGTATCAACTCTGCAATCAGAATTGTGAGGGGTCAGGAAGAGGTAAGAGGTACGTACCAGCTATCAATACACACAAATGTTATCATACACATATACCTGTATGTGATTCAGAGGTAAAGTGTCTCATTTATCAACGGATTAAGGAAACTCTGGTACTAGAATGGTGGGCCATTCTAGTCCCAAGACCACTTGGCCTACCATCACCCACTTCTTATTTTGGAGACCTCCAATTCAACAGAAGAATGAAAAGACTAATATAATGAGTATGTATATATTCATTACCTGAACCCATTAATTGTTAACACCTTGCACCATTTACATGAACTCTCTTGCTCTCTCACTCTCTCTCCCCTTATGGTTACAGAAGCATTTAAATATATATTGTGTACATTCCTAAGTCTTCTTCCATGTTCTGAACTGGGGCACTTACTTTTAGCCACTGACACCAAATTTCATCACTCCCCCCCAACAATGAGTAAAGTTCAGATTTTTCTATAGGTTAAATATATGTGGACACACCTTAAGAAATTCATATGTAGAGACATGGGTCTGGGCATGTACAGAGATTCCAGACATTATTTTGGAGAACAATCTTTGTTCTCCAGACGGGCACCTAAAATAGGGGTGACCACACAGTTCCTTTCCTAAACCAGGACACTTCTAATAGTGGAAGGAGGCACTGTTAGTAATTCCAGATAGCAGCTGTAAAACAAACTGCCTCAGGTATACTGGAACCTGTGGTCATTCTAACTTGACCGTGTCATGTAGGTACAGCTGCTGAGGAATAGTGGGCACTGACTTGGGCGCTTAACCTACCTCTGATGGACACAATCCCAGAGGACCACAGGCTCCTCTGCCAAGAGATGAATCTGGGGAACAACTCCTATGTGATTAACCCTCCAAACAATGCAGACTAACTTTTTGGTCTTTTTGAAAGAGAGGAAATTTATCTACTTAACAAAAATGAATCCAGTGCAAATGGGATACGTTGTCAGCTGTAATAATATGTGAGCTGTAGTCAGGGTGATGTGTAATAAATCAATAAGCTGCCCTTGCCAGATACTCAAACTCCGCCACTACTGCCAAGTCTCCCAAGTAATTTGTCATGTGTCCTTTACCCTGTAGCTTGAGAAAGCATCAAAGGTCAGGTATCTGATTGCTGTACAACACAAGAGTCTCCCTAAATTGGGCATATCTTAGGAAAGTGATCATGCAAATTGTTTGATTTACCCATCTGAATGTAACTGTACAAGTCAAAATGATCATTTCCTCCCATCCACTGTCTGGTCTGGGTAGACTGTTAAGTCTTTTTTTTTACAGGTAGCTAGCAAGTATGAACAAGCAGTCTGTTACTAGAAAAATAAATAATATCAAAACAGGGAAAAAGTCACCAATATCAAGCTATCATTAGAAAGGTCAGAATTTAAAAAATAAAACCCATAAAAGAGGTGGGTGTTTTAAAATTATCTAAATCCATATAAATGCCACTTCAAGTCACTATGGACTAGTCTAACCAAGCAAAGGAGGAACTGGGGAGTATGACTGCGTGATACCAAAAGAAAGACTATTTCCTATGATTAAAGTTCTTTTGGGACTCACAGAGAATGTCCTTTCTGGTTTCAGAAATTCCTTGGGCCACTACCCAGACCTCTTGGTTCCTGGGGCAAGGGCCACTTAACTCCATGCCCATGTGAGTATAAGGAGAAAAAGAACAGCCTTCCTAATAAAAATTAAAAAAAAAAAAAAGGAGGCAAGGCATTATAAATAATACTTAACAAAAGATGACTAATGGGTACAATAGCTGGAAGCATGGTCCCATGTAAGTATCAGTCTGAAAGATACTACTGAGCTCTGAGCTCTTCAGGAAGGCTTCAAAGTAGAGGTGCACATGGAGCTGAGATTTCACATGTGGATAAGAGAGAGATGGATAATAAAGACAGTCTTTTAAGGAAGAAACAAAAACAACTGAAGATATGGAGACACACTGTAACTCTACATTGTGTTGAATGGATAAATAAAGATAATATGTTATGGGTTTCAAAGCTCTTTTATTTGTACCATCTCATTTAATCATCATAGCCAATTCTAGAGATTAAACTGGGCCATATTATCATCCCCAAATTATAAGTGAGGAAACACATATAAAGAAAATAAACCTGCTAAAGTTCCTTTGAGTCCTGAATGGCAGTGTTGGATCTAGCAGACACTTATTTTTGATGTATTAGCCTTATAATTATTTTCATTTTATAGATAAAAAAAAGTGAATTCAGAAAAATCAGCACACAATTGGCAGTCTCAGATTCCACACTCCAGATTTCCCACTATATCCTACTGACTAAAGAAAGAGAAAATGAAGGCCAAAGGATCCATTTAGAAAGCCAATCCCAAAACACAAACAAAGGGGGGGAAGGCTGTGATATCCAAATAGAGTCTTTCGTCACTACAAGAAGTAGGTAGCATCTCAGGTAACAGAGATGCTGAAGAAATATCAAGGGACACCAATCAGAATTTTTAAGGATTCCAGCAGCTTTCTCCAACAGTTAGCCAGTCCTAGATATAAATATTGTATTTGTTACTTTCTCTGCTTTCTCCTAGTTTTCCCATGCTTACGGAGTTCTTGATCCCTCTACTCTACCTTCTCAGTCCCTCAAGGTCTTGTTCCATGAATGCTGCTCAGAACCCTTATTCGTCTTCCCCTGACCTGAGCGTCTATGGTACTTGTCTCTGAAATACATATGAAGAGGCCCTTGTTCTGTGCACACTGAAGAGGGCCCATGTTCTACTGTTGATCCCTGTGCCAAGGCAAACCAGAATGTTGCTATTTGGTTTTGCTGAGAGTAAACTAGTTCCCAGAATATCATGCTGCACTTGTTCTCTGCTCCTTTGATGCAAATTTAGGAGTCATTTCACTCTCCCAATTCTCTGCTTCCTGACTTCTAGTGATAGTTATTTCATATTTTAAATAATTTTGATGGTGGACAGATGCATTTTAGAAATGCCTGTTCCATATTTTAACACTCTTTTTCAAAAGGAAGGAAAGCACACCAGTTTGCTACATGTGGGGAATTGAAATCTTGGCTCACTAAGTCTACCTTTCCCTCAAACCTAGAGCACAATTGAATTTTCATCCAGCACCAGCTTTGATTTCAAGCTGGGAGAGCACAGGTGTTTGGAGGCTTACATCTCTCATTTTTTCACATGTACAGAATGAACAATGTCTCCTGTGCCCTGGCACCCATCACCATGCCCCTCCTCGCACTGAAAGAACCAATCGGCATGATCACAGTGCATTTTGGCTTCTTTCTCTTCATCCTTCTGATTTAGGCCAGACACTAGCCAAGTCTCTCATCATTTGGCTTTGCTCTTGGAAACTGGCAGAAATTTAAATATAAGATATTCATGCTTTGTTTCCTAATCACTGTAAAGGGGAATGCTGTTGTCCTGGTGCCACTTGGAATACCAGCTCTGGTCTGTGCACTCTAGAAATCTGCATTGCAAATAAAGTTTCTTGGTTTTGCGATTGATATTTAGAAATGATAAAAAAAAAATCAGTTGTAATTTTTTTTAAAGATTTATTTACTTATTTCAGAGAGAGAGAGAGAGAACCCATGCATGCATGAACAGGGAGAGGGAGAGATTCTCAAGCAGACTCAAACTGAGCTCAAAGCCCAAAGATGGCATGATCCCATGAACCCTGAGATCATGACCTGAGCCAAAATCGAAAGTCAGACACCTAACCAACTAAGCCACCCAGGCACCCCACTCGTAATTCTTAAAGTAATCTTAAAAGGCCCTTTTAAAGTTGTAAGCTGTAGGGGTAATATAAGTGATAGCAATATGCAGTCAGCCAAATGTGGGTACAATCATGACAATGATATACATTGTGACTTAAAACAAGTTTTTCTTTACTTATTGAGGCTATGTATTTTTTTTCACTATATACTTTGCTAAGCACTTTAATAGCATTTTAAAACTTAATCTTCACAAATATCTGTGAGGCTGATTTTATTATTCTCAGTGTATAGATCATGAAATATAGATTTAGAGATCTGAGTAATTTTTAAGAGGACTACACACTACGACTCAGTTGAAACATAAACCCAAGTCAAAATGACTTCAGAATCAAAGCTCTTAGTCATTGCCCTGTATTATTTTCACCAATATGTAATCATTTCTCCCTATCCAGAAGGCATAACCCTCCTCTGCACTATGTATAAGTTTTTTGCTGAATATTCATTGTTCATATTTCTTCATGAAGCACATATTTAAAGAAAGCTCCCCTTTATCCAGAGCTATTTACTTAACATCTCTTTATTGAGTAGCTTCTTGTCTGAGGAACTGTGCTGGGGATAGAATGAGGTACACATTACTGCTTCCGTCTTCAAGAAGAGTATTATTTACTTGGGAAGATCAACAAGCATTAAAGAATAGTAAGTGTTTTGCTGGAGGTCCACCTACTATGCTTTTTGAGCACATCAGAAGCTTTCCTAACATAGACAGGAGGGGAGATGTAAGTACGAGAAAGTCTTCTTAAGGGAGGATCAGAAAGAGAGTAGAAGAAAAAGATGTTCTAAGCCAAGGGATTGCATGGAGAGAAAAGAAAGCAGAAAATCATCCTATCACCTACCACATTCAGAGAACCATTTGCCTTCTCATGTATTTAACACTATTTTTATTTAGTTTAGTCACCTTGTTTTCACAATGACTTTTTTTTTTTTAATAAGATCTCTCTCCCATTATGGCATATAGTTCTTAAAGGAAGGAAGAGACCAAGTCTAGTGGCATCATTCATCCCTAGGTTCCTCACAGAGCAGGAACGAGTGACTACTGATGATGACTGTGGTGGCAGTGATGGTGGCAGTGGTGGAGAGAAGAAGGAAGACAAGAGGGGGATTGTGAGGATACATATTGAGAAAATAATGTATTGGGACAGATGCAGAACTATGAATGAAATATTGAGCTCTTCTATTTTTATGCCTAGGATGAAACTTAAAGACACAACAGATATTAAAGAATGTCATCCTCCTGACTGCTCTTCTCTCGGATGCAGAGGTAGACTTCTGAATAGAGTGACTAATATATCAGTTCTGAATATTTGGCACTAGAGAAAAGATATACTTTTTTCAAGCCCTAAAAAAAGCACTAAGAATTAAGAGCAGTTAACCAGAGGAAAAAAGTCCATCTGTTACTCATGGCATCATTTCCCTGTGTCTCTAGTCTATGCTTTTTCACTTGGGCAATAAGCTGTTTTTTCTCCTGGAAAAGTAAGCAGGGTGAGCAAAAACTCATTAAAAATCTAAGGGACTGAATGAGTGATAATACAAAGCATAAAATATGAGTAAGTGAACTGAAAGAATGTGATTTTTTATGGTCATATATTTTGATGGCATTCTAAGAATAAATTCAAGAAACCTCAAATAATGAGTTTTCGATGCTAGATCAGAGAAAGTTATGCCAATTTCTTCATAGGATCTTATTGCTAAAGAAGATGTTATAAATTGTAAAAACTTGGCACCCAATTTGAGCCGTGACCACATATAAACACCAGATTGGGAATCAGAGTGAAAATCAAATGCATGTTTTTGTGTTCTCTAGGAGTGGCATCAATCCTGTACCATACTCTCTCTCGTTCTACTGGATTCTACTCTGCCATAATAATCATTTAATTCATGATAATACCAGTAACAAAAACATACATTTGTCATTTACTTTTTGCAAGTCACTATATCAAGAGATTTACTCAGATATAGTCAGATTCTTTCTAGAATATCTTCTTATCTATCCTTTATGGCCCAGTTTAGGGCTATGATTCCCATTCTATCTTCTCTTGAATCATTCACTTCAACTGATTTCCCCCTGTCTTGAATATTTATGACACTTGTTATCCACATCACTCATTTGACCTTCCAATGTTCTTTGAGTCATAACTTCTCATCTGAACTAAATTATAAGTTCATGAAGGTCAAAGAAAATAAATTGTAAATACCGTGACAAGACAAGATACAAAATTTTATAGAATATTTCCAAAAAGTTAATGCCTATTCATTCCATAAACCTTTTTTTTTTTTTTGCATTTATCATATTAACTTTGAGGTCAGAATATATGGCCTCCAAACTGGATAATTTCCTATTCCCCAATGATTAATACTGCATATGGCAGTGACTCTAACACAAGAGTCAGCAAACTGCCTCCTGTGGGCCAAATCCAGATGTACAGATTTGTTCACATATTGCCTATGGATGCTTTCTGAATATATAACCCCCAAAAATCGTGACTTAAGCAACACAAATATATTATCTGACAGCTCTCTTTATAAATCCTACACAGATTTCACTAGGCTAAAATCAAGTTGTCAGCAAAACTGTATGCCTTTCTGGAAATTCTAGAGAATTCCTTTTCTTGCCTTTCCAGCTTCTAGAAACCATCCTCTGGTTCATGCCCTCTTCCTCCACCTTCAAGTCAGTAACATTGCACCTTTCTGACCATACTTCCATAGCTACAACTTACTCTGACTTGCTACTTCTACCTCTCCCTCCCACTTTTAAGAACTCTTATGATTACATTGTGCCCACCTGGAGAATCTACCATAATTTCCCTATATCAAGGTAAATTGATTAGCAAACTTAACTCCTTGACCTTAATTTACATGTAAGTAACATATTCATGATTCTGCAGTTTAGAGCATGGACGTCTTTGATAGGCATTATTCTGCCACCCACAGATAGTAATTATATTTCTTCAATAATTGAGGTTTTCTGTTCTCAGTATTTCAAGTATAAATATGTATGTGTGTGTGTGTGTGTGTGTATGAATCCTGAGAGTATTCTGGAAGAAGTAGACCTTAAAAAGATTATCAAAATGTGCTTCTGCCTTCATACAAAGTGTGCAATTCATTTCACTCAACCTTGTTTTAGTGAGAGTCTCTCAGATGAATTTAGAAACAGTGACCAATGGGGTGAATGAAACAAGTGTAGCCTTTGAAAGAAACAGCTACTGAATGATAAGGAAGAGGGAAGATGACTACCAAGCTTCCACTATCTCAGATAATCCAGTACCTGGTGTAAGGAAAAACTGGGGAGGATTTTGAAATGGGTGTAATGGTTACTGGATCTCCTTTCAACAGAATGCTGAGCATAGTCTAGCAGACCTTTCAGGGATATGTGATTTTATAGGCTCTACTGCTTTCATCACCTTTGACTAATCGTTTAAAACTCTGCAAACTGTACAAAACTAAGAGCAATGCACATCAATTTTGCCCCAAAATATGCCAATTAATTTTGTCCAACAGAGATCAATTGATTTTCACTTCTGTTAAAGAAAACCAACCTGGATAGTAGTTAAAACAGTAAATACAGATTTTATTCAAGAATTATTTCAATAGTGGATACATAACTCAGTATAGAAACAGGCTCAATTCCTATTACAACATGGACAGAGAAGATTCATAAACCCAGAAAGCAGGGTTGGGGGGGGTAATTAGTGGATGGAAAATACTAAGAGGAAACATTAGGAGTCAGTGGGGATTCCAGCTAAAACCACTTGAAAGGATTCTTGTTGAAGGCAGACCAGGGTGATCAGATGCCAGAGGTGGGGGATGACAAATCTGACCCAGAATTAAGAGTAATCAGGTATCGATATCGAGGGTGGGACATCCTCTCTAAAGTGATTCAGAAGGACTTTTTGCTAACCTTGGAGAAAGATGCTGTAGGATAGACCCAGGAGCCCAATGTTGATGTCTAATTAAGAAGAGGACTCAAGGAACCTGATTACTTTGGTAAAGAAGCTTGGTCAGTTTTCTTACAGCATATGTTAAGCAGTCTTAACACTTATTAGGAAATTCTTTGAGCATTCCTAATTGCCTAAACATACAGTTGTTATTCAGATGTTCTTTTTAACTAGTTTTAGAACTTTACTGGTACCATCATTAACTAATTAATAGAAAAAAATCTTTGACACACATTTATTATATATTTCTACGAGAGTCATGATTTAATTTTTTTTAAATTACCCTTGAACACAGATAAAAGAATACAACCTTTTCTCTATTGTATAAATCTGCTATCCATCATTTTTCAATTGGCTTGGAATTTAGAAACAATTTATTCCAGAAACTGGAAATATGATGAACATTTTTGGTTCCTGTTGCAATAACTACAGAATTTCTTGAGTGATTTTCAATAATGGTAACTAACCACCTTAAAGTGTTCTGATTACCCTTAGAAACATAAACAATACAATTAAATCTAGATCCTCTGCTCCATGTAAGTGTCTAAGAAGGAAATAGAGCCACAGAAAGACCAATTTAAAAGGGGGGAAAAGTAAGACACAAAGAAAAAATTTCAAACTTTGCATATTTTTGCATATAACTGCCCAAGTCCAGAGGTTTCAACCATAACATGCAGGGTAGGAGGAAGAAAGAGAAAAAGAGAATTCCAAATTTGATGAGAACAGTGAATTTGTGTGAAAAGCTGGCTGGTTTCTTCCCTCTTAAAATTCATGTTGGGATTCTGCTTAGTTTAACGTGCTTGTGTGTGTGTGTGTTTTCTCTTTCAGCTTGGATAACAATAACATCAATATTTTCTTTAGGATGTTCAGCCCTGGAGCATGGTAGAATGTAAGGCAATTGGAAGTCATACAGAGTGAGGACCCCTTAGGTTGCCTGCAAGCAACTTATCCAAGTGGGAGCCAATGTTACTGTTTCCCTTCAATTATGCTTGTTCTTTTTTGTTTTTCCTTTTCAAGCCTGTTTTGGATTGTAGAACCTTGAATTGGAAACTCAACATTAGCAATTCAAATTTTAAACTGAGCTTTTTAATGCTAAATACTTGTGGATATCATTTGAGAAGATTGTCAAGTTAAACAATGTAGATTTTTCATATATACAGCAAAGTGACTTTGCAGATATTACTCAGTTAAGATCCAAGCCATGATATTCATCTTGTGCTCATGCATAAAATCCAGAACCAGCAAAGTATTCTGTAAATTCAGCATTTAGTTATCTCTTACCCATTAAGAGGAAGAAAAGCAAACATTTCCCCCCTCCCCAATACTTTTATTCATGCCTGAAGCTAAGCAAGGAGGAAGGGAAAAGGTTTTTAGAATTACAAATAGAACCTTTAAATTGTAGAAACTTGCTAATTTCATTTATGAAAGCACTGCCTAACTTCTGCTTTCTCTCTCAGTTGTTATTCAAATCTCTGTCCCTAGCCAAAGAGAAAGAGAGAGAATAATCCTACTAGGAATTTAGTGAGTTTTCTTTTAGAGATCAGACATAAATGCTGCATATTTGAATATGCAAATTTAATAGAACAGATTGCCAAGAAATGAAAAATGGTTGTATGTTTAGCCCTAGGAAGTTAGCCCAGCTTAATAGAGCGGACAAAGAGTTAAGGAGTGCCCACTTGCAAAACTCAAACAAGGAAGGAAGTGCATATAATTTGCTTACCTAACAGGAAGGGTTGCTGAAAAGTGGGCTGGATGTAGAGACCTAGATTCTCCCAAATTAGCCATAGCACTCTTTTAAAAAGCCTCAATTCTTTCCTATGTAAAATAAAGAGGTTTTCTTAAGTGATCTCTGAGATTATTTCCACCATGAAAATTTGGAGACCTCTTTCTAGTATATCCAGTAAGCTCACATTATAGGAAAGGGTCTCTCAAGCCATAACTGAGCACATAAAGTCACATAATTTAGTGCAGTTTGTGTACAGATATGGAAAACATTCACCCCCACTTCTTGTGGTCATAGCTCTCATGCCATATTCAAGTCTTGTACAGTTTGCCCTTTTTCAGTAATCCCAGTGAGTTTAACAAGAGTGGCAGTTTCGTCAAATCAATTTATATTTTTTAGGTCTCCAAGGAGGTCTCTATTTGGCTGCTAACCAATCAAGGTTTTCCTCTTTAATTCTTCTCTTTTTGTGTGATAACGCTCAGACACCTTATATTTGGAGGTGTGAGAAACTGAAAATTAATTGCTCTTTTGGATTTACAGTAGTCATTCAGGCAGCTTGTCAATATCCATCCACGTGACTTTAACATACCACTCTGAGAATTCAGTCAAAACTGTCCTTGGATAGAAAAATTGGGCAAAATAAGCCAAAGATGGCAAAAACAACAAAAACTCAACCAGCTTGAGAGAGAACTGGGTAAGAAAAAAATAACAATTTACCCTGGGCCCAGTTTGAAGATTTAGAAATAGAGTCACATGTGTCTAATTCTGACCCCCACAGTATAATTCCAGCCCTGTTTAGCTAAACACTAGGTCTTTGGATTATATCGTTTCTTCAGTTCTATCATTTTGTTGGGTGGCAGAATATACACCATCCCAAAATATGCCTCTTTGGCATAAAAACTGTTTTGAGCTAATTATTTTGAGAAATGTTAGACATAAGAGAATCTCTAGAAACAGAGAGGAAATTATGCTTTTGTAGGAGAAATTTACATATATAAAGTAAATTTCCATTTGTAAGGGTGTCTTTTTCTCCATATCAGAAAGAAAAAGATGACTAAATCTCCAGAAACTCTTCTCTATGGAGAAGGCACTGTCAGAAATCTGCATAACTTTATTTTTATTTACAGTACTTTTCCTGATCACCTCCCCATAACTAGTCATCCTAGACCCCTGGCCTAGTCTATATACTCTTTTCTTTTGCCTTTAGCTGAAAAATATATTTAAGGATAGATTCTAAAACACCCCTGAGAGTTACTCATTTTCCCTGGGTTTCTCCCATGTGTACATGAGGTATACATGTTAATAAACTTTTATTTATTCTTCTCTTGTTAATCAGTCTTCTGTTACAGAGTTCTCAGCAGAGAATTCAAAAGGTTAGAGTGAAAATTAGTTTGTTCCTCCTCCTGCAATTCACTGGTAGAAGTCATATTTATACTTGCTACTCAGCAATGGCCCTTTTTTTTTTTTAACATAATAGTAATTGTTACCATCAACACTTATTGCTTATAATAAACCAGGTTCCAGGAGTCCCTGAGTGGCTCAATCAGTTAAGTATCTACCCTCAACTTAGGTTGTGATCCCAGAGTCATGGGATTAGCCCAGCATTGGGCTCCCTGTTCAGCAGGGAGTCTGCTTCTCCCTCTCCCCCTGACCTTTCCACTGCATGTGTGCTCTCATGCTCTCTTTCTCTCAAATAAATAAAATCTTAAAAAAAAAAAAAAAAAAAAAAAAAAAAAGCCAGGTTCTGTTCTGAGCACTTTATGGACATGAATTCACTTGATCAAAAAAGTAAACACTACTTTTATTATAACTTTATAAACAGAACTAGAATTCAGATAGGTTAAGTAAGTTGCCCAAGATCACACAGCTGGTAATTGATGGAACTGGGATTTGAATCCAGACACTCTGGCTACAGAGCCAAGTTCTTAAAACATAATTTTGCTTTCTCTCATAATATTAGAAGCTAGAAATAATTTCATGTATAATATAAACATCTTTTATAAGGTAATTCCACGAGAGAACTTAAATAGAGGGCAAAGGGCATAAGAACTTTGCAACCTATGTAGAGTACACTATTTAATAAATTGCTTGATTTCTCCAGATAATTCAGTTCCTTTGAGTGAAAAATCTGCTCACAAATGGGTATATAGCAAGTAACAAGTAAAGAATTAATACTAACATTTCTAACATAGGATTATGAAATGTTTGGTAAGAAAAATCGAATTGTGCAAACCAAAATGATTTATTGTCTGTATGGATCCATCCTCTTCAACATATTATTAATTCTTACTTTCTTTCCCAATATCTATGTGGTCTGAACAGTCCTCTTATTTTGACACAAAAATGGTATCTGTACTGCTCTCAACAATGTTCGATTTATTTGAGTTTAACGGAATGACTCTACAATGATCTTCAAGAGTACACAACGTGGTTTTATCGCATCTGTAGACCAGCTGTTTCCAACTCTACTGGAAAGAAACCACAAGGGGAAAATGAGAGTGAACCGTAGCACGGTGAGAGAGAGCAGAGCATTGTGCTGTATATCAAGGGTAATATGAGTATTAAAATATGAGAAGAGATCATAGGGAATTTGAGTTAAGCTGGATGCCTCTCCCAAAAGGCAGAAAAATTTGGCTAGAGGGGAAAATTGGGAAGAACTATTTGTTTCCTCTCATTCTGCAGGTCTCTTTGGGCAAAATGGTGCTTGTGATCCACCCTGCCACTGATCTATCATCCTTGGAATGGATCCAGTTCATCCTGATCAGTGAAACTGACCACAGTAGAATAAGCATATATATTTACAAGGCGCAACCAAAAAAGGACTAAGCTCCTCTTTCTATCCCTCTACCTGGCATGGGGACAGCACTTTCCCTTGCCTGAACTTCAAGTCACCTATAACAATAATAAAAAAAATGACTTAACTGTTACAAAAATAAATCTCCAAAACTGAAATACTTACCCAAATATCAAAATTGGATTTCTCATATAAAAATCTATGAATATTTAACAGAAACCCTTAGCTTTTATGTATTCCTGTATATTTCCATATACAATTTAGGCAGCTAGGCACTGGGGCACTGAAGAGAAAAAGACCTAATTAGCACTCATCTAAATTGGAGAAGAAATGTAAAGGAAAATCTAAATAATTCTAGGATTGCATTGCCTTCGAGGAACAAATTGAAATAGAGTTTTAAAATAGTCAAATAAGTTATAAATATGATGCTCTGAAATTCTTCCTTGTGGTTTAAGTTAGAGCACACTGCAGGAAAGCAAAATGCATTTACCTGCAATACAAGTATTGCATTTTATACTGTGTTTGCTTTTCTCATTTTGAACAGCCTTTTGGTAACCCAATGAAATCTTGAAATCTAAGACACTAGAAATACATCGGATTAACACTCAAACAGAGATACAAAAGAAGCACAATCAATAAACCCTCCTAATAGCTAACCCATCAAAGATGCTAAGATCTCTTAAATGAATAATATGCATGTAAAAACCAATGTTCCTTCTTCTTGACTGATTTCACACTTGTGATTCTCTCTACAGTCCTTCCATTGACTTGCCTTCAGATTTTTCAGGATGCTGGGAAATATCTTGGTTATTTTACTTCAGTTTATACCTCTCTCTCTCTTTCAAGCTTTTCTCCTTCCCTAGGGCTACAGTCCTATCTAACACTCCCTCTACTTTCTTTTATTCTCTTTTCAGAGATTTTAAAGCAGTACAAAAAACTACATAGGTTGGGACATGTTGACAACCAGTCAGAAAACTCTGAACCTAACCTAAAAGGAAGTATTGAACAATCCAGCAGGATTCATCTGTATCCAAGTGAAGATACAACGAAAGTATGTATGGAGATCACACTAGGCTAGAGCACCTTGTTTTGCAATGCAGTCATTCTCCAGTTCATGGGAGAGGTGAAGTATTTCTTCTAGTCAGTTCTTACCATATTTGGAGATCAATTTTAAGCCACTTCTACTTCTAAACTATTGAACATAAATGGAATTTATATTCTGAATGTAAGGCTGGGGCACCTGTGTGGTTCAGTCAATTAAGTGGGTTAAGGGTCTGACTTCATGATTCTGGGATCCTGGGATCAAGCCCCAGGGCTCCCTGCTCAGTGGGAAGCCTGTTTCTCACCCCCTCCCCCACCCCTTGCTCTTGCTTTCTCTTGCAGTCTCTCTCTCTTTCTCAGATAAACAAATAAAATATTAAAAAAAAAAAAAGAGATATCATTTGAGCATAAAAAAATGAGTGGCAGCACTGGTAGGTTTTCCTACCCATGCCTCCATGTTTCCCTCTTTGTGTACTTTATGGGCTCTGTATTATTAAAAATAACTCATGGCGAAAATTCTCCAGTTCTACAATATCCACCAATGAGTACAGGCGATAAACACAGAATTTGAGTAGAATCAAAGGAAGGATTCTAATATAGCAGCACCAGGAGTTAGTGACTCAGCAGTCAGGCCAGGGTCTTAGATGGATCTGAGAAGGGAAAGGGTTAAGTAGTAGGTAGGGAGAGACAGGAGGCCCCCCAACTAGGCTATGAGGGTATTTCATGTATGAAGAAGCTGAGACAGAACAAAGACAAAGATCAGGAAAATTTCGACCACCCTATGCTAATCACAATTAGGATTAAATGTTTTTCTAATAATTACATTGTGAACAGAGAAAATAAAAATAGCCACAAAAACTGATCAGGCCTCAGAGGAAAAGTTCACTATAAAGATTAACCAGACCTAGAAACACATATCTACAGATCATAGATGTCACAGAAACTAAAACTCATACAATGTATGTGTCAATGTTTAATTCCAGGCCACTGACCTAACCACCGGCAAGTTTCCTGGTAAGGTCCTAACAAAAGGCCAGAGATGAAAAGCCCACGTTGGCAACACAGTCGGGACCCCCTCACTCTTGCGAGCTTTTTCTGTATCCTTGTTTAATGAAACTCTTATCACTTTGCTCACCCCCCTTTGTCCACGCGATTCATTCTCTGATTCCGTGACACAAGAACCTCGCTCTCCTGCTTCAGTTCTAGAAGTGAATCTAGTTCTTTCCACAGTTATTGCCTCTAGGACATGCCCTAAAACCAAATAATGCAGTCTTCTCTATCACTCAAATCACTAAAACAATATCCACTCATGGTGACTTATTTAAAGAATAAGATAGGCTAATGTAATATGGGCTAATGACATCTTGTACTGTATTGCAATGTTTTCACTACTGCAACCTTTTATATAGTGTGAATATGGACATATTTTGACATTTAAGCTTCCTCAACTCTAAATAATGGGTTTGAACTTCTATGGCTTTAATCCTCTTTGATTGCCTATAGTCAACATTATAAGACTTTATTTATGAAAGTAACCACCAATTGTGTTTGTCAATAATGAGATGATGGCTTTTAATAATTCACCTTTAAAAAGTTTAAAATACCATGTGAAGATAAGGTATTTTTATTATTTCAAGCATTCTTAAACACCAAATTACTTGTCCAATAACAAAATTTTCTGAGGTTGAAAATTATGAATGTTGAGATTGTTCAATTAGGGAAATTTTTGTTGTAAGGAAAGAAACTCTCATCAACCAACCCATTTTTTAAAAAGATCTTATTTACTTATTTGAGAGAGAGAGAATGAGTGAGAGAGAGAGAGAAGGAAGAGGCAGCAGAGTGAGAGGGAGAAACAGACAGCCCACTGAACAAGGAGCCAGACTCCTGGCTCCATCCCAGGATCCTGGGATCATGACCTGAGCCAAAGGTGGACACTTAATGGATGAAACCACTAAGGCATCCCAGAACCAACACCCACCTTTTTTTTTTTTTTAAGTACATAGGAGCTAAGCTCATAGACATACAAAAATGAGAAGTGAAATACAGTTAAATCACATACACAATGAAATTAGAAAAATCAACTATAGGAGTATTTGAGCAGGAAAAATACCCTTTATTTTGATCTTTGCCAACCACTTCCTCCCCACACCAGACCATGGAAATGTTTTGCTTAAATAACTTTCATTGTTATTGTTTTATTATAATATTTTCTTTGTACACCAGTGGAAACTATCTGTAGAAATAAATAAGCCAGAGATCAAAATGCTAACATGGCAGAAAGAGAGGTCTCACGAACACTGAGATGAAAGGACTTCTGTTTGATTGTTAATGTCCCATGGCAAAACTAGACCCAAAGTAGAGGATGACAACAGTAGTTAGGCCAACCCAAGAAGTACAGATTCTACCTAGAGATTCTACCATTCCCCTGTGAAAGACCTTCCTGTGGTCCAAATAGTTCCTGCAAGTAGAGTAGCCTCTATCCCCTCCCAGCTCAAAGGATCATGCTCATGTGTCTTTTCCTTTCTATCTTACTTTCCCTCCTACTCCTTCTCTACTTTTTCAGACTTAAGAGAAGGAATGGAAGATGCAATAGGAACAAACATTATATGAGTGTAATGAACTCTTCCTCTTCAGAGTTTCCAGTTTACTCTGTACAAGCTTCTAAATTAAGCTTTCTCCTAGACAAGGCAAAATCTCAGAAATGTATTGGATATGATATAGTCCATGATATCAGGAACTAAGTCTTCTCCTCAGTCTCTCATGGGGCTCGTGGAGTTTTGTTGTATGGATATGCCATTCCCTGCTTACTTATGAGGTCCATACTTTTTCTATTTATGTATGGTTTCTCTGATTGCCTAGAACATTCCCTGGCTTTTGCACCATTTGGTGTCATTTCACTATCTGGTTCCAAAGTTACGGGAACTTTCTGTTCGAGCATGGACCATCATGTGACGAAAGTCTGCCAGTTCATTTTCTTAAGGTAGAATATCATTGGTACCTTTGAGTACTTCTCTTTAATCATCTGTGGTCTTTATATATCTTTGGGTGATGGGCACAGGCAATGGAGGAAGTTATGTGGCCTTTTAACCACTTAGCTGGTTTTGTAAGTAAAAGGAAATTTTCTGAGAAATAGTCAGGGAAAAACCTCTACAACATGTCTAGCATAAGGGTCATCTATTCTAAATTCCCATCTCCCTCTTACACATTTGCCAGATGTTCATCTGTCCCCTATTTGAATACTTCCCATGATGGGAAGTTCATTATCTTTGAAGTAGCCTATTGCACTTGAGAATATCACAAATTATTCAAAACTTCAGTCGAGCTGAAATCTACTTACTTATAAATTTGATCTATATATCCTACTTATGCCCTCTGGGGCAGTAAAATCTCATTCTATCTTAAAATGACAGGATTTCACATATTTGAAAAAGTTAAAATTCCCCTAAGCCTTTCTTCTCTAAACTAAATATTCTAATCATCATTCTTTGGACAAAAGTAAAAATACAGGTGGACCCACATTTTATATATTAGAGATACTGAGGGGGGAGAAAAGCATATATAATTCAATTTACTCTTAAGTACAAAGAGCTGTATTATGATACATAGAGCTTTGATGCATTTGATGTCAGAGGCCCTGAGAACAAATCCTGACACAGTCATGTGAAGACATGCCATTTAAATTCTTTGATCAACTTTAGAGCTGAGGAAATAGAGACAAGATGCTTAAATAATTTGTTTGAGGTTTCATGAATTGTAAAAATGTGGTAGCATCAGATGGCACTGTTCCTCTAAGATAAAGTTTAGGTTCCTTAATTTCTCCTATGAGAACTTTTATAGCCTAGATTACCAGTCTCCTAACTTTTCTCTCCAATCCCATCTTTCCCTCCTCATTTCACCACTCCGTATGTCTACATTTCCACACTAGGATCTCATCATAGACTAGGCTCTCCTTTATTGCTGTGCCATCTACACATGATGCCTCTTTTTGGAATATTTCTCCCCCAAATCATCACTTGAATAACTTCTACTTCTACCTCAATTCCGTATATCATCTTCTTCAGTCTTCCTTTGAATATCTAGAACCAAGTTCAGTGCCACTGCTATGTGTTCTCCTTGCATTCCATTGTTTCCTCATTAAAGTACATATCCATCTTTTGTTTATTTACTTATCTAACACCTTCATAAACTTCAAGTTCTCTGAGGGTGGATATATCCATCTTTTTTTGTATACCTAGGGCTTAGTTACAGTGTTTAGCATATAACAGGAATTCACTTATCTGCTGAATAAAGATTTCAGGGGTATGTGTGTGTGTGTGTTGGACAGGACTCTGGCTCCTAAGCAGTTATCTGTGTAATTAGTATATATTTACAAGATAAATGTGACAGCATCCACATATATTGATATTATGTCAATAAGTGTTTTAGACAGGAGGGAAGTGAGTACAGTCACAAATGTGAGAAGCAAAATAGTACCTCATTTGTCTAAGATGCCTAAATATTTAGACTTACTTCTGTTTGTCAATTTGAGCATATTCCCACCAGTCGTCCTTACAGAAACATTTACAGAGCAGAGAACAAATCGCTTCTAGGTCCTACTTTTATTCTGACTGTCCCCATGATGGCCCTGAGCAATTGGTTTCCCTCCAGCTGAAATGTAAACATTACCAAGCAGTGCCCTTCTCACAGGTACCCCTACCTCACTGTCCACTAATTAAAGCTTAGTCATACAGAAAGTACCTGTCTTTATCCATTTGACAAAGGCAGTATGAAAGAGTCCCTGAGCTATCTTAATTTCTGGTTTCTGAATATTCTACACAAGAGAGAAGGGAAGCAAATGCATGTGTTTCCCTCCAGGCACCTTTCCCAAAGGAATAAACTGCCAGCTTTTCCCAACATTATACATGATTCAATGTATAATTCAACTTAATGTTGAAGTCCTTCAATGCATTCATTTTCTGGAAACCACCTGGGCTTCAACTTGAAGACGGTCTTTCTTAGAAAGTGTTTTGACACATTAGTAAGGAAACAGATGACAACATTATATGACTACGTTTTCTTGACATTTAAAAGTGTATCATAATCAGCTATTTTTTTTTTTCATGAAAGAAGATTCAAGGAAAGACTTATGAAATAACCTACATCAAGCAAACAGTACTGCCAAGCTTACTGTGGGAAAGCAAATTTGCATCTCTGGAAAAGCGTGTGCCTATGGATTATAGATAAATCCAACTTATTAACCAACCCCTCAAAAACTGGATCAACATGCCTCAGCAGCAAATGCTAGAGCTCAGTATTTTCCTCTTTCTTTACATCCTCTCAGAGCCCCAAACTAGCAGATAAGGATTGCAGGGCAGGGCAGGAGATCTCAGTATCATCCCTTGCTCCAACAGCTAATGTCCTCCTCTGGGCTGCCATGACTTTGAAGTAACTGTAGCAGTGTATAAAACAGGAGTGATCACATGGCGAGAATGGCTCTGATCCTCCCACATGACCTCAAATATCTGGCATCTCTGATACCATCATCCTTGTCTACCAATTTCAAGAGAACCATTCATTTTTTGCCTACTGGTCAGAAAATGTCTTCCCATTTTACCTGCTCCTTTTGGCCCACTAACAAAGTGAGGCTGACATTTTCTTAGCATCCACATCTTTTGGGCCATCAATTCTCTCCAATACCATCTAAAACCATACCTCCCAAAGTGCCACTGCCATATATTTTTGGCTATCTGGCACTCACCTCTTTCCTGTGAGCAGAAAACATTTTGTTTTTCTCATATGTTGCTGTCTTACAAGCTTCACCTTTAATGAATCACTTTGTCAGCTTTATTGCTCAGTTTTTTCTTTCCAGAATATTTGGGTGATGGGTGTCTATATCAGAAAGGGTTTGGATATATCTTCTAAGTTCCCTTTGGAACCACAGCCCTTCCCATACCCAAAACATACTGCTAAGTCTGGTTCACCAGACCCCCCCCCCCCCCGCCACCGCTTTAAGGAAAACTTGGCTCCCATTGAATTTTTCTTATCTTTCAAGTCCATCCATATAATGTCTGAGCAGTTAGAGATGTTCATTCCTAGAGGCTTTGGGGCCCCACAAAAATCATTAGATAAGAATTTTTCACATGGACTTCTTTAAACACACTGACGCATTCAGAATACCTTTGACCTTATCTTTCTAAATGCCTAAAATGACACATCTATCCTGTCCCTGTAATTAGAAAAATCATTGAAAAAGATGCCAAGGAAACAACTTAGAGTGTAGAAAACAGAGTTCTATTCTGTCCCCAGTCCCTTCTTTTTTTGCTCATCTTACCTACTTTTATCCCAAGTATTCTGATGACACTGTCAGATACGGAAACTCTTACAGTTAAGACTGACTTCACCAATGCCCATATCCCTGTGCTCTCTACCTGATGGATAATCACCTACATTACACATTTGTATTGACAACTGAATAAATGGTCAAGGTTCACTGTGGGGGAGACATTTCAAGTTTTGTAGAAAACATAGAGTTGACTCAAATGCCATGTTTTGGGGCACCACCACTTCATTGAATCAGCAGCCTCTAAATGTCTTTTCTTTGCTACATGCTGAGGACCATATACTAGAACCGTTGGTGAAAGGCAAGAAAAGGACAGTAAAAATAGTAGAGTAATAACACCCTGAAGCCTGCCTCCCATTTTACCTGCTCCTTTTGGCCCACTAACAAAGTGAGGCTGACATTTTCTTAGCATCCACATATTTTGGGCCATCAACATCTTTTGGAACATCACATGTTCCCTGATCTCCACTGGCACACTTCTATTGTAGAAATTATCACTGTTATTGACAAAAATAAACAATAAATCCCCTAACAAGTAGAAGTGAATGATTGCTACTTTGTGGTTTAGCAAACCCATAAATGCAATTAAGTCCAAAGGATCAGGAAAATAGAAACCTGATGGGAAATGAATATTTAGAATTTATATTTTTGGAGTCGCACTGTTGGCCTGAATGTTGAGACAATAAATAGATTTTGTCTAGGAATTTGGTAAAAGTCACACCTAACTTGTCAAACTAGCCAATAGCTTATCTGAGTTTTAGCTTTAACCCAGGTAGACATTATAGGTCCCTCAATATGTGACATTTCAAATTGATTTTTTGTGTTCTGTTTCCCTCCTAGTAAGTACGGGTACAATCTTACTACAATACAGAAGTGATCAGAAGTTATTAATTTGGGGAATATTGAGCTTGTTCTATATAGCAAATATGAATTAGGACTACAAATAGCCTGACAATCAATCTGGAATTCATAATTATCATATAATGTTATTTATTTTATTATCTGAAAATATAATGAAATACTCAAAACAATAAGTAATATCTCTTCTTGAAGAAAAAGGAATGTGACTGTTGTGTTAATGTGATGTTAGACATGTGTTTGAGTAAAAAGCAAGGTGATGTGGCCGGAAGAGCCTATTCCCAAGACTTGAGGGTCCAGAGTTTGGTCCCATTTCCTCTCCAGAGTAAGTAAGTATCCCTTGGCAATTAATTTAACAATTCCAGGGCTCAGTTCCCTCTAATGAAAAATAAGGTTCCTCAATATTGATCTGTAATTTTTCTTCCATCTCTGAAATTACGATTCTACAGTTGTTTTCTTTTTTTTTCCCTAAGAAATTTCCTATTAATTATTTTTTACACGACAAAGAAGCTCACAATCTTACAAGATATGGTAGGGTGGCCTTTTAGTTCCAATTTTATAAATAATACAATTGCAGCTCACTAAAGTCTTGATTCACCTAGTGACATAACTAATTTAATACCATGACCATATTTAAAATGGGAATTTCTGGGTTTTCCTGGCATTACAGTACAGATATACAAAAGGTAGATGTAGACAATGGGACACTCTTGACAAATAATTTAACTGCTTCAATCATTTGTGTTTTTGTTTGTTTTTCATCTGAAAATCAAGAGCATAATATCTCTCTGGCTATTTTACCATGTTAACGTTAAATTCAAATGAGTTGATATATGAGAAAGAATTTTGAAAGCTGTAAAATGTTATTTAAATATATTAACCAGACTAAATACTGATGCTGAAAGCACCAACATCATTTTTAACTGAGCTGTTTTATTTGACTGTATACATTCATCATCATAACTGGATAACTGGAAATTCTTGCTTCTTTTTTGCTATATAGAAAAAACAGGCAATACGTACATACTATATATTTTGTATAAGGTTCACTTGAAGTTTTTTGGTGAAGTCAAAATTCAGATTTATTAATTCATTCGACATATAATTACTGAGTATCAACTACCTGCCAGAGGCTGTTTAGAGAATATAAAGGTAAATAGTACAGACAAGCTTCTGGTGTCATGAAATGTAGAATCCGGTGAAGGACCAAGAAAAAGATACCAGATACTGATAAGTTCTTTGATTAAAAAAAATAATAATAAACAAAAACAATGGGATAGTTAAGGTACAATGAGCTAAGATGTAAATTTCTGTAAGAAACAGCTAGATGAAGTGGATTACATTGTGCTAAATATACAGGGATAAGTCACCAGCTGACTAGGGATATCTAAAGAATAGTAATGGATTCAAAATTAATCTACCAAAATGATTACAGAAACAGAGAGGTGAGTTCCATCCTTAATCCTCCTTCATTTTATAACTGTACCAATATGCTAATTCATTTTTTGATATATTTATATGGTTTAAAACCAAACAAACTATTAATATCATAAAAGGGAAAAGCAAAATAATAAAGGGCAATACAAAAGAAATATACTATTAAAATATTTTTGCAAATAAAAACTATTGGTAATTACTATCAACTTTTATTCTGAGCCTTCTAGCTATGAGGCAAAGGGGGAAATACCATGGTATATATAACTCTCATCTTGTAATTAAAGAAAAACATTTTCCTTTCCTCAGCTTTTCCTCCTCCTCAGAGGAACTCAGAGGAACTCAGAGAACCACTTGAAAAGAAAAAACTGTATGTGAAGATCTTGTGCAGCATAACAAACAATGCTATCATAGTGGTCTTACCAAAAACGTGTGTTGTAAATACAGCTATCCCTTTACCAATGAAAGCCAGAGAGATGTGGTTTAATTGTATCTTCAAAAAGCAACTTGAAGAGTCCTTGTGCAGGGTGTGTGGAATGGGGCAAGAAGATAAAGTGATTTTTGACATGCATCTTTCTGATGACAATCTGGTTTAGTAAAAAGAAGACAATTTAATGGAGAAATTGATAGAAAACAATGACTCTGAAATTTTTCGATGGTTTAAACCAGGGAGAGTAGGAAATATGTTGGATGACAGAATCAAGATCCACTGAAACTATAATATATGACCTGAATATAACGAAGTAAAATTTAATGGGTCTAATGTTAATGCCTAATGATCTAATATCTAATGCTAATGCTTAACATTTAATATTGGAACCAATATCCAGTTATACAAATCCAGGAATAGTTAGAGATGTGGTGGAGTAATATGTAATATGAAAAGTACTTATTAAGAATTGCTAAAATGCTAACTATGAATCAACAATATAATAAAGCATTTCCAAAATCATAAATCAGCAAAAGTTGAGAGTAACATCCATACAGTATTAAAGGATAATAATCTCATTTTATTCTTTGCTAATCAAATCTCAATTTACATATGTCACATAATTCTGAGCCCTAAATTTAAGAGAGATAAGCTAGAACTTGTTCAAATGATGGATGTTAGAAGAAACTAAATTCATGACTTAGGATATTCGATTAAAAGAATTAGCAAAGTTCAGATTGGAATAAGGAACACTGAGTGTATTACAGTATGAAGATTGGTTTGCTTCAAAGAGCTGACAAAGGTTCATTTATTCTGTTTGACCACATGAAGTCTGACGGGTAGAAGATAAAAAGAGGCTGATTTTAGCTCCACATAAGGAAACTTGTCAAAGATACAGTATCAGATGGGCTGCCTTTGGAGGCAGGGGTTCTCATTCCCTAAAGGTCACTTGAGTGGAGAGCGTTTGAGGACTGAGAAGTAGTTGGTCTAGAAAACCATTAACTTCTAAACCTATCTTTGATATTTATTATTTTTCTACTGAACATAGATTGTCATCTTTTTTTCTTTCTCTTTACTCTTTTTTTTTTTCATTAAAGAGAAAGCAACTTTTACAGGAAGAAAGTGAAACCTCAGGAATCACCAAATTAATTTGAGGATGTTTTATCAGAAATTTATATGCCTATGACCTCCCAAAGGGGAGGTGATGTTAATTTCTACAACTAACCTTTGGCATTTTATTCTAAAAGTCAGGATAGGTATGCCTCAAAGTAGCCCAACAATGCTGATATTAATGTCCTTCTTCAAAAAAAAAAAAATTCCTAAAACCATTTGGGTTTACTCCTGATGAAATATGCCAACATGAGTAAAGAAAAATTATCACTATAGCATCCTTTTTTGGATAATCAACATTTACTTGCTACCCCTGCTTCGATCACCTGGCAATACCGTTCTTTCATTTCTCTCCCAGCAAGTCGGGCTTTCGGTAGGGCAACTGTTGGGTAGTACAACAGCTGATCTCAGCTCTCAGAGGGTTCATGCTGAGCAGCTGGTTGGATTTTGCTTTAAACTTGTTTGCATAGAGCTGCTGTGTACAGCTGTTTACCCCATCAAGTTTATCTCCCAAACACAGCACAATATAATTTATTTTTATAGGGAATTCTTCATAATAGGGGATCGCAAATGGCTTCTTAGGGAGAGTCAATCATAGAATAAAGAGGAACAGAAGGATTGAAGGGGAGTTGTAAAGTGAGAAAGTGACATATGAGAGGTGAATATTCCAAGGAAAGCAAGAATTCCAGCAGGCAAGAGACAAGACTGCAGGGGAAAAAATGGGAAAGGTGATGAATGGTGGTAGGGGAGAGCGAGTCAAAGTGGCAGGGACCCAGGCATCAAAGGAGGCAAGGTAATGAGAAGCACCTGTGAAAAATTCTCAGTCTGTATTTTTACCAGTTTACTTTAGGGCTGCATTGACAAACACCAAGAACAGAGCCAAGTTTTTAGGTTATTGACAATGTTTTGTGTATCAATTTTTATCATGTAAATTTAAGGAACATTGACCTAACGATCACCTAAAATGCTTATTAAAAACACAGATTCTGTAGATACAAAGGACACATTGGCAGTTGTCAGAGGTGTGGGAGGTAGGAAAAATGGATGAAAGGATCAAAGGGGTGTCAAAACTTCCACTTAACAATGAAATAAGTTGAAGATGATGAACAAGTTGGAGTAGGAGTAGGAGATCTAAATATCATTGGTTCCAAGGAGTACGGCTAGATAGTTATCAAACCATCTTGAACACCCACAAACTGAACCGGAGATTGAAGAGAAGAATAGCAGCAATTCTAGGAACAGAAAACGACCACTCTCTGGATGGCAGGTCATGCAGAGAACTGAATCCAAGGCAATATACAGGAAGACAGATCACGGTGGGTGGGGGAAGGGCCAGTTCCTGGCAGCAGAGCACAAAATGTGAACTTTTAGAAGTCCACTCCATTGAAGGACATCGCTCCAGAGGCTAGTGGGGGCTGGAGCCCTCCCGAAGACAGTGTGGTCTCACGACCTGTGGGATCACAAAAAGACCAGGGGGTCTGAGTGTGGTAGAGCTCCCAGGTACTGGAAGGGGAAAGCCAGCTGCAGAGATGGAGCCAAGAAGTGGGCTTTCAGCTCGGGGTTACCTCAAACTGTATCCAAGGCATAGTCAGGCCACTGTTCTTCAAGCAGGGACCCCACAAGTAGTAGATCTGGTAAGACTTACCTTACTCCCCTGTGGGAAATGGCACAAGAGCATGCTGAGGGAATAGGCTGGGTTTAGACACTCCGAACAGGGCCATGCGCCAAAGATAGAAGAAACACTTGGTCACAGGTAGGGTGAGCAATAAGTGCAACTGAGACCAGGTAGACAGGAATGATTGATTGCTTTCTCTGAGGGTGCACCATGGAGTAGAGCCCTGAGATCTCAGATCCTATAGGGCAGAGACTGGGAGGCTGCCATTTTCATTCCCGTCCTCCAAAGCTGTACAAAAAGGGTTCAGGGAACAAAAGCTACCAAGAGCAAAACTGAGCAGATTACTTAGCCTGGCCCCTGTAAAGAATGGTGCAATTCTGACTCCGGCAAAGTCATTCAAGAATCATTGCAACAGACCCCTCCCCCAGAAGATCAAGAAGAACATCCAGCTAAGACCAAGTTCACTGATCAATGAGAACTGAAAAACTTCAGAGCTACAGGAATACAGCACATAGAATTCATGGCTTTTTTCCCTTCATTCTTTAGTTTCTCAATGTATTTTTTTGTAATCTATTTTTTCATTTTTCCTCTTTCCTATTTTAATGTTTTTAACTATTTTTTCCTATCAATACCTTTATACAAATCTTTTTAAGTTTTCATTGTTATAGTCATATTCTATCCCTTCATTGTATTAAACCTCATTTTTTGTATACATATAGGTTTTTCTTTCTTTAAAAATTTGGGATACAATTTCTTCTAATACATCAAAATATAGCCTAATTCTAGTGCATGGATTTGTTCTAGTTTCCAGCCTGACCACATTCTTTCCTCTTTTTTTTTTCTTTTTTCAACCTTTTCTAATCTTATCAATTCATTTTTTAGAATTTTTAAAAATTTTCATCTTTACAGTCATGCTCCATCCCTACATGATGTTTACCCTTATGCTTGTATGTATATAAGTTTTTCTTCCTTTAAAATTTTGGGAGGCAGTTTTTCTAACAGACCAAAATACACCCAAAATCAAGTGGGTGGCTCTGTTCTATTCACCAGTCTAATATATGTATATATAAAACTTTTTTCCCTCCATTCTTCTCCCCCCAGTTCCTGGTCTCTTCTGATTTGGTTAGTGTATATTTTTTTGGGGTCATTGCTACACTTTTAGTATTGAGTTCTCTCATTCATCTATTCTCAACTGGATAAAACGGCAAGATGCAAAAACTCATCTCAAAAAAAGAAGAAGAAGAAGAAGAAGAAGAGGCAGTACGATGGCTAGGGACCTTATCAATACACACATTAGTAATATGTCAGAACTAGAGTTTAGAATGACAATTATCAAGGTGCTAGCTAGGCTCGAAAAAAGCATGGAAGATACTAGAGAATACCTTACTAGATAAATAAGATCCCTTCCCAGAGAAATGAACTAAAATCTAACACATTGAAATCAAAAAAGCTATTAAAGAGGTGCAGTAAAAAATGGATGCTCTAACTGCTAGGATAAATTAGGCAGAACAGAGAATTAGTGATATAGAAGACCAAATGATGGAGAAAAAAGAAGCTGAGCAAAAGAGAGACAAACAACTACTGGACCACGAGGGGAGAATTCGAGAGATAAGTGATACCATAAGATGAAACAGTATTAGAACAATTGGGATCACAGAAGAAGAAAGAGAGAAAGGGACAGAAGGTATATTGGATCAAATTATAGCAGAGCACTTCCCTAATTTGGCGAAGGTAGCAAGTATCAAAATCAGGAAGGCACAGAGAAACCCCCTCAAAATCAATAAACATAAGTCCACACCTTGTCATCTAATAGTAAAACTTACAAGTCTCAGTGACAAAGAGAAAATCCTGAAAGCAGCTCAGGACAAGAGGTCTGTAATATACAAGAGTAGAAATATTCGAATGGCAGTAGACCTATCCACACAGACCTGGCAGGCCAGAAAGGACTGGCATGATATGTTCAGAGCACTAAACGAGAAAAATATGCAGCCAATAATACTATATCCAGCTAGGTTGTCACTAAAAATAGAAGGAGAGATAAAAAGCTTCCAGGACAAACAAAAATTAAAAGAATTTGTAAACAGCTAACCAGCCCTACAGGAAATATTAAAAGGGGTTCTCTAAACAAAAAGTAAGAGATGAGAAAGGAACAGAGACTATATACAGAAACAGTCACTTTACGGGCAATACCATGGCACTAAATTCATATCTTCCAATAGTGACCCTGAATGTAAATGGGTTAAATGCCCCAATCAAAAGACACAGGGGATCAGAATCAGAATGGATTAAAAAAAAAAAAAAAAAAAGACCAATCGATATGCTGTCTGCAAGAAACTTATTTTAGACCCAAAGACAACCCCAGATTTAAAGTGAGGGTGTGGAAAACAATTTACCATGTTAATGGACATCAAAAATAAATGAATAAATAAATAAATAAATAAATAAATAAATAAATAAATAAAAGGTGGGGTGGCAATCTTATATCAGGTAAATTAGATTTTAAGCCAAAGACTATAAGAAATGAGGAAAGACACTATATCATACTTACAGGGCCTGTCCTACAAGAAGATCTAACAATTTTAAATATCTATGCCCTAACATGGGAGCAGCCAATTATATAAACCAAGTAATAACAAAATCAAAGAAACACATCAACATAATACAATAATAGTAGGGAACTTTAACACTTCCCTCATTGAAATGGATAGATCATCTAAGCAAAAGATCAACAAGGAAATAAAGGCTTTAAATGACACAATGGACCAGATGGACATCACAGATATATTTAGAACATTCCATCCCAAAGCAACAGAATACACATTCTTCTCTAGTGCACATGGAACATTCTCCAGTATAGATAACATTCTGGGTCACAAATCAGGTCTCAACTGGTACCAAAAGATTGGGATGATTCCCTGCATATTTTCAGACCACAATGTTTTGAAACTACAACTCAAACACAGGGGGAAATTTGAAAATACCTCAAATACATAGAGGCTAAAGAGCATCCTACTAAAGAATAAATGGGTCAACCAGGAAATTAAACAAATGAAAATGAAAACACAACTGTTCAAAATATTTGGGACACAGCAAAATAGGTCCTTATCAAAACAAAAAGAGAAGGACCCAAATTAATAAAATCATGAATGAAAGAGGAGAGATCACAACCAACATCAAAGAAATACAAACAATTATAAGAACATATTATGAGCAACTATATGCCAGCAAATTTGACAATCTGAAAGCAATGGATTTATACTACAACTGAACCAGGAAGAAATAGAAAACCTGAACAGACCCATAACCAGTAAGGAGATTGACGCAGTCATCAAAAATCTCCCAACAAACAAGAGGCCATGGCTAGATGGCCTCCCAGAGGAATTCCACCAAACATTTAAAGGAGAATTAATACCTATTCTCCTGTAACTCTTCCAAAAAAAATGGAAATGGAAAGAAAACTTCCAAACTTATTTTATGAGTCCAGCATTACCTTCATCCCCAAACCAGACAAAAATCCCATCAAAAAGGAGAATTATAGACCAATATACTTGATGAACACAGATGCGAAAATTTTCTCCAAAATACTAGCTAATAGGATCCAACAGTCCATTAAAAGGATTATTCACCACGACCAAGTGGGATTTATTCCTGGACTGCAAGTTTGGTTCAACAGTTGCAAACCAATCAATGCAATAAAATACATTAATAAAAGAAAGAACAGGAACCATATGAATCTTTCAATAGATGCTGAAAAGCATTTGACAAAGTACAGCATCCTTTCTTGATCAAAACTCTTCACAGTGTCAGTATACAGGGTACATACCTCAATATCACCAAAGCCATCTATGAAAAACCCACAGTGAATATCATTATCAATGGGGAACAGCTGAGAGCTTTCCCCTAAGGTCAGGAACACAGCAGGGTTGTCCACTATCACCACTGCTATTCAACATAATACTAGAAGTCCTAGCCTCAGCAATCAGACAACAAAAAGAAATAAAAGGTATCTGAATCAGCAAAGAAGAAGTAAAACTCTCCCTCTTTGCAGATAATATAATACATTATGAGGAAAACCCAAATGATTCCAAAACTGCTAGGACTCATACAGAAATTCAGTAAAGTGTCAGGACATAAAATCAGTGCACAGAAATCAGTTACATTTCTATACACCAACACCAATATGGAAGAAAGAGACATTAAGGAGTCTATCCCATTTTACAATTGCACCCGAAACTGTAAGATACCTAGGAATAAACCTAACCAAAGAGGCAAAGAACCTATACTCAGAAAACTATAAAGTACTCAGAAAATTATAATGTAATATAAAGAATCTATACTCAGAAAACTATAATGAAAGAAATTGAGGAAGACACAAAGAAATAAAAAAAAAGTTCCATGTTCACGCATTAGAAGAACAAATATTGTGGAGATGTCTATGCTACCATTTAATGCAATCTCTACCAAAATACCATCAATTGTTTTCAAAAAAATGGAATAAATAATCCTAAAATTTATATGGAACCAGAAAAGACCCTGAGTAGCCAGAGGAATGTTGAAAAAGAAAACCAAAGTTGGCGGCATCACAATTTTGGACTTCAATCTCCATTACAAAGGTATAATCATAAAGACAGTATGGTACCAACGGAAAAACAGACACATAGATCAATGGAAGAGAATGGAGAGCCCAGAAATGAACCCTCAACCCCATAGTCAACTAATTTTTGACAAAGCAGGAAAGAATGTCCAATTGAAAAAGGACAGTCTCTTCAACAAACGGTGTTGGGAAAATTGTAGATCCACATACAGAAGAATGAAACTGGACCATTTCCTCACATCACATACAAAAATAGACTCAAAATGGATGAAAGAACTCAATGTGAGACAGGAATCCTTCAAAACCCTTGAGGAGAACACAGGCACAGCAACTTCTTCCTAAAACACTGCCAAAGGCAAGGGAAGCGAGGGCAAAAATGAACTACTGGGACTTCATCAAGATCAAAAGATTTTGCATGGCAAAGGAAACAAAACCAAAAAACAACCGACAGAATGGGAGAAGATATTTGCAAATGATATATCAGATAAAGGGTTAGTATTCAACATCTATAAGGAACTTATCAAACTCAACACCCAAAGAACAAAGAATCCAGTCAACAAATGGTCAGAAGACATGAACAGACATTTCTGCAAAGAAGACATCCGAATGGCCAATAGACACATGAAAAAGTGTTCCACATCACTCGGCATCAGGGAAATACAAGTCAAAACCTCAGTGAGATCATACCACCTCACACCAGTCAGAATGAATAAAATCAACAAGTCAGGAATCTTGTTGAGGATGTGGAAAAAGGGGAACCCTTTTACCTTGTTGATGGAATGGTGCAGTCACTCTGGAAAACAGTATGTAGGTTCCTCAAAAGTTGAAAATAGAGCTACCCTGTGACCTAGCAATCATACTACTGCATATTTACCCGAAAGATACAAATGTAGTGATCTGAAGGGATATGTACACCCAAATGTCTATAGTAGCAATGTCCACAATAGCCAAACTATTGAAAGAACCTAGATGTCCATCAATTGCGGAATGGATAAAGAAGATATATCTATATCTATATCTATACCTATATCTATATCTGTATCTTCTTTATTCCATAAAATGGAATACCATGCAGCCATGAAAACCCCCCCAAATCTTGCCATTTGCAATGACATGTATGGAACTAGAGGGTATTATGCTAAGCAAAAAGTCAATCAGAGAAAGATAATTATCATGAGGAATTTGGTATGAGGAATTTGAGAGGCAGGGTAGGGGTTCTTGGGGGCTAGGGAGGGAAAAAATGAAAGAAGATGGGACCCAGGAGGGAGACATCATAAGAGACTCTTTATCTCAGGAAACAAACTGAGGTTTGCTGGTGGGTGAGGGGAGAGGGATAGGGTGGCTGGGCTATGGACACTGGTGAGGGTATGTGCTATGGGGAGTACTGTGAATTGTGTAAGACTGGTGAATCACAGATGTATACCCCTGATGCAAATAATTCATTATATGTTAATAAAAAAAAATAAGTCATGGAATACAGTATATAGCATCATGACCACGGTAAATAATACTGCATTGCATATCAAAAGTTGCTAAGAGAATAGTACTTAGAAGTTCTCATTATAAGAAAAAAAGCATAACTATTTGTGGTGATGGATGTTAACCAGAGTTATTATGGTGATCAGTTTTCAATATACACCAGTACCAAATCATTATGTTATACAGTAGTCTCACCTTATCTGTGGGGGTTATGTTCCAACATCTGGAGTGGTTGCCTATGACTGGCAGAGAGTTCAGATTGTATCAAACCCTATATATAATCTGTTTTTTTTTTCCTATATATACACATCTTTGATAAAGTTTAATTTATAAATTAGGCATAATAAGAGGTTAATAACAAGAATAATACAACAATTATAACACTATAATGTAATACATTCTCCAGAATAGATCACATCCTCGGTCCTAAATCAGGACTCAACCGGTATCAAAAGATTGGGATCATTCCCTGCATATTTTCAGACCACAATGCTCTAAAGCTAGAACTCAACCACAAAAGGAAGTTTGGAAAGAACCCAAATACATGGAGACTAAACAGCATCCTTCTAAAGAATGAATGGGTCAACCGGGAAATTAAAGAAGAATTGAAAAAAATCATGGAAACAAATGATAATGAAAATACAACGGTTCAAAATCTGTGGGACACAACAAAGGCAGTCCTGAGAGGAAAATATATAGCGGTACAAGCCTTTCTCAAGAAACAAGAAAGGTCTCAGGTACACAACCTAATCCTACACCTAAAGGAGATGGAGAAAGAACAAGAAAGAAACCCTAAGCCCAGCAGGAGAAGAGAAATCATAAAGATCAGAGCAGAAATCAATGAAATAGAAACCAAAAAAACAATAGAACAAATCAACGAAAGTAGGAGCTGGTTCTTTGAAAGAATTAACAAAATTGATAAACCCCTGGCCCGACTTATCAAAAAGAAAAGAGAAAGGACCCAAATAAATAAAATCATGAATGAAAGAGGAGAGATCACAACTAACACCAAAGAAATACAAACTATTATAAGAACATACTATGAGCAACTCTACGCCAATAAATTTGACAATCTGGAAGAAATGGATGCATTCCTAGAAACATATAAACTACCACAACTGAACCAGGAAGAAATAGAAAGCCTGAACAGACCCATAACCAGTAAGGAGATTGAAACAGTCATTAAAAATCTCCAAACAAACAAAAGCCCAGGGCCAGACGGCTTCCCGGGGGAATTCTACCAAACATTTAAAGAAGAACTAATTCCTATTCTCCTGAAACTGTTCCAAAAAATAGAAATGAAAGGAAAACTTCCAAACTCATTTTATGAGGCCAGCATCACCTTGATCCCAAAACCAGACAAGGATCCCACCAAAAAAGAGAGCTATAGACCAATATCCTTGATGAAGACAGATGCGAAAATACTCAACAAAATACTAGCCAATAGGATTCAACAGTACATTAAAAAGATTATTCACCATGACCAAGTGGGATTTATTCCAGGGCTGCAAGGTTGGTTCAACATCCGCAAATCAGTCAATGTGATACAACACATCAATAAAAGAAAGAACAAGAACCATATGATACTCTCAATAGATGCTGAAAAAGCATTTGACAAAGTACAGCATCCCTTCCTGATCAAAACTCTTCAAAGTGTAGGGATAGAGGGCACATACCTCAATATCATCAAAGCCATCTATGAAAAACCCACCGCAAATATCATTCTCGATGGAGAAAAACTGAAAGATTTTCCACTAAGGTCAGGAACACGGCAGGGATGTCCATTATCACCACTGCTATTCAACATAGTACTAGAGGTCCTAGCCTCAGCAATCAGACAACAAAAGGAAATTAAAGGCATCCAAATCGGCAAAGAAGAAGTCAAATTATCACTCTTCGCAGATGATATGATACTATATGTGGAAAACCCAAAAGACTCCACTATAATGTAATAAAACTTACATGAATATAGTCTTTTTCTCTCTCAGATTATCTCACTGTACTGTACTCACCCTTCTTCTCGAGATAATATGAGATAAAATGCCAAAAATTCCTAAAGTTTGATGAAACGAAGTGAGGTGAATGACACTGGCATTATGACACAGCATTAGCCTAGTATTGACCCTACTACTGACCTTCTAATAATACAACAGAGGGAAGATCATCTGCTTCTTGACTATGGTTGGCCACAAGTAACTGAAACAACAGAAAGTGAAAACTTGGATAAGAGAGGGACAGTGGGGAGCACCCAGGTCGCTCAGTCATTAAGCATCTGCCTTCAGCTCGGGTCATGATCCAAGGACCCTGGATTGAGTCCCGCATCCAGCTCCCTTCTCAGTGGTAAGTCTGCTTCTCCCTCTCCCACTGCATCTGCTTGTGTTCCCTCTCATGCTGTCTCTCTCTGACAAAGAAATAAATAAAAATCTTAAAATTTAAAAAAAAAAAAAAAGGAGAGAGAGAGGGCCTGTGGATAGCTGACACCAATGGTTAGATCACAATCTCCTTGGGAGCTGCCCAGTGTAATCTGAAACTGGCCCCAGTATTTGCAGAACAAGGAGGGACTGAAGAAAGAGTCAGGCCACTCCAGATTGGTAGGTGGCAGTTTTAATAAACACAGGAACTTACATTTAAGGTTTGTCTTGCTTGGTCACAAAATGAGTACACATCTGTATCTGACTGCCAAATCTCATAGTTTCTATAGAGGCCTTTACCAGGCTCAATCACATAGACCATCCAGATGGTCTCAACCTCACTATCTCAAGGCTATGTCCTTGGATCAACTTCTGGGAGTGGGTAAGGCAGTGAGATGCACATCCCAAAGGCAGGGGGGAGGGCAGGGAGCCCATGATTGCTGGGGTCCATCTCATATGTCAACCAGCAGTCACAGGTTCTTGATGAACTCCAATACTAATATAATGTTTTATGTCAATTAGATCTCAACAATACTGGCTCTGATCCTAAATCTACTAAAGTGGAATTTCTGAAGGGGAGACCTAGAAAACCTTATTTTGAACCTGTGATTCTTATGAGCAGTCCAGTTCGTGAAACAATTGTGGAACACAGCTGGTTGCAAACAACAGAATAACCAGCTGACCACAGCTCAATCCTGAAAGTATTTATTTATTTATCTATCTATTTATTTATTTACTTACCTGTTTTTACTCAAAGAGTCTAGAAGTCTAGAGTCTAGCCGTTGACTCATAGCTTAGAGATACCATCAGAGGCCCAGGTACATGTAATCTTCTCACTCCCATATCCTAAGCTAAAGACTGTTTGCTTCATATATTTTGAATCGGAAGCTATCACCAAATGGCTACTTCAGTCCAGACTTGGAGTCTTCTTCATTCAAGGCAGGAAAGAAGAGAAGTAAGAGAAGGCAACAGAGTTTGCTCCCTTTTCTCAGAAAAGGTAAAGTTTTCCCCCAAAATTTCAGCAGCTTCACTTAGGTCCCATTGGAATACAGTGTGATGGAGCCATTATTGAATTAAGAGAAAGCCAAGAAGGCAAATATTAAACAGTCTCTAGTAAAGACAAGCAAAGGAGAAGAAAATTGGGAATAATGTTGAGTCAGGCAAACTATACTGTCTACAAAATTGATTTAGATCAATTTTAGAATTTTATGGATGAGGGCGCCTGGGTGGCTCAGTGGGTTAAGCTGCTGCCTTTGGCTCAGGTCATGATCTCAGGGTCCTGGGATCGAGTCCCGCATCAGGCTCTCTGCTCGGCGGGGAGCCTGCTTCCTCCTCTCTCTCTCTGCCTGCCTCTCTGCCTACTTGTGATCTCTCTCTGTCGAATAAATAAATAAAATCTTTAAAAAAAAAAAAGAATTTTATGGATGAAGAATCCTGGGCTTGCTAGATGATGTGATTTCTTTACAGCATGGAAAGGACTACAGTTACACTCCGTTGGCTCTGACTCAGTGAATTATTCTCTGAGCTACCTTGACACCACACCTGTCCTATAAAGGTTTTCAATAGTATCCTATAAGATCTGACTTTTTCTGTTTCCGATTCTGGTTCCAAGTCACAAGTTTGTAAACACACTGTACCTCATTGGTAATAGGGATTCCTGAATGCAATGCCAGATTAATTAAATCACAAGACTGGGAGTCAGACCTGGATATATTTTTTTTATTAACATATAATGTATTATTTGTTTCAGATCTGGATATTTTTAACACATGATTATGAATTCTTCAAGCTTTTGGATGAGCTGGCACTGTGAGATTTCACACAGAAAAGGCAGAACCAATCAACCTCTATTTTGCATCCATTATTGACCACAGGAAAATGATCTTCACACTTAAAAGGATAGGATAGACTTGATTAAGGGAAAATCAAAACCTCAGAAACTTTGGAAGAGAGTTATGGATAATTGCTTTAAATAATTTCAAAGTTCTAGTAATAAATGAATTACATCAAAGGAAAACAAAGAAATCTGTAAAAAAAAAATGAGGTTAGTAATTTTGGTGAACAGAATCACAGAGAATTAATAAGGTGGTAAAAAAGCAGAAACTGGGAAAATATTCCATAAATAAAATTTTCCCAGAGCTCAGTATTTCTCATTCTTCTCACTGAGAGTTCTTAAAAATATTGACCTGGAAGTCTAAGGAAGATTATTAAAATACAGTGTAAAAAGATGTCAAAAAAAAGAAAAAGTGATGATTATAAGGAACCACTTGAATTCTCTATGAAGATATTACATTTTTCAACAAGGCATCTGTGACACAATCTATGATATGCTTGGAGAAGACTAAGCTAAAGTAGGGCATGGAAGAGCATGGCAAAGAAAAAGATGTATAGCTTTGTTGTTTTCTTTTTTAAGATGACCCCCAAAACTAAATGTTTGTATTCTAAGGAATTTGAATTTTTAATTAAAAGTGTCACTTATTTTCTGCCTGTATCTAATTTAAAATTAAAGCTAAATATCTCTTTAAATCTTATACTTTTGCTAACTTATAATTTATTATTCCTAAATTGTTTAGTTTAACTACAAATTTTAAAGTAGTATTTATGGACATCTATTTTTCTTCTAATATATCTCACGTATAAATACAGATTTCAGAATAATTAGAAAGCATAGGAAATGAGTGAATAGGGCAGGTGTGCCATAAAATTGGGCACAGTTGTGTCATCTTTATGATATTTTAAACCATTTCTCACTTATTTTATCCTAAAATGTGCTGTTCTCGTTTAGAGACAGATGTTATTTAAAAGCATTCAATGCCTTGTTTTCAAGAATATTTCCTTAATAATATCTGTTCTGATTGGTCGTAGGGAATTAAATTATAAGTCTTTACCCTGACATGATTGCATCTTAAAAATAAGAAAAATTCTGGGGGCACCTGGCTGGCTCAGGCAGTTAAGCATCCAACTCTTGATTTTGGCTCAGGTCATGATCTTAGGGTCATGACATCGAGCCCTGTGTCAGGCTCTGCACTCAGCACACTGCTTGTCTCTCTTGCTCTGTTCCTTCCTACCTACCCTCCGCCCCTGCTCACATTCTCTATCTCTAAAATGAATAAATAAAATCTTAAAAAAAAAAATCCTGAAATGTATAGATGCAGTTTCAGAGTTTTAAAAAAAGCTAATTTTAAATTATGACTTGTTTTTTGTTTTAATAGAAATTTATCACATATGATTTGTATATACCTATTTTTTTCCTCTTTTTCCTTCTGTGGCACATACAGGTATAAGCACAGGCATGTGCAGGAGAGCAAGTGAGACTAAAAGAGAGAGATATGGATGATATTCAGATAATATGCAGCTTCTTCGCTCAATTTCAGCTGGGCTATCTTTAGAACAATTAGGTAGCTATTACATTAATTAGATGAATGACATGTTAATTGCTTTGTTTTATTTTTACTTTTTTTCACAGGAAGCTGTGATCTTCAGATTTTTGAGTCTATTGTATGAAAACTTGGGAAGATTGATTTTGATCCAGTGAGTTAACTTCAATTCAGGATTCCATTAATAGGAAGTTATACCTACATAATTTTTTAAATACTTAGAATATACAGAAGAACTAAAGTAAGAAAACATAACTTAGTATGAACTCACCACCTGAAGTCTAACTTCACTAGTGCCTTCATGTATGTTCTACTCTTTCTGCAGTGAACATAAGACATAACCATCAGTAGTGTTTTGTCCTCTGCTGTGTCTTTCCTTCTTTTATTTTTAAAATAATTTTAGGAGAGATGGGATTTATGGGACCCCAAAGCTCTAGATGCAGAAATATTGGATAAGGACATCTGGGTGTCAATTCTATTTCCGTTCCTTTGATGGCTTGCTGGTGCTAACCTCAGATCAAGATCAGTAGGGCCTGAGGTTGTGAACATCATCCTAAATAGAAGGTTTAGTGTGTCAGACTAAGTTCTGGAGTGGTACAGAAAGGAGGGTATACAAAGTCAGTGGTACAGCAAGAATTCAGCTTCTTGATTATTCAGTTTCAAGACCCTGCCCGGGTAGAGAATGTCTGGCACTGGCTTTCCTTGAAGGGAACCTAGAGCAACGGGTAAGTTGCACTAAGTCAGGGTGTGCCGATTCTCCGTCTATCACCTCACTTTCCTTCAGTTCTGAATCCTGTGTAAATAGATGACATCCTTAGAAGAGGCATCATCTCTTTCCTCCGCTCTGCAAGCCAAGTGCAATGCTGCATGGTGTACCACGAACATGGTTTCATGAGAATGTATGAACATGTTTGCCTTGTTGTAGAGATGCATTCTACTGATAGATATTCCAGTAATTTTCAAGTTTTCTTTATTACAAATAATACTGTGTGAAACTTTCTTGTACATATATTTATGTTTCTGCAGGGTAAATTCCTAAAGTAGAGCTGCTTATAAGATTGCAACCCATTTTAAATTTTAAAATGAGGTAGGCTCATTTTAAATTTTGATATAGACTCTATATTTGATTTGTACACCATCATGAAATAACATAGGTTGCAAAATATTTAAAAGAAGACTGCCTTCAGATAATGCACTATTTAAGTGGTATGTAGTTAACAAATTCGCATTTAATACAAATTATAAACAAGCTGAAATCTTCCACATCATTATTAAATATTCACCATTAAAGTCCACCATTTATTTGCATTTTAAGTGCATGTATGTCACATCTCTAAGCCCAATTAATCAGCTGGTGTCTTTGGTTAATGTTGATTTTAGCTAAAATGTGAAATTCTCTCATAATAGCACAAAGCCAGACAAATAGAGAAACATGTTTAGCACCATGCAAATTAATGCAAGGTCATAGGCAAGACCCACGAAATAATTAAACCAGGTTAAGGGAGCCATGATTTGGGAGACTAAGAATTTTAATTAAAACTGTTATTGAGTTCAAATGAGGGGGTTCTGTCTGTAATTAGTGAGTAATATCTTTCTGCATTAATCAACGTCACCAAAAACTGCCTAAATTAACACTTTGCTTTTCCTATATTGCTTCAGGTTTGCAGGGTTAGTGGGGGAGTAAGTTATATAAAAAAGTAATTAAGATTAGAAGGACACTTTTAAAAATCTTGCTTTTCTACCTGATTTAATCTTGGGTACCATACTTGACAGTAGTGAATTAACACATATTTATTGAATACTGACTACAAAAGAGTCATGGTTGGAACTACAAAGAAGGTTTAGCGGCCACTTAAGAAGGACATATGATGTGTTAGGCACTGAATTAGGCATTTATAAACATTGTTTTATTTTCTTCCCTCACAAATCTTTTCATAGTTGAACATACCTTTTTTCACAAGAAATGAATAATTTACCCAAGGACTTAGCCGTAAATTACAGTGGAGATCATGAAAATGAGATTGGAGAACATGGCTTAGATGTGCAGTCAAAATGGACCCTACCAAGGAGATCTGCCCTACCCTGTTTCTGTCAGAGGTGGATGGCCACAATCCTTCCTGCCTACCTCATGCCTAACAGCAGACCAGAGCACACCATCTGAAAGCAGGTGGATGTGAGAGCAAGAGAGAACTCTCTTTGGTGACTGCTCACCAGACAGGTAAGTGACTCATTCCTTGGGAAACACTGACTAGTAGGTAGGAGGAGAGGGCAAGAAAGTTGCTGTCGCATGTCCTATAGAAATTGGAGGCCAAGAATGCAGAAGTACATCACTAACAAATTTTGGATTCAAACTCCGTGAACTGACAAGTCAATGTTCTTGCAGTGTACTCTTCCCTCCCCATAGGACCACAGTCTCCTCCAATGGGAAAGAAAGATGCATAAATATCTCCGTCCAGAAACTTCTGTTTCATAATGCTCCTTACCTTGGGCCCTTGCTTAATCTCCAGGCTGGGAGCCCAATTTTACTAGGGGGTCAGAAGCTGAGGTGTTTGGGGGCATGATAAAGTATAACTATGGAGATTTACAGGGGGCTCATGTTTCAGGATTCTCTTACTGACAAATTATTCTTGAAGGTTTTTTTCCCAGGAGCAACATGGTGCTTCACTTCATATATTGAAACAGCTCATAGGAACTGAAAACAAAAGCCTTTTTTTCCTTCCTTCCTTCCTTCCTTCCTTCCTTCCTTCCTTCCTCCCTCCCTCCCTTCCTTCCTTCCTTCCTTCCTTCCTTCCATTTATCCAACAAATATTCACTAAATGTCTGCTATGAGCTGGGCCAAAACATCTATCAAAATATTGCTTAACTTGTACCTCATCTTTTATGAAGATCTGTATAATTTTTCATGAATCCTAATATTTCTCTTCTCCATCACAATCTCACCTTTGTTATTTCATCAAAACACTGGTTTCTTTAAACAGCTGTTAAATTGTTTGAAGCCCTATAAAAAGGATTGTAAAAGTGGATTAACATCAGCCCATTTCCCTCTGTGGAAGATCCGTATTAATGTTTCGTATGAGTAAAATGAAACTCCAAACCTCAGAAATATTCCAATTACTTTGTTATTTGGGGAAATTTTGCTGTTTGCTTTTGTTTTGTCAATGATGGGGTTATGTGGCATTTAGGAAAACAATTTTTGGGACAGATTTAAAAAAAAATACATATATATATGAAAATTTATAAATTGAGGCATCTTATTTTTCGCTGGCACTATCTCTCTGCTTCATTAAGGCTATATTTCTTTCTCTTTGCCCAGGAAAACTGCTTCTATCTCCAAAGGCAAGTTTGAAATTCTATTAAACTTAAATTGCTCAGTTACTGCAAGATCCAGACATGCACGTGTGTGTGCACCACCACCACACACACATCCCTGTCCCCGCCCCCCCCCCACATGTATTTTGGAAAAAAGTCAGGGCCAAGTGGTAAAAAGGCATAATACATAAAATAGAAAATGAAATGTAAAAAGAAGAGATACAACCTGAGAAAAGGAGCGGCAGAGAACAAGGGTGTGTTAATGCATAGTCAGCTTTTGAATTGGGAAGTCTGAAAGAGCAAATAGCTTCTGAAGCAAATACGCATGACACGACTATAGATTTCTGGATAATTAGGCATGAGAAATGGTAAGTGATATATTCACCTACTGCACTTATGTTCTTTTTAAGGTACCTAGCATTTTTTTTTTCCTGTAGATGGTTTGAGGCTTGGAAGTCAGTTGAGGGCAAAACTGAAAAGAGTGATGGAGAGTCTTCTAAAATAGTTTTTGCTCCCCCCTCCCCAAAAAAAGGTTTTTGTCCAAAAAACAGGTCAATTAATTTGACAGCTAAAGGTGGCCTCCTAAGTTTCACTGACTACCAAACACACGGTGTAGAATCCTTAAAGGACTCAGGTGACTGGGATGCCTGAGTGGCTCAGTCCTTTGAGCGTCTGCCTTTGACATGGGTCATGATCCCACCATTCTGGGATCGAGTCCTGCATCTAGTTCTCTGCTTGGTGGGAGCCTGCTTCTCCCTTTCCCACTGCCTGCTACTCCCCCTGCTCATGTGCTTGCTCTCTCTCTCTGCCAAATGAATAAAATCTTTAAAAGAAAAAAAGGGGGGGGGGGACTCTAGTTACTTGTTTTTTTTTTTCCCCGTTTTGGAACATAGCAATAACAAGTACAGAAGGAACAGCTGAGAGGATTGGACTCACTGTCTGTTAAAGATTGGCTGATGTCAGAGTCTAGAAGGCTGGTTGGTTTCTAGTCTGTGGACTCTCACTATATACAACTTGACTTCTTCATACATAGGAGGGTAAGACAGAGAGTCCTACCCCTTTGTGAATTGGTCATCTGTTTGTTGTTGTGTTGTTTTTTCCCCACTGGTGCCTTGGAAAAATAAAGTGCCCCTATACTAGATAATCTTCTGTGTAAACACCCTGACACACCATAGAATAAATACGATAATCAACCATGTTTTTACAAAATATCTATTGTTATTAATTGGCCAGCTCTATCCTTGAAGCAGCTTCAATAGTCTCAACATGATAGGAGTTCTAGTGGACAAAAGAGAAGATAAAATTCAGTCTTCAGCAATTTCCAGATTTAACTCTTATTAGAGGACCTGAGTAGAACACAAGACCTAGACAAAGTGAATGCTACATCGTAGCGAAGAATTTTGGACAAGCAAGTGGATTAGTCAGAGTGCAAAGTCTGGAATCCTTAGTGTTTCCAATGAATGTCATCTGTCATTTTCCTGGGAGGCCACCCATGGTATCAACCCAAAAATCTGGCCTAAATGCTTTTGTTCAGAGGCAAGAAATTGGGAGTGGAAGCATGGATTGATGTTTTCATGGAGAAAGCTACCCATTTCTAAGTGCTTTCCAGTTCTCTTCTCCTGCCCATCAAGTCTGAGCCAGAGTCTTCTACTATTCAAGCTTCCTAGGGTCATTTCCTGAAGTATCCCACACTGTTCTCTCCTTTTCATGGTTCTATGGCCTCTCTGCACAGCCAAGATCTTTCCTCATCATAGGGGATTGAATTGTTCCTAGGATAGAGTGTTAATTGTCTCTTTCTTCCCCTCCTTTCATTCACTTATGGATGGACACATTCGTTCTTTCACCCACTCAATGAGCACTCATCAAGAGACTTCTCTAAGCAGGTACTATTCTAGATTCTTGGGAGATATCAGTGAACAGAAGAGATAAGGAGCTTTACCCTTGAGGAGTTAAACTCTATCCAAGGGAAACAGACTGTTAATAATAAACATACTAAAAGATCTACATAGCAGGGAGAATTGAACCATTTAATTGGAAACAAATGGGAGGGGAATGAGCAGAAGGAAGAAGGGGCAACAGGTCGCATATCAAATCGGGTTGCCAGTAGAGGCCTAACTGAAAATCTGAGATCTGAGAAAAGAGAAGCAGCAAGAGGCCAGGAGGGCTGGAGCCAGGACAACAAGGAAGAGGGCCATGACAAATGAGGTCAGAGAGGGGACAGAGGAGACAGATCATGTAGAACTCTATAGGTCCTTGTAAGAACTTTGAATTTTATTTTCGGAAAATTTGCCTAATCTGTAAGTCCTAATTAAGAAATAAAACTTTGGAAAAAAGTCATACTAATTTGTAGAGGGCTGACCGAACTAAATAAACATATGTGACATTTTTTTCCCTTCTGATTTGTGACATGAACTCATTTCAAAAACCTATACTCTACATCTAAATTAAAATACCTACACACATTTTTTAATCTTTTAAATTTAGGGAAAAAATAACCCTAGAATTATTCTCAAAAATACTTATTTTTTCATCTCTTCAACTACTTCGAAGAGGACTGGTTGTACTAAAATCTATGTGTGATCCTGTGAGCTTAAACTCTAGCTTAAATCATAACAACAGTGGTAATGACCGATATTTGGCTCCACAGCTCAAGTAGAAACAATGGGTAAAAGTTACAGGACCAAAAGTCACAGCTGAGCATCAAACAAGGCACCTCAAAAGGTCCAAATACAGAAAATTAAGCAGGGATCTCCCCAGTAGTAAATATATTTAAAGAGAAGCATGGTGACCTTCTAACAAAAATCTTAGGATGATTTGAATGGGGAAGACCATTTCTAAAGAATTCTACAACTCCGGGGCACCTCAGTGCCTCAGTAGAACGGAGGGTTGAAGTCTCTGCTTTCGGCTCGAGGATGGTCCCGGGGTCCTGGGATGAAGCCCCATGTCCAGCTCTGTGCTCTGCAGGGAGCCTGCTTCTACCTCTTTCTCTGCCTGCCTCTCTGCCTACTTGTGATCTCTGTCAAATTAAAAAAAAAAAAAAAAAATCAAAAAATCTTAAAAAAAAGAGAAAGAATTCTAGAACTCTAATGGACTTTTTTCATTAATACTTTTTATGAATACTTAATATGAGTCAGATATTTCTAGAAGCATTTTATATAGATTATCTCATATAACCCACACTATTCTCAAACCTTTGAGTCTGGATTTTATTGTGTTCACTTTACAGGAGAGGAAAATGAATTGTCCAAGTTTATAAAACTAGTGAACTAAGGGGGCAGTATGTAAATTCATATCGGTTTTATTCTAAATCCTTCACATTTTTTGTTGTTGTTAGTCCTTCCATACCAGCTCTCAGAGACCAGAATCTGAAAATAGTCTACAATCCAACCTTTATCTGATTATTACTTTACTTATTTTCAGAATCCATTCTGCTCAGCAGTTATATATTAAGTTCCTTACATGCTCAAGGCATTGTTCTAATGCTTTGAGACACAGGTGGAAGACAGAGACATGGAAAATAATCATTACAATTACATGATCAGAGAAGTAGAACTACCCCTAGGGTATTGTGATTTTGATCTTAATTCTATTTCCTGAGTACACTCCATGTATATTTCTCTCTCTCTCTCTTTTTTAACTTCAGTGTCTCTGTTTTTTTATGCTGCCTATAAGACTATCATCTAATTATCCAATGGATAAATATTTCAACAGCTTTATTACTCAGTTGTAAATAGAACCACCACTGAACCTGGTTGCAGTGAAGGCAAACACACAATGAAGGGTATTTACTGACTTACGTAACTTAAAGGACAGAGTTTGAATTAGTTTCTGGGTCACTAGGTCCACCAGTTCCCATGGTGTCATCATGTCCTGCCTCATGTTCACTTTTCCACTCTCTCTGATTCACTTCCTCACCCATCTCTCTGCCTGACTTATCTCTACCTCATTTACTTATCTCTTATTACAAGAAAGCCTTTCTTAGACAGCAAGGTCCAGCATGGAAATAGCTCAGGCTTCAATTCCTCTCAACTCCTTGACCCCCAAGTTAAGGCCTCTGATCTTCCAGTTCTTTTTTTTTTTTAATAAAGAGTTTATTTATTTATTTATTTATTTGACAGACAAAGATCACAAGTAGGCAGAGAGGCAGGCAGAGAGGGAGAGAGAGGAGGGAAACAGGCTCCCTGTTGATCAGAGGCCTACAAAGGGCTCAATCCTAGGACCCTGGGATCATGACCTGTGCCAAAGTCAGAGGCTTTAACCCTCTGAGCTATCCAGGAGCCCCTTATCTTCCAGTTCTAAATTTTAAAAATTTCCCCGAAGAGGAAACTTAATAAGGCCAGCTTGACCTGCTGAGTAGGGTACTATGAATGGCTGAGTATGGTCATAGAGCAAACATGGGTCACAGGGCAAACATGAAAGCAAGGTCCATGGGATTGGAAAAATCTCACCAGAATTACACAATCAAGCTTGTAGGGAAACAGTTCCTCCAAGGAAAATGGGGTATGTTAGAGGAGCCCAACAATTAATCAACACATGACCATCTTAAGACCCGTATAAAAGAATATCTTCTTCACAGTGTCTCCTGAGCCACACCACATGTATGATCTTTCCCCTTCTAAAATCCCTGACACACTGGCCATCTAGAGTTTCAATTGTCATTTACAGCCTGTTTATACCATAAGTGACTTAGATCTTTTACATGAAGTTCTGAGCCAAACCCATTATTTATAATTCCCTGAAACCCATGAAACCCATTTATAATTCTCTCCTGAAAGCAGAACCTAACAAGCACATGTTAATGGGAAATAGAGAAAGGAGCTTACACTGGGAAAAGAGATATGAACTCTTTTATTGACCCACAAATTCATTTATTCAAAAATCTTCGTTGGAAGGCTACCATTTACCTGGCATTATGCTAGAAGCTGATTCAGTAACAACGGCAAAGACCAGGTGTTGTTCCTCTTCTCCTGAGCATACATACCAGTGGAACTGGATGTTCAGAAAACAAGCAAATAAGCATAGAATGCAGAAGTATCTTTGGAATTAAGAAAAAAAATTCCTAGAGTGCTATGTGGGGCATAACTAGGACATCTAACTTGGATTGTGAGGTGAAGGAAAGCCCATTTGGGGAAGTGCAATTTCAGCCAAGCCCCAAAAGCTGAGTAGTAACATGGAGGTGAAAAATAGGAACAAAGTGGCCTAGATGAAGAAATAGTGTTTGTGAAAGCTTATAGCATTTCAGTATTTTAAAGAAACGGCAAGAGAGTCTGTGTGGTTGGTGCTCTTGGGAGTAGAAGCACACTACATTCCATCATTCATTTCTCCTTCCACATGATGAGTTTTTCCAATCTTTCCCTGGCTCTCACGGTGAGGGATCTGGACAGCCAGGGTCACCTGAAAGAGAGGTCCCTGTGGAAGGTAGGACAGCAACATCAAGACTGACAAGGCACCAAGGCTATATATTTGCCAACTTTACTTTATTGCCAATGGCAAAATGATAGCTTTTGGAAACAGCACTAAGGAGACTTCATTTGACAATTTGGGTATCTAGTTCATCCCCTTTAGAACTGGGACATGTCACAGACCATGTCTGAATTTTCTATTCTTGTCTATACATTGGGAACACTCCCTTACAAAGTTCAAGTTTTACATGATGTAGTGTGCACAATTTTAAAAGATAGAAAGTGATATGCCCAGGCACAGATATGGAGCTAACCTGTATTTAGCATTCAGGTTAAACTCTTGCACACTGCATACTCTTACCACAACATCCCTGGTACAGAACAATAAGCTCTCGTTCTCTCTCTCTCTCTCTCGTGTGTGTGTGTGTGTGATTGAATGTGTAATGAATGTGGTGAATTCATGTGCTGTTCATGTTTTGGCATATGTGGGATGTGTGGCATGCAGGCACATTTGTGGTGTGTGTCCAGCATGAATATGTGGTGTGTATGAATGCATATCCCTGCATGCATGTGTGTATGTCTCTGTGTGTGGAACATGAAAGTGTGATGTGGGGAGGGACACATGGATTGAAGTCAGGAATCTATTATCTGGAAGTATCCAACTTCATTCCAATTCCTGGGCATATCCCAGAGATTGTAAGCTTTGAAATAAATCTAGGTCTTTGGTTCCTAATAGTCCGGCAGGAGTCAAACCAGAACCCTCTAGAAAGCAACAGAGGCTGTGCTGCCCAGGCTTGGGGTTGCTGCCAGCCTCCTAAAACACTGCAGATGCCTAAAAGGCTGTACCAGGAGAGAGAGGTCATTGGCAGATGCATGCTCTCAAACCTCCAGTTGTAGCAAGAGCTCTCCAGACCAACCTTGGGCCACCAGAAGCTGGAGAGAGGAGACTATATTCATGAAATCAGGCATTGTAGGGCGCCTGGGTGGCTCAGTGGGTTAAAGCCTCTGCCTTCAGCTCAGGTTATGATCCTGGGGTCCTGAGATGGAGCCCCGCATCTGGCTCTCTGCTCAGCGGGGAGCCTGCTACCTCTCTCTCTCTCTGCCTGCCTCTCTGCTTACTTGTGATTTCTGTCTGTCAAATAAATAAATAAAATCTTTAAAAAAAAAAAAAAAAAGAAAGAAAGCAAGAAATTACTGCCTCAGCATCTGGCCAGCCCAGTTGGTGGAGCATGAGACTCTGATCTCAGGGTCATGAGTTCAAGCCCCACGTCGGGCATAGAGATTACTAAAAATAAAAAAATAAAAAAATAAATGAAATCAGCTGTTGTGAGGACAGTCAGAAAAGAAGAAAGTGCATTCTTCAGATTTTCTATAATCCCCCTTTACTCAACTGTGCAGATATTTGTATCCTGGTTCCTACACTTCCTACATTACAGGAGAGCAAACTGGAAAACTACGCAAGACATAGAGCCACATGCAAAACTTCTCTCATCGCTTGTCCCCAGGGTGGTGCGTGGATGAAGAAGGGACTCCAGGGGCAAGAGTGCCAAACATGACCTCACATGTTCTCTGGACACACACTGCACTGACTTTACGTCCAGAACATACCAGGAGAGATTTTTAAATCTAAAGTAACACCTTCAAGTTCTATTCACTATACACTGGAGGACATGTCCATCTTGGGAGAGAAAAAGGAGATAATGAAGTACAGCTCTTCCTCATGGAAAATTCACAGTCTAATAGAAGGATAAAGATTACCAGCTAGAAAACAATTATGGAAAAATATGATCCTGGATTAAATTCTCTAATTTGAAGTACGGAGATGGAGGAGATCCATTAAGAACATCTTGATGAATGGGGATTGAGTTTGGTGCTCCAAGTAAAGAGATTCTGTTAGCGACACTGGCTGACAGTGGGAGAGAAGGGCAGAGAGAGCTCACTTGGATAAGACAGATTCTGTACTTAGAAAAATGTGAGTGTTTGAAACAAGCTGTTTATACTTTAAGTCCTCTAGTTACTCTGAGGTCTCCAAGGGCCTACAGAATGATGCTTGGAACCTCAAACAGTAAATACAGACCCAAAAATCTAAAAAGAAAATTTAAAAATCAAAATTACAAGTATTTCATTACACCTGTAAAACATAGCATCACTTCCACTTGTACCTCAACATACAAATGTGATATTTGATGTAGATGCTTCTTGATATGATGAGTGGTGAGACCCCCCAAAGAAAGAGTGGTCAGAACCAAGAAGGTCTCAAACAGGCGCTACTTTAAAGGACAAACTCTAAGGGGGAACCTAAAAAAATGTTACTTTTCTAGACACTGTTTCACTTATCTGAAAAACAACAGGGTTTCTAAATTGGGCTCCCCAGAGGCCGGGGCATCATAAATCCATAAAGGAACCATAGAAATTTTACAAATTTACAGAGATAATTAAATCAAGTCTTGCAGTAAAGCAGTCAGGTTATGTAGTATTTGAGGATTGTATTCAATCACTACTACCTGGGGGTAAAACTTGTATAATGTTTTATCTGAATGTACATGCAGATCCTGCTAACCACAGTCTACAGAACCTAACCAGCTGTACACTGTTGTTTCAGTAAATGTTTTGTTATAAAGATGAGAGTTACAAACAATGGAAAGAACCTCAGTGATACATTTAGAATTGTGCTGAAGCCAAGATCTGGAACTACAGAAGTACATCACTTGTCCACATTGCTCTTACACATCAATATGCTCTCACAGCTATTTAACAACTGTTCTTTCTACAAATTCTGTAGCTTATCTGATGTGTTAAATACTTTTACCTGAATTTGGCAGACAGGTAAACCAAGTTAAAGAGGCAAAATTGAGTCCAAGTCACAGAGCTGGTTTTAAGGAGGAGCTAGTCTCTTATCTGCTAATCCCAGTTGTTCCCATGATGTCCTCCTGCCCCAGAGTTCTATGGGGCCCTAGTTTTTTTGTTGATACTCTATCTATGTGTGTGCGTGCATGTATGTCCTAATAGGCTAGCATATTAATAAATTTCTAGGAGTGATGCAGTATTTATTATTTCCCAGAGTTATTTTATTAAAAATCATTTTTTCTAGGTATTCCAAAGAACACATTTTGAGAAAATTTTATCCCTCCATGAAATCACTATTAATCTTAGAAGAAAATATCTCCCTACCATAGGACTTACTATACCTCGCATATTTGATCGTATTGTTGATAATAATACACAACCATTTCAAATCTGTTATCTTCCTCTAAGAAATTTGCAAAACCAAGTAAGATATGCCTAATGCAGTTTGTTTAAGAAACCCCGATTAGTGGTTCAGACAGATGCTTTCTGGAATAACAACCAGTGAGCTGTGACTGGAACGCTATGAAATGTTTTGCACATAAAATGAATCCTTATGCATGGAAAGTCAATATCTGTTGTGAGTGGTTATCGTCTGGTGGTTAGTTTGAAGGGCTGGGAATTAGAGTAGCTCATTACAGCTGAGGCTCTCACTCCTCAACCAAGAGGCAGGCGCCAAGAAGTTTACACAAACCCAAATGTGTTATGTTCTGGCTTTGTCCCAAGTTAGCACAAAAGGCACGGCCCACACCTTTGGAGTACTTGCCATATGCAAAGAGTAAACTTTGCCAAAAGAGAGCAAGATTTCTCTTCAAAGGCAAAGAATGCTTTATAGTATTCCCCCAAAGAGTCTTGATATTTCCTTCCATATAGAAGAGGGAATATGGTAGCCACTCAATAAACCTACTTCGTTAAATTGAGTAATGCTGAACTTCTTTCACAGAGACAGAAAAGTTGCTTTGTGCCTATATGTGTTTTTCTTATATCAATGGCATACATTTTAGACCAGAAGCTCTAAGGCAGAGACCATGGGGTCTTTCTGATATCAAATCAAGTACTAGATTCAGTTAATTCAGAAAAAAATCAGCCAGTACATTTATATAAAATTCTGGAAGTCACCTGGAGCTATTCAAATCATTAGCTTTTCAGCCATGAGTTAGATATGATGAGGAACTTACATGCTTTTAAGTAACCAATTCCATCAAGACTTATTATTGTTCAAAATAAAAATTCTCCTAAATTTTGTCCATGGAAATGCACTGGTTATCTCCTTATCTTTGTATTCTTTTTATCTGATTCTTTTCCCTACAATGGTTCTTTGTCTCTCTGTGAATATATGCCATTTTGGTGATTATTTCTCTCCCCTTTTCTCTCTTTTTCTTCCTTCCACCCCACTTTTCTTTCTCCCAATTTTTCGTGATGGTTAACAGTCAGTCAGTAATTGTTGGGCTAATAACATGAGAAACATGCCTAGGAAAAAGAAGACATTAAAGAGGACTTTTTTTTTTTTTTTCAAGTAGTCACTGTGTGACTCCGCGGTGGTCCTGCGGCCATATCCTAGTGCCTTTATAGACCATGTATTCATGGAAGGAAAGCCTTAGCTTTCACCGTCATTAAATGAACCAGACCAGGATGGAATAATGGAAAATCACAGAACCGGAAAGTAGCAGAGTTTGGAGGAACTTTAGGAGACATCTAATCTAGTACACATTGTGTAACAGTTACAACTATGGGCTCTTGATTCAAGACTGTGTTCAAATCTCCTTCTGTTATTTTCTAGCCCTGCCATCCCTTTCAGGAGGACTATATTTTCGTTGCTTTGGCTTCATCTATAAAATGCAGATAATCATGGTCCATATTTCAGGAATCCCTGTGTTGATTAAATGAGTATAACATCTGGCATGTGGCAATTATCTCATAAATGTCGTTGTTGTTGTTATTATTATTATTTAGTAATAACAACCATTGTTATTAAAGGTAGTAGTAGTAGCATCAGGAGGCGGAGCGGTACTATTTATTATAGGAGGAAACCGAGGTGGGCAGAGATTGAATGAATTTTTTAAAGTCATAAAAATAAGAAGGGATAGAGCATCCTAACTTCAAAAGCCATGACTTATCTCAAACTCATGTCTAAATGTCATGTCTTGGCTTTCCCTAACTCTGCCATCCTTTTCCCACATTTAGGAGCCATGCCTGACTTGTGTACTTGCCACCTCCTAGGTCTGGGATAGTGCTGTGGCATGGCAGAAGGTTCTCACTACATAGAAATGAATAGCAACTTTAGGATCACACAAAAGATCAAGAGTAAGGGATGAAATAAATTATGAAGTTGCATCCAGAGGACTTAAAATAATAATACTTTAGATTCTGAGGACAGAAAATGATGATGCTTTCTTGGAATTTTAAGAGTTTTAGAGAAGTAAAGATGAAGTAATTCAAACGTAAGTTAAAACTAGAAAGAGAGCAAAAGGGGCCCAAACCAGTAAAACTACAGCAAAGCAAACATGAAAAGAAAATATATAAATTTCAGGCAAGCCAGTACTAAAGAGTTTATGCTTTTGCACTGCAAAAATTGAATGTATGTGTGTAATCTATTAGTGCATATAAAGTTTGTTTAGCGAATGGTGATTGTTTTATACTGAAGGCTTTTCTTTTTATTTTTTCATTTCTCCTAATGTTTGAAATCTTGCTAACAAAGATTGTGTCTTCATATCAGGTAACAGTAGCATCTGTGTAGGTGAATTTAGTTCTAACCAGTATTTTCCTTATGTTTTAACATGCTGATAATGAACCAAAGTAACAAATAGTCAATTAAATATGTTTAAAAATTTATTAAGGGAAACTCTATATATTGATTAAATTGTATTCACTTTTTATAAACACCAGAAAAAGCCTTTAATTACAGTTAAAAGAAGAATAGAAATGTAAAGATTAAAGATTTTTGTTACTACTCTGAGATCTATATATTTGAATACTAAGACTTTTCTATCACTACATATATAATTCTAGAACTTGCATTCTCAACAGAAATATACATTGGTTCCTGAGGATGAAAAAACTTTTACTCTCTCTATGTAAGAAGCGCAGATAGACATATAGTACTATACAGAAAACAGTATATTATCAAATGAACATTTCATAGAGAGAGCAATTAGGAAACATTTTCTAAAGGCTCCATGGAAGGGAAGGCTAATAACCAAAAAAAGACTGAGAAATACTGGTCTAAAATTTCAAAGCTCAAATCTTATCTGTACTATCCTATTTTAATTCAGAAAAAGAGCATTGTTTCTCCTAAATACACCCTCCATCATGCAGTAGTTTGCTTGTTCTTAACCTCCCTTGACTAAGTTTTCCCATGTTTAAAACAGTTTGCAGGAGAACAAATCTAGGTTTAACTTCCACTTTAAGTTCTACTTGCATATTCTGTGCAATGGAACTTACCTCTCTTAGCCTGTATTTTCCTTAAGTCTGCAGGGTGAAATAGTAGCACCCACCATATATGGATGCTAAGGGGAGTTCACTAAGGTACTACAGGTCAGTCATTTAGCTCAATTGGGCACTCAGTGGGATCGTGGCCTTGAGTATTATGATTGTTCTAATTTTTAGTCTTGGATTGCTATTTCCACAGAAGGCTGTAACAACCATGTTTTCGAAGCCCAATCGAAATCAATGAATGTAAGGTGACTGCATTTTATAATCTGGCTCTCCCTCACCCAGTTCTTTTTTGACAATATTTCAATCTAAACACATTACAAAATAAACCGACACATACATGTATAAGTATGTCTAGATGCACCTGCAGATAAATATTTAAGACAGACAAAGACCAAAGAGCACTTTGGAGAAAGGTTAAGGTAAGGAAAGGAAAAGTTAACAGAGATTGTTCAAAAAAATTCCCAAGTATGGCAGAAGGGTAGGATTAACTGACTGTTTTCTAATTCTGCATAAGAGTATACCACGAAAAGAGATAGCAATCCCATTTCATTATAGCAATGCTGCAAAAAAATTCATAGTATTTCATCTTGTAATGATTTTTTCTGTGAACCATATTTACCCTTGGCATGAGCTGGAGCTAAAAACAAAACAAAACAAAACAAAAAAATCCATCAAATATTTATAGGGCACTCAGAAATTTATAGTGACTTCAGAAATGAAAAGATGTTTTCTGATATACTTAACTCCGTATTTCCTTTCCTCCTCCAAGATGATTTGTTTATTGTAACTGCCATTTGCATAGCATTTTATTGCTCTTCTAGGGTGGCAGCTGAATGGTGACACATGAAAGCTGGGGAAGATGAGGAGAACTGACCAGGAATGCCTGAGAGCAGAAACCAAACTTGAAAGAGCTGGGCTGATACAGAGCTGGACATTGTGCTTTATCACTTAGAGTCCTAACAATATATACCCTTTCATCAACTGCTTTTTTTAAAAAAGCCATAATTGAACAATACTTAAGCAATAAACCAACAAGTATTCTCTTTTAGAGACTGCATGTTTTATGAACAGCCAAGAAAGAAATTATTATGTAGTGTTATTAATTGTAGATTATTTGTTGCAACCAGATCAACAAAATGCCATTGCTGTGACCATTCCTCCTGGGATACCAGAATGACTTTGTTATGCAAAATGACTCCCTGTAAAGCTTTATGCCAGAATCGGATTTTACTATGACAGCACTTTATTCTACATAGCTAGCAGCATAGGATGCTGCTCTCCGATCTGTACTGGAAACATGAGGGGAAACAACCCTTATTGCTCCCCTTGCTACTCTTAGAGAAAACAAGGTGAACTAGCAGAACTCTGAACCAGGAGCCTCAGATTCCAGCCTTACAATTAACCTTGGAAAACCCATTTGCCCTATTGTACTTCAATTTTCACAGCTGTATGGTGCTAATAAGAATTCCTGATTTAATGACTTCCTAGAGTTATTATAGAGCAAAAGCATTGTTTTTCGCCAAGTATGTAGTGACAGGCAGGTGTGAGGAGCTGAGGCAAATCTTTTATTGCACAATGACATGGATGGGACAAGGGTAAAGGCCAGGCTGCCCATCAGAGTCGATATTAAAAATACATAATAAGAGACTGAGTTGCAGTGCAGATGATGTGGATCCTGGAGAGGTATATGAGGGAGTATCATCAGTACCCCAACCCTGGCATTCTTTGCCATCATAGCTAGCTCATTCAGGACATATTCTGAGCTTCCCTTGAATAATCAGTCTCTCTAGACATCCCTGTCATCCCTTCTCCTTTGGTGGGGGAGTCATCTCCTTCAGTGTCTGCCAGACAGAAGAGCTTATTACATTACCCTTATTAAATTTCCTTTTGCTCTTCAACTCTCATTGCCTATGCCCTCTCATTTCTATCAGGCTTATAATATTTAATTTCTCCTTTCCTCTGCTATTATTGAGTCCAATTTTCATCCCAATTGTGAGGCTACAGGATGTAGCTTCCATTCCAGTGGGAGTTCTCCATGGGGGCTTTTAGAGTGACAACCTGACTTATTAATATCATTACTGATTAATCATTTTAAGTGCAAGAAATATGTTGATTACTCTTGTTTGAACTTTCCAAGTATCTATGGCTCCTGTATTAAATGAGACTTGGTTTTACTCCTCATTGGTGAAGACTTTTTTTTTTTTTTAATTTCCTTTGGCCGTCTCTTCCTAGACTTGTGATCAACCGATGGCAATGAGTTCTATAGTAGATTAAACTGTAGGTTGGTCCTTTTTGGAAACCTGAAATAGTTCTCCCATTTGTTTGGATATAGTTGATGATTCTCTGGTTAGCTCTCATGGTTCTTTATAACCCCATTCAATAAAACAGGAAGAATCTCTTAGGATATCCAGGGATATCTCTACCTGGTCATGTCTACTTGCCATTATCCTATTAGTTTATTTAGGATTATTCTTCTCTGTCTCATCCTCACCCTAGCATGTTTTCATATCTTTCGGTTTGCTTTTTTAATGTCCTCCATCTCTTAAAATCCGACTCCCCACCTAGGGCACTGTGGAAGTCCTGGTCTTTCCCACATCGTTGAGGTGTCCTCTCTCCACACACATAGTTTTACAACATTCAGTAATGTCACCTACTGTCTTAAGACATTAGCTAATTTGTCCATTGGTATTGCCTCCCTCACCTTATTCTGTAATTTCTGTGAGGTCAATTTATTTGGAATAGTATTTTCTCTTGTCTTATAGGCCTCATGGAGATGGGCAGAGATAGGCACAAGGATCTAGACACTTATTAGTGTGCAATAAAGTATAACCATCAACACTTGGGAAGCCCTTGCTTTGCAGGCTGGCTCCACACCCATTAGAGCAGAATAATCTATTGCTGAGTCTATTTGAAACATTTCCACAGACTCACTGGGCTTGTACATGTCTATCGCAGGGCTTTTAACATCACATCCAAGAGTCTTTTTTTTTTTTAAACCAAGATTTATGTATTTATTTGGGGGAGGGGGGAGGGAGAGAGGGAGAGGGAAAAAAGCAGACTCCCTGCTGAGCATTCCCCAGCAGCTTGATCCCAGGCTAAGATCATGACCTGAGCCGAAATCTTGAGTTCCTGGCTTAACTGACTGAGCCACCCAGGCCCCTTACATTCAAGAATCTTAAGGGGTACTGAAGAATCGGTTTCAAAGATCTTATGAACGCATTTAAAATTCAATGCAAAATGTTGTGTGCATTTGGTTGTGTCCCTTATCCATTGTTCTTCCCACCCACAAGAATTTACAGCTTCAAACAGATTCTCAAAGGAGTCTGTGACTTCCTAGGACATTAAGAACATTCATACTGAGCCTAGGAGGATATTGCCAAAGCCAACCATTTCATACAGGGGTGGGGGTGGGTCAAGAGGCAGAAAAATAGATTGAAAAAAAAAATGATTCCAATTTTCTTCCAAACTCTAGCCTTATTTCTTAGTGAATTTAAGCTGTTATATCAGGGAATGCCTGTCCAGGTCTTTTACAAGAGATTTCTATAGCTGTCTAGGCAAAAATGTTTTTTTTCCAGGCCCCCATTCTTCCTATGGGGAGTCTTCCTCCCAAGCCCGTCAACTGCCCAAAGCTTATCAGTAGAGCTGTGCCCCAGGCTATGTACTGGTGGGGTGGAATGCCTAAAGCAAATCCAGAATTAAGAAGTTCCACAGGGAGTGGCCCTGGGGAGGAATTAAGGAAACAGGGCTCTGATTTTCCCTCTAGCAACAATCCTGTTTCCCTACCAGCCCTTCAGGGTGAGGAGTAAGGCTCAGTGTGAATTAGTATCTCAAAGCAAGCCTGCCAACCAGGTCCACAGTAATTGTCTCCCCTCCTTGTTTTAGGAAAAGAAAACCTCATTTCTGATTTTCCCCTGGACTATAAGCTCTCATTCTTCTCCTATCCGCCTGGGCTAATGCACTCCAAAATTGCTTTTTTTCTCACAGTTCTGATGTTCATCCTTTACTTGGCCTCCCTCTAGGTTAACACTGACTTTCTGAGGGTCTAGGGTGGGGGAGGGAGTGGATGCATTATGCTAAAAAGTTCTATCTCTCTTTCCTCCTAGAGTGGCAAATCCCAGTTCTCAGGAAGGCTCTTTCACAAGGCTTTTAAACACCTGAACTGCTCCTTTGAGGATCAGTGAATGTGGAACACAGTCTTAGACTATAAAACATGAAAGCAGAGACAAAGTAAAGTTTGCAAAATGTGTCCTAAACTTAGATGGGAGGTTTAGTTGCCCTTCTTCACACCTAGTCCTCCTTTTACCACTAGTTCTCACAACCTCACCAGCTTCCAGGCCTGAGAATTTCAGGTCTCATGAAAGGCTAAGCAACTTTCACACTACCACGAGGAAAAATGCATAACATTCCAGCAGCATGTGCTGTTCTGCATCCCATGGTCAAATGTACACAATGCCCTTTATCAATCCAATAGGCTAACAACTCAAGTCCAAGCATCCTAAGTTCTCCAGGGCCTCTTCGGTTGTGACATAGAACCACGATTCATACTTGCTTTTATCAAAACTTGTGGTTAAGAATGATACGTTTTAGAGAAAAAGACAATCTCTAGGAGGATGAGTACTTGCTTTAACCTATAATTATAGTCATCTAAACTTCAAGCACTATTTCTATTAACATCCCTACCATATTTACCTCTCTCAAGCCATTGCCTAGCAGGGGTTCCAAGACTCGTCTGAGCACCTTAATATTATGGCTTGTGGTATTCATAGTCATTTTTCCCTTAAAAGGCATCTTTCCACATCAGGTGACAGAGAGTCATTTTAAATATGGGCAAGTTTACACTTAAGAAGAAGATAAAGAGAGTAACATGTTTATGGTGAGATAATACTATTGGGTTTATATGTCTTCTCATAGGATTTGTTTGAATTAGGGTAAATATACAAGTTTGGTATAAGTTGTAACAAAATAATCAAATTGACTGAAACACATTCTACACAATGTCTTGAGGGATTTTGTTTTTGTTTTTGTTTTTGTTTTTGTTTTGGCGGTGGTGGTGGTAAAGGGTTTGTTTGCTTTTTTGTCCCCAGTCTATTTCTGAAGTATTTACTGACCACTCTGGAATGCTAAAAGAATTTCAAAATCTGCAGACACAGTGAATCTTCTCCTCTACGAGTTATCTCTTTACTTAGAGAAAAAAAAAAAAAAAAAAGAAAGAAAGAAAAAACTATATAAGTTAATGGCTAAGATGTGTCCTTCTCCAAGAGTTAAAATTATTTCCAATGAGGACACAGAGAGACAATTAGCACACAGAGAAAACGCTATATGAAGACAGCAGAGGTCAGGGTGATCCCAAGGAATGCCAACAATTGCCAGTAAACTACCAAACCCTAGAGGAGAGGCATGGAAAAGATCCTTCCTTAAAGCTTTCATAAGAAACAAACCATGCCAATACTTTGTTTGGTCTTGGACTTTAAGTCTCCAGCACCGGGAGACAATACGTTTCTGTTGTTTAAGCAAAAACAAAACAAAACTTCCAGTGGCATTGATGTACTAAGTTCAATTTCAGCAAATTCCTGAACTACATATAAATATATGATTAAGTTGTTTTATCACTATACCCTCAATGGCTGAATCTTCTTGATTCATAATTATTTCACCCTGTTAAACTAGCAAAGAAAACCAAATCACAAGTCTCAGAAATGGTTCTGACTATAAATTTCTTTCTAAAGTCTTTATACCTTTTGGTATAGGCAGGAGCACAAAAAATGTCAATATATTTGAATAGATTGCCCAAATGACCCCAATACATTTGGAGGCATACCTTGTTCATCTCTGTTACTTATTTCTTAATGTCCTTTCTCAATTTAATATGGCATTATCTCTTAGGTAAGAATATGAATGGGCAGGTGACCAAAGACCAGAAATCATCTTTATAATGTGCAACATATAATGGGCCCCTAGGACAAAAAAAAAATCCAGAATGAATAAGGTTAATTTTCCCACCATTATGACCAAACAGTGGCTTGGACTTCTACTAAGTTGAATTTTGGGGTGGGGGGGCAGGGAGTGGAATGTACTATTTCTGTATTTCTCAGTTTGTGGACGAAGATTACACCACTTACCTAAGTATCTCTCAAAATCTCGGTAAGTGGCAAACTATAATGCTGCTCTTGACAGTAGAGTACCCCTATTTCAATGTGCCTGGGTCTTTAATTACCTCCAGCGCAAACTCCCATGTAAAAAAGTCCCATGGCTTTTCTTTTTCCTCTTATTGCTTAAATATGAAATACTGTTGCAGAGGCTAACTATGAAGACTGTTGTGAGAGTTGCAACCCCATCTGAGATGAGAAAATAATAAAATGGTAGAGTAACTGATCATTTCTCATTCAACTTAGCTGTTGAACAAAACTATTTAGAACAACCTAGTGCTGAGAACTTAGAAGAGATCTATATAGGCTCAGTCAGGAGGTTAGTTTGGTGAAGGAAGAGCTGAGCTGGGCATAGGTTCCACCACTCAAGATGAGGGGAGGAGGATGCAGGACCATGGTCCAAGCCTACCTTGGGACATGTTGGTCCTAGGGTAACCTGCTGCTGCTTCTCCTCTCCATCATCTGCTGCCACTGATACATTTCCACATCTAAAAGCCAGTTCGTGGGGCACCTGGGTGGCTCAGTGGGTTAAGCCTCTGCCTTCAGCTCAGGTCATGATCCCGGGGTCCTGGGATAGAGCCCCACGTTGGGCTCTGCTCAGCAGGGAACCTGCTTCCCTTCCTCTCTCTCTGCCTGCCTCCCTGCCTACTTGTGATCTCTCTTTGTCAAATAAATAAAAATCTCTAAAAAATAAAAAAAAAAAAATAAAAGCCAGTTCACTAACAATCAACAAAAAGTCTATGCTGACATGAAGCTGCAAAATCAGTAGTTTGCTCTTTCATCCACCTTCCATTTCTATAACTCTCTACGCCCCTGTATTCTATACGTTTCTTTAGAGTACGAATAAATTATGAAACATGTCTCAGGCTCTCAGTCTCTTTGATAGGTACTAATGGGATACAGGTAAGAATGGGGCATTCCCTTTATCACAGGGAAATGGAGAGCTGTAGGCTACTTGATAATATTCCTGGTGCCTATTTTGAAGACAAACAGAAAGGGGGTGCTGCCTGGAATGAGGGAGCAGAAGTTACAGGCAACTGAAGGGAACAGCACTGATCTAGGGTGTTCTAGGACCTGGTCATAAGAGGAGGAACATTTACCTGTGGCAGTGGAGTTAGCATCACTGGGGGGGAAACAAGGAAACGAGGACTTTAAGTGCAACACATCAAGGATAAAGGGTGAGACAAGGTGATGCTAGAAAGGAGACAATGGGCAATGGGGGCTGAGGCTGAGATGATCAAAGGCGGTCTGGAATGTGGCACAAAAAAATGGGTCAAGACCAATGGTTCAGAATTAAGGCTGTGAACAGCAAGAGAGCATTGGAGTTCACCTTTTATGAAGTGCCTGGTGTGTGGCCCTGGTATAAGGATGAAGATGTGCAGAAACCATGCAGGTCTGTAGCAAACACATAATGTGTACTTAAGGAAGAGACCTTATTATAGGGCAAACGCTCATTATAAATAGAAAGCACATTATTGTACTTTTTCAAAATAATTTACCAATAGATTCATCTATGTGTCCCATGCAGAAAAACATTCTGATGATAACTTAAAAATTCAAGAACCTTGATTAATTTGCATGTTTTGTCTGTAGTAATTCTCCCATTCAGGCTTACCTGCCAATCAAAAATCAAATTCCTGGGACTGGTCCCAAACGGCTTCAGACCTCTCAACACTGCAGGGTGTTTTCTCACTCTGTTTTTACACTTCATACCAATTCCCATGTGCTCTAACCTTTCTAATTTAGGATGTCAATTGATTAGAAACCTTAGCTTCTTCCCAGTCTATACCTGGTTTACTCCCTGAATGGCTCTGCATTGAAAGCCTGGTAAACCAACTCATCTAAAGAAATATGATAGCTATAGAAAGCCCTAGAAAGAGAGCCTTGTTGAGCACTGCCCAGGCACCTAGGTCATACCCTTATTGATTCCAGCATTATTCAAAATGCTGGGTCCTCACAAAACAAACTGAGGGTTGCTGGGGGGAGGGGGTTTGGGAGAAGGGGGTGGGATTATGGACATTGGGGAGGGTATGTGCTTTGGTGAGTGCTGTGAAGTGTGTAAACCTGGTGATTCACAGACCTGTACCCCTGGGGATAAAAATAGATGTTTATAAAAAATAAAAAATTATACTTAAAAAAAAAAAAATGCTGGGTCCTGTCTCGATAACCTCCTTCCCATAGCATCACTGAATCCCCTCCCATAGTTTTGATACTCCTTGTTAGATGAAAAGGTTCTCTTTCTTCCCATCAATATGAGAAAATAGAGTAAGTTATTACATCAAAAGCATTTTCCACAATTGAAAATCAAATTACAAGGCTATCCTCATTAACGATTCCTCAAATCACAAAGAGCTACAAGTGATTCTTTTTGCAGGTTGGGCTACAAAGAGTATATGACCAGCACAGCAGCCGACGGTCTTCAGTGCACTAAACTGAATTGGCCTTATAAAATTACTTTTTCAACACTTTTCTTAGGGAGGAAGATAATATGTACGCGTGAAAAGTTAAATAATAATACAAGGAAACAGTATGAGCAATGTAAGTTGTATATGATTAATTAGCCAGCAAGCCCTATAAGCAGTGAGTCTTATAATTTAGAGGAGAGATTAATCAGAACAGGGGTGAACTGGAGAGGCTCATTAGTACAGTACTACATGGTTAGATCTTGAACGATGGTGAGAATTGTTATAGGTGGAAAGGCAGAAGGGAAGCATTCTGGGAAAGAAGAGCTGGAGACATTCATAGAAAAAAAAAAAAAATAACCTGTTTAGAGGCTGCAGAGTCACTTGTAAAAGAAGCTATCAGGGGCTCAGGGGTGCCGGGCTGGTTCAGTTGGTAGAACGTGTGACTCCTGATCCTGGGGCTTTGAGTTTGAGGTCCAAGTTGGGCATAGAGATTACTTTAAAAAACACACACGTCAAACAAATAAAAAAGGAGTGCCTGGCTGGCTCAGTTGGTAGAACATGTGACTCTTGACCTCAGGGTCATAAGTTCAAGCCCCACAGTGGGTGCAGAACCTACTTCAAAAAAGAGAGAAGAAGAAGCTGTCAGAAATGCAGCCTCAAATCTGTCCTCTTCTTTCATAAGGACAACTTGACAGGAGTATCTTTATAAATGTTGAGGGCTCTCCTCTGTGGATGAATATTACAACCTGGACATCAAATATTTCTAATTAGGGCCATCTCACCAAAGTGGTGTGGCGAACAGCACCTCCTACCATTCCTGGATGACTTTGCTTTTCTTCAAAGACCTGCTCCAATCTATTCCCTTTCCAAGCAACTATGGTAGTCTTATTCCTTCAAAGGATCCTTGTTTCTGTGGAAAATTAACTTAATCTTGGTGGCAACTAATAATAGCAAAAGGCTGGGTCTTTCCACACTCTAAAAGATTCACAGGTTTTCTATAAAAATGCTAAAACACTGACAGTTTTTAAAGGAGACTCTAAAGCAAACATACCTCATAAGAAACATTTTGCAAGAACTCAATTATATGCCATTATACGATAAGGAAAGAAAATACTTATTCTTTCATTTAGGTAGTATGCCAAAAGCAAAGGTAGGTATACAAAAATAAGGAAATATGATGAATCCACCTAAGAACAAGATGCCCTAAATCATGGGCAGAAATTTTACTGAATAATAAAATAAGACTAATAAAATAGTGCCCTGATCAGTAAAAGGCAGACTGAGATTTACTTACTGGGGTGGCGAGAAGAGGTATGTAGCTTTTCAAAGGCAAATAAAGGTAAGGTTCTATCCCTGGGAATTCCATCATGTATAGATAAGAATTTTGAAGGAATAAAAATTCAAATATACCAGAGAAAGACAACTATCATATGATCTCCCTGATATGAGGAAGTGGTGATGCAACATGGGGGCTTAAGTGGGTACGAGAAGAATCAATGAAACAAGATGGGATTGGGAGGGAGACAAACCATAAGTGACTCTTAATCTCACAAAACAAACTGAGGGTTGCTGTGGGGAGGGGGTTTGGGAGAAGGGGGTGGGATTATGGATATTGGGGAGGGTATGTACTTTGGTGAGTGCTGTGAAGTGTATAAACCTGGTGATTCACAGACCTGTACCCCTGGGTATAAAAATATATGTTTATAAAAAATAAAAAATTATAGGGGCGCCTGGGTGGCTCAGTGGTTTGGGCTGCTGCCTTCGGCTCGGGTCGTGATCTCAGGGTCCTGGGATCGAGCCCCGCATCGGGCTCCCTGCTCCGCAGGAAGCCTGCTTCCCTCTCTCTCCCTCTCTCTCTCTCTGCAGGCCTCTCTGCCTACTTGTGATATCTGTCTTTCAAATAAATAAATAAAATCTTTAAAAAAAAAAAAATTAATAAAAAAAATTCAAATATACCAATAGGCAGCTTAGGATATAAAAAGAATACCATGCAGGTTATAAATATGGAAAAATGATACTTCACCAAAAACATAAAAACACTCTTCTATCCTCCATAGGCAAACAAGTTCTGCAAGCAATTTTTCAGCAGTGGCCTATAAACTTCATGAGTTTGGACTGACTAGAAACACTGCCATCAGGATGCAGACAGTTACGAAAATGATGTAGAAGGTGAAGACAGCACAGTCATTGCACTGAAAGGGCTTTCTATCTATTTGGGGAGAAGACAACCACTGCCAAATGTCAAAGAGGGAAGTAAGTCTTCGAAAAAATAGCCCCAGTTCTCTCTATGTTCTTGCCCTCTGATTTTCTGCTGGTACTTCCCACTAAGTAAATTCACTCAGAAGGGAGCAAGATAAAGAAAGCCATAAAAGTCAGTCTCTTGGGCCAAAAACAAGAGAGAGAAGTACTGAAAATGAATCTGGAAGGTAAAATAGGGCTGGGATACTGCAGGAGTAGGAGACCAAAGCAACCCACCTCTTAGCAACTCATATATTTAGGAAGGTCAGAGAAATCTTTTTGGGAAATAGCATCCTGTGACAATAAGATGCTGTTCTACAGGCTGTGAACCTGACCTTAAATAGGCAACCAATACATAATATCATTGACCCCAGGAGCCAGATGATTCAAGAACTTGCTTACAATTCCAGTAACTTTGGACTCAGTGAGCTTGGTAGATTATCTTATCATCTGCAATATTATTTTTCCTGCCTTGGGCAAGGATGATGCCTTTTTGCCCTATTTATAGCATGCTTGGTCATGAGACTTACTCTGGCTACTTAAATGTGATTAGAACAGGTTTCAAATTAAGCTATGGGAGGCACAAAGAAGAAATCAAAAAGCAAGAGGAGGAAAAAGTTCTTCCCTCTTCCTTCTGTTTCAAATCACATCTCTAACAGAGGCTGCCTCTATCCCTGACTGCAGTCCCTTCTGGGCAGTGGCAGTGTTTCTAGTTAGTCCAAACTCATGAAGTTTATAGGCCACCACTCATCCTCTGTGGTGGCAGCTCTCATTGAATTCCCATAACACTATTTCCTCTCCCTGGTTCTCCAAGTCTAGAAATGAAATCAGCCTCTAATAATGGCTAGCCCCTGCATGCTTCAACATGGCCTTGTTGGTCCCCTTAACCTTGGCTATACTTCTTCTGTAAGCACCCCCTTTATTCCATTCTTTTTCTTTGAGTTCAATTTGGTTGATTTCTCCTACCCTTGACTCTCTCTGTTTGCACAGCACCTCATATATAACATTATACTTCTATAGTAGACCCACATAATATCATTTATGTGACTATTAAAGATACTCTATCACGCCTGACACTGAAGAACACACACAGGGGTGTTTTTGCATGGAGGTAAATACTGAACCTAGTAACTTGGGTTGAAATCCTCGTAATTTTCTTCAACAGCAATTTTCTGAGTTTGATTATTTCTGTAATTATGTTCATATTCTCAAAATTGTCTGTGGGAAGACAAGCCTTTTTTTTTTTTTTTTTTTTTTTTTTAATTACAATTTAGTGTTCTTTGGGTAAAGACTACCTGGCAGCTGGATGACATTTGAGGTATTATTTTAATTTATGATTCCTGACCCTTCATTATATCATCCTCCTATTGAAACCCAGTCAAAATCAGAAGCATAGTTCAAATTTAAGATATAAGTTGTTAACTCGGGTATTTTAATCAATTAGCCAGGAATTCAATGAGTTATTTGTGTCAATTACATTCTGAGGATTTTCTTGGTGATGGATGGTAAAAAAAGGAAGAAAGGTTTCTACTGAAGGGTTACTAACAATCAAGTTGGACAAGACCAATACACGTGAAACAATTAGTTAATAGTATAGGATGGTATATGAAAGCATTCCTAATGGGCCGATACAGACTTTAAGAGCTTTGGGAGCTCAGAGAAGAGGGAAATCAATAAAGCATAGAGTATTCCAGGAAGGCTTTAGCTTGAGGGAGCACGCAGTTTATATTGTGGAGTAGAAGGTTTTAAGGCTGTGTTTATCCTGAGGCATTGGCAGTGTCTCTCTAAATATATGCCACTCACAGGATGGAAGAGGCCATAACACACAACAGTGTCTACTAGCCGTCCATTTCCCATAATACACAATGTCGACACTGTTGGGGAATTTCCCAACTAGCATCCACGAGAGCCAATGTACCAAAATCATAGAAAAATTACTAGATAACAAATCTTCTTTGTGTCCTTCTATACACATAATAAGAACAAATGGTAGCAACCTTCCTTTGCAGGACTCTCCTTAAGTGGTTCTAATACAAATCACATTACACTGAAATCCTGGCAGGGTATTTATTAGAACACCTCTAAAGTCTGCATAGAGTACTTAATAGGTAAAACAAGTGATAGGAATTAGCCAGTCATTCTACAACTGAACTCACCATGAATCTTTTTCTAGATTTAGGTAAAATTTCTGGAGACATTCTCTTTGCTACACAAAGAATACCATGCAGACTAGTATATATCTTGTCAACACTTGTAATTTCCAAAACAAATTTATCTGGTATTTAAAAAATATTTATAGTAATAATAGACATTAATTCAGATCAGAATTAAATAGCAAATGCTACAAAACTTGGATTAAATGGGATTTATTGAGTTTCCTCACAATAAAGTATTAAACTGAAATCCATTTTTCCTTTCAGTTCTTCTTTAGAAAATGAAAATATTAGAAAATACTGACCCACTTTACAATTTTACACACACATACACACACACCCCTAATCTTTATTGAGCAACTACTCTAAGCACTCTGGTAGGCCTTATTTCTGCTTCAATCAAGCCAGCTGGGTGACTACAGCTCTATCATTCTTTGAATTCTTTGAGGATGGTGTGATCATGTATTTATTGTGTGTATCATTGCCAACTTTTGTCATTGTCAACTTAAAGGTGGGTAATAAGACAGCATGAGGAATATGAAGGGAAATGTTCATGTGTGAGTGGTATTTTAGACAAGGGCAATTGAGATGATCATGTAGTGTCTTTGCCAGGTGAGAGGGGATCTATGAGCAGGACACCACTACAAGGTGGGGACACAAGAACATATCTGCTTTCATGGACAGGGATACCTATGTCAGAGGCCATGCCCTGCCCTCCCAGAAAGGTAGCAAAAGGGCAGGCGAGAATTCTACCACTGAACCACCAATGTGAAAGGTAGCAAAAGGGATGGCTACTGCACTCACCACAAAGAGGACATTGTGATAGCAGGCAGTGTAAGCATCAGTCAACATATATATTTGTTCTCTCAGGCATGTATGACATTTCTTTCCAAAATGCTGGTATAGATAATGGTCTAGATAAGTAGTGACCAAATCCTACAGCCAGAGATTGTACTTAACAAAACAAAATTTAAATCTTTAATGACATTTCTTTCTTTGTAATCTGTCCCTTTTTATCTTAAAATCTGAACTATTAGAAGAAACCTATTGGGGGTTTCTTTCCATGGTACCAGGAATAAATTACTGTTGATTTAAAGTTGCTGATGAGTGCTCCAGTGAAAAGAAAGGAAAACCTCAGGCCCTATAACACTATCTGTGGTCCTGTTGAGCAAAAGAAGGTCTTCTTCTGATCAAGGTCAAGAGAGATTAGCATAGAGAGTATACCTCCTTCTCTACCTCTCAAAAAACCCACCTGGCTAAGTCCTGTTTTACCTAGAGTGTTAAACCTTAAATCATAAAACCTTAGTTGATGGGATAAAGCTCCCTAAGACAGATTTTTCCCTTGCCTGTTTCAATTGTTTTAAATTGTTCTACATCTGAGAAAAGACATTTTAATCAAATCTGGACAGAATTTGAGAGAAGATAAATGTATTTTGAAAAGTAGAAAGATGGACTTCCTTTGGATATTGTCATAAGATACATTAAAACTATAGCTATAAAGAGGCTGCTTATAACTGGTTACCTATACTTTAAGTTTTAGAGAAAGTGTTTTCTACCAGATTGGCCATGCATTTTTTTTTTAAGATTTTATTTATTTATTTGACACACAGAGAGAGAGAGAGATCACAAGTAGGCAGAGAGGCAGGCACAGAGAGATGGGGGAGAAGCAGGCTCCCTGCTGAGCAGAGAGCCCAATGCAGGGCTCAACCCCAGTACCCTGAGACCATGACCTGAGCCAAAGGCAAAAGCTTAACCCACTGAGCCACCCAGGCATCCCATGGCCATGCATTTTTTTATACATATGTAATGCACAAATATATATGTCTATATTATATATGGTATAATTTAGATGGCTATATAAAAATTATATGTGTATGTGTGTGTGTATATATATATATATATGTACACATATAAACAGATATATAGATATATCTCAGATACTTAAACACAAAATAATATAGTATCATGGCCATCAATGTTAATATAGATCATTTATCTCATCTCTCATTTTGAAGATGAGCAACAAGAAAGTCCATAAATTTGACTTTTGTAGTCACCATATCTCTGAATTTGCAGTCACACACTCCGTGTGATATCCACATCGTTCTATGTTATTCTAAATTATGGCAACTTTTCCTTACCCATTTGGGGATTTTTATTAAATTCATATGTACAATCACATTGTTAGTTTTTTGGACCAAGTAAATATAACCACTTGACGCCTCTTTAGTCTTTCACAGTTTCTTTTGCTATCCCATAGCCTCTTAGCTACCAATGATTGCTCTGGACAATTTTCTGGTAGTAATGCTTAAGGAATGGACAGTGGCCATCTGAGACTATTTCCGTTTTTCCTTTAAACAAGCTTAGTGGACTGTATGTCTTCTTCACATTAGTTTCCTGGTGAGGACATAGCTGTCCCAGTAAGGCTGTCATCACTCAGATCTTCTGGCAATTCTAATTGTTGAGTTACTCTGACAGCCACCTCAGAATCCACCCAAGAAAAATGAACACAACTGCTCTCCTCTACTTCTTCTCTTCCTTCTAACTGCTGTTGTTTTATAATCGTATCTCAACTTTAATCAAGCCTCCTGCAATATGATGTTTGGATCTGCTAATTTTCATTATTTTGAATTTATTCCATAAATATCTCAAATTATCTTCCTGTATACGAAAGCAAATTTCAGTATTATAAAACCATTTCTCATTATAACTGAACAGATTAGTAATTTCAATTTTCAAAAATACCTTTCAATGCTTCTAAACTTAATTAATATTGTCAAATTCAGATATTTATTTCTTTGGTGCCAGTTTCTGGTTAAACATTATATGCTGGAACTTGCTGGTTTATAGAAAGGTACCAACCTAATTTTTCTATAATATTCTTTGGACAGTAGGTAATTTAACTAGATTATTGTTTAGAGGGGAAAAAAAAGTTTTATCAGCTTTGCCATTTTTCCTAAGTTATTTTTGCTGAGTTCCCTTGCTAAGAAATGAGAAATAGACCCAGGAGAGAAACTAAAAGCTTGTTTTTACTTGGTTCGGCTGAGCTAAATCTCCTTAGTGGACACTGAATGTGTACAGTTTTCTCTGTATTTCCATGCTTCTACAGTGTCAGGCCTCATTTGTTGGGACTGAAACACCAGACCATCAGCTCTTGTATTTCCTTAAGTTAGGATATCTGAGTAGGATCTTCTGAATATAGTATGCTGAATGGGAACAAATTTATTAAATAATTTTGAAAATACATATAGGAGCTTTTAAAACTAGAATAGTAATATGTTTACTCATGAGTCAGGAATCCAAGATCAACTCTGAAGAAAACAGATCGATGTAATTAGAAGATAGGTATTTAAAGTGAAGGAAATAGGGTTTTATTGTGAAAGATGTGGGGACAAGCATTCAAACCAAAAATCCTGGCCCAGCAAAGGGTCACCTCTGTGCAATGAGAGAATTCAAGACTAGAGAAATACCTGAGTTATTGTGATAAGAAACCTAGCTTGGTCAGGTGTCATGTTTGTATTGGTGCCCTTTAGAAGCAATGACCTATCCAGCATCCTGCCGCCAGAAAGCAAGCCATCTCTACCATCATTACTGTGCATGCTTTTGGTGCTCATCTGAATCACCCCAAAGGAGTCAGAAGAGTTGGACTGAGAGAAAGACATCAAAAGATAACACTCCCTTGTCCATTTGTCTGTCTGTCTTTTAGACTCATGTTTACCAGGGCAGGAGACCTCAGCCAGAGGCTCAGCTGCTGCAGTGTGCTGTCCGAAAACATAAACACAGTGCGTCCAGCTGCCTGATGGGGGACTCTGCTAATTGGAGAAGTCTGCTCTGGTCCCCTGTCACCAGTTGGCAGACAGAACAGTCTGGGCTGAAGCTGATTTCCAAAGTCAGGCTTTCATTTCTCTCAGTGATAACAGGGTATGTGCAGAGAGAGGTAGCAAAGAAAGCAGAGGGCGGCTGCAGTTGAGGCGGGGATGATACTAAAGCCCCAGTATCAAGGACATGCTGCATGTAGGGGCTTGACGGTTTCGTCCTTTCTCCAAAGTTTAATTAGTCACTAATTATAAACAACTCTCTTTTATTATGGATGCATTTGGCCAGTGCTGTGATTTTTTTAAGAAACATGTTCTCGTCTCAACCAAGTTCCAAATGCTAACGTATCAATGTCAGAAACTGCAGTCAAGCACAACCTGTCCCCAAATCCCAGCCCCTTGAAACACGATGGCTCATTAATAACTTAAAAAGGATGATGACACTGATACTATTTATAGGGCCCTGCCAGGCAGGTCTGCCAGCGTTAAAGAAATTAACATGGAGAAATTGTCAACTGGAAAACATTAGTGTTTATCAACAGATCAATCAAACTTCAACAACTGTAAACTGTGCTTTTAGCTAAGTGAAACGTATTGACAATGACAGCCACTTACCCACCTTGCTGGGGAGCCCTATATTCCCCTGTCGGCCCCAAACCAGGCAGACTGTCCCCTTGACACTGCAGACATGATCCCACTCCACAGCTGCCTTTTAGGGAAGAATCAGCCTGCCTCTCTCCCATATCCGGGGGCTGAACAGGAATGACTGGGTGGTGGTCTCAGTTGTGTATTAATTAGTTTTGACTGCCAGTTTAGAAAGTCTCAAGCACACTAAATTAAATATCAAGGTTAGTGGCTCCGGGATCCAAACTCTAGATTTATGTACACTTGATGAAAGGAAGATGCTATGATTTAAGGAGTTTTTCTTGGTTCTCTCATCCTTTTAAAGCAATGCTTGACTCTCATTGTTGTATATTTAGAGATGGTTCTATTTTCATTTCTGGGCTACATCGGTGATGATGACATGGCTTCGGAACCTGAACAAAGCTGGAGAGCTCTGATAGGCTGTTGGTGATGTCATTCCTGTGCCTCTAATGCCCAGGAAAAGCACCAGGGACTGACTGTTTTCCTGACTTTTCTTTTCTCTCTTCTTTTTTAATTTTTTTTTTCATTTTTCTTTCTTCTTCTTTTTTTCCCCCCAAATACAAAATCCCACTTTCACACTAACAGGACGTTTGGAGTTTCATATCCTAGCAACGTTATCACTAAAGGTAGCCGGTGACCGCTCCACACAGCCCGGCACTGCTGTGGCTTGATGCACAGTCTCAGCTCTCGCAGAGAGGATTTTGTGCTGCATCACACTGAATGTTGCTGCTCCGTAATTTCTTGTCATTATAGCAAACCCTTTCACGTGCTCCCTTTCTGCAACCCAGATGATCAACACCTGTCAAATTCGACTATTCGCACAAATCCTAAACACAGGAGCCTAACAGTGGCAGGAGGGCTTGAAAACCAGGGAGAAAGAAAATATGGCCAGGGTACGTAGTTTCAAAATGATGATAGCCCCAACTCATCCCCCAGGGTTCTTCTTGTGTTTCATAAAGCCTCACCAACTGGCACCTTTTGTTCTTTTTATGCATACATGCCTAAAACTGCAGGATACTGGAAATGGTGTTTTTACTGGCACTGGAGTGGGAAGGCCTGGGGGCACCTGGAGTGGGATAAAAGGACAGCTCTTGGTCCCTATTTAGAGGAGCTTATTTTTGTGTTCAATATGCAACAAATGTCACATTCTTTTAAAACAAAACAGAACACCACCAATCCCGCAATGTTCGTTTTGACGTTGCAAGTAACACCCTCTCTGAGCCCCACAGTCTCATCTATTAAGTGAGACAATAAAACACACCTGACTGGGAGTTTGTGCCCATTGAGGGCTCCACTGTATCTAGAGCACACAGCGCATCACAGGAGCAAAACCGGAATCTGTTCCTGCCGATTAGATTCCATGCTTTGTGCTACGAGCAAATAAAGATAACAAGGGATGGTAAAAAGTAAACAAACGGGACAAAAAGGGAGTTGAGAACCATGAAACACTGTCCATGGCAAGCCAAGGGGTCAGGACACTCTCAGTTCGAGTGCCCACCTTTCCTTGTCCCATCATAGCTGGTTTTCACCCTGGAGAAAACTACACTGCTAGAAACCGAGGAGAGATGGAGGAATCCTAGAGTAACTTGACAAACCAAAATTTTAAGAAAGAAAGAAAGAAAGAAAGGAAGGAAGGAAGGAAGGAAGGAAGAAAGAAAGAAAGGTATTAATTAGATGTGTTTCTCTACCTGATGCAAAAGAGTCTGGAGAGCCTGAAGCCAAACGCTCCCTATAGCATTTCTGTGCAGGAAATTTAGCAGGTCCAGGAGGCTCTGAAAAAGGAAGCTAGTAGTTGTAAACGATGTTTGCAAAACACTGTTCTGACTTCTGTGAAAATTACAAAGTAAATATATCAGTCATGGACCTTGGCCTCAAGACTTATGATCCAATTTTAATATCCTAACTTAAATTTATAAAAAGCAAATGAAAATAATTGTTCAAATGGCAAATGTGAGTTCAAGATAACAGAAGACATGTCAAAAGGCAGCATGTGATTAAGTGTGACTTGCACTGTACATATAAGTGTTTTATAGGAATTCGAAAGAGAAAGATTTTACCCCTTAAACAAAATGGCCAGAAAAAGTTGGATTAAAGCATATGAGCTACCCTCTGGGCTTCCAGATGTCGGCTTTGATGTGGATAAACATGGAGAAGCAGAAGAATGTTGTTCAAGAGGGCAGGAAAAGTGTGAGTGACAGCAGACTAGAGTCACGACTGCCTCCAGGAAGTGGCAGAACACGATGTGTGTAAGAGTGTGGAGGAAAACATAATGGGCAGTGTGAAGGGTTCTGATTAGGGACAGTGGACCCTCGGCAGGAATTCTAGGATTGTGCGTTAACATGGAAGAATTCCGTGGATCTGAAGTGTTCCATACAAGTAGTATACGCACTGGTTCCTTGCTTTCTGCCCCTCACATATCTCTGACACTACATGTCGTTACCCACTTCCTCCCGGAGAGTAAGGTCTGGCCCAGATTCCCAAAACTCCACTAAATCCCATCTCAACACTTCAGCTTTCAATGTGTTCAATAATTGCACATTCCAGTATTCACAGATTGGCACAATTTTTTCTTTGGAATGAAACACGTTCTTGTTTCTGTTTGTTTCAGTGTCCCATATTGTTTTGATGTGGGGGAAAAAAAGGTATTTTAAATTTGTGAAAAAGTTCACTCAATGTAGACTATTTAATGTGTGTGTATAGTGCTGAAATAATGCACATTTTTTGAATTGGCTTGATTAGGAACTTGAGCATCATAATTGTCTTCATTCTGTACTCTCTTGTGTTCATTTTCTAGTTAGAGGCTATTTAAGATGTATTCCTAACATAACTCATCTTTCCCCTTAGAGCTATGTACAGGGGCCAAGGTTTACAGGTTGCCACAGAAACTACAGTGCATCCCGGAGAACAATGGAAACACTGCTGACGAGAGTGGGATTGGGCAGATCACAAAATATAACATCCTCCTCCCTCATTTTCCTTGTGAAATGGCCTAACTCGTTTTGAAGTGTTCACTGTTTTGGACCAAGTCTAGGCTTTATTCTTTGTTGCTTTTTATTTATGTATTTATTTTAAATTTATCCAGCTCTTACCATTTTTTCTCTCTCCAGTTAAACCAGTGGAGCATTTATTTAAAAAATGTTCTGGCCACATAAGTGAGCAAGACACCATCCACTAGGAGGCAGGTACTGCCCATACAGGCACTGTCTCAGTCTTGAGGGAGCAACCCCTATAATACATGTCCAGCCAAATAAATTCTGTTTGGAATGATTGTTCCAGTCACATTGGACACGTGGTTCTGAATCAATATCATTTCAGAATTAACTAATTATAATACTCGCACTGACACATTAAATGTTTCCAAGCAGGAATGTTCAAGCTCATTAGAGAAAAAGGGCTATGATCTTTGGGGCAGAGAAAATCTTCAAGTGACCTCTGCTTTCTGCATATCATAAGCACATAGTTCCCAGCCAGACAAAGAGAGACCAGTTTATATATTAAAGTGGCAACAAACCACAAAAGCTACTTTACTCTATAAATAAAGCTCTATGTGTGGCTTGGAGAGAAGGTTTTCTAGTTTATTAAGAAAATTTACTCTTTTGAAGTCTGCCTTCCAAAGTAACTTTTTCACTACCTATCCATCTCTTCCTTCTTTTTTAAAGCCCTTCCTTCATTTCCATATATTTATTGAGGGACTAATATGTAGCAGGCACTGTTAATGTTGAGTGTATATTCACTGGGTGAATAAAACAAGTATCTTCTCTGCTCTCTTACATTGTGCTATGGGAGCACAACAGGGCACAGTGATCTAGAGATGCAGAGAGAGGAAACTTGTCATGTAGGGGGTCAGAGGGAGTCTGTGAAGAGTGGACATTGAGCTCACACATGTAGGCTCTCCTGGGAAGAGCAAAGGGAACAGGATGTGCAGAAACCCTGAATTAGAAAATAGTTGAGCAAGTGTGCCCAAAGGAAGTCCAAGGAAGGGGCTGAAACAGAGTGAAGGGGGGGCAGAAAGGCATGAGATGAAGTTGGAAAGGAAAGCAAGGGTCTCCTGGCAAGGCATGGTAGATAAAACAGAAATCAAAGCGAAAGGGGAAATGCTGAAGAATTTTTTTTCTAAGATTTTATTTATTCGACAGAGAGAGATCACAAGTAGGCAGAGAGGCAGGCAGAGAGAGAGGAGGAAGCAGGCTCCCCACTGAGTAGAGAGCCCGATGCGGGGCTCGATCCCAGGACCTTAGGATCATGACCTGAGCCGAAAGCAGAGGCTTTTACCCACTGAGCCACCCAGGCGCCCCAAATGCTGAAGAATTTTAAGGATGTGGAGAATTTAGGGATGCAAAATGATCACACAACTATTTTAAAAGATTACTCTGATTGTTACACAATGAAGGCAATGCACAGGCTAAGAATGTTAATGGGGGAATAGTTAGGAAACATGTGATAGTCTGGGTGAGAGAGGACAGTGATAGCTTGAAATTGGGTTAGAGCAGTGGGGATGCAGAGAAATATATGCATTGAAAATACACATGCACATGCACATTCCAGGACATGCAGATCAACAGAGCTGTGAATGAATGAGAGACAAAGTATGAGAGGGAGAGAGAAGAATCAAACTGGGCAGATGGATAAATGATGGAAGCCTTTCTGGATAAGAGTTGGGAGGAAACTGCATTGGGAAAAAAAAAAAAGTTGCGAATGCCACAGGGATTCTCTCAACTTCGAGATTCTCTGAGCCATCCAAGTGGCAACCTTGTGAGCAGGTGCTGTGCAAATCAGACCTCAAAGAGAGGTGAAGGTGGATTGAAACATGGGAGTCACCCACACAGAGATGCTACAGGAAAGGAAAACTTCCTTCTCTTTCTGCCCTTCTAGGTTCTCCAGCTGGAGCCCTATAAACTGGACTGACCAAAGACAAATTAGTTGAAGAAGAGCAGACACATTTATTTAATATGGGTTTAATGATACAGAAACCTTCATAAGGAAATGAAGACCCAAAGAAATGGGTAAATCTGAGTACTGTTATAGTAGGTTTGATGAAGAGGGGAAAGTCATGGAAAATGTGCTAAGATGAAAAGGTATGAGCTAAGGATAGGAAACTGGAGGAAAGTGGATGGCGGCTGCTTCAGCTTCCTCTCTGCATCCCTCCCATCTTCTGCTGTAAAGATGCTTCTTTACTCCAAGTATAGGAGTGTTCCTCTCACATGAGGGTCCTCTGACCTGCCTCAGGGAATATGATGAAGGTCAGAGAGTCCTTTTAACACCTGCTGGCTCTCAGATTCCTTCAGCTTAAAATAACCAGTAGGCTAAGGTGCTGTATTTTGGGATAGTGTGTCCTGAACCCCATCAATGCCATTTAACAGCGTGGCAATGAACAAGATCCCCTAGGGAAAAAGTATAGAAAAGAAGGTCCTAGGACTGAGGGAATTCTAATATTTAGATGCTGGGTAAATAAGCAGAAATTGAAAGACGCTGAGGAAAAGTGGCCAGAGAAGTAGAAAGAAAATTAAGAATATGTACTATCATAAAAGCCAAAACATGTAATGTTTGAGAAGAAAAAAAACATTCAGTTTGGAAGAATGTTCTGTATAGCAAGATAAGGTTAAAAAATTCCAGGGGGCAGAGGCCACTCTTGGTGTAGGGGTGCAGACATAAGCCAGCTGCTGTGACCCGAGGCCCACAGGCAGTATTTTGCCTTGGCATCTCCTAGTTTTAAAGTCAAACCTGGAAAATTTCCCCAAGCATATGTCATTCCTTTACATGTGGTTATATAATGTTCCAGAACTGTTCTGTTGGTTAACATGGTGACAAAGATTCAAACCGGTTGTTCAATTAAACTTTTCAGTTATTCCTACTTGGTAATTTCTTTGTGTGTCTAAATATATACTCAAACACAGACTGGGGCCAATGTATTCAACAAATAAGCAAACAGAAACCATTCAATGAAGGGGAACAAAACATCCTGTTTCTGAATGGAGAAGAAGGATTTGTATTTATTTACTTTATTTTTCTATTACTCACGTTTTTAAATTTTGTTGCTCAAATTCAGCAGATAATTGTTTAAGTCTCTACAAGAGTCACGCTGTGGAGTCTCAGCATGAAGTTGGCTATACCAAAATGTGCAAAATTTGAACTCCCAAGGAAATTTCATCTCTTCATGTCATCAGACTCAAAACACCCAAAAGACTGGAGATTTACCTTTGTCTGTTGGACCTCTCACTATGTCAGCGAATCGCCCTCTTCAACAAAATAGGCAGGATTCTCAACGTTGAAACGTCTATGGGCCATAGAAGTTTGGAACATTTGAAACATAAAAGCAATTAAATGTGCCCAACACACACGCAAACACACATACAACACATAATCCCCAAGATGAGCCATCCAACTTCTAATAAAAATTTCTGCCAACGAGCAAGCTATGAAAGCAATGCACATTGTCTGCATAAAAGCCTTCTTTTGACGAGAAAATGACTATTAATGAGAACATGTTCATTTCTGGCATCAGGCTTAAAGAGACACAGGTCATAAATCTCTTTGATCTTCTTGCTAAAGCTAGATTCAAGCAAAGACGCAAGTTCATCCATTTTTTAAAAAAATGCTTTTGATTGAAATGATTCCATTTAGTTACAAGTAATTTATCATGTTATTCTTTCCCTTCCCAGGTTTACTTTATTTTCCATTTTCGACTCCATCATCACAGGTAAATCTTTGCGAAGGTTTCAGCTAGATGTTACTTTGGGGTTTCTTATTTGACGAGGGTCAGGTAAAACTTCCAAGAGAAATGTGTGTGCAGGGAGGTATAGTTTGCGGGGTGAGACAAACAACAATAGGAATTCATAAATTTTAAACAACAACAAAAAAATGTCTCTCGCAGCTCAGCCTGTAAACCTCCACGCCTTGCTTTAGATGTGCCAACACTGCCCTCTCTTGCTCATTCACAGCCTACGTTGAAACCCTGGTTTCCGTGCACAGCCTTACAGATCGCAGCACCCCTTTCTTCCCACTGCTCCCCGAAACTCATCCTCAAACACAGAATGCAGAGTTCTTACAAGGTTCTTCTCCAGCTGAATATGTTCACTTTTTGAAATAAATGTGCTGCCTTCCGTGTTCCTGTTCCCTGCCTCCCTGCACACCTGCTCATGTCTTAATACAAAGCACCTCAGAGGAGCAAGCCTCTCACTAGTGAAGTCCCTTTGGAGATGTAATGCAAGCAGTCCTGGCAGCAGCACAGGCATCTCCACTTCCTGTAAGCAGGCCTGATTCTATGTCCAATACCCTTTGAGAATGCACTTAGATACTTCCATGCTAGATGCAAGGGGGAAATCAGGAGTCCCTTCCTGATCATCTCAACGAAATTTCCTCACTCTCTGGGTCTCTGAGCTCCCTCGGTGAGAAGGGTGAGAGCCAGAGGTTCACCGTGCAAAGTCAGAGCGGGAGTCCGCATGCCGTCCACTCTACAGAGAAGGCAAGAATTACCAAACGCTCACGTCCATATCCTCTCCAGTTTTCAACAACAACGAAAATTTGAGAGAACAATTTTTCTCTCAGTCTCTGAAAAATTAAAGTAGGAGATATTAAAGCTCAAGTCACTGACTGATACACTCAGTGATCCTTCTTGCTGTCCTGCATAGAGTTTTGATTTTGGTCACAAGAATCAGAATCACGGGACAGAGAGAAGTGTTGAAAACAAAATGCTCATTTCAGTCATTTTACAGGTAGGATTTGGAACTCTCACAGTTACTCACTCTGGGCTGCGAGGTACACTGTAAGTGCTTCCGAGTATGCAGGACACATGGGAGAGGGACTACAGCGAGACGAAGAAAAGCAGAGTCAAGCCTTCAACAGCGGCTGCTACCTACGTCAAATGGTGGTTTTATCTGGGCGGGAAAGGGGTGATGGAAAATCCCCCACCTACCCCATTCAAAAGAAACTTGTGTGAACAAGGACGTTAAATAGATCCCATCTGTCTTGCCCCTTCTGATTAGGAATTAGCAACTGTCCAAAACACTGGATAATGAAGGAACCTGATAACCTGACCGAGCTCAACTGGGCAAAAAAGATCTGAGATCTATGGGTAGTACGTACCACTGGAGTGGGAATAAGGAACGTCTGTCTCCATGAGATTGATCAGCCATAGTGGGTCTAGATTTGGTATTTCTTCCTTGGATGCAGACACATGACCTAGAATTATGTTTTGTTTATCACGTTTAGAGTAGATTGGCTCATCTGCATAGCAGGATGCAAAGGAGGACAGGACAGGACAGGACACTTCAGTGGGGAGGGGAAAGGGGCAAAACTAAACTCATATACCTGAAGAGAGAGAAACAGAACTTTGGGCTCCTCAACAGTCAAGAAACAGCAAGAAGGTAGACCAAGGTATCACTAAATGAGAAATGGCTGTAGAAAGGACTAAAGGGTGAGGCAGGTGTTCACCGGATTAGAATACAATGTTGAGAAGCAGGTTTTCAGTATTTCGGTTTCCATTTGCTATCAGCTTGCTGTCTTTTTCTCTTGTTGTCATTCTCATATTTCAGTATCCAGTGGTTCTTGGGCTTTCTTTCTTTTCATATATCCCAATGTGCTCTTAGGGAAACCTCTCGCATTGGCCACCCAACTGAGATATTTTGCTACTGTCATTGTCAAAATATACCTGTTTCATCTCTAGGCATTTGGAAATGGCAAGAGAGGTGAAAAACAAGTTTGTCAAATGCCTACTACATTTTTATACCCGACTCCGTAGTGTAGACTTTTAGAACCAGAAATGACCAACAATGTAGTTGAATAGACATTATCAGCTTTTGTTTGCTTGTTGTAATGGAACAAATATTGAACTTGAAGTCAGAAGGTGTATATTCAAATCCTGTGATTCTGCTGCATGCCATCTAGGTGACCTTGGCCAAGTCACTTAACCTTCCTGAGTCTAGTTTCCTGTTCTATAAAATGAGGATAATAATTCCTGCCTTGCCAACTTCACAATGTTGCTGTGAAGATCAAATGAGATACTGTATGTGAGAGTTCTTTGAAACACTACAAAACACTACACAGATGCAAGCTATTGTTACAAAGCTGAATCCCGGTGGGTTCCTGTATTTTTTGAGCCATACATGCGCATGCTGGGTCTGGTCTATCATTATTTCTAAATATGGCTGTCTATTGGCTTCTGAAGTTTCCACATGAAATATAGTCTGTGTATTTGCTTGAAGCCTCTGCTCTATGTCCTCAAATAATGGGCCATTAAGTGTTACATTCCAAACCAGCAGAACCAGCATTTCTGACCTTGTACCTGTGACCTGCAGAAGTACTATTGTATCTCAGCGATAAACGTACCTGAACTGCAAGGTGCTTAAAAGATATATTTAGTGCATAGGCATTTCATTTGTCACTGAGCAATTTTACAGTGTCTGATATAAGCTGGAGATTTTATGATCTATAATCAAAGGCTTTTGCAGACACCTCTCCTTAATTTGGATTTGTGGCAGTACTAAAAAATGGGACTTTCATCTTTGGATCCATTTTACTTACTTGGATAAAACAGCCATATATGCTTTTAAGTGCAAGTCACTTAAAATTTCAGACTGTCCTTAGTAACACAGGAACTCTTGACACAAACTTGTGCTATTGACTTAAGGAAAAAAACATTGTATTTTTGGCCCCTTTGATCACCCTGGAACCTTTCTTGCACCAGGCTGTTTCACTCCATTAGACCAATGTGCTACAGATCTAATGGTCAAGGGTGGAGGTGGGTATTTCTCCTGTTATAATTATATACAGAAGCTCTATGACTGAAAGATCCATAGCATAATGGAGATAGACTCTCAGAGTGTTAGAACTAGTCAAGAACTTCCAGAGCACCTCTTTAAAGAGTTCCATTTTACTTATATGAATTCTCAGTCTCAAACAGACTTAGAGGTATACCAAAAGGCACACTTCTATGATTGGTAAAATAAACACTGGAAACAGTATCCGGTTAAAGTATCCTTTCTACAGTATAAGAGACAACTTTTGTATTATAATGTGAATAACATGCCCATTTCTGCACATGTTTATAAATTCCTACAGATAATTTGAGCCATGAAATCTTGCTAGATGGCAGGTATCACCTTTTCCTGCCCTATTGGAAATGTCATGAAATAATGGAGAAGTATTCCTTCCTTCTGCAAACTACTGAAGAAGTTAGATCTACATAAGGGCTCTACCATACATTTACCACCATTATGTGAAGAGATTGCATGCATTTACAAACTGAGGAAGACCAAGCGACCTCAATCACAAGAGCCATTCTTCCTTTTCTTTCACATTTTACTCCTTTTTAAGTTAAAATATAAAACCTTGTGATGACATTAATTTTGTGTCCATCTCTCAGCTTTCCGAGACTCTGCTGCATGATCTACACCTCAGAAGGGGCTAGAAATTCTCTTTCTATTTGGCCTCAGTAAAAAGATCCCCCCTTCTTCCATCATTTCATGTCTAATGACTCTGGCCCTACTTTGTTGGTTGTAAATCTCATGGCTCACCACCTCTAGAGAAACCAAAGGTCAGGCATCAAGTCATCACCCCTATCCCATCCACCCTCCAACAATGTGGGAGGGCACTACACAAGTGTGACTAGGTGATGAGAATTACTGAATCCATTTGGGATTCTAGCTACCACAACCTAAGGGTAAAAAACATGTATATTGAAAGGGATTAATAGATTTAAGAAGTATTTAAGGATTTTTTTTTTCGGAGATCTGAAAAATAAATTGTGTCTGTTTTTTAAACAAGCAGAGAGGCTTGGTATTACAAAGTTTGCACCACAGTATGTTCTCAGATGCAGCTAAGATATTTCTTTGGTGTCATGTTGCCCCTGCCTCGTGTCTGAATACACCTTGGATAGGGGAAGATGGCAGGAAGAGGAAAAGAAGAAAGAATAGCAGGTGCACCAAGATCAGTCCTATAGCAGGGTGAGCCCTGTAGAGCTGCCACTTACAACACACTGCTTACTGGTGCCAGAGCACGTATAAACTTCAAGGCCTTCACAGTTCTGCTTCCCAGGCCAAGTATCATCCCCCAGTGTCTGAGCCTAAGCTGTGCTCTCATTGGTAGGTATTAGACATGCTAATCTTCCCTGAGCAGTAGCTAGCATGAGCCACACCCATATCAAGAAACTGAGATGCCACTTTCTCACAGAATTTTTCCATTCCTCCTTCATCTTAAGTGTCTCCCTACTGCCTGGAACTTACTAATGTTTCTCCTTATGTTGATAGGACAAATCTAGTAAGAGACCTGGCTGGCTCCATGATGTCTCAGAAGCTAAGTCATTTTCAGGCACAACTTTATCAGCAACAGCATGTGAAGCACCTCAACACAAAGAAGTTTTCCCTTGGCTAGAGCTCTAAATTGGGTCTTGAGCCAGACTGTGACCAAGCTCATAGTGTGTAGATGCCAACAGCGAGAAAGGGGATGCCTCTCCTCTAGAGGGGATGAAGGAAAATGAAATTAAAATGGGATTTGGCACAGTGTCCCATACACCTGAGCAACTGATAAGCATTTTAAGGAAACACCAAACACAACAGAACACAATGAGATGTAAGGCACAGGGAGAAACTCTTCAGGTGACCAGATTCTCTTAGAAGTATTTAGTAGGTGAGTTGTTTAGAAGATACTTTTCTTCCTGAGTAGCCTTAGGTCCAAAATGATTTGGAAAAACACAAGAATAAAATAATTAAAAGAAGAACCATAGAGCTATATGTCAGAAAACACAATTCAACTGCCTTACTGTAAGTACAAGTCCTGCAGTGGATGAGCCTTCAGGGTTGGACTGATTCAGACCTGGCTCACTCCCACTGTCCCACTTGCTTTCATGGTGCCAACATGATCCTATGACGAGATTCTCCAATGAGGACAGATTTGTTGCTACAGTTCCAGGTTTCAGATCTGCAGAACCACCATCATCCTCAATGAGATAAAGAGAACTTTTCCCCCTCTAGTATCCCTAGTAAGTGTTCTAAAATTAACTCTGTTTAGATTGCTTAAAACAGATGCTTAATGAGTGTGGCCAGGAGAATAGAATGTGCTGATCGGTTTTTAACACCCAGGTCTCTAAATAGGGGCAGAGGTAGAGTCAGAGCTCTTTAAAGAATAGGGTCCAAGAGGAAGGGGGAGGGGTAAACACCCCAAATAAAATTTGGTTTATTTTCAGAAGTGGTTGGTGAGAGTAGGGGAAGTAATTGATTCTGGGTAAGCAACCAACGATATCTACTCTTATCTATGTTGTTATTAATGGAAATAATAACAAGATAACAAAACAATAATAACTAATTTATTGGGGAGGAAAGTTTGGTATCTGTATCAGGATTTTAGATGTTTATTCATTTTGCCACAATTCTATTCCTAGCGATCTCTGCCTGACAGAAATACAAGCGTGCAGACATTTAAGTTCAAGACTATAGGTGATTTTCTTTTTACTTGATATATTAATTTAAAAAATTAAATGAAACCTAAATTCATTCATTTAACAAGCATCATTGAGTACCTACAATGTGCTAGCACTGCTTAGGCCTGGGAAAAGAGAGTTAACAACAGAGCTACTATCTTGGCCTTCATGGAGTTTATAATCTAGTGAGCTTAGAGTCTGTGACTAAATACATAGTAAAATAGATTTGTGGGTTATGACTTAGAAGAATGTCTGTACTATTTTGATAAGTGATAATAGGCAAGTTTCAAAATATAATATGCTATAATTTTAGTTTTTAAATGAGTGGTACATGTGTATCTAAAACTAATTTACAAAATGAGCACCAAACTGCTAACCAAGGGTTATTCTACAATGGTAAAGGGTGAATTTTTTCTTGTCCTGTATCCACTTTGTATTGGTTGACATTTTTTTCAATAGGCACGCAGAAATTTTGTAATACAAAAGTCTCTAAAAGGAAAGAAAAATATCCAATCAGTCATACTGGTACTGACTTTGGTATGGAGAGCACCAAAGTAGGAAGAAGAAGATAGAGGAAAAGAGGGGTAGTAGGAGGAGAAGCGATTGAATATATAAATGAACAATGGCTAGATCATATATAAAAAACAGAACTTTGACCTGCACCTGCAGCCACCTGCATAGGAAACCAGCCCCCTTACCTACAGCAAACAAGCCAGGAAGTCAGCTTCTATAACCAGACTTACAGGAAGCCAGATTGCTATCTCTATTGACAGTCTAGGAATCTTAACAATATTTTCTGTGATAACTGGTCCAAAATGGCAATTTGTTTCTGACAGCTTCCCTAACTTTTGTCCCTGTTTCTTTCTTTCTTTTTTTTTTTTCTTAGATTTTATTATTTTATTTGTCAGAGAGAGAGAGAGAGTGAGAGTACACACACAAGCAGGGAGCTGCAGACAAAAGGAGAAGTGGGTTCTCTGCTGAGCAAGGAGTCTGATGTGGGACTCCATTCCAGGACCCCGGAATCATGACCAGAGCCAAAGCAGATGCTTAACTGATTGAGCTGCCCTCAATCAGTTAAGAAGGTGTCCTCTTCTGTCCCTGTTTCTAACTTAAAATCAACCAGAGAAAATTAAATATGCACTGTTAGCCAATCACACAGATGTCCTGCTTCTAGGTCGCCCAACCACAGCCTCCCTATCCCAATAGCCTCCAATCAGGGCATAGCTGAAGCCATCCCCTTTCTTCCACCATAAAGTTTTCAAAAGTCCTCTGCCTTCCTTTGAGTCTCTGACCAAATGCCAAGTGAAGCAGCTGACTCCCTCACTATAGAAAGCACAAAACTAATAGCCTTTGCTTTTTTCATTTGTTTGGTCTTCATTTATTTCCACAAGAACAAGAAGACAGAGAAGGAGAAGAAGAAGAGGGGGAGGAAGGAGTCACAACACTTGATTTAACATAAGTTATAAGTTTACTGAGAAGATAAATCCATCAGGCCTGAAACAATGAGAGAAATATCATAGAGGACAGACTCAAAGACTAAACAACTATGTGGCTCGAACTGTAACTTATTTGAAATTCAGGAGAAAAGTTCTGTGGACTACAACACCCATGGATCAAGTCAGGCCTTTATCTAAAAATAAGAACAAAAACAGCGCTTAAACTTGGGCTATCAGGGAAGTCATATCTTCAGTGTCCTTTTGGAGAGAGATGCCATAATCAAGACCTGATATTCATACTCATTGCCTACCAAAGAGGAACAAAATGGAGTGTTTGACTCCTAGATTATGATCTTTCTCACTACGCCTCCCCCTTTTAGTCTTACTTAAGTCTGTGACTTTATTGAAAATTCCGTTCATTGCTTCAGGGAAAAGGCTAAAAAAATAAAGTCCTGGACTCAGGGGCTGACTAGCAAATCAAAGTATTTGTATTATTTTTAATGTAAGCCTGAACTATGTGGTGTAGGGGACTGAATTCATGTACTCTGGTGTATTATAATGATTCTCTTTTTATTATCAACATTCAGACATGATACATTGTGTGAGGAAAGTGAGGCTTTGGGATTCAAAGAGCCCATAATTCCTTGGTCATGAGCTCCCATTGCACAACTCAGGGCAATGAGACAAGAACACTTATCATGCTGAGCCCAAAATTGTTGCTTGGCATTCTACTTCTCAATTCTATAGTATCCATAGGAAGAGGTGCCTTTTTCACCCTGTACTATCATATCCAATGTATAGAACATCAAACTGGGTATTCTTCATCTTTGTGCATTTTTCTTTTTTTATTTTATTTATTTATTTATTTGACAGAGAAAGAGATCACAAGTAGGCAGAGAGGCAGGCAGAGAGATAGGAAGAAGCAGACTCCCCGCTGAGCAGAGAGCCCAAAGCTGGCCTTGATCCCAGGACCCTGAGATCACAACCGGAGCCGAGGGCAGAGGCCCAAACCGCTGAGCCACCCAGGCGCCCTGTGAATGTTTCAGATGAATGAAATTCTGAATCAAATCCTAATTTCCATTTACTAGCTACAATCTTGGGAAAGATATTTAATTTCTTAAAGCTCAATTCCATGATTTACAAGAGGAATTAAGTAACACTCAGTTTAAGACTATTCAGAGGATTGGGGTGTCCGAGTGGCTCAGTCGGTTAAGTGTCTGTCTTTGGCTCAGGTCATGATTCCAGAGTCCTGGGATCAAGCCCTGCATCGGGCTCCCTGCTCAGCAGGAAGTCTGCTTCCTCCTCTGCCTGCTGCTCTCCCTGCTTGTGCTCTCTCTATCTCTCTCACTCTCTAAGACTGTTCAGAGGATTAAATGAGAATATATAAGATAAATAGAATATTAAATATTGCTTGTATCCTTTTTCTCCTCTCCTCAAGGAAGAGGTTGCTTAGTATCTTCTAGTTCCATCTACAAAGGAAAAAGGAAATATATTTAAAGATTTTATTTATTTGAGAGAGAGGAAGTGGCAAAGCAAGGGGAGAGGCAGAGGGAGAGGGAGAGAGAGAATCTCAAGACGACTGTGCTGAGTCCAGAACCTGACACAGAGCTCTATCTCACAACCCTGAGATCATGACAGAAAACAAGCGCCTCACTCTTAAACCACTGAGCTACCCAGGTGCCCCTGGAGGAAGGAAATATATTTAAATCACTGCATTTGCAACATGAGAATTTCTTGCCATCACGACAACAAAACCAAGAATGTGCTATTGAGGAAAGTTGGTAGAAATTTTTAAAAGAAGAAAATATAAGGAAAAGAGCTGACATTTTAGGGCCAATGTTCTATTTTCATCTTGGAAAAAGCTTTCTGAAGTAGAGAGAATAGAAAACTTTCTCAGACTCTCAGGCTTCATAAAGCTAGTGGCCATTTCTGCTAAAGCTAGTAAAAAGATAATTAATGCTGGAGAAATAAATACTCCTAAGATTATTTAACATTTGCCTCCATCTGATCTCCAAAACTGGAGGAGCATGTCTACAAAAATCTGATTTTTTTTTCTTTCTGTGAGCAGAGGGTTGGCAAGAAAGTGATTTGGAATTACCATCTTGCTGTGACACTTCCTTATGATGTTACTTTGGGCAAGGGTGAAGGAAAAGAAAAAGAAACCTAGCATTTATATAATTTATTTCAGTCTCTCCCCTCATAATTTTATATAGGAAGGATCTTTCCCATTTTTTTAGAGGAGGACCTTGGGGCTTAGGGAAGGACTTCCCAAGGCCAGATAGCAGACAAGATGGGTAAGTAAGGTTTTGTTTTGTTTTTGTTTTTGTTTTTTAAAGAGATTTTATTTATTTATTTACTTATTTGTTTGTTTGTTTATTTATTTATTTGACAGAGAAAGCACAAGCAGGGAAAGTGGCAGGCAGAAGCCGAGGGAGAGGGAGAAGCAGGCTTCCCGCTGAGCAGGGAGCCCGATGCAGGGCTGGATCCCAGGCCCTGTGATCGTGACCTGAGCAAAGGCAGATACTTAACAACTGAGCTATCCAAGCACCCCAGTAAGTAAAGTTTGACTCCAAGTGTGTCTGGCATAACCACGATCCTCAACTAACTTTTATTTTTAACTATATCATATGGCTATTTGTAGTTTACTTTACTGGCTCTTTTCCTAATCTGTTGAACAATGTGATGACATTACATGGTATAATTTTATTTTCCCTGTAGCAAGAAGGCCTTATTTTTCATCTGAAAAGCTATACATTTTAATACTTGTTGTTCTAGTATAAATATCAATTTTGTTTTTATTAATTAAACTCAGAAATTAACCCACCTAGGAGTAAAGACAAAAAGGAATCTGAAAATAAGAATGTGTCTGAGATTTATTTACCCTTTCATTCACCTATAGGCAAGTGTTTACTGAGGGTCTTTTACTTATCAAATAATATTCTTAAGTAGTGGCATGGGGAGACTTGCTACAACTGTGATCTGTGGACCAATGCCACTGTCACCTCTTGGGAGGGTATTAGAAATGGAGAAACTTAAGACACAACCCAAGCCTCAAAAATCAGAATACACATTTTAAATAAAACCTTCAGTTGATTCATATGTACATTAAAGTTGGATGCACACTGTAAAGTAAACAAGATAGTCACTGGCCTTTAATTAGGGGGGAAAAAAAAGAAAATTAAGAAAAAATATAGCCAGTCTTTTGTTCAGGTAATACAGACAAAAGTACTTAATTATATATTTATTAATCTGTTATGATAATATGATTGTGTTATAATTGGACTAATTCTCAACACCGGATTATCCATTTCGGGGAGAAGCTGAGCTGTTGGTACTCTTATCATGAACATCCCCAATTCTCCCGTTCATTCAACAGATGTTTTAAAATACTTAATTACTTCTTGGGGCGCCTGGGTGGATCAGTGGGTTAAGCCTCTGCCTTCAGCTCAGGTCATGATCTCAGGGACCTGGGATCAAGCCCCGAGTCTGGCTCTCTGCTCAGCCGGGAGCCTGCTTCCCCCTCTCTCTGCCTGCCTCTCTGCCTACTTGTGATCTCTGCCTGTCAAATAAATAAATAAAATCTTCAAATAAATAAATAAATGAAATATTTAATTACTTCTTGATTACAAAGATTTAAACAATGGGGGAAAACGGTCCTAGGTAACATTTATAGTAGCATCTTGGAAACCATGACTAATTTAACCAGAATGAATTGCTGGAAAGCACTGCAGAGCTATCAAAAGTGCCACTGTTGAGACACCTGGGTGGCTCAGTTGGTTAAGCAGCTGCCTTTGGCTCAGGTCATGATTCCAGCATCCTGGGATTGAGTCCCACATCGGGCTCCTTGCTCAGCAGGGAGCCTGCTTCTCCCTCTGCCTCTGCCTACCATTCTGTCTGACTGTGCTCCCTCTCTCTGACAAATAAATAAATAAATAAATCTTTAAAAAAAAAAAAAAAAAAGTGTCACTCTTATGATGTCCAGGGATGACACCTACCATTTCTTCTTTTTTTAATTTTATTTTATTTCTTTTCAGTGTTCCAGAATTTGTTGTTTATGCACCACAAGCAGTGCTCCATGCAACATGTGCCCTCTATAATACCCACCACCAGGCTGACCCAAACCCCCACTCCCCTCCCCTCCAAAACCCTCAGTTTGTTTCTCAGAGTCGACACACTCTCATGGTTTGTCTTCCTGTCCAATTTTCCCCAACTCACTTCTCCTCTCCATCTCCCAATGTCCTCTGTGTTATTCCTTATGCTCCACAAGTAAGTGAAACCATATGATAACAGACTCTCTGCCTGACTTATTTCACTCAGCATAATCTCTTCCAGTCCTGTGCATGTTGATACAAAAGTTGGGTATTTATCCTTTCTGATGGAGGCATAATACTCCATTTTATATAGGGACTCTATCTTCTTTATCCATTTGTCTGTTGAAGGGCATCTTGGTTCTTTCCACAGTTTGGCGACTATGGCCATTACTGCTATGAACATTGGGGTACAGATGGCCCTCCTTTCCACTACATCTGTAATTTTGTGGTAAATACCCAGCAGTGCAATTGCAGTGTCATAAGGAAGTTCTATTTTTAATTTCTTAAATTCTTAATTTGTTAAGGAATCTCCACACTGTTTTGCAAAGTGGCTGCACCAACTTGCATTCCCACCAACAGTGTAAGAGGGTTCCCCTTTCTCCACATCCTCTCCAACACATGTTGTTTGCTGTCTTGTTAATTTTGGCTTTTCTAACTGGTGTAAAGTGGTATCTCAATGTGGTTTTGATTTGAATCTCCCTGATGGCTAATGATGATGAACATTTTTTCATGTGTTTGTTAGCCATTGGTATGTCTTCTTTGGAGAAGTGTCTGTTCATGTCTTCTGCCCATTTTTTGACATGACTATCTGTTTTGTGTGTGTTGAGCTTGAGGAGTTCTTTATAGATCTTGGCTATCAGCCCTTCATCTGTAGTGTCATTTGCTAATATCTTCTCCCATTCCGTGGGTTGCCTCTTTGTTTTATTGACTGTTTCCTTTGCTGTACAGAAGCTTTATATCTTGATGAAGTCTCAAAAGTTCATTTTTGCTTTTGTTTCCTTTGCCTTTGGAGACATATCTTGAAAGAAGTTGCTGTGGCAGATGTTGAAGAGGTTACTGCCTAGCTTCCCCTCTAGACATCTACCATTTCTTACTTAGAAAACACTTTTTTTCTGTCATATATATGATGAGATAAAGCAGCCTTTTCTGGCTCTTCATATGGAGGCTTTGGATAGTTACATATTCTGGAATACAGTTGGTTAAATGAAATATTCATTTTATCATTCAAAATACAGACTGGAAATGCACCCGATGCCCACTGGGAAGCATCCAAGAAGATAAATTATTGGGAAAAGCAGATTTTGCCTTCTTCTTTTCTCTGGTCTCTACGCTTTCCAAATCCAAGCTTTTTTCCCCTTTCCTTCCCCTTTGAGAGCATTTTAAGAAGATAAATACAGATTTATCATTTTTAGCCCAAATGTATGTTTTCAAAATAGGTTGTGGTTCTGTCTGCCAGCAGTAGGCACCCCTGTGTTCACTAGTAAAATTCCACCAAACCCTGTCCTCATGGGCACCTTTGCACTCTAATTGCCAAAAAGGAAGGAAAAAAAGCTTCACATCAAGTATGTGGCACCCACGGGATAGAAAAGCAAAGAATATGCACATGAACAGTAACATTTTTCAAAAAAGAAACATAATTTCATGGAGCAATGATAGGTGAATGGATTTTTCTAGAGATATTTGCTCTAAATTCAGGGCATTAATAACATCGCTGTGCTGGATAGAAATTTGCACACACAGGGCATTGAAACAGTAGTCATGGCGACACCCAGATATCAACCCTAAGGATCAGACCCAGGCGAGGAAACAGGGTGGCCTTGCAGACATGTCCTCGCAGCTCCACTGCACATCCCCAGGAAGCACCGCCCACATGGACTCCAGTATTAATGGCATCTCCCCAGGTTGTATGGCACGGTCATTGGCACCTAGGCTTCCTCGTCAGTAACAGTCTTCTCTTTCATCAGAAAAGTGTTAACACCTCAGTCTGACATTCCACCTCCTCCCACCCTCCCATCCTTACCACAACTAGATCTAAACTGGGTGAAATGATATAAAATTTCATAGTATATCTCTTTTCTGCCCATTTCTTCTTTTGGTCAAGGCCACCTAAAATGTACTTTCAGTTTTTTATCTAAGCTGGCTCTCCTCTAGGACATCCAAAAGAGTGAGCAAGAGAAAAGAGAGAAAGAGAGAGAGACAGAGGGAGAGCGAGAGGAAGGGAGGGAGAAAAGTCATATTTGAACACTTTGGCTTCTCTTTTGTTTGGTGTATTCACCTTTGAAATCCTATAAAAATGGTAGAATGACCAGTGAATAAAAAAGATATATCTGGAAAACAAGGTAAGTGTCTTGAGCGTCTGCAAATCTCAGACTATGGCATAAATCTGCAAACAAGACTGTCTCACCAGTTATAAATTTCATGTGGAACTTCCGGTGGTGTTTGGAAGACTCTGCAGATATCCACCACAAATGAAGTTGATGATCAAAGTTTCTCCTCTTTCTACACTGATGGGGGTACATCTGAATTCATTCTGTAAATGTATTCTTTTTATTTTTTATAGAGATTATATTATTTTAAATATCTCATTTACATGGGTGTAGCAACTTCCTCCATTTTCAATAAGCAATGAGAATAGGTACTCAAAGATGTTTGAGTAAATGAGATTGTGAAACACTGTGCTAGAAATTCATTGCAGCAGGAGTTTCCTGAAGGAAAATTTAAGATAAAGGTTTAAATATTGAAAAGTTAAACATATACTTGAGAATTCAAAACCATACCCAGTTAAATTGATATCTGAACCTATGCTAAATTCCACATAGACAACAAAGTAGACAGTAGGCATAATGATGTTATAAGAATCCAAGATGCAGAAATCATGGGGGGCCGAAAGATCAGGAAGTTCTCCCAGGAAGAGAAGTCTTAGCTACCATTTGATGAATGTGTAAAATTTGCTATAAATCGTGATGATTTCCATATATCCGTTTAAAAAGAGTTTGATCTTATTGGCCGAGGAATGTTCATTTAAAAAGGGCCAAAAACCCAAGGATTTTTATATGTCACCATAATATTTACCAACATGAGCGCAGTCTTTGCTTTACAAATATAAGACATATGAAGATGTTTTTTCTTTTTTTTTAGAGTGAAGCAACTCTCTGAAATCACAACTGCAGTTCTCTGAAGATAGATTATACTTTTACCATTTATCCTTGTTTTGATTCAGGACACATGATGGAAAGTAGAAATTGGTGCCGAGTATTATCAGGCTTTCCAGACAACTTTAAAGTATGTGTAATCTAATTAGCAGAGAGGAAATGTCAGAAATGATGTCAGGACTCAAGGAAGATGGGAGCATTCCTGATTAGAATTCTTCTAAAAATTGGTGTAGTCAATAAGCACGTATGCCGTAGTCTTCTTAGAATTGGCCTAATCAATAGACACATGCACAGTGATCAGTTTAACATTTTTAAATGTAGTACTGGTGTAAAATAAATTCATCGTACTCCAAGTCCATCTATCTCTCCTCAACCCATTTTAAACCTGCCCTTGATCCAGGTCTCCAAACAATGATCATACTGGAAAAAAACAAATAAAAATCTTGAGCGTACTTATTGTTCTAAAATCATGGCTTTGAAGGCTCTATGCATTGCTCAGGCAATATAAAAAGTATCTACACACCCTGAGTTCTGGTAAAATAAATCTGCACAATGAGTGTGTGTGTGTGTGTGTGTGTGTGTGTGTGTGTATGTGTGTGTGTCTTTTTTAAAGCCTTGTCTCTTTAACAATAGCATTTCTGTAATGATTTAATGATGGGTGCTGATAGTTAGGGGCTGCCTTCTCCCCGAACAGTATGAATAAAGCAACAGGGCACCTGTGATATGCAGACTTATAAATCTCAAGACAACAAGGGTCATTTGGGTTTCCCATTGCTCACAAAGCACCATTTATATTTCCCCTATGTTTTATTTATTTGTTGGAGTGTTTCAATGCACTTTTCTATATTTCCTTTACTTTTGAGGGCATTGACCCATCTCTTTCTTAAGAGCATAAAGAATGAGAACAGAGATTAAAAAATAATAATAACTCCACATTAGGCTCTTCACTTCCCCTTCAGTCTTCAGTGAAAATTTAATAACATTTGAAACCTGGTTCTATCCTTCATGTCCAGGAGGGTGTTAGTAACTTGCCCTTTTATTTCCCCATCCAATACAAATTCTTTCTTTTCTAAAAGAAGATTAGCCAGCAATTGGGCAAAACAATTTTATTCCACTTAGAAATGGCCCCTGGAGAGTGCTCTGTGAGAACTTTCTTCCAGATGGCTCTAGTCCTCAGCCTGGTCCTTGGCAGGGAGGTGTGAGCACAGTGACAGATGAAGCAGGTTATGTGCTCTCTAATCCTGCAACCTGAGGATCCAGACTTTACCAAACGGATCTGTGCCTCATTGTCCTCCATGGTCTCTATTAGCATCATTTGCTCTCTTGGGATCTTAATTACAAAATTGCGATTTTTTTGCCAGCATCTCCAAAAGGAGAGACTAGGAAAGGTCCTTTCATAATAGACTAACACCCTGGGGGCAAGATCTTTTTAATCAGGAGGTCACCTTGACCTTGGTACTCTAAGCCTCAGTTTCTTCATGTATAAAACTGTGATTAAAAATGCCTGCGTTTTGTGGTTGCTGGTAAGATGATACGAGATTCAACAGCCTTATAAATGTAAGACATGTAAGACACATGATTGTCCCTACATTTAGTAGACCCTCAAAGACTTTAGTTTCCTTCTCTTCCTCAGACTCCTGTTACATCTCCACCACAATACGAGCCATGGAAATCCACATAAAATTGGGGAGTTCTTTGGAATTCATGGAAAATGTTAATATTTCTCACATGTGACTAATGAGACCCCTTGAACCAAAGCTGAACTCTAAAATCCTTCTGGAACTTTTCCCCTCCTTATCCATTATTACAGCAGCTCGTATCAGAGCATCTGTCAAAAATTGCAGTGGGACACATTTGGCAGTTACTTTCCCGCTCGTTCATTTAATGTTATCAATTAAGGGGCAACCATAATAGAAGAACCCATGGTATAAATGAAGATACTGAGCCAAATGAAGTTTAAAATTAAAAGAAAAAAAAAGGAAGTAAAATGTCTGTGATACAGGACTCTTGCCATTACAGGGTGCACTCAAATTTGTGACTCACTGTATCTAACCTGGGTCTCCGAAATGTGATTTTACCATGCAATGAAGTATAACTAGGTCATAAGGCATGGACCCCAAGGATTGTTTTGCAAATACAAATGTGCAAATGGATTTTCCCCGCTCATGGAAGATTACATTAACTTTATCTGTAAGGCTTTAGCAGGTCTGCCATTTTGTTGGGAAAGGGCTTTTCAAAACATCCATGTTTTCTGATCTCTAAAACAACTTCCCCTCTATTTTGTGAGTGAGTCTGCCTCTTTCACAGGATGGAGTCGATAAGGGCAATGACCTAAAAAGTACTGCCACCTGAGGTATCCGGGTCCATTATCAGCCTGGTGAGAGGGAGGAACAGCCACGTAAGATTCATTGCACATCCGCTGTATCTCACAGCACAGACAGCAGCAGCAAAGTGAGGAGAAGGTGGTCCTGCTTGCCAGCCTCAGAGCTGCAAGAAGTGCCCCCTAGCAACAGCAGCCCGGGCTGTGGGGAGGCAGCCTCATGTGATGCCTCTCCCTCCTTCAGAGGCCATGCTCTTCACACTAACAGCCCCCCTTAGCACTAATTCAGATGGTAAAATAACACTGCCTCTGCCCTGCATAATCAAAGAGCAGAAGGAACGTGGCACCAAGAAGCCCGGGCGTGAGGAAGTAATAAATATGTTTCGAGATGACAGTTTCAAGGAGCCTGAGTCTGCACGGCAGAGTTGAAAGCAGACAGCTCCAGATGGCAAAAGCTGCCGAGGAGATGTCTTGGAGACCAGCAGTGTCTGAAAGGAAAGAACAGAACACAGGCCAGGTCTGGATCAGAGGAAAAGCCCCAGAGACGTGAGATGAGATGCGCCTTTTGAAACAGCTGGGAGAGAATAAGAAATAAGGAAGGGACTGAGCCAGTTCAACTATTCTTGTAATAGGATGAGGTTGCTTTATTTCTGTATCTGAAATCAGTTCCCTTTCAAGGCATTTCTTTTTATTCCACTTTGCTTTAGCCCCTGCCTCTTAAGTTCTGTTTCACAGGGCACCCACACTACATAAATAAAACCATTTTGGAAACTCCCCCCCCTCAGTCATCTTGGGGGCATGCATGATAGGCAGTGTTGGTATAACTCAGCCTTTTATATATTCTTAACTACCTGACATAAACCCACATTTAAATGTCACCTGTAGCAAAGCCAAGAATAAATTCACAAGCATGCTTGCATTCAAGCACGAGAGCACAAGTGCACACAAACACACACTAAAAACAAACTTGCCAATTTGCAAATAAGTCATCAGAATCCATTAGGACAAAGGTGGCCCTATGGTTTAAAAGAGTAAATAATTGGTTTCTGTCTTGTGTCATGTTTTAATTAAAGACAGCAATGCAATTTACAATATATCTGGAAATTATTAGAAACCTTTTTTTTCCAGAGGCAAAAAGGATCAATACCTTTTTGTCTCCGCGGCATAAAACATCCCAGGTTACTTTGTCCCTGATTTTACCAGCAACTCAGAGTTGAAAGTAAACATTAAAGTGATGAGGGTGAAATCATATTCTGAGAGTAAATGAGGACACTCTGAAATTAGCTAAATTGTTGGCTTCGATAGCTTTCGAGACATCATTCTGGAGCTCTTTGCTCTAGGGATAGGGACAAAGGAAGAGGTAAGTGATTGGGAAGGGGGTAGGGGAGCTTTCTGTTTTTCAAGCAGAACAGTCAAAACTATTAGACAAAGCCAAGAGCTAAAAATCTGTGGAAATGGATGGTGACAATTCATCCCATTTCTGGAAGGAACTAGAACAATGCAGCGGGCTCTGCGCATTTCTCTCCATAAAATGGGTTTTCAAAATTTGCTGCTGCTTCTTAGCATGATGAAAGTAAAATATCAAGTTAGGGTCCTGGAAGAAAAAAAATGCTGCTTCTGTGGGAAATATTTTGAGAAATGATCAAATCCAGAGGCAGGAAGCCTCTTTTTCAGCTGCTGAAATGAGCCTTTTTCCAGGTATTTCCCACAGAAATGTAACCATCCGATAGCATTTCAGCACACTACATAGAAGTGTAGAAATGGAGAAAATAGAATGACCCTCCAATCATTATCTATAGGACATTACACTGATAAATGGTGGTGTTAATGAACCCAAATGAATTTGAATCCTTTCTCCCTGCAGTTATTTTGATAATACTGGAATCTACTAAAGTGCATGGAATTAACAATTAAAGGGGGTTAAGCAGACACTTAATACTTGTTCTATTTTGCACAGTTTGGCAGTAATGCATCTGCTGTAATCAGGGTTTTTATTTCTTTTTGGGAAAAAAAAAAAAAAGGAAATGTTTATGTTTTGGAAGCAAAGCCTCCAGGATCTGTGGCTTCTCCGTGCAGACCCCGCACATAACTGTTTGCCTTGTGTGTGTCGGTGGTCTCCCAGGCGCGGCTGGCCTGTCTGGCTTTCTCCTTTTGCAACAGCTCCACCTTTGGGCTTCTAAAGGGAAAGGTTTTTTTGCTAAAGGATTATAAAAACCCGTAACAACTAGAAATATGTACTCCATCCTCAAAACCTTTTGTTCATGAAACTAAAACATAAATTCATTTCCACCCTCAGAAAGAGAGACACAAAGAAAAAAAGGGAGGAACTGGGAAAAGAAAAGAAGACTGACACAGGAGATAGGAGAGAGCAAGAGAGAAAAGAGGGAAAGAGAAGAGGGAAGGAAATCAGGAAAACAAGGGGAAAGCATCCTTTCTTGACCAGAGGAAGATGCAGCAGGTCGTGGAATCATTCTTCGGTGCTTTTCTGCCTGGACTTCTGGAAGGCTGACACTGACCCAGGGTCTCAGATTCCTGTTCAGACTTCCTCGGCTATGCCATTTTCCTATTGGTTGTTTATAAACCATAGCACCAGTTTCATGAATGAGAGTCTGAGAGAAATTGTGGGGTTTTGTGAAGCCTGTTTTTAAAAAAAAAAAAAATGAGAATTAAATATAATGTTTGCACTTTGGTAAGGCTCTTACTATTTCTTTCTGAATGTGAAATAGTCTTGGATTCTTTACGGACAGGTATGGCTTCACTCCCAGGAAGCATGACCCTGGCTAACTAGGGATGGACACAGTGGGGGCTGGGGGGATGACACAGAGAGACTTCTTAAATTCCACTGTCCACTCAATCCCAATCTTTAGATGTATGAGGATGAGTCAGTAAGTATCCTGGGAACACAATCCATAGCTCAGTTGGCAAGGCTGGCAAGCTAAGCAAATCTTTGTCTGGGGAGATTAGTTTGGGTCTTTTAGTATGAAAGGATCAGAGAAAAATATAAACCCAAAATTATGTGTCTTCAATGAATTTAGATTTTTTATAACCAAATCTATGAAGTTATGAGGGGGGAAAAAAAAGTGTTGCAAATAGAGTGTAAAGGACACTCTGACACCTCAGATTAACTCCAGAATCTAGGCAATTCCATGCACTCTGCTGTGGAGCTTTTAATTCTGACCTTCATAGCTTCGAATTTGGGTTAGCTCTCATCTAACTACTTGCTATCTCTTCTCTGAAAATCACCTTGCATAGTTCATCCAGATCCAAAATCCAAAAGTGCCTCCTTCAATAAATAACTCCCTGCTCAAAATCCTCTGAGTTCTTTGCATTGTTCACAGATTCAACTTCATATTTCTCAGCCCTAATACCAGAGTCTTTGCAGAACTGCTCCTAAAACTCTCTCCTGATAATCCCATACAGGAACAGTCCTTTCTAGTCAGAGTAGGCATTCTATGCTTCATCCCCAAGACCACTGGGGCGTCCCTGATAAACCCATTCCGTAAAGCATCCACTCCCTCTTATAAATCTGTGGTTCTGATTATATAAGCACTCACTGAGGTATATACTTTAGAGAGGATGATGCTGTCTTATCTTAGTATATATGTGTGTATTTCTGATATTTTTAATTCGGCTGGGTTCTAAGCTCTTTGAGGGCATATCCCATGCCTATTTGAATCTTCTTGCAACAGACAGAATGGTGTTTTTGTATATATGAGGTCTTAAATCTTAAAAACTTATGGATTTTCTGCATTGAGTTTTCGAGTAAAATGAGTGTTCCAGTTTTTGTGCACTCAAATACTTCACACTGGTATCTTTTTTGATGGCTTAAGGAGCCAGTCATTGAATAAATCTGACCTGCAGAAAAGCAGGCACTTTTGCTTCTAAATCTTTACTATTTAATATTTAGCCAGTCCCTATTGCAGAAATAAGTAGGATCTTCATATTATCTCTTATACCTTCCAGCTATATTTACATGCTTTTTACATTTATTTTAAGTATCTATAAATCTTACATAAGCTGAAACCAGGAAATAGATGTCTTCTTTTTTTTGGTGCATAATTTTTCGTATACCCTATTTTACTGGAAGCAAACTAAGCTCCAAGAACTCTTGTGACTCTTAACTATCACTTAGGCCAGGAATGTATCCAATATATCCCTATCTCTCCTTATTATGCTTATCCACATTTTATTATTTTTTAATTTGGCCAAAGAATAATGGGTCCTCAAAAATCATCATTTATATATTCTCCATTTAGAAGGCATTCTATGCTTCCTTTATGTTCCAAGAAAATATTCTTTCCTTAGCTCCTGAACAGTGAATTATTTCTTAACTAGGGCACTTATGTTTCCATTGGTCCCACACATGATCCAATGTAGTAACTGCAGAAACCCTTGAATCATGGTGAATAATGCTCTGAGGGCACTGCATACAAAGAGGGTAAGAGTAAGGGAAGGCTCCTAAGAAGTCTTTTCATCACTGCTGAGGAAGGTGGACTTTGAATGTTGGTGTCATGGAGGAAAAACGATCTTTATCAGTCAACTGATTATACCTATTTGTTTTGTACAAAACATTGTGTTTATTGTAAAAGAAAAAAAGAAAAGTCACAGCTTTTGCCCTCAAATTCTGAGCAAGGCTATAGAATCTTAAGACTAAGCACCTATAAGGCAAGAGTAATTTGTAAGAGGTAAATTGTATATAAAAGGATACACACTGGGGCGCCTGGGTGGCTCAGTGGGTTAAAGCCTCTGCCTTCAGCTCAGGTCAGGGTCCCAGAGTCCTGGGATCAAGCCCCGTATCAGGCTCTCTGCTCAGCAGGAAGCCTGCTTCCCCCTCTCTCTCTGCCTGCCTCTCTGCCTACTTGTGATCTCTGTCGAATAAATAAATAAAATCTTAAAAAAAAAAAAAAAAGGTTACATACTGGGGTGCCTGGGTGGCTCAGTGGTGGCTCAGTCAAAGCCTCTGCCTTTGACTCGGGTCATTATCCCAGGGTCCTGGAATTGAGCCTGCTTCCTCCCTCCCCCTTCTCTCTCTGCCTACTTGTGATCCCTGTGTCAAATAAATGAATAAAATCTTTAAAAAAAAAAAAAGGTTACATGCTGAAAAAGCTTAGAGAACATTTTCCAGATCCGGAATTAGAAGGGGTATTCCAGGCCCATGGAGGATTCCCAATATCCCCCTTGCTGGGATTGGATTTAAGCAACATGGTGGGATGCCTGGGAGGCTCGGTCTGTTAAACAACTATTGATTTTCACTCAGGTCATGATCTCAGGGTCATAAGATCGAGCCCTGAGTCAGGCTCCATGCTCAACTCAGAGTCTGCTTGAGATTCTCTCCCTCTCCCTCTGCCCCTCCCCAGCTCATGTGCACATGTGCGCGCTCTCTCTCTCTCTCAAATAAATAAATGAATAAATAAAATCTTTTTTTTCCCCGTGCATACTCTATGCTCTTCTTTTTTTAAAATATGAATTCTAGAAAGATGCTGGATTCATAAATACACATCTCCCCACTCTCATCTTAACATTTTATTTGTAACCAAGCCCATCCCCTCTTCCAGACTGAATTATTCACTCTTCATCCTAGGCTCCATGTATATACCTCTATTTTACAGTAATTATTCATTTTGTGTGTCTGTCCCTCAGTAGATAAACATTTATCAAGAGCAAAGAATATGTCATATATACCTATGTATCCTCTTTACCTAGAACACAACCAGGCACATAAGAGTGATCAATAAATACTTGTTAAAGTGTTCCAGTGAATTGTAAGCTGCTTTAAGAGAGGGGATTATATTGTGATCACATCTACATCCTTAACATGTTTATAACAATGTTTTGTAAATAGATGGAAATCAATGGCTATTTGTTGCTTTAAAGTCAAGGAAGAAACACATGAGCTAAACTCTGAGAGATGAAAGCTAAGTCACAGCAGAGCACATCTAATTTCCAGGTTTGGGGTTCAGATACAGAGCCCAGGCCATTAGTTGATATGAGAAATACATTAGATAACATGCATTTATCTTTCCCTTCATCAGAATAGTGTATTCCAAAAAATTTCTCTTAAAGAATGAAGTTGTCGTTTATGATCATGGCATTTCATACTTGTTTCCGGGTTCTTTTTCTCAGCCTCAGATTCAGGACTGCACTGTGTCTCAAGTAACTTGTACCACTCTAGTAAGTGCTAACTGTGCGTCGATGGGGCAGTTTAAATGTGTCTGAGGAATAATTGCTCCTAGCCTTTCACCTTAATGCCTTTAAAATGATCTCTGCTTTGTTTTTTAAAAGTGACTAAGACAGTTTGATATCAGAAAGGGCTGAATAAGTATTCAGGGCAAATGCATTCCAAGTCAGAAATGGGGCTTGCTCCCTATAGTTCACATTATAAATTCATCTTGTGGGTCTCTGGAATAAGAAAAACAGTTGTTTCTTGGTGTACTTTTATTTCCCCCCTCTAGGCTATTTACTCCGTGACTGCTCAGTACATGTAAATAAATGTCATTATCCCTTTCTATTTTCAGAGTAACAGCAATAGGGAAGAACTGCAGTAAATATCAGGACATAGGTGTGGATATTGAGGAGTTTTGGAAAATCAGAAATTCCCTCTTTCCCTATGATCTATGAGAACAGGGCTGGATGGACAAAATTAGAGGCTTGGTGTAAGAGGATTCTCCAGAAGTAGAACCAATGGGATATACACATATGGAGTGAGAAACACAGAGACAAAGACAGACAGATTTATTATAAGGAATTGGCTCATGTAATCTGGAGGCAATGAAGTCCCCAGATCTTCTGTCAGCAAACTGGAGACCCAGAAGAGCCAATGCTATAGTTCCATTTTGAAAGTCAGAAAGCTTGAGACCCAAGAAGAGTATATTTTTCAGTTCAAGTCTAAAGTCAGGAAATTACGGCTGTCCCAGCGCGATCAATTTAGGCAAGAGGAGCTCCTTATTTCTCAGGCTTTTTTTCTGCTCAGGTCTTCAATTGACTGGATGGGGTCTACCCACATTAGGGAGGGTAATCCGCTTTACTCAGTCTGCCAGTTCAAATGTTAATTTCATCAAGAAATGCCTTCACAGACACACCCAGAATAATGTTGACCCAGTGACTCAGTCAAGTTGATACACAAAATTAACCAACCCAGTTGGTTTGCTTAAGAACATAATTAACTCCTGAATAAATGTGTGGGTGCATGTGTGTATGTATGTGTAAAAATTCTCAATTTAAGCAATCAAGAGGTGCCTGGGTGGCTCAGTCAGTTAAGCGACCAACTCTTGGTTCCAGCTCGGGTGATGATCTCAGGGTTTTGAGACTGAGCCCCATGTTGGGTTCTAGGCTCCATAGGCTCCAGGTTATATGCTCAGTACTTAACACAGAGTGTGCCTGAGATTCTCTTCCTCTCCCTCTGCCCATCCCCCTACTCGCACATATGCTCTCTCTCTCTAAAATAAATAAATAAAATTTTTTAAAAACATTTAACCACTTGTTATCTCATTGTATGTATTTGTATTAATGCACTAAAAATACAGGTAAACACCTGTTTAGTCTTCATTAGGTTCCTAGCACTCTACGAAGCATTTTACATACATGACCTCATTTATTGCTCAAAACATCCAGCAGGATATGGGTCTTCTCATGACTCCAATTTTACAGATGTAGAAACAAAGTCTGAACTAGGTAAACTACATCTCCCCAAGTCATAGAACTTATAACTCACATGCCCAGACTAGAAATCCAGATCTATCTATTTTGTACAACATACCTAAAATCATGATGCCCAGAAAATCTGCATTATATGCAGAATCTGAAGATTTAAATAAAATAGTCCTGTTTTGCAGAATAATATTTCTGCCTTAGAAGCCAGTCTTCAAGAAAATATCATTAAAAATATCACTATTTAACTCTCTGTGCATGCAGAGAAATAGTAGTTAAGAGGAATTTCTGAGTATAATTCTTGGGATGGGGCATACTGAATTATAAACTCATGAACACAAAACCACTATTTTTCTCTGGATTCCCAATACCAGAGTGTTCAACTTTCATTTTTCTAAGCAACTTCTGGGTTAGGTCTAATTCAGGCCCCCATTTGAAAGCACAGTTAAACACATATGTTCTAATAAAATTATTATAATGTTAGGTCATAATATGACAAACTATACAATAGACCTGGCTACCTTACAAATTTTGGAGTGAAGAGCCATCCAAAAAGCACTTATGAGACACAAATTTTTGTTGTCCTTTAGAATTTTTATTGTTCTTCCACAGTAGTGTTAAAAAAAAAAAATCCAAAAGCACATGGTTCTTATGTGATAAGGAGTCTAGTAACCACATTTTCCATCAAACTACAAGTTCACTTTTGAGTTCACGAGGCAATTTATGTTTGGTTATATTATTTACCATAATTCCCTACGTCCAGACCATATCACTAGCTTGACAAAACATTATAAAAAACCTAACAGAGGCTTTTGCTTATGCTCTAATAGAATAATTGGTAACAGATTAGCCTCTCCAGTTACAAAATTGGGCAAAATATATGAAACATACTATTTTCAGATAAAGGATAAGATGTAATACATGACTACAATCCCAGAAGGAGGTAAACAATGAAAGAGTTTTAGAACTGTACATAATTTCTGCTTGGACACATTTTCCAGGCCACAGCATGTGTGGAGAGCTCAAACAGACCATGATGATCTTACATCATAAGACAAGGGACAAAGATAAGACTTTGGGGGCTATGATGCTAGCTGAAATTTGCAGGTCATGGTTCCAAAGAGGAAAGAGCTCCAGAAACCTGTGTAGGGCCCCTTAGGGTCTTTGAAATAAAGGCTAATCAGAGAATGCCAAGGATGAAAACCTACAAGGCCCAGCAGAAGCATTAGTATAGAAAGAATAATTATGGGGGAACTATGACCCAAATAACTGATGGGGTTCACACAGGACTAAGAGATTTGAGTTCTGACAGCCAAAGAGAAAGTATTGAATAGCTCAAGCAATCAGTCAAGATCCTAGAAAGACCAAATCATAAGTACAAGCTTATCTGATCCTAGAGTAAACATTTACCTAGACTCAGCCTATTCAAACTTAAAACAAAGCCTTTAAAGAAACAACTGACCTACCTGCAAAGTAACTTCTGCAAAGTAACTTCCTGCTTGAAAGAAACTTAGCATTCTTCAAAGAAAAAGAACAAAATATAGATACTCAACAACAAAGAAACTGTAATACCTGACACAATACCAAAACTTACTAGATATGTGAAGTAGCAAGAGAAGAACCAGAAAAAGAAACAATAATAATAAAAGCCAGAAGAAATAAACCATGGAATAATGGAACTGGCACACTAGGGTTTTATAAAGGATATTACAATTTTGTTTAAGGCAAAATATATATGGAGGAACACACACACACACACACACACACACACACATCACACACACACACATTTAAAAGTTAATAGAAACTACAAGGAAAAAGATCTGTGAATTTGAAGACAGGGTACTGGAAACTATTCAAACTTCAGAGACTATAGAGGAAAAAGGAAATACTTCCAAATTCATTTTATGTGGTCAACATAACCCTGACACTAAATCCAGAGAAGATCATTACAAGGAAACAAAATTACAAACCAACCGTCTTCATGAATCTATATAAAAATTACTAATGATATATTTCCAATTCAATTCAGTAACATGTATAAAGAGTAATATATAATGACCAAGTGAAGTTGACCCTAGAAATGCAAGATTTGATTAGCATTCAAAAACATACCAGTGTTTTACACCACATTAACAAAAATAAGAGAAAAAGCATAGGCCATAGCAATAGATGCAGAAAAACAATGGGAAAAAATTCCACATCTATTTATGATTAAAAAACTAAATAAACTATCAGTGGACTATAATAGAGGGGGACTTCTTCAAGCTGATAAAGGACATGTATGCAAAACCTGAAGCTACTTTCATATTTAATGGTGAAAGAATGAATATTTTCCAATTAAGATTAAGAATAAAGAAAAGAGTTTGCTTCTTGCCACTTCTATTCAACATGGTACTAGAGGTATATGCATATTCAATAAGATAGGAACACAAATAAAAGGCTTATAAATTTGAAGGAAAGATGAAATAGTGTTTTGTTTGCAGATAATTGATAATGTATGTAGAAAACTCTAAATAACATGTAAAAAACACCACTGAAACTAATAAGTTAATATAGCAAAGCTGCAGGACACCAAATTAATTACAAAATTCAATTGTAATTCTATGCCACAAATTATTCTATGGGTTCGGTGTACTCTCAAACAAAAATTGCAGTAAGCCTCTTGTAGAAATTGGTAAGTTATTATCTAAAATTTGTACAAAAATGCAAAAGACTTAATGTGACCAAAGTAATCTAGAGAGAGAAAAATTTGAAGGATTTATATTAGCTGGCATTCAGATCAAATATAAATCCATATTGATTCAGGCAATGTGGTACTGCATAAAGAAACACAGATTAATGGCAGAGAATGGTGATTTCAAAGATAGACCCACTTGTATTTGTTCAATTGATTTCAAATTTTAAGGTAATGCAATGTAGGAAAATAAAACATTCCAAAGATATTTGGGAACAACTGCATAACTATATAGAAGATAGAGAGAACCTCAACCTCTACCTCACACCATACAAAGATTAAATGCTAGGTGGCTCATAATGCCAAGCCTAAAGTTAAATCTATAAAGCTCTAGAAAAAACATAGTTAGTCACAGGGTATGCAATTACTTCTTAGAGCATTCCAAGCATAATTAAAAATGGATACATTTTATTAAAATTTAAAACTTCTAATTAAGAGGGGCACCTGGGTGGCTCAATGGGTTAAAGCCTCTGCCTTCAGCTCAGGTCATGATCTCAGGGTCCTGGAATCAAGCCCCGTATCGGGCTCTCTGCTCAGCAGGGAGCCTGCCTCTCTGCCTACTTGTGATCTCTGTCTCTGTCAAATAAATAAATAAAATCTTCAAAACAAAACAAAACAAAACAAAAAACTTCTCTTTAAGAAACAGTGTTCAGAACATTAAAAGGTAAGCTACATATCGGGGGCGGGGGGGAAATATTTGCAATATATGTTTGTGACAAAGGATTTCTCTAGAATAAACCACTTAGAAAAGTCAATATAAAAAGACAACCTGACTTTGAAAATGTGTAAAAAACTTTAACAGGCACTTTACAAATGAAGAGATACACCTGTATAAAAAGCATGACAAAAGCACTCAGGATTATTTCTAATCAGGGAAATGTAAAGTAAAATCCCAATGAGACACTACAGTACACCCACCAAAATGGCTAATATTAAAAATACTGACAACACCAGATGGTAGTTGGTAAGAATATTGAGCAAACAGATCTCTCAAACACTGCTGGTGGAAGTGTAAAATTGTTCAAACACTTTGGAAATAGGTCTGTCAATTTCTCATAAAGTTAGTTATGCATATATTCCATGACCTAACAACTGTACTTTTAGGTACTTAACTCAAAATAATAATAATAATAATAATAATACCACAAAAAACACTTGTATAAGAATGTGAACAGCAACTTCAGTCATAATAGCTAAACACTAAAAACAATCCAAATGCTCATTAGCAAAAAACCCAGATTAAAATATACTATAGTTTACTCACACAAGGGAATAATATGTAGCAATAAAAAGGAGCTACTGATACATGAAGCAACAAAGATGAATCTCAAAAAAGGTATATTGAGTGAAAGAGTAAGATACAAAAGAATACAGTATGATTCCATTTCCAAGAAATGTTTAAACAGGCAGAACGAATCTATGCTAAAAGAATGAGATGAGTCGTCGTATTTGAGGTGGGATGGATATTTACCGGGAAGCACAACTTTCTGGGGTGATAGAAATGTCCTCCATCTTGATAGAGGCATGGGACACACAGATGTACACATTTGTCAAAACTTACGAAACTGAACTCTTTAAGTTTGTCCTTTTCATAGTACATAAATCATACCTCAATCAAATATTCCAGACCAAAAAGTCCAATGGAGAGCATAATTTTGGTATATAGTAAATGCTCAATAAATTTGTGTGGGATGATATTATTCCCAGGAGGAATTCCAGAGAGAGATTGTTTTTTCCCTCCGAAGAACTACAGCCAATATTCAGGAAACAACTCAAAAAGAATGTCAGTTGCATCATTTTTGTTCATAATGGATATCAAAATTATTTTTTCCAATATTGATTTCTGTTCTGAGTGAAACTAAGATCAATTTGCTCAATTCAATCTGCAGAGGGATGTAGGTGGTACTAAAGTGGCTCTTTGGGAAAGCAGAAGCCTAAGCAAACACAGATCTTTGGGCTTGACCTCTACCTTTATCAAACCCAAGCCACAGACTGTGATTACATTCCTCAAAGTCCGTTTGACAGACAGGAAATGTCAGTAACAGTCATACTTAGCAGAAATTCATTAACCTGCAGACCTTTCCCATTTGGGGCAATATTCTCTCAGTCTATTGACAGCATATTCATTTCTCTAAGAATGGCCTCAGATGCACTTCCTCCTTGAAGTCTTTTTCAAGCTTTGCAGCCTGAAATGATCTCTACATCTTCTAGATCTTATGGCAATTTCCTAGTGCCTCTATTATAAAACCCATCACCTTTTACTTTATATTACAGCAATTTGGATACCTGCTTTATCCCCTCCTGGATTGCAAACTGCTTTAGAGGAGAGAGATTGTTCTGTTATTTTATACTTTCAGAGAAATACCACACTTTAGTTGTCTATCCAAATATTACCAAATAATTGCATGAATAAACAGAAGAATAGAGAAAGTTTGGATCAATGGAGAGAGAAACTCATAATAGCAGAATGTGATTTTTATATATTAGTCTTTCCATAACTTTGTAATTATCATTTTTTTTCAAATGTATTTATTGAGCATAATCATTAGACATTGCTCTAGCTGGGCATTTGGGCAAAAGTTGAATTAGATCTTGTCCCTCAAGAAGATCACAATTAGGAAAGGGAGATGGATACATAAGGAAAGGGAGATGGATACATAAGTAAATAATATGTAAAACAATGTATCAGGAGATCTAATGGAAAAGTGTTCAGAAGAGAGTGGCAGCACAAAAGAAAAAAGTAATCGTATCAAATGGTGGTTTGAAGAATTTATGAAAGAAATTTCAGATGACTTTCACATGGTAATAATATAACAACTGACTCTATAAAGAGAAAACTAGGCTATGTTCAAATCCTTTAATCCCTTCAACAACCCCAGGAGGTACTACTCTTACTCCTATTTTATAAATGAAGAAACTGAGGTGCTGAATTTACATATTTTGCAAAAGGCCATTACAGATAATGATGAGATCTGGATTCAGGTACAGGAAATTTGAACCCAGAACCTTCATCCTCTATCACAATGATCTGGGTCCTGAAACACGAGTAGGCATTACATCTCTCCACATGTCTGGTATGTGTGCCAAATTTTGCTGCTTTATGAGAAACAGAACTTACCAGAAACATAAAAGGATTTCTTAGAGTATCCAAGCAGGTATTGAATATCCAAACCTCAAAAAGAGAGGAACTATGTCAGATTAATGGGTTTTAGCAGCTAGAGATAATGGGCCTTCTCTCTTGGCAGTCTTTAATTCTAGGATCATGTGTAAATCCCTGGATCAATCAATTAGGGTCAAGGACAGGGTCATACTGCAGAGAGGCCACCACTTGTATCGTCATATGGGTTACCATTTACACAATAAACTATTCATAAACATTGCGGGAGACGTCACCTGGAGTTAACACAATGTTTATACTCACAGGGCAGCTCCAATGGCTGTCATGTTATTGGTGGAATGGGGCAATTTCCAAAAGAAAAAAATTTTTTTAAAGATTTTGTTTATTTACTTTGCAGAGATCACAAGTAGGCAGAGAGGCAGGCAGAGACAGGGGTGGGGTGGGGAGGGAAGTCGAATCCCTGCTGAGCAGAGAGCCCGATGCAGGGCTCGATCCCAGGACCCTGAGATTATGACCTGAGCCGAAGGCAGAGGCTTAACCCACTGAGCCACCCAGGAGTATCAAGAAAGGTAAGATTTAAACAGAAACAAAGCAAAATAATACAACAGGTATTATGCTGCAAGGATAAAATGCAGAATTCTCACCTATAAATGAGTCTCGCGTATTTTATATCATCTAAAAATAGCATCAGGCCATCTCTCTTAGTCCCTGCTTGTATTCCTATACATTGTAGCATTTCTGAAAAGAAGGCCCCATTTTTTCAGTAATTTCATTTTTGTTAAAGTAAAAACTATTTGAGACTGATTTCACCTGGATGAAAATGCAGTACGTTTTCCCCCAACTCAAGACATTACGTGGAATTGTACTGACATTCACATTCTCAGCTATTTTGCATCGTGGTGTGATGAGCTGCATAATTAATAAACTGAGTAGCCCATGATTTGAATCAGTTGGTGAAAGATTCAAGATTGGAGCACTATATTCAAAGGCAAGTCTAGAAAAATGCTGTTTGCTCACAGGAATGGTGTTGATATATCTCAGGTGCTTTACCTCCTTTGTCTTTGTGGAAAAAGGGAGAATGCAGAGAGAAAATAATATAATAGTATTATACCACTAGGTACGTATTAAACACGAAGTCCTATATGCAGATTATTTTACCTAATCCTCCCAGTGACACCCAGGCCTTTTCCTTATTTTACAAATGTGAAAACAAGTGGAGGTTGATAAGTGATTTGCTTATAGTAACACGGTTAGAAAATGGCACAGGTGGAACTAATGCCCACACTTGTATTGACACCCTTCTATTTCCGGTGCCCCTGAAAAGACATCTGGTCACTGATGGAGACTCTATGTCTTGACCAGAAGCAGTAGGGCACTCCACATGTACCGGCATGTGCGGCACACTCACCACCTGGCACAATCACCTCCTTTCAACCTCAACGTTTCTTGCACTGCAAGGGTATATTATAATATTGATATTCAATCAATTCCAACTTATTAAAATTGAGAAGAGAAATTTTAGGTTAGGGAAACTGAGGTTATTTGGCAAGCTCAATTACTAAACATTACATTGTTTTTTTAAGTGGTAGAGCTTCTGCCATTGGTAGCTTTTGTCCAGCACGCCTGTCTTTATTTTCCATGAGTCTCTTTCTCCTTCAGTGGGGGGCCATATTCCTTGTCTTAGTGTTGGGTAGAATTACAGTTAATAAAAACTCACATGAAGAGTCATTTCTTGAATGCAGTAATATTTAACTAGGCTTGAAAACAAAGAGGCACCACCAACACAGAGTAGAAGAAATCTTATCCAAGGAGTTAGGAAGTTCTACCCATATTGTTGGCTTATCAGTGACTTGTAAGCTGAAACTGTACAAATAATGCAGCCACTCAGGTGTTCTTTTTTCTCATCTATCAGTTACAACATGTGTTCTAATCTGTAAAAAACAGAGCAAAGGCTTGAGTGAATGTCTGTGCTTTAGCTAAATACAAAACACACTGTTACACATTGCTGTGGCTTACTTTGATAGACATTTTAAAAGAAACCATTAATCCGTCATGTTTATAAAGTGCAAAAATCAGGAAATGGGAAGGTAAAAATGGAAGATATAAAAGATATAACTTCCAAGAGATTGGTAGAGGAATCAGAAGGTCCTAGGGGCCAAATAGCCAAGTGGGATTTGTGCTGAGGCAAGCCGATGGTGGCTGGCACTGAATTTCCAAGGCAATAAAAGTAAAACTTCAAGGTCCCACAAACTTCAGCTAATAATGTCTAGAATTAAATATCCCAAAATGCAAAGGCCCTCTATATTTACCTGCCTTTGTCACATTTTTTGCACACCTGATGATACTTGGCAAAATCCTCCCTGACTTCAGTGTATCTCTCAAGAATGTGAAGCTGTTTTGACAAATGTGGAGTCTAAGGAATCAGAGGTCAGAGGCAAGAATCCCGTCTGGCCTCCTAACAGAGCTCTGAACTGAAGGACTGGCTCATCCCTTTGAGATTTTGCTTTACGTAAATGTTCCCACCTCCTGGAGAGTCCTCCCTTATGACTTTGTTAGAAAGGCTGTATATTTCCAGATTTCATTTAGGGAGAGCTTTTGTTCATTCAGGGAAAGAGAAAAAACTAATTCCCTGGGGTGCACTGACATTGATAAGAAATAAAGCCAAAGCCCAACAATGGTGTGAGACCAGGAAAAGGCCAGCAAAGTAGAATGAAAGTCACAAGACGTTTCAACTGCACACAAAGGAAAGGGCAGAACCTTTTGAGGAAGTAAAGCCATCTACTGGAAAATTCTCTTTGGGTGTGTATTTTGAGGATAGAGGAAGTAAGGGGAGGTTGTCTATGGAAAGGTAGCCCATAGGGTCTTCAGAGACAACCTCTTGGTCCAGCCATTTTGCTGAAGACGATTCAGTCTGTTTGAAACAGCATTAGCTGGCTGGAAAACTATTTGACCTTCATGGGATCATCAGTCATTCTTTTGCTTGAGTGGCTGAATGAAGAGTATGTCATTCTGTCATAGCAAAAATCTGGAGAAGGAGAAAAAAAATTAAATCGATCCTCTCCATCTCAGAGAGGCTTAGTTTCATTGGCATCTAACTGACACAAATACTCTTCACTGGGTTTCTGTTTGCTGATAGTCATTAAATATTCCTGTCTTTGACTTCAGAGCCAAATGCCCTGGCTGATGAGTGGGACAATACTCTCCGCTCTAAAAGGATGGGGTTGGAATTATGCTCATTTTAAATGTCTTTGATCACAGAGGTGTGTCTGTCTGGGTTCTCTCTTTCTCCCTTTATAATGTTAACTGCATTCACCAAATATAGGAAACTATAAAAATAAAAAACAATAAAATCTACAATGCACATACACTGACATCTCTAGTCCTGTCCTGGCTGTTAAGTGGAACCTATCTATATAAAAATCTGGATCGCAGATGAATAATTAAAGCAATATATGAACTTTTAGGTCTTCAGTGATTATTAAAACTTAGAAGAGTGATTTTAAAAAGAGAGAAATGAGCAGGTGGACAGTATGGCAAGCAAGAGTCCCGGGTGACGTGACCTAGCATCATTTTGCCACAAAGTGTCCCAAGTGGGAGACCTTGATTGCCTTGCAGTTTTCTGTTTGTTTGCCTCTTCACTTATCTTTGTATCCCACTGCACCCTGCCCCCCGAAGTTAGATGGCAGTGAAATGGTACTGTGACTGACCATAGTTTTTTCCCAAGACAACAGTAAGATATGGAGTCAGTGCTCTGTCCCTTAAGAAAAGAGTGAATAGCAATTGTCCTGGGTGGCTTTCAATAACTAGCAAGATTAACCCCAGAGAAACCTCTTGTAGCTGGGACATTGATTGTTCTTTCTCATCTGAGTCTATTTGAGGAGCCTCATCCCTATCTTTAAAAGGGAAGGGGATGAGGTCAAGGTCAGGAGTTACACACAGTCTCATTTTCTTCTTTAGAATTTCTGTGCTCAGGACAGGTCTCTATGTACAGTCTACTTGGGATTGAGGGCATCACCCAGAGACTTTAGACCCTAAAAATGCTTTATTTAGAGAGTTATGTACTTCAGTTTAGAGAGTTTTACTTTTTATTTCTTGCTTCAACTTACCTGAAAATTACCTTAGGACTCCATTCTGCTTTGCTACAATTGATCAGACCACAATCTTCCTACCTTATTAAAGAAACCAAACATCTGAAACTAAGCAGCAGGAAATGAAGAAAAATCTGACAAATACTAGATGCTAGATAAATGGGATTAAAATTATCAAGGTCTCCAAATGAGCTTTTTCTTTTTCACTGTATTTCCTTCCCCCACCCCTGATTTATACAATTTGACAAACTCCTTCATTTTAATAGAAACTTTGTGAATCAGATTCTTGAAACCGCCAAAGTGTGTCTTTTGGATCATCTTTCTTGTCAACAGTCAAATAAATAAAAATTATGCTGAATCTATTAGCATTTTTGAATTCTTGCTTAACTTTAGCAATGGAAATATAAAAAATAAAAGCATGTACAATGTAAGGCACTGGGTTCAGAAAATTTGAGATTTGAGCACGACTGGGAAGAAAGTGGTATGAGAAAATCATGTCTGGGGAGGATGTGTATGTGTGTGTAGTCCTTTCCTTTAGCTTATGTACTCACCTCCCTAAATTATCTGGGCATGACCTTATTTCTTACCTGCTGTCCTCATAAATAGATTTGTATTTAGCAGATTATGTTTTGTCTGGATCCTGTGCTAGACATATTGTATCTTATCTCTGATCTTCATTCACAAAGCTGAAAGTTAATATTCATCAATCTAGGTTACAAAACATGTGACACACCTTGGAAGTGACCCTTCTTTCTTCAAAGTTGGCTCTATTCCAATGCACCATACTTCTGTGTGGTCAATTATATGGCACTGAAAGTAAACATGGGTGTTTAAAGAATGCTAAGCACTCCATGGTAGTTTGACTGAGTATCTATATTGCAGAATAGGTGAGCAGAACTTCAAATACCAGAGGGGAAGATTGAACTGTATTCATAATGAAGCTACAGACAGCCATCCAAGAAGGGGCAGGGTATGAGCACCATTGACATCCTAATGAATGTAGCATTTTCACTCTAACTTTCATTTTTGGTATATAGGCTCCCACACAGAGCCAGAATATAAGAGGTATTATTCAAAAAATTTTTAATAAAATAAATGAAATTCAGTTATGAATCTACTTACTGAACTAATTAAAAATTAAATCAAGAGCCACAATCACTTCTATTCATGAGCTAGATGTCATTGATCAATTTTGATGCCAGAGGGAGGATTCAAACCCAAGCTCCTATCTCATCTGGACACTTACTGAACAATTACATATTAAGTACTGGCTACCTGCAACAAATATCTATTGAGCACATGCTATTCACAGCAAATATATATTGAACCCATGCTATAAAAAGAACCAATTTGGTGCTTTGTAGACACCAAGAAATTTACAATAATGTCTCCCTTTCAAAATACTTAAAATCCTGCTACAGAGATTAGACTTAATCATTTGAAAGCTTTATTAATAATAAAAAAGCAATAGAAGTTCACGAGTAAAAATATAAGGAAATACACAGGTATGTAGCAGGTAATGCCTTGGCTAATAAGTACTTCAATTCCTATAACAAACTGCCTCCCAAATTTAAAGGCAAATTTCAGCACACCTGTAAGAACGTCAAAATGTTAAATGTATAAGCTGTGAGGATTTATTTGTGAATTGGGTGCTTAGAGTAGGGTTTTTTGTTTGTTTGTTTTTTGTTTTTGTTTTTATCAGTGTATTACAATGGCACGAAACCAAATCTGACAAATTATAAATCAGCTTGGTGAGCTTCAAGTGAAAAGAATGTTACATTTTTATTTAGGCACTGACTATAACTATCAGGTCACAAAGGAAATGAATCATGGAAGCCAAAAAGATTACCTACTTCTACCCCCATAATCTGGCAACCACACCCTAAATCAAGAGCAAATGTAATTGGTACAGCCAACCTCATGGCTTCTTCTGGGGCACCTCTTACTGTTCTTTCTGTCCCTACCTTTGCATTTTTTCAAGGCTCGTGTTTTTCTCATTTGTTATAAGATCCTCCTACTGATATTTTCACCTATTTCACAGCCACAGATGAACTCCAAGTAGTGCTGATATCAGTATTTGGTTTCCCCTCCAAGTTCAGTGTAACCATATTGATGGAAACCACCCCTTTCTGGTTCTCAGGTGTATCATGTAACAGATACAATATAAACCAGTTTGTTCTCCATCTGGCAAGAAGGTTTTCCATGTTCTCATGGTGGAGCAATCACTTTTACCAAAAGAAACATCTCATCAATGAAGACACCACTCCTGGTCACTTCCTCCATATAATGCAAACATATATGTATATATCAACAAAAGAAACAAATAAGCAGGTTATCCAACTCAGGCCCTAACTCAAACCTAGGTCTAGCTCTACATATTGGATGAGAAGGTGGCTGTGTAATATGAGGTATTAGAGATACACCCCAATTCCTAAATGATTTGCAAAAGTGTCATTCGCTGCAATTAAAACCCCCTGCATCAGTCACCTCTGTGTGAAATATACACGCAAATGTAACTGCTCTTCCTGTAGAATGACATCCATGTGCATTGGCAACTTCAGTTTTTGGTTGATATAAAACCTACAGTTAGAGTTCTCCTTTAAGTTAGACACATTTTTAATGAGGCTGAAGAATTAAGAAAGATGTAGTTGAGACAGAAAGTATTTATTTGGGAGATCAACACTGGAAATTCAAAAAGGTTCACAAGCTATCTTATGGGTATTTGGGAAAGGAGGCGTTTTTAAAAGAAAGCGTTTAATACTGTAATGACTTATTTATTTATTTATTTTTTAAACTTCACAATCTGGCCAATGGCCTGCCTATGCAGTTTACCTGAGATAGTTGAAATTTTATACTGTTTAGAGACAGTTCAGTAACGGAACTCCTTCCATTTATCTGCCCTTCTAAAGGTTAAGAGCATTGTGTCATTTCTAGATTTTACATACTCTTCCGCCATTAACACCACTAACAAGACACATCAGATCCCTTTACTGCTGATGGAATTCAATGAAGACCATTGACTCTGCTATGGATGAGTATTGGTTAAAGGATTCAGATCTAAGTCTGCCTTTTTATTTTAATTCATTATGTAAATCCTGAAACACTTCTTCAGATATATTCAAACTCTTCTTTATGTTGTAATCTATATGATAATGCCATGAAAATCCCATCAAACATTTTATTCTCCTCCATTCTTTGATGATTTACGAAGTGATCATACCTACTCTGCCAAAGAACACTTCTTTCCAGCTATCATCAAAATACAACCACTTTCAAGGTGGTTGAATTACATGTCTCTATTACTTGTCAGCCAACAAGAAGAGTGACTGTATTTGTATATGTTGGCAAAAGTATGTAAAAGCAAAGAAATTAGCATAATCATTCTGTTCACCAGTAATTTATTGGACTAATTTGTGCAAAACACTGACCTAAAAGATACATTTTATTGCGAATGGAAGGAAGGAGGGCTTAATGGTAGTTACCCTTTACTTTGTTCCAAGAACTTTAGAAAGAATCTTAAGAATCTCAGCAACCATTAAAAAAAAAAAAAAAAAAGAATCTCGGCAACTGTATAAAATGCAAATTATTTCAAAAAGAATTTCCTTTAATAATGAGGAGACTGGGGCTTAGTGAGATTGAGTAACTTTCACCAAAGTCATATGGTTACATAGTCAGAGCAGGAATTCAAGCCAGGTCTCAGACCCTAAAGCTAGTACTGACATTACTACAGTCTCCCTCTAAATAGCTCTCTTCCTGCTGCCATAGATCAAAGTCTTTAAACATCTCTGAAATGGTTAAGATGCAGAAATGATCAGCGGTCTGCTGTAGCTTTGTCCTTCCAGTGCCTGTTTTCACATGAACTGTATCAACTGGGAGCAAACTTAGGTACATCTAAATCACAACCTCAGTTCTCAGGCCATTGTCCAGTTCCAGAGGAACTGGTCACCAAGTTCAGCCACAAGGTGAGGTTAAAGACTCCTCCACAAATAGACACAGCATCTGGATTTTGTTGGAAGAACTTACAGCTGCAGCCTTTCTCCCTCTGGATCCCCTTTGCTACAGCTTCCACTGCCAGCACCATATCCTGATTAAAGTAGCACCCTCAGCCCTGCCCTGAATCTCATTTCATCACTCTCTCCATTCTCTCTTCTTCTCCTGAGCCATGCCAGGAGCTTCAGCTAGGGTAAATATATCTGCCTTGCTCTCACTAGCCCTCCAAATAGAGCAGTGCTTCTCACATCATGCATCAGAACCATCTGCAAAACTGCTGCCTCCCTCTCTCCTAGCTATCCCTTACCCATCCTGCTCTGATTAGTAGCCCTGGGCTCAGCTATGGTTTTCTTATGATGTGTCAAAATTTGAGCGCCAAATCTTCAGAGATTCTACCTTTCATACCTCCAGCTATGGAGTGTGATCATGTCATGACTGGAAAGAATTCTTATAACCTTGACATGTTTATGCCTGATTATATTACCCATCAAGTAGGAAGATCCACTTTGCAAAACTATGTTTCCTGTGGATAGAACCCATCTTTCTTGTTCACTGGTTGGTAGAACTTGAAAGCTACTTATGGAGCATGGCACATAGTAAGTGCTAGATAAATATTTAACTAACTTGAATCCATGTTGGAAGGATAAATGGATGAATGGATGGATGAGTGACATGCCTGTTGGCTGAACTACCCTGTTCTCTCCTCCCTACGGCACACACTTGCCCCCCAAATAATAACAAGAACTGTTCCTTAGAATTAGAGTCTTATTTCATCATATCAAACCAGTGTATTACCCAGGATCCCTGCACAAAATAACTAGAGGTAGTTCTATGAACCAAGAGAGCTTCAGTCAAACCTACAAAAGTATCAAGTCTTGCAAGAACATATTTTTACCTTCTGGGAAGGTGACTTCATATATAATACAATATATTTATCAAAGTGATGAACAGTCAACCATCCATTTTCTTATCCTGGTTCTAATTGTTTTGTTTTTCTTTTTCCATTAAACGTCCTAATTCATATTGACCAAGTTAATTTTGTTTTGTTTATAAAACCTGATGAGATTTTAGCCAGAAGTGGCAATGGCCACAGGCCAGAGTATATATTCATAAGAAACAATATTAGTGAGAATATGTCTTTGGTTTTTATTATAGGTTTTGAAGCAGATTTTCAATGACTTAAAAGTTTTCTTAAAGCGTATACCATGTGCCTAACTTTTTTTGACATTTATAAAGAAGGTTATTCTACGCCTGAGCTCTTTGGTTATCTGACTACTAGAGAATATGATGCAGAGAACACTTACTGCAAGGAAAATGTTCTTTTATGGCATCCTTTAGTATGCATTATAGCTCTAAAAGAAATAGAAGCCAGGATTTCCAAATATATTAGGTTCCCAAAGTTATCACTCCACAATATTTGACACAAGGAGAGAGGATAGGTGAAGTTTGCACAGTCCTTGTTAAAAACCTGGGTTTAATGATTTTTTTTTTTAGGACAGTCATATTAAAATGGGATCGTTAAAAATATACTGCCATTCCAGCAGCATAAAAAATGCATACAATAAGTTCACACAATGCATACCGATAATGACTCAACAAAATAAATGGTGAAATGAAACCAGCATTGCTCACACTGTGTTTAAAATAACCTTTAGGCATTTGGGGATTTTTATTGGTAACAATTTGGTGGCAAACTACTCAGTGTAAAAGAACAGTTTAAAAGCTAATAGGAAAAATCTGGCATTAATAATGTGGTAGATTACAGTGAGAACAATAGTGAGGTTACTGCAGAGAGCAATGTATCTAGATAATTAAACTTAAACCATTTTGGTTCGACAGCAGTGCAAGATATGCCTGCTGGGAACATGAGAGGCCCATATGCAAAGCTGACTCTGAGAGTAAGAAGTTGGCTTTCTAGTTACACAAGTAGATTGAAAGGAAGATCTGAGCAATATTGAGAAAAGAAGGCAAATCACTGGGATTCACTAAGAATCCTCTCTCAGTTTTATTTTTCTTTAACTCGAAATGTTATTATCATTCTAATCCTGAATTATTATGGTAAACACCATGCCTCACTCTTAACTTTATCTGTTTTAGGGTTATGAGCAAACAAATGTGTAAAAGACCTTAGAGATCATACCAAGATGAGCTATGGACAGAAATATCCTTCATAAGAAACTGAAGTCCTGGTGTGGTTACTTCTTCCAGATAACCATGAAAAGTCCAATACCATCTCTGTGTCTCAGTTTCTCAGGAAGCATGATAATGAAGCAAATGCTAATCATGATCTGGTCATGCAGAGTGATTAATTAATAAGTGATTAGATCTTATCATATCTAAATGATTTTGTTGGCAGTCTTGGATATGTGTTTCTTAGAAGTCCACTGCTATCTGAAATTGATTCTGACAATGTAGTATAAAGGGAAAAAAAGAATTACAGAGTTTTATTAATGGCCAAACCATAACAGAAATGGATCAGAGCTGAGCCCATATACAGAATATGATCATAGATGTTTAGATATCAATGTTGAAAACAGCAGAAATCTACTGCATTGCTGATGTGAAAAAATAATGACTGTGGGATCATCCTACTTATTTTTAGTTCTTTTTTTTTTAAATTTTATTTATTTATTTGAGAGAGTGAAAGTGAGCAAAAGAGAGCTCAAGCAGAGACAGGGGCAGAGGAAGAGGGAACAGCAGAACTCCCCTGCTGAGCAGGGAGCATGGGATCATGACCTGAGAGAAGGCAGATGCTTAACCAACTGAGCCATCCAGTCACCCCGTGTTTAGTCTTTTGAAGTGATTTATATTCCTAGCCCTTTTTTGTTTGTCTGTCTTTCTTTCTTTCTTTCTTTCTTTCTTTCTTTTTTAGCTTTCCATCATATTAACCTTGTTAAAATCCTAGATGAGACAGACCCTACAACTCCTTCATTAAGTAGAAAGAAGAAGTATATTTTGATTTACATTGGTCTAAACATGACTCTAAAATCCTGACTCAAAATTTGTCAGAATTGATAATTCCTCACACCTGAAGATCAAATGAAATCTTTCCTTATATATTACTCACATTAAGCACTTCACTTAGTACTCACAATAGCTTTATAATGCTGTAGGATAAAGATGCTGAGCCCCTTTGAGCTGACAAAGGTTGCCCGTGCTGTCCAGGAAACTTGTTCACATGGAAAGTCACAGTCTTGGACAATGAGATCCTGCACAGTTGAATTAAATACACATTCAACTGTCATGATAGAATGGAAATGTTGAGTTTGGGTAATTAGTCTGTGTTATAGCTTCAACAAAATAGCTACCACAATATCTCAAATAGAGAAATCTGAAAGTAGGAGTAAAAAATTTCAGATCCACTACCCTTCAAGACAAAAACACATCAGCAAACCTGGACCATTCCAGGGAGGAGGCAGAAGCTTTGATTCTGCTTCACTTTGACAAATGACCCTGAATTCTGATTGGTGGTGTTAACTTTCAATAACCGTATACATCGAGTTACCAGCAAGAGAAAAGTGTGTTTATCTCCTCAGTGCTGTTCTCAAATAAATGTATTTATATCCTAGAAGTCACCTCCAGAGGACCAATAAATGGCAAAACAATGAAGAAGAGGAAGAGGAAGAGACAGAAGGAGGAAAGGGAGGAGAGGGAGGAGGGTAAGAAGGGGAGGAAGAGGAGGAGGAGGAGGGAGAATTCTTCTGAGTCCTCTCTGTGCTCCTGACCTTTTCAACCACAGACTTAGCACCATGATGCTCTTTAGATTTAATTCAATGAGATTTGGTTGTTAACAAAAAGAACCCAGAAACTGCTATACCGCCCAAGATGGCAACTACATGGAAGGATCACTTCTTGATACTGTCTTCTTTTATTCTTGTCCTTTGCCTTTCCTTTCTTAGAGCAAGAGATAGCTGAAGGAGTGAGGGAGGGGGCAACTGCTAGATGTGAGGAGAAGAAGAAGAAGAGGAAGAAGAAAAAAAAAAAAGCCTGACTGCAGCTTAGCTTTGTGAATTCAAGAAGTGTGTGTTTGAAAAATGAAGGTGCATAAGTTAGCGTAGCTCCAGGGCACCAGCTTCCCTAGTGTTAGCATAGCTGACACACTGACAGTTTATATGGAATTTATGTGCCTATTTCCTCTGCTTTTTATGGGAAAACATGTTGTTACCTTACAGCTGCCCACATCACATGCCGCCAATCCGCCTCTGAGCCATAGAGCACCTTTCTCAAGGAAACGTACATACATCAAGGGCTTATGTATTTTTTACAATGTTGTAAGGGGAAAATAATAAAATATGGGTTATTGTGTACACCATTCCACAGTTTAATTTTTTTTTATTTCACTGGTTTAATTGACTCTGACCATTTTTATTGCCCTTTTCCCCACCTCATCTCGCCATTTTAATTGTTTATGTGTTTGTGTACAACTGGATCGCATCTGGAAAAGGACAGGAGCTGTAACCACAACTTAAAAGCCAATTGTAGAGCTTTAAAAAGTAAATAAAGCATTTAAGCTGCCACATCAGTGGAAAGATATATGCAGATGTAAACAGAAGGAAATGTACATTTTAAAGTAAAATGCTTAAAAATCAGCTCTTCTTTTCAATCACCTGTAGGAGCCCTGGATCCTTTGTGCTCTCTGGCTGGTGGAAGGCAGCACACAAGAACGCACGGCAAGGGTCTCATTCTACTTCTTCCCTGGGATTACTGAGGGGTTCTGCATGGGCCAGAGCCAGGCCCCTCACCTGAGCAGGGCTGAGAGTCCCCTTGCCCCCATTCCTGGAGCCTGTCATCAGCCAGCCTGACACCATCACGGCGGTACGGTAGCACTTCTTCCAGAAAGTATCCCATTTTCTCTTTTACCCTCTATTCCTATCCTTTCAATGAGATGCTAAGTGAAAAATCAACAGTTTATATCAACTTACATCTCCCAAAATTATGTATCCTTGCAAATATGACCTTGTGAATCAACCTTTAATTGGGAAGTGAAGAATGTAATGCAATCAATGAAAGAGAAAAAATGGCAACAGATTCATGATCAAGTATAAGAGGCACTTTCTTCCTTGCAGTACACAGGACTGGCTCTGGACCCATCAAAAAGAAATAAATGGAAATATGATTCAGCATTCATCTTGTCAGGTTCCCACCAAACATGCCTGCTCAAACTTATTGGACTACCCCTCCTATGGACATATAACTAGGCAAGAAAATTTCAAAAATAAGGAGATTTTTCACCTAAAGGGGAAAGACGATGTATATGAACTTCGCCTTCTAATGGGCAGGCTATACCCTGAACAATGTAAAGAAAGCAACCTCTCAGTTCTTCATCATGGATGCCCATGTATGTGTGTACACATGAATGTGGGTGTGTGTACTTGTATAGGTACATCTTGAACACTTAGGCTTGATCATCTTGCCACAGTTGGTGCGCAGACTTTTTTTTTCTGTTTGTTTTTTTTTTTAAAGATTTTATTTATTTATTTGAACAGACAGAGATCACAAGCAGGCAAAAAGGCAGGCAGAGAGAGAGGAGGAAGTAGGCTCCCCGCTGAGCAGAGAGCCCAATGTGAGGCTCGATCCCAGGACCCTGAGATCATGACCTGGGCCAAAGGCAAAGGTTTTAACCCACTGAGCCACCCAGGCGCCCCTGTGCAGACATTTTTAAACCAACTAAATCATTAGGCAGATGGAGATTTTAGTTCCAAATATTATTAAACTCCTCCACCAGACTACCTTCTGAAAAAAATACTGTGTAAGTATACAGAAAAAAAAAAGTCATAATCTATGATGCTGGTACAGGAAGAAGAATCACGTGGTGACAAGAGGCACATGATCTGCACCTCCTGCAATCCGCCCACTGAAACTCCCACTGCTCACACGGTACCTGGTGAATTACAGCAAAATCATGTTGTCTTCCAGGATTAGTTCTTTTCTCTGTAACGTCCTATCTCCAAAATGACACATCACCTTTTCTTTCCAGTACTCTGTACCAAAACTGAGACAAGGCCAAACTATTTAATTAACACTTATGTAAAAGATTTGCAATTAAAAAAGCAAATAAACACAGATACTTTCATGAATTAAATTGTCCATTTTACACAATATGTATGGTTTATTCATCTTTTTATCCAGCCCACTCTGGAGCTGGTCTCCTTTCTAACTCCTAACCTTGTCTCCACATGGCAGAGGCTTTTTTTTCATTCTGCCTGCTGGGAATCCTTAAAGTTAAGGCCAAGAAAAGTCGAGAACTGCAGAACAGTCTGCTTCAAATATATAAATCCTATCATATGGAAGAGAAATTTGACCTGCTTTGGTGGAATTCTGGTGTGTGAAATTAAGATCAATGAAAGTGATGTGGAGATATGGTTCCACCAAGGATGAAGAAGCACCCTCTCAAAGGGTAGCTTCGGATTTTATGAAATAAGATGCTTTAGGATCCTGGGAGTCAGAAGTAGAGTCTGAAAGACCAGCCAGGAAGGACATAGGACACCCTCATGTGAGGGCTGAAGTGGTTCAGCCCTAGAGCAATTACTCCCTCTTCATCTGTAATCAATGACTCTATCATGTTTTTAGTCTAGCTAAGATTCATAAATAAATAAATAACCCCAAAGGAAGAGCCCCCCTCCCTTCCCCCCGATGTAATTCATCCTACTGTTAGGTAGAGATGGCATCTGCCAAATTCCAGGTCTGAAAGAATGTCTAAGGCAGCTATAAATGCTAGGAGGTCTTAATTACTTGCAGAACATGAGTCTTTGTGATCTCAGAGACATAAGAGGTGGTACTTGTTCCTTCCTGCAGTTACTTAGATAGTTGTGGGGATAAGTTCTCAGTTTGGTTTTATCTAGTATTGGTTTTAGGTTTCATGTATTATCCTACCTATAAAGAGGTTATGCATGGCCCAGCTCATGGCTCTGTTAACATTGTTTCAGAGGGACAGAAATATATTCTACATTCTTTTTGCCCTACAGTTGTTACTCCAGACCAGGAATATATATAAGAAGAAATATGACAAATGTAATCTGCTCTCATGTCAACCTGCATTTATTTAAAGTGAAAAGCCAAAGAGATGAGAGAGTCTATGTACCAAAATTTGTATAATCAGTGCCACCTGACACAAAAACAGGAAACAACTTCAACTTCCTGCCTCACAAATGTGATAAACAAAGAGAAAATGGTCCTTGGCATGCTTGTATAGGTGTATGTGTTTATATTTTCAATGAATGAAGGTATGTGACAAGCAACTCCTTTTGCTACATTTTTTCCCCTATATCCCCTACACTTACTTTAAAGACTAAAACAATAAAAACAGGCCAACTTCAAAGGAAACCTAGAGAGTCTTTCACAGAACACTTTCACTTTACTGCTGGGAAGCCTGAAGCCCAGGGGGTGGAATGTCTGGTCCCCAGCTGCACAGATGGGGACCACCGACAGAACCAGACAGAACCAATGACAGGACCAGAGCTCGGCAACAGTTTCCTAATCTTTCTCCCATAACATCCCTTAAAAAAACCACTGGTGAGTTCCCCACTGGCTGAAGTGCATTGGTGGTTTAATCAAAGACCCAGATTGAAGTTAATTTTGTATATCCACCAAGTGAATTATGGATTTTAGGATACTGAAAGCCACACCTAAAAAGCTGGTTTTCAAAAGCATCCTAGTTCGCTACTGTTAGGAAGCTAGATTTTTGACGATGGATGAGATTCAGTTAAAGGATTACTTATATAACAAAATTTGTAATATTTGTTGAATGCTTGTTCTGCCAGTCTCAGTTTTGAGTGTTTTCATATATTAACTTTATTTAATCCTCAATACAGAAAAATGATGAGATTGACATAATTATCCTAATTTACGGAATGAGAAAACAGAGATTCAAGATGGATACCCAATATCACAGTTATTAAAGACATAGGTAGAATTACAGTCTATACAATGTGGTTTCAGGGGCTGCTTTCTTAACCAAGTTACCAAGTTTCCATCCAGAATTATTGTATCGTATCATGTATGGTTACCTATGTTGAGTGATTTGAAAAGGGCGAAAAGTCCCAGAATGCATTTATATCTTTTATTTATCTTTACTAGTTCCTGAAACTTCTAGTGAATCTAGACAGTGTTATCAGCAGGAATATATATATATATATATATATATATATATATATATATATGTATATGCACACACACACACAGACAACATACACAGTCACACACACAAATATATGTATATATGTATATACATATACACATATGCACAATTATTATAAAAATTATTATAATATACACAATTATTACAAATAATTGTCACTTTGGAAAACAGACCTCTAAAAGAAAGGCACTCAGGACAGGTGAGTTTTGAAATATGTTTGGTGGTAGTACTAGAAAAATCCAGATTCTGCAAGGACTTAAATGGATAGTCAGAATAAGATAAAGCTAAGCTAGTAGGCAGCTTCAGGAATCTTGTCACAAAAGAAGATGCCCAGATTCAAAAAGAAGGAAGCAAGCAAGATGGAAGAAGAAGCAGGGAATTGGCAAATATATACCATACGCACTCATGCGTGTGCGCATGCGTACACACACACACACACACACACACACACACACAGAGGTATACTGCATATCTAAATACATATGCTTATATCATCTGCATCATAATGCTCCCAGATGCAGTTGTTTAACTCTTAGAACTAGAGTTATAATAGATGCCCACCTGTCCTATTCTTTATTAACTGAAGTCCCAGTTAAAAGTCTGTTCTTTAAAGTAAATTTCCTCTAGTCTTATTTAGGTCCTTAGCCTCAGTTCTGGACTGATATATTAGGCTGGTATTGTTCTACATTGCCCTTTTTTTTTTTTTCCTCCAATCCCTCCTATTCCATTTTAACCAAGGCATTTGCTAAGTCAAATTTTTTTCTTAAAGTTTCCCCTTTCTAAAGCATACACTTCTTTGTCATAGCATTCAAGCCTGTCCACCTAAAGATAGGTTGAACCTCACGTATCTTTTCAGTCCCTGACTCCTTTGACAAGTTTGGTCAAATGGATCCACTGGCCATGCTCAGAATATGCTGTCTTCCTGCTTATACACTTTTATTAAAGGCATTTTCTCCACTTACAGTCCCCTCTCCTATTTTTGACTTCAAAAATCTCCTACTTTTTCCCAAGATCCAACTCAATTGCTACCTCCTTCTAGTTTTTTTGTTTTTGTTTTTGTTTTTTATTGTCACAATCAGGAAAATACTTTCTGGTAAATTCTCAAGGACTTTTAATGCTGCAACACAAACTACAGGCTGCATGCTGCCTGTAGTTATTTGCATGTAAGTTAAAAATATGTAGGAGTGACTCAATCAGTATCTGTTTTCAAAATGACTTAATTGCTGACCATATTTCTTCTTGAGCCCTAATAACATGTTTTTCCACACCAACTCTTTCTCTCAAACTATGCATGGAATTAGGATCTGGACATGTAGAAGTTCTAAATGAAGCTCTATTGAATGAATTGATGATAAATATTTCATGATTTGTCCACTTACTAGCTTTCTGACCTCATTTCTTCCTACTCACTCTCATTTTCATGGTATTACCAGGCATACCTGTGTGGTTACCAGGATGACTCCCTTTGTCATTCCTCAAACCCTCAGAAATAGTCTCCCTCAGGACTTTGCTCTTGTTGGAATGTTCTTCCCACAAATAACAGCCTGGCTCACTCCTTCACCAGAAACGGGTCTCTACTGAAATATGACCTATGCCTGTGCTGCCCAGAGCCATCTATACTTTCAATGCCATCCTGATCAAAATGCCATCAGCATTTTTCAAAGTGCTGGAAGAAACAATCTTAAAATTGGTATGGAACCAGAAAAGACCCCCAATTGCCAAGGAAATGTTGAAAAAGAAAAACAAAGCTGGGAGCATCACGTTGCCTTGTTTCAAGCTTCATTACAAAGCTGTGATCACCAAGACAGCATGGTACTGCCACAAAAACAGACACACAGACCAATGGAACAGAGTATAGAGCCCAGATATGGACCCTCAACTTTATAGTCAAATAATCTTTGACAAAGCAGGAAAAAATATCCAGTGGAAAAAAGACAGTCTCTTCAATAAATGGTGCTGGGAAAATTGGACAGCTATTTATAAAAGAATGAAACTCGACCATTCTCTTACACCATACACAAAGATAAACTCAAAATAGATGAATAACCTCAATATGAGACAGGAATCCATCAAAATCCTAGAGGAGAACATAAGCAGTAACCTCTTTGACATCAGCCACAGCAACTTCTTTCCAGAGACAAGTTTCCAAAGGCAAGGGAAACAAAAGTGAAAGAGACTTCATCAAGATAAAAAGCTTCTGCACAGCAAAGGAAACAGTCAACAAAACAAAGAGGCAACCCACAGAATGGGAGAAGATATTCACAAATGACCCTACTGACAAAGGGCTGATATCCAAGATCTATAAAGAATTTCTCAAACTCAACACTCAAAAAACAGAAAATCAAGTCAAAAAATGGGCAGAAGATAAGAACAGACATTTCTCCAAAGAAGACATACAAATGGCAAGAGGACACATGAAAAAAAATATTCATCATCATTAGCCATCAGGGAAATCCAAATCAAAACCACTGAGATACCACCTTACACCAGTTAGAATGGTAAAAATTAACAAGGCAGGAAACAACAAATGTTGGAGAGAATGTGGAGAAAGGGGAACCCTCTTACACTGTTGGTGGGAATGTAAGTTGGTGCAGCCACTTTGGAAAACTGGAGATTTCTTGAAAAATTAAAAACCCTATAACCCAGCAATTGCACTGCTGGGTATTTACCCCAAAGATACAGATGTAGTGAAAAGAAGGGCCATATGTACCCCAATGTTCATAGCAGCAATGGCCACAATAGCCAAACTATGGAGAGAGCTGAGATGCCCTTCAACAGATGAATGGATAAAGAAGATGTGGTCCATATATACAATGGAATACTGGCCATCAGAAAAGATGAATAACCAACTTTTGCATCAACATGGATGAGACTGGAGAAGAGTATGCTGAGTGAAGTAAGTCAAGCAGAGAAGGTCAATTATCATATGGTTTCACTTACTTATGGAATATAAGGACTAACATGAAGGACATTAGAAAAAGGAAAGGAAAAGTGAAGGGAGGAAATCAGAGGGGGAGACAAATCATAAAGATTGTGGACTCTGAGAAACAAACTGTGGGTTTTAGAGAGGAGGGGCGTGGGGGAGATGGGTGAGCCTGGTGGTGGGTATTAAGGAGGGCACCTACTGCATGGAGCACTGGGTGTTATACGTAAACAATGAATCTTGGAACACTACATCAAAAACTAATGATGTATGGTGACCAAAAGAAAAAAGAAAATGGAGGACATAGAGGTGTAACAGTTCCTGGGAGCTTGCTCCTTAAGATATGCTCTAAGGGTGGCCAATGTATTATCATCCTCCTTTGTCTTGCTCTACCTTTCTCTCCACAGGTTTTCCCTAAATAAATCCCTTTTATGTCAAAAAAACACAAAAAACAAAAACAAAAACAAAAAACGAGAGAAGAAATGTCACCTAATCAGAAAAGTCTTCTCTAACCATTTTATATGAAGTTATAGATCCTCCCAACATCCCTCTCAATCTTCCTGGCCCTGTTTTTATTTTTGTGGGTTTTTTTTTAATCTGCTTATCATCACCCAACATTTTAATTATTCATTTATTTGTTTATGGTCTGTCTCTCCTCAGTTGAAAATAAAATCCACAAGGAGTTTGTCCTTTAGGGGTATGAATAGAGTCTAACAGGAGCTTAAGAAATATCTGAAAAGAGTAAACGAGTTAATTATTTAATGTTTGTTTTAATTGTTTGCAGCAGGACATGAGTTGAAGAGAACACAGAAAATATCACTGTCTTCAAATCAAAGTTATTTTAACAAAAACTGTAAAATAAAGCCATATATTCCAGATGTGTTTACCTTCTTTGTTAGTAGATGCATATAGGAACTTGGCTCAAGTGGCTTAAACTCAAGTCTGATGCATTCTCTGGATCCGGCTGCCAATCTGTAGGGAATTCTAAGGACAGAGCACATGCTGAACTGTGCCACATGTGTGCACTCAGCAGCACAGACTGTGGGAAACTATACAGGTTAAACTAGCCAGATTTTCAACAGATAACTCATAAAGGCAAAAAAGGGATAGAGGGAGAACTTATAGACCAAAAGAGACATATTGAGTTAAAAAAACAGGCAAGACTAATTAAACTAAGCTAATCTGGAGATACACATTTGGGTAAAAAAAAAAAAAAACTATAAAGGCATGCATAGAAATAATTGCTTAGTAAGTATGAAAATGGTCACTTTGGGAGAGCGGGAGGGCTGAATTGGAAGTCAGCCTACTAAAGGGTGCTGGGTAGATGACAAAGTTCTATTTCTTGATCTGGGTGGTCTGGGAGTATTGTCTTATAGTGAGTTAACTAAGTTCATGCATTTTGTGTGTATGTGGGTTACCGTATTTGTTTCATGATACTTTATAATAAAATGAGGAAGCCAAAGTCTTGGCTCCCAAATAGAGCGTCTCTATTTTAAAGTTTCAGTCCATGCTGCTGCATCATCTGCTCAGGGTGGTCTGCCTGGTGCCTTTGTCTTCGCACTCCCCATGAATACACTGAATCACACATCTGGCAAATTCTGCAGTTTAATCCCATTGCCTCATCAGCTCCATCATCTTCCAGTCTCCTTCACTTTCAACTTGTCCACGGAAATCAAGAATTAGTCTATGTGCTCACTGCCCGGTCACTTGCTGCTTCGGGAAACTTGAGGAAACTACCTAATTACCTCATTAGGAATGGGGAATGAGCGCAGGAAGGGGAGAGGGAGGGCAAGGAAGGAAGGAAAGGGAAGAGAAGAAAGAAGATGGAGAGGGGGGAGGAGGAAGAAGAGAAAAGAAGAAAGACAATTCTCTATGTATATTGTGCCTTTGTCGATAGCCCTACCTTGGGTGAAAGGGAGAGTGAGTGGAGTCTTAATGAAGACTCTGTTTATTTATTTATTTTCCCAAAGCCGGAAACTTTGGCCCTCAAACAGTTTTAAGGATGATTAAAGCAATGATGAAATTTATTGATCGATTCCAAATTTCCTCACAGGAGTGATTAATTGCATTTTGGACTTTGAGAAATTCCAAAGGAGATTGTAAGAGAAGAGAATCTTGATCTTGGGCTGTGTCTGGCTCCTCTTTTTTTCTCCCTTTTTACTGTTGCGAAAATAACAGCTCTAGATACACAAAGACAGGAAGAATATGTCCAGTGCTTAAGAAGATTTAAAGAATGATCCCCTCCGAGTCACTGCACCTCCACAGACATTTTACAATGTGCTGAAGACACCTAGTCAATAATTTAGGAGAAAAAAAATCAATATGTGGACACTGCATAAGCCCACAGCCAGAGCACCTCATGGAAATGTTGGCAGTTTCTAATGGCATGAAGTGATGTGATTGGAAGATTTTTTCTTTTCCTGGCTTCTTGATATTACAATGGCATAATTTAATTTAACATGACTAAGGTCTCATTCTTCTGCTGGCAGCCCCTCAGATGGGTCATGGAATAAGTGTTCCAAAGCAATGGCATTCAGTTGAGGGAGAAGTAGAAAACAAAGTAGAATCCAGAGGAAAAGAATGGATTTCCCCTCCTATGGAATTGTAGCCCTTGTAGCTCCTTTAGCTCTACTTCCTGGCCTGAAGTGAGTGTTGAGTCATATTTCCAAAGCAGGCAGACTCCATGTGGCTAAGGCAGCTAGGACCCTTCTCTGTATCATAAGAATAATGACTAATATTGATCAAATGTTTTAATAATGCCTGACACTGTGCTAAGGCCTCAGATTTAATCCTCCCCATGAGACTGTGCCAGAGACCCTGCTATAACTACCACATGAAGAAGCAGACACAGAGGCTGAGGGTTTAAGAGACTGGACTCGGCCAGAAACACAGAAGTTATGGTTTTAAACCAGCAGAGCACTCCAAAGTCCATGCTCTCAAAAGCAAAATACCTCACTATTTGTGGTCCTGACAAAAGTGAAATTATTCTTCCAGTCACCACACATCACACAGGTGAAAAGGTAAGGTGTTTGCCTTTGAGATGCGACTGAAAAGGCAAGACGAAGGGGAAATTTAATAGCATCTGGCATCAAAAACCAAGAATTCAAATCCAGACGTGCAGATTTTTTGATTCTGTGACCGTGAGCAACTTTCTTGTTCTCTCTAGGCCTCGGTTTCTTCATCTACAAAAGGGATACTTCTCTCACATTGTTGGGGAGAGAAAATGGAATAGCACATATGAAAGCTTATTCTGCATTCTGACGGGTCAAGGGAATATGAGTTGTCTGTGAGGAGGAAACTGAGGCTCAGATATATTAAGTAGCTCACAGTCATATAGCTGGTTAATTCAAAGCTTGCATTGAGAATCTAAGTTTTTTCAGGCGTGTTTTTATAAATCTTCTCTCAAAAAACCTGCCAAAATCTAATTTAATTAAAACCTATTGGGACGCCTGGGTGGCTCAGTTGGTTAAGCGGCTGCCTTCGGCTCAGGTCATGATCCCAGCGTCCTGGGATCGAGTCCCACATCGGGCTCCTTGCTTGGCGGGGAGCCTGCTTCTCCCTCTGCCTCTGCCTGCCACTCTGTCTGCCTGTGCTTTCTCTCGCTTCTCTATGACAAATAAATAAATAAATAAATAAACCTATTAGTCTTAGGGCTTTTATAAGTAAAAGTGTTAATTTGTTAGCATCATGCTTGGCACACTGTAGATATTCAACAAATATGAGGTATTATAGTTACTAATATTATTTTCAGCTTTGTTGTGAAGAAAACAGCAGATGAGAAATACAGAAAAATTTTTAAAAACAACATAGGATAATCATAATGTCAGATGAATGTAAGAGATTAGGTTCAGTATCGTGGTCAAATTTAATTGCTCGTAACTCATCATCAACACCGTGTCAAGCAGTGCTTGATCATAATGCTACCATGAAGAAAATAACTGGTCCCTTCTACAAAGGGACTTATCTTCTGGTCCAACCCAATACTCAATCTGAGTAGGTCTCATAAGCCCAATCCATGTGAATATACAATATTTATTCTTATCCTCACTAGCCAATGTGGGTTTGAAAGGCTTTGAAGGAAATTATTGTTATAACCATTTCATCTGTTGTAAAAAGAAATAGTCCAGTAAGCCCTTGGTTTCCCCCAAAACTAAATGCCCCTTCAATGGTTCCTGGAACCAAAGGCCATGTACAGGGACAAAGTGCACAAATCATTTCCCAAGGACATACACCCACATGTCACCTGTCCCAGATGGCATGATTTTTGTCCTGATTAACTGAGCCAAATAAACAAAAGTGGAAAAGGGGGAAAAGGAAAAAAGGAAAAAGTGGCAAGTGGGCAAGAAAATAGCAATAAGCAGTGTAAGGGGGGGATGGAGTCTGTTCCCATTATTTTACTGCTAGATGCTCGAAGCAGGTAGAACAGAAAAACAGTGTGTTATTAGTCCTCTTTTAGTTTCTGCCACCTCTTCATGAAGTTCCCTGGCTCTGGCTCCTTGTGTGGATCCCTAAACTGCAGATTACTGTTGAACTGAGGCCTGGAGACGACCCTCTCTGGGCTCTACCATGCTGCATCCGAGCTCCAAACAGCTCGTTGAACTCATAGATCAGATACACTGAGTGAATCAGTTGGCCTGACTCCTCTGTCTATAGCAGGAAATGTGTTTTCTCTTTCAACTTGCACAAAACAAAAGCCTCTATCAGGCTCCTGGCACCTCCGTAGTCAGGAGATGGCCATGCAGCTGGGTGAAGCCAATGACAGCCTCTCCCTAGAGCTGGGGGCTTTTCCCACTTGTTTTCTTTTTTAATTTGTCGACCTAAGCTGTCTCTCTACCTTTTGAAAAGGACATAAGAAGTCTGAGCCCAGGGAGTTTCCCACCAGTAGTGCCTGCCAGGAACTGAAAGGACCAATTAGCAGGGTCCCCTATCCGGGATCTCTCCTCCTCTCGCTGACTTGCTGGGGACTCATAAATTACCCATGCTGAGGCAGACGCCGAGACCCTGGGCACCTGCTCACAGCTCTTCAGACACCACAAACTGAACGCGAGCTTCCCTCTGAGAGGGCCTGCGGGACTTTCACTAAACTTGCCTCAGTTGGAAATCAGTGGTTAACTAGGTCATAGGCAGCTGATAGAAACTCTAAAAAGAGTCTGCTAGGGAATGGCTTTCTTCAGAGAAAAAAGTTGATTCTTTAGATAAGGAGGAAGAGCTGGAAGAAGCTAGAAAAGGAGCCAATGATTTAAGAAAGAGAACAAGGGGAGAAGGTGAAGGAAAGAAGGAAGGAAAGAGGAGGAAAGGAAGGAATAAAGGAAGGAGGGAGAGAGGCAGATTTTCCATCAGCTGCTGCCTGATCTTCAAAATAAACAGTGGTATTTGGGGGACTTGATGTATTAGGATCTGATTTTCCCACTAGGGCTCCATTGTGTGAGAATCTTGATACAGACTTGTACGAGAAGCCATGCCATGTTGTATCTCTTCGGACTACGATGTACATGAACTCAAACATAAGTCCTACTATGAATTAAGTTCCTTCTCCGAGCCACCAAACTGAGGTATTGGTCTAAATTTCCTCATCTCAAGTATGAGTTTGGACTAAATGTTTTGTTTGTTTGTTTGTTTTAGTGTCTTTTGTGGGTTTACTAGAGAACACCTTGGGTTTCTTTGGATATATATTCCATAAAGTCAAGTTACATTTAAAAGCAGAATTCTCAGCTTGTTTACCCCTGTTCCTCTGCTTGTGTTTGCTGTCTTAGGAATAGACTCACCTCTGGCTCCCTGGCTCAGACCTTAAGCTAGGAGCGATTGCTGACTTTCCTTCCCCATTCTACCTCATCATGAAACAAATCTTGCCCAGTCAACGTCTATAATGTCCCCACACCTGCTGCCTCCATTCTCACTCTGAATGTCTATTTAGGGCCCTCGTTTCCTTGAGCTGCCACCCCTGAAACTGTCACTCATTGGTTATCCCACTGTCTGTGTCATTTTCTGTCCAGACTACATGCCACACTGTAAGGGCTTATTTGAAAGTACCCTCAATAAACTCATCTGCATGTGGATAAAATCACAAATCATCAGTTTGATGGCCACCTTCTATAATCTGGCCCAGGTTTTCCTCTTTCTCCGTTGACTCTACAAACTGCCCATTTCAGACTGCATTTTTATTGCCTTTCTATTTTGTCCATGTTCTGCCTTCTATGTTCTGCCTTCTATGTCTTCTATGTCTTTCCTACTATCTTAGCCCACACCTGCAGGCACTGCTGAAATACCATGTCCCTCCAGAGAAATTTTCAGCATCCCAACTTCAAAATAACCCTCTCCAGCCCTTTTATTTGAGTTTCAGTTGTAACTATAATATAGAACTGCTCTAATACATTAGTCACATGTAGCTACTGAGCATTTGTGTTATGGCTAGCCCAAATCAAGATGTGCTACAAGTGTAAAATACACACCTAAGATTCAGTATTAGGAATGTGAGATAGGGGTACCTGGCTGGCTCAATTGGTTGAACATGTGACCCTTGATCTTGGGAGTCATGAGTTTAAGCTCCAAATTGGGTGCAGAGCTTACAATTTTCTAATAAGATATAAAATATCTTATTAATCATTTTATATAGATTGCAATATCAACATTATAACATTTTGATCAATTTTTTGAAAATGTTGGGTTAAAGGAAATATATTAGAATCAATCTTATTTATTTCTTTTTACTTATTAAATGTGACTACCAGAAAATTTAAAATGATTCGCGTGGCTTATACCATATTCCTACTGGACAGCACTGCCATAGAGCATTTGACATTTCATATTGTATAATCTTAATATTATTTTACTATTAATGTGCCAGCCTCCCTAGTAGTTTGCAAACCTCAGTAGGAAAGGAAGCAAGTCATCCTGTGCTTTTTTTGTTTGTTTGTTTGTTTTAGTATTGCAATACCACCTCTATAATATATCAAATTTAGTATTATATTTATAGTAGATAAGAACAGATTTTACCTATTCTGGAACTACCCAGAGAACAAGGTAAAACTGCTTAGGTAATTCTTTTTGAAAAGTAAAGCTATCAGAGGCTCAGTTTCTGTTCTGTAAAGAAGAGGATTTAACAACTGTAGGATTGATCAAATGAATTTAAATTAGTACAAAGCCGTATGCTACCAGTAAGGTCTTTTATGCCTCTACCTTTCCCATCCATGTGGCTAGCAACCTAAAACCTTCCTCACATAATTTTAAGAATCTCTAATGGTTCCTCGTTGCCCATCACCATGGGTGATGGTCAGCTGCACTCACAGCCACTAGGAGCTTCTTAGAGATAACTCAGAATGGAGGTAGGGAGAGAAAATGACTTTTCTTCTTCTTCTTCTTCTTTCTTTCTTTTTTTTTTTTTTAAGATTTTTATTTATTTATTTGACAGACAGAGATCACAAGCAGGGAGAGGAGGCAGGCAGAAAGAGAAGGAGGGGAAGCAGGCTCCCTGCTGAGCAGAGAGCCCGATGTGGGGCTCGATATGGGGCTCCATCCCAGAACCCTGGGATCATGCCCCGAGCCGAAGGCAGAGGCTTTAACACACTGAGCCACCCAGGCACCCGAAAATGACTTTTCTTATATGAGACAAGGCAAGAAGCTATGTTTTGTGGGTGGATGTTACAGGAGACAGATAGCTAACTCTTGCATGTTTACCAGAAGTTTAGCAAAAACAAACCAAAAGCAAAAAGTTTTAAAATGTAGAATGTATTTTTTAATGTGAAAAACATGGATAGATACTAAATATAAAAATATAAGTTATACATACGTAATAATTTTTCTAAAACTAACTATTACCCTTTATATTTTAATGTATGTGTGTATTATATCACAGGCATTTTTTTTTTTTTTAAGAGAGGGAAGGGAGAAGGAACAGAGGGAAGAGGGAGAGAGAGAATCCATGCCCAGCACGACGTACAATGTGGGGCTTGATCTCAGGACTCTGAGATCATAACCTGAGCAGAAATCAAGAGTTGGGCGCTTAGCCAGCTGAAACATCCAGGCACCCACTCCCCTCACAGATATTTCTTATGCAATAAAACACTCCTTGCAAATAAAGTACTAAAGATAGTTCCAGTCTATGAATGTACCAATTTTTTTTGTTAGATTTTAGTTTTGTTTACTTTTCCTCATTGATTTTGGCACTATAAATAACATTACAAGTATATGCATGTTTTTTTAAAAGATCTATTTATTTATGAGAGAGAGAGAGAGAGAATGTGGAGGAGAGGCAAAGGGAGAGAATCTTCAGCAGACTCCCCACTGAGTGCAGAGGCCTGATGTGAGGCTCAGTCTCACGACACTGAGATCATGACTTGAGCCCAAGCCAAGAGTCAGACACTTAACTGAGTCACCCAGGCACATGCACGTTTCAAACAAATTTTGGTTATATTTATTTTTAAAGATTTTATTTATTTATTTGACAGAGAGATACAATGAGGGAGGGAACAGAAGCAGGGAGAGTGGGAGAGGGAGAAGCAGGCTTTCCTCTGAGCAGGGACCTAGATGTGGGGATAGATCCCAAGATCCTGGGATCAGGACCTGAGCCAAAGGCAGATGTTTAACTGACTGAGCCACCCAGGTGCCCCCAGATTTTGAGTATATTTATATTGTCTCCTTAGAAACAACTTCTATAATTAGTATTATTGGATTAAAAAGAATGTCTACTTTGAAAGCTTTTAAAAAAAATTTGTTAGTAAACATACAGGGTCATACTGGTTTCTAGAGTACAATTCAGTGATTCATCACTTCCATACAACACCCTGTGCTCATTTACTACGACTGTCTTCTTTACTACCCATCACCCATCTAGTGCATCCCCCAACCACCTCCCTCCATCGACCCTCAGTTTGTTCTCTCTCATTAAGAGTCACTTATGGCTTGTTTACCTCTCCATTGTTTTCTTTTATTTATAATTAATTAATTAATTTAACCTATAGGGTATTATTGGTTTCAGAGGTAGTTTAGTGATTCATCAGTGGCAGACAATACCCCAGTCTCATTCCATCAAGTGCCCTCCTAAATGCCCATCCCCCAGTTACACCATCCCCTCCCCGCTCCCCCTCCAGCAACACTCAGTTCTCTTCTTAGAGTTAAGAGTCTCTTACAGTTGGTCTCCCTCTCCATTTTTTTTCTTTTCTCCCTTCCCATATGAAAGCTTTTGATACAGGCAAGCGAGGGTAAATATACAGACATGTATTTTAGTAAAAACAAAATAAACAAACACCACTCTTTTTATTATCTTTTATGGCTATTCCAGAAAGATGGACTCAACATATTTTCTTTCACACTGCAGGAACAGAAGGTAATGCCAACTCCCTTTGCTATATGAATCATTAATGATCTGGGATCTGGGTTCTAAGCAACAGTGAAATCTATGGTGAAAGAGGAAAGAAAGGGTTTAAGAAGAAGGCCAATGGAAGCAACTGTTCTTGAGGGAGAAATAGGGAAGTGTCGAATAGAAAACAAATCGAGATTGGGATTTGCTTGGAGAGACTTTGAAAGTGTTATCACAAGGCAGGGAAAGAGACAGAAAGAGACTCTCACAGTAAGGAGATAAGGATTATAGCAGTAGAGAGAATTCTCTCACCATAAGATCTGCAAGCATCTCTAGGGTGAGACCAAAAGAGTTTTTCATGTATTTATTCATTTATTTATTTATTTATAAAAAGTTTTCCATTTATGGGGGGAGTAAACAAGCCCAAAATGAAGGGAATGTGAGGCAGTGGGATGAAAGATGTGGTGTGATGAGACAGGAGAGCAGAGAACGTTTTGCCCTGAGGATGGTCTAAGGAGAAGAATGAAGTTTCAGTCTGGGCTGTACTCTCGTTCTGGCTCAGGCTCAGGATAGGCACAAGTTCAGGGATCTGGGGAGCAGGAAAGACTTAGCAGAAGTCTGGCTAACAAACATTTTATTTCAATTGGTCAGTGGGGACAAAACAGTTCAGTTAATCATTTATAAGACAAAGAATGGGAATTTGGAGTGTCTATGCCTTAAATAAACAAGGCATTATTCCTTGTCATAAATAAACAAGGAAGGGGGCATCTGGGAGTCATTATCTCTGTCATGGGGAAGAGTGCTTCTTTGCAGTAAGCTGTCTCCAGAATCGAAAAGGATTAACTTACGCTATTTCCAGGAGCACAGGGCTCAGAAGGATTTTCTTAAATCAAGAGTCAAAAGGGTGGAAAAGAGGGAGTTGAGGAACAAACATTTCCCCAGACAGAATGGTTTCTGTCCTCCACCACCCTTGCTGTGGGGAAGGGCCTATGGAGCTGTAGTGATGACCCCTGGAGCCTGAATAATCTCTGGCATACTGTCCATGTGGTGTGGATATCCGTCCTGTGGGTGTCCACCTACATCCAGAAGATTCTCCAGCAGAAGTAATCAAGAGTAAAGCCTGCCTCACCATAAGACTTTGCTGGTCCCTTCTAAATATCTAGACCTCATGGAGCTGAACACCTAGTGAGCAGATGCAAGTAAATAAAGAAAACCATATAGAATATGATAAAAAGTAAGAGGGCATGAAGGAAAGTAACAAAGATGTCTATTTCAGATAGAGAAAGGAGGGAAAGCCATCATTATGTGTATTTTGGTCTTGGCTTGAAACAAATATTCTATATCATATTTAGGAAACTTTATTTCACTACACATTATTTGCTTAATATTAAACTTAGGTTATTTATAATTTGTGCCTATGTGTAGAACTGAATTTCATTTATAGTTTTCTTTTTTATTTTTCATTTATCTGGCTGAAGGTCAATGTTATACTGTAATTTTAAAATTAAGAGACTTATCACTTTCTAACATAAGGGAGCTATTTTTCCAATGAAAGAAAAGAGTCATTTACTGAAACACTTAGTTAGGTCAAGTAACATTTTAAAACTAATCATTTAATCATTTTTAAATTTTTAAAATGAGTTTTAACTACTGAGATTTTCTATTTCTTCCTGAGTTATTATAATCACATTTTCTGAAAATTATTAATGTTCTTCATATATTCAAATATAATTACATATGATTTTCTCAGTATTATTTCCAGCTCACCTATCTGTGCATCTACTCTATTTCTTTTACTAATTTGAATATACATGTCCTTTTTTATTGTTTATGTTAGTGAGCATTTTATCTGTTATTTGTTTTTCTAAGAAGCTAAACAAACATATAATTCCACTCTCTTTCTGCCTTCTTAATTATTAATCTTTTTATTTTTAGCTTCATCATTTTATTTTTCCTCAAAATCTTAAGACTATATTATTTGAAAAATTGTTCAGAGAAATAGTTCATAAATTTTCATGTAGCTGCGTATTTTCTGTTTTAACGTTTACTATTTATTTTGAGTGTTCTTATTTGGAGATCTCAGAATAATTCAGACAATTTCTTACTTTTTATATTCTACCCACAAATAGAATTCCTGCCTTTCTTCCTTCTTTCCTTTCTTCCTCCTTCTTTCCTTCCCTGCTTGCTTTTCTATCTATATATTCTGAATCTCCTAGCTTAGGTAAGTATCTTGTCAAAGCTTTTTTTCTTTTTCTTATTCATTTTACTTTTTACCCAATCTGAAAGTAATAATCTAATAAATCAGATAACTGTCTTATAACTGTATTAGCCAACTGGTTTAGTTTACATCAGTTTTCTTCTTTTATGCTTTGTACTTAATACAAATCCTTGATTTCCTATCATTCGCAAAATGAATTCTATTTTACCTCCCACATTCTGATTCCCTTCCATAACTTAGGATGTACAGATTTAATTCTTAATTCTACTTGTAGCTTTTTGTACATTTTAGAAAACAGATGTGTACTTTATCCTGTGTTTTTTTCTATTATTGTCTTATTGACAATGTTATTAAAATGTATTTTTAAATATAGATGCAGGAGGTTTGTATACTTATACAAAAATACTTAGCACAAGAAAACCTATGAAGGAAAACTTTCCCCATCAGATGTCAAAAGATATTAAAAAGTGCAATAAACTGAAAAATATGGTTCTATTGCAGAATACCTACCTGACCAGTCGGAAAGAGAAGTAAATTAAGAAACAGCCTCAGGAATTCAGGAAAATTCAGTGGATTAAAAAGTTAGCATTTCCAAATAGAAGGAGAGATGATGGATTATTCAATAAATGATATTGAGGAAGATAATTATATATTCAAAAAAAGTGAGGTGAAGTCTATGCTCTATTCCAGAAGCACATATTCTAACAAGAAAGGACAAACTGACAAATAACATCAATTCAGGTATTTCTAAGAAAATGAAGGAAACTAAAAGGGTATAGAGTACTCATCAGGGTAGGGGTGGTGAGGAATTTTAAGAGGGAAATGCCAAAAACTTTTTTAGGAGAAATATCTATGAATCAGCCATAAAACTTGGGAAAGCACATTTCAGGCCAAGGGCTTGACTAGAAATGGGCACAGTAGGCTTGACTATGAAACAAAGGCTAGTATAACTACAGCTTGAGAAAATAAAAATAAAAATGTTAAAATCAAATTAAAATAAGAGAAATCTTTTTAAGCCAGATTGGCAAATTTTATTTAGTAGCTACCTAGTTTGACAGAAGTATGGGAAAATAATCAGTTTTACATTCCTAGTTAGATTGTAGGTTCATAAAATCCATGAGGAGCTCAATTGGCAGTATCTATCTAAATACGTAAATGTATATCTCATTAACCATAGTCCCTCTTCCTAACTTTTATCTGATAGAAAAATTCACACAAATAAGCAAAAGAATATGTGTAACAGTGTTGGTAGTAGCAAAAGATGGAGATAAACATGTCATAGCACAAACCACACAATGAAATATAAGGCAGTTGTTAAAATAATAAGATCTACTGATTTACTGATCTGGAAATGTTCCCACAATACACATATTGCTGTTATTTTGTTTTATTTAAAATTGTTTTACTCTCAACAAAGTGGTTTTAGAGTGAATATACCTCATTTATATGTGACAAACCCATAGCTAACATAATACTCAATGGTGAAAAACCGAAAGCTTTTTCTCTAAGGTCAGGAACAAGATAAGGATGTCTACTCTAGCCACTTCAATTCAACACAGTATTAGAAGTCCTAGCCTAGTTCAATCAGACAAGAAAAAGAAAGAAAAGGCATCTAAACTGGTAAGGAAGAAGTAAAACTGTCACTAGTTGCAGATAATATGACACTCTACATAGAAACCCCTAAAAACCCACCAAAAATGATTAAAACTCATAAATGGGGGCATCTGATTAGCTCAGTCAGTAGAACATATGACTCTTGCTCTAAAGGTCATGAGTTCAAGCCCCATGTTGAGCATAGAGCTTACTTTAAAAAAAAGTAATAAATAAATTCAGTAAAGTTGTAGGATACAAAATTAACACAGAAATATGTTGCATTCTACACACTAATAAGGGAGTAGCTGAAAGAGAAATTAAGAGAATAATTCCATTTACAATGGCACCAAAAAGAATAAAATACCTAGGAATAAACTTAATCAAGGAGATGAAAGACCTGTCCTCTGAAAATGATAAAACATTGATGAAAGAAATTGAAAATGACACAACCAAATGAAAGATAAGCCATGCTCATGGACTGAAAGAATTAATATTGTTAAAATGTCTACACTATCCAAACCAATCTATAGATCCAACGCAATCCCTATCAAAATACCAGTAGGTGTGCCTGGAGAGCTCAGTTGGCTGGGCATCTGACTCCGGGTTTTGGCTCAGATCATGATCACAGGGTTGTCAGATTGAGCCCCAGGTCGGGATCTGCTCTCAGTGAGGAGTCTGCTTGAAATTCTCTCCCTCAGCTGCTCCCCTGTTCATGTGCATGCACGTGCTCTTTCTCTCCCTCAAATAACTTGTTTATTATTTATTTATATATTTATTTATTTATCTCAGAGGGAGAGAAAGAGAGAGAGCATGAGTGGGAGGGGCAGTGGGAGAGGAAGAGAGAAACTCCATGCAAACCCCATGCTGAGTGCAGAGCCCTATCTGGGGCTCAATTTCACTACCATGAGATCAGACCTGAGCCAAAATCTACAGTCAGAGGCTCAACCATCACCCAGGTGCCCCATAAATAAATGAATCTTTAAAAAAAATACCAGTAGTATTTTTCACAGGACTAAAACAAATAATCCTAAAATTTGTATGGAACCAGAAAAGACCCCAAATAGCTAAAACAGTCTTGAGAAAGAAGAAAAAAGCTGGAGCTATGACAATCCCAACTTTCAAGATATACTACAAATCTCTAATGATCAAAACAGCATGATGCCAGAACAAAAATAGACACATAGATCAAAGGAACAGAATACAAAACCCAGAAATAAACCTACACCTATGACAAAGGAGGCAAGAATCTATAATGGAGAAAAGACAGTCTCTTCAATAAATGGTGTTGGGAAAATGGGACAGCTACATGCAAAAAATATGTAACTGCACCACTTTTTTTATACCATACACAAAAATAAACTTAAAATAGATTAAAGACCTAAATATGAGGCCTGAAACCATAAAACTCATAGTAGAAAACATGGGCAGTAATCTCTTTAACATCAGCCCTAGCAACATTTTTCTAGATAGCCCCCTCAGGCAAAAGAAAAGAAAGCAAAAATAAAGTACTGGGACTACACCAAAATAAGAAACTTGCACAGTGAAAGAAACCATCAACAAAATAAAAAAGCATCCTACTAAATGAGAAGAGATACTTGTAAATGATATATCCAATAAAAGAATAAAATCCAAAATATGTAAAGAACTTATATGACTTGACATTTACAAAAAGAAATAAAAAATTTAAAAATTGAATTTCAACTAAAAATGATTAAAAAATGGACAGAGATGGGGCATCTGGGTGGCTCAGTTTGTTAAGCAACTGCCTTCGGCTGAGGTCATGATCCTGGAATCCCGGGATAGAGTCCCACATCGGGCTTCCAGCTCCACGGGGAGTCTGCTTCTCTCTCTGACCTTCTCCTTGCTCATGCTCTCTCTCACTACCTCTCTCTCAAATAAATAAATAAAATCTTTTTAAAAAAATGGACAGAGAGCCTGAATGGACACTTTTCCAAAGAAGACATATACAGATAACCAACAGACCAATGAAAAGATGCTCAACATCACTCATCATCAAGGAAATGTTAACAAGACTACAATGATATACCACGTTACACCTGTCAGGATAGCTAAAATCAAAAAGATAAAAAATAACAGGTATTGATAAGGATGTGAAGAAAATGGACTCCTCATGCACTGTTGGTGGGAAGGTAAATTGGTGTAACCACTCTGGAAAAAGTATGGAGAGCCCTCAAAATACCATATAATCCAGTAATGACACTACTGAGTATTTTCCCAGAAAAAAGGAAAATACTAATTTGAAAAGATACACACTCTCCTGTGTTTATGGCAGTATCATTTACAATACCCGAAATATAGAAACAACTTAAATGTCTATTGATATTTTAATACATAAAGAAGATGTGGTATATATACACAATGGAATATTACTCAGCCACAAAAAGAATGAGATCGTGCCATTTGAAACAGTATGGATGGATCTAGAGGGTATTATGCTAAGGGAAATAAGTCAGATAAAGAGAAATATCATATTTTCATTTATATGTGGAATCTAAGTAACAAAGCAGAAACAAACCCATACGTATAGAGAACAAATAGGTGCTTGCCAGAGGGGAGGTAGGTAGGGGACCGGGGTAAAACGTTTTTCATTAAATACAAAACAAACAAAAATTGTTTTATACAATATATGTTTAAGTAGGAAAAACTTCAGGAACAGCATGTGTGATCAACTGTTATTTAAGATATAATTAATATACATAAATATATATGCAATGTTATATATTAGACATGAATTTTGAGATGGGGGGACTCTGAGGTTCTAGCATCAACATGTGGCATAGGAAATAAGTAAAACTTGAAAGTTTTCTCCAACATATCTTGAGTGTTATTTCTATGGCTATTTATGGTTATTTCTATGTTACAGAAATTCTTCATATGTTTGCCCATATCTGAAAGGAGTAGCATCTTAATTCCATGGCTGGGTACTGACTGCTAACAGAATTCTCCTTTCAGGTTCAAGGTCAAGGGCTGATTGATATGCATTCTCATTGTTAGTTCCCTTCCAGGGAACCTGAGGTGGATAGGAAGGACGGCACATCTATGTGTGGGGAAGGCTTCACTGGGCCTTTTTTTCTGTATCTGGGGTTCCTTAACACATTCCTCAAATTATATTATTATTGTCAAATAAAATGACTTTAGGAAGAAAGTGAGGCAGCCGTATCTTATAGTTTTTTGATTAGCATTCTCCCCCCAGGACTGGATTTCTCCTTTCCCTTCTTCAGTGAATGAAATATATTTCTGAAATTCTAGAAAAGTGGTGTTTCTCTAAATCTGTGTCTAACGTAGTTGTTCTTTCATGAAGAGAAAAGACAGAGCATTATTACATATATTTTCGATTAGCTTTGGATCCTGGTATAAGATGTTATTTACTGCTTAGGGGCTGTATACACTCAAAATTTTCTTGGGGTGCCTGGGTGATTTGGTCAGTTGACTCAGTCAGTTAAGCATCCATCTTTGGCTCAGGTCCAGATCTCAGGGTGCTGGGATTGAGCCCTGGGCGCAGAGCCTGCTTCTCCCTCTCTCCCTCCCTCTACCTCTACCTCTCTCTCACACAAATAAATAAATAAAATCTCTTTAAAAAAAATTTCTTAAGTGAGTCAGTGAGAGTGAAAGATTTATGTTCAGAACCTGGGCTATCAGCCTCTCAGAAAGGACAGCTCCCACTTCAAAAACAAACAAACCCCCACACAAAAAAAATCAAGATGCCATAAATACAACCTTCATTATTCTCATCAAATAATCTTTCCTTCCAATGGCAATTCATTTTATTGACTAAACCTATAAGAAACAAAGTAGACTGGTGTCTGCTCTTTTGAATAATGTTGTTTTAGGCATACTGGAGATATAACATGCTCCTATGTCCTACCAGTAAAATGTCCTATTTGCTTCAATAATATTTGAAATAAACTGACTTCCTATTACATATCTCCCACAGCTTCCTAGTATATTGGTTTAGGCTCTGTTAAATTCATTGTCTAAGTCCTATAAGCACCCCTTTCATAAATCACCATTTCTTTGTATGTGTCTTCATCGTTTTCATTACTTCCAGAAGGCTCACTTATCTCTCTCTCGCTTAAATAAATATTTCCTATCTTTCAAGGTCTTACTCAATTCTTAACTGTTTTGAAGGATTCCTCACATCCTTATTCATATTCCTTTATCATAATCCCTATAGTACTTACAGTTTGTACTGTATTATTCCAATACCTAATTCAATCCCAATACCTAATTTCTTTTTTTCAGACTGTGAGTTCTACCAATGCACAAATAATACACTTCTATTAAGTCATCTACAAAAAAGACACATGATAGGCATTTATTAATAAGCAGCACAGAGATTACCTGATTATTTAATTGATTACAGGAAATGATGGCTATAGCAGTGACTACTCAGGTGTAGACAGATGCACCAGCATCACCGGGGTACTTTTGAAATCATGCATGACCTCTACATTTTCTCATTCTTCGTCTATACCTCCACTGTGTCCATCTGCTGTTCCCACTCAAGGGGACATTCCTCTCTGTGAGAATCATCATCACAGAAAGCAAAGGACATCAATGAAAATGTGTCATACTCTTCTATGTGACAGAGTGGAAAAAACTTTTTCACAGCTAAGCTAGAAGCACAGAGCATATAAGGCAGAGTAAAGACATCAGTGCTTGAAAGATAGGTCATATCTTCCTCCCTAATGAGAAATGTTTATGGGCGGGTTATTTGGGGATAAAATAGGCCAAATTATGGAAGGTCTTGGAGACCATGTGGGCATTTTGGCTATCTATATCTATGTGATATAGATGTAGACATGCATGATTTAGAACTTGGCGTTTTTCACTAGAAAATACTTTTTACACCTCTTTCCATATAATGGTGTAGGAATTACATCATTCCTACTGTGTAGGAATTACATCATTTATCACCATTAGGTGATATTATTTAACAAAATGGAAAATAACAAGTTTTGGCCAGTGTGTGGAAAAGTTGAAACCCTTGTGCATTGTTGGTGAGAGTGTTGGTACCACTGTGGAAAACAGTTTGGCAATTCCTCTACAAGCTAAACACAGAATTACCATATGATCCAGTAATACTACTTCTGGGAATATATCCAAAGAAACTGGAAGCAGGGACTCAAACCGATATTTGGACATCCATGTTCATAGCACCAGTATTTATAATAGCCAAAAGGTGGAAGCAACCCAAGTATCTATCAGTAGATGAATGAACAAAGTGTGATACATACATGCAATGGAATATCATTTAGTGTTAAAAATGAATGGAATTCCGATACATGCTACAAAAGATTAAATACTGAAAACATGAAATGTGAAATAAGCCAGGGACAAAGAACAAATATTGTCTGATTTCACTTATGAGGCACCTGGAATAGGCAAACTCATAGATGAGACAGAAACAGAATAAAGATTGCTAGGGGCTGGAGGAAGGAGGGAAGAGAGCTCTGTTATTTAATGGGCTCAGAGTTTCTGCTTGGGACGATGAAAATGTTCTGGAAATGGATAGTGGAGATGACTGCACAACATTATGAATAGACTAAATGCCAATGAATTGTACATTTAACATAGTTAAAAACAGTTAATTTTTTTTAAGAAAGAGAGAGAACTAGAGGATGAGTGGGGTGGGAGGGGCAGAGGGAGAGAGAGAATTTTAAGCAGGTTCCACACTCAGTACAGAACCAAACATGGGGCTTGATTTCATGACCTAGAGATCATGACCTGAGTTGAAATCAAGAGTCAAACACTTAACTGACTGAGCCACCCAGGTGTCCCAAAACAATTAATTTTATATTATGTATATTTTGCCACAATAAAAAAGGAAATATTTGATTTTAAAAGGGATGTTTTTGGTATATGGATAGTGTAAGTCCAATTTTCATATACCTATTTATATTTTGTTTCATTTGCTTAGAATTATCTTATAGGAGACACCAACTACATTTATGTGTTTCACGCTCTCATGTGTGAAAAACCCATTTCTTCCATCTGCCCATCTCCCTCCACTATGTTGCCCAAATCTCAATCACACCCTTGTCCTACTCTTCTACACTGCAGCCATCAAAATCTACTCCCTTTCTCCTGACCACATATTCTAGACATCCAGTCTGGACAGACAGAGGGGTCATCCCGTGCACATGCAAGTCCAACAGAATTCTATCACAATTAGGAATCTGAGTATGTTTCAAATGAAATGAGAAACTTTCTGTACTGTTGCTACCTCATAAAATATGTTTCTACTTAATTTGATCGAGCATTCATAGATTTAACTATACTTCCTCATTTTAATCTTATCTCACTATTTATAGCCAGCTGTGGGTTTATTTTTTTAAGTAATTATTTTCATTCCAACAAGCCTCCTTTTCCATAATTGTCTAATTAATCCAGTTTTGGGTCTTCTGTGACTCAACTCACACGAGTCTACTCAGATACCATTGCCTGACAATCTGACCAGCAGCTTTATGTTACCTATTCCTTTGTTTCTCAGGTAAATATTCATCATTCATTCTCAGGTAGCATTCATCATTCTAGGCAGTTCCAGTATTTTCTCATTATGACCAGAAGCTAAAGTAATTATACCTTGAGCTTAGTTACTTCAGTGATGTCTCTTCAGTTACTTCAGTGGTTTATAGTTCTATATCCTTCAGACAATTTTCCAGAATTCTCTCAGCTTGGGGGGGCGGGGTAGAAGGAAGTTGGAGTCAATGCTTTCTCATCATAATGTACTTATTTCATTCTCCATTGTTAAATACTATTCTAAATCTTATAGCAGAAGCAAAATGATTATACAGTCAAACTTGTTATATAAACAAATTTGACTTTAGCTATACTGCTATTTATCTATAATCTTAATTTTGAAATTCCATTAACTTAATATGACTCCAAGGAGTAACTATTAAGAAAATATATGTTGATAGTAAAAACATGTAAGAGCTCATTTCAATAAATAAAAAGTTTTGCTGTGACAGACGATCACATTATCTAATCAGCCACAGATACATAATGTGAGAGGGGGTGTGGAGAAGGAGGAAAGGAAGAGTTCAATTAAAACACAAAAATCAGCACCTAACAAATCAAACAACAAAATGGTAAAAAATCAGTGCGCTGTGTTAAAGGTGTATGATTCTGAATCTACCCCACAGGCACTTGAGGCATAGTTGGGGAGATAAAATCATGTGAGCCAGAGACCTGCCCTTGATAATTGTTATGGGGTTCACAAAAGAAACCTCTGAGGTGCTCAAGCACACGGAAGGCTATGTTAAGGTGTCAGGTACTTGGGAACCACCTTGATAAGTGGATAGGACTGAAAAGTGTGGAGAAGGCTTTAATGTCTAAGGAACAGTAAGATCCACAAAATAGTGGGGCCTGTGATAGATGTGACTGGAGGTGATCAGAAGAATGATGGAGATAACAGGAAGAAGTGAACTGATACTGAAAAAAGTAGCAGTAACTCAAATGTAGTCAATTTGGTGGGTGGTGGGCAGCCTATAGGTGGTTTTTTGTGGGGTTTTTTTGGTGCGGTTTTTTGTTTGTTTGTTTTGTTTTTTTACATTTTGCTGCTGCTTCTTCTTCTTTCTTTTTTAAGATTTTATTTATTTAACAGAGACACAGCGAGAGAGGCAACATGCAGAGGCAGTGGGAGAGGGAGAAGCAGGCTTCCCACTGAGCTGGGAACCTGATGTGGGCTCCATCCCAGGACACTGGGATCATGACTTGAGCCAAAGGCAGAAGCCTAACAACGAGCCACCCAGGCACCGTTGTAGGTGGGTTTTAAGACCAGACTCTCTCAGGGTGCCTGGGTGGTTCAGTCATTAAGCATCTGCCTTTGGCTCATGATCTCAGGGTCCTGGGATGGAGCCCCGCATCAGGTTCCCAGCTCAGCGGGAAGCCTGCTTCTCCCTCTCACACTCCCTGTTCTTGTATTACCTCTTTTGCCACTTCTCTCTGTTATGTAAGTAAAATCTTTAACAACAACAACAACAACAACAAAAAGTCTCTCTATGGGAGCAGGGGAGGTCCCACGGTAGAAGAACATTTTAGGAAGACAAATCTGGTGGCAACATGCAAAATATTCTGAAAGGAGAGATATTATAGAACAAAAAAAAAAGGGAAAGGAAGAATTAATAATGGATAGAGGTTGTGTCCTTATGAACCATCACTTTCCTGTGATGTGAAGCAGGAAGTGGAGGGTGTATCGAGTTCCCACTATGTGGATGGGGAGAAGCAATATACTGTGTTTCACTGTTTGATTTGTTTAAAATCATACTACTTACTGTGAGATTTAATAAACATTAGGGTTTATTATACTTTACAGTGGGGGATATTAAAAGTTAGAATCTACTGCTAAGATAATACTTTGAGTTTTTATTTTTGTCAGTTTGCTTTTGAATGTATAAGCATAAAGGAAATCATAAAACGTACACATAACCCTTTAGCAATATATATATTTAGAATTAAGTCAAAGAAAAATCATCTAAAGTAATAATAACATAACAGCTAACCTTTACTCAATGTTTACTATGTACCAGTTAATATTCTAAGTTTTTAAAAAATCACCACAAAAATCTTTATAAGGCAGGTACTATTATCTCCATTTTACAGACAGAAAAACCAAGTATTAGAGAAAATAAATTTGGACAGGATTGCAGAGCTGGGAAGTGATAAAATCAAGATAAGAACTTGGGCAGTCTGCTTCTGACCATCAGCCAACATGGCCAAAAAAGGAATAATAGAGGAAATCTAACACCAAACCTCAGAACATAGTCACTCTGCTGTACATTAGATCTCTAGAACTACAATTAGCAATACTGTATAGTAATACTCAAAATTCTCCAAGAGGGTAGATTTTAAGTGTTCTTTCCAGAAGGGAGGGAAAAAAAGGTAACTGTGTAAGGAGATGCATGTTAATTAACTTTCATGTGGTGATCATTTCACACTGTATACATATATTGCAACATCAAGTACTATAACGTAATTATATACAATTCTGATAAAAAAAAGAAAATAATAAAACACAAGCCCTCTACTAATAATAGTAGCAGTGATAATTAGGAGGTTACAGAGTCTTCTAAAGATTGTTTTCACCACCATGTTACTGCATGAGGTTCTCATCACTTGACAGGAAAAACTAAGGCACAGAGAGAATATTTGATAAAATATACTAGGAGCACCTGGTTAAGCATGAACTTTTTTTAGGGCTTCAGTACTCTTCCACTTTACATAGTACATACACAATTACCACTAAAATGCAGCAAGTAACAGGGGGGAAAAAAAAAAAAGTAAAATGTCCCCAAAGACAGGAAAGTCACCAAAAATCAAAACTGAGGGGAATGTCAGAAGTAACAAATAGCACCTGCAGAAAATGAATAAATTAGGTACTTATAATGCTTTATTATTTTAAATTATGGCACCTCTAGCTGAGCTCGGAAGGCTCTTTTTTCCCTGGTTATTGTATCTTTAAAAATATGAATTCCATCTCGACTGCCTCTTTAAATAAGATTAATTCACAGCATTTCCCATTTAATTGCTTTATCTGTTTTGGTCCATTAGATTCTATTTGAGAATATAGCTTTTATGATAAATTAAATTCTAGGGCTTTATTTTGACATCTAAGTTAATTTTTAATTCTGGAAAAAGTTCTGCCCTAAGCAATTTAGTTCTTTCAGAAGTGCAGGGGGAAAAAAAAAAGGTATTTGGAGCATTTTAAGTTATCCATGAAACAGGTATTTCACAGCCAACCAAACTGTGCTTTCATTGGGTTTTCTTAGTCTGTACCTCTAATGAAAGGTCTCTTTGAGGGATGTTTGTGTATTAGCTTTTCCTAAGATTTCTAAAGGGAGACTTCATCAGAGGTAATTGCTTGGTTGGTGCACACCTGACTATCAGAGTGGAAATGAATCTCCGTGTTGTCTTCACTTGAGTAACTGAAAAGGTATTTGAGTCTTCCATATGTGTAATTCACTATAAGTTAATCAGGGCTTGGCCATGAATTCAGAGACTCTAGAAGAATTAGAGGGATACAAACAATTAATAAAGGGATCAGGGCTTACACATGTATGAGAAGAGCAGGGAGAGTAGAAAGTCAGGGCAGGACGGCTGTAGTCACAAGGTTGGCAAAACAGTCATTGATGGTTTCAGCCTGAGGTACTGGAGTGGGTGGCTGGCAAAGAAAATGCTTCAGTGTTTCCAAGTTTACATGAAGGTCCTACCGCTGTCCAGTCTACTTCATCAGAGTGGAAGCTCGTACATGAGTTTGAGAAGCCAATCCCTTCGGCTGCCATAACTTCCCAAGAAGACCTGTGTTCTCTTCCACCTACTATATCTGAAGTTATTCAGAAAAGGGAGTTTTGTGAACTGTAGTTCCTGGCTTTTTCTCAGCACCACAGATTAAAAAGGTTAAAATTGGGAGAGTCTCAGTGGCTCAGTCAGTTAAGCATCTACCTTCACAACCCAGGATCAAGATTCCTAGGATGGGTTCCATGGCAGCCTCCCTGATTGGTGGGGAGCCTGCTGCTCTCTCCCCACCCTGTGCTTCACTCACCCCCTGCTCATGCTCTCTCTTACTATTTTTTTTCTCTCTCTCTCAAATAGATAAAATCTTAAAAAAAAAAAACAAAAAAACAAGTTAGAATTGGCATAGTGATGCCCAGATGACAACAATGCAGCCTCTCTTATGAGACACAGAATAAAATGGGCCATTATATCATCCAGCTATGACAGTCTAATACTCTTCCATACATACAATGAGACTTTCATCTTAAAGTATCATGCTATATTAAAAATCAAACAAGGCACTGTCAGTTTGGGCATCTATTAGGTAGCTGGCATTACAGTAGGTACTATGAATAAGATGACTTTTTTTTTAAGGCAGAAAATTAAATTAAATTATGGTCAGAAAAATATATATATTTTAGTTCTGTTTAAAAATATGACATAATTTGAATGTTGAAATGTAGCAGTAATTTCTGGGGTCTTTAATGATGTATTGAAATAAGGAGTCTGGTTGTTTGAAATAAAGACTGATTCAGAAATTTTGAGACATTTGAAAACACAATTTCTCTACACATTTAAACATAAACCTTGGGGGAACAAGAAAAGGAAAATTCTACTAGTTACTACTGGACTTACTAGTGGCCTATCTGTACTTGAACAGCTCATGAGAAGCTCAGCCTTCCAGAGAAATGGCATACAATTTTGTGCCTTAAAACAGTGGTTTTTTGGTTTTTTGTTTGTTTGTTTTTTAGTGTTGAATATGTATTATTTTCACAAAAGCCATCTGTCTCCTCAGTGTCTTTGCTAACAAGTAATCAAGTAGACTTTGAAGTCTTGGGAGGCAGATACCACATCTAGAACATCTCCTTGCACTGGCCAACAGTCTATGTGGTAGAGACTCAACACAAGTGTATGGAAATAATATTTATAATAATTTAAACAATATAGTCCTAGGCAATATTGAGAATGTGTACATGTGACCTCCAGGAAAGTGTTTCTTCCAAGTTATCTCAAGGGTAGCATTTATTTTCTTGGTAAATTTTTGCACAATGGTTTAGATGGTGGTGGCCCTTATCCTTAGTAACCTCCCTCTGTCAGTACATTGTGACTACACCATCTTTCTAAAACATACTAACTCTAACTAAACTTGTAAGACTGAGAAAAAGCTCAGGATGTCAGTTTATTTATTTACTGTAAATAATACCTTTCTACTGGGAAGATAAATTCCACTCAGGAAATGAAATATGCAAAGTCTATATGTCCAATTATTTTCTTCTCGGGAGAAGGTGTAGGTGGGAAATGAGATAATAAAAAGAATTAGTGAATATCTAATTCAGAAAAAAAGTTATTAGTGGAATTAATATTCCCTGAGATTGGAATGGAATGGTCTCATCAAACAGGGTCAGAACTCATGAAATCTATTAGAAATCTTCTTTGGCATCCATCTCTACAGGATGGTCTTGCCAAAGGGAGAACACCGTAAGCCCTTTATCTAAAATTTTCTCCCCCCTGAGCAAAGTATTGACAGGCATTGCAACATATGTTCATGTGGTTCTTGTTTTTCAACCTTTTTCCTTCATGGCTGACCCAATTCCTTATAGTTCTTATATTCTTTCAGGTCACAGGTGATGATTGCAAGCTTAGGAAACAATCTGTTTCTTTTAGAAAGACCTGGTCCCTCTCTAATCTAGTCCACAATGTACAAATTTTGCCATTTTGCTTTTGGTGGGCATTTTTATTTTCCTCAAATTAATATCCATCATTCATCAAGAGATACACTTTGTATCAGATGTCATTTATGTGCTTTATATCTTATTTTATGTTCCTCCCAGCAACCTTGTAGGGTGGGCACCATCATACAGCATTCATTGATGAAGACAGTGACAGTCAGAGTAGTAAATTCTGAACCAATCATTCTGCATTGTGAGTGACCAATCCAGACTGAGGAGTGGTCTGTTGACTCCAAAGCCTCTACTCTATAAACCCCAGTAAGCTGCATGCCAAACACTGCCTTTCTTTGGATATAAATCATAGTTTCCTCACTCTTTTCTCTGGAACAAAATTTTATTGAATCCAGAAAAAATTAGATACTACTTTAGCTATTTCAACCCCTACTACCTCCCATTCATCTTTACAACAAAAGCTGCTAAAGTTGAAATTTTCTAAACTGGGCATCTTTTCAGAAGGAAATGCTAAGTAGTTTTGTCATGGATTATGTAATTGAAAACTGATACCAAGTTCTCTATATATTTGTGCTAAGTCCAGTCTTCAAAGGTCAAATAGTGCTGCCAATGAGTATTCTCATAGGCTCAAGGGATAGTCCAGAGCAGCTACTGGGAAAGAGAAGCTGGGTGTCCATATGCGGTTCAAGGAGCATGCAAAACTCTCCAATAGCTACTCATCTCACTTAGAATAGACCTTTACTATTACTTTGTGTACTATGATTTAGAAGTCCCCATGTGAACTGGCTTCCAATGATCCTGTGTCTTCAACACCTCTGCTCTCCCCTTTGCTCCACCACTAATCCACCAGCCTCCTCACTCTTCTTAAAATTTGCCAGGTATATTCCCCCTTTAGGCCTCTGACATTCCCTCTGCCTAGAAAGTTCATCCTCAGGATAGCATCTTCATGTCATATTCTCTCTCTCTCTCTCTCTCTCTCCCCCTTTTCTGTTCACCTCTCACTAGTTAATATAAATTTTTTACTCCCTCCATTCAATATATTTGATTCCTAAAAGATTGCATGACATATAATTGAAGCTCAATAAATATTTTTGAATAAATGAAAATTGGATTTCAGTTAACTTTTTTTCCAATAACCGTGGGTTAGGTAGAGAATGTAGCCACTGCCCTGATCAAGAGTCCCTTATAGTAACTGCAGATTGTTACCAAGGAAGGAGCTTCCTGACTATGTTCTCAATATTGATGGAACTGATATATTCTAGAAGAGCATGTATGATAGAATGTTATTACTAAGAAGTGTATGGTTAGTTTTAAGGCTTTAGAAAACTGATTTTTATTCCTATTTGGTAGAAACACATCTCAAAACAACAGCTTCAAACCTTTTTATAGTCACCTACAGTTTTTCAGAAACCCACATTTTTTTTTAACTCATTAGACATTAGATCCTACACTAAATTGTGGGCTTTTAAAAATTTTTGTCTGATGCTATCATTTCCTATACAACTAAGTCACTTTGCATATAGATGATTTTTTTCCCTAAGAAGAATACTTAAGTAATTTGAAATTAGGGATAAATATAATCATATTTCTTAGATAGTAAGGTATGTCCAGCCCAATTCAATATAAAGAGAGTAGTTAAGAAATGTCTTTGAGGGGCGCCTGGGTGGCTCAGTGGGTTAAAGCCTCTGCCTTCGGCTCAGGTCATGATCCCAGGGTCCTGGGATCGAGCCCCACGTCTGGCTCTCTGCTCAGCAGGGAGCCTGCTTCCTCCTCTCTCTCTGCCTGCCTCTCTGCCTGCTTGTGATCTCTCTCTCTCTCTGTCAAATAATGAAATAAAAATCTTTAAAAAAAAAAAAAAAAAAAGAAATGTCTTTGAGTCAATTTTTGCTGTATTAATTCAATTCATTCAAACAAAAATTGATTTAATGGTGTGTATTCAGCATTGTACTCTGAGCTATGGGGTCGAGAACCTATGGATGTTCAGCATATTTGGACAAGGATAGCAATGTTGCAGGGTTACTCACTCTGGGGTCTATATCAAACACAAAGAGGAATTTGGAAATGTGTACAGTGCTTTTGATTTCATGGTGCTGGGTCACACAGGTACCATTAAACACTAGGCATCCAGGGATGTTCAATAACCTACAACAGTCCCACAGAAATAAGAATCATGTTGCCCAAAATGCTAGCGCTACTACTACAAAATGCTAGTTGCTACTAGAATCTCTCCTTGTTGAGAAGGACTGGTTGGGACATTGTGGGAATTAGGTTACAGGAAATGGTAAATTATACTGAAGAGAGTCAACATTATTGCCTAGGCAATGGGGATCATCAAATGAATTTACATATGGGGACATTCGATTTCTTTAGGCTTTAGGAAGGAAACTCTGAACTAACACAGGAACACAGAGGGAAAAGGGAGATCACATAGTGGGAAATCGCAGCAGTACGGTTCAGGAGCTGTATCTTTTTTCTCATCTTTAGTGTAGCTCTGTTGAGGGCACTGGTAGCAATAAAGGCACCAAAAGTAAAAAAAATTCAGGAGGGAAGAAGAGTCTGTGACCCAGAAATTCTAGTAAAAGTAGCAAGCCCATCTCTAAGCAGATTACCATACTCAGGTAATGGGACACACTGACTGGCTTCTTCTAATCATACCCAGTTCTAGAGCTGAGAGTGTAGCCAGTCTTAAACAAACCACCTAGCTGAGAATAAAATGATTTTCTAAGGAAATTCAGTGTTCTTTTAGATAGTCATAAGAAAAAATAAGAGCACACAGCAGAAAAATAGCACATAAAGTAACTGTAGAATAGTATACAAAAGTATATACGGGGGGTCCAGGATGGTCACCTGGTAAAGTGTTCCATTTGTGATTTCGACTCAGGTCATGATCTCATGGGTCATGGGGTTGAGCCCCATATCAGGCTTGCGGCTTAGCAGGGAGTCTGCTTGAGATTCTATCCATCCCTACTGCCCCTCCCCCACTCATGCTTGCTCACACACACGCTCACTCGCTCTCTCTCTCTCAAAGAAATAAATCTTTTTTTTTTTAAAGTCTATATGGAAATTTGGAAACTTATTCTTCCAAAAGTTCTTGTAGTTCTTGCAACATTTCACATAGAACCAATCATTTAGTGAACATCCAATAAAAATATGATCAACTGTATTGTAATAAGTGTCTTACATTTTAAATTTAGCTTGCCAAAAAAAAAAAAAGAGGTAACATTAATCATTTGATTGCCTTAAGTATATGGAGATATCTATATAACTAGTGGTATTTTAAATATTGTATTATCCCATAGAGATATTATAATAGCAAAGATGTTTATATAAGATGGAAAGATAGGAATAAAACACGTGAAAAAAGAAAAAACTGGTGCAATCGAGGAAGCTTTCATAGAGGAGAGGGGGACCTAGGAGAACAGACAGAAGTTGAATAAAGGAGTAAGGAATTCATACAAACTAACAAGACTAAAATAAAGAAATGGGGTCAAAGGATGAACCATGCCTAGTTGCAACTTTGGGTTTCACTAGTCTGCAGTTGAACCCTCCTGGTCTCAGATTTCTGATTGGAAAATGCAACTAAAAATGCTATCTTCCAGGACTACGCAGAATATTTATTCGGATGATATGTGACACAGCTCCCAGAACTGTGCTCAAAAGGGTTTTCTCAACCACCAGTTTGTTCATTCTTGGAAGATGTAGGTCTCTCCTATATAGGAGAAATGGAGTTAGGTTATGAAAACTGAGAAAATCAAGGTAAATTTATAGCTTTCACTGTGACAAAAGTCAAAAGATTGTGAGATGTGAGTTTCAAGTCATCTTAGGATCAGTCCTGATCATCTCACCCTTCTCCACTGAGACCTCACATCATGTCTCACCAGGAAATATATTTCATTTAGTTTTGTGTCTACTCTTCTCATAAAAATTCAAGGGAAAGAAATATCTCACTACTCCACAGGTAATGTACTATCCTGAGTCGTTGCACAGAAATCTCTGGTCAGAAATAGATTCCCATATAGAACACCCAACCTCCCTTTTGCCACCAACTCTTCTTAATTGTTTGCAATCGACTTTTGCATCACACCAAAATTCAAATGTTGAAGTCCCAGCCAATTCAGCAAGTATTGGATTAGGATGTGGTGTCTTTCCTAGGTGATTAAGTTTAAAGGAGATCTTGAGGGCCTCATGATAGTATTAATACCCATGTAAAAAGAAACCAAAAAGCTCTTTCAAGCTCTCTCCTTTTGTCTCTCTCTTCCTCCATCTTCCGCTTCATTGACCTTCCTGCTGCTCCACAGGATACAGCAAGAAGGTAGCTAGCCTTCTGCAAACCAGGAATAGGGCCTTCAACAGGAACCAAACAGACTAGCATTTAATCTTGCACTTCCCAGCCTCGAGAAGTATGAAAAATAAATGTCTATTGTGAAAGCTGCAGTCTATGGTATTTTGTTATAGCAGCCCAAGCAAAGACAAAGCTCTTGAGAAAACAACCGGAATCAATGCCATGAGACTACAGATGATTGAAACAGAATCCAGCACTAAAACTTCTACTGTGTATATCAGTTATTTAACTTGATAAAACCATTGGAATGTCTGATAATAAGGCTTGCTTTCTTCTTCCAATTAAAAATGTTTTCTTCTCTATACTGCGTCCTTTTATAACCTTTTCTAAGAATGATTGTTTTCTTTTTCTAAGCATCAGTTGTATAAGTTCCAGAATTAAGAGAAATGGCCTTAATTCTCTACTCTCTGCCATGTACTACTTCACATTCACTTACTTCACTCACAGTTTTGCTTTTGTTTTTCAAAATCTTCGACCCTCCAAACCTCACCCAATAGGACCTGTTTCTTTCTATTTCTTCGCTTAATTTTTTGTGCTGATTTGAGCCTTTTCTGGTCAACTCCAGTCATCATAGGAGGGGTGGCAGGAGAGCTGGGAATAGACCAAACTCTAGTGACAGGTGTTGTTCTTCAGTCAGAGCAGGTGCACATAAAGCCAGAGGGATGCCTCGTGCAGGCAAAGCCATCAGCTCCCTCTGCATCGAGGTAGCTGCCACTGTCTTGCTCAGAGCACATTGCTTTAAATGGAAGTCAGCTTTAAACATTCATTCAGATCGATTTATTCAAAAGTGTTTAAGGTTGAGCTGTGTTTATTACTACAGATGTGGTTGGGCCCTTACCATTTAGCCTAACGTTTCATCGGTTGCAAAGCCAAATACACCCAGGTGACATGTAGCGTCTGTTTACAGAAATGTGGGGTCTTTTATGGCAAAGCAGAGACTGGGGTAGAAGGTTTGCTGGAGAACTTGTTTTCATAATACTCTTAGGGGGTTAAAGTTTATGAAGATTTTAAATCTTTTCTCTTGGCTTGAATTATCTTTTTTTTTTTTCCTTTTTGCCCATCCCTGTCTCCAAAGAAAGCAATAAGCCTGTCAAAGGAGGAATTAATTAAGCAAATCAATCAGTCAGTTTTATTAAGGAATTACAAAGCCCAAGTGGAGCATTAATTATTCAGATAATGGGACATCTCTGAGCCTTTCTTTTCAATTATTGATAAGCTGCTATCTATCATCCAGACTGCTTTAGTACTGATTTAGTTGTGAATGAAGCCAGGTCATTCAGCCACAGCATATGCTAGTTATGAGCACTGCTGGGAGGCTGGGGTGAAGGAAAGGGCTGGGGCTCTGTGCTTCCCCCAGCATGACTGCAAACCTTCACCACCGTGAGACAAGGACCAGAGTTCTGTAGCAGGCAACTCAGTGGAAAGCCTGTCGTGCTGGTGTCACCCAACTGATTAATGATGGGCACTGAGGCAACAGCACTGGGGTTTCTTTTCTTCTGCCACACCTAAACAAAGTAGCCTTTATAATAAAGCCAGGTCATTGTTTAACAGCTAAGAGAAAAGGAAAAAATTGCCCTTCATTTTACATCTAGAGAAACTTTAGATCTTTTCATCTCTAGCATTAGAAAGAAAAACGTTACTTTCAACCTCAGATTATCTGTAATATCTTTGGTTTTAGTGTTCACCTGTGTACTGATGTGAACAAACATATAAAGGTATAGGAATAAAAGTTCTGTTCAACTCTTTTCTGTTTCGTGTGAAGAGATCAATCACATTCTCTCCTTTGTCAAAGATTTACTGAATATCTACTACGTGCTGAATCCTAACAATGAAACACTCAGACCTCAAGATACTCGTGGTGCCATGATAAGGCACTTACTGATAAAATATATATTTTTTAATCAGACAAGCCCATCAGTCCCTCAAAAGTGAGTTCAAACTAAACAGAATCAAAGATTGCAGTATAGGAAAGAGGATCACAGCAATAAGTACACTAAATAGAGGTGCCTGGGTGGCTCAGTCAGGTAAACAGCTGACTCTTGATTTCAGCTCATGTCATGATCTCTGGTCAAGGCCATGAGACTGAGCCATGGGTCACACTCTGTGCTCAGTGGGGAGTCTGCCTGAAATTCTCTCACCTTCTACCTCTGCCCTCCCCCTGCTTGTATATACTCTAAAATGAATTTTAAAAATCTTAAAAAAAAAAAGTACACTAAACAGATAATTTAGTCCTTAAAATTTAAATAAGAAAATGTATAAAATCCAAAGGGCCCATCAAAATTTGAAACAAACTCTGGTGGAATAAAAAGGTACTTGGCTGACAAGGGGAGGAAGTGCTGGGGGAGTTGGAGAGCTTAGGAACATTCCTGGCTCTTAATATCACTAATGGTTTTGTTTAGGGCTCACTGGCCACAGATAGATACATTTCTTGAACTTTATGTGCTCAAGCCAAATCCTGAAACATTGACAATATATCTCAATACTTAGAAAATACAGGAGTCAGCAGTAGCTTATTGGAAAACTGTTAAGCAACATTGCAACACTACCTACTTCTAAGTGATCTCTCTCTCACCTAACTCTTACAGAACTTTATATTACTCATATACCACTTAGCATATCCTGTGGCTATTCAGGCAAAGGCTTTAAGCATGAGGCCATATTAAAGACTCTTTGAGGTAATGTCAAAAGCATGAGCCATAAGATGAAACACTGATAAACCAACTTCATTAAAATTAAAAGTGTTCACTCCTATAAGCAAGGTCTTTTGGTTGAAGGCAATGGATCAATGCTCACCTCTTTTTGCTCCACTCTTCTCCTCAATACCTCTCTAAAGTTTAAAAAATATTTTTAAGGTAGGAGAAAAAAAAAAAAACCCAACATGAAATATAAAAACTAACAGCAAATATAATGGGATTAGTATCTAGTGTTTAAAAGAAGCACTTGTAAATTTCAAGAAGCTGGAAAGCAAATAGAGGTGTAACTCACATGGAAGGTCAAAGAATACCACTGGTTTGAGTGCGCATTAAAGAAGGGACTTAAGGCAAGAGAACTCTTCGTTTTGTCTCTGTAAAACAGACATAGGTTCCAGGTTCAGAGAAAGTCTGAACATAGAACAGTTTGCCTCCTACTCTCTCACCTACTTTCCCTGCACAATCTACCGGCACGGTGGTCTAAGCCTCAGTGAGCTGCATGATAACTCTGGTAATACTGCTAGACTCTCTTATCTTTCTGGCTCTGACACCAGGGGGTCCTTTGGTGACATCCTCCTGCCTTTTGCCTCTAGTTTCCCCAAACGGCACAGTCTCTCTCTCCCTTCCCATTAGTATCAGCTTCAACTTTGACTGCAAAATGATCTGTTATTTTCGGGAAGGGTAAGTAAAGAGAAGAGAACATTTGGCCTTTGTTTTGAATTTAAGTTTCTTGGCAGATTGGTGGGTCCTTTGTATGTTCTGTTGGGTAGTTTGGAATTTGAATACTTTTTGAAGCTCATTTTGTGTCAAAAGCTGAATCCTCAAATATTACAAACACCACCTCTTGATAACACAGAGCTTAATTGATTGTTTACTATTGGAAACATCACATTGCAAACTTTGGCAAAGTCTTGCGGGGAGAAGGTAAGATCAACATTTACTGACTTCAAGCAGGTCTTTCAAAGCTGGGGTTTGATTAGGATTGGCTAAGAATTATGAAACAGTGTCTGGGACTGATGGAAAGAGCAATATGAATATTCAGAGGCAAGGGATTCAGAGAATTTAGGGGCATATACTCTTGATGTTTTCCATTGAAGAGCAGAGCCTTTCAGGAAGTTCTTGTAAAGAATGATCAAAACATTCTCCTGGGGGTGCCTGGGTGGCTCAGTGGGTTAAGCCACTGCCTTCGGCTCAGGTCATGCTCTTAGGGTCCTGGGATGGAGTTCCACATCAGGCTCTCTGCTCAGCGGGGAGCCTGCTTCCTCCTCTCTCTCTCTCTGCCTGCCTCTCTGCCTACTTGTGATCTCTCTCTGTCAAATAAATAAATAAAATCTTTAAAAAAAAAAATTTCTCCTGGGCAGAAGACTTGGAAATAATTCAGTCATGCTAATGAAGACTTCGAGACAGCAAAGACATGCTAACATAGACTGAAGAATGGCACAGTCATGTTGGGATAGAAGGTGGTTCCATACTCAGTGCCCAGGCTATGCATGGACATTTATTTGTCACCACAGTATCTGTTAGTATGCAGATAATTATTAAATTTTCTCATTACTTTGTCCACTTGTTTTGGAACTTTATTACCTCCAGGTCATGCTCATTCATTCTCCTCAGTGACACTGAGGACAGTGGCACTCCATAGCCTGAGTTTGAATCCACTTTCTATCATTTCCTAGCAGTGTGCCTTCGGTCAAGTTACTTTATCTCTCCGAGCCTGTGTCCTCAACTGTAAAACTGGAATAAGACTGTTTACTTTAAAGAATAGTAGCCCAAATGGAGATAGAAGGATTTCAAAGTGTTAGGATCTCTATTTTTTTTTTTTTAAGATTTTATTTATTTATTTGAGAGAGAGAATGAGACCACAAGTAGGCAGAGAGTCAGGCAGAGAAAGAGGGAGAGGCAGGCTCCCTGCTGAGCAGAGAGCCTGATGTGGGGCTCCATTCCAGGACCCTGAGATCATGATGAGTCAAAGGCAGAGGCTTAACCCACTGAGCCACCCAGGCACCCCAAAGTGTTAAGATCTCTTGTGGCATTGCTATATACGTACACTTATACTGTTCTCTGTCCTTGTTCCTTCAGTTTTTGTCTAAATCTTCATTTCAAAAGACACTGGTTTTCCTCAAAGTTTGCCCATATTCTCACCTTTCCCTCCCAAATCTTCCCAAATTTCCAAGGCATTGGCAATTTTTAATGAACATTTAATGTATTAATTGGTGCTTTCTTCTGATACTTAGGCAGCCTCAAGCATAGTAGATTGGAAAGAGCACTGGGAGTTTAACTCAGAAGTTTCTAACTAATCCTTAATTCAGCTACTAGCTCTCCCTATGACCTTGGGCTGCTATAGCCATGCTGACGTTTGGCTCAGTTTGACCTTGGTTCTCATGCAAACCCTGCCAAATGTCTATGCTTTGAAGCACTTCTCCGAAGACCATACGCTCACCCATACAATTTGGTCAATAATTTCCTGGAGCTTCCTGACATATCTCCACAGAACTTTTGGACTTTTCTGGGCATGATTTCAAAACGATTGCCATGAAATCATGGCACTGACTTAATGAAACTCATTTCTTCTTCTGTTCATTCATTTATGCCACAAATATTTATTTTCAATGACAAAGTGCCAAGCTTGATAGGAAGTCAGTACACACGATTATAAGAATAGAACCTAATTGTTTCTTTGCCTTAGAAGTCTTAATGATTCTCAAGTCCTCAAAATGAAAAAAAGCTTCTTTCCCTTTTCACACTAAGCCCTCAGTACACACATACACATTCGCACACTCACACACTCATGTCGCCACCCACAGCTGCTGAGCTTCACAAGCTCCTCCATCTCTGTGCCGCACGTTTACTACGAGCGCCCCTCCAGTGGCACGGAGGCCAGGCCTTGGCCACAGAGTCACTGGCAATTTGTCTCAGCCATATTATTTCTCCTACCAGCCATTTCAGAGCACATCGCAGCCCTCTGCCTTTCCTCCATCGTACCTCCATCTCATTTATTTTTTAGTATTTTCTCAACAGTTCCTCCAGACGCTCTCATTAAGCACTGGGCTAATTAACCTCCTGTTTCTGAGCAGTGGAGCTGTGGTGTGCTGCCTGGCCCTGCAGGAGGGCTCCCCCACCACGGAAGGAAATCGGCCCAGCTCCAGTCAGCTAACACACCTGCAAGAGCTCACAACCGGACCTGGCACCCACTCAGCAAGGCTGTTTTCTCGTATTTTTTGTTGTTGTTTTTGTTTCTTAAGCTTCTGCTCTTTTTCCAGGACAAGGATCCACCGAGGCCCCAGCCAGCCCCACTCACTGATGATGCCAGTGATTGAAATCTCTCAGCCCCCAGAAGCAGAAGCTCTCTATTAAGTTTGCAGACATGTTTTCCACACTACGGGCCCAGTAGGCACTTAGCCGATCCTCTCCAAGATGCTCTGGTTCATGGCTAAGAGCAGCTGATGCAGCCTACACCACAGAGAGTCGTGCACTGAATTAAGAGCAAGGGATCACTGGCTTGTCCTGCAATGTGAACTCTCTGAAATGGCACCTCACCATGACATAGCTTTCCTCCCCATTTTGATATCCAAGCCAAAGTATACCTTAATCTCTTCTCCTGGACCCCAGAATAGCAAACTTGTTGGAACAAGTATTACCTTCAGAGCCCCACATTACAGGAAGGAAAGCAGTAAAATAAAATTCTCTCCTTGACCCATTACCTGTATAGCTGAGACATGAATCTAATATTCTGCCTAACCCTGGCCAAGTTTGTCTAGATTGAGATAATTGATGAGCTACTCCTCATTCATCTCTCTTTGTACAGCCCTTGGATAAACTTTTTACAATAATAACATTGTAAGCTATTAGATGCTTTATAACTTTCCTTCCTTGGTCTAAATAACAGTAGTGCATCGCTCTGTATTTACCAAAAATGCTTTCAAGCCCACCTAGCTTATTTATTTTTCAATTGGATGCAAGTGTTACTATCATCTGAGATTTAGGAAAATATATCGGAGGTCACCCAAATAATAATGAGAAAACCAGAATTAAAAGACAGACCCTTAAATTCCAAATCCTCGGTTCCTGTTCGTATACCAAGTTGCCTTCCTCCTTCTGCCATCCTTGAAACAAGGCTATGTTGTAACTGTGTGACATTTTCTGTACATCTTCACATATGATTACCATGTCCCATCCAGTGCAAGAATCCCTCCACTCCCATTCCTGAGAGTGGAGAAAGTGAACCGTGAGGCTAAACCCATTGGCCTGGGTGCCTCCTTTGGGCCCTCTGACTCAGGCAGGTACAGTCACTTTCCTTTTTAATGTTACAGGAAAAGTGACTAGAGCAGGAGCATAATTCCTAATAATTCATAATTTCTTTACTTGCTCTAGCTTGTGGCTTTGAACCTGATACTTAAGTATTTTATGTCCAAATACTTAAGTATCAGCTGCCTATCCTTTGGCTACTTCCACTGCGGACAACTCCACCCAGATGGGTCTCACTTATCATTGCAATATTGCGCATCATCTGGTATGAGTCTAAAATGTTACCAATTTCATAAACAGGAAAATTAAACTCTTAGGTTTAGTGACTTTCTGAACTGCTACTCATTAGATGGCCACTGCTTTAGCCCTAACAGTTGCTCTCACAACCCTCTGGAATGGAAGGGTAGCGGAGAAGTACAGAAGTAAGCTGACCCTACTACCTCTCTGACTGTGACCTCTGGCACGTGGGTAAATACCCCTTGCCATCTTGATGTCCACACTGAATCTGACAGCCACTGTTAACCAGGCAGAAGGGACAGTCCCCATTTTTCTCACAGACACTAGTGAAGTCTGCTCCAAGGAAGGTTTCAGAACTTTTATGTCCAAATACTTAAGTATCAGGTTCAAAGCCACAAGCTAGAGCAAGTAAAGAAATTATGAATTATTAGGAATTATGCTCCTGCTCTAGTCACTTTTCCTGTAACATTAAAAAGGAAAGTGACTGTACCTGCCTGAGTCAGAGGGCCCAAAGGAGGCACCCAGGCCAATGGGTTTAGCCTCATGGTTCACTTTCTCCATGCCCAGTCCCCACCTTCTCATCTCCACACTGCAGCCCTCTCCCTTCAATCACCACACTTTTCTTGGGCCCTTTCTGCCTTCCCAGAACATGGCACAGAAATCTGCAAGGCCTAGATCTCTTTCTGTATCTGATAATTCTCTCAGCCTGCTTTCTCTGATAAATGTCAAAGCTATTCTTCACCCAGTTCCTGAAAAGAAGACAAACTATTGTGGAAGAGTTACTTGAGAAGTGATATATGAGAAATTAGTATTATTTCTACTTATGTACTTTGTGCTTTTATTATAGATAAACCAAGAAAGCTCCTATTATTGTGATATAAAAGCATCATCCTGCTCTGCCTGGATCTTCAAGCTTTCCTAGTCACAACTTTGATGAAGGGAAATAGGCTCAGATCCCTTCTCTTGAAGCTCTGAGTGTCTCTCAGGACTACTGAAAGCAGAATGAGGGAAACAAGATTTCAGAGAAGAGAAGAGTGTGCACAGACTTGAGCCAGGTTTTCTGATACAATATGCCTCCTGTGTGACTCTGTGAAAGTCCCTCAACCCAACCTGGCCTTAGTCATCTAACAGGTCTGTTGAGAAGAGGAGCTAATAGGATTTCAAAGTTTCCTCTGGAAAAAACAATCCACAATTTTACCTTGCAAAGTAGCTTGTTCCATTGCTGAGTGACTCAGGATAAAAGAAAGTCATTTTTTTCCATTGAGTCAAATTTCTCCCACTCTCCCAACTGGTACCAGCTATGCTGCTCTCCTTTCCCCTCCTCCACACAACAGAGCATCAAGTGTTTGGGGCAGCTTCCACTTTCCCTAAAGTTACCTCTTCTCCAGGCTGATTGTTTTCAGCAGTGCACATGCCTTGGTCTTGATACGTCATGTTAATGTCTCGAGTAGTTTTGACACATCCATTAAAATAGACTATGGTTTTTGGGGCTGGACTTTCTTTATAGAAAGCATAATTACAATCTATGGACAGCTTTGCTCCTTTTGTAACATTATTCCTCCTTCCAGAGTATTAGATTTTTTTTTTTCATGATGACATTAGAAGCACAGAAAAATTCCATTAATCTCTGCTATGAAATCACTGACCTGGAGGGACCCCAGCTTCTCTCCACTCCAGATGTTTGCTTCAGACCCTCTGAGCAGTACTATATGTGAGAACAACCTCTGGGCAATACTGCCAATGTCCTGGAGAAGAAAGGTGGTAATTCAGAGAATTACCAAATTTTGAGAATTTAGAGGTAGTAAGTAATCTCACTTTGGGGTGAAACAATAAACAGGTAATCAGTAGTGAAAGCGGTATTAAATATTTTACCTGTCAGACTCCAAACCCCAAGCTCTAACCATTAGACTGTGAAGGAGGATGATGAGGTCATAATGGAACATGAAAATAAATTTGAAAGTAGCATAGCGATGTTTCTGATTCTAGCTTAAACTAAGTAAATAAAAACATCCCAGGTCCTAGCTGAAAGATTAAGGACAGACTGAGCAGATGACTCACTCTGAAGAAATGAACCAAAGATATCTTTGGCTGTAATGAGGACAGAAGAGTAAGTTTCAGTACATCTCCCTTCTGTCTGCAAGCCCAAGGGCAGTTTCCAGCTCAGCAGGTAGAAACATGGATATGACATGACCCTGTGGATCCATTTCCCAGTATTTCTCCAGCCTTACTGACTGCTCCTTCTGAAACCCTTTCCCCATCTCCTGATTTCTAAATTCCTGACTGGCATGCACTTTATACTTAACCCTCAGCTCTTCTTTATCTAAAATTTTTCCCTAAGTATCCTGCAACCCAAACTGAAATCAGCCTTCTGGTCTAAAATCATGGAGATCAAAATATGGGAATTAGACAGCCTAGACTGACCATCAGTCAACTAGTCACTGATGCCTCAAATTCTCTCTCTCTCTCTCTCTCTCTCTCTCCCTCTCTCTCGCTATTAACACTGAAACTTAATTTGCTGCCTTTCATTAAAATGCAGCCATGTTTTAGAAAATAGCATTAACTAAGTCTTTAGTTATCAATTTAGTTAGTTGAGGTGAATTTGCTTACCTAGGACCTTCCTTGAGATATGAAAGTATGGTGATAGAAAGCTCAGCCAATGTGTAAAGCATGATCTCAGATGTGCAGTTCTCAATGGGATGCCCTCAGAAAACCAAGGCACAGCACAGGGGAGATGTAAGAAGGAGAGGTGAAGTGGGTCATGGGGCCAGAAAGGGAATGAGTGCGTGTAAACTCTAATGCATAACTCCCAGCAGTTATTCAGAGCATCCTGCAGAGTCAAACTCTCAAAACATAAATATTTTTATCCAGAGGCAACATATTATAATGGAAAGATTCTCAGAGAGGTTCATTAATATACCCCAGATTGCTCAGTCAATCCATGATGATGAAGAGATTACAGTCTAAATTTTCCTCCAAAGTCCATCCTCTTTCTCACCCACCAGCCTATCTCTCTAGTGAGAGCAGTGCTTAGCATCTCCGGAGTGATAACATCAAATGGACTTGGTGTCCATTCGATGACAAGAGACGCCACTAGGTAAAACTCTGAAGTGTTCCAACACTGCATCTGGCAGATTCATCTTTGGTAAACCGTGAAGCCAGAAGAGCTTGTTGATAAAGTTTCCACCTTCTTCCTTCCCTTCTCCTCCAAGTACCCACCTGAATAACTCCCTTGAATAAATCCACATTTAGTATCCTTCTAGACAGTGTGGTTTCTATTTTGTCCCCATCAACTTCTCCTAAAATTCAGATACCTTCTGCACTCAGTAGTTGTGGGAACATTAGACAATCCCTGCTATAGTGAACCCACAGTTGCTGATGGGCATGTCACTTTTTTTTTTTTTTTCAGATATGCTGGCATTTAAAAAAAAAAAAAGTCATATAATTTGTTTTGTATGAAAAACTTCTGAAAAAGCATTTGCATTTTGACAGAGATTAGAGCATAAAACTAAAGGAGTAAAGCTTGGAAACCAAGTTTTCAGGCACATGGCACCAGAAAGGGTGAAGCATTCACACTGACATTCCAAGATCCCTGAGCTCACGCCACAGAGATATGAGATTGGTTCTTAAATTTGGATTCTTAAGTATATTTTCTTTAAGTATTAATTATAGAAAAATTAAACTTATTTTCCAGTCCTTCAGGCACTGTTGCCTAATGACCGAAGATAGGTTCTAATTTCCTCCATAATGAACCCAACATCAGAATCCAGACCCCCCTCACCCATGCTCTGAAGCAGGTAGCTATATTCAAAAAAGCAGCAACCAATGTTTAACCCCAAGTTCTTAGGCTACTTTGATTTTTTTTTCTCAGTTCATGCACATGACCCATACTTGTAGCCGTGTTTACTATGGTTTTTTTTTTTCCCCCTACAGTAATTTCCTTCACAGCAAGCATGATCCTGGCAGCCAGCCGCATTGTAATCATCTGAGATTGGCTGCATACCAAGCTCCTTGGAACTTTGGTCTGTGTCTATGGAGAAGATCACTCTGGGGGGTTTCAATCCTGCTTGGCAAGTTGACTTTGGACAAGTTATTTAACCTTCCTGGGATACAGTTTCTTAATTGATAAAACAGAGGTAATAGTGCCTTGGGAAAGCTGACATCGTATATGTTCTAGGTGATAGCATTTTCTAACTTTCCAGATGTGCCCCAAATGAATCAAAACTTTTTGTATTAGCTCCAGCCTTCTACTTTGGATATGTATGAGTTTTACAAAAATATTCTTACACGTTCCCCTGGTATCATGTTTACATGATATATGCTTTACCTGTAAACCAAAAAGTCTCTCCATGGCCATTTTAAATTGAATTGTAAGTACAATGTTGTGTACCATTTATATGATGGATATTATCTGTGGCAAAACCAACTTTGCTTTGTTTGGATTTGACTCAAGAGTCTAAAAATGAGTCACACTGATGTGTACTGTTACATGATCTTATAGGAAATTCTCTTCAGTTTTTTTGGCATTTAAATACAGGCGTCTCAAGAAGCAAACAAAGTACTTGGAACTTATGACTTGAAAGTCTTGCTCAGAACACAAGAATCCCATTCCTCTCCAGTACAGGAGGAAGAACACGAGAGCAAATGCTACAGTGGGTATGGTCTAAATGACAACTTGGCTGACTAATGATGTTAGAAGTCTACTGTCCCAAAGCCTAATCTCATTCACCTCAAGACACTGACTATAATCATTTAAATTTTGTCCTGAGATATAGAGTAGCAGTATACTTACTAAGAAATCACAGATATAATGAAGAATCTAAGTATACAAATAGTTCCGGATTTTATTCTGAGTAAAATTTATTTCCTTCAAGAGTAATTACACTGACTTTTTTCTTTCACAAATGTAGATTACTATAATTTTTCCATTCTTGAAATAGATCCAGTGAATAAATCATTATTTTCCTCAAAAAAGAATTAGAGATAATAATAGCAAATAGCTCATAGAGTTGAGAATTAAATATAATAATACAATATAAAGAGCTATTGACAGCACCTAGCACATATTCTGTACTCAATTAATGTTAGCTATTAAAAATTTACACTTCTTTACCCACCATTCTTCCCTGTTACAAGATTCTATGGCTCTGAGAAAGAAAGGAACATCCTTTCCTTTAGAATATTATAAACACTTTCAGAAGTCCCTTGTCCCAATATCTGCTTACTGTAAAAATAAATAAATAAATATTAAAAAGTCATTATAAACTGATGGCTTGGTATTTGTTCTATAATTCACATGCTGTGAAAAAGTCTCACTTGTTATTCAGAAGGCCTCCAGCTAGCAAGATGGATTTCTCTACCAAGTTATAAGCCAACGTTTTGGAGTTATATGCCAAATGTCTGACTCAACTGCAAGAGTGAGTCAAAGAAACAATTCTAGGCTCTTTAAGAGCATTTGCACCAATGAGATGAACTCACTCTGAATCAACAATCTCATTGTTGAAGCCTAGACACTACTGTCAATCAACTCAACGAGGATATACCAACTACTCCAGAATTCCAGTAAACAATAAACACTGTCTCATCCATTTATTATGTATTAACTCAGGGAAAGAACCAGGCCATAATGTTTCACTTTTTCCTGACCACACCAGTTTTATATGAGCTGGAAAATTCTCTTAATGTTACCTGTGTGATCTGACCGTCTCTCAGGAATCAAAGTAACCTGATAACCTCATTACACTACGGTGTTAAGGACATCATGCATTAATGTTACTAGAAGAAATTGCCTTTTAAAAGAAGAGTCTAGACAGGGCAGTAGTTAATCAAAAACAGTGAAGATTAATGCATTTTCAGCCCTAAGTAGGTGAGGTACCCAAAGATACAGACAGAAATACTTGGCATTTCAGAGAGTACCATTTAAATGACTCCTCTGAAACATAAAGTATCTTTGTAGGTATTTATTCATCTACACAAAAGTACTCAGTGAGAACTTAAGTGTTGTCAGAATGTAACACTGCAGACATAAACAAAGAAAGCAAGATGGACATTCAACAACACAGTAAAGAATTATTGTGAGTACAAAGTGTAGTAAGAGTGTGGACTTAGGACCTGAAGAAGTTGGGAGAGTCAGGTAATCCTTCTTTGAAGGCTTCTTACTAAATTCTAGTTGAAATTACACATGAAAGGGAATTTAAAAAGAGAAAAAAACAAACAAACATTCAAGCAGAAGACCTGCGGTGAGCTGAGCTTGCCCTCTGCAAAGCCCTGGCAAGGGGAGAAGGGTGTGAACAGAACCTTAAGAGGAAGCGTCTCCACAAAACGTTAATGAGGCTAGCAACAGACAGAGCCCCAGGCTTTATTTCTATATGAACTAAGGTCAATAGAATATTTAAAGAAAGAAAGTGATTTGTTTTTTTATATACATAGCTGTATAAGATATCTCTGACTTTATTGTGAAGAAGGGGTTAGGTGGAAAGAGAAGACCAGTGAGAGATGAACAGAGCTTAGATGGGAGCGGAGGCTATAGATGAAAAGGAGTATAAGGATTTGAGAGCCATTACAAGGTAAGAACCAATGGAATTTTTGTGCTTGATTGTATATGGAAGCTGAGGGCCAAGGAAATAGTCAAGAATAACTCTCAGTTCTCAGCTGGATGGATGATGGTGCCATTGGCACAGGCAGGATTTTCTGGGAATTCCAGGTGCTTCTGATTCCAGATGGCTCTGTGAGTTTGTACTCTGATCATCCCCTCTGCTTTGCCACATAGTAATTATAGACAAAACATATAATGAGAAAACCAAAAAACATATAACTTAGGAAAAAATAAAATAAATATTTTCATGGACCAAAAATGGAATAGAAACACCAAATAAAGAGAAAGTTTAAAGCTATAGGTCTTCTCACCCCAAATGTACAAATAGTGATGGCCAGAAATTCTGTTCTTCTGGGGGGAGACTAAATGCCCTCTATTTTAGAAAAGTGACTGATCCAGAGTCTTTGAAAGCACAGGAGGAAACCTACTATCAGTATAAATAAGCTGTGTGAAATGATTAACAAACAACACAAATAAACAAAACAACTACTGACTATTAATACCTGGTTTCTATCAAAAGAAATGAAAACCTACATATTCATTTATAGCAAATGTTTATAGAAGCTTTATAGGTAATTGTGCCAAGCAGAAACAATCCAAATGGCCCTCAACAAAGAAATGAATAAACAAGCTGATCCATTCATACAACAGAATACTATTTAGCAATATATATAGATAGATAGATACATAGATAGATAGATAGGTAGGTACATGCTACATCTACAGAACTAAAATGCATCAGGCTAAGTGAAAGATTCAAAAGACTATGTACTTTACGATATCATTTATATGGCATTCTGGAAAAACCAAAACTAGCGGGATGGAGAGAAGATCAGTGGTCCCAAAGGTTGAGTGGGTGGAGGCTTTGACTATGAAATGACACCAAGCATTGGCAAATAAGAGGCAATTAGATCAACAGAACAGAAGAGAGTCCAGAAGTATGCCCACATAAATATAATCAAATGATCTTTTTACAAAGGAGCAAAGGCAATACAATGGAGGAAAAAAACTGTTTTCAACAAATGGCACTGGAGAAACTGGGCATTCAGAGGTTAAAAGTTAAATGAAAACACAGTCCTTAGATTCTACAAAAATTAGCTCAAAATGGACAACAGATCTAAATATTAAAGATAAAACTAGAGAACTCCATAAGATGACATAGGAACCTAGATGACCTTGGGTTTGGCAATGACTTTTTAGATACAATACCAAGGGCACAATCTATGACAGAAAGAACTGATAATCTACACTTCATTAAAATAAAAATGCCTGCTCTTCAAAAGAAACTGTCAAGAGGATGAAAAGACAAGCCACGGACTGGGAGAAAATATTTGCCAAAGGCATATCCCAAAAGAACTATGATCCCAAATATACAAAAGACTCTTAAAATTCAACACTAAAAAAACAAACAACTCAATTAAAAAACAGGCCAAAGACCTTAACAGAAACTTTACCAAAGAACAAACACATACAAATAGCAGATGAGCATATGAAAAGATGTTCCATATCACATGTCATCAGGGAAATGTAAATTAATACAATGAGATACCACTAAACACTTACTAGAATGTACAAAATCCGAAACACAGATAGCACCAAATGTTGACAAGGATGGGAAGCAACAGGCACATTGCTCATGGGAATGCAGTGTTATAGCCACTATGGAAGACAGTTTGGCCATTTCTTACAAAACTAAACATATTCTTGCTATATGATCCAACGATTGTGCACCTGGTATTTACCCAAAGAAGTGGAAAACTTGTGTCCACATAAAAACTCGCACACACATTTATAGCAGCTTTATTCATAATTGTTAAAACTTAGAAGCCACGAAAATGTCATCTAGCAGATAAATGGATAAATAAATTGTGGTACATTTAGACAGTGAAGTATTATTCAGTGCTAAAAGCAAATGAGTTATCAAGTCATGAAAAGGCACGGAAAACAGAAATGCATGTTATAAAGTGAAAGAAACTAATCTGAAAAACTACATACTGTGATCTAACTATCTGACATTCTGGAAAATGTAAAATGAAAGGACAGAAAAAGATCAGGGTTTGGAGGGAAGGACAAATGAATAGATAGAGACCAGAGGATTTTTAGAGTAGTAAAACTACTCCGAAACTATAAAATTGGATGCATGCCATTATAAGTTCATTCTAAACCTACAGAATGTAAAACACTGGAAGTGGACTCTAATATAGACAATGGACACTGGGTGATAATGATGTGTCAGTATAGGTTCATCAACTGTAACAAAAATCACTCTGCTGGGGGTTGCTGATAATGAGAGAGGCTACAGATGTTTGGAGGCAGAGGGTATTTGGGAAATTTCTGTCCTTCTGCTCAGTTTTTCTGTGAATATAAGACTGTTCTAAAATAACCTGTTTTTTTTCTTTTTTTTTTTCAAGGCAGCAGGAATATTCCATGCATTCACCAAAACCATGAACTACACCACAGTGAATTTTACTGTATATTAAGTTAAAAATAAATAAAAATTAAACTTAAATTATAGTTCTCAAACAATGTACAGCAAGGCACAGACATAGGTTCTAGACCAGGAACTGAGTCAAGATACCCCCTGGCTCTGCAGCTGCATTTGCAAGGCCTTTAATACCACCACCAGACAGGAAATCATACCTTCATTTAGTATGGGAGCTGATCTGCAAGGCTAGTTGGAGTTGTAGCAAAACTACCAAATAAGAAGAGGAGCAGAAAGAAGAGTGGAAGTAAAAAAAATAAAAATAAAAATAAAATAAATAAATAAATCTAATTCCAAGTAAGTAAACAAATAAACAATCTACTAAAAGGGTTATTTCTCCATATGAAATTAAATTTTCAGGAAAGCCAATTAAAGAATTTAAGATGATTATGTTTCATATGTTTAGGGGTATAACTATGACACACCTTCCATTATTTTAAAAGAAGAAATAACTTTTTAAGTAATGAATCCAGATACAAAAATCCTAAAAAAAAATTATTTAACTGAATCCACTATCATATAAAAATAAATACTACATTATGACCAACTTGGGTTTAATCCCAGAAATGCACATTTATAGGTTAAAAGACAATATCCATATAATTGTTTCAAGACATAAATAGATTCCAAGTTAAAAGTAAATTCACATTAAAAGTTTTCAGAGAACTAGGAGGAGGAGGAAATTCCCTAATATGAAAAACTATGTGTGTGTGTGTGTGTTCACACGTGTATATAGCAAGCCTCGTTATAACCAGGTAATGTCAGAATGAGGAATGAGATGATATACCCACTTTAATTAATTCAATTCCTTGACCTTGTATTAGAGATCCTAGATTGTGCACTGAGAGAAAAAAATGCTTAAAATTTGGGAAGGAATAATAAAAATCTTATTACCGTAATGATATGAGACTTCATTTAAAAGAATTTAAAGAAACTATGGATAAATTTTAGAATCATGGAAAAATTGAACAAGATGGCTGGATAATAAGATAACCAAACAAGAGTCAGTTGCATCCCCATACACCAGAAAATACAACTAAACAGAAGACAATATTATAAAACATTATTAAGTAACTAGGAATAAATCTAACAAAAGATACGCAAAACCTGTACCAAGAAAACTATATTTTATCTGTTTGGAGTTATTAAAAAGTGGAAAGATATTGTGTTCAAAGAAGAAAATATTAGTTAATTTATAATTAATATAATCAAGTGAATTATTTCTTTATAAAATATATATGGGGAAAAAAAGGAGTCAAGAATAGTCAAGACTTTTAAGAAGAGGAGTGAGGAGAGGGGACTGATTCTACCCAAAATCAAGTCTTGTTACAAACCAAAGGAATTAAATCCATAAAGTACAGACATGAGGAATAAAATAAAACTGCCATAGGAATAAAATAGTCTCCAAATAAACTCATTTTATATATGACAAAGATAGCCTGGTATACCAGTGAACATTCATGGCATTATTTATTAAAAAGAGTTTTAAAAAAATTGACTATACCTGTGGGAGAAAAATGCTTCTGGATGTCCCACCGTACACCATACACAATAAATCAACTCCAGATGCATCTGTATGTGTGTGGTTGTATACGTATTAAAAATGCATTTCAAAATAACTTATGTGTGAAAGAGAAAATTGCTGCAATGGATATTATAAAATATTTAGAAATGAGTGATAATTAAAGTATATTGTAAGCAAATTTGGGAGTTACAACTAACATAGGACTAGTTAAGCATTAGAAGCAATAATTTAGGAAAAGAAAAAGAACAGGAAGAAAATAATAAGAAGAGCTAATTAAAGAAAATTAGAGAAAGAAATGAAATTAAAAAGCAATTTGCAGTCAAATATCCAGGAAGACATGAACAAAAAGGAGAGAAGAACATAAAAAAAAGAGGAGAAAGAGAAAGAAGCCATATATTGATGACATTAGGATTAAAAATGGGAATAAAATATAGAATAAAGATTTTAAAAATTGGGCACGTGGGTGACTTAGTGGGCTAAGCCTCTGCCTTCAGCTCAGGTCATGATTTCAGGGTTGTGGGATCAAGTCCCACATTGGGCTCTCTGATCAGCAGGGAGCCTGCTTCTCTCTCTGTCTGCCTGCCTCTCTGCCTAATTGTGATCTTTCTCTGTGTCTAACTAAAAAAAAAAAAAAAAAAAAAGATTTTAAAAATCAACAAAGTAATGGGAAAATTTACATTAATTCATAGTTAAGATAAAATAATTTTCTAAAATAATATCTAAAAAACTATTTTAAAACGCAAATTCACAATTAATGCAATCTCTGTTAAAATGCAACAGCATTTTTCACAGAACTAGAATAAACACAATCCTAAAATTTGTACAGAATCACAAAAGATTCCAAATATCACAGTAATGTTGAAAAAGAATTCTGGATTTCAGGCTGTATTACAAAGCTGTGATCATTAAGACAGTATGGTACTGGCACAAAAATAGATACATAAATCAATGGAACACAATATAAAATCCAGAAATAAACCCATAATTATATAGTCAATCTTCAGCAAAGGAAGGATGGATATACAATGGGAAAAAGGCAGTCTTTTCAAAAAATGATGTTGGGAAAAACTGGAAAGCAACATGCAAAAGAATGAAACTGGACCAGTTTCTTATACCATATACAAAAGTAAATTCAAATAGACTGAAGACCTAAATGTAAGATCTGAAGCTATAATAATCCTGGAAGAAAACACATGCAGTAACTTCTTTGAAATTGGACATAGCAACTTCTTTCTAGCTATGTCTCCTGAGGCAAGGGGAAAAAAGGCAAAATTAAACTATTGCAACTACATTAAAATAAAAAGTTTTGCATAGTGAAGGAAATAATAAACAAAACTAAAAGTTAGCAACCTACATAATGGGAGAAGATATTTGCAAAGGAAATATCCAATAAAGTATTATTATCGAAAATATATAAAGAACTATAAGACTCAACATCCCCAAAATAAATAATCCAACTAAAAAATGGGCAGAAATCATGAACAGATATTTCTCCAAGGACATACAGATGGCCAATACAAACATGAAAAAATGCTCATCAACCCTTATCAATCAGGGAAATGCAAATCAAAACCACAGTGGGACATCATCTCACACCTGTCAGAATGGCTAAAATCAAAAACACAGGGAACAAGTGTTGGTGAGGATGTGGAGAAAGAGGAAAATTGTGTACTGTTGGTGGGAATGCAAACCGGAACACTCACTTGTAAAACAGTATGGAGGTTCCTTAAAAAGTTAAAAATACAAGTACCTTATGGCCATCTGTACCCCAATGTTCATAGCAGCAATGGCCACAGTCACCAAACTGTGGAAAGAACCAAGATGCCCTTCAACAGACAAATGCATAAAGAAGCTATGGTCCATACATACAATGGAGTATGGATGAAAGGATGAATACCCAACTTTTACATCAACATGGACAGGACTGGAAGAGATTATGCTGAGCGAAATAAGTCAAGCAGAGAGAGTCAATTATCCTAAGGCTTCACTTCCTTGTGGAGCATAAGGAACAACACGGAGGACATTGGGAAATAAAGAGAAGTTAGTTGGGGGAAATTAGAGACTGTGGACTCTGAGAAACAAACTGAGGGTTTTGGAGAAGAGGGGGGTGGGGGTTGGGTGAGCCTGGTGGTGGGTATTATGGAGGGCATGTATTGCATGGAGCACTGCTTATGATACATAAACAATGAATGCTGAAACACTGAAAAGAAAAAAAATTAAAAATAAAATGAAGGGGAAAAAAAGTACCTTATTATCTAGCAATCACACTACCAGGTATTTACCCCCCAAAAATAGAAAAATACTAATCCAAAAGGATACATTCACCCTTATGTTTATAGCTGCATTATTTGAAACAGCCAAGGTATGGAAACAGCCCAAGTGTCCACTGATTGAAGAATGGATAAAGAAGTTATAGTATTAAAAAAAAGTTATGGTATATACATGCAGAAGAATAAAACTGAACCATTTCCTTACACCACACACGAAAATAGACTCAAAATGGATGAAAGACCACAATGTGAGACAGGAACCATCGAAATCCTTGAGGAGAATGCAGGCAGCAACCTCTTTGACCTCAGCCACAGCAACTTCTTCTTAGAAATATTGCCAAAGGCAAGGGAAACAAGGGCAAAAATGAACTATTGGGACTTTGTCAGGATCAAAAGTTTTTGCACAGCAAAGGAAACAGTCAACAAAACCAAAAGACAACTGGCTGGATGGGAGAAGATATTGGCAAATGACATATCAGATAAAGGGTTAGTATCTAAAATCCATTAAGAACTTATCAAACTCAACACCCAAAGAACAAATAATCCAATCAAGAAATGGGCAGAAGACATGAACAGACATTTCTGCAAAAAAGACATCCAGATGGCCAACAGGCACATGAAAAAGTACTCCACATCATTCTGTATCAGGGAAATACAAATCAAATGGCGAGGATGCAGAGAAAAGGGAACCCCCCTACACTGTTGGTGGGAATGCAAGCTGGTGCAGCCACTCTGGAAAACAGTATGGAGGTTCTTCAGAAAGTTGAAAATAGAGCTACCCTATGACCTACAATTGTACTACTGGGTATTTACCCTAAAGATACAAATGTAGTGATCCAAAGGGGCATATGCACCCAAATGTTTATAGCAGCAATGTCCATAGTAGCCAAACTATGGAAAGAACCTAGGTGTCCATCAACAGATGAGTGGATAAAGATGTTGTGTGCATATGTATGTATGTGTATGTAAATACAAATACAAATACAAATACACACACACACACTGAAATACTATGCAGCCCTCAAAAGAAACAAAATCTTGCCATTTGCAACAACATGGATGGAACTAGAAGGTATTATGCTGAGTGAAATAAGTAAATCATAGAAAGAAAATTATTATATGATCTCTCTGATATAAGGAATCTGAAAAGCAGGGAGGGGGGATCGTTGGGGGTAGGGAAGGAAAAAAAATGAAACAAGATGGGATTGAGAAGTAGACAAACCATAAGAGACTCTTAATCTCATGAAATAAACTGAGGGTTGCTGGGGGGTCGGGGGTAGAATAGGATGTCTGGGTTATGGACATTGGGGAGGGTATGTACTATGGTGAGTGCTGTGAAATGTGTGAGCCTGATGATTCATAGACCTGTACCCCTGGGGAAAATAATACATTATATGTTAATTAAAAAAAAGAATGAGGGAAAAAAAAAGATATGGCACACACACACACACAGACACACACAGGAATATTATTCAGCCATAAAAAAGAATAAAATTTTGCCATTTGCTTTGACGTGGATAGAGCTAGAGAGTATTATGCTTAGTGAAATAAGTCAGAGAAAGACAAATACCATTTGATCTCATTCACATGTGGAATTTAAGAAACAAAGCAAACTAGCAAAGGGAATAAAATAAAAGGAGAGAGACTGAGAGAGAGAGAGAGAGAGAGAGAGAGAAACCAAGAAACAGACTATTATAGAGAACAAACAGATGGTTACCAGAGGGAAAGGGGGTAAGAGGATGGGTTAAATAGGTGATGAGGATTTTTAAAAAAAGGAAAAAGAAATTAAAATGTAAATTATAATAAAACTCTTTCAAATAGATGTACAGCCAAATTTTACCAAACTAAAAAATCTGATCTTTAGAATTTCTGAAAGACTAGCATATGTGACTAAGTTTAAGTGTGACTAAGTAATTTCTCAAGGCTAATCTAATCTTAGTTCTAAAACTAGACAGTGTAAATATAAGAGAAGATAAGTACAGACCAATCGTATTGATAAATATATTGACAAATTCCTAAATAAATTATTAGCAAGCCAATTTCAGTATTCAGTTCACATATTATTTTTTAAATGGATTATAGAGCAAGGAATGGTTAATGACATGAAAACAATATAGCAGAAGAAAGAGTATTTCTATTATTTTGAAATAAATATAAAATACATACTTTTTGTCTATTTTGAAAAAAAAATCCAAAAACCTAAACTATCTCAGCTTTGGCACCAAAGTAATTCTGCCCTAAATGCAACATCATGTCCAAAAATTACTATTCCAGATGACTGCATCCAGGGTGAACATCATAATGCTACTGCAGTTATATAACTCACTGAATTTTTTTTTTTAAAAACTCAATGAGTTTGTCTTCCTGAAGCTACACAGATTTTTCCACCAGGTACAGGGGTTGTTGTTACAGGATGGGGAACACTTTCTTATAATGGTTAAGTCCAGTGAAAACTTGGCATAGTATGCAGGGTTCAAAAACAATAAAAAAAAATGGTGATCTAGTTTCAGAATCAAAGGTATCATTTACCTCTGGATGTCCAGTACTCCCAGGTGATATCTCAGAAAATGGTGCATGGTTGGGGGGAAAGGAGTTAAGTCTTTGTAAATTGTCTTGGTTTGAAACATTGGAAGGAGACCAATTCATTATAGATGTTCCCTAACTTGGAAAACCTAATTGAGAAAGTTCTGTTCTAAAGACATAAAAAAAGAGACAAGGACATAGAAAGGCAGCATTTAAAGATTTTCAAATTATTTTTTGAAGATTTCCTCTCTTTTTTTTAAAACTGAAGTATAATTAACATGCAGTGTTCTATGAGGTTCAGTTGTACAACATAATGATTCAACAATTGTATACATGACTCAGTGCTCATCAAGATAAGTATAATTTTGATCCCCTTTATCTATTTCACCCATCTTCCTACCTGCCTCCCACCTGGCAACCACCAGTTTGTTTATTTATATATTTATGCATGTATTGTTTTCTTAGGAATGCAGTCATCATTTAAATCAGAATATTTACTAATGTAATCCCAAAGTAATCCAGCACATTAAAAATTAGAAGAAGAAATGAAAAAGAGGATCTTTTCACTTATTTCTCAGGAGAGCCAGAAAAACAGTTGGTTAAATTTTAGATTTGTTTCTGATAAAATTTTAAGCCAACAAAAAAATAGCAGAAACCTTCCCCAAAGTCATAAAGAGCACTATATTAGTTTTCTAGTGCTGCTATAACAAACTTTGACAAATTTAATGGCTTACAATCATACAGTTTCTACGTTAGAAACTTGACACAGGTCTCACTGGGCTAAAATCAAGATGTCAGCTGGACTGCATTCCTTCTGGAGGCTCTAAGCGAGAAGCCACTTCCCCACCTTTTCCAACTTCTAGAAGCTGCCCACATTCCTTGGTTTATGGCAAATTAAAGGCTTTAAAGTTAGTAATGGCTAGCTTAGTCATTCTCACACCTTTACATTCCATCACTCTGACTTTCTCTCTTTTACCTTCCTCTTCAGCTTTCAAGGACCCTCATAAATATGTTGTAGGATTCCTTTTCCTTCGGTGCCCACAGTTCTTGGTCACTCCACTCCAGAGAATGAAGAGGTAGACCATATGAAGAGTGGTGGGCAGCAAAGCAAAGTTTACTGAGCAGAGAGTACAAAGCTCCCAAGGAGGAAGGAGGAGACCCAAGAGGGTTGCTACCAGAGTCTCTAAGTCTAGGGATTTTTATGAAAATGTTGGCAGACTGTCTTAATCTAATTAAGCCTCCATATGACCATCACCCAATCAGATTTTTGTTCACACACTCATCTACCTATCAGGTAGTTGTTCATGTGGGAAAGGGTGGAGGGCTCCTTTCAGGACAGTGTAAAATCCTTTTAAAGGTAGAATCCTCTGGGTGGTGGTGTGGGGGGGGTTGTCCCTGCCTGCCTTTCCTTCATTATTCACACTGGGCTTATGTGATTATTCTAGGATAACCACCTTACTTTAAAATCAGTTTAAAGTTAATAATCTTAATTCCATTTGTAATTTAATTTTCCTACGCCATGTTTTGTTACATATTCACAAACTACTGGGATTCGTATATGGATATCTTTGAGATGCCATTATTCTGTCTACCACAAGAACATATAAATTAGGTTTGTTTTTAGCTGAGATTAGCCAAAACTCTATCAGAAAGGGTTTAAATAAAGTTTTCATTTGTTTCATGCTATAAGAAGACTAAGAAGTAGCAGTCCAGGACAGTATGGTAATATAAGAATGACATCAAGGTCCCCAGATTTTTCTATATTTCTTCCATGTAAACTTCAGTGGCAAAAAAAGGCTATAAATCTTATTGTCATCAAATCTGCATTCTAGGCAGGAAGAAGGAAGTAGAAGGGGGAAGGGACAGTGTCTATGGCAAGACTGCTAAAAACTTTTCTGGAAACCCTCAGTTTACATGTCATTATCCAGAACTGTGTTTTTAACGGCAATAAAGTTTAAAAAAAAAAAAGTTTTGTTTTGGACATATTGCTGCCCTTTTTAAAAGGGATTACCTATCTGTAAGATGGAAAAGAGTAATGAGCATTGCATAAGTAACTAGCAGTGCAGCAACTGGATTAATATCATCATATTTAATGGTGATATTTTAGGAGGAGCATTCCAATTAAAGTTAGGGATAGGTTAGAAATGCCCACTATCATTGCCTCTACTCATACTATTGGAGTTTCCAATCAATGTAATAATAAGAAAAATAGTCTGCCTAAGAAAATAAAAAGAAAATCATAGAAAATGAGCACTTTGGCAATAGGACATCATAGATTCAGTTTTACACAAGATTTTGAGGCATCTATACAACTGGAAATGTCACTTAGACAGCTGAGCATATGGGTAAAGTTCAGAGAAAAACCTAAGGTAGGGATTCAAATTTGAGTCATGAATGAACATATGAGAAGACATTATGATTAAATCTAATTGCCTGGGGGAAAGGGTAGAGAATAAGGTTAATAAAAGGGAGAGTATTAAAGAATTATGATATTTAAAGGCAAAACTCAGAAGGAATTTCCAGTAGGAATATACACAAAAAAGTATGGTGTTGATGTCAATAACAGAAAGAGAATTTCCAGGGAAGGAAGCAAGAGATGTTTGATTTTACTAAGGAGTCAAGGGCTGGGGTGGTGGGGGGGGGGAGGAAACAAAAAATGTTAAATTGATTTGAGGACATAGGTGGACTTTGGTGACCAGGGTGTTTGGTGGAGTAGTAGGGATTCTGATGCAAGCCTGAACAAAATGTATTCAAGAGTCCATGGGAAATACAGAAATTGAAAATTAAAATCTCTCAAATATATTAGTTTTAAGGTAAGGAGAAAAATAGTTTTAAGATAAGGTAGAGGGTAGTCTTGGAGGCTGAGAGTAGAGCTGAAAGTACAGTTTTCTTTATGACAGACTGAAGCTTAATGGCTAGTTGAGTTAATCCTATAAAAGGAACTGGTGGAAGTTTCAACAGAGGGAATGTATGGGCAAGAATATACTATTCCTAAATAAACAGGAAAGAAATGAAATAAGGAAAATGGATACCTCCTTTTTTAAAAAAAAAAAAAAAAAAAAAAAAAAAACAAGGTATAGTGTGAAAAGAATGAGTATAGACAGACATGGAGATGAAAAGGCAAAGGAGCTCCCATCTTATGGTTTCATTTTCCCCTATTACTTGAGATATAAGATCATCTGCTGAGAATGGGCAGGGGGTAGATGGGGAGAGCTAGAAGATTAATGAAAATGAAATAGCCATTGTAAAAGTTGGAGAGAAAACTGACCAGATAAACATAACAGAATTATTGGATAGTAATACTATTGAGACACAGTTGAGATTGACGATCATGAATTCACAGTGAAATTATATTATTCTATTATGTGATTTTTTTTCCCAACAAAATATGTTATTTCCTGGCAATAGTTTTATCCAAGAGTTGACTTTGTCCCAGATGAGAGAAACGAAGGACAGAGGGGAAACATAGTTTACCACTTGTATAAGGTTTAATTTTAATGGTGGGTCAAACGATCAAATCTGGATAGAAGAAGAGTGAAAGCAGCTTAAAAGCTTATGGAAAACAAAACAAATTAAATGGGGGTCAAATAAACAGAAATCTGAATCTCTATGGTAGGGCTATTTGAATGAGTAAGATGGAAAGATGGGAAATTGAGGCTAAAGAGCAATAATTGTGAAGTAGCGATTTCAGAAGTGGAAGAGTTTCATGATTAACGTGAAGGGCTGAAAGGATTTGAGACTAAAGTGAGGAGCTGAAAGAATTTGAAACATGCCCATCATAAAAACAGACAATCTGAAGAGAAAAAAAAATGAGTTGGGTTAGAGCAGTACAGAGTTATTTGAGCCAAATGGTATAGTTTCCAGTGTGGGGCCAGAGAAAGATGGCCTTACACCTTATCTAACCAGTGGCTAGACTGAGCACTGAGGGATGCCATGACATGAGGACCCCTGTTGGCTACAGTTATGAATTGCAGCATTGTAATGGGTGCTTTTCTCCATTCACAGAATATTTCACAAACCAAATAATGTTCCCTCTGGAATGAATCAGTCCATCTGAATGAAAAGTGGTATCTTCTACTCCCCAATTTCTTCAGGAGCGTATACACTGAAAACTGAGGAGCACAAACAATGCTAAGTGATAGCATGATGTGTGACTTCTAAATATGGCTCTGAGACAGCCTTTGAGACCCCAGGGATTTGGGTGCCATTGAATTCTCAGACAACCACCCAGTATGCATACACACATTCAGCTTGGCTATCCTGGCTCTAAGCTTTTCAGACCGCCCTGTTGCCTCTTAGAGGCCTGAAACACACTCCAATGCTTTGGGATGTACCCTCTCTTCTGTTTAACCACACTAAATGGCGACAGCCTGTTCAGATTCACCCTCTCTTTGGTTCCTGTTGGTAACTGATGGACTAATCAGTCAAAACAATTTATGCAGACGCGCAAATGGCTGAAGGTAGCACAGGGCCTTGTAATGTCCTTGCAACCAGTTCTTAACTCAGGTTGTTATCAGAGCTTTACCCTAAAAGAATGATTAATGGTGTAAGTTTCAAGCACTTTGTGAGAGATAGTGGAGAGTCTTTTCCATAAAAGAAAGGTTTTTAAATTTCCTGAATCCATTTTTTTTAAGATTTTATTTATTTATTTATTTGACAGAAAGAGACACAGTGAAAGAGGGAACACAAGCAGGGGGAGTGGGAGAGGGAGAAGCACGCTTCCCGGCAAGCAGGGAGCCCAATACTGGTCTCAGTCCCAGGAACCAGGACCTGAGCCAAAGGCGCTTAAGGATTGAGCCACCAATGCATCCCTTGAATTCATTCTTTTGTTTATGTGAATCGGAGAGGTTGTTGTATCTCAGACATTACTCAAGATTCTTGACATAGAACCATCATGCCCCAAACTGTATAGTCTGGAAAAAAGCCAGTTGTGTAAACAAAAAATTTAAGGTAATAGATGTTACAATAGAAATCCATAAGTACACAAAAAGAGACATAAAGGTGAAAGTGGCTAATCCTCCCATTCTCTGATTTCCCCTAAGAAATTGCTCCATTCAATGACCCATTCTCTTGTGTTTCCTTTATGTTTCCTCTCTACTAGTCCTTTCTACTCATTCTATTACTCAAATCTCTTTCACTGAGAAATAAAAGACAATACCACCATATTGTTAACTCGGGATATTCTTCCATTTTTCTATATCTCTTCTAGCTTTCTTATCCAAAATGTTCTTAACTTTAGTTGCATACTAAAGGAGCTTTAAAAACTGCTGATGTCTGGTCCCAAAGATTCTGATTTTATTGATCTGGGAAGCATGCATCAGATTTTTTTTTTTTAAGATTTTATTTATTTATTTGACAGAGAGAGATCACAAGTAGGCAGAGAGGCAGGCAGAGAAAGAGAGAGAGAGAGAGAGGAGGAAGCAGGCTCCCTGCTGAGCAGAGAGCCCGATGCGGGACTCGATCCCAGGACCCTGAGATCATGACCCGAGCCGAAGGCAGCGGCTTAACCCACTGAGCCACCCAGGCGCCCCGCATCAGATTTTTTTAAAGTCTCCCCAGGTATATTCTAAACACATGCAAGGATAAGAGTAAATGTTCTAAAGGATGGTGAAGACTGAGCAATCTAACATATGCACAGCTTAATACATACGAAGCACTCAGGAAGTGACAATTGCCGTCACATTAATCAATAAACATTAATGTGCTTTGTGTGCATAGATGTCATTATCTAGTGAATAGGAGACTGGTAGACAGAGTTGCCTGACTGAGGTTGAAATGACTTATGTTTCAAATTTGTTTCATCTTCAAACTGTTGATAGCTAAAAAGACATTCGGTACTCAGTTTCTCCATCTATAAAATGGGAAAATCACTTTGTCTGAAATCATGGAGTTGCTGAAAGTATTAGTTTGTCTGGGTAAAATGCTCTGTAGAGAGGCAAAAAAAGAAAAATCTATAAGAGCGAAGGATTATGGTCTCCCAGAAGCGTCTATAATTTGTAGAGACATTTATAGCCCGTCTGGTCAGTGAAGCCTGCAGTTTTGGAGCCTCACCCTTCTCAGCCTTAGAGCACAGATTGTAGCTAAACTCATCAGCCTCCATTAAGCCCCTGGCAAAATGGCTACGAACTAGTTGCTGTTGAAAATGTCTGTGACCTCTGCTCTGCACCCTCTGGGGTGAATGTTCCATCCTACATACTCCTAAAATGCCAGTGTTTACTGCTCCTCTTGGGAAAATGAGTGGTGGAAGTGGGGAAGAAGGGTAAATAGGAGGCCCCTCCCCTAAACATATTAATTGGATGAGGTTTCCTGACAACTAAACTGAACCTTTACCTATTTTCCTGGAGGGATTCCTAGTAGCTGTTTCCATATCCCATTTCAGTAATATTTAATATCTCCTCACTTCCCATTGTGCTCAAAGGTCTTCATAAGGACAGCGAAATAAAAAGGATGGTTCCTGGCACCTGCACAGAGTGATGCAAGAGAAAATTACAAATGAAAAAATAGAGCAGGGGTCTGCTGCCTTTCTTTTGGCAAAAAACCTGCCATAGAAACTAATGTAGATGAGGGGGCACTGAGCCATATATAAGTGAGTAATTATCTACTGTTACAGGCCTTATTATCTCTCCAAATGTTTGCTAAAATTCTGTTGGGCAACCATCTGGACCCAGAGATTTACCCGTGGATAGAGAGTGGATTGTTGTTTTAACTTGAGATGGGAAAATTTCTTTCTCTAATTCTTTTCTGTCATCTTCTGTTAAATAATTTAACTGAATGTCTCTTAGATAGCTTTCTGTGAGTCCTTGGAGTAAGTGGATTTTGTGTGATATAATCATATAAAATATTCTTTCAAAGTTGTTGTTTGTTATTTTTTTTCCCTTTTCCCCCACCAGAGGATCCAAGGACAGTTTGCCATCTGTTGTAAGAATTTCATTAATGCACCTATTTTCTCTTTCTTTTGCAAGAGTGGTCAGTCCAAATAATTTGTAGCCCTCTTCTGTTTCAGGCAGGATTCCTGTTACAGGAGGCCCAGAAGCCTTAGCCCATCATAGTTAAGTACCTGCTCTCTCATTATGGCTTTCTCTCAGGTGGCTTTGTTAGCTCAGAACAACAAAGCTTGTGTCCCAAAGCCTGGCTGGGTTATCAATAATTTAACAACATGTCATAGACAACAGTGAACCATGCTGCTAGGGTTGAAATATTCCTAGGGCTCACCCTCTATTATGCTCTGCTTTCTCAGTGTGCTGTGAATGGAGTACAGGTGGGCCCAGCATTTTCCCAACTCAGAAACTTACAAGATAATATAATGGCACTGGGGAGGGGTTATTTGCATTACAAAAGGATTCCATGCTTTACCAGAGGGTTCACTTTAGATTTCCTTTTAAATTAAGAGCTCCTCTTTAGCATTGAAAAGTTTATGAACTTAATTAGTTTGGGGCTTTCTGGAAAACCTTCCCAAAGAAGAAAGACCTTAGACAGATGTTATAGTTCTCCTTCAGACTTGAGTGGTCAAAAGTCTGAGAACAAAACATCCCCAAACCAGAATTTTGCTTTCAATATTCTTCTTGTCCAGATTTCATCAGTCTGCTAGCTTTGAGCCTCCCAACTGATCTGAACGGACTCACTGTCCTAACTTAGCCGCAAGACCCAGCTCCTTTCCACAGGGTCCAGAAAAAGTGCCCAAACTCTGAAAGCACCAGACAGCAATGTAGGACGTTTTATATTCTGGTGGTTACCTTTGTGAGATGGGAAAAGGGTTTATGGTGCATACTCCATACATAACCATAGATATCCAGAACCCAGATTTATATTCTCTAAAGTCCCCCTCTAGGTCCTCTGCTCTCAGCCCTTCCTAACACAGTGCCTAAGCTCCAGTCTCTGGTCTCCACCCTCCTGGAGTCAGTCCTCATTGTCCACACCTGAACTGTGCAGGGAATTGAACTCCATCCAGTCCGCTTCTACCTCTCTAATATCATCCATCACTGCACTCAGCTAAGAAAGAGCTCTCAGACCACCAGAATCCCTCATCCTCCTACCTTTGTTCTTTTACATAATAAGTGGATTTTTTTAGTCTCAATTAAACTGCCCCACCTTCACTAGAGAAGTCTACTCTTGAGAATGGCATGTCTGAAAATATCAAATAGGATGGGCCCAAGTTGGTGACACAACAGTAGGTCATTCAATATAAATGTTCAGAGCAGTTTAGACAGGCGACAATTACCATATACCCACGAAAGTCAGCGAATCATCGCAGGGAAGTTATTTCTCACATAGTTCAAGTTGTTTATGTCACTTGTCTTAGATTAAGTGAAAGTGAATAGGGGCTTTGACTCCCCTTCTCAGGATGCACAGGAGTTGCCTCCCTGATCATTGGGTTTCCATCAATGAAGGACTGCGACATTGGAGTTTTCCCAGGAAGGGTTTGAGAGTTAAGTGTCAGGAGTCAGCCATCAGGGGTCAATTCAAAGAGAAGAAAGTGTCCTTTCCCTCCTGGGCCCTGGTTTTGTTTCTAGGACATATCTTGAATTCTCCTGTCCCTATCCTTCTTATCTGAATCAAGGGTGCTACCAGTAACGGCAGCTACCTTGCTTTTCTTCCTGCCTGTCACCCTCCAAGCCTCTTAGATGCCGTGACCACAGAACTCTTCCTAAAACACTGCTTCCATCCCATCACTCCTCCTGATGAAAAAGGTACGCTGTTTTGTATTGCCCTGCATTGGCTATACGAGATAAGACTGTATAATTTATTGGCCAGACCGAATGTATTTAAGAGTGGAAAAAAGCACTTTCGATATTTATGTCAGGACCATAGGTGTAAATGGAGATGACCTCAGGTAAATAGGGGTGGGTATATGTTGCCTTTGATATAAGCTCTCCACCTTGTATTTGAGATTATACACATGTAACTATATCCCATGCCACTTAAAATCAATCTAATCTTACTGTAAAGGTCAGAACACTACTGCTACTACTAAAAATTGTAACTGCAATGGCAATGGAGATCATAATACTAGCAACCACTCCTGGATTCCCTCCGTAGAAAGCACTATGTCTCACATTCATTTTTTTCACTCTCCACAAAATTCCTCTGAGAATTACTACTGCCATTTTAGCAATGAGTAAACTAATACAGACAGATTTAAATGCTTTGGCCAAGATAACTCAGCTAAAAAGTAGCACAACTGAAATGTAAGCCCAGGATTATTTGATTCCAGTCTTACGACTGCTTTGGCCAAAACCATCTCCTTGTATTTTTTTTTTTTTTCCTTTTAAGTATTTTATAAAGCACATGGAGAACATTTAGAACCATGATAAATCGAATATTCTCCTGGTCTCAATGTTGTCTCAGCCATATTGCTTAATGGTAGCATGAATGTCACTATTCACATTACTGTGCTCCTTCCCAGTCCTTCATCTCTGCTTATGCTGTTACCTCTAAATTTATAGCCCTCCTATGTTCTCCTTGTCAATCTATAGTCGATCCATCTGGCAAAGCCCAGTTTAATTTCACACCCTCTGTGAAACTATAGCTGGCTACTCAATTGACATTAATCCCTCCCACCTGGATGCTCCCAGCCTAATTATCCTCAGTACGACACAAATTGGCACTAAATTACAATTTTCCTCTTTGGTTTTCTAATTGTTTTGTGTGTTATTGTTCTCTCCCCAACCTGTAAGCAAAACCATGAAAGACAAGAGATTTCCTAGAACCTTACTTCACTTGAAATTTGGCCCGATTAATATGACTAGAGCATTATTATTTTTTAAGGTGAACAAACTCACAAGAGATTAAATAACTTATTCACAATTCCATATCTAAAATGGTAACCCCTAAAAGGACTGTTAAAAATTTAATATTGTTTTCTGCTCCAAAAATATTTTCTTAGTAGCATTATTAAGAGAACTTGAAATACGATTTTTATTTTAAATGAATGGAAACATACTGAAACAATGAACTTAAAATGAAATACTATTGGTTTCTTAATAAATATTTCAAACTGGCTTGAGTTGTCTCATCCTGTGGAGGGAAAAAAATAACCTCCAGCATTTTCTATACACCTGCCATGGGAAGAAAACATTATCCTACTGCCTGAACCAGAGCAACCAGGGAGAACAAAAAGTATGTTCTGTGGTCTCAAGTTCATCAGAAACTTATCGGGACACCAAGGAGGAAGCTGACCTCGAATAGCTGCTTTGGCCACACTGTCCCAATCACAATACACTGAAATTCCCAAGGAAGCTATCATCAGCTTTGCTCTGGCTTCACTCCTTCTGCTAACAAAATGGTGAGACTTCTTCTGGAAGTGCTGGAAGTTCATCTATTCTGCCTATGACTGATGATTTTATGTGGGGAAATAACTCAACAAGTACCATTCAGATGGTCAGCACCCTGCTGCTACCTCTGTGTCCAGGCCCAGGGCAGCATGTGGGCCTTGGCTGGCTGCAGGGGGTGATGGCTTTAGGACTGGTGGAATGGAACGGGTGCTGGACACACTACCTTCCAAAGATCCTCAGGGAACCATGAAAAGCAGGGACAAAATGGACATGAGACATTCTAGAATACCACACTGCAGGATATTATAATTACTAATCTGCAAAACATTGTATTGGTAGGAAATCCTGTGGCTCTTTCACAAAACACTTCTCTGAGTTACTCAGCAAGGCAAGTCCAATGAAAAACTAAAGTTAGCTAAGGTGTTATTTCTCTCTCCCCCCCTCTTTTTTGTGCACCAGCATCCTGGAGACATTTCTGATGCCTAAGCCCTTATGCCCCTCGGTATTCTTTCTCTAGCTTTCTACTGCTTCTCATAATAAAAATAACAACGGCAAACATTTATAGATGGCTTAGTATGTACCAGAAACTACACTAAATACTTTTCATAGGTTGCCTCTTTGATCCTCACAGCTACAACTTGAAATTGGTTATTATTCTTGTCTTGACTTCAAGAGAGTCAAGGAAAGTAGGCTTAAAGCAGCTGAAGAATTTGCGCAGAGACACAGAGATACAAAAGTGGCCGAGCTGAGATCTAAAGCCAGGCAGGTCTGCCTGAGTCCGAGGCTTTTGCAGCCACACACCACACCTACCTCACTCATGCAGATATTTTCTTCCAAGAAGGAAAATGGTTTTAAAAACTAGTTTACTCTGACATTACAAACATAATTGATCCTCCTCCCAAAGTTATTTGCATTAAAAGAAAAAGTAAAGGGAGACAACATACACAAACAACATTTAATGGAATATCTTTCCCATAGGAGATTAGACTTTTCCTCTAAGACAATTCTTAATCTGTTGTGAATTATTCTAGAACAATTTTCACCTCTATTGATCCTAGATTAGGGGGTGAGGTGCTCTTCTGAACCACCAAGCTCAGAGCACTGTGATAAGATTGTTAAATCCCTCTTTTCTCAAATCCCCAAATTCAAATCCCTCCACACATATACCAGCAATTCCTTTAGTTTTTAAGAATTCCTCTAGTTCAAGACTGATATTTTTCTTCATATACCAATTCTAATCCAGTCATAGATTCTTTCTTCACCATACATATATAACCCATAGCCTATATCTGAGTCTTAGACTTGATTAATCTGTTATGCTATTCTCTAGTTAAGTATGTCTTATTTTCTATCAAACCTACAAATTCTGCAGTGAATGGAAGAGAAGCAGATTGAAAGCATTATTTCTGTTTATATCCAGGACAAATAAAATATGGAGGAAATTCTTAAATGAGATAATGGATGAAAACTGCCTATGAGTGAAGAGTGGCTAGTACACAGAATGTACTATTTTAAATTAAATTTAATTTTTTTATATTTTATTTAAAATTTTAAATATTTTATTTAAGATTTTTAAATTTTAAATTTAATTTAAATTTAATTTTTTAATTTTAAATTTTAAAAGAATTACCTTTCTCTTCTGTTTCCTTAACAAGTGCTTTTAAGTAAACAAAACCCTAGCTTTTTGAGAGATAAATTTAACTATATATGTTCAGTGCAATTAAAAATTGTGTTTGCCTTATAATTCTGTTTATAACCAGGAACTGAACAGATGGCTAAGGGTCTGGTTGCAGGAACATCTCCCATTCCTTGAAATAAGATGCCCCTTCATTTAAGGAAAGAAGTTCCTAGGGGTCTAATTTCATGAGCAAGCTAGTCTGTGCAAACTCCAAGTTTTCAGAATGTAGACCAAGACAACCAACTGTCCTCACTTGGGCCTCCATCACCTTTGGGATCAGTGGAGCCTGTCTCAGTGCAATTTACTATAGTAAGTCGGCTCAGAAGGTACCTGGCAGGACAGCCTAATTAAGTATTTACCCCGGCGGCCAAACTAGCTATTTCAGGCTCATTATGGTTTCCCAAAAACTAAATTAATTTAAGTAAATAGAAAAGTGATATATTAAAAAAAAACCTTATTTGAGTAGTTCAATTTATTAATTATATCAGCTTATTTTTTTAAACTTAATGAATATTGTTTTATTTCAAGAGTATGTTATTATTTGTATGACAAGGTGCTCAAGACTGGTCTGGGGTTAAAAAAAAAAGTCATCAGGAGCCTCTGGCAAATAGACATTCCAGATATGGGTGACTTTGTTTGTCCTCATAATTCATGAGCACAAGTTTGACACAATCTAGAGTTCTTCCACTGCCACCCAGCTGGTAAAAGAGAGAAAAGTGTAGTTTATGATTGGGGTCTGTGGCATAAAGACCCAAGTTTTGAAATTGGAAAAAGATAAAAGAAAGGAAGATACGTAGTTCTGTATGAAATTCTTTTTTGAGTAAGAAGTGTTCAATAATATCGCTAAATATGTCAACATTTAAAATATATTTTAAGGAAGTAATTAGCTATATAATGTGACATCTTTCTTGTTACTTCCTGATGCATTTTTCAATCATTCTTGATTTGAACACACTTTTCTTTTAAATTCAGGAAGTCCTTACCTGTATTTTCCTAAATGCCACATACTTATTTGTATTTATGACTTTGCAGTGGCCATATGACTTGAAAAATAAGATAGCATTAGTAGAAACCAACATAGATTCACTTACAACAACATATAGCAAAGGAGATGCTTTCTAAGCTTTACAAATGGTTCTAGACTGGGAAATCACAGGAGAAAACAGAACAATTCTTTAGAATATATTTCATGCAGCTTGTATTTCTCCCTAATGTCAGATGCTTTTATTTGTTTAAATAAGAGACTGGGAACAGAATGACAATTATTTTTACGTCACTGTTATTACTCTGATATGAAGGTCACATTTAATTGTCTCCATTAGTAATTCCTCTTCAAATGAATACTTTGTTCCCATGTTCACTCACATCTGCCTTTCCAAATAATACCCATTCTCAAACTACACATAATTATACTGACCATAGGAGTTTCCAGCTCACTGAAGCCTCTTGCGCTCATATCTCACCCTAAAACTTGCCCTGTCAGTCACTTCGTTCCTCCCAACATTTCAGCTGTATGTCCACTTCATGAATCCCCAATACTTCTTTGCCACTACCTCCAAGCCAACAATTTATCAATACTATTTTCCAGTCTGTAGCCTGCTACTTTTTCATTGTCCAAGATCCATGTCTTCTCTTCCTGCCTTCCCTGGCCTGCATTCCCAGGTCAATCACTTACTCATTCCCTTACATATACCCTCATCTCCTTTGCCTTCCCCACTCTTCTCGGTGAAACTTATTTCTTCACCTCTCCCACTTGTGCACCAAAACAAGGAATGTAGGCTGGGAAAAAAAGCAAAACAGAATGTGATAATACTAATTAGTTTCACTTGAAGTTTATTTTTCTTTTCTCTCTCTCTCTCTTTCTTTTTTTAAGATTTTATTTATTTGAGACAGAGAGCATGTAAATGGGAAGGAGGATCAGAGGAAGAGGGACAACTAGACTCCCCGCTGAGTAGAGAACCTGACGGGGTGGAGGGGGTGGGGAGGGTGCCGCAGGACCTGAGCCAACTGAGTGGCTGAGGTGCCTTTCACTTTAAGTTTCTAACCATCCATCCCCTGTAAGTCTTTAAGAGGTCCCTGTAGTCTTTCTCTAAGTCCTTAGTTCCCTACACTCCACAGATTTATTCTAGAACACTGTCATCACTTTTCCTTTCTCCTTAAATATTTACCATTCATGTTCCTGACCCTGTTGACGGGCTCACCTTTTATTTTACTTAAAAATCTCCCTTCGCCAAAGTCAACCAGTATACCTGTACTCTTACTTCACATGCTCTTCTTCTGGTGATTCTCAATGAACTTTTCTTTGTCCACCTTGAAAGCCAAATATTCTCCTTGCACAACATATCCTATCCTCTTCAAAATACTCAAAGGGCCTTATTCCTGGAATTTTACTTCTCTCTCTTTACTGAATCAATATCTCTACTGTATTGTTATCCTCTCTATATACTGCCTGTAATGCCCCTCATTTTAACTTCCTCGGCTCAACATTCCCTTTATACAAGTTTTTCTTCCCCTTTCTAGTAAAACTCATAAAGTTCTTTATATTCATTCTGTCCATTTCTTCAGATCCAATGCGATCTTGCAGCCATTCCAATCAAACTTTCATCAAGTCACTCAATGACACTATTCCTGCCAAGATGCCAAAAACTTCCATGTTGCTGAATCATTAGTCATTTCTCAATTCTAATCTTCCTCTACTCTAGAGCAGCATTTGGCATAGTTAATCACTCTTGCATCCTTAAAACACTTTATTCACTTGGCTTTGGGAACACCTTGCCTTCCTGATTTTCCACTTACCTCACTGGCAGCTTTCTCAGTCACCTTGGTTGTTTTGTCCTCATCTTCCAAAGCTGGGATTAAATGTCTCTCCTTTTCTTCTCAAAAATCACTCTCTCCCTTGGAACATACATCTGGTCTATGACTTTGAGCATCATCTGTCCACTAACATATCACATTTCTATCTCCAGCTCAGATTTTTCCCTTCGGGTCTAGAACTGATTGATTTGTAAGTATCAAACTCAATAGGGTTAAATACAGAATGCTGAGGGCCTCTTTTCGTGACCTCATACTCCTATACAAGTCTGGTTATTCCTCATTTTCATAATTCAGTTAGTTACAAACCTAAGCATCATTTTTGATTTGCCTCTTTATATCATATCATTGTCCCCCAAAATATTAAATAATTATTTATTTACTTTATGCTATGTAGTCTATAACTTCCATTAGGTCAGGGGCTTTTATTACTTTATTCACCACCTTATCCCAGCACATAAAACAGTATCTGCCACCCAGTAGTAAATATTGTTTTTCATAATGAATGAATCAATGAATGATATCCTCTCATCTCTGAATAGTTTTTGTTTTGCAAGTTTTAGTTTAACATCAATGTGTTATATAATTGTTTAAGGGATACTTATCTCTACTCTATATAATTTTACTTAGCATATATCCACATAATCTGGCAATTGATCATGTAACATATATGGTTATAGAGGTACTTAACACATACATGTGTCTTTCACCCCATTTAAATGGTAAAGACACTTGAGAGCAAAACCACATCTATTTTCTTAGTTCAGTTCTTTACATTATGTTCAGAACTTTAAAACTAAAGGATGACAGTGCTTCTAAAAAGCATTAAAGACGTCTTCCAATTACTTCTGATCTCAGAGTTAGAAACACTCTAATATTATCTGAAATAGCATTCCATTTACTTGGTTCTGGGGCAAAGCTTATGCACCTGGAGGCCATAAAAGGCATCAGCCGCTAAAGATGGCAACGCTACAAAAATTATTCTGATAAGGAGAGAAGATTAAGTGAAGTGCAACATTAAATAACAGTATTTGCATATCTCATTAGTACTTCCAGGATGCTGAATTCTGATATTTAAAAAAAATTATGAATTTAACATTGAAGATCATAGAAAATAACAACTGGAAGTTGTTCTGAGGAAGGAAAAGAAAAAGTATGCTTTGGATAGCTAATATTTCAGTCTTCTTGGTACAATGAGTATATCTTTCCCATCTCTAGACCAGTGGGGTACAGAGGAGAAGAGGGCCAATCACCTGGGGTAAAGGATCAAGAAACGGAGAAGTAAGCGGGGGGAGGAGATCAGCTCCTGTGTGGGGAGGGATCAGAACGGCAGATGTCCATGTGTTTGTGTCAAGCAGCATTCTTTGGATATTATCAGAAAGACCTAACAGTAAAAAATTAGCCAGATGCCTGTAGATTAACTACATTAACAGAGGAAAATAAATCATGTACAACCTCTACTTTCTCTAACACATAAATGTTTGGATCTGTTGTTACCATATATTGCCTGAAATCAATCGTAAAACTCTTCTCTCCATACCTCTTATTTAACTTACTTGATTTGTCTCATTGCATTTCACATAAAGGTCATCTACGAAGCTATGAAGAATGCCAAAGCTTCCCCTTTAGAAATAGAGTAACCATCCTAGAAGTATCTCCTCTTGTGTCTTTGGTAACTCGCGGGAGATGAAGCATTGAAATGCAACATCTATGGCTTCTGCCAGCTAGACCCTGTCCTCAAAAATTACATTTTTGCTTTGGAAAAGAATGTATTTGGTGTATCTCCTCATAACTGCCATTTCACAGAGCTCTCTTATACTTTATAAATGCCTTTGGAATCTGTTTTACCTTACCTGCACTTATTTTGTTAAGGAAATATCCTGAACTAACTGATTACTTTTCAGGTTTTATTCTACTATCTACATGGTCATGAGAGTGTTATTTCTGAAGTGAGACTGATCCAGCTAATCTCTGCTTAAAAGCTTGTGTGAATCCCCAAAAACACACAGAGAAAAAGCCCCAGGTTCTAGCATGGCCCTCTAGGTCACACAGCTTGGCTTCAGTCTGTCTATTCAGCTAGTGAACATCTTATCTTCTAGCTATGCCAACCCACCTGTAGTTTCTTGGCCTTAGCGTGCTTGCTTTCTCTCTCTCTCTCTCTCTCTCAATCTCTCTTGCCATTGCTTCTGCAACACCTCCTCTGTGAAGCCTTCTTTGGAAGTTCCAGGCAGAGTTGGATCCTATACATAGTACATACCACATGAGTGAATGGTTTTACTTTTGTATTACATTGCTCCCCCACTAAATTGCCAACTCTTCATGACAATGTAATATCTGGGACATCTTTGTTTCCCCAACACTTAGAATAGGGAGATGGGGAAGAGCTGAGTGAGGAAAGGAGATTAAAAGGAATCATTTTCTGTGTACACTGTATTTGATTCTTTACATATTTTTTAACCTCCACAAAAACATGATAAAGTCACTATTATCCTTGGCTTGCAAAGTGGGGAAACCAAGTTTACCCTGGAAAGGGTAAATGATTTGCCGAATGAACCATTAACAAAGCAAAAGCCCAGGAGAACCCGGGTGGCTCAGTGGGTTAAGTGTCTGCCTTCCATTCAGGGTTTTGGGATCAAGCCCCGCATTGGGCTCTCTGCTCAGCAGGGAGCCTGCCTCCCCCCCCCCCGCCCCCGCTCTCTCTGCCTGCCTCTCTACCTACTTGTGATCTCTCTGTCAAATAAATAAACAAAATCTTTAAAAACAAAACAAACAGAAAAAAAACAAAGCAAAAGCCCAAACCTAAAAAATGTGAACTCTGCCTCACATCAAAATCTCTATTCTTCTCATGATCCCACTGTTCCTGCCAATAATCATTTATTAAATAAATTAGCTAATGAATAAATGAATTTTTTCAGCTAAAAGCAGTTTGTTTTTAGGTTTTCAGTCGTACATATGGAAATTTTGCTTTTTGGCAAAAGTGACTCAAAGCAAGATCCATACATTGCTAAGTTCTCTCTAAAATTTAAGTACCAAGAATTTCCGATTCTTTCCTGGAGAAATCCCTTCCTCTCTCGATCAAGTTTTCTTCCTTCAGCACATAAGACACATTACTAATTTCCAAAATGAATCAGTGTGATGACTACATCTAGATAGAATAAAACAGGTTCCTTTCTGTAAACACTTAAGTTCCTTAACTTTTTTAGCTTAGAGATTTTGCAGTAACTTTCTTCCTGGATTTGAGATATCTGAAGGGCATTTGCCAATGGCATGAATCTGTTTCTTCAAACCATAGTCTGCACTCTTCTAATGGAATTTTAAGAGTGTATTTTTTTCATGACTGAGCCAAAGTTCACATTAGGGATACAAATATGTGGATAGGTCCCAGGTGTCTGAGCTTAAACTCAATCATCCTGAAACTGAGAAAAATGCCAGATGTAAGGGTGTTTAAAACTGATAAAGGGGGGGGCGCCTGGGTGGCTCAGTGGGTTAAGCTGCTGCCTTTAGCTCAGGTCATGATCTCAGGGTCCTAGGATTGAGTCCCGCATTGGGCTCTCTGCTCAGCAAGGAGTCAGCTTCCTCCTCTCTCTCTCTCTCTCTGCCTGCCTCACTGCCTACTTGTGATCTCTCTCTGTCAAATAAATAAATAAAATCTTTAAAAAAAAACTGATAAAGGGTGCAGAGTCTATTAAAATATATAAGAAAGTATATAAAATATATCCATTAAAATATATAAGAATAGCATATATTATTGACACATGTCAATATTTTCCTCTTTCATGCAAATATTTCTGACCAACAAATTTTTACCCTGTGTGTTTTGTTGAAATATATGTCAACCCTACTCTGTCTGTATTTCTTAGTCTTCCTCCTAAGTGTCTATTCATTTTGTTATCCTGGACTGAGTTTCTGTTATCCACTCTGGTTCCACCACTCTTCCTATAAAATAATTACGTCAAGTTATGAAAGTTCTCATTAGTTATTCTAATATATTTGAACTTTATGTATTAGACAAATTGGAATTAGTAGTTTCAAGCAGAGAATAAGAGTTGGGATGTGGAAATGGAAGCTTATCACAGTCTTCTAGTTTAGAATCAAACTAGAAAAAAAAAAAAGACACAAGTCAAACTGATGAGAGTCTCCACTTTATATCTGACAAAATTGGATCTGAAAACATGGCTTAGATGGATGACCATAATTAGGCCTCTTTATACTTTCCCTCCTAGTCTAGACCTCAAGATAACCTACCCCAGGGAGAGTTTTGTGTCTTCAAGTTTGATATACTCATCCAGGATCCCTGTCCTGCATCCTGGTGTGTTTAGTCATTTATTTATCCAACAAACAATGATTGAGCACAGACTATGTGCTAAGTTCTCAGTGCTATCGACACAATAAAAAAACAAAAGTATAAACAGTCCATTCTAAGTTTCTCACTACCGAGAAATAGAAGCTGGTAAGACTTATTCCCATCCCTCAGCCAGGCAGATCTAAAAATGGCAATGGATAGCTGAACCACAGGCTCTTTTCTCAGTCTCAATTATTGAGCCATTCCCCTTCCTCCTTCAGGGAGGGATAAGTGAGAGGATGTGGAAAAAGAAGGCTGAGTCATTTCTTCCATGATATTCTCTCCTGGAGAATGTAAGTTCCCTCCACCAGCTGGAAAAAGGAATATAATCAGCTTTGAGGATTAGAAAGATCGCCCTATTGGTGGAATGGAGCATAAAGTAAAGAGGAACAAATTAAGTCCCAGTGGTTTTTGTAAAGGAGCCTCTCAAAAACCTTTGTTTTAAAAATTAGAACTTACAAATGAAGTTGTCTTAATTATGGATGCACAATAACTATAACATGATGGGACTTCTGTCTAGAAGTTATAAAGGTCACTGATAAAGGTTAATGAATATAGCATTTGTCCCCAATTTCCTTTGCATGATCACTTTTCTGGTGGACTAGGTATTTTTCTAGAATTGCTTGAGAACGTGAATGTATTATTACATTAATAGACCACAGCTTTACACTGTAATCACTACAAAACATGATAGATATAATAAACAGAATTTAGAGTGAGATTATTAGCAGTGCTGAATTTATTTCCTATTTTATGATTTTCTTTTGAAAACTGGACTGCCTGCCAGGGATCTTGCAGTTTTACTTCGTCACAATAAATGCTGTTGCTCTTCCTATGGTATGGTTCTTATACATCTTAAATTATAAGAACATTTTGTAATATCCTTCTAAATCACTGACACAGCTTGCTCTCATATCTCCAAACGTTATAAGAAAAAATATTTTATTGTAAAAGAACAAAATTATTTTCATTTTGCATGTACTTTTTCATTAGACTATAGCAATACACTGTGCATCTGTGAAGTGTTGTGTTTTGCTTTTAGCTCCTGGTTTTGCAATCTGTATGCTCACAACAAGCTTCTAAGAAACAGAGTGAGGGTATATTTCCCATTTCACAGATGAGGAAACTGAGGCATACAAAACGTCAATATCTTTCCTAATTCCACATGAGTAGTTATAGAAAAACAAGAAAGAAGCCCAGTTTTCTAGACCATTAGCCTGTGTACTCTCTTCTAAAACACACCGCCTTCACAATGTGGTCATTAGTCTGTGGCTGGGATTGTGATGGTGTCATGTCAGTGGGGCCAGGGCAACAAATTTAATGACACAGCTGGGAAAACTTAAAAGCCTGCCCTTGGCTGGGTCATAAGTGGAGGTTAATACAATGGTGCCATTACAGCCCTCTGCCCGCCTCCCAAAACCAGAGCACAGTTCAAGAGAATCATAAAGGTTCCACTGGGGGTTGGTTCAGGTCTAAACGAGCAGCCAAGGTCAGGATGGAAATGTGGAACAGACAGAGAACTATTGAGCCCAATGCAAAGTTCAAAGCTGCTCAGCCAATCCTATGTGACCCAAAGTCTACCCTCACCTGCCAATTAAATGAAGGAGATCATCCTCAGTTAGAGTTTAAATCAAGGCAGCACACTGTTTCTTGGGCTAAAGACCTAGAGATTGAATGCAACTTATTTCTAAATCAATCCTTTCCAAAGTAACATACTTGAAATAAGGCTATATTACCTGTCCAGATGATAAAAAACAAAACAAAACTCTCCCGTAACTAAGTGTAATATTCCAAGATCCCACTGTACACTTTGTACTCGCTACTGTGGACTATACCTTTAATTTCATAATATATGCAGTTTTAAATTCAACATTTATTTTTAACACCTATATTTTAATGAAACATGAAATATAAAATGAAACTCCAGTCTGCCTTGTATGAGCACGAAGAAAAATCCTAATTACCTGTTTCAAAAGTGTGAAGCGCTTTCTAATTTTCCACCAGCCAGTTTCCTTAGACAGCACTCAGTATTATAACTATTTATGCCAATTGTGCTATTTCATGCATAAAATTACCGCATTATTGTTGGAATAGATGCCAGAGAGATATCTAAGCAGGGTGCAATCACTTCACTTTCTATCAAATTGGGCTCCTGAAAGGTATCATAAATTTTATTAGAAGGCAAGGGGCTAATGGCAGCCAATCAGTGTTAATGCTGATAAAATTGCTGTATTTTACATTATAAAAACCAGATGATATTTTTGTCAGAGGGCCACCTTTTGTTTTATTAAGAATGCATCATGAAAACTATATTGTAATCACATAAGATACTTAGGAAAGCTGACTGCCCTTCCCCTGGACTGGGGGTGACATCTCTCTCGGGGTGCTCTGGCAGCAGTTGGTGAGGCAAGCTTTGCTCTCTGCTGCCTGATTAATGGTAGTATAAAATGAAGCAATGCAAAATGCATCCCCCACACTATGGGTACCATAATTCAATTGCATGCAGCTTTATTCTCTCAGGGTCCACTCTTTGGGAAACAAATATTAATGTTCCACTGTTCCCAGGTCCTTTATTGTGCTATAAAAAAATTGTTTTCGATTAACCTGCCAATTGAATCTGGAGAGCTGGATGGTTTTTAAGACTCCCTCGCTTCTTCCTGAGGCACCACAGTAAAGAGTGGCAGATTATGATGATACTGGAAAAGGAAAAAGAAAGTTTGGTGCAGAGTTCCAGCCCCTTGGAATACTGCTGAGTTGTGCTTTACCAAAAGTAACTGTTATTTCCGTGAGTTGAAGGCTAAAATGTGTGACCTTGGGCAAATCACTCAGCCATTCCAAGGTCTTTGTGTCCTTATCTCTAAAATGATGGTGTAACATACAAGAGTTTCTCAGGTACCTTCCAGCTCTAAAAATCTGATATTCTTACTGTACACACCCTGCACACACACACACACACACACACACACACACACGCACACATAAACCCTGGACAAATAACTTTCCTTCTTACTCATGCCTTTGTTAGCCATTCATCACCTGCATTGGTATCCGGGTATCTGAGAGACTCGCTACCATCAGAACTGAGGAAGCATGGGCTGGATAATCTCGTCTTTTGCTGCTGTTCTATTCCAGGAAGGAAACTATGGGACAACACAGTTCTCTGTCTTCAGCATCCAGCAATAGTAAACATATATTAAATAATTAAATAAGCACATCTGGATGTCTAATAAAGGAGTTTGACCTCACTAATTTCTAATAATTAGATCAAGAATAAGATAGCATATAACTGTCAATTACAATAAGCCTTATGTTGTCTTCTCATGGATCCAACCACACACAACTTTTCCAAGGAAAGGTATCCATTTTCTACTACTTTTGAAAATTCTTATGGCTCAATACTAAGTAGCCAATCAAAAATTCCTTTAGAACTCATTGGTTAGTGATGAGCGGTTGCCAGAATATGAGGAAAACATGGGCTGACTCACATGCTAAAACACACCAAGAGAGTGGTGTTTGCTCTTAGAGGAATTAACTTCTTGGCAAGTAACGAACGCATGTTAGATACTAAGCGGATATGTCTGCAACTATGCCTCCAATTTCTCTTCCTACTAAACTATCACTATGAATCTTTTTTTCTTTAAAGTTGTATATATTTTACCTTCCCTTTACCTTGACTGTGGTATTTCCCATAACACATGCGCACGTGCGCACACACACACACATTTATGTGCTAAACAACATACTAATATTTACATAAATCAAGTTGCCCACATTTTATACAGTAATAAGCTACCAATGTTCTGTGACTACTGACTAAAATGTTGTACTAACCAGACAGGGCTACCATACATGGTTGTAGAGTTTGTGTGCCACACAACAGCACAGCCAAGACAGTGAGTGGTTGTAAGTGTTTCACCAGGATGTGCATCTGAGTTAAGGAGGCAACCAGCAGAAGAAAGGTACACTTTTTATTCTCAAGAAGTCATAACCCACTCTTCCAATCATGTACTCACAGAAGGAAGGTATGTTTTCCCAATTTACTCAAAGAAGCCATAAATCTACAGGGCACTAGTAAAACAAATGATTTTTTAAATCCACTACAAGTCCCCTACATGCTGAATCTCAAAAGATCTCTAACACAGTCAGTTTCTACAAGCAACAGCAACTATACCCTGAGAACTATCATATATCCTAAAGACAAATTCTCCATACCCTAGACCCCACTGACACCAAATGAAACAAAGCTATGCCTCCATCCTCCAATAAAATAATTTTTACTTGGACTGACCTAAGGTGGGGATTATTCTCCCTTAAATTGTAGAAAATTAGGACAAACTCATACAGAAATGCTCAGAAACAAATAAAACAGTGTCTTAAGAGAGCGAGAGGGAGAAGCACCTGGGCGATTCAGTCGGTCAAGCATCTGATTATTTGACTCATGTGATGATCTCAGGGTCCCAGGATCCAGCTGAGTCAAGCTCCCCACTTAGCAGGGAGTCTGTTTGTCCCTTTCCCTCTGCCCCCATCCTGCTCATGCTTACTCTCTCAAATAAATAAATAAAATCTTAAAAAGAGAGAGAGAGAACAAGAGGGAACCAGGAAGGCATCCACCAACCTGCACGGGTGATAGGCACAATGTTCTCATTATGTACACAGGGCTGCCCCATTCTCAGAAGATGTCTTAATGACCTAGGTAAATTTTCCATTTGGGTTTTCTTAATTATTCCCACATTTACTGTCACCTTTCCACCCAGCCTCATAGTTTAAGAACAGTGTATGAATGATCTGAAATGCATTAACTATAGTTAAGCAATTGTTCCATTCAACCAGAATACAAATGTAATTCAAGGTAATGAATCCTTAACTATGAGTATGATAGAAGAATCACCTCTTCTAGAAGGTCCCACAGTTAGTCAGTTAATACTCCATGTGATACATGATTTTAGAGAAACTAGCTATTACTTGGGGGAGTTTAAAAGGCTTAAAGCATGTTTCAGAACTGTACGCTGTGACAGGCACCATTTTTATGCATTCTACTTAAATAGCCAAAGAATGAAAGTAAAACATACTAATTATATAATTAACCATGAAAGCAACATGTACCCATGACGCTTGTCTCATATACAAATTCCATTCCATTCCTAAAACTGCCACCATCCCTCATACCACTCCTGAACCTCATATCATCTCAGAATTTGATAAGCCTGCATTCCAATCCCTGGCCACCTTCTAACATAAACCCCACCTCCCAGTAATTTAATGTTTGCTTTTAGTCTCATCAAATGGTAGCTGAAATCAAAACAGATGCTTCACAAAATGCCCCATAGTCAACAGAGCCTAGAAACTCAAGGTGTTTAAACTGCAATTGGGAAATTGAAATTAAACTGATAGGAGATACAAATAAAAATGAAAATTTAACAAATATTGCAGTGGAAAAGTTGTCAAAAGCTGACACATGACTAATATCAAATAAGTGAACCTGAAAACAACTGATAGAGAAGGTCAAAGGGGAAGTTTCATGGCGGATATAATCAGTGCTCTGGGGCAGAGTGCTAAGGTCAGGAAAGAGAGGCACCTTGGTTCCACAACGGGGGTTAGGAATCCTTAAGACTCCACCTGACTCTTTCAGAATCTAAATATGGGTCTTTTGTTAACATGGGAAATGGACCAAGCCACTTCACAGATTCTTACATTTCCTTACAGCGAATTTATAGAGGATTTACTCGTGAGTCAGGAGACATCCTGGACCAAGCTGTGGTCAGGGCATGGAACCATATGGAAAGCCATGGTAACTTGAACACACACAAGCATAAAGAAGCATGAAGAGGATTTGTTTCCACTTATTGGTGGTTATTTGTTGATGCTGTTTTAAATATTTTTTTAAAGATTTTATTCATTTATTTTGAGAGTGAGAATGTGTGCAAGTGGGGTGAGGGGCACGGGTAGAGGGAGAGAGAGAATCCCAAGCAGATTCCCTGTGGAGGCTGATGAGGGGCTTAATCTCACGGCCCTGAAATCATGATGTGAGTTGAAATCAAGAGTCTGACATTCAACCAGCTGAGTCATGCAGGCACCCGGATAGTTTTAAATTTTTAGATCTAGAAGATGGGTGGTAAACATCATAGTCCACCTGAAGGGGAACAGAAGAAAGAAATTGCTAAAAGGGAGGTGAGACGACAGAAGCTTGGAAGGTTGGCTTAACTTCTATAAACAAAGGGAATTCAAAGGAAGTTTTACCAAATCAATTATGTGATGAAATTGGGTTTACAGAATCAAAACTGGAGACTTGGACAGATTATGTGTGTGTGGATGATGACACTAGGCATATTTAGGTAGCCAGCAGCTACACTTTCTATAAAATTATTTGTGATTGTCTGAAACCTCAGTGGCAACAGTAGCATAATATTTGAATCCTCAATGGGTTAAACCTTTCATGAGTCCATGTACATGCTGATTACGTGAAACCTTGATAATATACCCATACCCATAATATCTTAAAACCCTGATTGATTTATAACCTTGCAATCTATTTGTACCCATTTATTATCTTTTATATAAAATCAGACATCTTGAGTTGCCTCTGATGCTGGATCTAAAGAGTTGAAAGAAGAAGAGATTAGGCCACAGGAGCCTTTTTGCAGAGAGGATATAATGCAAGAGATCAGCAAAGCAATAAAAGGGTCTGACTGTCCCATCCCTAGTATATGAAATTCAGTTAAAAATATAACACCAGGATTTTTTAATAAAGGGATGGAAGTATGCGGCTCCTGGCCTTGAAGATTCTAGTGCCAGATAAGCCTTTACAATTCAGACCTTGGGGAGGAGGGGGAGAGAGGTGGAGGGGAAAAAAAAAAAAAGAAAAAGAACTAATAAATCTCTAAAATTTGACAAGTGACAGATCTTTGTCTGGTTAACTGGCTATGCAAAGATTTTAGTAGATTCTTCTGTCATTCCAAACTCCTCTTCTTCATAAGAATTTTATAATATTTAAATGACACAAGGGAAGGCAAGCCTATATTTGCTTTGCAGAACAGTTCAAGATATGCACTCACAGCGTAGCTGTATTCCTGTGTCCACCACTAGCCAAAGATCAAGTTGTGTAATCAACTTCAAATCAGGAGAAAAAATAACTCACACAATCATTTTCCTTGTTTCATCATGTAGTAACATTACTGAAACAACGGTACCTCTACTTAGAGCTGGTGTCAATATCATATCTGAAATCCATCAGTCCTTGAATTGCTACAATATCTTGGTTCCCCTTCCCATCTCTTCCTTTCTGAAACTATCCCTCTCTACCGGTGTGTCTGTCAGTCTGTGTCACTTTTGTCTCCTCCCTTCTCTCTGCCTTCTTCATATCAGTTTCTCTCTTGTCCTATTCATGACCCTCTCCATATCCTACCCCAAGATATACTTCTCCCTTAGTCCTTATAAATCTTCATGTCCTTCTTAATTAAAAAAGGAAAATGAATGCCTCTGCTTAGCCACTAAGCTTGCGTTTTGTTCTAGTAAACTTTTCCAAAACTCCAAGTGAAAAACAGACATTCCAAGCTAAACCCAAGGGAAAAGTTATAAGAAAGCAACACAAATTAAAGCAGGGATGAAAAAAAATGTGATCTAAGTTAGTGGAATTATTTTATAGAACCATTACTAGTATAGAGCAGGGAACTAGTTTCAAGAAGCTAGAGTAATTTTAATGAATGACTAAAACTGAAGGCTACTAAAAAGGCAATTAGCTCATAGGTTCAGGTACCCACTATGGGATCAGAGAGGTCTGGCTTGAAGCTTGTCTCTGCTTTTTCTGACCAGGCAGTCTCTCCAAAATTCTTCTTTACATTTTCTGCAGTCTTTTTGCTGCTCATCAAAAAAAAAAAAAAAAAAAGTATAGTACCTAAACTATGATAACTATGATAATGTAATAAGGTACTTGTATACAACTCTAGCACTTTGTACATGCTCAAAAATGTTAGTCATTATTATCAATATTATGGTTTTCATTATTTTTAATGTCCACAGGAATAATAATTTACAAATTATTTATTGAATCTCTTAAAGGCAATTAGCCATTCCACAGTTTCATGTTTTCTTCAGGAAAGTTTAGCCAGTTCTTATTTTGATTTTTATTTGTGTAGATACATATATTTATAAAGGTTAATAAGTAAAGACTGCTCTAAGTTCATAAGAAAAATCACAGTAGTTAGCTTCACACATTGGCACTCTAAATTCCCACTTCTAGAAGTATTACCTTGAATTCTTTTATAATTGTCTGAGTTTCCCCCTCCATGTGTCTAAATAACTTGCTTATTCTAATTTTTCCTTTTTTCAGTTTTTGTTACTATCTGTTGAATTCCCACGATGGAAGATGAAAATCTGACTCTATCATTTCCCCACATACTCAGAAACACTCTTCTACTTTTCCTCTGGTTCCCCACAGTTTGTCACATTCTTTAGTTGAAGCAGTGTTCAGTGTTTATACAATTATGACTGTATAAATATTATTCGTAGCTGAACCCATTTAGTGTATGATTATATTTCCTTTCTTATAGAAATTTACAAGAGTTAATATTTACCTGGTTATTTTCAGTTGTTTAGTATTCTGTGTATTTATTGCTAACCTACCCTGAAAACTCCAACAGAAACTGAAATCTTGTCTCAGTATATTTTAACATCTCAGCTTTCTATTAGTTTCATGTCTTATTTGTATACAACCCCCTCCCAGGGCTCTCCATCTTCCTGTTCTAGTCCAAAGTGATTGTTCCCAAGGTTGCTGCAACACTATCATTCTGCTACCTCCTTTCACTACCAACCTCAGAATTCTGTTTGTTTTTCTCCTGTACTGGGTCCTCTATTTCCAATGTTTCTTCTTCTCTACTGGTATCAAACCTAATTTTGGTGGGTATGTTTGTACAATAGCTTTTTGGAAAAGGGAACAAAAAAAAGCAAGATCTCCCCCACCATGGTTTTGCTTATCTGAACATTTTTATTCCAAGAGTCAGCATACTATGACCAGCCGTAGTTAAAACTCTACTGTTCATGTAAACAACCTTTAGTGTTACATAGCCACACCCATTTTACTTATTGTCTACTATCTTGTTACAGTTGCAGAACTGGGTAATTGCAACTAAGATTGCTTAGGCTGTAAAGCCCAAAATATTTATTACCTGGTCCTTTACTAAAAACAAACTGCTGCCTCCTGCTCTATTCCATGCTCACTCCAGATTGATAATTTGAATAGAAACAGCATTTTAAAGGTATTACTCCCTTGTCTTTTAGCTTCCAGAGTGAATGTTGTCTGGTGCCATTCTGATTCCTGATCCTTTATATGAAAAGTATTTTCCCCCCTATATCTGGAAGCTTATGGAATCCTCTCCACCTATGGGCACTTTTTCATATATTGCAATGAGTACTCAGTGTACCCATTCAATCTAAACCCAAACAGTATCTCTGAAAGAATTTATCAGTATCTCCTCTTCAACTTTTTTTTTCTTTCTGTGATTCCAATTAGTAAAATTACAAATCTCTTAGACTGCTCTATAATGTTATTTTTTGTTATGTTCCATTCTCCTGGCATTTAGATCTTTTGGGGAAATTTCCTCAAGTTAATCTTCCAACCTCTCTATAATGTTTTAAAGCTTCTGCTCTTCTGCTCCAGCTGGAAATGAGTTTTTAGCATTCTATCCTTACTTCATGGATGCAACTTCTTCACTATTTCTCTGAAGAATTATACCCAGCAAAAGTATCTTTCAAAAATAAAGGCCAATAAGACTTTTGGAGATACATAAAAGCTGAGAGAATTTATCACCGACGGAACTTCAATACAAGAAATGTTAAAGCACCTCCTCCACTAGAAGGAAAATTATATCAAAGAGAAATATAAATCTATGCATAGAACTATGTGGGTAAATATGCAAAATTTTTTCTTATTTTTCAGAAATCTACTTATAAGATAGTTTCCTACTTTAAAAAAGGAATTATAAAGTAAAAGACACATACAGAGAGGTTTATTACATAAATTAAAATGCATGACCATAGCGTGCACGCACACACACACATACACACATAAAAACCAAGAGAAAAGAAAGTTGGGACGCCTGGGTGGCTCAGTTGGTTAAGCAGCTGCCTTAGGCTCAGGTCATGATCCCGGCGTCCTGGGATCGAGTCCCATATCAGGCTCCTAGCTCAGCGGGGAGCCTGCTTCTCCCTCTGCCTCTGCCTGCCATTCTGTCTGCCTGTGCTCGCTCTCTCCCCCTCTCTCTCTCTGATAAATTAAAAAAAAAAAAAGAGAGAGAGAAAAGAAAGTAAACTACTGAAACATTTTTATACTGTATACAAATCAGTACAATATCATTTGAAGATAGACTGTGATAAATTAAAACTGTGTACTATAAACTCTAATGCAACTACCAAAATAACAAAATGCAGATAGAGGAAAAAGAGGACAAAGAACAGAGGAGACAAATATAAAGCAAAAAGCAAGATTGAGATCAATAATCACATTACATGTAAATGTTCTAAAACCTGAAGCCAGGGGCTGTAAGATAGATAAAAAGAGCAAGACCCATCTGTACGATGCCTATAAGAAGTTCATTCTAAATAAAAGATGAAAATAAGTTTAAAGTAAAAGGATGGTAAAAGATATACCATGCTAACACTAATAAAAAAACACACTCACAAAAACAAATGAAAGTGGTTATATTAATATCAGACAAAGTAGATTTCAGAGTAAAGAATATTATCAGAGATAGAGAAGGCCATTTTATAATGATAAAGGGGTCAAGTCATCAGAAAAACATGGCAATTCTAAGTGTTTATGCACCTAAAAAGAGAGCTTCAAATTACATGAAGCAAAAACTGACACATTTGCAAGGAGAAATATAAAAAGCCATGCAGGGGCGCCTGGGTGGCTCAGTGGTTTGGGCTGCTGCCTTCGGCTCGGGTCATGATCTCAGGGTCCTGGGATCGAGCCCCGCATCGGGCTCCCTGCTCCGCAGGAAGCCTGCTTCCCTCTCTCTTTCTCTCTCTCTGCCTGTCTCTCTGCCTACTTGTGATATCTGTCTTTCAAATAAATAAATAAAATCTTTAAAAAAAAAAATAAAATAAAAATAAAAAGCCATGCATATAATGAAAACTTTCAAAATCCTTTATTATAATTGGTAGGAAAAGTGGACAGGAAGTCAACATCCTATGCAGAAGACACAAATAACATAATCAGTCTACTTGATCAAAACCTTACTGAACAACGGAAGATTAGGCAATTTTTTTTTTCAAGTGTTCATGGAACATTCTCCAAAATATAAAATACTCTGGGATTCATAAAATGGAATCAATTAGGACTAAGTAACAGAGAGATATTTTTTTTTGAAATGTTCGAAAGCGAAATAACATACCTCTAAATAGCCAATGCATCAAAGAAGAAATTAAAAGGGTAATAGAAAGTATTCTGAATTGTATGAAAATAAAGAGACATTAGTGGAATGCCACTAAAGCAGTATTTAGGGGGAAATTTATAGCACTAAGTGCCTGTATGAGAAAAGTAGAAAGCTCTCAATTCAGTGACCTCAGTTTTTACTTTAAGAAGCCAGAAAAACAGGGTGCCTGGCTAGTTCCATCAGTAGACAATATGACTCTTGATCTCAGTGTCATGAGTTTGAGCCCAACATTGGGCATAGAGATTACTTAAAAATAAAATCTTGAAAAAAAAAAAAAAAGAAAAGAAAGAAACCATAAAAAGAAGAGCAAATTAAATGGATGATTAAGCAGAATAAAGAAAATAAAGATCAGAATGAAAAGCAATGCAACAGAAAAATAATAAAGAACAAATGAAACCAAACTTTGAGATAAATAAAATCATTTAATTTATGGCCAAAATATTCAGGAAAAATGAGAGAAAACAAAATATAATCATAAGGAATGGGAGAAGTGACTTTGGAAGTATTGCTATGCATATCAATGACATGAAAAGAATACTACAGATGATAGAGTTAGTAGGATTCTACTTGCTAAACACAGTTTTAGCTGATACAATTCATTTTCGTCAAATGTCATGTAGTCCCTATTTGTTCATATTTAAAAGTAGGTTATTAAAATACTAATTGGGAAAGCTCAGTATACATGAAATAGCTTGAGAAATAGTAAGCTTCTCTTTAAGCTATTTGGTCAGGGACTCTGTTTTGTATGTTTGTGTATGTGTGTGTGTGTGGTTTTTATTTTTTTATTTTTTTAATTTTACCAATAGTGTATCCCAGCTTTCTTTCATGGGGTATCTGTTTCTGTTGGGCAAGTCAACATACCCAGAAGGCTATATTCAAATATTTTATTGGTAGTATATAGGACTAGCTGTTGACATTTCTTTATTTTTAAGAAAATATGAGGAAAATGCTTATGAATTTGATCATTCACGACAGCACAATAGGTTCCAGAAGTATTGTGCAAACAAGGCAAAAGGATGGAGGAAGAGTGTAGCTCACAGATCACTCAAGTAATTTGACAGTGCTTAACATCTTATATCAGGAATGAGTTACAAATACTTAATATAAACGGGAATTTATACATTAAAAACGGTCATATCAAAGCTTTCAGATTAACCACTTTAGGAACATGGATTCATAATCCAATGGTTAGATACTACTGAAAATATTTCTTAAGCTTCTTTTGGATTTTCTTTTGGATCCAAAAGTACTTCTTATGGATATGCTCAATATCCTAAAGAATGAATTGTCTTGGGAGATAAGCAAAAGGTAAATTAGATTATCATGGAAGATGATGAAACTGAAGATGCAATTCTGACCTCAAAAATGAATTGTTTGAAAGTAGTGGGACTTGAACACTAGTTTAGGAGAAAATTTCAGAAGAGAAATTCCAAATGCATTGTGAATGCTGCCAGCCTCATTAGAATATATGTATCTACTCCCAAAATGACTACTTTGAAAGACAGCTCTCACTCGAATGATAAATTTAGGTGTGTCAGCATGGGTGGAGTAATTAGGAGATCCAATTAATTTCTTTACAGACACTCTTTGGGTAAGTATACTAAGGGAGGTCAAGGAAGTCGCCCATTACTAACCTGCAAAAGCCTATTAAAGTTGAACCACCTCCTGAGAATGTGTGGCCGATGACAGCAGAAGACAAGGAGGCTACTGCTTTGATAAATACCCTAAGGGGCTGCAAAATGGCAGTGCTGGGAGGCAAGTGCCAAATCATGTTTGGCTTTGGCCCCATAACTTGTGATTCCGTCAAGGACTCATCACGTCAATTGGTGGAAAATGGATTACTGTCATTCTTCAAGGCACAGCACATCATTCCCCCATTGATTGGCATGCCAAATCCTTCACAAAGTAATGAGTCAGGGACGATTCAAATCATCATCCAACTGTCAGCTTGATTGCATAGTCCTCTATCAATGGGATTAAACTGGTATGGCATCCAAAATGTAATGAAAGGCATTACTTTCCTTGAAAAGTTGACAGGAAGACGGGGATGCTGGACCCAGGAGGCCTAGGCATATACAAATAACAATAATAATAATAATAATAAAAACGGGGAGAGTGAATTGAATGATATAAATATATCTTTTCAGCCTCACAGGAGATGCTGTGACTAAAGGGAATTATATTTCTCTTCAAAGAGAATTAGAGCTGAAAGGGACATTGTAGAAATCATCCCACTGATACTTGTTCTCTAACAAAAAAAAAATAAATAAATAAAAAACACTTAAAGAGAAGTGAGTCGCTAAGGTTAGTTAACAAGGAGAGAATGGGAGGACAGTACAAAGCATGTTCTTTGGAGGGAGAAAAAAAAAAAGCCTTTGTTTTCAATCTGAGTTTTTCTATTTATTAGTTGTGTCATCATAAACAGGTCCCTCAGCCTCTCTCTTCATCTGCCAAATGGGGATAATTACAGGTATATCACATATATCACAGGGGGATTAAGGGAGCAAACCACTGAAACAATGAGGATCCTATCTTAATGTCTCCTCAGAAAAAATATGCTGCTGTCTTGCTCAATTAGCATGAGTACACACGAACAATGTGCTTGTTGTAAAGGCTCAGCATTCTGTCTTGGAGAAAGGCCATCTTTGCACATATATACCTCATAAATATTATTTTACTTAATATGGTTTACAGAAATCATAAATGTTCCCAACGTCACATACCTAGAAAGAGGCTAGGGTTTTCCTGGTATGATTCTGAAGACTTCTCTTAATCATGAGCTCTGCTGTTCTTCATGGTGATGATGTTCCTGGTTCATCAATAGTAGGAAACATTCGGGATGCCTGGGTGGCTCAGTTGGTTAAGCCTCTGCCTTCAGCTCAGGTCACGATCCCAGACTCCTGGGATTGAGTCCCACATCGGGCTCCTTGCTCGGCAGGGAGCCTGCTTCTCCCTCTGCCTCTGCCTGCCATTCTGTCTGCCTGTGCTCGCTCTCCCTCTCTCTGACAAATAAATAAAATCTTAAAAAACAAAAATAGTAGGAAACATTCTCCCATTTTTTTAGCCATTGCACAGGGATGTTGGACTATTTATACCCTGCTGTCTCATGTTCAACATCCAACAGCTTCTACTGCAAGAGACCTGCCTTGCATAGAAGTAGCTACTATGTAATACTAAAGTGGAACTCACCTACGGATTACACCAACATTCATTAAGGTACAGTAAGCCGAAAAGAGGTACATTATTTTGGATCTTAACATTTTGTTTTGTGGGAGGAGTATTACACTTCTACCTTTATCAACTAAAGGGATTATTTGATAAGTGTCTAAAAAACAAGTATCTGAGGTATTATTAAGGCATTGGAACTTGGAAGGGGAGATATCATTTTATGAACAAAAACTGTTTTGGGAGTCAGACATAAGGACCTGGGTCAGAAGTGTGAGTCAAAGTAAACTATTTAAGCATCTATTTCATTTTTAGAAGTCCCACCATGCTCTCTACCAGATTCTTCAGATATGGATTCTGTGAAAAATTCTGGAAATCACATCTTTAGAGTGGCATTGGCAAATCAGTACATTCAAAGAAAGTCACCTTTGGTCAGACAAGTTGAGAAGATCCTATACACTGTGTCCCTTTTAAAGAATCTCAAATGCTTACCAGCATGTTAAAGTCTATAAGAAATCGTGTGGTTAAAACAAAGAAAGAAAACATTTAACTTTGTTCACTTCAGTATTTCTTTGCCTTCTTTGACAAGAGAAGTTCTTCCTTGTATAATGTCTATCAGAACCTATAATAGGGACTAGCTTATAGGAGTGGCTCAGGAATACTTGTAAGAATGCTGTGGAATAAAGTCCCCAATGGATTAATGTCTCATGGTTGTACTACAGAAAAAGCTGATTTGATATATATATATTGTACTATGGCAGGCACTAGGGAAAGAGTAGAAAACGATAAATGTGACATATGCCTTGGCCTCAAAGGAGTTTAGAGTTTAGTGGATAAGGCAGAAATGTTCATAAACGACAATAGGGAGGCAGTATCACATAAATATGGAGAGTACTAGCTTTGGTGTTGGACAGAACTGGGTTCAAGTTCTGGCAATTATCACTTACCAGCTGGATGGTTCCTAGCACATTATTTAATCACTCCAAGGCCTTGGTCTTCTAACCTGGAAAATGGAGGTGACAGTGTCATATCGTCCATATGAACACTACTTGATGTAATACATGCAAAGGGAAAAAACAGTATCTCTACTCAGAGTTCCCTACACTGAGCAATGTCAGAATATAGACATCACTACAATATTTGCTGAACGAATTAATTATGGCCTAATTAATTATACACTTAGAATTCCTACCTAGTACAGTGCTGTACATGGAATAGATATCTAAGAAAGCTTTGTCGAATGAACAAAAGAATGAATCAGAGAAGCAAAGTCTAAGCGCAGCACATGCGACAGTCTCCTCTCTGGGCATGTGATTTTCCTGCCTTGCCACTGCATTTTTAGCCATGCTTACACATAAGCATTTGTGAATAGCCACCTTTCTCTATAACCCTCTTTGCCAGCTTTAAAATGCGTAAGCATGGCTGGGCTGAACTACCATAACCCTCTCCCCTGTATGTTTCCAGTGAAGGTAGGCCAAAAAAGACCCCCTTCAACCACAACCCACTGCCATATTTGCAGGATGAAAGTAAAGTAGCAGCCACTTTGTATCTCATACATGTCACTTAATTTCTTTTTTTTTTTTTTTTAAGATTTATCTATTTATTTTAGAGAAAGAGAGAAAGCACAAATAGGAGGGGCAGAGGGAGAGGGAGAGAAAGAAACTCAAGTAGGCTCCACCCTGAACATTGGAGCCCCATGTGGGACTCCATCTAACAACCGGAGATCACGACCTGAGCTAAAACCAAGAGTTGGATGCTTAACTGACGGCACCGCTGAGGTGAGCCCATGTCCAAAATTTCTAACTCCCATTTGCATGTGGGTAGCAGATGGGCCTTCAATAGTTCTCTCCTGGATCCTCCTTCAGTTTCTATGGCTCCTGGCCACATGTGCTTAGCTCCATGACACACACCAGTTTTTCCTGCCCCATCAACATTAAAAGGAGCAAAAATTGCCACAAGTTTCAGTCCTTTCTTGAGGGTTCCAGCTCAAACTGCATAAAATCTTTCTCAACAGCCCCTGCTTCCCCTCTGGTAAGGCAAACATAGGGAAACTTACTTGGTTCTTATGAATATCATTAGGGTGCTGAGGGCTCTCCTTTCACATGTCTATTCCTAACCAGAGAGACAAAAGGGCCTCTGTAAAGTTCAGGCAGAGAGATGGGATCTTGTCCCAGCCCTCAACATACCAGCCTGGGGGCTGTGGGTAAATCCATAATTCTGTGAGTGGCAGTTTCTGCTTTATTCAGTGGAAGAAGTCAGCTCTTCCTTTGCATAACTCATAAAGCTACTGCAGAGATAAACCATTACACTGAAAGTTAACATACCTTGGAAAAAACAGACAAATCTCTGGTGTTCGAAAGCGCTAATTATCATTTTGGCATCATTGTTATTATTCTATTTTTTGAGATTTTTTTAATTTAGTTAAGAAAGAGAGAGAGAGAATGAGCAGGGGGAGGGGCAGAGGGAGAGGGAGAAGCAGGCTCCCCACTGGGCAATGAGCCCGATGCAGGACTCAATCCCAGGACTCCAGGATCATGACCTGAGCCGAAGGCAGATGCTTAACCAACTGAGCCACCCAGGCATCCCATCATTATTATTATTCTTTCAAATTTACCATTTAGTGAGCACTTACTTTATATCATGTGCCATGCTGAGAACACATTTCATGATTTCATTTATACCCTGTAGAATGGGCCTTATTCTCCCTATTATACTTATGAGAAAATAAGGTAGAACTCAGGTTAGTTAGCGAACTATCTCAGAGTTTTTAGCAGTCTAACTACACAGTCAGAACACCTACACATTTCTTTGTAATATGTAGAACACGGAAAAAGTTGTGCAAGCTTTGCTTTAATGTTGAAAATATAGTGAGCTACCTACATTAGTTGTGTAATAGCTACGTTATGTAGAGTTGTTTATATTACATTTTACTGAACTGTATAATGATGTAATACTAAAAATGAAAAAGTATTTCATATCATATGACAATTTGATTCTAGACAATAGACACTGCCAAATCATGGCTCATATCAGAGATGTTTCAGACTTAGGAAAGGTTAGTATGACTGACAAAATAAAGAAATATCCCTGAGGCACCAACCACCTATCAATCAAAAACTTAGTTGATATTTAAGAGCACCTATTTAACTTCAAGCAATATTATTATAATTAGAGAAAATTGAAAGAATTTTAATGTGGTAAATAGTAAATGTGGATTAAATCATTTGATATATCTTAAAAGTGATAATAAGGTTAAGATTTTAAGTGTGGGTTTTGAAAATCAGCATGTCATATTGATACATAATTGCTATTGGCTAAAGGTGCTTCAGAAAATATTTAGAATCTGAATGTGAAGAAGGCTTAGCATTTGATTGGGATAATGAAATTATTAATGTAGATAAATATATTTTCTATGTGAATACGAACATATTTGGTGTACGTGTGTGTTTATAGAGAAAATATGTGTGTGTGTGTGTGTGTGTATTTCTGTGTTTACCCAAAAACCTGTTACCAAATCAATGCGTGTCTTGTGAGCCATGGTAACTTAGAGTTGAGGGAATTTGGTACATGTATTTAAAGTGTTGTTAATTTTAAATCTTGAAAACTTAAGCTAAGTCTCTAGATAGGTAAAATATTCTAGGTAAATAGTTAAAAGAAGTGAACAATGTAGATAACAGCAAACAGGTCAACATTTTAAAACTGCTTCATTTTAGAATATAAAAATCTAAGACTTTAGAAAATTTAAGTTAACTAAGATCTCAATAAGTAAGCTCCATAAATGGTGAATATGAAGGCCGAACAATAATCCTTGGTATTAAGAGGGAGAAAAAGACAGGAGTCAGAGGGAATAAGCTAAAATCATTAATTTTTTAAAGGTATTTGAATGGGCAACTTTTATTTCCATAATAAAATGAAACTGCAACTCCGGAATAACTACTGCATAAAATATTGAGAAGTAATTGTAGCAATCAGAACAATGAGTCTATAGCCTATGAAAATAAGTAAATGATATATGATATGAATTGTTAGCCTAGATAGAAAGATCAACCAAGATAGATCAGTATGCTCAGAAAGAAAGAAAAGAAAGAAAAGTAACATTATGTATGAGTTAATACAAAAGACCACAACAAATCATACACAACACAAAATAGTTATTTTGTATATTTGTATTTGTGTATTTATATTTGTATATTTGTACATACAAAATAGATATTTTGTATAACAAAAATTCACTTGTTAGTGTTCATGACTTGGTAGAAATGGGAGAAATAATGCAAATACACACAAAATAAGACACTTTTTTAAGAAAACAAACCTAGAGTGGGATGAAAAAAATTCATTCCAAATTAAAAACAGAAGACTTCATTGAGACTTATAACAGCTAAATAAATACTAGTGAAATTATGCTCCTCACTGAGCAGTTAATAGACTTCAGGGCAAGTATGTGCATACTCCCAACACTGGTACATATAGTTATGGTAATACAGGATGTACACAAGTTAAATCATGGTAAACATTGAAGTAACTAACAGGAAGCTCTCAAGTGAATGGAAAACACCAGACCTAATCGGTGACTGAATTCTCAGAACTATGAAACATGCTTAGGGGTGTGTGCTTGAGATGCACAAGTTGAGAATGTTCTTATATTCTCCTTTGTATAACAATATACCCTTTAGTGTATATGGTAGGATTTCTTTTGGTTGTCTATAAATGTTATCTTTTTCCAACCCAAGATAGAAAATGTGTTTTGGGATTGAGAGCTAAGAGCCAGACCTGGTAAAGTTCCATCTGAAACCAAACATTTTGCTTATGGGTATCCGGATTCCAATTCAAAGAAAGATAAATCTGAAAAAATTATACACCACTTGCCAGTAGTGTCAGTCCATGGTTTGGTGAGAAAAAAGAAATATGTATTGTCCATTTTCTCTCTTCCACTTACTTCTTTTTATTTTCTTTCTCTCTTTTTTTTCTTTCTCTTTATTTTCTAAACCCCTAAGGATCTGCCCTCCAATGTTTCTTAGCAAAGTTTTAGATATCAGACAAGGAGACTTCAATATTATTTGAAATTACCATGGTATAGGTCTCAAGTGAAATTTTTATTTTTTCTCCTAGTTATGAGTTTAAACATAACTGATGAAAAGATTTCACGTATCATCAGCAGAAAGCTGAGGTTTTACAGGAGAGAATTTAGGCTTTATATTGTCTATGAAATCTTCATATCTGAGCTATACAGAAGACCTATCAGACCCTCCAGTCAACTCTTTGCTCACCTGGGCACAGCCCTACCACAGAAATGGCTACGTGGCCGGAAGGCATAACTGCCACAGTTTAAGAATGATGCACAATAAATGTGATCAAACCCCGGGCTTGAGTGCCACTAGCTTGGTGAACCCACATGTTTTCAAATGTAATCAAACAGTCATAGAAAGGTCAGTCCAAGTGTGAAGTGAATAGGTGTTCCTATCAAGCACAATCAATCCCTCTCCAGGTTTTCAAGGCCTCACACTGCACAGCAGTATGGTTCAGATGACCTGGAATTCTGGGGGGTGCTGTTGTGGTTTTTAATATCCTTCCTTAACATATCCTTTGGCCCATCTCCTCAAGGTATTTCATCCAGTGATAGAAGGATACATTAATTATTTTCTGGCCAGGTATTATGGGTTAATAATATGGCTTCTTAAACCCTATCTTGCTAAAGATTTCAGGACCAGTAAAAGAAACAATAACATCAGTGGTAGCTTATGAGAGCAGAGATGTATGCAACTCACACCATAAAGTCAGGTATTTACTTCACTTAGGTTTAAAGCTGGACCAGGTTTCCTATGCACAAATAAACAGAGTGTACAGTTCAAAGTCACTTTGTATGTCCACAGCTCTCGAAAAATTCCCTTTTCCTTTGCCTGATAGATAAGAAACAGCCTGCTACATTTTTCTTAACTAAGGGTCTCACACATTGGCAATTTTGTCAACCTAGATGTAAACACCACTGCCACGTCCGAATCATAATAAATTTTGTTTACTGTAGTTAGACATTGGGTTTGCTTACATTTTAGTTAAAACAGCTGAAGATTTATCCTTCTGTCAGAGCCACTAGAAAATTGAGAGTCTCATACAAGTTGTAAGCTTTCTGCTTAATCTTCTGGAAACTTTTCCAATTTTCCTTTAATAACACCAGGAGGCCAGTGGTGTGCCACTTATGGATGGAGGGGGAGGAGTTCTCCATCCCAGTCCCCCTCCTTTATTTGGCTGACAAGCTCTACAGAAATGAAATGCAGTAATATACATTAGCACTAACTTATACACCAGGCTGTCACCATCAGGTAAAATTGATCACAAATTACTGATTACTGAATCAGGAAAGTCATCAGTTATATTGTACTTGATTACTTTCTCATAAGAGGAATATATTACTGAATATGGTGAGACTACTCATGCATAAGAATTTGGAAGTGACACCCTAGCAGCCCGCACTCAGGAGGGAAGGAGAATTGTGCTGAGGAAGTCGACTCTAACTTCCTTATATAAATTGTTTTAAATCAGCTATTAAATTATGGTAAGACTGTGGTGTGTACTTGAAAATTTTTCAACTGTTTTCCCAGTTGAAAACTTGTAAATCACACATTCTTCCCTCTAGGAAGTGCCATGGTCACTTACATCAGCTATACTTCCTGGAGGGAAAGAACTCTGATACTGGTCAAGGTCACAAAATTAGGCCAATCTAGTTGATGGGATTCTTGCCAGAACAAGAAACAAAACATTCTTTTCTTTGTGACTCATTTTCTCCTTAAAGACCCTTTTTGATTTGCCTAGGCTCTCCTTGTTCTTCCTTCCTAAGCTGTGGTAGTTTTGAGACATAATGGAAATTGCTCCTCCTTTACAAGAAGGTTGTCCACCCTTGGAAGATCACGTGGGCCGGGAAGGGGGTCATAAGACAGATCCTAAGCATGAAAAAAAGAAAAAAGTGAAAGAGGTACTAACATCCACAAACAATCTAAGCAATATGGAGCTGAAGTATTAGAGTGTGCTTCTGTCTACATATAAACAGTTTGATCGTTTGATCGTTAGCAACTGAGGGCAGGTTATTGAAATTCAAGCTCTGGGAAAAGAAACTGACCATATAAGAGAAGTACAAAGTTAGGCTGACATCTCACAACTTGTATCAAAATAAAGTCTAAATGATTAAGGCATGCCCCCCCCCCCAAACTGGGGTATATGGTGAGTCTCAGGGATAAGCAAAGGTATAGAGGGAAGTATGAAGAGTCAAAGGATAAAGAGAAAGTATCTTATTGGATTGTCTATTTTACACGAAGATTTGGTATCCTCGCAGTTTTAAAATATTTGGGCTAATCTCTTATTTTTATTCAAATGCAGAGAGCAATATACTTTTATGTTCAGGGAGTGATTTAAAATACTTCATTTTTATGTTCAATGCCCTTCAGGCCCTCCCCTTCACCAGATTATCAGCACAGTTGGTACTACGTGAATACAGTTTGCTCTGCTGAGAAGGGAGATTATATTACCAACACTAACCCTGCTCCTGGTGGTAGTCTGCAAGTAGTATTTGGTTCTTCATGTTCGGCTGGACTCACTGAGGCCTAGAAACTACCCAGAAGGGAGAATATTAGGAAGACCATATTCAATCACTAGTGTGAGACTGGATGTTCTCCTGGTTATTGACCATATTCTTCACTGTCTATGGTCAGATGTTGTCAGCTCCTCCCAACATGTATTACCTTATCTGCAGTATTTCTAGTTTCTATTCAAGGTTTTATTAACAAATGGAGGGACACCTAAAACCACAAAACTTCCTGACTGCATTGGTTCACTACCTAGAGATTTATGGTCCAATTCCATCTACAAGTTTGCATTTTTTTTTTAAATACAGATACCAGCTAGAAGTAAATCCAAGTCTTAATCTGGTTCCAGAATATGGGTATTTGACTACCAGATTGCCTCTGTGGCCCCAGTTCTAGCATCACACTCTCACAATTAATCATGGCCCACTCCATTCTTATGAGGAACAACTGTCCAGTTCAACTTGGAATTCCACAACTTTGATACTTGTGAGACCTACAGAACACATCTTCCCAAACAGAGGGAAGACAGCCTTTTTTCAGATCACACGCTGTATGATATTAAAAAAAAAAATCTGTAATACAGGTGTTTACTTTTTATGGTGAAATTTGAAAGGAGAGTCATTGTAATTTAGAATGTTAGGCTGATGTTTATAATTCATTATAAATGTGTCAGAATAGTGTTCCAGAGGAAACAAAAAACAAAAACAAAACCCAGTAACCCCAAACATTTAATCATCAAAGCTGGTTGTTTATAACAATAGGATATTTAATGTTATAGGACAGAAAACAAATGTCATGCAATACATTTTTTTTCTTTGCCTGAGCTTTAGTCTTCAGTAAGATCTGACAAATATTGGCATTATATGTCACTAAGAAGTAAAAGATCATGCTCTGACCTTCAAGAATCCCCACAATATGTACATTATGTTGATGTGCCCTTTGTTTTGTCTATCTTGGTTTGCTTTGGCGGCCTCTGCAATTTCAGGATGAACAAGGTTGTTTTACCAAGTTTTTGATGGCATCATTTTAACCAAGAAATTAACTAAAGGCAAAGACTTCCTCTTCCACTATTTCTTTCATTCTGACACAGCCTGAAGACTAGACATCGAGAAAAGTATACACCACAAATGGCCCAGATGCTCATTTAGCATTATTTGAGGTCTACAGTGCCTTCACTAAAGCAGATGTAAACTTAAAAAAGAAGATCAAAATTTTTGTTTCTTATCTTGCATTGGCTATTGACTCCCGTGTCAAAAATGTGCATCACCTTTAAAGCTCCAGTCACATTCCTCCTGATCTACAGAGACATGCCCCCACTCCAGAGCACTGCTCTATTTACCTATTTCTTTAAACTTCTAAAGTTCTTCTAATCTGTATTGTACAATTTATCATTTATTTATATTTTCCCGGCTTTTGTGCCAGTGATTTTGTCTCCCCAGCTAGAGGTCAAGCATATTAAGTAACTACATCTCTTCCTTCCTAGTACATGATATGTATGGCACATGGCATACTCCTAATAAAACAATTCTATTGAGTTTATTGCTTAAGTACAGATTCATTTTAAAAGCAAACAGATAAAAAATAAAATATAAATACTATTAGACCCTCACTTTCTCTTATGACGTCAGAAAAACTTCCCTTTAATATTAATTGTATATTTTTACTTTTCAAAGTAATTTTACATCTAATATAATTGATCATCATAATTGCCCTCAAAGATAAACAGAAATGACATAGCGTGTGAGCAGGTGCTTAAACATGTGAGTGACAGAGTGTAGAACTCAAGACTCATAATTCTGAGTCAAGCTGATATGCTTGACTCTAAATCATACTTGCAAAATTCACTATTCATTTCAGAAAAGTACACTTTTAATTTTTGTCAGTTAATGACATCATTAAGAGAGTACTACTGGAATGCAGGGGAAAAGAAGAGGTTTCGCTGAGTTTGGTCGACCAAAGAAATTATTCCCCTTGCGTTCGTAAAGTAGCAAAGTAATGGATCACACAAGGGTTAAAGCAGAATTACTGAAAGAATACTCAGTTAGTGGAAGTAAGAGAATTAGTCTCAGTTTTGCACATCTCTGTTCTAAGCTCTGCAGTCTCAAGAATATCAAGGAGTTAATTTCAAGCATCCCTTCCAGCCTAATACTTTTGACTGACCTCTCCTTAGCACTGATAATTAGGAGTAACTTTTTTATCATCCAATTCTATTATCTGTGTCTACTCTATTATTTGGGCATTGGCATAATGCTATTATTTGAATAGATATTTGAATTGAGGCAGAATTTATTATCAGTTCCCAGTATAGATCACCTGGTTTATACTTTAATTGTTTGGCTCATTTATTTATATATATTTTAAAAGCTAATTGGTGATCAGATTAGTTATTTAAGAAATCAAAACATGTTTCTTGAAAACATAAAGGCAAGTTTAATCTAATTCTACTGAGGAAAAAAAAATCCCCATTCCTCTTTAAAATTTGAGAGTGTTCTGGCGCGCCTGGGTGACTCAGTGAGTTAAGCCTCTGTCTTTAGCTCAGGTCATGATCTCAGGGTCCTGGGATCGAGAGCCTTGCCGTTGGGATCTCTGCTCAGCAGGAACCCTGCTTCCCCCCTCTCTCTGTCTACTTGTGATCTCTGTCATGTAAATAAATTAAAAACCTTTAAAAAAAATAAAAACAAAAATAAAATCTGAGAATATTTTGATCAGTTAGTATTTATTAAGCACATATTCAGTACTCTAGAATACTATATGAAGTGTGTTGAGAAATATAAAAAGCAAAAGGAAAGAATCCTGCCCTCAAACGCCCAACAATTATGTTAGGGTGTAAAGCATGTAGAGATGCACAACTAGCTAACAATGCAAAGTCTTACATAATAAACACCAAATTTGCCAATTTCCATAAAGTAAGTATTCCCACATTGGCTAATTTCAAGTCAACATGAGGTCATTGAACACAGGATTGTGGATTGATGCATAAAGTAAGTTCTGGCAAGCCAGTTCAATTGACTCCAACACACCAGCCCTCCTATAGAAGTTTAATTCAAGCAATGATTTCTTGGGCAAAAATGTTCAAGTATGATCTGTGGAAAAACACCTTTCATAGCTCTGAAGGACAGTGGCACATGAACAGGGGATAACTGATGTGAAAGTATTCCTGATCAGAGGGATGATATAATCACAGTCCAGGGGCTCAAAGACAATGACAGGCTTGGAGAAGAGAAATACACCTAGTTAGCATAGCATAGAAAGATCCTAGAGAGTAGGTAAGAAATCTGGAAGGAACTACTGAGTGGTTTGGATTGTATCCTGCAGGTTTGCCTTTCCAAATATGTGAATAACATATGTGTCTATAAAGAAATAAAAACAATAGTGATGAGTCACAAATATATTTTTCCAAATATTAATTTGATGATCATAACCACGCCATTAAGAATTTTTTGAGGGTAGAGGGCACCTGGGTGGCTCAGTTTGGTCTGCCTTCAGCTCAGGTCATGATCCTGGGATCGAGCCCCTTGTCAGCCCCTTGTCAGACTCCTTGCTTAATAGGGAGCCTGCTTCTCCCTCTCCCTCTGCTGCTTCCCCTGTTTGTGCCCTCTTGCTCACTGCCAAATAAATAAATAAAATATATATATTAAAAAAAAGAACTTTTGAAGGTAGAAATTACCAAGAATATTTGTATGGAGAGCTCTCCAAATTATAGGAGATCCCAGAAATACGAAATTATTCTAGGAAAAGAAATATCTTTTCAGCCAAATTAGATTACATTCTTACAGAAGTTATATTCAGTAGCATATTAGAGCTGGAAGATTCTTTTTTTTTTTTTTTTTAAATTTCCCTCCAAATAAATCTATGTTCTGCCCTAAAGAACTTTAACTTCAACCCTTCTTCATGGCAGAATCTACTATTACAGCACTATTCCAAAATATTTCCAATTTTGTCAGAATCCCTACAGATAAGGCTTCTATTTTGATAATTCATGTGGCTGGATATCAAACAGCTGCCAGGATATCTACCAACATCTGCTGTTCAGTTTTTATCAGTTTGTCCCATCTGGCCTACATTCAACAGGACCCAAATCAAGACTGAACAAAATCACAGGACCTTCAAAAGCAATTTCACGTTATTTTTGGAAGCACTGAGCATTCTTTCTCAGTTGTTAGAGTCAGGAACTATGTTGTCTATCATCCTGTAGACAACTCTGAAACTTTTCAGATTAAACTTTTCAACACTCTTCCCTCCACCAAATGTTAACATTACTAAAATATGTGTTTAATGTTCATCTGTACTGGCTTCCATTTGGCTCAGAAATGCTAAATGTCATTAAAAAATAGTAAATTATTGGTAATTATGATGACTAAAATACATTTGAATCATTAATTTAATTTCTACAGGATTTCTTATCTTGGGCATTTAAAATTTTTCCCAGAACTGCTTCCACCTCTTCTTCCTTCCACTCAGTTCCATGCAGCAGATTTCTAATAATATCCTTCCCTCATGCCTTACAGTACAATTTGTTATTAAGGAGCTCCCATCTCTGCCCACACCTACTGAGAAAATAAAAGGGACCAGCATTTAGCCAAATACCCAGTAACATAAAAATTCACTGTCTATGAATCCACCATCTTTCCATTGCTCCTGGGTTAATTCCTCTCTTGTGAGCCTTTGTAGAACAGGCTCAGTCCCAGTGTCTCCCTGTTTAATAACTACCTGGCATTCTACTCACTTAAAAAAAAAAAAATAAGTTATAGAATCTCACTTTTTTTTTTTTAAGATTTTATTTATTTATTTGACAGGTCACAAGTAGGCAGAGAGGCAGGCAGAGAGAGAGGGAAGCAGGCTCCCCATGGAGTGGAGAGCCTGACGCGGGGCTAGATCCCAGGACCTTGGGATCATGACCTGAGCTGAAGGCAGAGGCGTTAACCCACTGAGCCACCCAGGTGCCCCTAGAATCTCACTTTTAAATGAAAAGACAGATACAAGAAAGCAAATGATCCTCCAAAAGTCATGTAATAAATCAATGGCAAAACAATGATGAAATGAAGAGTTAACTCAACAAACCCAGCCTCTTCCAAGAACTTCCCCAAATACCAGTAGCAGCCTAATATGTGTTTGCTAAAGCAGAGTGGAGACATGTTTGTCCCTTCAAAGAAAAATGTGACAGGCAAATGAGAAGATGAGGGCAAAAATGAATTATTTTATCCATACTTCTTTTTATAAAATCAAGATTAAAGGAAATAAAATATAGTTTGAAAAGAATTGCATTACAGTTGTACTATCTCTTTCTTTGTAAAAGGTCTAACTAGAGGAAACACACATTTCTACTGTGTCCTCACTCAAGGTTGAGAACTGAGATAATTTTTTATCAGAAAGGCCCTAAAACAAATCCCACCTTCCTATAACATTCATAAAGTATTGTTTTCTAGGAAAGTTCAAGTGAATTTCTGTAATATTTTCTTCCATTTTGTTTTACCAGTGGTTTGGTGAAACCAACAATTCTGATGAGGTTCTCCTCCATAGGGACTATGGATGATAAGCCAAGGACCATTATAGTCAGACAAAGTGGGTAATCTGGTTTCTAACTCTCACTCTAATAAATTCCCTTCTACCATCACCTACAGGTAACCAGGATCCAGGAATTTTTTACCCAATTTACCCCAAGTCCATCTCCAAGATCTATAAACGCCTCTCCCTCAGGTCTCTCCTCCTGGCGCCAGGAGTAATGCCATCTCCCTCCTGGCCCAGGATGGTCCAGGGCTGAGGACAGAGTTTGGACATGCAGATGAAGTGTCCACACATAAGCACAAGACCCTCTATACTGCAGAACAGATCTGGGGATGGGCAGAAAAGAACCTTAGTCAAGGGTAAATATCCAGGGACTGGGGCCAGGGCCAGGTCTCTCTACACCATCATAGTTTGCATAAATCCAAGAATTCTGCATTCAAACCAGATGCTTCTGGTCTTTAACATCTTTACCACGTTGTTTCATTCATTAATTTAATTTTTGAATATTTAGATATGTGATATGAAGGCATCCTTTTGTGTTCTTTCACTAGCCCTGGAAATGCTAAAACACAGGACTGTTATCTACCTTCAACTCACAAGGGATGTGAATGTATATCACAAAGAAATGTCAGGTGATTTGACCAATATCAAGAATGGACTAGAATTCTTACTCAAAATAATTGTTGTTTAAGGGCTTTCAGGCAAAACTCAAATTTATGATTATAGAGCATTTTAAGCCCCCTTTTCTTTTCCAATTTTGCTGTCAACACTGATCCATTTGTTGATATCGTGTCAAATTTCTACTTCATACATTCTATAGAGACTCCAAAACAGAATAATCCTTCAGTTTCTTTCTACTATATCCATCCAAAAAAGTAGCAAATTTAGCCTAGCTCTCCATTTCTCTTTATAGAGCACTGGTATTTTTATTGCTATGAGAAATTTACATGCCACTTTCAAAGTGCTAATTCTTACTCAAAATAGCTTTGGCACAGTGTTATGCAAGATTTTTCCTCAAAAGGAAATGCTGAATCTACAGATCCAGTGTGGGAAATTTCGAGGTTGTGCCCAGTGACTTTACTATGTCTGCCAGGGAAGTCCCTCTTACTATTCAAGAGCAATTTCATCTTTGGTTTGAGCAGAACTTTTTAGCTTAATGGGTGATAATTTCCCCCTGTCAGACATCTCATATTCTGCATGCCCCTCATCTGGCCTGTGTCACATAAAGAGGTGGGAATGTAATTTCCACCCACCTGTAGAAAACAGCTAAGTTTTATTTCCTATGCGATTCCCAATACACTGCCCCGTGAAAGGAATTCATTATCCACAGATGAAGTAATTATCCTCAAGTAGAGTAGAGTTGAAGCACATAAACTTTTAACTCTGACAGGGATGGGTTTGAAGGCTGGCTCCCCCAACCCTTACATACTATATGATCCCTGGCAAATTGCTTAATGTCTCAAAGCTTCCGGTTTCTCATCTGTAAAGCAGAAATAATATACCTGTCTTATAGAGTAATTGTGAAGATTAGATGAGACAATATATATAAAGCTTCTGGCACCTGATGGGCATTCAATAATTACAATTATTATTCAAGCATCTAAATAATTACCATCATCCTGCTGTTAATTTTTTTACTTCATCAGTCACTTTTTTGCATATGATTCCTTTGTGACCTCAAGTCTTTTCTCTCTAATTAGGCACCTCTACTCAAATGTCTCAGCATTACCTCAATATAATTTGTGTAATATAAAACAACATAGGTTAAAAAAAAAAAGCCTCAAATTTCCTGAATGTAAAAAAAGAATACATTGTTTAACTTTTTTAAAGCAATAATAAAGAAGATATGAAATTTATAGTGAAAATCTCTCTCCTCCTACATCTTTCCTAAATTCCCATGGCTAAGCATGGTTACAATTGGGTATGTTTTCCTAATGTCATTTTTGATTCTTCTCTTTCATTCTTCCAGTGTGCGCAACCTATCACTTCTGTGCTTTGTAAATGTCTCTCACGCCTATTGCTGCTCCTTAATTTCCTTCCCATTAATACTGCTCTAGTTCCTCACCGTTGCACATCTACCTAAATACCTCCCTGATGCCTGATCCCTCTCATTTTCCTCCTTCCTCCCCCAGATTATTCCCCTATGCATGGTTCTACTGCTTACTGCATCTAGTAGGATCACTAATCTACTCCGCTTTCAAGACCCTTTGGTAGCTATTCCTGCCTTTCTTATTCACCTAATGTATTACAGAATAACACAGATGATAATTTTACATAAAGTAGGTGTTTATTTTGGTTTTATTTTTATCACCTCAGAGATTTTATTTATGCTGTTCCCTCTTATTATGGTTGAAATGTGTTACCCCAAAATTCATAGACTGAAGTTCTAGCCCTTAGTACCTCAGAACATAATTGTATTTGGACATAGGTATTTACAGTGGGATTCAAATTAAAATGAGGTCATTAGGGTGGACCCTGATCCAGTATAACTGGTGACTTTACAAAAAGGGAAACTTGGAGACAGACATGCACACAGGGAGAACACCATGCGAACAAGAAGGCAGAAACAAGATGATGCTTTTGAGTCAAGGAACTCTAAAGCTAGTTTGCAAACCACTAGAAGCTAGGAAAGATGCATGCAACTAATTTTCCTCACAGCCCTCAGGTGCAGCTAGTACTAGCACCTTCTCTCTTCCTCCAGCTTTTGGCAGAAAAAGGATGGGATGGCCATCTAGTGACACAGAAGCACCAAGTATGAGAACAAATGGCTAACATGCCAGGAACGGCAGAACAAGAACACTGTATGTCCATGAGCCCTTGATGGTATGCCTGACAGCCAAACTAATGCCAACAAATACTCTTCTCCAGACTTCTTATGTGAAGAAGACCAAGCTTTGTTGGTTTCAGCCACTTTAGCGAGAGCATGCCCAACTGACAATATGCTAAGAAAGTTAATCATATGAAGGGCTTGTTCACCTTCCATGGTTGGGACTTTTTCTCCTGGCATTTAGTAGATACTCAGCAGATAAATGTTAGTGTTCTTCATTTTATGTTATGTTCTTTATGAAGCTGTTAACATCTGACCAATGTGGGCTTACTTGCTCTGCATAAATATGGAGGATAAGTTATTTTATTGCCAATAATCTGGCAATAAAATATTTATTGTTTCAGTTGTGATAGCCACCAAGTGCTATTCTCCAAATATTTTTAAGCTCCATCATTCAAGCACCAATGAAGAATTTTATTTTTCTGTCCCACATTAAGTTAAACATGACTATAGGACTTGTATCAAGAAATATGAATGGAAATGATGTTTCACTTCCAGGTGGAAGCTTTAAGAATCAATGTACCATTCATGACAATCTTTTTTGCTCTATTCTGGCAACTGGCAATGTTTCAGATGGGAGCTGCCAGCACTCTGTGTCCCAGAATAAAGATGGTATGGAGCAGAGCCTTTCAGCTGACCCCCTCAATGGATATTTAATATGAGTAAAAAGTTAACCTTGCTGTTTTAAGCCACTGGGGTTTTTGCTACCACAGAATAACCTACTCGGACTAGTATATAAAACCATCTTACCTCGTGAAACAAGATGTCAGGTTGATTTGAACACTAAAACCTCCTATGGCCACCATTTTGGCTTCAGTGATCTGTGATTTAGATCTTTTTCTATGTCTTTTATTAACATTCATATAGTTTTGTAATACTATATGGCTCTCATCCAGAATGGTTATGAATAATTTTATGACTTTATTAACCCAGGTCCTGCCCTCGAGGCACTTACGAGATCTACAGTGTATTGTGTTTCTCGATAAATATTCAGCACATGCACAAAACCACTAGCAAAATGTAAAGCAACAACAGCATAAAAAGAAAAATTACCAAACACATTTAGAAACAGAAGACTTAAGAAAGGACAAAAGGGAGGGGGGGTACTATTTATTTTTCAACACTTTCAGCCTTCAATTCCATAAAACCCTTCTTTTTTAAGTGTTACTCTAAGTGTTATTAACAGTCATATCTGAGTTCAGAGCACCAATGGCAAAATCACAAGGTCAACAAGGTCTGTGTTACTGCCTCAAGCCTTGGCAGTGGTAACTGCTTCTCCATTTCCACGAAACTTTCTCCAATCTGTAGCTCTCTTTCCAAATCCTCCTTTCTCCTAGTGTCTTCTGCAATTCCTTTGTGAAAATCAGACATTGAGAACAAAGACATCCATGGCTTACTACACATTATAATGACAGACAATTTGCATTTTAATTCTTCCTGCAATCATGACTTGCTGGGTCCCGTCCCCATTTTAATGATCTAAAGTACTGATGATCTGGAAGAGCTGAGACTTTGAGTGCTGTTGGGAAAATTAGCTTCTTACCTCTGAAATCATTCGATGGAAGCATCCAATACATAAATGCAACTTTTTTCAAACTACACTAACCAATGGACACAACTGTAATAATAATTCCTAACAGTATTACTGAGTGCCACTTTTCAGAACACTTCCCATGAGTTAACCCATTCAATCCTACCCACTATCCTGAGAGACAGATAACTATCCCCTTCTTTTTTAGAGGTCAGTTAAGTAAATTGGCCCAGGGATTTACATTTAGCTTCTGCTGTATTTTACCTCTCTGCTATTTTACATGTAGCTCAAATGCAGAGCTCAAATGGAGGCTATGTTCATAACCTCAGACCAGGTTAGTCTGGAAGATTAATGGTAGGAGAAAGGTGATCTTTAATGGGCTTTTGGTTCAGTTTCAGTTCTCTTTTCCTTGCCCATCTGCTATGGACTGAATATGTTCCCCCAGCATTTATATGTTGAAATCTACTCCCTAATATGAAGGTAATTGGAGACGGAACATTTGGGAGGTGAATAGGTCATGAGTGTGGAAACCTCATGAATGGAATTAGTGCCCTTATAAAAAAGGTCCCAGAGAGATCCCTCATCCCTTCCACCATGTGAGGACACAGCAAAGAGAACAGCTAGGAACCAGGAAGCAAGCCCTCACCAGCCACTGAATGTGCTGACTACGTGATCTTGGACTTGCCAATCTCCAAACTGTGAGAAATAAATTTCTGCTCTTCTAAGACATTCATTTATGGTATTTTCTTATCACAGCCTGAATGGACTAAGGTACCTTGCATAGAAATAACCTTTTCAAGCTTGGAACGTTTAGACCAGGTTATGCTCTGCCATCACCTTCGGTGATGGTATTTGGTTTTATATCCAGACCCTTGTGGTCCACTGGACAGGAGATCAAATTCAAATTCAGTGCCCAGTTTTACATTCACTGGCTTACTGAGCATTAGCTACCCGCCACACTTAGAAGCCAGTTTTTCTGTTTCCCTATCATGCCAATGATTATTTCAGAGATGGATTACAACATTCCAATTCAAGAATATTCCTTACATCTGGAATTGGGCTACCCACGTCAGAACTACCTTTTCCCCAGATCAGAGCTGTAGAATCTCAAGAGACAGAATGGGTGAGTGCAGTGAAACCTGAAGTTACTTTTGTCTAACCATGAAGGTCATTAGATGGTCAATCAAATACGGCAGGCTTCTATTCCCCTTGTCTCCCCTCATGCTACTATGACAGGGCACAGAATAGAGTAAGAAGTCAATAAATGCTATTGACTGATATTCTTAAGTTCTTTGCATAATTTGTTGAGGAACTTTCCCTCTTTAATTATGGAACTCAAGTATATTTTAGGGAGTTAATTCTGCACTGGTCTGACTCATTTGCAATTTATTTTTTAAAGAAATTATTTGATGTCTAAGGGCCTTTTTAAAAAAAAGAAGCCATTTCCTTTTGAACAATGAAATCACGTTTCAGTGGCATAATTGGACTGGAACACAGACAGGCTCAAGTTTAGCTCTAAACTCAGAACCCATGAAGGTCGATTGGAAAAACGCAGTCGCCCATCCCAGTCTTAAGTGGCACTTTTTTTCAAATTGTGTCACAAACATGCATACAAAACAAGGGCTAAGTGTTACGGATTATAACCTAAAGCTTTCCAGCCATGTCAGTTAGGAGAGAAAAATAAAAGGAAACTTGCAATACATCAACTGAACTTTCTTTCACAGCATGTAGGAGGGTGAGGGGAATCAGTTAGGTTAAAAAAAAAAAATAGCTTACACTGTGACCAAAAAAAAAAAAATTGCTTTACCATGCTTTACTTTTCTTTCTTTTAGGGTACTATCAGTTTGGCTACAGCCTGAACAAACAAAATCTGTCTTTTTAAGAAACGTCAACTCTCATAACTACTCAATAAATCAAAAACAATAAAAGACGTGTCCTGCTCATAGACGAATGCACAGCAGTTATATCAAACTGTTTCACCTTGTACCCCCTTTGCTCAGCTACCCACATTTACCTATTTATAGCCCCATCCTAGCACCCCTCCTCCATCATCATGCAGCAACTCATGTTGGCCTTCAGAGCTTTGTGGAATCTGTTCACCTTCGGATTCCTCCTGCTTCTGGGTCTGAGTAACTGCCCCTACATTCAGATTTACCTGTCACTGGCTTATCTATTAGTGGCCTCAAAAGGATTTTTCCTGTCATCCGACAAGAAGAGATTTTGCAAGGCCAACAGATAAACAATTTGTAAAATGATATAAAAGAGATTAAATCAATGGAAGTAAAAGAGACCTCTCAAGGCAGTGAGAATTGCCACTAGCAATAAGTGGCTTTAGGGTGTACAGCTTTGAAGACTATACTTAAAAAAAAATTCACAAAGATTGTTACCATGAAGAAGGGCCCTAAATTCATCTGGCTCAACTAATTTACTTTATAGGTATGGAGAGGTAACCCAGAAAAGTCAAGAGAATTAGCCAACTTTACATGGTGATTACTGACAACCCTGAGACCTAGAACCAAAGTGTCCTAAATCAAAGCTTCTCTTTCCCGATTCTCTAGGGAACTCTGTAGTGTTTTACAAATTGACATGATTCCATAAATACTAAAGGGACCAAAGTAGAGAAAGATTAAGGAAGAGAGGGAAGAAAGAATATAATATATTCTGCAGTCTTTGGACAAAGGACAAACTTTAGAAAGTGCTGTCTTTCCTGGCGTGACATGGAATGAAGCAGAGTAAAACAGTGTCAAGAGAAATAAGGAACGAGACTCCATCTGGGGTACAAGGAAGCAAGGGTCCTGTCTTAGAAGAGATTAGGCAAGAGTATAAGCACAGGGGACATACAGAGAAGGAAACTGTCAGCTGCCCTTCAGAGAGTGTCTGAGCTTGTTTGACTCCAATGCAAATCTTCCAAAACTCTAAGTCACTGCCTCAGCCCCGATCCTTCAGAAGTTTTCCCTCCCTCTGCTATTTAAGATCCATAATCAGTCTACTTTCATACAAGACCTTCCGTGGCTCCAAATTCCGCCCTCTCAGCCTAACTACCCAGTACAAGCTGTGCCTTTGCAGTTCACTGAATTTATTGCCATTTTCAGAACTAGACCTGAATGCTACCATGACGTTGCTCAGACATTTCCACTTGGAATGCCCTTCTGCCACATTTTCAACTGATAAAATTCTGTTAAAAAACATCTCTTTTTTGGGACGCCTGGGTGGCTCAGTTGGTTAAGCGGCTGCCTTTGGCTCAGGTCATGACCCCAGCGTCCTGGGATTGAGTCCCACATCTGGCTCCTTGCTCAGCAGGGAGCCTGCTTCTCCCTTTGCCTCTGCCTGCCACTCTGTCTGCCTGTGCTCACTCTCTCTGACAAATAAATAAATAAAATCTTGAAAAACAAAACAAAACAAAAAAAATCTCTTTTTTGAAGCTGCACCCAATGCCCAATCATATCAACTTCTCTTTGTGGGGCCCATGACACTCTGTCCTACCTTACAGATTAGAGATATGTGCTTTTTCATCTTATTCAGAAGAGACGAGGTTGTTAGTAAAGCTACTTAGGGACACGTCTGTCTCTCCCCCTAGGTTGTAAATTCCTCTAGGAAAGAGACTGTGTCTTATTTATCTGAATCTTCACTCAGCAGGATCTAGTAAGTGTCTTGCAGCATGTGTGAGACTACCCAATGTTTACTCCCTTGAACTGCCTGGACTTACCTTACCTAACTTATATTAACTTACCTTAACTATATTCTGTAGTCTCTGAAACTGATAAAAAAAATCATTATGTCAAATAAAATAACTGTCATTAAGGTGAAATAAATTAACACATAAGAGAAATGGAGACACATTGGAGAAACACATTGGAGAAACACTATTTAACAATTACCAGTAAACTAGATCAGAAATGCCTGAAAGTTACTATCTGCTACCTTAGCATGGTCAAATCAGCATTTATTATGGATTTAGAGGCATATAATGATTTTTTTTTTCAGGTTAAATAAAGGAAGAAGAAAATAAAACAGAGTAGAAGAGAAATAATCACAGTCAACAAATGATGTCTCCAAAGGAACATCAATATAATGTAATTAAAAGTCAAGAAGAAATCTTTTCATTCTGAATGTACTTAAATTGTTTATCTCTTTACTGTTTGAAACATTTCATCCAACTTACTCAGCAGTTATTCCCTGTGGGCCTTTACAAGCACATGATAAATGTGAGGTTTGAATATCTTGCTCTTTTGAGTTATTTTGATGTATTTTATTTTGAGTTATTTTGTGTGTCTATGTGGAAGCACGCACACATGCACACGCATGCACCTGCATATACACACACACGAACACACACTCTGGAAAGACCACTGAATGGTAAGTCTCAATGTCAACATATCTCAACCTGTGACACTGGGGGAGCACATCAGCTTCATGGGGGGGAGCTTTCTTATCATTATAATTGGGGTACTGAAATGAGGATGTCTAAATTCCTTTCTGGTTCTTTAGCCCTTGTATTCTATGTAAATGCATACCATTTAAATAATCATGTAACACTAAAAATTTAAAAGCTTTTTAAAAATATATACCTAGCAATCTGATAGGACTTTTCAGTTCTGTGGACCATCTTCACCTACAAAACCTTAATGGGGAGAATGTCTCAGATGAATCAACATTCTGATTTCAGATCTGATCTCATATCAGGTGTTGCCATACAATCTTATTTTGTCTCCTCAGTCTGGTTTAAAAAAAAAAAAAAAAAAAAAAGCCCCTGGAAAATGTGTGCAAATTGTTAAATGTCAGCTGAATGTCATTTTCCAAGTTCGGCACTCAAATAGGGCTCTCTGAAAATTGGTTGTCATCCACTGGGAGTTAAAGGAAAGATCTTTGAAAAGGTCCTCAGAGGCTTCATTTCTAGAGGTTTTTAAGGTCTCACAGGAGCTGACTGCTTCCCCACACAAGCCATTTTCCCCTTGGTCTGCTGCAATGTCAAGGTCCTTCCAGCTTCCCTGCCATTGATCATGCCATTCATCTGGCCAAAAATGCACCCCCTCCCCGCCCTCTATCTATCCAAGTGTTACTATCCATCACAGAAGACATTACGGTACTTCTACTAGGAAGCTGTCTCATCTCTGCAGTCATGCACAATCTCCCTTCTCTACAGCCTGACGGCACTCAGACAACTGTGCCCACTAGTCCTGGTTTTGACAAGGTCTGTTCACACTGCTCATTTCTCTTGTCTCAAAACTTGATTGCAACCCTTCAAGGTAGAACTTGATTTACCATAATACTCACATTGCTTAGCACAAATTGGTCATACAAGGGGGCATTCCAACACCTAACACTTGTTCTACCTTCATCCCCTATTATCCTCAACAAGCAGAGGAATTTGAATGTCTTTATTGCCATCAAAGATAGGCCACACAGCTATTTTTTTTTAATGATAAGAAATTAAGGCAGTAAACTAAGAATTAAAATCAATACTTCCCACTTTGGGTATATGAACATTTCAGAATAAAGCAACATTTGAGTCTGAAATACTTGGGTCATTGTTTCCACACCTAATTAACTTTGCATCCTCTAAAAGCATTTGCCCAAACCCTAGGCTGCTTTTCATAACCTAGATACAACTGCCACATCTTACTGGAGAGCTTAAATACCACAAATGCCCAAACTAAGCACCATTAAGGAGTGAGGTGTGAGCTGCCCAAGGATAGACATGAGTATCTGATGGAGCTACACCCTCTCAAAATCCTGGGCATTTGTCTTGCTGCCAGATTGACCTTCTCTTGAGAAATACGGTTATTTTTCTCTCATTGAGGTGGCATAATCGGTGTGTTGACTCTTGTTTTCCTTCCAGGTAAATGGGACAGAGATAGATGAAGAAAAATACAGAGGGAGCTTTGATGAATCTATGCAGTGTTTTATTGCTGATGCAGACGGATTCCATAAATTTCTAGAAACATAACATTTAAGAAGGAAAGAGGGTGGGGGGTCAGAATTGAGGGTGGGTTGAGGGTAATGGAAGTCACTGCACCTTATCAGTAGGTGGGCAGCCACACTCACTCTGCAGATGGACCTCATCACATAGGGAAAATCAGATGACATTGAATAGAGCTTAATGTTTTCATTAAGGCGAGAAGAGACTTTTACTTGCCTAAGAAAAATGTCTTAACTAAAAAATAGATTTTTCAAAGACCGCAGACAACAGCAAGGTAAAATGTATCTGATTTATGGCAAGTTTAAAAGGTCTTCTTCCCACATGTGAGTCTAGAGCCACCACAGGTGCCACAATAGGATGATAAATGGAGAAATAACTCAACAGGAAAGCAGCAAGGCAGTGGGCTCTGGGGTGGCAATGGAGACCCTGTCACTCGGCCTCAGAGTAAAATTCCAGGGCTGAGGGTAAGCAACTGTGTTACAGGGTGCAGGAGGCAGATAAAGAAAAGAGGGGGATGCTGGCAGTCAGAAAAGTGGAATTTTTATCCCAGGCTTGCCACTAATCATCTGCATAGCCTTCAGGAAATCATTTCACCTTTCTTTACCTCCACTTTTGCGTCTCTGAGTGAGAATAACAATGGCCCGTTCCACCCACTCCCTGCGATATTATAAAAAAAAAACCAACAAAAAAAACACCACAGTGTGATAATAGATGAACTCGTTCTTTGAAGAGCTCAAAGCACCATACAAATGCAAGGTATTAATTATGTTCTAAAGGTATCATTTCAGTGAGAGATAAAAAAAGAAGGAACATATTATTAAATAACATATTTGAAAAGATAAGAGGCATATTGGGAGGGCTGCTTTCAAGAGATATTATAAAAGCTGGCATTCTATTTTCTAGACACCAGCCAGTCCTCACGCAAAAACACAGATCCGAGATGAGGGAGAAACAGCTGATGGTGTACAGGGGGTAAACCTTGTACCCTGGTAAATTGCAGAAATGTACTGACAAAGTAAAACTGATGACGTACATAATGAGCACTGCAAATTAGCAAGCATACAAAAGACTTTACATCACAAAGAAGTGAGAGAAGAGAGAGGTTCAGGGCACAAAGTCACAAGATGAGCTTAAAAGGATAATTATGAGCAAGTACTCCTTCCTGCCCAAAGACATGGAAATATAGGTAATGAAGAGTCAGACTTTTGCTGAGGTCCATCCTGCCAGCGGCACAAACAGTCATTTCGGGGACTAGCTGGAGCTTCAGGTCCAAGCAAAATTAATCATTTAATAAATACTTAATGTGTAAGTAGTATGTGTTCGGATTTGTGCATTAGGTTGTGGGGGAGACAAGAGAAGGAAAAGCTGGGAAATTCTGCCCTTATAGGACAGCTAGCAAGAAAGGATGAAAATGTAGGGAACAGTGTTTAAATGCTAACCACGGGCTACTGACAATGAATATTACAGTTGGTTACTTGTTATATATTGGTTAGTTGGTCATTGTATTATAGTTGGTGTTATAGTTGGTTAGAAAGATAATAAGAGGGTCTGCTTCACTGTGAATAGTACTATTAACTACCATTTTTTGAGCTCCTACCGTTAGGTAGGCACAGTACATTCAATGAATTTTTAAAATTCAAACATTACCAGGTTAGGTCTTTTCCCCATTTCATAGGAGAGGTGATTGAGGCTCAAGGTCACACAACTAGTTAACGACACAGACAGGATTCACAGTTGGTTCTGACTATGCTACATTCCCTGTGTTAGGCTGCTTCTCTGAAAGAAGCACAATTTTTTTTATCTAAGTGACATACTGGTGGAGAATATCATATGAAAAAGAAGCCAACCATCCATGGCCCTCAAATCATACCAAATGGGCAACTGTATAAACCACCTTCTTTGAAAAACTAGAACTGATGAAGAGGATGCATACACATAGGTAAATATGTAAATATTACAAATCCCTGAAAGTATTACATGTATAAAACTTAATAATTCATCTAATACAAAATTATGTTAGACTGTTTTGCAGCATAGCCCCGATCCAAAAAAAGTGCCCCATTTTCCTAACATTTGCTATTGTTTCCACACTGCGAAATTCTTGTGTATGTACATGCCATGGGCTACCCAGATTAGTTATCTTCCTATGTAAATACCTTAGACTTCGCATCTGCTATATGATTTAATCCTGAGAGCCTGGAGCTAAAACAGAGAGAAAAAGATAATAAACAATAGTAACTAAAGAAAAAACATAAATTTACCAAGAGCAGAGAGCAGCAATACCTGCTGGTGCACTAGCACCATTCAATATTAGAAGCTTTATACTCCTTTAAAGTATTAAGCAGTAGGGAGATTTTTCAGAGCTCCAAATCAACAAGATCCACTTTTTTCTTATCCGAGATAAAGTCTCCTTTGTACCTCAAACTCTTCATTTTGCTGAAATTCTATAGCTTGATGGACATGAATAAATAGCCCAAAATGGTCAGTTCAGAGGTTCGCAAACTTGGCAGAATTCAAAGTGCTAGGCTTCCAATGGGCATGAACATCAGACCTTCTGGAGTATTACCCACCCCCACTCAGAACATTTGACCATTTAGTCATCATTCCTTATTTCCTCGTTCCAAAATGGCCACATGTTGCCCTGCAATCATTTCCACACACATTGCACCTTTGGCAGAGGGTCTACCATTCCTGTTTAAAGCAGTTATTGGTCTCACATTTATGACAATTTATCAAATGTCTTTTTGAAATTCCATTTTCTATGAGGGTATGTAAGAGATTCATAGCATCTTTGCTCTATTTGGCAAAAATTAAAAGCTTTGAAATTTCTTGGCCTCTTTCAAGAAGAAAGCTTAAGGCAAATCCATTCTTCCCATCTCCTAAAGGGACTGACATCACCCTTGGTCAGTAGGCATCCCTGAGGCCAAGTTTGGCATGCTGAATCATTATTTTCTATATAATCTACTGCATGAAAAAATATAAAATTCTGACATTTGCATTTGGAATTAGGGCCTAGTCTAAGAGCCATAAGGCCATGCCACCTCCTTAGCAAGTCATTCAACTCCTACCCGAGTATCAGCATCACATACCAAATACATGTTTGCTGACAACTCATCTTGTGCCAAATGGGTCTAAGTGCCTGAAATTAGAGAAGGAAAGACAGGTCTAGGCCAGAAGCAATGTAAGTAATAGGATCCTTCAATAAAATTACCCCTACTACAGATGGGTTAACTGAGGCTAAGAGAAAGTAAGTAATGTGTACAATAATCACAAAGCTCAACAGTGTCATGTTTGATATCAGGACTCTCTGGCTTCAAAGACCATGTTATGTTCAGTTCTTAGTAATACAGAAAGAGAGAATACATACTTTGAGTAAATGTCATGTCAAAGAATCTATAGTTTTACACAATTACCTGACATCTGATTGAAAAGAAGTTAAAAGATGCCCCTTTCTCTGCTGTTAAATCATGCTGAAAGAATATGTGTACATGCATGCACTCACGGTCTCTCTCTCTCTCTTCCTCTCACAGACACACACGCACGCACACACACACACACACACACACACACACACACACACAAATACTAAGAGCTAAGAACCTGGTTGGAGCAGAGAGAAGCCGGATCACATAGCCACTTTTCTTTTCTTTTCTTTTCTTTTTTTTTTTTAAACCAATGCAACCGAAACCAACATTAAGTAAAATACACACGAGGGGAATAAATCTCCAGTAAGCATCTATTGATAAAGATTCAGGACATCCATACAACCAGAAAGCTGGTAATCTATTTCTAGAACATGGGAAGATTTTCTCTTTAATTACAAGAACATAGTCATGTCACCAGAAATAAGAATAGTGAAACACCTAGTGCTGTTCAATGAAAATATAATGCAACCCACAAATGTGATCAGATGTAATTGTAAATTTTCATAGTAGTCACATTAAAAAAGTAAAAAGAGACAAGGAAAATTAATTTTTTAAAGATTCATTTATTTGTTTTAAGAGAGAGAAAAAGAGAGCACAAGTAGGGGAGGAGGGCAGAGGCAAAGAATCTCACGCAGACTTCCTACTGAGGGGGAATCTGACTCCAAGCTCGATCCTATGACCCTGAGATTACCACCGGAGCTGAAATCAACCACCAGACACTTAACTGGCTGAGCTACACAGGCGGTCCTAAAATTAATTTTAAAAATAAAGTTTTATTAATTGTTTTAGTCAGTTCAAACTGTTACAACAAAATATCATAGACTGGGGGGGCTTTTAAAACACAATTATTTCTCACAGGTCTGGAGGCTGGGAAGGCCTAGATCAAGCCATTGACAGGCTCAGTGCTTACTGAGGTTGATTCCTGGTTCATAGATGGCCATCTTTTTGCTGTGTTCTCACATGGCAGAAGGGATGAGGGAGTTTTCTTGGGTCTCTTTTATATGGGTATCAACCTCATTTAGCAAGGCTTCACCTTCATGACCTAATCACCAACCCAAAAACCCATTTCCAAAAGTCTTCACATTGGGGATTAGGTTTCAACATAGGAATTTGGAGGGGTCATTACAAATAGTCAGTCTATAGTACTCCATATATACAAAATACTATCACTTCAAGATATAAAGCTCATCTCAATTCAGACTAGCCATATTTCAAGTTCTTGGTAGCCATGGGGAACTAACAGCTAGCATAATGGATAGCATAGCTCTATACCCCACCCCCCCACAAAAAGGAGCTAGAATGGGTGTGTGTCAACACATCAGAATAATAGCTATTCTTCTTTTTGATCCTCTTGGTTCATAAAGAAAGGATCCAGATTGGCCAGACTACTGAGCAGTAAAGGGAGACAGAAAAGTCTAGGGAAAAGTTTCAAGGTAAGTATAGGCAGCAGCAATTGGCAACCTGAGGGATAGAGCTAGTCCACTCACCAGGAAAGCACTGAAATTGATGGAGATGAAAGAAAGACTTCCTGTAATGTGCACTTTTTCATTTAACTCAGACTATGAGTCAGCGGGTAAGGAAGGTCAAAAAATTTGGGTGGCAATCTGCCCTCCAGAGTAAGAAGCAAGAGCTGAGAATATGAACCAGAAGCCCACCTGCAAACTACAAAAGACGTGGTCACTACTCAAGTTCGTAGAGTGGCACCATGGCTTATAGTCATACCTTCAGTTGACAAATATTTTGGCTGAGAAATTTTTCTCCCCCCAAAAAAAAAAATTCTCAGAGAAAATAATAGCAGTAACTAGAGAAAAATTTAAAAAGCATCACAAATCAATGGTTAAAAAGATTGGATTATTTTATTTTATAAATGGCAATAAGGCGAATTAGAAAAACTCTAGTTATATCAAAGTGTTAAACCTTTCTCTTTAACAAGACAAGAGAAAGCTAGAAGAAAATATCAGAGAGTATTGATATTTTCCTAGGATAAGAGAGATTTGGAAGAAAGCCATTTGGGGGTGTGAGAAACAACCAGTGTGTTTGTATCAAAAATAGAACAGTTCTGAAATCCAACAAACATCATAAGCCAAATTAAAAACAAAGGACAACAAGAAGATACTTAATATAAATGTGTTTTTACAAATTGATAGAAAAATAAAAATAATGAGTTATAGACAAGTACAGACATTTCAAAAAAAAAAAAAACAACAATAGAAAAGTAGATGAAAAGCATGAACAGACAACAGCCTGGCAGAATTCAAATAAACTGAAAACTGAGTTATAATATACAAACTTACCAGTAAAAATAAACATAATTCAAAAGACACTGTGCATGTGAAATCCACCTACATGGTTGCTTATTATGGTATTATATGAATCAGCAAAAGACAAAAAAATGGGAGGATTCTATGTACTAGTGAGAGGACGAATGGTCAAATTAAATAAAAATTAATAAAATAAAAAATAAACACTCTTTTAGAATAATATTTAATAATATTTATGCTTTTGATGCATAATAAATAGGAGGAAAACTTAGTCTACAAATATTTATCTGATATAACTCTGAATAAAGATGGTACATAAATTCATTTACACATATAATGTTATTTCTCTTAAAATATGTTTGTATTTTAATAACAAGATATATGGGTTAGGCTTTATTAAGAATATATGTATATATATGTGGCTCTGTATATAGATTGATTATATATATACACACATATAGAAACATGCACATATTTACAGAAAAAAACTTGAAATAAATACATTAATTTTCAAAAGTTATCTCTGAAAAAGAATGATAAATTATTGTTATTTTTCCTGTATTTATTTTTGTATTTTTTAAGTGTTTTAAAATAATCACATAAAAGTTCATCATTAAGTTATTACTAATTTAAAAAATCCTAACTATGTGCTACGAGTAGACAACATGCTTAATATGGGGCAAAAGAGTGATGTGGCCATGAATAAAACTAAAGAGGACTCTATTGCTGGAAACAAAGTACAATATCAAGGCATTTCTGGTTCAAATGAAAAAGTTACTATACAGTACGTAATCCAGAAACAGATTACCCATAGATATGAATATAAGGAATTTAAGGAGGAAGAAATAAACATGAATAGGAATTAGTGGTGTATAAATGTGCTAGAAATAAAACTTGTACAAGTCCTTCAAGAGCTTTTAAAAATCAGAGACGATAAAGACTTGGGGTTGGGAAACATTACTGCTAAGATAAAACTGTGGAGCAGCTCATGTGCAGAACTTTAATTCATGTAAAGGAAACTTCTCTTCTCCATAAGTTCTCTTCCTTATAGAAAACTATCAAAATCATCTGACTTCTAGCCTGAATATTGTTGGGAAGGGTGATGAAAAAGAGGCATTATCAGCTTCCTGGGCTTTGCAGTTCAGAGACAGTGGCAGCTCTCACTAAATAGATCCTCCTCTGAAATAAGAACTCCAAGGATAGAATAAGCAATAATTTCCATTTGGTTAATATAACTCATACTTTGCTTGTGTCCTGGCCAAAATCACAGGCCACTCATTGAGCCAAACTCTCAAGCTAAACATTCTTTATAATTGAGTTGAATTTATATTACTGATATGTAACCCTCAACTTCTGAGAATATGTCCTTATTGAAATAGACATTCCAGTTAACTGTATATGAAATCAACTTGATTTCATTGATCTCAATCTTTATTCTCACATGACATTCTTAGTTTACTTTCCTTCTCTTTCACTTGTACTCTGTCTTCATGCCGAATCCATTATTTTTCTTAGAGGCTGTCTTTTCAAATCTAGTTCCTCTGCCTACCTGAGAGAACTTCACCTAGCTGGTATTTTTCTTCTACATGCAGCCCACAGTGCAACACAGAGAGTGTCTGGCCTGAAGGAGGGTTAAAAAATAATCCGAGAAGAATTCCTCTCCAAAGAAACGTGTATATGCACACACATAGTACAGTTACTTTTTGTTGGGGGCGCTGAGGACCACCAAAATAAAATAACACTTTTCTTTTCAGCAAATCCAGAGCCTAAATCATCCCTAAATCTGGGAACGTGTCTGACCATTCCCAGACACCAGAATCCTGTACCTGTTAAAAAATCCTTTCACATGAAATAATCCTCTTTGAATTAATTGCAAAGCAGATTTCAAAGGGAGAGCCCTATCAACAACTGGGATCTAGCCAGAGATCCTAACTCTTGTAACTTGTTGATTCCTCAGGTGAACTTGAATCTTCTTCCTGAAGGTGAAATCTGTCTTCAGAGTCCACTGAGCCTTTTAGTCCCTTGAAAGTTCTTACAGTGTCTATAAAAATTTCTGCTCTTAACCTTTCTTGTGTTATAAAAAGCACAGCCACGTTCCTCATAACTATTTGATGTCTTATATAAAACCCTTTATAAAATAAAATAAAAAAAAATCTCCCCAGATAGCCTCAAAAGAAAAGTTGCCCGGCGTTGTCTTTAAACGGCATGCTTATTTAATATCGACATGAAGATAGAGTCAGGGCTCTGAATTCTGGACTGCCCATGCTGGCATCGAGGGGCACCGTTAAAACCTGCCAGTAGCTAAAATATCCCTTCTACTCCGTGGGGAGACAGTGTCAAGAGTAAAAGCCAGAAAGGGAAATTTTGGCTGCCATCCAAAAACAGTTGTAGAAAAGAAGGTTCTCTCTCCGACAGCATTCTGACATGCTTTCTTCAGTTTTGCCATGAAGTTGAAATCTTTCCTCAGGAGAGATGAGTGTATATATAAAGACAGCAGGCGCGTGGCGGGCTCAAGAATTTCAAACATGGCCCAGTCTGACATGAAGGAAGGAGAGAGGGAGGGGGTTAGGGAAGAAACCACTGAACTTCCAGAAAGGGCTGTCAAAAACTAAGCCATTTCAACAGGTTTATCTTTGAAATACTTCCACTGCCAAATACTTTTAGGTGCTCCTAATATAATTCGAACCCAATCCTTGGATCATTTTATATGTTTTTATGCTTAATTTCTGAGTTTGGATCCATCATAGATAATAATATACATGATCTATGTGATGCAAACGTTTGCATTTCTGGAGTAATTCGCATACAACACATTAATACTCAAAGAGCAGCTAAGAAATGCAGTCAAATTTAAAAAGCATACCTAGAAGGAAGGAGGGATGATAAGGAAAATACACAAAAAAACCTCCTCCAATCTCAACTGCCAGTGACTCTCACAGAGAAGAGAGTGGCAAGCCTCTGTCTTCACACGGGCTTACAAAGTCTGAAATGGTGCTGATGGAGGGGTGTGTCTGTGTGCACACACCAACATACAAGAGTGGGATAGGGCCAGGAGGACCCCTCAAGCACAATAAAACTTCAAAAAAGATATATATGCATCTGTTTCCTATACTCAGAAGTTATCCTTCTACAGAGTAAAGAGTAAAAATGTGGCAAACTAATTACATCAACGACTTTAAGAGTAACTACAGGGAGTATGTATGTTAGACCTTGACAAATGGGGTGGGTTTAATTCCTGCTTTCATATATTTTGAATTGTACGAAAGCTCAGGGTTTCTAAGCTTAAGGTTCCTCTAACAGATGCCTGGGTGGCTCAATCAGTTATGTGCCCAACCCTTGGTTTTGGCTCAGGTCATGATCTCAGGGTCATGAAATGGAGCCCTGCTCAGCACAGAGTTGAATTGAGAGTCTCTCCCCCTTTCACTGCCCCTCCCCCCTCTCTAAATAAATAAATATCTTTAAAAAAAAGTCCCTCTTCACAGCTGTTAGTAAGTAAGCAAGGAAAGAAACCACGTATGACCATGTTAAGGAAGATGAATTAGATAAGCATATATCATTATCAAAATAAACCCTGGAAGCATATGGGCGCCTGGGTGGCTCAGTGGGCTAAAACCTCTGTCTTCGGCTCAGGTCATGATTCCAGGGTCCTGGAATCGAGGCCCGCATCAGGCTCTCTGCTCGGCGGGGAGCCTGCTTCCCTTCCTCTCTCTCTGCCTGCCTCTCTGCCTACTTGTGATCTCTGTCTGCCAAATAAATAAATAAATAAATAAACAAACAAACATCTTTTTAGAAATAAATAAATAAATAAACCCTCGAAGCATAAAGCACAATTTTCTTGATTTGTCTAAAACAGGAAGTTTCTGGTTCTGTTCTTGGTTACTTTTACTAGCTAGTTATCTTCTTTACAACAAAAAATTCTTAACATCAATTTTCTCAAATGGCAATACTTCTCAAATAGCAATAATACTAATAATACTAATTCTTACTCTCAGTCTTATGTGACTTCAAAGGGCACAATAGGTGTATCTATAGCAGACTATAAAATGCTGCACACATGTTGATTATCATGAATAGTGGTAATATCTCTGATTCATTTCACTGACAAGATTGAAGGGAAAGAATATTTTATAGCTTCTTAGATTTTAATCAGTTTCTAATGCACTAATTTCATGGTCATAAAATATTAGAGCTGAAAGAGATCTTAGAAATCACTTCATTCAAACTTCCTCATTTTTAAGGCCCAGAGAGTTTGTGACGTGCTCAAAGTCAAACAGCAAACTTAAAAAGTTATAGACATGCATGGAATAGAAACATGTATTCCAGATGCACACAGTTGTAACACAGGCTGTTGCGAGCTTGCTAAATGTTTTCTTTGATAACGTTCTCTGACTTTTTGCTAAAAATTTGGTTAATAAATCTTGGCTTAAAGAAATGTCCTATAAAGGAAATTTTCTATTCACCCAGCAATTCTTACAATGCAGGTTTAGGAAAAATGACCCCATGAAAACAGTAGGCAGAGACATATTTTAAAGCTATAAATCCAAGGGTTGCCTGGGTGGCTCAGTCAGTTAAGCGTCTGACTCTTGAGGGTTGTGATGTCAGGCTCCATGATTAGCATGGAGCCTGCTTAAGATTCTCTGTCCCCCTTTCCCTCTGCCCCTCCTCCCCTTTTTCCTCTCTAACAAAAAACCAAAATAAAACAAAATAAAAAGCTGTAAATCCTGGTTCTTTCCACAGTTTGGCGACTGTGGCCATTGCTGCTATGAACATTGGGGTACAGATGGCCCTTTTTTCCACTACATTTGTATCTTTGGAATAAATACCCCATAGTGCAATTGCAGGGTCATAGGGAAGCTCTATTTTTAATTTCTTAAGGAATCTCCACACAGTTTTCCAAAGTGGCTGCATCAACTTGCATTCCAACTAATAGTGTAAGAGGGTTCCCCTTTCTCCACATCCTCTCCAACACATGTTGTTTCCTGTCTTGTTAATTTTGGGCATTCTATCTGGCATAAGGTGGTATCTCAGTGTGGTTTTGGTTTGAATCTCCCTGATTGCTAATGATGATGACCATTTTCTCATGTGTCTGTTAGCCATTTGTCTGTCTTCTTTGAAGAAGTGTCTGTTCATGTCTTCTGCCCATTTTTTGACATGATTATCTGTTTTGTGTGTGTTGAGTTTGAGTATTAACATGCTCGGGACTGGAAGAGATTATGCTGAGTGAAATTAATCAAGCAGTGACAGTCAATTATCATATGGTTTCACTTAACTTGTGGAGCATAATGACATTGGGAGATGGAGAAGTGAGCTGGGGGAAATGGTGGGGGGACAAACCATGAGAGACTGTGGACTCTGAGAAACAAACTGAGGATTTTGGAAGGGAGAAGGGTGGGGGGTTGGGTGAGCCTGGTGGTGGGTATTATGGAGGGCACATATTGCATGGAGCACTGGGTGTGGAACACAAAAGAAAAGAAAAGAAAAAAGGAAAGGAAAGGAATAAAGTTTTAAAAGATTTGTCATACACAAGTTTTTTAACCACTTAAAAGCTGTAAATCCAATCTCCTTGTCCCATTGCTTCACCCTTTCTATTGGCCCTCTCTAGCTCATTATTATAAAAACTCCTGGCCATCTCTTGCAAGGTACACATGCTCTGTTTCCTAGTGGCTTAGACAAACTCACCCCCAATGAAACATCCCTTCTTCAATTATATTTTAGCTAACCTGCTTTTTTTTCCCCCTAAATTCTGAGATTTAGGTGATGATTTCCCCTCAGATTCTTGCATGACACATGTTTTGCCATTCATGTTGTCTCTTAAGTGTCAACACCTTGGAGAGACTTTCTGAAACCTCCCCAATGTCTCATGTATCTCCCTGTTTTGCTCATTCTATCTGAAATGGCCTTATTTGTGGATATTTTTGCACAATTAGGGTCAACCTCTGCTACTGGAACATAAGCTCCAATAGGGCAGCAATTATCTCTTGTACAAATACTGAATCCCTAGTGTCAGGCTAGATCAGCTAGAAAGCACCTGCCAAGCACACAACAATAGCCACTAAACTATTTATGAACAAAACACAAGTTGTTGATAAACAAAGAATGAATGGATAGATAAATAGATGAATGAGTAGATCACTCATAAGTTTTGATAAGAAATGCTAAGATGGTGGGGCGCCTGGGTGGCTCAGTGGGTTAAGGCCTCTGCCTTCGGCTCAGGTCATGATCCCAGGGTCATGGGATCAAGCCCCGCATCGGGCTCTCTGCTCAGCGGGGAGCCTGCTTCTACCCCCTCTCTGTCTCTGCCTACTTGTCTCCCTACTTGTGATCTTTGTCTGGTAAATAAATTAAATTAAAAAAAAAATGCTAAGATGGTGAACAGGATTGCTTTCATAATAGCCCATAGTTCTGAGCTGGTTGTAGCACCTTGGGAATAAGGACTGTGTTGGAGGAATTACATAAATATTGTCACTCGAGAGCAAGATGAAAGAACACCAAAGACAGACTTTATTGGTATCAGAATTTTACATGAAGCCGGCCTCAGCATCAGGCAGATTAACTAACTATGTGAATTAATAGCTAAATGTTTAAAGCACCTTCAGTATTCAGGGCATACTGTATACAGGGGAGTGAGGGTGAACAAAGATACATAAGATGCAATCTTTGACATTAAGTCCATAGAGTTTGCTTTAGGATCCAAGATATTAATAAATAACAAATTGTATGATAGTATAAAAATTCAGTAAATATGTAAACTTCAAACAGCAACTGTTATAGTCTGCATGTTTGTGCTCCCTCCCCCTAAATTCATATGTTCAAATCTAAACCCCACTGTGATGGTATTTGGAGGTGGGGTCTGTGGGAAGTGATTAGTTCTTGAGGGTGCAGCTCTCATGAATACATCAGTGCCCATATGAGAAGTCAAAAAGTAAGCTAGCTCTCTTTCCACCATGTTGAGGACACAAGAAATCAGAAGTCTGTCATCCAGAAAAGGGCCCTCACCAAAACCTTACTATGTTGGAACCCCAATCTCAGACTCCCAGCCTCTAGAACTGTGAGCAATACATTTCTATTGTTCTTAAGCCACCTGTTTTATGGTATTTTGGTATAGCACCTGGAACTAAGAGAATACCAAAGAAAGATACAAATCATAAAGTGAGTGACTAGTTCTGTGTCAGGTAAGTAGAACAGTCAGAAAGTTCTGTAAGCTCAAGAGAGAAAGGAGTGCTGCAAACTGATATATACTGGTAAGGTTTACATAGAAGGAATTTTCTTAAGTTGTTGCATTCATCATTTTAGGCAATGAGGGCTGTTTGGATCTCTTGATCTTTATTTAGTGCGAGACACATAAAGGTGAAAAGATTTTATTCCCCTATTCTACCATGCCCAAATACCTCAGTGAGGACTGTAAATGACAAAGGAAAGCATGTTGATACACCACACAGAGTTTGTCTTTGAAAAAACTGGGACATGGGCATAAAAAGCACCTTTTGGGGGTTTCCTATTCCCAGGTCCATTTGCAAATGGCAGCAGGACTAGTGGGTTCAATCTGCTTAATAGTGGGGGATCAGTGGATTAGTGTGAATGTGACTAGAATGGTTTTCTAGCTGGAGTATGAGGAAACTAAAATCCCTAGCTTTCTCTTTCATTCGCCAACTGCAATTTCTCTTATTGCTCACGTTTTTTATAAGGAAATGTTAACAGAGACTCAATAGAGTATATATTTTATATCTCTCCTTCAGTATTATCTTAGCATCTCTACCCCAGATGGGGATGGGTTGAATGGGAATCCTCTTCCAGCAGTGATCAAAGACTCAGGTCCTAGAGACACTGCACCCAGCAAAGTTCAAGCAGCCACTACTCTAGGATAAGAGCCCAATTCTTCCAGGGTGGGATGCTCTTGGTAACCCTTTTGCCTTTGCAATCTGGGTCCTGCTTGTTAAACTCAGGAAAAGGGTGTATTCTTCTGTACCTTGGCTCAATTCTGTAAACTAGCACTGATCAGAGTACATCAATGGTGTCTATCAAATACTTGGAGAACAGTTACATGGATGGACAGATGCTTGAATGCATTTGTAACAGATACACATAATGCTGTCAGATAATTCCTTTCATCTTAAACTACCAGCTCTGTTCTCTGCAGGTAGCTGGGGACAGGCATCTGAAACACAGCTATTTGGCATGACCGAGACGTGGGTACAAACCCCAGCTCACACTTTGCCTTTGTTTTTTTTGTTTGTTTGGTTGGATTTTTGTTTTTGTTTTTGTTTTTGTTTTTTTTTAAAGATTTTATTTATTTATTTGACAGAGAGAAATCACAAGTAGATGTGGGGCAGGCAGAGAGAGAGAGAGGGAAGCAGGCTCCCTGCTGAGCAGAGAGCCCGACGCGGGACCGGATCCCAGGACCCTGCGATCATGACCCGAGCCGAAGGCAGCGGCTTAAAGCACTGAGCCACCCAGGCGCCCACACTTTGCCTTTGTAATTAAGTAAGATCATAATGAAGACTATGAACCTCAGTGTCTTTAAAAAGTCTTTAAAATTTATAAAAAATTTACTTCAAGATGAAGACCAATGAATGGGATCATGTAAGTAATGGGATTATTTTCATTTCCCAACTGTTAGAATTTTTTCATATCCTGGTCTGAAAACAGGATTTTTGTTGGTTAGTGGCTTGGCTTTGCTTTTCCAGGTCTAAAACTGGAATATCTTTTTTTTTTTTCCTTTAAGGGAGGGAGGGGTTTGAAGGAGAGGGAGAGAATCTTAAGCAGTCTTCGCCACCTAGAGCATGAACCCTACATGGGGCTTGATCTCACAATCCTGAGATCATGACCTGATCTGAAATCAAGAGTTGGATGCCCAACTGACCTAGCCATCCAGGTGCTCCTAAGATTGGAATGTCTGATGCTTTTAACTACAGATATTAGATGTCTTGCTTTTTTTGTTGTTGTTGTTCCTTTTTTCTTAGCTCTAACCTTTGCTGCGGGGAGGAAACCATAAAAGCTCTACAGTAGGGGAACAATCTTCCCCATACCCTGGTACATGTAACAACATTCTGCTTCTTGGTGAAATACATCATGAATAAATTTGAAAATAAGACTTAATTTATTTCATATTCTCTGCATTGTGACATTCATTTTGTAAAAATATTCCCACTCATCACTGCTTATTGTTCTCTCAGATAAAACTGTAAAATTGTGAGGGTGGTTAAGCTATTTATTTTAAAGCTAAGCCTCCTTCATCTCTCATATCTTTCTCCAATTTCCATCATTCTGTGACTCAGGCTCTCTCCTTATCATTTTCACACTGCACCCAGGCTTGGAGGCCATGGAAGAGCTCATCACTTCCTGGACAAGAGCATCCGTATCTCACAGGAGCAGAAATGGGATGTACGAGTTCATTATCAGTGAAGAAGAGGGGAATGAGCATAACATTCAGAAGAACTGCTGTGGCAAACCCTGTGCAAATCAGAGATTTGTGGAAATGATCACATTTCTATAGCCTACCTTCTCTCCGCAGCACGCTCTGCTCATTAATTCATTAATCTTTGTACCACCCCTGCAGCGGAGGTAACTATTATTAGCTTGGGTTTGTAGATGGAGAAATAGAACTAAAGTACAGTGGAGTTCAGCAACTTGCACAGGATCACAGTGGGAGATGTTGTTGGGAGTGGGATGTGAGCCCAGAAGTCTTGTCTCCCAAGTGCCTGCTCTCACAGAGATGCCCCTCCCATCTTGTCCATTAGCATAATGGTTAAGGGAGGCTGTCATTTTATTTCTTGGAGCTGCATTCACCCGAGCTACTGAACTCTCCTGAACACACATACAGTTGAGTTGTTCTAACATTTACACTGCGAAATGTCTGCATAATTCCTCTCTTTTCCTTGCCTACCTGTCAGCAGCTGCCCTGCCTGACAGAATGCACCCACTTGGTCATGAAAATATATTTTTGAAAAAAAAAAATACTGCTACACTTCAGCTCAGTGCTACAAAAGGAGCATGATATTGTCACCTGGTGAAACAACACATTTCTTCCTGAAAGGAAAGGTATATCATATTATTTTTATGCACTGACCCTCTCTGTGTATCCCACGTCAAAGTGCAAATGACATTTTGGTATATCACTGAGATGTTGATGATGAAATCGACCTGCCAGTGGAGACATTTGGCCTGTTCAACTTGTAACTCCTGGTTTGATTTCAGGAGACCTGTGCAGCAGTAAGTAGATCAGGGAGGAGACTGATGTGGACTCAGAGCCCACTGTGTGTCGTGCACTGTGCTACACACATTGATTGTCATAAAGCTACAAGATGGATACTGGTGTTCCAGTACATCTCTGAGGAAATACAGAAAGTATAAACTAAGGGGTGAACCTGATCCAAATGGTTCAGCTACCAACCAGTGCCAGGAATTGGAACTCAGTTCTGACTCTAAATCATGTTGATTCTCTGTATTTGAATAGACATTACAATAAGAATATACCCATAGTATTGACCCTTATCTCAGTTGAACTAACCTTTTAGAATCTATGCCTTTGAAGAAAGAGAGGCCTTAAGTTAATCGTTTGCTGAACGTGAGCACACAGCTATGCTAGATTCTTGGGATTCTGCTCACAGGTACACAGTTGACTGTCAGGTCATACTGTGATCACTCCTAACTTTGAAGTAGAAACAAAATGCTATATGAGTAAGGATGTCCAGCCTAGGCGGCAGAGTGAAAGAATATGAAGACTGGAGATGTTCTGAGGAGTTTAGCATTAGGATCTATTACAATCAAAGTTTCAAATACACAAATATGTATAAATTAGCTACCATGTGACAAGCAATGTGACAAATCATCTCTCCATTCATGTATGCTGACAATAGTTTCAGAGGGCAGATGTGACTTGCTCAAGGGAGAAGGCCAGCTGGTGAGTGAACTAAGGCTGTGAATAGTCTCCTGACTTCCCGGCATGCTTTATCACCATGCATCATGGTTCTCTCACATCACACCCACACTTTACACACATCTGCCACACAGGAAGATGCCCTTCTTTTCTCTGCCTTTCTTCTTTCCTGTTCTGGTAAGTCCATTGTGAGAGAAAGGATAATTAATCTTTCCCAGGAAATTGTCTTTAACATTTAGACTTTGGTATTTTTATATTTAGACTTCGATGAAAAAACTGACTAAATGTGGTGCTAATGACAGTTCTTTTCAGAATTTTTATTTGATAAATACATTCAGAAATATTTATGCACCTAGTTGTATCATTTAACACTCATATATAAAACAAACACCAGTAGAACTTCTACATGGGTTAAGGAATAAGTCTTTTCTAGCACCTCAAAAGCTCCCATGTGACCCTTTCCTTTCCCAGTAAAGATAGCTATTACCCTGACATATAGAATAACCTCACCTTTTTTTCCTCACAAACATAATGTTGAACAAAAGTAGCAAGACACAACAACATTCATAGAGTGCAATTCTACTCATAAAAAATAAAACTATATTGTTTAGCGATAAATATGTGTGCCAAAACTATTAAGAAAACAAATGAGTGATTTTTTAAAAATAACTTAAGTCAAAACACTTCCTCTCTCTGTTAAAAAAAAAAAAAAATCCTTCAGCAACTTTCCATCTGTATAAAATAAAACCGTTATTCCTTATGTAACCCGCAAGCATGTGCAGGGTCTGACGGTGCCCATTTCTTTGACATGACCTTCCCTTGGCCATGGCATTCCACACACACCAAGTTTAGTCTGTTCTCAGAAAAGGCTTATCCATGTCTCACAGCCTTTTCCGAGCCACTCTTTTCCAGGACCTTTGCACTGTTGGTACCTCATCCTCAGATCTCAGTTTAATACTACTTCCTCCGAAAGGTCCTCCCCACCACCCTCAATCTAAACAAAATCAGTTCACCTTATTATGTTTCCATCACTGCATGTATGATTACTGACATTATTTATTTACTCATTTGTATGATTATATCTGTCTGTCCCCCCTAGAACATAAATACTGCAAGGGAAAGGGCCACCTCTGTTTTATTTGCCGTTGGCCTCCTTAGAACTGGAACGGTGCAGGTACACAGTAGATGCTGAATAAATAGCAGTTGAGTGCACTGGGCAAAGAACAGATCATTCTCTGCTTAGGTGGGGAATCAAACCTAAGAATGCATCAACATCTTTTAGTAGAATTCAAGCGCTTGTGGCAGGGAGCTGGCCAGTGGCAAGAACCAAACATATGAAGACAAAGAGAGTGCCGATGTTAGGAGACCTGCCACAGATGCTGGGACATGGATTCTCATCTTTAAACTAAAATTCCTACGTAGGAAGTCATGAATTTTACCTTCTCCTTACAATTCCCACCCCGTCCCCACCTCTCCTATTTTGGAAAGAAGCTCTTGATTAAACTACTGTCTGCCCATTCTAACTCTCCTCCCACACCAATAACAGGAAAAGGGAGAGCTAAGGAGTACAAGAGAAATGTGAGAACTCAGCCAAGGCAGGCGGGGACTTTTAGAGATGCATCCCTGTCTGTGTCCAGTCCTAACTCATGCCACAGCCGTCATCCAGCCGTGTTATCAATGGACCACAGGTCCCATTCAGGGTCAGGTGACCTTGTGAAGCAGAAATAATATGTCACAAAGATACAGTGTAATAAAAGATGTGTGCAAGGCTTGGCTGCCAAGCCAGCTTTTCTAAATAACATTCTGATTGCATTCGATGCCTCAGCAACCCCACTATTCTTGCTGCCCAGGCACTCTGCAGCCAATATATGCACTGGATGATGAAAAGCCCAGGGACCCACTGGGCAAAAGCCAAATCACATATCGGCAACATCGGCATAAGGGCATATAAAGCAATCCTGTTAAATATTTAGATGTGTAGGGCCCTAGAGCGTGACACACATTCAGCTAGAAATGTACTTTCCTTTTTTAACTAGGAAATGTGAGATTATAAACCTGTATAATATTGTGTCTTTTAAAAGGAAGTGAATCTGAGAAGGATTTGTTGCATATTGACCTATGGGATTTAAATCATCACCATCAAATCACATGCCGCCTGGAACAGGATTCATTGAATAACAGCATTAATCCCTTACATTTACATTTTTCCTTTTTTTGTTACAAATCGCTTTCACAAGCATTATGTTGTTTGATGCTCAAAACAAAAATCCATGGAGATAAGTTCATTAGCAAGTATTTTTTGAGCATCTACTGGACAACGCACTGTACTGTGTACTGTGAGAGGGAGATACATAGCCTGGCCCTCAACTGGAGAAAGTGGGCATCTACAGAAATGGAGAGGTACTATCACCTCCTACAGGAAACTAAAATAGTAGAGTATAACAGCAAGAACAAGCATCTATTATATGCCTGTGATCACCAAAAACTGCCCTAAGTTTATGGCTTAGAACCAATTATCCCATAGTTGTTTACAGCACAAATGAGAAGATAGGACCTTTAAAGAAAATAATTAATTATAAATACAGTAGTATATATAAATGCCCACCGAGTGACCCAGAATATGGTAATGTAAAATTTTGGAGGAAGACCAGCTGAACAAGGTTTGTAGAAGAATTTATATTTGGGCTAATATTTGAGGGAAAGGTGATATAAGCAAAGTGTAAGGGAGGCTGTGCATACGGGAATGTATAAAAGTGTCTTCTCGGTTGAGAGCTTATTCTTCACATGGAGAACAGCATGAGTTCTCAAGGGTTACAAAGTTAACCAGCTAGAACTCAAACATATAGCAACCTCTCCTCCTGCAAAATGCTACCCATAAATGAAATGATCTATTCACCCGTTCAATATACAGGGTCCAAGTACTGGAGGCAGGGGTCAGAAGACTGACACGGGCAGACAAGGAAGCCCAACTGTGAAGATAGGAAGCATGAATTATCTAGAACACACAGGTGAGGTTCCTGGAATGAGCATATGAGCTGAGTTAGAGGACGGATCAAAATTAGCAAGAGGAGACCTGGGGTAGGGCATTTCTGATAGAAAGGAATAGAAGAATTGGAAAAAGAAAGGATTGCATGAGTAGACCAGGCCACCTTCCTTCTGGTAGCATGTGTTATCCAAGGCAGGAAACCCAGCAGAGCCCTTACATATCTCTCTTTTCCCAAGTGAGGGCCTGGGTGGGATGGTTAGAAAGAATATGAAACCAAGAGTGAGTACTTCAGGAACCCAGGTGGAAGCATCAGCACCAAGCAGACAAAATCCAAGAACAGAGCCTCCCTCAGTTCACAGCAGTAAGCCCTGAGGACCGTGAATGTTCTAGAGATGCAATTTCTCAGATTATGCCCAAGGTCAAAGCATAGGTATAAAAATATCTGGCTATTGACAATAACAAAGGTGAGTTGCTACTTAATCTAAACGGTATACACTTCTTCAGCCTTCTGTATTCTTCCTTCATGTTCTCTCCAGTTTTCTTTGGTGTCTCTTGAATGTCCAAAGGCTTGCTCAGAACTGTTAAGTATATTGATCAAATCATTTTTGTTCAAAGTTAAGTGATAGAGTTAATTACAATTACACCTCTTGAACTTCTCTTAATGAACCATCTCAACCAACACTCTGAAGAAAAGTGATTCTGTTTATAGTCATGCTACCATCAGGGTTAATTGTTCACTGGGACTTTCTTTGAGGAGAAATCCTCAGGTAATCTCATCTGTTATTTCATTGATTAGATAGCCAGAATAACAAAGAAACATGTAAGTAGATATAGCATTTTATTTTCTGTAAAGTGGGAGAAACAGAGCTACCACGTGGACACTAAGAGCAGGGAAACAGAAGTTAAGAAGAGACTGAACAACCAATTCAGGTATAACTGGAGACATCCTGCATGGAGAAAGCTGGAAACCTGGACCTAGATCTACCACTCCTCAGCTGTGACCCTCTTAGGATCATAGCTCTTCCATCTGTAAAATGTGGGTAGTGCAACCACCATGGGAGGCAGTCTGCAGCCTGTCTCATGTGCTTATTGTGTGCTTCTGAGGAGTGGATGAGATCAGCTGTGTCATAATCTCTGCCGTATTACAGGAAACTAAAAATGCTAACTTAGTAAGTGAATAAAGTCTAAAGATGCTGAGTGGTGTTGGGCAAAGAGTGTGGCCTTTGGAGTCAGAGGAACAGATTCAGAAAGTATACCAAATGACTGTGGGTAATCATGGGATTTCTCTGCATCTCATTAAATGAGATGCCACAGATGAGGAGATAGCTAACACAGGATGAGGACAGTGAATATAATGTTCATTTCATTTCCTCTTGCTTCAAAACAACCTATCATCCAGAACCTTGTATTTTCTCTCTAAGGTAAGTTTTAACTTATCCAAAAATCTGCACCCAAGTCCACAGAAGGATTACTCTGCCACCCACCCCACTCCAAATAGGTCTTTTGTTGAAACACCTACTAGTTACCAAACCACAGCTTCTGAAGCTTTAAGATTAAAGAGACAACAAGGAGACACAAGGACTAATGCTTACATCTGGGTGAGTTTGAGATTCTGTTCAAATGTATGTTCAAATGTCATCAAGAGTGTCTGATTTCCCTAGCAAGATCTGGATGAAAAATTAACTGGAAGAGAGCAGATCAATATGAAATGGTATATACGCTGAGGGCCCCCCAGGATGGGTTTAATGTAGCCGTAGCTAAACTATCAGACCAAGACCCCGGATGTTAACAGAGCCCTTCCCCAGATCCACACAAGATACCAACTACTGAGAAATGGGGCTAGGGTAGTTATGCACAAAGATCCAACCTAGAATGTGTCTCATTTTTACCTGTGTGGGGGAAAAAAAAATACTACCAAATTTGCCATCATGGGAAATAATGTTCCTATTTTCCCAGACTGGCTTTTATTTTTTCACATCTGAGGTTTTTCTGTAAATGGGTTATTCAGGCAAGTCAAAAAAGCAGAAAAATAAACACTGCTACTGTTTTCAAATTACAGCAACTACTATGGCTGTTAGTAATCCTGGATCTGTCCTGCCACGCTTCAGTAACAATATTCCATATGCTGGCTTCTTAACAGTAATCTTTAATGTATAGGATGCTTTGCCTTATTTTTTATCAGAACCTTCAAAGCTGCATTTATGAGAAGCAATCTGTTATATAAATTTGGGTTTAGTTCTCCTAGCACAACCTGAGAAAGAAAAGAAATTCAAAGAAACAGTTGTTACTGTATTGTTAAAAATACTGAATCCAGCGACAGTCCCTTCTCCTTCCTTCCCAAGCAGTGGGATAGGCTATGGCTCTCAAGTCTGTCAACTGGAAAATTCTTCCTAAAGGGCAAAATGCAACATTATGGATCACAGTCAACCAAAGGGGGAAAAAATAAAGTAGAAAATTGCCCTCCAAGCTGATAAAAACCCATCTGCCTCCCATGACAAGGCAGTGCCATTCTTCATAGCCTCCCATCCTGAAGACATTTAGAGGGTCATAATTTCCAGTTCCTTTTTCTTTTATTCTTCTTTCTTTTTCTTGGTGGGGGAAGGAGGTCTGAATGGAGCTGGATGCTGAAGACTGAGAGAAGATGGCCTGAACTAATTCATCTTGTGACCTTTTAGTGCCTTCACAGTAAGGTGATTTAATAGCACTTAATCTGTCAAAAATCTGAAGCTTTGTAATAACTGTATATTAAGCCGGTTTTTATGGAGCATTAGCTAAAGTCTTTCCAGTTTACAAAGAAAGACAGAAAGAAAGAAGAAAGAAAACACTTGCCGTGTTCATCCTCATTAGGCTTCCTATTAATGAGTGGGTTCCTGTGCTGTGGAATGGCTAGGCCACAGGGCAGTTATGTTCCTGCCTTGTGGGGTGTCCAGAGGACAGCCAGACCATAACTAGCCTGCCTGGAGCACTGCAGGCTGGGCCAGTTTGCTGACTCTGAATGGATTTGCTATTGAGAGCCACTGGGAAGAGGCAAGGGCAAACCTCACAACTGGTCCCTATGGCTGTTTTGAATCCAGACTATTTTGCTGTAAAGTAAAAGAAATTGTAACTGGCTTATCCTGATTTTTTCCCCCCAATACTGACAACCAATTCTATGACACCAACTGGATGACCAACAATTCTATTCAATTCTGACACTGGAGTTAACATCAGATCCCACAAGTTAAAAGGCTCAGTCCCATAAGACTGCTCCCACTTCACACACCAGCCACAAGTGGGGTCCCCAGGTGACCTACACTTCAGACCAGAAACTATGGAGAGGCCCCACCCTAAGTCACCTGTAGCAGAAACTCAGATATGGCGAGAAGGGCTCATTATGAATAACAAAGAAGACATCTCTATATTTTAGAACATTCCTAGGGCTTTAGGAAGCCTGTAATAGTACCAGAAACAAAGGCTATACATTTTATTATACCCACTTGGACATGGAATGTATAGTCTGACAAGGACAGGCCAAGGCTAGGTTACAAATTCTACTGTGAGTGGATCTAAAACTCCACTTTCTGAAACAGTACACTTAAGTCCACCTAGTGATCTTGCTCCTATTTCTCTCCTTGCCTAAAACTTGGATCATTTTTTCCACAGCTGCTTAAAACCCTCTCCTCATCAACTATTCTGCAGGGTTCAGCTTCAGCTCATCTCCTACATAAACCTTCTTTTCCTGACTTCCCAATCCTTGTCACTCTTACTTCCCATTCCCTTCTCTGAATTTCTATGTCACTTGGAATCTGTGACACAAGTTTGGTTAATATTTTATTGTTCCAACTGGATCATATTTCTGTGTATCTGGTGTCAAGTAAGATAGCACACTTTTATCAGGATAAATTGATGAAAATTTCATAGAAAATTTATTTTCAAAAGTAAAGACAAGATACAGAGAAACCAACAGAACACCAGTGCTAACAATAGCCTGATTCCAGTTCTTAGGATTGAAGTAATGGGGGCAGGAGCAGCTGACAGGACTGGAAGGAGAGAATTGTACAGACACAGCTCCCTTGACAGGATCTGTGAATTCTGCTAAAGAAAAATCAGATTCAGATTATACCACAGTGGGAACTAGGTGAATAAATATCCCAAACCCACCATCTCATTTCCTACTAGGGTTCTGCATTGGCTGAACCAAATCAAAAGCCATGGGCAAATGAGCCCATTGATGAATCCCATGCAGCTCAGTCCCCTGAGGCAGACAGAAGTTGGAGAGTAGTCTAGAAGTGCAATATAACTGAAAGCAGCTTAATCAATAATCATTGACATATGGATCCTGAGGCCAATAGCTATTTCCCAAGTCTAGATAGGCAAATCCCCCTATATTGGGTCACAAAGACTCTCTTCTATGGCTGCCATGCCCCAGTGCCCCATCTTTCTGCCTGGAATATTGGAAAGATGCTCACCAAATGTTCACCTTGAAACATTGCTGTTTTGATCTCTCTATTGACTGGCATTTAGCAAAAAGAACAAAGGAGCTAAGGGACTATAGGAGATTCAAAGAGCTACACCCAGTGGATAGGGAATAGAATAAGACTTTTTTCTTTCACTTTCCATTCTTCAGTTTTTCCTAACTCATTTAACACAGTACCTCCAGTCACCAAGTTACTTAAGCCAGAAGGGTTGTGTTATGTTGCCTCCTTCCTCCTGTCTATCCTCTGCTATACACCTGTACCAAATCCTACAGGCTCTCCCTTGCTCTTGAGTATGCATGGAATCTTCCTACTCCTCAAACCACCAGCATCTCTCACTGAACTACTTACCGATCCCTCTGCTTATTTTCTTTGTTCCTTACAAATAATTTTCCACACTGCTGGCAGAATGACCATTTTAAAATGTGAATCCAATCCTGCATTCTTCTTCTTAAATCCTTTCACCAACTTCCCAATGCATTTAGAATCAAACCCAAATTCCTTCCTCTGTCTACAAGACTCTACGTAATCAGGCTCTGCCCTCCTTCTTCGGACTAAGCAGCCTGACATCTCACAACTCCCTTCGCTCAATCCTTGACCTACCAAGTTTACTGCTGCCTGAGAAGCTTCTTTATAGATGCTCTCCCTTCTTCCTGGAATGTTCTTCCTGAGGAACATGCATGCTGACTATTTCACTTGACTCAGGTTTCAATTCAAATGTTACCTCTTTGGAGAAGCCTTTCTTGATTGTCTCAAGTAAAATAACTGCCCTCCTTATCATCCTCAAATCTCACTCCATTAGAATGATTTCATTCTTCCCAAACCTATATATATCCTTCAGAATATAATATCTGAAATTACATTATTTATTATCTACACTTTTCTCCACTAGGATAAAAATTGCTCGTTATCACCAGTCCTCACTGCCTAAACAAAGGCTGGTACATAATAGTTGCTCAACAAATGTATTTTCCCCCAAATGAGTGGATGAATGAATAAAAGAAGTCATGAATAAAACACAATTCTCTCTTTCTCTCACTAATGACTCTTTAATTCAATTAAATAAGCAGCTATCTCATAACTTGATATATTAGCTGCTTATATAAACAAAATTTATTTGCAAGATTTACTGCAAGATTTATTTTTCTCTCCAAATTCACTGAAAGATTTTGAAGGCTGGAGAATAGATTTCATATAACTTTTCATACCTCACGGTTTCCAGTACATTACATGCAAACTAGAAGTTGCTGGGTAAATAATTGCAGAAAGAATAAATGGAAGAATAGAATGGGAGGGAATGAAGAAACAAAGTACCATTTGTTTCATATGATAACAAGCTCAGCATCCAAAATGAACAGCTCCCGCCAAGAGCAGCACATCCTCTTATGGAAATAACCTTCTCTATGTTTAATACTCTATCCCTGGTGTTCCTCATTTCTTGAAAGCTTAGTCCTTGCACAAAATCCAAAGAAATAAAGAGGCACAACATAAGTCCTCAGAGAAGCTTGGTTAAAGAGTGAGAAACAGAGGTAAGTAGCGGATATGATTTAAGACAGGTACTTCAGACTCCATAAATTTTCTCAGTCAGCATTAGAACTGCTTAATATTTTACACAGCATTGCTTGCCTAGGTGTGACATCTAGAAAATCTCATAAATGTATAAGTTTTCTCTTTAGATTTGTTTTTTTCTCCTGGCATCAGGGATGGTTTTTGTCCACACTGTCTATATTTCCCACCCTCCCTTTTTGCTCATTTATCCCTATTATAAATATCTCCACTTTTCCTAGATTACAGTTAAGAAATCAATCCTAGATCATTATCTTCCTGTCTTTTTTTGAAGTAATACAAGCATACTTTATTTTATTGTGCTTTGCTTCACTGTACTTCGAAGATAGTATGGGGGTTTTTGTTTATTTTTACAAATCAAAGGTTTGTGGCAACCCTGAAAACTAGAAAGTCCATTAGCGCCATTTTTTCAACAGTCTCTGCTCACTTCATGTCTCTGTGTCACATTTTGGTAATCCTTGCAATATTTCAAAAACTCTAATTACTTGTTATGGTGATCTGTGATCAGTTATCTTTGGTGCTGCTACTGTAATCATAGGGAGCACCATGAACTATGCTCATGTTAAGACAGCAATGTTAAGTGATAAATGCTGTGTGTGTTCTGACTGTTCCACTGACTATAGTCCCTACATTTTTGTCTCTCTCTTCAGGCCTCCCTATTCTCCGAGACATGATATATTGAAATTAGAACAATTAATAACTTTGCAATGGCCTCTAAGTGTTCAAGTAAAGAAAGAGTCACAAGTTTCTCATTTTAAATCAAAAGCCGGAAATTGATTAAATTTAGTGAGTAAGGCATGTCAAAAGCTGAGACAAGCCAAAACTTGGGTGTCTTGTGCCCAACAGTTAGCCCAGTTGTAAATACAAAGGAAAAATTCTTGAAGGAAACTAGAAGTATGACTCCAATGACCACACAATGTTAAGAAAGTGAAACAACCTTATTGTTGTTATGGGTAAAGTCTGAGTGGTCTGGATAGAGGATCAAATCAACCACAATATTCCCTTAAGCCAAAGTGTACTGCAAAGCAAGGCCTTAACTCTGCAATTCTAAGAAGGCTGAGAGAGTTGAGAAGTTGCAGAAGGAAAGTTTGAAATTAGAGATTGGTTCATGATTTTTTTTTTTAAAGGCATCTGCTAACAGAAAATGCAGGATAAAGCAGCCAGTGCTGATGAAGAGGCTGCAGCAAGTTAAACAGAATATCTAGCTAAGACCAGTAATGAAGGTAGCTACACTCAACAACAGATTTCAATGGAGAGCAGTCTTATGTTGGGAGATGATGTCATCTGGGACTTTCATAACTAGAGAGGAGAAGTCAGTGCCTGGCTTCAAAGCTTCAAAGGACAGGCAGACTCTGTTGTTTGGGGCTAATGCATCTGGTGACTTGAGCTGAAGCCAATGCTCACTTACATTCAAAAAAATCTTAGAGTAGATGCTAAATCTACTCTGTCTATGCCCTATAAATATAATAACAAAGCTAAACAACACATCTGTTTACAACATGGTTTACTGAACATTTTAAGCACGTTGATGAAACCTACTGCTTGAAAAAACATTATTTTCAAAATACTACTGCTCATTGGTAATGATAAAAATTGGTTATCCAAGAGCTCTGATGAAGATGTACAAAGAGAGTAGTGTTATTTTCATGCCTGCTAACACAATATCTTTGCAGCCCCAGAGATCAAGGAGTAATCTCAGCTTTCAAGTCTTATATAGCTACCATAGATAATGATTCCTCTGATGGGCAAAGTCAGTTGAAATACCTTCTGGGAAGGATTCACCATTCTAGATGCCATCAAAAACATTTGTCATTCGTAAGAACAAGCCAAAATATCAACATTAACAGGAGTTTGGAAGAAGTTGATTTCAACTCTCATGGATGACTTTGAAGGGTTCAAGTCCTTAATGAAAGAAGTGACTGCAGATATGGTGGAAAATAGCAAAGGCCTAGAGTTGGAAGTGGCCCCTGAAGGTGTGACTAAATTGTTCATGATAAAATTTTAATAGATAATAAGTTATTTCTTGTGAGTGAGCAAAAAAAAAAATTACAACTTACTGAAAATTCAGATGATGATGAGCATTTTTTAGTAATTATAGAATGTACACTTTTTAGACATAATGCTATTGCATACTTGATATCCTACAGTATTGTGTAAACATACTTTTGTGTTTACCTAAAACAAAAAAAAATTATGTTTACATAAAAATAAGAAATTCATTTGATGAGCTTTATTCTAATATTCACTTTATTTCAGTGGTCTGGAACTGAACACTCAAAATGTGGGCAAATTGAGTTTACAACACAAAGAAAATTCCTTTGGCACATTTATACTCCCTGCCCATGTCATGGATATAAGGAGATTTCAAACTAGATTTTAATATAATACCACATTCCAGTTTGCAAACATGAGACCAGTTTTATTTTTTCTACTCAGCTCATATTCAGTACTTTCCTTATGTTCCATGTTGGTTCATTTCTAAATATCTTAGATATGTTGTGGGTGGGGGAATGGGTAGCTAAATAGGATACAGTTCTGTTTCCTACTGGACATCAAGTTCCTTTGAGAAGGGATCAATTTCTGCATATTTTATACACATCTTATATGGATCCCAAGTTGGATACATAACAGATACAAATAGTTTCATTAACATTTTGTTACATGTACATACTTTTCCAATTTACCTCAATCCCACTTCAAGCTTCCATGTGTTAGGCTTGGCAGTATCCATTAGCAGTCATGTTCTAGGCACTGACTTTACCCTCTGAGGTCCTGACAGGACTAGGAGGGATAAAAAGTCCAGGGAGTGGAGGAAACACTTCTGGTCATCAATCCAAGCCCTCTGTAAATACCAAAGGCTGTCAGCTCTGTTACCCTTATAACCCTCATTGCTAGGCTGGGTTCAGGCACCCTTCTACTGTTCCCAAGATTACAGTACTTGGACTTAGGCTTTTTGTTCTTTCACCAGGCCAAAACATCTGCCCAGTATTCTGCTCAGCCCTGAAAGTGCTACATGCAATCAGGTTATATGCCTCTATCACTAACAGAACCAAAAAATTCCAGGTCTCTTTTTCAATCTTCTGTTGGTTTCAAGAGATTAGACTATACTTGAACACCTCCCCAATAATCCAGTCCCCACTCATCCCTAACTAAAATGAACTGGACTAGGTGGTTTGCAACTGGTGGCATCTATTTTATAATAAGTATTTGGTAATTCATGATTCACTATCTTGATTAAAATTCACAGCCTACTTCTTCATTCATTTCAAAAAAAAAAAAAGAAATATGTAATGTCCTATTTGTACTATAGAGGAAAAATACCTTATGATAAAATAATGTTTCTATATGTCAATGCCACAATACAATTTCACTAGATAATACCAGGAAAGACTCTGATAAGTATATCACCACAAAGAATCCTTATGACTTAACAGCCACAAGTGTAGACTGATACAACTGTACTGTATTGACTGACAAATACCTCCAGCATAATTTTAGTCAGTAGTATAGTAATGATAACATTCTAAAGAAAACACACGTAAATCCTTCCTCAATTTCCACAATATTCCCCTGTGTAATAAAGAATCTGATCTCAGCCCAAAGACAGGGTTGGCCTATTTGTACCCAGTTCTACCTTTAAACCCTTGAATTTTCCTAAGTGGAGTACTTTTGTTATTCATGGTGGGACCCCATGGACATACCTGACAGTTTATGCTAAGAAGATGACTTAGGGGTGCCTGGGTGGCTCAGTCAGTTAAAGCCTCTGCCTTCAGCTCGGGTGATGATCCCAGGGTTCTGGGATCAAGCCCCACATCTGCTCAGCAGGGAGCCTGCTCCCTCCTCTCTTTCTCTCTCTGCCTACCTCTCTGCCTACTTGTGATCTGTCTGTCAAATGAATAAATAAAATCTTTAAAAAAGAAGAAGAAGAAGAAGCTTAAGATGGGGAAGATCTATTCCAGAAGGACCAACCATATGAATAGAGGATTGAGCCACAGGATATCAGCTAGACCTCTGGGAAAAGGAATATAAATGGAGACTAAGTTCAATTACATATAGTCAATGATTCAGTGAATCATGTCTACATAGTAAAACCCCATTAAAAAACCTCTGGAGGGAAGACTGGGTGGCTCAGTCAGTTAAGCGTCTGCCTTTGGCTCAGGTCATGATCCCAGAGTCCTGGGATTGAGTGCCACATCTGGCTTTCTGCTTATTGGGGAGCCTCCTTCTCCCCCTCCCCCTGCCAACTGCTCTGTCTACTTGTGCTCTATCAAATAAATAAAATCTTAAAAAAAAATAAAAAGACTACAGATATTGAAACTCAAATGAGTTTTTCAGGTTCACCAATATTTTGTGCATATTGTCACACATCAATGGGTAATGCATACTAAAATCATGGGAGCTTTGAACTTGGAACCCTCTCTAACTTTACCCTATATGAAGCTCCTTTTTTGGCTGGTTCTAATTTATATTATTCTGCTACAATAAAACTTAGAAATAAAACTACAGTAAAACTTATGCCACTTTATGGAGTTCTGTGAGTTGTTCTATCAAATTATTGAACCTGAGGAGTGTGTGGGGACTCCTGAATTTGTAGCCCACCAGTCTGAAATGAGGATAGTCTTGAAAACCCCTGAACTTGTGGCTGCCATATGAAATACAGGCAGGAGAGTAGTCTTGTGGAGACTTTTCCCTCAGAATGTATAGTTTGTCTAATTCTTTAGATTATATTTTCAGAAAATTCAAGAAATATTAAAAGTCATTAAAAATATTTTGTTTTTTTGTCTGCTTCTGATATTAGCAGCCTAGGTTTGTTTTAGAAATAAACTCTATTGCTGAAAATAACCACAAAAAAAATTGAAAACCGTTAGTTGGATGGCACAGAGAGGTATTGTGTCAGTGTCAAATTATGAAGCCAAGATCCAAGAGAGGAAGGAAGTTCAGGGAATGACTCCAGCATCTGGGGCCACTTTCCTCCTCAAGTTAATTGCCAATTTAGAAAGAAGAGGCTGAGAAGCTGAGAAACCAAGTAGAGCTTTCAGTAAACTCATATAACTAAGTGGCAGAAATTGGAGTGCTAATCTCCACAAAGATCAGGAGCCCTGTACAATACTGTAAACTTGCCATTGGGATGTCAGAGGAGAATATGAATATGAATTCATAGGAATATAAGTGAATCAGAAATAGGTTAGCTTTATCAGGGACTGAAAGACAGATTTCAATGAGTATAAACTTTGATAAAAGTCAATCTGGGATATCTAGTATAGAGTACTCTAGCTGCCTGTCACCATCACCACCAGCACACCACCCCCTCAAATAACATAAACCAGAACCTCACCTTAATCTACTCTTTTTCATATATCATTTTTGGCACTCAACACAAGATAACCAGGTATATAGAAGATAAGACATGACCACCAAGAGAAAACCAAGAGAAAAACAGAATAGGAACAGACTCATAGGGAATCAAAATAATAGAGTCATCAAAAAAAGAAGCCTAAATTATTTATTATTGCTCTATTCCAGTAATTAAAGAACAAAATTGATAACGTTGGCAAAGAAATAAAATTATAAAATGAAGTTAAATCAAATGCTTCAAGTAAAACAGAAATATATAAAAAAAACTGAAATTAATAACTCAAATAATGGCTGAGCAGAGACGTAGAAAATTGAAAGACAGCTCAGAAGAAAAATATTCTGACTAAAGTAAAAAAGAGGGTTAAAAATGGAAAATATGGAATAGAACATTCATGATACAGTGATAGGGCTACATGCTTACAACTGAAATCCAAGAAAGAACAGAGATAAAATGGCAAGAAGCAATATTTCAAGAGATAATAGCTAAGAATTTTCCAAAACTTAAATTAAAAGATAGAATTACTACACGTGTCAAATTTGTAGTCAAAGTTCAGACATTATTACCAACCTCAAGAAGGATAACAAGACTGATGAAAATAACACAAAAATCAAAGTACACTGCTAAAAGTCAAAAAGAAAAAGAAAATCTTAAAAGCATATAGATATAGAGGATTTATTACTTTCAAAGGAGCAATAACTGACCTCTTGAAAGAAAGAAGGAAGGAAAGAAAGAAGGAAAAAAAGAGAGGAAGAGAAGGAAGTGGGGGGAGAGAAAATAAAGCAAAATAAAAGCCAAAAGCCAATGGAGTGATTAATATTTTCAAGGTAGTGGAAAAAAAAATCTGACAATCTAAAATTCTATATCCAGTGAAGAAAAACTAATGTCTCAAAAACAAAGGTAAAGTAAATAAATTTTCAGAGAATCAATAATTGATAGAATCTGTCACTTTCACATGCATCATAAACAAAATATTGAAAGCATAAGGAAAATGATCCACCTTAGAAGAAATTAAGAACACTGGACAGGGTAAATATACAGGCAAGTTGATAGAGATAGAGTGATACAGACAGACAGAAATACAGATGATAAACAGAGATATAAAATACTATACTTGGGGCGCCTGGGTGGCTCAGTGGGTTAAGCCTCTGCCTTCGGCTCAGGTCATGATCTCAGGGTCCTGGGATCCAGCCCTGCATCAGGCTTTCCACTGGGTGGGGATCCTGCTTCCTAGCCCCCCCTCACTCTCTGCCTGCCTCTCTGCCTACTTGTGATCTCTCTCTGTCCAATATATAAATAAAATCTTTTAAAAAAATAAAATAAAATACTATACTTGGGGAAAATGTAAATGATATAAAAATAATGGAAAAATGAGTATATTCTTTTAATTTTATTAAAATTTTCATTTTAATTCTAGTATAGTTAATATACAGTGCTATCTTAGTTTCAGGTGTACAATATAGTCATTTAACAAACCTATACATTACTCAGTGCTCATCATGACAAGTGTAACCTCCCTTTACCTATTTCAACCGTCCCCTCCCACCCATCCTCACTCTGGTGACCACCAATTTGTTCTCTATTGTCAACAATCTATTCCTTGGTTTGCCTCTCTCTCTCTTTTGTCCTTTTTTTATTTGTTTTGTTTCTTAAATTCCACATATGAATGAAATCATATGGTTTTTGTCTTTCTTTGATTGACTTTTATTTCACTTAGCATAATACTCTCTATTTTCATCCATGTCTTTGCAAATGGCAAGATTTACATTATTGTTTATGGATGAAATATATATATATAATATATATATTCCATTATATACGTATATAATATTCCATTATATTCATATATACTTTCCATACACACACACACACACACACACACACACACACACATATATGTCCCACATCTTCTTTATCCATTCATTTATCACTGGATATTTGGGCTACTTCCATAATCTGGCTACTGTAAATAATGCTACAATAAACATAAGGTTTATTGTATATTGTATATGTATATTGCACATAAGCGTGCATATATCCTTTCAAATTAGTGTTTCTGTATTCTTTGAGTACATACCTAGCAGTGCAATTACTGGATTGTAGGGTAGTTCTTTTTTTAATGTTCCGAGGAATCTCCATACTGTTTTCCACAGTGGTTGCATCAGTTAGCCTTCCCACCATAACTGCATGAGGATTCCTTTTTCTCTAAATCCTCACCAACCCTTGTTGTTTCCTATGAGAGGAGTGTATTTGGAGTGAAAGGACTCCAAGGTCCTTGCACAGTCTCAAGAATGAAAAAGTACTAACTTATACTAGAGTTTAATAAGATAATACATAAGTCCTTGGCTATTTTTAGAAAAGGCTAAAAAAAGAAAGAAAGAAAAAACATAAGAGCCAACAAGTTTGTAGATTTAAATCCCAATACATATGTAATTACATTGAATATATATGATCTAAACATTCCAATTAAAGAAGAGTTTATAAGATTAAAAAAACAAGGTTCAGTTTACCAGGAAAATCTAACAACCAAAATTTCTATGCACCAAAAACAGTCAGCCTTTATAGTTAAAATCAAGGGGGGTTCTAGACACTAGGCAGGCTTTTTGCTTTTATTTATTTTTTTTTAATCAATGGAACATTTGGAAATTATACAGGACAATTTTTTATTTTTGTAAGACTGTCCTGCCCATTTCCAAATATATAGCATTCTTCCATTAAATGTCAAAAATACTATAACATACTAGCCAAATACCCACTAAGGAACAGTACTAAATCCATTATTAGCCTAGACCACCAGAACAGAAAAACAGAAAGTTGTTGTCGTGTAGTACCAAAAAAAATGGTAACTGCAACCTGGGACAGGGAAGCCTCAGAAATCAAGAATTCAAGGTGCTTCCCGTTCATCCTGTAAAATAGAAGGGGAAAATTAAATTTCCCTCTCCTTAGTTGACAATTACATAGACAGTGAAAGACACACACACACACACACACACACACACCACTTAATTTCTCATAATGTTTCACAGATTATGGTCAAATGATTAAGAGAAAGCCTCCTAAGAATTCTAAAAGACTAAGGTTTTCCTCAATCAAAAATTACTAAAATATAGGAGAGAAAAAAATTTTTTAAAGGTTTTTTTATTTATTTGACAGAGAGAGAGAAAGAGAGGGAATATAAACAGGAGGAGTGGGAGAGGGGGAAGCAGACCTCCTGCTGAGAAGGGAGCCAAATGCGGGGCTCCATCCCAGGACCCTGGCTGGGATCATGACCTGAGTCGAAGGCAGACATTTAACAAATGAGCCACCCAGATGCCCCAAATATATGTTTCAATTCAAACCCAGAAGGATGGCTTCTCTCAAAAAAGCCAAGTAAGGGGAGTCCATAGAGAATGGGATACTTCCAAGAAGGGAAGTATGCATCTTTGGCCTTAACTTGGTGAGACTCTTTAGAACCACCATGGCATCAATCGAAGGCAGAATGGATGGAATCTACTTGGAGAAAAGGTTTTTGGAAGAGCTTCACATATTAGCCCTGGAGTCTGGGGGCATATGTGAACATGTGTCTATGTCTTTTTATTGCTCTGAAGAAGGCTGAGGACAGGAAGAAGGAAAAGGAGGTGGGGGTGCCACTCTAATCTCCAATTGCCTGTGGGATAAGTCAAAAGAATTTCTCAGTGGTTTATGGGACTGATACTAAAGGGGAACAGTGCTTAATAATGATAAGGGACCAGGAGGGTTACCCAGGGAGCCGTGGGTTAGGGGAAGTTATGATCCAGCAGGAGTGGCATAGGGGTCAAGGACCAGATTAAAGGAAGAATGAGCCAGTATTCTGTGACAGGGTCATTCGATGATATGAAGGGCCAGAGTGAAACTAGACCCTTCTCACCATAAATGATAAAAACCATCTGTGCATGAGTCTTCCCCTTAGAGAAGCCAACAAACCTTCATAGACACAGATCATACTAGAGACCTCTATCATTTCCACACCTCTGACTAGGTGGCCAAATTTAGAAGAAGATCTCAGCCTCCCCAATCTCTTTGCCCAACCCTCAATTTGGAGGAAAACAGACCCAGAGTTGGGCAAGTATAGAAACAGGAGACCATCTTCTTCACCTCACCAGAAGTCTCTCAGAGCCACAAGTTGAAGTCTTTGCTGTGGGAAGGTAAGGAAAGAAGAGCAGATGGGATTTAAACTGGACTGAATAAATTTTAATCATTTAAAGTGACCATGAAGTTTTGGAATCTGCTACCCCAGCTGGAAGGGCACTGAGACAGCAAATGTTGAAAGTAGTATTTGGAGAAATAAAGGCTATTTCATGTTTGAAACTCCACTAAAATAAACCCCTCAATAAACTGGTTGATAGCTGCCTAGTAGCAAAAGTGAGATAGATACCCAGACATGAATCATTCCATCCAAATGCCTGGACATTTCCATCTCTCACTTTCTCCTTAGGCCTAAATAATCTTCCCATATTTACACTCCACATAATTTTCAAAGAAAGGCCACATCTTTAGCAGGACCTAAGGAGGACCCACCTTTTCCTTTCTTTTTCCCCTCATTATCTGAAGAGAAGTCTTTAGACCAAAACTCCAAGACAACAAAGCCGATGAGTTGGCAGCATCTTACAGCAGCCCTGTAACCGACATCAATTTGGAGCTGTGAGGTCACCAGATGGGATGACCTTGGGCCATTCCAACACAGGCAAGGTTGGGCTGGGACTGCCTGTCCATCAACCTGGCTTTCTCCCTTCCTGAATGCTTAGAGTGCTGAGAGTTGCCTTGCCAGTGAGGAACAATTGCATTACCATAAATCTCCAATTAGAGAGCCTCAAGGCAAGCTGATCTGATCCCTTTACAAGAGCTGCTTATGGAGGCCAAGTTCTGCCCCAGATCTGCATAGTCACTCACTCAGAAGATACAGGAAACAACAGAAGAGAGATTTAGAGAAAGAATTCAGTCCAGTAAGTTTGGTACCTGAGGGTTGCACATAGACCCACTTCTGTGTGTGCAGTAAGAATTAGTAAATAGTAAACAGACCACTATCCAGTTTTAACAAGCTGACTGCAAAGACACTGGTTCTCCCCTTTCTAACATCATTTTTTGGCTCTGGATATTCTGTGTCATCTGAGATGTTTTCAGTTCAGATGTTACTAGAAAAATCCCGGAAAGATTTGTCTGAGGACAGCCTAGCCTCCAGATGACTAATCACACCTCTGTGATTATGCATCACTTTCATAGTAAGGACAAAGCTAATATTGTGAATACAATATCCACTGGAATAAATACACACAAGCACTTCTTTAAAGTTAAACTTAAGTTTCCTTTTCTAGTTTGAAGATACTTGATTCCAAATCTTGGATTCTAACACATAATAAGCAAGAAGTCTAGTTTATTTGTTTGTTTGTTATTAATTTTTTTAAGGGCTTTATTTATTTGACACAGAGAGAGTACAGGCATGGAGAGCAGCAGACAGAGGGAGAGGGAGAAGCAGGCTCTCCACTGAGCCGGATATGGGGTTTGATCCAGGACCCTGGGATCATGACCCGAGCCAAAGGCAGACACTTAACTAACTGGGCCACCCAGGCCCAAAATAAGAGCTCTAGTTTTTAAGTGTTAAACATCACACACACCTGAATACACTTTCAGTAAGGAAACCAGTGCAATACATAAAAAAATATGAGACGGTAAAGAATGAACAATAGTCCTAACATATGTCATTGAAAATAACAAACTATCTGAATTTTGACCAGGTAGTAGAAACTGATCTATGTAAGGGTTAACATCAGCATTTTCTTCTTTTTATTCCATTAAGTCCAAATATACCTGAATGCAACGGTTAATCTAGAATAGTCAAGAACTATGAAATTCCAGCTTTTATTAAATGTGAATGAATGATATAAATCTTCTGTGAGCCCAGGGTCACTTTGATCCTTTTAGTGGCTCATAAAGCAGCATGTATCCTAATACGGACAAAGGAGGCGGGCGCCACGTGTGAGCAAGGAGCTGAAGAAGGGTCTTTGAAGGGAGGACCGGGATGCAATTGAGTCTTAGTTTGCCTCAAATACTGAGACTAGATTTTTCTCAACTCAGTTTGGTAGAGAAAGACAATGAAAAGTGGGATTTTTATAAATTGGACTCATCTTCTGATCCTTCTCTATTGCTATCTACAGGTTGTGGGCATAAAATCTAATGTTCGGCAGTGTCCTGATGAAATCAAATTGGGTTAAATGAAGTTTAAGTGCCTGTCCCTGAAAGATCCTCAACCTAAGGTCAGAAACCTAATTATTGTCACCCTAGGAACTGACTAGGGGAAGCACGTAGCCCTAGACTATTTGGAAAGCACATAGCCCTAGACTATTTGAACAAAAAAATGGGTTTTTATTCATCTGCAGGTAACTAATGTGTTTGATACCCTTTTATTCACAAAACCTTAGGGGGTGTGGAGGCCAAGAAAAACAAGGCTGTACCCACCTCGAGTCTAGCCCTGACATAAGTATAGCCATCTTGGCAAAGCGGAGGCTGGGCACCTTGCATCCCCTCTCCACTCGTTCCCCTCCCCTTGGTAGTATGTGTGACATTCCTCAGCCACCCCTGGCTGCCCCAAAAGAAGAACAAATGGTTGACTTGCAGAGATCACAATCCTGCGGAACAGAAGTCTCCCTTGGTTTACAAATGTCCTTGAGATTTATAACAAAGAAGCTATCTTTTCAATAGCTCAATTTCCAGAGACAAATAATTCAGTTCCTTAAGCCCTAATGTCACCCTCCCCTCCATAAACAAAACTGAAGGAGGCTGATGTGGAAGGAAAAATAAATAAAGTTAAATTTCTTCTAAACCCAAATCTCACTAACAAGGACGCTTGATAGCAAGAATGTGACATTCCACAGGGAAACTCCCAATTGTCTTCATGCTAGTGCCTCATTAAAGGGGAAAACGACCTGGGCTTGATAGTAGCCAGGACTTCAATATCCTGACAGTCTTCTTTACCCTGATAGCCCTTCTGAACACCCCCTTTGTCCTCATCCACCATCGAGTCCACCCCTACTCTGCTTTTAAAAACTCTAACTGTAATCTGGCTCGGGGTCCAAGTCCCTACTCTGCTGTGTCGGGTATACTTGGGCCCAAGCTTAAGCTTGTCAAATAAACCCTCATGTGATTGCATCGGTGCTTGGCTCCTTGGTGGTCTCTCATACACAAAAACTCGGGCACAACAGGGGGCAGTATTTTTACCCTTTTTTTTTTTTTTTAAAGATTTTATTTATTTGCGAGAGAGAGAGAGAGAGAGAGAGAGAACACTCAAGCAGGCAGAGAGGCAGGCAGAAGCAGCGAGAGAAGCAGGCACCCTGCGGAGCAAGGAGCCCGACCCTTTTTGTTTTTAAAAGAGGTTTAACAACACTTCTAAGTTGAAGGACTGTTGTGAGATGAGCAACCAGTTATCTGAAGAGACTGTGTGACACAGGCCAGCAAGTGAAGGTCAAAACGGTTACACTGGCTGATGGGGCACTCTCTCATTACTTATATGTAAATAGGAGGCAAATAAGCCATTTGCCTCAGCTGGCCCAAAAAAGGAGTGATGAAATAGTGAATTTAGAAGGCCTGTAGTGTGTTTTAGAAAAGACAGTTTTGAGACCGGGGCATAAATATTATTATTGTTATTATTCTGATGCTTACTAAGTAAGGCAGCATTGCCCGTGGTGTGTTCTCTCAGTGAAGCCCCTCTGGAGATTCCTGCAAAGGCCTGACAGGTGAAAGGCCATACTTTTCATTAGATAACCCCAAGCAAAGTTTGGAAGTCTGAGTTTTAATAAGAAGAGCCTTTTCCAGCCCAAATTTTTAGTGCGTTGACATAGTTACTCATATTACAGTTTCATAATAAACGCTTCTGGCAGAGCTCTCACCAGCAAATTTCTCTCTACTAATCTTTAAGAGGAATCAAGGTAAGTAGCATATCATCACAGAGGCAGGATTCCTTCAGTCAAGGCAGAGCGAAGTGTCACATACTTCCGGCAAATACCCTACCAAGCAGGGGAGACTCAAAATTTGATATGTTACCAGCTTTTCCAAAAATGAATCAGAATTATTTATATTTAGTTTCCATCCACTGATTTAACTGTAATTTTTAAAAAGATGATTTTTTTAAACATGTTAAATGATCTCTACTACTGTCGCATGTGAGGACTTACAGCAAAACATGGAGAAAGATGGTAGTTTTTTCCTACATGTTGTATACCTGGTCTGAAAAATTAAAATGGTGTTAAGAACTATTTCATAAAATTGTCATCAGAAAATAACCAGAAAAAGAGAGGTCTATGTACCCATGTATTTCACTGTATACATTTTAATTTTTATTGTAAAATAAACCTACAAATAAGTATATAATTTTTATCAATGATCAACAACTGATTATGAAATGAATATGTAATGGCCACCTATGTTAAGAAAGCCCCCTTTAATCCCACCTAGTCTCCCACCTAGTCACCTTGTGCCTCCAGGAACACTATCCTGATTTAAATATAATTATATTTTTGCATGTTTTTGTCATTTTTATCCTAAGCACCCATCTCTGAATATTACAGTTTGGTTTTACTTGTGTTTTGAAATATATAAATGCATATAACCAGAACAAAATTGTATGTGATCCTTTTTTTTTTTTTTTTTTGGCTTCTTCAGTCTATGTATCCAGGGTTTTTACTTGGGTAAGTAAGGTAAGCATGAGATGCCTGCTTCACTAAGCTACTCAGTCCCCAGCTCCCTCAGTGGTCAAACTAACTCAGGATGGCCCAAAGTCCCAGGCACATCAAGAGTTCACCATAGATCACATGTTAGCATAAACTATAGGACATGGTCCAAAGCCTCCTGTACACCAGAGATTCACTCTTCTTAGACAGAAGGGGTAAATGGAGTTAAAGAAATTTAAAATCTTTCCACGTTGGGGGAAAAGAGCTAAACAATGAAAGATCTAGATAATATGATTCCACGAATTCCCTAAACACCCTTGCAATAATATATACAGATAGCCTGATGTGATCCAGGGAGGTTGTAGCTCTAAGACATTCTGACCACAGTGGGATCGTATGTGAAAAAGAGAGAGCAAGGGACAGAAAGGATACCAGGAGGTAGCTTTTCAAAGATTCTAGCTAAGCCAATCATTCCAAACTACTCGTTATCTTGAATTTGGAATTCTCTGACTTCTGGAAAAAATGTCACCACAAACTCTATAGTTATTTCTTAAAAAAGAAAAAAGAAAAAAGATTTACTTATTTAAGAGGGAGAGAGCGGGGAGGAGGAGCAGACAGAGAGAATCTCAAGCAGACTCTGCAATGAGCATGGAGCCTGATGTGGGGTGTGATCCTACCACACTGAGATCATGACTTGAGCCAAAACCAAGAGTTGGATGCCCAACTGAATGCAGCACTCAGGCACTCCTCTATAGGTATTTCTGTAATGTCTATCTGTGGGGTGTGAAAGGAAGGGTTAAGGAGACAAGAAGTATACCTAACTGCCACAAGCCAATGAGGACACCCAGAGGTCACCCTCAGGGTCCATGAGCAAGGGTGAGAAGAATCTGACAAGGGAACCAACAGAATTTTCAGATCCATGTCTGTAAATCATTGCTTCCTGCTGGAAGTTGTAGAATGTCAGTATAAACATTATGAAGTAAATATTGCGCACAATGGGGAGGGAATTAGCTGTGTAATTCCCATTAATGCTAATGAGACTTTAGTGGTTAATTTCCCATGCCTTGTGCTGATTATTTGCCCCAATTAGTTATGTCAAGCTTGTGCCACACTCCAAACCGACCAAGTTTCCACTTCTGCAGATGGGTGCAGAAGGGAGTAGGTAACTGTCCTCATCACTTCCTTCAATTTCAGATGGTGAAGGCAAGGCTTAAGCTACCTAATCACACGGTTTCCTTCTTTGGATGAAAAGCCTCTGAGAAACTAGCACTTTGCCAAAACTTTTGAAATGCACAACCCCTTGGAAATCATTGTTTTCATTAGTAAGCTACCTGCTGCGGCATTCTCTTATAGGAGACGGGTTTATTTTAGTTTATTTATTTCACTCCAAAGAATAATTTCATCTCTATTCTCATTAGACCTACAGTTTAGTTTAACATCCCTATTACTTCGATGATGATGCTCCAGATAATAGGAAATTAGAGGAGATGTAGGAGTGATTTTTAGAGGAATGCAATTGGATGGATCAGCCCATGATATGCTTTTATTTTTGTGTACAAGATAGAGTTTTCTCTTTTGTTCCAAAGAAATGTGTGTACTTATCATTTATGGCACCACTCACATCTGCCTTATATTATATATTAGATATATTTCTCTTATTTTCCCCACTCAATTGTAAGCTCCCTAAGTACTGGGACAAAGTTTTACTGCCTCTAGAAATATCTAGCAAAAGCACACATATTAACGGATACTCTGTTAATATTTACTAAAGAATGAAAATATAACACATGTAATCAAAATGGGGATGGAGTAACATAAAGCAGTTTACAATATCAAATAGAAGTTTCCTTCAAATCAAATCCTAGGGTACATGACGTCATACCACATATATTTCATAACTTAAAAATTTTGTTTTTAGTGTGTGAAAACTGTCTTGAGAATAATTTTAAAAAGTTAATAACAGTGTGTTTAGGACATAAATAGGAGGTATGAAGGAGGGCAGGAAGTGAGGGTAGATTTTTGCAGTAAGCTTTTGGGAAAAATGTAAGAAAATGAAGAGAAAAAAAGTCCAGCCTTTAAGCTGGATTCAGGTGGTTTTCATGAGGTGAGGAGGGCCTAGAGCATCCGTAAGAAGGGCCAAAATGTCATGTGTTCTGGAACAAAGAGAGGAAGGACTCTGCAACCCTGGGGGTCAGAGAAAGGAGGTGATAAATATCCACTCAAACAGGCTGCCTTGAAGCTTTTTATAATTCAGACATCCCTGCTACTCCTCATAGCTCTTCTTTGGAAAAGAAGTGGGGCCTCAACATGAGCACACAATGGCTGATCATGAATCAGAAAAGAGCTTTTAAATTTTGATTGAGAAACACATTCTATCTAGCCCAAAACTACAAACTGGCCCTTCTATGCATATTCTCTGTTACAAAACAAAACACACAATTTAAGCATTTCACTGAAATCTAAAGAAAGTACATTCTGAAAAAGATATTAATCAGCAAAACTAATAGTATAATATCTCTCCTCACAAATGCAAGGCATGTAAAATGTCACTAATGCATTCTTTAGTCGATTGGCGCATGATAAATATGGATTGAATAAATGAATGGATAGTCCCAAAGCATGCCATCCCCAGACTGGGCTTGGAAGATATTGCTTTCAAACCTTCACAACTGTGGTTAGAAAAGCGGCCTCCCTAAGAAGCTATTTAATGACCATCAGGAGGGAAGCATATCCATGTCATAGCCATGGATTTCCCTTTTCATGTTGTCCTCCAGAAAATAATCTCAATTTATCTTTACCCTTACCTGTAGTAATTGCCTCTGACTTATATATAAACACTCCCTTATGTGCCAAGCAATAATCTAAGCATATTACATCTATTAAGTTATTTAATCCTCATAATAACCTTGTGATGTAGGTATTGTTGTCATTTTACAAACAGAGAAAATAAAAGTTCAGAGTCTTGGAAGCAGGCTCAAAGTCACTAGTATTAAAAGAATCAGAATTTGAGGGGCACCTGGGTGGCCCAGCGAGTTAAGCCTCTGCCTTCGGCTCAGGTCATGATCTTAGGGTCCTAGGATCCAGCCCCGCATCAGGCTCTCTGCTCAGCAGGGAGCCTGCTTCCCCATCCCCCTCTCTGCCTGCTGCTCTGCCTACTTGTATTCTCTCTCTCATAAATAAAATCTTAAAAAAAAAAAAAAAAAAGAATCAGAATTTGAAACCCAAGAAGCCTCACTCCACAGGCCCCTCCTCCCCTCCCTCGCCCCTCTCTCCCTCTCTTCAAAGCTTTATTGAGATATAATTCACATACCGTTATGGGACTGTGTTCTCCCGCAAAAACTCATATGCTGAAGTTGTAACTCCCAATACTTCACAACATAATCATATTTAAAGATGGGGCCTTTACAGAAGTGATTAAGTTAAAATACAGTCATCAGGGTGGGCCTTAATCTAATTTGACACATGTCCTTATAAAAAGGGGGAATCTGGACACAAGCAGGTGCAGTGGAAGGACCATGTAAAAACAGAAAGCAGGTGCCCGTCCATAAGCCAAGGAGAAAGACCTAGAACAGACCCTTCCCTCATAGCCCTTAGGAAGAACCAATCCTGTCAAAATCCTTGATCCTGGACTTGCAGCTTCCAGTAAGAAAACAAATTTCTTTTAAGTCATCCAGACTGTGTTGCTTTGTTATAGTAGCCCTGGCAAACTAATATATATACCATACACTTTATCTACTTAACATGTATAATTCAGTGGTTTTTGGTATATTCAAAAAGTTGTATAACCATTACCACAATCATTTTTAAAATATTTCATCACCCCTCAAATACTTCATACCCATCAGCTATCACTCCCTACCTATACACCATAGCAACCACCAATCACCTTTCTGTCTCTATGGAATTGCCTATTCTGGAAATTTCCTAAAAATGGTCTTTTCATAAAAAGTGGCCTTTTGTGTCTGGTTTCTTTCACTTACAAGTTCACTTTCTTAACTACTCTGCAATATTGTCTTACTGTCTCACTTCTTGATTCTTGCTTTAATCAATATACGACCTAATAAATTTCTAACAATTACTGCTAATTCACATAAATATTCAATGGCACTCTGAAACAGTAACTCTTCAGACAAATGAAACGTATGACGGCACAGAGGAGTGATTGAGATCCCGTGAATAAAATGTACCAAAGAGTAAAAATGTATTACACAAAAAGCAACCTAGAATTTACTCTCGTAAATTACATGAATAGTTTTTGACTAAATTCCTGGGACTTTAAATGCTCTCAGAAACACTGCATATCATGATGCAGATGGATGGGGGGAAAAGGCACACTTCAACATTTTGGGTTTTTATATTCTCGGGTCATCAAAAGAGCAGGCAAAGCCTTCCTCTCTGGAAGTAATAGTAAAATCTTCTATGCCTCACTTTCAGGAAATAGCCAGCTCTTTACTGAATACCTGTTGCACCATCTTGCCCCATCCTAAGCACCAGGCTAGAGATAAGCAATCAAGAACACACTGTCCACAACTATAGGGTTTTGTAGAAAACATCTACACATTCAGTGCAAATAGAAAGAACCACTTAAAATAGCAAGCCAGACAAGAAGGGGAACCTTATAAGCTGGGCAGTTCACCAGAGAAGGCAGCCTACCAGGAGGAGGTAGATGAAATTTAACACTGTCCTTTGGAATGGTCAAGAATCTTTAAGTCTCAGATAACAGAAATCCAACTGAAAATAGAAATTTATTAGTTGACCAAAATTCCAGGAACAGTGCTGGTTTCAAGCACGGCTGGACCCAGATGTTCAAATAACATCCTCATTTATTGTCACACATTCATGCTCTGCATCTCCACCCCCACCTTAACACTCATTCCTCCAAGTTTGTTTCATTACTCTGGAAGCTCACTTCCTGTGGCAGAAAGAGGGCCACTCAAGTTCAGAGCACATAGAGCGCTTTCTATTTGTGACCCCACAGGCACAGCCACCTTCTCTCTCCAATGTGCACCTGTCTTGACTCTCGGCGGGATGCCCATTGGCTCTGCTGTGCTGTGACCTCACCTTGTGGCCAGAGTACCACAGGCAGAGGACTGGGCTAGCACGGCCTGCCCAAATGCCCATCCCTGAGGCTGGGAGTGGGTGAGGCAATATGACTGCCTCATAATCTATGTGATGGGGAAGAGGCAATTACTGAAGAGAAGGAGGGGTATTGGAAAGACACAAACAATACATATCCAAGCAGTTCAATCAACTGAAAGAAATTTGAATAGGCAGAGAGGAGTGGGAAATTAGGGAAATTATAAATAATATATGAATAAAATTTTGCTCTAGACTGAATATTTGTGTTTCTCTAAAATTCAGACGTTGAGGGGTACCTGGGTGGCTCAGTGGGTTAAAGTCTCTGCCTTCAGTTCAGGTCATGATTCCAGGGTCCTGGAATCGAGCCCCGCATCAGGCTCTCTGCTCAGCAGGGAGCCTGCTTCCTCCTCTCTCTCTGCCTGCCTCTCTGCCTACTTGTGATCTCTGTCAAATAAAATCTTTTTTTTTTTAAGATTTTATTTATTTATTTGACAGACAGAGATCACAAGTAGGCAGAGAGGCAGGCAGAGAGAGAGAGAGAGAGGGAAGCAGGCTTCCTGCGGAGCAGGGAGCCCGATGTGGGGCTCGATCCCAGGACCCTGAGATCATGACCCGAGCCAAAGGCAGCAGCCCAAACCACTGAGCAACCCAGGCGCCCCTCTGTCAAATAAAATCTTTAAAAAAAAATAAAAATAAAATAAAATTCAGACTTTGAAATCTTACCCCCAGTGTGATGGTATCTGAGTGTGGGGCTTTGGGAAAGTGATCAGGTCATGAGGGCAGAGCCCTCAGAAATGGAATTGGTAACCTTAAAAAAGAGACCCTAGAGGGATCCTGGGTGTCTTAGTCGTTTAAGCTTCTACCTTCAGCTCAGGTCATGATTCCAAGGTTCTGGGATAGAGTCCCGTGTTGGGCTCCATGCTCAGTAGGGAGTCTGCTCCACTCTCCCTCTGCTCCTACCCCTGCTCATGCTCACATACGCATACTCTCTCTCTCCCAAATAAATAAAATCTTAAATAAATAAATAAAAAGTACCCTAGAGACCTCCTTTGCTCTTCCACCAGGTGAGGACATAGCAATAAGATGGCCATCTAGGAACCAGGAAGCAGACCCTCACCAGATATCAAATCTCCTGACATCTTGATTTTGGACTCCCCAACCTCCAGAATGGTAAGAAATAAATTTCTAGTGTTTATAAGCCACTCAGTCTATGGCATTCTCTTAGAGCAGCTCAAACAGACTACTAAAGTTATATAGTAGAAGATGAGTAGTGCAAGTATGTGTGGGGAGAGAGAGTATGTAACGTAGTGATTAGAAAATAGGCTCAGTATAAAGGAAAATCCGAGCATGGATATTATAACATTTCCTCTTCTTACCACCTCTCACACTTCTGTTTACACGGATAAACTAAGCAAACCTTGTAGATGACCTGATGAATAAAAAAAACTAACCCACTTGATCGAAGATGTGATGCCCACCTTTGTGAAGTTCATAGTCTCATTGTAAAGACAAGATGTATACACATGGAAAGCTGTTTAGTGATGGATGTTAACAGATTAACACATAACCAAGTTCAATACTCCCAAATAAATCTATCTTTACAGCCCCACAGCCCCTAGGTTTTGGGATGACACTTCGATACGAAGAAACTAGGGCTGGTGATCTTCCCATAGGGATCCTGCTGGACTAAGGTGGGCCTCAGATTGCAGCTTCCTCCTCACCCTGTGAAGGTCAGATTGTAGTTCAAAAAGAAACCTGGTGACATAAATTATGTAAAACAACCACTTCAGGGTGTTAAACTGAACTGAAGTCTGGATTTAACTGCCCAGCAAATCACTGAAAAGGGACTATAGCAATATCTTTAATAGATGATATAAATACTTAGGGCATAAAACTGCCTATTCTACTTATTTCCATTACAGCAATCCCCTCCCTCTCCCAGACCTGATTAGGGCTGATAAACAGGCTCTCAAGCTTCTATTTTCTGGGCACACACATTTTTCCTAAGTGCACCACCTTCTCCCAAACAACCCCAAACTTATTTGAAATATACGTGCAAGATCAAGGGCAGCGGACAGAACCAGCAGACAAGACCTGTTTTCTACAGGACACTTAGATTACTCAAATTCATAAATTCCTGTGTTGGCCACCATTTCAGGCTGATATAAAATCTGTCAAAATCTAGTTTAGTCCTATGTCATCCTCTAAGCTCCCCACTGCCCAACCCAATTCCCACCCTTTTTGATGACCCTGAGCACATGAATCTGTCCAACCTCCTATTCTGACCACAACGGGCTGCCTCATGCGGTAATTTTCCACATCTGCATCTTTTTTCCCAAAGTCGAATAAATGTGGGGTTCTCTGAATCTGAGAGCACATTTTATTTTTATTCTCAGGGTGTGGAGGGCAGTATGGAGGAACAAAATAGGCAGGGTTTCGAAGTCATAAGAATTCAGGCTTGAAACCAACTCTGCCATCAGCTTTCGTGAGCCCCAGTCACCTTTTTTGTGAAATAGGAATAATTCCCCCTAACTTATAATTGGGAAAATGAAAATGAAAGAGTAAATGTTTGTTCCTTTCTTCTCTCCCTGTTGTTTTTCTTTACATGGTGCTCATGAATGTGCCTTTTGAATGTTAATATTGTTGTCACGTCCAGTGGCTCTTCTAAAACTTGGAGTCACATACCACATAATTTCTGCCTCTCTATATTATGCCAACATTTAAAAGTCCAGCTCAAGTTCTAAATCTTTCATTCTCTAATCGAATAGTTTTTGCTCTTTTCTGTCTTCTCTAAGAACACTGTACACTCTATTTACTTCCACAGTTAACTACTCATCTTTTACATGTTTCACATCCTTAATTTTTCCTTCCCCATGAAGCTCCTTCACAGCAGGGGGGATCACTTTTTGTCTATTTTGTGTACTTTCTTATAACTAGTAAAGTACTGCTCCTTTAGCAGAAACAAAATAAATAGGTCTTGACCAACACAGGCAAAAATAGTATCACAATCAATAATGTGTCGGTAGAAATTAGTAAATTATAACGGTGAAGACTACAAAACACTGGTATGCCAAGCACTCTTCTAAGATGTTTTGCACAGATTATCTTACTGAAACAAAAACCTAAATGCATAAAAACAAATATTAAGATACTCTTAGGAAGGGGAGAGAGCTAAGTTGTTTGGATTTTCCAAGACAAAGGCTTTGTAGAGGAGATAAAACTTCTGAAGAACTTCAAATGGTTCTTATTGCAAGGCTGCAATTAGAAACAGCTTGCAGAGTTCTGGATAATGTTATTTTCCTATAATATGTGGTCTCTCAATCAGCTGGAAATGTGTAAAATATGACTAATTCCTTAGGGGCCCCTTCCCCAGCCTAATCATGGCGATTCTTGGGCTTCTGTGATCCCTCCCATCTGTGACCACAAAGATAAGCACTTCTGTGGATACTTCTGCCTTCTGTGTGGTTTCCTGTATGTATGATTTTGTCTCTAACTAAATTTTAACTTCCTTTCAGAAAGATGTTTTTCCCATCTTCAAAAAACCTAATACAGACCTGAAACTACACAGACAGCATGCAACAAATTTTTCATTAAACTTACTAAATTTCATCCATTCCAAATATCACCGCGAAATCCAACTACATCTCAAAAGCCCACTATCTTTCAGTAAGGAGACACGTGACAGAGTGCCAATAAAAACAGCAATTCCTTTTCTAAACTCCTCTAGGAAGTGAAACCATGTTGCACAGTAGAGCATAACAATTTGAAATCCTGAAATACAAAGCAAAGCTGCACACTCAGAAATGAGGTTCATCCCCCACACAGTGGCATCTGGTTACTCACGGAGGACTAATTCCTGTCCTTGGATGCCCGAGTACACCTTCTATTACACTAACTTAAATGAAAACCCCAAGGGGAGAACATGACCCTAAAGATTTATCTGATGATATGGCCATATTAGATCCTTTCAAATCCTTTAATTTGCAAAAAGTCCCGAAGTCGGTGAACCAAACAAATAGCAGCTCTTTCCCCATGCTGTGTAACTTGGGTGATATTTATGGACAGGGAGAAGTTCTGTGTTCAGCAATTTCCTAATCAACTAAGAACAAATGGAGAAAGCAAATCCATGAAATAGGAAAGGGCAAGACCACCGAGCTATGACTTAAAAGGCAGCAGAGAAATGTTAGCGCCATTATGCCGCTGAGCCTCTTGCCCCAGTCAAAATGCATTCCTCAGAGATGCTACAGAAGCTGAAACTTGAGGAAATGGCCTAAGGATGTTAAAGCTAGAGGCTTCCACCAGCAGCCCTACAGAAGGCGGCCCTATCTGAAATGAAAGGGAGATCTGCATATAGCCTCAAATACCAATTGCATGTCTTACTGGATTCATTTATGTTTAATGTGATTTAATTCATCATTGATTGTTTCCAGTAATAAATTAAAATTCAACAAATTGTTCAAAAATACTTACTATCTACATGTCAACACTTGAGAAAAGTGTTGTAGAACCTCCAAAATAGAAGTAACGGCCCCCATCTTCAAAGTGTGACGTATTTCAGAAACTGACTTTTGCTTTTGCTTTTGCTTGGGCTTGGGCTTGCGAATGGTTAGCTCGTCACCTGGATGGCCATCTCCTCTATCCTTCTCCCTTCAGTAAATCTGTATCTCAGATGTCCCAGGCAGTTGAACCAGATAATGTTGTTTTCCAGCTGGGCTTGTAAGACCCTATTTCACACCATGGAATCCTGCCAGGAACATTCTCCCTAAAATATGATTTAACTGTCCCCATACTAAACCTCAAATTGTTTCTTCTCATCCTTGATTCATAGGAAAGAGAATAACCTGTTTCCTCTTTACGACTATGTTTATATTTGCCAACTCAGAAGTAGAAAAGGATTTCTGAATCTAGGGAATATATTTGTAGAATTTCTCCACACAGTGAACACAAGAAGTTAAAAGAATGAGAGAACAGGAGAGCTCAAAGGACTGCAGAGAATGGCTCCCTTCCCCTCAGCTTTCCCATGTAGGGACTGTGCCCCAGGGAATCTGGGTCATCTGCACAGCACTTAGGTCTCTCTCTGCCACAGCATGCTGGCTATGGAGAAAAGTTAGCCCCTTAGCCTCTACATTAGCTTCTTTACATCTTCTCTTTTACACAGTGCATAGAGGACCCATAGCCAGTAAACTAAGACAATTATGAACTGTCTAGCATAGAGAAGCAAAAACAATCATGGAATGCAGCAAAGTTATTAATGTCACACTGAACAGGTATTTAAACCTCTCTTAGACTTCAAAGAAAAAAAATTAATTCATTTCAAATTTATTTAGACTGGTTTGGAAGCTATCTTTTGCTCTTACTGGTCCTTAAATCCCAACTCTCAGTGTTACCTCCTTAGAATTCTCTTTTCTACTTTCTGGACTTGGTATATTTGTGAATCGGTGTATTAACATGGTCCCAAGTTTACTAGATTCTCCATGAAGAGATGCATCTGATTTCCTACTGGTCTTAAATAATTAAAATAGGACAGGTTTCATTACTCATAAAACTTCCATGACCATAGCTTATCCACTACTTTATACCTGTCTATTTTTGCTGGAATGTACGGGGGAAAGAAAGGGCGTCTATGGCCAGGCTGTTGATGAAGTGATCAGCCAGATTTTATGGAACCTCTAGACAAAGAAAGCATACAAGAATGGAACACAGCATCTCCAGTGGGATTGTGTCTATGCAGCTATGCAGTTAAGGGTATAAAAGTCCTAAAGCAAATAACAGAGATCAGCAAATGTTTGTGTCCGAAAATATTCTTCAGAGGAATCAGGGAACTAAACAATAGCAAGTAAAATCTACTTCATAGGTTAAAAAAAAAAAAAAAAAAAAGGAAAGAAAGGAGAAAAAAAGATATTGCCAAGAAAGATAGGAAAAGGCCTTGATCAAAACAAACAAATAACAACAATAAAAACTGGATTTCTGTGCATGTTTTTTGATATTTTTTTGTTATTTATTTATTTGTTTTTTGCAGAGCTTGGTCACAGGAGAAAATACAAAGCAACATGGTATTTCAATGAGGGAAATGAAAGCAAAGTCATCCATGGCCACAAACTAAGTTAAATACAGGTCGGGAAATACTGGCCCATTACTCCTCATATTCATTACATAGTCTCTCCCACCACTCTGGATTCACTCCTCTGGGCTGGCTTAAGCTTCTATGACCTGAAACCATGACTGAAGGACATTTGGTCACCAAGACAAAGGGAATCGATTTACTACTCTTCTCATCTCTGACTTTCGTGGCCTAAGATTTTCACTAAATGTCTGACAAGAGAAGCTTTGAGCAGAATCGTAATAGACATCTAAAAGAGTTCCAGAGGAACCAGAGAAGAATTTTCTAGAACAAAGCCTATGCTATAGAGAGAAAGAGACATTGAGATATTTTGTTCTAGTGGCCCCTCCTTGTGCTGTCTTAGGGCAATTAAGGCATTGATTGCCCTTTTGTAAATGAAAAGAGCTAAGGCCCGGAGACATTCCAGGGTGAGGAAGGAATGGAGGACAGATTGGAATCAGAATGCCCCACTGCTCCAGTGGGAGCAGGACCTTCCCACCATGCCACACATCCCCTTCATAAGTGTGTGGCAAGTAGATGTCCCAACATTTACCAAAACTTTAAAATCAATTAGTGTGCTAACTTCAGAGAAGATACTGTAAGCTGTCCAGAGTAATAAAATCAGCAATGCACAGCATTACTTTCCTCTATGAAGAGCTTGAATAAATAAGACATTTATAAAAATGAGTGGAAAATCTGAAATGAATATCCCAAGAACCATGAAAAAATAAGCTAAGAGAAATTGAATTTTCTTTTGAGTCTCTAAGAGAGAGGCGGCAGTTGAGGACTTTATACATAATTTATAAGGAAAATTGTCCCGTTCACTCAGGTATACACCGTATCAGTTTGTGGGAAAGATTAAGCAAGCTGTCTTTTTTTTTTTTAATTGAAATCAAATATAGGTATGGAAGAAAATGAATTCTGAATGAGGGAGAATGCAGTGAGTCACATGGCCAAAGGCTTACTGGAATTTACATGAGAGCTTTTTTTTTTCTTTTTTAAACCAAGTAACTTTGACCTTATTTATTGATCAGTAATAAGAAAAGGCCCCACAGAAAAGTCCTACTTGGTACGAAAAATTCCTGTTCTCATTTTCCCATCACTCCAAGGAAAGCTGCCCCTTGGCATAAACAGCACATACTTCACTAAATACCTATGATTTGAACAGCATTAGTAAAGTATTCCAGGCTGGCTGCCATTGTCTCCTAAAATGTTACCATTATCAATTCAGTCCTTGAATTTTTTTACCCAGAGAGAAGCTTTTTTTTTTTTTTTTTCCTTCTAATTTTATTATGTTAGTGCTCCATGATTCACTGTTTGCATGTAACACCCAGTGCTCGGTGCAATACATGTCCTCCCTAATACCCATCATGGAGCTCGCCCAACCCCTCCCTCTGAAACCTTCAGTTTATTTTCCGGAGTCCATAATCTCTCATGGTTCATCTCCTGCTCTGATTCCTGTCTTTCATTTTTTCCTTTCTTCTCCTTCTTCTCCTTCCTTCTCCTTTTCCTGATACAAATACTCCAGGAAACACTGAACTAATCCCCACTAAGATACTGGTAACTTTGTCTAAGCTTTAAATTAGGAGGATCGCGGAAGGCTGAGCAACCAAAAAGGGAAAGACCTTGAAAGGAAGGGAATGAGCACTGCAACTGAAAGTCTGGAAGAGGGAAAACCATACTATAGTGGTGCCACGGTTTTGCTGGTAGGACCTCAGGATAGGCCAGGAGGATCTGTACCAGCAATCGCTACAGGAAACACAAGCAATTTGCCACAGCCCCTGTTTGTATCAAGCCCTGCCCTCATCCCTCTTCTCTGTGCCAGGAACTTCATTCTGATGCCCCCTTGCACCGCTGTGAATTCCTTCAGCAGCGGTGGCATGTAGGCATTAACATGTATGTCACTCTCATGTCATGTGTTCCCTGGCCATTGTTTTCTGGGTATTCCCTGTATTCTTGCCTTGGGGCTCCACTCTCACTGAAGAGTTAATACTTCGCTCTTTGGGTGCCCCACAGAATCTGTAACAAAGCTACTTCTACTTAGCAGCCTCAATACTAATACTAAAGAGAAAAGAAAAATTGCAATGATGCAGCACTTTAGTTTCCGAAACCCATTTATTTATATAACTGCTTATTTATCTAAACCAAAAAAGAAATTAAGCAAGGGGGATTTATTATTCCCCATTTACAGAGGCGGAAATAACCTCTGAAATAGCCATTACTAGCAACCTTTGCTGAAAATTACTCTGTGTCAGGCACTCTTCAGAGCACATTATACACAGTAGCTATTTTGATTATTTCGGAAGCACTATGAGGGTTCTCAGATGGATGAGGAAACTGCCGCTTTACATATTTGAGCTACTTTCTCAAGATCACACAGGCAGGGAGAGGCAGAAATTGGCTTCAACCTAGTTGTATCAAATCAAAACTTAATGCTCTTAAATGCTGACGCTCTAAATAAGAGTTAAAGTGTAGGTGGTTTTTTTCTCAAGGTCCTACTTCCTAGGTGGTAGGGAGGCGACTACTCCCCGCTCTAACTCCTCAGCAGATGCACTTTCAACACCAATCTGGTATTTACTGAAATGCAGGCGAGCTGGCAAAAGAACAGAATGATCAGATACCCCCGGCCCTGCACCCAAACTTCAGCAAACACAGGTTCCTTACCTGGAGGACTCTGCTTTGTGGTGGCAATTTCCTGTGGATCTCTTAGATGGTTTCAAGATGTCCTATCTGCAAGAAATGGAAAGGATTAAAAGGTTCCCATTAAACTTATGGTAATTTTAGCCTTTACAATATCTGGCAATAGAACATACAGGTGAGCACAGGGTAAATTCCAGTCGAAGGCTACAACTTTGATCCCCCTGTTATTAGCAGAGTGAGTCACTGGAACCAAGTGCTACAGAGAGCACTTGCTTCTGCTAACTTCCTTGAACATGACCATGAGGGAATGAGACCCCAACACACTCAGCTTTTAGATTTTTTACTCCAAAGGCATTATTACTGTATTTTGATGAAGCAAAGACATGTCAACAAAATTAATAAATGTTATTTTCTTAATAACGATGACTATTCCACTTCATGGAGTAGACTTGAATTATCCAGTATGTGTATTTCGTCGAAGAAAAGAAAGCTGAATCCAACTCCCATTTCTGACTTCAAAATTCAGGTTAATATATTTAACCAAATTGCCAGGTGAGATTCTGGCTACCTTGATGAAACGGTCAAAGGAGATGGCATGGGCTCTGATGAGGATCCTCCTCCAGTTAAGCAGCATTACAACCTGTTCTGTGTTCTGATTTGCACAGTGATGCTGACGCTGCTTCTACCACGCACAGCGGACTCTTTGTACAGATAAACCACAAACTGTCGAATGTCACTGTACAGATTCTCATAAAGTGGCCAAAATATGAGATTGCTCCAAAATATGAAATTAATCTTCACAGCACCAAAGTGAGGAGAGAACACTGAAAATTATTTAATTTTATGAAGTCATCTTGACTCCCTAACCTAATCACTAAATTTGAAAGGGTAAGTCTAGTGGGGTTGTGTAAATTCACTTACAGAGTTGTTTCTTTCTTCTAGAAGGAAATAAAATGTCCACATTTTTTATGTCAAGAACATTATTCAATAAATATAAAGAAAACAAAAACAAAAACAGAGAGATCTCACATATGTAATGACAGTGGCTCTCCAAGGCCTAACTGTGTTTCTCAAAGTATGGCTCTAAAATCACACATGAGAATCACCGGGATGTGGAGCGAGGAGGGAAGAGGTAGAACCTTTATTCAAGATGCAGATTCCTGGGCCCTAACTCAGACCTACTGAGTTAAACTCGACAGAGACACCCTGATGTCAACACACATAGCAGAGTCCAAAGTCATTGTTCTGTACTGAAGTTTGAGAATCACTGGCCAGGTTCTTGAAGCACCAGGAAAGTGAGGAGTCTGTGGAGGAGAAGGAAGTGGGAGATAAAGGCAGCTGCCTCAGACACAGTGGAAGGGCCTAAGGAAAGTCCTACTGATGGGAATTCCTAAATTGTTTTGGCTTCCATTCAGAGCAGGCCCAGGAGTCTGGACTTAGAGCCTCATGAAAAGTGCCATTGGAAGGATATGCCCCCTGAAAAGGGAAGAGAAAGAGTCATAAGGCAGGCTATGTGCTTGACTCAAAGATCCTGGGATCCTCCCCAGGGAAGAGGTGAGCTGCATGATTTCAGGAAAATGATGCTGAGGTCAGCCCTGCCCTCTACTTGGGGTTCTGGAGCAACAACCTCTATTAGGTTTCCAATACAACCTACAAGAAGTGTAGGTTGAGATCAGTCAGAAGAAGGCCTATGGAATGATGCCCTACGCTTCCTCTCCACCTGAAAGGGGGATACAGAAGGCAACTAAATTAAGAGCAGTGGGCTGACCCCAAGCCCAGTCTAGTTGAAGCACCATCCTCTGCCCTGGCAGCTGAAGCCAGAAATGGACTAAATGAGATATGCATATAAAGCATTTAATGAGGTGCTAATTTAAAAGTAGCTCACTCTCTCTCTCTCAAATAGGTAAAATCTTTAAAAAAAAAAAAAAAACAAGAGTAGCTAATGGCACAAAGTATATGCAAGTGCTCTGAGAACACTTAACAAATGAAACATACAGAATTAGCAAACTGCGGTTCCAAGAAAACTTTAAATTGTTAAACTATTGAATGTAGAGTGTTTAAAAAATTGAGCTCCACAAAACTAAGCAATAATTCTGAACCCCCATTCATACCACCTACTTGTCAATGGTGAGGAGATGAGGCCCTACAAGGGACAGACCTCTGATCCCCGACCTCACCTGCACTTGACCGGAGTACCACTGATTCTGTTTTATCCTGTAACTTTGATCAGAGAGCTTCTCAACTAAGAAAGAGTATGAGAAAAATATTGTGCTTGAAGACAAAAATTAAAAGATCACTAAGACCCTAGTAAGAAAAGAAGTACTATTCTAAGATACAGTCCCCCAGGCCCAAACAGCCTTAAAACCCAGAACTATTGTCAACCTTACTCAAGATTTGTCTCCTGCTTTGCTTACTGATGAGTGGAATTGGAATCCCAAAGCACACTTAGAGTGAGTGGAGTAGTTTATAATGTTTGCAGCCCTAACCTGACTCTACTAAAGAAGAGCATACTGCGTTGACCCCAAGGGTTTACAATAAAACCCACTGAATCTTTAGGTCCCCTAAGCGCTGCCTTGTCACAAGCACAATGAATTGCCTCACAAAGAGGTAATACTTTGAATTACTGTCAGCACCAATTCTTATCTGCTAGAAACTGATAAAACAATCAATAGGGAGGTTTTTGTGTATTTGTTTCAAGGAAATAACGATGTACTCAGGGTTACTGGGAAGGCCTCTTGGTCTCCAGAGAAGAATAAGGATTGCAAGACAAAAGCCTTGAGAACAACCACCACCTGTGCTTGATGACCTTGGATAATTCTTTACTTTTTGTCTACAAGCCTCCCATCTATAAAATGGGAGGGATAATAGTTGATTCAATCCCCCCAAATAGGAATAGGTCAAATATAAACTACTAAAGTTATAGAGGACAAGTCGGCTCTAATCATTAGACACCATCACTTTGTGTACACCAAACTTCATTGCTCTCCACCACTCTATGTTATAGCTATCCACTTAATCTGTCTCACGCCTATTAAAATAGAACTGTCTGAAGATTTGGGACAATGTCTTAATCATCTTTGTCTCCACAGCACCAACACAGTATTTGCATATTCTGGAGACTAATTTCCTCATTTATTAAATGAATGAAAGAAGGAAACAAATGAATGAATAGATTAATAAATAAAGGTTTTAAATCATTTAAAATTCTACTCCCAAATCAAGAATCCTTTTTAAACTATCCACAAGAAGGTTCCTACACCTAGAAATCTACGTAGCAAGGAAGTAATCATGATGACTAGGGAAATGTCAACAAGCGTAATATTCCATTATTAAAGGAGCAAAAATTGCACACACTTATTACCCGTAGTCATGCCATATTATCATGCCAATCATTTAGTTAACCAGAGATCTCAAATATTTTCTACCTGCTATGGATTCAAAACAGCTGAACTCTAGGCACTTTGTGAGTCTAGAATCAGAAGTGTCCATAAATCTCTAATAAATATTCACATGACAATTTGGGCCCATCATTAGCTTTATAATGATGTACAATATGCTACAAAAAAATGAAAAAAAAAATCAAGTGTCCAGCTTGATGAATTTTCAAAAACAGGACCCATGTAACTAGCACCCAGATAAAATAATAGAACATTACCAAGAGCCTCGGAAGCTCCCCTTGTGCCCTCTCCCTCACCAACCCCAGCAAGAGTAACCACTGACCTGGACTTGTAATATTGTACATTATTTGAGCCAATCCTCTAGCTCTGCATACACAGAATAATACTGAATAAAGTCTGGTAAGTTTTTTTCTTTCCCTTAACATTGCTGGGGTATATATACATATACATATGTATACGAAAGTATAGTATTCCATTATATGAATGCCCTACAATGAATGTATTTAGCCATGTTACTGTTGCTGAACATTTGGGTAGTTTCTCATTTGGGAATATTAGTAATAGTGCTGCTATGAAATCTTGTACATGTCTTTGCAACTGTGTGTTTAGCTTTCTGTTACAACCAATAAAAGCTTTCTGAATCATGAATCGATTTCAGTCTTGTCAGTTCCATGTCTGAACATTTCTCCATCTGGCCACCTCTGTATTCCCTGCTCCCAACTTGTTCTAAGCCACCTCCCTTCCAGTGTGGAAGACTCTGCTTTTATAACACAAGGTCTACACTGTAGAAGTGGTGTCTCCTTAAAAACATAAATAAGATCATACACCATCACTGCTTAAAACTCACCAGTGGTCCCCCACTTAAAATAAAATACTGTGTCACATTCTACAAGGCTGTATCAAAACTAGCCTCTGCCTACATCTCTGAATTGATTTTGAATCATTCTCTCCCCCTGCTCATCTCCTCCAGCCACACTGGCTTCTTGCAGGCTTCAAATACACTAAGCATGTTCCTTCTTTCTAAAATGTACCTCTCCCAGAACCTTCACAGAATAGGACCCTTTTCTTTATTTAGTTCTCAAATCAATGGCTTCTCAGAAAGGCCTTCCCTGACCCCCTTTTAAGTCATTTTCTATTTGGTTAAATGGAGCTCATTATACTACCTAATGTTTCTGTTATCTATTTTCTTGCTTACTGAGTATCTTACTGTTTACAACATTTTTATTGAGATATAATTCACATACCATAAAATTCACCCTTTTAAAGTGTACAACCCAGTGGTTTTTAGTATATTCACAAAGTTGTGCAAGGATCATCACCACCTGATTTTGGACCACCCCTCCTCCAAAAGAATCCCATGAGCAGTCATTTCCCATTCCTCCTTCCCACAACCCCTGGCAACCACTAACGTAGTTTCACCCCAATCACGGATTTCTGGATTTAACTACCCATATAATCATATAATATGTGCTTTTTGCATCTGAATTTCCTCAGTATAATGTTTTCAAGTTTCATCATGTTGTAGCATGTATCACTATGTAACTTCTTTTCTTTGCCTAATAGTATTCTGTTATATGGCTATATCAAATTTTGTTTATCCCTTCATCAGTGGATAGATATGTAGGTGTTTCCTTTTATGGAGGAGTGCTAGTCTACATACATTGCTATGAACACTTGTATATGGATGTATATTTTCATTTCTCTTGGGTACAGACCTAGGAATGTATGACTCTCTTTTGATATTAGAGTGTCATCTCATGTCTCTGAGAGCAGTCACTAACAACATCAGCACCTGGTAGATACCCAACCCCCTTTGGAGTTGAATTAATTAACTTAGGATCTCAAAGCAAGCTTAACCAAAAACTTACTGACTTTTATGATTTGTCTTAAAAATGTGATGTCATTTAGGCCTCAACTGCCTAACAAAAAGCACTCAGTAAAAAGTGAGTTTTCCATACTAGTTTTCACATGAAGCAGCACATACTGAAAATCATGTATTGATAAAAATATTTAAACTTAAATACACAATAACAATTTGGAGGAGAGCGCAGAGTCAAGAATACAATAAGCCTCCAAAAGAAGAAAATTCACCTATGGCCACTTCTACAGATGAATCAGCTTGCTGAATCCCCAGTGAAGATTCTCTGAGGACCAAGTGGAGATGACTCTAGGCAGGGCAACTGTGTCCTTTAGCACATGTGGAGACAGTTGAGAAAATAAATGAAGCAAATGACTTTAAATATTTGAGGCTGCTGCTTACATCAAAACTGGAGTCAAATGTTTTTATCTTCATAGCTGTGGGTATTTATCTCAAAATCCTCTTAGAATCCCATTTATCTCTCAGCAAGGTTGTTTAAGACCATCAAAGCACAGGAACTTCCCCAGTGGAGCCAGACCAATGGTCCATCCAGCCCAGGATCTCGCCTCTGAGAATAGCCAGTGTGGAATGGTATGAAAAAAAGGCAAAAGTCCTTACTGAAATGCATTTAATTGTGCAATGTCAGGGCAGGGGGTTTGGAGCAATCTCTTCTGAGCCCAGCTGGTGACCAACTTCTGCCCTAAAGCAGGAGGCCTGACGGCCCTTATAACTCTTAGCCTGGCAAGTGTAACTGCGGGCTCCATTTCAGAGCATGATTTCCTTCCCCCGGTGTTTTTAGAAACGAAGGTTGGATATTTACCACCCAACAAGCTTGCTGCTATCGCATTATGGCGGGCCATTAGAGTTAATCCATTAGCAAAGGGAAAAGGATCTTCAGGGAACTGGAGAGTTTAAGTTGAAAATCTAGATAATTTGCTGCCATTTTCTCCAAAATAATTATTTGATTCTTAGGCTGACTTTTTTTTTTCTTTTTTTAAGAGACCCTTTGCATTCTGCCTTGCTTGGATATGTTCCCTTAAACAAAGTGTTATTCTCAGCTAACTGTCATTGTGTATCATAAACAGGCTAGCAAGAAGCACAAGCAAAGCAGTTAAAATTTGCGAGCGGAATGGTGCCTCTGTACCTTCCCAACTGATACAGTGCTTATATTTCCAGGGTGTTAATAAAAGAAAAGCAGATTATTCATTCATTTATTCTTTCATTAAAAATTGAGCACTAATTGCCAGGCTAGACCCTGGGGATACAATGGTGAGTAAGACAGATCCTATACTTGCAGTCATAGAGCTTCTATACCAGCGTGAACAGGAGAAAGAGAGAAAGAAAGAAAGAAAGGGAAAGAAAAGAAAAGAAAGAAATACATGTTCATTTTCAAAGTAGGGTACAGTCTGCCTAATGGAAAAAAGGATGATGTTGAAAGAGAATGATGTGACAGAGGAAAATAAGGGGTTTAATGTACTTTAGAGACTTTTTTAGAGACCGAAGATATGATAGAGAGATTGGTGAGTTCTAGAAGGGAGAGGTACAAAGGCTCTGGGGCAGCAATGGAGTTGGTGTGCTCCAGAACTGAACAGTGACTCACCCTAGCAGAGGACAGTCTGTGAAAAAAGAGGATGACATGATTATTAGCAAGCACCATCTTGCAAAGCCTTTTACATTATAAGACATAGTTCAAATTATATTTTCATTCAACAAAAATGTGTAACTTTTGAGGCCATTATCTGAGTAGCAGTCATTGACCAAGTCCACAACGTAAGCAGGTTTCCCTGGAACCAGCTGACATGGCTGGGTAGAACCAGACGGCAAACCATGCCTCTGATCCCGCTGGGACTCTCCAGGGATTAGATGAAAGATGGTCCTTCCATCTGGAACCCTGACCTATGACACTATGTGATACACATTTCTCTTCAGTTTGACCTGACTTCCCAATATGACCAGTGTCTTTGTTGGATCTTGTGTTTCATTCCCTTGATCTGATGTTTTAACAAGGGCATGTCTTCCCTGAGGCTTTCCCTCTGATTATTAGCCACTTGTCTCAGGGCATCTAATTATGGTGGTAAGTCCTTCTGACTCCTGAAATCTGGCTCTCTCTCTAGGGGTAGACAGCTACCACGTGGAATTGGCAGGGAAGGCAAAGCATTGCACTGAAATGGAACACAGGGTAGAGTGGAGATGATCATAAAGAAAGGGGGAAACCTCAGGGGCTGGGAGTTTGGCTAGCACACAGCCTGGTAAAACCATAATAACAATACTAACTGGGTGCTTACTACAAGCCAGACCCTGTGCCACATATTTTAATGTGCATCCACTCATTTATCTTCCCTGAAATTCTACAAGAATATTTTCAATCAAAGCTTTACAGAAAAGGGAACTGAGGCACAGAGAAGATATGTAATATGTCTGAGGTAGGAAGAGCCATCTGACACTAGAGCCAGTGTTTTTACCCCTAGCTGTAGGGAGAGAACATGGAAGGGGAAATTGGGAGATCTCATTTCTAACAGCAGTTCTGCTGCTGACTCACTGTGCGATGGTGGCATCACTGATCTTATACCTCTGAATAAAGAACACCGAAAATTCTATCCATGTCCACTTCCCAATGGCCCAAAGGCATCTATTCACAGTTCCTAATGAGTACCTATGAGAAACCATGGGCTATCTCTACATGTTTGGAAGGGAAGACAAAATCATATGGAAACATCCACCAAATGAGTGTCTGCAGAGTGCAGAGTGCAGAACACTTTGTTAGGGACAGATTGAGAGACAGAGAGAGAGAGAGAGGGCGAACCCAGTGATTTATAAGACATTCTATGTGCTCCAGATGACTTGCAAAGTAGTTGGCATAACAAATGATATATACAGTGGGATGAGGGATAAAAACCATGTGAACTATAGAAAACCAAAGGAGAGAGATATTAATGTTATCTGAAACAGACAGCAGGCTTGTGAAGTCGCCCTTCACCTCATCAGAGGTGCATCAAAATCACCTGGAGAATTTTTCCAAGATACCTTCCTGTGCTCCTTCACAGCCCTGACATGATGAGCCTGCATGTGACATAGGTTTCTAGATGATTCCAATGGCCACGGCTCTGTGGAAGTACTGCTATATGCAATAACAGTGGAAAAGGTACCATAAATACCCTGAAGAACCACAGGATAAGAAATCAGAAGTTGTACTCACAGGAATGTCTCTTTAAAAAGCAATGGTTGGCAACTAATAATGAAGGACTGGATTTCCAAAGTTAACTGAGGAAGACAATGACAGAGGCTACAAAAAATCATATTCTCACTATCACTCTGTCCTTCAATCTATCACACAAAGATCACTTAATAGCGTACTCCAAGCATTTAATTGTGCAAGCCATTGTGATTTTCATTGTTTTGTTTTGTTTTAACAGAGAGCTAACCCTGGGTTCAATCCCATAAAAGATATTCTAGGAAGTATGAAAGGAAAAGTGCATTTCCTGCATTAAAGAAACTTATAAATGAGAGAGAAAATTTGAATAGATGAGATATTTGAATAACAATATAGTTGGTTTTGTGACAAAATGAATGGCTAAAAGTAAAATTTGCTCTAGATCAAAGGTCACAAAATGGAAGCCCAAAGAGCTCACCCACAAGTATGCTTTGTTTGGCCTTCATGGTCTTAAAAATGAAAAATGAGCCACTAGTTAAACACTGGGAGACCTCATATGAGGATCAAGATTTTTTACTTCTCTTGAAAACAATGGAAGCTCTGGCCTCACACTGGGATCTGCTATTTTGCATCATTACAGTGGGACGGACTGGTGGTGGCAATTTATCAGCCAAGCCTGGAGTACCCTATTGTCCACAGTCCCCACTTCTTCCTCCTACTGTCTCATCCCATCTTCCTTCTTCATTCCTGTTTTTCACCTGCTCTCTGTCGATATTCCTGTCTGCATGCTTGAGAGGAAAGAGAGGACATGGTGTGTTAGAATGCAGAATTCCCGGAAGAGAGGGACATGAGACATGAAAGGGGATCGGTATTGTGTATCAGCGTTTCTGATCAATGTAAAGAAATACACTTTAAAATTCCCATCCCCAAATGAGAAAATATATTCCTTTCACCTATCCTTATTTTCTACCCATACCATGTCAGCAGGATTCATTTATAGTCATTAAAGAATGCAACCGTTTCTTTTCAGAGTCTGTAACTTTCAGAATCCAGGAAAGAAGGAGAAATGCTTGGGGAAATGTGTTCTGGGCTTTGCCATTCTCTAAGCACTTGCATAATAGTGAGGGATTCGGGCACATTTAAAAAGGAAATGGCATTCACCCATCCAGAGAGTAAGCAGTTACATAGAAAATGCTAATTCTGAGACCTGGTGCTCTGGAGACATTTAAATTCACAGTGGGAAAAGTGGCCAGCGGGTGCAGGGTCCTCTGTTGAGCCCCTAGAAGGGAACTGGGAAACAGGAAGCCCTCATAGGTTTTGAACTCTAGGACATACTACTCTATTTGCTTTTGACAAAATGCAATCTAATTGTAATCTGATGACCTCAAAGGGGACTCTTCCATGATTAAATTCAGGAGTCAAGAACCATGTACCTACTTTTTCCTTTTCATTTCCAAACCATAAAACTTAATGAGGGAAATTCAAGGCCTTATGGAGGATTAGAGTACAAAAAAAAAAAAAAAAAAAGCCTTAAAAATAAAGACGAAAAGCCCAGATGGTCTGATCTGGACTTTTTAAAGTTGGCTGCGGCCAGTATTGCGGAGGCCCCAGCCATTATTTTTTAATCTCTCATTGACAAGGCAACGCTTCCCTGCAGACGGGGATTTGGGACTTGTTATCTCCATTTTACTGGCCTCTTTGCCAAGAATAGCAGATCCGATAAAACGCAGACTTCAGTCAGCAGGGGGAGGGAGGGATGGACACTGAGGCCTTGGGGAAGGCAGAGAGGAGCTGCTCATACTCCCCATGGAGGCAGGAGAGGTTGCTTACATAGGAGCTGGCAGCAAAAAATAATACAAGGAAGGAAGTGTTAGTGAGATGGGGGAGAAGGAAAGAAACCAGAGAGAGAGAGAGGGATAGGGAAGGAAGGGAACAAGAAGGGAAGGAAGGAATGGAGGGAGGGAAGAACAGAGGGAAGGGGAAGGGAAAGGCAAGGAGAGAGAGAAGCAGAGTTTTATAAATGGGTCAGAATTCTATTTGTTTTTTGAGCTGCCCTTCTTAAAAAGCAAGAGTATTGGGACTCCTGGGTGGCTCAGTGGGTTAAAGCCTCTGCCTTCGGCTCAGGTCATGATCCCAGGGTCCTAGGATGGAGCCCCGCATCTGGCTCTCTGCTCAGCGGGGAGCCTGCTTCCTCCTCTCTCTCTCTCTCTGCCTGCCTCTCCGTCTACTTGTGATCTCTGTCTGTCGAATAAATAAATAAAAATCTTAAAAAAAAAAAAAAAGGCAAGAGTATCAAACAACTCCTAAGATAATTATCTCTCACATCTCCCTGTGATGTTTGTGGAAGAAATTAGAGGGGCTTCCTGTCAACCTTATAATGAAGTACAAAATCTCTGTAAGTTTTATGAAGTCCTATAAAATTTGTCCCTAGTAACTTCTTCAGACTACTGCTGAACCTTTGTCATATACTTTCCATGTGAAACTCAACCTTCTGATATTTTTGTTTGTTTGTTTTTCACATGAAATATGCCCATTCTCATCTTTGTTTTATTCATAATGTTCCTTCTACCCAGAACACACTCCCCTCCTTCTCTGATGTGACTAACTCAATTCAACCTTAAGGTGTGTGTTGATTCTGAATGAGTAAAGAAAAAGATGAGGGCAGGATAATGAGATCTCCTTCTTATAAATGTCTACAGATTCAGTCTCTATCCTTGGATTTGGACAGCATGATTTGGACACCAGATAATTAAAGGAAATGTCACGAAGTGGTGGTGGGAGAAGGGCTTCAGGCAGGTTATTTCTGGAACAATCTCTGAAACCCTATGCTAATAAATGCAGGGCCAGAAGCAGAGAACATTATGACTATGCACAATCCTAATTGTCTCTACTCCTACACACTTCCCATTTCCCCCCACTGATCAGAAATGCACCTCTGTGATAATCATTTGAATAATGGTGGAGGAAGGTAGCCATAAAAATTGATTCTCTGTTCTTGGACAGACTTTCTGCAAGACTATCCCTATTGCTGTGGACTATTTATCAGGTGCCCTTTGCATTTTCCCAAGACAGCGAGTCTGGGATAGTTTCCAAATGAGATGACTCCTATCAATCATCCTTTGGAGATTGCACATTGCGTTGTAACTGGGCTTCTTGGAGGCTGTAAGAGTTGTCTTCCAAAATCCCAACTCCTGGCAGTGTCTGTAGAAGACAGTAGTAAAACAGGGTCATGGAACCTTAGCAAAAGTGTTTTACTATCCAACTACAACAGAATTCTGCACTGTAAGAAGTATTCCCTTGCCAGTAAAACCTCAATCACTAAGATTCATCTGTCTGAAATACATAATATTTGTGATAAGGTCTAGGTCTGAAGTTTATTTTTACATTAAAAACACTGCTGTTTTAAAAAAAAATTGCTGTTTTAGAGATAATATTGTCTTTTGTTCTCAAGTAATCCAAAAACAAGGGATGAGTAGGTCTAAAAATGAAAAATTTTGTCCATGTGTTGAAAACTGTTGAAGTTGAGTGATGGGGACATGGTTTTCATTCCCATTTTTATACTTTTGTATATGTTTGTAATAACAAGACTAATATATATATCATATTTTGTGTAAATGATCAAGTAGAATTACATAAATGCATTTCTGTATTTAAAATAAGTAAGTCTTGGGACGCCTGGGTGTCTCAATGGGTTAAAGCCTCTGCCTTCGGCTCAGGTCATGATCCCAGGGTCCTGGGATAGAGCCCCGCATCTGGCTCTCTGCTCAGCAGGTAGCCTGCTTCCTCCTCTCTCTCTCTCTCTCTCTGCCTGCCTCTCTGCCTACTTGTGATCTGTCTGTCAAATAAATAAATAAAATCTTTAAAAAAAATAAAATAGTCTTATCAAGCAAAAGCATTTATGCCATATTAGATATTTTTTTACAACTTTTTTAAATGTGTTTAATTCAAAATTAAAAAAAAAAAATGCTTAGTCATTTAGGTAGGTCCACGGTTACTGTTGCCATTTGATAGACAAATGAACTACAACCAAAGGAATCAGAACAGTATGTAATGAACAGCAAAGACCAGAACATCCTTGACAACAGAGGATGTCAATGATGAAGATGATGATGATGATGATGGTAATTAAAATCTGCTGAGTATTTATAAGGGGCCAAACACTATTCTATATTTCATATACACATATTAAGTCATTTTAGACTGACAATAAATTACGATAATAGGTTCTGAGGCTTAGAGAGTACAAGTACTTTGCCTAGACTTTTCAAACAGTAAGGGTCTGAGCTAGGATTCAAATTCAAACACAAATAAGTGCTCAGTGGCCACTAAGCTATATACATGGTGATAATCCTAACCAACACTGACTGGCATCTACGTACCATGGACTGGGCTAAATCATTTATACAGACGATTTCATTCAGTGCACTGAGCAACATGATGAGGTAGCTATTTTGATCCCCATTTTACAGATGAAAACTTTGAAGCTCAAAAATCTAAAAGGATTTTGCTAAAGTCCCTGGGTTTGTGAGTGTCAGAACTAGCCCTTCTAGCCTCTGTGCACCAGAGAGCCCCTCCCTAGAAAAGTCAACATATAGGGAGAACATTACCTCCACCAAGAGTATAAGCTTTTGTTTAAGAATATCAGGCTGTTCAAGCATATTCTAAATTCTCATGGTAAATGGACATGGATGCCATACTGTTTAATCTCTTGTGGCAGGAGGCTAATATCAAGTAATGTTTATTCTTCTGATACAGAAATTTCTTCCTACCTGTTACAAAGTTTTAAATTTGCATTAAAAAAACAAATTCCAGGGGCGCCTGGGTGGCTCAGTGGGTTAAGCCGCTGCCTTCGGCTCAGGTCATGATCTCAGGGTCCTGGGATCGAGTCCCGCATCGGGCTCTCTGCTCAGCGGGGAGCCTGCTTCCCTCTCTCTCTCTGCCTGCCTCTCTGTCTACTTGTGATTTCTGTCAAATAAATAAATAAAAAAATCTTTAAAAAAAAAAAAAACAAATTCCAGAAATAAGAAAATAAATCAGGTATCTCATGAGGATCCACTGCAACTGAGTTTTACCTTAAGTTTGCATTTTAAGTATAAATGTAGCATATATATCAGTTCTTTTTGTCCCCTAAGATGGTGACTATAATAGTGACTTTACCAATGGCTTCAAATTTTTTTGTTTGCTCTAGGAGTGGAACTTTTTGCTCATAGCTGTCTATTGAATCTAAAAAGTAAAAAAACAGATAAAAAGTGATGCATCAGAGATGCCTGGGTGACTCAGCTGGTTAAGCCGCTGCCTTCTGCTCAGGTCATGATCCCAGTGTCCTGGGATTGAGTCCCACAACGGGCTCCTTGCTCAGCAGGGAGCCTGCTTCTCCCTCTGCCTCTGCTTGCCATTCTGTCTGCCTATGCTTGCTCACTCGCTCTCTCTCTCTCTGACAAATAAATAAATAAATAAATAATATTTTTTTAAAAAGTGATGTATCAGTATGATTTTTATTTTATAAATATAAATTTATAACATCTACTTAGAAGTCAGTTAATGAAAACAATGAAAAACTAATTTAATGTCACACTTCCAGGGCAATGTCCATTACTTTCTATCTGACTACACCAAACAGTACCTGGAGCCCATGATCCAGTTTGCCTCTTTTTCATCAACGGTGTACAGTCTACAAGACCACCTTACCAAAATCACTTCTAGTGCTTCCAAAAACGAAGGGATGCATACCTTATAATCTCCTCAGGAGAACCACGTTTATTTCCATATACCCCATATCTCACAGGAGGGCAGAGGTGTGAGGAATGAATTCCACTCAGTAATTACTGATCCTCATTTTTATAATGTATTATAACATCCACCTGCACAGCCCCTTTGTTCCCGCATTATTGCTCCTACATTCTTGTGGTTATTGCCTCTCATTCCTGAATGACCTCCGAAACCAGACAATGTTCTTCCTCTCAATCACAAATCCTACCAGCATTCTCTAAAGTTGCAATACCCTCAGAGAAGACCCATTCAGTTTCTGCCATTAGATCCTTAACTCCTCATCTCCAGTGTCCTTTCTCTTCACTTCTCAGCCACATACTCTCATGGTCTGCCCCCTGGACTTTTTCATTAACAAAAATGGCAACAATCTTTTAACTTACTGAATGGAACTTCCCATCCTCCACCACTGTAATCTCTTGTCCAACTAGCTTACTTGCTAACATGTCCCTCAAAAACAACAAATCTGGTTTATTTAGTTGTCTAATCTCTTGGCTTGCTTTCTATCCATTCCCTCCTCCTATTTCTACTTACCTCCTAACTTTCATTGATTTCATGGTTCTTTATCATGCTTACCTCCTTGCAAACATCCCCAATTCTATTATTCCTTTTCCCTCCTTCACATTTTCCTCCCAACCGCAACCCTGGAAGAACCCAATGGTCTTATTAACTCTCCTGGATCACATAACTTGGAAAACGAGTCACTATGAATTCATGATAGCCAGCTTCAAACAGACTTCCAGCCTGACCTGACAACATATTTCTCCCCAATTCTCATGCTTTCATTCTCATCAAAGTCTACTTTGTACTTCTTTTTCTATGTCTCCTCACCACTTTTAGTGGGTAAGCTGAACTTATCCTTTATTGAGCCAATCAGGAGCCTACCAGTCTAGAGCTTCCACATGTGATCATATCTGAGGCCCTCAAATGACCTGTGTAAATATCCTTCTCCCCATTTTTCCTTCTGTCTCAAGTGATTAAGTATCTCTCCTTTCCAGGAGACTCTGTACATGTGCTTTGCTCACAAATACCCTCTCCTTCTCAAAAGTTTTATATTCTTGGTTGCCCCTCTTCTTTCCAATACCATCAAAACTCTTTCTTTTCACCAAATTGTCCACATTAGCATATCAACATGATGCCTCCCAAACTTTAAAATAAAATAACAAATAAAGTAAAATAAAAATAGCCTCCCATGACCTTGTGGTTTCCCACCAGCTATAATACAATTTCTTTGATTTCCTTCTCAGCCAATCTATTAACAGAATTATCTGGCATACTCACTCTACTTCCTCAGCTCCTCTTCATGAAACAACCCACTTCAGTCTGGCTTCCCTCCCTTCATTCCATTGGAATTGTTCTGGATTTCAGCAGTAATGAACCCAGCTCCTTTGTCTTGTATTCTTTCCCCTCTTGATCTCCAGGACACCATCCTCCCGTGGTTTTCCTCGCTCCTTGGCTGCTCCATTCAATCTTTTTATAGGCTCATATTCCTCTCCCTAAGAAGTGAATGTTGGAGGTCCTTTTGGGCTTCACCCTTCCTTCTCTTTTTCTAGATTCTCTTCCTTTATTCTGATAGCATTAACTGACATTTATATTTTGATACTTCTTCAAATGTATATTCTCAGTATGTCCCTGGTTTCACACTCATATATCCAGCTGCCTCCCTGAAAAGTCCAAACCAGAATTCCTAATTTTATCTTAAAACCCATTCTTTCCTCAGGCTCCCCCTCTCAGTAAATAGCATCACTATTCCCACATTTTTCTGAAATCAGAAACCTAAGAGTGAGAGTCCTCTTTCCCCCTTCCTCTGAATCTGCATCAGATCCAACAGCAAGTCCTATCCCCTCTACCATCAAATTAATCCGAGCTTCTCAAAGTTGTCCCCATTCCTACAATCAACACCCTAATTCTAGACACTATTATTTCTCCCTTGACTATTTTAAGAACCTCCTCACAGGTCTCCCCAGTTCCTTTCTTGTTCTTCCAATCCACCTTTTCTCCACATAAAAGCCAAAGTCAAAGTGATGTTAAAAGTAAACATATATGTGCGTTAAAATATATATATATCATATATATATGGCTATATTCATATCGCTTTTCAGCTCAAAAGTTTTTAATAACTCCCCATTGCAAACATGCTACCATGGCCCACAGTGGCTTAATTATTGTTTCAATTTCATTTCATGCTACTGTCCACCTTCTTGCAGAGCTTTGTCCTTTGAGCCTTTCTTCCATTGTTCCAAACATTACATTTTCCCCCATGTAAGGTCTCCACATATGCCATGCCCTCACACAGATATAGCCTTCCATATGGCTGCCTCTTTTCATCCGTCAAGCTGAAACCATCACCTCCTTGGACACCTTCCCCCCAACCATACAAAAATATTAACATATCGTGTCTTGTGCCACAGATACCCAGATAAATATTTTAAATGAATTATCTTAGTTAATACTTTTAACAAACCTATAAATAATGCATTCTATGAGCAAATTAAGCCACAGAGATGTGCAGAACTTACTCAAGGACAACATGGCTTATAAGCAGAGACTCTAGAATTCAAAAATAAACAGTCTAAATCTAAAATCAAATCTTTAACCACTGTAGTATATTGATTTGTGTTTCCTTCTCCTGATTTCCTATACTTCAAAAAATGTGAAATTAAGTTTTGTTTGCTTCCTTTATTCATATAGCTACATTAAGGGCCTCCTGTGTATCAGGGCCCATGGTAGGTAAAAAGGCCAGATCTTCCTCTTTGTGAGGTTTGTGTCTGAGTGAGGATGATTAACAAGAGCCAAGGAAACCAATCTCTGTGTTCCATGAGGCCAGGACCTTGCCTTCAGACCCTTGTACTGCTACATCTCTGGCACACAGTAAGTGCTTAATGATGTTTTTGTTTTTGTTTTAATATTTTATTTTTTATAAACATATATTTTTATCCCCAGGGGTACAGGTCTGTGGATCACCAGGTTTACACACTTCACAGCACTCACCAAAGCACATACCCTCCCCAATGTCCATAACCCTACCCCCCTTCTCCCAACCCCCCTCCCCCCAGCAACCCTCAGTTTGTTTTGTGAGATTAAGAGTCACTTATGTTTTGTCTCCCTCCCAATCCCATCTTGTTTCATTGATTCTTCTCCTACCCACTTAAGCCCCCATGTTGCATCACCACTTCCTCATATCAGGGAGATCATATGATAGTTGTCTTTCTCCGCTTGACTTATTTCGCTAAGCATGATACGCTCTAGTTCCATCCATGTTGTTGCAAATGGCAACATTTCATTTCTTTTGATGGCTGCATAGTATTCCATTGTGTATATATACCACATCTTCTTGATCCATTCATCTGTTGATGGACATCTAGGTTCTTTCCATAGTTTGGCTATTGTGGACATTGCTGCAACCGAATAAACATTCGGGTGCACGTGCCCCTTCGGATCACTACGTTTGTATCTTTAGGGTAAATACCCAGTAGTGCAATTGCTGGATCATAGGGCAGTACTATTTTCAACATTTTGAGGAAACTCCATGCTGTTTTCCAGAGTGGTTGCACCAGCTTACATTTCCACCAACAGTGTAGGAGGGTTCCCCTTTCTCCTCATCCTCGCCAGCATCTGTCATTTCCTGACTTCTTGGTTTTAGCCATTCTGACTGGTGTGAGATGATATCTCATTGTGGTTTTGATTTGTATTTCCCTGATGCTGAGTGATATGGAGCACTTTTTCATGTGTCTGTTGGCCATCTGGATGTCTTCCTTAATGATGTTTTTGACTGAAATGTGAATTCTGAGGAAGTCCCTTTTTAAGTAGCAGGAGTTATATATTGGTTTCATGTGGCTGCTATAACAAAGTACCACAAACTGGATGGCTTAAAACAACAGAAATTTATTCTCAGCATTCTGGAGGCCAAGTTCTGGAGTCTGAAATCAAAGTGTTGGCAGAGGTGACTTCCACTGGAGGCTCTGGGGAAGAAGCCTCTTCTTGGCTCTTCAGGCTTCTGGTAGCTACTGATATTCCTTGCCTTATTATGGCCACAACTCTCTCTGCTCTGTTTTCACATCACTTTCTTCTCTGTGTGTCTGTGTTACTTCCTTTTGCCTTGCTCTCTAAGGACATGTGGGATGGCTTTTAGGGCCCACTTGGATAATCTAACCACTGCCGTCATCTCAAGATCCTTAACTTCATGATGTGCTTGGCCATATGAGATATTATTCACATGTTACAGGGGTTAGGACATGAACATATTTTGGGGGGAGTCACTATTCACCCCACTAGGAGGAGTAGGTCCATCCACCTTATAAAGGATTGGCTCTCAATGAGATAATACATTTCTTTTCTTAAACTGTGCACATCGTTGGAAATATCTCTAGACCCTACTGAGGCCCAGATTCATTTTTTTGAAGCTACTGGAGAAGTAGTTCTCAAGCTCCAGTGTATTTAGGTGTTGCCTAGGGAGCTTATTTAAAGTCCTGGTTGGTGAATCTTATACCCAAAGATCCAAACTCCATAGTTACCTGTTTAGCATCAGATTTTATAACAACTTCCAGGTGGTCCTAATACAAGTGTCTAAAGAACACTCTTTGAGGACAGGTCCAAGAGAAAAATCCAAGTCAGAATCACAGAGAGATTTCTAGAAATAATGTTCAGTCTATTGTTCTAGAATCAATAATGCCTTAAAGTTCTAGCTTACTCTTCAATAAGCAAAGATGGATACTAAGAAGAATCTGAAAAGACTCCCATACTCAGGTACCTACAGCACTTTATTTCTTTGGAGACACTGAAAGCTTGTTCAGTTTTTTCTAGAGAATAACAATTAAGAAGGCCTCAGGATCTTTTAAATAAATACTTACACATAAGATACAGGGGCATAGCTTCCAAAAACTGTAATGACAAATTTCGCACTATTGGGTAAAGAGGACACTACCTGAATCATTAATTTAAATACACATTCTTGTGTATACACATTCTTGAAATGTCTTTCAAGTGTCTGTCTGTGAGAAACACACTAGTCCACTTAAGCTGTGGGACATATTGTCCTAATATCTTTTTTCCTGAAAAATATTTCTACTTGTTCTTTCCCTGAAAAATAAAATGAAGGCATAACCTTTTCTAATGCAAGGTACTAAACTAGCATCTTTAAAACATATTGCATGTCTACTTTTAAAAACAAAAAAGGGACACTTGAAAAATTAAAAATAAAATGAGGCTACCATTTTTCTTGTGTCCAAATTTTTCTCTTTATTTTTTCTTTACTTTTCTTTTTAAGAGATACAGACAAATTAGGGACTAACTAGATTGTAGGAACGACTCTTCAAGTTTGTTAAATCTTCCCCAAAGTGTCAGAATTCAATTCAGCCTAAAGATTCTGTATTCCTAATTGTTATAGTCTATTTTTCTACCCTTCCAATGGTTCTGGTACTTATAGGCCTGCAATTCAAACAATTACAGAGAGTCAGCAATGAACCACAATAAATTGGGATAGCTACATATTTCCGTTGCTTCACAGAGCTCAGGTGAAGTTATCCCTGCAGAGACCCAGATATGTTCCCCTACGTGGTACAGCGAATCAATGCATCACATAGGCTATTTTGGAAGTGTTCCATAACCCAGATTCTTCTATGGCAGCTCAGGTTTGCACTCAGCTGGGTAAGCAATTCTCTAAATGGCACTCAAAGAGATTTGATGGTAATCCCCCCACACCCCTGGGAAAGATATGTTAGTAGCTTCCTCCATTTCCCTCTCTACCTCCCTCAAAGAGAGTCCTGCCTATACATGATCACATTCTGTAAACTGTTTCTCTTTCAGAATTCTAAATATTCATTTTGACTTGATTCTTCCAGGTACAAATAGAGCAAGGGGCAAACTGAATTTACTTTGGTGTCATGCCCTTCTAAAAGTATGTTCATTCATTTATCTAACAAATATTTATTGAACATCTAGCATCTGTCAGGCACACAATTGCATCATGATTTACTTTCAAATAAACTGAAAGCCAAAGAGATTATTTTTTTTGGCTGCACATTTATGCATTTATATTTGTATCATGTGGATGGAAGAGATGACTTTCAAACCTAGTGTTAACTATGAAATGTACAAATGAAGTACAGCTTCTCAGTATTATTCAAAGGCCTAAACACTGGCATCTTTAGTTAAGAGTGCCTTGACAATGGACATCAGAAAAAAAAAGTGTGTTTGTATGGCCACGTATGCCTGAATTCACACCCTCATGATTTGTGTTTCACCAGAAAAACCAACTTAGCAAATGTTGCCATGTGTTAACAGCACTATTTCAGTATGACCACAGACGTTAGTTAAATATTTAAATTTCACCACAGAGGTCTAGATGGCCGTTTTTTCATTCTGTAGATAGTAGCTGTATTTGGTGATTAACTGCAAATCTCCCTCTCTCTTTCTGTCTTCCTGCCTCCCCCCCCTCTCCCTCTCTCTCATACACAATTTGCTTATTATTTTCCCACAGATAACCAAAGGACGGATATTTGCCGTCAAGATAGCTCGGGCCTTCAGTAGCTCAGCAAGGCAGTTTGTGTGATGCCTGTGATTCCATTTGTCACAGGAGCCTTTATGAGGGAACAGAAGATATAACTTCGCCTCATTTTTCATTTCCTGTTATCTCTCAGATTTCGTTCTTCAGCTGTTCTGTTTTCCTGTACCTCAACTGGAGCCGACATTATCAGAGCACCACCTGCTACCACCATCGCAGCTGAGGCCCTGTCAGCAGTTCCAGGAGGAAAGAGCTTCCTTCCAGAGCAGCCAGAAAACCCCCTCTGGGCCAGAGCAAACCAAGTCCACGGTTAGGACTACATATGCAGAACAAAGGCCTTCAATGATTAACTAAGTAATTCCAAGGGAGGAACATTCCAGGAATTGTGAAGCACTTTCACAATTTACGGATCTTTCCCACCTGTATTTCACTGGATCTTCAGAGCAGCCTGTAAGATGACAGAGCTGGGACAAGAACGCCCATTTGCACTCCTATGAAGATCATGCTTTCCACATCCCCTGATGTTAGAAATGGCCAGGCTACGGGCTGCAACTAAGGATAAGTAACAAGGTCAGTGAGTCAGTGCTGGGGTACTCATACCACAGGGGTACAAAGAAAGGTGAATGTTTCAATGTGAAGCAGACAGAATAGTGAACAGTTACAACTTAGCTATAATATGACTCTCAGAATGGAGAAAGGACAAGAACAGAAGGAGAAAGTGTTAATAACAGAAAGGAAGACCAACACACATCTCCAGGGACTCCTCTGAGCCATGCATTGTAGGGAAGGAGGCAAGTGTTGGCAGTGGACTTGCTCAGCCTATTCTTTCATGCTGCCTGTTTTTAGAGTTTACTCATCCAGACTGGACGCCAACTAATCTACCATGAGCTTATACATGCTGTTCTCCCTTCCCCTCCTCCTTTAGAAGAATACCTCCCTCTTGGTCATAGCTCTCTTAAATACAGGTTCTCACTACTCCCAAGACCATAATAACATATCCACGTTAACACAGGAGTGGGAGGAGTTGGTGTGGAGCCATGCCTAATCTCAGTGTTGACACTCTCTTCTCTTCTTTTTTCCATTACTACCCCTCCCCCATAGACACATCCTGCTCCATAACTGGTGATAATTCTAATCTTGTTTGATTTTTGCTATCAAATCTTACGTGTCAATCCAAGTCTTGATCATATATACATTCCTCCGAATCCTTTAAAAACCACAGCTTCTGGATATCCCTCATATTCCCAGAGTGGCCATACAAACCTTCTAGTCCAAGGGCTTGGGAGCTGGTAACTGCTAAGCAATACTTCCCTGAGGCAGTCTCCCTGCCAATCAGTCTATCTAAATTTCATCTCTTTGTCCCTTTCCAAAGTTGTGTTTCTCCAACTTTTGGGGAGAGATTTTCATTTGCTTTAAATGTCTCCAAAGTGAATGTCATACTTTAAATTATAACCTGTAGTCATATTCCTTTGGTATCTAGTTTCCTCCCCAAACTTACAGGAGAGTCAATTCTTATTAGCACTTATTCAACCTAAATGAGACCTGGGGACCCAATGTCAGGTCCCATGTCTTCTAGTCCTCCCAGCCTCTTCAAGTCAAGCTTTGTCACATGGTATGGAAAGTAGAAGCCATCAACCAGAATGACTGGAAGAAAATTCACATTTCACTTGTACTTTGAGAACTATGTCCCATAGAACGGGTTAGGCCATGACAGAGAAACAAGACCTGACAAAAGGCCCACCTGTGTATTCAGAGCCTTAGGAAGCTCACCCTGCAGGGACAGACGGGTAAGACTGGCACAGAGTCCTGCATGGGCCTCACTGGGAGCAAGCATGTCCACACTGCTTCTGCATGCTTTAAACATTTCCCTTCTTCAAAATACACTGACTCTGTTATCACACACGCTCTCATCCAGTTGTATATGATAAAATTTACAACTAATTGTGATTTGATACACTACTCATACTGAAAGATATTGGAGTAACTTTTCATAGAAAAGGCCTGTAAGGAATGAGCTTTGAATGGAACATCATGCAAGGCTCTGAAAGCTGAGGGTCGATGATAAAGGAGAGATTATGTGTGTGGTGCTGTACCTCTGATGGGGTGAGTGGTCAGGGAGAAAGAAAACAAAGCACAGAGAGGCTGCACTGATGCGTCCACAGGCATGACTGCAGCCATCAGAAGCTCCAGCCCACAACATCCCTGCCTGATATGCTCTCTGCAACAGGGGGAACTCCTGGTTTCCAAAGTGTCCTATTGATCCTTGCAGATTACTCCATCCCAAATCATTCTTGAGCTTTCATTAGAACTTCGGATAAGTTTACAACAGAACTCTAGTGACTTAGAGCAGTAGTTTCCCAAGTGTGAAAAGCTATAGATAATTTTAGGTGGTGCACAAGTTTGGCAAATAAAATTGAATCGCATAGTGAGAATGTTATTCCCTTTTCAATTCTCTTTTCATCCTTACGATGACACCAAGGATAAATTCTCAGTCTGGAATTGTACATCTTTAACACCTCTCTAACACATGCTTTTCTCCTTTTTAGCAAAGGAAGTGATCTGAAGCTTGAAGGCTCAGAGCCTTTGACAGGTAATAATAGTATATTCCCATAAATTAATAATGTGTGTAGTTATGTTATATTTATTTTCATACTTATTGCCTTCTTATGGAAAGTAATACCAGTCATGTATCTGGGATAGTGAGGTCAAGTTCTCTTTTAAAAATCAGCTTCTAATTTAAAAAGAATAGATAGGTTTGAAGAAAAATTAAGTAAATGATAGGTGGTATGTGGCCAAAGGCACAAGAAGAATGTCAACAGTGATATGCAAATGACTAACTGGTAGCAAACACTCATTAGGTCTGATTCCCAGCATTTCCACTGTGCCACAGTAAGCCTCTCTTACCTTTCCTGCCCTTTTTGCATTCCTTTTGCCCAAAATAAGACTTCAGTTGAAGTAAACATCGCTTGACTTGACAGAGGGTACACAAACCCTTAGCATTTGTGCATTTCATGGCAGTGCTACAAATCTCACTAAAAGCTCAGATATACACAAGGGAAGGAGAGAGTTCGCTAGGGGAAAGCCAGCGGCCTTTGCCTTTAGCACCGGGGAAGGCAGAATGGGAGTGGGGGATAAAACATGTCAACACACGGTGGGTAATATACAACCCTTCCACCTCTGCCTTGCCCTTCATACCCCCAGTTGTTCAGAGGGCAAGGGGAGGGGAAAGGGAGACCACAGCCCATGTATTTGGGTAACTGCTTTCTCAAAATGAAATGGCATCTTCTTTTTACTTCCCTTACTCTCACCTAATGACACCAGCATATTGTATTCCCCACACTGAAATCTGAGTGTATAAATCTTTTTGGGCACAGTGAGGCCTTGTTGGGTTTGGCTGTTGTTTCTGAAAAGAGTATAAGGGGACATAAAATGTAAGTGAATCAAGCCCTCAGCTAGCATTTAATTGATAAGAACCAAAGCTAATATTAGATAACAAATAAATGGTCTGTTGCACAGGCATTTAATTAAACACCAAATTAATGCAGTAATGACCTACTGGAACTAACAGCCAGGAATGCTTTACTGCGCGCCAGCATCTGGACGCTTTCACCTTCCAATCCCCCCTCCTCCTTCCCCCGCCTCCACAGACAGATACATTATAAAGAAATATATTCACTCATATCCTACGTTCTCATGTTTTCATGTCCCAACTCATCATGCATAATAATCTACTCTGCCCAAGGAAGCTTGACCATTTAGGTAACTCTCTACCAGGTCTTCCCTATCATAGGTCCCAAACCTCAGCATTTGGGACTGTTTGAAACCCTAGTCTTGTAGCCTTTGGCTGATTACATGCTGCCTTGAAGATTAATTGCAGACAGTGTTTTAGATAATGGTCTCAGGGAAGAGCATGCAAAATCATGAAGGGGCACAGAGGAATCGATAACGTGGCTTTGTCTGGGCCTACCCAGGAGCTCTCAGTCATACAATAAAACACATAATAGGTATAGGAGATGAACTCCACTCAGATTTACTCAGCTCATCCCTGTTAGCTTTCCTGTGGCTCATGTGGGCTGCGTTCACACTGTCTGCATGTTAACTCGTGCCCATAAGTTAGAAACAGGCACTAGGGGCACCAGGAACACCTTCCACATGCACAAACCACACATACTCATGTGCATGCCACATTCTTCTCTTACTCCATGAGACTTGGAATTCCCCTGCTGGACACAGGGACAGAGTCTTTTTAGCCTCCAAAGTTCCCTGTTCTCCTAGGCACAAACTCACTTCCGTAAGGAGGCAATCTCTAGGAGCCAACAGCCTTACATCAGAGCATTACTCCAATCATGAACCTAAAAGTGGATGTAGGTGACTTCACTGCAATAGTCCCACAGGATTCCTGGGTCCCAAATTCTCTAATTTCCCACTCTGAGAGCAGAGAAAGAGAACTTTTAGGATCTGGAGTATGTATGTACTTTCTAATGTGGGGTCTCCACCTATATACATTCCTAGAGTTAAGGATTCCTATATAGGAAGAGGTTTTAATGAGCATAAAGCAATTTGTTCCCCAAACCACAATCTTCCATCTCTCGGACATTTTACACCAAAATGATTTTGACAAGCTGACCTAAACCCCATTGACTCCAGCAAGAACAGTACACAGTGAAAGATGCATCCATCTATCTATCCATCTATCTATCTATCGTCACAGATTTTAATGTAGAATTGACTTTTCCCTGCAGGTCTCTCCTATATAGTATATAATATACTCTATTCTTTTTATATCACATTATCTGTCCTGATTCTACCCTATCTCCATCTCCCCTTTGGGCTCTTCATTCTCTTATTCTTCCCCAGAATTTTCTATATAGATCTTCACACATTCCAGAACATCCTGTCTCTTGGAGTTAAGAGTCTGAAAGTCAATAATAAGTTCGATGGACTTTGTTTTGGGATTACTATTTCTTTTTGAGGAGACAGAAAGGGGTAAACCTCTAATGGTGGCATTTCCTGAAAAATTCAAGGTAAACAGGAGAGATATTAGAGCTCTGGAGAGGATTCTCAGTGTCTTTCAACAACATTGAATATGTTGCTCTTTCCATATAGAGTTAGTGCTATGTGGGCAGTGGAGGCAGTTTCAAAGCAATGTGCCCAACAACTTATAGTATCAATAGATCTAATGGCATATATGGAATCTTCTGGGTAACCTAGAAACAATAACAGATAGTTTTTACTGTGGACTTACATACATTGGGCACTGTGCTCTTATGGAAATATTTAAAATATACACATATTTTTTGTGCATGCGTGTGCACGCGTGTGCACGTGTGAGTGTGTATATAGACATATACATGTTGTATGAAACACATGACATATACCCAACATTCTGTTTTCTCATTAATGTATTAGTCTTAGGGCTCATCTTGCTATAAAATGGCTGATAAAAAGTACTTCTACAGGGGCACCTGGGTGGCTCAGTGAGTTAAAGCCTCTGCCTTCGGCTCAGGTCATGATCCCAGGGTCCTGGGACCGAGTCCCGTGTCGGGTTCTCTGCTCGGTGGGGAGTCTGCTTCCTCCTCTCTCTCTGCCTGCCTCTGCCTACCTGTGATCTCTGTCAAATAAAAATCTTTAAAAAAAAAAGTACTTCTACAGGTCTCTTAATTTCCTAAATATTTCTTCACATCAGCTATTGCATGCAATACTCTTTCCCATCTCTGTAAGATAAATTGGGCAGGTGTTACTATCCCTTTTGAGGTAAGTGTCTAAAGCCCATGAAACCTGAATATCACACAGCAATTTAGGGCTGGAACTAGAGAAGAAACCTGACTTCTACAAGGTGTTTTCTCATATTATCACATTACCCCTTACCTTGAGCAGCTGCTATGCACACTATTGAAATAAACTGCTGGGGGAAAGGCAATCATGTAATAAATATTAAAAATATATAAAGAGATGTTAAATTGTCTCCTCTAATTTTTGTTCTTCAGTTATATGTTTTATCCCAGGATAGCAAATTGTTTACAAGCAATTACAGTAATTAAGCATAAATACACCCCAGCGAGGCAAATATTATTATCCACTTTTTAACAGATGGGAAAGCAGAAGTGGAGAGAACTGGAATGACCTGCACAAGGCCAAAGAGGGTGTCTGCGGCAGACACAGGTAGGGCCTGAAACCTCGGACACCCTGGATTTGTCCTTGAACTTCTGGATAGTCCACACTCTTTAAAGATTAAAAGTTTTACTTCTAAAAAAATGGGGAAAAAAAAAAAAAAAAAGAAAGGATGAAGGTGGCTGGTGACAATGCCAGGGAGAGAGATGCTGAAAGTAACAATGCCAAAAGGGACATGGCTTGAGAGATGCAAAGTGACACAGCCTGCTACCTCAGAGGCATCTTAGACAAGGTCCAGGCTCATTCTGGAACTCCCCGGGTTTAACAGCAAAGGTCATAAATGGAATATGAGTGAGTCTCCTCCAGGAAATAAGGGGGCCAAGATTTTTTCCAGTTCTGCATCTTCAGAAAGAGCCTGAGCCCATAAAAAAGAAGATTACTGGAATCACAGAATAAGATGATCTGCTCATGATGAAGATACAATTTCCCTTTCTGGAGGGCTTTGGAATTTGTGAGTGAAATGTACAGTTGCATTAATATTAGGAAAGTTACATCCAGGGGAAAATGCTGAAGGACAAGAAGGCTAACTTCTCATGCTGCGTCTTTCTGCCCCATTATCACATTTGACAAACAGTCTGAATTCAAGCAGAAAGCGTATGGCCAAATAGAGTAAGACAGAAATAAAACAACGGTGTTAAGAGTTAACAAAAACAAATCTGAAATGAAAAGTCGACAGGCAAGGTTCATGTCACATTCCAGATATCAAAAACAGTGAAGCCAAGACAAATAATTGTTTGATTTTTCTGTTGAAACATTTGGGAGATTTTTTATCCTATTTGTCATCACTTATCGATGTAAGATGGATGCAGCATGCAATAAAACAGGAGGGATCTGAAAGCCTCCCTCAGACAGCGTTATGAAGTTGTATGGCTAGGACAGAAAAGTATCCAGACACCCATTTCCACAGTGAAGCAGTTATTTACGGCACTTGTCAGTTGTATGAAAATTTATATAGGCACCACATACCAACCACAGGAGAGGGGGAGAGCGGGGAAGAGAGAAGTGAGAAGGCAAGAGAGACAGAGATAGGAAGTAAAGTTAGCTGGGTTGCACCCATCTCAGGGAGGCAGCTGAGAACAGGATGTGTTTCTGTGCCACCTCTGATTTTCTCAGAAAAAAACAGGAAGATATTCAGAAGTGTATGTACCCTCTTGAGGACTTCTTGTTACAAATGTTCGGGCCAAAACTGGAACATGTGTGGACTGTCACTACTTACAACAGAATAACCTTAGTTGGTTCCAACAGATTCCGAAAAATTACTGAGAAAAAAAAAAAAAAAACCCACAATGTAAATGTCAGCTGAAATACACAATTCTAAGTCTTTGGTATTATGACACACTAAATACTCAAAAATTATGTTTCTGTGTCAGTGGTGCAGGTAACAATCTTTCCTCTTTGACTGCCACTACCCCCTTAGATGTTTCTACATGCCACCAAAGAATCCGCTGTTTGTGAAATAAGAAAAAGAATGGAAAGACAAAGAAAACAGTGAACTTGTGCAATCTTGCACCAATTAAAAAACATTCCCACTCAACAATAAATCTCTAGTTGTTAAGTAGAAATGATCTGAAAAATCAAAGTGTGAGTAAATAGGGAAGAAAAGAATAACTAGAGTAAGAGACGCTGACTGTCAGTTCTTTAATTCTATTATTTTGTTGACTTATAATCATGGCTTCTTAAATTCAGTAGTATGAATTCCAGTGAAACAAAGCCACTGGCCTAAATGAAGAAGTGAATGAATGAATAAATGAATACATCACAAGTAGCTTTATCTTTGATGTTATTTACAACAGGTAGTCAATTTAGGAAACTGCATGTTTAAAACCTACAATTCCCTGATCCCTGCTTCATGGATTGTTCAGCCATCACCCCTCATATGTAATGCATTGGTTGACATTTGGTAGTCTCCAGGCTGAGATATTATGCAATGCTATAAAATATCCAGCAAGTAGCACTATGACACCAAAATGGCCCTTTAGGCTATTAGCATTCAGGAATCTGGGTTCGAGGTAGCTTTCATTTCCACCTTGTATACTACCCACCAAATCACTTCCACATAAGAGGGTTCATCTGTCATCAAAACATTCGGCACTTGTCTGGATAGCTTGGTTTCTCTCACCTTTGAACACAAGTGGTTTATGAGTAATGGTATTGCTGCCTTCCAACTCACTGGAGAAGAACAGACCCCTCTGGAAGCAATTACCAATCCTGGTGGTCAGTAGGTAAGCTATAGCTCCTGTCCCCAAGCCTGTATTTCAGCAATATGACCAAACATCTCTATTCTGTAAAGCTGGTCATCTAGTGTATGCCGAAAAGAGAACAGTCCAATAAAGGGAGTATCTAATGACCTCCCCAGTTGATGAATCTCCAAACTTTCAACATGACATTTGAACAAAGTCACATTTGTACTCTGCAGACTTTCCCAAGTCTAGATTCCAGTTCATGGGTCAGGGAATCAGGTTTACTGGGTCTCAAATCTCTCTTGTACTTTTCTGTTTTTTCAAGTACTTTATAATCATTAATTTCACATAGTGACACTATCTATTTTTTGGGCAACCAATGGAAGAAAACTCCTATAACAAGTTGCTACAACTATTTCTCCCAATTTTCCATTTTGACATCCAGAGGACTATTAAGGTGTCCTAGGACAAATGCCAATGCCTAGCTAATTCTGAAGCTTTAATTGACTTATTTCCAAGCCAGCTGCCACACCTTCCTTTGTTGATCAATATCTTAAATTTCCTTCATACACCTTGTGCCCCAAGAAGCAATGATAGGGATTTATGGAAATCAAAATTAGCCTTTGATTAGAAAAACAATGGGGATCTATCTTTCTGTCTCTCTATCTACCTACTGATTTGTTCATCCATTTTACTTGTTTATTTATTTATTTGCTAGTGGATATTAAAAGCAGGGGACTTTTTTGTCCCTTTCCTTGTTGTATAATCCATTATCTATCCACTTTTCAAATATAAGCATCAAATGCACTTGGGATACTAGTCCCTTTCCAGTTTTAGCAGTTCTCCCACCTAGACAGATCTACTCCTTTTCTCTAAACTGTGATGGAGAAAATATCAAGATAATCTTCAGTAATTAGTCAACTTATTCAGATGATTTGAGAATAAACCACTCTTTTCTTGAATATAATAATAGTTCTTTCCAAGACATATAATGCTAATCACAAGTTCCAACAGCCTAGGTGGATAGACTTTGTACCTCTGTAAATTCATGACTAACAGTGTCATGACCCTACACCTCAATTGAGAAAATAAGCTCAGAATCTCCATCTCAGAGAATGCAGTCTTAATATAATATGTATCTGAGCCTGTCCTCCACCACTGTAGGCTATCATGGATTTGTTGCCAAACAGGACATCCAGGCTTCCTGTCCACCAGTCTCAAAATTCAGGGTTCCCTGACACTACCTTTCTGTGGCAGTCACACCAAACTGCACATAACACACTGCTCCTCCAACACCTCTAAGCACCCTACAGCACCTTCTACACTTACCATCCTACCTGTCACATTTTTGACATGTTGAACTCACCCTTCGTTCTGGAATGCTCTAAGCTTGTTCCAGATCACTAGTGATAGTGTACAATGTGTTGTATTTTATGATTTATGGTTCCTTATTAAGTGAAACTGTAACATAAAACTACGAGCTTTTCATTAAACATTGAAAGCTTGTTTTTTGTATAAGTTTGAAGTTTCTGTATCATATGGATCTGTAATTCACAAAGTAAACACTTAGTAAAAGGTTTTCTGAATATAAAACTCAGAATGTTTTATCAGATTACAGCTTTTAAAAAAGTTATTTGAGAGCCAAAAAACTACCTGGATCAAAGTTCATTAAACATTTCTTCTGTCTAACCAACGTCCTTTAGTAAGGAAACCACAGATCCCAGAAAAAAAGGTATGATAGGTGCCCTTAAAAATCTGACAGTCAAATTGAGATGAAATCCTCATTTATTATCACATTACAAAAAGGCATACATGAAGTGCCAAGCAAGATAAATACACAAAACAATGAATTAAATAAACAATGTATACAACTAGAAAAAGTAGCAAAGAATTTGGACATTACAGGATGGAAGAATGGACTCCATCATATGGTCAGAAGCACTCCCTGGCAGCCTTTTTGAGGGAAGGTGTGGCTGCAGGAGATGAATTTAGGATATCAATCTAACTAAACAGAAGACTCATACTGGAAAATGATGAGGGTAAGCTGGAAATCAGAAACATAATTGCTACTGGTCATTCATGGACTCCTCATATTTTCATACAAATACAGAACTCGACTAGAGATGATTTGTGATCCACTTTTGTCCAACTTAGATGTTAAAGCTCACTTTCCCACCTGTGTGAGATTGTTTAGACATGTAGCAACTTCATGTTCACTAGTTAATGACTCTGCTTCATCTGACCATGAGGGTGAAGTTCATTACAACTAAGCAATATGAAGGCTTTAGCCATCAACAGCATAACAACTCAGGAAGGAGAAAATGCCAACAGCCTCTGACCTTCGCATTTTTTCTTCTCCACTCCAAGGTTAACTTACTTTGCCATTAGTTTCCCAAAATAATTACACCTTCAAAATGTAGAGTGCTATCAGCTACTTATTTCAATTCCACTTCTTTTGTTGGCTACCACATTTCATTTCTCTGCTTTCCAGACTTCCAGGTTAAGATAAAAACAAATATGCATTGGAAACATATACATTCAACTATGCCTATTTAGAGGAAAAAGAAAATCTGTGAAAACTTAGAATCAGAAGTCCTTTATGATCTAAATACAATCAAAACCTGAGTCAATAATACAATACTGGCATTTAGTAATCTTTAGCTACCTTAAAATATAGATTTAATATAGAGCCAGTAAAAGTCAGTAACCATTAAATGGTGTTCACATTCTAAACTATGGCTTAAATTAATAACTTCATATTCTATGATTAGACTAAGAATAGGAAATAGGAATCCATAAGGTCCTAATATCTATAATGTATAAATTTCACAGAAACAGTCTCAATTTCAATATTACTGTTTCATTGCTCTGACATCCTTTAAAAATAAAGTATTATATTTAAAACTATCTTCTTAAAGTTTATAAAAGTTGAGCAAAGAGATACAACTCTTGGAATAGTCTCTTCATTACCCCCACTTTCCATTTTCTAGGGCTATTTCATATTTCTGCTCCTTAAGATTCCTTTTCAAACTATTTTCAAACCATATATCTGGTAAGAGGCTAATATCTAAAATATGTAAAGAACTCATAAACTCAGTAACAAAAAAACAAATAACCTGGGGCACCTGGGTGGCATAGTTAAGCATCCAACTTGATTTCGTCTCTAATCTCAGGGTCCTAGGATAGAGTCCAGAATCCGGCTCTGCCCTTAGAGCAGAATCTACTTATCCCTCTCCCTCTGCTATTCCTTTCTCAACTTTTGCTGCCCCTCTACCTTTAAAACAAGTAAACAGGGACTCCTGGGTGGCTCAGTCAATTAAACATCTGCCTTTGGCTCAGGTCATGATCCCAGGGTCTTGGGATCAAGTCCCACATTGGGCTCCCTGTGCTCAGCAGGGAGTCTGCTACTCCCTCTGACTGTGACCTCTCTCTCTCTCTCTCTCACAAGTAAAAACAAAACAAAACAAAACCAAAAAAAAAAAAAAAACCTTTTAAAAATAAATAAGATAAAATAAAATAGATCTTAAAACAACAACAAAAAATAACCTAAGAAATGGGCAAAGAACCTCAACAGACATTTCTCCCACAAAGATACACAGAGGCCAACAGGTACATGAAAGGACACTCAACATCAGTAGTCATTAGGAAATGCAAATTAAAACCACAATGAGATATGACCTCATGCTTATTAAAATGGCTATTATCAAAGACAAAAGATAACAAATGCTGGCAGGGATATAAAAAAAAGGAAAAACATGTGCACTCTTGGCATGTAAACTGGTACAGCTGCCACAGAAAACAATATGGAGGAATCTCAAAAAATTATAAATGATATGGACTATCATTTGATCCAGTAATTATACTTTGGGGAATATAAGCAAAAATAATGAAAACACTAACTTAGATATCTGTAACTCCACGTTCATAGCAGCATCATTTACAATCACAAAAACAACAACCTAAGTGTCCATCAATGTATGAATGGATAAAGAAGTTGTGATATACATGTTTACACAATGGACTATTATTGTCATTAAAAACAAGGAAATTCTACCATTTGTGAGGACATGGATGGACCCTGAAGACATTTGCTAAATAAGTCTGAAACAGAAAGATAAATACTGTATGATCTCACTTGCATGTGAAATCTATAAAACAAATAAATAAATTCATAGAAGAAGAGATCACACCTGTAGATACCAGAGGCAGGAGGTTGAGGGAGGGGAGGCTGGAGGAAAGTGGTCAAAAGGTATAAAATTCCAGTTATAAAATAAAGAAATACTAGGGACATAATATACAACATAATGACTACAGCTAACAATGATGTATGATATGGAAAAATTGTTGTTAGGAGAATAAATCCTAAGAGTTCTCATCACAAGGAGAGATTTTTTTCCCCTTTATTTTCTTTTTTCTTTTCTTTTTATTGTGTCTATATGAAAAGATAGATGTTAGCTGAACATACTGTGGTAGTCATTTCACAATATATGTAAATCATACCATCAGGCTGTATGCCTTAAACTTATACAGTGATGCATGTCAATTATTTCTCAATAAATCTGGGGAAAAAAGCTTCCTTTTCTGTATATACTAGAAAGACATTCTTGAACTTGTCCACAGCTATTTCTAATTTGTCTGATCTTCATCAGTCAGTTTAAAGGAGCATAAAATGTCATCTGCCTCATCCGTCACTGTGTGTATGTGTTAATGTATTTATCTGATTCACTTCCTCTGACTCGTCTAAGCTTGATGGAGCTCTGAATCTCTTCCATCTCCTAATTTATTTCAGTCACTCCTCGGGTGTACTGGAGCTGAATTTCTCAGGTAGACCTGTCTGAAAAGATGCTATGCTCTAGCAATTCTATAAGCAATTATCATCCTAATAGCCTGGAAGTCCTGCTTTGTATATTCACTGTTGGTCTAGTATCAGACAGAGGTCCATTTCCCCCTAAGCCCCTGACTTGGTACTTTCAGGAGGCTTCTCAAAAGAGAAATGCTTTTTTGACTCCTTTGGAACGTATGGAGATGGCTAATGATGTTGTGTCCACTTGCAGGACTGGTATGGACACTGACATTTGATGGCAGGATGGCCACAGCTGCTGTGACTAAAAACTTCAGGTCAGCCTCCTGTTGCAGCTGAAAGGGTGAGATGGAGTAGGCCTGCTCTGTTCTCAGTAGTTCAGGGCAGTGTCAGGAGACCTTTCTTTTTTATTATCACCACCACCATTCTAATTATGATTGCTTCATTTACATATGCTTATTATGTAAGGCATTTTTATGCATATGAGAGACAGAATGATAAAAGATAAAAGATAAATATCAACACAGACAGACAGAATGATAAAAGATAAATATCAACAGCAGATGCTATTTCTCAGGTGAATGACACACCAGGATTCCAGAACAGGAATGGGATAGTCAGTAGACAGACCAAGATAGGAGGCAGCAGGTAGAACATTAACTAGGCCATAAAGGAGAGGCATAGGTATGTGTAGAGGAAGCTGAAGAATGACCTGGGCAATGATCTGGTGGTCATTCTGTGTTGGGAATAACCTATAAGCAAGCCACTGATGTGAAAGGCTTAGTAACAAGAACACTAAATAAGTTTTAACTAACACAGAATAAGTGAGAATTTGAATCAGGGAGTGGGGAGGTTGGATTGGAGAGTGTGAGCTCTGGCTTTATACCAGAAGAAAATAAGAGACCTAAGCACTCCAAACAGGCCCCTTGACCTGGACTAGCATGTCCTTGGTATGAAAGACTTTCTAGCAGATGCCTCATTTAGTCTTCTATTTACTTATGAAGTGAGGGGTTTCTGAGTGCTTATTGGGTGCCAGGAAGTTTTCTAGGTGTCACACACATGGCCAGAAACAGGACAGACAAGGTTTTTCTCATGCAAGACTGTACAAATTTGCCTGGGCTGACATAACAAAGTACAACAGCCTGGTTGGTTTAAAAACAGAAATGCACTCTTCCCCAGTTCTGCAGGATAGAAGGCCAAGATCAAAGTGCTAGTAGGGATCATTTCCCCTGAGGTCTCCCTCTTAGTCTTGCAGATGACTGCTCTGTTCTGCCTTATCACATGACTATCCCTCTGCCCCATGCACACCCCTTCATGTCTCTTCCACTTCTGGTAAGGACACCAGTGATATTGGATTAGAACCCCACCCTAAGTGGGGGGAGAGCTCATTCTAATTTAATCACATTTGTAAAGAGCCTATGTCCAAATATGGTTATAGTCTGAGGTACTAGGGCTTGGGGCTTCAATTTATGAATGTGAGGAAAGACATAATTCAGTCCATAACATTTTTTCAGAGTACATTAGAAATGCATTTCAAATTTTATTTCAAAACAACTTAAATCTTTTGAGAAATGATTTTAGTATATAAATTTGATTTTGCTTTTATAAAGAATATAAAGATTTATGTCATTGATCTTCCCTGTCAAGGGTATTACAATCCTTAAGGGAGTTACTTTCTGCACCCAAGTCCGCATCTTACATGTAGGGTAACATGGAGTAACATTCGATTGGTGGAAAGATTGATTCCTGCAGGGTTACTCCATCACAGCCCACATGCCTGAACCGGGGATGTATACACCTGAGCTCCCCCTTACCGATCCACTATGACCCTTCTCCCCCATTAGCAGCACCATCTGAGCAAAGTGAGGGGAAGAGTAAGCACCCATCTCTTCTGTAATATGCCTATTTATAACTTTTATTCTCTACAAGGATTCTCTTGATCCACCATAACCTGATGTCTCTTGAGAGTAATAGGGATAAAGGACTAACATAGTGAGACTTGGCCTTGGATCCATATACCCAGGGGATGTCCCTGATCACAAGGTTCACATAAGAATATATTAAGAGACTAAAATGCTTTGAAAATAAATATACTATATGTAACCTGAATTTCCTAGTCTCAGCAGTCTGTGGGTAAAATGAGGTCACATTAATATTAATAATAACAATTTCCTGGCCTACAGCCACACCTGAAGAACTGCAGATTCTCATTCTTCATTCCCCTGGCCTATACCCCAAGGTCTTTGATCATCTCTCAGTTATTTCTGGGAGGCCCTAGGGTGAGTCTCAGCTCATGTTTGTTCAAGAATAAATGCACATTTGTCCTTTTTCTCAGCTGCCTAAAGGAGACCACTGACCAGGACATCTGGGGCAGCACCTCTCTACCTCTCTGTCAGCACAACTGACAATGTCTTCTGAGAGAGCTGAGAGAGCACTGTCTCCCTGCCACACTGCCTCAGCAACCCCCAGTTCCTGACTAATGTGGACATGCCATCGCTTGAAAATCTGGAAAGAATATCCCTCTCTCCAGCTCATCTTGCTCTTCCTCACCAAGGCACCCAGGCAGCACAGCTTGTGTCCCAAGTCTCACACACCTTTAGCTAGCATCCCCTAGAAATGGGGCGGAGCATGCTTCCCACTCCAGCCTCCTCTTCAATGCCCAAATACAAGCCCTCAAGCACACCAAATCGTGAGAGAGATGGCTGCAGAGAGGAGTGAAAGTGTGGGGTCAGGCACAACCTGCCCTTACACACCCAAATTCACTTTGGCCTACCTGATTTTAACCACATCGCTATATATAGGAAAAGACATTCTCACCATTTGTGAAGATGTGACAGTTTTCATATCATCTATGTAGACACTGGTTACCTAATTTCTGCCAGATATTCTCTGTCAGGATAAATAAAACAATACTTATTCTGATATCTTGCTATAGACAAATTAGACTATCTCAAACATTAAATTCTTTTTTGAGCACTGACTGTATGCAAAGTATTTTTCTAGCAGAGCTCATTGGTCATGTGCTCTGGATAAGACAACCCTCCTTCTTTTAAAAGTATTTTTCTCTTTTTCCTGAAGATTTAGTGGTAACTGACTCTATTTTCTTAAACAGAAGGAATAACTCTCTTTCTTTGCCTCAAAGTCAGTAGAATTAAGGATAAATGAAGTACCTAAACCTTATAGAAGACTCAACAAGTCACATGTCTTGATGAAAGGGTGAAATGACAGACATCCAGCCTGTATCACCTACACCCTAGATCTCTATTAGCAACCACCCAAGTGGGCCAGTTAACTTTACAAGCCAATCGACAAGTTCTTTGCTTTATTCTCTTGTCTGAACATATCTGAGATAAAGCATCTACTCAATCTACCTCAAATAAGGAGTACAGTAAAAATAAATTATCAAACCAGTAGTATCAGGTAGATGATTGACTGAACCTTCTATTTCCCACTGTTTGCTATTTATGGCACAGGCAAAATCTGATTTTCTGTAATGTTTCCCACACATGGAATAGTAGGTTGATTTCTACATAAACCTATATTTGAAAGACATTTCAAAAATCTATCTTTTTTGTCTTCCAAAATAAATTCTTCCAAAAAAAGGAAAAGATTCAAACAAATAATCCTAATGTCTTCCATTTACAACAAAGATTCTAATATTTCCCCAGGATCTGCCAGACAATTTCCAGTCCTCTAATAATCCATATAGTAGTGATTGCTATCTGAAATCAATGGAAAAAGCAATAAGTGTGTGACTTCTTCAAAGACTATTGATAATAGCAAGAATTATTTTTGCACAGCTTCAGAATTTACACTATATTCTATGCTCCCTACACCTCACTTGAATCTTCTACAATCCTTAATAACGTGTATGTATTACTATATCCATCTATGAGCTGTACAAGAATGAGAGACAAGACTTAGAGAGGTCACTTGCCCTGCCAGAATTATGAGATCAGCAGAGAGCACAGGCCAGGTTTCCTGACTCTCGTTTTCTTTCTGCACTGTCACTATTGTCTTGTCACTAAAAGCCATAATTGTACGTCTCACCATACCCCTGATTTTTCCACCTTCTCTCCCTTTTAGAATTTTATAGCCATACAGTCATGAATACTTATCATCGAATTATATGTAACATTTTTACATCAGCAGCCATCCTTAAACAATAGTCTTAATTCTATGCAAGGACATTCCTACAAAAAACCGTTTCTCCTTATATTCCTCCCCACCCCCCATCAAAATCCTCAAATATCATTTATTGCAGGGCTTTTTCTAGCCTTTGACTAAATTTACCTTAATGATGAAAGTATGCCTACCATAAACAACTATTAAACTGGCCAAAATATATAACACCATTGCTTTCAAGGAATGTATAAAAGAAAAAGCAATACCTAAATGTTCTCACACACACACACACACAAAAGTAAATGTGTGAGGTGATGGATGTGTTAATTAGATGGGAGAGGGAATACATACACATACACACACACACACACACACAAACAGTGCTATGATTTTTATATATAAATATATATATATATATATAAATCATCTATACCCTTTAAATATTTTACAATTTTGTCAATTATACCTCAACAAAGGTATACATATTCAAGAAATTAAAAAATAGTCATCCTGGGGCGCCTGGGTGGCTCAGTGGGTTAAGCCTCTGCCTTTGGCTTAGGTCATGATCTCAGGGTCCTGGGATCAAGCCCCACATCGGGTTTTCTGCTCAGCAGGAAGCCTGCTTCCCCCTCTCTCTCTCTGCCTACCTCTCTGTCTACTTGTGATCTCTCTTTCTACATCAAGTAAATTTAAAAAAAATAAAAATCTTAAAACAAAGAAACAAACAAACAAAATGGTCCTGAGTGACTCTTCAGGGAATGGAAAGGGATGGTAATTTTGAAACTGGTAAACACAAATTGTAAAATGATAACATCACTGAATGGGTTTAACAATGTATTGGAGACAGTAAAAAAAAAGTTAGAAAATTTGAAGACAGATCAATAGGAATGACTAAACCTAAAAATCAGTGATAAAAATATTTTGAAATAAGTGAACAGAGTCTTTGCAATCTGTAAAAGAATATCAAGAGAGCCAACTTATATGTAGCTGAAGTCACTAAAAAAGAAATACAGAAAATAGGGCAGAGAAATATATGAAGAAATAATGTCAAAACTGGTGAAAAACATCAACTTACAGATCTAAGAATCTATGGGAATCCCAAACAGGACAAACGTAAAAAGAACCATACCTAGGCACATCAGAGTCAAAGTGCTGGAAACAGAAAATAATCATAAAAGTAACCAATGAATAAAGACACATTACATACAGGAGGGCCACAAAACAAAATGACAGCTAACTTATCATCAAAAATAAAGAAATGTAGAAGACAATGAAATGACATTTTTAAAGTGCTTTACAAATACGAAAGAGTCAATCCAGAATTGTATATTTATGGAAAATATCTATTAAAAATAAAAATAAATTTAAGACATCTTCAGATTTATAAAAGATGAAAGAGTCTGTTGTCAGCACACTTACACAACAAACAATGCCAAAGAATTATTCATCCTGAGGCAAATGACAACAGATGGAAACACGGATTTATAGAAACACAGGGGGAATGGCAAATATGTGGGTAAATATAAAATTTTGCCATTTTTCCCCTCAATTTTTTTTGAAAGACAACTGACGGTTTACAGTAAAAGTAGTAGTGTTTTATTGTGAGGTTTACAATTCATGTAGATGTATAATATTTGACAGTAACAACACAGAGCAGGGAATATAGACAGGATAAATGAAATAATACTGGGGCACCTGGCTGACTCAGTAGGTGGAGGCATACGGCTCAAGATTTCATTGTTGTGAGTTCAAGCCCCATGTTGGGCATAGAGCTTACTTTAAAAAGAATTTTAAAAAGGGAAGAAATAATATAGATTCAAGGTTCCTACACTTTACTTGAAACAATATAATATTAATTCTAAGTAGGTTGTGACAAATTAAGAAATATATTATAAATATATATTACAAACCCCATCACTTTAAATACAAAGAGATATCACTAAAAAGCTGATAAATAAAAAAAGAGAAATGCTAAAATTATATTGTATGCCTTAAAAGAAGGCAGAAAAGGCAGGAAAGAAAGTACCAAAGGACACCAACAGATTGGACAAATAGAAAACAGTCTAACGATAGCAATAATCACATACGGTGAAGTGCATTAGAGTCTCACATTAATGGTTAACTGGTGTTTTTTTACAGTCTCAGAGGCAATTCAGCAGCATCCTCTCAACAAATGGTATTAAAATGATGATATTCATGTGCCCCTTCCACACCCCAAAGAACATTACATCACATTCAAAAATTAACCAAAAATAAATCACGAACCTAAATGTTAAATGTAATAAAACTATAAAATTTCTACAAGAAAATCTTTGTGACCTCAGTTTAAACAAAGATTTCTTTGCTTGCAACACCAAATACATTATCTATCTGTTGAAAAATAAAAAAAAGAAAAAGAAATGGGTTAATTTGGTTTCATCAAAATTCAAAACTTTTCTTTTTGAAAGACACCTTTAAGAAAATGAAAAGGCAAGGTACAAACTAAGAGGAGTATCTGCAAATCCCATATCCGATAAAATATTTGAATCCAGAATTTATATTTTAAAAACTCTCAAAATTCAATAATCAGAAATAAGACAACCCAATAATAAGATGTGTGATTTTTTAACTTTCTGAACTGAGTAGTGGTCAACCTGTGTTTTTCTTGTATTGTTATTGTTTGTACTGTGGACATGTTTCATAGATATCCCTTTTAATTTACTCAGTATTTAGTAAAATATATTACCAAGTCTTAGAACTTAAACATTCAATTTAAAAGGTAGAGACTGTCAGACTGGAGAAACAAAACATGACCACCATACATTGTCTAGAAATGATGTAATTAAAATAAAAAGACTGGAGACGTTGAAAGTGCAAGGATGGAACAAAGATAAACCATGAAAACAATAAACATAAAAAAGAAAGTGCTATTAGGTTAGTATTAGTCAAAGTACACTTCCAGATGGCAGCGCCATCAGCAATAAAGAGGAACCTTTCATAATGATCAAAGGGTCAGTTCAACAAAGTAATGGGGAAGGAGTGAAATAATTATCTGCAAACAGCAGGGCAAACTAATTGAATAATGAGAGTTCATAGACTACTTCTTGGTCTCTCTGGAGAGCAGAGTTGTGACCTAGAAGGACTCTGGCTCTGTCAACTTCACTGACCCACTATTCTGAACTGCCTTCCTCAAGATTTCTTTTATATCATACTCATAAACCTCGATCCTTTCCCCCAAAGAGGGAGGGGAGTAAACCAACAACACCAATACCAACAAAAAAAGAGTGAAAGAATGCAGGGGTATTCAAAAAAACTCAATATTACAACTATTAACATTCGGTAACTCATTATAATACCTGAATATTAGCTCAAATTCTAAAGATAAGTTGTTTAGATTCCGAACTTTTTGATTCTACCTCTATTTGTAACTTGCTCCTTTGCTTGAATATTTTTTTCTCTCTTTGATTTTATGTTTGCACTTACATCAGGAATGCAAATATTGAACTTAAAAATAAATTGATACGTAGTTGAGCCCATGTGTAATCGGGAAAATCCAAATCATTTTTCTTTTCAGACAAAAGTATTAAAATGAATTGCTATCCTGGCTAAGTGGAGACATTACAGTGATATGAGTAATATTCCAAGTTGCTGCAAAAAGCTGCAATATTTGCTGATTGCTCTATGGTAACTGTGTCAGAAACAGGGCTTGGGGACAGATTTCATCTTCTAAAATTATTTCCACCAAGGAGGAGAAGCTGGCACCTTGATGACTATTGGAGAATAAACAAAACAAAATAACTCAGGTAACTGACATAGGCTGGGGACCAGTACAAACTACCCACTTCATTGGCCCCTGTCCATCTAGTCTTCTCTCTTAATTTACTTGTTGATTTACACCATAGATAGATTTACCCTCTTCTTTTCCCTGGTTTACACTTCAGATTTTCAGAGTTGGATTATTTTTCCTCATTTCAGCTCTCCAGAGGAGGAGGTACAGACCCATATAACCTGAGGTTCAAATACAGAGGGGTGTCTGTATCTGCAGAAATCTTTCCTCCAGCTGTCACAACCTTTACAATCTGAATGGCTATAAGCAACTGGAGGGCGTTCAGAGCTGAAGACACTAGCAACATATTAACATTATTTCTAATATGAAAACATAGTTATGCAGGCAGTACGTAACCATTGATCAAGTCTATTCTGTCAATTGAAATGTAGGAGTGTACACTTGGGTGATTTGTACAAACCATATGCAAAAACCCATCATATGATTTAGTGTTAGTGCACATTCGTGCTCACATACAGAGAGGGAGTTTAGTAATACAAACATTTTCACCATTCATCATATTAACAATCACTTACTCATTAAATATTTTTTGAGCATCTATGGTGTACCAGGCCATGAAGTAGATGCTGGTGGGGGCTACATAGAAGAATTAGTCATCAACTCTCCCTTAAGTGTCTTATAACCCCAAGGGCAGGGATAAACCAAAAACTCAAAAACCTTACTTCCAAGCAGAAAGTGATATGTACCACAATAAGGCAAAAAAAAAAAAAAAAAAGCACCCAGGGTGTCTGAAAAGGGGGTAGACTAACTCTGAGGGTGCAAACTATAGAGAAGAGACATCAAGGAATGCTTTATGGATGAAGTATTTTTTGAAATGGGCCAGACGGTCTTATCAGATTTCAACAGGAGACATTCCCATCAAAGCAAACTGAATGTACATAGCTGTAGAAAATAAGTGAGGTGCATTATCAAGTGTGTGGATTTGTCTAATTTGAGTAGAGCCTAAGTTTACAAGAGAGTCCTGGGAGATGAAGTGTGGGCCACAGGGGTTTAGAATCCATGTAATGGTCAGTGGGGAACTATTCAAAGAACCTGAGAATGGAGATGACATGCACTAAGATGTGAGCTTCTTCTTACAGTTATTTCTATACTGCTCAAGATCCAGCAGAGATCCATGCATTTAGTGGATGTCCAATAAAAAACAATGTTTACAGCTTACATTTATTGAGTACTTATTATGTGACTGACCCTGTTGTAAAGACTTCACACACAGAAGCTCATTTAATCCTCACTGCAACCTCATGAGGTTTAGGGACATAATCTCACTTCCATAGATGAAATAACTGAGATGTTATGTTTAAGCTAAAAACTTAACCCAAGCAGATGTGCTTATAGGGCAAAATAAGCGCCTCATTTTTGGGAGGGGGGACAGTAATATAATCAAAGTCACACAATTTGTGGTAACAGAACCAGGAGATAGGCCCAAGTCTTAACTAGTTTTCTGTATTACTTCTCAACAAATAAATATCTATTAAATAAACAAATGAAGATTTCTATACTCTAAAGAACAAAACATTATACTCTTTCATCTCATAATTAGATGATAGATAAAATTAGACCCAACCTACTGGACCAAGTCATAGCCTTAGCTATTACATTCTCAATGACAGAAAATAAGAATTATTGGTTTGGGTCATATTCTTGATATCCTCAGGAGAATATGATGTGTTATTGTTTTGTTTTGTCACTGACTCCTACAATATGTGCAAAAATAGTTCTCAGGTTCTACTGCCAGACTGTACCCATCGAGAGCTGACCATCCATTATGATGTGCTGCCATGTGTGGCACTGTGTGGTTATAAGAAAGATATGGAAGAATCTGCAAGTGGCCTGTGTGGAAAGGAGAGTAGAACAGAACCCTTGGGGTTCTTTGGGATGTGTGAAATTCCCTCCCCTTCCACAGTTGAATCAGACTGTTTCTCAAACTGGGATAAAAAAATTATTCTGCAGTTGGTTGACAAAGGGGGAAGGGAGAGGACTGTGCTATACAGTTATCTGAGGTTGGTCTACGCAAGCCAAAGAAAGGGAAAGCAAGCATCTGCTCTTCATAATTATAAAGACATCATAGTTGGAAAGCCATAGGTTCCAGAAGTCATCTTTTCCTTTGAGATTCCTTTTTGCTTTTTCCAAATAAAATACCTTAAATGTTTCTAGAAAGACACTGCTTTAGGTTTCTGAAAAGGGGCACCAATCCAGGCTTGTCTGGAAGTACTCACTGAGTGCTTATTATGAACCATTCAGGTCCACTGTGTTGGGAATGAGAAGACCCTGAAGCAGTTGTGTGGTGAAGGGATGAGGGCATGGACTCTGACACCAAACCAGATTCCCCTCTAGCTCTTAGTTGCAGAGGCCCTGCTCAAGGCATTCCAATGTTCTAATCCCATTACTTCACCTCTAACTTGAAGACAATATGATAGGGTAATGGTGGAGTTCAAATGAGATGACAGAGATGAAAAGATTTGGTAAACATTAAAGTAATCCATGTATCTGTGTGTGTCTGCATGTCTGTGTGTGCATGTGTCTAAGTGGTCAAACCACATTTCAAGTTCAGCAACTGCTGAAAAGTTCTCTCTCACATTCCTGAGACCACAGAGCCAGATTATCAGGACTCAATATACTTGATATGACCATGTGTTGAAGCTTTATTGGTGGGATGAACTACCCTTTGTCAACTTTTAATGGAGTCAGAAGAATGTGTCAACCCTTCCTCTACTTCTGCTTCCTGTTTTCGGGTGCAGTAGGGAGTAACCACAGGTTTAGGGAGGTATTAACAAAGTTTTAGAATCAATTTAGATGAAATTATACAGTATGTTGGCAATGTGATGCCATAGTCTAGATAGACTTTCCTTCCATCAGTGTGTATTAGTTTCCTATATCCATTCTTATATAGAGTCTTAAATACAAAAATATAGTGGCTTAAACACTACAAACTTATTATTTTACAGTTCAGAAGGTCAGAAGTCTCACTGGGCCAAAATCAAGATGTAGGCAGAGCCTCCAGTGTTTATTCTAGAGCCTCTCTGGGAGAGAATCCATTACTTGCCTTTCCCATCTTCTACAGCCCACCTATGTTCCTTGGCTGATAGTCCTCTTCCATCTTCAAAGACAGCAATCGCATCAATCCAACCTCTACTTCTGTCATCACATTACCTGATTTTCCTGTTTCCCTCTTACCCTTACAAGAATTTGTGTAATTACATTGTATCTTCATCTCAACATCTCCTCATCTCAAAAATGCTTAACTAAATCACATCTACAAAGTGCAAAATCCATTTTGTAACATAATGTAATTACATTCTAATGTAATAGATCCACACATCCCAGGGATTAACTAGTTTTCTCTACTGTCTCTTAACAAATAAATTTTTTATTAAAGAACAGATACATGACCATCTTTGAGGACCACTAATCTGCCTACCATATAGTTTTGTTTACTGTTTTTTTTCTTGCTCCCCCGACCAGCATTGTCACTGGATGAACCTCAGAGGTATTACAGAGGTCTTTGAAAAAACTCTCACCTTGGGGCAGAGTTGCTTACCTACTGAGAGAAATACTCTGAGGACATTTGAAAGCAGACTTTGGTAGCAATGATCTAGGCATACATTTTTGCAGAGCTTTTCCCCTCTTTAGACCCCAGCTTGGCAGCACTTCACACTGACTCTTTGAAAACAGCCCAAATTCAGGTAAACACATTCTTAATTATTTGGTTTGAAAGTGTAACCTCCCCAAAGGGCAGTGACCTTCTGTCCTTCCAGCATCAGGCCTTGTGTTCAATGCTTGGATTTAGCACAAATGACATGAGAATACTTCTGTTTCTGTCACATATATTTGTATAATGACTGTCAAAGAAAAATGGTGTTGAAGAAAAGATTTTTTATTATATTTTATTTTACCCACTTAAAATCTAATTCAGAGCATGGAAAGAAATGCCCACACAAAGCCAAATTTCATGTTCATTAATGTAATTGGACATTAGTGCCAAAGATACCTCCTTCCACTCCACAGTGAAAACCACCCTCTTCCTGTATTACCATCAATAATGGCACAGTGATGGCCTGGCTGGAACTGACCAGACTATAACTGAGCTCTGGGTCCCTTGGGCAACTGGGTGATTTTTATTTACAGTGACAAGATGATCTTTACACTTGTTTCTCTTTGGACTGTACACACACAGCTCTATCCATAAGCCAGAATATAGCCAGGCTGGCTCTTTCCGCTCTGCACTTTACTTAGCTGACTAGGTGTCAGCATTAATTTCTTGACTGTGGGGAAGTTTCATCTCTCTTGCCCTAGGGTTGTTTTCTTGACCTCTCCAGTCCTGTGATTGGGAGCAGTTTGGTCTTTTCTCATAAGCTCCAAACATTTTCTTTCTTTTCCATTGCAATTATTATCTCCTATGACATTTACAAGGACCCATTCTGCTGTAGCCAGAGCTATAAACATGCAAGAAGCCTCAGCGACCCAGAATTCTTTTCTGCTTCAACATGCCAGTTAGTAACTACAGGGGCTCTCAGCATGAATTTGTGATTTGAGAACCTTGAATAAGTGTTCAGCTTCAAAAGCAACATACCAACAGTGTCTTTCTAAGTTGGACTCTTCAAAAATATATTTGAAAAAATTACAGCTAAGCATAATTACATGAAATGAAACACAGAATTGTTCAACTCTACAAAAACTATTTTTTTAAATTGTAAGTAAATAAGGTTCACACATGGCTAGAAAAAAAGTTTGCACTAGGGTTGAATTCAAAATCAGGGCAATAGTGAGAATACCATTGGGACAGATACAATCTAAACTCAAACCACTAATCAGCTGTACCACCTTTGACAAGTCATTCATTCCCTATTTTCCTAATTTGTAAAAGAAAGTAATTAGCCTAGTGCTCCTCTAAGATCTTTTTTAGTTCTGATATTCTGGAAATAAATAAGCACCCATATAGAACTGTTGAATCAATATGTTGCACACCTGAAACTAATATAACATTGTATGTCAATTATATTTCAACAATAAAAATAAATAGGCATCCAGAAGCTTAAAATCTTTATGAATATTTACTGTGAGAGTGTTGCTTCCCTATTACAGTTGAAGAATTAAACAATAGATGTTGGAGGCCACGGCACGGTTAGAGTCGAGGACCAAACCGGGCCCTGACTTGTGTCTCCTTTAAAGTCCGGACACCTTGACAAGGGGTTAAGGACGGGAAAGTTGAGTAACACTGACAAAGGGTCTGTGCTATGTGTCACGCGCTCGCCTACGTGACTTCCCACACACTCTCCCTACAGAAGGAACAATGTGGTCAGGGTTGTGAGTTCTTAGTTGGTCCTTGTTGTTCCTGTACCTCCCATAACCCATTCCCTGGCTGATTATCTTGCTAATGGCATTAGCCGTGACTACCTGGCATCACGAGTTTTGCTTGTAGTTAATGTAAACTTATAGAAACTTGCAGTCATCTGACTAGATTCTGATGTATTACTCCTCCTATTGTGGTCTGCCTTATAAATGATTATAAGATGTGGAATAAAATCGGCACTGTTGGACATCCTCCTCAGTGCTCCTCATGCCCCCATCTTTTTGTCTCTTAATTTCTTTTCACCATCCTCTTACCCTCACGTTTCCTGGTCTATCTGTCACGCCGGCTGCGACAAATAGACTACCCATTCTGTGTCTAGTGCCGTTGACCTCAATGCTCACATATTTTCACTGCCTAACTGTAGGCAAGAAGAACAAACTAGAACCAGCAGGTGTTTGCCCTTAACCGTGTAGAGATGCATTCAAAGGCCCAGAGGTTGAAGTGACAAGAACACCCAGTTGGTCTCCATTTACTAAGGTGCATTTTCCAAGATTCAATGACTTTGGTTAACCATTAGATGATTGTAAAAAGTATCCTAAAGACATTTTGATTAAACAATTTTATTTTTGGAGAGTGAAACTTTGCTTTAGAGCAAGATAAACACTATTTGTCAAGGGCAATATAGTTATCCATTTTCAAAAAGTCTACTGAATTTTCCTGTCACTGCTTTTTCTCTTCTAGATTCTCTTGAAGTGAAAGTTGAAATTTGCCCTTATCCTCTACAGAAAGCTGGTATTCAACAGCAAGTTTGCTGTGTTTTTGGCCCCTGATTCTGAGTCCTAATACTCATTTTGTCTCCCACTCCTCAGGTAATATGTGTCCTGTCCATCATGCAAAGCACAATGAGTACCTGGCCTGCCTCCACTCTGACTCCAGGCCTCTGAGAACCCTGTGCCTTCACTTAAGAGGATATGCACCATGCAATTTAACTTCTGATTTTTTAAAATCTCACATTTTTAATCAAGTAATTAAATAATGAGAACACTGAGAACAGTAAACAGATTATACTTCTATAGTATAGTAAGTAAATAGTAAGTGATCAATAAATATTTTTAATGAATGCTACATAACTTCTGTCATGTAAGATGATAACCACAGATAAATATTGGTCTCAAAGTGAACTCCTTGAACCAAAAACATCAGCATCATCTGGGACCTTATTAGAAATGCAAATTCTTGGGCCCTCTCTCAGACTTCCGAAATCGAAGATTCCAGAAGTGTGATCCAGAAGTGCAACCCAGCTGTTTTCAAGGAGCCTCCCAGGTAATTCTAATGCATGTTAACGTTTGAGGACCAGTCACAGACTAACTTCTGAATACCTGAAGGTATAGGAAGTTTCTCATCACTAACCCAAACATAGCAAAACTTTGTTACTTATTTTGTAGTGGAAATATGCAAAGAATTAAGTTGAGGCTCCATTTATTCATTCATTCACTCATTCATTGTGGTGGTTTATTCATAAGGATAAAATGTTTGTCACCCAGGCCCTCACCTGACAGTACAGTGTATAGAGCAGGCATCAGTAAGTGTTTTCAAAGTGTTCATTTATTTTTATCAGTGAAAAACATCACATATATTATTATCTTACTATAAATTGATTATTAGTTGGGGCGCCTGGGTGGCTCAGTGGGTTAAGCCGCTGCCTTCAGCTCAGGTCATGATCTCAGAGTCCTGGGATCGAGCCCCACATCGGGCTCTCTGCTCAGCAGTGAGCCTGCTTCCCTCTCTCTCTCTCTGCCAGCCTCTCTACCTACCTGTGATCTCTATCTGTCAAATAAATAAATAAAATCTTTAAAAAAAAATAAAAAATAAATTGATTATTAGTTACTTCTATTAAATGTGATTAAAACACCAGGATATGAAGCTATTTGTGGATCACTGACTGTATGGGCAATGGATCTGGTTTGACTGATTTAGCTGTTAAGAACAGATGTTCTCTCTTCTCCTTTTAATCCTCAGCTTTCCTCCAAACTGTATCTTCTGGAGGAAAGGCATTAAGTGTACTAATCTATGAAAAGTCCACATATAGGATCAAAATCCACTATAACAGAATACTAGATGCTCTAGATCCATCCCAATGAGGGGCTGTATGTAACCTATATTGCTTTTTAAAATTTATTTATTTTTGCTTTTATTGTTTTAAAGAACAGACAATCTGGTATCTGTCAGTCAATCTTCGCATATATGTTCTTTCAGTCAATGACCCTGAATAATGAATATAGTTATAAACAAGAGGCCCGGAAGAGGTGTTGGTTTGTGTTAGTGTGTATGCTTATGCATGGACAACATTATTATGAGAGAGAGTGAAGAGAAAGATTTATTCTCCTAAAATACATCACCAAGATCCCTCAGAGTTAATTACTTCTTTTGAGAATTTAGCCCTGATCTGTCACTGGCTTACTGACAGTGATTTCCTCTGATAAACACCTGGAAGCAATTGCCTTCAGCTGCTTACCTGTGAATCAGGTATATATAGGAGCACACACTGTAGGAGTAGAAATTTTTACTTAAAGTTATGCAAAGGCATGGACAGGGTGAGACACAGAATGCCCAAGAGATATGAGAGATTCCGAAGAAAAATCAATTCAGTAAATCAATACAAAATGTTTAAGTACCTTTTCTCCACTCATTCCATGTTAGGCAGACAACAGACACCTTCTTTCCTGTTGCTTTGGGAGTATACCCTCTAAACTGGAATTTCAGACACATAAGGGGAAGGAAGTAGGGGAGGAGAAGAGGGGAAATACAGACAGGGAGGAGAAAAAAGATATTAAAGGCAGTAACTGATCATATGGAAAGGACTACATGTAATATAGGAATTCAAAGAAAAAAGAGTGCATGACATGAATAAATAGGTAAAGGCTTCCAGAGAAGTGAGACTTGAACAGGCAGGCCCTAAAGGAATAAGAGTTTTCTTACCAAACAGTGACTTCTCCAAGAATTAATTCTCTTCTGATTAGGCCAGAAAATGAGGAAAGCAGATGCAGGCCTCCTTTGGTTAAAGCATTTTGACTATTTAGCTGCTCTCAGGAAACAGATAAATTATACTGCCACTTACCCCCTCCACAGTGGCCTTTAATACTGCAGGAAAGGACATTTTTACCACAGGCAAATTAATCCATTCCTTTTTTAAAAAAGAAATAATAGATTTCTATTGATATATTTAAAGTATCTGTCAATCCCTGTGCAAACTGCCAAATCATGTGTTAAATTTAAAAATAGAGCTGAGCACTTAAAACTCATCAGACTGTAATAATTGAGCTTAGGTTTGAAGAAAGAAAGAAATATGAATGAATGGGAGGCACAGGAACTAAGTTAACTAGATCTCTCCAATTTTGTGGAATCCAGACATATTCCAGCCATTTTATGGAACAGAAACCAAACACTGCTTTTCATTGGGGATGCCATGACTGGTACGATATACAGTCAACAGGAAAATCATAGTCCCTTAATACTTCTGAAATAGGTAGAAATTTCAAATAAGAAGTCAAATGAAATTTTCCTTCTCTAGTGGTAGGGAATGGTGATAATCTACTTCAAAGAAACTGATGTTTCAATGTTTCCAAGATCCTTTGGAATATAATTTAGTAAATGAGACTTCAGGACCATCCACTGGAGAATTTTAACTTGAAACTCAGAAGTTGGTCAATATTATAAATCTTTCCTCTGTCCTAGTTTGTTTTGAGGTCACTTCTTCCTCATTATTTGGTTAATAAGATGAAAAAAAAAATGCAAAGTGTTTCAATTTAGAGTCTTGTTTCTTCAAGAAACAATAACCTGTATTTCTTTATAATCAGTTACTAGTATCCATTTATTTATAAGATCAACTAACATAGTCCTTAGGTGCCTACTTTTGTTCAAATCAGATAATTATTAGACATAATCTCCATCATCACAGAACTTAAAATCTCATTATGGAAAGACGGGAGAATACCTATGAGATCTATTACAAATGAAAACAAAATTCAGTAATAATTTAAGAATTGTAAGTTAAATTATACCATAAATTAAGAAGTTAAGTGACAATACAAGCTTTATTCTTTTTTTAAGCACCTTGTATAAGGCTTTGACACAGCATGCACCCATTAAACATAGGCTGAATGATAAATACCAACAAAGACAACAGTACAGAGGATGTCAATTTTCCAAGTAAGCTAATATGGTCAAAAGAAGATCTCATCAAAGAAAAATTATTCAGATTTAACAAGAGTTTTTAATGGGGTAAATTTAGAAAAGACAAAAAGGAGTAAGAATAAGTATCCTAGGTTAAAGAGGATAAGAAAAATCTTAGACCTGTACTATTCAGTATCATAGCTGCTAGATACATGTGGCTAATTTTCTAGCTACAATTCAAGTGCTCAATAGCCATCTGTGGCTGGCGGCGACCATACTAGACAAAGCAAATACAGAACATACCTATCATCATAAAAGTTTTCATTGTACAGCACTAACTTAGACTCTCAAATATACACTGAGTGTGTGTGTGTGTGTGTATACATGCATGTACACTGTAGAAAGACTGACCAGCTTTATTTCTCCATCTATAAAATTATATATTCAAATATGAACTGTGTCTCTCCCAGCTTTAAATTCTGTCTGTATCTACATAGAAAAGTCAGTAGAGCAACTGGTTTGTATATGGGAGAATAGAAGAGAAATTTTAGTAAGAAAAATGGAAAGAAATAATAAAGGGAACTTGATGGGACTTGTACCTATGCTGTGGGCAGTGGTGAGCCACTGGCAGTCTTTGAAGAAGAAACTGATATGGTCAATATTGGTATCATTTGCACATTGAAATGCCCCTTTTTATGTAACACTTTTCTTCCATTTCTCAGCTATCATTGGGAAATCACATCCTTCCTTTTGAACAATAATATGTTCCTAATGTTTAGATGTGTCAAACTGGGTCTTCTAGGAAGCAGCTACTTAGATGGAATTAGGGGTGCAAATGATTGACTGGGAACTAACTCAATAAAAGACAAGAATGATGGAAATAAAAATTAAGCAGGGGAAGCCTCAGACTATGCAGAATTGACCCAATAAAGAAAAAATAGTATATGAAATAGGACTGGGCAGGGACAGCCTCAGATCATAATGCAAACCTAATCAGTTCTCAGCTAACCCAATAGGGAGTTGAGAGAAAGATGGCCCATGAGAGGAGTCCTTCATTGGACAGAAATAGCTAGGCCCTTGAAGAGTATATAGCCTTGGTACAAATACTGAGGCAGTTCCTTAAGCTTCTGCCTCAATATCAGCTGAACAACATCTGATAACTGCATTCCTTGCACCTAAGTAGTGAGATCTACCTTAAAATGAGATCTAAGCAGCACACATCTATGGCTAAGCCTCCAGCTTGCAACTCCAACACTCCTACCACCATCTCTCCGGGTTAAAACCTCTCATTTGGTTTTGTTTTTGGCTTGTCCCTCTTCCCCTAGAACAGCAGGGAGCAAGCAAGACTGAAAATAAACCTGTCATTAATAAGAGAATGGGACATCAAAGAAGGAAAGAATCTCAGGGACAGTTTCCTTTCCTCTGGCCCCAAAGTCATCCTTGCTGAAATGTGGCAAGTCAAAATTCTGTACCTATAGCCTTGGCTCTGCTTCAGGCAAGTCCTGAGCTAGACTATCATAAGAAGCAAAAAGGATAGTACAGGAGAAAAAGGCTTTCAATTTAGTTACATAAAGGCAGTGGTCTTCCCTACTCACAACTATGTTAATAAGCTGTTCCATGTCCAGAAAAACCAAAGGTGCCAGATATCTACCCCATGTGGGCTGCTTCTTAGGTAATAGCAAATGTCTCTTCCAATTGTAAAGGAAAGAAAAGTGTCACAAATGTACATCTCTAATATTAAGGAAAGAGTTGAACCTGGGCAATTATGCCATGCTGACTTGGGCATTTTAGACATTGCCCCAAAGGGAATTTATTCATTTCCCCTTGAAAAGAGGCACACTAAAAAACATGAAATTTCACCAAATGTCAAATTTTTACCATATGGATAAAGGCATTAGGCCTAAATAGGTCAATAGTAGGTTGAAAATCTAAAGTTGGTTCCGGATGTAAACACAAATTTAAACTGAGGCTGGATATGGGATGGAATCTATCATTAATGCTCAAGCCCAGTGATTATTAAACTAAGATAGTCAAAGCAATAGCATCAGCATCACCTAAAACTTAACAAGTTCACAAACTGTATCTAGTTCAGCTAGATACACAGACTGAATCAGAAACTCTGGAGATGAGGCCAGGAATCAATCTGTAGTTTAACAAGCCCTCATGGCGATCGTGATTATGAAGACGGAGAGCCAGTGGTCTAGTTCACAGTGCCATTGATTGAAATGTATTATTAGTTACTATAAGTAAGTTCAGGTGTCCTGGCTGGACGGTTAGAGTGGAACGCTGGAATGGGGTCATATGCCATAAATAGAGTTGGACTGAGAAAGCTGAAGGCACAATAATAAAGAACAGGTTTTACTTAAATGAAGGGGTGAGCCAGGAAGAAACCAACAGACAATTAAGTATGTACAAAATATAAAGAGGAGTGGTTCAGAGTGGTGATGACGTCTAACTGTGAGCTCAACAAAAAAAGCAGGAATGTGATTAGGCTTCCTAAGGCCATATGTAAACATTTTCTGTGCATTTACATATGTGAGAGCAAACCATACAATGATCTGGTCCTTGCTTGTCTCACTTAGTTTTTATGTTGGAAGCTTTTCTCATAATTTTATTTAGAACATCATTCATTTAATTAGTTATATAATATTTGCATTTTTTAAATAATGGATATAATTAGTTGCAATGGTCATCTTGAGAGAACTGTGTGATTCTGGTAGGAAAGAGAGAAAGTATATTGAGTATGTTATCTCATACTTTTAAAAGTTTGTACCATGTACATGTATTAGTCTATGTTAATAATAGCAAGGAATTCTATTTCTGAAGCACCATCATTTTCATAACTTGTACCATAAGAAGAGTGGTGGGTTAATTTAAGGAATAATGGTAGCACATTTGCATTTTAATCTTCTGCTATTAGGACTATGTTGTAAAAAATATATCCTTGCACATATATTATTTAGCACATGTATCTGCAGGATAAACACCTAGAAATCCTGTTTTCGCTTAAGTGAAACGTGATTCACTTTTGACTCACGTGTCTCACATTTGAGTCACATTTGAGTCTCCAAATGTCTTCCATACAGGCCCTAATTCCAATAAAAATGGAATGAGAGTGCTTTTTCCTCACAATCATTAATACACTGGGTTATATATCTTTTTTTAAGTTTTTTTCATTTATTAGACGGAAAATGATAAACATTTAACTTACTTAGTACTTCCCTTTTTTAGGGGACATTAAACATAACCGTTAAAGAGCTATTTCTTTCTTTATGAACGGTGTATCAGTTTCTTTCTATTGGGTTGTCTTTTTTTTTCTTATTACCTATAGAAATTCTTTATATATATATATATATATATATAAATATATATATATTCTTTATATATTAAATAATATACCTTTCCATCTACCACATAAATATTTTATGCTTTTATGTATTGTCCCATTCTGTTACATTACATTGACTAGATCAATGTTTTCATGATAAAATATTTGGGGGTGATGGTTATGTTCATTATCTTGATTGTGGTGATGTTTTATGCATGTATACTATGTCAGACTTATCATATTATACACTTTATATATGTGTGGTTTACTGTATGTCAACCACACCTCAATAAAATTGTTTAAAATTACTATTATATAGCTTTCCACTATATATTCTAATTTTATGTTTATATGTGTAATTGTTTTGAACAAGTATATAAAAATTGTTCATTCTTATATATTATTTTATATACATATATATTATTTTAGTATTAGTATTAGTATAAATAATTTAGTATTATTTAATTATTAGTATTAATAATTTAGTATTATTTATTTTAATATATAATATTTTAGTATTTATACTAAATACTAGTATTTATTTTAATATTATACTAATACTAGTATTTATATATATTTATTTATAATAATACTAGTATATTATTTTAGTATTCAGCCATTTTATTCTCTTACCTTTTAACATCAATTTTCAGTTGATTTTCTTTAGCTTTCCAGGTAAAAGGAATTTTTCCCTTTTCTCAATTTCAATTTTTCCTGAATTTTTCACCCCCCTTCTATTTACCCTCTTATCTTCTCATCTACCAGCTTCCTTAATGCTCCAATATTCAACACTACGAGCTGGATTTATAAAACACACACAGAGGATGGTTGTCCACTCAGATACAGAGTGGGCCAGGTTCTCTAGTGGCTCAGTGGCAACTGAGGGAAGGCCTACATTAAGTATGATCTCAAATGAGTAGGAGAATGTCCCTGGGACAGGTTGAGAATAAAAGTACCTGAAGTAAAAGCAACAAGAAGAGATCGAAAAACACTATGGAAGGTAAGGAGTCAGAATGTTAGTCCCAGAAGGGATGAAAGAATCCAAAACTTCAAGCTCAACTGAGTCAGATAATGCTAAATGCATGAAGAGGGTAGTGGAGAACTGAAAAGCTCATATCCAACCTAAAAACATTCCAACACGTAGTTTTAAAGCCACCACCCAAGGCAAGAAAACACCTCAAATGGCTTGCAGCTAAGGTTAATACTGAAAACAAATGTCCAATGAATCTGGCCAGATTCTTCTACCATTCATTTATTCAATCAGCAGCTATTTGGACAGCAAGAAGTATATAAAGCACTGCGGATACAATGTTAAATGAGACCCATCCCCTTATTATAAATAGTTTGTAATCTACTGGGAGGACAAAACATCTGCTGAGAAAGTAGTGAGACTCCTAGGTGAGACCACTTGATAAGGTTTTATGTAACTGGGATTTGGCCAAACAGAACATGGAATTAAAAAACAGGTAGGTATGAGACCCACTTCACAGACAAGGGCTATGATGACACTGTCTCATTCCTAATGGATGTCCCTATACTGTTTGTTTTGCTACAGAAATGTGCTCAATAGTAAACATTTGACTCCACTAAATAACTAGATTCAATTAAAAATGTAAACAAAGCAAGGGGCGCCTGGGTGGCTCAGTGGGTTAAAGCCTCTGCCTTTGGCTCAGGTCATGATCCTGGGGTCCTAGGATCGAGCCCCGCATCTGGCTCTATGCTTGCAGGGAGCCTGCTTCTTCCTCTCTCTCTGCCTGTCTCTCTGCCAACTTGCGATCTCTGTCTGTCAAATAAATAAAACCTTTTTAAAAAATGTAAACAACGGATACCAAACTTTGTATTTTTCATAATTTCACTTATAGTTAACCCTACGTCCACTTAAAAATATGAATATTGTTGGAGGCTATGGCATGGTTGGAGTCGAGGACCAAACCAGGCCCTGACTTGTGTCTCCTTCAAAGTTCGGACACCTTGACAAGGTTAAGGACCAGGAAATTTGAGTAACACTGAGAAAAGGGTCTGTGCTATGTGTCGTGCGCTCACCTACGTGACTTCCCACACACTCTCCCTACAGAAGGAACAATGTGGTCAGGGTCATGAGTTCTTAGTTGGTCCTTGTTGTTCCTGTACCTCCCATAACCCACTCCCTGGTTGACTGTCTTGCTAATGGCATTAGCCGTGACTACCTAGCATCACGAGGTTTGCTTGCAGTTAATGTAAACTTGCTATAGAAACTTGCGGTCATCTGACTAGATATTGGTGTATTACTCCTCCTATTGTGGTCTGCCTCATAAATGCTTGTAAGATGTGGAATAAAATCAGCACTGTTGGACATCCTCCTCAGTGTCCCTCCTGCCCCCATCTCTGCCTCTTAATTTCTTTTCACCATCCTCTTACCCTCACGTTTCCCTGGTGGATTGTCACGCCGGCCACGACAGAATATCAAGAATGCAAGCCGTTTTTCCCTTGACACTCTCCAGAATCCAAGCATGACAAGGATTTGTTCATACACTGGATATTTATATTTATTATTCCATGCAGAATCAAATCAGTATGATTTGAAAGCAGTTGGATTAACTTGGATCTGGCTTTCTCTGTTTCTTTTCATCCCTCTCTGTAGTTCTCCCACACCATGAGAAATGCTCCTGGAATCACCCCACTGAGAAGAGAGACACAGAAGTGTGTCTGCACCCCAATGTTTGATAGTGAGATGTCACTGCCTTTCTACTCAATATTGGAATAGAGAAGGGTAGACTCACTTACAGACTTATTTTGTCACTGGACTAACCCAACACATACGCGCACACGCGCGCGCGCACGCACACACACACACACACACATCAGTGGTCTCCTCAGCGATCTCAGAAGGAATTGAGAACATACAACCCTCGTTCCCCTCTTCTGCCTCACGTCCTCATGGATTTAAAGCAAACTTTTTACTCTTGCCTTCCACTCTGGGAAAGCCTTGGCAACACTGCTGCCCTCTGCCAACTCTTCACTTTGATCTGGGGCCAGGGAGCAGACATTATAAGGACAGGTAAAAACAGAGAATGGCACATTAGCATTTCCAGTCTACCACATCGGGAATCTTGGCGTTTTCAATATATATTTAAAATAACGGAGCGAGACAAGCTGCTGCCTTCCCTCAAAATTGCCAACGTATGCTCCAAGATCTCCTGCATTTTGCATTGTGTCAGTCTGTGTCAGAGGTTTCAGGAAAGGTAATATAGAAGATGAATGAAAGTCTATCATTGCAGTGCCAAGATGAAAAAGTGACAGCTCATAATGAAAAGAAAAATAGTTTCCATTTTGGGCCTCTGTAAGTAAGAAAGTGACAGAGTCTTGGGAACTGTGAGCCTGAAAAATGGTCCCTTTGACAGACATGCCTGTAAGTGAGAAGGCCCCGGATATAATACCACCTATAATAGAGGGAGTAATGATTATTTTAGGCATTGCATGATTTTGAATAAATCCTTGACTATTCCCTAGAAAATGGAGTTAAAAGGAATCCAGGAAGAGTGGTGGGTTAATTTAAGGAATAAATGACCACATTTTTTTAGTCTTTTAAGTCAAAGTTGGTTAAATTTATTCCTGTCAGAAATGACCAAAAGCCAATAGTATTAATAAAAAAAAATTTTTGCCTCAGCAATGATAAGAAAAAATGTCACTCTAGAATTTTCCTTCAGGATTTCATTCTTTTGGTGGCCAAATCTTTTGGAATTAAGTTCTAGATTGGCTATAATAATTCAGTGTTTTAAACTAATTAAAATTTAAATTCAAGCTGACACAGCAGTATAAAATACTGATTTTTTTTAAATCAAAGACCACATTTCAAGATGTTTGGGATTATCTGAGAAACTATTTTTACTTTTCTTTAATAAATGATATTCCTTGGATGCAGCCTCAGATGTTAGGCCATTTTCAGTGTGTAGAATTTCTTACCTGCATAATTTCTTTATCCACCTTGATGCACACACAATCAGAAAGACACCACCAAATCATTCACAAATGCTAGGTCAGAGGTGCTTTCCCTGTGTGTTTGTTTTACTGAGAACACAGGCTAGTGCACTGATTTTCTTAAACGAGGCTACACAAAATCCATCTAGGAATTGGGGCTTATAAAGTCTCTACTATCTCTGTTCTAACCACAGCTACAAGAAATAAATGATCACTAAAAGGAGTGACTGCTACCCATTGAGAGCTGAATTGTGGAGCCTGAGGGAGAATCCAAAATTGCTTATCACAGAGGCATAGGGCTGGAAGGGCCATACAGGACTTGGCTCCACTGGCAGGGAGCTGGATGCTTCCCACATGCCAATTCCATTTAAAGCAGATCGAATTATGAACTTTCTGATTCTGAGTCAATACCAATTTTCTTCTGACAGGCATTCTTTGGTCCCATCTAGACCTGGAAATCCAGGGAAAGGACCTGTACCCTTCCTTTAAGTAGGTTAAGGTTGTCACCTTTGGACAGAACCTACTTCCCAATCTTTTCCCCAAAAGAAAGTTGAGTTACAAAGACCATCGAGAAGAGCCACGAAGGAAAAAGACCTCAGAAGAATCCACAGTTCATCTCCTTCCTCAGTGTTCTGCCATGGTGCTGTTGCCTACAGCATTCATCTTCCTGTGCAACGACCACGTGATTATCCCTGTGTGGGCTCTAAATACAGAAGAGTCAACAACTCGGGCTTTGGGAGGACTGCATTTGAATGTGGCTCAGCCTTTTCCAGCTTTTGTCATCACAGGCCAATCATTTCATTTCCCCAGTTTCATCTGCAGAATGGGGGTAATTCCTGTTGGCCCAATTATTGTGAAAATCGACTGAATGTGTATAAAGCTACTGGAAAATAATAGGTATTTAATAAATAATAGTTCCTGTTCCCCCAAGGCTTATGGCTGATTTTTAGCTACCTTTATTTCTTGGATAAATGTCATATAATAGGTACTCTGAAAATATATGGGGAGATAAGAAAAGAGGAAGAGATGGGGAAAGGGTAATTTCAATTCACTTGACAACAGGGATTGCAGAGACAGGGAAAAAGTAGAAGTGTATGAAAGGGTTCTTTTCTTTTTTTTTTTTTCCCTTTCATTTTTGAACACACAATGTCTCTAAGCTATAGCAGGGTTGGGTGCTAGAACATGGCACCAGAGGTGATCACTGCCATCCACCTTTCCAGAGAATATTCCTGAGCAAAAACCAAAATAGGAATGATAATGAATAACAGTGGAGAAAGTACATTTTGGTATAAACAGTCTCAGAAAAATAAACTTGAAAATTCTGGGTGAGTACAAAGAAGCAGGCCCTGATGTTGAGATTTATTAGTCAAGGAAAATCTCTCCAACTAAGTGCAGGCAGCTTCCGCTCTCAAAAACAAAAACAAAAACTGTAATGGAAAAGATTGTATTGTACTAGGAACAATGCAGCTCTGAAAAGATGGTGAAGAGATGCCCTGATAGAGGTTCTATCTCTCACACTTGCTCAGCAAGGACAAACAGAACCAAGAGAACCAGCACTTTCTCAGAATGCTGGGAATAAGAAAACAATTTCCTGAATGGAGTTTACTGCTAATCAAATGGGCATGCTGTAAGCACCCCTGAATTCATCAAAAGTGAAGGCACTGGATCAGGATTTTGAGATGGAAGCTGGGATGAGAATATTTATCTCATGTTTGCTCTCTTGCTCAGACCCTCCTGCCTGCTTCCTCTCTGTTTGCCCAGTGTTTACTGTATATGCTCTCCATCATGGAGTGTGCTTCCACTGTTTAGAAAAGAAACCCATCCCACCATCATAGCCAACACACATACACACAGTCCTACTGTCCTTCACATGCATGCATTCTCACACACACAAACTCCTTTCCATTTATCAAAACTCAAATTACCTGTAAGGTGTGTGTCAGGCCAATGTATCACACCCTCTGCATAAACCTCTCTTGGATTCAGTAAATTCAAAAGGCCTGACTGCCTGTCCTAGTGAGCCTGACTACTACTAGACAAGTTCCTTCCTTTCAAGAACTCAAGGAATTGGCAATCTGACTGGTGAGACAAGGATTATTAAATACGCACACACTCATTCACTCTCACAAACACACACACAACTAGGTTTTTAAAATGAATGGTACTGAATAAAAGCACCATTAAAAAAAAAAAAAACTATGTTGAAGGAGAAATGTTGTCAGCTGAGAGGGAGATGGGACTTAACTGAACATTAAAGCAAGGATCTGACTTAGATAAGCAAGGAGGAAATAGAAGCAATTTCCTAAGTTTTTACTACAGCATTCTGCCCACAGACAGGGGAATTTCCTCGTGTTGATTCAATCAAGATAGACTCCATATTTAGCTGCCTTTCAGTGTAATGAATCATACCTGGTGAAAGTTTTCAAGACACATATAGACTATCTGAAGCTACACTCATGGCTGCATATATATAGTTCCAGCCTTAATCAAATATAAGGATTTGAGTTTGTCTTGAAATTTACGCCTACTATCATTGCCCAAATGGTAAAACAGAAAGACAAACTTGGCCAAAGAAACTTCGTCCGGTGTGCCAGTTATTAACTTACTGCTTCTTAACTTGAACTATACTTTCTTTTGGTCCTACTTCATGATATTCGAGCTGGGACACTACAGAGGACATTTGATTCTACGTCAGTTAGGCAATGGCGGCGGCCTGGATCCCAGCCTCAATGGCCCTCCTTAAAGATTCCAAGTTTCATCTTGTTCACTTTTTCAGCCTTCAGGGTGATGGTTGCTCACCCTAGTTGCTACCTTTATTACCCTCTATAGCTCCCACTTATCCCTTTTAGCAGGTAACCACATTCTACCTAATTATCAATTATTCATATTTAACTTACCCTTTTAATGGTACTATATTGTATATTTGAAAGCTTTTAAGAGAATGGATTTTAAAAGTTCTCAGCACAATGATAACTATGTGGGGTGACAGATTTTAACTACATTAATTGTGTAATCATTTTGCATTATATACATCTATAAAATCATGTGATACACCTCAAATTTTTTTTAATATTTTATTTATTTATTGACAGAGATCCCAGTAGGCAGAGAAGCAGGCAGAGAGAGAGAGAGAGGAAGGGAAGCAGGCTTCCTGCTGAGCAGAGAACTGGATGCAGAGCTCAATCCCAGGACTCTGAGGCCATGACCTGAGCTGAAGTCAGAGGCTTTAACCCACTGAGCCACCCAGGCGCCCCAGTACACCTCAAATTTATATAATGCTGTACGTCAATTATATCTCAATAAAACTGGGGAGAAAATTTACCCAATTCAAAATAAATGATATAGCTTCTGTCTCCTGACTAGATCCTAACTAATAGGCAGGATTTGCTTTTCCTTAATAGGAGAGCACATTTCCTTTAATCTGTGAGATTCAGGTAGACAGAGACATAGAGGTGGACATGGAGATAGAGACAGAGATGGAGACAGAGATGGAGAGATACCTTTACCCATTAGTCTAGCCCCCTAGACCCCTTGGGCATTTTATTGACTGCCATTATGGATACTGTGTTAACAATTCTTGCTGTGCAATCAATTCACCCATTTGCTCTCAGATCCATTCCTTGCCCTTGCCCTTCTCTGCTTTGTATCACAAGGGCGTGATACCTTTGATTCACGTTTTTTTTTTCCCCAAATGGTTTCTGGCTAAGTTCACCTAGTGATGGGAAATGAAAAGGAGGAAAATGGGAGAAGTCTAGGCATAATTCCTCAATCTGTAGGTCAAACATCTTGAGCAGTGCTGTTCTCCTTGGTTGAGGCTATCAAAGTCGTTTCAATTCCTCCTAGGCAGCCCTGGCCCTTCAGTTCTAATAATACCACCATTTCCTTGCCTCCCTCCAGCCCTGCGGCAGAGCCCCTTCCTACCATGGCTGATATTTGGTTTTGCTATTTTTTCAAGATCTTTTTAACTAGTTGTCCAAAATAAATTCCTACAGTTAAACAAACCCGGTGGAGGCTCTTTTTTCCTAATTAGAATTAGATATACCTGTAGAGATACCTTTTTCATAATCTTTACCAGTTCATTTATTTCAATGTTCTCTAATGCCATCAAATATATTCTATGTCTTATTTAGTTTTTTTAGACAGTATCATGGCTGCTTCAGAAGGAATGTCACTTGATTCCTCAATGAGCACAATTATCTGTGGGTTTCCTTTCTCCTTCTTGGTTATTTTTAGCAAAAATCATGAAAATGAGTAAATAATAAAGTCAACCAGGGTTTCTTTTTTCAATTTTACATCATTACAGAGCACCTCCACATCTCAAAGAAAGGAATAATGAATAAAAGTCTCATTTAAAGCCACTTTTCCCCTAGAAGGTCTAGATAATTGAGGAAAATATGTTTCTTCCCCTTTTGATTTATAAATCACTGGTCCAGATCTCCATCCGAGATAATAAGCTAGAGGAAAAGAAGGAAAATAATAAGAGGAAGAGGATAATCATAGCAACTTTAACCAAGTATTATTAATGTATGTTTTTCTATTAATTCTCACAATAGACCATGAGTTGGATATAATTCTTATCTCTGTTTTACAGCCAAGATAATTGAGGCCCAGAGAAGTTGAATAAGTTCCCCAAAGTCATTTTACTGAGCAAGTTTGTTAGACCTGGGGTTTGAAAACAGGTCTCCCAAACTTCAGGCCCAACTGAGTGTTTCGATAAAGGACCAGGGAGTGGGAAAAGCCTGGAGTTTGAGATAGAATGCCACGATGAAAACATTAGGGCCCACTGTGGGTCACCATGTAAGCCCAGAGAAAGCAAATGTGAAATTTGGAAGGGAGAGTCCTAATGAAGAGTGGGAGAGGCTGAAAGCAAACACAGTCCAATTCTGATCCTTGCTGGGCAGCAGGTAATAAGGAAAGAAGGGGCACAGAGGCAGCAATCCCACAGAAAACATTCTGAAGGGAGAAGTGGCCACATGTGAGAAATGAGCTTGAAATCCACAATGGCATCCACAAGGCCAAAGTGTCTTTTTAGCATATGCCATTCCCCTAATAGGCAGGTAATTGCTTTAGTACCATGGTGGAGAGGAGCCTTTGGTTTGGGGTATCTTATTAAGATGTTGACAGACCCTGGAGAGTTCAGAGGGAACAGGGAGATGATTACAGGGGCTGGAGGGGTTGATTTATGATGCAAGATGGAAAGGCTGGTGCTGTTACCGCTTGGATAAATGATAGCTAAGGGAGGTATAATGATATCTATAAATATTTGTAGGGCGGAAGCAGTGAGAAGAGAAGGGATTCATATGCTACTGAAGGAATACAATACCCTCCGTTTCCCTTTGCTGAACTGCCAGGAAAAACTTTCTGACAGCAGTGTCATCAGAACTGCAGAAAAATCAGCCCCGGGGGAAAGGGTGAAAGTGACAGCCCAGGATCACTTAAGACCAAGCTCCAGGAAAAATCACAAAGTGTATTGAAGGGCATCCTCTGTCTTCCTTGACTCAGGAATGGATTGGAAAGGCCCTCATGGAGACTGTGGGCACTGGGGGGCCCAGGGCTCTCCTTGCTCCTAGCCTTGCCCTTCACCCTCCTCTCTGCACCAGCCAGCTTCAATCACTGTGTCTTTGTTCAGTCTATCCCCTTACCTTTAAATCCTTCCTACCAGTTGGTATCTACCCATTCTATACCCACAACAAATGAGACCCACCAGCAAGCCAAGAATTAGCTGACTGGGGATACAAAGGCAAGAAGACCATCACTGTCTTCAAGCTGATGACTAACTGGAAAACCAGCCAAGTAAACATATCCGTGAATGCCGTGTAATGAGTGTGATGGTAGACTCAGGTCCAAGGTATTCTGGGAGTAAAGAGACAATGCCCCTAATCCAGATTGGGGGGCGTGGAAGATAACTCCCAGTGTTGACCTTCACCCAAGCCATGAAGAGAGCATGGTTAAGAAACCACCCCCCAACACACGCACATTTTTGTGTTCTGGGAAATGGCTTACCATAAGTTATAGCAGCAATGTCCACAATAGCCAAACAATGGAAAGAACCTAGATGTCCATCAACAGATGAATGGATAAAGAAGATGTATGTATGTGTGTATGTAGATGTATATATATGTGGATGTATATACACATATATGCACACACACATTCACACCCACACCCACACCTCTCCACACACACACCCTACACCCACACCCACACAATGGAATACTACACCCACACCCACACACGCCCTACACCCACACCCACACAATGGAATACTATGCAGCCGTCAAAAACCACAAAATTTTGCCATTTGCAAGGACGTGGTTAGAAATAGAGGGTATTAAGCTAAGCGAAGTAAGTCGAATCAGAGAAAGACAATTATCATATGATCTCACTGATCTGAGGAATCTGAGAAACAAGACAGAGGATCATAGAGGAAGGGAGGGAAAAATGAAATAAGATGAAACCAGAGAGGGAGATAAATCATAAGAGACTCTTTTTTCTTTTTTTTTTTTTTGTTAAAGATTTCATTTATTTATTTGACAGAGATCACAAGTAGGCAGAGAGGCAGGCAGAGAGAGAGGAGGAAGCAGGCTCCCTGCTGAGCAGAGAGCCCGATGTGGGGCTCCATCCCAGGACCCCGGGATCATGACCTGAGCTGAAGGCAGAGGCTTTAACCCACTGAGACACCCAGGTGCCCCCCATAAGAGACTCTTAATCTCAGGAAACAAACTGAGGGTTACTGGAGGGGAGGGGGGTTAGAGGGATGGTGTGGTGGGGTGATGGATATTGGGAAGGGTCTGTGCTATGGTAAGTACTGTGAATTGTGTAAGACTGATAATTCACAGACCTGTACCCCTGAAACAAATAGTACATTATACATTAATAAAAAAAAAAAAGAATACCATTTCACTGTGACTTAGGTAAGACATGCTGGTCCACTCTTTCTCACAACTTCCCAGAAGACTCATAGATATCTCCTGTTGACCTGTGACAGCCCAACACAGTCCTTGCCTTTTTTGCCTGATACTTCTAAAAAGCCAGGCACAAACCCTCCAACTCCCCATTCTTCATCTCATGAATTAATAACAGATTAGAAATTGTCCTTCCAGCGTGCCTGGGTGGCTCAGTCAGTTAGGCTTCTGCCTTTGGCTCAGGTCATGATTTCAGGGTCCGGGACTGAGCCCTGTGTCAGATTCCCTGCTTAGCGAGGAGTCTATGTCTTCCTATCTTTCTGCCTAGCTCATCCTCACACATTCTCTCTCTCTCTTTCAAATAAATAAATAAAATCTTTAAAAAGAAAGAAATTGTCCTCCAATGATTAACTAGATCTAATCCTATTCAGTTGACTAACTGAGACTTGTAATTTCAAAAACAATCCCAACTGCAAAATCACCCTACCTGTAATTTGTCCTCTCCTTTTTTTTTTTAAGATTTTATTTATTTATTTGACACACAGAGAGAGAGATAGATCACAAGTAGGCAGAGAGGCAGGCAGAGAAAAAGAGGGGGAAGCAGGCTCCCCGCTGAGCAGAAAGCCCAATGCAGGGTTCGATCCCAGGACCCTGAGATCATGACCTGAGCTGAAGGCAGAGGCTTAACCCACTGAGCCACCCAGGTGCCCCTGTGCTGTCCTCTCCTTTCTATAAAAGTTTAAGGTAAAGCCATCCTGCTTAGACACCCTGACTTTCAGATCTCCAGGATTCTCCCTATTGTAATAACCTGAATAAAGTAAGTTTCCTTACTTGCTCTGGGTTTCTCATAGGCAAAGTGTTAAGGAAAGTGGCAAGGGTGCATATGGAAAGGAGTTGTATGGAAAGAAAGTACCTACTGTGCAGACAGCCCTGGAACTAAGATAATATGTTAGTGCCACTGCCATGGTTGAAGGGGCCATATCTAAGGTGGGAAGGAGGCAAGGAATTTGACTGGAAAGTCATCATCTATTAAAGGACCTGAACCTAACCTAAGTATCTTTTCTGACTCAATTTCCCTACTATAAAAATGGAATAAAAAATAATAACTACCTCATGGGTCAAGCTTCTGACCCATGGAAGATGCCTAGTAACTGAGCAGTGTCCCCAGAGCAGAGCAATGCATGTAGTAGGTAGACAAGAAATTAGGTCTTAAGTGATTGGTAGACACAAGGTACCATATCACCTGCTACACTCAAGTGAGTTAGCATAGCCAAGTTTGTAGCCACATGGGTTGGTAGAGAGCACAGACTGACCCTAATGTCTCAGACTATGTGCTCAGAGAGCCTATGCTAGTTTTGGGTGCACTACTGTGACTCAAGCTTCTCAGAATGCAAACAAGGGCAGAACACATTTACTGTGCGAACACAAACCCACCTGAATTCCAGGAGCACACTGGCCAGATCATGTACCTTAGAACTTGAGCAGGGACAGCCTGGTGTCAGATGCACACTGCTCACACTGGACATCTACTGTGTGGATCGTCAGCCTGACCCTGATTCAGATCCTAGCCCCTGCCCAATGCACTACCACTTGTGGCAGCTGCAGTTAGTATGGACAATTGGTTAGGAGGGATAAAAACAGATTTCCCAAACCAACTGTATTCAATGCAACATATTTTTCGTATGTTTAATGGAACAGAAATTTTTATTTTAACCGACATTTATGGGCATTACTAGTTCTGTGGAGGGAGCAGAAACCTGGTGGGGAGAGATAGCAGGTATAGAAATCATATTATTTTTATCATAAGATTAGGGCACTCTGTGTTTTCCTCCCCCAAGGCTCCTCTCTCCTCCTCCCAGCCTAGAAAAACAAGAGATTATAGATGGAGGCTCAGCTGTACAAAACCCCAGCTCGGGTTAACCCTTCCTCCATTGCAGCATGGGTACCAGAGATCCCATTATTTAATGCTAATGTATTGTTTTTCCACTGCCTGGCTCTGGGAGATCCAGATTCTTGGCGCCACAGACTCAAACATCAGCCAAAGCAATAAAGAGGAGACAATTCTTCATTATCATCCCTGGAAGCTACTCTGTGACAATGAGGGAAGTGTAGTTTGGGTTATTTGTGTTCCTGTATATATTCAGAAAGCGTGTCCTGAAGTTGTGGTTTTAGTGACAATCAGCTTTATCTACTTCAACCATCCTCCTCCCCTACTTTGCTTTAAAAAAGTGCAGCTTCCATCAGATCAACAGAGATGACAAACTTCAGAAGGAAGGTCCTTGAACCAAGTATGTCCCCTGCTTTAGTTCTCTCCTCCGCTCTGATTCCCCCCACATCCTCGATAACCTTCTATCACTTGGCTCCTCTTTCCCTCCATCTCTGTCTCAACTGTTCTATTTCTTCAGATATAAAGAAAACGCTGGCTGTGAATCAGCATTGTAATCCTCACTGTAACCTTACAAAGCTGTGTAAACATAGTTAAGTCAATCAAGCACGGCTGCAGTTTTGTCTCCTGTGGAAGTGGCTCTGAGGCCTCTCCAGCTCCACAGAACACAGAAATATGATTCCATAGGCTTGCTGTGTGCTCTCTGCTGCCATAGTTTTAGAAGCAAGTGAGACATGGAGTAGGAGCCTTCATTTCATTATTTTACCCCTGATGAAACAATGCAAAGTAACATCCAAGCTTCTGGTAGTAGAATCATCTCTGTAAACTGCATCATCTAGAATAAATCTGAAAGTGCAATTTCTAAATGGTGTGTAGTATTTGCACAGCATCATTTGCTGGCCTTCTATGCAGCTGGCCAAACACACCTAGCTGACCATTTGCCTGGACACTGTGGATAAATGAACACTGTGGATAAGAGGAAATGTGGACCAGTACTAGAAAAGCCCAGGGCAACCCCAGGGGAGTAGTCTCATGTTTGCAGCAAAATCCAGATAAACTCTCCCTGCAGCAGTGTGAGCAAGAAGGCTTGTAGGATTAGGCTGACATACAAGGTGAAGTCCAGTGAATATTCCATCTTCCCATCTCTGTTCCCCATCATTTTCTTCTCTTTGTGTGTGAGTTTTAATCAGGATTTGGAGTCATGAAATACACTCCTTGGCTCAGAAAACTGCAGTAAAGTGGCCTCAGTTCTTTTCAGCCTGGCTCTGATGCTGAAAACCATACCTCTTGGAACTTATGAGCACATCACAGATGCTGAGCAGGTGAGCTTTAAAAAATGGGGTTCCATCTGAATAATCTGTCAGGCTACAGACGACAAAAAGCTATTTCTGACTCTAGCCGGAATGAGTGATTACTTTGATAACAAATTAAAACAAGCTTGGAAATTGGAAATTACCAGAATTAAGCTATCTCCAAAGAATGACTAAGCTCCCCCCTTCAGTACATTTTCTTCTATATTAGCCATAAACATGAGCTCTTCATTAATAGAAATTGGTTCATTGCAACTGGCCACAAGGGGAATCTTTTGGATGTGTGGCACTAAATTCCAACCTGATCAAAAAGACAACTTGTTCTTAATGTGAGTGCTTTCCTGGGAACTTAAAAATTCTTTATGTCCCTTTTGGCTTCTTGCATACAAAGCCAATTGTAATGTTCAACTTAAATGTTCGAATATTTTCTCTGTATGGGATGTTTATGGCACCAAATAATTTCTAGATGATTACTGTTTTTAATAACTAGCTAATTACCATATTAATCAGAAATATCCTTTTGGCTTATAGAAAGTACCAAGGGACAGAGGTAAGAAACAAAGATACTCCTGTTGCAAGCCACTTGCACAAAACTTCTGGGCTTCCTATTCAGAAGGTTTGCCAATGGCAAGGCTCAATCCTTAGTAAAGAGGAAACAATTCAGCTTCCCAGGTAAGTGTTCAAAGCATTCAAAATGAAATGGGCATCCTGTGACCTCCCAAATTCCCATGTATCCTGAACACACAATTGAATCATCCTTTTGTACTTTAACTTTGTGTGCTCGGGAATGTTGTCATTTGGTCTCAATTGTATTCAAACATTTTCTGTTATTGCTTTATCTCTTGATCCCTGATCTATAAGCAGTGACCTTATGCAATGATGAACCAGAGGGGTTAATATTCCAAAGACACTGTGATTTTCTTCATATTTGTCCTAGCCTTACCAAGCTTCCATTTCATCAGGTGACCCTTGCCATCTATTTAGCTAGCAAGTTTTGTCTAAATCAGAATGGCCACATTCCCTGCTGTTCCTCCTACCCCCATCTCCCTGTGGTGGTATTCGTGGATAGGTCAAATATGGAAGTGATAATGACATCTATTCTAGCTCTCTCCCATTTGTTCTTATGCCAAGAATGTGTGTGTGTGTGTGTGTGTGTGTGTGTGTGTGTTTGCATGTGTGTATGTATCTAAAGAAATAATGAAAAATAGCCAGTGAAAATTTTGCTAAGTACTGAGTATTTCATTAGTGGAACTGCACCAGTATTTTTCATGTTTGATGAGATGGTGATTTTCCTGCTTCTCTTTCATACTGAGCTTGATGGACAAGCCCTTCTTTAATGTACAAATAATCTTTATGACCCTTGTAAGCAGGTCTGATGATACTCAGCTGAGTAATGTACCAGAACTGAAATCTCCATCTACTTGATGTTTTGCACAGAGGTTTTGATGAAGTCACTGTCACCTGCTATTAACTTAATATCAATTCTTAATAGGGTCCTTCTCTCACCATCTCCACACTGCTGGGGTCCAAATTAATTACTAAATAAAAATTCTACAACATAAATCTGTACTTCCCAGGATAGGGGGGTGGTTAATCTTATTGGAGAGCTCCGAGAATAGTCTGTGGAAGAAGATTCACCTTCAAGAGTTATCTAAGAAGTCAGAGAGGAAACCAGAGTTCCCTAGAAAGTAAGGCTCACTTCTTCATGCTTAAACTCTCTATGTTCCTTATCACCAGCTTTATATTTATTCTCAAAAATCACTAAACTCGAGGTGCCTCGGTGGCTCAGTTAGTTAGGTGACTGCCTACAGATCAGGTCATGATCCCAGGGCCCTGGGTCTGAGTCCTGCATTGGGCTCCTGCTCCTCAGGGAGCCTGCTTCTTCCTGTCCCTCTGTCTACTGCTTGTCTTCCTTGTGCTCTCTCTCTCTGTCAAATAAATAAATAAAATCATTTTTTAAAAGATCACTAAACTCCTCATCTAGTGCTCTATGGTACTAAGGTATGCCTAGGGATAACAAAATACTCCTTAAAAATAACATGTTCATAAGAGGACACCTGGCTGGCTCAGTCGGTTAAGCGCCTGACTCTTGATTCTGGCTTAAGTCATGATCTCAGGGTCATGACCTCAGGGTTCTGAGCTCGAGCCCCACATTGGGATCTACAGTTAGCATGAATCTGTTTGAGAGTCTCTCTCTCCTACTCCCTCTACCCTACCCCCACTCTTGCTCTCTAAATGAATAAACACAATATTTTTAAAAAAATAACCTATTCATTAAAAAAAAAGCTATTCATTAGGTATCAAGTGTATCAAAAATATCAAATAGGGTGTGTGATGAAAAAAGCTAAATCTCTTAAAATTCTGATATTCTATAAAAAGTTGTGAACTAATAAAAATGTAAGCATTTTAGCAATCTGCTCAATAGCCATTTGGTATTATTTAAAATTTAACTGCCAGAAATAAGTTTGGGGGTGCAGTGGCTCAGTTGGTTAAGTGTCTGCCTTTGGCTCAGATCATGATCCCGGGTTCCTGGGATCAAGTCCAGCATCAGGCTCCCTGCTCAGCTCCCTCTTCTCTCTCTCTTCCTCTCTCTCTCTCTCTCTGTCAAATACATAAATAAAATATTTTGTTTTCTTAAAACAAAAGAAATAAGGTTGTTATTAAATGTTAATAACCCTCAAGGGTCAGAGGAATGGAGGAAGAGAATAAGAGTTTGATAAAAAGGAGCTTAATCTCTTTTAGGTACACACAACTTCCTATGAATTTGATTAGAATAGGAATCTAATCCTATTTTCTAGGCTCAGGGTGTTCAAGAGGATACAGCCCAGTGGTATACCCTAAAATAGTTGAGAAGATGGTAGAGGGTCTTTCCAAATATTTGGTAGAGTGCTGAGAATAACTTTGCCTAAGTCATTGCGGACATCCAAGGATAAGAAAAGGAAACATGGATAGAGAGCAACATTAGGGCCTACAAATTAAAAAATTTTGCCAAGAGTGAGAATAATAAAAAGCTCAGAGATACCCCAAGACCCCACTAATATGTAGAAACCTTGGGGCACCTGGGTAGCTCAGTCATTAAGCGTTTGCCTTTGGCTCAGGTCAAGATCCCAGGGTCCTGGGATCTAGCCCCATATCAGCTCCCTGCTCAGCAGGAAGCCTGCCTCTCCCTCTCCCACTCCCCTTGCTTGTTTTCCCTCTCTGCCTGTGTCTGTCAAATAAATAAATAAAATCTTTAAAAAAAAAAAAAAGGAAAAAAAAGAAACCTTGACTTTTACTGCTTATCAAATGCTAACAAAACAGATTTCTCATTTCACCCTTTCTCCTAAAATCAAAAACTGCCCTTCTGAAGCTTCTTTCAGATCCCAGTGGATCCCTTTTGCTCTCTCTACCTTCCATTTTCTTGGTTCTAACTGCCTACACTTGCAACTCGTCTTTACCTACATTTCTACCCCTAGCTCCTAATGCCAATTTGCCAGCTCAGGGAAAGCACAGAAATGCAAGGAAATGTTTTTTCAGGGAAAAGAAAAAAAAAAACCCAGAAGGGCCAGGCCCTTGGCCAACAGCTAACTACTAAGGCCACAGGATTACGACAGCCTTGCTCCCTTGTTTCAGGGTGGATGAATCCTGAAGCAAGACTCACACTATAGCATCTTCCTGGGTCAGGTATCTGCCTGAAATTTCACTTTTACTTGGCTTCTTCCCTTTTCCTAAATTGCTTTACCCCCTTCCTTACTAGAATCTTTACAAATCACTTGCACACTGTTCATTATATTAGGACTACTTTCCGGAGAACCCAACTAAGATACACAGTTGTTGGATATATCCATCTGAAGATCTGGATGAAAATTCCAACTTATTGTGACCAAAACCAATGTATCGCCATCCCCCGGCTCTCCCTTCCGCCTACCATTTCTGTTAGGCACGCCAACATTCTCAGTTACAAACATTCTCGGTTACATTCTCAGGCACAAAACTTTGGAGCCATCATTAATTACTTCTTCTTTACTTAATGACTAACATTTTATTGTCTATAAAACATTTTCATTTATTTAATATCATTTGGTTCTCAAAATATACTTTAGAAATCTATAGGCCAGATTTGATCATTTCAGTCTCAGGGTGAGGCAACAATGGATAAAGGAAATTAAACAGCTAGTAAATTGAGTAATTAGAACCAGGACCTGTGCCTTTGACTTTGATTGACTACTTTTCTACAAAGCCAGATGTTCCTCCTTCAGGATATCTCTCAGATACTTCCTTTTTTTCTTGTTTCTTCCATACAACCTTGATAACTTTTCTCAGGTTATAACAATTGTCTACTAAATGGTTACTCTGCCTCTATTTCTCCTTATTGCATACCTACATGTCCCTGCTAGATTACAATCCCTACATCACCTCTGATTCTCTTCCCTGTGGTCTGGATCCTGCAGACATTTCTAGTTTTTGCTTGTTTGTTTGGTTTGTTTGTTTTTTTAAAGTAGGCTCCACATCCAGGATGGAGTCCAACGCAGGGCTTGAACTCATGACATCAAGACTTGACCTGAGATCAAGAGTCAGACATTGAACCAACCGAGCCACCTAGGTACCCCCCAGACTCTAGCTTTAACTCTTACTCTTCCCTTCAGTCTAATTCTAGGGTTTATTTGTTACTGAATCACAGCATAACTATGCTTAATAGTACAGGAATGGGTGCTTTGCAGTGGGGCGCCACTGTAACAAACACCTAAAATGTATGCCACTGAGGAACCAAGCAACAAGAGGCCATAAAACTGAGTAAGAGGCTGGAAAGATTGCTGTGCGTGTATGCACTGAAAGAAGTAAAGTTCTTAGTAGAATGGTTGCCTGCTATAGATCACATGCCTAATGAGCTTACTGCACTAGAGGAAGAGGCTGGAAAACTTAAGAGTTAATACTATGTACCAGAAAGGGGATTTGTTTCTAGTCTAATGGGATGGTCACACAAGTGATGAAGTCCCCTCTAGGTCTGCACATGCAATCCACCCCATGCAATCCTGCAGCTCTCTCTCTCTCCACAGGGAACTTGGAAGCCTTATGTAGAAGATAGCAAAATCTTGAGATAGAAAGAGCCTAGACCCCAACAAGTGATTGAAGATTTGTCTCTAAGGAATACTGCCAGGACCTGAATTGGACTCAAATGAAACGTAAATAACCTGTGACCGTGTTAAACCCTGAGACGCTGTAGTTTGTCTTAATACCAAAGCATGTCCTAGGGCATCCTGTTTGAGAGCCCACAACACCTACATCTTCCATCCCAGTACCAAGCACAGTGCTATGCATAGAGCTAAATATTCAGTGTTTCTTAAATTAAATAGAAACAAAAGCTCCTATCATAAACTGATTTTAATGAATAAAAAGTATACAGCCATTAATGGATACTAGTGCACAATAACTACATAATATAAGAAATAAACATTAAGGAAGAAAATGGTGATTATGTTTAATATCTCAAAATAATTATTCTTAACAGCTATGAGTCAAATTATTCAATTATAACAAAGTGAACAGAAAATAATAATTAGTTGATACATTTTCAGAAAATACTCATCATAATCCCCAAATTGTTTATATTTATGCAAATCATTAAGTAAATGGGTGAGATATATACGCTGCACTCCTTTTAACATATTTATTATTGTCTTAGTTAATGCAATAAAAATATCCTAGTGGTGATTTACTCCTTAAAGGGGTAGAAATATTAGGAAACAATTTCAGCAAATAGCTCAGAGCAAGGGAAGTCAGGCTTGCTGGAATGTGGTGACATCCACAGCACTCAAGACTTGTGTTCACAAAACCGTTCCCGCAATGACTCTGGTTTGCAGTGTCTGCTTTGCAGTGGCCCTATCCTGCTGCATCAGTCAAGGTGAGTTCCCTAAACATGACGAAACCTGACACAGTGACATGTTACAAGCCAGCGAATACCATGGTTCACAAACTATCAGAGTGACTTTCAGAGACACAGCCTTCCCCACCCCCACAGCTGCCAGTTTGGTCTCAGAATGTACCAGCCTCCTTCTCTAAGTCTCACAGCTGAGAATTCAAGGATTTCTTATAGTAAACCCAACCTAATTTATTCCAGGTCACTATCATTTAACTTTCTTTTACTCACACCCTCTGGATGCCTTCTTCTCATTCTACCCATACTCCAATGTCTGGTTCATTAAGACCTATGTAATGAGATCATGGCTTTTTGTCATTAGAGTTCTTTCTAGCTTCTCTTGAAGCTTTGCTGCTCCACTTCTTACACTTCTTGTTAGAGTCTTCTCTCACCCTGCTTCCACTCATCCCAGCTCTCCAATTTACCTTTTCTCTGATCAGAACTGCAACTCCCCCTGCACTGAGGTGTCGGGTACCAGACTGGGCTCCAGAATGCTGGCTCTTCCTCTGTCCAGATCTCCATTTCAATCCCAACATTAGACCTTTTCACAGGCACACACCTGCACTCACACTAGCTTCTTCTGGATATAGTTAAAGCAAATCCTTAAAATGTGGACCAATGAAGCTAGTCAAGAACATTAAAACTGACATGTACTCTTGGGCTGTTGTTTTCAGTGCCCCAAAGCAGGGTCACTGTGGTATAGAAGGGTCTTCCATACTCACCTAAGACACTGCCATATGCCCAAATGTGGGAAACCATAGCCTCAAAGTCTTTACGATATTTTCCCCTACATGGCCTCCAACCCCAACTCCTTCCCCACAAGTGACTTGGTAGATCTCACGTAAATGGCATCAAACAGGTCACAAGGCAGAAAATACCCCAAGACTGACTACTGGCAATATTAACATACACATGAATATCAGCAGAGAGAAAAAGAATGATAGTATGCCAAGTACAATATGAAGCATTATTTATTTCAAGAACTATAGGGGATAAGGAAGTGACTGTTTTCCAGAATTTCTGGGAAAATATCTCCATAAACAGTGGGGCATCTTGTTTCTCGGCATTTGCCTAGAAAATTAGTGTCAGTAGGAAAACATTCCTAAAACTCCAAGACAGTCTCAGATGTGTTTAATTGTGCTTCCCATCTATAAAAAGTCTGAAAGCATTTACCTCTTTTGTATTTATAAATCATATCTATATGCAATTATATGAATGCATTATATACATTATAAAGCATATCCAATACAAAATTTTAAAAATGAGATGGGAGAGAGAAAAGAAGGAAAGAATAAATAAACTCTCTTATTTTCCCCACTCCCAGTGAACTGTTTTATATACTCCCTGATGAACATGAATATCATTTTTGGTAATGGCAAACATGAATACCATTTTGGTAATGGTTAATCTAATAAAAGTACTGTGGGCCATAGATGTGACATTAAAAGAGTCAGTGATATGACCAACATCATTCAGTAAGAATAGACACAGGTAGACAGGACTTTAAAATCCTATTTCTAAATTCCTCCTCTACAGCTCAGAGTGGAAGCTGGAACATGCCTATCTGTCTCCCTTCTATTGATAGAAATTGTACTCCATGTGTTATGGATGCCATGGGTAAATCTCTCACCATTTCATCATAAAGAAACCTATGGGATATTCAACATTTCCCAGTCATCTTTGTCCCCTGGTTCTCTGCCCAGATTTCCAATTTGGATTGTTTCCTTGGGGATTCATGCCTCCCATTCTTTATAAAACTTCTTTCTTGTGCATCCATCTACCAGATCCTGCTACAGGAAGATGTGAAGGTTCTGGTGGGGAAAGAGAACCCAGATGCCTTGGCATTTTTGTTTCCATATAATAGGCACCTACTGAAACCAGCTAAAGGGCATCGTGAGCTGTCCTTGACTCTCCAGAGCACAAATAGCATTTATCTCTGGGCAGCGGGCAGCTCCAATGCGGGTTTTTGTCAACCTGTCAATTTTTTTTTTCTTAAACAGAAAGCAGAGTTCAGTAAATAAAGATAAATGATTGTGCTCCTTCTCTGCAGACCCTGGAGCTAAACTGAACAGGCCTCTTATGGTTTGGCCCTGCTTCATTGACTGTTCAGACAGCCCAGTAATACGACAGATGTACCCAGCCGTTCCCTCTTCCCCGCTGTCCATTAGATTATGTTCATTTTGTCTGAGATGCCATTAGAAGTCTCAAGGTCAAAGAAGTCACAGGGAAGAAAAGAGATGACTAATTTTTTCCTGCAGTCCTTCATTGCCCAAAGAGCCTCCAGACAGGTGGGCTATTGCTTTGTGAGGGGCACAAATTGGGGGGAAAAGGGGCTCCATGCAATTTACTTGAAATAAAATGCAGGTGTGCAATTAACCCAGACATTTCTGGCAACCAGCACAGCCCGACACTGGAAGTTTCATTTGAATCAGGGGAGAATACCATTTGGGATATTTTCCTAAATGACAAATGAATGATTTGCCTACATGTTGAGGAAGAGTCTGGGGAGCAAAGCGGACTTCTATTTCTTTCTTTCTTTTTTTTGAAGAAATCAAGATAATTTTATTTTGGGGTCCCAAACAGGGTTTCCCTTGGGATTTCTTGAAGATTTCATGCAAATCGGGAATTTGCCCACGCTTAGCAACTGTGATTATGCACGTAATGGTCCTTGAATTTATACAGTGTGTTACTCCTGAGCCCAAAGCACTTAATGCACATGGCCCCATCATTAACACTTAGAATCATAGAATGTGAGACCTGGAAGAGACTGAGGATCACCTGCTTCAGTTCCTCCACAGACAGAAAAATAAGCAGCATTGTATGGGGGCCTTTATTTGCTTCATGCATATAAGGAAGATTATCTTTCTAATAATGGCAGGAGCTACATTTTCTTTATCTCTAAAAGTCCCCACAGCATCTAATGTAAGCCTGAATACAAGAGAAACAGAGACAAGTCATATATAGCATTGACTGGTAGTTAGAATTATAGAGCCAACAGTTGAAAACTCAAAGACAACCTAATCTCTCTAGAACTCCAGGAGTTCTACCCAAATGTCCAGAAAGGAGGTGTACAAAGGGGAAATTACAAAGAGGGCTCCAGGGTCCTTTTACTGAAGGAAGAACACAAAAGCAGCACTCAGCATAGCCAACTCTCCCAGTAAAGGAAATTAGATGATCACAGAAAACAACAGCTTTTGGCAGTTATCAAGTCAGATCCCTCTGTAGTAGGGTGCTGCGTAAAATTCTGTGAGGGTACAAAAAAAAAAAAAAGTAATGCAGTTTCTGCCCTCAGGGAATCCCCTGCTTGAGAGTAGTAGGGGGAATGAAATATTGTAGAGGGGTGAGAAATATTTACAGACATCTATAATTCAAAATAAGGTGAGTGCCATAGTAAAGAGGCAATTTCAGTGCTTAGCAGACTGAGAGTATCTATACACTAATGACTGTCAAACCTCATCCAGATTTAGCTCCCGTGTTCCAGACTCACACATCCAGCTGCTTGTTCCCATCTCCACCTGGATATGCTCTCCTCAACTTTGAAAGTCCCAAATGGAATTTATCACTGCCTTCTCCTTCCTATATCTTCTACCCCAACCCTCCTTCCAAGTTCCTTGTCTAAGCCACACACCTCAGGTGTAAACACGACCCCACCCCACTCCACCTCTACAGTTACTCAAACCAGAAACCTGGGAATCAGTCTTGACTCTTCCCTCTCCTTCAATGTATTTTTTTAAGATGTTATTGATTGATTGATTGATTGATTGACTGACTTAACTTTGGAAAGAGTGTGTGTGTATGCAGAGGGGCTGAGGCTAAAGGAGGAGAGGGAGAGGGAGAAAAAGAGGGAATAATCTCAAGCAGACTCAGAACCCTCAGCCCCAATAGAAGGCTGAATCCCACAACTCTGGGATCATGACCTAAGCCTAAACCAAGAGTTGGAGGCTCAACAGACTGAGCCATCCAGGTGCCCCTCTCCTCCACTTCTTACAGCCAATCAACTCCTGGTTGTGTTTTCTCTGAAATAGCTCTAAATATGTCTATTTTACTCAACACTTACTGCCAATATCCTAGTTCAAGATGCCATCATCTCTTGAACTTGAACTGTGGTCTCCCTATTTCCTAGCTTTCACCCTCCAATCCAAGATGCACATCAGAACCTAAACAATCACCTTAACTTCACATCTAATTGTATCCTCTTACAGTTGTTCTTGGGAAAAATCACTTACTATGTTACAAAGTTTTCCCCCATCCCCTTCCTACTCACCTCTCCAACTTCATTTGCCATGAACTTCCTTCCCTCTTAAACTCTCCCATCTTAATTTTCCATTAATAATAGGCTCTGCTGAATTCCTTGATATTGTCCTTATTGGCATATTTTATTCCCTTTGCCCATGCCATTTCCCTCTTTGAATCCCTGTTGTACCCTCCCACACAAAGGCACTCGGCCACACCCACATGTCACACAGTTAGCTCCAACTCCTCTTCAGAGTTCAGGTCCAATCTCACTGACTCCAAAACTTCCCTACCCCTACACTAAGTCCAGACTCTGTCTCCACAGCATCTTTTTGCTCAGACTATTTCTATAGGATCTTCTTGCTCTACCATAACATGCACACTACATAGTAATTTTTTTCAAAGTCTATCTTCCTTTTAGGGCTGTGAAGTCGGACATGTGCCCTGTTTCATGCTCAGTGATTAGAACAACAAATCCACATAGTGTTTAATAAATATTTAATGAATGAATGATTACTGAGTGATATACGAAGCATTTAATCTCAGGTAAGCAAGTCTCCAAAGGTTTAAAGAAGGACACTCTTTAAGTGAAAATTAGGTATATTAGAAGCAATTTAAAAGGTTCTTATCCCAGCAGGCTAGTGCCATGCTTAGATCAGACCACAGCTGAGACTGTCATTTTACTGAGCATTAAATTCATTCACAAATGTTAATGGGTCTGAAAAAAAAATAATTACAATGGTAACAAATTAGGGGTCTGTTACACTAACTAACTTTTCTCTATTAACACAGAATTTACTTTGAAGAGAAGAAAGAGCCAAGTGAGCAGATTTCATAATTGCAGAACTTTATTTTCACTTTGCTCTAACTTTCCCAGTGAAACAGAACATAAAGAAAGCCTTTTGCAAATGGATAATTACACACTACATCTCAGGATTATGAGATACTGTGTAACCTTTTCTCCTCCTTTTCTAATGTGACTGAGCACTATCATAGAGCTATTCTTGCCCTTATGGGGAAAAAAAGGCACTTCAAGTCACTCTTCATATCTAATAGCATGATTTCGTGTTTATTAACATATACCCATAAAATGTATAATTTTTCAGCACCTGAAGGGACCATACGGATCAGCTAACTCAAACTTCTATTTTAAAAAGCTGAAACTAAGGTCAAGAAAAGTTAAATGATTCCTTCTAACACAAAAATTCTGGAATAAGGGAAACTTCTATCAAATAACAGTAATGGCTGCCTTTTTGAAAAGGTGAAGTGGAAGGTCATCCTTAGGAATGGGAAGAGAAGATGAAATGAAAACAGGTGTCAAATTAAAGGTAAATCAAATTATTTATTTGACATTTATCCCCTGCACATAGAGGAAGTTAAGATATTATAAGGTTAGGAGCACAGACTATGGAATCACACACACTTACCTCCAAACCAAATGAATCCCAACCTACCACTACAGCCTTTCTTGGATATATATTCCAGTTACTCATCACACAAAGTTTCACCTATACATTATATACGGCTAACTCTGGCAACTTTCTTCATTGTCATAATCAAAGTGTCCAGAATTAATCATGTATGTGGGCAAAATCCCAGAAACCTCTGTAATAATGATCTTTCAGGTGGTTTCTCCTCCTCTTACCTAAGTGTTAAGACAAATTTGATTAAGTTCAAATTTTTAGATTTAAAACCCTGTCTCTCAGGCCTTCAATTTTTACCAGGATCATATCCATCTGAATGGCTATTGTGGGTAAGCTTATATTTCAATCAGTCATTTGGAGTAACACAGACCAAATAGGTTGGCGGCGTCTAATCTTTTCAACATGTCGTATTTGACTTTCTCCATTTGAGAAGCTTTCCACAGTCAAGCAAATTAGTTCATTTTTCTTACTAAATGTAAACACTTAAATCCTTTATAAAGAATCAGGGTATCAGAAGATCCATCAGTAGAATTCAAGGAACAAAACATTCATAAGATCTCTTCTTCACTAAGAAAGCAACATTTTTATCTTTACAAATAAGAATTCAACTTTGGAAACCTTTTATCAATTCACGGAAACAACTCTTGTTAAAGTCAATGATGACCTTTAGTTTTCATGTGGTTTCTCCCAGTGGCAGTATTTGTCATAACTAATTATTCCCTCTTCCTTGAAGTCCTTCCTTCTTTCGGCCTTTGGGTCACTGTTCTCATTTAATCTCCTAGCAAACTGGCTCCTGCTTCCCAGATTCCTTTTCTATTTTCTCCTCATTTTACCAAACTCTAAACACTGGGCTGCATCAGGGGTAAGCTTTGGAGATTTCCTTTATATACCCATATATATCCAAACTTGTGGCTTTAAATGTAATCTAAGTGCTGTTAGCTCTCAATTCAGACCACCACTAAAATGCATTATTCTGTAACTACCTACCTTTCAACATCACCAACTGGATATCTGACAGGCATTAGTCTTTAACCTGTATAAATTAATTCTCTTGATTTTACCCCAAACTTGCTTCTCCTACTACCTTCTCCATCACTATAAAGAGTAGTTCTATTTTCCCATGTGTTCAGGTCTGACATCTTGATTTCTCTATTTAACTCATGACTTATTTCCAACCCCAAAACAAATCCCACTGGCTCTACTTTCAAAAAATCAAAACAGAGTGTAACTATCTTTCTACTTCCTACAACACTTTAGAACAAGCTACCATCATTTCTTAGCAAGAACAGTGCAACACCTTCTTAACTGGTCTATTTTACGTACAGAAATTTGAATAATTATTTAAAAACTTATGTCTGATCACATTTTTCTACTCAAATTCTTCCACTTCCCACTTCCCTGGAATAGGAGACATGTCTTCCCAGGGCCTACTGGATTCTACATAACCAAGATTTCAGTACCTCACAGACACATCTTCTAACTTCTCCTTATTCTTCACTGCAATCCAGCCATACTGGTTTTTCTGCTCATTTCCAAATGAGGTAAGTCACTTCTGTTTTGCAACTTTTTCTCTTGCTATTTCCCTGGCTAAGAAGACTCTTCTCCTAGAAAGATAAACGATTCGCTCTTTCCTCCCTTCCTCGCTCCCTCTCTCCCTCCTTCCTTTCCTTTCCCCTCCCTCCCTCTCTCTCTTTCTCTCTTTTTCTTCACTAATCTCCCAGAAATATTATCTCCCTACCCTGGCTTATTATGCTCATTTTTCTGCTACATTTATCTCCACTGCACTTGTCATTATCTTATTTGCTATTTACTTATTTATTATGTCTTTCCCCACCACTTCTACCAGAAGGTAAGTTCTATATAAGCAGGAAATTTATTTTGTTCACTGCTAATTCTCAATACCTAAAATAGTGCCTGGCACACAGTAGATATGCGCAAAAACTGCCAAGTTTCAATGAATGAATGGTAGTTGTAGTAAATGTCTTTTAAAAAAAATTATTTATTTATTTGACAGAGATCACACATAGGCAGAGAGGCAGGCAGAGAGAAAAAAGGAGGAAGAACTCCTCAAACTCAACACACACGAAACAGGCAAACATATCAAAAAATGGGCAGAAGACATGAACAGACACTTCACCAATCAAGACATACAAATGGCTATCAGACACATGAAAAAATGTTCATCATCATTAGCCCTCAGGGAGATTCAAATTAAAACCACATTGAGATATCACCTTACACCAGTTAGAATGGCCAAAATTAACAAAACAGGAAACAACATGTGTTAGAGAGGATGTGGAGAAAGGGGAACCCTCTTCCACTGTTGGTGGGAATGCAAGTTGGTGCAGCCTCTTTGGAGAACAGTGTGGAGATTCCTCAAGAAATGAAAAATAGAGCTTCTCTATGACCCTGCAATTGCACTCCTGGATATTTACCCCAAAGATACAGATGAAGTGAAAAGAAGGGCCATCTGTACCCCAATGTTTATAGCAGCAATGGCCACGGTCGCCAAACTATGGAAAGAACCAAGATGCCCTTCAATGGACGAATGGATAAGGAAGATGTGGTCCATATACACTATGGAGTATTATGCCTCTGTCAGAATGGATGAATATCCAACTTTTGTAGCAACATGGACGGGACTGGAAGAGATTATGCTGAGTGAAATAAGTCAAGCAGAGAGAGTCAATTATCATATGGTTTCACTTATTTGTGGAACATAACAAATATCATGGAGGACAAGGGGTGTTAGAGAGGAGAAGGGAGTTGGGGTAAATTGGAAGGGGAGGTGAATCACAAGAGACTATGGACTCTGAAAAACAATCTGAGGGGTTTGAATTGGGAGGGGGGTAGGAGGTTGGGGTACCAGGTGGTGGGTATTATAGAGGGCACGGATTGCATGGAGCACTGGGTGTGGTGAAAAAATAATGAATACTGTTTTTCTGAAAATAAATAAATTGAAAAAATTTAAAAAAAAAAAAAAAAAGGAGGAAGCAGGCTCCCCACTGAGCAGAAAGCCTGATGTGGGGCTGGATCCCAGGACCCTGAGATCATGACCTGAGCCAAAGGCAGAGGCTTAACCCACTGAGCCACCCAGGTGCCCCTAAATAAGTCTTAATTTGAGCTTAAAAAGAACATGTTTTGTTTGTTTGTTTTACTGGAAATGCTGCAAAAAGCCATGAAAATTGAGGCTTAAATTATTAGTCAAGATATCAGTGGTACAAAAACAAAAAAGATAACAGAGGTGCCCAGGTGTCTTAGTCAGTTAAGCATCTGACTCTTGATTTCAGCTCAAGCCTCCATGCCCAGCATGGCTTTAAAAAAAAAAAAAAAGATATCAGTGGTGTAATTTGAGGAACATTGGACAAGTTCTCCAACTCAAAAAGAACCCTTAAGTTGAATGACATTGAAGCTTAAATTTCATTTAAAAATATTAAAACCCAGTCAAAAAAACTGTCTTGCTCATAAAGCCACTTATAAAAAAATTTAAAAGTCATCCAGTTATGGCCACTGAAAGAAATCTTTAACGTTTCCAGTAAATGTGACTCCAACAAAAAAAAAAAAAAAAAAAAGGAAGTAAGGAAAGAAGAATGAATGAATGAAAATTCCTGTTTTTCCTACACTGGTATGTAAGGACAAGTCATGGATCTTGTGAATATGATAATTATGTGAGACAACTGTTGATTCTTCACCATCATTCCAATGTAAAAGTGATGATCCTGGTTAATTCTGCATATTGTTTTTATCTTCTAAATACTTGGGTTTGGTTTTGTTTTGTTTTTTAAGTTTAGTGAGCCAATTCTGAAGTCTGGCTCTCTTTGCAAAAATATCTTTTTCTCTGAAGCACCCTATGACCATGCATAGGTGACTGACGGAATTATAATCAATTACTCCTCAGAATACCTCAGAACTATGCCCAGTACTATACAATTAGCAGTGCTAATACTAATAACCAATGATAGTATTCATTATACTTTCACATATTTTCATCATAGTGATTAGCACATTGCCCTTCTCATACTACTTATACAATAAATATTTGTTAATTTGTGTATACTATGGTATGCATTTAAAAGACCTGGATTTGAAAGTTAAAGGAATTCTTTCTGCTTATTAGCTGGAAAATCTTAGGCAGCTTAATCTCTCCATACTGAGAATTTCTCATTATCATTTAGATAATGATGTCCATCTCCATTCACAAGACTGCAGTGAGAAATACCAGAGGTCATTCATGTGAAGCTCATTGCACTGCACCTTATACATTACCGACATCTCTGCAGTTGGTTGAATCTGAGTTACTCTCTCCTGTGATTACAGCCTCTTGAGCCTGAGTTCTCAACTCTGGCCATGTTGTAGAATCTCTGAATAAATTTTACAAAGGACTAATCCTCTGGCCTCACCCAAGATTAATTAGATTCTCAGGGAAAGAATACGGTCACAGGTAATTTTTCAAATGTGTTCAGGTGATTCTAATGTACAAATAAGGGTGAGAACCTCATGCTGAAGTCAATCTGGTTAAGTCCATATCCCAGTTCTACCAATTACTTGCAATTTGACTTTGGTAAAGTAAATTAATCCCTTTAGGATTTACCCTCCAAATCTGTAAAATGGGATTAATAATGGCACCTTCTTCCCAGAACTGGTATTCAAAGAGTTAATTCATAGAAAGAGCTTAAAATACTATTAGTACATATTTATCAGTTCAATAAATGAGAACTAACAGTATTAATAAAAATCATCTCTACTTCATTCCTCTCAAGAACAGACACTACTGTGTGCCCATTTCTCATCACAAAAATAAGATAATGTTTAAGTGGGTAAGAGAAGAATAAATAAATAAATAAATGAAACAAGATGGGATTGGGAGGGAGACAAACCATAAATGACTCTTAATCTCACAAAACAAACTGAGGGTTGCTGGGGGGAGGGGGGCTGGGAGAAGGGGGGTGGGGTTATGGACATTGGGGAGGGTATGTGCTTTGGTGAGTGCTGTGAAGTGTGTAAACCTGGCGATTCACAGACCTGTACCCCTGGGGATAAAAATACATGTTTATAAAAAGTAAAATATTTTTTAAAAAATGAGATAATGTAACTAATGCATGTTCCATTTATGATTATAGACTGCTTGCAGCCTACCATTTAATCTATGAACTTTGCAGTTATGGCCTACTTTTGGGTATGTTACAATGCATAACCCTACAGAATAAAATCTCAGTGTAAATCATATCTGCTCACAACTCAAAGAAGATCAATTGTGAACCACTTAGGGTAAGACATTCACCTGGGAAATAAATGAGAAGAGAAATATCATAAAGGGAAATGAGATATCACACAAGCTCACAAAATTACCCTTGGCTGGCCTTAGTGGGGAGCAAATGAGAAGGGAAAGGAAGGTTGTTTCAACATATTTAAATTATTAAAAAAAACAATTTGGAGAAATCCCAGTCTTCAAGAAAAGGGCAATATTGACTATGGGGTGGGAAATCCCTGGAAGCTCACTTCTTTGACATGAAGATTGAACAGTCTATTATTATATAAATAGAATATTAAGATGACATTAAAAACCTAGTTGTGATCTATGTTTCAATCTTCAGAGCAAAACTTATCAAGAAGGACACACTGTATAATGGCTAAATATGTTTTCTTCATTATATTGGCACTTTACAAATTCAGAAAGGAACATTTAGCTCACACCATTTGTTTTCCTCAGACAGTTCCAAGAAGAAAAATGCTAAATAATTATATTCTTGTTACTATCCAGAATATTCATTTGATATTCAATACAAAGACTAATATGAGGAGGTGGAACATAATTTCTCTTCACCTATGTGATTCAGTACTTTTATTATCCAAGGTCTTTACTGAAAACTTAATAGACTGCTTGCAGCCTACCATTTAATCTATGAACTTTGCATTCTGTTAATTCCCACATTGACTACATAACACAGGAAGAGTTTTTCAAAAAATGAGTTTGTAGTAACAGTAACTAAGTTGACATACGGTGAATTGTTCTATTTTCTGGCATTTTTTATTGAAAAAACATGATGCTTGCTGCCTTATAGTAATGATGATGATTATTTCCAACATATTTAATAAAGTGCTTTAGATTTGACTATTTCTATTAAATTAACCAGATGGTGATAGCACATAATTTCACCCAGAAATGTACATTAATTATTAACAATAAATGTAGGGCAAAACAACAGACTTCAGCAATATAACTGCACATCTGCAAAGGAGATTGTTGGCGATTTGAAAATGCTAATTCTGTGATTAATCTTCCATTTGGCTACTGAGCAGCAGAAGTCGTGCAAACAAGAATGCTAAGATGAATGATAGAGCATGCAGACTTCAAATCGGATTCTGATCTCAGACAGCAGGAGACTTTGGTAGGCGGTAGGAACTTCTCACCAAAAATATGTATTTTTATCACAGAACTATTCAGAGGAAGATGTGTTCTGTTGTCTTTAGCTGAAGCATCTGTCCTTGGAATAACAAAGGAAACCCTTTCTTCTCTTTCTTTTCCAAAGATTTCAAATCCACTATCCTGGAGCCTCACACTTCACAGATTTACCATTTCACATAGCCTGAAATCTCCTTTCCACAATACAAGGAAGATTATCCTCTATTGTTAACGAAATCATGGTGCCTTCACATCTGAAACACAGCAAGCAATTCTGAGCTCTTCACCTAAAAGGAGATAGAACAACAGTGGAAAAGTTCTAAATAATCAAGTAGACTGATTAAGGACTTTCTGTGAGAGGACAGACTGGGAGGAAAGGAACCTTCAATCCAGAAACAAACATGGAAGGGAAAAACAACTGAAGTCTTTAACACTGCAAATGATGAATAACAGGTCAACTCCACACTGGATGGGCAAAGCTCAGATAGTAAGAACACAGATAAACCAGAAGAGTTCATATTGTTGGCTTTTTGAAATGGATATAATGTAGTTTATAACTTAAAAAATTAGATGGGGAAAAATTTAAGAAAGTTCTCTTTACAACTTCCTGATCTTTGCAACCCGAGAAGGAACAGAAACCAAAAGTATAATTTTAGAAATTTTTCATGTTTTAAGTTTTCATTTGTATTCCAGTTAGTTAACATACAGTCTATTAGTTTCAGGTGTATAATACAGTGATTCAACATGTCCATATTATCTCCTGGTACTCATCACAACAAGTAAAATTTTTTCATCTTAATTCACAGGGAATACATTCAAAATGAGTTATAAGATATTCTAGGTAAATAATTAACCAAAGATAATTAATAATTTATTTTTATAAGGCAATATGTGAACACCTTAGACTCTGACAGTCAGAAGGGATATAGAGAAGTCCTTGTATCTCCTATTCAGAATAAACTTTAATAATAATTACAATCAACAAAATTGATAAAACTTTAGATAGACTGACCAATTAAAAAATATGAAGACTAAAATTATCAGAATCAGGAAAAAAAGAGAAGACACTATCTGTCTCTAAAAAGGATTATATTACTATAAATAAGATATAAGGGCATATGATGTATAATTTTATACCAACAAATTAGCTAACCTAGATAAAATCGACAAATTCTTAGAAAGAAACTATTAAAACTGACTTAAGAAGCAGAAAATCAGAATAGACACGTAACGAGTAAAGAGACTGACATAGTAATCAAGAAAGTTCCCATAAGAAGAGACCAAGACCATATGGTTTTACATGTGAATTCTACCAAACATTACCAAACAGCAAATTTTTCACAAACTCTTACAAAGACAGAAAAGGAGGGAAAAAATACCTACTCTATGAAACCGATATTCTACAAAGCCAGTATTACTCTGATAGCTAAACCAAACAAAAACATCACAAGAAAACTAGAAACCAATAGCCATTATAAACATAGATGCAAAAATTCTCAACAAAATACTATCAAACCAAATCCAGCAACATACAGAAAGGCTCAAACACCATGACCAAATGGGATTCAACCCAAAAATGTAAGATGGATCAGTGAGAATGTAGACAAATGAATATATGGAGTAGTTGTTTTCAAAGCTGCTTGCAAAATAAACATTTGGGAAGTTTTTTAAAACTAAAAAAAAAAGAGTAAGATTTGTTCCCCACATGAAAATCAATCAATACTACCATACTAATACATATTAATAGAATGTAAGACAAAAAAAAACCATGATAATCTCAGTAGGTGAAGAAAAAGGATTGGATAAAATCCAACACCGTTTCATGATCAAAGCACTTTCAACAAAATCAGAATAGAAGGAAACTTCCTCAATCTAGAAAGGGTGTCTACAAAAAACTCAAAATCAACAACATACTTAATTGTGAAACATTGACAACTTATCCCTTAAGATAAAGATGTCCCTTCTTACCATTCTGTTCAACAATGTATTGGAGTTACTCATCTATAAAACTAGACAAGAAAAATAAATAAAAGTCATCCAGATTGGAAAGAAAAAAGTAAAACCAATCTCTATTTACAGATGACATGATTTTGTATAAAATATTTAGGTATTACCAAAAAGCTCTTAGATGAATAAAAAAGTTTAACAAAGTTGCAAGATAAAATATCAATATACAAAAATCAATTGTACATTATAATACAATAGCAATGAATAATCTTAAAAGGAAATTGAGAGAATATTTCCATTTACAATAGCACCAAAGAATAAAATATTCAATAATAAATGTAACAAGAGTAGTGCAAGACTTCTATGCTGAAAACTATAAAACATCACTGAAATAAATTAGTCTTAAATAAAAGGGAAAACATCCTGTGTTCATGGATTCAAAGACTTAATACTGTGAAATTGACAATATTCTTCAAATTGAGCTACAGATTCAATGTAGTCTTCATCACAGCTCCGGCTACCTTCTTTGCAGAAATTAACAAGCTGACCTTAAAAATCACATGGAAATTCAGGGACCCAGAATGGCCCAAACAATTCTAATAAAGAAGAATAAAGGTGGAGCATTCACATTTGAATATTTCAAAGCTTACTACAAAGCTAAGATAATTAAGACAGATTTGTACTGGTATAAAGGTAGACACATCAATGTACCAATATAACAATGGAAAAGAATTAAAGTTCAGAAATAAACTTGTACATTTATGATCAATGATTTTCAACAAGAGTATACCAAGACGATTCAATGGGGAAAGACCAGTGTTTTCAACAACAATAAAATGAACCTGGACCTCCCACTTCACATTATATACAAAATTAACTCACAATGAATCGCAAACCTAAATGTAAGAGCTAAAACTATAAAACCCCTAAAAGAAAACACAGGAGTAAATCTGTGACCCTGGATTAGGCAATGGTTTCTTACACAGAATATCAAAATCATAGGCAACAAAACAATATATTGAAAAACCACACCTCATAGAAATAAAAAACTTTTATGTTTCAAGGGATGCCATCAGCATCCTTTCCCTTTACAATCAGGAAAGTAAAAAGATAACCCAAAGAATCAGAGAAAATAGTTGCTAGTCATATATCTGATAATGTTCTAATGTCCAGAATATGTAAGGAACATTTAAAATTTTTTAAATAGTAAAAAAAAAAAAAGAAAGAAAGAAACAAGAAAAAAGACAAATAACCCAATTAAAATCTGGCAGCACAATTGAAAATACTTTTTTCAAAAAAAGATACACAAATAGCAAATAAGCACATGAGAAGATGTTAAGTGTCATTAGTCATTAGGGAAATAAAAACAAAAAGCACAATAAAATACTTCTTCACTAGGATAGCTATAACCAAAAAGATAGACAGTAAGTAGTGTTAGTGAGGATATAGAGAAGTTAACACTCACTCATTGATGGAGGGAATATAAGTGCAGCCACCTTGGAAAATAGTTTTGTCAGTTATTTAAAAAGGTAAACATATAGCACATCATTAGTTTTTGATGTAGTGTTCCAAAATTCATTGTTTACATATAATATGGTGACTAACACAACATAATAAAAAATAAATAAAAATGAAGAAATAAGAGATGTGAGAAGCTACCAAAGGGCTTTAAATAAAACCAAAAGAAACTTTAAAAAAAATGTAAAAATAAATTCTAATCCTTCCAATTATCAAGTTCAAAAAAATTTAAAAAATAAAAAGGTAAACATAGAGTTAGTATATGACCCAGGAATTCCATTCCTAGATATATATTCAGCAAATTTAAAAGCATGTTTACACAAAAAATGTACACAAATACTCCTAACAGCATTATTCCTAGTAGCCAAAAAGTGGAAACAATTCAACGGTCTATTCATTGATGAATGGATAAACAAAATGTGGTATATTCATATAATGGAATAATATTTGTCAATAAAAATGAATTTAGTACTGATAGAAGCTACAACATGGATGAAACTTGAAAGCATTATGCTAAGTTAGAAAAAGGGTCAGCACAAAAGTACACATAATGTATGATTCCATTTATTTGAAATCTTCAGAATAGGCAAATCCACAGAGAAAAAATAGATTAGTGGTCACCAGGTGCTGTAGGGAGGAGACAAGGTGAGTGACTGCTAATGAATACAGGATTTTTTCTTAGGGTGATGAAAATGTTCTATAATTACAGAGTTCTGCATAAACTATGAATATATTAAAATCCACTGAATTACACACTTTAAACGGGAGACTTTTATATGCTATTTAAATGATATCTCAAATAATAATCACATGTGCTGGTTTCTAAATTTACTATTGCATGGGTACAACCAGAGTAGAACTCCTTTCAGGCCATATATCACTACCATCCTGTTTTTAGGCAACTGGGGAAAAAAGCATCTCATCCAAAGAAAAGCCCTCTAACATGGCGTATCTATTAAGATATCTTGTTACAATCAAGAAGAGTGACAATAATTACACCTAAACACAACTGTTCTTTTTACCTTAAGGACACTGAATAATAAAATCCCTCTATTATTATCTGCAAAATAATAAATAAGAAAAACATTATGACACGGTTCAAGACATGAAGATTTTATAATATCCTATGCATACATTCTCTTCACTTATAACTTTTAAGTTTTCTAAGGGGACTATTGTGTTGTTTTGTGCTGTCATTGTAAGTTTTATCAAGTCCATTTGCTAACATATTAAAATATAGTTGCTCCTGTGGCCTGCTTCTCAAGGTTTGTCTTAGGGGATATTAGCTAGCCAAAAATACTCTGTGCCTTAACAACGGGCATTAAAAAAAAAAAAAAAAAAAAAAAAAAAGTTTCTCTAATCAAGATAACATGAATTGTCTCTATTGCTACTCTTCCGTAGTTAAAGACAGAGGTCTTAACCTCAAGAAAATCACCATGGTGTGTCATAACCTACAATGCCTCAGGACAAGAACACCAGGAACAGTGCAGGCAAATGAGTAGCACAGGGGACATGGGGTAATTAATTAATTGGAAATTCTGGTCTTTCAGAGAAGTCAGAAGTCCAAAACGCTGTGCTCTATAGGGAAAGTAAATTATGGAATGGGTTTGTTCAGGAATTGTTCTATTTGTCCATCTATCCATGCATCCATCCATACATCTCTTTGTTCAGTATCCAAATACATTGTCGACCCTAAACCAGGAATGAAGCATTCAATAGCTAAAGAGGCCAGAGTTGAGGGAAGAAAATAGTAGACATTATGATAAGAATCCAAGTAATTTATAGTGTATATGACATTATGGTAAGAATCCAAGTAATTTAGAAACTAGGGATATATCCCTAGTTTGTATATATGTAAAATACTATATATATATATATATATATATATATATATATATATATATATATACACACACACACTATATAATATATATACACATACTATGTAATATATATATATATGATATCCACTACTGCAAGACCATATCATTAATAGAATGCCAAAAAATGCCAAGCTCTGTACTTGCTCCTTTTCGCCTATCAACCCATTGAACCCTCACAGAACATGAGATGGGTATTATATTTTACAAATAAGGACCATAATGATCAAGGAATTTAAATAACTTGCCCAAGATGATTTAACATGTAATGCTGGATTCTAATTCCAAAGCCCATGATCATTCTATCGTGTTATGTTGCATACAAGATTCCCCTATGCAGCAGGGCAGGCAACCCTAGACAAGCTGAAGTTCAAAACAGAGTTACAGTCCCAGAAGTGAAAATGATTGCTAGTTTAAAAAAAAAAAAAAAAAGAGGTCATCAAGTTTAGAGGTTACCTAGTATATCAAAACACTAGAAATTAGACGCCACAAATCAGTCAAAGTCACTGAATGGTATCTGTTGGTCCAGACCATCTCAGGAACTAGGTAAAAGTGATCTCAATGAGAGAAAGACATCATTAATTCCATCTGAGAGGAACAACATGGTGGCTCATTAGGAACAAACCCTAAGATACATTTCATTCTGAGTACTTGTAGCAAGGCTCAAATCCTTATACTCTCACAAAAGGTTGAAAATTTTTATCTGAAATGTCTTCTTTAATATTAAAGGGGACATTTACCTTTCTTCTTCCAATATAGCAACAATATTTCTTCAAACTGGCAAGCAAAGAGTAAATACCTATTTAACTTACCTGCTGGTTGCAATGAACATTACTTTGATTTGATAACTCCTACTAAGGACAGCAGACACCAGTGATACAGACAAACCATTGGGTTGAAAACATAGGCACAATCTCCTCTAATTTTCTCATCTTTGGTGTACATTAGTTGGTTAATGGACTTGAGCCAGGATATCTACACAGACAAAACAAAGTGGATAATTGAGCAATTATCTGATGAATTTAAGCACTAAAGAACGTGACTTTGGGTAATTAAGATTTTGTTCTAAACTGCTGAAGCATCCCTCTTTGGGGAAAAATCATAGAGACATGAGCAGAAGCAGGTATGTACATTTGTTTTTTCCCACTGCATTCTATAGCAGCCTGAGGAGACTTCGCAGGGCTGGAGAGGGACCCAGACTTTGGACTGTTTTCTACAAACTACATGATGAGGCATGCCCCTCTGGCTGCCATCGAAAGCCAGAATACAAATAGAAATAAGACATGGCAGAATCTCAGCTTCAGCACTTTCCTGAAGTTTAATGCTTATGATTTGACAGAAAAACAGTTCCCCTCCCCTAGAGTGGCCAGGGATCCAAGACTTATAGTTGCAGTAATATAATGTGTCAATTTAGTGGCAGGATCCAACATGCCAGCACTCTTGGTTGAGGAAGCCCCAGACCCTCACATGGCATGATGGATATGGGGATGGGGGTGTTAGGATCTAAGCTGTGCCATATGGCACTTGTCCATAATTGGTTCCCATAGAGCTTTGAAGGCAGCCAACCACCTGGCAAATGATCAGCCTTGAACAGGTTACCCCTTATCTATCAGTATTATTATCCATGTTTGATAGTTAAGAAAACTGAGGCACGAAGAGACTGAGTAACTAGCTCAAAGATATATATTAAACAACTGATAGAACCAGGGCCAAAGACCAGGTCTGTCTGATTCCAAAACTGCTGTATTCCAATGATCTCATATACCCTTAAATAAACCCAGTTCCATAAAAGTGAAAATGAAATACATAGTTATGTAATTTATTATCTCTCTTGGGATATTTTCATTGTTAATATAGGATAAGGCAGTTAGCTCAGTATACTGCAACAGACATTCCCTAATTATATAATGGAGTATTGGAGCATGACTGGCCCATTGGACCAGAATGATCCAGACTGTTAAACAATGCAGCAGACTGTCCCTCAAAACTTAAAATGAAAAGAATTAAAACCAGATACAGAGGGAATGGAATATGTTACTATTATCTGAATTATTCAAGTAAATAAAATCATATGTACACAAAAATTTAAACATTCTAAGCATGTCAAAATATAAATTTTAACCACATTTTTATGGATCAAAACAGACTGAATACTGAAAATTCTATAGGATCACACCTTAAACTTAATATGAAATATTAAACTTTCCATTAACCAGTTTATAATCAAGTTCAACTATACAGAATATGACCTGTATCAACACAGCCAAAATTCTTCAAGGTCTGCACAGTCCTCCAAAACATTAGCCAGGACTTAAACAAAAAAGATATGCCTGATGTTGTATTTCTTCAGACATTTGAAAAAGAAGTTTTATAATTCAGTAACTCCTTAGCACAAAACCATACAGCAGAAAGGGGAGCGGTTAGGGATAAGTAGCAATTCTGAGAAAGTTGTTTACTAGCTTCTAGGACTTCCTAAGGAGTAAAAGCAGCTCAAAATGGTGCATATATATGTCCAACACCAATTATAACAGATATCCACACAAAACACTTTGTTTTAAATTGAGAAAAGAGGAATTTTGAATGATTATACTAATTCAGGTCTTTTTGTGAAGGAAGAATGTTATAGAACTTCTACATAAGGATCTGGTTTCCAAGGACAGCTCATAAGTTCTCTTTTGTAAAATTATGGCTAATGAATTTAAAAAAAAAAATTAAAACATCCCAAACTTGAAAAGCAAAGCAAGAAATAAATTACATACAAATTTCAAGAATGAAAGGGAATTATATGTCATATGTAATATGAGGTGGCAATACCAGGACACTAGACTGGACAAGAATTACTATGAAAAATTGCCTGGTTTAAATAGCAATTAAGGATTTAATGGGGGAAAGTAATCAAGAATATGGGTGATCTAGCCAGTAAAAGAGCATTAAATGAGTGATATAGTACTCAAAATATGTCCTGTGAATATTCATGAGTTGATCTTATTTTGACTTATCTACATGGTGACATTTTCCAGTAGGAAAACATTTGACTAAAAGAAAATAGCTCCTGAGTTTCTGAACATTATCAACTTTATATTGTAAAGGAAACAAAATTAAGTGCTATGAGTAAATGATGGGAAGCTGGATGAAATGTTACAGAACAGGGATGGTATGATTTAAAATGGCAACTTATCACTTCAGAAAACTCTGTGTGGTTTGATATGCTCATCCCAAGAAATAGAAAACACATTAAAAACGGTTCGTTTAAAAAGACAGAAATATCTTCCTGGCCTACCTCTCAGACATTTTTGCATATGCTTGTTCACTATGATAATTGCTTTCATTAAAAATGGAAAAGAGTTATAAAGAAGTTTCAGGTAATAAAAAAAAAGCTTATGTCCAAATTAAGAAAAGTGTGCACTTTTGCTCTTGTGAAGCTACCTAGAGGGAAACAGTAAAAGCAACAGAAGTGGCAAGAAAAGTCCACTAGAGGAATAAAGGATCAACTCAAGAAAATGACATAATTTCAGAGTCCTCAGTGGATATGAAAATCAGGAGAACTAAAATATGTGTGTGCAGGTGAAATGTTGGCTGCACTTAACTCATGCAAAAGAACCTGCTGAGAAAATGCATCAAGTTTGACCTGAATTAGCCAGACAGGCTGTCTAATGCTGTGTCTGCATATCAGCAAATGGTTTAAGAAGACTAAATAAATACGTATGTAGTTTTGTTGCCATAGAACTTCCTTGTGAACATACTGTCAACACTATTTTCTTTTTACATCTTAGTCTAAAACATGACAGTCAAACAGAGTAATTTTCCCAGATACAATTTGCTTTTTTTTTTTGTTTTTTTTTTGTTTTTTTTTCAGAAAGTGGCTGACCATGGTTTCTGGAAACGCAGGAGGCATTCTTTCTCTTTGGGTGGAGTTCACAAGCCCACCATTTTTTTCTGAAGCTTTGCCTTACAGAGGTGCTAATGACTACTCCCAGCCAACTTTCCTTTCTCTTTTTGGCATCATAATCACGAATACATTCGGCATCCAAGACTGAAATAAAGGAACACTTTCTCCAGCAACTTAAAAAGTGTCCTGCCCCCAACTCGTTTTATACAGAAGTTTGAGATTTACAGTTCTCTAAAGCTAATGGGAAGATGAATTTCACTTAAAGGTACTGCAACTTATCAAGAACTCCAAACATTCTTCCTTTCCATCAAAAGTAAAATTCTTGGTCGGTTTGCTTCCTGGAGAAAAAAAAAGTACATGATCACTAGGGAGATGGATATTTATAATTAATACACCCTGTGAATGTCAGCTTCAGCATAACTTTTCCCTCCACACTTGTCATGGTGTCGCATTCATCCTTGAGGGATCCATCAATTCACACAGAAGCATCAGGAGGCCAGAAGGAAAGTTTGTCTTCATTTCTACCTTCTTTCCAAGGTTAACTATCTTCAGATCACATTCAGACTAAAATAAGGAACTCAGGGCTTTTTTCCTAGGGTTTTAGTTCTTAAATGTAAAAAGAAAAGAAAGAAAAATTAAGCCTAAAATAAGTGTGATACATATTCATGAAGGTCAAAGCCATACTCAAGTCATTGCAGTGTTGGTGACCTTGAGCTGTATCAATTTACTGACCTTCATCTGTAAAGGATCTTAAGAAATGTACACCAAAGATACTGAATACCTGCAGATACAATGATACATCCATACATTTCTACTCGAAAAAAATCTAAATACAGAATCATAGAATGGTAAAGGTGTTGATTACAACAAAGCAATGACAGTGACTCATTTCACTACAATAAAGACTCCTCTGCTTGTCCAAAAAATGTAAGAGTAAAGTAGAAGTAGATCCAAGATTGTCTTCTTTCTGCTATCTGCTACCTTTATGTTCTTGTCCTCAAGCATTACACACTAGCTCTTTCCTCATTCTTGATTTGTATATAACACTATTTTTTTAAACTGATAGGTATATATATTTTTATTATGTTCAGTTAGCCACTGTATAGTACATCATAACTTTTTGATGTAGTGTTCAATGATTTATTAATTGTATACAACACCCAGTGCTTATTTTCAAATATTATTTCTGTGAGCCTCAGTTTAGCTGGGACTGAGATGTCTTGAAATATTTTTTTTAAAATAGTTTTGTGGTTCTTTTTTGCATTTCCTCTTAGTCATCTATTCCTTCTTTCTTCTGTCCTTTTAATCTTTGACTTCATCTGATTTTAAAAACAGCATAGTCAAATTTACTCTAAATGAGTCTTCATGCTATGAATATATAATCTGAACTTTATTTTATAGACTCTCCCATCCCCTCTTTGGCCACAGGACTGCCTCAATACCTACTGAATGGTGTCCAACTCATAGGGTAGAGACTCTTCTAGCTTCTTCTTTACCTTACAGATCTCTTTCTTATCTGATATATATATATATATATATATTTTTTTTTTTTTCTTCTCTGACTCTTCCCCCACATCTTGATACTCCACCACCTGCAGCAACTATAACTCTTCTTCCTATACCTGTCCTTGCCCTTGAGTCTCTTCCTTGGCAATACTTATCCAATGCCACATCTGACTGGCCATTCCACCAGCAATTCTAAATTTACATGTTTAAAACCTAGTTAACCAAGCCTCTACCCATATGAGTTCCCCTTCTACAGAGGATTACATTTCTTTTTTTTTTTAATATTTTTTAGTTATTTATTTGACAGACAGAGATCACAAGTAGGCAGAGAGGCAGGCAGAGAGAGAGAGAGGGAGAAGCAGGATCCCTGCTGAGCAGAGAGCCCAATGCAGGGCTCCATCCCAGGACCCTGGGATCATGACTTGAGTGGACGGCAGAGGCCTAAACCACTGAGCCACCCAGGCGCCCCCCAGAGAATTACGTTTCTCTTGTAACTAGCATAAATAGTTCCACAAAGTCAGTTTACAACTATGGTCAAACAGAGACTCAACACACCGGCAGAACAAACCCAGACACCTGGAATTTTAGCCTTGAGGTCCCCTTCTCCTCTGAACAGTTTAAACAAAAAGCCCAGGTATCTACAATCCTAAAAGTGAATTGTCCCAACTCACTCCCAATCAGAATCTGACAAGTCCTAAAAGTGAATTGTCCCAACTTTCACTCCGAATCAGAATCTAACAAGTTTCTTGCTGACATTGTTGCCTCCCCCCACCCTTTTTTAAGGGTCAAGGAATTGTCACGGGGGAATCTAAAACTGGGTTGTTTGGGGTAAGCACTTTGTGTGTATTGTGTGCACTGCATGTACTGTGGATCCAGTCAGTGACAGGAAGATCCGGCACTGTGGATTCTCTAAGAGCAACTGACCTCACCCTCAAGGGGGGGTCCTTCCCCCACCCCTTGACACCCAGAGATTCAGACACATCATCAGTTATGGGAGAGGAACACATGTGTGGTTTACAAGGACATCCAAGTGATTCTGATACACCTTTACCTTCTTGTTCCACCATATTGAGCACCTCAAGTTCACTATTAGCTTTTCTTACTCTTAACTATGAATTCCAAAATGTTTTGATCATTTTGTCTCGAGGTTCTTGTCATTTTTAAATATAAAAAATAATCCAAAATATCAGTATCCTTTAGCATTTGATAAAAATTACATGGACAGTAGGTTATGTTAAGTATGTAGCTTTTACTTTTAGCAAAATTAGCTCTTCCATTTATAGGAGTATCCCATCCATAATATAGACGTTCTGTGATCTGTATTTGAGAAGCACTATCCGCATCTTCCCTCTGCTTGAGTTCTGCAGCATACTCCTGCTACATCACTGATAGTCTAATTCCTCTTATCTGAGTTCAAATGCTTCCCACCATATCCACCACCCCATTTTCATTGATTTTTCACTGGTAAAGACATTTTGAAGCTGTATAACTTTTCCTCTTCTCTACCTATTAAACTATCTGAAGAACAAATTATGCCCTTCCATTCATAAATCTTGCCCTGCCAAGTCTCAATAGAGACTTTGGCAATTACATTTTGTGTATATGTGTTTAAATATCATTATCTTTGTTCTCCTCCACTCAAAGTAATTTCTTCACTTTGAATTCCCTACACTGTCTCAGATTTATCTTATCTCTTGTTTCCCTTGTCAGTTAACTTTTTTAAAATACAGTTTCATGATGCTTCCATTCTCTCTACTATACTGGAATACAGAAAGCTCGTCTTCAAGTCCTTTTAATGTTTCCACTAACAGAGGGCACAACTTCACTTATAGAAGATCAAACCTGGATTAAAACAGACATCTAATATATCATTATACATTCCTACAACGGTGCTTGTGGTTTCCAATTTTTATTTAAGTGTCAGATGAATTATATATCCTCATTAGCACTTCTGCAAACACCATCTATAAATTTCGATGGAAATTCTCCTATTTATGGAGTTTGGGAGGTAGATTCCAGAGAACAGAAGGAGGAAGTTGTTCAATAAATGCAATTTCTGGCTCCCTTTCCTCCTTTTAGGCTGAGATAACTTAGTTTACCAGACACTAAGGGCAGGGTGTTTAGTCAAAGTATTTATTTCAAGTTGTCAGAAGCAAGAGGCTAAGAAGAGATTAAATTTACTGCACAAAGACATGTTTTTACATAATCTAACTAGGAATTTCTCAAAAGCAGACACATGCTATTAAACACACACACACACACACACACACACACTCAAATAGAGGGTGTAGAGTCTTTTTCTCACTACTTGCCACTGCAGTTGCTCAAAGTGAATAAACTCGGGCAAATATGCAGCAAGGTATCTAAAATATGTTACCATAAGGAACTGAGAGTCTGGAAGCTAAAATTCACATCTTCAAATGTGTAAAGGAATAACCAAGCCTGTGGTCAAAAGTAAATTTATATTTTTAATTCAGGAAATCAACCAAGTAAGAGAATGACCCTAATCATTACAAGGAAGACTGAAGTTTAATCCTGAGGCCAGGACAATTTTCCTTTTGGCATCTGGTGATTGTCATATATGTTCTCTGCCTACTTATAGATGACTCAAGACCTGAACAAAATATATACCAGGGGACCACAACTTCTGTAGGCATACTCTGGTTAGAGCTAAGGTAAAGGTAGGAATTTTGTATCCTCAGAAATTTTGTATATGACAACTCCTTGTCATCAAGTGGATAAATGTCACTAGTTGATAAAATTAAGTAGTACACATGTAAAACGTTATTGCTACTGAAGTACTGGCTTTGAGAAAGTTCAGAGAAGAAAGTGATGAAAATGGACTGACATAAGGATTGTAACAATGATGATAATACTTAGTTATTATTACTATTATCACTATTTACTGAGCACTTTCTACATGCCAGACATTGTTCTACGTACCTTATCTCACTGAATTCTCACATGATGCCTGAGAGATAGACACTATCATTACTTTCATTTTTGTATCAGGAGAGCAGGTTGGAAGAGGCAAGTAAAGCAAGACAGAGAGAAGTTCTGGCATAGAGATGACAACCCAGAACAGTCAGATCCTTAACCTAAACTGTCATGGGGATCCTCAGTAGGATCCTGAAGACTAGAAAGGACTAGGAAGTAAAGGGGAGAATAATAAACCATTTTAAATGACGTAAGATTAGCTGGATGGGCTCGGAGCACCTCTACTTGGAGAAAGGGAGATACGTTGAATAGGTAGGGTAGGGTCAGATTGTAGAAGGAAGGCTGCAAGGCAGTCCTACAAATGCATAACCTCATGGGTTTCTGGTTTCCCCAAAGTCTCAGCCTCAGGAATTGCTAGAATTCTTTTCTTTATTAATGCAGCAAGTATCTATTATTGGTCAAACATGAATTTAATTCTGGTCTTCATATATGAGGAATGACTTCTGACAGATCACTTAACTGTTCCAAGTCTGTGTTCACATCTGTCCCATGAGGATAATAATAGTGTATATGTCATAGAGCTACCATGAAAATTAAATGAGATAATTCCCAAAACATATTCAGCCCCATGTCTGACATACAGTAATCAGCCAGTAAGTATTAGTTCTTATCATGACTCTGCAAGGCACTATTCTAAGAATAAAAAGAACCATCAAGTATAGTGTCAACCCCTAAACTGCTTAACTTCAGAAAGGGAATATTGATATAGTTGCTGTTCTGCAGATTAAATGACACAGGAGGAGTCTTATCCATGAGGAATCCCAGGAGTTGCAACCAAGCAAGAATTACTCCCCCGTTCAGCTTGTACCCTCATAGCTCTCAGTTTGGATCAAGCATGTTGACACTGTATCTGCAAAATAAGAGACATTCCATTAGAAGGAGGCCTGTGTCCTCTCTCTGTGTGTGGATAGCTGTGGAACATGGGAAATAAGAGTCTGAAAGAAGAACTAAGCTTAATGCTAGACAAAGTGACTCAGTGGTATGTGTATCAAGCTGGTAATGTTCTCTGGGGACTCGTACACAAGGGAGAAAGAACAAGGTTAAATTAATTTGTTGGATCATTTAAATTAGGTTATCCTGAATATCTACAGTCTTCTTCCAAACTGATCAATTTAAAAAGCTGGTTTGGAGTGACTCCTGTGTCCCCACATAGCTCTTCCACCATCTAGTGATTTCATCACCATGCTTTTCCAGGGACTCAATATACTCACAGTCCTTGTTGTGGAGAATAGTCCTGTTTAACTAGGTTTGTCTTCCTCAGAGACTACCTTACTCAAAAGTCACTTTTTGCTTTCTTCCTAATTTCCTTTTTCCTTGTCCCATACTATTAATTGCACTCCTTAACATATCTGGTCTCTGCTGTATGTTAGGAGGGAGGCAATATAGTTACACAAACTTATCTAAGGTGAGAATGACTGATCTTACCAGCATCATGCACACTTTGAAAATGTATGCTTACAATATGCATATTGAGTGACAGTATGTTTAGAATCCAAGTTCAGCTCTAGTCAGGAGAAATCAAGCTCTTTTATACACTGAAGGAAAAAAGAGAAGGCAATACAGGAGAGAGATTGCAGGGGGTTTCTGGCAATGTGGACAAGTACCCCTTCTTCTGGCATGTCTGACTCAAAATGCCCTTGTTATATTGGAAAATACTCACTCATAGAATACTGTTAATGTGACACATGTATTTAGAACCAGAAGGAATTCTAATTTGAGAATGTATGCCAGTGGTATTGAATTATGCCTTCTGGGAAGACGGTGATGATTCCAACAAAATTTCAGCAGCAAAAAGCAACACAAAGACCAACGACATTCAAATTGGTTTGACATAAAGATAACCAGGTAGACAGAGACATTCTGACTTTTTATCTCAGCTTGGGACTTACAGGCCCCCTGATGAAAGGGACTCAAGCCACAGCATTGAGGACCACTCAATAAAGATGTTTTCCCAGTATGTGGCAGCAGTTAAAAAGCAAATAGGTTTCCGGGATATAACAAAAAGCGTTGGAAGATACAGTGGCACAACGAACAATGAGGCTTTTTTCTTCAGAGGGACTGGACGCCTGCCATCTTACCACCTGAAAGCTACGGGGCAGGTTGAAAGAATCCCAAGCAACATACGTCTGAGACAGCTCGAAGTGAGGATGATCTATTCTGAATGTCTGGGAAGGCGAATTACTGGCAGTCAGATGGAAGGATTCACAATTATGAAAGGCATAGCGAAAGCTGATCAGATTCTCCTTTCTACTAGGCTTCATGCTTCAAAACAACCAGAACCTCATTTTATTAAAATGCGCATCGCTGTCAGTTAAGGAGACAGGAGTCTGCTTGACAGCATTGCCTGAAAGGCATTGTTAGGGATGCTGGCGGGGCTCTCAGGCCACCTGACCTAGACAGGGCTCTTGCTTATGCATCCTCATAGCTCAGTCCCGGAAGCTAAAATACACTGCGAAGACAAGTCAGGCTGATTTCTAGATTAAATTCCCCTGTCCATTGCTTTGTGCTTCAACGAATGTGGTAAGCTAAGCATGAACTTCAGCAAAAGGGCTGTTGAGCAAATAAAGGCAGATAAAGAATGTTAAAGTACTAAAAAGAAAAAAAAATTATAAATTGCAAACTGTCAGACCATCCAAAGCCCTAGCCAAGTCCAAATGGCTTCATTTTCCTTTTCTAGCCTGGCCAGTCCGCTTGAGTCTCTCCCACTGGTATTTTTGGGATACAATCCAGGCCATTATGAATAGATCCAACAATGTGCAGTGATCTTGAAGCTTGCAGAAAAGTTTGGGACTAGTTAAATTATACCCCATTTATCTTTACCAAGGGATTGTGTAGATCTGTCAAAAGTATCCTTGGTTCCCCGGTGAGCTAACTTGCAGTAATTCTGCCATTTGAGAAAGATTTAGAGGTACAGTTCATAATAAATGCTCAGAATTCAGTATTTCCTTTAAGTTGAATCTTCAGCCTCCTTCCATTTCAACAACTATAACCTCTTTCCTTTTGTAACATATAGCTATTCACCCTGGGTGTCTTTTCTGTTAGATATGGAATGATGCTCCTTTGTAAACCTTAACCTTCACTCAGACATGGAAGGCTGTTTCCATACTCAATCAGGCCATTTGTTAAATATTTTCCTGGGGTATAGCTGGTTCAAACTCCTGTGTTCCTGAATGTGATGGTTTTGCTTTTTAGAATGGCAGTTAACTAAAATGATTTTGTAGGGTAACTGTTAGAGCTTTCAAGGATCCAAGTGCCAGAGTATGTGGTCTTGTGACAAGAATTTGTGTCCTAGAGCCAGAGGAGCTGAACTGGATATCAGGCTCTACCCTTGGGAACTTTGCTGTTTTTTAGAGAGTTCATCTGGCTCAGCCTTGGTTTCCTCATCTGTGAAATGAGAATAGTGTCTGCCGTCAGAAATATATTCACATAATGCCCTCCCTTGACTCACTGATCCTTTTCTGCTCTTTTTTTTTTTTTAAAGATTTTATTCATTTATTTGATAGAGATCACAAGTAGGGAGAGGCAGGCAGAGAGAGGGGTAACAGGCTCCCTGCTGAGCAGAGAGCCCAATGCGGAGCTTGATCCCAGGACCCTGGGATCATGACCCGAGTAGAGGCTTTAACCCACTGAGCCACCCGGGTACCTTTCTGCTTCTCTTTTGCCTTACTCCTTACTCACCTTTTTTCCTCTCTCCTTCACCTTTCATCCTTCTGACCCTTTTCTATATCCTATTCTGTCTATAATATTTTCCAGCTACCCCCTCCATTCTTACCAGAGAAGTCTATTAACAGAACCTACATGTGTAGCACTCATTCCTGCAGACTTTATGCGGCCCTTGAGTCATGTCAGCCATTGTCTCTCCATACTCCAAGCATTATTCAAATATTGTTCTGCCTTTATGATTCTGCTTCAGTCTCACCTTCCCTGTATAAACTTGTTTGATGATTCTACCCAATACTCAGCTCTTTTTCTCAGTCCTTACTATACTTACAGTGTGTCCTTTAGGAGTCAATCACTCTTCTGCATGTTTTTATTTGTTTGGATTTTGTGTACATAGTTAGACTCTAAGCTCACTAAGGTCAAATTTGTACATGGTTTGCATTCCCTGAAGCACCTATCCTATCTGTAGAAACATTATAGGTTTCAAAATATGTTAAATGATGGGCAAATAAATATTAGTCCACTTCTCTACTTCGGTCTTAACTATTTCAATATTTATAGCTCTAGGTGAGAGAACTCCCTCATTCCCCTAGAAGATTCTCACTTCATAGGCCTATTATTGCCATGTATCTTGTTCATAATTAAATCTTTAGCTAAAAATTTTTTAAGAATAATTTTGAAAGAAAAAAAACCTTCTGAATAAAATTTTGACTCCTGTCTATGGCTTTAATGTTAGGGTACTATAATATCCAGTAATGTTTTGATAAATGGTTAACAACCATTTTTATAAGAAAAGGGTTAAAAAAAAACAAAACTAATCTGTACTGTTTGTCGGTTTCCATGTGTAAAAAGTCCCATCATAGCTGACTTCAAGCTCTTAAGAGTGATGTCACAGAGAAAAGTCACGCACATTCAGCTACTTGAGTCATTACATGCCAGATCCAGGTCACCAATGAATATCCCACCATCTTTAAGACCGTTGACTTTCTCTGTTTTGGAATATCTTAAGATTTGTCTCTCCAGACAGCTCTAAAACACACTCATTCTGTAAATATCATTCCCATTGACAAAAAACAAGCAAACAAGCAAACAAACAAAACGAAACCCACAAGAAACAAAACCACACACAAACTGGAGCTATCCAGGGACAGATGTGAACTTTCCACTTTGGGAAATTTTTCTCAGAATTCCTTCCTAGACTGTTCTAATAGACTGGCATGTTGGTCCTTTTACACGAAGAACTGAAATCGCCTCTCTTCATCCCCACAATAAGAGTTCACCTGTAAAATAATAACATTGCTTTATCCATCTCTAATAGATGGTGCAATATCTATGAGCATATGCGAGAGAAATGGAATTCACTAAGTGTTTCTTTCATTTTAACCACCTCTTGGCATATAGCATTAGTTTGATATACTTATGTACCAGCAAACATTGCATTTGTCATTCCAGGCATTGGTCTTAATTACTTAAAATTCCTCCTTTCTGGGGCACCTGGATGGCTCAGTCAGATGAGCGACTACCTCTTGGTTTCTACTCAGATCATGATCTCAGGGTGCTGAGATCAAGTCCCCACATCGGACTCTTTGTTCAGCAAGGAATCTACTGGAGATAATCTCCCTCTCCTTCTGCTTCTCCCCACTCACACTGTCTCTCACTCTAAAATGAAAATAAAATCATTTTTAAAAAATCCTCTTTTTCTAAATATAACTCTCATCAACAACAGTCTGATAAATGCCTTTATCTTCACAATGGTAGTTTCCAGCCTTTCCCACCATAGCTGATTTTAAGCTTTCAATATGACATCAATAAGTTAATAAAACTCCTGAAAATACATCAGTTAACTCTAGTGAACTAACACTCTAAGACAAAACCAGTCCAGCTTCCACACATCTCCACCCCAAGTGTACTCATGGTGGTACCTTATGGTACTACTGCAGAGTGGGTGAAGCATCTCTTTATTTTTCCTATTCTATTCAATACCATACTTCTTAGGGTTGTCTAATTCAGAAAGTATCGTTGATTTATGTCCAAAGGACCAAAATTCTAGTCTGGATCTTCCATAATTAGCTATGAGACTTTATGTCCATCCCTTAACTTTCTCTGGTCACAGCTTTTCCCTCTGAGTAAGAAAGACTGCAACATATGTGAGATGGCTTTTCAGCCCCAACACTCATCTTTCTGATATAAGTACTGAAAAATGGGCTTTGCATTAATAAGCAAGTACAAGTCCTTGGCATCTGTATCAAATCTTACACATCTATAGATGTTATATCTAGAACATCTTCAAAGTATCATATAGTTTGAAAGTTTCAAATTTCAAAGTTTCTTTTCTTTCTCTTTTTTAATAGAATTTTTATTTATTTATTTGATAGACAGAGAGGGAGCACAAGTAGGCAGAGTAGCAGGTAAAGGGAGAAGGAGGCTCCTCACTGAGCAAGGAGACAAATATATAGGGCTTGATCCTAGGACCCTAGGGAACATGATCTGATCATGTTCTAGGGAACATGATCTCAGGCTCCTCACTGAGCAAGGAGACAGATAATGGGGCTTGATCCTAGGACCCTGGGAATATGACCTGAGCCGAAGGCAGTTGCTTAAGCAACTGAGCCACCCAGGTGTCCCTCATATAGTTTCAAACTTACCAAAAGATGCAACTGAAGCATAAACTGTCAATATATATTAGTGTATCAATTTCTTCTGCAGAAAACATCTCTAACTGGCATTTTACCCATTCTATTTACTTCTGAAGTCATCTCTGTAACTCCTTTCCCATAAGGACTGTTGCTTTATTTCTTCTCTGTTCTGTTGTTGTTGTTGTTGTTGTTGTGTTTCTCTCTCTCTGACACACAGTGATAAAGCAAGAACTGGATAATAGGTTTGATTAACTTAAAAAATTCATTCTATCAGCCACCCATCCCAGCAAATGGATCACATGCATCACAAAAGATTTAGATCACTGTCTTTGTCCTAAGATTGTAATTCTTATATATCTGGCCCCCCTTTGGTAGGCCATTCTATTATTTAAAATAATGTATACTAACAGCTTTGCTCACTAAAGATTGAAATACTGGCTGTCTCTAGAGAATACAGAAAGATAATATACTTGTTTTCAATAGAGTTAACATTACTTTATATGACCTCTGTACTTGCAACATAGCAAACAGCAACTGTAAACTAGTGCAAATCAAGAATTCAGCTCAGGCATCTAACCTCATACTGTTCACATGTCAAATGTGAGCTCGAGCAGCAGGAAACTAGCCTGCTCTTTCTAATTACAATTATGATAAGAGTTTAGCACAAGTCTACTTAAAATCATAAAACCTTTCGGTGCAAGATTGGTGTTTTATCTCATTGTATATTCATATGATTAGGTTTATTTGACTGCTCAGAGGAAAAAATGACTCTCATTGTCCAACATATCTTATTTAGGATGCTAGGAGGAGTAACCCATGTGCAATCACACATTGTCTAGTTTTCATGCAAATAGCACAAGCATGAAAAACAAGATGATGGGAAAGGCTTTTCCTCTCCTTCCTAAAACTAATCTCTTCCTTCCAGGGAGACCACAAATCTCAGGTTCAAATAAAAAAGTCTTTAATTGGGTGGAATTTCTATGCAAAAAACTAATGCTATTTGGACCAGCAGGCAAGTGCAATTCTCCATCTCACCGGGGAACCACATTTTCCCTACTAAACTGGGTCCCTTTTTCCCAGCACTGGAAAGGCAAAAAGTACTCCAATTAGTGAAGCTGATTTTTCTCCTATCACTCTTCTCTCGTGTGCCAGTGTGGGGTAAGTAAGGGTAGGCATGGGAAATTGCTTTAAGTCATTGATGGAAGAACCAACTGATTGATTGATATTGGGCTGAAGCAATCTTCCCGTTCATCCATTGGTTTGCCACTCATCGGGAAGCCAAGAGCACTGAAAGTGAGCCAAGCCTGTCAGATGTGCCACTGAGAACACTGTTCTTTGCAGAATATTTTTGGATGCCAGATGCCAATCACTCATGGGACTTTGCTGCTCAATAAGAATTTCAGATGTGGACTTTAATTATAGTCTAGCAGAAAAAGGATGATGGAGGGAGTAGAAGCAGCTTTATTTTTAGCAAACCCAGCTCTTAGCCACCACAAACCCTGGGAATCTATTTTAGGGGCTTGTCATTGTTGTTTGGTGACTTTCATCAATGTTGCTAAAAAGTATGAGGTTGACAGTTTGGGGAGTCAAAGGTCTTCATCCTAGTGAAGTGAGAGACAATGACCATATTTGGGAGGAGCTAAGCCCTGATGTTCTAGTATTAACTTAGAGAAAATGCTGAACCTCCTAGGAGATGTAGAAAAGTTTAGATTTTAAGAATAATCAGTTGCCTTTTTAGATTTTAAGAATAATCAGTTGCCTTTTATGCCTGCCTCAAAATGCTTTAGGGAAGGGTGGCAAGCTCATCAAGGAGTTTACAATCAAGTAAGAAAATAAAGTAGAAATTAAAGAAGAGAAGAGTTCTAATTTTGTTAACACTTTAGTCTCCATGTGGACTTTCATGGACCACATGGATTTCTGGTGAAGCAGTCATTTGTGGCTGAGGCAATCAGTAAGGTAATGACATTTATTGAGCACAAACTTCATCCTAATTAAGAAGAAAGAGAGCACAATGACTCTCTCCTCAGGACCTCCACATATGTAATTGGAGAACACGTCAACAGGTAGAAATGCATACTTCTGTTATATATTAATAGTTTCACAGAATTGCTGACTGGGTTCAGAGAAATGGCAACAAATTAGTGTGATATTTAGGAAGCCGGCTTTAAAAAGACGGCTATGGCATATCCTACCCTGATCCTGCACATACACACAACCTAGCTAGGAGCTGGACATAAACTCTCTTTTTATACCATGAGGCAGTCATCAAAAAATAAAGACTTGATATCTGTGAATTGGCAACCCCTCGGCCCATTCCCATTTTTAGAGCTCTACATGTCACATTTTGGAGCTTAATGTTAAAGAGCAATGAGCCTAAGACATCCTACTTATAGGCTGCTGTTTTATTATTTATTTATTTATTTATTACATTCGATGTGCTGTCTTTACATATTCCTCATCTTAAAAATCGTGGTCATTACAGGCCATCAATATTTATTAGACAAATAATGCTTGAATCATAATGCTTTGGAATTAAAGAAAATCATATCCTGAACAGATGGAGAACCCTGGAAGAGCTTGCAATCAAATGAGAGGAGTCAAATAATTCAGCACAGGCTTCAAAACAGATGTAAGGACTTCCTGTTTACTATTCAGTTTCATTCAAAAACTATACCTTAAACACTGTATTTGATTTCTGATGTGCTCTAGGTGATTTTGAGGATATAAAGTAGACGTAAAATGCAGTATTTCCTATCTACTACAGCATACAAGATAAAAATGTACTGCAAATGCAATTACATATAATAAAATACCAAAAAGAGGGACTTAAGTAATATGAATTACCTTAGATCAGATCAGAAGGAGATCAGTATGGACTGAAGGACAGATTTCAAAAACTCCATAGAGACAAGGCAGTTATCTAGCTAATAGCAAAATAATAAATAAATTGAAATACTTACCCTAAATAATGGACTCTTTGGCCTGAACTATCTATTTTATGATTCTGGTTTGATCAGAAAAATGAGATATATGTATATAGATCTTGGGTAGTCATAAAAACACTGTTAGTTAGGTGGAATTAAGTTTAAAGCTATTTCACCATAGTAAAAGGCTCTCTTACTAGTATGCTTTTTCAGTGCTATGGAAGTAATACATGCAGTTCCCTTTTGTGAAAAGACTACTGTGATCTGAAGAGACCATAATGTACAGTCCAACTTCTACTGGCTCTCCTCCTAGCCATGTCTGGAATAGTTCCTATTCTCATACTATGTCCATATGAGGTGGGCAAAACTGCCACCATCTGTTCAAAGCAGCAAGGGATAGCTCCTAACAGCAAGTCCTAATGACCTGTCTCAATCAATTCATCACAAGTATTCACTGAATTCTTGAGTTGTTCAGGACAATCTTCAGAGTTATGTGGAATACAAAGAAGATTCCTGCCCTCCAAGAGCTTACTGTAGAGTAGGGAATCAAAATATATACATATAAAAAATAATTAATTATTAAAAATGCAATGAATAAAAAAGTCAAATGAATAGTACCAGATATGGTAAAGAGGACCAGTTTGAGAGAAATATTTCTCCCTTTCCAAGTTCTTTAAAATTATCAGCACATCTTCTCTCCTTCTCCACATAGCAGTCAGGCAAAGGCTAGCCACAGACAGAAATCCATTTCCTGACCATCACCCAAGTCTGCTTCCAGACTTGCTTGTCTCCTTAACCCTATACTCTGGCTACCAACAGCTAGTTCTAGAGCTCCTCAGTTTTGCAACTTACCGAAACTTTCCTTTCTCGTTTAGTAAATCTGGTTTCTTCTTGACTTTCCATTTTGTACCCTCCTCTGAATTCCATATCATCCACAGATTCAGATAAGAAACAATATCATTCCCCAGCCTAACAGAAGACTAAAAGCTATGTTAGGCCCTGGCCACTCCTGCCAAACAAAAGTAGTGTCAGAGTAATGAGAAAAGGAGAGATGAAACATGCATAATACGTCAAGGCACAGGAAAACCAAAACAAAAGCAATGCCAAGAAGTAAAAAGTTCAGAGTTAGAGACGGAAAGGATGATGTTCCTCCAATCCGATTATCTCCCAAAACAGCCAGTGAAAAAGAAGCTTTAAGTCACTATCTTGAAATCCTTTTGTAAGCATTTAATGTTAAACAATGACTGTTTGTTGGGTTAGTGCTCAGAGCTCTGCACTTATCTACCCAACTGTGCTTCATTTTTTCTGTGGCTTGACTGGTCCATGCTAAACTAATAAACAGTGTGGCTATGGTCATCAACCTGTTGCATTCTCTACCTTTATGATTTTGATGCAGATATACGGATTCCCATTCAAAACAAAAAAGAAGTGACTTCCAGAGCACAGAGTTCTGAAGCACTACAGATACCCAATCTTCTCAGGTAAGATGTAGCTTCTAATGAAAAGGACTGTGCCTATGATTCTAAGTCTTGAAAAGAAAAGTGAAACAAGAATATTTGCTCTTTTGCCTCCATACTTACCTTCTTTCAATGACCAAACTCTTGCACTCCTATCCTCAGAGACTTTGAAGAATTGTTAAGAAAACTCACAGAAGAAAGAAATAAAAGAGCAAAATAGAAAAGAAAGTGGGTTGTTTGAACTTACTTTCAGAAGAATAGAATCAAGACTTCCCCTGACTCTCTACATCTTAAGAAAATGTGGCAGCTCAGTTATGGGTGATGGCTAAAGGACTCGCTCTATGACTCTTTTATGACCACTCAGAATGTAACTCAGGTGCTCAAAGACCAAGAAGACAGATGCTGTAAGCAATTCTAATGTGTCTGGGGACAACTGTGGTGGCCAAGCTGTCAGCAAGGTTGATATGCTGACACAGTGCCTTAGACTAACACCAACAGCCCTGTCTCCTAGACGCAAAGCCTCTGCAACAATTACTGGGTTATTATGCCATAACATACAGATTCTTAAGGAAAATTAAATACGTGAAGCATTATCACTTCCTATTATTATTGTTTCAATGGCTCCCAAGGTGTCTTTTGCCTATTAAAAAAAAAAAAGCATGGACTCTAGAGCTAGAGAATCTGAATTTGTTTCTGTATATGACATTGGGAAAGAACTGAATTTCTCTGTATTTTGATTTCCTCATCTAAAATAGGAGCAAGAATAATAATATCTATTTCACAAGGTTGTTGAGATAAATTCTGTAAGTAGAGAATCTACTTAGATTCTCAAAGTAGGGCGCCTAGAACATGTTAAGTGCTATTAAGTGTTAGCTATGTGTGCTGTTATTATCACAACTTGCTGAGGGCTTATAGACCAACACTCTGCTCAAAAAACATAAAGAATCCCTCCATTGTCTTCTAGAAAAATTCCTAACTCCTTAGATGAAAATGCCATGCAAGTGAACAACATTTAATTTTGTTCAAAAAAGAGGGATTCAAAGAATTAAATGCAACTGGTTCTGAGCTGCTTACACCAAGGAAGTTTTATTCTATAGAGTTTCACAGGAGACACAACGCTATCCATATATGAAATGTTACCAACTCAAGTTTTCATCTGTGAAGTATTATTTTTACAAAAAGGCAAATGTCAACACCCCTCTTCATTTCCACATGCCCAAACCTCCTTAATGCTTGTTTCACCAGAAGAAAACTTTGAGCATTTTTTTTTCTATGCCGCAACTGATACTGCTGTGGGACAAGGGCCCCAATATAAATAAATTACAACCAGCATCCACTGCCATAGGACAAGGTCATAGAAAAGGATTAGCAGAATTTGAATACTGAAAAATTCAGACTGGGTCTAAACAGAAATAGTGTCCTAATTGTAACAAGCTTCTCACTAACTCCTTCTTGGTAAGGTAACTAGAAATTACAATCACAACCATGTTATAATCCATATATAGAACATGCTATCCTCTCTGCTTATCTGAAATAAATACTATATTAAGAAAGCTGAGGGGTAACTCTATGGTCAACTAATCTTCGACAAAGCAGGAAAGAATGTCCAATGGAAAAGAGACAGCCTCTTCAATAAATGGTGTTGGGAAAATTGGACAGCCACATGCAGAAAAATGAAATTGGACCATTTCCTTACACCACACACAAAAATAGACTCCAAATGGATGAAGGACCTCAATGTGAGAAAGGAATCCATCAAAATCCTTGAGGAGAACACAGGCAGCAACCTCTTCCACCTCAGCCGCAGCAACATCTTCCTAGGAACATCGCCAAAGGCAAGGGAAGCAAGGGCAAAAATGAACTATTGGGATTTTATCAAGATCAAAAGCTTTTGCACAGCAAAGGAAACAGTTCACAAAACCAAAAGACAAATGACAGAATGGGAGAAGATATTTGCAAACGACATATCAGATAAAGGACTAGTGTCCCAAATCTATAAAGAACTTAGCAAACTCAACACCCAAAGAACAAATAATCCAATCAAGAAATGGGCAGAGGACATGAACAGATATTTCTGCAAAGAAGACATCCAGATGGCCAACAGACACATGAAAAAGTGCTCCATATCACTCGGCATCAGGGAAATACAAATCAAAACCACAATGAGATATCACCTCACACCAGTCAGAATGGCTAAAATTAACAAGTCAGGAAATGACAGATGCTGGCGAGGATGAGGAGAAAGGGGAACCCTCCTACATGGTTGGTGGGAATGCAAGCTGGTGCAACCACTCTGGAAAACAGCATGGAGGTTCTTCAAAATGTTGAAAATAGAACTGCCCTATGACCCAGCAGTTGCACTACTGGGTATTTACCCTAAAGATACAAACGTAGTGATCCGAAGGGGCACATGCACCCGAATGTTTATAGCAGCAATGTCCACAATAGCCAAACTATGGAAAAAACCTAGATGTCCATCAACAGATGAATGGATCAAGAAGATGTGGTATATATACACAATGGAATACTATGCAGCCATCAAAAGAAATGAAATGTTGCCATTTGCGATGACATGGATGGAACTAGAGGGTATCATGCTTAGCAAAATAAGTCAAGTGGAGAAAGACAACTATCATATGATCTCCCTGATATGAGGAAGTGGCGATGCAACATGGGGGGATAAGGGGGTAGGAGAAGAATGAATGAAACAAGATGGGATCGGGAGGGAGACAAACCATAAGTGACTCTTAATCTCACAAAACAAACTGAGGGTTGCTGGGGGTAGGGGGGTTGGGAGAAGGGGGGTGGGGTTATGGACATTGGGGAGGGTATGTGCTTTGGTGAGTGCTGTGAAGTGTGTAAACCTGGTGATTCACAGACCTGTACCCCTGGGGATAAAAATATATTATATGTTTATTTAAAAAAAAAAAAAAAAAGCTGAGGGGTGCCAGCATGGCTCAATCAGTTAAGCATCTGCCTTTGACTCAGGTCACAATCTCAGGGTCCTGGGATCAAACCCTCCTGTGCAGGGAGCCCGCTTCTCCCTCTCCCTCTGCTGCTCCCCTTGCTTGAGTTCTCTCTCTGTCAAATAAATAAATTTTAAAAATCTTGAAAAAAATAAAGAAAGAAAGCTGACATATCATGGTGTATTTTCTGTTTGTCTCAGCCTAAACTATATGTGTTTTTAGGAAGCCTCAAATTAAAGAAGTTTCCAAGAGATATTAAAATGAGCTATCTGAAAAAGTGGGACACTTCTTATGACTGGAGCCAAGATCTTGGTATCCAAAGTGGACAAAACTGGATAAAAAGCACCTATTTACAAAAGGCTCCCTTAATAGTCTGGGAGTGCTGACAATGGCCTTGCACCTAGGCCTCTGTTTTTCCACTGCAGTGTTATCTGCTATTACTCCCTTCTGTTCTCTACCTCACTGTTTTTGTTTTTGATTTGTTTTTTGTTTTTTTTTAAGATCTATTTATTTATTTTAGAAAGCAAGTGTGCAAGCAAGGATAGAGGAAGAGAGAGAAACTCCAGCAGCCTCCCCACCAAGCCCAGAGCCCAGCACGGGGCTCAATTTCACAACTTCGAGATCATAACCTGAGCTGAAATCAGGAGTCAAAAGCTTAACCAACTGAGCCACCTCGGCATCCCTCTATATTACTTGTTAAAAATAAGCTGGTTTCTCCCCTCTTGTGTGCATCACAATTTCTGAGATTGGTCTCATAGTCCCCATCACTTGCTGCAGTTTTCTCTCTCCAGTTAAGATTCACTTCCTACCTCTGCGTAACATCATCCCTGATCATCCCAGCCTAAAGAGGTACTTCCTCCCCTTTTAATGTTGTGAGCCAGTTTAGAGGAATCACTTTGTTGCTCTGTCTTTCCCCTCTCCCCACTGAACCTTGCAGATGGTATTTGTTAAATGAATTGTATTCCTTATAAATGCTACTGTATTGTAATAATTTCCTTATCCCATTTACGCTGTCTCTAAATATATGTATAGAAGAATGACTATATCACAGCTCAGATGAATAAGCTAGAAGGTAGAGGGAAAAAAGTGAAAAAGGTATTGGGACCATGTGGTACATAAAGAAGTCCTTGCTCTTCAGAAGGGCCCTGGCTTTGACTTCATGAACTTTACCAACAGCCAGTTTTTTTTTTTCCTTTTAGTGATGTTATTTTTAATTAAGTAAAGGAGTTACCAAGCTAATCTTTCACAGATGGAGGGAAAAGAAGGACTCTTTCACTCGAGGAATGAAATCTTATTTCATTTCCCCTTTCATATGTGTACTTAGGTTGTCTTTTGTGACCTTGGTGAGCAAATTCTACCACTGTGCAGCCGAGGTTCCGAGACAGAGGGCCTGGCCTTCTCCAAGCAGCATTTGTTCACCCCATAGAACTTATCTGGTGATTCCAAGGAACAAATGGCTTTTGCTGGGCTCTTCAATAATATGATTTGCATGCTTGAAATGAGATCGCCAAAGTAATTGTAGAATATTGCTTGCCATTACCGTCATTAAAAACAGGCAGATGTAGGAGCACTCCCAGGGAAAATCTTCCTGCTGGGTTTTCATGGAGATAAGTGCACAAAATCCACTTTTGAAAAGATGTTGAATGGAATGAATTTGCCATTCACTGGCTGTCTGATGATGATTTGCTTGTTAATTGGAAGTTTAGGCTTTAGAGAAGCCTTAACAAATTTGATTGCTAAATTCAGGAGGTTTACTCCCTCCTTACAAGCCATATTCAGAGGCATAAATCCTACTTTTTGCATGTGTGTCTATGTGCTCATTTAGAATCTCTGTAAAAAGATACCAATCCCTGACCCCCTTGTCAGTGCCACTTTTTGGAGTGACTTTACCAAAGGACAAAGGACAAAGTATTTTGTCCCTTTGCAAATGTCTCTAGGGCCCAAATATTCACTAACAGGGGAGGGAACAAAGCCATGAGATAAGCTGAGAGAAAGGGCAGAAAAGTTATTAGGCTATTTCAGTGCATATGTCTATTGATTATCCCATTCTATGTTTCTAATAACTGGGAGGCTGGACCCCACTTCTGGACACCATTTCGTTTACTTTGCAAATCAGCTCCACTGCTGCTAATAAACTCAAGTAAAACTTTAGAAGGGGGGTGTTGGGGGAGGGAGCCATGAGCAAACATTTCTTTGGAAATCCTGCTGCTTCTCTTTCCTGTTCAGACACAGGCTGAGTGTCCTCTGATCTAAACAATGTCAACTAGCTGGCAAGGTTAGCAGCCCCCTGAGAAGGGTCTGCTTTATTTTTAATGACCACAGTTGCACATCTACAAAATGACTTTATTCATCCCTGTCCATTACCTATCCAGATTAGTCTCCTCTAAGTGATGGTAAGTTTATTGCCAGACATGGAGAATGACAACTGCCACATGGAGATACATGAGCAGTTACGTAGACAATCTAGACAAGAGCTCCTATATGGTATCATAGAGCATTTCCAAGATCTAATAGTTCTAGGAAAGAACAGCCAAATAGCCTTTCTTTTTCCATCATACCCAGGGATTTAATAGTATATATGTACATCACCTAATAAGCCAGCACTGAGCATTATTTATATATCAAATGATATTGGCATGTAATTATATAAAACATTAATATAGAGTGGGATTGGTTCTATGCAGGTGCCTACAAATAATAACTGTTTTAAATATTTAGTAAATTAAAAGCCTCTCCATTATCTGTATTTGCCATTACAAACAACACACCTAGGCACTCCTAAACTACAGTATCCAGGAGGAGGGAAATCTGCCCCTCTAGGAGATTAAAGCTCCAGCCTTGCACCCTCCTGCAGCTTGTGAGACAGAGACCACTGTGGTTGCATTGATTTACTCGAAAGTATTTATTAGGTATTGTCTATGTGCCATAGACTGTGTAGATGCTGGTGATATACTGGTGAGGACTGTCTCTTCTTTTAAGGAACATATAGTCTAGTGGGGATGAAATGAAACTGAACACTGTAGTGGTAAAAACTTAACAAATATCAGTTATGAGGGAGAGGCAGCCAATCTAGTCTCAGAGGTGTAGGGAAGTCTTCCTGGAAATGGTGACCATTAACTGAACATCAAAGGAATGACAAGGAGTCACTCCTAGATGTTTTTGGTGGAGAAATATCACATACAGAGACTTGGCTGCAAGAGACTGAAAGATGCTCGAAGGCTGGATAATGTTCAGTAGAGCTGGCAGGAAACATGAGCAAAGAAAATGGCAGTGCTAGTGAGGAGGGGTATCCTAGGGTTGTGAAGGAGACAGGCAGGGTCATGAAGGCTTTTGCATCACTGGCTCCTGGCCCAGTGATTGCTCAATAAATATACAGAACAAATACATGCATGGATGAATGAAAAGTCAGGGACACACATGAAATCCTGGCACTAAAGTCAACCAAGAAGAAACATTCACTTTGCTCAGAGTTTAGGGACATAACCAGCTCCCTTACATACCATTCTTATGACTCTAAAAAGGGACCAAAGCAAACTGTGCTGTGAAGCAAAATATATTTATGCCAAATCTTTGGTGAAATCATAGAGAAGTCACCTCAATGGAAAGGGGCCCCAAAGGCTTTGCCTCTGACTTGCCCTTAGGGTATCGTAGAGCTGGGCTCCTCCTAGAGAAGACCTGCCTATTTCCTAAGGGTGGTCTAGACACTTCATTTCTGGTTACCATGCGGAAACTGGTAACAGATAACACAGTTTCCAGTGCTGTGTAGAAATTAAGTGAATTTCCAAAAACAACTTTAAAAAAAATTTCCCAGGAGACTTCAGGGTAGGAGAGGGGGAGCAAAAGAGTAGAGAAAGAAGAAAAAAGGGAGAGACTTAGTCTTTCCTTCAAGCTACCCCTCATTGTCCCTCCAACTGACCCTTTTTAACACCAGCTCTCTGAATAATGGTAGTCCTTAACAAGGAACTTAATCACCTCTAGAGTTTCACCCATACCCTCGTGGCATAGGAATGCATCCTATCACAGATACACACTGATGCTTGCCTGATATGAAATAGGTCACTGATGGGGTTGATATGAAAATGATGCTAAGGAGACTGCTGGCTGGCAAAGCAGTGATGGCAAGGGGGCAGAGTTCAGCGAGGACAGGGTCTCTCTTGCCATCTGAAAGCAAAGCAGGCCTCTGTCCCATTACAGTAAATGAATTCAGTCGCAATATTTCATTTATTTTGAATTGCAAATTGTAGGAAAGCAGCATATGAGATTTTTGTTTGTCAGAAAGAGGCATAGTGTTACAAAGGCTGAGAAACCACATACAAACCTTGTGACAGAGCCTGCTATCTTTCTGGGTTTCTTTCCACTCAAGATTTTTAACATCAGTGGTTTTCACACAACACACACATGCACACGCACACTCCCACAGTACAGTAATGCCATCTACTTGGGTAGTGTTTGCCCTGTATAATGCTAGGACAAAGTAATCTATCCTCCTTTATACTGGACAACCACTCTCCTACATCCTATGAACTTAAGATAAAATAGAGAGTGTTTATTCACCAGAGTTGAGGGAAATTAAACAGAGCAAGCAAGGCTAGTGAAGAGTTACAAAGTTTTATCCAAGATCAGCTTTGCCTGTTAGTAGTAGAACTGGAAATAAAAGTCAGAACACCCTCCTTCGTTTTTCTTGTCCTGTGCCCATTGGACCAAACGGCTCTCAATCAATAGGCAGCCAGTTATGACGGATTCACATTCTACCCAGTGTCAATAAAAACAAAAATCAAGTTTTAATCAAAACACATAACCAAGATCTACATTTCTCTTGGCCACAATAAATCTTCCCCAAAGGAAGCGAGCTAAAATTCTTTACATTTAAAAAATGAGCTCCGCTGGGACTCCAAATTCCAGTTCGATTTTTGAGCCAAGGCATTTTTTTTCTTTATCATGCACTTGGTGCTGTAGTGTGATAAGGGCCCCATGCAGACCATAAAACTAATTTATCATCTGTAAGGTGTACAAAGAAAATGGTAGCTGCCTACTTGTCTGCTTGACATATGAGGTCATTTTTGCCGCTAGCTTTCTAATACTGAGCAATTTTATCAGCTATTTATATACATTAATTGTGGGTACCCATATGCTCAATGTTGTATTTAATAATGCATTGCATTGAATATGCATTCCTTAAGTTTTAGCATACAGCAAGCATCCTGCATTTAACTATTTGGTTTGCCTGTTAAAGCCCATAATTCAGCTACGCCATGTTACGTACTCTCTCAACTGAATTTATGTTTCTTTAAATCTGGCTCACCCTGCCGAAACCCATTGAACTGGACAAGGCCACCTCACATGTCCCAAGGGCTCCAAGCAAAAACAAGCAGAGGAAGTGCCATGGTCCACTTAATAATACTCAAGCAAAAGGATTATTTGATGAATCCCTTTCCCCAAAGGACAGCAGCATATTCACGCTTCACAGTGTAAATATAAATACAGTTCTCAGGCAACAGAGACACGGGATGTTAGATAAAGTGTGAAAAATACCACGGCAGACGGCTATGCCAGAGTGATTTCTTAACTATCAAAAGGGAATCAGTTCAAACATCCTAAGCAATCCCAACCCCCAACTCCCCAAGGCTTCCCCAATTTATCCCTCAGAAAAGAAAACAAAGCCAGTTTAGCTGGTTCTTTGGCCGACTGATTGCTCTAGCCATTTCTCCATGCTAGAAAACTCACTTCCTGATAAGGAGAAGCCCAGCTCATCACCTACCCTAGGCAGTATCTTCCCACAAGCTCACATATAACAAGTCTTAACACTTGCATCATAAAATTAACTGCTGTAGGACAAAAACTTAAATGGCCCTGATCAAAGACAAACAAATTCTATGGGTATAATAATCTATAAAGTATTATTCCTTGAATGCTTTGGCTCAGAATACATATTCAGAGGAGCTTTTGTTACCCAGCAGAACAAAAGAATGGCAGAATTATGATGGGGGGGGGCGGGGAATCAAGGCAGCCAGGCCCAAGTAAAACATAGCAAATGGTGGATTAGAATAGGCAAAGCCAGCCTAACGGTCCAGGTGGTGAGGTGGGCAGGGGACCAAACAGAAAGGAAGACACTGAGCTGATAGTCTACACAAGAAGACAATCATGTTTTTTACCTTGTTGGAGTCTGTTATCTACGTGGTGTGGGTCACTTAATCTAGCATTTAAATGTGTTCAGAAGTCTTGCTACAACTGGGTAACTTGAAACATACAGAAAATAAATAACATAGTTCCTCACTCTGGTTCAAGGTATGAGTACTAACTATCTCCCTGATACATGTGCTGTTGATATAAATGGAAAAATCCACATATAAATTCTGACATTCCCTTGGTTCTTCTGTAGAACTCTGAACCTCTAGCTTTCATGTAGGGTAAGCAGGATATAAAAAGTAAGCTGTCATGAATACACCCATGAATCCTTCCAGTTATCAAGCCACCAAGCAGGGCTATCTGAATTTGCTCAGCCTTACCAGACATTTCAATGCTAAATCTTTTTGATCTAATAATGAGTTAAAGGCCTTTTGGCCTAGGCCCTGTAACATTGATCAAGGCAACCTGGGTCAAAAGACACTCTGTGTCACTGCACCTGATCCTTTCAATGCCCCGCCATCCCATCTCCAAGCTCTTATACCTCACAGTTTTCTACAGTAATTGTTTCTTTCTCTTTAAGAGAACCACTTAGAGCCATTAGTCCCATGTTTGCCCAATCCTTTGCCCCCTGCCCCAGAAAGTGCTTGCTCTCTCTCTTTATATAATTTCCCTGAAAACCAAGATATGCCTGGATTAGCAATAACAACAGACAAAGCCCCACTATGTAAATATTCTCTTGTATTGACATTTAACAATGTTGTGTTAGAAAATCATCTCAATCAATCTGAAATGGCTTCAGGCTAAGCCTGGGTAACCTAACCACACAATCATGTATAGTTTCAAATTCCTATCCTAGCCCCCTACCTGGTATGTCAGAATCATTGCCAAATTTATCAGGAGCAAAAAAATATTTGCTCTCATAGGAGTTTAATTAATGCATTTAAAATAAATGCAAGGCAATCCCAAAGACCTTGGTTAAAATACATAAACAAGCGGGTAACTATTCCAGAAAGAAAAATTTCAGGAGCGCTATCTGATACCTCAAAAATAAAAGTTTAAATTAAAAAATATATATATAACAAATAAACTATTTTCTTAGACCTAACATAAACTCTCTTTTGCCCCAAGTTATGCCTGTTTAGCCCTGATACTTTTAGGAGCTTTTACAATTTTATACCTCTCCTTTATTTTTCCTGATTGTTAAACTACAGGATGCCAAATTTGGTAGTTAAGTTCATGAAATCATTGAGGTCAGGAAAATGCATTAGATCACTTAGAAGCAACTACTAAGTAGAAGAGAAAGGATTCCAGAACATGGTTAGAGGAGTCTAAGAAGGAGATTGGGAAGGAGCAGCTTGAGACATAGGAAGAAATCAGAGAATACAGTTTCTAAGGAGCCAAAGAAAGAGTATTATAATAAGATTTGAGAAATGATTAATGTTCTTAAATTCTACTGTAAGACAAAATAAGTATCCCCTAAATACAGGAACAGAAACATCTTTTTTTCCCCAGTTTTATTGAAAAATAATTGATATACATCACTGAGTAAGGTTAAGGTATACATATGCATTATGGTTTGATTTACATGTGTTGTAAAGTGACTATCACAACAGATTCAGCTAACATCCATCTTTTCACATAGACATAGTAAAAAAGGGGAGCAAAAAAATATTCTCCTTCTGATGAGGACTCATATAGGAAAGTTAAGAAAGCAAATCCTGTATCATATGGCAGTGTTAGCTATAGTCATCATGTTGTGCATCACATGTTTACTTATTTATCTTATAACTGAAAGTCTACACCTCTGACAAGATTAGCTGTACTGAGTGGCAGGGGTGAGAGCCAGGGGCCAATGGGTTAAGAAGGGGTAAACTGGGAAACACAGAAAATGAGAAGAAAAACTCTGTCAAGATGTGGGCTGTAACAGGCATAAGGCAAATAATAAACTGGAAGATTTTTTGGTTTGTTTTTGTTTTTGTTTTTTTTAAAGATAAGGTAGAATATGTAATCCCAAGGAACCCTGAAGAGTCAAAACAATCCTGAAAAAGAACAAAGTTGGAAGTCTCTCCATTCCTGATTTCAAAACTTACAACAAAGCTATAATAATCAAAACAGTGTAGTGCTACCATAAAGACAGACACATAGATTAATAAAACAAAACAGAAAACCCACAATTAAACACATGTATCTATGGTCAAATAACTTGCAACAAGGTTGCCAAGACATTTCAATGGGAAAAGGATCGTCTTTCGATAATGGTGCTGGGAAAACTGGATTATCTATATGCAAAAGACTGAAACTGAACCCTTCCCTTACAGTACCAAAACAGCTCAAAATAGATTAAAAATAAGAGAGAAAACTCTAAAACTCTTAGAATAAAACATAGGGGGAAATCTTTATGACATTGGATTTGGCCATGATTTCTGGGATAAGGCATCAAAAGCATAAGCAACAAAAGAAAAAATAGATAAACTGGACATCAACAAAATGTTAAAACTTTCTTCAAAGCACATTATCAACAGAATGAAAAGGCCACTGACAGAATGGGAGAAAATACATACAAATCAAATAAATAATAAGGCATTAATATCCAGAATTTATAAAGAACTCTTACAACTCAGTAACAACAACAGAAAATAACCCCATTTAAAAATGGGCAAAGAATCTGGAAGACATACAGATGGATATGAGACACAAGAAAAGATGTTCAACATCACTAATTATCAGGGAAATGCAAATCAAAACCAGAATGAGATACCACGTTATGCTTGTCAGATGGATAGAATCAGAAAGACAAGAAATAAGAAGTGTTTATGAAGATGTGGAAAAAAAGAAGCCCTAGTGTACTGTTGGTGGGAATGTAAAATGGTGCAGCCTCTGCGGAAAACAGTACGGCAATTCCTCAAGCATAGAATTACTGTATGACCCAGCAATTCTACTACTGGGTATATGCCCAAAAGAACTGAAAGCACAGACTCAAAGAGACTTTTGTACATCCAAGTTCATTGTAGCATTATTCACAATAACAAAAAGGTGTCTATCAACAAATGCACAAATAAACAAAATGTGACATATTTATACCATGAAGTATAATTCAAGTTTTTAAAAGGAAGGAAATCTGACAGTAGCTATAACACCTATGAGCCTGGAGACATTATGCTACGTGAAATAAGTCAAACACATACACACAGAATACTGTATGATTCCACTTACACAAGGTACCTCGAGTAGTCAAATCCATAGAGACAGAAAAAAGAATGGTGTTTGCCAGGAGATAGGGAGAAAAGAAAATGGGGAGTTAGTGTTTAATGAATATAGAATGTCAGTTTGGAAAGATAAAAAAATTTCTGGAGATGGTGGTGACAGTTGCAGAACAATGAGTGTACTTAAAACCATGGAACTGTATAATAATAAATGGTTAAAATGGTAATTTCATATTATATATATTTTACCCCAAAATATATATGAGGGAGATTATTTAAGAAGGAGACTCACAGAAGACCCCAGCTATGAATCAATTCCTGTGTCTCAACAGGAAGTATGAAGATGAAAACAATAATCAGGGGCACCTGGGGGTGGCTCAGTCCATTAGGTATTGGACTCCTGACTTCAGCTTGGGTCATGATCCTGGGGTCATGAGATCAAACCCCATATGAGGCTCTGCACTGAGTGTGGAGCTTGCTTGAGATTCTCTCTCCCTCTGCCCCTACCCTTGCACCCCCCAAATTTTAAATAAATAAATAATAACCATTTACCATGTGAACAGTGTACGCTTTCCTTGTGATTAGCAGATACTATAATTCCTATTTTTCAGATAAAAATACTGAATCACAGAAAGATGAAGTAACATATCTAAGGTTTTCTGTAGTGTGCAAATTCCCATGCCGACACCTTTCTCAGGAAACCCACAGAACCAATGCCAATGATACAGTGCACACCCTGCAGTTTTTTCTTGTGTGTCTTACCATGAAACCTTCCACAATGGTCTGATCCCTCCCTAACTCCAACTTCCGATTCCTTCCTCCCTTCTATCTTTTCTACTGAGTAAATCCACTCAGATGTGTAATCCCCCGCCTTGCCTTTGCCCCTCACTCTCTTTAGACTTAACTGGAGAACTGTGCCTTCAGGGCTGTTTTATGTGATTATGGTATCTAAGGGCTGAGGAGAATTGTTGCTCTATGAATGCCTGTGATTGAGTTGACTCTGATCCATAGTGCCCTCAGTCAATGTGTTCTTGGAAGGGATAGAAAAATAGATGTGCACTTGCCTCGGAAATGCTACCCTATTTTCCAGCTTGTTGCCATTCCATCCACCCAGTGTCATCCACAGCCCTAAGCGGAGCCTGAGGTAAAACTAAAAATCAGTAATATTAATCCTGCCTTATTTTAAAATTTTGATATGCTGCTTAACATGGATTTTTGCACTGATTTTAATTGTTTTAACATTGCATTAAAATATTCTTATCTTGATTACTGGGTTCTTTGGTGCCCTCTTAAATGTGTCTGAGGCAAATGCCCTCACTCACCTCACCCTAGTTCTGACCCAAATCTATCGCCATGACTAAAAAACAAAGAAGAAAAAAAGGAAAAACAGAAAACAGCTTTCCCTGAATCACTTACTACAACAAAATAGTGAAGTCAGGTGCCAGTCAAGTGTTCTAGGGATAAAAGACATGAGAAGGATCAGCTATAACCCTAAGTAGAAAAGAGCCCAGCATAAATGTCTTTCATGTACCTTTTTGACAAGACCGTTTCAACCTAAAATCAAAAGCTTATATTTAAACACCATAAATTGCATATCTATGAAAAATGAAGTCCCTACAGGCTAACTTTCTGCATTTTTGTTCTCTTTAAAGAAGGTATTAGAGCAATTTGGACTGTCTTCTTAAAAGATTTTTATTGTTTTGTGATAGGTAGCAGGAAGCTATCAACTGAATATGTAGCCAACAGGTCAGAAAGAAAGCAATGTGGCTTGACTGCTAAGTAAGTCAATTCTGTCTTCAACTGACCGGAGGCTCGTGTGTGTGTGTGTGTGTGTGTGTGCGCGCGCGCACACACACACACACACACACACACACATTTTACATTTCTCACCGCAGGCCTTGTTTATCAGCTCACAGCCAAGCTACCTGAAATAGCTTTGTTTTCTAAGCACCACAGACCTTTTCTCTTTGACTAAGAAATCTGTCAGGAGACCTGGCAGAACATTCTCCCACTCAGTGACAATGGGGATGAGCAAGCCTCCTCTTCCCTTTCCAGGGAATGCATTTGGAACCAGCTTGAGAATGCTCTGGTCAGATCTCAATGTGCAGGACTGTTGAGAGAGGAAAAACTGTCTCTTCATTCCTCAGGCAAGGCAAATGCCATCACATTGCAGGCTCTGTGGGAGAGTGGAGATAATGAGGTATTTTGAAACAGCGGACATCGTCAGAAAGACAGAAATTGGGAAAAGGGCTGAGGTGGTGAGTGATTATTTCTCAAAGGAGCAATGGAACACAAAATGGATCTCAGTTTGGGTTAAGCAAGGGAGATGAGAAAAGGAAGTGTGTTATGAATTATTTACCACTGGATATAGTTTTGCTTTGATCTTAGTCCTAATTGTGCTTTGTCTTGGTGTGTACGAAGTGAAATGAGATGCCAACTCTACTGACTATGTATTCCCATGGACACACACATACCTCAATGTTCCTTAAAAGATATACATAGCCCAAGTTTAGATTCACTTATGAAGTGTACAATTCAACAGGTACTGGGAATGTGATCTACCAAAAAATATCTTCTTTATCATGGGCTTAATGATAATTCTATCATTAATAGATAATCTATACTTAATGAAAATTCTATCATTATAGATGCATGAATATGGGCTAATCATTATTTCCTCACTTGAATTTTATAAGTAAAGAGTGCCTAAAGCAAGAGGTGACATTGATTAGGTACACAATGAAGTATCTCCCAAAGCCTATTAAGTCTTTAATACTTAAGATGACTATATATCCTCCTCTGCCCAAGAAAGTCTTGTGGTATGCCTATTATCCTGAAATAATAATTAGCACCTTCCATATTAAAATTCATATTAGATAAAAAATTATACACTTATCCTATCAACACCATACTTTCAGTCAATCTATTAGTTTACCGTCCTCAGGGGGGAAAAAAAAAACCTAGAGAAACATGATGATAATGGGTCTTTGGTTACAGTGTTGTGCTAGTAAGAGAGATGTACTGAGCACTGAAGATAAATGTCACCTATTTCATAATTTTGCTTTAGCACTGAACTCAGATCTGAGACATTTATTCTATCCAGACCTTGTTTCTAGTACTTTGCTCATAACATGTGGAATGTAATACAGGACCTCTCATACTTGGCTATAACCACTCTATCAATTAAAATCAACCAAGGAAAGCATACAACAACTAAATAATATATTTGCAGGAGACCGTGCATATCATCTGCTAAGCAGAAGCTTCAGAAGGATACAAAAGGCCAAAATGGCCACCACTGCTGCTAGCAGAAGAAGGATTAGAGAGGAAAATGGGGAAACCTGAAAAACTCTCAAACTCAGTATTAGTCTCATCAGGAATGGAAAGTTGCTGTGGGTGTTCAGTCAGACAGCATTAACCGAGTAGATCTCAGAGCAAACTTGGCTTCCTCCAGAGATCTCCCTTGCCCTTTCGACTAGGTCAGATACCTCTGTGGGATTCTCCATAAATACTCCAGACTTCCTTTGTCATAACCTTTGCCACACTTTCCTGTTATTTTTTAAGTTATCCATCCTTCAGCTAGAATATAAACCCAATAATCATAAAAATCATTAACATGTATTATGTCAGGCAGTAGTCAAAGCACTTTGCATTAATTCAGTGAATCCTCAAGGTCTCCCCACCAACGAGATTCCTCTTACTTTTGATTCAAAAATAAATGAAACTGATGCACAAGTAGATTTCTCTAGGCCATGTATTTTCTAAGAGGTATAACTAGTACAATATTCAAATTCAGATTGTTTCCAATCAAAATGCTATGTTGCCTGCTTTTAATAGCAGAAACTAGTCCGCTGTGTTCTTTATTACTGTTTGCCCAAGCCTGCTACAATGCCTGCACCATAATTAAGGCTCAAAAATATTTAAAAAATAGATGAATAATAAGGACGCTTTTTTTGCGGGCCATCATGGGAAGTACTATTCCAAAGAACCAAATAAGTCACAGCTCCTGCATTTGAGGAGCTCACACTTCATCAAATCCCAATGAAACAGGGAAAACCTAGTCAATAAGATAAAGACAAGGGGGATGCTTAAAGCTTTGACCTTGTTCCACATATTTTAAATTCAACAGCTTGTTGTTAACTTAGTATGTTGTTATGATAGAGCTTAAATTTAAAGAAGTGTTTTGAAAAGTAACACAGAGGGAATTAGAGGAGAATCTCAAGAAATGTGGTAAACTTACAAGTTAGTTACTATCTCATGGATGTCACAACAGTAACACTGAAGAATTGTAATGCTGTTTTTCCTTTCCTCTTGAAGGTGCTGCTGCATTGTCCTTCAGTAGCAGATCAGTGAACAGAGAGAGATGTGGACAATGGCTGGGGGCAGCTCTGGGGAAAACTTACAGTGCTAGACAGCTAGGAATGAATGATACAGGACATTCATGATAGGACACCCTGTGATACTTTCACTTTTTATGCCATGATTTAAAACACATGGTATAGTGTTTTGTTTTGTTTTTAAATTCTAAATTGTAATGAATAACCAGAAGGTAATTGTAAGAACATTTCAAAAACCAAAGAAATCACATTTAAGGACACAAGAGCCATCAGTCTAGGAAACTTTGAAGAGAAAGGGCTGGCCATAGTCAATAGCTAAGAGTTGTAGGGAACACAATGAAAGTGTAGGACAATAACTCTGGATTAAATGAATTAGAAATAAGAAGCCTCCATTAGAGTCTGTGGGAAAGTGTTTGCTATCATGGTAAACGGTTATTCTTCTATTGTTAATGTAGGAACTTTTCCAGCCACATACGTGTCTAGAATTATGTACTATGCCTTAAATCCGCTCTTGCTTGTCGACACTCTGAGATGAATTCTCAACATTTAGAGAGACCTTTTAGTTCCCCCAATCTACAACTACATGTCAACTCCATCTCTACCACACTGACACCATGATGACTGACGTTGGTTTTGATTTGACATTTCAACTGTTGAAATACACAGGCACACTCACTCACACTCACATACACAGAGCCTTCAACTTGAGATTTGATTGGCATCAGTCATTTCATAACCTGTCTCTTGGGGATCGGACCAATGGACCTTTTTAAAGCTTGCCTTATTGAACTAACCCTTCTGATCTGGGCACATGATTCATACTTGCTAATCTTCTTGGGGGCCTTCCTTGCTCTTAACAAGCCTGTCATTTCTTCCATCTCTGAAATATTTTTCTTTAGGTACAAGATGATTTAAAATGTTATTTTTTATGTCTCTTCTTTACTTTCGTGAGAAAAAAATACATATAAACGCATCAAAGAAGCAGCTATTCCACCTGATTAGTGAATTTCCCCCAAAGGAATATAGACATCACCACAGCTATGGAATACATTTTAAAGGTACATAGGCTTCAATTCAGCTCCACAAATATAACACCATAAAATGTTAGCTCTGGAATGTACCTTAGAGTTTTTGGTACAACCTTCAACCCAGTAAAAGAATCTCTATGTCATCTCTCTCAGATAATTAGTTTCTGTTTGAACATTTTCTGTTAGTAAGTTATTTTAAATAGAATCTCGCCTGGTATTCTTCTACTTCTTGAAAGTTCTTACTTAACACTGAAATCAACCTCCTTTAACTCCATTCAAAGTGCAAGCTTTGTCATCTGGAATCCCATAAAGTCTCATCTCTCCTCCACAGGACAGCTCAGAGCTGAACTAAGCTGGTTGCCTACATTTCTAAAGGTTAATATCTTTCTTGTACTCAACCTCAGGACAATCTCTCTCCACTTCCATTCTTTATTGCCTCTCACACTCTGTGCAGACACCCAAAGATCCACACTGTGAGAAGTTCTATGATCATGCTTATAGGTTCTCCTAGAATACATTCACCTCTTGCTATCTTCCTATTTCACCTCCTCTTAATCACAAGGTGGTCTTTTTTTTCCAGTTTGAAAACCAAAACATTCCCTGAACAAAAAAGTTCTGTCATTCATTGAGGGCCTGATAGGTGTCAGGCACTGAACTAAATGCAAAGATGGGAAAGACACAAAGATGGGAGAAATACAATACTCTCAAGAATTTTATAGTCCATTGGAGGGAAAGAGACACAGTTAAATATATAGATAAAGAGAATGAAAATAATGTGATAGGTGCTATTCCTTCTTTTTCTCATTTTTAAGTTTTTTATTTTAATTCCAGTGTAGTTAACATATAGTGTTACATTACCTTTAGGTGGCAGTATAGTGACTTAACAATTCTATATGTTACTCAGTGCTCATCATGGTAAGTGCTATTCTTTCAAATGTTTCAAGAAATTTATAATCATATAGGAGAACTATATGATTTCTGTCTGAAGGAAGAGAGTGAAAGGGAGGGAGATATCCTCTACCATGGGAAACAAAAAAGGCAACATATAAAAGTCACAACTTGAGGAAATAAAAATCACATTTTATATAATAGTTACAGTATCTATACATATTTGAGGTAGTAGTGATCTCCTCCTCTGTGGTTTCAAACTTCTACCCTTCTCAGAATATAATTTATCCCATAAAACTCTTATGGGATATTTTCCTGCACACAATAGCTCAATTCTTATTACCTAAGAGAGAAAATACAATAATATTAATTTCTGTACTGTCTTTACCCTCAACTAATACTATTTCTCTACTTATGTCCTTCATTTCAGTATGCTCAAGAAAATTACAATTTCAACAGGTTCTAATTTTGGCTTTCAGCCTTTTAATCTGGGTATACTAACATTTCCAAATTACTGCCTCTCTTACCACACCTCCTTCTTATGGAGATCACTGTACCCTCAGACCCTAGAAAGGGAGCTCACAGCTGAATCTCCACTCCATACTCACAGTGAGAAAACATCTTGTCAGGATTTAGACAATAGTCAATTGGAAGACCATTAGCTCTTACACTGTATTGTCAGAGGTAGAGTAACCAGCAAGGCACATGGAAGGCAAGGGCAGAGAAAAGAAAAGATGAATAAGCAGGCCATGAGTTAGCAGTGTAAGCCAACCGAGAGAAAGAAAGAATGGCTCAAGCATGCAAGAGTCACAGAAGCCAAAGCCCAATGTGCCTCAGGAGTGGTGGACAGAAGAGCCTCTATTCACAACTTGCTCATTCCAGTCCTTTCGTGGGTGTCTGAGCAGGACTTAGTCTTATGAACTTTTCTAACTGCAATAGCACCTGCTATGTTCTTTCAATAAAATTCCTTTCTATACGAGCCAGAATGAGTGGACTTCTGTTCTTTGCAGCAAAGTAATCCTTAACTAATACTCATATTTTTCTTAGAGTCCAACTTGTTCTTGGCCACACTACACCAGGACAGCTTCCAACACTCTGTGCAGGAAAATAATATATAAGACTATGATTAAGCAAATGGTAATATGTTTCTAAATTTTTTATTGCATCTTAAAGTTAAATGAACAAGGGAAGAGTGTTTCATGCTATTTCCTTTGTATAATAAGAAAATGGAAGTGTTTGATGAAAAGGGCAGTAAATGAAGTGGAAGGATTTGTATACTATCTCTGAAGTAAAAAAAAAAAAAAAAAAAAAAGTTTGAATGTTTTGATATGGGGTAGCATAAAGATGAATCCAGAGCTGCAAAAAAAAAGTCCTAGGATACACCAATCATTTTTTTTTTCTTAAGATTTTATTTATTTATTTGACATAGAGAAAGACACAGCAAGAGAACGAACACAAGCAGTAGGAGTGGGAGAGGGAAAAGCAGGGTTCCTGCTGAGCAGGGAGCCCTATGTGGGGCTTGATCCCAGGACTCTGGGATCAGGACCTGAGTCGAGGCAGACATTTAACCAACTGAACCACCCGGGTGCCCCTAGGATACACCAATCTAATAGAAGAAATAACTAATCCAAGTAGACAAAATAAATAAATAAATATGTACTTTATATTTATATATTTTAAATAATAAAATAATACACAAGAGTCCTAAGCAGTCAGTTCTTTTTCTTGTTGACTGTGCTGTTCTCTTACTGCAAACTTCCCATTAGACTGCCGCATTTAGAGTTGCCATGAACCAGATGACAGGACACAAGTGGAACAAGTGGAGAAAAAAATAGGACTTTCCCTTTCACACCAGCAAATATAAGCTTATTAAGATCCTCTGATTAATTTGTCCACATGTCTGTTTTTTCAAGCAAAACTCCATACACTTACATATACTCATCAGGGAGGAAATAAATTATAACTAGAAGTAGGCAGCAGTAAGATTCAGAGTTCATAATAGTAGTCTCATTCCCCAGCTGTTAGAAATTGAGAAAAACGGTTTCTTTCTTTCTTTTTTTTTTTTTTAAAACACCTACCTGGCTCCACTCATGGGCTGAAATGAGAATCAAATGTGAATATGAATGTATCTTGCAAAATTTAAAAAGGCTCTATGACTGTAAGATACTGTTCAATGTTGGGTACATATTTTTCTTTTTTTGCAAATGTGGAAGGAATAGGGAATAAAATAATGTGCTTCTCTTATCCTCTCCCTCCTCCACTTCCTTTAAAAGTTTGAAAAGTAGTAATTAAAACTTCAGATAAATCCAAAGTTTTCTCATCCATAATGTCTTCATTGTTTCCTGGCTCTTTGAATGTCAATGAGTATATAGCTCAAAATTACTCCTGTCAATTATGAAGGTCCTTATCTTGGCATTGATTTTTACATGCACAGATCAATAGCAGGATATGGCCCAATAATTAATATTGGGAAACTGAATTGCTTTTTTTCCCAGGCACTTAGCTTTAACCACAGAAGTATTTCTCTTTTACTAATACTGTGTTTTTATATTTATCCCATTTTGTTTCTAAGACAAATTCTCCCACATAACAATACAAATTATTTTTAACTCATCAAATAGACCTTTGTACCTGCTACATATTTTAAACAAGGCTGATGACTAAGCAGTAATATATAAAATATTCCATGAATAAGTATTTTAAATACAAATTCTTTACTCCATACTTTTCTGTACAGTCTTCCTCATGTACTCTGTAACACTGCTGTAATTTCACTCAAAGTCTGTTTTTTTTTTCTTTTCAATGAACATTATTATGTGCCCAGCATTGTGTGAGGCACTGGGGATATAAAAATAAATAAGACATTGTCCCTTTAATAACTTCACCATCCATTAAGTGGAAAAGGACATCATAATAAACACACAGTGATCTGTACAACAACAAATGTAAGCAGAATATGCAGTAGTACTTAGAGGTTTTCTTTTAACATGTAGCTGGTTCATACTGACTTGAGATAGTTGATTGTATACCTTTTCCCAACTGTATTCAGTGACCTCACAATGGGATTTCAAAATCAACTATGGTGGAACTATTTATACAATGGGAATAGTCAAATAACATTAATGAGAACTCCCACCATTTCCTGCCCCAAGAAAGTCATTTGTTAAATGTTCACTCACACCATTATCTGTATCCCTTCCTGGGAGATTACGGAATGGTGAAGGCGGAACCAGAGAAGCTGACCTTCAAATCCCTTTATTATCCTACGCAACATAACACAAGTGAAAAAAGGTTTTTATAAATTGTACTTGTGTTTTTGCATAATCATTTAACAATTGCAGTATAAGGTCAATTGTCTGGAAGAATGGAACTGTGTTAACTTTTTAATTCTTTGGACAGCTGATCAAACAGGCCAAGAAGCTGTGTACTGGCCGTTTAAGTGAACAAATAAATACAAAAAGTACATATCAACAAGGTAATTTCTGTCACTGATTTAATTTGTATTACAGCATTTGTATTACAGCATTTTCAAATTTGCATATGTAATTTGAAATGTATATTTCAAATTAAATTCAAAAATTTAATTTGTATTACAGCATTTTCAAAAATATATTTCCTAGTACTTTTAAGGATTTATGCTATCGTAGATGTTTAAAATGTATAGGGAATTGTGACAAAATAAACCTTACTGGTATTACTTTGTCTTTGAATAGGCATGGCAGGTAGTTAAATAACTGACTATTCAAATTCAGATGAGGTACCAATTAGGATAGAAAATCAAATACAGATCAATATATGATGAACCTCTGAGTTCACTATAGGTTAAAAGTCACAAGAGTTTCATATAACATCCTAACAATCTGAATGAAAAGGTTTACCAAGGAGAGCTTGTTCTCTCTCTCCTCAGAGAGCTTCAGTCTGTGAAGTTATGCATGCCACCACATTCTTCTTTTTTTATTATTATTATAGAATAAAGTATCAATAGAGAAAATCTCAAAAACATAGGTCAATGAAGTATATAAAAGTATAAGCCTGCCATTCACAAATAATCCCTATTTAATGCGCTTCCATTCATGTGTGTATTTATATACACATACATATACATATCTATATTTTATAGACAGACACGAGAGTTAGATTTGAAACTGCTTTGGTATATCGAATATATAGTTTTGTATTATTACATATCATTATTACAAAATTTAAATGCCAACAATGTGTTTCTTTATATAGGTTCATTACTATCTAGTTAAATAATCCCTTATATGTAAGTTGTTTCCAGTTTTTTTCCTACAAATTATACAGTGATGACCATCCATGAAGTTAATCCTCACATATGCACATATCATTAATAGAATAAGTCCTTTAAGATGTTAGTTCGGGATCAAAGGGTAAAATAATTCTAAGAGTTCTGAGAAGCTGTTCTTCCATAGAAATTTTACCGATATTTTCTTTACCACAATGTATTCAAGTAACATTTCTCTATATCTGCACCAAAACCATTTTTTTTCCCCAGTGAAGATTAAAAATTCCTACACTTCCTTTCATTTATAGTCCTTTGAGCATAAATAAATTAAACAGGCTTTTATAAGTTCAAAAAGTCCTAAATTTATCAGTCACTTGAATTTCTTTGTGAAGCTCCCATCCATGTCCTTTGTCCAATTTTTTTTGAGAAAATAAAAACTTTTTATGTAGTAAGTACATGAATTATTTTGTCTGTATGTTATAAATATTTCCTCAATGTTATATGCTAATGAATTTCAGGGTCAATATCGCTTCTATGTTACTTTCCTTATGACATTTACCTATTGTAAAACAAATCCATTTGTTCTATCACCTACAAAATAAATGACCTCCTCAACTTAAAAATGTCATTAACCATAATGATAATGGTGGCAATTATTAAATAACTTACAATTGTACAACATATAGATTTGGTATGTTTATAAAGTGCATTTATGAAACAAGTATAAAGCATGTAGCTGTGTTGTGTTCCCAATGCAAATTGCTATATATTATAGGAGTTATTCAAAACCAAATTTTATTATACTTAAGAAAATAATAAATTATCTTACAATATTAATGCATATTACAGATGAATAAACTGAGAAACAGAAAAACTACATGACTTAGTCTAATCACAGATAATGCTTAAAAATAATTTCTTCTAACTCCAATTCAACAGTATGTTATCCAAATAATAGACCAAAGAGACAAAACACCCACCAACTGGTCCAATCTATATTTCCAGGATTATTCTAATTTCTTCCAATAAACAAGGCTGATCTCCCATTAGCACACCTAACATCCAAAAGCCACTTTCATTTCTAGCAACCTGAACCAGCTCAGGCAACAGTCAAAATGGCAGCCATGCCCTTTCACTATCTCTCCACATACGTATAGCATTTTCCAAGACCAACTCAAGTTCATCTGCTTTCATAAACTCTTCCCCTATTTCCTAGCTCCAGAATGACCTAGAACATTTTTCATTTTTATTTCATACATAGTTCACAACAATAATAGCAAATACACACTGACCATTTTCAAGTGAAGAAACTGAAGCACACCACACATCATATGGTTATTTTGGGCTCTGTATATTCACCAGTGTATATCTGTCTTCCCCATTAGCTTGCAGGGACATATCTTAACTCATTTATATTTCCCTCAGCAACATGCGCAGCATTGTACATACCCCAGACACCATATAAATGCTCACTGAGCAAACATTGTCTATGCTGTTACCAGATTATTCATTTAGCAGCTCTTTATCTGCATAAGTAGTATATACATTATATGAATCAGTTAATGATTATAATGCATCTTAGGTAATAATAGTTAAGAATCCTTTGTAACCACTATTATCTTATTACCAAAGATTAGATTTAACTATGTTTAAGACTGGGACAATTTAGTTATATGACCAGCATAAATTCTGTTTACCACTGCCCTTGCTAGAACTACACTATGAAAATTGATCACTATAAGCAATTGTTTGCTCACATTTGTTTTTGTGACTCAGGAGCAAAGTATTTCCCTTAGCTGATGATAACACATCATAACTGCCCCAGATATGTTGTTCAAAGGAAGTTATATCAGTTTGAGTTTCCACAGAGGATACGCTAATCATATAAATAAATTATACATGGGTACAGGAAATTGCATTATAGCAAAGTGGACAAATTGAGTTTAAGAGAAGAAAACATAATTGTGTAATTTTAGTAAGGAATAAATATTGACCAAAATGCACATTTTTGCAAGGAATGTTATCTCTGATCAGCAACAAACATGTTTCTTGATCAATATTTGTAGTTTGATTCATTTTCCTGCCATATAGAACTTGATGGGCTCGTCAATATATACAAAGGTTAAAAAAAAAGAAAGAAAGAAAAAAAAGAGGGAAGGTCAATTTTAAAATAAGCTTTTCTAAAAGTTCCTTTTCTCTTTCTTTCTTTCTTTCTTTCTTTCAAAGTTTCTTAAAGGTCTGTAGGAACACCAGAGCAGCAGAAAGTGGGATCTGCTGAAAGAAAGGAATTTGGTGATAAACCTAGTAAATTACTGATCCAAGACGTATAGCAGAAAGTGATACCGGAGGAGGGGTCATGTTTTTGAAAGCCTTGAATGCAATACTCTGGTGATAAAACCTTATTTTTTATGAATTAGAAAGCAAAAAATAATAATAATAATAAATAGCAAAGGATCACTGACATCACAACAACCTATGCAGTATATAGATTGTTTTTGTCTGTAAGTGTGAAAGTGCAGTATAGGGAGGCAACAAGCCAAAGGACAGCAAAAGAATGAAAATTACACACATCTGTATCAGTACCTTTCCAAAGCAAAATGATTTTTAGTGAACTTTTCCGAATCCAGAATTTCAGCATGAACATGATGACAAAATACAAGCCTCATTAAGAAGCAATGACTTTCTTTTTTCTTTTTTTTGTAATTTAATTTTTTTTCCCAGTGTTCCAAGATTCATTGTTTATGCACCACACCCAGTGCTCCATGCAGTACATGTCCTTCTTAATACCCACCACCAGGTTCACCAAACCCCCCAGCCCCTCTCCCCTCCAAAACCCTCAGTTTGTTTCTCAGAGTCCACAATTACTCATGGTTCATCTCCCCCTCTGATGACTTTCACAAGCTGTCTCGAAGCATTGAACCAATATCCATTGAAGGTACTATCATCTCTACCTAGAATCCAAGATTACAGAATTGTTTTGATAATAGAGATTCCTTGATCAATACAATGTCTCTTTAAGAATGGGCCTCAGGCCCAACTAATTGGGATTCAAGGGGAGACTCCCATCAACATTCATGTGGTGACCTCTAGATTCCACAAGTGCAGACATTTCTGTTCACAACAAGGGACAGGAGTAGCAACACACTTAGAGTCAGACTATAAAAAAACTGTATCAATTCCTATAGGGATACACAAGTCAACATCAGCAGAGACTATACAAAGAAAAAAACCAGAATTATATAGAAACATTTTTTTTTAAATACTCTCAATACATCAAACTCAAGTGAGGTGGTCTCAGCATAGGCAATGAACTCTGGAGGCAGAAATGGTTCAGTAAGTGAGCAGTGGACTGAAGAAGGATAAAAAGCCATGAGAAAGAATTCTATAACATCAGTCTGCATCCAACTGAGTATGAACCCAAACTGATTTGAGCAACTGAAGAACTGCTTGCTAGATAGAACACTATTTTCTGCAGCAACAGGTCTCTCAAGATAGGATTATTGAAAATATCAGATATTTAAATGTCCAATAGGGCATCCCTGAAAGACAGATGTGAGAGAAAAGAATGAGAGGAAAAAGAAGACCTGCCAGGTATTTACTTAGGGATTCTTGGCACATAGTATTTTCAAGATGAATGTTCTTTCTGTTGAGATGTGCTGGGTTTTCAGATTGTAAAAGCAATTACAAGCATAAAAAATTTGCAAGACACAAAAATTATAAAAATAACTGAGAAAATGGCCTATAATTTCATCATCTAGAAATAATCAGGGTTAATATTTTGAGATGTTTTCTTCCAATCTTTCAGTGATACAAATATCTATAATTTCTAGAAGATTTGGAAACATGATGATTGTATGTTATTTCTGTTCATTTAAAAATATGATATCTTCCTACATCATTAAATAAAATTCAAAATGTAAAAGTAAAAATATAGTTACATCTAGGTTCTTCGCTTGTAACAAAGGTACTCTTTGGTGGGGATGTTGATAGTGGAGAGGCTATGCAAGCATTGTAGGGACAGGGGTATATGGAAAATCTGTGTACTTTCCTGCACTTTTGCTGTTATCCTAAAGCTGCTCTAAATTAACACAAAAATGGAAAAACTTGCCCTATCAAATATGAAGACATATTGCCACCATAATTAAAACATTGCGATAGTATCAAATATATAGAATAGTTAGAATAAATAGACCCATACCTATTTGGAAACTTGATTTATGACACAGTGGACATTATAAATCAATGGGAAAGGATGAACTATTTAATACCTTTTCTAGGGGGGCACCTGGGCGGCTCAGTGGGTTAAAGCCTCTGACTTCGGCTCAGGTCATGGTCTCAGGGTCCTGGGATCGAGCCCACATCGGGCTCTCTGCTCAGTGGGGAGCCTGCTTCTTCTTCTCTCTCTCTCTCTCTCTCTGCTTGCCTCTCTGCCTACTTGTGATCTCTGTCTGTCAAATACATAAATAAAATCTTTAAAAAAATAAAAAATTTTAAAAATAAAACAATTTTTTAATACCTTTTCTAGGAATATTGGTTATCCAAATGAAATCAAATCTTTACCTTATAGCATACACAAAAACGAATTCCAGGTGTGTTTAAAATGTATACACAAGTGGCAAAACTATAAATCTTAGAAGATATTGGATATTTTCTGCATTACTTCTAGGTAGGGAAGAATTTCTTTAAGAAGATACCAAAAGCAAAGCCAAAAACAAAACAAAACAAAAAAAGATTATAAATTTGACTATATTGAAATTAGGCATGTCTTTATTGAAAGACAATAGGAAATGCATATACATATGTATATACATATACATCTATCTATATTTATAGATACATATAAAATATATGCAGATCATATATTAAATATATGCAGATATGTATTACATACATGCATTAACAAATTTTTAAATAGATAAATGACTGAGTTCACTTTAGCACACCATAACTGCTCTACATCAAATGTCTTTTCCACCTTAAGTTAGTCTGATAAATTCCTGTAGTACCTTTAATACATCATGAACCTTTTAATTCTGAGAACATGTGTCTGACAGTCACTCTCTACCTCACTTGGCTAAGCAGTCATTCATCTATCCTTTGTGCCATTTTGTACCTTGCACGTTCCAACAATTAGAGCATCTCCTTCATGAGTCAGGTACTGTGAGAAGAGCTTTCTTAACATCTGCTACCTCATTTCTTCCTCACCACAATATTTGTGTTGTGATGCATTAGTCTCTCAATTTTAGAGATGGAGACAATGAAAATCAGTACATTCAACCTAATAAAGTCTCACACATCAAAGAGGCAGAGCTATAATCTGAACTCTGGTCTGATTGTTGCTAAGGCTCTATCATTCAGGGCCCCTATGTAATAGTATACATACTGCAATGCTTACATCAAAGTTTTGTTTTGTTTTAAGGCTATGTAGTTATCTATTGCACAAATTATCCTGAAATTTAATGGTTTTAAACCTCAAATTTTAAATAAAGTTTAAACATTGTTATATTTCATGATTTTATGGGTCTGGAATTCAGGAGTCTTAGCTGTATTATTCTCCTATTCCACTCTGTGTTGACTGAACCCACTTGGTAAGCACCCAACAGAGAAGTCAGCCAAGACAGCATCACTAAAACATCTGGTGCCTAAGCAGAAATGACTGGTAGGCTGAGCTCACATGAGTCCACTGACCACCTCTCTAGCTTGTGTATCTCTACTTAGTAGTTTCAGAGTGATCAGGCTTCTTACACAGAGACTCAGGACTCCCAGAGAGAGTGCTCCAAGAGACAGAAATTAGAAACTGGCAGTTAAGTCTTTCACCCAGAAACTAGTACAGTGTCACTTCTACCCTATTCTATTGGTCAAAAGAGTCCCAGATCAAGGAGAGGAAACATAGATTATAAGTCTCATTAAAAGGAGTATGAAATAATATGCAACTGTCTTTAATCTTCCATATCACAGAAAATATTGATGACAGATTTGAAGAAAATATTATTCATACCTAAAACCAACAAGAAACTAGAACAGCTCTGTCCTAAACAACTTTCTGTGATAATGGAAATATTCTCTGCATAATCCAATACGGGAGCCATATGGTAGAAACATGTGGTTATTGAGCATTTGAAATGTAGCTAGTGTGACCAAGGCACTGAATTTTAATTTTATTTAATTTTCAATTAATTTAAATTCAAATATTCATAAGTGGTTAGTTGCTACTGTATTGAACAGCATAGCTCTATAATATAAAAGATATTCCGGCAAATCAACAAGAAAACAACAGGGAACCAAAATAAAAATGGCCAAAAGATACAAATGGATAAGTCACGGGGCAGACACTGACTCTCAAGTACATAGAAAGGTATTCAAGCTCAATAATAACCAGAGAAATAGAAATTAAAATGATGATATACTTTACATCTATCTGAGTAACAAAATTAGAATATAGAAAATGTAAAATGTTGCTGGAAATATAGAAAAAGAACCACCCTCTTCCACTGCTAGTATGAGGAGAGCCTGGAATAGCTATTTCTGAGAACAATCTAGCATCACTTGGTCCAATTAAGTAATCATATATGCTTATCATTGAAAGCAAGCTTTATGAGACTTGTATAAGAATATTCACTGTAGCAGGGAGGGGGAGATAAGTTAGGAATCCATAACTGGAGGAAGGGTAAAAGTAAAATGTGGTCAATGAATATTGTGGAATATTACAGTCATTAGAAGCAATGGTTACAACAAAACTACATATAGCAAAATGGATGGATCCTAAATATACAACACTGAGTTGCAAAATTAAGAAACATTACCAGCCTCATAGCACAATGCTTTTGAAAAATACAATTGCATATGCATACAAAGCAACAATACATATTCTACACAGTTATATATAAGTTTAGGGACACTTAAATACATTGTTGGTTTGCAAACCTAAAAGCTTCATGAATCAAATCTGAAACTGGACCCCATACACAGAGTACAATGAGAGACTGAAGAAAGAGTCAGGCCACTCCAGATTGGTAAGTGATAGTTTTAGTAAGCCGGGAACTTATCTACAAGGCTTGTCTTGGGCAGCATCATGACAAGTGGATCTCCCCACCTACTCGCCTCAATCTTAAGAGTTTACAGAAAAGCCTTAACGGGGCTCAGTCGAATATATTATCCAGATGATCTCAACAACACATTGCTCTCCCAAGGTTGGCATCCTGGAAATGGCTTTAGCTATGGGAACAGTAGCCAGACAGGACAGAGGGTGAGGAGCTTCCTATTGTCTGGGACCAGCTCTTGAGCCAACCTGCAGTCAAGCCCTCTCGATGACTTTCTTCAAGGAGGGAGGAGGGTATTATGTATGCATGCCTGGCTTCCAGAATTGTGAAAAAAATAAATTTTTATTGTGTCAGCCACCAAATTTGTGTTCATCTGTGACAGCAGCCACAGGAAACTAATAACTAACCACTAAAGGGGAAGTGAAAGATACTGAGAGATTAATGGCTTTGCTAAAGTCCAAAAACACCTACTGCAGACTGGCCTAAGCCGTAAGTTTATTAGGCAGGGTGGCAGTCCCTAGTGAGTAGGAATATCACCCAGTGACCAGATTAGAAATATCCCCAGTGGTTTGATATCCAGAACATTCCTAGATATTTTCAGCCATCTCACTCTGGACCAAGAGAAACTCAGTCCCCTCTCCCATTTCTATAGTCCCTCCCTTCCCAGCTCCTGATTACAGTCTAAAGTATGACTCTTTCCCCAGGTCCGAAGCGTAAGAACTGCACCACCTTTTTTTTTTTTCCCCCTGCATCCCCTTATAACGACTCTGTAGCCTCTCCACATGATTTCCTTTATCCCTCATAGACATCCAAAAGCATGACATTAAATGCAAAATAATTACACTATCATGGTTACAGGAGAGTTGCTCTTTCCCAAACTCTGCTTTTCTCTCTGCTTCAAGGTTCTTAACCTTGGCTCATCAGAATCACCTGGGGTTTTCTGAAGTTTACTGATGTGTTAGTCCCATCCTCTGAGATTCTAATTTAATGTGCCTGGGGTGCAGCTTGGGTTCAGGGAATTTTAAACACTCCCTGGGTGATTCTCACTTGCAGCCAAAGTTGAGGACTTGCTGGTCTAGCCTGTCTTTTCCTTCTAATCTGCTCCAGGGGAAAGAAGGAACAGGATCTCCATTCAATGTACCCCAAAGTAAAAACTAATAATATTTATTTTTCTATAAATATCAATGATTTAAATCTAACTCTTATTTGTGAGGTGAACATTGGTGAGTATTAACAAAGGATTCACAAGCATTGAGTAGATACAGGAAGACAGGGCCATCCTCAAGCCTCCTGGTCATGCCTTGACTGGGAAGAACCTAGGCTTTACCCACAGTTCCTTTACTGGCAACACACATCAATGATGCTGAAAGCCTAAAAGCAACTGCTGGATCCAGCTGAGGTCACTCACTCAACAGGAAGCCAAATTCCCTTTCTCTCCCAAGCCAATCCCAGTCTTGGCACTGCAGCCTGAAATTTCTGAAAACAGCTTGCCACTCAGTTTGCAGCACCGATGACTTAAGGACATTTTTAAGTGTTGTGGAGCTTAACATCCACGTATTTCCTCCTATGTTCTAATTTCCTGCTTCTCCACACTATTTATGTTCACCTGTTACCCAATTAGCACCCCAGTAAGCTGAACTCCTGTCGTTGTTTTACCCTAGCAATTAACCCTCTCCAGCACCCCCCTCTGTAAAGAGCTTCTGATTAAAATAAACTGCTCGATTATTCACCTAACGACAGGAAGCATGCCACAGTAGACAAGAAGAACAAGTTTTTCCCCCAGATCTCTAAATGTGTCCAGTATTGGCAGAGAAAAAAGATCTTCCTGAAATAACCTAAAGGACTTGGTCGAGGTTTATGGTAAGGGCACGAATTTATAAAATATCAGCACCTGTCTAGTAGTTTTAAGATGATCAGCACCTCTAGTCTGAAGAAAATGCTAAAATACAGAGGAAATTCAGTTGCTTTCACTTTTTTTTTTAATTCTATAAACTGGTGACATGAATATCTCATTAATGAACCATAGTGACATACAGGAAAGATGTAAGAGAAGGCAGGGAGGAAGAAAGTAATAGAGAGGAAAATAGAAGGAAAGGAATTACTTAAATACTAAGTTACCCAACGCCCTGAAGGGATGTTCTGTTTAAGTAGTATTTCTTTATGACTGAAAAGTATTGTGCACATGATGCACAGCTTTCCTATTATTAAGAATATAACATAACATATTTAACACAGAAACTCCAATTTAATATAAATTTTTCTGGAAAATGTTGGAAGAACCTCAGAATTCTGAGTGCCTAAGAACATCTTCATGAACCACAACTTTGCCAGGCAATATAGCAGGGATAATATTAAGTTGATAATACCTATATAATTCTGTGGTTCACATTGTAAAATTTACAATTAATGGTGAGTCAGAGATGCGGTAACACAATTTTCCTGGAGGGTACACACTGTCATGTAAATATCAAAGTGTGTCATATCTTATTTGTAATATTTTAAGGGAAAGTTCCTTTTTAATCTAGACAGCTATTTATTGATCACCTTGTGTTCTATTTTTCTTTACCCACACGTTATTCATAAGGCAATTATCCTACAATCAAAAAGGAAGAAGGCGTGCTCACTTCGGCAGCACATATACCAAAATGGAAGAAGGCACACGCAACCAACAGAAACCCGTGTGTCTAAGTGGCCAGAAACAATCAAGAAAATGAGTTTAGTTTTATCTGGAAAGAAAGTTATTAAAAGTTACAATTTTTAATACAAGATTGCCTGCTAGGCAACTGAGGCAGAAGGTATTTCCAAGAACCACACTCTGAAAATGCACTCAAATGGTCCTCTGCTTTTCTTTTCTTTTCTTTTTTTTTTTTTTTTTAAAGATTTTATTTATTTATCTGACAGAGAGAAATCACAAGTAGATGGAGAGGCAGGCAGAGAGAGAGAGGGAGGGGGAAGCAGGCTCCCTGCCGAGCAGAGTCCCATGCGGGACTCCATCCCAGGACCCTGAGATCATGACCTGAGCCGAAGGCAGCGGCCTAACCCACTGAGCCACCCAGGCTCCCCGGTCCTCTGCTTTTCTATGAGTTTTCTGAAATCTTTCTACTGCAGAAACTGCAAAAGCCAGGCATTTTAAGGCTGCTGGGGTCTGTTTTCTCTAGCAAGGCTAGATTCTCCCTTTTCCAGAAGCCTTCATTAACTGAAATACTAATCCTACCTAAATTTGCATGGGGGAAAAAAAAGACCCTCTTGCATACTAAACTATGTAAACCCATGAAAACTGTTTGCAAACAAGAAGTGGCCGGCTCATAGCTGTGACTTTCCTGCTCCAAAAGAAAGCAGCTTGCCAGCTGCAGTGCCCGGAAGCAGAGAAGAGCACAGTCACAGCTCCCTATGAATTTTTTTTCCCCTATGAAATTTTAACAATTCATTAACAGGAAAAGGCTGCATAAAGGGATGCAGGATCAGAAGCAGCTTGGCAGCATCAAATTTTGAGAGAATGAAGGATGGAGAAAGGGGAGATGTGGAAATTTAGGCTGAGAAGGAAAGGAAAAAGAGGAGGGAGATTTGATAGAAATAGGAACAAAGAGAGACTGGAAGCTAAAAGAGTAGGAGAGATTAGAGGATGGGGGAGAGGAAAGGGAAGAAGGGATTTGAATAAAATTCAAATCTCTAATCTGATTCTACTTTTAATCTTCTTCAGGGGAGGGGGCAGGCTGAATGTATGATGTTGACTGTTCCACATTTTTTCTGAGCCACCCCTAACTGACCAAACCATGTGTTAAAAACAGTTTCCCTCCTGGAAGGGATTATGCCCTTTGACTTTCAAAGACATCTCTCCCCTTCCCAACATCAATAAGGCTAGATGTGGTGTGTGCGCTGGTGTGGAGCACAGCGGGGCGTCTGCAGAGCTAGGAAATTACACCGAAGTCAGACAGTCTGGCGCAGGGGACGCATTTTTTCTTAAACACCCTTATCTCGGACACTGTAGGCACATTTGTCTGTAAATATACATGTTATGTATGTTCCCATGTAAATAAATAAATTTAAATACAATTTCCAAATGAACAACACGAGAAAAAATTGTCAATTTTTGAGGGTGTCAAATAATGACTGCAAACAAAGTGTTTTGCAGCCGCCGGCAGCCTAGCCCAACCCATCCCTGAGGCCACCCTGCCATCTAGTGGGACTCTGCCAGAACTCCTCCTGCAGCCACAGGCGGCCTCATTTACCCTCACAGCTGGAGACAGGGAAGTGTATTCTCCTAAATGTGTTAACTTAGCAGTGCTATACACTAGAAACAAATTAATATATAATTCTTCTGTGTCTTAAGGTCATTACTGTTGAGGCATAAATTAATAGAGCTCTTCCAGTTAATTCATTTTGGCATTTGCTTCTGCATGTCTGAGCGCATATGTGAAAATAGGCCTCCCTCAGTGCCTTTGGGGGAGAGAAGAAAGGAGGCCTCACAGTAGCTTAGGCAGATGAGCAGACTCTCGGACCTAAAAGGTATCGGTAAGGGCGAGACCTTCCAGATGCAGCTGCTTTACCTTTCTCACCACTCTGAGCCCCATTTAACAAAATTCTTAACAACAGCCAAGCTGACATACGGGATGGTGGGTGGGTTTGGGGGTGCCAGCAGAGGGGGCAGGCTCTGAGGGACACCATCATCAGAAGGCAGCATTGCCAACATATCTGGTTCAGCTATCTATGAGGCAGAATGTCCTGTCATAGGCAAACATGGGCTACTCCTTAAGAATAGAAGGAAGTGGCATTTCAATATTGAGTCTGACCACCCTGGCTACTGAAGAGGCTATAAGGATGGTCATCTGCTCTTACCCCAGAGGTAGCTATATCTTTATCTTATGGGTGAGTTTCCAGATCATATTCAATCTACAGCATGGCTGTCCTACTGTGGAGAAAACACAGAGCAACAGAAAGGGAAGACCAGTGTGGGAGGGAGATAAAATTTTCCCCACCTGATTTCAACTGTTCCTAGGATGCACTGGGACACAGGTATTTGAGGAATGGGTTACACAGACTTCTTTTTTGCTTTGTTTTGGTCTGTTTGGAAATTTCTGATGAAACTCTGGAGCTCCACCCACTTCTCAAGGGAATTCCATAATAGCCAGGGTAAATGCATATTGGAACATCAGATCATCCCCAAATTTTATTTTCATCAGGGCTACTGTCATTCACATAAATATTACACTCTAAAACAAAGATATCTAAAAATGCCTTCAGGCTTCTGTTCCTGGAAAAATAAAATGTTCTCTTGAAATGTGTCTTGTGAAGAGGTGGGGGGGGGAGGGGGTTTCTGTATGTCCATTATGACCAGAACTGTTTAATAACTGCCCTGGACAAGCAGGCCTGGAATCAGAACCATGTATTCCCTCAACATCTCTGTAAAGTAAATTAACCAAACCAATATACTATAGTATTGGCAATATAAATGTTGTAAGATAAAATACTCCAAAGAAACTTCAGCACCTAATAATTTAGTTATAAAGAAAAAATTAACTCAAAACAAAAACAGGTGATGCAAAACATCCTCAGTTGAAATTTCTGAACTTTAACTATGCCTTAAATCACCCGCAAGACTTATACAAATGCAAAGGACCAGGCCATCCAAAGGCCCAGTCTCTGGGTGCAGCCTTTTTGTTTTTGCAAACTTCCGTAGACAATCCTGATGCAGAACCAAGCTGAAAACCAATGATTCAACGTTACAAAAGAAAAAAGAAAGTAATCCTTGCATGAGTAATTCTGTTGAGCAACCATAAATGAGAACAAGCATACGAAATGGAATTCCAGATGGCTCGGCATGGACTTTAGCCACTGTGGGTGTTTGAGAGGTGAAACCAGTGAGAGTAAGGGTTAGTTCTAGACACAGAAGGTGTCCTGGAGAGGGCAGACCTTCAAGAACGGGTAGAAGATAAACAGAGCAAGAACAAAAGAGCAGGTATTCCAGGTGAGTACATTAGCACTGCTACAGGAAAACAGACCGCAAGTTCTAAGGATCATGGAGAGCTGCCCGAGGAAACAGAGCATGTTTGAGAACAGTGAGCCCCGTCCAATTCCAGGGCAGAAAATGGCCAGAGTACAGCCATCAGAGTAAAAAGAAGAAAGTACTGAACAGTCTGAAATGCCCTATCTTAACAAGGGCATACATCTCACTTTTATCCAAGGCCTCCCTGACTGCCTCACTTCGGGGTATTTTGAATCCCTTAGAAGTAAATGGCTGGTTTCTCCCATTGTGCTGTTACCTGGGAGCTAAAGATTTCCACTTCTGGTGAGATAATGCACTCAGCTGCATTAAGCAGACAATTAATTTATCCCGTTGGCTGCCCACTACCATCCTTAATGTACTTAAAAAAAAGAAATAATGCTTACCTAGCTTTAACTTGCACGGTGTCTGGAAGTAAGAAGGAATGCAGCACGTAATACTAAAACCACTGCCCTGAGAACCACCCTGACCCTCACTGGATCAGCATGTCATACATAACTTCATAATACTGTTACAGAGACATCAGAGCGGATGGGTAAGAAGGATCTTCATATGGGGGAGTGGAATATTATTACTTCATTTCATCTTTACATACCACAATTATAAAAGTGCTGAAAACCAGGAGGGTGACCAGTATTATCAAAATGCCAGGCTGTCAAATACCTGAGGTAATCAAAGATATCCCATCAATGTGTCTGAGATGGACAAGACTAGGCCCTGATTTGTGAAAATCTGATTTGTCTGAGTTGGACTACAAATAGATCCAATATCTTAATTAAAAGAACACAGTGTTCTATTGGGACTAGGAAGTCAGAACGTTCCAGAAGTACTTCCTGTCCAGGTAGGTATAATACTTTAAGGATATGGGCTGGAGATTGATGATCTCACAAGATTCCTGCTAACTCTCAGATACATAATTCTGAACCATTTAATTTTACTTTACTCAAAAAAATTTCAGCAGACTCCTATGGCCTTTATGGCTTAAATTCTTTAACAGGCTACTCAAACCTCACCAAGCCCAGTCAAAGCATTCTCACATTGTCTTCCCATATATATTCTGTCCTAGTTATGTTGATCTGAATAATGCCTGCTGGATATGCCATTCTCAAACTTGTCCCCGCCTCACAGTGTACCACATCGTTCCCCACACTTGCCAACAAATCTCTCTCTACCAATCAAAATCTCCCCCTAAATCCCAGTCAGTCCCTTCCTCTCTCCAGGAATCTTCCTTGAAAGTCTCAATGTGAAATATCTTTGTCTGAGTATTGGTAGTGATTGGTATCTCCACTGCTGTATCACAAACTACATGATATGATTAATTACCTATTTATATACATAAGCATTATCTCCCTTTCTAAATGTAAATTCCTTGAGATCAAGATCTATTTTAAATATTCTGTCCTCTTTACATCAGCTGGTATAGTATCTGCTCTAGACTTTATGAACAGTGTGGTCCAGAATCAGACATTTGTTCACCTCTATATAACTAAAATTTAGCATAGAGCCTAGGGAGCTACCCAATGGAGAGTGACAGTTTTCCTTTTGGGTTTCTCAAAACACAAATACCCCTGGTTCTTATCTACCCTGTAGAGTTACAGACCACATTAGAAAAATGCAATAAAAATTGAAGTGTCTACAAGATATTTTCAGTACGTTAAAAAAGAAAACCTCACTCATCCCTTAAAGAGAAAAAAAAAAAACATTATACACTCTCTTAAAGTGAATTCCTATTTGGTCAATAATCTCCACTGCAATATGGAAATGAAAATGATACAGAAACATGAAATAAAAATTAGTTCAATCTATGGGATTCATTCACTAATTGTTTTTGATCTTTGGATGATTATTTAAAAAATAAAAAGAAACAGTAATTCATGCCCATTAAAAATAGTTCATTGACAAGTATCTGCTCTATACCAGGGGCAGATAAAAAAGAACCTTATTCTTTGTAGGGTACACTGAGAACAGCCTCAGGGGAAAAAAAAAAAAAAAAGGAGACAAAGATTTTCTAGGAAAAAGCTGAAGAGAATACTATGGAATTGGACTCAGCTCAGTCTTGGCCCAGTTATCAGTCATGATGGTTATCTATACATTTCTTATAAAACAGATCATCATGGATTTAGCTGCATCATTAGTAACTACGTAAATGGGAAATTTTATGTAACCCATAATACAAACAAAGCCATGGCATGGTAATGTGCTTTTTATGTAATCCATCAAGACCTTTCTTTCCTAGAAATTTCACAAAGAAGGCATACACTTGATCAGCAAGTCTGTAAACTAAGGGCACCAAACCATTATAGGTGCAAACAATGCTAAAATCTGAAGTTGAGAGGTTCCCATTTTATTTTGATTTCCAAAACCAAAAGAAAACACCTGCCTTTTACCCCACTCTTCCTACCGCTCTCTCCCAGCCTCTGCACATGGATAAAGACTTTGTAATATTGCCAACCTTGCCACTTAATGATCTGGATACATCTACATAATGGCCTCCCGTACTGGCCATTATAGATGAGATTCACGTTATTTATAAATTAGCTCTCTTGTTCTTGCATATTCCTGAGTTTATCATCATTAAGGAGAAGAAATGTTTCTCAACAAAAGGCCCAGGCACTATGGTGATAGACACAATAGTAACTGTTAGATACACAGATAGGCATGTTTCCATTTTGGTCTTTTGTATCCATCTTCACTTGTCCCAGATATGCCATTTTCTGATTCTCAGGGTGAAGAATGTTTTGAAATACATTTGCGTATTCATGGATTGTTGGCTGTATTCACATTTTTATATTCAGCTAATATTTAAATGTATTTAGGAAACAGGCCTCAATTTAGATTTGCAATGTGGTATGAAATATCATAAAGGGAAATCACTTTCAGGCTGTTAGATCTGGTGCAGCTGGGGAGACAGAGAGGTTCAAAACATCTGTCAGCCCACAATGATTTCACAAACCCTTTCCACACTCAACAATATTGAGTGATGTGACTGCTAACCCAGAAAATGTAAATACCTGTAGAAACATGAGAGCAAAGGAATGAACCTAATTTTCAAATATTTTATTTAGATTCTTACCAGTTCACAGTCTGAATCCCTTTGGGCAGACTAATATCTTCCAGATGAGGACCTGTGTCTATGCCAATTTTAAGACTGGTTTAGTGTATGGCTGGAAGAGACAAGGAAGGACTTCCCATTAGAGGAGAAAAAAATATGAAAAAAAGGTTTTGAGTGAAGCAGCTATTTTGAGAAGGCATCAGTGCCTTCATCAACACCTAAAACATTAACTCTCAGTTCCATATTTGCCTGTAGGCAATTAGCCCTCTGGATTTTGTGCAGAGCATTAGTAGGAGATCTAACCCATATAAAAGTATAGGTCCTAACTTTACACATGTTATATCCTGTGGCCTCAGGCTAAGCTCCATAGCCCAGTTAGTCATCTTACAAAGTTACCTGGGCAAGAGCACAATCTGATTCTACTGCCTGACAGCACAGTTCATTGATATGGATATAATGGTGGCACCTCTTTTCCATAAAGGATTCTAAATGCAACTCTTTCATAGCAAATAAAATAGCCGAACACAGAACCCAACTCACGGGCAGTACTTCGTAAAGTTTCCATGATGAGATTTGACGATGCTGTCATGATGACAGGGGTGATAATGACCATGTTATGAAAAACAAAGATCTTCCCCAAGATTTCTACCAGAAAAGGGCAAGCGATTTTCTTGTGCCTTACCCCAAAATAAAGAAATAAATAAAACAAGCAAAAAACAAATCAAAAACAAAAACAAAACTCATTTTATGCTGCTATATCATCAACAATTTTGTGTATATGTGTGTGTGTGTATGCACACTCATGCATGCATACGTGTACATGCCTAACAAGGAAATAGGCCAGAATTAATAGCTAAGGCTGGTGCAAATATCCAGGTTCCAGTTGTGGAATGAGATAAATGGCACCCTTTGGTGCTATGACCTTCTCTCCAGATGTAGCAATGGCTCAAAGTCAGACAATGAAGAAGTCACCGCCTGTCTCTTACAAAATTTACATTGACTAGAGAAAAGATCACTCAGCAAACATCCCTGGCCCACTCACATGATCCTGGAGACACATAATCTATATTCATAAAGCATTTTAGGATAATTAAATATCAGGTTCTAGGACAGTGCAAGATACAATTAATCATTGAGACAAACAAAGAATCTCCATTCAGCTAAATGCACTTCACAGCTTGGGGGAGAAGGGGGCTTAGGGAGATTTTCTTTACAAATCCGCTCAGGGTAGTGGGTTTGCAGCACTCAAATTTGCTATGTTAATTTCCCTTCTACAACCAGCAGTTTAGAATCAACTAACAGATTACAAACTGAGAACAATGAGATAACCTTGTAACAATTTCAACATGGAAGATTCCAGATTATGCTCAGTGGAAACTAGAATAGTGTTAGAAGTATCACTATTTATCCAGTATGATTGTAAAGTAACTCAATAATTAGTCACCTTAATCTGAATATGGCATTTATCTCCTTACTCAGAGTACACGACCTTTGGATCAAGGATCATGTGATATATTTCTTTTGCATTCTCATCAACATTTGGCATAGTACCTTGCAATGAGTAGATACCTAATAAATAACTGTTGATTGATAACTGAATTAGTATTTCTGACATGTAATTCTGGTTATAACATTATCATCATTGACAAAAAATTGTGACTGGCTCCTTGTTGGCTGTAGAATAAAGTATGAGACTTACAACTTTTAAGTCATTCTATACTTTATAACTGAGCCCAGAATGACCTTTCCAACTTTAATTTCCCCCTATTGCCCTCACAGAGCTCACTGTTTTCTATTTATGTGCCACATTCCCTTCAATTTCCTGGTTCGATTTGTTTCTTTCATACGAAACATTCATTTTCTCATTATTTTGTAACTTCCCTGGTCAAACATTAATTCCTAATGTGCCCTTCCTAATTCTCCCTGAGATTCTTAACTGAAGTGATCTCTGCTTTCTTTGAACTCCCAGAGATTATTGGACATAGCTCTCTCACGGCTTCTCAAATTCTGCAGTCATTGTTGTGTATGTCACATTTGCTCCATTACTGTGTAAATTCCCCAAAGGCAGTATCTGCCCCAAGACTTTGATTCATCTTTGAAAAACCCCAAATCCTTTTATCTCTGAACCCCAAAACTCTTATATAGAGACATTCCCAGTAAACATTTGTTAATTCAACTTGATATTGATTAACCTATTTATGGAAGAGATGGATAGAAGATGGGTATGGAAGAGATTTTATGGGAAATCTAGGTAGAAACTCAGATAAAGTAACTGAAAATATTTTCCCTTTGGTATAGATATTAGACTCTGATTCTGAGTTCTTCTGAATGGTGTAATTTGGCTCAGTATGCATTTACTAAATGTCATGTTTGGTAACTTTTCAGAGTTACCCCAGCTATAGCAGATTCATCCATATCCTAACACAGGCTCTTCTCCTTCATTTCCTAAACTCCCTACCTCAACCGCTACTGTTAAGATTTTTCCTTCCTCACTCCATTCACCCATATCCCTTCCTGGCTGACTTTACACTTATTCCATCCTTGCATTCTTACCTTGACATGTAATTAGGTTGCTTCTAACCTGGCCAGCTTTCTGGCAACAGTTTTGTCTATCCAGTCTGGCCTAACACAGTGACTGTTCGGCTTCCAAACAGAATTTAAAAAAACCATGGGTTCACTCCCTAGGTACAGGAATTATCAGTATTTTCATTCCATGAGAGAAAGAGGCAATAAATACAAATCTTACTCTCAACATATACAGTCACTTTTACATCTGGTGAGGGAAATTATATTCCTCCAAAACAATGCAAATACTCTGCTTAGAAGATACCCATATAGTCTAGCACATTTCTGGACTTTTCTTAGAAAGTACATGAATTTTTCCAGGAAGACCTCCAAGAAAGTACTAGCCTCTGACATTTTCAAGAGGATGTTAGGCATTATTCACTGCCACATCCCAAGTGTCTAGTGCAATGCCTGTGATACAGTGGACCCTCTGCAAATATATGATGAATGAGTAAGTATATTAATATTAATAAGTGAACGGATTTCCTCTTTCCTCTTTCCTCAAAGAAGCTGGGCCAAATTGTCCTCTCACTTTCTTCTCCTGCATGAGCATGCCATGTGTAAGAGCTCTGCTATCTATTTGCCAAACACTGACTCCTCAAATCAGATAACAGTAGTCCTTAGATAAAGGGAGAAAATAGAGAAAGCCGGACAGAAGGCATAGAACTAATGGATTTAGAAAGAGTTCAGGAATAAAAAAGGCATTTCTAAAATTATAAAAGTGCCTTTATTTGCACAACAGTTTACTATATTTTCCAATCTGATTTTGAATGTATTTTCTCTACTGAGTCTCACGATGACTGCAAGGCAGCCTGACAGGTATCATTCCCTTCCATAGCTGTAGCTCCACACACACATCACACATTATATTACCGATGAGAAAGCTGACATCTCCAAAGTAGACCCAGCTAGGGGGTTACAGAACTCCTAATTCCAGAATCCAACTCACCATTTGTAATGACTATTTCTTAGCTGTTAATCTGACCTCAATTCATTGTGCTAAACAGATACTATGAAGAATGCTTTTGGTTTGTTTCTTGCCAGCTCCCTTCCTTCCATCTCCCCAATCACTCGTCTCTTCTTTATTTTCTCTTTAGATGGAATAAGGGATCCAAAACTAGGACTGCTCATCATTCCCTGAAATACTTTTGCTTGTTCTTATATTCAAGAAGGATTTCATGCTATTTTCGTGATGACCCCCACTTCTACCCCCATGTACTCCCAGTTACTCAGCTCATTTATTGGGAATGAATCATTTATTCCAATTACTACATCCATGACTAAGCAAGTTCTGAAGAATCCCAGTGAAGTGGAGGTGGCAGTACCATTAAGACTAAGAGGCTGGAACATAGCAGTCAAGTGCTGTCTTTAGAACAGTGTGGCTGAAAAGTGTTTGGTTAAATCACATGCACAAAATGCCTGCTCTCCACAAGATTGCTACATTCTGCTCTAAAAATTTCTGAGGTTGTCCTCTCAAATCATTTTTAAAAGAAAAGCTTACCACCTTTTGCATTTCATCCTTTTTGCAATTAAAACACACAAGTGCTATCTAGCTAACAGCGGCAGGTGGAAGAAACACAGGAAGTCAGCCTAAATGTCAAGGGTCCCAACTCCTGGTCTTGGGCCCCACTTTTATGTACTAGGAAACCCTAAATGTAACCCAAGTAAGTTACCTGTGTTCAAGGTGCAATGTCTGATTAGGTAAGCCTAAATGACCTTTCTGCTAAGACAAAGGCCCTTCTCCCTCTACAACTATAGCCCACCTCAGAGAGCTGAGAGTGGCTTGAGCTCAGCCTCATTCAGCCCCTTGCAAGGATCTGTTCAAGGCACACATGATCCCACCACAGTTGGTGGTCTGTGATCTTGTCTGGTTGTCCTTTGTTAACCTACCCTCTTCCACATGCAGGCACACATAAAGCTCTAGGAGTCTCCAACATTGTGACACTGATACGAGAAAATCCCTGCTTCTTTCTCCTCCTGCCCCATCCTTCCTTGAGTAGCATATTCCAAACACCCTCAGCTTTGCCCTCCCTCAATTCATTTGGCTCCATTTCGATTTGGCATCCAAAAGGATGCTATTCCAGACTGCTAATTTTTTCCCTAGTTACCAGGCTCTGTAATATATAGTACTGCTCTCCACCTAACAGCTGAAGATTCATCCGACCAACACTTAGAACACTGACCTGATCTGGAAAATGGGCATATATTGCACAGAGAGGTTATTGTGATGATAAATGGTCAGATCGTAGCTACAGAGTTATTTTGGTATACTAATGTTATACTAATGCAGTGCCTGGCATTCCAGGTGGATAGGTGTCTAGAAAGGACAGGAAAATCGACGCCTAACTGCAGTTACATGCTTCTATGCTGAGGAGGTAGAACACCCAGAAAAGCTGCTGACCTCCTCAACCCCATTTCTCACCTGGATAGTAAAACAGGCAAAGTTTATGTTCTTTCCATTTGTTTCTGTAAAATTCCCAAAGAAAGTGCTTGGCAGAGAAAGAAAGAGAAATGAAATTAAACCTCGTATTTTTTTTTCTCTTTCCTTTCAAATGCCTGAGTTATTCACTCCACGAGATGAGTGACATTTGGAATTAAAACCTCCAAACCCAGAGGAATAAAGGCTCAGAAGATGAGAAGATAAGCTCACAAAAGTAGAGTAAGTTAACAGAGGCAAAAGAGGGGGAAGCGAGGGCAGAAAGAGAAGAGAAAATGGCTGAGGTGAGAGAAGGAGGGCTGGAGAGGTGGACAGAAAGAGGGCGGGAGCTCATGGAGGAGCTGGGATCTAGGGCAAGAGAGGGGCAGAGGTAGGGGAATGAAGGAAAGAGAAGAGAGAAAGCAGGAGGGTGACATGGCAAGAGGGAAGGAGGGAGAAAGAGAAAATATAGGTTGGGTGACTAATGCTTAATTTTGATACAAAGGTAAATTGTCATTTAAAGCACCAGATGTCTTCATTTGCCACAGCTAAGATTTAGAAGACAGAAACTCAATTCAGTTGCTCTTTTCTCTGATACAAAATATGTTTTATCCCAATGGAAAAACGTGTTTCTTTCTGCCAATAAGTGTCAGCAGCTAATCTGAAGCTTTCAATGAAACAATGCCATTAAATAATTTAACCTGGAAAAAAGCCACTGATGTCTGTGAAATAACGTATAGATTTCAGATGGATCAAACTTGAAAACGGGAAAAAAAAAAAAAGTTAAGAAATGGGCTTTGCGAAACAAAGGGGCATCTGCCACTAAACAGAAAGGAAATACATTAGACCTAAGGAATTGAAAATAGCCATGGCAAACATCTATGCTGACAAAGTGTTGTGTTTAAGTACACAACAGGCTTCTCTCACTGCTGTTGAGAAAATTGTTCAGAACAGAGCTCCTGCAAAATGAATTCTGGTCACCAAATCAGATCAATTATTCTCCCTCCCCACGCCCTCACCCCCAGAATACAAATCTATGCATTCCGTGAAATCTCCCAGGGGAGTTCATAAAGGGTGATTTCACCATTAGGGTTTTCTCCAAGGTCTCCAGCATAAGAAAGAATCTGGACTAAATCTTAGCAGACCAAAATTCTAATTCAAGTTTTGCCACACACTAAAACTATATAGTCTCTTTAATTTATTTATCCCAAAAGATCTTAGTTTTTTCACTAGTAAATCTGGATGATATTTTAAAAATTATAAAAGCATCATGGAAACACATGATGAAGTTACTCTTTACATGTAACTTCTTTCTCGTTAATAGTCATTTACTTATTCTTCCACTCATCAGTGTTTCATCAAAAGCCAGGCAATTACCACTACTTATTCTAAAGAGACCCATTTCTTTCAACATCTCCATAAAATGGTCCATAGACCAAAAGGTTTCAGGACCGCTCACTCTGTGGTTTTCTTTTACCTCTCCTTCATTAGTACCTCTATTAATCATCTAGGCCAGTGGTTTCCTCCTCAAGCTGAGCATTAAAATCACCTGGTGAGATTAAAACAACAACAACAACAACAACAACAACAACACAACAACAAACATCATAATAAATATTGATGCCTGGACTTCACTCCACACCACTGAAATCAGAATCTCTAGAGGCTGGTGCAGGTTTCCAAGGTGATTGTAATATGTGTGTGGGAAGCACTGTTCCAGACATACCATGGAACTTCACTGACAGAAATACATTCCAGCAGTCACTTTCAAGTAAGACCCAAATCCAAAGCTCTTGATGGAGACTCTCATCAAGAACAAAAACTGTACCTTCAAAATGAAGCAGTTAGAAACAGGATAGGAAGAGATTAACATTATTAAAAACCTAATCATTATCTTCTGCTTAATAACTGAACCAAGACTTATCTCTATAATGGCTGTGATTTTTGCAACCTTTGGAGTTGGCCCTTTTTATTCTGACTCCAGGTAATCCACACCTAAGTTTGACTTAGAGTAAAAAATCATCCCTGAATTCATAATTATAGTTTTAACCCAGGTGGGATCTGGGAAACAGGTATCTGCAAACTCCCTCAAATGGCACATGAAGTCAGCACAACAAACCAAAACAAACAACAACAACAACAAAACCAAAATGAAACAGTTTTGGAATTGAAGGAATTAGCTTTTAGGTCATTCTGTTATATTCCAGCCATATGCCCTTGAGCAATTCACTTTACTTTTAACTGAGTTTCACTTTCCTTATTTATAAAATAGGAATAACAACAACTACTTTGAAGTACATTAAAATGAGAATTACAAATAAAAAGACCTCACATACAAGGACACAATAAATGTTGACAATGAGGAAGATGATCATGGTTATAATTTAAAGCAGAAAACTGCTGAAAAACTGGTTAGCATTTTGGAAGAAATCTTAAATTTGGCATGGAAATTGTTTACCAGAAAACAGGGAGCAATGTGAAGAATATTGATAAAGCTATTAAAAATTGTAATTCTTACATGAAAGTTGAAAACTCCAGTTGTTTGCTACATAGTAATAATATCTAGACATTGAGATATATGATTTCACTCACATGTGGAATTTAAGAAACAAAACAGATGAGCATAGGAGAAGGGAGAAAAAGAGAAGAAGCAAACTCTAAGAGACTCTTCACTACAGAGGATAGACTTGAGGGTTGTTGGAGGGGAGATGGGCAGGGGATGGGCTAAATGGGTGATGGGTATTACAGAGGGTACTTGCTGTGATGAGCACTAGGTGTTGTCTGTAAGTGATGAACACTAAATTCTACTCCTGAAGCCAATATTACACTACATGTTAACTAAACAGAATTTAAATAAAAACCTGAAACAAATAAACAAAAAACATCTGGACACTGAGAGCCACCACACACTTTGTTTGTGCAAGTGATTTCATATTTAGAAGATACAACAAAGCTTTTAATCACTAAATCCCTAGATGATCATGGTAGGTTGTTTATGGCAATGAAAAACTATTCCCATCTCTCTTCTTCATTTCTGCACCTCACTGAATTGCCTGCAAAGCCAAGAATCACCTTTCTCAGCTTTCTCTTTGACTAAGAGAATATGTGATCCAATTTAGGTCTTCTGTTTTCTCTATTCCTTCTGACCTGATTGTGTAAGTAATGGCTAGAACCATCTTCAGACAATAACGGAAAAGTCAGAAGACTCAGAGAGGGCTGAGCCCTGACATCACCAAACCACAGACCCAATCCAGTAACTACTGACCTTGAGAACCTCTGTTATGTGAGAAAAATAAAATTGTTTGCATAATAAGAATCTGTAATCAGGGGTACCTGGGTGGCTCAGCTGGTTGAGTATCTGACAATGATTTCCACTCAGGTCAGGTCATGATCCCCTGATGGGAAGATCAAGCTCCATATCTAGCCTACATAGGGCTCACATTTAGCAGGGAGTCTGCTTCTCCTCTCCCTCTGCCCCTCACCCTACATGCACTTTCTCTGAAATAAATAAATGTTTTTTTAAAAAAAGAATCTGTAATCAGGTTTGTATTACTTGTAGGTAAATACAATCTTCATTGATACAATATAATTAACTAAATCTTAAGAATTCACAACAACTTGGAGTCTGAGTAGCCATCACCTACCGATCTCAACATCAATATAATGGTAATCTACACATCCAAAAAACTGACTTTTTTCCATACCCAGAAATGAATTAAAAACTGTTTGTAAAATGCAAAGCAAACTGAACTAAGAGAAAATACAGGCTCTGTATCTTTTAACCTAATGCCAAATCATAGGCTACTTTTATCCTGTTTGCGTAGGATGCCACATTTTATCCTGATATTTAAGTCCTTTCCTCATGAGAACCTATTTACTCTATTTTGATATAAGCAGGGTGTCTTAACTGTCATCTACACACGCCATGACTTTCCATGTAAATGAGGGTGCCCTCATCTTTCTCATCAGAAGGAATCCTCCACCTCCTACCTCTCCATTTATTCCAAATTGCCCATATTCTTTCTCATGTTCCATCTCCTCTCTGAAAATAGCTCTGGTTTTTCAAGTCCATACCTGTCTCTTTAGTTTTTAAGCCACCTACTTAAAAAAGAAAGCATTGATTGGTACACATGCGCACACATGTACACACATGCACGCACACACAATGCATACATACACACACACCCCTCTACCACCTTTGCCCTGTGTCTACATTTGCCTTCCCCTGCTCTAACTCTGCAAAGGCAGGGCACATCACCCAACGGCCTTCTACCCACACTGTACCAAACTTAACAATGGAGCAGCACCAGAGTTTTATTAGGAAAATTCTGTGGATTCTCAGTTAGTAGTCTGGATTTTTGTGAACTCTTCAGGAGACACTGTTCTGCCCTTAAGTAATAGCCCTGTTCAAAGAATCAGACCTTCCAGGAGACCATGGGAAGACATCTTTAAAAGGCAGAATTGTCCTGAAAACATTCACTCACATCTTACCCTGCAGACTCCAGCCACTGGAAGTGGCCTTGTCTGTGTATGGCACATTGGCCAGGCTGCCACTTTGTGCTCTATAGAAGTCCCATGGTCCCAGGTAGCTTCAAAAGTTCCTCCTGAAGAAAATTTCGCTTTTCATCCCTCTCTGCAACTCTGGTACCCATTCTCTTTTCTACCAACTTGCTCTTTCTCCTTTGCCTCAATGCATCTTCTGTTTCCTTCTGAATATCCCAGCACTTCCTATTCTGCCTCTCCTTTTGCTTTTCTCTGTGGACTTCCAAGGACTGATCATGGCCTTGCATATAATTTTCTTACTCTATGTCTCCCCATCCATTCATTATTCTCCGAGTCTGATTTCTCAGTCTCCTTTCTACCTGGGAGGTAGGTGGTTTAGGAACAAAACCAGCTTTGTTTTGTTTTGTTTTCAGGATAAAGAGAACTAAGGCCCTGGTAGAAAAGGTATTTGTCCAAGGCTACAGCAAGTTAGTACCATTGAGGACAGAGGTCATTCAACCCCCATGAAGACCTTGTCACTGACTGGTCCCAAGAACTGTGTCAGATGTAAAAATCAATTTCCTGGCAGCAACCAGCCACCACAAGTTTCAAAATAGTGACAACTGATCTGATTAATTCATTCTACAGAGAAATGACAATAAAAAGAGGAGTTAAGAAACTTAGAAAGGATATAGAAATGACGAACAAGCCCCTCCTTTCTTAAAAATGGTGTTAGCAGGGTATTAGATTTACTAGTGAATTTGAACGCCCTTTTCCACCCTACCCTACCATGCCTCTCTTTTAGCTGCGGATTTATTTCAAGGCCTTACCAATCATATGCTAAAGCTGGTACATCACTAAAACATCTTCTGGGAGGACAGGGAGAAATCCAATCTAGGATTGAAAGCTGCAACTGTCATAGATAAAAAATACGCTTCCAAAGGCTGCTATTGAGTCAGACAGTTGGAAGAGTTATTGCCAAGGTTCCTGAGCTTCATGTAAGTTACTGGCTACTATTCTGCCCAATGCCAGGAATACCTAATCTTAGGGAACCCCCAAGAGGAATGCAATCAGGCTCCTCCCATAACCACTCCCCTGTGACTCAATATTCTTATTACCAGAGACCACCTCAAAGGAACTGACTAAATGATTTCTACTAAAAAAGAGCTTTAAGAGCCAGATTTCCCTACTCTGAACTATGCCTTAACTCAACATTCAGCACTACTGAGAGAAGCTCTAGCTAGACAAAAAATACCTTTTGAAGAAGAAAGCTATCCTATATCCTGCCATGAAAAGGTGTGTATTGAATGTGTGACACCACTGTCATCAATAAGCTGTTATAAAAGCCCATGGTTCAATACATTCATTTGTACATTTATGTCCTGCCCACAAAAACTCCTAGTTTTAGTCAGAAAATCTCAACATTCCTAATTAGAATCCTATATGCCAAATTGATAGTTCCAGTGCCACCAGTACTAGCCTGAGTCCTCAGCTTTATGATCTTACTGTCTCATTCAGGTACTTGCATACACATGCATATGTACATATGCACACACGCATACCCCACAAGCATACAGACACATACTCCTAGTTTTATGGCCTGTGTCAAATTATCCAGGCCTAGCTGTTGCCTAGGATCATAGATAATTCAATATTTGTGTCATTAACTTATGTAGCACAGGCTTATTTTTTGTCAGTAAAAATCATAATTGTATAAATTAAACAAGAAACTAAATGGATCCTCACTTTCTGGGATAGCTCTGTGGTGAGTCAGACTCCTCATTCAGTGGCATAGTCTTCAGATCAAATGATTCAATATGTAATTACAAAACCCGTCTTCTGGGAATCCCATTATAAACGGACAACTCACTGGGAATAAAGACTCGTCCATATGCCTTCTTTCATAGTCAGGATTATAGTTTTTATTGCAAATAAGGAAAGCAAAGTGGCCTGCCTCTTCAGGTTAGGGGTGACTTAACCAATTATTAGAAAGAAAGAGGTGTTTTACTATCTTTAAAACCTGAAGGAATATGCAATGGACTACATTTAAGACTTTAACCTGACAGCTCCAACTTGAAACTTTAGAATGCCCCCAAGATGTTAAATACAAAAGGACCTTTATGTACTTTCAACTGCAAAGTCTTTCTCAACATACCTATATACCTTAACTCCCTCCCTCTTTTTACTAACCTACAAATGCCACAACCTTTCCTTTTCCTGTACAAAAGGATATCAAACAAATTGCACTTCTTGATATATGTCGGTCCCTTCACTCAGGAAAAACGACATGGCTATTTTATTAGACGGGAGGTCTCAAGAGCTCCTGAACCCCACAGACAGTCTCGTAAATTACTAAGAGCCACACCACCGGAACAACAATAAACTTGAAATGGGTTAAGTGGTTTTGTTTCTGGCTCTCTCCCACCTCTCTCCATGGACTGTCCTGAAACCATACAGCTCCCTGGATATGTAATCACAGATACTTGCGTACCTGGGCCCCAAAAACAAGAACACCATTACACCTGGCCTTGATTTATCATCACCAAATTGACTGCATCTTTGGATAACATTCTCTAGAAGGAGCTGATATTAACTATCTAAGGGTTTATGTATCTCTAAATATATTTCACTCCTTGAAATTCTTCATATTTTTCAACTTTGCGATGATGTAATTATTTCTAAAAATCTGTAAGTTCTCCATTTTTATGTGTAATAATGTTTCTTTTATTTGACCTAAACTTGCAGCTTTAAGGAATGACCTCTGATATGAGCATTCTGTATTGATCTAGCTGGGATCGATCAAGAAGACAGCTAGAATCAGATCAGCCCAGTGTGCCTGCTGGGTAAAACTGCAGCTCTAGCTTAAAGAGCAAGCAGAGGATTTGAAGAAGAAAAGCTCACCTGTGAAAGCAAAGGACTTCTAGCTCCTCTCCTTGGTTCACCATCTGGGAGATACCACTGCATTCAGACTTTAACCACACATACAGCACAAGTCTATCAAATGGGCAGCAATAATAAAGTCTCTCAATAATAATCTAGTCCTCAAATCTGTGGCTCTCTCCACTGATTTAACATGTCTTCAGAAAAGTCCAGGAGTCTGACTCCCTGCACAGAGCCACAGGTAGGCACAGGAACTGCAATCCCATTCCCTTCCTCTGCAGTCAAAGGCCCTTCCCTGTGGGGATGTGTTACCCCATCTGTGCAGTATTCTCTCTCCCCCCATCTATTCTCCTCTAAGAGACTGAAAAACACATGCATTTGTGTCTCCAGATCCCTATAGCTATGGTCATCTACATCACAGACAGACTTCTTAGCTACTGTGCTTGAACACTGCTTCCATGGTTAGAAGCTTTACAGATAGCTATTTTGCTTTTTATGAAAATAAAAAAAAAAAATGTATAATGACCAAGATACCAGGTCTTGAAATAATCTTGCCTGGGTTCCCAGTCAGCCTCCAACAATACCTTTTCTATAACTTTGGCAAGCCTTAATTCTCCAGTGCCTCAGTTTTTCCATCTGTAAAATGTGAATGGAAGAACAGTCCCTGCTTTACAGAGCTATCATGAGATTCTACGTATAAAAAGCTTACTACAGTATTAGTAATATATACAGTATTATTCTGTGCTGAGTAATAGTATATACTAACTGCTCAAAAAAACTACAAAAGAATATTATTATTCACTGTAGAATTATGCCAAGTGCTGGAAATAACACAAGAAAAAGACATGTCTTCTCTTAACAAAGAGCTTATATGTATCCTATTGTTTTATATTTGCTATAGTAGCTCACCATTTGTCTGTCCCACAAGGGCCAGGAAACTCAAAGCTGGAAAATATATGTAGGCCTAGTTGTGTTCAAAATTTCAAATACTATACATTTTGTTAAGTGTTTATAAAAAACTTTACCAAAATCAATCTCATTCTCAGATTTCACTCTCACAGGAAGACATACAGATTTCTAGCTTATGTCAGATAATGAATCCATTAATTTCTTCCTGATTTTGGGTCTAATAAGCCTGAACTTTGAGGGAAATTAGATGATTATAACTATATTCAAGTTGGGATTTAGAAAACAGACAAAAGAGTAAGGAGGGATATTTGAGGCAGTCAGGGACCTGATGAGGAGCAAATTCCAAATAACAGTCACAGAATACAAAGAAAATGGCCTTTTATGGATACCACAAAGGAATCATTTGGGTTTGAAATATCTTTTTTTAAATGCAATAATTTGGTGAAGATGAAGTCACAGGGCTTCAAGCGGAGCATGAGGCGGCCTGCAGGAAGGCACAGATGGCTGGAAGCAAACTAAGCAAAGACCCAGCCCCACGCAGCCAGTTCTCTGAAAGGCTGTGATCGCCTGGCACAAAGGCCAACCAGACATGTCAGGGAGGAGAGCAGGAGGCAGCTGGAGAAGCTGAGATTAATGAGGAAGCGCAAAATGAGAAAGAGCAACAACTGGAAACCCTTGTGGTGACATCAGGAACAGAGCCAGAGAAGACAACCTTGTTATCACATCTGTTCCGTCATTATAATTAAATGGTAATGCATGTCTCTTGTTGGGTTACCAGGGTGGAATTCCAAGTGGGGGAGCCCCTCACCACTCACTCAGGCCCCCAGCCTCTGGCCTTCTTGTTGAAACTGAGGAATCGTTCCGGGTGCTAATAGGCTGGGTGTCTGGAGCAAGTGTTAATTTTGGATTACATCTGAGTGGAAAGAAGATGAAGGTCTAGGGAATGCTTTGCCTTCACTCAGATGTTTCATTTCCAATTACCAGCACTGCGGAATACCCAGGGAGATGTTTTCATTCCAATTTGGAAGATTTCATAAACTTCCAAACTTTTAGGTATTGATCCAAACTCTTGTGCTTTGGAAGCATGCACATGTACTCTGTGGGGAGGATCTAAAAGCTCCAGAGAGAGGGTGGAGGGAAAGAGAAGGTGGTGTAATTCCCACCTGAGGAGATATGCCCACTCTCAAATGGCCATCCACCTCTGTTTTTGCCAAAAATGGCTCTGCCCAACCCTGAGGCCCATTAGAGGCACTCAGAACCATTAGCTCCAACTGGTTCTGTGCTGAGTAAATACTCTCATGTCCAGCTAGAAACTAGGGCAGCTGCCTGGGTTTGCTTTTTTTTCCCCCTCTCCCCTTTCTTTTAAAATCAGCAACACAAAGTTCTCAACCCCAAATGGCTCAAATGCACCTCTTAGAAAAATATACCGTTTTATATATTCTGCTAGTGGAGGTCAGCATTAATTTAAATTTTGCTAGAGTCTCGGTCGTTTCTCACTTGGTTTTGAATATCTCAGATTTTTGTTTGATTTTGGACAGGGTCATTTGCAGGGAGGGTGTAATAATCAGATTTCTACCATCAGAAGGTAAGCTATCTATGCCTGCAGGGAAAGGCCTCTGTCTATCATCTTTGAAATCTAGGAACTAAATAGCAGTTGTTTGTGAAGACTCCCAAAGGAGGTTTTTAAAAACAAAGCACTTCACTAGATGAGAGTGGGGAGGGTAAGGCATGATGCTGTGCTAATGCATTATTCAGCTCAGCTCCAACCAGGGAGTTATCAGAATGCCCCCATACCTGGACATTATGTGGCTGTGTTGCAGGACAAGAAACTGAGATCATTGAGCCTAAAAGAAATTTAATTTATAAGTAATATTTGTTTCTTCTTTTACATTTTGGGTTAATAGCCAAATGAATCAGCAAATAAAGAATCAAGGGAGAAATTTATTTTGTGATAAAAAAAATTAGCCTAACACCTTGGTAAGATTTATTTCTACACCCAAAAAACACAGAAGAACACCAAGTGGCACAATCATGAAGTGCCTTGCACGTTTAGCCTCTAGCTGATATTTAGAGATGCTGTACTAGAAGTGATTCAGTAAAATCAAATCTACCCAGACAAGAATTACAGAAAAAGTATAAATGCTGGTTGCATTGAATCGTGTGGGTCGTTCTGATTTAAGCTCTTTTCATCTGGGCAACACTTCTCACTCTTTTTTCCTAATGCTGCCTTCTTCAGAAATGACAAAGGACAAAACTACTTTTTAAAAAGTGAAATAAAAGGGTGCCTGAGTGGCTCAGTGGGTTAGGCCACTGCCTTCGGCTCAGGTCATGATCTCAGGGTCCTGGGATTGAGCCCCGCATGGGGCTCTCTGCTCAGCAGGGAGCCTGCTTCCTCCTCTCTCTCTGCCTGCCTCTCTGCTTGCCTCTCTGCCCGCTTGTGATCTCTCTCTCTGTCAAATAAATAAATAAAATAAAATCGTAAAAATAAATAAATAAATAAAAAGTGAAATAACAATTAGATAACTGGCAGATACCATTCTAGATGCTTAATGCACTTCCCTCTTTCTGGATACAAAGCAAAATTACATTTCCCTGTTCCCTGTGTCTCAACTGGAGCCAGAGGAATGTAAGGAAAACTTGTGACTTACAGACTGTGATGGCTAAGAGCAGGTGGGTCTTCTCTACTCCTTCAGTGGGGAGCTTGAAAAGCCACATGCTGAAGATGGCAGTAGCTAAAGATGTAAGGATCTTGAATTCCTGACTAACCACAGGAAGCTGAGCCCCATACCTCCCCTCCCCCTGCCAGTAAAAGTAAGGAATAAAATGTTTAAAGTGTTAATTCACTAAGAAGCGGAGAGGTTTATTTGGTTTGTTTGGGGTTCCCCCCCAATAGGTAGCATTAGTTAATTTGGTATGGAAATAGATACTTTGGAACGGAGTGCTATTATAACAAAGACCAAAAATGCAGGGCACTGACTTAGAAGTCAGATGGCAAATAACAGGGAAGATGACATTACAGTCTGGAAATACGGCGATTTGCATTACACAAAGACCACACATGCAATAACCTGACAGGAAGATTTCACACCTACTAAAGCAGCTGGAAGGAAAGTAGGGTGTTAGTATGTGTTTACAATTTTTGCTGAATTTGATTAGAAATAATAATAAAGTGGTAAATTCAAGAGAAAACTGATCAGCTTGCAAAAAGAAAAGGGAATAGAAAGAGTCCAGTAATATGGGACCTTGGATTATAAATATTGACTGTTTCGTGGGCTCCAAGGAATAGGAAAAAAGATCAAATAAGGCTTTGAGCAACAGAATCCCACTAGGACCCAGCTTTCTGGAAAAAAATCAGATTAAAGATAACCCAACAGCCTCAAGGTAGCTGCCATTAAGCAGAAAGAAAAACATGACTGAGAGGAAGCAAAGAAATAAGGCAGATCTGGACTTGGGTGCCTCAGTTACTAACATGTGAGATTGACTTAAAGCAAATAGATGAGCAGCCTACTTAGATTTTCAAGAAGTGTGTTTATAGAGTATACCATTAGAAGGTAAGCTACAAGAATAGTACAATCCCTTTACCATTCAGGATTTTTTTTTATTTTATTTTTTCAGTATTCCAAGATTCATTGTTTATGCACCACACCCAGTGCTCCTTGCAATACGTGCCCTCCGTAATACCCACCACCAGGCTCACCCAATGCCCCACCCTCTCCCCTCCAAAACCCTCAGCTTGTTTCTCAGAGTCCACAGTCTCTCATGGTTCATCTCCCCCTCCAATTTCCCCCAACTCACTTCACTCCTTCTCCCAATGTCCTCCGTGTCATTCGTTATGCTCCACAAGTAAGTGAAACCATATGAAAAATCCTTGTGACCTCAGCTTTCTAAATGGTCTCTGAAAACACCGCGGCCCCAAGAAGGGCACACATCCCAGTGCTGAGTGATAGATAATTTTATCTGTCAATTTGACAGAATCAGGAGATGCCCAGATATGGTAACCAGGATTTCTGGGTGTGTCTTTGAGCATGGTTCGGGGGAAGAAATTAGCATTTGAATTGGAGGACTCAGTAAAGCTGATTGCCCTCCCCAGTGTGGGTTAGCATCTTCTAATGAGCTAAGCTCCTACACAAAACAAGAAGGCTGAAGCAAAAGGAATTTGTCTCCTTTGTTCTGCCTAATTGCTTGGGCTGGGACATAACTGCCCCTCAAAATGGAATTTATGTCATCAACACCCCTGGTTCTCAGCCCTAAAGGCTCCAACTAAAATACACCACCAACTTTTCTGGGTCTCCAGATTACAGACAGCAGATCATAGGACTTCTCAGCTTCATAACCGCATCCCTCAGCCAATCCCTGATAATAAATCTCCTTTATATCCTATCAGTTCTGTTTCGCTGGAGAACTCTGATCACCCCAAATGTTGCAGAAGCCCTTCCACCAAGGAATGGTGCCAAGAGCCAAGGAGATAAAAGAAAATACTTCCAGAGGATAAACCAGGCTCATCAGGAAGTTCCCCACTGAACTTGACAACGCCTGACCTATAACACTTCAATTTACTATGTATGGACTAATGATATCGATATGTTTTCTATCCTTCTTTTTCCAAATGGGAATTTTAATTCATATAACCTTGTCCTTACCCAACCACTGTATATAAATTTGATTTGGGAGGCACATGGAGTTTTTTCTTCTCACGCACAGCCTAAGGAGTCACATCAACACTCAATGGGCATAACTGTGCAGTCAGTTCTGGTAGCATTGACTAAACAGGATTTTGAGTTGCTTCTTTTAAGAAAAGGTGTCATGCAAAGAACACATGCCCAAATAGTTGCCATAGCTGCACCCTCAAACAATACTAACTAGCAAACCTCCCAAAGACAAAGTCAAAAGTAGGTGTGCAGGTCCCCTGTAGGCCCTTCATTATAAGACAGCACAGAGATCTAGCAGAAGTATAAATCAGACCATGGGAAACACAAGATCTTCCCCCAGCGCGATCAGGGGACAATAAACAATTATAAAATAACATGCCAGAAACGTCCCCAGCCCTTTCCTGCAGGCCTAACTTTCATAGTTGAGGAAATTCTAGTCCCTCCTTTGGAGTGACTGTGGTTTTTAGGTTCTAAGCCTTGGAATTTACCAAGATTGACTGCATTAGGTCTATAAAGATTTACAAAAGTCAAACTCTTTTGGGGGGAACGTTAGTGTTATAGGCTGAAATATGTCCCCCAAAACTATATGTTCACTTGCAAATGTGAACTTTACCCAAAATACAGTCTTTGTAGGTATAATCAAGTTAAAGTAAGGTCATAGTAAAATAGGGTAGGTGCTAATCAAATTACTGGTGCCCTTATAAGAAAGGGAAATTTGGACACAGGGAAACAGACACAGATGAGAAGGAAGGTATAGATGGAGACAGAGGTTGAAATGATGCATCTACAAGCTAGGTGATGCCAAGGATTATCAATAAGCACCAGAAGCTGGAAAAGACCAAGAGGTGTTCTTCCCTAAAACCTTGAGAGGGATGTCTACCAGATCTACCAATGACTTGATTTTGGACTATAAGAACTATAAGAAAAATATCTCTTATTTAAGGCAACCCAATTTGTTATACTTTGTTATGTAAGATATAGTCAGCTAGCAGTAGACCAGTCTTAGGTAGAATATACCTACCTCTTAAGACAAAAGTATGCTTTAGTGTAGGAAAAAAATGAAACATGTGGGCAGGCTTATTACCAGAGGCCACTCTCTGTCATGGACAATGCTATATTTCTTTACTTCTAGGCACACAGCAAGACTACATTTCCCGGTCTCCCCTGCAGTTACATGGCTAAAGGAAAATGGGAAAAGTATTGTTGCCACTTCTAGGTTTGATAGCCAAAGATGCCATGATCCTCTCGCTCATCCTCTGCCATGCAGCCACATGTCAACACCCTCCATGACCTAAGGAGCAGCACAATGAACATAGCAGAGCCTCTCTGTCAAGTGATTAGCAAAGCCTTACAGTGCATCCCCACTGATCACACTGAACTAACACAAAAGTGAGAAATAAACTTACTGACTCAAGCCCAACAGTGTGTTGGAGATGGCTCATACCAGGTCAGAAGAGCCAACAAACAGATCTTCCTAATTTCACATATAATGACAAATCATTGTTAACTTAAATCTTGATTGGCATCGGCCATGGTTGGTATACTGACCCCATGAAAATAGTAAATGCTACAAACAAAGACTTTTTATTTCCTCGCTTTTGTCTGTTGGTCAGTTATTAAATTTTGCTACCACACCACTAGTTAAGACTCTAAGGAATGAAGGTTACAGCAGCTAGAATTAATCACATTAACTAATAAAAATCTGGTAGTTTTAGTTCTGGCAGTGTGATACTAAAAACAATCAGAGTGGAATTCTAAAATCCTGGAAATGAATATCCTTTGGAGATCACCTGGGTCAAATTACTTATTTCATAGATGGAAAAAAAGTAACACTCAGTTGAAAATAAATAAAAAAATAAATGGGACTCTCTGATCACTGGTAGGGAACATATTGGAGAGAACTGAACTGCAAGTGGGAGCGCAGCTGGAAGGCTACTGAGAAGCAGAGATTTGAGGTGACAGTGGTCTGATCTTGGATAGGACAGTGGAGAAAGAGAGAAGCAAACAGGTCTGAGATAGATTTTTGAAACCAGAATAAACACGGATATACTTGCTCCCTAACTTGCTTATAATTCTGTTTGCTGCTGGAGAGTAATTTTGGGATAGAAGGACCATACTGCTAGGATTTAACAGGCATCCTTAGTGTCTAGCTTGAGAGTTACTATAATAAAGGATCAAAATTAAACCTACCAAGTAGCTAATTTTTTTTTAAGTGGCTGCTATATTTTAGGCATTTTACATATATTAGTTCTAACTCTTACAAAGGACAGAAACTTCTAACTCTTACAAAGGACAGAAACACTGGTAAGAGATGTGTGTACCCCTGAGATGAGGAGGAAGGAAGCAGGAGATGGAATGCATGGAGCTTCTAAGGCCAAAGGTATTAATATTTCTATACCAGAGATGAGGAAACTGAGACTCAAAGAACCTGATTTGTTCAAGGTCACACAGGTAACAAGCAGTAGAGCTAAGATTCAACCCAGGTCCATTTAAGCCCCAAATTTCTTTATACTATTACACATCTTCCTTTTTTAAAAAAATCTTTATTTATTTATTTGAGAAGAGAGTGAGAGCAAGAGAGAGCACAATCACAGAGGGAGAGGGAGAAGCAGACCCCCGCTGAGCAGGAAGCCTGATGCGGGGCTCAATCCCAGGACCCTTAAGATTATGACCTGAGCCAAAGACAGACAGTTAACCGAATGAAACACCCAGGCACCCCACACCTCCTTCTTTACAGTGAATTCCCATGTGGTTCAAGACTGGAAGGGTACAAACCAACCTTGGTAAGAAAAGTTTATCAAGAAATTTCCAATATCAAACAGTGGCAAAATAATAAGTAAAATTATTAACATGAGCTTACAAATACACCTTTAAGATTTCACTAATGCTTCTGATTTCTGTTATAATAAACACAATACATATAAAGCATTCTATAAATGTTGTCCATTATTACTAATTCTATCAGTACAAAACTTAGGGAAAAACTAACTGGAAAGAATGACTATTCAAGATGTTAAGCAACTAAAAAAATACCTCTCTTTCTTCTTTCCTCATTCCACTCAAAAACACATCATCCAAAAAAATGTAACTGTCTAGGCAGTCTGCTGGGGCAGGTAAAGAATCATTAACAGATGCACATGTAGGCAGCAGTCTCTCACCCGGAAGTAATGAGCCATGTAGCATCTAGATGTAAATGTAAACACATCTGTGAGTATCCAACACACTAACTGTCCAGTGTAGCTCTAGCTCCATTTCCTAGCTAGGAGGCTTTTCTTCTGCTAGCAGAACAAAAATGTAGCAGACAGACTGGCTTGACACTGGATTAAAATGCAAGATTCCTCAAACTTTGAGGAATTCCTCTTTCTTCTCCAAAGTTCTGAGAGCTATAGACCACCTTCTGAGTGTTCACACATATGGTATTAGAAATGTATACACGTTTTGTCAAAGCAGAATTCTCCTGGGCTTTGGAGAACTGATGCCAGCTAATTTTCTGAGTGTTCAAACAGGCTAGGTACTCTTTTAAGTGTGTCATTTGGATTATTTCATTTAATTATCATATCAACCCAACGCAATGGGTACTTTAACTTTATTTTACAAAAAGAAGAAGCTGAGGATTAGACAGATGGGTCACTTTTCGGAGGATCCACAGCTAGTGACAGATGAAGACAGGATTAGGATCCACGCATTCATACTCCAGAGCCTGAGCTTTCTTCCTGTGCTCTCCATAGTCTATGGCCTCATGGGGCAGGGGGACTGGACCCCTTCCTCAGCTTAAACCTAGCTAGCCCAGGCTCCATTCCCTCCCTGTCATATTCCCACCTCTGAAGCTTATTTATCAAGAGGCTAACCAAGATGGTTTGTGGATGCTCCACACCATCCACAGTTCTCCTCCTCATATTGGCCTTAGAAGCTCCATGTATTCCATCTCCTGCTTACTTCCTCCACCTCTCAGGGCTACACACATCTCCTTCAGAAACTTCTAGAAGTTTCTGACCTCTTGTAGGTTAGACCAAATGAGGTCTACAAATGATTTTAGTACCATCTCTAGATTACTATATCAGCAGTATCTGCTTTATCACCCCCCCTTCCTTTGCTAACTGGCTATACATTTCTGGCTGAGAATCTTTCTTAGAAGGATAGCAATAGTACACAATGCCCTCCAGGTTAATCATAAATGCACAATGTTAGTGTCAATCAGGCAGTGTTTACTATACAACCCATGTCAAATGCTACCTATAGAAATAGAATCTACCAGGAAAATAAAACAAACATCAAAACACAAAGTACCATACATGGGGCACCTGGGTGGTTCAGTCGTTAAGCATCTGCCTTTGTTCTGCCCAGGTCATGATCCCAGGGTCCTGGAATTGAGCCCCACATCGGGCTCCTTGCTCAGCGGGAAGCCTGCTTCTCCCTCTCCCACTTCCCCTGCCTGTATTCCCTCTCTTGCTGTCTCTCTCTCCGTCAAACAAATAAATAAAATCACAAAAAAAACCCCATAAAGTACCATATGTAAAAATACAAAGTTAACAGCAACAGAAAACAATACATCATCAGGTTTATGTTTAATAGTGTTTTGAGATATTAGCATTCTATGCAAATACTTTGGAAGAATATATAATAAGTCAGTATTGTTTTAACAATAAATTCAAGAGGATGGGGCTTAAGGTTAGAGAATGAAAGAGGGAAAGAATATTTAGACAGTCAAAAGCACTTTCTAGACCTTCTTCAAGTCACACCACAAACACTGCATGCTTTTTCAAATGTACGGCAGTCCTCATTCTTTTTTTTTTTTTTTTTTTTTAAGATTTTTATTTATTTATTTGACAGAGAGAAATCACAAGTAGACGGAGAGGCAGGCAGAGAGAGAGGAAGGGAAGCAGGCTCCCTGCTGAGCAGAGAGCCCGATGCGGGACTCGATCCCATGACCCTGAGATCATGACCCGAGCCGAAGGCAGCGGCTTAACCCACTGAGCCACCCAGGCGCCCCAGCAGTCCTCATTCTTTACTATACCGGAGAAGATAATTGGATACAGTTTCAAGCTACCCTAAAATTTATTATTTATTTTAATCCCAGATGCCTTTGAAGAACATCCAGGTAAAGAAGGATTTTATGTGTAGTTACTCACAAAATACCTTTGATGATTTCTTCCAAAAGCAAGATATTTTCTAAAACATCTCTCAAACCCAAACATGTCCCAGTTTCCCAAATTACCCAGGAATGATTCTTTTGTTGGCTCTTTCTTGATCATGTGCATTAAAGGCAGAAAGATAAAACATGCTCTCAAGCATTGCATAGTGGATAATTATATTTTTAAGGATCTTCAGTTACATTATTTTAGCATCTGTGTAATTAAACCAAAGTGCGATTCTCAATTAGCAGGTTTTCCTTTCGTCTCTTGGATGTAATATCTTCATGGATAGGAAAGTGTTTTCCCTCTTTGAGTAGCTATATTTATCCCCATTAAACCAGGAGAAGTGTGGTGCCGGCTTTAATGAAGAAGTCCATCCGTGAGTCAGTGACGCCGAGGGGAAACGTCAGGGTTGCCCATCAACCCCTGTTGAGCACTGCAAAGTAATAACGCTTTCTGTGGAGAGACTGACAGCAAATAGCAAAGGTGTGAAATGAGAGATGAGATTTTCTTTGGAGCTTGTCCAGATTGTGATAGTCTTCTAACCCCCCTCTACCCCACCCCCCACTAGCTTTTCCCCATCTGTAGACACTGGCCTGCCAGTCATCAATGCTATTCCCCAGAGCATCCCTGATGATTAAACACCTGTGGCAAGCAGAGCCTCCTGAGTTTCTGCCACATTTGGCTGAAATTTCCTTTTGGTCATGGAAGAAAATTAAAGTTTAAGTTTCAATACTAACCAAATAATCCACCATGATTATGGGAAACACAACTTTGTATTTTGATCAGCTTGCATCCATTCAGTCTGATACATGTGGTTTTCATCGGGAAATTATTGCATTCAGGATACCCTTCTTCACTAATTAATGGTTTTGAAGCAGCTGAAAAACTTGGGAGATATGGCTTATGAGAAATGTCACAGCACAGGATTCAGAGAGTTATCTTACCCAGCCTTATCAATAACTAAACCAGTCGTTATGTGGGGCAGGTGATTTTATTGCAAAATTTCTTGCACTAACCTATATTTTCTCTTGTTTTGATGAAAAGGAAGTAGTGCTCAACATTCTTGTAGCTTGAGATGAATAATGCTGTGTGAATTCCGAAATGAAAAAAAATGAATCAGAAAATTATTTCATCTCAGCTTGTTTCCAGATTGAAGCTTATAGCCCTCACTCTGTGAATGAGCTCTGGGAGGTGACTTATTATAAATTTTACAAAGAATGCTGCATAGAATGCTAATATCTCAAAACACACTATGAAAAAAACAAGAACAAAAACAACAACAACAACAAAAAAAACAAAAACAAAGTTCCACAGGAAAATAACTGAGAAATGTGGAGATTCACGGCTTTTCTTTTGAATATTAAAGAAAGAAAACTGGGAAGTCCAATCTGTTTAACTGTGTTTAAGCCATCCTTTTCAAACTTATTTGGACCTCAGAAAGAATATATGCATGCATATTTTTTTAATTACTGATTAATTATCTTCTGTAAATCATACCTTGAATTCTATTAGACATGAGATCCTTGGTATCAGAATTTGTTTATTGGTAAAGTCAAATATCTGGAAAAACTAAACAATTTGCATTCAATTATTAGCACTTTCATGGCAATTATTTCTTTAAATTCTCTCCTCAAGAGAGCTGAGTTCATGGGAAGTGAAAAGGTGGGTATGGAGTGAGGTGTACAGTCCCTTTCTGAATTACAAACACAAGGAATTAGAGCCAGAGCCCGGCAGAGATATGGAATAAAAATGGCAGCAATAAAAACTTTACTCCATTCTCTTTCCCACTCTCATGTGGAAGTGTATCTGGAAAAAGAAGAGGCAGAAACACAGATAAAATGTTCTCCATAAGGCATCAACTTCCATCCACTGGGCCTACCCTTCATAATTACTGAAAACTTATCATATTCTAGACATTGTGCTTGGCACTTGAAGGCAAAAGCAAATTAAGACAAGACCTCTTCCCACAGTCAAGAAAGAAAATAATTAAAAAAAAATTTTTTTCAAGGAATTTAGTTTTATTTTCTCTGTGCATTTGCAAAACACTTAGGACCAACATAGAAAAAAATAAATAAATAAAACCTCCTGTTTTAAAAAAAAAATTACACCCAAGGGAAAAAAAAAAAGGCCTGAGAGGGATTAATGCCTTAGCCCTACGGAGCTACAGCAACTCTGATTGGTCCAAGGAATTGAGAAGATATTGGGAAGATAGAACAGGAGGCAAGACAATGAAAAATTATTGCGGAAGAGGGCCTCGAAGTGGGCCACGAGGGGGAACTGGAGGACGGGGGGTGGGCGTGGGTGGAGGGAGGGGCCCCCGCTGGTAGTCATGGGGGGGGGGTCGTGGAGGCCCAGTGTATCCATGAGGAGGCATCAGCGGAGGAGGTCCACGTATCCCATGCGGAGGCATAGGACCTGGGTGACCCATGGGAGATCCAAACGGAGGCCCTCGAGGGGGCATGCCCATTGGAGGAGGTCCAGGATGAGGCATTCCAGGTGGTGGTCGCGGTGGTGGCTGATCCCCAGAGCCTGGAGGCCCAGCATGGGGGTGTCCTAAGCCATGAGGGCCATGGTGGGCCAGCTGCATCTGAGACATCCCTGGATGGGGCATCCCACCCGGTGGGAATGGGTGAGGATGTGAGTGCCCATGTCCAGGATGTCCAGCCCCTGGGGTTCCTGCTGATGGTGGGCCATGCCCTCCAGCCCCAGGAGGCATAGGTGGCGGGGGCATGGCTGGGGGTATCCCAGGTGGAAGGGCTCCAGGAGGCGGCACTGGGGGTGGGAAGGACCCAGGAGGAGGCATGCCTGGAGGAGGAAGCCCAGACCCCAATGATGATACCACAGGATTGGGGGCTGAGGGCGGAGGGGGTGCATCTGCAAACAGCTGATGAGGACGGTCAGCCTGGGAGAGTGGGTTCTGGGCTGCCAGAAGTCGTTCAGCTGCTGAGCCATGGCGCTCACCCTTGGAGTCCTTCTTGAAGGCATAGGACACAGTGATAGGGCGGTTACAGAGATACTGCCCATTCATAGCCTCAACAGCTGCATCCGAAGCATCAAATGAGGCAAAATTAATAAAGGCATAACCTTTGGAGTTGCCTGTGTCAGGGTCCCGCATAATCTTCGGGGTTTGTAAAATGACCCCAAAAGCGCTGAAAGTATCATAAAGCAGCTTCTCATCAATCTCCGGGTCCAGATTGCCAATGAAAATGTTGGCTCCCACGTCCAGGTTCTTGTTGTGAGCTGATGCCTTGTTCACCCGTATTGGTTTCCCATAGAGTTTGATCATGTTCATGATCTTAATGGCATAGTCAGCATTTCCTCACTCAAGAATTCCACAAAGCCATACCCTTGGTGCTGACCTGTGACTCTATCTTTTGGCATGTGGGTGTTGACTACCGGCCCTGCCTGGAGAAATAGCTCCCACAGCAGCGGTTCGCTAACCTTCTCGTCCAGGCCCCCGACATAGACAGTGGCATCCTGGTTCCGCTTGGAGATCGGCCCGGCCACCATGGCAAAAGAGCTCCCGCCGTCTCCCAGAAAATAATTAAAATTTTTAACCAAACTCTAGCCCACATTTTCGAGGGTTCTCTCACCTTCCACAAAATACAGTACTGTTGGAGTTGTGACACTGATAAACATTTCCTCTCTTTGCTTCTCTTTCTGATCCTACCGTCTATTTCAGAATCCCTAATTTTCTCTTTTAAAGTATTCACTCCTTCAAAAAAAGATTAAAAATGATTTCTTTCAACAATTGAGCATAAATCTGTTGAATTATGTACCAGATTAAAAGGACACTAAGCATTATCCTCATGATTATAGAGGACATAAAGGGGACTAAGTAAATTGGGCAAGAATGCTGAATTTGTTTATTAATTAGTGAATTCATTTATTAAAAAGAGATTTATGAAGTTCCACTTTGTATAGTCATGAGTACTAAGTGTCCTCAATACTAAGACCACACAGATGCCTTCACCATTAGCTGGTTCTGGAGAGGCTTATAGTTAAGAGAATCATGGGTAGATGGGCCAGATCAGCTTAGTGCTAAGTGTTCTATGAACCCTAGTTTGCTTGATCTAAATTGTCTGCTTGAGTCTGTTTAAAGCACTAACTTAATGAATTTGAAGCCATTTGGAAGCTTAATGTGGGCAGAATCCCCTAACAGGAAAGACAAACAAGAGAAGGAGTCCAAAAAGTAAACAGACATAATCATATAAATTGTGGATTTGGAGCTCACCATAAGGAAAAATTAGCAAAAGACTATTATTGTATCAAGTGCCTACTCTCTGCAATGTGCCATGCAGGAGTCATGAGTGACCCCAAAAAGTAGAACTCTTAACTCACAAAATTAAAATTTAGTTGCAGGGCCAAGAAAATAAACACAGATACAGAAACAAGCACACAAACAAATGCCCTAGTTTAGCACTCAAAATACAGACCTGGAGTCAGGTTAACCAAAACCACAGCAGCCAAAAGGAGGAAGAGACTTCTGGGAGTGAGAGGCACCAGAAATAGTGGTGGTGGGATTTAAGCTGGAACTTGAAAAATGAAGCCTACATAAAAAAGAAATTGCACTGTTTGATTAAGAATATTTGACCAGCCATAACAAAATTGCCATATTCAAGATGATTTGCATATCTTGACTGTAAATCACTGTGGGACTTCAAGGAGCATTGTGAAAAACTGGGGGCCTTCTTCATTGCTACCATTGCCCCTATTCCAGAAGCAGCCAAGTGACTCTCCAGGAAAACCAGCTTTATTTTATCCCTGTATCAACCAGGACTGGTCATGCTGGGAATAAAACCAGGGTGACCTCCTCCTCTACTTCCTGGCAGTCCTCACGAAACTACTTGACCAGGTGTCCAGCACACAGCAAAAGGGTAGAGAGAGAAAGTACAAAAGAGTGAATTTAGTCCTCCAACTTCCTTCTCCTCTGTTCAGTGTCAGCATTTTTTATCTCCAAAGAAACTTTATTCCTTTTTAAGAGTAGACTCAAAATTACTGCTAATTTTCTACAAGGAAACTGTTCTTTGAAATACACCATATACCATTTTCTAACCTCCCCCCACCTCCCCACTTTCGTAATGCTGGCAATGCATTGGCTGTGAACATGTAAGTATAGTTGCTTTTGAATGCTGCAAGGTAAATGCAGAAAATGACAGCTTAAATGGAATCATTAAAGCAGATGTAGGTAATATCTGAATGCTACCAAGCCTTCTTTGCAAGGCAATAAAGTCTTTATTTTCAGTTCTGATGCCTTGCACCTTTTCAGGGTAGCTGACAACCTATCATTTCTTACTTTTTTCCCCCCATTTCCAGCATGAACTCAGGGGCCTCTTTCTATCTTAAGTTGCAACCTGTTGATTGGTGGAAAAGGGAAGAACTGTATACAGTTCCACCCTAAGCGGTTATTTCTGGCAGTGCAGCAGTGAGCTCTGTCAGCTCATTCAAAGACATTAGTGTGAGAAAGTCACAACAAAATTGCTACCTGTCCATGTACTGGGGGCACCACAAAGTACAAGTTTCAGAATAGCACCAAGACAGACCCAAGAGACCACATCCTGGTTTTGAAGAAGCCAGACTTTCACAGTAGTATTTTGCATTTCTTTAAGTTTATCCTTCTCCATATAGTTTTCATTATACTTTCCTAGTCTTCTTATGAAGAAAGCAGTTGGATGTTGTTACCTACAATAAGGATAGGGAAACGGAAACTTACATTGATTTTTAGAAATATGGTAAAAATAGTTAATTGTAATGTTAGGTATTTAGAACATGGTATTGAGGTTTGCTTTTGGCTTTGTTTCTGTTTTTTATTTGACCAAACACTTATACAGTGCTTCGTATAGGCACTTTCTAAGTTGTTTTTGAATATCAACTCATTTAATTCTTACAACAACCTCCTAAGATCAATACTATTATTATCTCCCATTTTATAAATGAAGAAACTGAGGCCCAATGTCACAAGAGTGGATGTAATGGCAAAGTTAGAACTCAAATCCAAAACTCATGGCTCCAAAGTCCATGTTTCTCAACTCTTTCACTATGTGTCTTTCAACACACTGGAAGGTATACTACAAAAGAACGAGAAATAAACCTAGCTCTTTGATTCTGGGGCTGTTGACTCCCTCACTCACCCAACCTACCACTGAACAAACCTTTATTGAGCAATCACTACCAACAAGGGGCTGGTAGTGATTTGGGGCATCAAAAGAAATATGACAAATACAATCAATCTTCATTATTCATGGATTCCGCATTTGCAAATTCACCTACTGCTAAAATTGACTTGTAATCCCAAAATCAATGCTCACTGGCTTTCAGATAATTTGCAGACATGTATGGACATGCCCAGAGCAGTGAAAAATTCAACACTCCAACCTGCATTTCCCAGTTGAGGTCAAATAAAACAAAGCTCTGCCATCTTGTTCCAGCTCTCATACAGAAATGACCAGAGGATGGAGACAGTAGGAAGTAACACAGTGTAATGCAAGAAGCTCCAGCTCTGAGACCAGTAGAAGGGGTTTGAATCACAACTCTGGCACCTATTAATGGTGGTCTCAGGCAAGTTACTTAACATTTCTGATCAATTTCCCCTAGGAAATGTGGTTCAATATTCACTAAGTCACAGTTTGGGTGACTTTATAGAATAAAAATAATTATAATAATCTCCTTCATTCAAGTTACTTACATCTTAAGTGAGAGGAAAAGACAAAGATATATCAGAAATTATTTAGGTAACTAGTCAAATATGTACAATATGTAAGAAGGGCAAAATCACTGAGTGGCAGCACGCGATTTTAAAGCTTCAGGTAGGCAAGTTGAAATGGTCAGTGTAAGCATCGGGAAGAAGATGGAATTTGGGATTCAAAGTAACAAAAACACAGCCAGAAGAAAATCTCTCCAGCCTTGGAGTTTTCCCATGCTCTTGGCTTTTATTAACTATATAACAAGACCCCTTTGGATGGTGGCTACCATCCCACTGACTAAATTAATTGAAGACTTAATTGCAGAAATTTCTGATTTTCTATCATATCTTTACAATGATACAAGGTGACCCTGAATCTTTAATTAGAATGATTCAATTGTCAAAGAAGTGAGCCACCTGGGCACAACTGCTGGTAACCTGTAAAAATCACAGATAAACCCTCAGAAACTTCATGAAAAGGCAGATGCTGCATCTCCTCCTCAGGGTATCTTGACAAAGTGGTCACTATCGGCTTGACAACCACAATCATGGGGACACACAAGGAGAAATGCTGCCTGCTGCCTGCCCACAGTAAGATGAACCACAGTCTTGAGACAATCTGGAGATAGCAGGAGAGGCTTTTGGTCTCTATGCATTGTTTTGACTGGTTACAGCTGTCATTAGGGGTTGAAATTGTAGAGTATATCTTTCAACAAAGTTCCTACTTTCTCTCACCTGCTTAGAGACTGTAGAAATTTTTAAAATATGGTTTTTTGACACAGAAATAAAATGCTATACAATATTTGGTTGTCCAATATTTGTTGCTAGGTGTAATCAATCATAGAAGAGACACCTGGGAGAACTGCCACTGGATCTATAACCTAGGAAATAGTCTTTGGACATTGTGGAGATAGAAAAATAGGCAGGGACTAGATGGGAGGACTGGTCTGGAAGAATCAGCATATTGGAATCAAGTGTGACGGAAGTAGAAAAACTTGAAACTGACATGTCATGTTCTGAGCTCGATGAGACGAGGAATAATGTAAAGTGGGGATGAGCTGAGAGTATAAAGTTATAAGGTTTTGTGGAAAGTGTGTAGGACCTGTACCAATTCTGAAGATGGATGTAATTATTGTGCCAAGTTGAAAACTAACTGCAAAGTTACTACAGGCATCCCTTTCTTTTTTTGATCCTATTAACTTAGAAGATATTAACTTCTCCATCCATAAAAACTTATTACTCTTTATCTTTCTTTTCGAAACATATAAAATACTTGGGTCTGACTATTCTACTGAAGAAAGAATCATCATACTGGCTCATGATATTGATAATTCAAAGTACTCCCTAAATCACTTTGACCATAATGCGATGAATATTTCAAGCAAGAAACACACACACAGAAAGGCAGGCAGGGGGGAGAGATGGGGTGTGGGTGTGTGTGTGTGCGTGCACACACATGCATGCATCGAGGTCATCTAATTGTTTTACTTATTTAGTCAGTTGGTTAACATCGATCTTTTTTTGGCACACTGCTAGTGAGTACATAAAATAAAATATGTGCACCGGGATATGGTCCTGACAGAGTAATCATAATAGAAAATGAGGTGATCTACTGGTAAAACAACATTATACCCAAAACAACAAATCAGAGTCACAGTGCAATTACTGTCTTCAGACCATGTACACTGGGCCCATTCCCCAGCAGCCAACCAACAGCACCACATCATTATCTCCCCTGCTCGCTTGGACACCAGGTATTAACATCATGTCTTACAATTCTGGAGACTAAACCAATTAAGGCACAATTTAAAGAAGGTATTCATAAATATTGTACCAGGGTGGTACTGCCACACCTAAGTATTTAAAAAATACTTTAAAAAGTATTTAACTATTTAAAAAAATAGAATATGGCTCCAAATATATGTAATCCATTTTAGAAGAGGTTCCATAGAGCAACTTCTGCATTATGAATAAATATGCAAAATCAAAACAGTAGCCCAGTTCAAATCTCTCTCCTACTCCTCTGATATACTTCTCCATGTCATATCCATTTTCATATAAACAACACAGTAATATAACATCTGCATTGCTAAATAGTGCTACTATGTTCTAATTTCTTTGGAATGGCATGAATAAAATCTTTCTACTCCTGTTTATTAGAATTTATTGATGACAATCCTTTGCAAAGTAGCAGAAGGTATAATTAATTCTGGTACGACCCTAAGTTGGATATAGAAACTCAACAGGGCTTACTTTTGACTTCAAATGATCTATCGCTTGATAATGTGGAAGGGAGGCAGCAGGAGGAGGATATGAGCTTCTATAACTTCACTCTAAACTGCTTCAATGCTACCCCACGCAGTTAATGTTATATACACACTGTCAGCTATATAATACAATCGTACTTTTCTTTATTTCACAGAGATGTTTGGATACAATGTTCTGTAGGGGGGGGAGAAAACAGTATTTCAAGGTTTGGGCAGGAATTTTACTAAAACAAATATTTAGAAATCTCTCTAACTCATCACAGGGCTCCCACCATTACTCCTACTACATTCAATTCTCTTTGCTCAGGACATCTGCTAGACTAGAATACGGATGATTTCACAGTTATACAAAATGAAAATTAATGCAGCATTTCAGTAATTCCCCCACATAGGCTGCTTATATATATATGCAGTATCTTCATCAACAAAAGAAATGATATAGTTATGTTAAAGGTATAGTATCTGATACACCTTCAGCTTGTCTTACTGATGAATGTGGTTGCTCTGAAGAAGAAGAAGCGAAGAGGAAAGTTGTTATTCTGGGTTTAATTTTGACAGATATAAATAATAAACTAATAGTTTAGAAATAAGGCAGGATCAGTGGGTGTGGTGCATAAACAATGAATTTTGGAACACCGAAAAGAAATAAAAAATAAAATTAAAAAAATTAAAAAAAAATTTTTTTAAAGAAATAAGGCAGGAAAGAAAGTGATCGTGTCAACCTGGAATTCATAACATTAAAGAGAGGAGCACTTGGATATGTGTATTTCAGAAGAGAATGTGATGTCAAGGAAGTAAGACTCACAAGAGGTGGAAGTGTCTTTAAATTGCAATGTATTATATCTTTGAAAATTATCTCAATTTTCAAGGCAGGCAAGAGGTAACATGCAAGAAAAAGGTGTAGCAGTAATGATGCTTCTGATAAGGGCAGATTACAAAGATGAAAGGAGGGGTACATTTCAACTCTCTAAAAACTGAGCTATCACAGAATAAGATGGGCTGTCTCAGAAAGTGCTGGGAAGAAAAGCGAAGTGTTCTATATTATCTGAAAGGTTTCTTTCCACTTGAAGATTCTGTCATTCCATGTTATGTGGAAATAGATTTTCATTCATTAAAAAAATTGTTTTTAATCAGTGATTTCAGACAATAAGCATTTACATATGAGAATGGTGCCTTGGGATTTACAAAGTGCCATGATATGCACATCAATTCTCACCACAGCCACCAGAGATCACTGCCTCTAGATTATAAACAGCAGACTGAGCCCTCCTCCAGAGATTAATCCATGGCCCTAGGGTATCACATTTGCAGGACTCAGGACAAGAATGCAACTAAAGGCCCACATACCTTATGGCTAAATAATATTTAAAAGTTATAAATCAACAACAAACAGTTAGAGCTCCATATTTAAACTCCCTCCTCCCTTGGAAAATGTATCTTCAAACCACAATGTCAAAAATATATATACTTTTTTATGACTAAAATTTGGCAACATATAAAAGATGGCTGAGTTTATTATTAATAATTATAATTATAGGTCTGAATGTTCTATGGATAGACCTGTGATATTTAAAATTATGTTAATAATTCTTAGGTTATATATTTATTCCACCAAATGTATTTCTTGACTTCATTTTAATAAAATTACTAATCTTATTGTTACCAATATTTTCACATAATTTGGATTTTATTGAACATAATGATCTATACATTTTAAATGTAAATTATTCAAAGTATGTATATTTTAATATATTTTGACCAAATATAAATATGACATAAAAATATTTTCATGTCTATTTTCTAAAGTCTTCTCCTAAAGTATTAAAATTAAAAGGTACAATATCAGTAATAATTAGTATATAAAATTTTTGTAACTATTATCTTCATAAGCTGATTGATTTAATAATTTGAAAATACAGTAAGATATACTAAATATTTATTAAAAATATTCACTACTAGTTTTCAATGTTCGTCTAACTGTCAAGGTAAAGAATCAATATTACTCTTCATGTTTGTTACATATAACTAAAACTATGTACATACTAATTTGAAAATAATATAAATTGTTTAATATTATAAAATTTCCCTAGCCACCATGGCACTTTGTGTGTACCTCCAGAATCAGGATGTGGAACCTGAAGAGCAATAAGAAATGGACCCCAGCTCTATTGCAGAAATTAACTGTATCAATGCCTTCTTAGGGAAGACTTGACAAGCTACTTAATTTGTCTTTTATCTTAACTATATCCTTTCTCTGCTCAAATCCGTCCCAGACAAGCTACTTAATTTGTCTTTTATCTTAACTATATCCTTTCTCTGCTCAAATCCTTACCATACTCCAAAGCACTGTTTGCCTCTGGCTTCCACAGTGTTCAATCTACAAGCCTCCATGACAAAGGTGCTTGGTATTTTGAAGACTTAGAGAAAGAATGGTGTTAAGTTACGAGAGCAGATATTTACAGTCATGACACATGCTGCATCAGACTCCAAGAGAAAAAGGCACACAAGTACTTTTAAAGCAACTGATCAGGGGCACCTGGGTGGCTCAGTGGGTTAAGGCCTCTGTCTTCAGCTTGCCCCTGGGATTGAGCCCTGCATCGGGCTCTCTGCTTGAAGGGAGCCTGCTTCCTCCTCTCTCCGCCTGCTTCTCTGCCTACTTGTGATCTCTGTCTGTCAAATAAATATGTAAAATCTTCAAAAAGAAGTGCAACTGATCAATTTTGCATGTGTTTGTTATTTAAGGTCCTCTAAGCAAATGGCCTAGGCCAAAATCCCCTCTTTCCCCAAGAGTTGTAGAAATTACGTAATCTATAAATTAATCCATGCAAATATCCTTTTAATGGACTAGTGCAATCTTAAGAGGTGGTGAGATCCCCATGACACAGGAAAAAATTTTTCAACATCATTTGGCATCAGGAAAATACAAATCAAAACCACAATAACCACCTCATACCAGTCAGAATGGCTAAAATTAACCAGTCAGGAAAGAAGAGATGTTGGCAAGGATGCAGAGAAATGGAACCCTCTTACACCGTCCATATGAATGCAAAGTGGTACAGCCATCCTGGGATACAGAATGGAGGTTCCTCAAACAGTTAAAAATAGAACTACCCTATGAACCAGCAATTGCACTTCTATGTGCTTATCCAAAGGATATAAAAATAGTGATCTGAAGGGGCACATGCACCCCAATGTTTATAGCAGCAATGTCCACAATAGCCAAACTATGGGAAGAGCCCAGATGTCCAGCAACAGATGAATGGATAAAGAAGATGTGGTACACACACACACACACACACACACACACACACACACACAATGGAGTATTACTCAGCCATCAAAAAGAGTGAAATCTTGCCACTTGCAACAATGTGGATGGAACTAGAGGGTATATGCTAAATGAAGTAAGTTAATCAGAGAAAGACAAATACCATATGATTTCATATGGAAATTAAGAAGCAAGACACATGAACATAGGGGAAGGGAACAAAAATTAAAATAAAAACAGAGAGTGAGCAAACCATAAGAGATTCTTAACTATAGGAATAGAACAGAGGGTAGCTGGGGGTGAAGCAGGGTGAGGTAATTGCGTGATGGCATGAAGGAGGGCACTTGATGTTTTGAGCACTGGGTGTTATATGCAACTGATGAATCACTGATTCAACACAGTATGATTATCATATACTGATAATATACTATGTGTTAACTAAACTGAATTTAAATAAATTTTTTTTTAATGCACATAAGTGGTAAAGCGATTTCTAATTTCAGCTAAAATACAGGACATCTAAGGTACCCTGAAGTACTATAATCAATTAATGGCTTTTTAGAAAATGTTTCTATCCCACTATTAGAGTATATATACTTATTTAATTCATATTGAAAGGTAATTTGGAGTAAAAATGCTATCAAATCAACTCTGTGGCCAGCTACAAACTAATCTAACAGTCAAAATAAAGAAATCTATTATTTTAGTGGGCCCATTAAAGTTTGTACATGGAAATATGGAATTAGTTTTTAAAGTCAGATGTCTAAATTAGATCCAGTTTTATGGAGAAACTCTTTGAATCTCCAGTACTTTCTCCATCTACATGGAAATTCCTCTGAACTCTAAGTAGAGTTTCAGAATGAATCTATGCATCTGCAGGACCCTCACTCACACTGATAAAAATACAGTTTCCTGAGGACTTAACTCATTAGAGCAGAGTCAAGTAAGTCATTTTAGAAAGATTCTCAAAGATGTTTATTAAAGCAAAACAAATATTTACTATTCTCAGTTACCCAGAATATGTCACCAAACAAAATTTATTGTTTCCTAGGCTCTAGTGTGACCCAGAGAATAAAAGAAGCAGTACAATGAGGGAAGTAGGTGGACTCTGAAGCCAGGCTGCCCGAGTCTGAACCCAGCATGCACTACCCAAAGCAGTGTGAGGCAGCACATTACTGAACTCTGCTTCTCCATTTTCCCTTCTCTAAAAGGGAGATGATAATAGTGCCAGATGATAACAGTGCTCCTACCTCACAGGGCTGAAATGAGAATTACATGAGTTGATCTACCTAAGGCTCTTCCACCAGAGCCAGAAACCTTTGAAACACTCAATGAGCATAAATTATTATTACAACATATTTGGCAAAAGAATGGTTGATAAAGGATTAAAAAAAAAAAGGGAAACAGAGAAGAGCAAGAAAAATAAACAAGCAGAAACAGGGTCTTTTCTGACTCAATATCTAGAGAAAAGAAAGCTGTTAATTGCTTTTCTAACCTGATAACTGTCAATTCATGATAAGCATAGAAAGGAATATGTGCTCCATTATGAATGATCCACATTTTCCTCCTAGAATACAGGAATGCAAATCAGTAGGGGATCAGAGTGAAAAATCAAATGACCAAGTAGTGAAGGGTTTTTTTTAAAGCCTAAGTGCAGGACATGGCCCATCTGGAACTCTCCAACTTGGGGAGGTGAGTTTGACCATGACAGCTAATGGAGAAGGATTTATGATCAGTGCCCTTCGCCAACATATTATTCACCAACTGCTGACAGGCCCAACCCTTGAGAGTGAAATGAGTAGGGATGATATCAGTCACTCTCTGTCACTCCAATTGCAAATCTTCTAGTCAGCAGGAGAAAACAGAAGCTGATACGAGAAAGGGAAGTGTCAACAGGTTCAGCTGTGGTTGGAGGTGCCCCTGATAGGTCAGAAAAGGGAAATAAAGACAGCAACACTAATTGAGCCCGCAATGAATGTATGAATCAGTGGGGCCCATGAACTCTACCATTGGATCTGAAGGGTGACACCAGAAAAGCACGGGCTGGAGTGTCAGAGGAAACCGGTTTCAAATCTCAGCTCTACCACTTAATAAATGGCCTTGGACAAGCTACTTAATATCTCTAAGCCACCATTTACCCATCCATAAGATCAAGATAATAAAATCCACCTTACAGGGCAGGGTATAGAGATTTATTAAGATAATAGATAGGATGCGTCTGGCACAATGTCTGGCAAGCTGAAGGTATTCTATACACCTTAATCCCTATTCCAGGAGGTGCCCTAGCGGGCTCACAGCCAAGGGAGGTTGGGGTGGGGGGAATGCAATTAAATAGGCAGTTACAAACTAGAGATGAGAAAGGGACTTCAGAAGGACACAATGGGAGTTCCCCAGTCTGGCCTGGGTAAGTTATGAAGCAGCAGAAAAAGAGATGCTCAGGAAAGACTCAAGAGGGGAATGCGGGGAATGCGGGCTACTGAGCTCAAGACAGCCGGCAGGAGGGACAAAGAACATAAGGCAAATGGCATAAGCCAAGTCCTGGATACAAGAGAAATCAAGGAGTGGCTGTCCTGAACCTCAGTCGTGCCACAAATTCTTGAAGTCACAGCTCCAAATCTACAGAGCCATCTCTCCTTGACTTCTATCTGGCGTATTTCTCTAGTCACGGTTTAATCCACTGTTGAAGAATAATATCCACCTACAATACAGTATTATAATGACACACATAAATAAGCATTAGCCTTCCGGGCTTTGCTAAAAGACAGCAGACTGGAATGACCTGGCCATTGCTGAATAGGAAAATCCCCACCGTTACAGTTCACTGTGCTACTACACCTAAAGGATTAGTGCATAACCATTGCTCTCTCCATCCCCTACTCAAAAGCAAACAGATAAAAACAAATAAATGCAGTTTGCTCTATAAGTTAACAGAGAAAAAGGTACCTGTCCTCTAAAATACCCAACTCTTGAAGAATCTCTATGAGCACAGAGAGAAAACTGGGATTGGTGCTTACTGTAAAAGAAACTTTCACTCAGGCCTCTTCCTATCATCCTCATTAATTTCTAACAAGGAAGAGCAGCTCAGTCTGATTGCTAAGAGTCAGAAACATAAAGCCATTTTTTTTTTCTTACTAGTGATCAAGATCACTGCCTGTTACACACCAACGCCCAAGTTGGGGACAGAGCTCCCATTTCTGCCCCACATGCTAAACCTCCAGGGCAGGATCTGTTTCTTTGGACCTACCCAGCCATCCTGCATCTTGTCTGCCTTTCTGGCTCCCTACATGGTTAATATTCTAAGCAGGAGTATTTAGGGCCTGCTTCCTAGAAACAACCATCTACTCTTCTCTAACTTCCTTCATTGCATCTGCTACAACCAGGGCAAGGAAGAACAGATTGGGAAACATTCTGCAACCAAAACCACTTTGGCAATCCCTGACTGAGATTCAGAGGAGAGAAAAGTAGCAGCAAAGATTACCCTGATCCAAGTCATGTGCAGCTTTCCTTGGAGCACTGCACTGGAAATTTGGAAACAGTAGCACAGGTATCAGCAGAATAATATTTTGTCTTGCATTTTTACTTGATTAATTGCGTGTATCTATCTCCTGCAATAATCCCAGAGGGAGGAGAGTTTAGAGGTATAATGAGGCACAAACCACCCCCCCAATCCCTAATAGTGATAAGGACTGAAATCAGATTTATAAAACACAAGATCAGTGTTAAAAATATAGAAATGGGGAAAGTTAATATAAAGAAACCCAGAAAGAGGCATGATGACAAATAATATTTTTGTGATAAATAATAGGTAGAACATGTTGATTTTATGGATAATCAGTATATGCATCTTAAAAATTTTTGATATCTACAGGGTGGCTCAGTGGGTTAAAGCCTCTGCCTTCGGCTTAGGTCATGATCCCAGGGTCCTGGGATGGAGCCCCTCATCGGACTCTTGGCTCAACAAGGAGCCTGCTTCCCTTCCTCTTTCTCTGCCTGCCTCTTCTGCCTACTTTTGATCTCTGTCTGTCAAATAAATAAAATCTTTTTAAAAAATGTATGATATCTAGGAATATTTAAAGATTATGCAAAAATCAATCAGTGGGTTAATTAATCAATATTTGGGGATGACACCTGTTTTTAGACTACTGGGATAAGGGAGAATACAGTAGTTACAACAATGTTTGGATACTTCCTAAATAAATGGGCTATGCTATATAAGTAATTCAAAAGAAAAAGTCTATGTCTTCAGGTAACATGGCTGGGAACAAACTTACTTAGAAACACAAGCATTTCCTCTGAAGTCAATAAATCCTAGTTCAAGTCCAAATTGCAATATCCGAAGATTTCAAATCCTACTGAACTTTAGTTTTTCAACTCAGAAAGGGAATTATGAAACCCACCTTATCAGGTTGTTGTTGTTCACATTAGAGGAGGTAACTTATGCACATGATGATTTCTGACACTGCCTGGTTTACAACAGAAGTTCAAAACCATGAGCTACCTTTCTTTTTTTTCCTTAGGAAGGTTAAACTTTATCCATGAGAAAGCTGATTAATAACAGTAAGGAACATGGCAAGAAACAGCTAAGCAAGCACCACATTCAGGCTGCAGATTTTGAGAAGGCCAGTCCATTTGTAGCAGTAAGGGAAAATTCTGCAAAACAGAAGTAAACTAGGATTAAATCAGAAGAGAAGGTGGGAAACTCTTCCCATTTGGTCCCAACCTTCCTGTGGGATAATACCATAGCTCTTAGGGAAAGTTGACCCGAATTCAGGCGGTTAGAAGCAGGGAATTTACATAATATACCACACCTTATGAGTTAAAGACCATTATCAGCAAGGATGTATTATCTGCCTACTCTGTGTTGTGGCAAAGAGGGAGGAAGAAGAGAAAAAGGAGAAAGTAGTAAGAAAGAGGAGGAGGATGAAGAAGAGAACGAAAAATAGCTATACAGGAGAGAGGAAAAAGAGTGGAAGGGGAAGTTGCTTAGTGTCCCAAACATTGCAGCTGCAGTTTGAAAGGGCACATCTGAAATGGGCCTGTTAAATTCAACAGTTTCATCATCACTGTCACCAAATTGAGCTGCTCTGAGAAACACTTTGCTATGATATATGAGCCGGGTGAGGCTGATTAGCTAAGTCTGTATTACACAGCACAGGAGAACTCAACAAAGGTTTAGTCATTTAAAAGGACAACATTGAGTTTTGGCCAAGGATTTTAAAAATGAATATTCCATGTGGGGAAAAAATTGTTAAATACGATAATGACAGGAGAAAATCTTGCTGTAATTATTCCTCCATATGTTACCACCTTCGAGGGAAAATATATACATATAAAGTGAGAATAATTCCCCATATGGGTTTTCAGATCCATTTTTATTTGTAAGTGAGCAATCACAGGTTCAGAGCGAAGGGGCATTATTAAATGATGGTCAACTGCAAGCCTTGCAGGGGACCAGCTGCAGCTCCAGTATAACATGGAGAAGACCAGGGAAAGATGACCAGCCCTCCAGATTTATTGCTCATGAAGAGCTGGAGAGCATCATGGATTGCTCAAGCTAGATGGGATATTGAGAGGTTATTAGGCCCATTACCCTTCCCCTAGGCCACTTCACTTGCTCTTTCATGACAAAGTAACATTTTACATGCAAGGCAGAGCTGGAGGCAGAATGAGTATTATACACAGGCGATGGGAGCAGGGGGAAATGTGGATGTTTCTTCCACTTAGAATCATGAAAAGTCCCAACTACATTCTGTCTAGTCCATTTCTTCCTCCCCAATAATTAGGACAGCACCTGACACATCACAGATACTCAGTGAATCTTTGTGACAGGAATGAATGAATGAATCCTATGCTGGGATTTCTCTTCATTATTGTTTTTTGAGCTCCCCCAGGAAATTTAGGATTCAACCACCATTGCTCTGGACCAGAGTTCTAGTCAGTTTCTCAATTTCCTCCTTTATAAGCTAGATTTTCTAATATCTCTTTTACAAAAAGAGGATTTGTATATGTGTGTGACTGTCACACACTCCAAAGGCCATCTGAAAACTTAACAGCTTACTCGGTTATAACTAAAATAAATTTTAAAGCAAAACACTGGCAAGACTTCCTGAACAAATTCTCTTGTGGTAAATACAGCACAAATATCAAAGTTGCCTATAAATAATTAATAATTCTACCTCTTCCATTAAACCTTCTTTTATAACACTTGCCCACATGAATCCTTAATTTTGGAAACTTCTATAGCAAGTTTTATTATAACAGCCATGAAGTACTTGGATAATCAGTGTCCTATAATTTTTCTAAATGTTTACAAAGATTTATTTGATTCCTCAACAAGCATGGCAGCCCTTAGAGAAGGACTGCATACCAGGCCTCACTTAAGCCACACAAAATTCTTTGTGTAATTTTGGCATAGTATGTCATACCTGTCTGCTTGGATCTCATCAATACATTCATAATAAAACTAAAGAAAATCAATCAGTCATCCAGATGATCCAAGGTCATTTGTTGCTAAACATCTGAGTAACACTGAAAGAGTACCTAGCCTGCCTTCAGAAAGCCAGAGTGGAGAGGCTGCTCAGAGCTACTGAGAGGTGAACAGAATTCTGAAGGCCAAGGACAGAAGGGCCAAGGGAAGGCGGGACAGAAGCAGACACAGAAGTAGAAGTAGAAGTTGCGACGTTCCAAAGATCCAAGGACAGGATCTAGGTTTGGGTTGGGGCAAGATGAAGTGGAGCAGCAGAGAAAACAAGGACCTATCATAAAAGACCTAGATTAAACCAATTAGTTGTCTACAATTTAAAAAGATGGAGGCTAAAAGGTGAGAAAACTCAAATCTGCCCTTAAACTACATGCAATATAAATTGATAAAATATTATTTTATATGAGCTTTTTAAGAACATACAGAAAACCCAACGGCATCTCTGACAGACTGTTACCCAAATTTTTAAGTACTAGGGGAAAGCTCACCAACTCCATTTCAACTTGCACCATTTCAGTTGATAGACTTTTTTTTCTTATTCTGAAATAAAATCATCTTCTTGGTCTGAGTATTTCCAGTTCTATCTTCAGGGATGGCTACACAGAAACTCATAAAGTAATAATTACCATGAGCCTTGTGTAAGAAAGACACCCCTATTTCTCCATCAGAGCTGGAGGTGAGGTAGAATGCTACCATTTTAACCCCATCATTTGACTACACCATATAATACCTTTCACCTATCATGGATTTTTGTTCCAAAATAAATAACTAAAAAAGCAACAACAACAACAAAGTTAAAATTGGAAAAGGTTAACACTGTACACAACAAAATTAAAAGAAAATAAACTGAAAAATCCCACCATGTTAATAAGTTCCAAACTGTTAAAATTGACCAAGAAAAACTGGACTTAGTAGAAAAAATGGTTGCTAAATAAAACTGACAAGGCCATAACTACATTACAGAAAAGTCTGTTATTGACTAAAAATTGACAGAAGAATCTAATTTTCTTTCCCAAATTTTGATCTGAAGAATCTGATCCAGGAAAATTGGACATGGTAGAAATAACTGCCATAAAGAAAATTCAGACAGGGAAAAGCATTATTGCAAGATTTTTTTTTTTTATAGATGACTGATGAAGCAAATCATTATTATAAACTTTATGCATAGAAAATTGTTCCTGGGGACGCCTGGGTGGCTCAGTTGGTTAAGCAGCTGCCTTCGGCTCAGGTCATGATCCCAGCGTCCTGGGATCAAGTCCCACATCGGGCTCCTTGCTCGGCAGGGAGCCTGCTTCTCCCTCTGCCTCTGCCTGCCATTCTGTCTGCCTGTGCTTGCTCTCTGCCCCCCTCTCTCTCTGATAAATAAATAAATAATCTTTAAAAAAAAAAAAAAGAAAAAAGAAAAAAAGAAAATTGTTCCTGAAGAAAATAGTTTTAATAAAACAGAACTAGAAAAATAAGGAAAAAGTAAATGGCTTAGCTGTACTCTATAGAAAACTGACCAAGGTATTAAATTGTTTTGAGGTCTCTCTCAAAAATCTTTCTCAGTAAAAATTCATTGATTAGAATGTATCAGTTGGTAGAATTCTGATTTACTCACACAGAGTTCAAATATCATCACTGTCAAAATGCTGGGGTAAAAAGAACACTGGGTTAATCAGCATTGTTTTTCAAACAAAACACACTAAAAATCCTTACCTGTATAAATAGGCTTCTGGCAAAGTTTAGACAGATAAGGGATAAATCTAACATCCATGTTAAGGGAACGTTAGGGTCTATGAAGTCAAATCCTTGTTCAGAAACAAAAAGGGCATTAATACTGCTTCAGGATAACTTCTCTAATGTTCTTATAGTTGAGTACTACAAATTCAATAAACAAATATTTCCTGTGCTTCTACTTTATGGCAGATCCTGTATTAAATGCAGGCTGAGACAGGCAGACTTGCTCCTGTCCTTAGAGTTTATACAGAAGTCTGCTCCACAGAGAAACTAAAAGAGAGAACCCTAGGATCACCTGACTCAGAGTTGTACTTAGAAAGTCACACTGTGAGCTCCCTCCCACCAACTCTTTTGTAAGAACAAAAACCTGTGCAAATGAACATAGAAAGTCTTGACAAATGAGATTGACATTTGACAGACACCACTTGGGTCAGAACAGATTTACTTAATGTGATGGTTAATTTTATGTGTCAATTTGACTGAGCTAAGGGATGCCCAGATAACTGGTAAAAAAAGTATTTCTGGGTGTGTTTGTGAGAGTGTTTCCAGGATAAATGAGCACTTCAGTGGATACGCTTACTAAAGAAGATACCCTCAACAAGTGTAAGTGGGTATCATCCAATTATTTGAAGGCCTAACTGAAACAAAAAGGCAGAATAAGGGCAAATTTTTTTCTTGGCTTGAGCTGGGCTATCCATCTTTTCCTGCCTTTGGACATCTCTACTCATGGCTCTTGGGGCCTCTAGACTCAGACCAGAACATACACCATTGGCTCCCCTGGTTCTAAGGGCTTTAGGTTAGGACTTGAACAAGATGACCCACTTTCTCAAGCTTCCAGCTTGCAGATGGCCATTCATGGGACTTGTCCTCTCTCTATATATATTCATCTATCTGTATATCTAATCTCTTTCTCTATATCTATATAGATATAGATATATCTATATAGTTCTGTTTCTCTGGAGAATCCGGAGTAATGCACTTAACCAAAGGACACAGGAGGTAGTAACCATTTTCAAGACCCAGGGCAGAAAGTTCAGCAACATACATGAAGTATAAGGTTTCAGAACTTCAACTAACAGGGTACGCAACCATGAGTAGTGACACCTGAGTCAGTAAAAGAGTCCCACCAGACTCTCAGTAGGAGCAGGTAGATACAAACAGATCACATCATCTGGGTCAGATACACACAGCAATCATGGATCATGTCCATATACCATGACTACAGGGTTCAATGCAGGACTATACAGACCCTCAAGCACAGTTTTTCATGTACTTCTCTCAGCCTCTAAGATAGTATAGTCTATTCCAAGTACATTTTGAATTCAGTGCCATGGAATCAGAACCAGGGCCAGTTGCACAGATATCTCTATTATGCTAACAGACAGCTATATGGACTATACTCAGAAGCTGTCAGTGACACGAAGAAAGAAATAATACCCATAACTTTTAGTTAATAGAGTCTCATGGGGAAGACTGCCAATCATCTCTCATTATCTATTCTCTCCTTCTGACATGACAGTTGAATTTTCAGCAGGGCAACTGGCCATCTAGCTAGGACTACCTTTCCCAACCACATGGCAAGATTCTCATCAATGGAATATTAATGCAACTGACGTTGGCAACTTCTGGATTGTGCCCTCAAGAAAAGGGTAAAGTCTCTTCCTGTGGAAGTAATGAAAATATAGAAAGCTGGCTGGAAATATGTGGATGAAGGATACATGTTGTAGGTGAGAGGAGCAAAGAATCTTTCCCAATAATATAGCTCTATCATAAGGACTTTTCTCAACCTTTCTAGGCACCTTATAATTTTACGAGCATTTAAAACCTCTAGACCAGCTTGGCCCTTCATGCACAGGAGAAACTGATTTCTACATACTTTTACCCAATTTTATTTTGGGCCATTGTTAGAACCAAATATATATCCAAACCAATTAAGCCACATGTATTCCTTTTTTAATATCAATGGTTATACCTGAAGAAGGTCTCTTTGTAAGAAAGAATATGGTACAAGTGTCCAGATTTATTCCATCTTGTGCATATGTCATCTAACAGAGGATCCCAAATATAGGTTAAATTTAACAAACTTCACTGTTTGCACAATTTGCTTGAAATGGACTGTTTTAGTCATCAGACTTTGATTAACTGAATTATTTTGCGCTCTACAGGGATTACAAATCTTCAGAAAAAAAAAATGTATTTTGACCCAGAGATTCTGCTGGATATAATTTAATCTTTAACAAATCAGATAATATTTAACAGCCTTGTTATATCACAGGGCCATGATTTTATTTATTTATTTTTAAAGATTTTATTTATTTATTTGACAGAGAGAGATCACAAGTAGGCAGAGAGGCAAGCAGAGAGAGAAAGAGGGAAGCAGGCTCCCTGCTTAGCAGAAAGCCCAATGCGGGATTCGATCCCAGAACCCTGAGATCATGACCTGAGCTGAAGGCAGCGGCTAAACCCACTGAGCCACCCAGGCGCCCCAGGGCCACGATTTTAAATACCAATACTTGTTATGTTATAATTAGCAGGGTTCAAATTTTTTTAAACAATGGAAGACTGATGCAGAACAGAGTTGATCCTTCAGGAAGCTTTTGTTAAAACTGGTAGTTTAATCTTATTGAGCACCTGCTGGGTCCCTTGTCTACTTTTACACTTAATTCCTATACAAACTTACGCAACCTGTTTGGGTTTTTTTGAACTTCTGATTTTTCAGAACTTCTCCTCCTCCCCAGGTGGAGATTTCTGGACAACAGCCACTCTGGCTTTGAAAGGCTATGATTCTAAGAACGTGGGGCAGAAGCCACAGAATAATGGCTCCTGTCACTGCCTTGACTCACTGCTCTTCTTCTATGGGCACTCATTCTGGAACCAGATGTCTGCAGTTGGAGATATTTCCCCAGAAGCAACATCCTGTAACTGCTCCTCCATAGCTTCTTTCACAAGTTGAGTTGACAGCAGTAGTGTTGCCTCAGGGCCTTTCCCATGCTGAGGCTATAAATGGGGTATCTGAACCATCAGCCCTGACTGGACATTACCTCCTTATAATGTGTGCAGTATTAGAATGGAGAAACTTTTGAATTCCAAATTCCCTCCCTCTGTTAGAGAAATTGCTTGCCAATAATTCTGCTGACCTCCAAAACAAGTCCTTTCCAGGGTGCCCTGTCTCCTTCCCACATTCCAAGAGGCTGGAGGTGGTTCTCTGCTCTGCCAAGGCTGTGTTCATCTGGCCACAGTGAGAAGACTAGGCAGATTAATTAGATGCTTCAGAAGGGGTGAGAATCCTGCTGTTCAAGATGAAGCAGATTTGTGGGTGAGTTAACCAGACTCCTCTGTTCAGATTTATGATTAACTTCAGAACTGAATAATGCACATCAGTTGACATACTGGATCCATCCAGGCCAGAACTCTGCCTCCAAGAGCAGCACTGTGGGGCATCTGGAGGGGAACTATAACAATAACACAGTGTAACAGCATAACCTCAAGATCAACATCCCTGTAATAATAGTTTACAGAGCTATAATTCATGAATTAACCCACTCCATTAAATACTTTATATTTTTGAACCATATTATCTTGGAATCCCACTCTACTACTTAACAGCTAAGAAAATTTAGGCTAGCTGCTTAATTTCTGGGTTCACATCTGCAAATGAAGATAATGACAACCTCATGTGGTTAACTTATAAAAATTGACTGAGTTATTGTATGTAAAAAGTTTAAAATAGTGTGTTCAGTAGCTATTCCATATCATTTTCATTTTTATAGGCATGAGATAACAATTTCCAAGTCCATGAGTAGGAGAGGCAATATGTAATACAGTGAACTGACTTGGAGTTTTACCTCTGATATTTTCTCACTACAGGTCTTAGGTCACACTATTTAAGCTTCAGAGCCTTACTCATTGGGACTGAAAATAAGGATATTAATGGCAACTTTAGAATGGTAGAGGTATATGTGAAACTTCAGGCATGTACTAAGAGATCCATGGCTATGATTACCACTTAGCCTTCTAACTTCCCTCAGAAGAAGCAGTCTGAGCCCCACTAGGGAATGAGTATGGCTTATGAAGGAGAAACCACCTTTCCCATGATGATACGAGGACAACAACACTGCTCAGAAGATGTTTGTTAAAATGACATTCACATTCAACAAAACAGAGTTCTTATTTCCCTGATGGAAAACAATGTTAAAGGTCCTGATTATAAAGAGATTTTAGCCCTTATTAGAGATTTTTTGTGATTCTCTCAAGGGCCTATTGATGTCAACAAAAAAACTGAAAGGATAACTCAGAACAGTGAAATGGGACTCCAAAATAGAAATTAGGACATTCTATTCCTAGCACAAACTGGTAAAAGATAATTCAGACCTAAAGCATATGGTTGATGGGCAGAGGTATCACTGTTGTGCTAGTGAGTGTCTTCCTTACTCAAATACCACGCCTTCTTCAGCCAGCTTCTTCTAAAGATCTGCAGGTTCTACAAACTGCTGGTCACCAGAGGGGAGGTAGGTGGGGGGATGGGTGAAATAAGTGATGGGGATTAAAGAGTGCACTTGTGATGAGCACTACATGATGTATGGAAGTGTTGAATCACAACACTGTACACCTGAAACTAATATTACACTGTATGTTAACTAAATGGAACTTAAATAAAAATTTAAAAAATTTAAAAAATAACAATATGCATGTTCAAAATGAAAATGCCAACATCCCTAACCTTTAAAAACATCACCAAAAGCGTTTCCCTTTCTAACCACTAAATTTATTTTCTGAGAAGAAAAGAAAAATAAGTATTAAATGAGCAAGAACTTAGGTATGAAGCTTTTAAGCATTTATGACTCGAGAGAAAACATGTACCAGTAGGTACAAGCTTGAGGTCTTTTCTGATTACTTACTTTCCCCACTTATATATGATGCAAATGGATTAAGAATCAAATATAAAAATATATGGGGCGCCTGGGTGGCTCAGTGGGTTAAAGCCCCTGCCTTCAGCTTGGGTTATGATCCCGGGGTCCTGGGATCGAGCCCCACATCTCTGCTCAGCAGAGAGCCTGCTTCCTTCTCTCTCTCTCTGCCTGCCTCTCTGCCTACTTGTGATCTCTGTGTGTCAAATAAATAAATAAAATCTTTAAAAATATATTAAAAAAATATAAAAACAAAGCCATACATAACACTGGAAGAATATACAGAAGAATACTGGGGTAGGAAAGATTTTCCTTTGTAAGAGTAAACTCAGAAAGCATAGAGGAGAACATCACAACTTACATGACTGCACAACTCATAAACCCCCTTAAGATATTAGGGGAAGAAAAGTAAGAGACTTAGAGTCAAGTACAATACATATAACAAAGAAGGGATTAATATCTGTAATATATAAAAATTATTTCCATCTACAATTTTAAAAATGGCCAAAATATATTAATAGACAATTCACAAAATAAGCACAAAGTTAGAGGAAAATATTTAATCTCTCTAGAAATGCAAATTAAAAATTAAAAACAACCTATAGAATCTGTTTTGTACTACATATATGCAAAAATCACTATTTTTCCTCATAAGGATATAGGGAAATAAGCCATCTATACCCTGTTGAGACAAAGCTTAGAACAGCTTTTAAAAGAGGGCAATTTCGCACTATCTGATGTGTACACATTTTGGCCCCAAATTTCTATCTCTGATACATATCTACAGAAATACACAGATGCCCAGAATTACATTAACGAAGATATTTACTGCAGCATTTTTTTATGTTAAGTAAAAAAGGAGGCCGGGGCACCTGGATGGCTCAGTAATTAAGTGACTGCCTTTGGCTCAGATCATGATCCCAGGGTCCTGAGATCAAGCCCCATGTTGAGCTCCCTGCTTTGCGGGGAGCCTGCTTCTCCCTCTCCCTCTGCCTACTGCTTCCCCTACTTGTGCTCTCTCTCTCTCTGTCAAATAAATAAATAAATAAAATCTTTAAAAAAAAAAAAAAGAGGCCATCTTAATGTTCACTAATAGGCAGAAGGTCAAATAAATTTTAGTACCTGTATAACACAGAATACTATGCAGCCATTTAAAAACACTATACAGGACTCCAGACTGATATGGAAATACATTTAAGCTATTGTAGCAGATGGTTTGTTTTGTTGTTTCTTTCCTACAGGAAGTTAAGGACATCTACCATCCCACGTACTTTTCTCACAATGACACTGACTTTTTTTCCTACCTAGAAATGGGGCTATGTTCCAGCTCTTTGGGTAGAATTATGACTACAGTGTTGAGTGGAAGTGATGCTGTGTAACCTCCCAGACAAGGTCATATAAGAAGATACAGCATCCTCCTGGCTTTCACTACTTTGGGGTACACCTATTCTGGAGGAAGCCAACACCATTCTGTGGGGGAGCCTAAACTGCACCGCACAGAGGCCCCCAACCAACAGCCATATCAACCTTCAGACACATGACTAAATAAACCTTCAGATAACTACAGCTTCCAACTTTCAAGTCCTCTAGGCCCCAGACATTGGGAAGTAGAGACACATCTTCCACACTATGTTCTTTCTAAATTTCTGACCCACAGAATCCATGATCATAATAAATGGTTGTTTCATGCCACTAAGTTCTGGGGTAATTTATTATGGCACCAAATACTGGAACAGATATCTTACATGAAAGATATCAGGTCTCATGACAATATAGGCAATATAATTCCATTTACAGAAAAATATCAATCCAAACTGTAAATGTATGTGCAAATATAGAAAAATATATGCATGTTACTATAAATATGTATGCATATGTTTTCATATATGCCTAAGCATAAAGACAATTGTCTAGAGAGACACACAGTATGTTGCAAATGCTGCCTCAAGAGATGGGAAAAAGAATAGGACAAGGAAAGAAAGACTTGATATTCGCTCTCTGTATATCTAGATTGTTTGCATTTTATGCCACTAGCACCTAATTTAAAGGACAAGGGAAGAGGAAGGGAAGAAAGCACAAAAGGAGGAAGGGTAAACAAACAGCTTTGTCTAGAACTGAAAATCTAGCTAAATCTGTGAATATATAAAACATAGATTTTTTTTTAAAAAGTATAGGTCAGATTCAGAAAAAAAGACTGAGCCTTGATAAAGAATTGGAATCTAAATACTACCACTTATAAGCTATATAAATTTGGACAATTCATTCAAATTTCCTGACTATAAAATGGGGATAATTCTGTATTTTTTAGGGTTGCTGAAAGGATAAAATAAGATGCAGATTGTAGTCCTAAATATAATGCTTAAAATATACAATGTTTTCAATAAAGGAGAAAGTTTTCTTTACCTTTCTGCTTGAAAAAATGGAAAAAAGGACACTCAAGTGAGCAAAAATATAAAAGAGGCAATTCAGGTGACAGAGACAACATACAGATCTATCTAAATAAAACTTGAAGCTAATTTAAGGTGTACTCAGAGGTTATAAAGGAAAAATCTGAGCTGATCATATGCAAATATGTACATATCATTGTAACTGATCCTTTGTTCCCAAGCAGCTCAGATACACTCAACCATGGTACCCAGTTGTGCTACGCAAGGTGCAATTGTTAGTGCCGCAGGGTGTTGAGCACATGGCTTTCTTGATTAAAAAAAAATCTAATTTCTTCTCCTCTTATATACAAATCAGTACTTGGTACTTGGTTTCTGACCACCTAGCGATAATACAGCAAATTTCAAATCTAGGTGTTGTGAAAGAGACAGTCCAAGGGGAGAAGAATGCACTTGAAAACCCATTAGAAACATGTGCAGAATGTCCTTTGAAGGCTCAGCCTCCCACCCCCTATTCTGCCCTGAGTGTAAGACCTTATTCCAAAAGGTTGAATAAAAAGGGAAGATAGACTAATGATTAAAAAAAAAAAAAAATCAGATACAGCCTTGCCCCGATAGCCCACCCATCATACTTTCAAATAAGCTGATCACTTACAGTAGAGGTTATTTAGAACAAAGTGGAGCTCCAGAGTCCATTTATTTGAATGTATTTCCATTTCAATCACCCTGCTTCAGAAGTCGCCTCTCCTTCCCGTCACATAAGGTGAACAGATGTGATTTTAAGGACTTACTTCACGAACTCCTGCTCTGAAAAAAAAAACAGAGCTGTCTGCATAGAGAATTTCTTTTTTTACCCCATTAGGAGCATAAGATTCAAAAATTAGTTCATTTCTGATCCTACCCTTGTGAGGGCATCATATTATTGAAGTTTCCTTTCAATACCCTTAGTCATAGGTTCTTAGATGAGTGAGTTTTCCTCTACTCTGAGCATAAATAGATTAAAAAGACCTGTTCAGGTGAGGAAGCAGAGATCAAGAAGACTTTCTGAAACTTTTCATTTCATTTGGCATAATCATTGGTATACAAAGGCATCATCTAACATGAGTGGAACATCAGTTGATGTTCCTTTTCCAGAAGATGGGAAAGGACGGATGGATCTGAAGAGAATCAACTACACAGTTTTTTGGGCAATAGGTGCTTTTGTGACAAACAGCTCTTTATTTCAAATGATTAGCTGAGACCACGTGGATGTCTCCCCAACACTAAATGTGGATAGAAATATGGTACATTATGAACATTTAGCCATGTGTTTATATTCCTAGTGTATTATGAAAACAATATAAACATTGAAAAGCAAGATATAACAAAAAAAACACCATAAATTTCTACCTTTTCTACAACTAAGGAAAAATAATAGCATTACTAACCAATATGCATTTTTGAGCACTAGAAATACCCAGGATACTCTGAGAGAGACAGAACTCCTACCCTCCCTAATGGGAAGATGAAAGTTATACATATATACAAAAAGGCTATAAAATATAAGAATGTTCTGAATAAGTGAAAAATAAATGAGGTGCATGTGTGAAGACAAGGGGTATATGGGAATTCTCTGCACCTTCCAATCAATTTTGCTGTGAATCTAAAAGTGCTATTTAAAAAAAAAAAAAAAAAAACAACTCTATTTAATTGGTAAAGAGACCATGATAGATAAATAGATAGGAAGTCATCTAAAATGACCTGTCAAAATCAGGCAAAGTCACAGAAAATGTCTTAGAAGAGGTAGACTTTGGTAGACCTGGCTCAGTTAAGTGTCAGACTCTTGGTTTTGACTCAGGTTATGATCCCATGGGTCATGAATTAGACCCCCCAAGAAGGGCTCCCCAGTCTGCAGGGAGTGTGCTTAAAGATTCTCCCCCTCTGCCCCTTACACTCACTCACACCCTTTCTCTCAAATAAATAAATAAATCTTGAAAAGGAAAAAAAAAGGAAGAAGAGGTAGACCTTATTTTGGTACTTGAGAGAGGGTGGAATTGGGACAAACTTAATGAAAGCAGAGAACTACAATGAGCAGAGGCCAGGAGCCCAAATGTTTGGACTTCACAGAAACCATCCTCATTCTATCAAAAGGAACACATTGGAAGGTACACGGATATAAATCTGAAGTCTTTAGAAATAAATCTAGAAGCTAAGGTCCTTGTTTTAAAATTAAAACATCAATCATTCTTACTAATTTATGCTATAACATGCCTACTCAATAGGGTCAAAATGCAGAACTAATTAATGATTAAGGTTGAAGCTCTTAGAGTCAAGGCATATGATTTCAGAAAATTTGGTAGTGGCCTTGCATCATGTTCACCTTTGACACCAGGTCGCTTGGCCAGCCTGAGAAATTTCTAGCACAATAGTGTTGGAAATATTTAACAAACCAACTTCTATTCAGCCAGATTAAGAAAGCAAGGTAGTTTCTCAGGGAAAAAAAAAGTCCCGAAACCTGTAGAAATTTTTTTCAGAGGAAGGAGTTCAAGAGGAGAAGTGCCAAGAGCAACTGAAGCAAACAGAAAAAAAAAAAAAAAAAAAAAAAAATCCCTCATGCAATGGTAATTTGAAAGGTAGGAGGGAGGTTTGTGAATTTAATTATGATAACACCAGTTTGTCAGGAAAGCTAAACTCAACAAGAAAGTCCTTAATCATTAACACTGTCATCCCAGAAAAGTGCCTTCTCGCAACTGCCTGTTTGATAGATTCTGGATGACAAAGACAGCCTGCAGACAAGGACCTGTCAATCCCGCTGCACAGAACATCAGAGAACCCCCCTGGAATGTGTGTGTGTGTGTGTGTGTGTGTATTTGTTTCCCCTTTTGCTCTTCACCCTTTGTCCTTGAAAATTCTTGCCTCTTGTTCTCTAAAACAAACCGGCAATGCCTACTCTGCTTCTTTGCACTTTTTCCTCCTAGTACCTTCTGCTTGGTTTTTTCCCTGAAGGTTTTACTCATCTTCACTGTCTGCTTCCAAAGGCGACCATGTTATTGAAAACCATTCTCAAACCACGGTGTGTTTCCAGCATGCCCCTCCACCCCAACCTTCATCTAATCTCAGAATAGAAGCTTCTAAACCAGTTGCATAAGTTGAGAGGTAGTTAGAGGCCACCCCCTGGCCCAGATACCCACAGCTAGGACCTGTGACAATGAAGAGGTCAGACTTTAATTGGTCTCTTGTTGACTCCTGCCCCTTCTCCCCTCTTTGCCAGCGAGGAACATGGCAGGTAGTTCACCAAGACACACAGAGTCATTCACCTCTACAGGCTTGTATTCCTCTCCTCTAAATCAACAGCCTTTTCTTGTTCCCTCCTCCGTTTTCCCAGCATACAGTCTTTAAAAATAACCTAGTGACTGAGCATTTAAATTGAGAACATTTTACTAATATCAGAGCTAAGTTATCTAGATGGGGTAGTGTTAGGGAGAGAACTGAAAGATCACAAGTACCAAAAGAGGTGAAAAAAAGTTCTATGTCACCCAAGAGTCAGAACAACAAAATGAGATTGAAAGAAAGTAAATATGTGCTCTACGGTAAGGGAAGAACTCCGAAACAAGAGTGGAGACGGCAGGATGGCTTCTGCGGGGAATGGCAAGAGAGGCAGCAGCAGGGTCATTAAAGTCGAACTCACAAAGTGCCTGAAATAAACTGGAAGTAACATTCTATTCTAAGAGCTCAGTTTGGTCAGGGCCCAATTTGGTTAGCACATGGTAACAGCAGATTTCCCAATGTGGACATCTGTCAGTCTCAGATTTTGAGCAGGGGAAAAACCGCTATTCATTTTTTGTACATTTTTTGATGCCTATTTTAAATACAGTTTTATTTAAGACATTGCATTTTCCACTTACAATACAGTGCTTACAAAGAATGTACAAGATGAAGAATCCCTAAAACTCAGAAGGGGTAAAATCTGGCTTGCTTGCTGCCATCTCCCAGATATGCATTTCTATGATAGAGTCTTCATTTATTACATAATCACAGGTCTCTGCTCCTCTGCTTTATTTGAACTCCTAAGACAACTGAAGTTAATCACATTATGCTTTGTCCCATCTTTGCATGATATATATACCATTTTTATTGTTAATGATTTATACTTATTTCTTTTAAGATTTCATTTATTTGAGAGAGAAAAAGAGAGAGGGAGAAAGAGAGAGAGAAAGACAGCATGAGCAGGGAGAGGAGCAGAGGGAGAAGCAGACTCCCCATGGGGAAGGTAGCACCCCATGGGACTTCATCCCAGGACCTCGGGATCACTATCTGAGCTAAAGGCAGACCCTTAACTGACTGAGCCACCCTGGTGCCCCTGATGATTTGTATTTCTTACCTCCCTAACTAGCTAGTCAATTCTTTAAGGACAGAGGATACTTTGTTCCTCAAAACTATTAGCACTGGACCTTTGACATTGTTGCCAATCATGAATATGTCCAAAAATCACTATCATTAAATGTTAGTATAAATGGAAATGACTACAAATCATTGTTTATGTACCAGAGAATGTGATAAGAAATTGGCCTAATCTTCAGAGCATTGTAATACTTATTATTTCCCCCATTTTATAGAAGAGGTTAAGGTTTAGAGAAATAAGGCTAAAAAACTTAACAGTTAACAAGTCACAGAGCTAGAACTAAAACACACCTAATGCACTGTTCTGGCTCCAAAAGTCAGAGAATCCAATACCTTTATTATTTTGTAGCACATAGTAATAGCTAACTTTTTTGGAAATCAGGCAATAGTCATTGAGCTAAGTGCTTAAGATACATTAGCTAGCTTACGATTTAAGCACTATTACCACATGAACTACAGCCATTTACAGATGAGGAAGCCAACACAGAGAGACAATCAAAGAACAAGAATGTAGAGCTGTAAGGAGCAAAGCTGGGATTTGTCTTGTCTCATTCATGGGCACCATGTTCTTTATCACTTTGAAATACCATTCAGATAAAAGAACTTAAAATTCAAGAAGAAAATCTAGGTTATCAAACACCTAGCCCCATGCCATTTCCACCACAGCATAATTTGTTGATTCAGTAATTACTTAGAAGTGATTTTCCACTGAGTCTTGTTTAACATCTGTTGCTGAGTGCTTAAAAACTTGACCCAACCTCGTCAAGATAATTCAACACTGCTGATGTACTCTGTTTAAATTCCAACATACCAACATTAAAAATGATCTTTGGTGAGGAAAATATGTAACACTACTGCCCAAACACCCCTTATAGATATTGGTGGTGAGCCAGAGTGAAGGTATCCCTGATGTCTGGGGCGGGGCATTTGCACAGGAGGCAGAACAGAAAAAGTGCAAACTGCAGTCAAATGCTCTACCACTGAGCTATACCCCTGAGAATGTGAAAACTGAAGTGTTGCATATGAAGGTTCTGGTTCACAAGCTAAAGCCATGGTTCAAAAAAAAAAACAAACAAACAAAAACAAAAACAAAAAACAAAACAAAACAAAAAAAACTATTTTCCAATTTTTTTTTTTTGCCATTTACTGATCTACATGATTAATTGGTATTTAATCCTCATAGAGAAATTTTAAAGGTAATATACTGTAGAAAGGATACTACTGAGCATCAACACTCAAGCCACACACTCCTTGAGGGTAAGCATCCCACCTCCTCTGGTACAATACTAAACATATGGGAAATGTTTGATCAGTAAAAGCTGAATTTAACCAAATCTTTCTGAAGTCCTAACCTGAACTGTACCACTGGCTAACCGGGCAACAAATCACTTTAGGAGACTCAGCAGAGGTGACAGGCCTAGAGGCCTGGGATATGGGAAGACACTTCTTCAAGTTATGCAAGAACATCACAAATCTACTGGGCCCTAGCAATGGCTACAGCCTGAATAAATAATATAACTTATATATACACTTTCATGATAATTTTTCTTCAACATAATATATATGCAAAGGTGAATAAGAGTCAACTAAATTCATAGTAGCTTTTTGTAATTATGAATTTTTTCATCATAGAGTATGGTACTATGTGGAGAATCTAGGAAATTTTATGGTATTTTTAAGAGATCCTCACATAGAAAATGTCTAGATATACTGGATCAGAGGCCATTTACGGTTCCTTTGTATTCCAAGCTTTTTTTTTTTTTTTTTTTTTTTTTTTTTTCAAAATGTGTGTGCTTCATTCTTAGTCACTGCATTTGGTGATCACAATTCCCAGTTCACCAATGAAAAGTTTGGAATTTAGTATTTCCATATCTGGTTTTATAATGTTTTCTGAACATTTTCTGAATTGAAAAGATAATTATCATCTTTTAGTTGGGTATCCTTGTCTTCTTCTAAGAAAGAGGCAATGAGGTTTTCAATGGTGGGTGTAAATTTCTCAGTTCCATCTCTCCTTATATTCCTGTACACCTTATTTGCTCTTCACACACAAACCACTGTTGTTGTTTCCTGAGCTTGCCACACACCTTCACATTATGCTGTTCCATTAGCTGGGAAGACCTTTAACCAGTCCTCAGACATATCCCACTTCTCTGGATCATTTTCATCTTGGACCATCACTATTAGCTACTCCTTCCTACCATACAGTGGTTGTGTGCCTATCCCAGGCCTTTTACTCTGCCTGATGTTATAGTTCATTGTTTGTATGGCTCTGCACTCTCATGGCCTGGAAGCTACTTGAGTTATAATCATGATTATTCCTCATTTATCTTCTTTCCCCTAGACAGCCTAGCTAAGGTGATCTCTAAGTGCTCATTAAATGCCCTGAATGAATGAAATGATAGATGAAGTAACCACAGAAGGCAAATATCCTTGATTATGAAAAACTACACTTGAATTCAAAAAGTTTAAACTTGTTTCCAACTTGTATCTGACATGGATTAACATGAGCTTAAATTTTTAAAAAATCTTACCCTCCTACTCCTGATTACCTGATGTTCTTTACACTTTATCAAAAGGCAAGTGAAAGGAAATAAATTCTTTCTGCAGTTTCCTGGCCCTGCTTCTATACTCTACAGAAAGAATTAATAAACCAACATTATTCCTGGAACTGGGTTGATATAAATTGATGGTTCTAGTACCCAAACCAAGATGTGGTGGTAGGATAAGACTGTGAGAGCATAAATTTTTGTTAAAGGGAGAAAGTACATTAATTCTATCACCACATATAACAAAGCTAAAATTTAAAAAAAATAGAAAGGAGAAAATTACATTTCCTTTGTAGAAGTGAGTACAGACAAGGGAAGAAAAAAATACATTTGTTTCTTTAAGTTATTTCTAAACCAAGTTGAAGAAATTAGAATGTACGTGTAAGACTGAAGACATTTGCTAAAACAGAGAATATTACATAGAGTTTGCTCTCGTGGCAAAACAGTTTCTTCTGGAGAAACTGAAGAAGGACAATATACCATTAAGCGCAGGACCCAGGACAAAGAGCTGACAACTGCTAACATGAACAGATTACTTCATCCTGGTCAGGTACTGTGCTAAGCTCTTTACTAGCTTATAATATTTTATCCTTACAATAGCCCTCTGAACTGTGAATTGAGTGCTGTTATTATCTCCATTTTTCAGATGAGGTTTAATAAGATTAGGCTGCCCAAGATGATGGAGTTAGTAAGCAGTGAGACCAGGATTCAGACCCAGGGAAGTGTGATTTCAAAATCTTAACCACTTCCTAGTCCTAGTATAGTATGAGAATAGGAAGTCCAGAGTATAATCTGAATTTTGTCTCTGGGCTAGATTTAGAACATAGCCAGACTTTCAACAAACCCAGGCTAAGGGTAAGATTTTTCAGTTTGAGAGTCCAACATCAACAAAGATGCAGAGGTCAGAAAATAAGAGGTATTCCCAGGAGACCCAGGGAGATAAGCGCACAGTATCTATGGAGACAGTGGGGATGGTAAAGTTCCCCAGGGAGAGGGGAAGAGGGGGACCAAATCTGACCTACCACATATTTTGTACAGCCAGTGACTGAAGAATGGTTTTTACATTTGTAAGTGATTGAAAAATACTTCTAAAAGAATATCAGGATAAGTGAAAATGATATGAAATACACAAACTTTGAATAAAATTTCAGTGTTCATTAATAAGGTTTTATTGGAACACAGTCATGCTCATACATTTTGTATTGTCTGTAGATACTTTCAGAACTGAGTAGTTACAATACCGACTGTGAAAAGCCTAAACTGTTTACTGACTTGTCTTTTTTAGAAAAGGCTTACTGATTCCTAATCTAGAAAACTAATAGAGGAATGTATGTAAGTGACAGGCAGTTTTAAAAATGGCTGATCAATCATAATTTGAAAGGTACTGGATCCAAAACTCTAAAGGATTTTGAGACATAAAGTGACATAATCAGGGTCCCAGGTGTTTACGATTTAAGACATTTTCAGATGTCTTCTGTGATGATCATTTATTATAAGGTCACAAAGGGAAGCAGGGCAGAAAGGCAACTGCCTCAGGAGCAGTATAGTCATTCTGGATCCTAGGGCTTCCAACTTCCAAAGAAAACAGTTCATCTACTCCTGGACTTTCCATGACCTCAGACAAGCCACCAGCCCTGTGCACTCACAGCATTCATTCCCCCAAGAGAAACTATTTGGTTGGATTGATGCCTTATTCTACAAGGTGCAGTGGCTAGCTTCCTGTATGTTTTGCCTTTCCACGGCTGCCCTTGACTGAGACTACTCCTTGACCCAGACAAAAGCAGGAAAGCAGTTTCTGAGGTGCTCAACACTCAAAGCAGAAACTCCAACTACTACACAAGAACTGTCCTAAAAGCCTGGTTCATTTTATCTACTGCTTTAACCACTTATCTTTCCTGTAGCACTCTGTGCCTTTTACTGCAATTGCATTTGTTTTTTTTTTTTGGAAAGAAGGAGAGAAGGAAGAAGTGGGGGGAGAGGGAGGAAAGTGGAGGAAGGGAAGGAGGGAGGAAGGGGGGGAAGGAGGAAAGGAAATGAGAGAGAAATGCCCTTAATAGTATTCTCTCTCCATCAGTGATGACAAGTCAGTCATTTATCCTCTTTTAAAGATCTTTGTGTCATACTTAGTTTGAATAAAATAGCAAAAGATTATCTGTGTAACTAGCTCAGCAAATCCTAACAGTTTTCAAATCTGAGTTCTCAAAAGGCTTTTGTTCTCTCTTTTGAAGCATTTAAACTATTTGAACAGAATGGCCAAAACCATTTTGCTGAGAAACTGCATCGATAGAGAAAACCTGAGTTCTAATCTTCACTCTATCACCACTAGCTAGGAGATCTCAAGAAAACCAAAACTCTTTGGAGCCTCATATTGGTCAGATATGAAATATAAATAATATTACTTTTGAGACATATGTCACAGCTGGCTCAAGAGATCAAATGGGAAGATAACACATTTCAAGCTTCAGAAATTGTCAAATATAGGATACATAGGAATGAAGAATATAAACATTAGTATGCAGAATAAACATTATAGGGCTACAGAACAATAAGCCATCATGCCAGGCCAAATTGGTAAGAGGTTGCTTTGTGAACAATTTAGAATTTCATCAGAATCTTAAAGAAAGAGAAAACATTTCAGGCTGGAAGAGTGGAAAAAAGCACAGAAGCCAAAATGCCTGAGGTATGTTTAAGGAACAGTGAGTAACGAGCATGGCTGGAGCAGATGAAGTATGTTAGCAAAGTCCTCTCTCTTTCATTCTCTTAAAAAAAAAAAAAAAAAAAAAGTAAAAGGGGCACCTGGGTAGCTCAGTTGGTTGAGTGTCCAACTCTTGATTTTGGCTCAGGTCATGATCTCAGGGTTGTGAGATGGAGCCCTGAGTCCAGTTGAGTTCCATGCTGGGAATGGAGTCTGTTTGGGATTCTCTATCTCCCTCTCCCTCTGCCCCCTCTGCCTCTCTCTAAAAAAAAGAAATGTGTTAGCAAAGTTGAGGGAGATGAATGTGGAAAAGGTAAACTGAAGCCAAGCTGTTCGAGTCCTTGAATGCCAGGGTTAGAAGTTTGGAGTTTACTTAGGAGACAAGGAGAGAGGGGCGCCTGGGTGGCTCAGTGGGTTAAGCCGCTGCCTTCGGCTCAGGTCATGATCTCAGAGTCCTGGGATCGAGTCCCGCATCGGGCTCTCTGCTCGGCAGAGAGCCTGCTTCTCTCTCTCTCTCTCTGGCTGCCTCTCTGTCTACTTGTGATTTCTCTCTGTCAAATTAATAAATAAAATCTTTTAAAAAAAAGGAGACAAGGAGAGATACTTTTAGCTAATGATATGACGAAAGCATGCAGGATAGATGGGAGAGAGAATAGAGAGCAGAGAAAATCTATTAGAAGCTATGGCTCTCAGCCATCCAGAAATGAGAAAAGAGTCTACTGAAGCTATGGCCATTGGCTACCATGAAAGACTTAGCAAATTATGAGAATGCTAACGTTGGAAATGGTGAAGTCATAAGTGGGAGCCATCCTAGAAGAAATTAACTCATTTTAGCTTCAGTTTTTGAAGGAATGACATTTGGGGCTTGAAAATACTCTACTATTAATCACAATATCATATAGAAAACGCTTTGAGAAGGGAATGAGGATGAAAGGGATTTAGAGCCCCAGAGAAAAACAGGAGGTAACCATTCCCCCAGACTTATCAACTGACCAGGTTTGCCAAAAAAGCCACGAAGGAGGCTTACAACAATGCAGCCAGAAGGGAGGTAGCTCCTCAGGGAGACTGAATGGAAAAAGAAATGTAGAACTGTCATGTTGGGACCCCTGAGAGTCTAAACCTGACCTTCTCCAGAGATACCCCACATAGAGGGAAGCCAAAACATAAAGCCAAATTTTTTTGAACTAGGGAAATGGGGAACCAAACACTAAGGAAGGCTGATTTATATTTAAACACAATATTTTTATTACTTTTTCTAGATATTTGACACCAATCCTCATTTTAAACTAGACAAAGCAGCATAATTTTTTTTCTTTCAAAATGATTGACACTCAAAAGGTAATACCCTTTAAATTCCTCCAATTAAAGCAAATTTAATTTTAAGTTTAATTAAAGGAAACTTTAATTAGAAAGAAGATTAAATTTTAATTAAATTTCTCTAAAATCTTCATACCGGCCTTTACAGCTAATATTTCTGTCAGAAACCAAATCCCTTCTTAATATTCTTAAATTCTATTCTAGCATTTTCCTTCGTATTAAAACAGCATCTCACCAGCTGAACCTGCCACTGTGAAAATTATTCCCATCTTAAAATACTGGAAATGCAACTGAGGAACAAAAGTCTCCCTGGGCAGAGAAGGGAAAACAACAGATTCTATTATTGATGAGATTTTTATTTTCAATCTCTTCCAGTTCTTTCTGAGGCGATTAGGTATGGTGGGCCTGCTGTGAGCCAGTTGTACTGAGTCCACAGCATCAACAAATATTTATGGAACACCTACTGTGTGCGTGGCCCTGCACTAAGTTCGCTGTCTAACAGGAAAATATTGTTAAAATACTAGTTCAGGCAGAGGTCTCAGCCAACAGATCCTGGACCAGCTTTGCCTCCTGGATTCTCTGGTTACCTCTCCTTTTCCAGAGACAGGAAGAGAAACATCATCTGACACCTGATTAGTGCAAGATCCTTGCACTGCCCCACTCTGCTCCAAGCCTGCCACAGGTCACTAGCAGGAAGAACCCTGGATTAAGAGATAAAAGTCAGATTCCAGACCTACACTGTTGTTAGACTGTTATATCATCTTTAAGGAAAACCTAAACTCTCCATTCTTACATTCTTCATCTATAAAATGGGATAATAAAACTTCTCATGCCTACTTCTCAAAGATGTCAAAAGGATCAAAGGACAAAAAAAAAAAAAAAAAAAGCTTCTGAAAACTACAAATACTGCATATTCCTCCAGATAACTACCCCCTATTGCCCCAGTGAACATCCTTATTACATTCTTCCCAGGACCCATGCCCTGCTGCTCTCTATCAGTCCTTACCCAAGCTCAGCCTATACTTTAACTCCTCCCAGAAGCCCCACTTTCCCTTAAAAAGAAACATTCTCTTGCTTAGATACTCATTTATATATGAGTATATATATTAGATACTTCATTTATATATGAACCCTGGCCTAGACTGCTTTATATTTAGAGATGCTGCTATAGAGCAGAGCCCTCCCTCTGTTTTGACATACATGAAGCAAGCTTCAAAATCCCAAGCATCAGACTGAAATTAAAATAAAATGAGAATCAACCATTTCATTAAAAGAAGGTTACCTTTAGTTTGTCTGATAGGAAGCAAATCTCCTCTTTGCAGGTTACTAGATTAAGTTTCCAATCACTGTGAACAGGGCTGTGCTGAGCTCTATAGTCACTATTACACTTATCAGTCATGTACCCCATTTCCTTGAGTAGCTAACATGTTCAAGGGCCTATGCTGCATGCTATAGAAAAACTTAATTTTTTCTGTTATCATCCCCTAACAACCCATCTCCCTGGCTGATCAGGGCACCTTTTGGCCCTGCACCTTGAAAGCTCCCCTAAATCTACTTACCCAGTCTCCAAAATTTCCACCAAACCTAAGCTCCTCTAAGAAGCCTATCTGACTCCCCAGACCTTCCTTCTGAATTCCTAGATCCCTAGGATTCAGTAACACACAGTAAAGCCTTTGATGGAGGGCCTGGCTCCTTGCTATACCCAGAGTCTCAGGCCTCTCTCTTCACCGGCCTAAAGCAGCCAGAAGGTCAGATCTATGTTTTTTTGTTTGTTTGTTTTTTTAAGATTTTATTTATTTATTTGACAGAGAGAGAGAGAGAGATATCACAAGTAGGCAGAAAGGCAGGCAGAGAGAGGGGAGGAAAGCAGGCTCCCTGCTGAGCAGAGAGCCCGATGCAGGGTCGATCCCAGGACCCTGAGATCATGACCTGAGCCTAAGGCAGAGGCTTAACCCACTGAGCCACCCAGGCGCCCTCAGATCTATGTTTTATGCTCCTTTGGTAGCACCTGCAGTGCTCAGGCCAATTCTACAGACACAGGAGATAACCAAAAAAGACTTACTCATTAACTGTTTCCTAAAAAGGAGTAGAAGCCCTATTCTAATTCATAAGTACAGGGTACATCAGAGATATAATATTCCTCACAAAGCAGCAGAGACAATGAATATTTGAGGAGCAAACAAGAGAGGGACGATCAGAAACAGGAGACAGAGGTAAGGTGCTTATATCAGTGGGCTTGGCACAGGGTAAAGATGAGAATGTCGAGATGGGCTTTTCTTGGGGAGCTGAGGAGGCCCTCAATGTGAGAGAGAAGTCAGGGCAAAGGACTCAGAGACTATTGGGTTTCGTGGCCAGCTCTGGGCCTGGGGTGATCCATACTGTTCAACTGTAAAATGGGTACAGTGTAATTCCCGTGTTCCTACTTTGAGGACTTTTGTGAGATCTCATTATTTACTGTTTGTAAAGGGCTTTGAACTCTCCAGATGAAAGACACCATGAGCAGTTCAAAGGATGACTCCAGACCATTATGAGATGTAGTTAGCCTCAAAGTAAGAGGAATGACATGACCATTTTCAGTGTACCTGTCAGCTCGGCCTTTTTTTTTTTTTATCATTTGTAGGATTTTTGTGGCTAAATTAAAATTGCTCTTCATTACTTTTTTCCCTGGCAATTAAAAGAAGATCAAAATGGGACTTGTAACAAGGAGGTTGAATGCTAATTTTTGTTCCCTACAGAAAGGCAAAACATACATTTCAGGAATCCTTTCCTCTTTACATTTACAGTCTGCAAGAATTTTAGGGGAAATGGGAGTTTCCTCTTCTGCCTCAGAAAAACTAGGGCTAAAAGAACCAAGGGGAGAAGAACACTTTCAGGTGTTGATTTTTCCTTCTTTACACTAGTTACCAAACTTCCATACCGCCAATGACAGAACCCCCCCCCCTTTTTTTAAGTTGAACCTCTGAATAGAATCTTTGCTCTCATTATCAAAATGCTGCCAGCAATGAATTCTAACATTTTCTCTCCTCCTCTTTTTCCTTCCCACACCCCCTTCCTTAACTAGCAGAGTCATCAGAAGGTGAGTTTCTCAGGGATCCAATGGAACATGGTGATTTTCTTTTCCTGTTCTGGCAGAAGATTTCTTTGGGGTCCCTTCTCCAACAAGGGTTATTGCCTACGGGTCATGTTCACCTCATGCTGAGGTCCCCATATGCCTCTGGTTTTCTTTCTTGCCTTTTCCTTGACCTTTTTGCTTCTAGGAATATCTTAACTGAGAATTGGTTTGCTCCAATTTTTTTTCTTTCTAGCTTTATTGAAGTATACTTATAAATAAAAGTTATATATATTATACAGGTGTACAAGGTGATGTTTTAATATATGCATACATTGTAAGGTAAGCACCATGATCAAGCTAATTAACATACCCATCATCTGACAGTTATGATTTTTGTAAGTCCCTGGTGAGAGTATTTCATATCAACTGTCTTAGCAAATTTCAAATATATAATGCAGTATTAACTACAGTCATCATGCTATACATTAGATATCCAGAACTTATTCATCTTACATAACTGAACCTTTATATCCTTTGACCTACATCTCCCCAACTCCCCCATCTCCCAGCCCATTTGACTCCGTTTTTATGTCTGACTTTTTTAGATTCCACAATAAGCCAGACCCGCAATAGCTGCCTTTCTGTGCCAGTTTAATTGACTGAGCATAATGTCCTCCATGTTCATCAATATTTTCATAAAGAGCAGGATTTCCTTCTTTTTTTTTTTAAGATTGAATATTTATGTGTGTGTGTGTGTGTCACATTTCCTTTATCCATTCATCCTCAATAGACACTTAGGCTGTTTGTGTATCATGGCCATTGTAAATAATGCTGCAATGAACATGGGAATACAGCTGTCTCTTCAAGATACTACCTTCATCTCCTTCATTTATATACCAAGAAGTGGGACTATGGGATCATATAGTAAATTAGGAAATCATTTTTATTTTTATTTTTTTTTGTAGCTCCATTTTTAATTTTTTGAAAAACCTCCATATTCTTGTCCTGTGATCTTGGAGAATTAGGGCTAACCTTACTCACTGTCCTTGTTTTCCTCTAGTACTCCCCCTTTCTCTTTTACATACAAAAGTCAATGCACCAAAACGGATATGCATGTTGGAGTTACTGAAAAAGATGAGGAAAAAGCAAGCAAGTGTCAACTGTTGCTTCTTCATTTTACATTAATCATCACAGGTAGCCTAAGAATTTAGATTTTTGAATAATGTTTGAAGATGACAAGTCTAACATAGAACAAGGAGTTGAGAATGAGTTGGCTAGAAAATAAACTTTTAAACTGAAATGCTTTCTGTTTTTCCTGCCAAAACTGGCAGATGTGAGAGCTCTACATAACATGGTATCTTCACAACAGCAACTAACAACAAAAGGAGGGGAGATAACCCACCCACATGAGCTTCTAAGGCAAAAATCCACTTTGCCCCAATCCAGGAGAGTTGTAGGATCCTAAACTGTGCTGTGGGCATATTAGAAACTTTCCTGGTCCCCCTGCAAGTCTTCTGTCCATATTCAGGGTATTCACAAGTATTCTGTAAGGAGCTTTTCATTAGATGGCAATGCCTGTGTATCACAGGAATATTCAATCTAAAATATCTTGAATGTGTGTTTTATGAGTCCACTCTTCTCATAATGTGTTTCTCCAAGGGGTGCTGGGTGGCTCAGCTGGTTGAGAGCCCAATTCTTGATTTCGGTTCAGGTCATGATCTCAGGGTCGTGAGATCAAGCCCCACGTCAGGCTCTGCACTCAGTATGGAGTCTGTTTGTCCCTTTCCCTTTGCTCCTCCCCCAGCTCTTGCACTCTCTCTCATATAAATAAAATCCTTAAAAAAAAATTTCTCCAAGAACACAAGTTTCTCTTTTCAATAACTGCTGCTCATTTTCTGTTGATGCTGGGGTTACATAAACTAAAACCAAAGACATCCATTTCAATAATAATTCCTTGAGATATAATAATTTAACAGCAATGACAATAGCAACAACAAAAAAACCCCTTAATGTTCAGAAATAGAAGCAATAACATGGAACTTTTAAAAACTCCACAACACTTTAAAAAAAAAAGAAAAAGATTCCACATTTTTATATCTTTACTCCATTTCGCTGAGTCCTATTTCCAAGAGAATCTCTACCTGTACTTCTTCCTTACACACAAACACACATAATACCCTCTCTGCTCTCATACCTTATGTACACATAAACATGGTACTTCTCATTAGCTTCACTTCCAAAGATTGCTCATTATTTTCAAATGTCCTCAGGCTTCTTTTGTTCCTTTACAAAACCCCATATTCATCTCTAACTTATCATCCATCACCAAACATTTGAATAAAAACATGAAAAAAATTACTCAACCATTATATCAAGCACTGGGGCGGGAGATAGGTGACCCATATTCTGATCCCGGCTTTGCAAATAATTAGTTTTGTGACCCTGAATAAATCATTTACTCTCACTAAGTCTAAGTTCTTTATCAGTGACATAAGGAATATAACTGTCCTTCCTATTTTACAAGACTGTTGTGGGAAAAAACTAAGAACTGAATATACATCTGAAGCTGAATGTTTATTATTGCCCATATCTACCTTATATCACTGTCTCTGGCATCCTTTCTGAGAGGTGTCTCTGATGATCACCATCTCACCTATTTAAAATTTATCCTTTCATTCATCCAGCATACATTTATGATATACCAACTATATGCCAGGCCTAAGAGCTCACACACTCAAGGAGAAGGCAGAGATCTTGGCAGAACTGTACCCCTGTGTGAGGGGTGCCCAACATGCTGGGAAACACCTCTTCCAGTCTCTGAAAGCACAGAAAGACTTGAGGCAGCTCTTCTATGTATATAAGGAGTAGACACATGTCTTATTTTGTTTTTCCATCTTAACTCGCTCAGCATTCATTCCTTTTTCCCAATAGGATCTCCTTTTAAAAAATCTACTCTTTCCACAATGGGCCAAGAAGCAGACTCAACCTTATGCTAACTGGGTGCTCCTTCCCTGAGACAGAAACTTGTTCATGATGACGGAAGAGATTTTAAATAGTAGGAATTCACTGATTATAGCCACAGTCCCTGACCCAGCTCTCCCTGCTAGGAGACTGTATCAGTCATTACCGTTTCTGCTCCTCCAGAACTGGCTTAGTTCCTGTCTTCTTCCAAGACTGGTTCTTGGCCTTCTCTGTGAGTCAGCTGTATCCTTCCATTAAATTTCATTCTTGCTTTAGTTAGCCAAGTTGCCTGAGCAACAAAAAAAAAACCAATAATTAAATTAAAAAATGTTTAAAAAATGTTTAAAAAAGAACAATAATATGCCCATAAACTATATGTAGTATGTTTTTGTGAAAATGTCTGAAACATATAGGCCTACCTAAGGACTCAATCCATATCCATTCATTCAACCACTGAACATAAACTATGCATCAGGCACTGTACCCACATGCAGCTCACAGTAGAGCAGGAAGGGTGGACAGATAACAGGTAATGAAAAGTATAACATGTGGCAAAGAAAGCCAAGTTCCTTCTAAAAGAAGTGTGAAGGCAACCTGGAGCTAAAGGAGTACTTTCTACAATGAAGTCATACTTCACCTTAAACACAGGAAATGAGGAAGACATTCTGCTAGGTAGAAGTTGGGGGATGGCATTCCACAGGGAAAGAATAATCTGTTCTCCTGTGAGAAGACCATGCATACAGGCCACTGCCTCTCTATCTCATGAGTCACCAGGGTATAGGGTAATGGGCTATAAAGAAGCCAGGAAGCTGAATGCTAGCTCTGGTCCTACAGTTAACTCACTATGTAAATGCCTTTTTAAGGCATTTTATTTTTTAAAATGCCTGTTTCCTTGTCTGTGAAATGAAGGTAGAAGGACACATAATATGGGGGCACCTGTGTGGTTCAGTCCATTAAGAGTCTGCCTTTGGCTCAGGTCATGATTCTGGGGTTCTGGGATGGAGCCTGCATGGGTTTCCCTGTTCAGTGGTAAGTCTGCTTCTCTGTTTGTCTGCCCTTCCCCTCACACGTTCCCCCCACTCACACATGATGTCTCTCTCTCTCACTAATAAATAAAACATGTTTTTAAAAAGGATATTTAATGGGTGGCTCAGTCATTAAGCATCTATCTTTGGCTCAGGTCATTGGGATCCAGGTTGCATCAGGCTCCCTGCTCAGCAGGAAGCCTGCTTCTCCCTCTCCCACTCCCCCTGCTTGTGTTCCCTCTCTTGCTGTCTCTCTGTCAAATAAATAAATAAAATCTTTTTAAAGAAAAGGATATATAATATGGAAAGTTTCTAATATTCTATGATTTCATGTATATTTATGTCTATGATAAATAGATGAATAAAGGATGGAACACGAACCTCATCTAAAAGGATCACCCATCCTATCTCCTCAGTCTTATCTCACTGCTCTCACCACAGGATGGGGCAGTGTGGATGGAGACTACTTTGGAAGGTAATAAAAAGGTACGAAGGCTAGGGTGGATGGGGCGGTTGTGGAAGGCAGAAAATTGCCTAAAATGCAACTAATTTTTATTCTATTAAAAACTAACTCGACATTGTATCCATTTTCCTCTTTCCTGTTATTTAACACGGGCACCTCGTTCATGCAATGTTGACCACATTGTGGTGTCCCTATGTTTCTCTTTCTGTTTTTCTCACTACTAGTTTTAGTAACAGAAAACAAATGTAAGGCCCTGTCCAAAAATTGTTAGAGTCAGTGATTGAGTCAGCATAAATGATGTGATCCCACGGGATAAATTACTTACCAAAAATCCCACCTACCGGTCTGGGGAGGAATTCCCTGGGAAGCAGGCCTTAGGGGCCAAGAAAGCTACCAGTGGAGATGTGCATTTTCTCAGTCCACTGTTCTTTACCCCACCTGACATCTCCCTCCTCTGAAGGACTAAGGAGGTCTGTGCAAGGGGCAGCCTAGGGCTGGGAGATAAGCACACCCCTGGGAGGGCAGCCCTGTGTCTAGTGAAGGCAGTGGTCTGAAAAGAAACCGCCCAGGGAAAATCGGTACTCCTAAGATTTCCAAGAAACAAGAAATCTCTACAAACATTTCCTCTATGATAAAAAATTTTTTTAAAGATTTTATTTATTTATTTGACAGGCAGAGATCACAAGCAGGCAGAGACGCAGGCAGAGAGAGAGGAGGAAGCAGGCTCCCTGCTGAGCAGAGAGCCTGATGCGGGACTCGATCCCAGGACCCTGACATCATGACCTGAGCCGAAGGCAGAGGCTTAACCCACTGAGCCACCCAGACGCCCCTCTATGATAACTTTTAAGCACAAGCTGGGAACAGCTTCTGTCCCTATATAAAATTAGGTGAAAGGGCAACGGACATGAAAATTTTTTGACATCCGTCGGTTCACCACCTCTGTGATTACAGGGTGCAGTTCAAAACTGGAGTACACGGAGGTCGAAGAGGGACTGGAGAGAGGCAGTCTCTGCTGATCTGGAGATAGTGGTTTCAGGAGCGGGGAACTCACCGAAGACGCTCGCTTGTGGAGGACCCGCGGAAAAACACAGCCACTTCCCGCGACAACTGGAGGGCGCCCAGGAAGCAGGAAGTGGGCACCAAGACGCATGCGCCCAGAGGGTTTCAGCCCAATGTGCCCTCTCAGGGCGCCTGCGCATTGGAAGATGGCTCCCACCGAGGGCAGGCTGGCCGACTGTGCCCTCTGAGGTCCCCGAGCTGGTGAGGAGCCTCCTTACCTGCCGGGTCCAGCTCCGGTGTAAGTCGGCTGTCCCATTCTTTCACAGGCTCTGGCAGCAATAGCTGTATATTATCCCTGAGCGTGAGGAAAAAAAACAACAACAACAACTCAAATCCAAGGTGAGAGCTCAGTCCCTAAGAGGAGGTTACGGTAACATCAGTTCTGCTAAGGAAACCCCTCTGGTAAGACCCTGCAGGGAGCCAGACTTACCCAGGTCCCCCGACAGTGCCTCCCTCTCCAGGTGACAGAGCACCCTCAGGGCTGGGGAGCAGGATCTAGGGTGTGTGAATTGCAGCATTATCCCCAGAGCTTTATTCTCCTTGTGGCTCTTCTAATACAGTACATGCATGGCCATTGTTAAATCTTTGTCCATCCTGTCATAGGGAAGATCCTGCTGAAGTTTGGCTCTTAACCACTGGGAGGCTGTCGCAATTCATACAATTCCTAAATGAGTTTTCATCTCAATTCCTATAGCAAGCGCTGTATGAATCACTCACTCATGTGGCACCTACAATATCCTTATATTATATATACCTGGCACAGGGACCCATAGACATGTGCCTTGTTGCTGCAGTTGCCGAAAATGATGCAGAGAATGGCAATACAAGATACTATGATAAAAGTAAAGGCAAGTAATTTGCCCTAGGTCACTGGATCAGGACCACAGCAACCTTAACCCCAAGGGTTATACATGGATTCTCTTGTTACAGAGACAGGATGAGGGGGGATATTTTAATATTTTAATGTGAAGGTTCTACTTAGTAGCTCTCAGATCTCATGAGGTGGCTGCATTCCCTACTCATTTAGGAGAACATGCTGCCACTTTCTGAAAATTTACTCACCCTTAAAACACCCATAAAACATTCTGTTGCTAGGCATTGGGGAATCCAGAGTGAATAAAACACAGTATTTGCCCTCAAAAAGCTCATGGTCTAGTGGGGGAGAATGTTAAAAAGGAAACTTAAAATGCAGTGAAGTAGAAGCAACTGCTATATGAGCTAAGGAGAAGAAATAACTCATTCAGCTCTGGGATGATTTGAGACACTGATACTTGCTAGTTGGAGATAATGGTGGAAGATATTCCAAACCGAAGGAAGATAAAGGCAATAAGGTAATACATTTGGAAAGGACCATACATGTCAAGTAACTGTAATTAATATGCCTTATGATCTTATATAAGTTATTTATCTTTAGCTTCTTCATCCCTGAATAAATATAATAGTGGTTTAGGTGTGTTTAGTGAAACTGGAACACAGAGTTTCTTGGCATGGAGACATGGCTGGGTGAGTTGGGGCCAGGTTGCAAAGCTCTTAGGGATCCAAGAACTGTAAAGGGGTCGGGACTTTATCCCTCGAGATTATTTTAAGGAGAGTGGCATGACCACATATGTATTTAGAATGTCACTTAAGTCCATACCACACAGGAAATTCTATACAGTCTTGTGTCTTTCAGTATTTTTCTTTGCTGAGTGTTAGTCTTGTTTACCCAAACACATTGTAAGCTACATGAGATCCTTATCTCTCATAGCAAGCAGCAACATACTCAGGTCATAGAATGCCCTTAATATATATATTTCTTGATTAATTCTAATACAGTTATCTGACTTCCTCCTAGACAACTTAATCGATAACATTTATAAAGCTTAATACAATCACATAAAGCAAGAAATTCTAGAGCATGGAATTTTATATTTTACATAAACCTTTTATGAAGAGAAGCTTGCCTTCATTTTCCAAAAGCCTTACATTCACCTTGTAGGTACAAATAGATGGGTGGCTATCTCTCCATATGTTTGGCTAAGTGTCTGAGTGGTAAATTAGGAGGGCTGGAGATTGTAGAGACCTAAGTACAAGTGGGGAAAATGAGCTACTGTGTTCAACAAACCCCAGCAAAATACATTAGAAGGCAGAGAAAGAGATATGGTGAGAGATTGAAAGAAATATGAAGTAAAAGAAATGCAACTGATAGAGGCAACCAGCTCACAGATCTCTTTACTAGGGGGTCCAGACTCTTCTTTGGCGGCTACTGGATTTAGTGGTTCAAAGGGAAAAATGTATACAAATAAAGTGAGAAAAATCAATGGTGACTTTGTAGACTATTGAAGACTTGAGTTGAGTGAGTTATTTTGTATTCCTTTGTTAATCTTTGTCCATAAGTAGAAGCACACAACACAAACACTTGGACCCAGTATATCTCAGCCCCTCTTAGGATTCACAAACCCTGGATACTGCCCTCTAGGCCACACATTCCCTCTTCTTCACAAAGATAAATTTCACATCAGCCCAGCAGTCAGCCGTCATCTATTCTCAGGGGAAGAGTATATAGCATGATCTCCCTTGAAATATTAGCTCTATTTACACGGGTTTGCGTGGACCACATTACTTATGAGTCACCAAGGGGAAACCGAGCCTCCAGTAGATAAAGCGATCAGCACAAACCTCTGTAAATAAATCTGAAATTTCAATGAAGGTCATGCCAAGCTGATTTATTCCTCAGCACCCTATGAAATAATGTTGACCAGGTAAGTGGTTTTCATTTTTTTCCTCCATCCACATAAGGGAGAACCTTTTTGCTCTAAGGAGCTTGTCACACATGTTAACAATGAGCATCTGGTCAGAGAGATAATACACCCTGAAGGAAATAACCTTCTATTATTATATTAGATTATCAATACTGAAAGGCCAGGTCATATAGCAACACTTTGGTGTTGTTTTTAAATTTAATCTGGTGATACAAATTCTCAGAACTTAATTGAGGAGCTATAGTTCAACAACAGAAACTATTTTTTATTCAATAAACAGAAATGAAGCATCTACCTACAGGAAGCCCTGAGCAGAAATGAAGTTAATCAGTATAAGAGAGATGAAGACAGATACGGCATGGCCCGTGAAGGTCTCCCTCCCAGTGTCTCCATTGAAAACCCCTAAATATTCCGAGAAGTCAAACATTATCAATCGCGTATTGACAAAACAGTCAATTAGTAAGTAATCATTCAATCTATATTTATTGAAATTTTCCTAAGGATAAGACTTTATCCTAAATATTGAGGTGTGGGATAGAAATAAAATGAAAGCATAAGGAAATTTTCCTCAAAAACTTACAGTACAGTTGAATTTTATTATATAAATAGTCATTGCAGTGAGCAAAGAAATAGACAATCAAATTAGGTGGGTTTCATTTTGTTTTTTGTGTTAAGCTCAAGAACCATGTATCTTTTCTAAACTGAATTTCTTACTTTTCCATCTGTCCTATTATACATAGCCCATAAGTAGCAAGGAGACCTCAGGACCCCAAAGCATTGTCCTTTAAGCAGGAAAAAAGAAATGTGATGACACCAGAAGATCTTAATAGAATTGTTGAGAAAGGTAAAGAGAAGCTTCAGGAAGACAAAGATAAGAACCAGACATTAATTAGTTTTTTAAAGAAGATAAGATGCTAGTAATGCTAGAAGTATGCATCACAGTATGATTCTGCCCGGTTTAGTTGGAATTTACAGAACGAATGGTAACAACTCCTACTTTCACTTCTGTCTCAAATCATGATAAAAAATAACTTCAGTGTGTATGGGTGCCATTAGAAACTATAGCTTAGGAAAACAAGCTGTCCCTGGACCCAGTGTTAACATAAACACCAATTTCACTCATTCTAAGAAAAGTTTCTCTGGTTCTCATTTTAAAATCTCATTTATAGGCAAACAATTGATAAATTACTCATAAAATACTTCTCTTTATAAAACTTTCTTATCTTAAGGAGTCCACTGTGTACCTAAGACTGAAAAATCTGGATTTTGTTACACTGATAAATTTTTATTTAAACCAATTTCCTTATCTTCACCCTCTCATACAGTCTTCCGAGTTTTTCTAGTTTGACTTTTCTTCTAACAGATATTTCTTCTTTGGGGGCATGGCCTCACACCCTGTTGGAGAGAACAGTTCAGGTCTTTCTATCTGTGGTAACTGATCTCCAGTAATACATGAGCAACTGTTTTGGATAAGATACATATATGGTAATTTTGTTGGATTTTCAGTCTTTGCTTACAGAGGTTTCAGAACATTTTAACTGGGTAGGGCATTAGCAAAAACCTGAGGGCCGCTCTTTGTCATGCTGAGGTACTCGCCTGTATCTTGTGCCTTTTTTTCCATTCGATCAGGCTTTATGTGTGCTTTGATCCAGGCAAAACATAACAAAGATATTTTTCAGTTGCAAAACTCCAACTATATATTCACTGAGGGCAAAGCTAAAACCATCATTAGGCAACAATGATGCTTTGAAATTCTGGCTGTAGAATTTTGTGGAGCATATTCTCCTTCCCCTTTATGTGAATAAAGCCCTTTATAATGCTTCATATTCACGATGCCTCCTGGTTTCCCTGTAATGCAGCCTTGCTTTGTTATTCCCTCCTTGCTGCTAAAGAAAAAGAGGACAAGAGTGGCTAAGTAACTTGCCCAAAGTTATTCACATGGATTAAAATGAGAATATTAAAACCATTGTAAAGAATGCAGTGAATGTTCTCTGTAGTCACCGGTTCTTCCTGTGGCAATGCTAATATATATTGCCTGAAATGCACTCTCCCTCAACTACCACCTGCCAGTTCAAATCCTGTCCTTTGAGGGATTAACGCAGGTCCTACCTCCTCAAGGTCCACTTCTTCCAAATCAGCCTTCTATTAGCTTCTCTCAGACTCACCAGCTGAATGCAGGATCAAGCCCTGTTTTGTATTTCTCCCGATGCAATCCAAATTGGTGAAGTCATAAGGATAGTAATGTTTCCTGCTTTGGGACCCAGTGATATTCATCCTACTTCACATGGCAATAGTAGTGACAATAATTATTTCATTAGTTGACAAAAAGCACTAGATTGGAGTCAAAAAGAAAGCGTGGATTTATGTTGCTGTTGAAAAGCTCTTGAAACCCGAACAAGTCTAAGATTCAGTTTTTCAATCTATAAAATAAATATGTTAAATAATGTGCTTTCTGATAGTAATTCTAAAAGTACAATTTTATGATTCTCTTGTTTACTTGCACACATCCTTTGGGATAGTAGAAGGGGAACTTTTCCTACTCCTTTTCCTCCTACTTCTAACTTTTATCTGCACGTTCCTTCAAACCTGACCCAGTTAGCTCAGCATTTTCAGAAGTAGGATTTAGAGAGGTGTTACTGAATGAGAATACCACAGGACTATTTAACTGATCAGCACTTCAAAACATGTATTTTGAAACATATTGAAGCAAAGCTGAAGATAATAATCATGGACTCTTCAGTTTGGATTCTCTGTCTCCAGTAAATGGAAGAAGACCATAAGCATTTTTCCAGCATCTGGAATTAGAAGGACAGCAACTTAAATTTAAAGAAATTAAAATTATATATGAAAGTCCTTAGTAATTAAAGGAGGAAAAGTTTGTCACTGGTATTATTCATCCTTTGAGGTACACTGCGCTCAACTTGACATTATGGTATCTGAGTTTTAGCTCAACCCCTGTCATCAAATTAGGAATTTGATGAATTGAAAATTGTCTCTAATGTCCCTTGCAATACCAACATTCTAGTAGCTGGGGTCTGATTGGGGCCTCCCTTAAGTAACTCCATATCTAAGTTTCCAGCACCCTCCATTCCCCCCATAGTAGTGTTCTTTTCCTCCATGACATGCCCTCCTAAAACAGCTTCCCATGGGTGACCTATTCTACTAACTTCCACATCTTTCAGTCTTATCCCTATTTATCCCAGCTTTTTAGAAATCTGCTACTGCTTTAAGTACTTGAGGCATGAGGCAAGCTCATGTTGTCCATTAACATGCATATATGAGAATACAGGATCTCTGTGGCATCTGTCCAATATGGCAAAAGAAGCTACTGTCGGATCAGAGGAAAAAGTGACCCATATTCCCTGGTCTGTTGACCAGTCTCCTCAATTTTCAGCAGATACCTACGTTTCATTATGACTTGATCTTTTACGAATACCAAATGATACCCCAGCATTAAGGAAACCAACCTCACAGGACTTTTTGCCAATAATTTTGAACCAGCTACAACTTTCATCTTGTATATGAAAGTGACAACATGGTATAAAGAAAGTACTCATAGAGACCTAAAGCATGAAGCACCTTAACCAGCCTCAGTTTCTCTATCTATAAAGTGAAGTAGTTGTACAAATCCAAAATTACAGGAATTTTTTAGTAACTTAAGGTAGATCTAGATAATAGACTACCATGCAGCCTTTCTAGTGGAAATTATACAAACCATAATAATATGGAAAAAATCTAAATCAATGTTAAACAGACATAGAAAAATATTTTATTGTATTTTTATTTCAGTAACCATACAAATACATGTGTCTCTAAGAAAACACTACACAATAAGTGAAGTAACCATTTTGGAGTAGTTTCGTAATGGCTGATTTATATGGATGGTAACAGTTTGAATAATGACAGACTCTTTTCAGTTAACAGTACAGAGGTTAGAATGACTGCTCAGGTTTCATCTAGCAATGGATTCCTGTGGTCCTTTGATAAACACATTCATGCCAACATGCTTAGAAGTATAAATGGGGTAAGGAGTTCCTCATGGAGATAAAAAATTGGGGCGCCTAGGTGGCTCAGTGGGTTAAATCCTCTGCCTTCAGCTTAGGTCATGATCCCAGGGTTCTGGCATCGAGCCCCACATCGGGCCCTCTGCTCAGCAAGGAGCCTGCTTCCTCCTCTCTCTCTGCCTGCTTCTCTGCCTACTTGTGATCTCTGTCTGGCAAATAAGTAAATAAAATCTTAAAAAAAAATATATATATATGTATTTTTAAGTATGGAAAAATATATATATATATGTATTTTTAAGTATGGAAAAAGCACCTTTATGAAAAAGCATGTCTCAAATAGACTCATTTGTTCTATAGTTTCAAAATAAGGGGAAGGGGAATAAGGGGGAAGATCTTTTGCCTCCCATTGAATTTTTTCCTTAGCCCAGGAACAATTAGGCACCCTTCCTAATTAGGCACCCTTCCGATGCTTCTTTCTGCATATCTTTTTTTACATACAGCAGTTACCAAGTTGCAAAGGGACTGTCTTTATGTCTGACTTTCCCCAGAAACTGTGACCCCATAAAAATAAGGATGGGGCTTTATTAATTTTTGAGTCCTCAGAACCCAACACAGTGCAGTAGGGGGCCAGATTAAATGTTGGTTTGAATGAGTAAGTGAAGGAAAAGGAGGAGATTAGCACTCTTCTCTTAAAAATAGAGATATTACAGCTGCTCAGGAGTTAGTGTTCCATCCCAGGGACCTGGGGGTTGTTTTTGTTTGTTTTTCTTTTATTTGTTTTCCCCCCAAGCCATCTTTACATACACAGCCCACTGGAATATCTTCTGGTTGCCAAAGAAACACAATTTATGCTTTACCTCACAGACCCAAGGTTTGCCTGACCAGACTCATTAAAATTGATAGTTTTACACATCCTCTTTCCTTGTTTATTGTTTTAGTCAGCTTTGCTAATAAACCAGCTTTGCTCATATTGATTTTTTTTAAGATATTTATTTATCCATTTGAGAGAGAGAGAGAGAAAGCACAAGCTGTGGGGAGGGGCACAAGGAGAGGGAGAAGCAGACTCCCCACTGAGCAGGGAGACCAACATGGGGCTGGATCCCAGGACCCCTAGATCACAGCCTGAGCCGAAGTCAGAGGCTTAGCTCACTGAATCACCCAAGCACCCCTGCTCATATTGATTTCTTTCTTACCTGCACTCAACTTTGTAGATGCTGGAAGGTTTCTCTCAACCTCCTTAACTCCTATAGAGAAGACCATGAATATGGGGAGTGGTGGGTGGGGAATAGTTTTCTGATATTCTTCAGAGAAAGGAACTGTGTTCCCTAAAGCATGGTAATGTACCATTCCTACAAGTCCTTCTGGGGCACTCAGGGAAGCAGTCCCAGGACAGAAGTCTCCCTTTTTTGTTATGTCTGGATTCAGAGGCATATATAAAAATAAGTTGTTTTTTTACTTGTCAGTGTTATTTATTTCACAGCTGTTTTCTCGTTATTCAGAATACTCCTCTATGTTTTCTACCCTTAAAAATTCCCTTGCTACTGACTCTTCTAATCAGCATTAAATATGCCCAAGTCTGTTCCATCAAGATACCTCCCTGTCTCTTACTTCACCACACAGTACCTTGAATGTTGTCCACAACCATCGTCTTCACTTCCGTTCGACTTCTAGCTTCTCCTTACACCAGTGCTCCAGTGAATCTATTAGCCCAAAGGTCAGCAGTGGTCTCTGTGGCTAAATTCAGTGCACATTTTACTCAGTGATAGTACCTGTCCTCTCTGCAGCCACAAACATTGTTCTCACTCCTCCACTGAAACACTGCTCACTTTTCTTGGCTTCTTGGAAATCTCATTCTTTGGCTTTTCTTCTACATCTCTGGCCATTTCCTCAAGGGCTTAAATTCTTTTACTTAAATATTTGGGCTCTGTTTTCATTTCCCTTCTCATTTTACTTTGTCTACCTGAGAAAATTAATCTATTTCCATGATTCCAGAAGTTCCTGTGTGCTGATGATTTTCACCATCTCCAGCTTCGCTCAGCTGTCCTGAGCTCCAGAATCAAATAGTGAACACCTCCATTTGAACATCTTAGAGGTACCTCAAATTCAGTATGAAAATGAACTCATTATTCCACTTCCCCAAACGCATACCTCTTTTGTGTTCTTTATCTCTGTGAAACATAAGACCATGTGTCCACTTACCGGAATCAGAAACCTGATAGTGATCCCTAATTTTTCTTCTTTTTCTCCTTTTCTCCTCCTCCCACCTCACCAGCCACCAAATCCTTCCTCTGTAACTGCTATTGCTTTTCCTTCCTCTGTAACTCAAACCCATCCACTTCTCTCTATCCCCCTGCTGATACCTTAATTCAGGTTACCATTCAGGACAGACATCGTTTCCACCGTCACCTATATAAACAATTTGTGTATAATTCACTCCCTGTTGTAGCTGTTTATCTACAAACTCTACCAAAACTACATTTTTGCAAAGATTTTTGGGGCACCCGTTGCAAGAATGGGCATGGTAACTTTCCACAGTGAGATGACCATCGCTATCAAAAGCTGCTGGATTTGTAAACACTTTATCAAACACATCATGAAAACTGGTAGCTTCTAAAACCCAATCTATGAAGACTGAATTTGAATCTGAAATAATGATGCAGTCAAATTTATCCTTGTTCTTTCTTATAAAGTTCAAAAGCTCCACCATCCCTAGAGTGAAAGGCATTGATGTCACTGCTCTTTTCATTTCATCTTCTCTTACACCTTCATCTCCCAAATACTTAAAGACTCTGCCCATAAATTCTGTCCAAAATCCTTTTTCATAAGAATCTTATAGTTCAATAGGAAGCTTTTTCTCTGGAGCACACTATACAATCCAGGTGTCACTATTATCATCTATGATTGTATTGTCAAAGTCAAAAACGAGCAAAATTTTCATGGTTCCATAAGCAAATGTGGGTTACCTCAACTTAGTATTTCCAAGACAATTATTTTTACTTCAGAATAGGGTTTAAGTTAAACAGTCATGACAATCTTCAGTTTTAAACACCAGCCAGTTTCTTCCTTCATCACCTGGACTATTTCCTTACCCTTAGAAGATAGAGTAGAATGAGATCCAAAATGAAGTCATTGCTTTCCTTCATGTAACCAAATTATATTCATCAGCCTAAACATGTTACTTTTGTATGTATTTACTTTACCTTGATCTTCAGGTTGCTTACAGATTACAAATGAAGCTAGATGTTCAAGAACATCAAAACAGTGTCTGCCTCACTCTGCTATCTTTAATTTTGTAATGGAGATTTATCTTTGTCTCATTCACAGTCTTACTTCCTTCATGGTATTAGTGAACCAGAGCTCATAGTGCATAAAAGTGTTACAAATACTTAGGTTACAATGCAGCCCATATGCTTAGGTTAAAATACTTACTGTGTGACTTGGGGTAAGATATTTAATATCCCTGGGTCTCAGTTTCCCATCTGAGATATGAATGGCATCTACCACAAAAGATTATTGTGAAGCCAAAATTTGTTAATATAAGTCAAGAGTCTAGGTAAATACACGGCATGTGGCAAACTCTGTTCGCCTTTTCTCTTATTATTTTAATTGGCTTATTCTCCTTGCAGTTTTCATGCTCATACTCCTACCCAGTTGAACCTCTTTCTGTCACTAGGAACACCTTTTTAGCATCCCCTCCTTTCCTTCAGGCCAGCTTCCCACCTGCACCTGAGTGCTGTCTTAATGGTTTTCTCTTTAGAAGTGAGGGAAGAAGGGGCACCTGGGTGGCTCAGTGGGTTAAGCATCTGCCTTCAGCTCAGGTCATGATCCCAGGGTTCTGGGATTGAGCCCCACATCTGGCTCCCTGATCAACAGGGAATCTGCTTCTTCCTCTACCACTCCTCCTGCTCACGCTCTCTCTTTCTCTCTCTCTCTCTCTTCCACATAAATAAATAAAATCTTAAAAAAAAAAAAAGTGAGAGAAGAAGAGCCTAAGAACAGAAGTAACCACCACCATCACAGAGTAAGTGAATGGAAGAGATGGGACCAAATCCTTATACCTCATAACTTTGTATTCAAGGTTCTCCTCATCTCCGAAGGTTCTTTCTCTCTTTGTTGAAGGATAATATTTCCATATGCCCTGCACAAAACATTATTTGTAGAACAGAGGAAAGGATGCTGTCAAATCATGGCTCCATTCTGCCATAGTGTCTACAATTCCCATCATTAAAAAGACTTCCTAATATACGCTGGAGAAACTTTCTCTCGGGAAACCATTCTCACTATTTCCCTTCCATTCCATTTCTTTCTCTTTTAATCCTCAGAGCACCTTATATTTATGTCAGGACTTAGCACAATTCATTAAAATAAGTTTCTTCTGTGTCTCCTCTCACCCCTCCCCCCACCCAGTAGCTTGTGAGCTCTGTGAAGGGAAGGACATCTCATTAATCTTTAAATTTCCAGTGCCCAGCATGGGGCTTATCTCACAGAAGATAATTCAATAAAAGAGTATTTTATGAATTAGTAAATATACACTCTGAGTCAAAGAACAAAGTATTTAAAAAATGGCAACATCCCAAGGGAATGTTTAGATGACTCTACATATGCCAGAATACATCAAAACTCTCATGAGATTAAATCTAGAATAGCTGGTATTCAAGGGAGGACACTTTCATCTGCAAATAACAGAATGCCCAACTAAAAGTGGCTCAGATTTTAAGGGTACAATTTAGTGCTTATTTCACAAGAAGTGTGGAGGTAAGTAATCCCTCAGCATCAGTGAACCAAGGGCAAGATGGCAGGGGTGTAGAAAAACCCACTTTCTCTTCTGTGAGGCATAACTCAAATTGCCTTGCCAGGTTTTTCCTCTCCTGTTTTTAAATTTCCATAAGACTTCCTCCCAATACTATTTTAATTTGCTTCTATCTTATGTCTATAGCTCATCTTCCCAAGTAGATGTTAAGCAGATCAAAGGGAAGAACAGTGTCTTAAATGTGTTTGTATTGGCCACTGAGATGTCTATTATGTCCTGATAGACACTTACAGCTTAGTCATTGTTTGAGTAATTAATCGAGTCAAGTTTTACTCATGTCCCACACACAAGGGATTTCCACAGAGAAACAGTGCATGTTCCCTATTATGGAACACAGGATTAAGATGGAGAGGGGGATGTATTCACTTGCTCATCCAGAAAACTAACCCAGACTCTCTTGGATTTTCTGGGTTCTCTGAGAGGTTACTGCCTGCGTCTTTGATAAGGATGCATTTCAGATGAGTTCCTCAGAGTCATGCCCTTATGCTGTCAACATTGCCTCAATTTTATCTAGATTGAGTTGAAGCCCGGTTGATTTAATCCAGAAATTTATTTCTGACAGACAGCGGGGTAGCATTTGTCACTATATTCTGAATCCAAAGTCAAAGAGATTGAGAGTCAGTGTCATCACTGTTTGGGTGGTAGTGAACCACAAATGTGCTTTATTTCCATCATAAATTGTTATTTGTTGTTTTTACAATGTGCATAAAACCATAGGTTAAACAACTCGGGAATGAGTACTATATTTTGGTATCCATGTTTGGCTATTTTATTTAGAGGGTCTGTTCTCTTTAATCTAGACTTTTTCCTCACTTACCTCTGTTAATAGAGCAAAAATTAAATATATGTGCCATCAAAACTCCCCCTGCTTCTTTTGGCACATATTTAGCAGAAGATCCCATTCTTGGTCTTGCATCTCACAGATTTCCCTGACAGCCTCAGCAGGGGAGATATGTGAGACAATCCATAAAAAACATGCGGTTAGTGTAGACATTCTGTCAATGAACAGAAAAGTAATTCAGAGCCCCTGCTAGAATTCAGCTTTCTATAATATTTACCAAACTGAAGTCAGTTTGGCAGTAAAGTACCCATGTGGAGAAGCCAGAAACTCTAATTACATTCCCATACAATTATTCAAACAATGGCTATTTTCCTAAACCATCACCATCATCACACATTATTAGGGTGAAGGCTAACCAAACATTTCTATTTTGTTTCACTTGTAAGTTGAATGAACTTACATGAATCAAGGAGGGGGATTGCAACTTCCTAATTTCCAAGACTGTGAGTTTGACGTCCACATGTAGGGTTAAAAACTATTATGGCAAATGAATCCTGGTTCAATCAACTTGAGATAAATTCACAATGTGATTGATTATTTGTTTTGTACCTGGTTGTTCCTAGATGGATTTAAAGTAGAATTCAAAAAGTACACATAGTTAATACAATGCACTTACTGGAAATGAACACAAATTTGTCTCCAAGCTTCCAAGAGAACTACAATGAAAAAGGGAAGCTAGCAGTCACATCACTTAATGTTTGGAAGATAAAACCCAAGCCATGTGCACAGGAGAAATTGATTCTTCTAAGAGCAGAGTCCTCACAGAAAAACACTCTCAAGCAGTGAACATCTTTAAAAAAATTTTTTTCACATTATGGAAGCATTAATGATTTTCATAGGACTATTTCCTAGAAAGTCAGTGTGCTCATTGACACAGCACTAAAGTTCAACATAGGGATAGCATTTTCTGTGGTTCTACCATTACTTGTGTGGATACACGAGACAATAGAACAGGAAATGGGCAGGTAACATTTGTTTATCATCTACCAGGATAGCCTGCTGAATCATTGGTATTACAGTTTAGAGGTGGGCATAAAAATCAAAGAGATGTTTCTTTTTTAAAAAAAATCCTCTAAAATTAGGGGACAGATGGGCTGTTACTTACAGTGCTCGGGCTTTTTGAAACCCTTCCTAAGATTTCTTGGACCCAGAAGCTATACCTATCTATGTACCCTGAAGTAGAGATAAAATTATTTAGAAACTTTGGCGGGGGGGTGGTGGGGGGAAACAAACCCAAAACCTGTTTTCACTAAAACGGCAGTTGTGTCTGAATTTATATAGTCTGGCTATGTCATCAACCAAATCACTACATAGTTTTCTTAAATTTCTATTCCCTCTGCCAGTACATTAGCTTCTCCCAGGGCATCAATTACCGCAAACAATTTTTTGGAAGGTTTTCAGAGACAGCTACCCTAGCAGTTCCATGAACTGTAGCCATCCCCCAATGCAATCTGTTATTTCTACAACCCCTATATGTGTACTAAATTTCACTGAAAAATATCAAATATACAGAAGATATTACTATTTGATAAGTTTGCTCAGCTTCCATTTTGTCTCAAGATGAATGACTGTGTTAAAAATAAAAAATAAAGAGACATATTGATATCCTATCATAAGGTACACAATTTCAGCAAAATAGGTCAATGTAGAACAAACCCATATTAAAACAAAAAGTTTCAAGAGGGTTGAAAGAGAGCAACTACTCCAGCAGAATGAAAAACCGCATGAACTGCCTACTGTAGAATGGCACACCTTTTATTAAAACTTTAATGAGATTGTGCATGCAAAGCTCTCTGGGCTCCGGCTAACTTTCCTTCCTATGTAAGAGCCTATATTCCCCTTTCTGTGACCTACACGTACCCCTTACTATTCTCAGAAAAAAATGCCTCTGGTTGAGTATTTTCCAAGAGGGAGCAGCAGTATCTCTTATCCCTATTTTCTCCTGCAGCATGATCTTGCCCCTCCCCAATGAGAGGGGGTGTCTATTTCTCCACCCCCTTGAATCTGGAGGGACCCTATGGCAATTTAGGTTGATTGAATAGGGCAAAGTGATGTGACCCCTCCTGGCATAATCCTTAACTGGAATGGCATCTTCCAACGCTTGCCTTTCGCAGCCTGTATAAGAAGTCTGTTCTACTCTGATAGGCACTTGAAAGGTATTGAGGCTCCAGACATGTGAGTGAAATGCCACCCATTTGAATCACCAATTCAGTTGAGCCTTCAGATGATCTGGCCCCAGCTATTCTCTAAAGAGAACTGACTTAGATACCCCACCAAAACTCCTTGAGAGAGCCTGGTTAACCCACAGAACCATGATAGAAAACAATAAACTATTTTTTAAACCACTGAGTTTGGGGATGATTCAGAATAAATCAAATTCCCTAAATATGCTTGCTTTCATTTCTGTTTCAACTGCTTAGATTTCTATTCCTCCCTATTTTTGCCTTTTAAAATCTCACTCATTCATCAGAATTTAACTGACTCAAGTCCTCTAGCCAACACTAACCACTATCTTCATTCTAGTCTCATAATTATTTTTCCATATCTATATTCTGTGAGTTTCCACTATTATAGCATATAGAATACATATTCTTCATTCACGGATTCATTCATTCCAAAATATTTATTGAGTGCTTTCTCTGTACCAAGAAAAAATGAGTACAATACAGTGCCCAACCTGAAAGAAATTACTGACTGAAGGGGGTGACCGATATAGACAATTTGAGGCTCAGTAGTTGTGGAACTTCATGGAAACAGTAAGAAAGGGTGGCAGGAGGGGAAGGAGTTAGGAAATAAGTGAGCTCCGCATGGAGAGAAAAGGAAGGATGTTCCCTGTAAAAGGGATCACCTGCATAAACAAATTTCCCAGAAGTGAAAGGCGAAATGACCCTTCTGGGAAACTATAGGTATTTCAGTATTACCAGATGTAAACCAGAAATTTTAGAAGGCTAGAAGACTGAAGATGGGCATAGATTTTAGGGAGCCTTCTGTGCCATGCTAAAGTACCAACTGAAGAATGATCTCCCTTGATCCATCCCCCAAGTTCACAGCTCTTTCTAAGTCATCATGTCTTCTCAGGTTTCCATGACATGAAATGTTCAGGATACTTTAGAACTTTATCAATTATTTCTCATGTTTTCTAATGTGATTTCATATACATTGATCTTGTTTTCTCAGTTAAATGTATCATTGTGAGTTAGAAGGGCAGTGAACACACTCATAAGAGAAGTCTTATGCATGCAAGAAGAACATAGTCAGAAATACTTGACCAGGCAGTCTGTAAGAGTCTGAATTTGCCCTTGCCTTTACTATATTTATAAACAAAGACACATGAAATAATTAAAAAACAATGTGGCGCCTGGGTGGCTCAGGTTAAGCAGCCTACTCTTGATTTCCACTTAGGTCATGATCTCAGGGTCCTGGAATCAATCCCTAAGGCAGTCAGGCTCCGTGCTCAGCAGGGAGTCTGCTTGACCCCTTGCCCCTCCTGCTGCTTGTGTGTGCAAGCCCTCTCTCTCTCCCTTTCTCTCTCTCAAATAGATAAACAAAATCTTTTTTAAAAAGTTTAAAAACATAATTACAAAATAACGTGTAAAGGAATTTGGCATGATGGCAAAATGAGGAAAAATATTGAACAAATTAATATAGTATTTTATTATATTTATGTTCTAATTAACTAAATGATAATAATCATGAAGTCTTATGTCTGTAATGTGTTATATGGTTTGTAAAGGCCTTTCATAAGTATTATGTCATTTACCCTAGAAAAAGATACACTAAGGAACACAGTAATTGAGAAATGCTTTTCTCCATTGGACTGAATCTAGAAGAAAATTATTACATTGTTTCAACAAATAATTAAATTTGATATCTTAGAAAGAGACTGCTATTGACCATGTAGGGGTCAGCCAGTTCCATTGTCTTCCTCTTTTTCCTCATGTGCTCACCAGAGTGACAAATGAAATGGGCAAATACTTATTTTTTCTCCTTCCAGGTCCTTCTCTGCATAGAATTTGGGAGCTCATCTAGCTAACCACTCGGGATGGCCAAAAACAACAAATCAGATAGAAGAGTCAGAGGACTGGATGGATCACAGAGGTATGTCACAGGTCTTTTAATATAACAGTACTTTTAAATAATAGCTCATGTTATAGTTCCTTGGGCTCCTTTGCAACCACAAAAACAAGGATTGCCTCTTGTGCACAGAGTATAATAAAAATCAGGTAGCAGATTTCCAGCACATGAAATATACTCTACCACATTTTTCCATGTTTTTTAATTCAATTTTTATGAGCCTCTGTGGCTGAGGGAACTATGACTAAAGGAACAGGGAGTTCTGGGTATTTTAACTGCAGGCTGATATATGCTCACAGAATTATAGGGATGGAATGGACCATGGGAATGAATTTGTCCAATCCCTCTCATTTCATAAGAAACTGAGGTCTAGAGTAGCACTTGCCAACTATGTATATGTGATGACATTGAAAGTGAACACATTTTTATGAAACAATGGGATTATCTGTAAAGGCCAATCATAGCTAAAGGCAATCATCTGGGGGCACCTCAGGCTAGCTGACCACCAAGAAGGCTGTGGGATCAATATCTTGGCACACCTATATCACATTCACGGTATTTCAGTGTTGGCAAGGTACACATCAAGGGGGCGCTCTGGTCTAGGGTACACACATTCAAATGGCAGTTTTATAGGAATAACATCTGAATATCTGACTCTCCAAAAGGTACTTGTATTGCCTTGGCCAGTTGGTCAGGGGTAGTGGTTAAAAGTATAATGGTCCACAATAGAGTTGATGAGATGCAACAGGTGCTTGCCTAAGAAATTTCTGGTTGTCTTATGTATAACTACTTAATAACTATACTTTTCAGATTCATCCAAAATCTCTGGCCTCCGAAAGTAGAAATTTAAATCATTGCTCTATCCCACTTTCACCTCCCCTTCCACTAAATTTTATTACAACTAAACAGAATTGTGATTTTTAGAATAGAAAAAATATTAATGTGAATAACTGCTCCAAATTCCATGTGCGCACGCACACACACACACACAAACACACACACAAAAGCAATCATAGAAGTCCATCCTGAAATAATTAAAATCCTATGGTGTTGCCTGGCTTTCACTTACTGTAATAATTTTTAAAAATGTATTTCACTGTACCATGTTCTTTAGCCCTTAGGCAGTGGCAAAGTGCTTGCTGAGTCTGTGGGTGGTCAAATCTCTACCTCAGTAGTCTTCCTTAGCTTGTCTCAGAAAACTTAAAAGGAATCTAAACTATTTATGAACTTTGTGCTTCATCTGATTAAAACCTATATGAACCATACTTTATTTTTTTATGGTGCTTGTGGCAGTGCCAAAATCAGAAACACCAAGGCAACTAGGCAGTTGGGTTATTGACATTCTGTTCATTAGCATTTCTTCTCCAATCGTAACTGCTTCCACATTGAGTTCTTAGGTCTGAAGGAAAGAGACAGAGAGAAAAGATGCCTGCTTCTGAAATGTTTTCTTATATGCTGCTTACTTAAGACTATAACAAGATCCTTCTCATTCCATTAAAAATTATTACTTCAGTAAATTCCAGGTTGAAAACAAATGACTACAGAATGATTTTTTTAAACATTTGTAAACCTTGCTTTTTAAACAACTCCACTTCTATTGCAGAGAAAAAGCCTGAACTATTTATTCATTTCATTTGACTACTTTTTAATCTCAGTTTTTATGAGGACACTAATGACCCTCACAGATTGTTACCCTCCAGTGAAATAACAGAGCTTTGGCAGCGGCTGGATTCCAGTTGAAGAGTTCTGAAACTCACTGTAAATCTTCCTGTTTTGTTGTTCTTCAAACCAGGCTCTGCCATCTGCCTTATGAATTGAATTTTTGTTGCAGTATTTCACATGATCTAAAATATGGTTATTGCTATCCATAAACTGAGGTTCCTGGAGAGTATTAATTAAGTCCAAAATATTGCACCAATGTGCACAGTGAAATACAACACAAATGTCATGGCGTGACCATCATTATAACCCTCTCTGCATTCCATGATGGCTGTTCTCTCAAAAACCCAGAGACAATTTGGTTGTAGCAGCCAACAAAGTTAAACCTGAAGACTTAAATTCAGGTGGATGAGATAAATTGAAACAGATCTTATTGCTCCCAAACACTCTCTTGGAAATAATGGCATCTTGACATTTTATCAGTCACTCAAGCGGTCATTCTCAGCAGTATCAGCCGGAGCTTGAAGGATAGAGCTGTAAAGAAGGGACTGTCAGCCATAAACATTCCTCAAAACCATGAAAACCACAAATGAGAGCTTAAGTAATGGAGGACGCAATACCCTTGATATTTCAACAATTACCTGCAACAACAGGCTTTGTTCAGAGCCGTGGTCATTTTTTCAGGAGCTTTTCTTGTCAGACCCAGACTAGGGTAACTGGAGGAAGGGAAAAGGAGAGGGAGGAGGGAAAGGGTGGCACGGACATCCTCAGGTGAAAAAGTGAACTTAAGTTGGCTGCACATTTAAGCTGATGAGAATTTTTCAACAGCAATAAACTAAAAAAATTAAAAGTAAAAATATAACAACTAAAGATTGAACCAAGGACATTAATATTATTAAGCTTGTGGTGAAGCTTTGAGATCACTAGAAAGGCATTTACACTGCTCAGCTGTTTCCTGTATGGCCATTCCTGATGTCAAATTACAGAGGAGAAAATAGCAGGGAATGCATTGCAGGGAAGAAAAGGTAGTAATGGATAAGAATGTAAGTATGGGAAGGCAAAATAAATTTAGCTTCACTACACCTCAGGAACATATCGCTGTGTTGTAGAAGAAGAAAGACTCATTTTAAATGAAATTGGTGCTATTATCTTGGGACCCAAGAAAACTAAATGAAATTGAGTATACACCACAACTGAGTCACCCAAACTCAAGAGACAGCAGACATGGAAAGGTTAAATGCCCTAGAAATTGCATTTGTGGAGTTTCTCAACACAAGAGATTAATGGTTACTCAAAGCAATGGATAAATATTAGCTGAAGACCATTAGCCGAGGAAAACACATCAGTGCATCACGGTTCTCAGGGCTTATCAGATCAATTTTAAATAGGTTTATCTTGGACTTTTCTAACATTTAATGAGGAACAAATTGTTTTGTTTTGTTTTTTTCTGTTTCCTCTACCCATGTTGACTTTTTGATATTACCTAGGAGAGAACAATTAAAATAAATGGCTCTGTGACAAAGTGTTAATTTGCTTGTCTCTGAAGCAATTGGAAAAGGGTCATTTTATGATTGTTTCCTCCTATTACACAGTTTCTCATAATATTTAGATTGACTAGTATACTCTTTAGATGAAAGAAGTGTTTGAATGGTCATTTGGCTCTTTCCACAGACTTCATATAGCACCCACCTAAACAATCTCAGATTAATGTGAATTTGCTTACTTTTGAGTAGTTCTCAATCCATATTAATCAAATGGTCAGTCAGTCTTCTTTATGTTATTGTCTATCTGGGGCCGATCACTGTGCTAAGTGTGACGTGAATTAAAAAAAAAAAAAAAGAATAAATAAAGCCCAAAGTCCTTACTCAAGAAGCTTAGCATCTAGGGGTGCCTGTGTGGCTCAGTGAGTTAAAGCCTCTGCCTTCAGCTCAGGTCATGATCTCAGGGTCCTGGGACTGAGCTCCACATTGGGCTATCTGCTCAGTGGGGAGACTGTTTCCCCCTCTCTCTCTGCCTGCTGCTCTGCCTACTTGTGATCTATCTCTCCCTGTCAGATAAATAAAATAAAATCTTAAAAAAAAAAAAAAGAAGCTTAGCATCTAGTAAACTTAATTCACTCATATGATATAAATTAATTTCTTTTATTATGTTATCCACAGTTTCTTGATTGCTTATAAGAAATACTGAAATCCAAAGCTTCCAATTAGGCATTAAGAAACCACTTGGCGGAAAGCAGGGAGTAGTACATGAAGACTGTAGAGATTGAATAACAGTTTTATGGCTTGGGGTTCTGCACAATTAGCTCTTCTTTGTCTCTTAGTCCAGGTTTACTTGCTTCCCCCACCAACTATGTTACCTGCTTGACCATTCTTGAAATCACAAAGACTTCTAGATATAAATTTGTCTCTTAAGTTTTATTTTGCTTTTTGTTTGCTTGTTTAACTTTCTTCTTCTATAGTGACACCCCCAAATTCAGTAAGGACTTTGCAAGACCTATCTAAATCTTTTTATAAGCAGCAAATAAAGCAACACAAATGTTCAACCAAATGGTCCAGTTTTGAAAGTAGCAAGTGACATTTCTGCTTCCTTCAATGAACCATGCATTTCATCTTCATTAAAAGAATCACTTCTTTTATTCTATGTCAGTAGCTCATAATAAGACATCAGTAGAGTAGCGCTTATATGCTATGGCTTGGTTGACCTGTAAAACAGCTTCCCATGATCCCAGTATTTCCCTTTGTAAACAGCACGGCATGAAATAGCCTGGTTCCACCCATATAGAACCTGCAATGTCACAACAAACAAAATAGCACAGAAGACCATGCACAATTTTCATATATTAAGGACTGCCCAAAGATGTGAATTTGAGTACATTTGTTGTCTGAAAACACAAGTCATGAGTAAAGGAAACTTTGAGAAGATTATTTCATGAAAGAACAAGACAAGTCCCCCTCCAGTCATCAGAAAAGAAAAATGTATCCCTTCTAGCATCAAACAAATGGAATATCCTGAGTCTTAGAAATAGTAACATTGTTGTTCACAGTGGAGGCTCTGCATAAGGGAAACTGATTGGGATAGAAGAAGGGTACTTAGATGAAGAACTTTTTGCTTCATATTTCTGTTGTGTATGTGTGTGTGCATGTGCATGCACATATAATTTATATGATCTGTTTAAACTTTTTAAATAAGTATGTATATTTTTTGTGTTAAAAAGAGTAAAAATCTGACATAACTTCTAGGACACGGTTTGCTTTTTTCTTTGCTTTTTTTTTTTTAAGATTTTATTTATTTATTTGACAGAGAGATAGAACACAAGTAGGCAGAGAGGCAGGCAGAGAGAGAGTCAGGGAAGCAGGCTTCCCGCTAAGCAGAGAGCCAGATTCGGGGCTCAATCCCAGGACCCCGAGAATATGAACCGAGTTGAAGGCAGTGGCTTAAATGACTGAGCCACCCAGGCACCCCCATAGTTTGCTTTTAATAAACATTTTTTCATCTATATTCTTCAAAATAAAGGGTGACCAATACTTATCCTACCCTGTACTCTCTCAGCTAGAACATAAATACCTTTTGTCCAGCTCATAACCAAAAACAAAGCAAAACAAACCTATGAAAAACAATAGCTCTAAAAATGGATTGGAGCCCATAATGTTGATCTCTTCTTTCCACACAGGTTATCACTTTGCATTTCCTTGTTTATTTCATTTTTAAATTCTCAGCTATATCCCCTGACTTCAAAACTTAATTTCTAGTCCACTTTGATTCAGCTGACTCTCTGGCCTCCAATTCTGGATCTTCAGATTTCCACTTTCTCATAGAAAAAGAGAAAATCATATCTAAAATGTGAAACATTTAACAGAAAGGATGACAGAAACTAACCTGAAAAGATAGGAATCCAACAAGAGAGGTAGCAAGAAGCATTTTGAGCAGAAAGGGAGTTAAGCTACAGGTAACCCTCACCCAAACATGAAGGACACTTATAGATAGGGCCTCCAGGCTCAGCCATGTAACAAAGGATGAGACCATCCAGTTTCTCTTTCTGTTTCCTTCCCCACTTCACATCTAATCCTACTTGTCTTTCTTATCTGTCTATTCAGCCAAACAAGTATGAACAAACGAACTTCTAAATTTTCTCTAGTAGTAGCAAAGAGGAAAAATTCTGTCCTTAAACTTAAGAAAATTTGCCTGTAAATAAGGAGTGAAAACTTGTGTTTGTATTAATAAGTAACTAAAAATAAATAAATAACTGAAAATAGAAGTACCTGCTTTCTCCAAAAGAATCTAGTAATTAAAAAGCTCTGTAGAGAGTGTTCAGCTTTGCAAAGAAGGGCCAAGACCTGAATTTGGAAATATGGATACATAAGAGTGGATTTTTTGTTTTTTGTTTTTTACATAAGAAAGTGCGGGGAGGGGTGGATACTAGATTTTGTTGGGATAGGGGCAGAGAGAAGTTAGAAGGAAGAAGAGAGAGAATGGCTCAGCAACTTACAGAAGTGTGAGAAGGACCTTTGATGAGAAGCAGCCTAATATTTGATTCTAAGATTTTGATTTGCTAGGATACACAACTCCCTTCTTCTCCCTAAACTTTCCATAAAGTCTACAAAATGCAGAAGACAAACAAAAAACTGCTATTTTTGTGAAAATGAGAAAAATAGACTAAGATCCAGGCTTGGATAGAGGCCATAGTGGAAATAAACCAGGAGAAAACACAAGATGGAAAATCTGGAATTCAGAGAAGATAAGAAGCTAGAGCTAGACACTGACTTGATAACATAACCTACCCTTAATCTCTTGAAAATCTTGGTGGAGGGCAATGTATTTTATGTAGGGCGTGGAACAGGAATATAGGCCAACCTAGACCAAAGCTGACATCTGGGTTCTCCATGTATCTAGTGATATAAGTCTAGTATATGTCTATATCAAATCTGTAATAAATGCCAGAACATGCTAGAGAGAGAGTAAGAGATCAAAGTTGGGAGAGAGTCAGGAAAGGATTTTTTAAAAAGTAGAGTTCAAAGCATGAGCCTCAACCTGATCTCACTAGCTAATGTGAAATAGGGCCATTTTGTTATAACGTTAATGTAATGTCATTTGGAAGCTGTGTCTTGGCTTCAAAGGCTTTGTAAACACCCAAAGCCCATAGGGACTGGTCATATGTAACCCAAATTAAAAAAACAAAAAAACAAAACAAAAAAAAACCTGAGGAAAATAAAATGTCTTCACAGGCTCTCCCAAGAGAGTTCTAGTTTTCTCTGATCTTTTCAGCTAGGGTCTAATGCTAGTGGTGTCTTTCCTATGAGTTCCCCACATGGGAAATAGAGAATGTAAACTTAGAATCCCACCTACTTCTTTTTTTTTTTTTTTTAAGATTTTATTTATTTATTTATTTGACAGGCAGAGAGGCAGACAGAGAGAGAGAGAGGGAAGCAGGCTCCCTGCTGAGCAGAGAACCCGATGCAGGACTCGATCCCAGGACCCTGAGATCATGACCTGAGCTGAAGGCATCGGCTTAACCCACTGAGCCACCCAGGCGCCCAGAATCCCACCTACTTCTTATTTAAGAAGAGGAATAGTATATGTGCCCAATATCTTTGAATCTCACTTTTAACATGCCTATCAGTGTGACCGTGAGAAAGTCATTTGACTCTTCTGAGCTCCACTCTGTAAAGTAAGGGATGAAGGCAGCTACTTCATAATGTTAAGAGAATTAAAAGACCTCATAAGGAAAGCACTTAGCAGAATACCTAAAAGTAAATATTCAGTAAAGTGAAATCCTTATTCCTATCAATACAAACTCCAATCATAAGCCACACCAATGTAAAATTATTTTCTTTTAGATGTATATTTATTTAATTCTACAAATATCTGAACTTAATACATGTTTATAGTATTTTGCTAGATGTTGAGGAACTACCAAGAATATAACTTTCCCACCTTCTAAGAGTTTGCTATCCACCTGGAGACACAAGATAAATACAACCACAAAAAATAATTTTTAAAAAAATGAAAACAAGGGCACCTGGGTGGCTCAGTTGGTTGGGCAACTGCCTTTGGCTCGGGTCATGATCCTGGAGTCCTGGGATGGAGTCCCGCGTCAGGCTCCCAACTCCATGGGGAGTCTGCTTCTCCCTCTGACCTCCCCTCTCATGCTCTCTCATTCTGTCTCTCTCTCTCTCTCTCTCAAATAAATAAATAAAATCTTAAAAAAAAAAAATGAAAACAAGGGACACCTGGGTGGCTCAGTTGGTTAAGTGGCTGCCTTTGGCTCAGGTCATGATGGTAGGGTCCTAAGATAGAGTCCCATGTTGGGCTCCTTGCTTAGCAGGATGTCTGCTGCTTCTGCCTGCCACCTGCTTCTCCCTCTGTCCACCATCCCCCTGCTTGTGTTCACTCTCTCTCTTATTCAAAAATAAAGTATTTTTTAAAAATGCGAACGAATGTCATTAAGTGCCAAAAGGAGTAAACAGCATGTACTATAGTATGGAGATTTCACTGTTTCTCTGAAAAAAAAAAAAAAAAAGGATTATCAGGAAAAAAAAATACTTTCAGATTAGCCGAAAAAAATGTATTGCTTATGCCCATTTAGTAGCTTTTTGATTCAACATTTTGACCTCGGTTACTGGGTCAGGCAAAAGTCCTTCAATAAATCAATAAATATTTGATGAGCATCCACTATAATCAAACATTACTGATGCCCTTATATTAATGAAGGTGGCTATTGCTGAGCAGAATGCAGAATAACACTCCCAGCACAGGGAAAGTTTCTGGGCCTACCCCTTTTAGCTCACCACCAATGACTGCAATTACCAGCATGTTCATGGTGCTTCCCAATTGTAGACTCCCTGGCCCCAAGCAGAGAGAAAGGTCCAGAGGAGGTGAGGGTGTCAATAATTTTAGCAACAAGTATATCCAGCTGATCAAACACCTCACCCTGGGTTGCATCATCAATTTGCATTTTCTTACTAATTATACTTTTGGTATAAAAAATTCCCTTTATAAGGATAGAGCTGTTGCAGCTAGATTTCATTGCACGAGTGAGGAATTTTATAAAATTGGAAAGAGGAGGGTCATAGAAGGAGTTCTGATTGTGCATGAGGACTGCTGGATGAAGCATTACTGCTACAGATGAGAACAACTTTATTTTACCAAGTTAAGTGGTGAACTTCACCTGGGCAAAGAAGTTGAACGACTAAAGGGCTTCACGGGGTGACACCAGGCTGTCAAGATCATTGATGATTACATTGGTAGATGGCAGAGCCCAAATTTTGAACCTCCTCAATATCCATGCATTTCTGCACATATTACACAACCTAAAGAACATAATAAGTTGTTTTTAGTTCAACTTCCGGAAGAAACCTTGTTCGCAGACCCTAAATATTATAAGCTGGTAGCTGCTCTATTGTGTGAATTGTATGATGATGCCCCAGGGTAAGGACTCATCACTTCTAGTCTCCCTCAGCTTTTGGGCAGGTTGAATTTTATATACAAGTGAATTCCTCAGCAGTAGAGAAATAAAAGAAGCTGTCTCTATGAGCACAGCTATACACAGTGTACAGTAAATATGGTAGAAGAAAAGTTTGGAGGTATTTTTGGTTTTATCTTTTTCCCAATCCCTGAAATGTTATCGACTGTCCATTGTTTGAATAGTAAAGTTGATTTTTAAAAAGTAGATAGTGGTGTAACCAAATATGAAAATATTTAATTTACTTTTTGTTCTATTTATACATTTTTTAAATACAATAAAGAAAGTGGGCTTCAAAAAAAATTTTTTTTAAAGATTTTATTTATTTATTTGTCAGAGAGAGAGGGAGAGCGAGCCAGCACAGGCAGACAATGGCAGGCAGAGGCAGAGGGAGAAGCAGGCTCCCCGCCGAGCAAGGAGCCCGATGTGGGCCTCGATCCCAGGACGCTGGGATCATGACCCGAGCCGAAGGCAGCCGCCCAACCAAATGAGCCACCCAGGCATCCCCCCCAAAAATTTTTCTAGCAAAGCTATATCCTCTTTAGGTCTCAGTGTTTCATATCGACCTTAACCAAATCTTATCATAACCTCACCGCAGTCTTGACTGTGCTTATTTACATCTCATCCTTATCCTAGCCTTTTACTCTGATGTTTTGTTCTAATATATTGGGACCAATCAGGAGTCTCAAAGCGCTCACCAGCGTATGACTTCTCTTTCCTTTCCTTTTCCCTTTCCCCCTACCCCCCTTCCTTCCTTCCTCTTCTTTTCTTCCTTTCTATCTCCCTCCCCCACCCCCTGACTTCCTTCCAAAAAGCCCCATTTGTGTCATTGTTCTAGGTGGTACTTTACAAGGTTCAATCAAGATAAGAATTACCAGGGCCCTTGTTAAAATGCAGATTCTGATTTCAGTAGGTCTGGCTGGTGAGGCTAAAAATTCTGCATTTCTAATAAGCTCACAGGAGGTGCCAAAGCTACTGGTCTGTGGAGCATACTTGGAGTAGCAAGGCACTAGTTCTCAAAATCCCTTACAGCACTGTGACTACAGTTAAAAATATTACATTGGGGCGCCTGGGTGGCTCAGTGGGTTAAGCACTGCCTTCGGCTCAGGTCATGATCTCAGGATCCTGGGATCGAGTCCCGCATTGGGATCTCTGCTCAGTAGGGAGCCTGCTTCCCTCTCTCTCTCTCTGCCTGCCTATCTGTCTACTGTGAACTCTCTCTGTCAAATAAATAAATAAGATCTTAAAAAAAAAATATTACATTGTATACTTGAAAAATGATGTGAGAGTAAAGTTTTAATGTTCTCACTATAACAACAAAATGGTAATTATGCAAGATAAAGGGTATGTTAACTAACCTTATTTTGGTAAACATTTCTCAATATACACATGTATCAAGTCATTACATTGTGCATGTTAAACTTATACAACGTTATATTATACGTCAGTTTTAGCTCAATAAAACTAGAAAAGAAACCCTTAGGATGCTTCAGTCCTTAGCATTTCTTTAAACAGCTAGACATAGCTAGACAAGAAATACAAGAAAAGACTTTGCCTGCTTCTGTTATTCTGCTACTATAATCTATTAACTATCCAGTAATAATGGTTAACAATTCCTGAAGACTCTCTTTCTACCATGCATTGTGCAAGGTGCAGTGATGGCTTTTATTATTTCCTTTAGGCTTTACCCTGTGCAGTAGGAATTATTATTTATTTTTTTAAAAGATGTATTTATTTATTTTAGAGAGAGAGATTGGAGAGTGTGTGCATGCATGTAAGCAGAGGGAGAGGCAGAGGGAGAGGGAGAATTATACTCCTACTGAGCAGGGAGCCCCAGAAGGGGCTTCATCCCAGGATCCTGAGATTATGACCTGAGCAGAAACCAAGAGTGAAAAGTTTAACTGCCTGAGCACCACCCCCCCACCGGCACCCCAGAATTGTTACTTCTGTTTTACAGATGGGAAAACTGAGGCCTAGAGAGGCTGAATAACTTGTTCAAGGTCACATTAATTAGTTGATCCATGGCAGAGACAGGAATTGAACATAAGCAGTCTGGCCTAGGGTCTAAACTCTTCACACTCACTATCCTCTCTCTTTCATATGGTATTTACTGAGCCAAAATATAACAACATTTGGTTCTAAGGCAATAAATAGATCATTCTCTTGTTCATTCAATGTCCTTATAACTAGAAAAACTTAAAAGCTCTTTCCCAACCACTGGCAAAGCGTGAGATACAGGCAATTTATAAAAATACTCCGTACTGGGCGTCTGGTGGCTCAGTGGATTAATCCCCTGCCTTCAGCTCAGGTCGTGATCTCAGGGTCCTGGGATTGAGCCCCGCATTGGGCTCTCTGCTTTGGCGGGGAGCCTGCTTCCCTTCCTCTCTCTCTGCCTGCCTCTCTGCGTACTAGTGCTCTCTGTCTGTCTAAATAAATAAATAAATAAAAATAAAAATAAAAACTCTCTACTTTGCCTCAGGAAATGTCTGCTAGTTAAATTACCAGACCTCTAGGTAACTCACTACCACCTAGCCATGAGTCATCGCCTCTTCTTGTTTCCCCCACTCCTGCCACCTGCAGCTTCCACTGGCTTTGAAACTGTTCCCTTGGCTCCATGATGGGTGACTAAAGGCCACCTCTGGCCACTTCCCAGACCATACCCCCAGACCCATCCAGGTAAATTCTACCTTCTTCCACCAACCAAGAAGGAAAGATTAGACCCTAAGCTAGTTTGTGAGTCACAAAAATGAATTCAGACTTATTAATTTCTAGTCAGGAAGGGCTTTAACAAATCAGGGAGCATTTTGCTTAAGTGACCTCATCTCCTATTTGTACCCTTAATGGAGAAACTGAAATTGTCAAATCCGTGGGATATGTTGCCTCCTTTTGCGCACAAATAATTTATTTTAAGACTTTTCATGCCTTCAGGGTTCTCTTTTCTGGGTCACAAATGATAAAGCGCACAAAATTTTATTCATTTCTATCATGGTCCTGGAGATGTTAAAAATCATATTCTGCTTTTAATAGCTTCTCTATCAATACAGGTAGTAACCTCTTAACCAGCCTCCCGTCTCTAACTGCTATTCCTGCCAGTCTGTCTTAACTGTGGAACAATTCGCGTATGTGAGCTCTCATTTATTAAATGCAGACTACAGCTAAGTGCTTTGCAGAATATATACAGCATTAGCACTTTGTGGGATTCTTTGTGGTTTTGTATACTGATGACAATAATATGTCTTACATTCATGTAGTTCTTTATATTTTTCAAAGGGCTTTTTTGTGTTACCTCATTTAATCCAAAACTACCTTGCAAGAGAAGTAGAATAAATATTATTCTCTCTATTTTATAAGTAAAAAAAAATAAATCTTGAGTGTCATAGAGGTTAAGTGACTTGTTCTGGGTTAGACAACAAGTTTTGTCAGTGTGAGCTTAGAGTTGGGAGTTCCTTAACTCGCTGTACACTTTTTTTTTCAATATAGAAAAATGCAAAACAAAACAAAATTTGTGCCAACCACCAACCCTTAATAAATGTTATCATTTTGTCATGGAAGGAAGAAGGAGATTGGAAGGAGGGAATAGTATTTCTGGCTGGCTGGTTCACAAAGGAGATAAAATTTTCTCTCACTCTTGAAGGATAGCTGAAATGTTAATGACCAGTAGGAAGAGGAATTGGTATAAACAACAGTGTGGGTATATGACCATCTATGAATATATAAGTTGGGTTTATGAGGTATTGGGTACAAAACTATGACTAGAGCAGGAAACTTAAGAAGAAAGTTAGAAGTAAGTGGATATCAGATGGTAGAGAATCTGGAATACCAGCCTAAGTAGTGTAAGATTGTTCATATTTGCATACTTGAATACTGACATATAGATGGTGCATATTACTTTTTGAGTCAGTCCATTATCTCAACAATAACCACCAGGCTTAATGCTAGGCAAATACAAAGGGTACTTGGCCTTGTGATCTTTCCACCTGAGGTCCTGCCCCCACTTCTAAACACTTGCTCAACCTTTGATCTGAATCACCATATTTGTATACATACAATGCAAGGGTAAGGCCACAAATCTCAAAGCTTGACCATTCTGTGTTGAGAAGTATTTGTAAGAAGTCTATCATGGTAATAAATAACTGAAATCCATTTTACCAGTTATATCAATTAGCCATAATTTTTTTTATTACAATCAAGCAATTGAACTTAAATATTAAGGAGAAATAAAACAATAATAGGATACTTTATGTGATCATATATGTCTTTAAAAAAAAGAAAAATAGGGATGCCTGGGTGGCTCAGACAGTTAGGCATCCGACTCTTGAGCTCAGTTCAGGTCTTGATGACAGGGTCGTGAGTTCAAGTTTGATGATAAACAATAGAAAAAAAGAAAAGAAAAGAAAAGAAAAAGCACATGGACTCTATGTACTATGGGACTCATTACTTTTAGCCCAGATACAACATCTTCTTGTTGCCTACCTCCATTCTTGGTGATGAGAAGTCCAGTTGAGAAAAGTAATAGTGGGATTCTGTAGAAATTTCTTGGTAAAAAGAATACTGAATTATGTTCCCTGGAACCTACTGACAACATTAGAATTTCTCAACCTTGACACTATTAGCACTGTGGGCCTAATAATTCTTTGTTAGGGCTGGGGTGGGTGCTTTTCTGTGCATAGAGGACGTAGAACAGCATCCATGGCCTCTACCCACTAAGATGCCACTGTTAACCCCCTAGTTGTGAAACCCAAAAATGTCTCCAATAGTGCAAAATATCCTCTGGATGGCAAAATCCCCCCTCATTGAGAAGAACTGGACTACACTGCAGAATCTCAGAAGTATCTTAACAATAGGTTGGGGGGGAAAAAAAAACCTAAGAAAATAAATAAACTAGCCTCTCTATTTCCCTAAGCTTCCCAGTGCATCAAGACTTTGCTATATAATCTCATTTGCCCAGGTAAACCTATCCAAACCAATCATGAGAAGGAAAAAAAAAGAAAAAAGATGACAGAAAATAAATCCCAGCTATGAACCAGTTAACTAACATTCCACACGAAGTTATAGACAATTTCCCCTAAGAAATTAAATTCCTTTACAAAAGTACCCTGAGGACTTTAACACAAATCACTCTTCTTACTTGAGACTATTTATCATTTTTTAGAGCTTATAAATTATACACACCAGCAACAATTTTATACACCAACAACCACAATAATCCAGACACAAAACAGAGCAGTTGAAGGGTACACTCGAACAAAGAGAGAAAGAGATGGGGGGAGGGAGCGGGAAAGGAACTAACCATGCTCTCCTTTAGAGCCCTCCCTCTCAGGGACATCGCTTTTCCTTTCTGTCCTCACTGTCTTAATAGATTTCATCTTCCTTTAAAAGACAAGTCACAATCTGTCCCTGAAGACAGCCGTTATCATTAAAACGCTCCACTGGGGGCAGAGGGGCAACATTACTCAGTGTGAGACAGGACATGTGAGAGGATATGTGACACTTTTCCTTCAAGGCCAGCATTTTGGAGAATGGCGGGACTAAAACAGGACGCCCAGAGGTCAACCCTTCCAGCCTCTGGTTGAGGCTACAGTCAACTCCCTCAATTTGCATTTCCAGAGTGGAGTTGTTTTCACATTTCACGCAATTAAAAGAGTGGAGACAGATCCCAGAGCAATAACATTCCTCTCCCAGTGATATCCTGTGCTCCCTTCAGTGCTTCTGATCTGAACATCACTTAAAATGATCAAAAATCAGATATTAGATACTCATCTGTGCAACACACAGAATATATCACTCCTGCCCTCCCACGTTGGGGGTGAAAAGAAACCAGAGGAAGGACACTTACTCACACAGTGGTCAACTTCCCTTGCAGCGCTTCTCTCCCCATTATTTTGAGTAGTAACCTACATATCACAATTAAGCTGCACACCATCCAAGCAACTCAATAGATAGAAAATGAAGTAATTACAGTATTTAGAGCTGGAAGGCACCTTGAAACATCTCTATTTCCAAACTCGTTTAACAGAAAGGGAAAGCCAGAGCTAGAAAGGTAAAATGACACTGCCCAAGGCCATTCGGCTCATCAGTGACCTGTGAGAACCAGAGCTCCTGTTTTCTGACTCTGGAATGCTCTGACATTACTGCTCCTTCTCAGGAGCAGTAACAGAAAACCCAACTCACAAAGGTACCAGAAGGGGGAAAAAAAAAAAAACAACTGTGAGTTCTCATAACTAAACAAATCAGAGATAGTGTTTGGTTTTATGAAACTGTCCAGCAGCCATTCTGCTTCCTAGTACCACCCCAATTCCCTTTGAGTCATCTGTATGTCTCCTATTCTCAGCCATGTGGCTTGGGTGGATTTGGCCTCACTCTCAGCCCCATGCATCCTCCTTTTAGATTCACATTTAGCTATAAACCCTGCGCAGTAGATGAATTTATCAGATTGCTTTCCTTCCAATAAAGAGAAATAGGACCATCAGGAAGGCAGGCACATTGAAGGTAGGATTGGAACTGGGGGCCCCAAATATAAACCTTTCTTTTGTTTTTGAAGCTGATGCTAAGAAGTTTTACTATTATATCACCCAAGAGGCTTATGAGAGTTTACAACTAGAAAAGCCCAAGACTTTCCACCAGATATCACGGGTAACTGCTGTGGAATATAACTCCAACTGACCAAGTCAAAGTCCGCTGGATCCAACCAGGAATTAACAAGAGAGGTCTCGGACTACTCTACCAAACAACAGAACATTGTGCTTATATTCCAAGCCACTTCAGGTAAACACTCTAATCTTAAATGAAATCCCACTTGTGCTGAAAATCAATGACTCCGTTTATTACTAGTTAGGAGTTTATGCTGCTCAGGTTATTGCCAGGAGGAGGATCAGGCCTCCCTTTATATCTTTATTTTTAAAAAATATTATCCAAGTAATAAGAACAATTATATTTTATATTTTTTAACCTAAGGATCATATTTGACTAGCATTTTTATACTTTCTAGAACCTAACATAACTGAAAAAGACCAATACCATATGATTTCACTTATATGTGGAATCTGAAAAGCAAAACACATGAACAAACAAAGCAAAACAAAACAAATAGACTCCTAGGGGTGCCTGGGTGGCTCAGTGGGTTAAAGCCTCTGCCTTCTGCTCAGGTCATGATCCCAGGGTCCTGGGATAGAGCCCCGCATCAGGCTCTGTGCTCAGTGGGAAGCCTGCTTCCTCTCTCTCTCTGCCTCATCTTTTCACCTATAATAAAATGATCTCTGCCTACTTGTGACCTCTGTCGAATAAATAAAATCTTAAAAAACAACAACAACAACAAAAACAAATAGACTCCTAGATAACAGAAAACAATATGATGGTTGCAAGAAGGGGGTGGGGGGGTGGGGCATGAGGAAATGGGTAAAAGTGGGGAAAGGGATTAAAAGGTACAAGCTTCCAGTTATGAAATAAATAAAGCACAGGGATGCAATGTACAGCATGGGGAATATAGTCAATAAATCATAACAAGTTTGTATGGTGGCACATGGCAGCTAGATTTATAATGTGATCACTTCCTAATGTATCTAAATATTGAATCACTATGTTGTACACCTAAAACTAATATTATATGCCTACTACACTTCCGTTTAAAAAAAAAAAAACCCTATTATATGTCATCTCATTTGATCCTCATAGGTATAATTTATTCACATTTTATAGATGAGGATAACTGAACCACATTGGCTCAAAGTGATTAACCAGTAAAAGAATGGTAGAACCAGGACTCATGACATAGGATTAAATTAACATTTAAGTTACTAGACTTTCGATAAGTAAGTTAATCTCTAAAAAAGAAAAACACGCATTTACTGAATACGATGCAAAGAGTAAGTGTCCTTTATTTTTCTTGCAATGGCTCGAAATATGTAATTCTCCTTCTCTGTCTTCAAAGCTTTGAAAGTTTATCTAATCTTCATAAAGACATAGATCCTAAAGCAGGCACAAAGAAATGCTTTTGAAGTAGCATGATGTTGTTGAGAACTTCTGACAGATTCATTCAAATTTCATGAAACTCTGGCTTGGTGTTCCTGATCCTGCTAGAGGGTTTGCTGCGGCAACCTGTGTGTATGTGCATGTGCGTGCATGCAAATGCATGTAATGTAAATTTAAAAAAACACACATGTAATGTAAATAAAAATGTAAAATAACAGAAAGGCAACATGTGATAGACCATGCTATGAAAATGAAAGGCTGAAAACTGCACTTATTTTTTAATGGTACTATTGACTTCAGATTGGGATTCATCATTTACATTGCCACTTAGGTCAGCTGACGTTCGAAGTGATTTCTAAGCTAGGATATTTACACTGCCTCTTACTCCTCTTTCTACTAAAAATGAATAAGCATTTTGAACAATAACAATGATCTTTTGTCTGTGAATCTGGAGACACTTTTTAAATCCCATGATCTGAGAAGCAGCGCTGAGTCCATCCAGAGGTGTTTTATTCTGTCATCCAGATATTCATTTACCTGGATCTGCTTTTTTCATTTATTTTTACAATCATTAGTGATGAGGAAATTTGGCCACTCCATTGAAGTTTCAGAAGACTTAGTGAAAGGTTTTGAATTACTTCCCAGTTCATGCTGGAAAGATCCAGAAAGGCAGCAGAGGCTAGCAGCAGCCAATTCCTGGAGCAGGGAAATGGAAGAGCTGTTTTAGGCATGGTCATGGGAAGAGATAGGAGGAGATTGGGGTGTGAGGACTAGACATCTCTTCCCAACCCACCCGTGCTTCAAATGGGCCAGCTCCCCGTCTGTTGTATATGTTGGGATTTTGGTTAAGAATTATTATGCTCGGGCGCCTGGGTGGCTCAGTGGGTTAAGCCGCTGCCTTCAGCTCAGGTCATGATCTCAGGGTCCTGGGATCAAGTCCCGCATCGGGCTCTCTGCTCAGCAGGGAGCCTGCTTCCTCCCCTCTCCTCTGCCTGCCTCTCTGCCTGCCTCTCTGCCTACTTGTAATCTCTCTCTGTCAAATAAATAAATAAAATCTTATAAAAAATTAAAAAAAAAAAGCGTAGAAGTTGGCTTTTTTAAAAAAAAAAAAAAAAAAAAAGAATTATTATGCTAATCTCTGGTTCCAAAGACACACCAAAAAAGCTTTGAAGAATTTGAGAGCCATTCAGACAAAATGACTTGGCCCATATTACATAGTCCCAGCAAAATAAGCATCCCAGCCCATGTCCCAGCACTGTTCTTGTCAGGAATCCACATCCTCCTGACTTCCTACCTCTAATCTCATTTCATCCTCACAGCAATCAGGCAAAGTAGATAATATTAACCTTATTATATAGATGCAAAACTAAAGCCCAGAAGTTCAGATTATCTTAGCTATCTAGACTAAGGTTGGAATACCTACCTCTCCTGACTCCAAATTCCCACATTGTTAACAGGACACTTGTACTGTGTCTCAACACAAAAGACAGTGGGTTGTTGTTGTTGTTTTTTAAATCTCCTTTTCCTATTTTAATTTAAATTGTCTTCTGCAGACACCACCTTGTCTCTTCTGAAATGTTCTTTGTCTTTTATCTTTGCTTCCCTTTCTTCCCTATTAAACTGATTGTGTCTGTGGTGCCCTTCGAAGATGACCTCTGCCTGGCACAGAAAGCCATCCAACAGGCCATTTGTCACACCTCATCTCTTCTCTTTTATGAAAGGGACAAAAGGCTGTCTTTGAGCCCCCTTTGGAAGTGTTTTCATGCTAATCCAAGAATTACTGTTGTGTTTGTTTTCTAGCTGGTGCAGTGTGAAGCCATTCATGGGACCGCATGGACCTTGTCTAGTCACATTCCAGGCCATTCTTGGAACATTTTGGGGAAACGCATCATCGCTCTGCTGGTGGGAGACAAGTCTGTGTCCCTGCCTGAGGCTGACAGCCAATGCATCTACGCCCTTGATTGCCCACGAAAACATCTCCTGCCATCTCTGCCAGGCAGCCCAGTACACACACAGGGACAGGGGAGCAGAATTAAATGTTCATCAAAAAAAGAGGAAAAAAGACAGGAACAAAACAACAACCTCCTAAATGTGTATCTCTCTACAAAATAAGGAAAGAAAATGAACTGAACAGTTTAGTTAAGGAAAGACAAACTTCTCCCAAACAACCTGAGTTGTTATGGGGTAACAGAAATAGACCCAGAATGGGAATTGGGAGACATGAACACTAATTCTGATTCTGCCACTAACTAGCTGTGTAACTTCGAGCACATTCTTTTATTTTGTCCTTATAAAATGGGGCTAATATTTCAAACCCCATGAGGATTAAATGAAATATTGTTCACTGAATAAATTGATAAACAAAAGAAGCCAAACCAATAGCCATTGCTTTTGCTCTGCCTTCCAGGTCTCAATCCCTCAATCTTTAAAATGAAAATAGAACTATGTCCCCCCAAGCCAACTGCATATCTGAAATACCTAGGGAGTATTTTTTAAAAAAAATCTTATTTGGGGGCCTCACTAAAATCTTGAGCATTAGAGCCCAAGAATATGCTTTTGTTTTAATTCACCAGGTTATTTGAATGCAACCTGCCCAGAACTGGTTTTTGGATCTCCTGGACTATCTAATGAAGGCCACTAGCTCAGTGTTTTGTGATTCTCAAGACAAAACAAGGGCACCTGGTTGGCTTAGTTGGTTAACCACCTGCCTTTGGCTCAGATCCTGATCTTAGGGTCCTGGGATTGAGCCCCTGTAGGGCTCTCAGCTCAGCAGAGAACCTGCTTCTCTCCTCTCCACTCATGTTCTCTCTCACTATCTCTGTCCCTCTCAAATAAATAGAGCTTTAAAAAAGGGGGGGGGGATGCCTGGGTGGCTCAGCTGGTTAGGCGGCTGCCTTCAGCTCAGGTCATGATCCCAGCGTTCTGGGATCGAGTCCCACATCGGGCTCCTTGCTCAGCAGGGAGCCTGCTTCTCTCTGTCTCTTTCTGCCACTCTGTCTGCATGTTCTCGCTCCCTCTCTCTCTGAAAAATAAATAAATAAAATCTTTAAAAAACAAACAAACAAAAAAACCAGCTGATGGGAGCTAAAATTGCCTATAATTTCACCATTAAAGATTCTGTTTTTTGAGTTATAAAAACCTTATTTTCAAAAGTCCCTTATTAAAAGGTAAATATTCTTGCTAGAGGCAATATCCTAATTCAGGCAGTTTATTTGTTGACCCTTGTCAACTATACTAACCGATTAAGAGCATACTTAACATAGTGGAATATAACAAATGCCTCTCTGTGTGTGATGGTGGAATTTTCTAAATGTCTTTATTTTCAAATATGGCAACTGAGCCCCAGAGAGCTTATAAGTAGAATGATCATATAATTTTCATCCAAAATGAGAGTAAAAGGAGGATTACTGATAGTCACATTAGACATAAACCAGGGCATACACAAATATTTGTTCCCTGTAGTTAAGGAAGGGATTGTCTACATAACAAAGAAGATTAACATTTGAGAGAGAGAGACTACAAATACTAAAAAATGGGACTAGAACTTCAGCCTCCAGACTTCTTCACTGACCCATGTCACAACCTATGTGATTCAAATTTATTTCACTTTGGGTCCATGTTCACACTTATTTCTCAGAAACAAGCTAAGAATACATACCTTTCTCTTCTACTTCTTTCCTATCTCTGTATTCCAGTTGGCCCATTTTGGGGCTTGGACTCCATCACATCTGTGACATTCCATTGACAGAGAATTCGCTAAGAGTCGAAGGTGCTCTCCTTTAGATAAGCAAAGATTCCTGCTACTCAAGATCGGCAGAAGCACCTGTGAATATTGGGACTCTACCCAGATCCTGAGAAATATCCCCATCTGAAGACAAATGTTCTTGAGGTGGTTGCATCACTTTGACAGTTGTGTATTAACTGCCCAGAGACTTTGTGCTTTGTCCCTCTGATTCCCGTCAGTGGTGCCTTAACTGAACCCAAGCAGTCAATCTGTCAATACCCACCAGGCAGCAGGAAAAATGTCTCTTTCCAATATTAGATTTTCTAATATCGCTTGTCTAACAAAGGTTATTTCACTCTGGCTTTATTTCTGGGAGATGACTCCTGGGTTGGTAATGACCCTTTTCTTATACCCCTAAATCTCAGTTAGCCATATTAACAGGTACTAAACTCCAGGGTTGGGATTTAAAAATAAATAAATAAAAACCTGTTTTTCAGTTCCCCTTCATGCTCAAAAGGAAATTTGTAAATTGTCAACTTGACTTAATTTTTCCTCCGGACTCACACCTATTTGCTGTAATAAGAATTTCCCCCCTGGGCTTCACTCATCTGCAGCATGTGGCAGGAAAAAGGGGGATTAGGATTGTATTTGTCGACTTTTCCAAGCGGATTTTCTTTCACCAAGTCTGCTATCAGTTCATCTGCTGAAATAGCATTTTAATGTGTTACCTACCGGTCGAGTATGTTCTGTTAAGTTAACTTCAGCCTCTCCTGTGTTTTCTGATGCTGTTTACCATTATTTTTTCCCATTGTTATCAAACTTTTTTTTTTTTAATACAAATGTGGTTTGTGCTATTTTGACCATGTCTCGATTTCTGCAATACATTAGTTGAAAAGAAAAAAGGGGAGGGTGTAGAGAAGGCAGCAAACTGGGTCTTCTCCTGCTGGAAAGACTCTTTTAATGAGTTTTATTCTGTAAATGGGGAGATGCTCTTAACCTCCCTGGCCCAGTAAGATGCGATTTCTTGACACTGAGCGTATTGCAAATGCATTTTTATCAGAGCTGTATAAGGTGGACACCGAGGGAATTTCTCCAGTATTTAACAAAGCCAACTATTTGCAACACAAAGTAACGCTTTGTTTACCCTTCCTCTTTGTCCTGGGCATGGTATTATTCTAGAGGCATTGCTTCTCCCTTGCAAACTGTCAGTGGCCAAGGGTACTTTTCAGTCTGTTTGGGATCATAATTGGCAAAAATGTCTGCTCAGTAGTGAAACAGAGGTAAAGGTCAGACACAACCCAGTGGGGGCCATTCTCCAGTTTGCATGACACAGACACCAAAGTACCTTGCCCATTCTCCAAAGTTCACAGACCCTTCTCCGTATTCCAGGGACACAGCCTTTCCTCCCTGCCAGATAATTAGCAGCAGCAGCGAGCCCAGCCAACTTGTCACTGGGCACTCAATAGTGCTCCTTTCCTCCAAGCTCATTTCCTTGGAAGGTGAGAGCCATTATCGTAAAGAGGGATATTGTAAATTCTGTTCCTTCTGCTACACGGTGGCTCTGAACAGAGAAATTTGTGTTTTCTGCCAGGAAGAAGAATAACATTTATTTAATGGATGCTGAGCAAAAGGTATTCACATTTCATGCTTCGGGGCTTAAGCCGATCCTCGATCAGTAGGGAACTTTTCCAGGCTCCGAATTGTACAACTGGGTAAGTGCTTAGTGCTAACAACCCTTCTGTCCCCATCCAGGCATGGTCTGAGGTCACCATCTCAGGGGTGCCCCCACATTCCCTCAGCTCCTAAATTTGTTCACAAACCATGCTTTACATCCCTGCTTCTGCCAGCTTCTCCTACAAACTTAAACCTGTTGGTATTTTTTATAGACAGCTCTGCTCCACTGAATTCCAGTTCTGCTTCACCAGCATCCCAGACCCTTGAAGGGAATCCTCTACAGTGTTAGAGCTATAATACATGAGTGTTTCCTCCGTCAGCTTTGGGGACAGCTGAAAACCAAGAGGACAGGAGAAAGAGGGCAGCTTTTAAGCTAGAAAGATCAATCCAGGTTTAACTCCTCTTCGCACCTTAAGTAACTGGGTAATCATAAATTGCTTTATCTCATTGACAGTCAGTTTCCTCACCTGTAAAAAGGAATAATAATCTTGCCTTGCAGCACTGTTGCAGGGACCAGGTAAAGTCACCTGTAGATACGTGATCGACAGAGGACAGAAGTTGGATCACGTCTCCCTTCTCTCAGGGGACTGCAATCTAGTCTGCCTCTAACACTAACTTGCTAAGTAACTTCTGGCAAGTCATTCAAATTCTCTGTGAGTTCATCTTCAAAATGAGGAAGAGAAAAACCTCCATACTGCCTTCCCTGCAGGATTATTATAAGGATTAAATGAAATATTCATTAAAACAGAAATTTCTACAATGTAAAAAGAAATGTGGCCAAGAAATAAGGTGTTAGTATTATACTCAGGCTTACTTTTATTATCTTCAAGTTCTAGAAATTGTATGTTTTAAAATATCATCCACAATTAAATAGACCCATCTAAAAATAGAATGGTATCTTTTAATCACATATAGATAAAAGCCACAATGCTCTGATGGTGGAAGAGCTGACATAATCTTGTGTCTTGAGAATAGGTTTGCTCTCAGAGCTGGGACAAGAGATTCCTGGTGGCTTGGTCTCTACATAAAATGAATAAGAACTGGGCCATTTTATTGTCTCATAATTAGGTGAAAGCCTTACATGTAAACCCATGAAGCACATAACAGACATTCACTAACTATCAGATTTCAGCAGTTCATGGTATGCCAGTCAGTGTTGGCCTTTCTCCTCACTCCCACTGCTGGCGCCTTGACCCTCTCCACCCTTCCTTCCCATACATTCTGCCCCTCCTCCCCCTCTGTTCCCAGGGCTATCTGGACTTGAGAAAGGCAATAACCAAGCACTTCCAGTTGTGCCTTCAATCCTTGCTGCTAATCTTCCCCAGGCATAAGTTCCCAGGCTCCTAGCTAAGGTTGTGGGAGATTCTGCTTTGTTCGTTCTCTAGCCCTTTTTCACTTGTGTCCACAGAGTTTTCTTCTCCATTCTCAAGACTCCTCACTACTCCCTACTTGACCTCAGATCTTCCATGATTTAAGACTCTTCTGTTTGCAAATAACAAAAACCATCTCAGTCTACCTTGTGAAATAACATTTGTGGAATACTCTGGGAGAACACAGAAGGACCACAGAACCCAGGGCTTGAATCATGCTGGGCCCCTCTCCACCCATGCCTCTTCCTCATTGCTTGGTTTCTCCGCACTGGGCTCTTTGTTTCCTCAGTCCATGTGAGAACTGACAGCCTTGGAGAGTGTAATACACAAATCAAGCTACCAGGAAAGAATAAATCACTCCTGGAGCCCAACTGCAAATTGAGAGATAATGAAGACTAATTAGTCTGACCTAGGTCATGGGCTCACCACTGATTTAAACAACAATAAAAAAGGGGGGAGTCATTTGTTGATCAAAATTTAGGGAATAGCAAGTCACTGTGAGCTGGATACTCCAAAAGTGTCCACTTCACATGGAACGGTGGTCTTCAGCATTGGCCTCTCCTCCTATTCCAGCCCCATTAAGTGATACCTTCCACTGAGCCCTCCAGAGCCTAAACCCCACCACCTGCCCATGCCAATGGTATGGCCTCTTCCCATGGCTTTGCTTGCCATAGAAGACAGTTGCATGTGGTGTTTGATACTGAGTTCCCTCTGGTATCTGCCTACACTGGGCAATGCTGCTACTTCTGCTATGCCACCCTAGCCCCACTAGAAGGCATAGCCCTTCTGCAAGGTCTCATCACATCCAGTAGGCACTGAGGCAGCTTTGGCTGGGTTCCATTGCTCCAACTATAGTGCCCACATTTGTTGTACATTGTGGACAAGTCTAAGAAGTACTTTCCACAAGGCTGGGCCATTGTTCAGAGGCCATTGTCTCTACAGTTCCCCTTCTATTACCTGCACTTCCCACCAGGTACCTTTACTGGTACAGGGATTTTTTAAAGAGCCAAAACACTGTGTGGGATGGGGGTGGGTGGTGGGAGGTTGATAGAGAGAAGGGGACTAGAAAAAGAAAGGCTTCTAGACTTCTATTTCATTCTTGTATCAAAGTCTGTTAGTGGATTTTCATACCACCTGTGTTACAAAGATTTAGATGGAACCACCCTTTCCTTTATGACCTTTAGCATCATTCCAAACACAAGGCTTTGCCAATATGCCTAGTTTCTTCATCCCTTAACACGAGTTTTCTGCTAAGAGACTGCTTAGCTTTCACAAAATTCATGCTGACATATCCTCAAATCCAGTTGTTTAATAGGCATAGACATGCAGAAATCTCATCTTGAACTGGGATCTTACCAGGATCATAATTAAAAATAAATATCTGTGGATTAGTTGTGAAGCTAAAATTTAACTTAAAAGGATCTTCTTTTATTTGAGATGAGTAGAATTACCATCCTTGATGAATCTCATTGTTTGGTCAACTAGGATTTTTTTTTTTTTTTAATAAATCAAGAACAGTCTCTTATAAGGAGGAAGTTGTTTCTAAGCTTCACATTCTTTGTATTAAAACTTGCTTTGTGTTGAAATTGTATGACAATAGATCTGCCAGACATTAGAGTAGTTGGAAACTGGTTATATCCGTAGTCAGGTCAAATGAAAAGCTGGTTCACCGATGGTCTCCAAGTGAGGGAATATGATGGTGGGTTGGGTGAGGCTATGGCAAGGAAGGAAGGAGAGAGAGGAGAGAGAGGCAGTAGTTGGAAGCTGCTGTAAAATGTTGCTGAGGACATCGTCCTGCGTTCCTTCTCCCTGAATCCCCTGGAAGAACTGACAACTGCCTGGCCTTTACAAAATGAAATTGACATTTGCAGGCTTAGGTTCAACAGAAACCGAAAAGGGAGGGGTGGAGGATGCTGTAGGCTACCCAGTTCCCTGGATCCAGGGCAGTAGGCCCATAACTCTGCTGTGAGTGATGGGTCAATATCCAATAACTCCAAATCAAAAGCTGAAGTCTTCTTGAGTCAGCAGAGCTGAAGCCTCCTTCAGGGGATAAGAATACAGCACCGGCCCTTCTGACAGAGCTGGAGTTGCCAGTAGCCTTTAATCTAAGGAAACCACAGGCAAAGCAAACTTGGCATATAACTTCTCCAACATTAATTAACACCCTTAAGTTTAAAGGGGGAAAAATAATAATACTCTTGAGAGGGCAGTTAGAGCTCAAACTCAGCTCATTTGGATTCAGCACACAAAGTCTCTGGGGAGGGGATGGATGGGCAAAGAACAGAGCCAGGCTTGGAGTGGCAGAGAGATTATTTTCAGGTCAACTGAACAGTGGCTCTCAGAAGCAGGCCATTGTTTGAATTCCGTTTCATGATATTGATCACAAGTCATCCTTAGTAGTTCTTCACCTTTTTGGTCAGGCTCTGCCTGTCCTATTGGAAATAGGATACAATACGTCCTGGAGCTCTGCTAAAAGTGTTCTTTTCTTAAATTCAATGAGCCCATTGGTGGTGTGTGGGGGGAGTCAAAAATCAGACACAGTTTTAAAAAACATTTTTATTAGGTTATTATCTAGTTAAAGAAAATTAGCTATTTTTATTTCCACTGACTAGAAATCAAAGATGTATCAACAAATGAAAAAAAAATCATAGAACAATATATACTGTTTGCTATTTATGTGGATGTTAAAGACGTACAAACAAATTCTTTTTAAAATGAGCTGAGGACGCACACATCAAATTCACAATAGTGGTTCCACATGGTAAGGAGAACAAAGGACCAGAACTGAAAATTAAAAAGGACCAAGTGGGCAAAGAAACTTTATTTTGCCATTCTAATTTTTCTCTTTGAAAAGAATTAAAATTCATAAACCACTTGTATAATTATTTATAGAGAAAAAAATCAGTGTAGTATTCTGTATTATTTAAATTCCTAAAGTTCAAACAAGGAGTTGCTATCAGATGGTTATTGTTTCTATCTGCTTTGCATTGGAAGATGACTTTTTAAGAACAGTTCTTAGACAAAAGATACTGGACTCCTGAAATTACATTGAAATGCTTCCTAAGTTCTGATATAGACACAGGTATGAGCTTGGTTCCCTTAGTCATGCAGTGAGGCAGCAGAACTCAGGCTCTGTGAAAGGAACCATTACTACTTCTTAAACCTCTTAACCTCGACCCTCAGTCGAGAAACCCATTGGCTTGAATTTATTGAAGAGCTCTACTTCCTTTTATTTTTATACACTTTAAACATTTATGCATTTTACCATTATTGCATATGTAGCCCATTTTTAAAAGATTTATTTAGTTATTCATAAGAGGCAGAGAGAGACAGAAGCAGAGGGAGAAGTAGGCTCCCCACGGAGCAGAGAGCTCAATGTGGAACTCGATCCCAGGATCCTGGGATCATGATCTGAGCTGAAGTCAGATGCCTAACTGACTGAGGCACCCAGGTGCCCCTGTGTAACACATTTTAAAACAGTGATCTAAAATATTTTTGAATATTTATGTAAACATTTAAAATTGCAAACAATTTAAAATTGTATTTCATTTTCCAGTTACAAAGTACTGTTGCATATTATTTATCATCATATACTTTGTAAGGTGCTAGGTTTGGCATCATTTTACCATTTTGCAAATGAGAAAATGATGCCTCAAAGGAGGCAGTAACTCCTTCTAAATCATACCAATAACAATAAAAACTATAATAAGAGTTTAAGTCTAATTCTTAGCTGTCCGTCTATTAATTCATTCAATGAACATTTGTTAAGCTCCTACTAAATAGATTCTTTTCTAGAATTATTTTCAGTGCTTTTCGTAACTGTGTTTCCATTTTGCATGCCTTATCCTCTACCTCATCTTCCCAATAGAAGGATATTTCCATAGTTCCAAGACATAAACTTTTCATACCCCATGGGGCTTAGCACAGTTCTTTGTATAAGAAAACAATCAGTGTTGCTTAACAGATTTACTGATGATTATTCAATAGGTATAAAAGCCTAGATATGAAAGGTTAACCCACAGAGTTCTAATTATGTTAAGGAGACAGAACCATACCACATATGTCCCAATCTGCCCCACACATGTATTGAAGATGGTAAAGCCAATAGCTGGGCAGAAACTTCAGAGAATATCCTCCATGCCTATGTTACTGTTCTAAGCTTCTCGGTTTCATTCCCAATTATAACCTGTTATATAACATTGAGAATGTAATCAGGTAAGACCTTCTGGTTAGGAAAAAAAAGTTAAAGAACAGAGAATTGTCATCTATCAACTTGTTTTTATTGAAATCCTATTATGTGCACAATGTTTTGGATGATACTATGAATAAACAGAGTAAAATACATGGACACTTTCTTTTTCCACTATGTGAACTACACTTTACAGTTTATATATGCTATCTCATTTGGAACTTTATAGTCCAGTATGGCTGTTATATACTTGAGCTCGGAGCCACAACCTAAATTCAAATCCCGGCTCTACCACTTTCCAGCTGTGTGACCTCAGGCAATTTGCTTAATCTTGCCAAGCCTCAATTTCCTCATTTGTACAGCAGTGATAATAGGGTTCTTGGGAAGATTAAAAGAGATAATTCATGTAAAGCACTTAGCACAGTATCTGGCACAGAGTAAGCCCTCAGTAAATGTTAGCTATTTCTATTATCATCTTTACAACCACCCTGTGAGGTAGATAAGGCACACATTATTTATACATTAAAGAGAAAAACTGGGGTGGAGAAAAATTAGATTAGTTGCAAAGGGTGACAGCTAGTAAAGGCCATGTACTTCAAGCATTCTCTCTCAAGTCCCGTGCTTGCCCCCTATCACACTGTCCCTCTGACAGTAGGGGTGAGAGAAAAAAATTTATCAACATAGGGAAAAGTACAAACGTGGAAGGCAGTTGAAAAAAAAAAAAAAGACTGTCCTTGCTGGCTGAGCTCTTCTTCACTTTAATTGACATCTGATCTGTTATTTACTAGCAGATGAACATATACTTGGTATTATGAAGTTCTTTCCAGTTAAGCTTATTTTTTTTTAATCTAGGCCAGTTTTCTATATTTTAATCTCATGCAGACTTGGATTTTTGACACCATGCTGTGCTTTTGGATTGAACTGAATAATACAAACATGTATTAAAGGTATAAACATTATTCACTGATGTGCCTAGAGGACTTAGGTCAGAGGCAGAATTTATCTCCAGTCCTACTACAGCACTTAGACCTGTTTACCATACTTCAGTAAATATCAGATCACAAATTGCTGGGCCCATCTCATAGATTCTGACTCAGTAGGTCTAAGGTGAATCGTAAGAATTTGCATTTCTAACAAATTCTCAGTTTGCTTTTGGTCTGGAGATCATGCCTTGAGTACTGCCCTATATCATTGTTTCCCAAAACATAGTCCCCAGACAATTGGTACCCAATCATCTTAAGGGATCATCAAAATGCAGTTTCTAAAGTCCCACTCTGAATTTACTATATAGACTTCTCTTTGGATAGGTTGTGGGAACCTGCATTGTCACAGGTATCCCCAATGAATTTTAAGTCTCTGACAGTTTCAGAACCACTAATTTAAATTCTGAATCTTTTCATGAGCTAAATCTCACTGTTGAATGCCCAGGACCTAACAGAGTGCTTGTCCTATGGTAGCTACACAATAAATGTTTTTAATTGAAATATATCTCCCCTTTGCATCTTGTCCTGTATCCACCCACTGCTGCCTTTCCAGGAACAGCTCTCTACTCTGAATCCCCACTTTACTGCCACACCTACCCAGTCAACAGGTACAATTCATTGTCTTAGAACAGCTTTTTTATTGTCATTTGAATTACTTTCTCAAACTGTTACTAGACCTTATACAGATCCTTTTATTCAATGGGACTATAAGCTCCCTGAGGAAAATGACTAGGACCCTGCTACTTCCATTCACAGAACCTTAATCCCAGTCAATGCATTGTCATTTCACCCCAAAATAAAATATTCATCTTGTTTTAAATTTTATTTCCTTGAATTAAAAACCTATGTTCTTATAAATTCAGTAATTTAATCGAGCACCTACTAGATGCCAGACCCTTACCAAGACTGTAGGCTTTCAATTAACATATATAGAAATAATCAGTAAGTTAATATTTAGCAAATACTAATCCTCTGTCATTTTTTGTCTTCCCTATCACCACACACACACACTTCTAGGAAGCTGACAGTATTCACTAATAGGTGAAAGGGGGCAAAGCTCTGATAACAAAGTGATTTCTCAGGAGAGACCAGGGAGTTTATCCCACTGAATATCTATGCAATTCTCTTCCCACCTCACCCTAGAGAAAGAAGAAAGCCATTCTTGTTGCCCCTTCCGATCTGATGAGAGACACTTTCATATCCCCCATATTCAGTCCTTGCTTTATCATATCACACTACATTGTTTTTTCACTGTGTGGCAGGGAAATGTTATAATCAGTTTTATGGAAGTCTCTCCCAGAATCAAGTAGCTGTAGGCAAGATTGGCTGGCAGCACGACTCAGACATTTACAGATGTGGATCTAGCTGTGCAGGAGGAAAAAGCAATTTAAAGAGACATTGTCAAGTTGGAGAGGCCTAAATATTTCATCTTTAATTTCGTAATTAGTAGCTTGAAATGTATCCAATTAGAAATATTTTCATAAATATTTCAAAGAGAGAAACAAAGAGTTTTTTTAATCCCTAGAATTAATCCCCAAATGATAAAGCCAGAGAAAGGTAAAGGGCAATTAATAATTGTCTTCCAATAAGTATAAGTTTATCGCTGGAGGAAGTCTTTTTTTTTTTTTTAAGATTTTATTTTTTTATTTGACAGAGAGAGATCACAAGTAGGCAGAGAGGCAGGCAGAGAGAGAGAGAGAGGAGGAAGCAGGCTTCCTGCTGAGCAGAGAGCCTGATGCAGGACTCAATCCCAGGACCCTGAGATCATGACCTGAGCCAAAGGCAGCGGCTTAACCCACTGAGCCACCCAGGAGCCCCGCTGGAGGAAGTCTTAAAGATCAGCAGTCCAACCCCCTCCTGGGACAAAGCCAAGGCAAGATTTTGTTGCATGGATTAGGTAAAATGTTAATGGCCTGGACTGTTAGAAGCCTAAAACAGACAGTGTACTTTATAACTGAGAGAAATTGGGCAAAATAATCATCAGAGTCACACAGCCAGACCCCAGTCTCCCAGGCTTGTATCCTCCTACTCCCCCTACTGCCTCCTGGGAAAGACTCCCACGTTCCAGCCAACTTAGAAAAAGAAGCAGTCTGTCTCCATAAAGGATTTCATCTAGATATAAAAACCCCATTTCCCATGGTAAACTTGGCTACAGGGAATCTCTCCTACATCCTCCTATTTTTCTTTAAAAGGCAGGAATGATGGCCGTGCCACATTCATACTTTGGCAAATGCCTGTGATGTGCAGTTTATGAGAACTAAAGTACTTTTGTGCGTTGAAACCTCTCTATCATTTGCCTATCATGGTGTCTAAGGTTCTTACCATTAGAAAATTGTTCCCCAAAACACTAAAATGTAAAGTATTTTGTCTTCAGAAAACTAATGCTACTTAGTATAACGCTACTTCCAGGAAAGTCTAACACTATGTAAAGTATTTTGTCTTCAGAAAACTAATGCTACTTAGTATAACGCTACTTCTAGGAAAGTCTAACACGTGAATCAGGTAGCAGTTATTAATGCATGGGCATAGTAGGTCCCTGAAGAAATCGAACATACAACCCATGCTTGGAAGAGTAGAATCTGAAGCCATGGGTGCTGCCTAGGGCAGGCAAACAAAGGTGACATAAGGGTGAGTTCTATTAAAGTCAGATTACAACTAGAGGAGAGCAAGTAGTTGAATTACTGAAGGGAAAAAGGTAAAAAAGGACACAAAACATAAGCTGCCTTATTTCCTTATTTGAGCGACAGTTGACTTTGGATGGTCCCCAAGAAAAACATAGGCTAATATAAGCTTAATAACTCTTTCAGCAAGTATTAATTACATACCTATTCTGTGTTAAATTCTGCTATGAAGTGTAGAAGGGAACTTAAGGTATATGTTTATTCTTTTTTTTTTTTTTTTCCTGAAGATCTATTTATTTATTTGGGGGAGAGGGGCAGAGGGAGAAGTAGAAAGAGAATCTCAGGCAGACTGCCTACTAAGCATGGAGCCTAATACAGGGTTCATCCCATAGCGATGAGACGTGACCTGAAGCAAAATCAAGAGTCTGATGCTTAATGGACTGAGCCATGCAGCCACTCAGTGTGTTTCTTTCCTTCAAGGGACAGCAAATGAATAGAGACAAGTTTGACAGAAACCTTAACAACAGAAGAAACACAATGGCTATGGTTTAGAAGTGTGGCCAACCAACAGTCATTGAACCTGATAAACCCAAGGCAGCACAGGTATGAGGGAAGTCTTGTTGCTGCACTTTTTAGCTTAGTAGAGAACATGGCCTTTGTACACAGATAACCCTACTAGGATGAGAGAGAAGGTCCAGGCAGGGATCTAAGCCGAAGCTAAGCCCTGAATATGTGTTTGGAGTAGGGAGGAGGACATGATTTCTACTGCAGAAAGTCTTCATCGTGAATGTGTCACCAAATCTGAACCTAAACTTGAGGGCAAGGTAGACCTCAGGAGTTGCAGATGAGGGATGGTGCATTAAAGGTGGCCACAGAAGCAGATATACAATGTACTTTTACAGGACTGTGAAGAGCCTTGTTGACTGGGATGAAGAAAACAAGTGAGAATTTACGAGGTGGATCTTACTTGGCCTTGGAGATTTTGTCCTTTTTCCACTTTTTAGGCACAAAAATAAGAGGAAACCTTGAAGCGCCCTTGAATCCCCAACCTAGTGCTCCAAAGTAGTAGAGAGAATTAGACTCAACTCCAGGAACTGAGTTCATTGTTTAACATGTGAGCGACTTGGGTAAATCATATAACCTCCCTTAGCTTGTTTCCTCATCTACAAAATGAGGAAATTTTTACTACTGCTTTGAAAGGGTTATGAGAACCAAATTAGGTAAGTTTTTATAAAGTCCTAGACAGAGCTATACAAATATTCATTATTATCATTATTATGGAAGTGTGCCCAGCATGCTTGGTGGAAGTCATCTAGCACTAGGGCAAGACACATAATCAAATTAGTGTGTCCTAAAAAGACCTTAGTCTAGGAAAATAAATATTTACCTAAAATTGGAAATCAAGAGCTAGTACATTTGTGAGGTGCATCTGGCCTCTGGGACACTGTGTACACCTTTCAACCAGTATGAAAATTAGGGCACAATGTGAGGTAGGGGTGGGAGGTCACCCTGATCCTTCAAGAAGTGTTTAGATGGACACAATACTGCAAATGCTTTCAGAAAGAACAACCAAGAAATATTTCTCTATACTTCTGATAGGCTAGAATTCCTTTATATGTAAATAAAACCAATGTATTTCCCAATTACAACATAAATACAATGCACAATACATTTGATTCTCCTTTGCACATGCTTGAAAAACCTCAAATGCAGCTGTGAAGAGTCTTGGAGAATCTTAAGGCTGGTCAGTTAAATAACAGATTGACTGGTAATAACTGCAGACTTTAAACTTATTATGAGGATATTACAAAGGATCAAGCTAACAATATGTTCAGTTTCAATGTAATGCTTCCCGTTCCCTTAATTGACCCCATTCCAACTCTTCCAAGGGATTACCATTATCTGAAGACTTCTCATACGTCTTTAGAACCAATGAGAGGCCAGGGTTGTAGTCATCCTTTGCAGGCAGTCACACAGGGTCCCACATTCAGAAAAGCCTCACAAGTAGGTTAATGCCCTTGTTATTATTCTTAATAATCTTGTCTTTGAATTTTGTGTTTTATAAGTTAGTCTGATGGGACAATGGAGCATAAGTATGAGCAGAAAGAATAAACTGAGGGGAAAAAAAGTTTCACAATTTAGACTTTTCAATGGTGTGTGTTTTGGCTAGAGTTGACCATGGCTATACTCATGGTCAAGCTCTTTAGACAAGATGCATGAGGACTGAGCTGTTTCCTCATTCCCACTGGACCTTGTTCTTAAGGCCCTGGTAGGACTCCAGTCTATTCCACTAGAGCCATGATAATTTGCCCTGCTGTGACCTTGGCTATACCTTCTTTTGATCACAAAGCTCCTCTACCTTTTAAAGAAATATATGAAGATAGTGAGGATATTGTATTAGTCCTATCATTTGTAAGAATCTGTTAATTTTCTGTTTCAGTCTATTATGAGGAAATATGCCCTATCAAAATCAAAATCAATGTATCTGTTTTCAAAAGTAGTTCTTAAAAATAGAAGCCAAAAAAAAAAAGAAAAGAAAAGAAAAAAAAGCCAAAGAAGTGTTAAGCAACAATGAGTTAAGATTAAAATTCCAAAATGTCAAATTTTCTGCTACTTATCTAATTCCTTCCACGGGACTAAATTTGGATTTCTCTTTCATTTTCAGTCCTTTGTCACATTCTGATTTGTTTTAAATGGGTACAGGGACACACATACACACTTACACACACCTAACTGTCAAGAAACACGCCTGTTAAATTCGGTCTGCAGATATTGATGTTCTGTTTAGAAGGAAGTCAGACAATATATAAAAGCTGTAGGGAAAAGTTTCTTTGCATAACAAAAGAGCTAATGCATCAAGTTATGGTTTGTTAATGGCATTCAATTAACACATAACTGTTGTTAGTTGATTAAAAATTAACTGTGAATAACCATTTAACATTTAGCACTTACAAATGTTCCTTGATTTATTAAAATTGTGGGAGCTAAGGAGTCTGGGGAGAAGCTAGAAATATTTGGTTAGATTTTTTAATGGAAATTTCAGGCACATTGTGAAATATTTCTTCCTAGTAAATATACATTTGTAAATCAATCTTCATGTTTTAACCGCTCATGAAGAATTTTGCAGACCTCCTGTTTTAAAGGCACTTGAGAAATAAATATCTGCCAGGGAGAGAAATCCCATCAGTTTTCTTGCTGTTCCTATACAGATGGTGGACCATACTGTGAAATTTGCTGTTCTTCGATTGCTCCATTCTGCACACGCCCCAAGGAATCTCAGAATTGTAGAAACTAGAGATGTAATAGACTAAATAGGTCATCTATTCCAATAGAAATTTTACCAGATTTATACAAGACTCTTTTGAATTTACAATACAACTTACTTCCAAGGGGGTCCAAGTGCTGAACAGAAAATTGGCTTTTTTTTCCCAGCCACCCTAGCGTCATATATTATGTTCTACTATTAATCATGTTTTTCTCTTGTGAAGATAATACACCATCAGAATGTGCACACGGAATTGCTTTTCCAACAAAGGGATTAGATTTGCAGTGATCCATTTCCAGGCTCTCATCTGCACCCTACCCCCACCCCTATCCAATGGCTGTATTTGTAAGACAGCTTTCTGAGGTCTTAGGAGTATACTCCATGGCCCAGAAAAAATGTACAGGAAAACTAGCCTTTGTGTGGGTAATACTACACAGTTTGGTCTCTTTAAACCACTCTATAACCAATTAAAATGACAAGCTGCAGACATATTGCATGATTACTTCAAAATCATTTTCATATACATTTGAACAACATGTATAGGAAACGTGTATGGGAAAAAAAGTTAGGGAAACAAAGGACTTTGAGGCACTGTCTCAAGCCTTAAAGTCTTCAATTCTTGGTTAGAGCAAAAACCTTTAAATGCATGAAAACATTATCTTACTAGATGCTGGGGATGTCCTTTGGTTTTGCCTCTCTTCCTTCATTTTTCTGTTCTAATAATGAACATTCTCACTGTGGTTCAGATAGAAATGACCCCACAAAAACTCATACCAGCAGCTGCAGCAATTAATGTAGAAGAGATCTGTGATCTAAGTTTGCAAATTAGGGACCTTTCCAGGAATTTTATGCTGGAGAGCTCCCTAAGAAAATCTCCCTGGTGGTGGGTATTATGGAGGGCACGTATTGTATGGAGCACTGGGTGTGGTGCATAAACAATGAATTTTGGAACACTGAAAAGAAATAAAATAAAATAAAATGAAAAAAAAAAAAAGAAAGAAAGAAAATCCCCGTCTATCACCGGGAAGTCCTAAACTTCCTAAACTTGGAGAATGAGGGCGAGTGGCTGCCAATGGCAATTTACCCAACACATGGAGAGAGCCTGTCTGAGAAAGAAGCCAGGATGAGAGAAACAGAAACTGCAGGGGTCCCACAATGTCACTGAAACTCTAAATTCAGCTGCTCCTAAAGCTACATCCACATTTTTAATTTATCTGTTCTGTGACCTCCCAAAAAAGATCTTCTTTTAGTTAAGATAGTTTGAGTTGGGTTTCTAACACTTATAACTGAAAGAGAGTTAACTAATATGTAGAGACACCTGCCAAGTGAGATATACAGATAACAAGAGTTATGGGAACTCAGGGTAGAAGGTCAAGGTAAGAATTTCCCGAGAAGATGGAGCTTGAGCCACGCTTATAAGAATTTGGGAAGATAGGAAAGGAGAAAAGAAGCATTGCACATAAGGTGGTATATAAAAAGGCTGAAAAGTATAAACCAGCTTTAAGGGCCAGAAAAGAATAATTTGGGGTGAAATGGAAGCTATTTATAGAATAAGAAGTAGGAGGCAAAGTACAAAAATAAGAATATTCTTATATTGGAATATAATTTATTCTTTAAAAGGAGTATCTTTTAATATAAGCTTTGAAAAGAATAAAATGATGCCCAAATATCCTTATCATCATTATTAAATACCACCACAAATTAGCTTCCCTCATGAAGCTGCTCCAAAGATTCTCTTCCCCTGGAGAGTACACTGGTTACAAACACAGAGAAAGTGGCCCAGTGGCAACCAGAATTGCCCATGTACTCTGACTCATCTCCAGACTTGAGCATCTATGGCCATCTACCCAGCATTTGTCATGATGACATAATCCTTTTAGAAAGACCAATAGTATCGACTGTATGTATAGATTGCAATTTTTCTCTTCTCCTGGTCTCTTATCTCTGGAAAATAATTCAATTAGATACTTTTTCTTCTCCCTCACACCATCCTGAGCTTTTGTTTGTCCATTTCTTACATTTTATACCTTAACTTTGTCTTGGCCTAATGTGCTGTTACGTGCATGATGCAGAAGAGAAAACCATATTATGTTTTCTTCAGCTGCATCTGTAAAGTTCTTTTGTACTTATGTAGAGAATAGAAAATATATGTCATATGTTAAAAGAATTATCAAGCCATTCTGATTCTTTGGTAGTCAAGATGAGGCATTTGGAATAATTTATGAAGGCAAATGTGTAAACCACATTAATAGGAATATGTAGTTAGATATATGTGGATATGGATTTAGATACATAGATATATATAAACAGATGTAGATGTGGATATAGGTGTACGTAGGGGTAGAGAAGTAGAGATAGAGACAGAATGTCTGCAATCTGAGATTATCAAGACCATTTATACTCTCTTATACTGATCTTACCTTTCCTAATAACTTCTAGTCAAAATATATACTCCTTTCAGTTTGATAAGGTTGAGTAAATAACCCGTGCCTTTCATTAGAAAGAGCTTACTCAAGGAGGTGGTATATTTTCTGTATGTTGGACAGCAATTGGTAAAGAGGTAAAATTGGTAAAAAAAAAAAAAAAAAAAAAGAAGTAGTCATTTGCACCACCGTCAGAATGTTGGCTGGACCAACTAAAAGTTCAGCTATATCTAAGAAAGAGAGGTTAGGCAAAACCTCTTTCATCAAGTTTCATTTTCATTTATTCATTTAGAGTCCATACTTATTACACGTGTCTAATGTCCAGAGAGAAATGAATCTGCAGTGGGAGGATGAAAAATGGAAGCCAGTTTGACAATTTCTAAATAACTGAACTGTATTAATAATTTAGTTAATAAACATTGATTGAGTACTTACTATGTTCTAGGCATAAATTAGCAGCATCATATGGCACATATGTGTATGTGTCTAAGTTCTAGACCATGAGTTTGCTTAATGGTCTAGTCTAGTCTTTCCATTTTCATATTGTAGAACCAAAGTCAATGTCAGATATGTGCTGGATAGTCAATATTTGTTCAAAGGATTAATGGTTTAATGATTAAATTATATAATGCATGCAAATTGTAGAATAAGGATTTCATCAATGTTGCTGTTTTCATTATTACAACATTTAAAGAGCAAGTAGAAGAAACCATCTGACACTTGACTCTCTCTGCTTGACTTATTTTACTCAACATAATCTCTTCTAGTTCCATTCATGTTGTTATAAAAGTTGGGTATTCATCCTTTCTGATGGAGGCATAATACCCCATTTTATATATGGACCATATCTTCTTTATCTATTTGTCCGTTGAAGGGCATCTTGGTTCTTTCCATAGTTTGGCAACTGTGGCCATGGCTACTATGAACATTGGGGCATATATGGCCCTTCTTCCCACTACATCTGTATCTTTAGGCTAAATACTCAGTCATGCAATTGTAGGGTTATAGGGTAGCTCTATTTTTAATTTTTTGAGGAATCTCCACACTGTTTTCCAAAGTGGCTGCACCAACTTGCATTCCCACCAACAGTATAAGAGAGATGGAGAGAAGTGAGATGGGGGAAACAGGATGGGAAGAAAAACCATGAAAGACTGTGGACTCTGAGAAACAGAGGGTTTTGGAGAGGAGGAGGGTGGGGGGTTGGGTGAGCCTGGTAGTGGGTATTAAGGAGGGCACATATTGCATGGAGCACTGGGTATGGTGCATAAACAATGAATTTTGAAACACTGAAAAGAAATAAAATGGAAAAAAAAAAGAGCAGGTAGAAGAGAAGAATCTGCAGAGATTGAGAAGAATGAAGTAAGAAGGCATAAACCATGCCTTCTACACATATTTTTCTTCTGTGAAATGCCCTTTTCCCTGGCTTATTTCTACTTGTCCTACAAAACTCAAGTTTCAGTGTTAGGTACACTGCCATTCTGGGTCCCCTGTTCTTGTTTTCTAGTCGTGCCAGATTCCACACCCTCCAGCCCTATATTCAGTATTTGTAGCCTCTGGAAATCACTAGAGTTAAGATTGTGAAGGCAGAATGAGTCTGACAAGTTTATCCATTATGTAAATTCTCTGCTGATCTCATTCATTTATGGGGCCTGTATTTACTGAGCACCTACTTTGTGATGTACACAAACATCAAGGAAGTAAATAAGACCACATCTCAAGCCCAGCCCAAAGAGTAGGCTTTTCTAAAAGCTATATGAAGTAAGCCAGTCTTCACACTGAGGCAGCTTTTTTTTTTTTAAAGATTTTATTTATGTATTTGACAGACAGAGATCACAAGGAGGCAGAGAGGCAGGCAGAGAGAGAGGAGGAAGCAGGCTCGCTGCTGAGCAAAGAGCCCAATGCGAGGCTCGATCCCAGGACCCTGAGATCATGACCTGAGCCGAAGACAGAGGCTCAACCCACTGAGCCACCCAGGTGCCCCGTTGAGGCAGCTTTTGCAAATCATTCCTATTACCAGCCCAAGCCCATAATCATCAGCATTAGAAGGAAATTGATGAAATCTGGTCATTTGTCCTCAGGCATATTCAATAAGGTTAAACATTCCTCAGAGGTCATGTAAGAGGGACCAGAAAAGTCTTATGGATTGAGTCTCAGATGTTCCTTTACACTCTCTCCCAGAAATGCTGAAGAGAAGTGCAGGGATGGAAATCAGAAGGCAGTGGGGTGACGACTGAATGTGAGGTCAAGAAGCTTGACTTTCATCCAGAGGAGAGGGGAATGTGGAAAACAGAGGGGAGTGTGGAATACAGAGACCGTTTAGAGGACTTTTTTTTTTTTTTTAATAGAAGAGGCTTGGACATATTTATAGAATAAAGAAAAATAACCAATAATGAAAGAAAGGTTGGAAATGAGAAGAGAGGCAGAAAATAACAAGGTCTGAGGGGAGAAGTGTAGGATGCGTCATGAGCAGCTCTGGTGGGATTTACCTGTCCCTCAGGAAAGGTGGGGAGCCTGGATAAATGTAGACATTTCTCTGAAAATGAAAGGCAAGGTCACTTGATATGACAGTGGCAGATTTAAAGCTGGGAACTTCGGGGACATGATGGAGTGACTCTTCAGGACACTAGAGCTTTGGGAACGCAGGGCTAGGTTTTCCCTTTGTAGGGATGCCAACCCTTACCATAGGGGTAGGCTGGCCAGGGAAGGAGGTGAAATCATGCCAGGTAGCGGGCTGGAAATAAAAAAAGGGCGGGGGGAGGAATTGGAAATCTATCACATTAGGAAGGATGGAAGAAAGATGAGAGGCCATTGAGACAGCATAAGATTTTAGTTGCTTAAGAGAAATGAAAACCCAAGGTATGATCTTGGAATTATGAGCCTGAGGTAGAAGGATAAATATTATTTCAAGTATTAAGGCGGAAGCAAGAAGGTCAAAAATGTTTTGTTTCATGAAGTGCTGTGTTGATAAGGATTCTAGGGGTTCACCTAGGCTTAATAGAAAAGGGTGACATAGACAATAAGTAATAACCGCCCTGAAACAATAAAAGCAGAAACTGATGACAATTTTTTGCCACCTCTTGCCTAGGCTGTCTACGTAGATATTAAAGTCACCTAGGGCTTTAGAGAGAAGAACAAGTAAGTTAAGGCAGGAATCAAAGTCCTAAATGAAAAGAGGTGGCAAAGGGTAGCCATCCAGTTGCATGAACCTAAAAAGAGAGCAATTGTTTTCCACAATAGTTTAAGAGTAATGACCTAGAAATAACACCGAAGAATTAACAGAACGCTGACAAACTATCAGAAGATAAGCAGTTCAGCTAGAAGAAGGGCGGTGGTGGCTTTAAGGTGAAATCAGATTTTAACCAAGGACATTGATGCCCCCCCAAATTTTTCTATCCAAACCATGGAATTGTCCTCTATAACATGCTGTTTTGGGGCTCACCATGGAGAAAACCTGGTTTGGTTTTGTGCATAAATCAAGGAGGTATATTAGAGCACTGAATTTGATCTCATGTGGGTAAAGTGGTTAAAAGTGGATAAAAAATCTGAAACCCCACTGCCAAAATGACACTCTCAAATTCAGAACCTTCTCTTGAAAGCCCATATTCCTTAGCTTGGTTTCAATTTGGTTTTTCATTTTCTCCCACCACACCCCCACTAACTTTCTACCCTAAACAGAATAATACGCTCACAGCCAACACTTATTCCCACTTTCTCATTCTCATTCCTCTTTCCAGCATTGTACCCAGCTCAGATGCCCCTTTGTTTCTTTCAGGCTGTTAGAATCTCTCATGTCTTTCCGAGCCCAGTGCATTACCTGTTCATTCCATGAGTTCTTCCTTGGATACCAGAAAATTATGATTTCATCTTCCTCTGTAATCACTTGCACCCATTTGTACTTTCTGGAGTGATTTTTTTTTCTTAATCCCCAACACCCCTATTAGATTCTTGCATACAAGAACAACCCATGTCTCCTACTTCTTTTCAACCCCACAATACCTGACACCTACTAGCGACTTCGTGAACACCTGATAGAAAAATGAGTGAATGAATTACAGAAAAATTCCTACATTACTCCCATTCTATAACTTTCGCCTTCTTAAGGAGTGGGGGACTCTGAGTGACAGAATCTAGGACCAGACAAGGACTGCAGCACAATGCCAATAAGAAGACAGGGGCAGAAATTCAACTTTAATCCAGACACCTGCAGAGAGTTTGGCAGTGGGAAGGCGGGGGCTACCACCACCTGAAGGACAGAGTGAGGTGGGGTGCACCCTCTCCCTCAAGGCATGAAGGGTATCTCTGCCGTCACTCATCAGAGAGCGTGCAGCACTTCTGGCAAGCTCCCATTATCCCATCACTCTCTCAGATGGTGGGCAGTGGAATCGATATTCCCAAGGCTTTAAAAAGCTCCCAAATGTTGTGCTGCCATTCATTCAACAACAGGGGGAGAAATAAGGGAGGAAAAAACTGATGTTGGCTTCTTATTTTGCTTATGTTGTTAAAAGCCGCTCCGATGCTGCGGTTCTGGAATCGGTCCCCTCTTTCTTTGAAAGCATGCTGTGTGATAGACTGTCATTTGTCCCCTGCCTCCAGAAGAGCCAGCTGGCAGCTAAGTGCTAAAGCCAGTGACTTGCATGTGTTTTTCTGACATTTAACAAATGGGAACAGCTTGCAAATCTACATTAACTCACTCTGTCTCACAAATAATCAGGGCCTACGCAGTGTAGACGCTGGGAACATTAGCTCCGACACAAAAGAGTAAGATGCTGGGGGGTGGGGGGGGTGACAGAAAACAAGTCAGCAAATAACGGATGTTTTAATGAAGAGATGAATGTAACATTCTGGTTCAGAGGGAAGAGTTTTGAAGTCATTTTTGTTTTTCAACAAGCCACTGCTAATGGTGCTAAATCCGTCTGTCTAGGCCCAGCTTTGCAGCTTGAAGTCATCTTTCCTGCACCTCACAAACGCTGATATGTTGGTTGCTTCCATCTTGCAAATACCATTTCAGATTCCTTATGCTTCAGAGCCAAGGCTCTCTCAAAGGAGCTCTGTTTGGCCACAAGCAGACTTTTACAAAGCCACACCACACAATGAGATTGCCATCCCTACTCTAATGCTGAACAAAGAAAAAAAAGGTATCACAGTTAAAAGGTCACATAGAGCCGCACTTTTGTAGGGAATCGTCATATGCATGTGTAGGTATCTATTGTGTAACTTTCTCCTATAAACATAACCCCATAAATTGGAGTATAGGTCCAGTTCTTGTAAGCACTATGGATTTAGGGTAGATTCAGGGGCTTTTCGCATTAAGGGTGGTTTGGTGTTTGGGTATAGTTACTATCCATCCCTAAATATTTTATTACATTTAGAAGATAGCTGTGTTTGTGACATTCCAACTTCTAGCCCCAAATATTCCGAGAAAATAAGTCTCTAAGCATGAGTAAAGAAAGAAATAGAAGCACCAGGGAGTGTATTTGGCACAGGGCTTGGAAAATCTGTCTTCTGGGAGAGAAAAAATTAATTTGTACTTTTCTCAAACTGAGTCATAGTAGAGCAGCATAATCCCTATCTTCCTACTGGGGATTGTGAAACACTGAGATAGATCCTCAGACCCTCTAAGAAAGCCATGAGGAACACTCAGGATCTTATAATTAAGTCACTGGACCACAGGACTAAGACATTTGCATGAAAAGAGAGACTAAAAGTCTCCAGCCACAGGCATGAATGCCCAGGCAGGCAGCCACATGGCTCAAAGGAAGATGTTATAGAGCATGGCCCTGCCTGAGCCTCGGTCATGGTCAGAATGCTTAAGGTGACATCTCTCTTAGTTACCCCAGGGCATGAGGACAGGTTCCCAATGAGGACCCCTTTCTCCCCCACATGCCTTGAGAGGAAGCAATAACCCAGAAGATCAAAACCAACTTTCGGGGGTCAAAGAGCTGGAATGAGAACCCTCATTGACCACCGCTGGCTGAAAGAACTGTCACACTGACAGTGATATACAGCCCCGTTACTGAAGTTGAGATGTTTTGGCAAGAGCTCCAGGTCAGCAAGGAAGTAAAGGAGAAGACCGATACAGATTTGAGGTTCAGAAAATTGAGTCCAGGTAGTCAAGATGAAAGGTCCTGCAGCCTTGAGACTCTGGCCTGTTCTACAACCTTCATGGAGTTCTTAGAGATGCTAGGAAGAAAGGCAAGTGGAAAATATAGCCCATTCTTCTAGCAAAGGACATCACACATGTAGCCATCTTGGAGCTGGACACTACCCAGAGGCCTCTCAACATAACCCAAGAATCCTGACTTATCCTGTTGCAGAGGTCTGGGGAAACCAAAATTTACAGACAATTTTTATGCACAAAAGACTAACAAATTATTTGTCTGAAACATGAGACACCTAGAGAATACCTCTCTGTACCCAGGTCAGGCAGAATTCATTAAAACAGAGCATGTTTCAAAAATTTTGTATCCCAAGTAAATAATCCTGGATCCAAATCCTTTATTTTCCTTGCCCTTACTTTAGTTCCAGAACTTGTTGGCTTTTGACAGCTTTTAAATAATATTCACATATACCTCTTCATTTCTAGTAACACTATGCAAGACTAAGCCTCTATCATTTTACCTTCTCTACTCCAAGAGCTTCCAAACTCATCTTCCCCAATTCTACTTTTATTCTGACCAATCGACTGGCTGGTTGGTTTCTTCAGAACATAGACTCATCATGTGAATGCCCTGCTTGAAGCCCTTTTTTTTTTTTCACAATTCTCAAAATGTGCTCCATTAAAAACTCAAAAGAATGTTCTGGTACATTTTTTAATTTTTAAAAAAAGATTTTATTTATTTATTTGAGAGAGAGAATGAGCAAGAGAGCACAAGTCAGGGGGAGGGGCAGAGAGAAAGGGAAAAGCAGACTCCCTGCTGAGCAGGGAGTCCAACATGGTACTGCATCCTAGGACCCCAGGATCATGACCTGAGCCAAAGGCAGACACTTAACTGACTGAGCCACCCAGGTGCCCAACATTTTTTTTAATTTTTGAGGGAAGCAACAATACTCCACATCAGACACTGCAATTTCAACATTAAATCACTCGACATTTATTTCAATGACATCATATCTTTGTGATGCTCTTTTCAGTGATTGCTGTGATAAGAAAGGCAATACTAATTACATTATTACATGGAAATAAAGTGGAAGGGGAAATAAGGGTGGAGGTGTTCAATCTGATTCCAAAGCTTGAGAAGTTGTATAGTGCCCAATAGGTAAACATGTCCAAATAATCAGTCAGGACATAGATTATTGCCCTAGGTCTTGGGTTCTGTTGTTAAGGAACTAGCAATGCCTAGATTATCACATTATAGTTTCTCTTAGTTAACACTGACTGTATACAACCAATTCTTAACCCATCTCATTGGGCTTCTAGTCTAGTTCTAGCCTGGTTTCTTGCTTCTACCTACACCAAGAATGAAGCCTTTCCTATAGACTCCCAAGTGGACAGTTGGGGTCCTGAGTGTCTCTACTCCACTCCGCCTGGCCCTTTCTTCCAGGACTAGCCCCTGTGTCTGGTATCCCTTGTCCTAATTTGGACAGTCCTCTTTGAACTACAGCCCTGGGCCAGAAACTGCAATCTGCTGCCACAAAGAAGCCTGTACTTTCCACCATACCTCCAGTTTTCAACAACAGTAAAAAGTATCGAGCACTACTGTGTACCAGTTACTGATGATACTGTAATATTCACACAAACAAAATTTAATATGCACAATAGAGGAGGCAGATAATAAATAAATACACAAAGAAGTAATGTCATTTTTCAGCTGGTATTAAATGATCTTGTTTCTGTACTGACATCAGCTTGAATTGAACTTGAGTTAGCTCTGCCTTTTATACCTGATATTTTCTATTTCTGGCTCCCCCAGAGGGATAGGAGCCAATGCAGCTACTATAATCAACATGCCCTCCAAAACTACTAGACAGTCTCCTTCATTTCTTTCTGCTAGGAGCCCCCAACATTCTACAAACGTTAGTTCAAAATATTTAGAATACTCCCATGGTAGTTAATTTAATGTGGCAACTTGGCTGAGCTACAGGGTGCCCAGACATTTAGTCAAACATCATTCTATTTCTGTGAGGGTGTGTTTGGATGAGATTTACTTTTAAATCAGTGGACTTCACGTAAAGCAGATTGCCATCTATGATATGAACAGGCTTCATCCATCAGTTGAATGCCTGAATAGAACAAAAAGACCAGCATCCCTTGAGTAAGAAACAGTTCTCCAGCAGACTGCCTTTGAACTTCATCTGCAACATTGGCTCTTCTTGGTTCTACAGCAGATGGCCTTCAGACTCAAACTGGAACACTGTCTCTCCCGGGTCTTCAACTTGCTGGCTCACCTTGCAAATCTTGGGACTTGCCAACCTCTGTAATTGCATGAGCCAATCCCTTATATTAGATCTCTTCATACATATGCATGTGTGCGTAAATGCGCGCACACACACACACACACACACACACACACACAGACACACATATTCCACTGGTTCTATTTCTCTATAGAAATAGAGAAATTTCTATAGAATAGAGAAATTTCTCTATAGAAATTAAAAGTAACTTCTTTCCTCAAACAAACAAAAACAAAACCAAACCTAAAATATCTCCAGCAGAGACCAAGGTCAAAAGGTATGTACTAATCCAATAAATACTTAATGATTGAGTGACTCTCTAACCAGAGAAAGCAACAATGATATTATTCACTGGATTCAGGATTATAAAATGCATACAAAGACAAAAGATCAAGACATTTCACAAAGCACTTGAAGCAAGAACTATTGACCAGAGAACCAGCTAGGGAGACAGGTCACATGTGTGATGTAATTATAAGGATAAGAAATTGGGGAGGGGGGATGGTAAGAAGTTTGTTTTATTCTCAAAATCAATGTTTCAAAAGTGGCAGAAGTGGAAGGAAACTTGGATCCTTATTACTTAAATTAGTAACATCAAGTGTAAAATAAAGACAATAATAGCACCTACCTCACAAAGCTGTCTAGAGGATTAAATGAGATAAAAGAAAAGCATTTAGATAGTGCCTGACTATATGCTAAGTGCTCAAAAACTGTTGACTGCTTCTATATTATTTGTTGGTCCTATTATTTTTCTGTCTGTCCTGTCTTGAAATGTAAAACCAGATAAGTGCCTAGAAATGTGAAGAAATAGAACACGGATAAAAAAATGAACAGGTTAATATAATATTATCCTAATAATCCATTAACTATCTTAAGCCCCACCCCTCTACATCGGACCCCTCAGTTGACGACTCTCTGGAAGATCAGCTTACAGGTAAACAAACTAATCCCTGTAAACAAACATGTAAGTGCCCTAAAAGAATTTCAAGTACTTTGTTGTGGAAATTCAGGGAGAAGAAAGAGATTGTTCCCTATAGGAAAATCACGTGGCATGGAGCCTAGGGTTGTTTTTTTTTCTTTTTTTTAAAATTAATTTCTTTTCAGCATAAAACAGAATTCATTGTTTATGCACCACACCCAGTGCTCCACGCCATATGTGCCCTCCGTAATACCCACCACCTGGCTCCTCCAATGTCCCACCCCCTGCCCCTTCAAAACCCTCAGATTGTTTTTCAGAGTCCATAGTCTCTCATGGTTCATCTCCCTTTCCAATTTTCCTCAACTCCCCTAGTTTTGGAGGACATCACTTGTGCCTATGGAAGGAAGAAAAACAGTGTGAGCAAAGGCATGGAGGTGGAACATCTGTACCCCCAGTAAACAGCCCAACTTTTAGAGGCAAGGGAAGAGGGAGGCAGAGTAGTGACAGGTAAATGAAATGACTTTCCCAAGGCCATACCATACCTGATTCCAAAACCCTGTATCTGATTTTCAAATCCTACCTTCCACTCACTACTCAACTCAACAAGTGAAAGAAAGAAACTTCAGCCAACATCATAAAGAAAGTAGTATTAATCTTCAGTTCCCCAGCACCTAAACACAACTTCTAACATACAGTAAGCAGATACTTTTAAAATGTATTAGGAAAGAAATAATGAAATAGCGTAACATGGAAGGCCAGCTTGTTATAGGTAGAGAAGTCTTTTATTTAATGAAATTTAACCAAAATGTATTGAAATACCTCCTGAATATCAAGAATTATGACTCATGGAAAATCTTTCAAGAGGAGTTCTGTCCCTCTATTCATATGCCTGTGTCAGCAACTGGAAAAATTCCACTGACAAAATGTATATATATTTACATATTAACATAATATGTGCCTATATTTATCCTCTGAGAGGTCCCATCTATGCTTCTATTACTGTCTAATTATGAACCAAATTATTCTACCAAATCTTTTCTAGTAATCTAGAGGCAAATTCTAATTTCTATTTGGAAAGCTTTTTATAGAGTATTTGACACTAAATCACCATTTCTGTGCTCACCCTAAATTAAATTCATGAAGTGGCTTCTGGTTGGCGTTTGAATCAGGCTGCCAAGTCTTCTGTATACTGGTTTTATTTGACAGCCAGTACTATGAGGAGTCAGGACATGCCACCATGACTGAATACACTCCCACCTCTGAATACACTCCCACCCCTCAAGGGTTTCTTGAATATCTCTTGACATCTCACAGGCATATCCAGGGGAGCAATCTCACCTAGCTAACAATAAATTTGTATCAAGCCATGTATGTATGCATGTATGTACATATAGATAGACATATTATTTATTTTGGTGGCTTCTTCCTGGTATCCAAACCACCATTTTTACTGCTGGCAAAATCATTTCTTCCTTCCTTATTGTTTTTTTTTCTTTCTTGTGCTTCTTTCACTTTTAACCAGTTATCAGGCTAGAGGAATAAGCTTTTGATTTACTCTTACCATTTCACCAAAATTTCTCATTTCTTCTTCTTGTTATTATTATTTTGGTTGTGGTTTCCCTGGCTCTCATATACATATAATATGTCTTCACTCATTCCCATGATATTCATGCATTTATTCAGCTAATATATTTATAGAGCTGCTACTATGTGCCAGGAACTGTGCTGGATGCCAGTAGGACTGTAGGCATTCTATGTAAACAAATAATTCAACACAGAGGCAGAGTTTAGAAACCTGCAAGCTTCGGTTGGGGGCGGTCTAAACCAGGGTGCTGAGGTTCTGAATTTGAATCTGACTTTTAAAAATCTGTGTATATTTTTATTTTTCATATAAAAATAGGGAACAGGACTGAATGAATAATTTTTCTTCCAGCGCTAAAATTATAAATTTAGAAATCTATTGAAAACCCCCCCACACTGTCCATTTTACAGAAAAATACCTTCCTTGTGATTTATCTCATCTCATCTCATATTTCTTCAGTAGGCACCTCATACTGGTGATCAATACGCCCTCTATTATTATCCTAGTCTACCTTTCTAATAAGATCTTCCAAATTTACCTATTATATCTACCCTAATTTCTAGGCCAATTTGACTTTTAACTGTGTCCTAAAAATCATCTTACATTCTTCTAACTCAGTATCTTTACTTTCACCACTCTTTCAATCTGAACTGTCTTTTCCTACCATCTCCATCAAAAGGCCATCCTTTTTTGTGTGTTTCAATGAAAATGTCCATAAACTTTGCCCTATTTTCTTCAGTTAACAATGGCCTCCCCTGCATTTTCTATCTCCTTTATTAAACTTATCATGTCATGTGCTCATTTCTTACTACCTACTTCTTATGCTGGAAGGTACAAAACTACGTCCCCAACGTTCCTCATCCCCCCAACCTCTAGGTTCTCTGATAGTGCCTTTCTTAGTGAATGCTAGCCTGAGAGCAGTGACGTTATGATAAAGGTTAACCATCTGGTTCTCTAGGGAAAAAAATAATTAAATGTCAATGAGTAAGATGATACTGAAAAAATGAAGATGTTGGAACTTCACTCATAAGAGAATTCTTTGCTCAATAATATTTTGAATAGTAGAAGAACATTTCCTCAAATTTTATCACATTCACAATGTAATAACTATGGAGACAACACAATTTTGGGTTTAATCTTTTGGAGTCCATACAATCAAAAAAATAAAAAATAATAATAAATCAAAACCTGATCTGTAGAGTCTACTGATTTCCATGGTGAAAATACACCCACCATAGTTAATTTTAAGCTGTTAATATGATGTCACTAAACACAGTGCTCATCTTTCTGGAACCTACTCTAGTATCATCTACGCTTCGAGAATCCCCTGTCCTATCTCAACTTTCCAAGCTACCTCTTGTATTTTCCCAAAACACAGGACTTAGAACAGACCCCTTATCTTGGATTTGAATTTCAAAACTTATTAAATAAGATTCCTTAACTTTATAAAGGCTTGTTCTCCATACAGAAAAAAGAAGTTAACATGAAAGAGAGAAAGGAAAGACAGAAAGACATTTAAAAAAATAAAGAGAAAAGGAAAGACAAGACTATACAGAGAAGAATGGTATGTTGATGTATATAGTTCCTCCACTAGCTCTTAGGCTCTATTCTGCTGATAAAATAAGGTACTCTGTCACTGCCAGAGGTGACAGGAAAGGCCACTGTGCCCTTTGGCAGATGCTCAAATAGCAGAAGTGCTCCTCTCAGAATTTTGACATGGAAGCTTCTCCATCTTTGAGAAGTTTTGTTCATAGTCCTGTCTTTTCAATTGGGTATATTACAATAAGTCAGCAGAGAGTGGAGGTGTTTTCTCCTCATCAGTCAGCCTCCCTGCCTATATTCAAAAGGTGACCCTCTGCCTTGGCAAATGGTTCCTCCATGTTATGGATGATTTTTCTCTGGGTTATTACATCAGCCCTCAACTACTCTTTTAACATTTTTGCTAATGCCCTCCTCTGTCATAATCTTCATAAGCTTACAGTAAATAGGGAAACTTATGCTTTATGTTACATTGATCTAATACAAATAACCTCCTACTTTATAATTTTCACTCACAGCAATTAATTCTCATAAATAACATTTCCAGTACTCTCCAAGATGATGCTGTAGGTAGTAAAAAGTATGTATGGTGGTGGGGGTGCATGAAGTAAGAACAGTAACATAGTATCCCATGATCTAAGTCTGTTTTTCCTACCAAACAGAGAACTCAAGAACGTTAAGTCAAAGTTTCCCAGATGTCATAAACCCATGGCGAATGCCATCATAAAATCTGATTTAGAATCCCTGTTAACAAAAGGATTGTAAAAACTCTCCTAACTCTCACTCCCACATCCTTCTTTCTCTCTTCACTGGTTATTTCATAGGTCCTATGCATAGTTAGCAAAGAATGGCTGCAGGACTAAGATTCTTAGGGAGACAGCAATATACATAAGTTTAAAATGATACACTGTTAAAAACCATTCTTTGTCACCCAACTGAATCATCATCCTGGCCCAAAATCAGTGAACAAAAAAAATCAGTGAACCTCCATCTCCCCATTTAAAAATGGTCATTTACACATTGCTTGCTTAAGAATTTCAGCATTAGGGCTAGATTATGAGTGCCACTGTTTCCGGAAGATCCATTTATTCCTCATACAAAAGTAGACCTGAAGGTGCAGGCAGCAACGGGAGTCCATACTGTTAAGCCATAATACCCTTTGGAATTCTCCCTGGATAGCACAATAATTTTACACATGAAAGGAAGAAATGGTTTTATTTGGTCATCGCTGACCCACATCTCACAAAAAGCCAGTTGATTCTTGCTTCTAGCACTGACTATGAAACACTCACCAGCCATTTATAAGGCAACCCAAATGACTCCCATCTTTCACTGCTATGCAAAATGACCCTTCTGTGTTTTAGCACTTACTCAGCCCATCTCAGAATCTTCTGAAGGAATGAAAAAGAAGCACATCTATAAGACAGGAAATGAAAAAACAAGACAATATCTTTTCCCTTAGTACATGTACTTCTGAAGTGCTTCATGTTGTTCTGAAAGATCCAGAAAAGACATTGAAGATATCTAAGGAAATGGAGAGTTCCTCTGTAATATCAAACTACAAGGATTCAAAGGAAGGGTAAGAACTGACAAGGTAGAGAATGCCTAGGTGGCTCCGTTGGTTAAGTATCTGCCTTTGGCTCAGCTCATGATTCAAGAGTCCCAGGATCAGAGTCCCAGGATTGAGCCCCTCATGGGACTCCCAGGAGCTCCCTGCACAGTATGGAGTCTGCTTCTTCTGACGCACCCCCCTCTCATTCCCTCTTTCTCTCACTCTTTCTCCCTCTCTTTCAAAATAAATACATAATTTTTTTAAAAAATCTGACAATATAGAGTTGAAATCAATTATGGTTTTAATTACATGTTATATTAGTTTTATCTATTACAGTTTACAATATAGTTTCATGTGTGTCAAGTTATTGCTTCTCACAGCCTATACTGAAGACATTATTCATCTTTATTTCTCAGAGGCAGAAGTAAAATCAGAGGAGTTGTGTATTTCTCATATTTATCCAGACAGATGTAGGTGGAGCCAAAATTAGAGGGTCTTCTAATCTTTAACCCAATGTGCTTCCATTGCACTGCGGCTCCTTGCTCATGGAAGGGTTGGAAGGGTGGAAGAGAGAGGATTTTTGACATTGCAGAATGTCAGAACTGGGTAAGGCAGAGTGGAGAAACATTTAAAAATTGAAAGAAGCAGTTTAAAGATGAATAAAGTTGTTAAGTCCGTTTAGCAAACCCATCATGCAGACAAAATTCTGCAATCAGAAGCATGAATTAGAATTCTGGCTCTTTCACTTTTATTCTAAGTATGTTCTAAGGCAAATAATCTTCCAAAAAATCTCAGTGTGATAGTCTGTAAAATGGGGGTTATCAGAGTATCATCCCTCTCAAGGTTGCTATAAGGATAAAACAAGACAATGTCTGTGAAGCATATAGTCTAGTAAAACATAATAAATAATACATTTTCACAATTGTCATTGGTATCTCACAAGTTGTAACATGAGCTAGAAATTTACAAATAGCTCAAAAGTGGTTGATATGAATTCATAGATAATAGATCTAAAGGTATTCTTAAAAAGAATCAGAGTATTTGGAAAAATGTTCCTAACTCCTTAGCTCCAAGAAGAGCTGGAGGCTCCCACAACCTCTTCTTTAATGCCTTGCTAGAATAAATTTTAGGTGGATGGAACACAGAGTTTAATATATGTGTTTATAGAAAATTTTAGGTCTTGGTTAATACATCCTTAAGACTATTGACTTCTGGAGGGCAAGGACTGAGAGTCTTCTTTAGATCATCTAAAACCCTCCCAAAGACCAATACGCTGCTCTGCACTCAATGAAATAATTTTAATCCCTTATTTATTGATGGGAAAAAAATGAGGTATTTGGAGAGATTTGCCAACAGCAATTGATCGTGAAAAACAGCAATTAAACTTCATCAAGCAAAGTCAACGGCAGGCCAAAAGTAAGGAAATAAGCACTAAGAAAATGGGGAACTGAGGCAAAAATTGCCTGGTATAGAAAATACCCACAGAAGATCATTTATTCTGTAATTTTATATTAAACATCACATTTGATGCTCTTGGTAGCCCTGAAACGTAGGGTAATATTTTTGTATAAGATAACTCTGAGACTCAAAGAGAGAAAATGGCTTAGAGGTACACGGTTAATAAATTAATACAAAAAGATAAAGCCAATGTCTTGATTTTTTTGTTTTGTTTTTGTTTTTGTTTTTAAAGGACCAAGTGTGTGGGGAAATGATCCTGTTCCAAATATCTGTGTTTAAAGGCAGCTATGTTGACAATGATTTTCTGGCACTTTTCTCTAACTATCAAGATAATAATACTTGTAGACTGCAGGTGAGTTTTGTTTTGGAATGGAACTATAGTTGCTAGGATATAACATATGATAGCTTTGTGACATCGCCCTGAAAACCTGACCTCCTACACTGAAATGTTGAAATACATATATTCTCATCTAACACCATTTTAGTCCACTGTTAACTTGGGAGAAATCAGGTCACATGGTAGAATAATGCTGTGAAAGACCTGGGCATCCCCAAGTACAGTAATCTGAACAATGATGAATCCTGCCTGGCATCATGGGGGGGTCCTCCCATCTCCTCTGTCCCCATAAGCCTCTCCCATCTCTGAGCAATGCACAATCTTAGTGCCCTTTCATGGAGTCTGATTCAGCAAAGCTGTCTGAGGGCCCATGTTGTTCAGATCCGATCTGCCCAAAAGTCCTGAAAGCCCTTTAAATCAGAAGCAGTTTTTCTCCTTGTGCTTATGCAAGAGCAGGTGCTTGGCAAATATTTACTGATGAATGTATTGGGGCTGGAGAATTGTAATGCAATTTAATAACTGTTTGAGGTAAACACGAAAGAATTCAAAAGAAATACAAATAAAGAAAAATCATTTCTGACTGGAGGAATCACACATTGCAACATAGCATTCGAACTGAGCCCTGAATGATGAGTGGGTCACTACAAAATTAGGGCAGTTAGATAAACAGAAAGTTGGATGGAAGTTTATTGGTGATGCAGTCCAACAGTGCATTTGATATTGTAAAATCCCTCCATCATTTGAAAAGTGGGCTCAAAATTTTTAATCACATAAAATGTCTAGGTTGATTATTATGAAGTTAATAAAATGACAATTGTGGCATTTTACTTGGTGGTATAATCTGGATCTATTCAGATCCCAGATATGGTTTGGGGCCACCTGATGGTAGTTATCTCTTCCATATTAATATTAATGAGGACCATTCAGTGTTTTGGGGCTGGCTGGGACTTCTAAGATTCCTATAGCGATTACAAGAATCATTTAATGAAATGCCACCATTCTGTAGGCCTGGTCAGAAGAGATTGGGTTAGGAGAACAGAGACCTGCTTCCCTAGATGGGGTTGCCTGCTATTTCCCTACTTAAAATCCCTCCTTGTTCATGTCTCAATGACTTCTCCATTCCCTTCGCCCCTAAGAAATTAAAAAAATTTAGCCAACTTCTCTAGAAGAAGAGAATGGATAAAGGGGCCAGTTGTTAAGTACATTATATTAGAATTCCTGTTAGGATAGGCTCGTTGTCACAGGATTTTACTATATTTGACTCCCTCTTATGGCCTATAAGTGGTCAATCAACTTAAGCTGTATACCTCAGTTGCAAAGCAACCAATTCCACCAGCAGATGCTTTTAATTGGTGGAAAGTCATGGCCCAAACACTACTCTCTTGTAATATACATACATTAGTACTAGCTCTGTGATTATCCAGAAGGATGCTGTGCTCATCAAATACTAGAAAAGAGATGGCACATATTTGCTAAGTTTTCCCTTTTACAGACTAAATTTCCAGAGTTCTCTCATGAATTACTTGTCTTTAATTCCTCTTGTATCCCAAAAGCCAAGGGAGGTGCCTAGAACACAGTGGGCGCTTAGTAAAGACGGACTGAATGAGTATGTGAATGAACAAATAGTTCCAAAAGCTTCTGACTTATAAGGAGCATATCCTCAATTATCTCCTTTCCTCTTCAATCGTTGCACCCGAAATAGTGTAAAACCTGGGGATTGTCCAGCAAGAACAGAGAACCAGAGTGATCACTACTTCCATCCTAGATGCTAAACATCCAGAAATGCAACACAAGACTGACTTCTCTTTTTGAACAATCCTGTTACTATGGATTCATATCAAGTTTATAGTCAGCTAAGACCCCCCTGAGATTTTTTTTCACAGATCTATTGTTAAGTTACATCTCCCCCAATTGAGTTTTCAGACTGAAGTGCAAGACCTCACATTATTCCCTGTAAATGTTGTCTTACTGGATTTAGGCCATAATACCAGCATCTAAAGACCGCTTTGAGCCTTGATTCTGACCTCTGACATATTAGATATTCAGCCTAGCTTTGTGCCACTTACAAATTTTATCAGCATTCTCTCACTATCCTCACTAGGTCTTCAATAAGTCACTAGACGAAATCCTGGACAGAGCCCCAAGACTTGCTCCAAAAGATTCACCTCCAGCTTACTGGTCATTTATCTTGTAGCTGCACTATTGCCTGAGGCCACATGGGGGGGGGGTCTTAAGAAAGAGAAATAATATAGCATCAGAGTTTAGACCTCTTTTGTTACCCCAGCTTATCATTTAGTAATTGCGTTTCTTCTGGCAACAAATAAGGAAAGAACATAGCCTTGATTGAACCCATGGGTTCTTGTCATCATTAGAACAACTAACATTAATATCATGAATCCCATTTTACAGATGTGAAAATGAAGGTTTAAAAGATTAAATAAATGAACCCAACTATGTAAGTTGAAGGCAGCACAGCCCACATTAGAATCCAGGTGTTTCTCAATTTGAAGTTCTTGCCCCTTTCATTAAATCTGTATTCCATACAAATCTAATTTTATAAGACAGAAAATTTTTAAAACTCAGCAACGGAGGAACCAACAGTCGCCACCTCAGTATAGTCTTCTATTATATACAGACATCTTTGGGCCTTTGGGCCTTTTTGCAGCCTTTTGGACATTTGAAATAGAAATAAATTCTGGCTTTAAAAAAAAGTTTGCTGGGAAATGAATCATTTACACAGATACAGGGTATGGTTGGTAGTAAGCCCATTTGGTAAACATCTGGTGAAAACCGGCCCTTCCTCTCCTTTCTCCTACACCATGCTTCAGGACAGGAAAACACCTGCCTTTACTGTAGGTGGAAATCAAAACCAATCAGTAGGGACACCTGGGTGGTGCAGTTGGTGGAGCATCCGACGCTTCATTTCAGCTCTGGCCCTGATGTCCAGGTCACAAGGTAAAGCTAAATGTGGGGCTCATGCTCAGCATGCAGTCTCCTTGGGACACCCTTTCTGTCTCCCTCAGCTCCTTCTCCCTCCTCCCTTCCAAACAAATAAATCTTTAAAACAAAACCAATCAGTAAATATTTTGCAAGCATATTTTTGGATAAATATTTTTCTTATGAGTTTCTGAGTGCACACAGAAAAAAGATATGGACCTTTCCTTCAAGAGTAGGAAGACATAACATACAGGACTTGATTCCAACCCATCTATACAATTTAACCCCTCCCAATCTTTTTTTTTTTTTTTTTTTAAAGAAGTCTCTATACTCGTTATGAGGCTTGAACGCACAACTCGGAGATCAAGAATCCCATGCTCTTCCAAGTGAGTCAGCCAGGCACTCCTATAATTCAACAATGTTGTATTAATGGTCCACCACAGGTGAAACAGGATGGAATATACAGGTATAAGTCAGAGATAGCTCCTGCAGGCAGATTGCCTCCACTCTAGTAAAGTGCATGCATGAAGAAAATACATAGGATAAAGTATAATAGTATATTAGTGTCCCAAGAGATAAAGGCAAAGTGTTCCAGTGACTCAAGGAATAATGAGAGACTTTCCTAAGATCTAGCATGATGCTGGCTCTTTGTACTCATGGCAAAAGGGAAGTTCCACACTTATAGAAATAGTAATTCAGAGTAGGAAATTCTTTTGCCCTGCAAAAGAGAGGAAAAATTACAGTTGGGAAATGAAGCTTGATGTTAATCTTGATGTTAATCTTGATGTTAATCTTAAGCTGTACCATGAGTCTATTCCAAGACTCTTCATCAACACTGTTCTATGTGATAGTCAGTGGCAATTAAGCACTTAAGATGTGGCTAGTCAAAACTGAGATGTACAATAAGTGTTAAATGTGTGCCAGAAGTAGATGCCTTAGTACAAAGAAAATAATTTAAAACATCCCATTAACAATTTTTGATATCAGTTATAGGTTGAAACGATAATATTTTGGATATATTGGGTTAAATAGGATATATTATTAAACTAATTTCTATTGTTCCATCTTTTTAAGGTGGCTACTAGAAAATTTAAACTCCCATATGTGGCTTGTACTCTGTTTCTGTCAAACAGCACCAATGTTGAGAGTGTCTGACATAAAGAAGGTGCTCACCACCTTCTTTGTGTGTGTAGAACCAGACTAAGAGATAGGAAGGCAATTCCAAGACAAGCAAACAACAAAAATAGTGGCACAGGTTCCAAAACTAAGGCATGTCCAGGATACAAGGGGGAAAAAAAGAGTGATGGTACTCTGGAAAAAAGACAGGCTATAAATGCACCATTTTTGTTTTTATGTTTGTATAGAGGTCACCTACCTTTTCTCTTTATCTGCTCTGTGGGACTCATTAGTTAGAGGAAATAACCACCATAAATGATAGCAAATAATTTCTCTGAAAGCAAGTATATACATGCAGTTTAGTATATTAAGAGAATGAAGAGTCTTGGTTCCTCATGAACATGCTTTGTGACATTGCCTAGATGACTCCATTAATCTCTTAGGTCTTCCTTTCTACAAAATAAAGGAGTTGGACTGAGGTCCCTGCATGTCTACTGTGAGGGGTGGGGGGTAAGGAGAATAGCCCATGGGACCAAAGCAATAGGTTACATTCGAGTTCCTGCTGATGTGTGCATTTCCTTCCTCTAATCTTGTTGCTATTAGGCTTAAACTGCCTCAAAAACTCAACAAATCTTTCTTAACATTCTACTTTTGGCCCTTATTAGGAGAAAACATAAAAGAAAAAAGTTGGTCAGCTCAGCACACTGCCAGTCATCAAAGTTTGTTTTTTTTTTTAAGCCCAGGAGTTGATGAAAAATACATTATTCTAAGTTCACCTATGAAAATTTGGTAAATTGTTGTAAATATTATTTGTTTGGTCCTAAATAATACCTCTTGTGGGGATAGCTAAGGCGTCAGGTCATAAATGATCCTGAGTCAAGATGACCAAAATTTGAATTACAGTTATATTTTCTAAAGATATTGTTTGTTGTCTCTCTTAAAGACAGATGGTAAGCTGAGCTACAGATATAAAATAATTGAATTAAATTCCTCATATTATTAAATTAATTATTGAATTAAATTCCTAGTATATGCTACACTAGAAAACTTAGTTGGATTGGTTGGTGGAATATATTAGTCAAGATTCTCATGGTAGCCAGGAAAGATACCCATCTCAAACAGCTTAAGCTAAAAAGGGACTGCATTGGGCCATCAAACTGGGAGGATATTCAAAACAGCTATTTCATCATTTCTCTATTTGCTCAGCTCACACCTTTGCTTCTCTCTGCACATGAGCCTCATTCTCTGTGACTTCAGACAGTCTTGCTCCACCAAAAGTTCCAGTTGCATCATCCCAGCATTGCTCTTCAAGAGACAACATTTTTTTCATATACAAAATCCCAAAGAAGAAGTCTGATTGGCCGGGATTGGATCACAAGCCAGGTATTACTATGATTAATGAGGCCTGATAACATGCGTAAGCAGAAGATTGAGATACTGTTTGGCAGATTCAAAAGTACCACATGGTCAGTTGTGCAAAGGAAGGGACATATTTATACTAGAAGAAAGAGGAAAGGTATGCTGAGCAGATTTTTTTTTTTTTTTTAAATGTCCAGCACAAGAAGTCCTGCCTATGACCACTTCCTTTGGATCATAAAAACCCACTTCAGTCTACTTAAGAACTTTGTGGTCATCTCATTGTTTGCCCCTGGCAACAGTAGTAGGCATCACCCAAATCCTCAAACTTTGTTTTGACAGTGATTAATGCCTACAGGTTCAGGGCACCATGAAAACAAGAAAGACTAACAGAGCAGCAAGGAAACAAGCCTCTGTTCTTGCGCCAGTTCATCATGCCTGACAGTGCCTGCCATCACTGGGGTTACCTTACTGGGAACTTTGTCAGCTCTGGAACCTGAATGCCTTCTGGACCTGTGACTTCCCGCCTTAACCCTCCACGAGCTCTATCTCTTTCCTTCATGGAGTTTTGGCACCTTTCATATTCCGTCAACTCACCCAGCCCCCAAGGGCCTTTGCTGTCTCTACCTCCACGTGATTCTTGACCTTCTCATGCATAATGTTTTTTGTATATGCTTTTTCACGTTCTTATATGTGTCCCTCCCCAAATTACAACTCTGGCACTTCACCAATAATTCAGCCCTTATTTATTTCCTAATCAAATTGGGCATATTTGGTGCTGTCAAAACCAAGGAGCTAAACAGGCTCCCAGTCATGCATGAATATATGAGGCCAGGGATAGTTTTGTAAAAAACACAAAAGTAATAAGCCTTAATGGTGGCTTCACAAACGAGAAGGAGGTATCTCTGACATTGCTTGCCAAAACTTGCATTTCTACCATTAGGATCTGATTCTGTGGCTTTATCAGATTCTTATCTATAGTCAAAATGGCAATCTTCAGTTGGAATTGGTTTATCAATCCTATTCCCAGGAGAATAAAAGGACATAAAACCTGCAAGTAACCAAAATGAGGACCAAGAGACACCATCCAAGAGGTCAAAACCACAGGACTGCAGACATTAAGGGCTCCTGTCTCTGTTTCTGATTTTCCTCTACTCATATGATACAATCTGCTGTTTTCTTCTTGCCATATTGGGACACCTGACCCCACCCTAATCTTCGTTAGGACAGATGTCTCTTTTGTGTCAGATCTGGGTGATTTGATGCTTCAAAACATGTACTAACACCAGTGTAGGCTCAAAAGTAGGAAACGGAGGCTCCTGAAAGACCAGATTAGATGAGACCCAGAAGAGATCAGCATCAGCACCGTGGTGACAAGTTAACCGGGCTGGCAGAGCTGTAACTGGCAGATTGCCAGCATTTTACCTTGCAGAAATGGAGTCCCGTTTGCTTGGTGGTTCTAAATGTTGATCGTAATTCCAGGCCCAGAGAAATGGGGGGCACAGATTAGACAAGACTGTCAGTTTCTCTGGCCCTTCACTGGGATGTCTTGTATTACTTGGGTTTTGGTTACCTGCATCTATGCTTGTCTTTATTTTTTTTTTCTTGAAGATGTGTCTTACACTGGTCTCAATACAGTCATGGATGGCATTCACAGTTGTTATCGCACTTTGTATCATCTGAAAATGTCCGGATGAGTTGGAGGCAGTAATGAACAACCAGGCAGCCAGTTCTCATAAAGATGAATCAAAAAATGGTGATCTGATAAGAAGACTTGTGAGATCCATGTTTTTCACTCAAAAGGGTAAGAGTTATTATATCTTCTGAAATCATCAATGTGATAAAGTAACCAACTAGAAGACACACTATTCATGCTTCACCCAAATGCACTGACTGGATAAACAGAAAACTGAAGGTCCTATCAGCAACCATAAATTTAAAGTTAGTATTTCAGGTCTATATCTAAAGAATGACAGAGTATCATCTCTCCTGATTCATCCGGCAAGAATGCATCATCCTTTTTCTCCCAATCTAATCAGGAACGCTTCTGCCATGTTCATTTTTCTTTATAAGTCAAAAAAGCGAAGAAGAGATTTAGGCCCTCTCTTCTACACCCCCTCTTGACTCAGGGTTGTAGGGGGGTGAGGGGAGGAAACAGGCTGCCTAGGAGGAAAACCTCAGATTCTATTCTGACAGCCCCACAGGTACTCTTGTTTTGACTGGACTCGATTTCAAATGCTGTACACAAGTGCCATCTAGTGGTCGTCAGTAAATTAACATGGCTCTTCAGAAAAGAAAGACTTCAATCCTTTCATGAATAACCAAAAGTGTTTTTTTTCTTCTTTTTTTACTTAAACGGGACGAGTTTTCTGTATTCGCCTTCGTTCTTAAAGGAATTATTTCTTCCATCTGTTTCTCTTTGGTTGTGATAGAAGCATCTTGGCTCATTTTCTGTCACAATGTGCTTCGAGCCGTAAAATGTAGGCTGGGGCTTATTCACAAGGAAACACATTGAGAATGTCTCCTTTATCACCAGTCACTACTCTGTGGAATAAAATCGAGGTGTTTCTATATTAACATTGTCCTCAACTTTAGCAAACATGTTAGGAATGAATGGTGACTAGAGTGAAAGATAAGCAAGAGATTGGGAGGAACCAAGGACAGTCATCACCTTCAGCGTTTCCCCATTGCATATAGGATAACAACAGAAGCTACCACACCCAAATCAAAATCTCTAAAGTCTGAGACAGACTCACTTTTCTGGCCTCTTTGTCCTCTGTGCCCCGGTACAAAGTTTGATCCCCACTTTATCCTATCCGTTGACTCCTGAATAAATATATATTTTAGCCTCTCTCCATTTTCTTACTATTGTCCCCTCCCCTAGTCTGCGATATTCTTTCTCTCCTCTCCCTGCTTATTCAATCCTATTCATTCTTCAAGTTATATATTACTGTAATAGGATATCAGAATGGATATCAAGACTAAAAAATAGTCTTGTATCACATTGAAATCTATATTTAATTAGTTATTGCTGTATAACAAATAACCCCAAACCTTAGTGGCTTTAAACTAGAACATTAATTATTGTTCACAACCCTATGAGTTATCTGGGTAGTTGCAGCCTCGACTAGGCTTACTCATGCATCTGTGCTCAGTGGTGGGTCATGTGGGCAGCTGTCCTATTCCTGGTCCAGCTCTTTTACATGTCTGTTGGTGTGACATAATAAGAAATATATATTTGGTTATTGTTCCTGACTCTTGACACAGAGCTCCTAAAACCCTTGGAATTAAGTGAGTGATAGGAGTCCTAGGAGTGTCATTTGTTCTAATATTTTGTCTTGGTCTTTGTTCATGATAGAAAACTCCTAAACCCATTGGAATTTCCTGGGTGATAGGAAAGTCTTTTATTTTCAGGAGACAACTCTTGGTGGGCTCCTGATAGCCTCAGGATGAGCACTAGTCACCAGAAAGACCAAACTATGATTAGATGCTTAGAACTTTCAGTCTGGAGATCGAATTAATAATCAGTCATGCCTATGTGATAAAACCTCTATAAAAATCCCTGAACTACCAGGTTTGGAGAGCTTCTGTGTTGGTGAACACATCCGTGTGCTGGGAGAGTGGCACACCTCTACTCCACAGGGACAGAAACTTCTGTCTCAAGACACTCCCAACCTTGCCCTATGTATCACTTCATGTGGCTATTCATCTCTGTCCTTTATGATAAACCAGCGAATGTAAGTAAGTGTTTCCCTGCATTCTGTGAGCCCTTAAAGTAAATGATCAAACCTGAGAAGAGGATTTGGGAACACCAATTTATAGCCAGTTGGTCAGAAGTACAGAGAACAACATGTCCCACAACATGGGACTTGGAACTGATGTCTGAAGTGGAGAGCAGTCTTGTGGGACCAAACCACTAACCTTAAGGTTATAGTTAAATTGTAGGATATTCAGCTGGTATCCAGAGATTTGGAGAATTGATTGATTGAAGGAAAAAAAATCCCATGTGTTTTGATGTCAAAAATGTTCTGAGACAACTACAGAAGAATAATTTCCTGTTTAATTAGTTAAGATGGTCACAGCTGTGACAACTAGACTGTTCTCTCCATGCTTTCCTATATAGTAGGTTAGTCTGGGTTTGCTCACATAGTGGAACAAGGTACCCAGAAAGAGCAGAACCATCATGGCTTCTTGAGTTCCAGGCTTGGAACTGGGGCTCTGTCACTTCTACTACAATCAGTTGGCCCAGGAAAAATCACAAGATCAGTTCAAATTACAAAGAAATAGACTCTACCTCTAGGAGTGCCTAGGTGGCTCAGTCAGTTGAGCATCTGACTCTTGATTTTGACTCAGGTCATGATCTCAGTCATGGGATTGTGCCCCACCTCAGGCCTCCACCCCGCCCCACCCCTTGGCATGCTCAGCCAGAAGATAGCTTGAGATTCCTTCCATCTCCCTCTGGCTGCTCCCCAGGCTCATGTGCTCTGTCAATCTCTCTTTCAAATAAATAAATCTTAAAAAAAAAAAAAAATAGACTCCACCTTCTGATAGGATGAATTACAGTCACCTTATACAGAATATAAATACCAGAGAAATTAAGAAAAATGGTCATTTTAGCAGTCAGCCTGTCTCAAGTCTTCCATAGATCTTTATTTCAAAACAACATGAGAGTCCCTCTGTAGAACTCAAAAGGAACTATCTGAAACTAGGTTTGCAGTTCCTAAATCCTTGCTCTCATCAAGAATTAGGGATCAGAGAGATAGGGTACCATGCTTTGAATATAATTAACATTCCCTCCTACACACACCCCAAGATAAAGGGTAACAAGTGCCTTCCTTAACCTAAGTGTACAAAGAGGTAATTCAGTGAGACTTCTTAAAGAGCTTGAAATGTGTCTCCTAAAATCTGGAGGTTGCTGTGAACTGCTGTCTGACTCAATCAGAATAAATATGAAGTAAGGACAGCTGGATAAAGTACTGTAGTTTGTGAAATCACTGAACTCCCACCAATGATGGGTCACAAGTGCAAGGCTTCCTGTGGAAGAGATGTGAACTAAGAGTTTTAAAGAGATGATATAAGGTTGTCTTGGATCCCCATCTAGACAGCCTTGAGAAGGACTCAAGCAAAAGGAAGCATAATGTGTACCATGGAATGCCTGGAAGTCAAGTGACCAGTTGGAAAAGGAGTACAAATACCCATTGTGAGGCACCTGATGATCAAAGATGCTCAGATTAGGAGGAGGTTGGAGGCAGGGTTCCAAAGAGACATAGATACACCCCTCATGAGGAAAAGAATCAGTCTTTGGTAGAAGAAACCCAGATCATAGAGATACCACAAGTCAAGTAAGAACTTTCCTGCTGCCACTGACTCCCTTTGTCTCCTCTCCAACCCTCAATCCACCAAGATAATTTATGTTCAGAAAGATGAACAAAGAGAAGAAGGACTATGTGAAGGAAAAAGATCTATAGTTCCTTTTTTTTTTTTTTTTCCCTCCACCAGACCTAATCTTGAGTTAGGGAGGCAGAGAAGCTGTAATTTTAAGAGAAGTTCCGCTTTTTTTATTGTTACACTGGACATACTAATTCCTGGGTTGGAACCACTTTTATAACCTCAGCTTTACTAAGAGTATTGGACCATGCTTTAGTCTTCACTCAAAAGGTAAGGTAAATAAATATTAGTCATGTGTACAGCACATGTTTGAATGGGTGGTGGAGAAATAAATCAAGTTGTTTTGTAATTATGCCTCTTGAGTGTTGCAAGTTCAGTGTAATGATTTCCTCAAATTTTCTGCTTAGGGAAGCTGTCCCTGGTGCCTTTTCAGTCACTGCCCTCTTTTCCTTCTCTGGATTGTTAGGATTTTTCTTAAAATAAATCATAAAGTCTACCTAAAGCTAAAATATATGAATTGGAATTATAACTTACTATATAACATTGAGCATGTCCCATAAGCTCTCTGGCCCTCTATTCCTTTCACCAAAAGTAAAATATGATAATAATATGTAGGTCCATGGTTACTGAAAGTGTTAGATGAGATACTGCAAGTGAAAAAAAATTAATATTTATTGTTTTAGAAATTAAAATATTTAAAACATTAATTCACTTATAATAATAAAAACCCATTACATGTTTACATAAGTAATATATTTGCATGAAAAATAACTGTATTTTCCAAAGCAAAATAATTCAGGGAGATAGGTGGCACCGTTTTTCATTTTTAATGAATTCTTTTCATGTCTGCCCTAATAGAAGATAGCTAGATTCTTATATCTATTTTTGCACTCAATACTGCAATCTGTGGTCTTGTTTCTATTACATGAAGAAAATCTGGCCTCAAATAGATATGTAGTTGATAAGGGGAGGAGTATTTTTTTTTTTTTTTTGGACAGGCAGAGATTACAAGTAGGCAGAGAGGCAGGCAGAAAGAGAGAGGAAGAAGCAGGCTCTCCACCGAGCAGAGAGCCCGATGCGGGGCTCCATCCCAGGACCCTGAGATCATGACCTGAGCTGAAGGCAGAGGCTTTAACCCACTGAGCCACCCAGGTGCCCCAGGGGAGGAGTATTTTATTAGCAATTTCAGATCATTGTGGTTACTCTTCTTTAATACTACACCAAAACTCAGCAAGTGGTATTCCTTAAAGTTAGTTACCACGTGAACTCTGAAACCATATCAATGATATTCATACTCTATTACATAAAAATCTACTGGTGTGTTGTATACTTTGAGTAGATCTTTCATCCATGCATGATTTTTTAACATTCTGTATTCATTATTTGGAAAATACTGGCTCATTGAGCTATATGGATCGTCTAAATGTTTATATATTTTATTATATAATACCATTATATGATAATAATTTCATTATATAAACCCCCCACATTTATTAATAATATCACCACTGACTTCATCAGAAAATTCCTGAGTATTAGACAACTATCATGGTCATATGGCAAATACAAGAGGTCCATACTGCCAATTTTTGCTTAAAAGCTCAAATGTTTTCATTGGCAATCAATATTTTTCATTGTTTTCTTGAAGTGACAGATTCATATTGTTCATTTTCAAAAAATGTCTGCCAAATTCTCAAGTCTGAATAACCATAATTTGTCTGTCAGTGTTTGATTTCAAGCAAAATGGGTCTCATGAAAAAAGCTGCTAGTTACATGATTTCAAAAGTGTTTTTCAAATAGGAAAGAGAATATCTATAATACTGGCTACATTGTTTGTGTTTCTTGGCCAAGTTAACAGTGGTAGCCTTCACTCATGTATCTCAACAGGAATTTTATTTTGGCTTGAATCATGCAGAAGAGCCATAGTAATAATGCCAAATTAAGGGAATCACAGAACTAGAAAATATTTTAGATGTCATGTAGTCTACTCTATGAGAAAATTTTCTCTACAGCAGGCTTAATATGAGATCATTCATATTCTGACCAAGTGCTTCCAGTGACATGAATCTCAGTAGTTCTTGAAGAAGCCCATTCTACCATTTTTAGACAGCTTATTAGATGTTCATCGTATTGAGCCATAATGTTCCTTCCTTGATTTCATGATGCAAAAGAGAAAGAATTTACTTTCTCTTCTATATGGCTAACTCCCAAGAATCAAATCTTCAAAATCTTTAAATTTGTTGAGTTTAAAGACTGCTTTAAGCCATACCCATAACTACTTACACACACACACACTCTTCGCTCATCATGCTGTTTCTTCTCTAGGACAGAACCTGACATTTTCACTACTCATCCTCAAATAACAGTTTTTAGGTCCATGTCACCTTATCATCCTAGACTCTTTCTGTTCACTATCTGTGCCTCTTAAAAATAGCACCAGAATGCTATTAAAGGATTCTGATTTAAATCTTTCTGGATCAGAATTCATTTCTTTCCTGTACACTGTTTTGTTTTGATGCAGCCTACAATTGTATCCTCTTTTTTGTTTGCAATTATGTTTGCTTGTTTTTCAGAATCACATACTGCAGGCTTATACTGAATTAGTCTTCAAGAAACATCCCCAACTTTTTCCTGTATGAGCATTGTTACTTTAGTTTCCTATTCTGTACTTGTGCAATTAATTTTTTAGGCTAAAGGAAGGAACTTACTATACTGAAAAAAATTATCTTATTGGTTTATACCATTTTAGAATGATCCCACTGTTTAAATTTTTATCAACTTTTATTTTACATCTTTGGTAGAGAATACTTGCAGGTCACCAAAACCTAGTATCTTCTTCCTGGGAACATGACTGGATTACATTTCCCAGCCCCATGTGTAGTTAGGTGCATCTCTGAGATGGATTTCCAGCCAACTCAATGTGAGTAAAGAGAGTTTATATTACTTTAGGGGACTTTAAGGCAGCAGCATGACTACTGCATTCCCTCCTACTCTTGAACATGAACATCATTACTCATATTAACTGTTGACCGTACTTAACTATACTGTTGACAAAAGATCTTTGGGTATGACAGAGCCATAAGCAGAACGATCCTGGTTCCCTGAATCTCTGTGCAGAGATCTTAGAATCTGATCTTCTGATCTTAGAATACCTGCCTCGGAATTACATGAGCAAGAAATAAAATATTCCTTAAGCCACTGAATGCAGGGTCTATCTATTACAACAGCTTAGCCTACATTAACTAATATAATTGCTACATACTGATGGTAGATGTGATTTTAAGGTTTGTGTCTTCATCCAAATTGATTATTTTTCTGTGGTTAGAGTAGTAAAGAGAAATAAAATGGCCACTTTATAAAATTAAGCTTTCCATATGCCTGTGCTTCATTTGGACTGAAGAAATCTATTTTATTTCCTAGGAGAGTTGGCCTCAAGAAACATATTTTATTTTCTAGGAGATGCCAGAAGCCCCTGATTTTGCTCATATTGTGCTTTATTGTGTACCTCTTTGAAGTTATTTCCATCTTCCTCAGCCAGTCAGTAAGTCTCTCTACTGTGCTCCCACTGAAACCTCGTCTAGGTTTCATGACTTGGAATTCCATTAAAATTGTTTACCTGCTGTCCTTTCATTAGGCTCTGTGCTCCTAAGAAGAGGGACCATATTTTATTGATCTCTATATTCTCAGTACTGTGTTACAGTGTTTGACACAAAAGGAATACTCAGTAAATGCTTAAGAATGGATGGATAAATAAATTAATGAATACCTAAAATTTGGGCCTATAAGAAAAAGAAATCATCAAAACCATCAGTGGTTCTAACATCACTGTTTTCATTAATGCCAAATAAGCACTGAGTGTCTGGTACAAATTTATAGGGACAGAGTAATTAGTCATCTGAAGAGTCTCTCTGGTATTCTGAGATCTGTGAGTCCTTTGATAATCTGATTTCTGCTTCAACTATCGAGAACTAGACATGGTATCATTATCACCTATGACTAGCCCTTGTGGAACAAGCCTCTGAAAACCAGAGCATGTTTTTCAAACCTTGCATATTCTCTTAAGATGGAATCTACTGTCTCCTTAGATTTCTTACTTTGGATTCGATTTATTTAAGACTATTCATGACAGCCAGATGGTCCACACTAGTTTCAGACAATTTATCACAGTGCTCAGCTGTTGCATTAAATCTATTTCTTAAAGGAGAAAAATCATTTATTATTTTAACAAGAAGAGAATAGGGCTCCAGACCTACAAAGTAGCCTAGATCAGCTTATGGCTTCTTGCTCTTTAGAATCTTTATTTAGAACTTCTTTGATTGGCTCAAACTCCATTCAATGTCTTATGGAAATCCAAAGCAATTAGCAGATTTTCTCCATATTCTTGTGGCTATGGAGGTGGATGGGATATGTCTTAATGACGATCTCCTGCTTGGGGTTCGTCTCACCTTGTCAGGGTACACACTGTATTTTACACCACATCAACCCAGGCATGAAGATAAACCCCTTCCTCAGTTACCACTAAAAATCCCACCAAATGTTGTCAATGGTTTGAGGAAAAGGGAAGCTCGCATTATAGAACTGTAAACAACTTCAAAATGAATGTTAGCCTTGCTCTCTCAATTACTTTTATCCCACACCAGGTTGTTGTTGTTGTTGTTGTTTTTTAAACAGGCTACTTCACCTACAATGCGTCAGTCCTGTGTGTTCTCAATGGTTCTTCTTTCCTTCTTCTGACTCTTCTACCTTCTCTCTCCCATCACAATTTCTATCTATTTCTAATTTTAAGACATGTAGTTATTTCATTTGTGTGCTGGGTTCCTGCAGACCCAGTCTCAGGTGAGGATTTCACTTTTCTCTTTGAATCTTACCAAGGTACTTTCCTAAACGATTATTTTTTTTCTAAGTAGAATTCTGTCTCCAACTGTAAAGCACAACTTTAAAGCCATTATAAATTCATTCTGAGTGAGGGGGAGAGACTGCTGATATCTGGACCTCAGACATTTTGTATAGAGACTTGTCCAAGGCTCTGCAGAATACGGCACTCTCTCTGGAACCCTTAGCTCCCAGTTGACTCCTTACCTCAAGTCCTAACACCAGCCTCTGCACTATGCATCAGCATAGACCCTAAGCCCAGTCAGTGCCCTCCAACCTCCTCCCGTCATGCCCAACTTTAGTAATAGTACACTTTTCTTTTTTTATTTTTTGTTTATTTATTTATTTATTTATTTTTAGATTTTATTTATTTATTTGAGAGAGAGAGACAGTGAGAGAGAGCATGAGCGAGGAGAAGGTCAGAGGGAGAAGCAGACTCCCCATGGAGCTGGGAGCCCGATGCGGGACTCGATCCCGGGACTCCGGGATCATGACCTGAGCCGAAGGCAGTCGTCCAACCAACTGAGCCACCCAGGCGTCCCACTTTTCTTGTTTTCTTATCCAATGTTCCTGTCTTCACCACCTGCCCATTAATTATCTGTATCCATCTAAGATTGGGACTCTGATATCCCAATGCATCTTAGAGCTACACCACCAGCTTTCAGTACTTCACTATTCCAGAATATTGTGATATTTCCATGTACAAAATTACTACATTTTGTGTGTGTTTTTCAAAATCTCTGATCTGTATGATTTATGTCCTGAGCTAAACCTTTAAAAACCATTCTGAACATATCCTCCCCCTATTTAAAATCCCTATAATGTATCCTCTTATTTAAATTCACATTTCCGGAGTTGTTAAAGAGATTGGGAATATTTTCTTATATTTATTAGTCATTTGAATTTGTTTAGAACCAGATGATCTTGATAAAGCGTTAGAAGTTAGATGGAGATGGGGGAAGCCAAGAAAAACTAGAAGTGGTATATTGTTTAATTAACCATTGCTTAGATGAAGTATACTATATGCAATATCAAAATAGGGTTAGGCATTAGAAACCAGCATTCAGACATATGTGGAGATAGAATTATTCACATCCTGTCAATAAGACCAGCATATAATATGGACTATACTTAAACATTCCTCTAAACTGTATCTTACATGCTCTCTCTTGAAGTTGGGTGCAAGAGGGGTTAATAATTGTTTCTACATGAGATCAATATATCTCCTTAAAAAGTTCATACAACCATAAGTGCGTGTGTGCATGTGCGTGAGTGTGCGCGCGCACACACACACACACACACACACACCCTCCAGATGTGTTGTCTTCATGTTCCAGACACCTGATTGTTTCTAAATAGCTAGGTGCATGGCCTCCTGCAGGTGGAACATCTGGGTGATTGACTGTATTCCTCCCTATTCATCCAAAAGTTTTGGCAGCTAGTTGCAGACAGATTGAAAATCTTCCCCTGAAACACACAGGAGTAGCCTCTGTCAGCTGAATATTGACAGGATCTGTAGTAGAGTTTTTTTTCCCCCCCAGGTCTCAGCTACCATCAAAATGTTATTTTCCAGCTGCTAGGTGCTGGTCTTTTATACTGTAGCTCAAGAATAAGTATATTCAAAATGAAACATGAAAAATACATTTAGTAAGATTTCAGTCCTGGCAGAGGTATTTGTATAACAGATAAAGTCACAAAATGGTATATAGGGTAATGTACTTGTGAATATCATACTATTTGACATCTGAAATTTCCCCTCGTGACCAATTTGGGCTTTTTGTATGTAGGAAGAATTGGAATTGGTCATCTATTGGCAATTAAACTTACATTTGTCCAGAATTATGTGTCCACTTATTCTAGTGAACAGTGGAAAACTAAATCAAGGAATTTTTTGAGTTCTGAAGGAATAAAAACGTGGTTTACATTAATTATAGATTACTTGGCATTAATAATCATAAATTATGTAAAATATATCTATAGAGTAAAATATATACACAATATTTTCTGCATATGCATACATTATTACCTGTATGGTTTGGTGGATAAGAGCATCTATTTTGGCAACCAGACTGTGTATGAATATTGGCTTTATCACCTATCTACATGAACTTGGGCAAATTTTTAATCTCTCTGTGACTCTATAAAATGTGAATTATGGTAGAGCCTGCATCATAAGGTCACTGTGGGAGGGTTAAGTAAAACAATATGGGTAATACACGTGAGAGGTGCCTGGTATAGAACAGACTCTCAATAAACATAGTAGGACTAAATCTGTGTGAAACAGAGTGTGTGAACGTGTGTGCATGTGTGTGCTGAAGAACTAGATATTTTTTTCTAAATAATGAAAAGGTTTTGGCATTGATTTTCTGAATTTTATCTTCAAAGAACTATTATAGGACTCATAGGTTGTAGGTTATAGAAAGAAAGCAGACATATAGAATGGTAGGAAATAAAATGTAGCTCTTAGAGCTTTTCTCTATATTGTTCATCTTTCTTAAATATCATTTTGATCATTTCACTTCCCTGCTTTAAAATCTTCAGTGGATTTTGATCAAGCTCTTGCTCAACCACTTCCAAATTATTTGACTTTAGGTCAGCCATCGTGTCTTCATCTATTAATGATCATGGGAATTCTTGTCCTATCTGCCATTGGGAACTGTTGAGAGGATCAGGTGGGAAAATTTATATCTGCCGCTCTTGTCTGCCTAATTCCTTCTTCCCTTGGAGGAACTGTGCCCTTTCTCCAACTGCGTGTCTCCTGGGGGACTGTCCATCATAGGGATCTGCTTTCTTCTTGTCTCAAACCTGGGCATGTGGTAGATGCCAGATCAATTTCGGTATTCCATTCTCATGCTTTTCAGCAATGGATCCAAGAACTAGGAGTAGTCTATCCATGAATTTATTTATTTATTTTAAAGATTTGATTTATTTATTTGACAGACACAGATCACAAGCAGGCAGAGAGAGAGGAAGGGAAGCAGGCTCCCTGCTGAGCAGAGAGTCCGATGCGGGGCTTGATCCCAGGACCCAGGGATCATGACCTGAGCCGAAGGCAGAGGCTTTAACCCACTGAGCCACCCAGGTGCCCCTATCCATGAATTTAGATAAGAACAGACTCTTAGGGGCGCCTGGGTGGCTCAGTTGGTTGGACGACTGCCTTCGGCTCAGGTCATGATCCTGGAGTCCCGGGATCGAGTCCCACATCGGGCTCCCAGCTCCGCGGGGAGTCTGCTTCTCCCTCTGACCTTCTCCTCGCTCATGTTCTCTCTCACTGTCTCTCTCTCTCAAATAAATAAATAAAATCTTAAAAAAAAAGAAAAAGAACAGACTCTTAGTTAAGAAAACAGCCTCTTCTTGGATCACCATTTGTATGTAGGATTTGGGCTGGGACTATAGACCCCATCTTCCCCAACCATATAAGGAAAGCTGTCTATAATAGCAGAGAGAAAAGACAATCAGTAGAAAGAAGCAAATATGCACAAAGAAGGCAGAGCAAGTCCATAGGAAAACCAATTTTCCAATCTTGTTATAAATCTATAGTACATCATTTTAGTTATTTCTCACTCCCCTGTATCCCTCACCTTCCAAGTTCATGCCTTCACTTGCATTGTTCTTTTGTCAGTCCTCTCCCCTCAGACCACTTGCAACCCTTGGATCTCTTTTCCTGATGCATTTTCAAATCTTGGATCCTTCCATTTCTCGATTTCTTATACTTCTCCATCCCTTACTGATTTCCTGCTCTGAGATTTTACCAAATATTACCATGTATTTCATAGTTGGGTACTTAATGATATAATGACTTTTGTATGTTTTGTGTATCAATCTAGGTTTCTAATTTGCACCTGCTTCCATATTTCAGTCGCCACATTTCTCTTACTCTACAGCAGAGTGAAGGCTGTTTGCTTTCTAGCTCCTTCCTAACTTTTAAACCCAATCCATTTTCACAGCAAAATGAATGGGTCTTTAATAGAGAGTGCTTAGTGGAAAAGTAAAAAAACACAGTGTTATGCCAACACCATTTGTGGACATTAAACATACTCAGAGACAAATAAACATGCATCTTATAAAAATCTATATAAACAAAAAGATATATATTAAACTCAATAAAGTAGCTGTGGAAGAAGGACATAATTATAGGAGTAGGGTACAGTGATGGAAAAGGCTTTGTTTGTTTGTTTGTTTGTTTTATTTGACAGACAGAGATCACAAGTAGGCAGAGCAGCAGGCGTGGGGGTAGGGGGTGGGTGGAAGCAGGCTCCCTGCTGAGCAGAGAGCCCAATGCGGGGCTTGATCCCAGGACCATGACCCGAGCCGAAGGCAGAGGCTTAACTCACCAAGCCACCCAGGTGCCCCTGGAAAAGGCTTTGCATGAAGTAGTAGAGATGGTATGAGGTAAACTAAAGAAGATTTTAAAAGTCAACCTTCCTCAGCTGGGGTCTTAAATATATTCATAAATATATACTTATATTCTAGGTAACAATTATTACAATATCCTTCAACAGTTCTGGGAATTAATATCATAACCCTACCCGTGTATATATTTTCTTACATATGCTTTGCTTATACAATAAAGCAAAAAGATTGCACATTAAGTGGATATCAAACTTTAAGAAAATCCAATATAGGGAAATATGGATAAAAAATTCTAAAACATATATTAAAAAGATGGGGAAGCAATTATTTCTATTGCCAAAAAAACGTGTCCTGTTTAATAGATAACTTGCTCCAAGGTTAATTTAAAAGTGAGCAGTCCAGTTCATGTAAAAGCATGTTTCAATTAAAATGTTCTTCTACTTATAAAAATTTAACTCACACCAATATTTCATAAAGAGAAGCAGCTCTGTTTTTGTTGTTGTTGTTGAAACTCTGCTTTTCTGACTTCAGTTTACATGTTATATATCTTAATAATGAATGAAGCATGCAAAATCAAATACATACTAGAGAAGTCCGAGAACATTTATTTCAAGGGTAATTTAACTAATCTAAAAGTTCATTTTCCAAGTACTAGTTGAAAGATTTTTTTTTTTTAACTTTGGGGTATTTTTTTAATGCTGGGCAACAACAAAGGCATTCAAGAGCAGAGACCCAGGGTGCCTTTTTTGTTATTCCCAGATATGCAGGGTCTGATGATGGCGGTGATCACACTAATGATGTTAGTGACAGTAATAATGTTGATGGGAAAGGTAGTCAAGACTGCCAAAATGAAAAATCTCATCTTTGAAATGCGCCCTTTTAAATTGTCATTTCTTCCTTTTATTTTTTCCCTTTTCTCCATTGGCAATAATAGGTAGAGAATCACAAATAACTTCAAACTACATTCTATTCCTTGACACAGGGAACCATAACTTAAATCACCAGTTCTCAACCAAGGTGTCATGACATACTCATTTGTTCATAACAACGATAGAATACTTCAAAATCAATCTTAGTGTATGATGTAAGTAATGAGATATTAATAGGCAAAATACTTTAAAATGTGGTTTTTGAGAAAATAGAGTATCTTTGAGGTTCTTCCATGAACGATGTCACTTTCACACATTTTCTTTCAAATATGCTCTCCTGAGAGAGGAAAAAATGATGATATAATGAGTACATTAAAAATTGTACCGAAAGCCCTTCTATTTTGTCCATACCAAGCCCCATGCTGAAAACCTTCATAGATCCTCATTTTAAATGCCCTGTCATCCCATAAACAAGGAAATATCCCAGCGTTCAAGTCTGTCGCAATCTCACAATCTAAATCTAACAATGTGATTCTCGATGGCAGAATTGGCACAAAAATCTTTTGTCAAATTCTGAATCCTGAATTTTTGTCTAAAAAATATGGTCACCATGGCAATAGCTAAAAATATAATGTTTGTTAATTGCCATATAAATGAGAAACAGAACCAGAAAACTGTTGTACAGACATTTAATTAGGTATAAACCAGTAATACATGAAAACCACATAAATAAAAATTCTCTTTCATCAGAGCAATGCATTTAACTGATAATTTCAACGTTTTTCATCTCTAAACTCTTTTTACTACGTTTGTTAACAAGAAAAAGAGAGAGAAGAAACTGCAAAGGGCATCCAAGCTTCTAAGAATTTATAAGACCAAAAAGGGAGACATTTGGTTATATTCGTACCTGCAAGAGATTGCCAGTCATTTGCAGTGCACTGAATAAAGAATTGCCGTTTTCAACTCACACTGGGGAGAGAGAATGGGGGAAATTCTATAGGTAAAAAGGAAAATGTCACATTCACACAAAATACTAAAAATACAAAGTTGAGTGGGGAGGGGGGAGGAGTGGGAAGAAAAGGAGAAAAGGCGAAGAAGGCTGTGGGTGTTGGGCCAGACTGAAAACGCAGGGACTGAATTGAGTTTTTAATTTCAAGAGGAGAAGGAATTAAATTCTTCACTAGAAAAATAAATCAAGGGAACTTTTATAGGGTGACTAATACATTAATAACCTACAGGAAGAGCTGAGTTCTCAGGTGAAGCTAGTTCAAGGACAAAAGGGCAAGCTCCCACTCTCCGAACAGTGTCAAGGGATCTTCAATGAATTCACGGAGCAGAGACACAGAATCCGGAATTCTTAGAGATGCTTGTCTGCGTCCAGAAAGTCTCTTGTGTACATCGCTGAAAGGCCTTATTATTGACTAATGAGCTTGTCTGAATCACCTATTTGCTTTATTATTTGCAAGCAAACATACAATTATGCCTGAGCTAATTTGAGATTCCAACTTTTCATTTTTAATGCAGCTTAGTTAACGCATAAAACCTTTCACAGTGTTTATGACAAAAAGGTTACTCTTTATTCTTTTGTGCCCGTGATTTTTTCAAAGCGAGCTTCACTAGATGTCATTTTCTCTAGAAACTTTTTTTTCCCTCCTTCCATTAGTGGAACAGTCTAATTACTGCATAATCAAAAAGAGAGGCGCACACGGCTGCCTGGCTTCACCACATCCACACAATGGTGCCGAATGCGCCTTAACAGTCCAGTGAACTGTCAGCGGCAAAAGTAATTGGAAATTGGGGCTATTTCTTCGTGTACGGGTAGTGGGAGTTGTTCTTGTGCTTTGTTAATAGGCAAATCACTCGCAGGAGGTAGGGAATCTATAGTTAGTTTGTAAAGACTCTTTATAACTTTTTTTTTTTTAAGTTAAGACACTGCTTTACTTCCTCCTAAAATTTTTTTTTTCAATTACACATTAAATGACTTGGCATTTGAGGTAATGTTATCTAGTGTTAATTCACCTGTTAGGAAATTGCCTCTCTCTAGAACCTGGGGTTAATAGAGTGCAAAAGACCATTCTTATCAAGGGGTAGGAGAAAGGCGATTAATTTACACTATAAATTAAAACATAGAAAATGGAAAGAAAACAGTCTCTGAGTTCTGGCCTCACTCCTGAAAAGCTATTATGTTTTGTTGTTTTTTTCTGTTTTTACTTTGTTATTTTTATCCACTTTAGCAGGCCTCTAATCATTCCAGGCAGAACACACAGCATGGATGAAACTATACATGAAAGAATATGCTTCAGGAAGCAAAATTAATTGACATTGCAGGGAACATATTCACAGGGTCCGTGGAGTTACAGCTGTGTGGCTTCTATTCACATCACAGTAAAATCATTTGTCTGTTTAATATTTGCAAAAGCACATTTGAAAAGGAAAACCATGAAATGCTAAGTAGCCTTGTTGACAAGCATGAATCTTCTTTGTCATATTTCACCTTTAATAAAAATAGTGATGCTAATAATGATTAAATCCATTTGTACCACATTCAGAGCACACTGCAGAGCAATGTAGGTCAGAGGATGACTTCCAACAAGTGAGTCTGAAAATAATTGTTTATGGACCACGACGCTGCTCTTTGTGAAAAATCAGTTATTGTAAATAAAGTCTCTGGTTAATTAATAGCCAAAAAAACCCCACAAAAAAACAAATATCTAAAGAGAGAGGTATATATTACTCAATTTCATTCCAGGAGACAGGTCTTTGTTCTCTACTTCACCTGCCTCCAACAACTAAAGGTAATAGCAGCTCTTGTCACAAGCAAAATTTTAAACGAGCTTACCTTTTACTTCCCTAACTGCCAATTCCCAGCATCCTCATGATGTTTGGCTTTCCCAGGAGCCCACACTCAGGTGCTTCAAGTTATACCTTAGCATTTGCCTTCTTCCTCCCTGTCAGTACTTACTTGTCTCATTTTTTTCTCTCGAGACATAGGTGAGCAGACACAAGGATTTGGCCTGATTGGCAATTGCCTAACATATAAGTCAACTAAGTACTATGTGTGATTGATTGAGGGTTCACCATTTACTTGTTTGGTGGGCATGTCATTTCATATCTTAAGCCTCAGTTTTCTCATTTGTAAAATTGGGTCAATAACCCTTGTAAGGGTCTGGGGGAAATTAAATGAGGTGAGCTCATATAAAACACCTACGCCTATGCCTTAATAGTATTAGATAGAGGATTATTATCCCCACAACCAAGCGCAGTACCTGCCGCATAATTGGAACTAGATATGTGTTTGTTGAATGGAATGAATGAATAAAGACAGATTAGGCCAGATTAGGCCTGAAATATCAGAACAAGTCATCAATCATGTAGCAGATATTTTGTGCATAAAATATGCAAACATCAACGTGTTCTCCAGAAGAACATAACATTTTGGACTAGTTTCGCTTCCTCCTATGATAAAGCATAGATCACACAAATAAAAGATACATGTTTCATGGAATTAGAAATGACTCACTCTCATGAGGCACCTGGGGGGCTCAGTGAGTTAAACGTTTGCCTTTGGCTCGGGTCATGATCTCAGGGTCCTGGGATCGAGTCCCACACAGGCTCTTGGCTCAATGGGGAGCCTGCTTCCCCCTCTCTCTCTGCCTGCCTCTGCCTGCTTATGATCTCTCTCTCTTTCTCTGTGTCAAATAAATAAATCTTTAAAAAAAATTTTTTTTAAAAGAAATGACTCACTCTTTATCTGGCAATTTCAGACAGTGGCCCAAAAGACACATCTTTAGCACCCATTCCATTCAATCTATTTGTGGAAAACAATGACTAGTTCTTTTCAGAAATCTAACACAGTAGTTAAGAAATTTCAACATATCATGAAGTAAGTGTTGGAAGACAAAGAAAATTTGAAGTATTCCCAAGAAATTGGGCAAATCGTCTTTAAGTAGGACAAAAATCAATGGGACACGGAGGCATATGTAAAGAAAATAAAAAGAAAGAACTAGATTGGAAGAAACATCTTTGGGGGAGAAAAGGGACTTTCAAGAAAATGAATTTGAATGTGAATAAAACTCCACTTCTTAGCTAGATAACTTTATAGACAATACTTCGCCTTTTTAAACCTCAGTTTTCTTATCTTCAAAATGGAAATTACAATATGTGTCTACAAATGTCATGTGAGAATTAGAATAATAAATATTCCAGGCTCAGCATAGCCACTCAGCGAAGAGCAGTAGTGAGGTATTGGTGATGGCAGTGGCGGGAGCGGCGGCAGCAGCAGAAGTAAGACAGCAGGAACAGGAGCAGTAGACTAGGCTTTGGGGAGTCATATGTAACGACAGGCTAAATACAAAGCAGCAATTTCATACTGGAAAGGAAAAAAACAATGTCCTGAAATGTATTTTTTAAGCATTTAATGGAAGGGGAAAAAACAAATGGCCAATAAACATATAAAAAAAAGTTCAGTTTTACTAGTGATCAGGGAAATGCAAATTAAATAATGTGATACTATTATGCACACATCAGATTGGCAAAAATTAAAAAGTGTGACTATATCAAACACAAGTGAGGATGTGAGAAACAGGAGCTATGAGAAGCACTTGGGAAAGCAATTTGCAATATCCAGTTAAAAAGCTGCAGGTCCTCTACTGCTCTCCTGTGGGATTTCTCCACTGGAGACACTCTCCATGTGTCTGAACATGAAGCCACATGAACAAATATTGCTTTCAGTGGGGGAAAAGAGAAAATATAAATGTCTCTCAACAGAACAATGAATATATGAAAGTTATTTGTTAAATGGAATATGATAGACCATTTAAGATGACTGAGTCAAAGTTACATCTATCAACCTGGATAAACCTAACAAAACAATGGTAAAATGAGAAAAGAATGTTGTTGAATGGTTAAAAAATATTATACTACCTGTATTGGTCCTGGAAAAGTGCAGAATCATGAAATGATACACACTGGATTTAGGGTGGAGGTTTTTCCAAGGATGAGATTTGGAAGAATACAATCAGGCAGAAATGGAGTCTGTGATGTTTGATTTTTCTTTTTAAAGAGTCTGAAGCAAAGGGTGCCTGGCTAGTGCAGTTGGTTAAGCATCCAACTCTTTTTTTTTTTTTTTAAAGATTTTATTTATTTATTTGACAGATAGAGATCACAAGTAGGCAGAGAGGCAGGCAGAGAGGAGGAAGCAGGCTCCCTACGGAGCAGAGAGCCCGATGTGGGCTCGATGACCTGAGCCGAAGGCAGGGGCTTTAACCCACTGAGCCACCCAGGCGCCCCAAGCATCCAACTCTTAATTTCCACTCAGTTCATGAACTTAGGGTTGTGAGATGGAGCCCCACAAGGGTCTCCATACTGGGCTTGGAGTCTGCTTGTCCCTCTTCCTCTGCTTCTCCTGTGCACGCACATTTATTTATAAACAAATAAACAAAGTCTATAAAAAAAAGTCTGAAGCAAATACGCAAATAGATGAGATTTCTTAAACTTGGTACTATGTATGCAGAAAGGCCCACATAATAACTTTCTGCAAACAAACCTTTGGGGCTTATAGTTATCAAGTATAAAATGAAATAGCTGGGCCAGCTAATCATCAAGTTCCTTTCTAGCTAAAATATTTAATAACTGAAAAGAACCTATCATGATGGGGTGGGCTAGTCAAGTTGTTCTTTCTAGCATAGGAAAAGGAAATTGTGTTAAATTTAAGAAAAAACACTAGAAAACTAGAGTAATCAAAACAGTGGTTCTGGCGTAAGTCCAAATATATAGATCGATGGAATAGAATTGAGAGAACAGAAGTAAACCCTTATATTCATAGCCCATCAGCTTTGAACAAGGGTGCTAAGACCATTCAATGAGGCAAGAATGGTCTTTTCAACAAATAGTACTAAAACAATTAGATATTTGCATGGAAAAGAATCAAGTGGACCATCACACCATACACAAAAATTAACTCAAAATATTTCATTGACACTGAAAACTATAAAATTCTTAGAAAAAAAATAGGAATCTGTGTGACTTTGAATTAGGCAATGCTTTCCTAGATATGACTGTAAAAGCACAAGAGATGAAAGAAATATAGGTAAATTGGATTTCATCAAAATTAATAACTTTTGTGTTTCAAAGGCTACCATCAAGAAAGTAAAAAGAGAAAATATCCTCAAATTATATATATAATAAGAGATTTATGTCAAGAATATATAAAGAACTCTTACAAATGAACAATAAAAAGACAGTTCCTCTTTTTTAAATAAGCAAAGGATTTGAACAGACACAAATATACAAATAATATTCAAAGGAGTAATAAACATATGAAAAGATGTTCAACACCATTAGAGAAATTAAAATAAAACCACAATGACATACCCCTTCATACCCACTAGGATACCTATGATCTAAAAAAGAGATGATATCAAGTGCTGGCAAGAATGTGGAGAAACTGGAACCCTCATTCTTTGCTGGTGGGGATGTAAATTGCTGCAACCACTTTGGAAAACAGTGTGAAAGTTCCCCCAAAGAGTTATAGATAGGGGGGCACCTGGGTGGCTCAGATAGTTGAGCATCTGACTCTTGTTTCAGCTCAGGTCATGATCTCATTGGGTTGTGAGATCAAGCCCCACCTCGGGCTCTATGCTCAACTCAGTAAGGAGTCTGGTTGAAGATTCTCTCCCTCTGCCCCTCTCCTCACTCACATGCATGCATGCTCTCTCTCAAATAAATAAATATATTTTTTAAAGATTTATTTATTTATTTATTTATTTGACAGATAGAGATCACAAGTAGGCAGAGAGGCAGGCAGAGAGAGAGGAGAAAGCAGGCTCCCTGCTGAGCAGAAAGCCTGATGTGGAGCTTGAGCCCAGGACCCTGGGATCATGACCTGAGCCGAAGGCAGAGGCTTTAGCCCACTGAGCCACCCAGGTGCCAATAAATAAATATTTTTAATAGAAAGGGTTAAAGATCGAATTATCCATATTATCTAATAATTCCTCTCCTAAATTTATACACAAAAGAATTTAAAGGATATGTTCATACAAAAACTTGGACACAAATATTCATAGTAGTATTAGCCATAATAGTGCAAGAGTAGAATTAATCCACATGTCTATAAACTAATGAATGGATAAACAAATGTGGTATAGTCACACAGTAGAATATTATTTGGCCCTAAGAAGGAATAAAGTAATAATATACGCTATAACACAGATAAACCTTGAAAACATTATGTTGAGTAAAAGGAGCCAAACTTAAAAAGTCACATATTATATGATTCCATTTCTATAAAATGCCCAGAATAGGCAAACTCATAGAAACAGAGAGTAGATTAGTGACTGCCAAAGGATAAGGGAAAGGAAAATGGGGAATGATAGCTGATGGGTACAAGGTTTCTTTTTGAGGTGATAAAAATGTGTTAAAATTAGTGGTGAAGGATGCACAACTCAGAATATACTGAAACCCACTGAATTATACATATACTCTAAAAGGGTAAATGTCACGGTATGTGATTTACATCTCAGTAAAGCTGTTATTAAAAAGTTTAAGGAGAGAAATAAAAATAGTAAAAAGGGGGAAATTTGGGGGTTACATTTTTAAAGAACGTCTTATCATAGTTATTAAACCTATTAGAATTGTTTAGAAATCTTCCAGATAATATGTGGGCATTGTTGGAGAGGGGTCCCAGAAGATAATGTGTTATAAACTATCTTGATGTTTTTAGACGTTTTTTAATCTGAATACATGAGGTTGGTTCAGAGAATTTTATGAGATTTCATTCAGTATTATTCAATAATGAATCTAAGACTCCTGTTACCAAATATTGATTTTTCTTCTGTTTCTCTCTTAGGTTTTATTTCTAAATACAAAATGTATTCTCTTTCTCATCAGATCTGAGGAAAACCCTTTGTGGAAATCAAAATTCAGTGATATAATATTCACCTGTCATTATTAAGGAAAAAAGATTCCATATAGGTAAATATAACACAATAACTGAAATTTATCCACAGCCAAGTCCCATATTGTGCTCTCCTTAATCACACTTGATAGAAATATCTCAAAAATGCTTTGTTTCCCTGACTTCTGAAGCAAAGAATAGCAACTATACCCACCTTTCTTTCATGAATCGGGGTCAGCATTATTAATGTCCATTCCCTGTAATACACTATTATACACCACCTGGCTCTTCGTTGATTTTGAGTATCCTCCCCTCCCAGATTGTCAACAGTCACTTCTGCTGTCATTGCAGAATGCCTTCCATGAAGGCTTTTTTATAGGCATACAGAGGGATTATTTCATTTCTCCCAAACCCTCCCTCATGTTTCAACTGAACAAAGTCTTTGACATCGGTCACTTTTGGAGGGGAAAATGGGACCTTTTTATAAAGAGAAAATGAAAATGAAAATGAAGGACACTTGGCCTGCACTCTCATAACTCAATCGGATCCCAGCTCAACTGATAGACTTGAAGGCTCTTGCGTTCGGCCTTTCTTCCTTCAAGCAGTGATGGCTTATGGTAAACTCTGTTAAAGGATGGATGGATCCCCACCTTTCAGTTCCAAGGAGAGCCAGAGGAGTTGGAGTGGGCACCAGGCCTTCATCCCCATAAAATAGATATGATGTCACTCCCAGCAGCCCCATTTTGTCACAAGGAACCCTACTCCTATCTCCTTTCCCTTCTCACTAATGTTCCCTCCTTAAAGATGTTAAGGTAGGAGAATGTGGGGAGATTTTAGAAGATGAGGTGGCACAAAGGAAGCAAGAGCATGGTTCTTACATTGACTTATTTTCTTCTAAGACATAAACAGAAGAATAGGAATTAATTGCCGTAGTATTAGCTTCTTAATCTTACTTAAAGATACAACTTAAATAAATTAATGCATTTCTCTGGCTGCATGATGTTAGCCAAACAGGATTATTTTTTATTATGTACCATCTTTCATCACTGAACCCTGAGTATTGACATAGTCTTGGCTTCTGGGTTTTGTTTTGTTTTGTGGTTTTGGTTTTTTTTTTTTTTTTTTCCCTTAGAGAAAGGAAAAAGTATCTGCAGGAGAAAATTTCTTCCAAACTGGCTGCCACCTGTTTTCCCTCTTTTGTCTTCCCAACACTTCAGTGTTACATAATTGCAAACAAAACTTTAATAGCCTTTGCATTTGCATGGATAGAAAATAATCAGATTGTTGAATGCTAAAATATTACAAGAGATATTTTGGAATCTCAGGGTCCCTGTTCATTTACTTATTGGTTCACAGATAATGCTACAGGGTTGAGTATATCTGAAGTCTTATTTCTAAGTAAATGGGATATTATATTCCAGAAATTATTTGGAAGGAACAAATCTAATTTTGGTAATTAAGGTTACTGTGTGTTCCAGATGGTACAGCTGTTTTTTTTTTTTCAGGTATTGCTCTCTAAGTGATTGTGTGGAAGAAAAATCCTTGATAACCTTTATTAGAAATGCAGCATGAACAAGAAATGAAGCTTTCTTAAATGACATATTTCAAGTCTAATATTCATTGTCACAACATAACCTACCAATCCTGAGTAATATAGGCTTTGATGGAGCAAATCTGTATGAAAAGGGTGTTCAGCTCCTTTGTCAAGAAAGGTTGTTACTTGGAAAAAAAAAATCTAGGCTAGTATATGCAATTTGAGCAGAAGGAGAGGTGTGAAATCCAATTGAGTAAAAGAGGAGAATGACAAATGTCTAGAAAACATTAGACAGTATGGTTAGCTATATGGTATTAGACAAGATATCACAGTCCTTGAACCCAAAGCATTACGTGAGATACTTTAACTGCAAGAAACAAAGTGATTTGAGCTAGCCTAAGTGAAATAGAGAAAATCACTAAAATGATGTGGAGTTGAAAGGAATCCACATGGACAAATGCTTCAAGGCTCAGAAAAGGTTGAGAACCAGATCCGGGAAAGCTGGTAGAAATCCTTTCTTTGACCATCTCCCCTCTACTTTTTCTTTTGGCATGTCTTTTTCATTCTCCTCTCTCACTCACTCTGCAGACTGGCTTTGTCAGCTTCTATTTACATGTTATAATTTCAGGCACAGACTGTTCATGTCGGGATTGAAACATCACAGCCCAGGAAACATGACCTTTGGGTGCTGTACAAGTCAGATGTCCCCCACGGACCCAATCAACTGTAGCCAGGAAGGAGGATCACATCATACATTCAGGGATGCTGGAAGCTCAGTCTCTGAATCAAGGGTCTCCAGAAGGGTCATGGCCTTGCGGCTGGACTCGCCCCCCACCTATTTGTTACAGAACGTAGATGAATTGACATATGATACATTATGCAACAAAAACATGTAAATAATAGGATAAAAGCCATTTTAGAAAAATTGCCTTGGTAATATTAAGCAGACTAGATCAAGATCAGCATAGATCAGGGATAGAATAGATCAAGAAACATGCAGGTAAACATATATCCTAGTAAAATTTATTGTCATTTTAAAATAAAAGTAAATATGCAGGAAAATTCAATTCTATCATATCAACAATAATGATTGCTTCTTGTTTGAAATTATAGGACTTGAATACTGTGTGGACAATCTATTTCTTATTCAGTTAGAGGCATATGTAACATGAAAAAAGTTTTTTAATGGAGCCAATCAAATCAGTTCCTCAAATTTTAAAGATAAATATACATAGACCTCATAACATTAGTAAATGAAACATTGATGCCTTCTTTCTGGTCAATAATGGGCATCTCCCCTATCTTTAAACATTTAAGTCAGAAGAGTTTTCTGTTTAACTTTTCAAGCTATGAATAATATATTTTCTCATATATTTTTTCATTCAGAATTTATACCCTCTTTTGATTCAATCCTATAAGAAATGACAGTTTGATGAGGTAGAAAGGGCCTGATTGTTAGAATACCTGCTCTGAAATCATAATTCCACCTCTCTTGGATTGGAGTCCTTGAACAAGGAATTGAGGCAGTCCGAGTCTTTGTTTCTTCATATGGGTATTGATTTTTAAACATATTTAACAAAGAGCATTTTGAGCAACACTAGAAAGCATCATTTTGTTCGGGCTGGACACCAAAGATGGGGTTGGCACATATATGTCTCCCCAGCTTTCATGCCATCCTGTGGAGCAATGGTAATGGGCTGAGTAGCACCGATCCCACAAGGAGGCTGGATAAGGACTTGCCTTCTGCTGCTGTTCCCTTCCTGTGATGCTTTGCACTGTGGAAGTTGGGGCAGAGTCTGAGCATAGACATCAGACCCTGAACTTGGATAGAGCTGTTCTGGAATGCTGAATACTAGCAGCTCTACACAAAGCCACTTTGTGGGAAGTTGATCTTTTCATAAAGCCAACCCTTAATTATTTACTGATCTAAGTTTCCTATTCCCAGTAGCATATGTTACTACCTGCCAGCAAATAAGAAGGCATACGTGATCTAAGTAGTTTTTGCTGCCATCACTTGATAATAGGTTTAGCACTAATGTTTTCAAATAAATATATATATTATTCTATAAAATCTAAACCTACATTAGTGTAAGCATTACTCCAACTGGCACTTCCACTGGCCCCTCTTACCACATGGTCGTATCAATGTTAGTGTCCTGCATCAAACTCTTAAACCCTAAGGTGAAGATAATTTGCCTTTTCACCTTTCATGTTACCTGGACCTTTAACGGTCTGTAGGATCAGAATAGAAGAGAACACAGTAGATGTTCAATAAATATTTTGGACAAAGAAAACACAAATGTTTCTTTATAAAATGAACATACCATCAAAAAAAAAAAAAAAAGGAATGGAGGGAGGAAGAAAAGTAAAAATTTGAAAAGTAAGATGCAGATGAGTAATGAGACCTTAATAAAGTTCCAAGTAGAATTCTACCTGCTCTAGGGAGTGGGGTTTTTTGTTTTGTTTTGTTTTGTTTCATTTTCGAAAAGAACAGTAGGAATCATTAAGCAATAAGATGTGCCCTTTCTCTGTAACCCAAATGTTTTTTGCCCTTCCTAACTAATACCTATGATCAGAGGGGATGTGATACTTCGGATTTATTGTGATATTTTGGATTTATTTATATGTGATAATGACCTTGTCATAAATGATGACATGTCATAAATGATGACATTTATATGTGATACTTTGGATTTATTGTGATATTTACACAGCTCTTTAATCTATAGGCTTATGTCTTTCTCCACATTTGGGAATATTTTGGCTGTTATTTCTTTTAATAAGTTTCAAGTTCCATTCTCTTCCCTGTTGGGGGACTTTAACGACACAAATATTAGTTGAGTTCCCTGAGACACCATTTATTTATTTATTTTTCCTGTCCATTTTGTCTTTATTGTTCAGGTGAGGTAAATTCTATTAATCTTTATTCAAGTTCACCTCATTCAAGTAATTTCTGTTCTACTACTGTGCCCATCACGCTAGTTTTTTCCTGTACTACTAATCTCTATCAGGTGGGGTTTTTTTTTTTTTTTAATACTTCTGTTTTTTGGACAAGATTTTCTGCTTTTCATTTGTTTCAAGAGAATTTTTAATTTTTTTGTTGAAGCATTCAGGGAGGGCTTCTTTAAAATCTTTTTTAAAAAATATTTTATTTATTTATTTGACAGACAGAGATCACAAGTAGGCAGAGAGGCAGTCAGAGAAGGAGGAGGAAGCAGGCTCCCCGCTGAGCAGAAAGCCTGATGCGGGGCTCGATGTGGGGCTCTACCCCAGTCCTGGGATCATGACCTGAGTGGAAGACAGAGGCTTTAACCCACTGAGCCACCCAGGTGCCCTAAAATCTTTATCCCATATAATTGTAATCTATCATTCATCTTGGTGTTGGCATGTGTTAATCTTTTTTCATTCAGGTTGTGCTTTTCCTGGTTCTTGTATAGTGAGTGATTTTAAAAAATATATCCTGGATATTTTGGATATTCTACAAGGACCCTCTAGATCCTATTTAATCTTATTTATTTATTTTTTTTAGACAGCACACCTATTAGTATAGTGAGAGGCCAGCTGGGTGTGTATGTTCTGCTTCCCATACTGTCTTGCAAAAGTGGAGCCTGATTCCTATTGCCTCTTTGCAGATGTATGCAGTGGAAGTTCATCTCCTGCTTTGGCCTGGCTGACACATTCCCAAGAAAGTGAGATAACACTAACATCTCATCCTAGCCTCTAGTGGGAGTATAAACTCAGCTCCAAGCTGGGCTTTCCACTGATACCAGAAGAGGGGAGGAGAGAACATGTTAACCAGCTCTGCCTCCTAGCAACTCACTCTGCCCTGTTAGATGCTAGGTGTGGGTAGAGACTGGTTCCCTGCCTGTCTTGCTTTTTGAGAGGAGAGAGAGGGTGGGATGTGGAGGAGAGCTTAAGGGGAAAAGGGGGACTGGAGTGTAGACTAGCCCTGCTTTGCATTGCCTCATTCAGTCTCATTGCAGCCAGGTGTACATAGTGGTTCAGCTCCCCATTCATTAAACCTCCCCGATGTGGGTTAGACTGGAGAGGACTGAAATATACTGGCACCGAGACACCCTAACCCCCAGAAGTCCCCTACCCTTGCCTACCTTGCACCATCTCTTTAAGTCTGTTGTTGCCTGCTGAGGGTGGAGGCTCAGCTCCATATAGGGCCCTGCTGCCACTGCCCTGTCCAGGGATCTTACTGCACTGGGCGAGGAAGGGATGGAAAAGCAGTTCCCCATTCAGCGCTGCTGAAACTACATTGGGGGTCTGGGCTAGTTTTCCCATTGGGTCACCTTTTCTGTATTCTTTGGCTAGGAGAAAAGACTTTCTTGGAGGTTTTTAGTCTATGTCTATTAGTAGTTCCAGTTTGGAAGCTTTTACCCCCTGGATCCAATCTGGGACTATATGAGAGATAATAAAGAAACCTAGGGGACACACTCCCCTGACTTCTCAAGCCCTGAAGTCCCTAAGCAGTCAATTTCTTTCCACCTTTCAGAGTCTTCTTATGTTTATTTGTTCTCTTATGTCCAGGGTTTTTTAGTTGACCTCTAATTTGGTCAGGACAAAAATCTGGGATGTGATACTTTGGTTCAGACAATTGAGACAGTCTCTTGAATCTCAGGCAGGAGCCAGCCCAACCAAAAATATTCCTAAGCAAAAATACTTTAGAGGAATCAATGAATGAATGGATGAATATCATATATTCTAAAATTTTAGCCATTGCTGTGTAGTTTCAAAAGAAGGTCCAGCTGTCATCCGTTTTCATGTGATTTAATATAACCACCCTTTATTTTCACTCTAACACACAAAAAAGACATTTTACTAAGACAATTAGACAAATTAACATAAAAACACTCTAATTATAATGTTTATATTTCAAGCTTTTAAAGAATAAATACTGCATTTTTAATCTAATACTGAGCTTGTCTCTAAATCTGATTTTTAAGTCTTTTTACTTCAACTTTTGAAAAGCTCATTTTTATTTTTATTAGAAAAGCAATACACGGTTATTACAGAAAACCTCAAAGTATAGAAAAGTTTAAAGAAAAAGCTAAAAATACTTTTAATCTTACTAACTTTTAATATTTTGGAACATTTCTTTCCAGTCTTTTTGTGTGTTTATTGAGATGCATTAACCAGATTCATAAATTCTCCTTTGTTCATCTAACACTGTCTTGACCATTTTCCTATGAGACTAAAAATATTGGGAAAGGTTATTTTTATGGCAACATAGTTTACCATCTTAGAGATAAATCTGAATTTATTTGGATAATCCCCTTTTGCTGAATATTAAAATGGTTTATATTTTGCTACTATAAATCATGCTGCAAAGAATCATTTTTTAAATAAATGTCCATTTTTATATAATTGTGATTATTTCCTTAAGACAGATTTGTTACCTTCAATCTTTATTTTGAAGAGCAAATTCATCCCATAAGGTTAAAAATAGTATTTTTTTTAAAGATTTTATTTATTTATTTGTAAGAGAGAGAGAGAGTGAGAGCGAGCACAGGCGGACAGAGTGGAAGGCAGAGTCAGAGGGAGAAGCAGGCTCCCTGCGGAGCAAGTAGCCTGATGTGGGACTCGATCCCAGGACGCTGGGATCATGACCTGAGCCGAAGGCAGCTGCTTAACCAACTGAGCTACCCAGGCGTCCCTAAAAATAGTATTTTGATCTGTTTAATAAATGTAGAGAAATAGTTGAGATCCAGTTTTGGACTTTTTGATATGCTATAAAAATATGCATAGTACTCAACACCAAAAAAATGATCTCATTTAAAAAAAAATGGATAGAGAATCTGAATAGACATTTTTCCAAAGAAGACATAAAGGTGGCAAAAGAAACCTAAAAATATGCTCAACAGGGGGATCTGGGTGGCTCAGTTGGTTAAGCATCTGCCTTCAGCTCCAGTCATGATCCCAGGGTTCTGGGATTGAGGCCCTTGTAGTGTTCCCTGCTCAGTGGGGAGTTTGCTTCTCCCTCTCCCTCTGCCCCTCCCTGCTTATGCACGCTCTCTCGCTCTCTCTCTCTCAAATAAACAAATAAAATCTTTTTTAAAAATGCTCAATATCACTAATTGTCAGGGAAATGCAAACCAAAAACACAAGATCTCACCTTATACCAGTCAAAATGGCCAGTATCAAAAAGACAAGAAATAACGAATATTACAACAAGTGGCTAGGGCACAGAGAAAAAAGGAACCCTTGTACACTGTTGGTGGGAATGCAAAGTGGTGTAGCCACTGTGAAAAACAGTATGGAGGTTCCTCAAAACATTAAAAGTAGAAATACCATATGATCCAGTAACTCCACTACTGGCTATTTATCCAAAGAATATGAAAACAGTGATTCAAAAGGACATATACACCCCTATGTTAATTGCAGCATTATTTACAATGGCCAAGATGTGGAAGCAATCCAAGTGTCCCCCAAAAGATTAAAGGATAAGGAAGATAGAATATTACTCAGCCTTAAAAAAAGGATGAGATCTTGACATTTGTGACAACCCGGATGGGCCTTGAGAGTATTCTGCTAAGTGAAATAAGTCAGATAGAGAAAATACAAATACGATATGATTTTACTTATATGTGGTACCTAAAAAAACAAGTGAACAAACAAACAAAAAAAGCAGAAACAGAACTTTAAATACAGAGAACAAACTGGTGTTTGCCAGAAGGCGGGGGAGTGGGGAGATGGGCAAAATGGGTGAAGAATAGTGGGAGGTACAGGCTTCCAGTTATGGAATGAGCAAGTCACAAGGATGATAGTCACAACATAAAGAATATAGTCTATGGTATTGTAGTAGCGTTGTATAGTGACAGAGAGTAACTATACTTGTGGTGAGCACAGCATAATGCATAGTGCTGTTGAATCACTATGTTGTACACTTAAAGCTAATGCAACATTGTATGCTAACTGTACTTACATTTGTATAAATGTACACAGTATATATATATATATGTTTATGGAAAATGAGAGCTCCATGTTTCTAGCACATATTTACATCTTTGTTATTAGATACTTTAATAGAGTTTTTGATATTTTCAATGGTCTCCTTAACTACGCTGAGTTAATGATGAGTGGTTTTTACGTGACATTTATTTTCCCACTGAAGTGTGAAGATCGTATTTTACTCTGAAATAGTAAAAATATCTTTAAAATATACCTGAACACAAGGTCTTTATGGTATCATGAGAAAAAATATATTGTATTAATTTTTCTTGAATGTTCTTTAGGAAAAACATTGTTGAACACACAGTTTGAGGATGACCATAGGTAGCATGTAAATTAATGGAATTTTTAAAGAACTTTGGCTTATAAGAATCATATGATTTTTTTAAAAAAATGAAATCTGTTTATCACTGTAAAGCATGTAATTAACCTTCAGTAGAAAGGAATATGAGGAGTATCACCAAAGATGAAAACCAGATTGACTTCAGATGATTTGAGGATGAAAGGAAACTAGTTATAGGTAAAGTTCTTCATTTCCTAAAATGCTTGACAGGAGAAAAAATATTCACATAAAGAGTTTAAAGATTAAATTGCCTTAAACTGCTTTTTCTTCCTTTAGAAAATAGACACAAGCTGGCTCTTTGTAGCAACAGATCGCTTCTGTAATTGACATGATAAAAAATGGAGCTGGGCAAAACCCGAGGTGGTTTGGAGTTTGAGCTGGGAGTACCGCATTCATACATTCCAAGTTTCCTTTCTTAACTTGTGACTCTGGGGCTGAAATAATGATCTCTTTTTTTCCCTTTAAAATAAATCTTTCCCTGCTTCTAACTACCAGGGGAATATTATGAAAACATTCAGAACTAACATTACAGAACTAACATAGCTAAAAACCGTGCATCAGCATTGTGAAAAGGCCTATAATCCCAGAGAGAGAAAAACTCCAAACATTATCAGCAGTGCAGGGCTCTTGACTGTTGATTCTGAGAAACAGTAAGTTTGGAATTCTTGCTGCTCATTTAGCAAAAATAAAGTGACCAAAAGTAAGAAGAAAGAAAGAGAAAAGAGAAAAAGGAGCCACAGAGAGAAAACTTCTTTGTGTTTACCTGGGTATCGCATGACCAAGGAGCCTGTTTATGCACCTGGCTCATAGGATGAATGCTGGTAGAAGTTTGGGGTGTGGAGGGCACCGATAGAAGCAAGTATGGGACAGGAGCTTCAAGCTTCTGGGGTATTGCTTCCTTCCTCCTCCATGCTGCTTTGCTCATCCAGAGAAGAATATAAATGGCAGGCACCAATTTTATTTTTTTAAATAAGACTTTATTTATTTATTTGAGAGAAAATGAGCCAGATACTCTCATGAGTGGCGAAAGGGGCAGAAGGAACCCTATCCTGGGCTGATTCCAGGACCCTGAGATCAGGATGCTGAGATCAGGACCTGAGCTGAAGGCACATTACTCAACTGACCGAACCACCCAGGCGCCCCATGGTAGACACCAGTTTTCCACTAAGTCTTCCTGTCAGTGTGGGACTGAGCAGGGAATCCTAAACAGCTCAAGTTAAAAAAGCAGATGCCCTCAATAACTATGACAGTCCCCCACCCAACACACAAATGAACCAAATGCTACCATTTTGTCCTGAGTTCTCTGGCTCTTTTTGATAATTAGTTAGTTCCACTCTAATTTCAATATCCATTGTGCCTATCTCTATTAATAAACATGCACAACTCCTTGTGTGTGTTGTGTGTTCATGTGTGTGTGCCAGGCGAGGGTTAATGTTTTAATGTTAAAGTCTCACCACTTGTTTATGAGTTCCTTGAGAGTACCTTTGAATCCCTAAAGCCTTACAAAGTACCTAGCATGTAGTAGTAATTTGATGGTAATAATTTTTATTTATTGAGCAAGTACTGATTCCCAGGAATTATGCTAAGTAATTTTACAAGGATGATAAACAGAAATTAAAAGGAATTAAAGTAAGTGTCCAGGGTTACCGGCTAGTGGGGGCAAGTCTAGCCCCATTATTTAGGCCTCTGACAAGCAGTAATGCCTCACTCATTTGTTAAATGAATACAGGAATCTCTCTTTCTCTCACCTCATTGTGATAACTAACTGTGACTTAGCCAATATTTTAAAAATCTATCTTTTCAGTATCATCAGAACACTATTTAGCACTTATGTATACACTTATGTATACCGAGATTGCCTTGGAAATGGTTCCTGCCTTTTGGAAGTTAGAATCTAGGGCAATCACATTATGGGGAGCACAGATACATAAAAGACATACAGCCTACAGAACAAAAACATTATCCTATACATTAATGGATCATAAGATATTGCTTAGGGGCCTCCCTTTTCAATTTACACTTAAAACTACAGCAGGAACATACGATATATATATATCAGTACATATATATTTGTGTGTGTATATGTATATACATGTATACTTCTGCATATATATTTATATACATACTTCTATATATATATTCTTCTATAATTGTACATATACCTCTGATATACATATATACACATAAGCATATACAAATACACTTGTACATATAAAACACACACACACACACACACACACACACACGGCACAGAGAATCATTATTGAGGAGTATCCGTAGGCAAGAATCTACCTCTTTATTTCTCTATTCTCTCTTCTGTAAAATGGGTTGGTATAAGGGTTAAATTGGATAGAGCATAAAATGTGCTTTGAGTCTGCAGCCTGTCAGTCATTTTGTAGATGATCACAGCAGAGGAACTATCCTTCTGAGGTTAAAGTTGGCATGCATGTCAGTGAGCTGAGTTGCCTGAGCAGAGCTCTCATGGACCAACTGTCCACCCACTTCTGAACTACTCAGGACCACTATGACCACATCAAGCCTTGCGTGTGTGCTGACCCTCTCCACCAGCATCCAGGGCGTCCATCATCACCCGAAATATCATTCCTATTTGGACATACCACTCCTAATCTGACTCAATGCCATCTCTTCTCCCTGAATTCTTTCCCTGGACCTTCTAGAACAACTTTTTGCGATCAGCCTCAGCTCCATTTCTGAAAAACTCCTTCACCTCCATGCTTTTGCGAAGTGTGTCTGTCTCTTGAGGACTCCATGCCTCCTTTCAAATGAAGGCTGTTGTTTCTTTTTCCTTCTCCTGCCCAACTCCTTAGGGCCAGGAAGTAGATTAGATACTCACCTGATCCCCACAGCTGCTTCTAGCCATTTCTCCTTCATCGTCCTTTACACGAAGGTTAACTTACCCATTTGGCATACTGGACACAGTAGACATAGTGCCTGTGTTGCTTTTAGGGGACTAGGAAAATATTTCCATTTCTTTTAAAATTTGAAGCAGAAAATGACTATAATCCAACCTGAATTGTATTCATCTTTTACTCAAACAATTGTGAATATACTTTTTAGTTTTTTTATGAAGGAAGGGGCTAATATGCCTAGGGCCCAGATAAGTCATAATGTGGGCCTGCTTTAAACCCCTAGCTCTTCCCTAGCTCCTGCTGTCAACGTCCATCACCTCTACTCCACTGCGATCCATCTAAGGACCAGGGTTCTGTCCTTACATACTGAGGACTTGAGCTCCAGCTGACCACTTTCCTCTCCACCCAAACTCTAATATCCAGAGTTGGCTTAAGTACATACTGAGGTGTTAATGCAAGAGGCCACCCTTTTAGATCAGACCTCCCCAATAGACTGGGGAAAGTAGCTGTGTATTTTGGTGGGTACCTGGGGGTGGAGACTAAGGAAAAGGACAGGGCTAAGGGCTGGAACATTGTGTATATTTCCTGTTTGGTCCAGATAATTTCAGACACTGGGAAGTGATTGAATCTGTAAGCAGAACGCCTTGGCAGTTTTGGTGAAAAGAGCTGGGGAAGGCAGAGAGAGGACTGGCAATTAATGGAGACTGAAGAGGGTACAACCATTTCAGGTCTTTCAGCCATTATTCTTTCCCTTTTTGTAGCCTCAGCCACTCTCATTTATGCAGCAGGGCTGGGTGAGCCAAGGGTGGGATGCCAGGTGGGGATGCTCATGGCCCAGTGTTGTGAAGAATCCCCTGCGCTGCTCCAGTCCTAACTCTGCAGACCACATGACATCAGCCTCTGAGTACCCCTGTCCTGAAAAACGCGCTGAGTTTTCAAGGTCCTTCAGTGCATCCTGTAGGGAAAGCAAATGCTCATCACAATGGAGGGAGAAAAAAATCCTGAATCCTTATATCCCCTGAAGCTTGCTAAGTTCTTGAAGTGCAAAGTAGAGAGAAGGTCTCAATGGGTGTGCAGAGGGCTCTTCATGCTGTAAAAGCCAGCCTGAGAGTGGCAGGCAGCACTCATTAGGCAGGCATGGGGAGAAGCCTCCTCTTCAAAAGGCAGGAGGCAAGGAAGCATTTGATGGGGCAGGTATGTTTGTTTTAGCCTGGGCTGGGTCTGGGGACTGCTCGCTTGGGAAGGACGATCGCCTAGGGTCAGAGAATGAACCTGCCCCGGGCATCTTTCTCTCCTTCCCTTTTTCTCTCTTTCTGTCTTTGTTAAAATACAAATTTACATTGGGAAACAGCCTAGCTTCCTAATGATGGAGACTGCCTCTGTGCAGATATAATCTCTGATTGATGGGGTGTGGGGAGGGAAGGAAAAAGACCAAAGAGAGTTCATGAATTCACTCTCAGATTCAAATCACGTCAGGGGCCCTGCCAGTCTCCTTAGGCGGAAAACCAGGCAAGGCAGAGATCAGCAAACTGTGTTGATGTCTCGCTTGCTCCCCCTTTTCTCTACATCTGCATTTATTCACTTAACAACCTAGTGAACTTGCACAATAGAGTCTCACTCCTCCTTCTTCTTCCATAAAGCAAAACAGAAATGGAGAGTCCTTGTTTTAATCGCTACTCTTCTCTGGGGACTTTAGGAAAACTGAACATACTGGTTCACATTGAAAGAAAGTTTTATTTAAGTTACTTCCAGTGGGGATGCCCCAAGGTTACTTTGTTTACTATTTGTCTGTCTACTATTTGTCTCAGTATTTAAAAGCTTAGTGTATTAATAGAAAAGGGATTTGCAAATGCTTACTGTCACTCACCTGGAAGCAATTACTCAAAAGATAATCAATTTAACATCATTTTTTTTTTTTTCTTTGAGTGCCAATATCTGACTGGCTCTGTTCTGGGGTCTTTTGTGAGTGTAAGATAAAAAAGATCATATGCCATGTTGGTCAGTGTGGGGTGAAAAAGCAAACATGTGAAAAAATAGCAGGAAAAAAAAAGCATACTAAGTAAACAAGTACCAGCAGGCAGTAGCATATACCTTACACATTCTAGGTTTTCCATACAGGTAGAAATAAAGCTTATATCTTCTCCATAGTAATACTGACCTGTAAATACACTATGCTATTTTGTAATGCTGGCCACCTCAGCCACATAATATGCAAATCATCTGGTTCAAATGAAATTTTAAAAGATGAGGTCTTTTTCCTTTATAGCACAGATCATTTGTGAAGCTAATCACAACAATAAAAAAACACAACTCCTTGACAGATTCTAAGTCACAGTAGAACTTTTATTTTATTTTTAAATTTTTTTTAAAGATTTCATTTATTTAAGAGAGAGAGAGAGCATGAGCACGGGGGGGGGGGGCCTGGGGAGGGGCAGAGAGAGAGAGGAGGAAGCAGACTCCTGGCTGAGCAGGGAGCCCAACACTGGGCTTAATCCCAGGACCTTGAGATCATGACCTGAGCCAAAGGCAGATACTCAGCTGATTTAGTCACCCAGGTGCCCCATGGCTGAACTTTTAAACTCAGTATAAGAAAAACTTGTGTTTTAACAGGGTGCCTTCTAAAGAAAAAGGGAGTCCATAGCTTCTGTGCCTTACACTGAAAAACACTTTAAATAATCCTCAAGTCAGCTGGCAATGTGAGCACTAAAACGTGTATCAGCAAATTTGCGTGGTACTAAATAACTTAATGCTTTAAGTATCAGTAAAGACAAAATAGCATATTGTATAATTTACCTTCAGAATTTTTCTTTCTCTTTCTTTGTATACATTTTAATTGTTTTAGTGTAATTATAAGTAATTAAATCCAATAAGAAATTTTTCTAATTTTTATTAAGGGGTTATTTTGTAGAGAAAAGTCAGCCCTCTCACAGAGGGTCTCAATAGAAAGATGTTCAAACAATAGATGCAAAAACTGCAGGAGGTGACTCCAGCTGTGGAATGGGAGAAGGGAAGGTGAATAGACTTGACATTGGAACTCCGGTTGAAGAGAAAATAATGATTTCAATGAACCTACAAGTTGTCTATTAAATTCTGGATTTAATTCGAACTTCAAGGCGGTTTGGTGGCACTTGGAATCTGAGACTGGTCCCTGTCAAAGACAAAAACCAAACAAGGAGGGTTATTACTTTTACTTAGGCAATTACCACAGGGAGAACACCCCAGATGAGTAGATCAGAGTTTCTTAGCAGGATGGTTTCATCTTAGGCTTTCATAGGGAGAAGGAGACAAGTTATAGGTAGGATGATTTTACAGTAGGGATTGTTTCTATAATCAGAAGGATTCTTAGCGCTTAAATGGGAAATAATATTTCTCTCTGTTAGGTAATTTTTGGACAATAGACATTTTAATTAATTATGAGACAAAGAATGGAAATTTGGAGGGTCTGTGTCTGGTCCCGTAATACAAAGATTAATTAGCAAATTTTATCTAAGTCATAGGGAGAAGTGTGGTTCTTTGTAGTAAGCCATTTTCCTTGATCACAAAGAGTAGGTCTTTTTGGTTTTTGATATATAATAATTTGATATATAATAAAATGTAGGCATGGTAGAAGAAAATGGAAGGACCCTTCGCTGGGCTTATGGAAATCCTATTAGAAAGCTTTTGTTTTTCTTTCTTTTTTTTTTTTAAAGATATTATTATTTATTTGTTTGTTTGAGAGTGAGAGAAAAGGAGAGAGAGCACGAGTGGTGAGAAGGGCAGAGGGAGCGGGTGAAGCAGACTCTCCGTTCAGTGGGAAGCCCAGGGCTCCATCCCAGGGTCTGGTGATCATGACCTGAGCTGGAGGCAGATGTTTAACTGACTGAGCAACCCAGGTACCCTAAACCTTTAGTTCTTCCTAAGAAGTATCAAAAAGACCCTCCATAAGATAGAGTTGGCTTCCAGGAAATGCAAAAAAGATTTGGGAAGGGAATGGAGAGGGGAGAAGTAGAGAGCAGCCAGAGGAAGTCCGAACCATAAATTTCATGTTGTGTCTGTTAACATCACCAGGGGTCTACTGTACTCCAGGGGCACAGAGGCACACTTTACTCCAGTTCCAACTCTATAATTTTGACCCCAGCAATTAGCTTTAATCCCTTCAGAACTCAATTTCTGTGTCACTAACTGAAGAGAAATGGACAGTGCAGATTAGTACTACTCAAGACAGTTTGAACATCACTCATTGTATGTGAAGACTCAGACCCCGCAGCTCACACTCACTGAATCAGAATCCTCATATTAGTAGGATTCCCTGGCACTTCATATGCACATTGATCTAGAGAGGCTTTTCCTTGTCTTTGGGGGAACAAATACAGCCAATTCTCATTATTCATGGATTCCATATTTATGAATTTGTTTGCTCATTAAGACTTATCTGTAACTCCCAAATGAATATTCACAGCCATTACAGACGGGCAAAGAGCAGTGGAATGTCTGAGTCCCCTGATGTACACATTCCTAACTGAGATCAAACAAGGCAATGCTGGGTCTTCTTAACTCCTCATAATTTGAACAAATGGTCTTTTTTGCAGTCTTTTAGTGCCATGCTGTGGTTTGTTTGTTTGTGTGTTTTGTGGTGGTGATTTCCTTGTTTAAAATGGCCCCCCAAGTGCAGTGTTGAAGTGCCCTCTGGTGTTTCTAACACGAGAAGAATGTAATGGGCCTCCTAGAGAAAATACATGTGGTAGTAAGCTTCATTCTGGTGTGAGTTATAGTGCTTTGGCCATGAGTTCAATGTTAACAAACCAACGAGATACACACACACACACACACACACACACACACGTGTATATGTGTGTATATATACATATACATATATATACACATATACATACATACATACATGTATATATGTATACACACACACACACACTTATATAAATAAATAAAATAAGGTGTCTTTAAGCAGACCTATACACCAAAGAAGCTTATATATTCATTGTTTGATGAAAATGCTATGGTCGGCGGCTTGTAGGAACACAACCATTTATTTCCCCTAAGAGCAATATTTCAATATTCACTAACTGCTCTGTGACCTTCTAGAACATAACCACTGTAAATAACAGGAATCGGTGTTCCCCTGCTGGGTGAAGATAAAGGTACAATCTGAATATAGAATAATAGGAAAGATATTATTTGAGACTGATGTCTTTAAGTGAACATAAGAGACAAAGAGAAAAATTACCATTACACAAAACAACAAAAACTTAGCTCCAATTCTAAATAGTCTCTGAGGTCTGGAAAGCCTCTGCTTCCTCTTAACTGCCATGAAGAACCCCAGTATTGAACAGCACTTTTGTGCTGTTTTGTCTTTGTTGGTTCCCCAAACAGGGAGTCCCCAGGGAAAATCTGAAACTTCATCCCTTTCCAAAACAGAGACCCAGGAGAGATGGGAAGAAAGAGGCTGGCCCCTCCAGTTTTGGGAAGTTGTGGTCTCATAAGCAAAGGAATTACGAACAGGTAACTGACTCTCTCAAGATGAGTGGATCTCTGTACCAGCCTGTTAGAATCTTGACGGTTTATATTGAGGCCTTAACAGGACTCAGTCACATGTACTGTCCAGAGGGTCTCAACACCACATTGCTCAACAAGGCTGAATCCTTCCAAACAGTTCCCACTATGGGAATGGTGAGTACAACGTATAATATGGGACAAGGGATGGGGGGTGAGGAGCCTGTGACTGCCTAGAGCCAGCTCCAGGGTCAGCCAGTGGTCACGTCCTCTCCAGGACATCCTCCTACAGTTTTTAAGATAGAAAAAAAGAAAATGTTTTGCCTCTGCACCTTGGCTAGACTTGGTTTCTCTGAGAAGAGGAAATCCCAGTGTTTTATTTCTCACATTCTCCCCTTTGAGCCTTAAGCCTGTTCACTTATTAAATACCCCCTCCAGCCTGACAAGTATCCCTCTCGTTCTGGAAAGAGTATTAACTTTTGGAGCTCTCACACTAATGCATGGCTTAAATCCAGGCAGACTCTCAAGTGAACGATTCTCCTTCTACCCCCCCCCCCCCCCCCGTTTCTTTTTCATTCCAGGATTTCTTTTAGTGTTTACATTAGCTTTTTGTTTTGTTTCTTATTAAAAGATAAATTCCTACAACACAGTAAGGGTCTTTTTCTTTTAGAGTCTCTGTTACTCTTTCCCTGTGCATTTACAGCATCTGGGTAGGTGGCAAAGTGACTTAAAATGACTCAAGAGATCACAAGGAATTACTTGTGTCACCAATTATTGTCTACGGACTCCGACCCTGATTGTGCCTCTTCCGTCTCAGAGAAGCAAGTCTGAGTGTCGGGTCAGCAACCTCTCTGTGATTAAATATTCATGCACAAACACAAATGCACACAGGCAAGGCAATAAGAAGGGCCAAAAATAAGAGCAGCATCTCTGTCCTGTGGAGCTTGTAGAAGCACATGTAAAGAATGAACGCAGATCAAAATTGCAGATCAAACATAATGCGAGCTGACAATGTACTCATTGCAATGGGTTTCCTAACAAGAGTGAATACTCAGGAATATCTAAAGTCATTGTCTTCCCACAATATCCACAAAACAAATTAAAGCTCACTGTGCCCTAAGATCTGACAGGACATGCTGCATGGTTACATAGGGAACATTGCATACTGAGGGATGCCAGTGTGGCATCACAAACAGATGGGGAATACCATTTTCTCTCTGGTGATACTGGAGGGGTCTAGTATAATGCTTGGTGTGGTTCATGGCACCTTTTAAGTACTCAGTAAATATTTGCTACATAAAAGGATGATCTGCAAGGATGCTAAGTGGACCCCCTCCTTGGAGTTAATCTGTAATAAATCAAGATGCTTACCTGAGAAGGTAATCTACAGAGAGGCAGAGGGATCAACAGCAGTGCTAAAGAACACGGAGGATGCTAAAGATACTGCCATTAATAATTTATTTTCTGTTGCAAAAAATAAGTCCAGAAATTGTTCTGGAATCTTCCTGTGTAGTTCAGTAAAAATGTCATGACTTTTGGAGTCAGACCCACTTAGCTCTGCAATGTATTAAGTCATTCATGATATACAAATCACTTAATCTACCTTATTGTTACTTTTCTGTAAAATAGGGAACACCTACTTCATTAATTTGTTGAACTAATTAAATAATACGCGTAAAATTGCCCAACCTGTTATCTGACATATAGTAGTTTTTCAAATGCTAGTTTCTTCCCTACTTTGTTTATACAACATCTGCCCTGTGCTAGGAACTGAAGTAGGATGCCGTGCTGAACAAAGTCTACATAACTCTTCTCTTACAGAGCTCGTAGCCTACTGGGGGACACAGCCACTAACCAAATTATTGTGACAGAAACTCTTGAAAATTTGTGAAGAATGTGAAGAGGGATGAATTTTTGAGTGAGATGACTTAATCAGTGCTGGGAAGAAAGGTGAGGTCAGAGGAGGTCTCTCTCTGAGGAAACCAGCTTAGGCTTGCAGGGAAAAGATGTAACAGAAGTTCCTCTGGCAGAGGTGGGGGAGGGGGTTAGAGACTCTTCCAGGATCTAGTATGATTTTATTAAAGCCCAGAGTTAAAATCTTTTTAGGGCACCTGGGTGGCTCAGTTGCTTAAGCATCTGGCTTCGGCTCACATCACGATCCAGCCCCACCTCAGGCTCCCTGCTAAGCCTGCTTCTCCCTCTGCTTCTGCCATGCTTGTGCATGCTCTCTCTCTCAAATAAATAAATCTCTAAATTTTTAAAAAAGATTTTATTTACTTATTTGAGAGAGAGACCCCATGAGTGAGCATGAGTGGGGGGAGAAGCAGAGGAAAGGAGAGAGAAAATCTCAAGCAGACTCCTCATCCAGAGCTCCACATGGGCAGGCTTTCTCGAAGTCCATCATTTCCCACATTGTAACTTGGTAAGAGGCTAAGAGTCTTGGTTTATGAGGTAGGAGTTTTCAAGTTTCCTGATATTATTTGTTCTATCATATAATTAAGTTCTAAAACACTTGAGTAAATAGAAAACTTGTAAAAGCATTTTTTTAAACTGAAGAAAAGGAATAAATTATGTCAATTTAACCTCATGATATAATCATTTCTTTCTTCTTTTTAATGATCATTTTATTTTTATTTTTTAAAGGTTTTATGTATCTATTTGAAAGAAATAGAGCAAGAGAGAGCAGGAACAGTGGGGAGGGGCAGGAAGGGAGGGAGAAGCAGACTCCCTGCTGGACAGGGAGCCTGACATGGGGCTCAATCCCAGGACCCCAAGATCATGGCGAGAGCCGAAGGCAGGTGTTTAACCAATGGAGCCACTAGGTGCCTACCTAAGTTTTACTTTTTACTAAGTTTTCCTTAGGTCTAATAATAAAAGTAATTTAAGTTAACACCCGGTTCAGAGAATTTGTCCTTCACAAATTGTCACTATTTTATTTTATTTTAATTTTTTTTAGATAAGAGACCCTGGTTTAATTTCTCATAACTGTCACTATTTTATTCAATTTTGATAATTCCGTTTCACATCAAACCTCACACTCATTGCTGGAATTATCCCATAGACAGGGCATTTGTAACTATTTGTTTTACTGTTGACATCTCTGATGACTAGAAAGTTTAATTTTTATTGTTTGATGATACTACCTTTCCTATAATTTCCAACCATTGGTAGTAGTTATGCTTAAGAACCTATCAATTCTCTTCTCTTTTTGTGGGAACTTTAAAGTTACAGGAAGATAACTATCATGTTTTTTCCATAGTCTTAACTTTCACAAATATTTTTGAGAACTTACTTTGGCCAAAACATTGGGCATGAGCTATGTTTTGCCTTTCCAGCTTCAACAGCTACACTCCTTCTAACCTTTCCTTGAAAGGTTTTCCCCTTAATTACTATAATTTATACAAACTCTAGCCACGTCCTTGTCACAGTGTGCACCTCAAAATAAACATATACAGAATGTAGAATTTTATTCAATATCACCAAAAATAAAAATAGGAATTATTAAACTCAAAAATGTATTAAGCACTAAAGGGGACAGAATAAATTACACACTATTCTTGCCTTCCAAGAATATTGAATCTAGTTGGAAATGGAGATTATGAGTTTAAATAATATTAAATATTATAAAAGCAAGCATTTTAGGAGTTCAGATGATTCAGAAAACTGAGTTCTAGATCTTATTGGATATTTCTAGTTCTAACTAGGGCTGTCTTGAAAACTACATTGGGTCTGAATATTACCAATGTAAACAAGTACCAAATGCTTTGCCCAAAGTGCATAAATATCGGTAGTGCCAAACTGCTCTTTGTCTAGTTCTTTCTCCACTCCTTACAGCACAAAGAGGAAATCTTAGCTTGAGATAGCAAATAAGTGATTAAATCTGCAAATTTTGGAAAGGCCACTGGAAAGAAAACTTGGCAAAATTCTAATTCTAGTGATTGCTCTCTGTTTAACCCGCAGCCAGTGAAGGCTGTTAACATTCTTTTGGGGTCGAATTTTCTTTTGATTTTAGAAACAGTTAAAGCTCAAACGACAGCGCAACTTAAAAAAAAAAAAAAAAAAAAAAAAAAAAAAAAAAAAAGTTCTGTTAAGACAGGAAAAACACAGGAAGCCTGGAATGTAACTAGATTGGCAGTATTTCCGGAATTTTACCCTTAAGCATTAGTTTGGCTCCTTTTGCACATGCGCAGAAGGAAAAGTTGGGCGGGAGTTCCGTTGCGCCGGGTCGCGCTCCAGGCAGGGATTGGTGGCGCCTGGTGCGAAGAGGCGGAACCGGAAGCGCCTGTGTTGTGGGGCTTAGCCTGTTGTCTCCCGGCGTCTTTCCAGCGCCTCGCTTCCAGCAGTTGGTTCTGCTTTTGCAGGGAGTGCCATGGGGGAAGCGGAGAAGTTTCACTACATTTACAGTTGTGATCTGGACATCAACGTGCAGCTTAAGATGTAAGAGAATCGGGACAGTGACTGGGATTGCTGGGGCTTCGGGACGCTGAGATGGGGGCCTGTGGGTTTGGCGGGGAGAAGGTGGTTATTAGCCTGAAGACCGTCCTGGGGGCGGCTGGGAGGGCTGTAGCCCGGGAGGCGGAGGAGAACCGGAGGCAGAGAGGGGAGCCTTGTGAAGGGATTGAGCCCTGGGTCTGTGGGACAAGGATAGCCGTCGGAAGATGCCCTCAAGTTCCACGCTGTTTTACTTTCTTCAAAGCATTTTGCTGCTGACAGCAACCTTTTGAGGGTTTTTACGTTTTGCAGATTAAGACATCAAGTTTCAGTAGAGTCGTCCTCCTGCCGTTAATAGTTGGAAGATCTTTAGAACCGGGCTGGCAGGTGGAATGGAGGGTGCAGAAATTAGACACGGGCAGATCTGGTAGTTGAGAATAGCATGAGTACATGGATACAGTGTTAGAATCACGGGGGGTGACAGAGACTTAGGTTGAATCTTGGGACATGGTGGCATTGTTTAGCCAGGGAAGTTAGGAGTCAGTCGAAGAAGAGAGTGTCAGTTGCGGAGGGACCAGAAGATAGGAGAAAAGGCTTTGCAGGAAGATCTTGGAGCATTACAGTTGAAGTAAAGGCCAAGGGCATGATCTTTTGAGATGAGATTAATGAAACCGAGATAGGGGGTGGGTAGGACTGAGTTGGAAATTAGGTCATTTTAAGGCAGTCTTGAAAAAGAGTTTTCCTATGTAAAATCTGTCACAAATTATTAATCCTATCATCATTCATTATATGTTTAGTCAGTATTCATCTTACGTTCATACATGCAGTGAATACATTTTTTTTCAGCTGTCAGGTGCACCTTTTAAGGATTGTTTTTATTTTCAGAAGTTACTTACTTCAGACTCTGACAGATCTTTTACTGTCCATGTTGTGGTGATAGTAAAAATAATATTTCCAGAACCAAACTATAGTTTTGTAAAATAATTTACACACCCATTTCAGGAAATTTCTGCAGCATGTGGCACTACATGCTTATACAGGACTGCATTGCTCTCATTTGATAAAGGGCTTTCCTTTCCTTCAGTCTCATTCCTCTCAGTATTTTTTTGGACATAGGAATGATTTTTTTTTTTTTTTACACTTTTGAACCCTAGAAGGAAAGAAGAAAAGTAAGAAACACTGGTCTGTCATAAACAGACACACATTCAGTATTTTGAGGCAAAGTTAAAGCATAAATTAGAAGTTTGGCAAAATTTAATACTATCTTGTAGCTTCTAAGACTGCCGTTGTTGATCATTGGGGGCAAGGAGTATCAACTTAGAATCATATAATGAAAGAATAATGAATTCTTTAATTCAGTTTATTCTCCCCAGGGTTTTAGTTTATTGTGACAGTTTTAATTAACTAGTTGCAATTAACAAGTTGCAAGTTTCTTTCCCTATCCCCGTAACTGAATATCAAACTGCCTGCAAGACATGGTCACTTAGGATGTGCCAAAGCACTTTGAAAGCAACTTGTCTGAGACTAGCATATCATTAGCCTACTCTTCTGATTCTACTTTTCCTGTATTGTCTCATTTATTTTGGCAATTGTTGGCATAATTAATTGAGTTGGTTAAGACGGGAAACTTGAGTTCTGCATACATCCCTCTCTTACCTTCTCTGTTTAATCATTCACAAATTGTCTTGAATCTACCTTCATATCGTTGATCGATGCCACCTTTTTTTTTTTTTTTTTTTAACCCCACAACCCTGGCCTTAGTCTACCTTTTACCTTTTAATGCGGCTGAGATTCTTCTAACTGATTTCCTCGCTTTCAGTCCCTCCTCTCCATTATGTTCTTACACTCCTGCCAAAAGTACAACTCTGATTACATTACTCTCAGTTCAAATAATTTTTTAATCATATTTTTGAATGTTCACTTTGTGTCAGGCACTGTAGGGAATATGGTGGCTACTCGCTTTATTTTCTACCTACTTTTCATTCTTATCTTTACCCTGTGAGCTTTATGCTTTAGCTATGCCAAACAACTTGTAGTTTCCCAAACATACCTTCTTGCTTCTTTGCATCAGTATATGGTGTTTTTTCCTTCTAGGACGACTCCCTGTCTTTTTGGCTCTCATTTCTCACAAATTGTTTGGGCTCATTTCAGTCATCAATCTGGGATACTAAGCTCTTGCTCCCAAGCAAGAGACTTGCTCCTGAGACTTTTTGGTATGCCTTTCTGTAGTAGAAAGGACATTGGCTTTGGCCTCTTTTTTTTTTTTTTTTTTTTTAAGTAGATTTTATTTATTTATTTTAGAGAGAGAGCACTAGCAGGGGAAGGGGCAGAGAGAGAAGCAGGCTCCCCACTGAGCAGGGAGCCTGACATGGGGCTTGATCCCAGGACCCTCAGATCATGACCTGAGCCAAAAGCAGACTCCTAACTGACTGAGCCACCCAGGCACCCCACTTAGGCCTCTTTTGCCAGCTCTCTTACTTATTTTGTTAACTTGAATAATGAGTTTGATCACTGAGTGTCTGCTTCATTATTTATAAAATGAGAAAAGGGTGAAAAGAGAGAATATATAAAATCTCTGGCACAATATTTGACATAATCTTGATAGCCAAGCAATGTTCCTACCTCTTTTTTAATGTCTTGTACATATCTTTTATGATCTATAACATTGTATTTTTTTAATTTAAAGAACTTACCAGATAATATACTTACACAGTAACAAAATTAAAAGAGTATTGAAAAATATTCAGTTAAAAAGAAGTGGAAATGAAGTTTTAATATTTTATCTTGTATTTATCTCATCTTTCATTTTTGGTCTTCTGTGCCTAGTACAGTGAGTGTTTGTTGGATGAATACATGAGTAAGTGCTCAGCTTGAAATTAATAAAGGGAAACTAAGGTCTGGAAAGCTGATGATGTCTAGAAGGTAGATCAAGAGTTGGTGAGAGGATTTAAAATAAAGTAAAAGCCTAAAATAGAGAAATATGTTGGTGAAGATTGGAATGATCTTAGATATGTTGGGACTTATTTTTACCTTTATGTAAAGTTTATTTTAATTTTATATGCAAGAAAATGTTGAGGTATCAGAAGGTTACTGTGATACAACCATAAACTGTTCTTAGTATTTGTTGTGAAAATGCTTAAAAAATACATCTAATCATTATTGTTCTTATGCCTCCAGAGGAAGTTTGGAAGGGAAGAGAGAACAGAAGAGTTATAAAGCTGTTCTAGAAGACCCAATGTTGAAGTTTTCAGGACTGTATCAAGAGACATGCTCTGACCTTTATGTTACCTGTCAAGTTTTTGCAGAAGGGAAGCCTCTGGCCTTGCCAGTGAGAACATCCTACAAAGCATTTAGTACAAGGTGGAAGTAAGTTGTGTCTTGCATATGGTGGGTTCCAGACTATTCTCCCATTTCTTTATAGATGTTGCAAGTATGATTTGATAGGGATTCAAGAGGAAAATTAAAAAAAAAAATTGGATTTAAGACCTATAAGCATTGATCCAGTAGTTTAAAGCAGTAACCTACTCAGATAGAATAAGGTCTTATATATACTAGTATTATGCTGTTTAAGTAGAAGTGGATTTATATTTGAATTATGTTTGTATTTAGTATATTGACATATTTTTGTAGGAGCTAGACTGATTCACAAAATGACCCAAACCAAAAAACAGATATAACATCTTTACATTTTCTGCCACCCTATGGCCCAAACATGTGCACATTTCTATATAGATAGTATGAATTGTCCAACCTGATATTTGGTGCTCAGATTTGATGAAATCTCTCAGACAAGAAAAACACACCTGTTGTCATCTATTCGGATCAGATTTTTATTATTATTTTAAATATGAAACTAACTTTTTTAAAGTTCATGGTTTTTTGAGCATGGTACGTTAGCAAACTCCTGTTGAGATGCAACATAAATAATGAACATGAAGGTCCCGTTTTTCCAGAACACTCTTGTGGGTCCTGAATTTAAAGTCTTGTCTCTTCTTATTTGGTAGATTATGTGGTACAGTTTTGTTGTTCCTTCAGTGTGTGTTATTCAGTACCTTGGGAGGCTTAATGCAGGATACATGACCTGGTTTGTTAATTTAAAAGGAAGTTTATACACACACACACACACACACACACATATATTTATATTTTATTTTCTTAGTGTTATATTTACGTTGACTTTATTCCCATAGCTGGAATGAATGGCTGAAACTGCCTGTAAAGTACCCTGACCTGCCCAGGAATGCCCAGGTGGCCCTCACAATATGGGATGTGTATGGACCAGGGAAGGCAGTGCCTGTGGGAGGAACAACGGTTTCACTCTTTGGAAAATATGGGTAAGCATTTTTGTCTTCTCTTTAGGAGTGTTGGGAGAGCTTTTCTTTTTGCAAGTGCTTGAATAGTTTATACCCAATCTGATTCTCTATGTTGTAGGAAATGAAAACCTGTTTGATACATATGATTCCTTCGTTCTCAAGACTGAATTTGACACATTTTCCTATGGGATACACAGATAGATTAGTTAAGAAACCTCCTGTTAGTGTTTGGTATTGTGATTTGCGTTTGAATATAGTCATTAGAAACTAGAATCTTGCTAGGAAAAAGAGGCTATTTGGTGTATACTGTACCTTCATTGTTAATAGAAGGTTTTTGCTTTCTCAAAATAGTGACAGGACAATGAGCAGTGTTAAAAAGCACAAATTTGCTAATAGTGATTGTAATAGAAGAGTTGTCAACTCGGTTTTTAAAAATTTACAGGTAATAGGGGCACCTGGGTGGCTCAGTCATTAGGCTTCTGCCTTCAGCTCAAGTCATGATCTAAGGGACTTAGGATCAAGCCCCATGTCGGGCTCCCTGCTCAGAGGGAGACACAGTGAGAGAGGGAACACTCTCTCCCTCTCCCACTCCCCCTGCTTGTGTTCCCTCTCTCACTGTCTCTCTCTCTGTCAAATAAGTAAATAAAATCTAAAAAAGAAAATTACAGATAATAGGAGCTAATCGTAAGAAAAAAGAAAGGAAAAAGGTGTAATCTTGGAGGGTATTTTTTTCTCTTGGAACAGAAGGATCACTACCTTAAGAGAGTTGGTGATTTCCTTTATTTTTTTTTTTAAGATTTTATTTATTTATTTGAAAAAGAGAGAGAGAGCACAAGTGGGAGAAGGGCAAAGGGAGAGGGAGAAGTAGACTTCCTGCTGAGCAGGGAATCTGACTTGGGGCTTGAACCCAGGACCCTCAGGTCATGACCCAAGACAAAGGCAGACACCCAACTGACTGAGCCACCCCGAGCCCTGAGAATTGGTGATATTCTATTACTCTTTTCTGTGTTTATTAACTCGAATTTTCCACTAAAGAACATGGTCATTCATCAAGTATCGAGTTACTTTGGTATACAGTTCATGGAAGAAAGACGGATGACTGTTTAATTTTTTTCCCCTTTACCAGTTTTAAGAATGAGTTGGTGTCCTGGTAACTTGGATATTTGATTTTTTTTTTCTTTTTGTTTTTAAATTTTGTCATGAACTTTTAGTCTTAAACATTTCTGGAATGTTTCAATTAATTGCTGTCTTTAGTCTTTATAATGCTCAAAAACTCCCATTTTTGGTTGGTAAGAGTCCCTTCAAGCTGATTCCATGTTTTTTTGATAGTACTCTAGAAACATTCATAGTTTCTTTGCTTTTTGGTGGGCAAGCTATTTCAGGCTCATTTGTCAATTTTCCACCCCAGAACTGGAATCTCTGAAAGAAGTCCTAATTCTTTTTTTCTTTTCTTTCTTTTTTTTTTTTTAAAGATTTTATTTATTTATTTGAGAGAGAGAGACAGTGAGAGGGGGAATACAAGCAGGGGGAGTAGGCGAGGGAGAAGCAGGCTTCCCGCGGAGCAGGGAGCATGATGTGGGGCTCTATCCCAGGACCCTGGGATCGTGACCTGTAGCCAAGGGCAGATGCTTAATGACTGTGCCCAAGGAGCCCTAATTCTTTTCAGGGTGAAATGGTAGAGAACTAAATCTGGTATTACTGAACTTAATTAGTGTTTGTCGATGTTGAAGTTGGAAAATTTTATCTCCTGAATTAATTTTCACATTATTAAATGTAAATGAATGTGACCATATTTTGATATGTTCATTTACTATTTGTGTATATGTTTCTGTGAATTGCTTTTTGATGTTCTTTCCCATTTTTTTCAGAAATTGGAATATAATTCACATGCCATAAAATTCTGATTTTTGTTTTATTTTGTTTTTTTGAGTTGTTATTTTCTCTCATCAATATGTAGGGGGTCTTTGTACATTAATGAAATTAACCTTTTGCATGTTACATGTTACAAATACTGTTTCCTGTGGCTTTTTTTTGAATTAGTATATATTTCTTTGCTATTCATGTATCTTCAATTATGTTGAATTGATCAGCTTTTATTTTTATGGCCTGTGAATTTCATGTTTTAGAAAGTCCTTTTCTATTTAAAAAAAATATTTCTTTGTATGATTTTATGATTTCAGTCTTCTACCTTTAAATATTTGATTCATGTAAAATCACTTTTGTGACTGCTTGGGTGGCGCAATCAATTAAGCATCCGACTCTTGGTTTTGTCTCAGGTCATGATCTTGGGGTCTTGAGATAGAACCCTGCATCTTGCTCTGTGCTTCTGCTGAGATTCCCCCTCCACCCCTCCCACTCATGTTCTCTCTCTCTCTCTCTCTCAGATAAATAAATAAATAAATAAATCTTCTGAAAGACACTCCGTGTCAAAGGAGTGATGTATTGGGAATCAACTTAAAAAAAAAAACCAACAAATGGCTAGTTATTTGTCTTAACACCATTAAATTCACCATTGTTTCCAAATATTTTGAAATGGTACCCTTATATGTTCAATTCATCAAGTACTGAAGTCTGAGAGAAACAGCATAGTCTATCAGATGGTGGTGGTTAGGCATGCAGGATGTCTAACTAGGTTATCTGGCTTCACCTCCTGACTCCTTTAATGTCTGTATTTTTAGGCAGGTTATTTAATCTCCTTATGCCTCAGTTTCCTCCAGTAAAACGATGTAAGAATAGTATTTACCTTATAGAGTAGTTTATGATGATAAATTACTGAAGACACATAGTTAACTTAATGAATGTTTAGTAAATATTAGCTATGATTATTTCTGTGCTATTCTGTTAGTTTTGAATACTATTATACTATAGAATGTTTTACTGCTAGATGGCAATGAACTTCCTTATTTACCTGCCTTTTAGAATTTCCCTGGATATTCTGTTTTGTTAGATAGGTTTTATTATTTACTCAAATAGAAAAGCTCATTGTTATTTTGTTAGGAAATCATATTGAAATATATATGTTAATTAAGGAGAAAATTGACACCTTTGTAATATTGAATTTTTCCATCCAGAAATAGGGTGTGTCAGAAAGGCTTCAACTCATGAATAAAACCTAGGTGTAATTTCCTTTAGAATCCCTTGGTTGCTTAGTATATGAAGGTATTTTTGTTTAATGTTTTAACTATTACATATTTATTATTGAGATACATGGAAGAACAAATTTAGACATAGTCTGACACAATAGATAGAATTTGAGTAAAATACCATGTTACAATAGATTGGAGATGATATTAAATCCGGTATTGTTCCTGTTCCAGTGTGTCTGTTCCTTTTTACTTTACTCGGGTGGGTTTTGCTTGCCACACAGATGAAAAGTGGGCAACAGTTTATTACTCTTACTATATAGTTAGTAGTTAAATGTTCTTGAGAAGTTACCAGCTAGACCTCTTGGTTTTTCCTCTTGGCTTTTTTATAAGTGATTTACCTTCTGGAATAATCAGCCAGAGGTTCCCTCATAAAAGCACCTCTTTCAGGACACTTGAGCATTTTAGATGACCTTAGGATATAGTTTCAGGACACCTTGACTAGCCGGTAAGTGTGAGACAGCCGGAATTTCCACAGAAGTGCAGTGAAATGAACTACCTAGAGCCAAACAAACTCTTAGGTTAACATTTGTGATGCAGTTTGACTTGACTTTTGGCAAGGTTTTGAAAAGTACATGAAGTCAGTAGTAATCAACCTATGACTAGGAAAAACCTGGTAAGCTAACTAGATAAGCGTCTTCCTGCATTCTCTTTAAATTTGTTAAGAGTGTGATGGGGCCTGAGATTCAGCATTTTTAGTAAGCATCCTGAGTGGTTCTGCAGACCTGTGGATCACAGTTTGCAAAAAACTGCATTAACCTTTTCTTAGTAGTGTATTTGTTGGACGTAGGCTTGCAGTTATTTTCAGTTTCTTTCTTGACTTTATCCCATTGCTTGCTTTATTTGTATTTCTGTATGAATCCCAGTAAAAGACAAATTCCTTTACCTCCCACCCAAACCATGCTGGAAACGTGCCTGGGAGATAAATCAGTAGTATTTGTTCTACTTTATGAAGTAATTAAACCCCAGATATTTCCATGAATGTAGTAGTAACAGTAAGTGGGACTTAAATTTCAATTCTCTCTTCCGATATTAAGTAAATTAAGACTTTGAATCTTAGAGAGTCATCTGTTTCCTCTTAACTGGACAGTAGGTCACGTTGTCCCTCCATGTCTTGAAAACCTGAGATGTCAGATGAACATGAAATATTTTGGAGAGTAGTACTGATTCTGTGACATTCCTTCACTTAGAGCAGGGTTTCTCAGATAGGAGTTGTTGACTTACTACTTTCAGAATTCCTGCCTTATTTCTGTACTAAGTGTACTCTTACATACTTGGTTTTTTATTTGAACCAGCTCACTTCTTTTTTTAACTTTAATTTAGTTTGAAGCAAAAGCTTAATATCCCTAATACACATGGGAAGCAAATATTATTTGACATTGGTGGGTAAGAATAAAATAAATACAATGAGAATAACTGTTATTAGGTTTTAGAAATTGAAGGAAGAAAACTGCAGTGAAATATAATTGATAGTAAATGTATTGATTTGCAAAATACATAAGCAATATCTGCAGAGAAAGTCTTTCTTTAATTAGAATGGTTCTTTTTGTGCCTAGTCAGATATTTAGCTCACTGTCGCTTAATTGAAGGTAAAGATAAGGTTTTTACACCAACATTTTCTTTTTTAATCAGTCCAACTTCTGTGTGGTTGTACGTCATCAGTTAGCCGAATGATGACATCAGATTTTAGTAGAGATTTCTGGATACTTTGAACGGTGTCGAAGGAATGCAGAAAAGCTTCATCACCTACCCCTCTTCCCTTCAGCCTGATGTTTATACTGACCTTCACCTCAGCAAAAAGCATAAGAAACTGGATGAAATTAAAATAACTCCTTTTCGGGGCACCTGGGTGGCTCAGCGGGTTAAGTCTCTGTCTTCGGCTCAGGTAATGATCTCAGGGTCCTGGGACTGAGTCCCGCATGGGACTCTACTTAGTAGGGAGCCTTCTTCCCCCTCTCTCTCTGCCTGCCTCTCTGCCTACTTGTGATTTCTCTCTCTCTCTGTCAAATAAGTAAAATCTTGAAAGAACTCCTTTTTCTCTGTGTATCCTGGGGCTTTTCCTTGAATGTGCAAAGTGGGTTGCAGTGGCTACGAGCCCAGGAATCCCCTAACACGAAACAGGACTCTGTGTGCAGCTGCTGGTACTGGTGCTCTGTGCCGCTGGTCAGGATGTTCCCGGCACTGCGGCAGGGTGCACACATCTTCTCGGTATCCTGAGCAGGAAGCCTGTGCAAATTTTCTTCCGCCAGTTGTTAAAAATCACGTCATGGGCCACCACAGTTTTTTTTGTGACTTAGGGAAATAGTGCTTTAGACTATAGTTTCTTCGGATGTTTCTTGAACAATGATGTCACCCGGGTGGGTCTATTTTTCCCTAAATAGTCCTGGTATGGACTTAGTAGCTTTTAAAAAACTGGTCTTCAGAGTGTGTAGTAGTTGTAGTATAATACCGGGAACCTTGTTACTACCAAGTTTTGTATTTGCTAATGTCTATTTGATATACTTTAGTCTGTGTGAAACAGTGCTTTTTGGACTATAGTATAATTAATAATTGAAAGACTGATCTCTTAAGATACAGCTAGAATAACTAATTGTCTTCATTTTGGAAGTTTGGCTTGTGAGATTTCTAAGTAGCTAAAGAATGGATTGATCAGTAGGTTGAATTGGCAAAGAACCAAAGGCAAGCCGCAGATTTCTCCTGCAGGTGTTTTTCCAAATATGAGTTTGGAAGTCAGGGTAGTGGCTGCTGTTGTGGCTTGGCACCGGGAGTGGGAGCAGCAGCCACAGCTGTTGCTGGGGCTTCTGCTGGAGTCTGAAGGATATCCTCCTATGCTGTTTCTTTTGTCTTGCCTGTTTGGCTTAATTTCCCAAGTGGACATGATGGTCTGAGTATCCTCTGGCTTGCCACCTGGAGGCTGTGTAACTCTGCAAAGGTTCCATTAGTGTCAAAAGAAAGTAATATGTTCACTTGATTATTTGAGTCACTTGGCATCACCCCTACCCTCCACATCCCATATCCTTAAATCTTCTCTCCAGATCCATCCCAAGGCACCTAAATCATTTAGTAAACTGACTTCCTGCCAAATGTACTTATTTTTGATTTAGTTACATTCAGTTAGTCACAGTGTCCACTGGGGGACACAGAGGTAGAGAGAAGGAAGGCAGGCCTTCTGCTTCTCCAGGTACATTTAAGGATATTCATCTAAAAGTGGCATTACTGTTTCACTGTACCGAGTTTCCTGGATACTAAGTGGGTCTACTTGATGTTGAATCTGTCCCTGAGTTGAAAGATTTTATAAAAGGCTTGCATATGGCTTTTTGTAATGTAACTTTTTTTGATCTTTCATATGATAAATAAATATTGAGAATTTTGATTCTTTACAGCTAGTCAGTGCATTTTTTATTGAGCCTCCATTGGAAGCTTCTGCAGATATAGTTGCTGGGTAGCACCTATTATTGCCAGCCTTAGAGATCTTACAACAAGTACGGCTATACCTTAACCTTATTGTGCTCGTGAGCTTATAGCGATCACTTCATCACTCCCATTCTAATTGTTCATGGCGTCATAGCTTATATACGTTACACAATCAATGAAAATTCTCTTTATTACCTTTGGAAAATTTTAAAGAAATTTTCCATTAGAACATGATAGTAATGGTTTATAAACTTTATGTAAACCTTTTACAGTTAAAACTTATAGATTACTATATCTACCATATACCTTATTTTAAAAATTATTAAATGCAAGAGTGTGCAAAATGGACTTACCTCCTTACCTGTGCACATCTGAAGTCTTATTCTTACAATTGCAGTCAGCAGCTTGTTCTTTGATTTTGGGAGGATATGAATAGAATTTATACTGTTTGGAAGGTCTTGTTTAAAAGAAGAAGCACTTAAAAAAAAAAAAAAGGAACACAGTAACAGAAGAACGTCTGTAACCACCCCCCCCCCAATTAAAAAAACACTCAGATACTAACCAGTAGCATATTTCAAAGGTTCATGTAAAGCTCCTTTACAGGTTTGCTCAACCTTTACTCTAGATCTTCTGGGTAGCTTTTTGAAGGAAATTTGACAATCAACAGTCATAGAATTTTTCACTTTAAAATAGGATCTCCAGGGCGCCTGGGTGGCTCAGTGGGTTAAGCCTCTGCCTTCGGCTCAGGTCATGATCTCAGGGTCCTGGGATCGAGGCCCGCATTGGGCTCTCTGCTCAGCAGGGAGTCTGCTTCTCACTCTCTCTGCCTGCCTCTCTGCCTACTTGTGATCTCTCTCTCTCTATTTCAAATAAATAAATAAAATCTTAAAAAAAATAAAATAAAATAGGATCTCCATGTTCAGACTGAATTTTGACTATGTTAAATCTCTAATTTGTAGACATGGAAGCTTTTTCTCATGTGAATCTGTAATCGTATTCTGTTTAAGATGTACCTCCTGGGCAAGAGAAGATAGGAGAGACATCAGCTACTTAGTGAACAGAAAATAGTAGCTAACATTTTAACATTTAGCTAACATTTAATGCCGGCACTATTCTAAGTTCTTTTTACTTCTACCCATCTGTTTAACTTTTCTAACAAGATGAAGGTATACACTTTATAATCTTACTTTATAGATGAAAAAACTGAGGCACATAGATTAGATAGTTTACCCAAGGTCGCATAGGTAATAGATGATAGATGGCACAGGTGGGATTCAGATCTCAGCATTTTTACTTTACAATCTATGATGCTGAATTGTCATTTAAAGTAGAGAGTTATGAAATTACTTAAATTTTGGTTTCAGTCATTGTAAATGTGACATTCTTTCATTGGGTAGGAATTTAGTCTCTCATTTTTTCTAGGATCTCCACTGAAGTAATGAAGTGTGGTCCATCACTGAACTTTTTCTGTTTCTACTCTACCTTTAGAATTTCTGTAACAGTTCTATGTGGAGGAGCAAAGAATACCTTGTAAAAAAGTGTTACATGGATTTTAGTTACTTAATTAATTGCTTTACAACCCACTGGAGGCTTCAAGGTTGGCAAGAGAGATATGTATTTTCCTTTGTGGAATTCTCTCTGTTTGGGAACTGAAATGTCCTATAATGAACTGCATTAATTTACTTCTACCCTGAACATTCTCTTTTCACCTAGCATGTTTCGCCAAGGGATGCATGACTTGAAAGTCTGGCCTAATGTAGAAGCAGATGGATCAGAACCCACAAAAACTCCTGGCAGAACAAGCAGTACTCTTTCTGAAGATCAGATGAGTCGCCTTGCCAAGGTAAAAAAGAAACTATTGAAACAGGTGGAAAGCTCTGAGTGATGCCTGCTGTAATAGAAATTGACATTATTTATTGTCAGACCATTCTTTTGACTTAAATTTTTATTTTTTTCTAAGATTTTATTTCTCTATGAGAGAGAGAGAGAGAGTGACCATGAGGGGGCAAAAGGTCAGAGGGAGAAGCAGACTCCTCATGGAGCTGGGGGCCTGATGCAGGTCTCGATCCTAAAACTCTGGGATCATGACCTGAGCTGAAGGCTTAACCATCTGAGCCACCCAGCCATCCTAAATTTAATTTTTTAATAATAATTTAATTGGAATGATAATTCACATACCGTAAAATTCACTCTTGGAAAGTGTACAGTTCGGTGGTTTTTTAGTAAATTCACTAAATGTTGAATTGTGTAGTCATGCCGCTATTGAATTTTAGAACATTTTCATCAAAAATGTCACTGTACACTCTACCTATTAGTGGTCATTAGTGGTCATTAGTGGTCATTAGTGGTCATTAGTGGTCATTAGTGGTCATTAGTGGTCAGTCCCCTTTCCCTCTGCTCTCCGGCCCCTGGCCTGGCAACTATTAATCTACTTTCTGTCTCTGTGGATGTTCCTATTCTGGACATTTCATACAGATGGAATTATACAATATGTGGCCTTTTGTGTTTATAATTCTGCCAGATTTGAGAACATAGAGTTTTTGGTGATACTTTCAAGATGACTGCCTCCTTTTATTGGTGACATAGTCTTAAAGATGCAAGTGTTCCATGCTAGACATTCTTACGTTGCTTGGAAGTAGCAGTATATCACCAGCTTATGTTATTCTTCAATCTCAATTGTTCTCATACTTCCCTCACTTTTTTTTTTTTTTTTAAGCAGACTGAATTGTTACCTTTTTATTTAAAAATTGTTTTATGGTAGTGTTTTCATTTAGGAGAAAAGAAAAACTAGATTCAATTCTGTGCTTAAATCACAACACTATAACTTATTTTGTGAATATTTGTTCACAAAACACTATGTCAGATACTGTGTAAAGATCCTTTTATGATTCTTTTAAGAGACTCTTTTAATTCTTGATGTAAATTTCCTTTGCAGTCTTATTTGTATGGATGACTCTTTAATGCCTGGAGAAAGTTTTTTTTTTTTTTTTTTTTTTAAAGATTTTATTTATTAATTTGACAGAGAGAAATTACAAGTAGTTGGAGAGGCAGGCAGAGAGAGAGAGATAGGGAAGCAGGCTCCCTGCTGAGCAAAGAGCCCGACGCGGGACTCGATCCCAGGACCCTGAGATCATGACCTGAGCCGAAGGCAGCGGCTTAACCCACTGAGCCACCCAGGCGCCCCTGGAGAAAGTTTTGATGCTAAGTATTTTATAGCTTGTTGCCTCAACCTACATATAGGAGAAATCTTAATTATAAAGAATAATTACTTGCATTAGCTTGGCTTTTTTTTCAACACAAATTTTTTATTGTCAAGTTCATTCTCCGTCTTTTCGTATTGCTCTTTTATGGAAAAATGATGCCATAGTTTCCTCATAAGCTTTCTAAACAAATTACTGTTGTCAACTTCCCCTTCATAATTACATAAATAAAATCTATTTTCAGTATAGTTACTCCTGAGATTTTGTTTACGTTCTTACATGGGATATAGGAAAGTTCTCAAGCTTTTCATGTGTTCATCAAGGTTCATTAGTGCACATTTGGTCATTAGTCATTAGTGCACATTTGCAGCTCTAGGAATGATGTCTCTGCATATGCAGAGCTAAATGAGGTATCAGGAAGAAGCTTTCTTAACATATTTGTCAATTGGTAGGAATCGTCTGCAGTCTCAGTTCTTTATATTAAAGAATATGGCAAGTTGGGTCCTAATTTTTCAAGAGATACTAACATATATATGTTGTCTGTATTTCTCAGAGTATGTTAACAGTTTTCAAATAAGTCTTTATTCATTGGTTTATAAGCCTTTGAAATGGGAATAAAAATTAATGAGAATGAGCATCTTAACAGCTTTTTTGAGGCTATGTGCCTCATTCTTTTCTGTATAGCAGTTGGTCATGCTGTGTGAGGTTTCAAAACCTGTTCTATCCCTGCTGCTGTAGAGGAAGAATGTGTTTTAAAAAATGATATTGGAAGTTTGGGTACTTGGAAGCACTTTTCAGTGAGAAGAGCACTGTAGTATGAGTCAGAGACTTGGCCATCTTGTTGAATCGCAGAAAATAATTTCTGAGCCTGTAAAGTCAGAAGTTTAGAATGGATGATTTCTGGGTCCTGTGTAGCTATTCATATTCAGTTATTTTCAAAGTACTGAAATGGTGGGCAGCAGGGTGGCTCAGTTGGTTAGGCATCTGCCTCTCGATTTCTGGTCAGGTCTTGATCTTGGGGTCCTGGGATGGAGCCCTGTGTTGGGCTTTGCACTGACTCGGGAGTCTGCTTGAGGCTTCTTTCTCTCCCTCTGTCCTCCCCCTGCTCATGTGCACACCTTTTCTCTTTTTTCTCTCTCAAATAAATAAGTCTTGAGGCGCCTGGGTGGCTCAGTGGGTTAAAGCCTCTGCCTTCGGCTCAGGTCATAATTCCGGGGTCCTGGGATCGAGCCCCACGTCGGGCTCTCTGCTCCGCAGGGAGCCTGCTTCCTCCTCTCTCTCTGCCTGCCTTTCTGCCTACTTGTGATCTCTGTCTGTCAAATAAATGAATAAAATCTTTAAAAAAAATAAATCTTAAAGAAAAGAAAGGTACTGGAATAGCAGTTTTATATATCTACCAGGATTTTATAGTAATCACCTTAGTAGAGAATAAACATGTAATTATATATTTGCAGTTGTGAATGTGCTGTATTCACGTCATTCCTTTTTTCCTGCAATCTGTATGCTTAGAGTAAAGCATTACTCAGGACCTACCTAGTGTGAATGATGTGGCTCTGCTCTTAAATCTGATTTTGTTGTTGTTGTTGTTTGATTAGTACCTGCTTCTTTAGTTTAGGTTTTCAGACTAGCTTCCTGAGTCTGTTTCCCTTGCCTTATACCAGGAAAAGTATACTTTGATACTTGTTATGTCTGAACTTAAAATTATACTCCATATTTGCTTTGTTCCTAGATTGTGCCATAGTAGCTCTCTTTTCCTCTCATTTTCCTTCCACTCTCATTTTTCTGGTTCCACATTAAAAAGTTTGTTCAGTTAGATTGTGATTCTTTTCCTCAAAACACTTTGAAATTGTCTCTGGTACAATACATTTTTAAAAAACCAGGAAAGAATGTGTGTCCTTTTGTTTCCATTTTTATACAAAAGAAACAGATTTTTTTCTATCTATTTTATTTATTTATTTTTTAAAATATTATTTATTTATTTATTTGTCAGAGAGAGAGAGAGAGAGAGAGCGCGCGAGCGCACAGGCAGACAGAGTGGCAGGCAGAGGCAGAGGGAGAAGCAGGCTCCCTGCTGAGCAAGGAGCCCGATGGGGGACTCGATCCCAGGATGCTGGGATCATGACCTGAGCCAAAGGCTACTGCTTAACCAACTGAGCCATCCAGGCGTCCCTATTTATATATTTTTAAAAAGATTTTATTTATTTATTTGACAGTGACACAGTGAGAGAGGGAACACAAGCAATGGGAGTGTAAGAGGGAAAAGCAGGCTTCCCGCTGAGAAGGGAGCCTGATGCAGGACTCTGGGATCATGGGATCATGACCTGAGCCAAAGGCAGACGCTTAAAGACCAAGCCACCCAGATGCCCCAAGGAACAGATTTTAGATTAACAATATTCTTATTTCTAACACTACATTTTAAGGAAATAAATGAGAAGAGGCTGAAGTGGTTAGAACTGAATAGTTTATTTCTTGTACTTTGATTTTCCAGCCAGTGAATTTACTATGCTTGTTTCTAATTGTTGAGAAGGCAGTTGGACTCAGAGTGGAAAGGTATACATAAATCTTAATAATAGCAAAGCATAGTTACCATGCATTGTACCCATGAGCCAAAATAAATAGCATAGTGACAATTTTCAAACTGCTGTGTAAGAAAGTTTATTCAGTTACAGAAGTGCTTTAGTCTTGGCTGCCTGGGGATAATGGGACAAGAGGACTGTGAAATGAAGATGAACTATTTAAATGGCTTGTGGAAAGATGTCGTTAGATAATTATTAAGCAAAGAACTTCAAACTCAAGCTGGACTAACTGTTCTTCCTCTGACTTATTGCTTGTTCAGCTATGAAGCTTGAATTACAACTGCAGTATGAATAACTGAAGTTTAAAAGCCTGATTTCTACGTTGAATATTTTTAAAAGTCAAATCCTTTCAGCAGGATTTTAGTGGAATTAACCTCTGTGATGATTTTACATTATACCTAGTTTTCATTTGAGTAAAGGAATGTGAGAAAAGGAAACAAAATGGGGCAGTCTTCAGTTTGGTTCTCATTTTTTCTAGGTTAGATTTCTTAGACTAGTAGGGGATAGGAAGAAATGAGTGCATTAAAATAGACTCACCCCCCCACCCAGTTCTTCCTCATTATCTTTTTTTTAACCCAGCTCTAAATTTTCCTAATTAATATTTACAAGTATAGTATCTTTCTGTTTGAATTGATTTGTGACAATAATCAAAGGCCAGACCTCTGGAGCATTTACTCTCCTTTCATTGTCCATGACCCAGCCTTTTAATGATTGTGGGCCTTACTTGAGCAAATTTGCCCATTGTTCCCATCTGTTCCGTTTTTCAGCTTGTCATATTGTAAGAGTTTTATGACTAGGATGCATATCCACCTGGGGTTTTGGATGTGACTACCAAGCTTCAGTGTTTGATTTATATTTGAATCCATGTCTTTAGACATGAAAGGTTAGTGCAAAAGCATGCTTCTCCACTGTCTCCTTTTCATTTTAGCAGCTCTGCCTGATGCCTTTGGAATGTGCTTTAGTTTCTGTCAATTTGATTAAGAGGAGGCAAAGAGAAAATAACGACTAGATGAAAAATGCTTTGTGGTCTGTGTGACACAGATAGGTTGGGGCAAGTTGAGTATGTAGGTGAGCACTGCGATAGTGAAGTTGTGGTAAGATGAGGTGAAGTTTCAGGCTGACCCTCATATTGTCTGCATGGGATCAATCTGGGTCTCTGGGTCCAGGGTCCAGACTTAAGGTTTATAGCAATAGAAACTGGGTGTTTTTAGTTCATTGAGGAATAATTAGTGTCTTGAGAATAGGCTTATGCCAATCGATTTGAAGGGTTATTTATAATCTAGAGCTGTACTGACCAAAATAATAGCCATAATTCGCATGTGGCAATTTAAGTTAATTAGAATTAAATAAGGTTAAAAATTCAGTTGCTTTGTTACTGTAATCACATTTCAAATGCTCCTTTGCCACATGTGGCCAGCAGCTATTGGTCAGTACAGATACAGAGTATTTCCATTATTGCCAAATGGTCTGTTGGACAGCACTGGTCTAGAATGCCAATTTACTAATTAGTAATGGGTTAGTAACCATATTATTATCTTTCTGGTAACTATATTACTTGTGTCTGCTACCCAGGATGTGTTTTTTTAAGGCACCTTGAAAATTAAATTAGTCTTCAGGAGATTGTTATTTCTTAGTGAGCCATGAAGGAGCTAGCCTAAAGGAACTAGAAACTGCCGTGAGTAATTTCAGTTTGGGGGAATCTTAAAAGGACCTTCTCTCTTGAATCTTTTTAGTTACAGGATTACTTGAATATGCTGCCTACACTCTATCTATGGAATGAATAAACACTGACATACTATCATGGTTACAAAATGATCCTTTAAAATTGAGATTAAGGTAACAGGAAATTTTCTCATGACATAATTTTGTGAAGTGGGATTGAGGCTTTGACCTGCTGAAACATTTGTCCTTGAAAGAAAATATTTTACATTGAATGGATTACATTGAACGGGTACTAGTCTAGAGACATTAATTAGAGGGGGTTTTTATGTTAAATATGTGCAAAAGTCCTCTTTTTAATGTTTTCATAAAAATTTATTCAATATAAAGGACTTTATTCTAAGATTGTGTTCTTTTGGTGTTTTTGAGTATTAAAATGTCTCGTTTGATAGTAGCACTTAAAAAAATGACTTTACTTGGCAAAATAAAATTCGGGAACATTCATAAGTAAAAATTTTAGTTGACATGCAATATTATATTGGTTTCAGGTGTGCAACATTGTGATTTGACATTTATATGCTTTATGAAATGCTCACCGTGATAAGTGTAGTCACCCAACACTGTTTATTATCCCTCTTTGTCTCCACCACCATCACCTGCTCTATTGAAGGCATACTTCTGTAAGTTGGAGACAAAAAAAAGGTATTACTAAGTCGATGCTGTTGTTACTATTAGTGCCATTATGAGTAATAATAATACTAATAATGATAATCACCTTGCATGTATAAAGTGTTTTAATACCTATAAAGCCTTTTAGTGTAGATTGAGGACTAAAATGGAGCAGTGATTAAAATCATGACTTTGAATATGGATTTCCATTTAGATTTCAGTTGTCTCTTGTTGTGATCTTAGATTAGCTACTTAACTTTTTCTAAGCCATGAAATTTTCATCTGTACAATAGTAAGAATAGCTAACATCTACTTTTTTGAGTTATTGTGAAGACTAAATATAAATGAGATAAACTATTTAAAGGATTTGATATTGCTAGACATCACTGAGCACTAACAAATGTTAGCTGTTGTTATTACTTATGTGCTTTCATTTGATTTTATGAGTGTAATGATTGGACTTGTAACATACATTGCTTTTAAACTCCTGAGAAAATGGAAGCTTAGAGAAGCTAAATGATTCATTTAAGGTATCATGCTTGGTAAGTTGAACCAGGACCTAAATTCAGGTCTTTAAATTCTTCATGTAAATGTTTTTCTGAAGATAAGTATCTGACTTTTTTTTTTTTTTTTTTTAAGATTTAAGGCTTGTGAAGGATTTGTTTGTATGGGGAATATGTTTTCTTATCAGGGAGATAAAAATTGAAAGTAGGGGAAAAGGCAGAGGGAGCTTGAAACCACACATATATACCTGAGGTCCACATGTAGGGCATAATAAATGGTGCCTGGCAACTTAGTAAATAAGGATTTGCCCATGGCCAGTGAGTACCTTTGCAAACATGTGCTATGAATGAAGTTAGAAACAAATTTATTTTGGAACTCGAAAGAGTAAGTGAGGGGAGGAGCAGAGGGAGGGTGGTAAGCAGACTTCACTGAGTGCAGAGCCCCATGTAGAGCTTAATCCTGTGTCCCCAAGATCGTGACCTGAGCCAAAATCAAGAGTCTGATTCTTAACTGACTGAGCCACCCAGGCACCCCGAGTTATAAACAATACTTGTGGCTTTAGTTGTCACCAATGCATAGGTTAAAAGCAATAAATAACAGTCACTCTTAAGATTTCTTTCACCCACAGACGTCAAATGACTAGGGTTTAGGAGGAAAAGAAATGTAACAGTGAAAGAGGGTATGTGTTATTCAAAGAAACAATATGGTAGGAACTTCATGGTACAACTGGATGTGAGAATCCTTTGCTAAAGATAAAAGAGGAAAACAGATGCTGATAAAATTGTGGAAATATTTTAGAGCTGTGGAAGGGAAGGTGTTGGTAGTTTCTTTGTGTGATCACAAAAAATGATGCAGCTAGAAAATTAGTGGCAATGAAGTCTCATTTGTTCAGCCCAGGCTTTTGTCAAATTGCTTGATCACAGGGTAATTTTTTAGAAGGTTAAGGAAACAAAGTATGGCTACTCTAGCACTAAATTATAGCCAGTATGAAGGAACCAGTTGGTGAAAGGGGGAAAATAGGAACTTCGGGAAAAAAACTAAGGATATCACATTATACATCAAGATTGCAGTTACAGCCAAGGAATGGAATAATGGATTGAATTTGGGGTTAGTCTTGGACTCTGAGAAAACAGTTTCAACAAGAGTGGAGAAAGGCAAGCCACTCAGGTGCCCCAGAATATTTATATTTTAAGTATAAATTTTATTTGATTTTGGAAGCATTAAAATCATATGGAAGACGGGGGTCTATGTGAGATAACCCAATTGAATTTGTTCTATCTTCCTCATCAGAGTGTTCTTCAGCCCAAGGGAGTTAACTAAATAAGTTAAGCGGTAGTTGAACCTCAAGACTGGTGAGAGGAGATAGTGAGAAGGTACACACAGACTGTTTTTCCAGTCCTTGCAAGTTAAATGCCTGGGTTTTAAAATTATGTGTACTGTTAAGTTTTTACATTTTTAAAAAGATTTTATTTGTTTATTTGACAGAGAGCGAGAGAGGGAACACAAGCAGGTAGAGTGGGAGAGGGAAAAGCAGCCTTTCCACTGACCAGGGAAAACTTGGTGCTCCAAGTTTTAAATTTTTTTATAAATTCAACACATAAAATAATGTAATAGACATCTATGTATTCATTGTTAAGATTGAACATTTAACATTTTTCCTTGTTTCACATTATTTTAGAAAAGATTTAAGGGGCACCTGGATGGCTCAGTTGGTTAAGTGTCTGCCTTCAGCTCAGGTCATGATCCCAGGGTCCTGGAGTCGAGCCCTGCGTTAGGGGCAGGGTCCCTGCTCAGTGCGGAGTCTGCTTCTCCCTTCACCTCTCCCCATCTAGCTTGTGCTCTCTCTCAAATAAACAAATAAAATCTTAAAAAATTTAAAAAAATATAGATATTTGTTAAAACTTCCCTCATTTTTTTTTGTTTTGTAATTTACATTTTAAACTTAATGTTTTTCTTGAGATTTATCCATGTCAGTATATGCAGTGCTTTGCTTGAGTGCTTTCATTTAAACTACTATATAGTATTCCATTGGATAAGTAGATTAGTTTATTTGTTCTCTCAGCAATTTCAGTTTTTTGTATTACTTACAGGGCTGAAGTGAATGCTATTTCATATTCTACCTTATGCCCACAAGTGATTTCTTTAGGGTAGAAATTTAGGAGTGAAATTGAGGATTTTCACTTTATCTTAGTCTTTCACATTATTGAAATTGGAACTCAAACCCAGTGTTACTTGCTTATCTGCTCTTGATGTTAGCTATAGAGAACCTATATTGGAAAACTAAGATTGGCAAGTGTTTTGGTTTTTAGAAATATGATTAAAGAAATGAGTTTTGTTATATGCTGGACATCATTTCTGGTTATAAATTCTAGGACCCGTTATCAAACTGGTGACTTAAATGTGAACTTTGCATAATGGTATTTTCTGGTTAGGTTTTAGACATCTGAGAAACATGAAATTATCCAAAGAGGTATTTTGAAAAATGAAGGCATTATCTTTTATTTTATACTTTTAAAATTAATAGAACTATCAAAACTGGTGGAAGATTTAAATAGTAATGAGATATATTATAACTGGGTAGAAAGACTGGCCATCAAAACTCCAGATTATAGCTGTCACAGTGGCTCATTGCATAACCAGCTATTTCTGTATTTGTGGATATTTTTCATTGGTAAAGTGATTAGTTGGACTCTGTTATAGGAATCATAAAAATGAAATTATTGTTACTATTATTATTATCATCACAATGAAAAACAAATTAATGAGTATAGTAGAAGTGATGTCATGCTCTCAAAAAATGAGACACCCACTTACATTTTTTGTTTGCTGTAATAATGCATTTTAGTGACAAGAAACCAGGAACAACAACAACAACAAAAAAACTCCTGTTTTTTAAATATCTACATTTTGGGGAAGGAAAACAGTGGTCAAAAGTGTTAATGGAGAGATTTGTTACTTTAAAAATGAAAGAACAGAATCCTGCTATAAAATTTGAGTTAGGCAGAAGCATCTCACTTTGGTTTATTCCTTCCTCAGATCTTTTGTAAATGACAGTAATAAATAGAATTATGATGACAGCTGCTGAAATTATTCAAGGCTATGAAACTTGTTCAGTGGCACCACTGACATCATCAAAAATTCCTCTTAGCTATAGGTTTTTATATAAATAATAGGTGTAACTTTTATAAACATAGCTTATTTGATTTGATTCTCTCTTGCAATTCTTTTTTGTCATAAAAGAAGGATTTGGGAATCTCTTATACATTTATTCCTAATGATACATGGTAGAATCTTCTTTATCAATCACTTTGGTTTGCTTACTGTTGTCTAATACTGTCAAAGCTTTTAGATTTGTCTTGAAAGCATTGGTAGCAAATAGAGTAAATTAGTTTTTGTCAGTGTTAAGATTGAGCCCTAAAAGAATATTGATTGATGTTCTATAAATCTGTTGTCTGTCTTTACAGCTATAGTTTCTGCCAGAAAAATAGGAAGTAACATGCTTTTAAGACTGGATTAATCTCTGAGAAGTTTAACTGAATGAAACTTTTATGATACAAAAGCCACTCTTCCTGAGTAAGATTTACATGTAAAGTTTCAAAGTAAAATTGAAGATTTGTAGCTAAGACTTCATTAATCAGGAGGATAGACACTCCTGTGCTTCCTAAGAATTAAATACATATGCGTATGTAACAAAGACTCTAACACACACACACACACACAGCTCCTTTTTTCTTCTTAGTAGTTTAAGTGAATTTTTAAATACAACTATATTTGGTCTTGAATTATAAATTACTGTATAGCTTGTATTTAATTTGATACAAATAGGACTCATTGTCTTACATTTATTGAAGAATTATACATTTTAACAATAGAAATTTATGAGCCATAGTGCATCATGTGAATGCATTAGCTGGCCTATAATGCTATTCTGTTCAATGAATATTTATTAATTTTGCTCAATTCCTGTCTAGGCTCAGGGAAGTGTTATATTTGAAAGAGTTATGTTTTGGCCTTTAACTTGAGGGAATTTAGAGGAAGAAGATAATGAAATAGTTGAATTAAACAGCACTTACATAGTCATGCTGGAGAAAAATAGTCTTGTGTGTGGTAGTAGCAAGTACTTTTATTGGTCAATATTCTCACATATGTTTCAAGAGAGAAATTTAGGCTTTGTGAATCTGAAAGTTCTCTTTCTGGTGACAGGTGGACTTGGTTTTTTTCATTTAATATTCCAGCAGCTGGAAAAAAAAATACAACTTTGCCATTTTTTCCCCCCTTAGTTTCCCTAAGAGAGTATATATATATCTGGCCCAAGCATCATGTATTCTATAGCTACTTTTTTGGAAGGAAAATCCATTTATCATGTAACTCTCCTCTTAAGGTTTCTTGACATGAGTAAGGTTTGATACATAAAGCCTATAAATCCCTCTATATAAGAGTTTTTAGTAACCACATATTAAAAAATGGTAGTTTTAAATTTATACAGTTTTTTAGTTGGCCCTAGTTGAAAGGCTTTTGGAAGAAACAATTTGAGAGAGAAAATTATATTGATGCCTGGTTTCCATTTTAGTAGCTCAAATTAATCAGATAGGTATTTTTTGAGTTTTTATTATGAGGTGAAATAACTTCATATAGCATCTTTTTTTTCCTAATTTTTATTTTTATTAACATATAATGTATTAGCCCCAGGGGTGCAGGTCTGTGAATCATCAGGCTTACACATTTCATAGCACTCAACAGCACATACCCTCCCCAATGTCCATAACCCCAAAACCCTCTCCCTCCCCCCCTCCCCCCGGCAACCCTCAATTTGTTTTGTGAGATTACGAGTCTCTTATGGTTTTTCTCCCTCTTGATCCCATCTTGTTTCATTTTTTTTTCCTTCCCTACTCCCAACGACCCCCCTCCCTGCTTCTCAAATTCCTTATATCAGAGAGATCATATGATAATTTTCTTTCTCTGATTGGCTTATTTTGCTCAGCGTAATACCCTCTAGTTCCATCCATGTTGTTGCAAATGGCAAGATTTCATTTCTTTTGATGGCTGCATAGTATTCCATTGTATATATATACCACATCTTCTTTATCCATTCATCTGTTGATGGACATCTTGGTTCCTTCCATAGTTTGGCTATTGTGGACATTGTTGCTATAAACATTTGGGTGCATGTGCCCCTTTGGATCCCTGCATTTGTATCTTTAGGGTAAATATCCAGTAGTGCGATTGCTGGGTCCTAGGGTAGCTCTATTTTCAACTTTTTGAGGAACTTCATGCTGTTTTCCAGAGTGGCTGCACCAGCTTGCATTCCCACCAATAGTGTAGGAGGGTTCCCCTTTCTCCACATCCTCACCAGCATCTGTCATTTCCTGACTTGTTAATTTTAGCCATTCTGATTGGTGTGAGGTGGTATCTCATTGTGGTTTTGATTTGTATTTCCCTGATGCCGAATAATGTGGAGCAGTTTTTCATGTGTCTTGGCCATTTAGATGTCTTCTTTGCAGAAATGTCTGTTCATGTCCTCTGCCCGTTTTTTGATTGGATTATTTCTACTTTGGGTGTTGAGTTTGATAAGTTCTTTATAGATTCGGGATACTAGTTCTTTATCTGATGCATCCTTTGCAAATACCTTCTCCCATTCTGTCAGTTGTCTCTTGTTTTTGTTGGCTCTTTCCTTTGCTGTGCAAAAGCTTTTTATTTTGATGAAGTCCCAATAGTTCATTTTGCCCTTGCTTGTCTTACCTTTGGCGATGTTTTTAGGAAGAAATTGCTGTGGCTGAGGTCGAAGATGTTGCTGCCTGTGTTCTCCAGGATTTTGATGGATTCCTTTCTCACATTGAGGTCTTTCATCCATTTTGAGTCTATTTTTGTGTGCAGTGTAAGGAAATGGTCCAGTTTCATTTTTCTGCATGTGCCTGTCCAGTTTTCCCAACACCATTGGTTGGAGAGACTGTCTTTTTTCCATTGGATATTCTTTCCTGCTTTGTCAACCATAGAGTTGAGGGTCTAATTCTGGGCTCTCTGTTCTGTTCCACTGATGCATGTGTATGGTTTTTGTGCCAGTACCATACTGTCTTGATGAGACAGCTTTGTAATAGAGCCTGAAGTCTGGAATTGCGATGCCACCAACTTTGGCTTTCTTTTCTTTTCTTTTTCTTTCTTTTTTTTTTTTTTTTAGAGATTTTATTTATTTATTTGACAGACAGAGATCACAAGTAGGCAGAGAGGCAGGCAGAGAGAGAGGAGGAAGCAGGCTCTCTGCTGAGCAGAGAGCCCGATGCGGGGCTCCATCCCAGGACCCTGAGATCATGACCTGAGCTGAAGGCAGAGGCTTTAACCCACTGAGCCACCCAGGTGCCCCCAACATTGGCTTTCTTTTTCAAGATTCCTCTGGCTATTCGAGGTCTTTTCTGGTTTAGTATAAATTTTAGGATTATTTGTTCCATTTCTTTGAAAAAAAAATTGATCTGATTTTGATAGGGATTGCATTAAACATGTATATTGCTTTAGGTAGCATAGACATTTTCACAATATTTGTTCTTCCAATCCATGAGCAGTTTTCCATTTCTTTGTGTCCTCCTCAGTTTCTTCCATGAGTATTTTATAGCTTTCTGAGTACAGATACTTTGCCTCTTTAGTTAGGTTTATTCCTAGGTATCCTATAGTTTTGGGTGTAATTATAAATGGGATACTTAATTTCTCTTTCTTATCTCTTGTTATTAGTGTATAGAAATGCAACTGATTTCTGTGCATTGATTTTATATCCTGACACTTTACTGAATTCCTGTACAAGTTCTAGCAGATTTGGAGTGGAGTCTTTTGGGTTTTCCACATAAATTATTATATCATCTACAAAGAGTGATAGTTTGACTTCTGTGCCTGTTTGGATGCCTTTAATTTCTTTTTGCTGTCTGATTGCTGAGGCTAGGACTTCTAGTACTATATTGAATAGCAGTGGTGATAATGGACATCCCTGCGATGTTCCTTACCTTAGTGGAAAAGCTCTCAGTTTTTCTCCGTTGAGAATGATATTTGCGGTGGGTTTTTCATAGATGGCTTTGATGGTATTGAGGTATGTACCCTTTATCCCTACACTTTGAAGAGTTTTGATCAGGAAAGGATGCTGTACTTTGTCAAATGCTTTTTCAGCATCTGTTGAGAGTATCATATGGTTCTTGTTCTTTCTTTTATTGAAGTATTGTATCACATTGATTTATTTGTGGATGTCAAATCAATCTTGCAGCTCTGGAATAATCCCTTTGGTCATGGTGAATAATCCTTTTAATGAACTGTTGAATCCTATTGGCTAGTATTTTGGTGAGAATTTTCGCATCTGTGTTCATTAGGGATATTGGTCTGTAATTCTCTTTTTTGATGGTGTCTTTTTCTGGTTTTGGGATCACGGTCATGTTGGCCTTATAAAATGAGTTTGGAAGTGTTCCTTCTATTTCTATTTTTGGAACAGTTTCAGGAGAATGGGAATTAATTCTTCTTTAAATGCTTAGTAGAATTCCCCTGGAAAGCTGTCTGGCCTTGGGCTCTTGATTGTTGGGAGATTTTTGATGACTGCTTCAATCTCCTTACTGGTGATGGGTCTGTTCAGGATTTCTATTTCTTCCTAGTTTAGTTTTGGTAGTTTATAGTCTCTAGGAATGCATCTGTTTCTTCCAGATTGTCAAATTTGCTGGCATGTAGTTGCTCATAATATGTTCTTATAATTGTTTGCATTTTGTGTTGGTTGTGATCTCTCCTCTTTCATTCATGGATTTATTTATATGGGTCCTTTCCATTTTCTTTTTGATAAGTCTGGCCAGGGGTTTATCGATCTTATTAATTCTTTCAAAAGAACCATCTCCTACTTTTGTTGATTTGTTCTACTGTTTTTTTGTTTCTATTTCATTGATTTCTGCTCTGCTATTTCTTATTTCTCTTCTCCTGCTGGGTTTAGGCTTTCTTTGCTGTTCTTTCTCCAGCTCCTTTAGGTATAGGGTTAGGTTCTGTGCTTGAGACCTTTCTTATTTCTTGAGAAAGGCTTGTATTGCTATATACTTTCCTCTCAGGACTGCATTTGCTGTGCCACAAAGATTTTGAACCATTGTGTTTTCATTATCATTTGTTCACATGATTTTTTTCAATTCTTCTTTAATTTCCTGGTTGACCCATTCATTCTTTAATAGGACGCTCTTTGGCTTCCATGTATTTGGGTTCTTTCCAACTTTCCTCTTGTGATTGAGTTCTAGCTTCAGAGCATTGTGGTCTGAAAATATGCAGGTAATGATCCCAATCTTTTGATACAGCTTGAGACCTGATTTGTGACCCAGGATGTGATCTCTCCTGTAGAATGTTCCATGTGCACTAGAGAATGTGTATTCTGTTGCTTTGGGATGGATGTTCTGAATATTTCTTTGATGTCTGTTTAGTCCAGTGTGTCATTTAAGGTCTTTATTTCCTTGTTATCTTTTGCTTGGATTTTCTGTGCATTTCAGTAAGGGGGGGTGTTAAAGTCTCCTACTATTATTGTATTATTGACTATGTGTTTCTTTGATTTTGTTATTAATTGGTTTATATAGTTGCCTGCTCCCATGTTGCATAGATATTTAAACAGATCTTCTTGTTGGACCGACCCTTTAAGTATGATATAGTGTCCTTCCTTATCTCTTATTATAGTCTTTGGCTTAAAATCTAATTTATCTGATATGAGGATTGTCACCCCAGCTTTCTTTTGATGTCCATTAGCATGGTAAATTGTTTTCCACTCCCTCACTTCAAATCTGGAGGTGTCTTTGGGACTAAAATGAGTTCCTTGTAGATAGCATATTGATGGATTTTGTTTTTTTTATCCATTCTGATACCCTTTGTCTTCTGATTGGGGCATTTAGCCCATTTTTCACTCAGGGTAACTATCGAAAGATATGAATTTAATGCCATTATATTGCCTGTAAGGTGACTGTTACTTTTTATTGTCTCTGTTTCTTTCTGGTCTACTAGTTTTAGATGCTCTCTTTTCTTAGAGGACCCCTTTCAATATTTCTTGTAGGGCTAGCTTGAGGTTTACAACCTCTTTTAGTTTTTGATTGTCCTGGAAGCTTTTTATCTCTCCTTTTATTTTCAATGATAGCTTAGCTGGATATAGTATTTTTGGCTGCATGTTTTTTTATTTAGTGCTCTGGCCTGCCAGGTCTCTGTTGATAAATCTGCTGCCAATCTAATATTTTTACCATTGTATGTTAGAGACTTCATGTTCTGGCCTGCTTTTAGGATTTTCTCTTCATTACTAAGACTTATAAGTTCTACTATTTGATGATAGGGAGTGGACCTATTTTTATTTCTTTTGAGGGGAGTTCTGTCTGCCTCTTGGATTTTGATGCTTGTTCCCTTTGCCATATTAGGGAGATTATCTACAATAATTCTCTCCAATATACCTTCTGCCCTCTTCTCTTTCTTCTTCTGGAATCCTGTATATTCTAATATTGTTTCATCTTACGGTATCACTTTTCTTTTGAATTCTCTCCTCGTGGTCCAGTAGTTGTTTGTCTCTCTTTTTTCAGCTTCTTTATTCTTCATCATTTGGTCTTCTATGTCACTAATTCTCTCTTCTGCCTCGTTTATCCTAGCAGTAAGAGCCTCCATTTTTTATTGCACCTCGTTAATAGCTTTTTTGATTTCAGCTTGGTTAGATTTTAGTTCTTCTATTTCTCCAGAAAGGGCTTTTATTTATCCAGACAGAATTTCTCTCATATCTTCCTTGCCTTTTTCGAGCCCAGCTAGCACCCTGAGAATCATCATTCTGAACTCTGAATCTGACATTTTACTAATGTCCATATTGATTAGGCCCCTAGCCTTTGGTACTGCCTCTTGTTCTTTTTTCTGTGGTGAGTTTTTCTGCCATGTCATTTCATCCAGATAAGAATATATGAATGAGAAAATAAAATACTATCAGGGTGGCAAAAACCCCAGAAAAATGTATGCTAACCAAATCAGAAGAGACCCCAAATCGGGGGGAGAAGAAAGGGAGTAAAAAGAAGTTTAAAAAAATTTTTTTTAAATTAAACACACACACACAAACACACATATATATATATATATATTAGACTGGTGAATAGAACAGAGCCACCCACTTGATTTTGGGTGTATTTTGGTCTCTTAGAAGATATCAAGTCCCAAGATTTTAAAGAAAGAAAAACATATATAATCATAATTAAGGGTAAACATGAAGGGATAGAATATGACTGTAAAGATGAAAATGTAAAAAAAGTTCTGAAAAAGGAATTGATGAGATAAATTGGTTGGAAAAAGAAAGAATAAGAAAGTGGAGAGAATTTGCCCAGGCTGGAGACTGTGCTAGACTTAGGGTATATTTGGATATCACAAGAAATTCTATTCAAAAATGTTTTAGAGGAAAAACCCTTGTATATATACAAAAAATAAAGTTAGATACAATGAAGGATCAAGTATGACTGTAATAATGGTTTAAAAAGATTTTTTTTTTTAGAAAGGTGTTGTTAAGATAAAGTAGTTAAAAATGTTAAAAGAGGAAAGAGGAAAACTTTAAAAAAATTACAATAAAAAGTATAAAAGTAAAAAAATTTAATTAACTTTGCAAGACTAAAGAATCTTGGGAAGAAAGCCATGAATTCCATGTTTTGCTTTCCCCTCCTCTGGAATTCCACTGTTCTCCTTGATCAGTGAGCTTAGTCTTAGCTAGATGTTCTTAGCTAGATGTTCTTGCTGATCTTCTTCGGGAGGGATCTGTTGTAGTGTTTCTCAAACGTCTTTGCCTGAGGCAGAATTGTGCCACCCTTGCCAGGGGCAATGCCAAGTAATCTCGGGTTCCGCTCTTGGGAACTTTTGTTTCCTGCACGCTTTCCGTAGAGCTCTGGAAGGTGGGAACGAAAATGGTGGCCTCCCAGTCTCCAACCTGGAGGAGCCAAGAGCTCTGGACCCCACTCCTCAGAGCACCTTCGGAGAAAAGTGCTCAGTCACTCCTGTCTCCCTGGTTTCTGGCTGCACTTGGGCTCACCTGGCCTGTGACCTATTGTTTCTGTCTCTGGCAGACAGTTCCATTTGGATTCTCCAAACCCAGCAGATTCCTGCTGCTCTGCCTTTTCGGCAGATGAAGGTGGGTCTCCCCAGATCTGACACTTGTGGGGTCCCTGCTCAAAGTGCAGTGGTCTCACTGTGCTGTGGATCACAGTTTAAGGTAACTCCAAGCTGAGAGCTCACTCCTCAGCTCTGTCTCTGCAGTCTGCTTCCCCACTCTGATATTTGCGAGGTCTGCTACACTCAGACACCCTTGATCCTTCTGTGACCCTACGGGACTTGAGACCACACTGTCCCCGTGAGGGCTCTACTTAGCCTCTGGAGCGATGTCCCTCAGTGGAGCAGACTTTAAAAGTTCAAATTTTGTGCTCCGTTGCTCCTCCACTTGTCAGGAGCCAGCCCCTCCCCCCGCGGTTTATCTTCACCTCGCTTTGGATTCACTTCTCCACATGTCCTACCTTTCAGAAAGTGGTTGATTTTCTGTTTCTAGAATTGCTGCTCCTCTTCTCTTCAATCTCCTGTTGGGTTTGTAGGTGGTTGGAATGGTTTGATAAATATCGAGCTAAATTCCTGTGACCTGATGTCACCTCAGCCTGCTACTCCCCTGCCATCTTGACTCCTCCCTCTGTATCATCTTGATAAATGCCAGTCTTTAGTGGTTCTCTCAACATTGAGATCTCACAATTAATTGTTTTTAAAATGACTTTTAAATAACATTTTTGAAGTAGAAGATTTTAAAAAGAAGATTGGTAAAGCACAAAGACTATAAAAATCTCTTCTAACCCTCTTCCCAGAAATAGCCATCATTATTATTTTAGTTGATAATGTATTCAGTATTCAAATTAGTATATGTGGCATATAAATGTATATGTATCTATTTTTAAATTGGAGTCATAGTGTATATGTGTTTAATTGAATTGTGATTTTACACTTAATGGCATTTAAAAATTGTTCCAGGTCATTTAAGATACTTCTACAACATGATTTGTAAAGACTGCAGGAATTTGCATGGTGTCGATGGCTGTGCTGTAATGAATTTCAGCAGTCCTCTATGGTTGAATATTCAAAATGTTTGCAATTCTGTGCTATTGTAAAGCCATTATTCAATTTAAATTTTCTATTGGCTTAAAAATAAAAGAGGAGCATTGTTCTTTTAAGTTGTTTTTAAATGGTTTATTTGATTTGTTCATATACTCTATTTCCAGGTTATCAGATGTAGTCATAAGGGCTTAAAATCAGGATTTAAAGTTCAGTACACATCTTTGAGTTCTTTTGTTTTATCAGTTATATTCTGTCTCATTTGTTCATCTCATTTTCACACCTAGACACTAAGCTTTTTGTGCAATCATATCATCTCTTAACAAACAAGAGTAACCCCTTTTCATAGCATCTGTGAACTTGGGCCATGTGTCTGGTATTGTTTGATAAATACATGTTGATTGATGTCTTTTGTAAAGATAGAATAGCTATGTAAATGTGGAAGAAATCGGCCAAGGAATATTTGTAAAGCAGAAATCATTTCTCTGCAGTTTCTGTTTGAGTCAGTGAGTCTCTTCCTCCCCCTCCCCTCCTCCTCTCCCCATTTACCTCACTACAGATTTCTGTGCAGACTTGTAATAAATAAGCATTATTTTTCAGTCCTTCTTATTACTCCTCCCTTTTCTTCTTTAGGCTTTAAGTGTAGTGTCTATTATAAGGAAAAATCTAAATGATGATTAACTTCAAGAATGGTGATTCCAAGTAAGCATATATATATGATCTTTCTATCCTCCACTTTCAAGAGAACTTGGTTTATTTAATGAAATATTTACTGAGGACTACCATCTGGTCTGTCTTTAATCCCTTGGCACATGAATGTCACTGTTGTGCCTACAGACAAACTCTTTCCTTTGCCTGGGATATATTCTATTGGTTTCCCTGATTCTTTTATCTTTCTGGTCTCTGCTTAAATGTTATCTTCTTGAGAGGCCTTCTCAAGATCCCCCATTCTTTTGTGTCACAGCATTCTGTTCAGTGCTTTCATATTATGGCTTCAATTTATAGGTATACATATGGTCATTTATGGTCTTACCTTTAAGTTCTGTGAGGGGAGGAAACTTGCATCTCTTTTTCAACATTTCTGTGCTTACTTCCAGCACAGAGGGCCTAATGGAAGTTTGCAGCTTACAGTAGCAATCAAGTAATATGTAATTACATTGAAGGTTTATAAATTCTAAGATAAGTGACCCAAGGGCATAAATCATTTTCTCCAGCTTCCTTCTGAGTATCACCCCTCCCCATGTTTCCCATCCTTTCTCCAAAGCTTAAGCAAAATTCTGAAGTATAGGAACATTTGATTTCCATCTGTCACCCTTTTACATTAGAAGGCCTTTCAAAATATACTCATTGAGTGAATGTGTGCTGGGTTCTGTCATCCATTATAGCTCTAGTGCTTAAGAAGCTAATAGTCTAATAGGGCAAATATGACTCTATCTAGTAAGACGGATAAGGAGAGATGATCTGTGAGTTGCATTGATCATGGAAGTCTGTATTCCCATAGATAACTGTCAGGTTTGACATTTGTTTTCCCAGTTATGGTTAGTCGATATACAGTACAGCACTTGTATTGAACATCCAAGACGCCAATACATTGTTTCTGTCTTCCCATTAAGTCTGTCAGTACATGGTTGGTACTTGAAGCAGTATCTTGGACATGCTGTTATTTGGGTTTTACAGATTTGTTTGTTAAATTCCACACATTGAGTGAAATCATATGATAATTGTCTTTCTCTGATTAGCTTATTTAGCTTAGCATAATACCTCTAGTTCCATCCACATTGTTACAAATGGCAGGATTTCATTTTTTGATGTCTGATTAATATTCCATTGTAGGTATATCTGTATGTATGTGTATATATATATTATTATCCATACATATAAAAAATATATATATACCACATCTTTATCCATTCATCTGTTGATGAACATCTGGGCTCTTTCTATAGTTCGGCTATTGTGGGCATTCCTGCTATAAACATTGAGATGCCTGTGCCCCTTCAGATCACTGCATTTGTGTCTTTGGGGTAAATACCCAGTAGTGCAATTGTTGGGTCGTAGGGGCTCTGTGACTTTTTCTTTTTTTTAACTAATACAGCCCATCTAAAGTGATGCTGTGCTTGTTGCAGGCTTAAACCTTAAGACAGTTTGATTGCTTCTGTTTTGCACTTGTGGGAACAGTGAGCCATATGTAAGAAGTCTGGGTATCCTGTTAGACTGCCTATGTTGAAAGACGACCTGGAGAGGGAGCAGTACTGAACATACATGCAGAAAGAGAGGAGTCCAACCATCCTGGCTTCCCAGATAAACCCACCTTTTCCCACAAAAGTATTAGAAATGTGAGTGAAGCTATCTTGGACATTCTAGCTCTAGCCACCAAAATGACAGGGGTCTCATTAGAAACCGTTAGGCCAATAGGAAAAAAAAATCTAGATACCCACAAGAAGATGGCTTCTTGACTTCTCCAGGAATCATGAGAAATAAGAAACTGATTATTGTTTTAAGGCACTCAGTTTTGGAGTGCTTTGTTACATAATGATAGATAAATAGTACAGGTGGCTAGTGGACATTTTGAGTGACAACTTCCCAATTCTGCAGAAATTATAAAACTAATTCAAGCAGAATTATCTAGAAATTCTCTCAATCTCAGGGTCAGGTTTTCAGGAGACAAACAGTCATAGTATAAGTGGTACCTCTTTTGCAGTCACTTGTGCTTTCAACAGAAACCTTGATTTTTTTTTCCCTATACAGGTATACGGTATTCCATAGTGTATGTGTACCATACATTTCTTTATGACTAAATTTTCTGTATGCAAATAATGAAGCACAAATGTGCATTTATCCAGGATATTTTTTTTTAAATATTTTATTTATTTATTTGACAGGGAGAGATTACAGGTAGGCAGAGAGGCAGGCAGAGAGAGAGGAGGAAGCAGGCTCCCCGCTGAGCAGAGAGCCCGATGTGGGGCTCGATCCCAGGACCCCGGGATCATGACCTGAGCCGAAGGCAGAGGCTTTAACCCACTGAGCCCCTCAGGCGCCCCCAGGATAATGTTTTTTAAAGATTTTATTTATTGGGGTGCCTGGATGGCTCAGTGGGTTAAAGCCTCTGCCTTCTCGGCTTGGGTCATGATCCCATGGTCCTGGGATCAAGCCCCGTGTTGGGCTCTCTGCTCCGCCAGGAGCCTGCTTCCTCCTCTCTCTCTGCCTGACTCTCTTCCTACTTGTGATCTCTGTCAAGAAAATAAAATAAAATATTTTAAAAATATTAAAAAAAAGAAATTACCTCAGGTGAAAAGGAATTAGTTATTTGGAAGAAATTTAAGCTGATATTTTTATATTATAGTAATCATCAAACTTTTTTGTATGAAGTTACTGTTTTCACCTCTGAAATAGCATGACCACATAGTTGTGATGAGAGTTCCTTAGTTGAAGAAGATAAAGAATATTGCTGGTGAAGATTTTTAGTTCTTTGAGAGATAATAATTGATAGAAATGTTTAACATCTTTGTAGGAATACCATCATAACATATATAATGGAAAGGAAGACATCAGATAAATACAAACTATTATGGTAGGCTTTGTCGCCCAGTTTTGTTTTATTCTGTGAGCTTATTTAAAAAGAAAAAGAGGTCTTGAAAAAGAATAATGCTGTGTTTAAATTACACTTTCAAAGACAAAAATCTTGTTCCAGTTTGAGCACCTTGGAAATTGTCTTGAATTCTCTGTGGGTTTGAAGCGAATATATTACTTGATTTCTGAAACCAAGGGTAGATTGGTATGTAAGATCTTTGGAGAGCTGTACCAACTGCAACTCCAGAAATTACTTCCTTACTACTAATTCTTTTTTATTGTTAATCCTTTAATCACTGCTTCTTAAAAATAAAACACACTTGTACACCTATGCCCTTAAATCTTAGAGTATTAAATTATAGGCCTCAGAGAAATGCCTTACTGTATATAACTTATTTTTTATATTTTTTTTAAGATTCAGAGCTAGGAAGGAAATAGACAAAGTAGTTTATTTCCCATTTGGGAAACTGTTCTTATTATAAATCTCTCTCTTTATAATCAAAATATAAGAAATGGAGAAATGGGAGATACTTTTAGGAAGGCCTTGATTATTTTTTAACATGTTTAAATGACTGATTGTGGACCTTTAAACAAAAATTTTTAAGTTGTTTTTTCCTAAAAAATATAATGATTAGTCTCTAGCCAACTCTGTTTCTTTTTTTTTTTTTTTAAGATTTTATTTATTTATTTGACAGAGAGAAATTACAAGTACACTGAGAGGCAGGCAGAGAGAGAGAGAGAGAAGGAAGCAGGCTCCCTGCTGAGCAGAAAGCCCGACACGGGACTCGATCCCAGGACCCTGAGATCATGACCTGAGCTGAAGGCAGCGGCTTAACCCACTGAGCCACCCAGGCGCCCCCCAACTCTGTTTCTTATACTGATAGTTGTATGTGGTTTGTTACATATAAAAATATATCAAATGTGAAGGTGACATTACCATTTTTTGTTTTTTAGACTTGTAAAGATTTTATTTTTACAGAGCAGTTTTAGGTTCACAGCAATATTAAGGGAAAGGCATAGAGAGTTCTCATATGTTCTCTGTCCTCATACCTGCATAGTGTACCCCATTATCAGCAATACCCACCAGAGTGGTACGTTTGTTGTAAAAGATGAATCTTCATTGACACATCATAATCACCCAAAGTTTGCAGTTTTCCCCAGGGTTCGCTCTTGGTGTTGTACATTCTTTGGATTTGGACAAACATATAATGACACTTAGCCATCATTATAGTATTATACAGAGTAGCTTCACTGCCCTGAAAATTTTCTGTTCTACCTATTTCTTCTTCTTCTTCTCCTAATCCCAGGCAACTGATTATGTTTTTATTGTCTCCATAGTTTTACCTTTTCCGTAATGTCATATAGGTGGAATCATATAGTACATGGTTTTTCCAGGTTGGCTTCTCTTACCTAGTCATACGCACTTTAAGTTCCTCCATGTCGTTTTATGGTTTGATAGCACCTTTCTTTTCAGCACTGAATAATAGTCCATTGTCTAAATGTACCATATTTATCTATTCACCTGTGAAGGACATCTTAATTCTTGCAAATATTTATAGTTCTAAATAAATTTGCTATAAATATCCACGTGCAGGCTTTTGTGTGGACATGTTTTTAGCTCATTTGGGTGAATACCAAAGAATGCAGTTCCTGGATTGTATGGTTAAAAGAACATATTTAATTTGTAAGGAACTGCTACACTGACTTTCAAAGGGGCTGTACTATTTTGCATTCCCAGTGTAGCAATGAATTCCTAGCAATCCACGAAACTTCCTTTGCTCCACATCCTCATCTGCCTTTGGTGTTGTAGGTATCTATATATTTTGGCCATTTTATTGATATCTTTAATTTGCATTTCCTTGACATATTGTTCATATGCTATCTATGTGTCTTCTTCTTCTTCTTCTTTTTTTTTAAGATTTTATTTATTTATTTGACAGAGAGAGAGAGAGATTACAAGTACACAGAGAGGCAGGCAGAGAGAGAGGGAGAAGCAGGCTCCCCCCTGAGCAGAGAGCCTGATGCAGGGCTCAATTCCAGGACCCCGAGATCATGACCCGATCCAAAGGCAGAGGCTTAACCCACTGAGCCACCCAGGCACCCCTCTATGTGTCTTTGATGAGCTATCCATTAAGATTCTTTGGCATTCTTTTTTAAACTGCTTATTTTCTTATTGAATTTTAAGAGTTCTTGTGTATTTTGGATAACAGTCTTTTATCAGGTGTGTCTTTTGCAAATATTTTTTCCTAATCTGTGGTTTAGTGTCTTGATAGTGTCTTTCACAGAGCAGAGGTTTTTAATACTGATGAAGTCCAGCTCATCAGTGATTTATTTCATGGATTATGCCTTTGTGTTGCATTTAAAAAGTCATCCCTATACCCAAGTTCATCTAGATTTTCTCCTTTGTTATCTTCTAGTTTAATAATTTTGCATTTTACATTTAGATGATCCATTTGACTTAATTTTTGTGTATAAGTTCTGTGTCTAGATGCATTTTTTTGTATGGGAACTCCAGTTGTTCCAAAACCATTAGTTGAAAAGTCTTTGCCCCATTATATTGCCCCTGCTTCTTTGCCAAAGATCAGGTGACTCTTTTTATGGGATCTGTTTCTGGATTTTATATTCTACTCCATTGATCTATTTGTTTATTCTTTTGCCAAAACCAAACTGTTTTGATTATTGTAGCTCTATATTAAGTCTTGAAGTTGGGTAGTGTCAGTCCTCCAATTTTGTTCTTCTTTGGTATTGTGTTGGCAATTCTTGGTCTTTTGTGTCTCCATGTTAGCTTTAGAATCAGCTTATTGATCTCTATAAAATGTATTGCTGGGATTTTGACTGAGATTGTACTGACTCTATAGATGAAGCTGGGAAGTACTGACATCTTGACAGTTTTGAGTCTTTCTATCCATGAACAGAAAATCTGTCCATTTATTTAGTTCTTTGATTTTATTCCACAGATTTTTAGTTTTCTTTTTTTAAAAGATTTTATCATTTATTTGTCAGAGAGAGAAAGAGCGCACTCAGGCAGAATGGCAGGCAGAGAGAGAAGCAGGCTCCCCACCGAGCAAGGAGTCCATTGTGGGACTTGATCTCCAGACTCCAGATTGTGACCTGAGCTGAAGGCAGTTGCTTAACCAACTGAGCTACCCAGGCGTGCCTATAGTTTTCTTCATAGAGACCATGTTTTGTTAGATTCATGCCAGTTTCATTTTGGGGGGTTGCTAATGTAAATGATGTTGGATTTTAATTTCAAATTTGACTTGTTTATTGTTGCTATATAGAAAAGAGATTGACTTTCTGTGTTAACCTTATATCATACAACTTTGCTGTAATTGCTTATTAGTTCCTGGAGTTTTTGACTTTTCTTTGTTTAATCTACATATATGATCATGTCATCTGCAAATACGGTTTTCTTTCTTCACCATTTGTATATCATTAATTTTCTCTTAATATATTGTCTTATTGCATTAGTTAGTACTTGCAGTATCCTGTTGATGATCATTACCATTTTTATCCTCCTTTCTATGAAATCTGTGTTAAAATTTTCTTAATTTATTCACAGCTCACCAAAGCTCATCGACAAGGACACATGGTGAAAGTGGATTGGCTGGACAGATTGACATTTAGAGAAATAGAAATGATAAATGAGGTGGGTTGTATCCCTCTTTCCCCTGCTTCCCCTAAATATCTTGTCAGGATGTCTAAGTCAGGATTTTTTGAGAAGCACTTTTGTTGCCAGGTTATCTCACAAATGTGAGAGCATTGAGGATAGTCTGTAATTGTGAGTTTTGTGTTAATAAGTGGAAAACTTGGAATATCTGTTTTTCTTGTTTTAATGTTATATTGAACCATGAAGAAGGCAGTGGACATCATAAGTGTATTTGTATTATACAAGTGAAGCCACTGTTAAGCTTGATGCCTCACTTGTATGTTCTCTCTCCATTTGGCAGCTTATGTTTAGGTTCAGTTCAGTATTGGATTCTTCCGAAACAGTGCTGCCCGTTTACTTCACTTACCCTAAGTCATTCTTAGTAATCCCTGTCCCCAGTTAAGATACTGTGTGTAGTATGTGCTATACTACATATAGGACTCTGCAACTTACATGGTTCAAAGTAATTTGTTTCTTGATTTTGTTTATTGGGCTAGAATATGTTTCATTAAAAGATGGCTTCCATGAAACTTTCCAAAAAAAGTTAGAACAAAATTTTCTTTTTTATATATTTACACTGAAATACTAGATGTGTGGCTTAACATTCTGTGTCTAGAGAGTAGAAAGAACAATTATTTTAATCACATTAGCAGAGAAGAATGTCAACTTTCGTGATATGCCTAATTTATTGTGATCACCACAGGGCATAACTGACTTATTTTATATTCTCTGAATGATTTTTACTGGGTTGAAAGAGAAAATTTTAATTTTATAATGAACGCTTAATAAAAGTTAAATTCCACTATTGTTCATTTTTAAAAAAAGAAATTAGTTGGTTTAGCTGTTTATATTCAGAATGAATAAACTGGGAGTTTTTTCTAAATTTATTGATAATACACTCTCATTTACTGAAATTAGAAGAAAAATTCACTTTTTTAAATGTTTATAATAGTCACATTCCTAAATTAGTTAAATCAAAATGTTTACTTATGTTTTTCTGTTCTTTAACTTAGATAGCCTATGGTGTAGAAAAGGCAGTGTTAGGGCTTACTTTGTCCAGTCGTACTTAACTTTTCTACCCCCACTCGTTGAGAGGTAGGAGAGCATTGCCATTGCCATAATTAGACTGTAATATGTATCATAAAGCTGAACAATTTAAGTGATTTTTTTAGACCTTTATGATTTTACACGTAATGATTTAAAGCCATTTTAAAAACTGGTTTAAGACTTATCACCCTTTATCACCCTTTTAGACTTCATTTTATTTTCACTTTGTTACATGTTTCCTTTTTTTTCTTTAATAAAGGGGACACATTGTTATGTTGGAGAGAAAGGAACTATTTCCCAATATGTTTAAAGTATATTGAGAAAAATTTACAAATGATTGCGAGTTATCTTAAGACCACTCGTAAATTGTGAAAAACTTGTGAAGGTTGTTTATAATAATGGAATAAATATTTGTTATATTTTAAGTTGTACTTGAGAGATCATGTATTAGTGAATTGGAAATAATGATACATACTCCTTTAAGACAATGTTGAAGATCAAGATTTTTCATAAAAATCTTTTTTTTTTTTTTTTTTTTTTTTAGAGTGAGAAACGAAGTTCTAATTTCATGTACTTGATGGTTGAGTTTCGATGTGTCAAGTGTGATGATAAGGAATATGGTATTGTTTATTATGAAAAGGTATTTGCCTTGGAACTGTTTATGGTCTCTGAAGTAGAGGGGAGGGGAAACATTAAAAAAAATTACTGTTGTACCTGCTGAGATGAGTTATTTGGTTGCAGGAAAGCAGCAGACAGCTGTCAGCTGCAGCTGTTTGTATATACACAAATCAGATCATATAGCTACAACAAGATTACAAAAGCCTATCATTCATGTAATGCAGTTCTGGGTTCCAGAATTCAATAAATATGCAACAGATTAAAAACTTTTTGATTAATCGTTCTGCAAATTGGCAAGTCGGACATTAAAGTAATAACTTTATTAACAATTAGTATTCATTTGAAAAATAAAAAGGGAATCAGTTTTTAAGTGATAAGCTGTTGAAAATTAAGGGTATATTTACTATTTGAGTTTGTATATATAATGTGTGAGCCTAACATATGTATGCTTATCAAAGACTTCCTAAATGTGTATTTATGTAATAAAGGCAGAATTTTTAAAAAAACATGTTTTCAGTAGGCTGAGTGATAACAAATATGCATTTAATGGATTGGCTCTGGTCTGCTCATTATCCAAAATAAAGTAGTTTTGTGTTTGATATGTTGCTACTTGAAAAATATCTGTGCCTTAAATGCTTGTTGAAGGGTCTTAATTTAAGCACTATAGAAATAATTGCACACGTAGTTCAGAATCACATAAACCAGGTATTATTGTGGAAATAACCTTAGACAGGTGCTTAAATCAGTATGAGTGAGGGCAGACTTTTGATACATGGCATAATGGAATAATATTTCTTCTAGTATATAGCTAAGCTTATATGCAATATATTTGTGTATTAGAAGCAACACTTCTAAATTATATTTATGCTTTAGTGTTATTTACTAAAGCTGTCATAGTGATTTTTTAAAATATAAATTTTTTCATAAATGTAAGTTACTACTTGAAAGAAGTTTTTGTAATGGAGTTTTGAGTTTGTGTAGTTAATTTATGATCATTTTTCTGGTAACTTTCAAGTTAACACATATTTTTTTCTCTTTAGCTTGTATCCCTTCCCTTTGGTAAAATGTTAGAAAAAGTTAACTTTTAGTTGATAAATGATAGTCTTTGGTAAAAAGAAGTTAGGAAGATAAACTAACATAGCTTATTAATTCATTAGAAAAGCTACATTAAAAAGGGGAAATATAGGTGAGTGAAATTGTTTTGTCACTTTAATAAACTAACATTTTACATCTTATACTATGTAATGAAAAAGTATTATTTCTCCTCCATATAGGGTTTGTATTGCAAAAACATGCTAATGGAAATGGTGCTTTGAAGCAGAAGAGATTTGAAGAATCTTTGAAAGACAGCTTTGATAATAGATGAAATAATAACAATAAAAATTAGAAGAATTTCAAGTGTTTTTGAAAAGGTTCTTGGCCCCTTTCTGCTGCTTCTTGAAAATTGCTCATAAATTAATGCCTGTCTACCTACCCTGTCATATTTCCACTTAGTGTAAAGATTGCTGGGCTAGTGTATTGAATCTAATGGAAATAGACTTTCTTGTCACCTGTCTTTTGTGACAGATAGCCTTAGTGAAGATTACTTGTCACAGTTGGGCTGATAAATGTGTTTTCTGGTGTTGTGACTGAGAACCAGCCTGTTAAACAACGGCTGTGGGAATTTGTGGTTTTCTGTAAGACTCAATTACTGAACTAAAGTCAAGTCCCAATACTTCCCTTCTTTCACTCTTTCCTGATTTGCCTGCACATATCTTACATTGGAAATGCTAGCATTTGGAAATTGACAGAAAAGCTTGATGCGAGGTATACAGTTGTGAGGAAATGAATTTTGATCTTAATTAGTTTACCATTTTCTGGTATGTATGCAGTGACATTTACTATGCTGAATTACCAAAAATGATAATACCAAGAAAGTAAAGCAGCTTTGTGTCTTAAGAATTGATGGATTAATTCTTCTTATTCAAGTTTCCACTGTATTGAGTAGAAGCAACGCTGCTGAGTCTCTAGCTATGTATAAATTTCAGCTAACATTAACACCTTGCTTAAAATCCAACTTCTTTGAATGGAACTCAGTTGTGCTAATTTGAAAGTTACCAACATCTACTTAGTATTTTTTGCAAATGATGCAACACATCCCTGTGCCATAATTTAATCATACTTTGTGGTTTCTAGTTGTAAGTTTGAAAATTAGGATATTATTACTTTGGCCCACTAGGGTTATAAGCAGAGTTAAAAATAACTGACAAAAACAATCTACTGATTTTTAGACCTCATATATCTAAAAACTGTAACAAGTTTTTTATTGTTAGATTTTATTTTTCCCCAAATATTCATTAGCAATAACAGGTAAAAATTGGATATGTATTTTAAATTGCAGTTGAAAGAAGATGCGTTTTTAAAAGGGAGGAATAGTGCTCATTAAATAGAATAAAAATACTTTGGAGTGTACATTATCATGTATTATTTCTTACCATTTGGTTAAATTTTGTTTATTTTTTTTTTAACTTACTACACTATAATCCAGGATGGTGATGAGTCATCTCCAATTTTAACAAGCTTTGAGATAGTAAAAGTTCCTGACCCTCAGATGTCTATGGTGAGTTATTGCCAAATTTCTTCCAAAAGTGCTTTTTTCCAGAGTGATTATGACTTGGATCTACAGCATACATTTTCTTTTAAAAAAGTATATCTGTAACTAAGTCAGTTCTCCAAAAGTGACTTATAAGTCCATTTTAGCTAACTGGAAGTAGGTTCAGGTGGAACTTTACAATATCAACATCTAAAAATACGGTTAGAATATTATATTGTTGGGGAAACATTTATTTGAATTATTGGAAGAGTAAGGGATGTAGTCTTGAAGTGAGAACTTGGGAAGCAGGTATTTGAAAGTTTTTTATTCCAGGATGTAACACTGGGTTCAATGGATGAGAATTTTAGGGAGATTAATTTTGTTGAAAAATCTGGAAGATCATTGTAGCTGCTAGAACTGTTTAATTTGGATCTTGGTGACTTGGATGATTTTGAGATACCCATCTATGGAATTTTTGAGGTGATAGTTTGGGGATGTGAAGCAGGAAGAATTCTTTGCAATAGTGGTTTAATTTGATGACTTTAAATTTAGAAAGTTTCAGCAAAAAATCCTTTTAGTAGCATAATACCATGATATTCACACTTACAACTCATGACATCACCCTGAACCATTTTATTCTTATTTTTTATGTTTCTGATTGGATTAGTTACCTTCTTAATCAGACCAAAGTGAATTTAAAGTAGTATATTAGAAGATAGAAGTATGATGATGGAGGTAAATACAGGTCATTAAAGCAAGAAGTAATGACTGATGTTCCAACATCAAAGGAAGAGATAGGGAGAAAGAGTATAAAAAACTAGAAAAAAAGGCAACCTGGGAATCTTTTGGAAACAAACATCCTAAATATCATAAAGGTGACATTTCATCACTGGAAAATAGTGCTGGGGAACTAATGATGATCCATTTGGAAAAAGATAAAATTAAATTAGACCCGGGACACCTGAGTGGCTCAGTGGGTTAAAGCCTCTGCCTTCCGCTCGGGTCATGATCTCAGGGTCCTGGGAACCAGCCCCGCATCAGGCTCTCTGCTCAGTGGGGAGCCTGCTTCCTCCCTCTTTCTCTCTGCCTGCCTCTTTGCCTGCTTGTGATCTCTGCCTGTCAAATAAATAAATAAAATCTTTAAAAAAATTAAATTAGACCCATACCTCACATCATACATAAAGAAAAACTCCAAATAGATCAGGGATCGGATTTAAGTATTAAAAAAACAAGGCCTTATGAGTACTTTACTTTCAGTGTAGTTCCCTGCCCTCAGTCACTACTGGCAAGTTAAACTGCTAAGATGATAGTACAGTGATATTACAAGGTCACTAGTAGCTCATAGGAAGAGGGAATGCTTTAGCCTGGGTTGTCAGGGAAGATTATAGAGTAAAGGTTTTATCTGTGTGTGTAGAGGATGTGAAAACCTTGACTGTATGGAGAATAGGGGGTGTTATGAGATGTTTTAAGAAGCTGGAACAGCAAATGCTTATTATGGCACTAGAGAAGCATAAGACATGTTTAGTTTCCCTATCACAAAATGGTGATTTTTTTTTTCAAATTAATTTTCATTCTTTTTTTTAAGATTTATTTATTTATTTTAGAGAGAGAATAGGGGGAGGGACAGAGGGAAAGAATCTTGAAGCAGACTCCTGAGAGGGGTGGAGCCTGATTTGAGGCTCAGTCTCAGGACCTATGAAATCATGACCCTGAGATGAGGTATTTAAAAAAAATACATAGGGGACAAAAGTTGTAACAAGAATAAGATGTTAAGTGTTATAAAGTGGTCTTGAGTAAGCAACTACTTATTTTTGCATTTCTAATTGGCTGTTAAAACTTCCTTTTGATGAAACTTACATTATTGATAAGTATTTATAAATAATTTATAGGAGAATTTAGTTGAGAGCAAACACCACAAGCTTGCCCGGAGTTTAAGAAGTGGACCGTCTGACCATGATCTCAAACCTAATGCTGCCACAAGAGATCAACTAAATGTAAGAGGATTTTTAAAGTATTAATATAAAAATAATGAAATGTGTAATTTTGTTGCAGCTGATATGTTAGCCACTCATTTGAAAGTGGTTCAGATGCATATTTTTTCCCCAGGGTAATAAAATCTGTGTAATTTCAACAGATTTGTTTTTTCTGTAGTTTTTGTATTTGTTTTAAATCATTTTGGGGCTTTAAGAAAATATATTAACCCTGGAGGCAGATCTACAAATAGTATATACTTTCTTGATATAGTGGTCTTAGAAAATGGCCCTAAGGTACTGGTTCAGAGAAACCTTGGTGTGCACAAATGCATTGTGTATGTTAACTTCATAGGGGAAATGTTTATTGTTTACAAACTCACTTATCTAAAAGGGGACTTTTGCTATTTTGATTTGGTTTATTTTTATTTTTGGTTGAATGAAATGAGCTCTGTAGTTACAGATTTTTATATGGAGTGTTAATTTTTAAATTTCGTCTTTTTCTCCCCCTACACTCCAATAATATTCTTTTTAGACTAATAAGTACAGCAGGTTTAAGTTTTACTCTGTTGCATTTATATTCTCCCTACTTCTATACAAGTTCTACTATAGAAATATTTAAATAAATGAAAAATTTTTAATGAAATGGAAGTAAATAGGAAGAATATATTTGACAAAAGTAGTTTTTTTCCTTTGTTGTAGATTATTGTGAGTTATCCACCAACCAAGCAACTTACGTATGAAGAACAAGATCTTGTTTGGAAGTTTAGATACTATCTTACTAATCAAGAAAAGGTAAGTATCTTGAATATTTTCATATATCTGATTTATCTGTAAGATTTTTGCTAATAAGATGAAGTTAAATTCCCGTGGAAATAGAGTGTTACTGTCAAATTAAAAATATGATATAGGTGAATATGTATGATACATTATTTTTTAAATATTACAAAGGGTATATGCACAGAGACACAGGTACCAGTTATGTGGTGCATAGTTTATGCATACATGCATAGTTTGAATGGGTTAAGTCAGAGAGACTTGGGTTCAGTTTCTGGCACTTCTACTTATTCTTAACTATGTAAGATTAGGAGAATTTCTTTGGAAGCTTGGTTTCCTCAATTTTCTAATGATACCGGCCCTTCTTCACAGGTGAGGTAATACTGGTGAATAAACTGGCCAAGTACCTGGCACTTAGTAGATGCTCAGTGAATGTTGATTCACTTCTGTCTTCATTGTTCTCACCTCTTTCAGCCTAGATGACTAGCCAACTATTTATGTTATTCAAGGGACTATAGAATTTTGGAGGAGATGTAGCTAGAGAAAGAATATGAGAAGTATAATTTGAAATGTGTAAATTGAGTTTGTGGAGTGGCATCCATCTTGGCATGCAGGAGGCAAGGTTAGAATGAGACATTTGCTTTTCTTTTCTTTCCTTTTTTTTTTTTTTTTTTAAGATATATTCATTTATTTGAGAGAGAGAGCGTGTGTAAATAGAGAGGAGGGGCAGGGGGAAAGGGAGAGGGAGAGAGATAATCTCAGGCAGACTCAGCATTGAGTATGGAGCCTGATGCAGGTCTCAATCTCACAACTCTGAGATCATGACCTATGCCGAAATCAGGAGTTGAATATCAGGAGTTGGCCACTTAACTGACTGTGGCATTTAGGGGCCCCTAGACATTTGCTTTTCTTTTTTTTTTTTTTTTTTTTTAATTTTTATTTTTTATAAACATATATTTTTATCCCCAGGGGTACAGGTCTGTGAATCACCAGGTTTACACACTTCACAGCACACACCAAATCACATACCCTCCCCAATGTCCATAATCCCACCCCCTTCTCCCAAACCCCCTCCCCCCGGCAACCCTCAGTTTGTTTTGTGAGATTAAGAGTCACTTATGGTTTGTCTCCCTCCCAATCCCATCTTGTTTCATTTATTCTTCTTCTACCCACTTAAGCCTCCATGTTGCATCACCACTTCCTCATATCAGGGAGATCATATGATAGTTGTCTTTCTCTGCTTGACTTATTTCGCTAAGCATGATACGCTCTAGTTCCATCCATGTTGTTGCAAATGGCAAGATTTCATTTCTTTTGATGGCTGCATAGTATTCCATTGTGTATATATACCACATCTTCTTGATCCATTCATCTGTTGATGGACATCTAGGTTCTTTCCATAGTTTGGCTATTGTGGACATTGCTGCTATAAACATTCGGGTGCATGTGTCCCTTTGGATCCCTACATTTGTATCTTTAGGGTAAATACCCAATAGTGCAATTGCTGGGTCATAGGGCAGTTCTATTTTCAACATTTTGAGGAACCTCCATGCTGTTTTCCAGAGTGGCTGCACCAGCTTGCATTCCCACCAACAGTGTAGGAGGGTTCCCCTTTCTCCGCATCCTCGCCAGCATCTGTCATTTCCTGACTTGTTGATTTTAGCCATTCTGACTGGTGTGAGGTGATATCTCATTGTGGTTTTGATTTGTATTTCCCTGATGCCGAGTGATATGGAGCACTTTTTCATGTGTCTGTTGGCCATCTGGATGTCTTCTTTGCAGAAATGTCTGTTCATGTCTTCTGCCCATTTCTTGATTGGATTATTTGTTCTTTGGGTGTTGAGTTTGCTAAGTTCTTTATAGATTCTGGACACTAGTCCTTTATCTGATATGTCGTTTGCAAATATCTTCTCCCATTCTGTCAGTTGTCTTTTGATTTTGTTCACTGTTTCCTTTGCTGTGCAAAAGCTTTTGATCTTGATGAAATCCCAGTAGTTCATTTTTTCCCTTGCTTCCCTTGCCTTTTGCGTTGTTCCTAGGAAGATGTTGTTGCGGCAGAGGTCGAAGAGGTTGCTGCCCGTGTTCTCCTCAAGGATTTTGATGGATTCCTTTCGTACATTGAGGTCCTTCATCCATTTTGAGTCTATTTTTGTGTGTGGTGTAAGGAAATGGTCCAATTTCATTTTTCTGCATGTGGCTGTCCAATTTTCCCAGCACCATTTATTGAAAAGGCTGTCTTTTTTCCATTGGACATTCTTTCCTGCTTTGTCGAAGATTAGATGACCATAGATTTGAGGGTCTATTTCTGGGCTCTCTATTCTGTTCCATTGATCTATATGTCTGTTTTTGTGCCAGTACCATGCTGTCTTGATGATGACAGCTTTGTAATAGAGCTTGAAGTCCGGAATTGTGATGCCACCAACGTTGGCTTTCTTTTTCAATATCCCTTTGGCTATTCGAGGTCTTTTCTGGTTCCATATAAATTTTAGAATTATTTGTTCCATTTCTTTGAAAAAGATGGATGGTACTTTGATAGGAATTGCATTAAATGTGTAGATTGCTTTAGGTAGCATAGACATTTTCACAATATTTATTCTTCCAATCCAGGAGCATGGAACATTTTTCCATTTCTTTGTGTCTTCCTCAATTTCTTTCATGAGTACTTTATAGTTTTCTGAGTATAGATTCTGTGTCTCTTTGGTTAGGTTTATTCCTAGGTATCTTATGGTTTTGGATGCAATTGTAAATGGGATTGACTCCTTAATATCTCTTTCTTCTGTCTTGCTGTTGGTGTAGAGAAATGCAACTGATTTCTGTGCATTGATTTTATATCCTGACACTTTACTGAATTCCTGTATAAGTTATAGCAGTTTTGGAGTGCAGTCTTTTGGGTTTTCCACATATAGTATCATATCATCTGCGAAGAGTGATAATTTGACTTCTTCTTTGCCGATTTGGATGCCTTTAATTTCCTTTTGTTGTCTGATTGCTGAGGCTAGGACCTCTAGTACGATGTTGAATAGCAGTGGTGATAATGGACATCCCTGCCGTGTTCCTGACCTTAGCGGAAAAGCTTTCAGTTTTTCTCCATTGAGAATGATATTTGCGGTGGGTTTTTCATAGATGGCTTTGATGATATTGAGGTATGTGCCCTCTATCCCTACACTTTGAAGAGTTTTGATCAGGAAGGGATGTTGTACTTTGTCAAATGCTTTTTCAGCATCTATTGAGAGTATCATATGGTTCTTGTTCTTTCTTTTATTGATGTGTTGTATCACATTGACTGATTTGCGGATGTTGAACCAACCTTGCAGCCCTGGAATAAATCCCACTTGGTCGTGGTGAATAATCTTTTTAATGTACTGTTGAATCCTATTGGCTAGTATTTTGTTGAGTATTTTCGCATCTGTGTTCATCAAGGATATCGGTCTATAGCTCTCTTTTTTGGTGGGATCCTTGTCTGGTTTTGGGATCAAGGTGATGCTGGCCTCATAAAATGAGTTTGGAAGTTTTCCTTCCATTTCTATTTTTTGGAACAGTTTCAGGAGAATAGGAATTAGTTCTTCTTTAAATGTTTGGTAGAATTCCCCCGGGAAGCCGTCTGGCCCTGGGCTTTTGTTTGTTTGGAGATTTTTAATGACTGTTTCAATCTCCTTACTGGTTATGGGTCTGTTCAGGCTTTCTATTTCTTCCTGGTTCAGTTGTGGTAGTTTATATGTTTCTAGGAATGCAACCATTTCTTCCAGATTGTCAAATTTATTGCCGTAGAGTTGCTCATAGTATGTTCTTATAATAGTTTGTATTTCTTTGGTGTTAGTTGTGATCTCTCCTCTTTCATTCATGATTTTATTTATTTGGGTCCTTTCTCTTTTCTTTTTGATAAGTCGGGCCAGGGGTTTATCAATTTTAGAACAAATCAACGAAAGTAGGAGCTGGTTCTTTGAAAGAATTAATAAAATTGATAAACCCCTGGCCCGACATTTGCTTTTCTTAATGAAACCAAGGAGTTGATGAAGTTTCTGGAGAGAGAATTATGATAAATTAGCACTAGATTTGGGTCTGGGGACTTGGTTCCTTGTGTTACTATTGCTACTAAGAAACTTTTTGACAGCTGGTCAATCATTTCACCTGTCTGAGTTGTGGTTTTCATATTTAATATGAGTTTATTAAATAATTGGGAACTTCTAGGTCTCTTTTCATACTTAAAGTATGTCAATTTTTAGAACTGTCAATTCTTAGAACATAGGTTCTAGGATTAACTCTAAAGATAAGATAGTAGTAACCAGTATCGATTCACCATCCACGGTGTGCCAGGGATCTTTTCAGTCCCACAACAACCCCAGAATATCAGTCTTAATGTTAGTCTTCTACAGATGAGGAGACCTGTGCAGCAGCACAGAACTTACAGATGCTAACTCTTGATGTGCTCATATCTCTGAGTTAGAAGCGAACTCAGTCAGTGAAGCTGTAGAAAAGTGGATTGTACGGGAAATATTTGCAACGTCATGCATGTGCCTGAGCAGGTATTCTGCAACTTTTTGGGGACCAAACATGGAAGTGTTAGGAAAATTAATATCTGTCAGAAAGCTATTATATAATTCTATGAGAATGAATGAATATGTTCTACAATCTCATGAGACAGTCTTTAGCTACTTTGTTGAACTTGCTTTTCTGAAACACTTGCATCTCTTTTAGTTTCTGAAGTAAAGATAAAAATTCATTTGCAGTTCATCTTAACTCTTCAGCTTTTCTTCTTTATCTTTTATTGATGCCTTGGGAAATTCTTTGTAGATAAGTCATATTAACTCTTCTTTACGTCTTTAACAAGAGTGAGAGAAGAATTTTAAATTTAGTATAACTTTGAGTGTTATTTTCGTCATCACTGCAAAAAGGGAAATATTCATCAATAGAAACTCAGGGAATGATTCTGTGTTTTATAAAAAAGTTTGGGTTAGTACATGATATTCAGTTAAATGAAGAATAACCTTGGTCCCAGAAATTGCATCTTGAATTTAGCACAGTGTTTTCTAAAATACACAGTGATATATTGAATTAAACCTGTTAGAATGTATGGGTTCAAGAAGCATAGAAAAGATTTACAGAGCAGAACTGCCTTAGATAGAAAGGCTTGCAAGAAAAATTGTTTGTTTAAACAAGTAGTCACTTCTCACTGAAATTCAATTACTTCTAGATATGTGCAAAAGAAATAAAATGCTCAAGTGATATAAAGTGTGTGACAAGTTTCATTTAACTAGTTGATTTCAAGTTTTCGAAAGGTGGGTGATGAAACTTCAATTCTCAGGACATATTATAGGATTCTTATGATCACTAGAGTAGAGCAAACAATATTTTTTAATGTTTGGGAAGCACTTTTCAGTAAACCAAATATATATATTGGCCTTGAAGTGACCAGAGGAATTATTCACACAGCTGCATTTGTATCTTTGTAATAATTTAAAATGGGTTTTGTAGAAAACAAATACTCTGATATCCCTGTCCCTTAATTTATTTATACTAAGAAATTCTTTCAGTGTCAGTTTCTCAGAAACTGATTTAGGCTATTTGGCATTTGGGCCCCAGGGCTGAAAAGATTTAGTGGAGAGAAAACAGTACTCAGAAGACAAATTGATAGAAATTAGTTCTTACAAAGTTACGTTTCTTATTACTTTTTAATTAAATTCCGTCTTCCCACCTACTTTTTTCTAAGTGACCTGTCTTAAGTACTTCAGATGAAAACCATCTAGTCTGGATTTGATATTGCGCCTAAAAAGTTCACAATAACCACTTTGTCTAGCAAAACCAATGACATTTAGGAAGAATTTTTAAATTTGTGGTCCATACTATGTAGGAAGTGACCTATTTTTATGAAATTCAAAATGTGAATATTGTAACTTTTGAAACGAGTCAGTGGTAAATGTCTTCTGATTATAAAAATATTAATTGAAAATAACTTTCTTAATGGCTTTGTATTATCTTTGGGGGGAAAAAGCAGTAAGAAGAGTCACATGTGGTAAAGATAATAGTGATGCACTGACTGTTCTGTGAAGCTGTTTCTGAAGTAGCTACTGAGACAGTAGCATCAGGACAATAATCATATTTGTGCTTTCTGTCAAGAAATTGATGACGAACCATAGCAGTAATGAATTCAGTTCAGAAAGTGTTTTTTACCTCTCTTGGCCTAGTATTGTTCAAGACTCGGGCTTCAAAAAACCATTTCTCTGTCTCCATATAAATTGAAACTGTTTTAGGGAAATAATATTTCTACACAGTTAAAATGGAGAAGCATAAGCGTTTAATTGATTAAAGGTTACTCTTAATAAACATTTAGTTAATTGCTAGAGTAGAAATGTGGAGTAGAACAAACAGTGCGCTGTGGTATGAAGGAAATTTCACAAAGATTGGTCTTGAAGTTTGAATAAGCTTCGATGATATTTTTATTTGATGATAATTTTTCATGGGGAAGAAAAGCATGAGTAAGGCAATGTGTTAGGTTCAGAGACAAAAAATTGTATGAATGGTTTAGAAACAGAAAAGATGGAGTCCATTTGAGCCTTGAATTCTACACCTGGGAGTTGGATTTCACTGGCCGTAGGAAACAAACCACTACAGCAACAGAATGTGTCTTAAGAAGTAATTGTTTTAAGGAAGTCAAGCCAAAGTGGATTGGAGGAGATCTGGGAATGAAACAAGAGACCTAATTAGGAGGCTCATTTATGATTTTAAGAGTGATATTGGAGGGCAAAGGAAGGAGAGGAGAATGGATAAAATAACTTGGTGACACCTCCCAGGAGTTTGGCTTGAGTGCCTAAAATATGGAAATAGGGCAAATGGAAGGAGCAGGGTGAGGAGATATTTTCAGTTTTAGAAGTACCAGTATGATATTGTCATATTATAAGAAATACATATTTGGTTTTTGTCTTTAGCACAGAGTTTCTAAAGTCCTGAGAATTTCCTGAGTGGTAGGGATGAGAGGAGTGGAGTGTCTTTTGTTACTCATGATAAGCCCCTTTCAACCATACTGGAGTTTTTCCTAATAAGGTGACTCTTGCTTGAGGGGGCTGGTTGCTAGAGGAACCAACCAAGTGATTAGAGAGTTGGAATTATCACCCTTACCCCTTTACTTCTAGGAGAGGGACTAGGAATTGCTTTAATCACCACTGGCCAGAAATTTGAGAAATTATACCTACATAATGGAACCTTCATTAAAACCTATAATGGCAGGGTTTGTAGAGCATCCGGGTCGGTGAATGCATGCATGTGACAGGAGAGTGGCATACCCAAGACTTTTATAGGGACAGAAGCTCCTTTGCTTGGGATCCTTCCACACCTTGCCCAATGTACCTTTTCATCTGGTTATTCATTTTATATCCTTTACAGTGCATTGGCAATAATAAGTAGAATATTTCTCTGAGTTTTGTGAGCTGTTAGAGCAAATTCCTGAACTTGAGGAATGTGTTGGTAACTTTTGATTTGTACCCAAGTCAGACAGCAGTGTGGGCAACGTGGGGACCCCAAATTTGCAATTAACATCCGAAATGGGAAGCAGTTTTGTGAGACCGACTCTTTAATCTCTGGAATCTTCAGAAATTCCAGGTAGTTTCAAACTGAGTTAGAATGTGGGACACCTAGTTCCTGTCCTCAGAAAATTAAGGAATTGTTGGGTGTGGAAAACCACGTTTGTTGTCAGAAGTGTTCTGAGTAGAGGAATGGGTTTCTCTTTAGCAACAAATTAGAAATTTCCAATAACTTACTCAGTAGACGTTAAAACTAGACATATATATATGGTGAACATAGTTTTTTCATCTTTGAAGTGATTGTGAACATGATTCTAAGAGTTGGAGATAATAGTGGGGAGGTTCTAAGATCAGAAGGGAGGTTAATATTCCTATTAATATGAAACATGGCAATAAATGTGTAAATATTAACATTTGATGTTGACTCAATGTCAAATAGAATAACAGTAATATCAGATGATAAAATAACATCAAATATTAATTATATTTATTATATTAAAAAGTACTGTTCTAAACATTTACACTCAGTAACTTTATTTAATCATTACCACAGCCTTATAAGATATGTTATTTAAAGTTAAATAATGTACTTCTAATGACTTAGTTAATTGATGGAGTTGGGAATTAGGATTTGACCCCAAACACTCTGCTCTAAAGCCTGTACCCTCCAGTTATCTGTGGAAACTCTAAGGATAAAATTGCATCATTTGAATCCTATACCTTTACATCAGTACAGCATCTTTAAAGGGCCAGAGATTAAGTATCATCATTATTGCCTCAAATTCTTGCACTTCCTGCCTTTCTCTTTTCTCTTCTCCTTGTTTCCTTCTTTATTCTACTACCTCTTTGTTTACATTTGTGACATTAAGCATTATAAAGTTGTGAATTTTTCTGTACAGTGCCTTAAGTTCCTTGGCAGTAGCATGATCTATAAATCTTACTAGTAAATCTGTAAATCTGAGAATATGGGGGTGAGATTGTTTCAATTATTGAATTGAGTACATCAGCATGCTATGAGATTTGCTTATAAGTACATATCCACACATTTCTATTAAGACTGCTGATGTGCTGTGAAATGGAAAATTTTTCGTTGTAGTTATTTAAGAAATATTGCTTTGTTTTAACATTCAACATAGAAATACATTTTAAAAGTGAAAAATGCATGGAATAAGTTAGAAGGGTGGTCTGTGTTCTTACATGGAGAAGGGAGCACTGTGCTAAATGGCACGCGGAAGGTACAGAAGAAATGGATAGCCAGTCTTGCACAATGCAGGCTCCAATTGTAGAGATAAGAATGCCTGCCAAATTAGAAGAGCATCATTTGAATGAAGAGAGTAAAATTAAGGCAGCTACTAAAGGAAGAGGTCAGAGTTGCTGAAAACTTACTGGAAAAATTGAGTTTTGACAAGCTGGCCTTGAAGATGACATTACTATTTGGGTGAAGAGCTTATAGATGGGAGTTAGACAAAGTCATGTAAAAAATAGGTTAGCTTGGTTGAAACATAGAAGGAGAATTAAAGGTCGCTTAATGAGAGTTAAAGGATTGTGGTGCAAAGTATTGGTTTTGGGAAAGAAGCCAAGGTTTTGTTGTTATGTTTGTATATTGGTTTTGTTTATTTGTTTTTATAAATAGGACACCACACTGTAGCCATATGGCAGTCATCATCAACTGTTAGAAAAGATGTCCATTTGGTGGGGTTAAATTTACTCTCATTCTTCCCATTTAAACTGATTAGTGGGAAAAAAAATAAACTGATTAGTGGGAAGAAGTTATATGAAAACACATTTGTCTTTTGGTACATTACAGTTAAAAAATAAAAATGGCTTCACTGTCCATAAAAAGAATGGGTGCTTTGGAAATTAGTCACTGAAATTACTTAAATATTAAGTCTCTTTTTGTTAGGGATGTTAGAAGATGAATTTCTGTTGATAGTTGAAGAGTCATTCTAACATCACTTCTAACTTGAGCGTCTGAGAGTTTGTATGAAATGATTAGAAGTGAAACTGGTATTAAGGCTCTTAGCTAGAAGGCTATGCCATACTCAAGATAATGTGGATTTTGCATGTAGATGGTCCACCATTTTGAGGTGATAGGTAAGCCACTTAACTGAGATGATATACACTTTGAGCTGTGGACTAGATAATCTCCATTGTGCTTTTTTGCTTAATTTAGTTAAATTAAGAGTAAATTAGGTGATGGGCATCAAGATTCATTTATGTCATACTAACCAGTAATTGTGTTTTATTGTCCAAAAAGACATTTTTTTGAGAACTTGATAGTTTACTAATGAAAGGATTTAGTTGGGCAGAGTAGGAATTTAAAATTTTAAAGTTATCTTTGTTCAAAAGATGAAGTCATGGGAAAGAAGAAAATGGGATCAGCCTGAAAAGTGTTCTCAGTAGGAAGATGTGACAATAGAAATCTTTTTTTTTTCTTTTCCCTTATGGAAAACAAGTATTCAGCCTTTTTAAAAGAGCATTTATTATGTATGCAACCATGAGTGTTATGCTCCAAGGTCATTTACTTACCTGGACGATCTTGTGAAAACTTTAGATAAATATGCTGCCTGTCTAAAGAAGTGAGGTTCCAGAAAGGCACTATGAACGGGCAGCTGAATCATAGAATACTTGCTGCTGCTTCTGTATTTATCTATATGCTTCTTTCTGTGGAGCTTTTTGATTGACTGTCTTTTCAAATAGTTAGCTCTCTGTGTAAGAGCTATACATACTTTGTTTGAGCCCTCATGTGTGAGTGTTTAGGAAACTCAGTGATCTGGGGAGTTGTTTGAGAGTAAGGTTAATGTTGGGGATTCTACCCTCACTTGACTTTGGACTCTTCATTTGTTGGCTGCAGTGTTTTATGTCACATGTTGATGTTTTAAAATGAAGATTGTCTTTAAGGCATTTCACGAGAATGTGCCTCATCTCTTTATTTCATGTCTTAAGGCCTGCACTATTTTAAAATAAAAAAGGAAAATGAAAAGCCAAAGAAATTAAAAAATTCTTAGTGCTCTATAAGTGGTTTAACCTGAAAAATGTAAAGTTTACAGGGAATGTATTTCTTTTTTTTCTCTGTCCTGTAGCATTTTCTAGGATATGTATAACTATGTGTAGTCTGTCATCGACTCCGTGGCTCTGCCATCAGCACTAAGTGAAACTCTGCCTAGTCACCCTTGACCTTCCTTACCCCAAGTGATAAGCTGTTGTTTCTAATTTTGAAATCTTTTCTGATTTCAGGCTTTGACAAAGTTCTTGAAATGTGTTAATTGGGATCTACCTCAGGAGGCCAAACAGGCATTAGAACTTCTAGGGAAATGGAAGCCAATGGATGTAGAGGACTCCTTGGAGCTGTTATCCTCCCATTACACCAATCCAACAGTGAGGCGTTACGCTGTTGCCCGGTTGCGACAAGCAGATGATGAGGTACATTATTATTCATTACTCCTCTTTGACTGGATACTTTTTTTTTTTTTTTAAAGTAGGCTCTATGCCCAGGTTGGAGTCCAGTGCAGGGCTTGATTCATGACCCTGAGATCAAGACCTGAGTCAAGATCGATTCACCAACTGAGCCACTCAGGTGGCCCAGACTGGGTACATTTTAAACTAGACCCTGATTTTAGACTCTTATAGCATATCCCTGCCACCTGTGTGTGTGTGTGTGTGTGTGTGTGTGTGTGTGTAAGGAAGGAGTGGGGGTGTGTGGGGAGGGAGGGAGAGAGATTTTTAGAAGGGAAGAGGATATACTAGGTGTGTTTTCAGAAGTAAAATTAAAATATTCCTCCAAGGACTCTTCTGTGAAATGAAAATTTACTTCCTGATCTGTTACATGATAGGACAATCTCTCCCAGGACATTTACCTGGCAGCAGAGCTTGTATTGCTCTGTCTGGAAAAAAGAATTCTAATGAAAAATGGTTTAATGCAGCATCAGCTAGGGAATAATTCAGATCCCCTCTATCAGTCAGTATACAACAAGCCACATTTAATTGCAGCCTTGAAAAACCCTTGGGGCCTTTAAAGCATAAAGATGCATGGTCATCTTATTCTCCTTCAAACTTCTCCTTTAAACTTTCAGCTGCTGACAATTACATGTATATGTAGATTTCCTGAAGGTGGTTTTTGAATCCTCTGGAAAGCAAAGACTGCAAACTTTATGCTGGCTATTTATATATATATAAAGCCACCAGGGAAGGAGGAACACTATGTCGACACAAAGCATTGCTAGATTTTGAATTTTAGTAATTGCTAATAAGATAGAGTAATCCAGCAGTTTTGTTTTTACTTATTAATTTTTATATGGTGGATGTCTTTTCCAAACATAACCTAATAGTTTATGCTAGCTGCAGGACTTATGGATATGAGATAACTCTTTTCAAGCCTCAAGATATATATGTGTGTGTGTGTGTGTGTGTATCTCATAAGTTATATTATATGTATATCTCATATGTTATTATATATATATATTTATATGATATATAATATAAAATATGTGAATGTTGACCCCATACAACAAGTAACATCAAAGATCTTTTTTTTATTTAAAGATTTTTATTTATTTATTTGACAGACAGAGATCACAAGTAGGCAGAGAGCCAGGCAGAGAGAGAGAAGAGAAAGCAGGCTCCCCAAAGAGCAGAGAGCCCAATGTAGGGCTCGATCCCAGGACCCTGGGATCATGACCTGAGCTAAAGGCAGAGGCTTTAGCCCACTGAGCCACCCAGGTGCCCCCATCAAAGATCTTTTTTTAAAAAAATTATTTTGAATTCATAGTGGCAAACACAGCATTTATGAAGGTCGGTAAGGTTGATGTATGTCTGTATTTAATTATTGTAAAATGTAAACAATTAATAGTGCAGTAAATGTTCACATATAATTTACCCATCTTCAGCATTTGCCAACTCACAGCTGGTCTTGTTTCAACTCTAACACCACTTATTTTCTCTTCTCCATTCCCTACCCTCCACTGGATTATTTGGAGGCAAATCTCAGATATTGTATAATTTTATTGGAATAGGATGTTTTTCACTTTCCTGTTAAAGAGCAATCCTAAGCATTGTGATTCAGCATATTTTCTTTCTTCCTCATTGTCTTTACCGTATCACAAGTAAAAATTGAAATGTGGAAATACTGAAATATTTATTTTTAAATTCATTCAAAATTTAACTAAAATCATTAATTCTCTATGTTTGACATGAGTCATAGAGTTTAGCTAAAAGCCTTTGGGCTATAGTCAAGACAGCTTCTCAATGTGGTTTCAGAATTTAAATAGAAAAATTTAAGTCCTCATTTTTTATTGTCTGTCTTAAGTTCCCTCACAGGATTATAAACTAAGTATTTGATTGTCTTTAGTGATAGCCATATTCCTGTAGGTACTGAACTATTTCTAGACCATTTTATAATTTTTGTTATGAGATAGAGGATAATGGTAGAAGCATTGTGTACATTTTAAATTGCAGAATATGGTAGTTTTTTGAAGTCTTTTTTTTTTTTTTAAGATTTATTAATTTATTTGAGAGAGAGAGCGAGCTTGCATGCGAGAGCATGGCGGGGGCGGGGGCGTGGGCGAGGGAGGAGGAGAAGGAGAGAAGCAGACTCCTGGCTGAATGGAGCAGGTTGAGGGACTAGGCCAGAGCCTCGCCATCATGACCCTAAGATCATGACCTGAGTTGAAATCAAGACTCAGATGCTTAACTGACTGAGCCACCCAGGTGCCCTTTGAGGTTTTAGAGATCTAGATAGCATAAATAGTATGATGGTTAAGTTATCTCTTGATTTTCTTTTCTCTGAACTTAGTTCAGTAATAAATTGTATAAAGGTCTTTTAATTCTGTTACTACTGATGTATATTAAGATGAATTTTGTCTTTTCTCTGACTCTGTGTACCTAAATATATGTCCTTGGGAACATCTTATATTATTCTGTTTCCTATCCAGGAAAATAATCATAATTGCTGCTTATGTCACTTGACAGCTATGAGGAAAGATTATGTGGGTCATAGTTTTGAAAACTGTACTCATACACATATGCAGAAAGATTGCATGATATTGATATTATGTAAATTTTATACTAAAATCATTTATATTGTTAAAAACTCACCTTCTTAACTGAGCCGTATAATCTTGGACATTTTTCATTATCAACAATGTATTTGGTTCCGTGAAGTCTGGAAACATAGGCAAATAAATATCAAGGCAAATGATGTCAAGGGCTTGTTTAATCTGCAAAAAAACGAAACGAAACCACTATGTTTCTAGATTTTATGGACACCTAAAGATTCACCTTATTTTTTTAAACAGCAACATAGTATTTTATTGCAAATTTAATTTATAATTTATTTAACCAGTCAGCTTCTTTTGATTTGTATGTTATTTGTATTCTTTTGCTCTACTGTATTTTAGTGAACAGATTTATGTATATATTTCTCTGTATTGTTGAAGAAGTAGCTTATATTGGAGTTATTAGGCCAAGAGACACATTCCTTTTACATTTTCCTGATAATCCTCTATAAATCTTTTATTTTGGGACTTGTATCATACTTTAAAAAAATTACAGTTTTTCACAATAACATTAAGTATGATTGGACAAATCCTTTTCCTGTTTTTTTCTTTTTTATAATTTTCTTTATAATTTTTATACATTTATTCTTTTCAAGAATTTAAGAATAATTTTTTCATTTTCTTAAAACTCCACCAGAATCTTTTTTTTTTTTTTTTTTTTTTTTTTTTTTTTAGGTTTTATTTATTTATTTGACTGAGAGAGAGTAAGAGAGGGAATAAAAGCAGGGGAAGTGGGAGAAGGAGAAGCAGGGAAGCCCGATGCAGAGCTTGATCCCAGGACTCTGGGATCATGGTCCTGGGATCATGACCTGAGCTGAAGACAGACACTTAACGACTGAGCCACCCAGGTGCCCCAAAACTCCACCAGAATCTTTGGTGGGATTATATTTAACTTATATATTATATTACAAAAAATTGACAAATTTATGATGTTAAATCTTCCTTCTTGGAGACATGATTTTTGTATTCATTTAAGTCTTGAAATTTTCAAATTTTACACATTTTAAAAAATAGGTTTATTCCCTGACAATTATTGTTACTGTTAGGAACTACCTCACCCCTTTTATTTCCTAGTTAAATGAAAAACTGTGGGCTTTTTAAAAAAAATATTTTATTTATTTATTTGACTGAGAGAGTTCAAGGAGAGGGAAAAGCAGGCAGAGGGAGAGGGATAAGCAGGCTCCCCACTGAGCAAGGGAGCCCAATTCGGGGCTTGATCCCAGGACCCTAGGACCATGACCTGAGATAAAGGCAGACACTTAGCAACTGAGCTACCCAGGCACCCACAAACTGTGTGTTCATATTTATGTTTTATCTAATCACTTCACTGATTTCTGTTGTTAGTTTTTATAGATGTTGGATGTTTTAATATATTTTGTGGGTATGGCATTGTGCTATCTGGAAAACATCAGCATACAATATATGCTAAATATGGAATCTGCTGGTGAATTTCCTAATGTTGTACAGCCACACGTTTGTAAAATAAATTTTACCCAATATTTGAATACTTTTCTGAATTTAATTTGCTAATACTCTATTTAGGAATTTTTAAAAAGCCATATTTCTTACTGCTTTGTGGCTCAAAAAGAGAGATACCCCATAGAATTTGAGGAGGAAGTGGCATTTAAGATAGATATTGAAGGAAGAATAAATTTTCACCATTGGACATGAATTTACATTTTAAGCGGAGAGACCTGCATGAGCAAAGGCAAAGAGAATGAAAAGTAGAAGAAAAATAGAAAGTATTTTACTTTAACAGGAATGTGGGTTGTATGTAGCTAGCTGTTCAGGAAGTAAGATCAGAACCCATGTCCTTCTAACTGTAAATGCCTATATGAAGAATTACTCTTAATTCAATAAGAAATGAGAAGTAAGTGAGCGATTTTTGACATGGAACTTTGCCTGTGCACTCTGAAGCATTAGAATTAACATGTTATCAAGAAGAATGGTGATCACTATCTAGATATCTTGGGAAATTTTTACTGAATTGCCTCAGTCGGAAACCTGATTTTTTTTCTTTTGTTTTACTCGGATGCTTATGTCCTTCATGCTCAGAAGAATTTGATGTTTTTCAAGATGTGACTGTATAATGAGCAAACAGACTTTATACAAATGAAGCGAAGAGCAGTTTGACTATAGAATACCATGCCAACAAATCAGATAGTAATGAGTGACTTAAAAAGAGGAAGGTTTTCTTTTGAATTCCCCCTTCCTAGGGAATTTAATAATGATACAACCTTTTTATTTCATATGGTTAAGTCTTCTACACTGGAGAAAACATAACAGGTAATATATTCAGCAGCATTTTTGAAGCATGCCTTGGTAAGGAAGGCTAGCAGTGAAACTTAGTTACTTATATCTCCTGAGAAGGATACTTGTTATTAAATATATTAATCAATTTTCTGTTACTTAATTCATTTTTTTTTCTTAGAAAAAGCATGCCTATTGCTATTAGATGTCATAAGTCTCAGAGGAATTGTAAGAAATCAGATGTTTATGCTTCAATTAAAAAATGGTTTTTAGAAGCAGAACACTATAGAGGTGCTTTGATACAGAGTAATTTTGTTTTTTCTGGCCACCGACATCAGTATATTTGAATATGGATGAATAAATCTGTTAACCTTTCATTTAACTTTTTTGTGACAAAATCATATTTAATGCTGAAATCTTGCATGTTATTCTTTGTCAGTGTTTAGAAAGTGATAAAAATGTTGACTATATTAATGTAAGAAAAAAGTTATTAAAAGTTTATAATATGATATTAAGTAAAGGAAACGGGTTGTTGGAAGTAGTCTTTGTCCTCATGACATTTTTAATAAACTGGAGAAGACCAAGAGTAAATAATATAGCAAATAAATACAAATTCTGTATTTGTTACAAATAGTGAAGGAAAGTGTAGGCCCTCAAGTTTTGACAGGGGATTTTATTTGGTTTGTGGGCTTAAAGAGGAGACTGAGATTGAGGTGTGGTCACCAAGTCTCAAAAATTATCTAATTATGAGGGGTTTTTGTTTTGTTTTGTTTTTAAAGATTTTATTTATTTGACAGAGAGAAATCACAAGTAGGCAGAGAGGCAGGCAGAGAGACAGAGGGGGAAGCAGGCTTCCCACTGAGCAGAGAGCCCGATGTGGGGCACAACCCCAGGACCCTGAGATCATGACCTGAGCTGAAGGCAGAGGCTTTAACCTACTGAGCCACCCAGGCGCCCCTAATTATGAGTTTTGAGGTACTAACTCAGTGAGTGACAACGTAAACGTAACAGTAATGATACTTATAAGACATGTTTTGAGTTTTGTGAACTAACAACTGACCTCTAAGGTATATATAATTATTTCCATTTTATAGTTGAGGACCCAGTGAGGCACCAAGAGCTTAAATAACCTATAACTTGCCAAAGGTAACACAGCTGAGAAGTGGTAGATGAAACTAAACTGTTCTCTTGATATTTAGGAATAAATGATGTCTATAATCCTATTGCATTTGTTTTTCTAATATTAGCTTATTTTTTGTGTTTGTTTTCCAGGATTTGTTGATGTACCTATTACAGCTGGTCCAAGCTCTCAAATATGAAAATTTTGATGACATAAAGAATGGATTAGAACCTACCAAGAAGGATAGTCAGGGTTCAGTGTCAGAGAGTGTGTCAAATTCTGGAATAAATTCTGCAGAAATAGATAGGTATGGATATCCAAGAGGACTTATTTTAAAATCTAATAGTCTCCCCCCTTTTCAGATTTCTTCTCCTTTCCTTTTTCCCCAGATGTACCAAACCCTCGTTGGTACTAAGTTTAAAGTTTTACCAATGAGTGTAGTGTGTGCACTTAGAGAACACAGATTACTATATTGCACAGCAGTGTTTTGCAGGCTGTGGAGTCAGAATACCTAAGTGAAAATCTTCACTCTGCCACTTACTAGCTGTGTAAACTTGTGGAAGGTGCATATTTTCTGGGTGGCCCCAGTTTCATCTTAAAAATAGGTATATAATAACAGTAATTGATCTTTGAGGACTGTTGGAAGATTAAATGAGTTAACATACATGAAGCCTTTAGGATACTGCTCAGGGTTAGATACTATTATTGTTCAAGCAGAAATAAAGTGGATGGGGCACGTTAGTGGGCTCAAATATTTTATTGTATGTTTTATTGGCTACTTTTCACCTTTTAGTAGTTAAAATTAAAAAATATCATGATACGTGGATTAAAAGCTGTTAACAATAATAACAACAATTAACTCACACCTCTGTAGCAAACACTGTGAGGTGGTACACATACATTAACTCATTTTACTAATCCTCTCAAGTAGGTGTTCATATCCCTAATTTAGAGATGGACTAAACAAGAGGTTAATTGTCCAGAGTCTTCTATCCTGCAAATGGTAGAGTTGACTCCAAAGCTCATGTTGTTTATGTATTGCCATTTTATTTTTCATGAAGTCTTAAAATTAGAGATAAATAGGAACCTTTAGGTGAGAAACCTGAGGCTCAATAATAAATTATGTTGTGAAGGTCATGAGATTTGTTAATGACAGATGAGGTCTAGAATTCAGGTTTCCTAAATTACTCCAACTGTTATAATTATCACATGAGCTCGATTGTATTTCTGAATTTTTCATTATTATTATGATGCTGCTGTTTTTTATCATCTGTATTTCATTTGATGAAGAACTGAAAAATGGGAAATACCATTTTTTTCTTCTCTAGGTTGCTTTATATTTTTCTGTTTTTTTTTGTTTTTTGTTTTTTAAAGATTATTTATTTATTTATTTGACAGAGATCACAAGGAGGCAGAGAGGCAGGCAGAGAGACAGAGGGGGAAGCAGGCTCCCCGTTGAGCAGAGAGCCCGATGCGGGGCTCGATTCCAGGACCCTGAGATCATGACCTGAGCCGAAGGCAGAGGCTTTAACCCACTGAGCCACCCAGGCTCCCCTATATTTTTCTGTTTTTAAGAGAAGATACCCCATTACTTTGTCTCCCACCATACATTGGAAGTCTTCATTCTCTAGTCATACTTGCTTATTTACCTTCCTCCTCCCTTATGCCATCAAGAATATTTTACTAGAAGTCTTTTAAGATTTTATGATAACATGTGAAATGTAACCCAGTATTTCACAAATTATGGTCTGCTGGTCACTAGTTTATGTTTTTTAAAAAAATAAAAGAGATGGGATGGTCTTGTGGCCAGATATGTTTGGGAGATGCTGGTTTAAATTAAAAAACTGCAGTACTTATCAAAAACCTATAATATTCCAGGCTGCACAAAAATCTTCCAAGAGGCTGTTATCTGTATATTTTGATTGTAGGCTTTTTCTAGGACATAATGTGACTCTAGTGTTGCACAGAACATGCTTTAGAAGTGATGCTTTAATCAGACACAACTGAGGTGAACTGTGCTAAAAAAAAAAAAAAAAGTGTATCTTCTCTTACACACAGAATTTTTGACACATCAATGATATCTCCTTTATCTTTTCAGCTCCCAAATTATAACCAGCCCTCTTCCTCCAGTGTCTTCTCCTCCTCCTGCAGCTAAAACAAAGGACAGTTCAGATGGCGAAAATCTAGAGGTGAGTACAAAGTTCTCAAGTTTCCTATGGGAGCTGTCTTAACAGATAAACATTTTATCTTGGTCTTTAAAAATTGATTTTGATTAATAAACTAAATATTACAACTTTATTAAATAACTTGTTTTATGATACATGTTTATGACTTCTCCTCTCAGCAAAAAGTGCCATGATCTTCATTCAAAGCGTTTTATTTGTGCTTTGGGCATATAAATGGATTAAAATGCAATATGAAAATAAACTGGGCTTAAATATTTTATTAAAGAAACTCAGAATATTTATTGTTAGCAAATTTATGAACATTACTGTAATTGTTGGTGTTTGTGATTACACTGTAGAAAATGTATGACTTTCATACTAGGGATTATATACTAAGTAGCTGTTTTTAACTCATAGAGAAAAATTAAGTGAAAGCTTTCTAAATAATTAGATTGATTTTTGAGGGTACAGGTCAAATAGGCTATTACTACTCTGAGAGATACATTTGAAAGTACATTTGCAGAAGCTGATAGAGTATGTTCTTGAATTTCTCCCTAAGACTTCTAATTTGAGAACTTTTTTCACCTCTGATGTTGAAAACAAATAATATATGCTTTGATACTAGAAGGTAAAGTGGATTAAAAAAATATATATATATGTATTGCTTTTAGTCAAATTTTAGAAGTTAATGTTAATGACTGAATGACTCTTGCTTTTATCACTAACTGTTAACCAGAGTTTAATATCTGCCTACCTCTTGATACAGGAGAAAATAATGAAAAAAGAATTTTAAATTACAGGGTCATAGAATCCTTAAATGAACTCTTTAAGACATTCAGCTCAAGTTTAATTGTTTAACCTTTTCAAGTCTAAGGTATGAATATACTGATTCAGTAATTCATTCTTTGGCACATATGTTTTGAGGTCTTATTATTTGCCAGAAATATTCAAGGTGCTGGAGGTAGAGAACAAAATGGTCAGAATCTTTGTCTTCTGGAGCTTACATTCTAGTGTTTGTGCTGATAGTAGTCAATAATATTTATATATAGTAGGAGACATAATGATATCTTCTTTCTAAGGAGAAAAATAAACCAGAGGATGATGGGGGTATTGGGTGGGGTTAGACAGTTGCATTTTTGAAAAGTGGTGAGGGAAGGCCTCCCTGGAAAAGTGACATCTTTTGTAAAGGTGATACAGGTGAGAGAATAACCATGTGAGTGGTCTGGGGAACGGAGTATATTAGGTAGAGGGAACAGCAAATATAGAGGACTGAGGACCAGAGCTTAAGTGTGAGAAACAGCAGAGGATGCCTGGCTCTGGGGAGTGGCAGAAGGGAGCATGGTGACAGAATGAGTCAGAGAGAGTAGGAGTTAAGCAGAGTCTTGGAGGTCATGTTATCAAATGGCTTTTACTTGGAAGCTGTTGAAATAATCTATGTGAGACTTGTTGGTGGCTTCAACTAGGGTAGTTTACATTGAAGATTGTTTGAAGTGATTGGATTCTGAGTGTTATATTTAGAATACAGTTTTACACAGTGTGACTCAGAACTTTTAGACTAAAAATAAAAAGTTTTTATTTATTTCTTACTTTTCTCTTGTGACTGTTGAACCTGTTATTACTCAATGATTAAGCCATTTTGCCTTTTCTCAGCTGAATAGTTCTATAAAGGGTTTAAGTAATTCAAGCTATTGGAGAAAGCACTGGGATTCATTTTGAGTACTTTTTCCCCCACTGCCCCCAGCAGAGTAATAATAATATTGTATAAGCAGTCATCACCTTTAAGAGACCTGTAAACAATTCAGTGTCTGGAGATAATCAGGTGGCATCTGACCAAGCTGAAATTCCCCTGCTTATCACTGCAAATACCAACATTCTTGTCTCCTCTCTGACATCTGAGGATTGTCTTGCTTTCTCCTTTCCTTTCCCTGTTCTTGGAGTTTTAAGAAACTACTGTTCATGTGTGGCCAAATATTAGAAAGAAGATAGACACTCAAGTCTCATTGCTCAGATATGGTCGTTTTCCATAAATTCCTTGGATTCTTGAACAGAAGATATATTCCCCAGTTGTTGGGTACAACATTGTACATATGTCACTAGGGCAAGCTCATTCGTTGTGTTAATGAATCCTTTCCTGATGTTTTTCTGTGCTTGATCTCTTAAGAATTAGGGTAAAATTCCCCCTGTATGATGGTGGAATTGTCGGTTTCTCCTCCTTTTTCTGTTGATGTTTGCTTTAAATATTTTGAAACTATTTTATTAGGTGCATTCAAGTAAATTGAATCTTTTATCACTGTTTATTAGTATAATATATTGACTCTTTTTTTTGCATTAAAGTCTTTTGTCTGATAGTAATAGAATTTTGTCTTGGTTAGTATACATTGATATACTTTTTAGTCCTTTTTAAATTTTTTTGAAGATTTTGTTTATTTATTTGACAGAGCTATCACAAGTAGGCAGAGAGGCAGGCAGAGAGAGAGGGAGAAGCGGACTCCATGCTGAGCAGAGAGCCTGATGTGGGGCTCAGTCTCCGGATCCTGAGATCCTGACCTGAGCTGAAGGCAGAGGCTTAACCCACTGAGCCATCTGGGTGCCCCAACTTTTTAGTCCTTTCATTTCAATATTTCTAGGGCCTTATATGTAGGTTATCTCTTACTATATATATATATATATATATAAAATCTTATATATTGGGTTTATCTTTAATACAGTGTAACACTGTTGTCTTTTTTTTTTTTTTTAAGATTTTATTTATTTGAGACAGCATGAGAGTGTGGGCACAGAAAGGGGAAGGGGCAGAGGGAAGAGGAGAAGCAGTCTCCCTACTGAGCAGGAAGCCTGATGTGGGGCTCATCCCAGGACCCTGGATCATGATCTGAGCCAAAGGCTGACCCTTACTAACTGAATCACCCAGGTGCCCCAGCACTGTTCTCTTTTAACCAAACTTCTTCCCCATTTTTATTGTGATTAGAGCTATACTTGGATTGATTTCATCATCATAAATGGTGGTACTTTCTAGTCTTATCTATTTTTCTCCTGCCTATATTTGCCTGGATCCCCTCCCTATGCTTTGTCTCTCTCCTCAGCTTGGAGGTTATATTGTCTCTATCAATTCTTTTATTGGCCGTGCTAGATATTTTCACATCCATCCTTTAAATTTGGTGTAAGAAGTATTACCCTTTACCAAAATAGTATACCTCTCTACTTGTATGTCACTTTTACCCAGTGACTTAGTTCTAGCTTATTTAACTCCCTAATTAGATAATATTATTGTATACCATCAGTAACTATTTAGAGGTTTTACCATTTCTTTTTATATCTCTGACCTTCAATATGAGATCATTTTCTTTTTTCCTATAACATATTTTTTTTCTTCTGGTTGTTTTAAAGTTTTAAAAATTGCTCACACAAATTGAATCTAAAAATTTATATTATAAGTTTCTTGTTTCACATATGTTTTTATTTTTATTTTTTTAAGATTTTATATATTTATTAGAGAGAAAGAGAGAGCATGAGTAGGGGGAGAGGCAAAGGGAGAGGGAGAAACAGACTTCCTGCTGTGTGGGGAGCCTGACATGGGATTAAGTCCCAGGACCCTGAGATCGTGACCCTAAGTAAAGTCAGATGTTCAATCGACTGAACCACCCAGGCTTCCTTCACAGTTGTTTTTACATTTTTTTTTATTACTATTTTTAAAGATTTTATTTATTTGACAGTGAGAGAGGGACCATAAACAGGGAGAGTAGGAGAGGGAGAAGCAGACTCCCTGCTGACGTGGGGCTTGATCCCAGAACGCTGGGATCATGATCTGTGCTGAAGGCAGATGCTCAGACTTAATGACTGAGCCACGCAGGTGTCCCAGTGTTTTTACATTTAATTCTTCCCTGTCTATGCTCTATAAATAGTTATTTAATAAAAAATAGTATCAAATGCTATCTGTGTTTTCTATTTAAATATATATAATATATATACAATTATATAAAAGTGTAATATCCTTCTCATAAAGTCAAAGATAAACTTTAGGCTTAGATTCTACCTGTTAAATTCATGGATTCATTACTATGGCTTTCTGATTGAGGCATCTCCCTACTGGGCTTTTAAATGTTTCACATTTAAAATCTAGTGCTAAGGTTTTAGCTCTAAAATTAGAGATAAGATTCTTGCCACTTCTGAAAGCACTGGCAAATATGCTTTGTGATAATAACCTTTTATTACTTTAGCTTACTTCTGAAATACCCCCACCACATAGAAAGTTCTAATCCGTTGATCTCTACCCCTTTCTTTGTTCATCAGCCCCCTTCAGTATTTGCTTTCCTCTGAATATAGCTTTAATCCCACAGCTCAGCTTTATTATCATTCTTTTATAAGCACTTTCAGTTCCCCTGGTGAAATCTCAGCCCTTGATAAGCCTAATGAATTACCTAATTGCTCTATGCCTGACTATTGCTGCAGGAAGCACATAGCCTAGCATGTTGGCATCACTGTAAATTCATGATCGTAGACATCAGGGGGATACTCAACACTGTGTGCCATCTTACATTTCTCTGGGTGGGTTGCTCTCCCTGCTCTGTAGTGACTCTCTCGTCCTTTTTCTATTCTGTCCTTCATGCCCTGCTTCATACTAATGGAAACAAATAGAAGTCACTAGGTAAGAATGGTCTGTTTCCCATCACCAGATGGGAACCTAATCCTTTTTCATTCTTTCTATCCGTTTTCTTATACAGAAGAAATATAACTGTCCTCAAAGATATGCTCTCTTCTCCTGGTAGAAATATTCAAATAAAATTCAGAAACATACAAAACAAAACAAAAATTCCTCCTTGACACCACATCCTTTGAAATAGCACCTTATTTTCTTACTTCCTTTAAATAAGATCAATCTTCTAAAAGGAGTTGTTTGTACATACTGATTTGTCTTCCTTTTTTTTCCCCCCCAGTCTTTAAGCCACATCATTTGGGTCTTTGCCTCCCATTGTTAACTGAAAACTTACTTTGCTAAAGTAGGAAATGACTTTAATGTTTGCAATTATGTATACTCAGTTCCTCTTTGCAGTATTCAGCAAAGTAAATGGCTCCCTTCTTGAAGGACTCTTCTCATGGTTAAGAAGTTACCGTAAGGCCTGTGTCTTCCTCCCCAGTTCTCTGGCTGTGCCTTCTCAGTTTCCTTTGTCAGCACTTTCTTTGTGGCCTGACATCTTAATGTTCCTCAAGGTCCTCTTCTATTCTCAATTTATACTCTTGCCCAAGGCTGCACTGATAAACTCAAATTTATATGTCTTGCAATTTCTCTCATCTGAGTTCTAAATTCATATATCCAAAACCCTTACTTGATCTCCATTGTATAACTGACAGGCATTTCGAAGTTAATATTTCAAAATACAACTCTCTCCCCACACTCCAGCCTGTTCCTCAGTTGGAATTTTCCATCCATGACATAGCAAATCAGCCCATTTGCTAAAGCCATAAATTTAGGAGTTGCTCTCCATTCCTTTCTTTCCTTCCTCCCTCCTTTAACATCAGCAAGTCTTACTAATTACACTTCCCAGATGTTTTAAAAATCTGTCTATTTCTCTCCTTCTCTGTTCCCCGGGTTCACTTTTGTAGACTCCTGTAATAGCCCTCTAACTGATCTCCGGCCTCTACTTCTCAGAGCTGCTGGAGTCGTTTTCATAAAATGGAAATCAGATCATCTCACTCTCCTGCTTAAGGTCTTTTGTTCAGTATCCATTGCTTTGCAAACAAAATCCATACTCAATAGTGTGACCTTAAAGGTCTTGTACAATTGGGCTTTGCCTACCTTTTTAGCCTCCTTTACTTTCATGTTCACCTCATTTTAGCTACAGTGGGCCTTTTTAAAATTTCTTGAACTGTCAAGTTTAGGGCCTCTGTCCATAGTGTCATTTTGGTCTTGCCTAATATCACATTCCCATCACTGCCTTTTGTGACCTCCCGATCTAAATTATTTCCATGAATTTCTTTGATGTCTCTCTTCCCCATTAAATGTTAAACTTCAGTAGGGCAAGTATCTCTTTGAACCATGGTGTCGTTAGCCTCTCATATAGTGCCTAATTTAGAATAAATATTGGATGTAAGTATGGAGGGATAGATGGATGTGTAAAAATCTGCTCTGTGACGAGATATATAGATGAAAACTGATAGACAAATGTAGACTCTTTTCCCCTTGTGAATAGCAGATGGTAATAAATACACTTTTCTTTTAATTCTTTCAGCAAGATCTCTGCACCTTCTTGATATCAAGGGCCTGCAAAAACTCAACACTGGCTAATTATTTATACTGGTATGTGAAATTTATACTGGTATGTATTTAATTTTCTGTACTGGTTAGGACTATTTTTTCCCATACTATAAACATAAAGGTAATTTAAAATAAGGTATGAGAAGTCATCAGAACTCAGAATGTAGTATTTACATCTATCTGGCTGTATTTCTTTACCACTGTGTTCATGGAAATGCTTGTTAGCACTGTGGTTTCTCTTCCCTTCACTGACTTCCCAGGATCCAAGATAAAACTGAGTAAGGTAATAGGTTTTACAGTTTGATATCTATTTGCCTCTTATGCTATTTAAGTAGTTTAAGTATGATTCCTCACAATCCTTTAGCAGTGTGTGGTTTTACATTGTTTACCATGGTATTGGAATCATGCAAAAGCAGGAAACTGGAATTTGAAGGTCCTTCTCTCATGGATGAGGAAACTGAGGCAGAGGCATAATGTAGGTGGGCTTGAAATCTCAATTAAAATTAGGTCTTTTGGGGCACCTGGGTGGCTCAGTGTGTTAAAGCCTCTGCCTTCGGCTCAGGTCATGATCCCAGGGTCCTGGGATCAAGCCCTGCATCGGGCTCTCTGCTCAGCAGGGAGCCTGCTTCCCTTCCTCTCTCTCTGGCTGCCTCTCTGCCTACCTGTGATCTCTGTCAAATAAATAAATAAAATCTTAAGAAAAAAAAATTAAAAAAAAAAAGAATTAGATGGTTTATTACTTTGCTATTTTCAGAGTACTTCAGTGACCTCTTCTCCCTTGTCCTCATGAAGTTAAATGGGGCATGTAGAAGTGCCTCTGTTTTACATGAGAAGATTTCCTGAGTGAGGCGAAGGGAAAAGCAACTAAGACCATAGAAAGGCTGACTGACTTCCTGAGACACAAGTAGTACGAAGCCTGGCTCAGCTCCCTTTATCTGTCACAGAATATTTAAGGGTAAAGGACAAGTTAGCTTAAGCCACAATGAGCAATATTTTTGGTTCAATAAGAGAAAGTACTAGGATTAAACACTAGACAAGAGAGCCTCCTCTAGTTTTGTAGAGCAAGCGAAGAGCTGAGCCAGCTGGTCATTCGCTACCTGAAGCCTCTGTACATTTGGAAACATTTTTAAACTTACAACATACTTGATAGTGTTTAACTGTGGAAACTGTTTCTGATCTAAAATACTGCCTGATTTATTGGATTTACTTAACAATAGAAATGAATAGATAGATACCCATTCTGAAAGCTCATTTGAGGCATTTTGCTTTTCATGAAGAAATTAATCAAAGAACTATCTTGTTTTAGACTGAGTTTTAGAAAACTGTCCTACAGGTCAAATCAGGTATTAATTTCATTCTCCCACTCTCCAAACAACATTTTTCTGGATACTGCCCATGTAGCCAAGAAATATGTAACTAAATCAGAGGGTTCTTTTAACAAACACAGCTGTCTATTTTGTACATACACAATAAATAATTGTTTCATTTCAACCTTTATGGTTCCCTCTATAGTGAAGAAAACTGCTATCAACAGTCTTAACTAAATCTGTCATTTTGGAATCTGTAATTTTTTTTTTCCTATTGGTCCTGGTAATGGCAAGAAAAATATCTCTTTATTTTAGCAGTTTAATATAATATTCATAAAACTACATTACCCTCACAGTAAATGTCAGTCTGTCCTTGAAAAAGACCCACAGAGTGTTTTGATTAGTTGTTAATCACTCTTTTTACTTTGAAAAGTTTACTTGGCAATTCTCATAGCACCACATAGCTACTATTTCCTTTTAATGTAATTTCTTGCTTCCTAATGTTCTCCATATTCCAGTCTGAATTCGTAAGTATGTGTCTATTCACTGGTGTTATGGAATATTTACTCATGAACATTTAAGTAAATATTTAAAAGGAAATTAAAAAAATATAGCACTAAGCATGTTGCCAAGTTTTGGGGTGAGCTTCTTAGTATTTTAAAATTAAGATTTTATATTTTTAAAAATCATTTTCTGAGAATTCCTTTATAGGTATTTTTATTTTCTTGCAATATTCATGAAAAGTTTTCTCTGGCTCAGAATTTATAGTCTAGAGTAGTCACTACTATAGGAGTTCTGTGTGCATATACTGATTATGTGGTGTTTTAAAATTATGTATTTTCCAGGGGCACCTGGGTGGCTCAGTGGGTTAAAGCCTCTCACTTCGGCTCAGGTCATGATCCCAGGGTCCTGGGATCGAGCCCCACATCGGGCTCTCTGCTCCGCAGAGAGCCTGCTTCTTCCTCTCTCTCTCTTTGCCTGCCTCTCTGCCTTCTTGTGATCTGTCTGTCAAATAAATAAATTAAAAAATCTTTTAAAAAAATTATGTATTTTCCAGATTTGACTGTAGAAGAGATTTCATTGTAAAATCTGAAATTGTGATAGAACCTTTGATCTCTTATTTCAAGTAGGTAAGAGTTTTAAAACCATTTTGAAAGCAGCTAAACAGTAGGAAACCTATTAGATGAGCAATTTCCAGCAAGGCAAAGGTTTCCATTCAGAAAGAGTGCTTTGTTTTCTCCATAGACAGTAAACAAAGAGCAGCTCCAACTCCCAGTCTTATAAGCATTCCATCAAACTTAGATTTGATTTGTGTTTTCCCACTATATCTCTGATTCATTGAAGCAATAGCATGTGCTATGTCTGCTCCTTCTCTGAGGAGTAATTGCTTTTCCTGTATTTACAGTCTGCATATTACATATTCAGAAATACTCATGGGGAGAAAAAAGCTATTGGCGTGGGCTTCTGACATTGGTAGACACTGCTTTTGTGAGTATCCGGTGAAAATATGGAAAACAATTTCAGTAGTTGGCTTAAAATGATCATTCACTTCCTTTGAACATGGACAGAGTAGTATAAAAATATTAATTAAGTGTAACAATTTAAAGGGCTCTCATTCTAAGAGTGTTCTTATTATAACAAATGCATTAAAATAAACATTTTAATTGATTGTGCTGTTTCTTTCTGAACCTTTGAATTTCCCTTTTCATTTGTTCCCTTTCCATTGATTTAAATGGGATTCCTGCTATAGCTGAATCCTTAGGGGCCTATAGTTGTGCAGACAATCCTTTTAAAATGAAGAGTGTCAACCTTTTAAGCCACAGAGGGGAGTTATAGTCTCCAATCTGTAAAGTGTTGGGCATCAGGATCTATAAATCGTTCCAGTTTTTTATTTTTATAGCTGTTCCAGTATGTTGAAATTGAAAGTAAACTTTGGGTGCTTTGACATGTTTTTCTATAACTTTTAAGACCTTTCAAGGTAATAAAGGTTATTTACCCCACAAAATGGAATTGCCAGGAAGCAGGTAGCCCACTGCAGTCATATTACAATGGGTACCTGGACAGTTCTGTCTCATTTCTACTTGAAGATGATAGGTTTCAAGGGAATATCTTAGAGTGCTTTGTAGAATCTACTTACTGCTGTGAACTGAGAATTCAGAAATGATTCAAATCTAGGTCTTTTAGTCTTGTTCTAAATTTGTCCTTCATATTTGGAGATGACATTGTCATTTGTATTTTTAGATGGACTTATCTTTATGCAGCAGAACTTTGGCTTGGAAGATTTTTTGACCTTTACCATGAGCATCAGTATAGACCCTCAGTCATAGGAAATAGCTGTGACCATTGTGTTAACTTCATGGTCATTCAGGGAGACCTGAACAAAAGCAGTAGAGCCTGTATGTTCTGGTCATCTCTATTACCCATTTAGAACTGAATTTCTGTGTAAACACAGAAAAGGACAATATACTAAGGTAATGGAGATAGTCAAGGACTTTAAAGGATGGAAAGGTCTGAATAGGATTTGAATAGGACTGTATATTGACAGTTTCATTGTTTGGAATCACTGTCTATTTAACATTCCTAGGTGGTATCCTGAAATGACCAAATATTCTGGAATACCGCAACTAGGAAATAAGAGTTTCTCTTAACTGTTCTTAGCTTATTCATCTAGAATAGAGTTGTCTGATGAAACTTTCTGCAGTGATGGAAATTATCCATAATGCTGCACATATGGCTACTAAGTGCCTGAAATATAAAGTGTATGATTGAAAAACTGAATTTTTTTATTTTTATTTAATTTTAACTAATTAAATTATTATTACTATTGTTTTTAGATTTTTATTTATTTATTTGACAGACAGAGATCACAAGTAGGCAGAGGCAGGCAGAGAGAGAGGAAGGAAAGCAGGCTCCCCGCTGAGCAGAGAGCCCGATGTGGGGCTTGATCCCAGGACCCTGAGACCATGACCGGATCCAAAGGCAGAGGCTTTAACCTACTGAGCCAGCCAGGTGCCTCTATTTCCTTTTTTTTTTTTTAAGTGTTTATTTATTTATTTGACAGATGGAGATCACAAGTAGGCAGAGAGGCAGGTGCAGAGAGAGGTGGAGAAGCAGGCTCCCCTCTGAGCAGAGAGCCCAATGCACGGCTTGATCCCAGGACCCTGGGATCATGACCTGAGCCAAAGGCAGAGGCTTGAACCCACTGAGCCACTCAGGCGCCCCTAATTAACTTTATTTTATTTATTTATTTATTTATTTATTTTTAAAGATTTTATCTATTTATTTGACAGAGAGAGAGAGATCACAAGTAGGCAGAGAGACAGGCAGAGAGAGAGGGGGAAGCAGGTTCCCCACTGAGCAGGGAGCCTGATATGGGGCTCGATCCCAGGACCCTGGGATCATGACCTGAACTGAAGGCAGAGACTTAACCCACTGAGCCACCTAGGCACCCCTTAACTTTATTTTAAATAGTCATATGTTCTTTCCTTCCTTCCTTTAATCCATACTTCCTTCCTCCTTTCCTTCCCTTCAGAGAGTGGGGAAAAATGGAGAGAGAGAATCTTAAGCAGTTTCCATGCCCTGTGTGGAGCCTGATACAGGGCTTGATCTCACAACCCTGAGATCATGATCTGAGCCGAAATCAAGAGCTGGATGCTTAACTAGCTGAGTCACCCAAGTGCCCCTCTAGAACACTTTCTTGATTCAAGATTCAAGAATGCCTTCTTGAAATTTTGACTTAGAACTTCTGTTGGGAACATGATATGGTAGAAATAGTGTCATGGTTCAGTTCTTCATTCTACTTTACAGAGAATTATAAACTATACAACTCTAGGGCTTTAAACAGCAGCTAGTATCATGGTAAACCTTTGTTGTGGGAAGTCAAAAGAAGAAGGCTTTTAGTTTTATGAGCCCTTAAAATATTTCTGTGTGTACGACTGTTATGGGTATGTCAGGGGCTATTGAAAAATTTTAAGATGTGGCCTGTGGCTTCAGTTTCTTTATAACATATGAGGGGAACTAAGAGTTAAACACGTGAAACAGTTTGGTAACTTCAACACAAGTTGTCTGCTAGGCTTCTTCTAGGAAGTCACAGAAGGAGGGACTTCCTAGTAGAGACTAGTCAGAGAAGGACTAGATGAGAAGTCAGAGAAGGAGGGACTTCCTAGAAGAGATAAAATGTCTCCTGTACTTGAAGAGTGAATAGGAGATGGGGAGGTATTTCTGAACATCATTGCAACCTGAGCAAAAGTTCCAAGTGGATGCATATACTAGGAGTGGTTAGGGGCCTGACCTGACTGCAGTGTGTGTGCATAAATTGAATCTGATGCTGGGGCCACGAAATCTATGTTAAACTGGTAGATAAGAGAATCATTGGTGTTAATAGAGGTGGGACATTATGAAGATGGTTTAAAGAAAAAAAAATTTAGGATGATTTTATTGAGCAATAACAGGTTTCTTATAGTTGGAGAGGCCAGGTAATAGGTTATCTGCTGTTTGATTCTAGATGGGACTGGCTAGTAGTATAGAACCATGGTAAGAGGCATTTTATAGGGAAGAAAAAGTCAACACAGTCTGGTGACTAATTGAGTATAGATGTTTGAAGCAAGGGAATGGGAGCTAGGCTTGGCTCTACATGCATGGACCGCAAATGAAACACAAAGTGCCAGTGTTGATTTTGGGTAGAGCTTATGTTCTCTGGTCTGGCTACTGCCTCGCCTCTTTTTTGTGTATTCAGGTGATTTAAACATTTATGTTTTCTACCTGATTTCTGAGAAAACTTGAGTTTGCAAACCCTGCAACAGTGGGATTCCCAGTCCAAATGACTGGAATATTGGTAGATTCAATAGAGATTGAAAAGTAACTCATATAATGTGTTAAGTTCAGTATTACACAGGTTCAGGTTAAAATGACAGTGTCTTGGAAAAGGACTATGCTGCTTGAAAATTAGGATGGCTGAATGTAAGAGGACATGTGAAGAAATGCAAAGTCAGACTTTTGGTATGATTAAAGGGATATATATTCATATTTGAGAATTATCAGTGTTGAGATAATGGCTAGATCTATGAGATTTGAGTCATTCATTCATTCAGCAATAGCCTATTCAGTGTTAGGAGCCAGGCCTGGAGGTGCTGAGGGTATAGTGTAAACAAGGCAGGTAAGCTTTCTGCTCTTATAAACATCACCTTCTACTGGCGCACTATACTTTTTCCCAGAAATAATAGAAAAGAAAATAATTAAGTGGCTGTGACTTGAGATTTGAAAAGCATTATCAGATTAGGTAGTTGAAAAGTTTCATGTGATTTTTAAAGATAAAACAGGGTGAAGTTAAGCTTAGCAAGACAGAAAGAGTTCTGGCACAGGAGCCCCAAAGTCCTGGGCTCTGATTTCAGCACAGCCATTGTGCTGTGGCCAAGACACAACCCCTCTTAAGTTTCACTATTGATGAAATAAGCAAGTTGGTCTAGATAGATCTGTGTTTTTCAAACTACGTGTTGTGATCCACTGAAATCAATTTACAGGCTCATGATCTACTATTTGTTATTTAAAGAAAAATGAAATAGAAGAGAGTAGTAAATATTAACATAGAATATTGTCTTGTGAAGCTTTTTTGTTTTGGGGCATCTGTGTCGCACATGGGGCTGTGTGTCCTGAGTTGTAATATAAAATATGTTTGTTAGTATGGCTTGATGCTATCAGAACAGTTAGAGAACATTGGCCTCTATGATCTAATTCAAATCCTTGGCTATAAGATTTGGTACTTATAGAAGCAGTCCAAGTTTAAGAATATATTTAAAATTTCTTTAACCCTCTAAAACCACAATTTTGTAATACACAAATGGGAGATTATATATGGATTTTTGAGAAATGGGGAGATTGGATGGGAAAAACTAAATTTAAAATTGTATTCATTTTGCAGAGGTATATTAATGAGAAGTAGCTCAGTGAAGTTCTCATAATAAGAGAGCTGTACAGAAGGACTACATAGATTTTGAAAATATTATTTGTGAGTTACTTGGTAGATATGTGAGCTTAGATGATTTCTGAATATGGTAATGCTGTATGTACCTTATAACGGATTAGGAGAAAATGCTTCTTTTGATCCCAAACTTTTTAGAGACTCTAGGATATCATACAAATTAAGGCATTATTATTATTAATTTACCTTTTATAAATGATTGTGTGTGTGCCCTAATTTTTTACTTTTAAAAGAGTGATGAAAAATATGTTTCATTACTTCCATTTATTTATTTTTGCAAATGTGAACTAGCCTGATTGAGTGGAAAAGTAGAAATATTTACAAAATGAATCCGACTCTTATTTCACCTCTTATGAATGACTTAACATATTTTTAAGGTACGTGATTGTGGAATGTGAAGATCAAGACACTCAGCAAAGAGACCCGAAGACCCATGAGATGTACTTGAATGTAATGAGACGATTTAGCCAAGCATTGTTGAAGGTAACCATTTCGTATGGGGGTTGGCAAAAACACCAGGCATGGGCCAGATCTGGTCTGTTGCATGTTTTGTTATGTCCCATGAGCTAAGAGTGGTTTTTATGTTTTAAATGGTTAAAAAAAAAAAAAAGAAGAAGAAGAATATCTTGTGACATATGAAAGTTATATGAAAGTCAAATATCAGTATTCCTACATAAAATTTTATATTCATTTGTTTTCATATATTTATGGCCACTTATGTACTGAGGTAGTGGTTGAATAATTGAAATGGAAACTGCATGGCCAACAAGACCTAAAGTATTTGTTCCTTGGCCCTTTATAGGAAGTTTGTTGACCTCTTATTTAATGAAATAAACCTATATATGGAACAAATTCCAAAGATTTGCTCTTTTATTTCTTCCCTCTCATTTGTTATCAAGACTAGGTACATTTTCAGAAATCTGACAATGCTCATATTGCAGGTACTTACTACGTAACATATTTTGCTTCTTAAACAGTTTTTAGAATCTATGTAAAACCATTTTTTCCTCTTTGGTGTTGTGATTCTTAAAGTGCTGTGGCACAGTTCAGCCAGCAGAGGGTGCATGGGTAGTGAGGACCCTCACAGCACTGATCTGTGATTTGCTACAGAAATAATTAACTTCATAGCATCTTTTATCTGCAATTGCAGATAAACATGTTTCATGTTTTTACTACTTTAAATCTCATTTTATTGAAATCTTGGAGACTAAACTTTTCTATAGTTCTCAGAGCTCAGAGTTTCTCTGCATTCACCTATTGGCAGATAAAGTAGTTGGTTTTCTCTTCTAACTTCAATTCTGCATTTACAGTTTTTGTTATACTGTGAAGAAATTTTATTTTCTCTGAGCTTAAATTTCCTCACCTTTGAAATGAGGATAATAACAGTTGCCTAGCCACCCTTATCAGTGTAATTGGGAAGATTAAGTGAAAAAATGTATTTTATAATATTTTATGAACTGGGAATTCACTGCATAAGACTTTATGGCATTTAATTTTTATGACTTATATTTTACTAAGCAAGCATGCATTATGGTACTATTTGAGAATGCTTTTCTTTTTTTTTTCCAGTAGATTTTTTAGTCCTTGAAGATGATATTGTTTCTGCCATAGGCCTAGTGCATTTCTGAAGACATCACAGGCTTCCAGATATTTATTGAGTGAATGAGTGAATGCATTTTGGGTGAACAAATTCTCTTCTCACATGGTTGTATGTGAAAAAAAGTGCTGTTTTTGATAGATCAGTATTTGCTGAAGGCTCAGATAGTTTTCAACTGTGGAAGAGTTGGCAGTGTTTAAATAAGCCAGCAGCTTTCTCATTATCTCTGAATCAAGATAATTAATCTTTTTCAATTTCACTTTGTACTGAAGTTTGTAAGCTATTAGAAGAATAAATAAAGATCACCCATGCTATTAAAGAAACCCTGATCATTATGCTACACAGAACTAATTTTCCTTTCCTTTGAATCCCTTCAGGGTGATAAGTCTGTCAGAGTTATGCGTTCTTTGCTGGCTGCACAGCAAACGTTTGTAGATCGGTTGGTGCATCTAATGAAGGCAGTGCAGCGTGAAAGCGGAAATCGTAAGAAAAAGGTAAACCTATGGGCTTTGCTTTTTGTTTATTACTAATGATGTTTCAGTATCATAAAATACTGAATTTTGGTACTGTCTCTCTGGGTTGATATATTTTATGAAATTCTTATGTAATTATAGCAGTAGGAAGACTTACAAGCACTGATTACATACAGGATCCTGTTTTATGAATTTGTGTATGTACATATATGTATATTGATTTAATCCTCACAACAACTCTGTAAGTTAGATGCTATTATATAAATTATAAAAAAAAAGTGGGAAAGAGGTTAAGTAATGTTTTGAAAATTCTTTATTTAAATTCAGTTTAGTGAACATATACTGTATTATTAGTTTCAGAGGTAGAATTTAGTAATTCACCAGCTGCATGTAACACCCAATGCTTATTACATCAGGTGCCCTCCTTAATGCCAATCACCCAGTTACTCTATCCCTTGACCCACCTTCTCTCCAGCAACCCTCAGTTTGTTTCCTAGAGTTCAGAGTCTCTTATGGTTTGCCTCGCTCTCTATTTCCATCTTATTTTTCCTTCCCTTCCCTGTGTTCGTCTGTTTTGATTCTTAAATTCCACATGTGAGTGAAATCATACAGTATTTGTCTTTCTCTGAATGACTTATTTTGCTGAGCCTAATAACCTCTAGTTTCATCCATGTTGCAGATGGCAAGATTTCATTCTTTTTGATGACTTAATGTGTGTGTGTGTGTGTGTGTGTGTGTGTGTACACACATATACCATATCTTCTTTATCCATTCATCTGTTGATGGACATCTGGCTCTTTCCATATTTTGGCTATTGTGGACATTGCTGCTATAAACGTTGGGATGCTTGTGCACCTCTGAATCACTATATTTGTATCCTTTAGATAAATACCTAGTAGGGCAGTCGTTGGGTTATAAGGTAGTTCTACTTTTAAGGTTTTGAGGAACTTCCATACTGTTTTCCAGAGTGGCTGCACCATTTTGCATTCTCACCAACAGTGTATGAGGGTTCGAGGGTTTAAGTAATTTGTTCAGTGTCCTCAGCTAGAAAGTATTACAGTTGAGATTTAGTCCCAGGCATTCTAAATCCGTATTATTAATCTATAATGCTTTATTGGGTCTCATTTTAAAATTTTAGCGTCTTAGTATATAATGTGTTTGATGTGGAAAGACCTCTGCAGATCATGGAGACTGGAACTACTCTGAGAGAATAAAGGTCCAATGTGACTTGCCCAGGGTGGCACAATTAATTGTTAGTAACAGCACTGGTTTTGCTTCTGTTCTAATGGCGAGGACATGGATCTTTCTCTCAAATAAGGCTTCTGCTTGCTGAGTATCTGTTCTTCATATGTCATTCTCCCTCATCATTAGCCCAAATGGTATAAAGAATTCACTTGATACCTTCTCTTTAACTAATCCCGCCATAGGCAGATCTTTCTTGGTGACCTTTGTGAAAGAGCACAACACATTTTACTGTTATCCAGACTTGTGAGAGGAAAGTGGAGAGAAAAAAAAGTGAAAAATGGAGTCAGGAGCTCAAAGGCAGGGGATCAGGTCTAAAGAGAAATACTACTAGATGAATGTGCAAAAAATAATGTTCACAAAGTTAAGAAGGAGAAAATAGGCTGAAGAGAAACACATTTTTATTGAGATGACTTTTCTTGTCATTGCTGTGAAAAAAATCAGAAACCATGGTTAAATAACTAAATCCCTATTGCTATTCATTCTGGAGCCCCTCTCCCCATTAGGTGCCTATGTGAGGAAGCAGAGTGATCCCACACACCCACCAGCAGCAGTGCGGTCCCCACAACTGTCAGTGTAGGCACGTGTTTAAACCAGTTTGTGTTAGTGTGGCATGCTCTTCTATTTGTCACTCACATGAATCTGGCTGCACCTCAGTTTTGGCTGTATACCCATTTAAGGTATCACTTAAAGCTTCCCAAAATAAATTTTGTTTCTGCCACACATCCTGTTTTAAACCAGACAGTCCTAAATATAGTCTTAATCTTTGGGCTTAAGATCTTTTCAGACTTGTTTTTTTTTTAAATGATGTGTTAAGGACAATTTTGTTAATGTAGATTTACTAGAAACAAGCCCTGGCACCATGCAGAAATGCCAAGATGGCTGTCTACTACTATTATTTGTGTTATTACTAGTAATGATGAATTCAATACTGCTAAGAATTTGAAATTACATGTAGCACTTTTCCATCCCCCCATTTCCATAATGAGTTTGGGAGAAATATGTCATGCTGAATGCAGCAGCATTAGATACATAGGAACGTTATCTGTGAGTTATTAGTAACATGGGTAAAACAAATGATAAAGTTTTTGCAGTATTGTTTTTCTTTGTTGATCTCTAGTTTAGAAGAATTCTGTTGAAAGAGGTCTCTGAGTCTAGATATTGGAGTTAAATAAAAATGCATTTCCGTCAGTACTTTCTAACAATTTAATTATGGTACCTAGGTGGCTCAGTAAGTTAAGTGTCTGCCTTTGGCTCAGATTATGATCTCAGGGTCTTGGGATCGAGTCCTGCATTGGGCTCTCTGCTCAGCAGGGAGCCTGCTTCCCTCTCTCTCTCTCTGCCTGCCTCTCTGTCTACTTGTGATTTCTCTCTGTCAAATAAATAAATAAAATCTTTAAAAAAAAAATTCTGTTCTTAACAGAGCTTTTGAGGAGACATTAAATGGAATAAGTTAGTGAAATATAGAATAGATACTGTTGTATACTATGGAGAAAAATAAAGCAGAAACAGGAAGCAGGAAGTGCTGGGTTTGGGTAGTAAGGTAGTGTTTTACCTCTCAGTAGCGTGGTCAGGAAGGCCTCACTGGGAAGTTGACATTTGGACAAAGACCTGAAGTAGGTGAGGGAACAAGCCATGGGCATATCTAGAGAAGACTATTCCAGCCAGAAGAATAGCAAGGACAGAAGCCTGATGTGAGAGCGTATGTGTGTTGTGTGCATGACATATTTGTGAACTAGAGGAAGCCCAGTGTATGTGGAGTGGAGGAAGGATGGGCAGGGTGAGAAGTAGGAGAAGAGGACTGAGGACAGAGATAAGAGGGAATTGGAGAATATATCCTTGTAAGCCATCACGAGGACTTTACCTTAAACACTGAGTTCACATAGAAGCTTTGGGGGTTTTGGAAGAAGAGAGTTGACATGACCAGACTTTGGTTTTAGCAGCAAAAAACCCGACTCTAGTTGTTTTTGATAAGAGACTGTAAGAGGCAAAGTTGAAGAAGAGCTGTCAGGAGGCTACTGCAGTGGTCAAGCTGAGAAGTGAGGGCAGCTTGGAGCCCAGGGCTTAGAGCAGTGGACGTGGTAAGAAGTGGCTGGATTTCTCACCTTTCTTTGATCTGTTTTCTGGTTATTTTATTGTTTATTAGTACAACAATTAGAAATTGGTCATAATAGGATAACTTGAAATTCAGGTTAATTGACGTTACTTCTTATTTGTATATCTGATCATACATTGGGTTAGGGAATAGATATACTGATTTTTTTAAGGGCTTTGTAGAAGTTTGTACCGGTTTTCAGTTGACCTTAACTTGGACTTTCTGCAATTCAGAGGAAGAATTGGAATATTACTGGAGGTGAAGAATCTTTCTGTCTTAGTGGTCCCGGGAGCATATTTCTGAACTTCCACCTTACTGATTGCAGAGTTTGCTCCTGTGACACTGCATCCTCTCAGTAGCTTTATAGTTGAAATGCTTTATGTTGCTAGGATCTGCAGGTCAGGTTTTCCCCTTTAAAGAACAAACACACCTGTTAAAAGAATGCAAGACTCTTGAAGCTTTCAAGTGGATTGTTCTTTTGAAATTGACTGGAAGGACTTGATCTATGCAGTATAGATGCTGCTACATGACAAAGCCATGTGACTTGAAATTTTCAGTTTCTGAATTCTTGACTCAGTGGCAGTATGCATGTGAGCTGAAGAAAATAAATGATGATATTCTTAGGAAAAGTAGATCAGACAGATCCAATGAACAGTAAAATGTAGGGTTCAAGTTCCTCCAAGTGAATTGTTTACTTTTTAAACCTGAAATATGCCCTGGAGCAACATACTGAAATTCTTGCTTAATATTTCATCATATAAAATTAAGCTTCAAATGAAACGAGTTTCTCTTTGTGGCTTCACACATCCTTTGAAAACAGAAATGGAGTTTTAAAATCTGGCATGAGTGTATTCCTTATTCTCAGTTGCAGCAAGAGAAATGTATTGCCTAACCTTGTGTAAATCTGGTTCTTCACAGTCAAGTCGCTCCTCTTGAAGTGGGCCACTGCTCTCTCTCGTCATGCAGATTCCGAGTGTGAGTGCTTGTCTCTTAGGGGTGCACTGTCTGCTTTGTGTTACTTTTATGGTGCTTTGGAGACATTTTAAGTTAATAGGAGTAGTCTTTATGTCTTTATCATGTGTTTATAAACTCCTTTTTCATTTTAATGTAATCAGTTCTTTCTGATTTGTTCTCTTAGAATGAGAGACTACAGGCATTGCTTGGAGACAATGAAAAGATGAACTTGTCAGATGTGGAACTTATCCCATTGCCATTAGAACCTCAGGTGAAAATTAGAGGAATAATCCCAGAAACAGCTACACTATTTAAGGTAATTGTGATGGATCTCTAATGTATATGATTGGAACCTAATTCTGTAAAGCAAAAACAGAGGTACTCCCTTCCAAAATGATTACAGTGCAGATAGTATCTGTAATTTTGTTTGATATAGTAGTGCTAGATAAAAAATTACCGTTTTCTAATCATTGTGTTTTGATTTCCCTGTAGATACTTTTATATGAAATGTGTCAAATATTTTTTTTATCTGTGGGTTATTTTTAATCTTTAATTCTTTGAATGTTTTATTAGACCCACACCTACTTTTTCAATGTAAGCTTTTAACAAAAATTTTTTACTTGCAAAACTTGTATTACCTATTCTGTTCATAAGTTCATATGGTTATAGTCTTGGTTAGCCTTTTCACATTTCTTGCTCTGATATTTATTACTGTGACTTAAATTTTTTTCTTGTGCTTTCAAGTAGTAATTCTCTTTAGTTCTTGATAGCATGCCAGACTTTTTTTGGTTGGCCACAGCTTGGATATTTAGAAAAACCTGATGGTAGCCACTCTCTCCAGTTGGGCCAAAGTACTTGGTGGGCATCATTATCTGTGAAGCATCATTTTCTGTTGGGCATCATAAAGAAAGGTCTCTGAGACATGGTGTTTTACGTTTTGTGATTCTAGTAGGGGAAGGGCATATGTTGCGCTGTAATACTACTTTGTACCAGAAATGAAAGAGCTCATAGGACAACTACTTACACTTTTTAATAAAAAGGGATGTGACTATAGTAAGAAGTAGTTTGGATTTTTTTTCAAGGGTGTGTTTAAAGGCAACCTGTGGCATCCCAGATCACACAACTGAAACATAAGTTTTTAAAGTAACACTGAACCTTTCTGCATGTTATAGACTCTGATAGTTTCTATTCTTTTAAGAATTATTCTGGTGTATTACATTTTAAATATAACTTGCAACTTGTTTACTTGGTTTTAAAACTCATTCATAGATTATAACCTGCAATTTGAAAAGCACTGGAGCAGGAGATAAAATGCAAATATTTCTTAGCTTGTGCTTAAAACCCACCAGAAGCTGAGATTTTAAAAGGTACACACAGACATGTAACAACTGGTATACATGTGTGTACAACTGGTATTCCTTTGGGCTGGAAGTCTCAAACAAGACAAGCTTCTAATATTCTCATTCCCTGAAGACTAATCAAGAGCAGTATATCAAAAAGGTAGTTTTATACCATTTTTTGGAAACAAGATGGGAAAAAATATTTAAGACAGAATAGGAGTTGTAAGAGTGTGGTATAGGAGTGTACATCTGCCACAATTGTTAGGTGGATTCTGGACCCATTTTCTTCTTAAATGTGTAGTATTATAATTACGTCTTAAATGCACAAAGTGGATGGTCAGTAAGCTATCATGAGACATATTTTTGATCCTGATTGCCAGTCTTTTTGTTTGTTTTCTTACAATCCTTAAAGTATGTAAGCATTCTTAAAAATTCTGGGTTAGAGTTTAGGATTAATGGTTCCAGGTCATTTACTACATAACTCTTGTCATAGTAATTCTTAATCATTTTGGGGTCACAAATGCTTTTGAGGTAATTTACAAAATACATTTTTTGCTTGAGGTGATAAAAGGATACTCTAAATTGAAGATAATTTAAAATTCAGAGTTTTAATCCAAAAGAGGTTGTAAGTTCTGAACATAAATTCACTGTGAAGCATTTTTTTGACACCTTTACCCCACCATTTTATAGGAAAGTTTTCAAGCATACAGCAAAGAGTAAAGAATTACATGGTGAACAACTAGATAGATACCTATTGTTTTGACTTTTCTTAACATTTTACTGTATTTGCTCTGTCACATGTCTTAGGAACTGTGCAAAGGAAAAGTTATCTTTATTTTACAAGTGAGGAGACAGGTTAAAGAACACGTGAGAGGTCACCCAGCTAGTATCTGGTGGAACTTGAATTTCTGTCACTGACCCTAGAGCTCTTGTTCTTTAAGCCATGTAATCTTCTGTCTGGTAGCTCCCTGATTGTTTTCTCCAAAGTATCTGATTACATCTTGTTGCCAGCCCATCTGGTTTCTTTAGGTTCTGGTAACTTACTTGTTTACCTTACAGGTCACCATTTCCTCCTGTGTATAGTAAATCCTTGTGCATTGATTTATATCCAAATTTGAAAACAATATTTTTATTTCCAGAGTGCTCTTATGCCTGCACAGTTATTCTTTAAGACGGAAGATGGAGGCAAATACCCAGTTATATTTAAGCATGGGGATGATTTACGGCAAGATCAACTTATTCTTCAAATCATTTCACTCATGGACAAGGTGACTATATAACCTTATGTTGGCAGGAAACATTTTTTAATTTTGGAAAACTGTGGTTTAGTGTATACACTGTGTATGGACTCAGAAGTATTTTTAACATTCAGTTACAATCCTAGGAAGCTCAGCAGTTTCTACTTGACCTTGACCAAGTGTAGTTGTTTTTGTACACTGCAGAGTGACTCTTATGATGAGTATTAAATGAAACTGCATGCATTTCTTTTTATTAAAACTTTCTTCTCAGCTAAGTTCTTTTGATGTCATGTTTAGTAATTCCCTTTCTCTTGCTAGATATTTTTGTTCTTTATTTTTTTCTTTTTATTCTTTAAATTGCATCCCTGCCCGTCTTTAAATCCTTGCCCTCATTTTCCTTTTTGTGAGTTCTGAAATACTTAGTGACTAGAGAGAACTGCTTAAATGAGTTGGAGGAAACCTACTGTTCATTGAAATCTATCAGCAGTGATTTAGAATAAGATAAAAAAATTTGGCATACCATCAAGTATGTGCTTAATAAGTTTATTTCAATGATCTAAGTAAAATTAACTGATGAATTTAGTTAAATTTCAATTTAGATTTATTGCCTAAATCTCTTACGTTAAGCTATTACAATACTTGCCTACAAAACTTTTTAGAACAGTCTTTATATTTGGTTAACATATTTTATCTTTTCATCAAAAGCTGCTACGGAAAGAAAATCTGGATTTGAAGTTAACACCCTACAAGGTATTAGCCACCAGTACAAAACATGGTAAGTTTACGTTACACCATGGTTTTTTATTTCAACATCCAACGAGGCTGCTTTTCCTCTTTTAATTGAAAGTGAAGAACATTAGAGATTGAATTAATTTGTAGCACTGAAGACTGATTGTGCCTCTTCTTTTCTCCCTTGCTTCCTCTTAAAAACATTAAACAGTGTATCTGTAAGGAAAAATTAACACCTTTTGTACTGTATTTATTTGCCTTCAAAGCCACTTAGAGTTCACAGTAGTTTCTTACATAGTAATTTTTGTCCTGAATCATCATTTGAGAGTTACTATGATGCAAAGTGGCTTTGTATTGTGCTCTGCTTAAAAAAGCCACTCAGCAGGGATGCCTGGGTGGCTCAATTGGTTAAGCAGTTGCCTTCGGCTCAGGTCATGATCCCAGGGTTCTGGGATCGAGTCCCGCATCGGGCTCCTTGCTCGGCAGGGAGCCTGCTTCTCCCTCTGCCTCTGCCTGCCTCTCTGTCTACCTGTGCTCACTCACTCTCTCTCCCTCTGTCTCTGACAAATAAATAAATAAAATCTTTAAAAAAAAAAAAGCCACTCAGCAAATGATGATGCCTTACTAACTAATTTTTTTTTAATATAGATTTATGGCATCTAAGTCTTTCTAGGATGGAATAACCTCTGGAACTTTGATAGATGATTCCTTAGGAATGCTTACCTAAAACCCGTTGTAAATTCCCTAGTCTTGTTCCTCTCAGAGCTTCCACCTTAGGTAACTGGGAACAACAAAAGTATCTGTTTTAGTTTTCCTGGTCTTCCCGGGGCCACCCTCAAATCTTTTTGGTGGGATAATTCCTCTTCTCATTTTTCTCTCAGAATGATCTTGTTGGGTGTCTGGGTGGCTGAGTGGTTAAGCATCTGCCTTTGGCTCAGGTCATGATCATGGAGTCCCAGGATCGAATCCCACATCGGGCTCCCTGCTCAGTAGGGAGTCTGCTTCTCCTGCTGACCTCTCTCCCTCTCATTTTTTCTCTCTCTCTCAAATAAATTTTGAAAAAATTAAAAAAATATAATAATCTTGTTTAAAGTGTACTTATATTCTTTGACTATCCTGCATAAATTGATTTATTTACTTCCTTTGGCTCTTTGGACAAACACAAAAGCCTTAGCTTGGTTCACAAGTTCTGGCTTGCTGTGACATGCTCATGTGCCCGTTTCTCAAGCCTCTCTTTTGGCCAGTCTCCCCCTTGCTTCCCAGGCGTTAGTCACACGGGCCACCTTCCATTTTCTCAAACACACCATGCTCTTTTCAGGCTACGGTTTTCATGTATGATTTGGTCATCATCTTTAGCATCCATTCCTCCACAGCTTTACCTATTAACTTTCATTATCCTTCAAAACATGGCCCAAATGTCTGATGCCCTCTGATCTCTGTGGTGGTTTATGTCTCCCTATACTTTTCTCTTTCATAGAACCCTCTTCTTCCTAGTATTTATCCCAGTAACACTTGCAGGCTGATACAGTCTGTAAAGGCAGGGTCAAAGCTATGCTTTTTATGTGGCCAAGTATTTACTACATGGGAGAAAGACAATAAATATCTTTCAAGTGAATTAATGCAGACTATTCCCTGTTTGTAATTCAGCAATGAATGAGACTTTCCTTACTCTAAAGGAGTATACAGTAGTTTCCTTCATTCAACTTTGATATTTTCATAGATTTGTTGTTTTATACTACTGTTGTGGTCTCTAGACTTACTACACTTACCTTTTCTCCTTCTTGTTCTCCCATGTAATGTCCTCTTCTCTTTCTTTTTGGTACTATAAGGGTTTTATACTTTCTTCTTCTATCATTTCTAGGAAATGTTAGAAAATGGAATATTAGATTAAAAAAGCCAAACTACATAATTCAGTTTTAGGCTTAGGCAATTGATATTACATAACTTAAGATTTCTTAAAGTGATTTTAAATTAGGAATATTTTTAATTGGTATATGTTACAAAAGTACAGAAAGAAGAAATTTTTGTGCCCAATTTAGGAAGCTTAGCTATTATTTTCTCTTCCTTGTATACAGTAATGGAAACTGTCCTGGAGAAACATACAGATAAATCAGCTTTATTGAAATAAAAGTTTTCTTACAGTTCCTGTGACTTAAATGCCAGTCTAAGTATATTGTTTAGAGACCTCTTTAAGTTGTTCAGGTATGTAGTGTATGCATTTGAAAATGAGGGTTATTCTTAGTAGAACCATTATTTTTATTGCTTAATCAATAGTTGTGCTTAATTCAGTGCATATATTTCTGTGCAGGCTTCATGCAGTTTATCCAGTCAGTTCCTGTTGCTGAAGTTCTTGATACAGAAGGAAGCATTCAGGTACAGAACTAATTTTAAATGAGTTATATAATTCTTGAATATATTACTTTTCTAAAAATTGCAATCTTTATAAAAAATAAATACAGTTAAATGTCTCCTTTTATCACCATTTCCCCCTCACATTGTTTTCCTTTCCTTGGACGTAAACAGTGCTAACAGGTGGAAATTCTTTCTTGTTAGTACATACAGGTACTCAATTCCTTCAGTGGTGCCTGGCATGTAATAGGGAAGCAGGAATTAATTAAATTAAAAATATATTAGTTTATGGTTATATTCCAAATTAGGAAAATTCTATAATTTTTTAATCCTAATTGAACATTTGATTATTTCCAATTTTTGTTGTCATTCAGAACAGTACTACATAGTATTGCTCCTACATGGTTCGAACATTTGTTTGTAAGACCCTGACTTCAACCATAAGAGACTCTTAATCTTACAAAACAAACTGAGGGTTGCTGAGGGGAGAGGGGTTGAGTTGAGTTCTGGACATTGGGGAGGGTATGTGATATGGTGAGTGCTGTGAAATGTGTAAGCCTGACAATTCATGGACATATACCCCTGGGGCAAGTAATACATTATATGTTAATAAAAATAATTAATAAAAAAAAATGACCCTCCAGCCTCATTGCTGTCCTTTAATGTAAGAAAAGGTAAGCAGTTTCTAGAATCATGACACGTGTGTCTTTGAAATTTTTTACACTTTAAATACACGGATTACTTCTTATCACATCTCAATAGTTTATTTTGGTTGTTTTTTAAATACGATTTTTCTTTTTTCCAGTGGGAAAAAAGTATGTAATTTGCACAGAAAACCCAATATACCTGAGATGAAAGATAATATGAGAAGGACTTGACAGGATATTTGCTACAGTGTGTTTTTGTCTTTCTTAGTTTAACATGTCACAGTAATTCAGTATGGAGTTTAGATTTGCAGAAAAGCATTACTCTGATTTCTTGGCAAAGCAAGTAGTTATTCTGTTCTTTGGTTTAGGGAACAGTCACATGCAGTGGTTAAAAGCTCAGGCTTACTGAAGTCCTTAAGGTCTCCCAAATATATAGTAAATAGTGAAAGTTTTACTTCTTTGTTACCAATTCAGATGCCTTTTATTTATTTTTGTTGTATAACTGCCGTGGCTAGGACTCCCAGTACTATTTGAACGAGGGTGGTGAGAGTGGACATCCTTGTCTTACTCCTGACCTTAGGAAAAAGACTGTCAGTTTTTCCCCACTGAGTATGATGTGAGCTATGTTTTTTTTTTCACATATGGTCTTTATATGTTGAGATTTGTTCCTTCTAAACCCACATTGTTGAGGGTTTTTATCATGAATGAATGTTGTACTTTGTCAAATCTTTTTGTGTATCTTTAGAAATGATTACAGGATTTTCATCCTTTCCCTTACTGATGTGACATATCATGTTGATCAGTTTGTGAATATTGAACCACCCTTACATCCCAGGAATAAATCCACTTGATTGTGGCGCATGATTTTTCTAATGTGTGTGTGTGTGTGTGTGTGTGTGTGTGTGTGTGTGTGTTTAAGATTTTATTTATTTATTTGAGAGAGAGAGAGTGAGAGAGAGAGCATGGGAGGGGAGAGGGTCAGAGGGAGAAGCAGACCCCTGCAAAGCAGGGAGCCCGATGTGGGACTCGATCCCGGGACTCCAGGACCATGACCTGAGCTGGAGGCAGTTGCTTAACCAACTGAACCACCCAGGTGCCCTCTAATGTATTCTTGAATTCAGTTTGCTAATATTTTTTGAGGATTTTTGCATCTATGTTCATGAGAGATACTAGTTTCCTAGAACTGATAAATGAATTCAGTAAAGTTACAGGATGCAAAATCAATATGCAGAAATCTGTTGCATTCCTATACACTGATAATGAAGCAGCAGAAAGAGAAATTAGGAAAACAATTCCACTTAAAATTGCACCAGAAATAATAAAATAAAAGACCTAGGAATAAAAGAGTTAAAAAAGACCTGTACCCTAGAAGCTATAAAACACTGGTAAATTGAAGATGACACAAGGAATGGAAAGACAATAATCCATGTTCAGATTGAAAGAACAAATATTGTAAACATGTCTACTATCCAAGCAGTATGCACACTTAATGCAATCCCTACCAAAATACCAACAGCATTTTTCACAGAACAAGAACAAACAATTCTAAAATTTCTGTGGCACCACAAAAGATCTTAAATAGACAAAGCAGTCTTGAAGAAGAAAAACAGAACTAGAGGTATCCTAATTCCAGACCTTAGATTATATTTTACAAAGCTGTAGTAATCAAAACAGTATGGTACTGGCACAAAAACAGACATTGATTAATGGAACAGAATAGAAACCAAAGAAATAAACCCACGATTATGTGGTCAATTAATCTTTGACAAAAGAGGCAAGAATTTGCAATGGGAAAAGTCTCTTTAACAAATGGTGTTGGGAGAACTGGACAGCTACATGCAAAAGAATGAAAATGGGCCACTCCTTACACCACATACAAAAATAAACTCAAAATGGCTTAAGGACTTAAATGTGAGACCTGAAACCATAAAAATCCTACAGGAAAGCACAGGCACTAATTTCTCTGACATCAGCTATAGCAGCATTCTTTTAGAGCCATCTCCTGAGGCAAGGGAAACAAAAGCAAAAATAAACTGTTGGGATTACATCAAAACAAAAAGCTTTTTCATAGTAACAGCTATGAAGTAACAAAACTAAGTGACAACCAGAAGATTTTTGCAAATGACATATCTGATAAAGGATTAATATCCAAAATATATAAAGAACTTACACAACTCAATACCCCCAAAATCAAACAATGCAATTAAAACATGGGCAGAAGACATGAACAGACATTTCTCCAAAGACAACATCCAGATGGCCAATAGACACATGAAAAGATGCTCAACATCATTCATCATCAGAAAAATACAAACCAAAACCACAGTGAGATACCACTGCACACCATCAGAATGACTAAAATCAGACTCAAGTAACAAGTCTTGGCAAGGAGTTAGAGAAAACAGAACCCTGGAACACTGTTGGTGAGATTGCAGAGTGGTAGAGCTATTGTGGCAGACAGTATGGAGGTTACTCAAAAAATTTAAAGTAGAACTATCCTACGATCCAGTAATCCCACTACTGGGTGTTTAACTGAAAAATGAAAACACTAAATTGAAGGGAAGGGGTATATATACACCTTTGTTTATTGCAGCTTTATTTACAGTAGCTAAATTTATGGCAGTAGCCCAAGTGTCTATCAATAGATGAATGGGTAAAAAAGAGGTGGGACACACACACACAGACACACACACACACACACACACACCATACACAATGGAATATTATTCCACCGTAAAAAAGAATGACATCTTGCCATTTGCAACAACATAGATGGATCTAGAAAAGTATAATGGAAAAAAAAAGGTATAATGATAGGTAAAATAAGCCAGTCAGATAAAGACAAATACCATATGATATCATTCATATGTAAAACTCAAGAGACAAAACAAATGAACAAAGGAAAAAAAAGACAAAAAAAATATTCCTAACTATAGAGAACAAATAGATGGTTACTGGAGAGGAGGTAGGGTGGGGAGGAAATGGGAAAAAAAAAAAAGGAAAAAAGTTTGTGCTCAAAACATGGAACTGCCTGGGGTTGGAGTTTGGCCATGCAGCTTTTCAACTGTAAACCTTGAGTGGCTTCTTAAGCCTTTGTGCAAAGAAGAGTTAATATAACCGATTTGAGGGTCTTATCATTGGAAAAGCCCACTTGCTAGGGTAGCCTTTGCCTGGTATCTGTGAACTTGGTTTCAGTGTGTTGTTCCTCTGTTCCCTAACTGATAAGAGTAGTTCAGTGTGCCTAGACTGTTTGTGATATGTGATTTATAGCAAACAACTTGCTTTCCTTCTAGAATTTCGGCAGTTGCTAGACAGAGGGTACCTATATGACCAGCTCCCAATAAAAACCTTGAATAATATCTCCAGTAGGCTTTCCTGGAGAGAAATATTGCACCCATATTACTGCCTTTTTTTTAATTGTTGAAGAAAAGTAATAAATATGATCAGTGTATCCCCTCACAGAAGAGAGTCAGGAGGCTTACACGTGGGTTTCTCCAGACTTTGCATGTGTACTTGTCCTGTGATGGATCTACTGTGTGTGCTAAATGTCAGTTGTGGTACCAACCATATGTTGAGTCTGTGACTCCATGTAACACATGTAGGAGGCCTTGAACCCCTAACATACCCTTCAGGTCTCAGTTTCTTCATCTGTAAAATTTGGGTTATAATTAATAGTACCTACCTCTAGGATTGTTTTGAAGATGATGTGAAGTATAGGTAGATCTTTAATATAGTTTCTAACTGAAGTAATTGTTTAATAAAATTGTCAGTTATTATGTTGCCTTGTGCAATTATTATTTAATAAAATAAGGCCAGTGGTAGTTTGTATATTGATTCTTGGTTTTCATATCTGATCTCTGTAAATAGTTTTGCCAAGTCATGGGTTATTCTCATGTTCAACTTCAGTAGATAATTAAAAGCTGTTTTCCAAAATGGTTGTTTTTGGAAAAAAATGTTCCATTTCTCGTTGCTATACATCTTTGCCTAATCTTGGTATTGTTAAACTTTTATTATTTTTTTTAATTTGTAAATTTTTTTGTATTGTCAGACTTCTGAATTTTAGTATTTTATTTTTTGTTTTCATTTGCATTTCCCTAATTACTCACAAGGTTGAGCACTTAATATATATATGTATAGGTCATTTATTTCTTCTGTGACATGCTTAATTACATCTTTTGTTCATTTTACTGTTCAGTTATTTGTGTTTTTATTGATGTATAGGAATTCTTTATATATTCAAAACATAGTCCTTTGTGAAAGGACTTTCAGAAAAGCTGAAACATAGGATAAATTTTTTTTAGCAGTATATTACTTGTATTTTTGAATAATATATACTGTTTTTCTTCAACATTTAATAAGTAAGGGAATAGTTCCAGTTGGTAGTCAGAAACAAAGCAAAACACTGTTTTCCACATTGATTCCAGACTCTTTCGACACTCTAGTGCAGTGTCGAAATTCTTTTGTTCAGTTCACATCTCTCTTATATTTATCTTTCCATTAATTTTCTGTAAGAATTAGCACTTGCATTCTAATTAATTTACAAATTAGCACTTGCATTCTAATTAATTAACAAATTTGGGTATAATTTTACTGAGCTTTTTTTTATTGGCATATAGTTGACATTAACAATATCATCTTGCTTTGAGGTGTACAGCACAGTGATTAGCAATATATAATTATGAAATGGTCACCATGTGACTAATCACCATCTGTCACCAAGTTATTAACAATATTATTGACCATATTTCCTGTGATATACTTTACATCCCCTTATTTGTTTTATAACTGGAGGTTTTTTAATGCTAACAGAAGTTATACTTAAAAGATAATTTTAATAACTCATGTTCATTTTAAGGGGAATATATGGTACCAGAAAACCCTCATTTTTTACATTCGGAAGAAAGGTAAAAGAAAATGATAAATTGACTATAAAGAAATAGCAGTAAATTTATTTAATTTTATGTAATGTTTTCCCTAAGATATGAAAGTAGCAGCATACTTTTTTTTTTATCTTAACTGTCTGTAAGCATATTAATAAGACTTATTCTTGGAGTATACTTTTTAAAGTCCACATTTTATAATTACTGACTAAGCTTTAGATTACACATTTGGTCATTTCTTATAATTTCAAAATGTCTGATTTGCTTAAGGATTATACTGAATTTGTAAACATGTAAATTTTATCTTTTCAGAACTTCTTTAGAAAGTATGCACCAAGTGAGAATGGGCCAAATGGCATTAGTGCTGAAGTTATGGACACATATGTTAAAAGCTGTGGTAAGTTTTTCAAACTCTGCTTTCCATTGGTACGGTGGAGTCAAGGAAGTAGGCTATCCCAATGTTGCCGTTTTCATACACATTTACATTTAGCACTTTGTAGGATTTTATCTTAGTCCTTGTGGGCTGCTATAACAAAATACCAGAGGTTGGCTTATAGGCTGGAAGTCCAGGATAGGGTATACCAGCATGGTCAGGAGAGGGCCTTTTTGGGATGGAAGACTTTTTGTTGTATTTTCATCTGGCAGAATGGGATAGGGAGCTCTGTGGGCTCTCGTTTTTGAGTTTTTAGGATGGTCAGCACCTCCTAATACCATCACACGAGGCATTAGGATTTCATTGTGTGAATTTTGGGAGGATGTAGACATTTTGATCATGGCAGATTAAAATTCTCTATAAGAAGATGATTAAAAGATACAAAATCCTGATAAAAGAAGTCATTAATGTTTTGACATAATAGTAGTAACAAGGTGTAAAGTCTATTTAGTCTTTAATGGGTTAACTGTGCTAAAATTACAAGTTATCTCTTCCTGGAAGCTGTTAATTTTCCCCTAGATTTTCCCTGTGTTTGCTTAACTGCAGTTAGTAGACTGTGGGAAAAATCTCAGCAATAATTATGGTTTAGATAAATCTCAAGAGCTGTGTTAGAAGGATGCCTCTCAAGATATTTTATTTTATGGTGCCTTCCTGGAAATAAGTAAGTGGTAGAATGCCATAGAGATTAATTCATATGTTTTGATCATTTATGCCTACCTATCCTCATGAAGTTTATATTCTAGAGGATTTTTTCAAGATTTTCTGAAGAGGTTTTATTGTTTTTTGTTTGTTTTTAGTAACTGGATTGTTTAAGGGAGGGTTAATAAAGGAGTTGATACTAGATTTGAGCCCTGGACGGGATATGGTATATAATAAGTCATTCTTATTTTATTAAAATTTTATGGTTATGTTCCTGTTTATACCTATCCTTAAGTTAGGGGGAAGCAAGTAAGGGGTTTACTAGACATGCAACAATTACATTTAAATTTTCATGTCATTTTATGTCTTGTAAACTGCTTCTTATACATGGCATTTTAAAAATATTTTTCACAATGTTCCTGTGAAGTAGTACTCTAGATTATTTTAGACAACATAATTTCTCCCCAAATTTATACTTGATGTTGTAGGTTTGGCTTAGAAGTATAAAGAAAATGTAATATTCCTGGGAACTTTAGAAGCACCAAAATAAAATATGTATGTATATTAAAATCCTTTACGGTTTTGATCTTACTTTTACTGAAGGAATATAACATGTTACATGTAACTGTGTTTACCCGTAAAAATGACCACATACAGTATAGATTTAAGAACTAAAAAAAATCAAAACATTCCAGAGAAAATGTATTCTTTCTTTTTTATTTACCTTTGCTCTCCCACTCTGGATTTTTCTTATCTTTCTCTCCTACCTTCCCTGCTTTCATTCTTTTCTTTACTTTTCCTCTTTCTTTTCTTTCCTGTTTTTTCAGACCTTCAGTTCTGTTTTCTGTTTTCTGAAAAAATTACATATTATTTAAAGACAGGCTGGACATCTAAGATTACTCACATGACAGATCATACTGTCTTTTATAACAAGGCTTGCCAATCAGATCTCCTGTACATGGCCTCTCTGTGGCTTGGGCTTCTCAGAACTGGGTTCCAAGAGGAACTCTAAGAGACAGGAAGTAGAAATTGTTGGTTTCTGAAGGCCTGGACTGAAAAGTCACAGAGCCTGCCTGGACCCAAAGGGAGGGGCTGTAGTTCCTACCTTGAATGAAAAGTATGTTAAAGAATATGTGGCTTGGGGCGCCTGGGTGGCTCAGTGGGTTGAAGCCTCTGCCTTTGGCTCAGGTCATGATCCCAGGGTCCTGGGATCGAGCCCCATGTCCGGCTCTCTGCTTGGTGGGGAGCCTGCTTCCTTTCCTCTCTCTCTGCCTGCCTCTCTGCCTGCTTGTGATCTCTGTCTGTCAAATGAATAAATAAAATCTTTAAAAAAAAAAAAAAAAGAATGTGTGTCTCTCTTTTTTTTTTTTTTTGAAAGATTTTATTTATTTATTTAGTTGGCAGAGAACAAGCAGGCAGAGAGGCAGGCAGAGGGGGAGTGGTAAGGAGGCTTCCTGCTGAGCAGAGAGCCTGATGCAGGGCTCGACCCCAGGACCCTGAGACCATGACCTGAGCCAAAGGCAGAGGCTTTAACCCACTGAGCCATCCAGGTGCCCCTCTCTCTTTATCTTTATCCAGTTCTCAGTATCTTGTTACATGAGATATTTCACATGCTTTCCAACAATTACCTTGTGTCTTCTTACTGAACTTTTAGATAGTTACTGTAAGCTTTTTTACATCATAAATCTGTTTGATAAAGAATGCTAACTTTTTCTAGTTGAAATATATATACACACATGTCATCTATAAATATTGACTAAAATTTGAAAATTTTAATAAAATTACTAGAACAGTATATTGCGGATACATGTCAGAGTGTTGTACCTTTTATATAGTGTTCTATTTTTTCCCAAGACCTAATGAAAATATGACTGGCTTTTTCATTAAAAAAAAAAAATAGTGATTTAAATTATACCTCTTGGACACTTAAATTCAAATTGGATCTTGTTCCTCTCTTTTTTCCCCAGTGTTACACATTTATTCCTTCCCTGATAATTGATTGATGGTAGGTCTTCTCTTCATCTTATTTTGATTAGCCTTCTGTTTCATATATATCTTGCTGTGTTACAAAATCATCATTTGTGTTTCAGTGAGTTTGGTAGCATTCTGGGTTATATCAGAGGTTGAAAGTCATTACTTTAATTTTTCATTAGAGGAGTTAGTGATTAATAAGTTGTTAGCTACTTTGTACTAGAATCTGGTTATTGGACACTATCATATAGATGTATGTGTAACTTTCATTTTAGAAAGTAAAGTTTTGGGTCGTGGGCAGAGTGTAAGAAGAAAGTAATAATAGTTAGGGTGACATTTCTGGATTATGCAAGGTGTCAAGTCTATATCATGCTAGTAAATGTGAGAATGCTACTTACTCTCACACACATATCTTTACTAAGTAAAGGGAAATTATTGCTTAGTTGTCTAATATTTCTCTGTATTTTACTTTAAATCAAAGTTGTATTAAAAACTAATTTGAATACATTTCACATGGGGTCGTAATACTAATGGACAGCATCCTTTGGACAAGATTCTCTTGGACAGGTATAGTATTTCCACTGAAGTTAAAGAATAGCTTCAGTTCCTCTAAAAATCCCTTGATCTACACTGCCATCCTAGGTGTTCTGAATCTATTATCTGTGTCCTAAAAATTTCTGGAGATCATCCCACTCTTAATTCAAATGTCTTTTTCAGTATGTATTCTTTCTCTTAAGCATTGACAGTTTGAATTATTGGAACACTCTGAATTCACACCCCCACCATGTATATAAATGTGAAAGAGGGAAGATCATATGGTATCTCATTTGACCTAAAAAATATCCATTGAAAACATTTATGGCCCCAGCCCACTGAGGCAGGGTATAAGGTGCTTTTCCATACATTTCCCGTTTCCACTAGAAAATAATCCAGTAATAACAACGAAATGTTATTGTGAAAGCAAATGAAGTGATAGTAGTTTATCAAAACATCTTGCCCTATCAATAGAGACAGGCAAAATTTATGGCATGTCAAGTTACGTAAAAACTTTTAGGTCAAAAGTACTGTTGCTGCACATATGAATCATTACTACTCTGTAGGGACAGCTAAACAATTTGAAACAAAGTAGTGGCAAAGCTAATTTATAATTAACAAAAAAGGACATTGTACCAAACAGTAGCTCAAGTGCATTGGTACATAGTGATGTACTTTTTGAAAATTGCGGTTCAGTTGTCCTTGTAAGCACATTATTAGTAGGAGTTTGTATCCTTCACAAGTATTGAGTGACAAACCAGATTTCCAAGTGGCTCACATCTTAGAGAGCTCAGTGTACTCAGTGCTTATAAGTTCTCTTTGTGAATATCAGACTCAGCATCCCTGGGTAAGTCACTTACTGGGTGTTCTGTGGGGAGCCAATAGTCACTTGCAGAATTGCACATTTGGCAGCAGTGTTAGAGCGTGCCGCTGCTGCATGTCCAAGCCACAGACCGGCAGCTTCGGCTTCGTCTGGAAGCGTGTTCGTGTTGGTGAATCCCAGTGCTTGGCCCCTCATGTTCTGATTGGAATCTTCATTTTAATAGGATTCCCAGGGGATTCTTATGTACATTAAAGCACTAGAGAGGACTTTCCAACCTTCTCTTGTGTATAACAACCTTCTCTTGTGTATGGCCACTGCTTCTAGAAATTCTGATGCAGCAAGACTGAAGTGTGTCCTAAGCATCTGTGTTTTTATCAAGCTTCTAGGTGAGGGTGATGCTTCCAGTCTGTGTCTCATGTTTTGATAAGCTGCTCTGCAGATCAAGAGTCAGACCACTTTTTCTCACAAGCCCTCCATGTAGAAAATACTGTAGCCCAGATTCAGGCCACGTGCAAGAAATATGCGGGGCACCTGGGTGGCCCAATGGGTTAAGCTTCTGCCTTTAGCTGAGGTCATGATCTCAGGGTCCTGGGATTGAGTCCCACATCGGGCTCTCTGCTCCGCAAGGAGCCTGCTTCCTTCTCTCTCTCTCTTTCTGCTTGCCTCTCTGTCCACTTGTGATCTCTTTCTGTCAAATAAATAAAATCTTACAAAAAAAAAAGGAAGAAAGAAAGAAATATGTGACTGGGTGTGGCTGACTTCCAGTAAACTTTATTTACAAACTATAAAAAAAGGGGTCCAACTTTGGCCATCAAGCTATATTTGCTCATCCTTTAAGTCAGTGACCCTCAAGTTCCTCAGTGGATCACTCAGTGTGTCAGTGGTTGAATTCAGCTGAAATTCACATAACCTGTAGTGGTTTATACACACAGGTCATTATCTTTTGTAGGAATCCCAGATGTCAGCCACTGTGGTTGTTTCAGCTGCTTATAGATGTTAGGGCCAGCCGAGGTTTTCGTGATTCTCTTGGCCTTTTCCCTATGTCCTAAATGACTTTTGCCAACACAGTCATCAGGTTTGCGGTCTAGCTAGCCTGGAGAAAAAGCCTAAAAGGCCCACTCCTTGACTCAGTCTGCTCTGTCTTTGAAAACACTCATCACAGAGCTACATTTACTTAGTTCCCTGGGCATGCCTAAGTGCAGGCGAGGCTGGGAAACACATTCTGTTACCTAGGCACAGTCTCACCCCCCACATCCTGGTTTTGTGTTAAGGAAGAAGCATAGAGAGGACAGTGCATGGGCGAATGACTAGGTCCTGTCACACCGCAGGCTCTATTTTGAGAGTAACTGATTTTGTTACAGTTAAGTGAAAAGTATTAGTAGAAGCATTTTTTTGAATGATAGTATGCTTTCCTACATTCTGTACATATGGATATAGTTTCAAATACATATACTATAGAATTTTATCTGTAGAACATGCTTAGTTATTCTGAACAAATAAACTTGAGTTTAAATATCTTGGGCAGTATTACACCTATCTAAATAGCCATTTTGGGGAACATGGGCTTTATAGTGTGGAAGTGGCCTGAGCAAGAACTTTAGAATAAATTCCAGCCCAGTGACCTTGTGCAGTCTTGTTAACTTCTGGAGCCTCAGGTGTTTTCATTTGGATGGTAGTGTAGTACTTCATTGGCATCATTATAAGGGTTAGAGATAATGGATGTAATGTGCATACCTAAGTAACCTTCCATAAGTTGTAACTGTGATTAGTTAATTAATAATTAAAGATTAACCCAGTGAAATTAATTTAGTCATTTAACAGGTGGTCCAGTCTTTTTTTCTACATACTAACTGAGATAAATATGTTTTTGTAAATACTGGTATAGTCATCTGTATGTTTGCCAGTTGTATATCTTCTCAGGCAATAGAATGGAAGAAAATAACCTTCAAAAAGGTGTTATTTGCTTTATTTTGTTTGAGCATTTTCAACACATGACAGGTTTCCAGACTTTTTAGAAGAGAAAGATAAAAGAATAAAGCTAGAGTCAGTGAGTGACTTTGCCCCTGGCTCTGCTCATGTAATTTTTCTGAGTACTTAAGAGGATTATGCTTTGAACTTCTTAAGTGCTGTTACCACTCACATGAATTCTGTTGTTTTTCTATCTGCTGACACTTCACAATTGTTTCTCTAAAGATTTTCCTTTTAAACCCTGCATTTACTTTTGTTATCTTATAGATAATAGGGTAGTGGGATGATTGATTTCATTATGTGTATTTCTGTAGATACTTCTTTTTTGCTGTCAACTGTAACATGTGTCCAATTTGAAATGAGAAGTGGGAGAATCATGTTATAATTAAGGCTGCTGAAGCCTGAATTAACTTTTGATACAAGTGACTTTTGTAATTTGACAAAATTCTACAGGATGTTATTTCTCATGCAAATAGTAATTTATATTGAGTTTCAAGTGATAAACTCTTCATAGAATCAAAGAAGATGCCATATTTGTGAATTAAGGTGAGGTATCAAAAAGTAGTCCTCAAATTGAAATTAAAGTAACACAGACTGCTTTTATATTCATTTGTGTGTTTTAACCTGGTTTGCATGTGTTTTTCACTATTTTTTGTTTTGAACTGTTACTTTGCAGCTGGATATTGTGTGATTACATACATACTTGGAGTTGGAGACAGACATCTGGATAACCTTTTGCTAACAAAAACAGGTAATAACTAGTGGCTACTAGCACATACATACATTTTATATGCCAGTGATTTTTACTGTGGAATCTGCTTAGTAACAAAACAAGTTACATAAGTGGAAATAAATCATATATGTCTTAAAAGTTCCTTTATATGATAACGTTTGAAGGAAACTCTCATCCCTTTTAAGAATCACTTAGTAATAACAGGTGGTCATCTAACCCTTACTTCTAAAAATGCCTCCTTGGGTAGAAGGCCCATAATGTATGCATGCAGTTGAGTCTCTTACTGTAAAGCTCTAGCTAGAGTGTCAAAATGTTCTTTCTCTTACTTACAAACTGTACTTAACTCACATTAACCCTTATCTTTAATTTTTTGCTTTTCCCCTTGGAGTTCCATGGAATAATCATTCTAATCCCTCTCTTTCTGTTAACTCTTGAGCCCATGGCTTTAACACCATCTCTAAGCACACAACTTCCAAACTTACAGCTCTGTACTTTAGTCCATTTCGTGAAGCTTCAGCCTGAAATATACAACCACTTACTTGACATCCCAGTTAGGTGGCCAGTTGTAAAAGTTGTTCCCTTCCTCCCATTACCTGCATAATAATACCTGCTCCTCACTTCATTTTTTCTGTCTCAGGAAATTGTAGCATCATCCACCCAGTTGTTTAAGCCCCAGGCTTGAGAATCATTTTTAATTTTACTCTTGGCATCATCTCATTATTAAACGTATTAGCAGATCGTGTCTACTTTTCTCCAAAATGGATCATTAAGTTACCCGCTCTCTTCATTTCCACTGCCTTGACCCCAGTTGAAGCCAGCAATGCCTTTTGCCCAAACTATCTGAATAGAATCTGAGCTCTTCACTGTGGTAAATTTGTGGCTTCCCCATACTGACCAGGTTGAATGAGTGAATGTCAGACTATTCCTGCCTCAGGCAAATGCCCCCGTTGTTTTTCTCTCTGGAAAGCTCTTCTCTCAAATCATTTCAAGTCCATCTTTGGTTAGTAAGCCTAAATTCCGGGGGCATCTCCTAAGAAGAGCCATTTTAACTGTCTTATCTGAAAAGGTGGATACCTGCACACTGCCCTTCTCCATTACTCTATTATAGTTTTGTTTTCTTTGAAGCACTTAACCACTAGCCAAAGCCCTTCTTTTTGTATAATTCAGCAAATATTTACTGAGCACCTCCTGTGTGTCGGGTATTGTTCTAGGTATTGGGGATACCAAAAAGAACGGAATAGGCATAAATCAAGGTCTTTGTGGGCCTTGTTGACTTCTTATCATCATCTCCTATTCAGGACGCAGGGACCTTGTCCATCTGGTTTGCTCCTGTACCTGCAGAGCCTTGAACAACACCTAGCTAAAGTGATTGATAAATCACTGTTGACTTAATGAATGAGTAAATATTGCACTCTCTGTGTAGTCTTTTCTTCCTGGGCTAAATAATTCAAGTTCCTCAAACCTTCCACAGAAAATAGATTTTAAATTACTCTTAAAATGGTCTCTTAGGTAAGAACATTTTCCGTTTTGTTAGTATTCCTTCAAAATGTGATACCAAGAATTTAACACATCAAATGTATCTTCATACATCAAATTAGTCTAATTATTATATGCGACTAACCCTATTAATTTTCATCATCTGGAATTTCATATATTTCGTTTTGCTTAGTGTGAAAAATTATCTATGGTAGAGACTGCATGTGGGGGGGCATCTGGGTGGCTCAGTGGGTTAAGCCCCAGGATTGAGTTCCTCATCGGGCTCCCTGCTCACCAGGGAGTCTGCTTCTCCCTCTGCCCCTCTGCCCCTCATGCTCTGTCTCTCTCATCCTCTCTCTCTCAAATAAATTATTTTAAACAAAGAAAAAGAAGAAAAAAGAAATTGCATGTGGAAACCATGTCTCTGTCAAGGCCAGGCAGTTTTACTAACCAGGACTAAGGAATGCCATAGAGGTTCTTGCCAAATTTGCCAATTTAGCAAACGATATTTATAAGATATTGCAGTGTGTTTGGAGAGAACTGTAAGTTGGAAAAAGTTGTCGTGTTGTCCCTTAACTGCCTTTTTCAGTTAAATCTTTTAATCATAAGAATCAGAGTGCCAGAGTGGTTCCATTTGTTTTTGTGTTGTAATCATTTGGTAATTACGTTGGAATTATCTGCTGTATAGAGTAGCATTACGTTTATAATGTTATTTTCACATATATTGTCTCTTCATTTGGAAATTGTTAAGTAATAGACCTCTTTCTTTTGAACTTTGAGAACTCTTCTGTTGTGTGTGTGTATATTTTGATAGGGATATTTTAGGAATAAGATTTGGAAAGCGGAGTCAATTTAATATACTTCTGTGGTCAGTTACTTATCACGGTTACTTGTTTTAATGGAATTAGAAGTATAAAAATTTCAGAATCAGCTTTTAAGCATCTTGTCACCAGTTTTCCACTAGAGGGTGCTCTAACTTTGACTTTAAAAATCCAAACCTTACCTCGTGCTAGATGAGAGACACACACTCTTAAGAAATAGCGTTTTTTCAGTTATTTTTTCACAACTCATCTTTAGTTATTTCATCCATTTATATCATACAGTTATCATGTTAAGTCTTACTAGCATAAATGTTTTTAATTTTCAAGTTCAGTTTGAATGATATATGTAAGGAAACACCAAATATGTTAAGACAAATGAAAATAAAATGCATTCTGTGACTTCTAAGAATTTATGATTTATTTTGAGTTTTTTTGGTGTTTATATGCATTTTTTTACTGAAAGTCCGTATTTCAAAGAGATATTAAGTTGTATTAATTACATATATGTTGTAATTAGACTTTGTATAGTTTAGACAACTATTATATGTTGAAAATGAATTTTGAATGTGGTTCATTGCAGGAAATACACTTCAGTACTTGTATTTAAAATGCCTCAAATATCATGAAGCCTTTCCCTCATTTGCTTTAGATCCCTTATGCCTTCAACACCGACTATGACATGTTAAAATTTGAGATTCTCTTCTATAACCCTCCAATCTCAGTCTTGGAGGAGAAAAAAAAAATTTTTTTTAATGAAAAATAACATTTCTCTCATTCTTCAAAATAAAATACCTTCTGTCCTCTGATTTACCAGCCTGAATAGATACAGTGTCTATGTCTCTTCTTCGGGATGAAAGTGGTTTGAAATGGTAATCACAGTTCCACTGATTGATCTATTTCTAGTTCCCCAGTAAGAGAGATGGAACAGAGAGGAAGAAGACTGCTAAATTTCATTTTACTGGGGATCTCTTAGGGATTTACCTCCAACACACTGTTCTACCTATAAATTTAGATGAGACACAAAAAGGTCAGACTGGTAACTTTAGAAGTGTGTGGAGGAAAGTGTTTCACAACATAGAAATAATTGTAAAATTTATATAATAATGTGCAAAAATGCAAAATGTGAGTCTCGATTCCAGATTTCCCAGAAGTTTGTTTTGTTTTGTTTTGTTTTTACTGTATTTATTGGCTGTGGATACTTTTGCATAGTTGAAGTATCCTTAGCTTGTCCAGCAGAGGGCGATGTGTGTCCATCCTAGAAGTGAAAGTCTGGAAATTCCTTTGTCAGTGTATTGCCCTGTGGTCCCTTACAACATTGTTTTCCTGAAGCAAATTTGGAGTGAATGGTGTTTCACTTATTAATCCAGTGATATAGCATTTTCTGGGCAAGAAATTAAAAATTTAGGCTCTACAATGGAATTGAAAAAGTTTTTTTCAGAGTTGGTGTCCTTTGAGGAAGCTTTCAGAAGTTTATCCGGGGTAATTCAATTGTGGCAGGGCTCAAATAGAACATAATATGAGTTTATCTCAACTCTTGGGAAAGTTTTGTTTTGTTTTGTTTTGTTTTTTGCTTTTTAATTTTCTAAAATTTGAGGGGAAAAAACAAGACCAGTATAACTGAAAAACTTTGTTCTTTATGATATACAGACTTTATAATAGGATTAACTTTTAATATTAGTATTTAAGTAACTGAAAAACATTCACAAGTGGAACAAGGAACTTGGTGTCTGTAGTAAATGGAAAAGTTCTTTGTAGGTCCCAAGGATGGCTCATCCAATCTGGAGTTGTCGTTTTGTGTAGTGAGAGGAGTTGGTGGCTTTTTGTCTGTCTCAGCACTTCAGAGTAATAAATACTATGAATCTTTTGTCGGAAAGCTTGAAGTTAAGAAAGTCGTTGTTAGCCTAATTGGGCACTTTTCTTCTTTATCATTCTTTAATTTTATATGCAATTGACTTACTTTCTTTTTTAATTCTGAGGAACATTCTCACATAGGAGTTAATATTCAGGCTCTAAAGTAAAAGTCTTCGGGTTTAAACCCACCATTGGGTTACTTTGGGTAAGTTACTTACATCTGTCACTTTTCTCAATGTGCAGATAACATAACCTCTCTTTGGTGGTAGTGTGAGGGTTGAGTAAGATAATGTGGTAGAGTTTTTATGTGTCTGGAGCTTATAGTAAACATTCCTTCATGGCTGGCTAACTGTTATGGTTTTGTTTGTTTCACTACCAGGAAAAAAGAATATTTTCCTTTTTGGCTTATGAAGCTTTTATTTGGAGTCATAAATTTAGACATAAAAAAAAAAACTTCAAAAATTCCTTTTTCCCCATCATAAAATCCAAACTCTTTTAAGGTTACTGCCTTTTAAATTATGTTTTGACTGGCTTTTTATTTTGGTAGTATAGGAAGGTTTATTTGTTTATTTACTTGTTTATTATTTATTAGTTTATTTGCTTGTTTTATTTGTTTACTTTTGAGAGGGGTGTGGGCAAAGGGAGGGAGGGACAGAGAATCTTAAGCAGACTCCATGCCCAGCATGGAGCCTGATGTGGGGCTTGATCTTGGGACCCTGAGTTTATGACTTGAGTCAAAATTAAGAGTTGGACACTTAAGAGACTGAACAACCTGGGTGCCCCAGTATTGGAAGGTTTATAAAAGAGAAATAGCCAATTTGATCATTAATTTTATCTTATTCTTTCTGTGTTTTAAGGTAAACCTTGAGATTTTGAAAAGAAACATGTTTGATTCTGTGTTTTGTTTTTCTTTCTTCACCATGGGGCATAACACAGTAGTTCAAAGTAATGAATGATTTTGGACAGGGTTAAATTGTACTTTAAAGCATTCAAATTCTACCATAGACTAGCAACCATAAGCTAGATTAAAAGTTAGTACATTTTTTAGTAACCCCTTGAACATAAAAATGTGTCAATTTTTAAAGTAATGGGGTTATACAACACAGGGAAACTGTAACCATTAGTATTGAATATGAATTTTAATTCACTGAGGTAATTCTCCTAGCCAGTGTCCCCTCTATAGTGACTTACCTGCAGTTGAGAGTTGCATTAGTCAGTATAAAGTAGGTCAGAAGTCCTCAAGTTTTGGCTTGTATCAGTATCACCTAGAGAGCTAGAGAGCAAGTTAAATTACAGATTGCTGGGGCCTTAGGCTCAGTTTCTCATTCAGTACATATGGTAGGGTCTGAGAAACCTTTATTGACTTTAATACTTTAATGACTACAGGGAAAATGAAAATACATAACATTTAAAAATTGTTTTTTCTTGAATAGTTTGCCCCCTTTTCATTAGTTAGCTTAATTTCGTCCCTATTCATAAGAAACCTAAGATCTTAACAGTTGAATGCAAAAAAAATGATAGGAAATACTTAGCAGATAATTGGAGTGTCTATACGGATCTGTACTTAGGTATGTCTTATTGTTCTTCATTATTCAAAAACTGAAAAACTGAAAAATATTTCATTACTACTGTGCTTTTAACTGTAAGTGAAAATAGCTCTAACTAATATTATAAGGGCTTAACTAACTATTAATTAGGAGTATTGGGAGTGTAGCTTAGGGAGTATTTTTAATTCCAAAAATATAGCTTCCATTGCATCAGTAAGTGGTTGGTGGTTCACCACCTTCTTTTTTTCCTGGGTTTCATGCTAAGACATTAACATAAGAAAAATACAACATTCATGTAAGAAATAAAGGCATTTTGTGGAAAAATAGTAAAATGTCAGGTCGTATGCAAAGAAACTGAAGAGTGGGAAACTTAATATAAAGTAGAGTGGCAGGGAAGAATATTTCAATTTGAGTATTGTGTAGGGTTTTCAAAAATAGAGTTTGAATTATGGGGAACAGAAGAAGAGAGTCAGGTAGAAGGATTAAGCAGAGGTGTAAAAAAATGAAATAAGTACAATTTTGAGATTGGTTGTTTGTAATTATTGGATAGACAAAAGGGAAATTTAAAAAAAGCTCTCCTATGAAATACTGTTCATTTCAGCAGCATCTGTTCTCTTTAATCCAAGAACTACAAACGCTTTGAACCACAATTTTAGAAATAAGTTAATGTCACTTATTCAGATAACAAGGAAACTTAATTAGCACCTCTTACTCCCTTTGTATTGCAAGTCAGGGACAAAAGGAGGTAATTACAATCAACATTCAGTTTGTTTTATGTACACTTTATCTCTTGACTGTTTAAGATTAATAGATCTGTTAATAGATTTGAGTAAATCCATACTTTCTGAACTTCTTAATTAAACATTTTTTTTTAATTTCATGAAGTGCGTTTTTAAAATCATTACAAGTTTCACTTTAGACATTAAGTTTGAAAGAGCCATTCCCTTTGGTACCAACGAGGATGAATTTCCTTAAAACATTAATAGCCTCTTCTCAGAATACATGACTCTTTGAACTTGCAAAGCATAATAATGGTTTCATTGTTAGATACTGAATCTTTTATGCCATATAATTAAGCAGTAATCCTGTTCTTTGAGAGTTTTCTTCTAAGAAGGATACTCTCCATTTGCAAGCAGTGACGCAGAGCTGACATTGGCGTTCCAGTAATGCCTGTAGTGAAATGGAGAAAAGTGGTTAGGTTTCCTATTAAGAGATGGATCCCACTAAGTAAGCCTTGTGTGATGGCTAATACAGTTTGATATTAGGATAGCATGATTTATTTTAAAAAATCAGTTTTGAATCAAAGTTAGGTCAGATAAGTTATCTGCTCAAGTGCTGAGTATCATTAGAAATTATATTGGTAACAAAACATTTTTTTTTTAAAGATTCATTTATTTCAGAGAGAGAGCATGTGCAGATTGGGGGAGGGGCAGAGGGAGAGAAATCCCTCAAGCAGACTCCCCTCTAAGCAAGGAGCCCAGCAGGGGGCTGGATCCCATGACCCTGAGATCATGACCTGAGACCTGAGACCACACCAGCAGTCAGCCTCTTAACTGACTGAGCTACTCAGTTACCCCAAAACAAAACATTATTTAAATAATTAAATAAAACCAAGGAAACTTTATCTGTACCTATAATATCATAAGCTTCTCATCTCTTTAAGTCTTGAAGGGTAGAATGGTATTTGTCCAACAAATTGTAGAAGACAAATGGGAACTCAGTAAAGCACAAAATGAAGAGTTTAGATTAGCGGAACAGAGGATACATGTGTAGTTGAAGGCAGTGAAATCCTTAACAGAAGTTGATCAGGGACTTTTTACCAAATCACGGAAAATTCAATGATAGCATACTCCCTTGAACTTTAAAGGATTAGGAGATGAAGCTTTCCCAGTAAGTCCTACAATTATCAAACTCCTTACTCTAAAAGTAGTTTCTTATCTTTTTGGAATCATGGACTTCCCTTGGGAATTTGGTGAAGTCTATGGATTTCTCCAAAAATCAATTTTATTTGTGGTTGGGAACCTCTGAAGCACATTTTGGAATTCAGAAAGGGTGTTTTTCAGTCGTGAGTAAGACACAGAACTGTTTTAAATAGAAGTAAAACCCATTGTGTTGATAATTACATTTTATAATTTAAACTATATACAACATAAAACCTGATATTAACTTCTTATGCATCTATTCTTCTATAACTATAAGGTAAAAATAGATTTATAAATTAAATCATGTCACAGACTAGCAAGATGTAATCCAGCAACATTATTGTGATGGATGAAGTAATGCTGAAACTAAATTGTCATTTGGAGGGTGAATATGGTGCAGATAGTATAGTGTGAGTTTGAGGTCAGGGTGCTATTAATATTGTGTCCCATGTGAATATGCTTATACAGCTTTTCTCTCCGTGAACTACTTTATAACCTTTGTTCAGGATGGTGTCATGTACTTTCAGGATATAACCAACCACTTCTGCTTTTATTACTATTAGCCTGAAACAATTGAAGTAGCCTTGCTGTTTAATACCAACCCAATCAAAAACAGTGAAATTACAGTATAGTACTAAGTAGCAAGGATCTAGGTGATCCAGATTCAGCCTCTGTTAATTTTTGTAGGTGTTCATGGAAACAAAGATACAAAAATTTTAAAACAAAAGAACTTCCTGCAAGAACTCTCTGGTTTCTAGAAGGAAATTTCTTGTATTAACAATGTTTATAAAAGTTGTCTAAGCTGTAAATGTGAAATTGAGAGATCATCGGTTAAATACATGCAAACTAGTCACACTGGGTGCTTTTCCTTGGTAAGCATTATCCTAGGTTTCAGTGCTCTGCAAAAATAAATAAAGCAAGGTTCTTGATTGTAAGACTCTTAAAGGTTCAGGAAGAGTTTAGTTTGGGGCAGAAAGCTAAGTGAACAAATAATTTCATTACACACTTCGCTGAGCTCTTTTGATGTGAATAGGTGGGGTAAGAGCCTCACTAGTAACTTCTTACCTGATGCGTGCCAGATGGATGCCTTGTAGGTAGCCCCGGTGTGAGCTAGAGGAACCATTTCATTTAACTTCTACTTGTTATTTTTGGGGAAACAACACCCTTTTTCAATTCTCTGCAGGTCCCTTGCTCTCTATATCTAATTGTAATATTTTCTCCCCTCACCTCCTAGCTGTCATTTACTATACTAGATAGATAAACATTTGTTTAAAAAGTTCTTATGAGACTTCCATCAGTTCCCCCAATTTGAACAGAACATTTTAAACCTGGTATAAGTTTTAAAAAAAAAAAAAAAAAAGACAAGGAGATGATATGGATAAATGGAAAACTGGTTTTCAGTGCAGTGGTTGCACTGATAATGGCCATTTATTCCATAACTGGGTGATGATAGTATTTAAAACTTGGGAAACTTGTTAATATGCATATTCATGTATAAACTGTTCTTTTTCTTTATCTATGAACTCCATGTCCTAGATGTAGTACAATGTCTGCTCTCTACTGCCGATCATTTTCAGCCTAGTTTTCTTTACCGTTGTGTGAAATTAGCACCAGTGTCTATGAATTTTACTTAAATTTGGTATCAGTATTGCCTTACATTTGGACTTTTTTTTAATTACTTGGCCTTGGCAGACCTGAAGTTCTTTCTCATTTTCAAAGTTGTATAGAATTTCCAACTTAATGTATTATTTAGTTTTTCATTGTAAGAACAGTGCTTGGGAAGAGTTGCAAATAATAAGATTGCTTATCCCTTTAATATTTAATTTTACTAATTCCTGGCAGTTGTGGTCTCAGGTATAAGGGATATAAATACCAATTCAGTATATTTTAAACATCTTTAAGATGGCAGTTAATATTTATTTTTGAACAGAGTTTAGTATTTAACAATTTTTTTTAAGTGGTATTTGAAGTATTTAAGATAAACATTTGTAAACACCTTTAAAAGACCTGGCTATTAGATATTAAGTAGCTTAATTTATCTTATTAAATAGATATTAGATAGCTTTGGCTTTACATTCAGACTAAAATGATTTTTTTCCTCAGGGGTCATAGCTTCCAAAATGGGACAAGGCTATGGATGTAATCATTCTTGATTTAATTGAGGTTTTTTAGTTATTTTGCTTGACACACTCATCTATAGCTTATTTGGAAATAGTTACAATGACAGCAGACATTGTGTACCAGACTGTGTACCTGGTACTGTGCTAAATATTAAATGTATTATCTCTTACTTCTGTCTTATAAGATAATTAACAGTAATCACCTATTTTGCAGTTTAGAAAGTGAGGCTTGGAAACATTAAGGTGCTTTGTCAGGGTCACATACCTGATTAAGTGAAACATGAAAGTGTCCATTGTACTAAAGAGCAGTTACACAACATCTCAGTGCATCACTGTTCACCTGGGACTTCGTGGCCACACCTGAGGTCATTTTGTGCACCTCATCGTTTTGTTTCCAACAGTGACCTAAAGGTGGAGTGTAACATTCACAGATAATAGTAATAATGCTCAGAGCAAGAGGTAGAGAGTTTAGCTAACATATTAATGGTAGAATTGATATATAAAAATATTTTGCAAGATGCCAGAAGTATACCCAAACTTAGTACATGTACTTGAAGAAGAAAAGTTTTTGGCTGCTACTCTTGAAGAGGCAGGAGGCGGATACCTGAGCTTCCCAAATACATGATGGAGGATAGGTTTTCACATAAAATAGGTCATATAATGTATTACAAGACAAATAAGAGTGGGCAGATTGCATGAGGGAAATTTTTTGTCTGGCTTTTATTTTTTTAAGATTTTATTTATTTATTTGACACAGAGAGAGATGCCAAGAGAGGGAACACAAGCAGGGGGAGTGGGAGAGGGAGAAGCAGGCTCTCTATGGATCAGGGAGCCCGACTTGGGGGCTCAATCCCAGGACCCTGGGAGCAGGACCCAGGCCGGCAGATGCCTAATGGCTGAGCCACCCAGGCACCCCTGGCTGGCTTTTTAAATGAATTCATTCCTTCATTCAACAGTGAGTGCCTACTGTGTGCCAGAAACTATTCTGAGGCTGGGGATACACAAAACAGGCCTAAATCCCTTCCTTGATAGAGCGTGGGTTATAGGATCCAGGGAGCTACTTTTTGCGTTAAAATATATGCCTCTTTTTTACCTACTTGTAAGTCACAGGATGCTTTATGAATTCAAATGATGAGTCATTCTCTAAAGTGAATGATCGGTCACATTCTTATTATATATCTTGTCTGTGGGTTTAGGTAACTGTCCTAGGGTTTGTCATCATGGGCACTGCATCTGTCGTCAGCTCTCGGCAGACATAAATACTGTGGCTTCCTAGTCTGCAGCTACCAAGTGACATGGATTAGTTAAAAATGGTTCAGATGAAGCTAAGAATATAATTTTGAAATTTGGGGGATTTTGTTTTGTTTTGGTAAGGGGAATAGTAATAAGTTAAAGGATTCATTTCAGTAATATTTAAAAGAAGAGATCTTCTGCTTATGAATGGAATTTGTGTAAAACTTCAGCATGAGAAATTTGTTACAGGAGACTGATTTCTGCTAATACCTTTAAAAGTTATCTAGCCTTTGGCTGTCTTTGGTTCTGAAGATTTAAAAGTGGAATATAAATTAATATTACCCTGAGATTATTTTAACTGTAGTTTCATCTAAATAAATGTAAGTTAAAATGAACTGCAAAATGTTCTGAAGACCACTCCTAAGCCTGGGTTTAGAGGATTAAACAACTTAATAGACTTCATCATGAATTAATATTCTTTATCAAAAGATACTGTTTATACCAGTTATATGACGTATCCCCTTCTCAGTTTTTAAAGATATTTCTGGAAACAAATGAGTTTCTTATCAACATCCAGGCAAACTCTTCCACATAGACTTCGGATATATTTTGGGTCGGGATCCGAAGCCTCTTCCTCCTCCCATGAAGCTGAATAAAGAAATGGTAGAAGGAATGGGGGGCACCCAGAGTGAGCAGTACCAAGAGTTCCGTAAACAGTGTTACACAGCTTTTCTCCACCTTCGAAGGTAAGTTGATTTGCTTGACGTAAAGAATAAATTCATTTCATAGAGCAAGAAAAGGAGTTGTTCAAATGCATACATTCTTTAGCATCACTCTTTTCCAGAATGACACAGGCAGAGTATTTCTTAATGCATGGTATCTATTTTAATAAACTGATAGCAAAAGAAAAAAGAATTTCTTGCTTTCCCACGAATTATTTGATTGCTAAATGCCACCAAATAGGAAGCTAACATTACATAAGATTAGGCACACATGGAGGCTTCAAAATCAGTGGGCTAAAATCATTTTAGTAAAATACACTCTGTATACTTTGACATTGTTGGGATGGAGAAAAGATTAAGAAGCTTCATAACCATTCACATCTCCCTGAAGCCAGTCTTGAAGGATTATAATCACGAGGTTGAGTTCTTTTCCTTCTCCCAAGCTCTCTCCCTACTTCTTTATCACAGAATGAAGCATTAAGCTTATTTAAAGTGATACTTTAAATAAAAGTATCATTTCATTTTTGTTCTGTAGTAACTTTATCAGCCTTAGTTTCAGTTGCTCTAAAGGAACATTTAGAAGTTTGTTAAATGATGGAAGAATAAATGTTACATATGATTTTGTGTCTTTTAGCACCTCATCAGTCATCCTGCTAAAGGAAAAAAGTTTATTTTTCTCTATCCTTTCTTCTTTCTCCAGTGCCACTCCATCTCTGCTTTCTTCATCCTAGTTTACTTAGCACTTAACATATACCATCAGGAAAAAAAAAGTAAGTCATGTTTGTTAAATTTAGGACATGGTTCTGGTCATTAGTCAAAAATGGCAGGATCACTTTACCCAACTTAACTATGTGGAAACTCCCAGCCCAGGACGCACACCTTCTTTCACTTCTTCCCAGTGAAAATATATAGCTAGTAGACAGGAAGTTGCCTGTGCACATCGGCTCTGTCTTTGTAACCTCACTTACTCATGCAGTGGTTAGAACATAGACACTCTGTGAGTTTATTAAATGAGAACCCCCAGAATATCTGCCTCATACCTGGGGTGAGGTTATGTTCCTGGGTGATATTGATGCTGCTTGTCCTAGGAGAATGGCTGTCCTCTATTAAATAATCAGATTTCATCTCCGCAGTGACTCATTAGGCCTTCATTGTTAACTCAGTCTGTACCATGTGTCAAGAACTCTGACGTGCATGTTACAAACAGCCGCACTATTTATCCTTTAGGTGGCAGAGTGACTCAGTTTTACTTACCACAGAAGCTGAAAGAATAATGAGATCAGTGCTCTTTGATTTGTCTGTTGATGCAGAAGCACTTTCAGAGAAATGAGATCAGAGTTCCACTTTAATATCTGGATTTTTTAATATAAAATAGTCAAAGCCTACTGAAAACTAGATGGGACCATGGCATTCTCAATGACAAGACAGACAGAATGATATGAAAACTAGAGAAATGTCAGAGATGCTCTATCTTACTAAAAGCAGAAGGAAAACAATGTGCTTTATAAACTGTCATTGATAATGGATTAGTAGCAATTCAGTAGAATGAAAAAACAGGCAGGTTATTAATGTGGAGCCAAAGTTAACTTTCATCACTACTAAGAAAAATCACAGAGATTAATCTAAATAGTTTTATGTTAAATCTTCATGAAAACTGCTTTTTAATTTTTTTTAGATTTCCCTGTACTTCTGTTAAGATCAAGGGACCCTAATCTTTTAATCTACATTTATTTTTTGTACTTTGAATTTTTTACAAGATTTTATTTATTTTAGAAGGAGAGAGTGTGGTGGGGAGGGGCAAAAGGAGAGAGAGAGAGAGAGAATCTCAAGCAGACTCCATGCTGAGCACAGAGCCTGATGTGGGGCTTAGATCTCAGGACCCTGAGATCACTACCTAAGCAGAAATCAAGAGTTGGACACTTATGCCCCCAACATTAATTTTTTTTTTTTTAAGATTTTATTTATTTAACAGAGATCACAAGCAGGCAGAGAGAAGAGGAAGCAGGCTTCATGCTGAGCAGAGAGCCCTGTGCGGGGCTCGATCCCAGGACCCTAGAATCATGACCTGAGCCAAAGGCAGAAGCCTCAACCCACTGAGCCATCCAGGCGCCCCACCCCAACATTAATTTTTTAATACTGTTTTTTAGAACATGGTTCTGTTAGTAAAGACTTGCCTTTATACCATAAGAGTTAACCTGATACTTAAAAGTGTGTTTAGAGCTAAAGTTAGTTGGCATTTTTTAAAATTAGGATTTGTAGGTATGACAAACCACCTTCTTTTCATGGTTCTTGTGGATGGTTGATCATTTTCTGCAGCAGGAAATCGTTCACTAACATTGGACCTTGTAACCAGAGCAGTTCCTTTTGAACTAACTTATGAATGATTACAATTGTATAGATGTCAGAATACATTTTATGGTGTTCTGATTTTCATGTAACAGAATACATTGTCATCTCTTATTAATCAATACCTAACACACCAATTATTGGTAAATTTGGTTTTTGAGTACTGTTTTGTGGCAAGAGTAATGCTAAAACATTTTAAGTGTCCAAGGAAAAAATAATTCCTTCTCTTAACCCACATATATACCAAACATTAATACACTTAGGATACAAAGACAGCCTAAGTTTTCCGGTAAACATCTTTGTTGTAGGATTCTTGATATTTGTTGCATGCAAAGTGGATATATTGTAGGGGAAATAGACCCTATAGGGTCTACACTATAGGAAACCTCACTTGATGTGCTTAAATGCATCTCTCTTTCTAGTATTGAATGTTTTCAGTGAATAATTTAGACCATTTTTGGATGACCTTATATTTTCTTTTGGTAATGGTTTTAAAGATGTCTAGTAAACTTTTAAATCTATTTTTCTGTGTAGAATATTGAATTACTGTACTATTTAATACATATACTTTCTTTTGAGGGGGGTCATGTGTCCTATCTTAAATGGAAAATTCAGCTTCATAGCAACAGATGTAAAAGATTAATTCAGTTAAGGTAGTGACAGATTTTCTACAAAATAATTGGATGTTTAAACTTCTTATGGAATATCCATTTTATATTTGTTTACATTTTGTTTTCTTTTGCTACAATAATAGCAGCGTGGGTGGCTTAATTAAAACCAACAGATACTCCAGAAAACATTAATGTTTGCCTTTTAAAAAAGAAACACACATATGCTTCCATGAAGGCAAACATTTTATCATGGATCCTGGCTGCCCGTTAGAATTACCTGGGGGAACTTTAGGGGGAAAAATAGTTTTGAGACCCGTCAGATTTACTTGGTCTGGGATTGGGCTAGGGCATTGATATATTTTTCTTTCCAAAGATTTTATTTATTTATTTGACAGATAGAGATAACAAGTAGGCAGAGAGGCAGGCAGAGAGAGTGGGGAGGGAAGCAGGCTTCCTGCTGATCAGAGAGCCGGATGCAGGGATTGATCCCAGGACCCTGAGATCATGACCTGAGGTGCAGACAGTGGCTTAACCCACTGAGCCACCCAGGCACCATGGCACTGATATTCTTAAGAAGCTCCCAGGTAAGTCTAATGGGCAACCCGTTTTTAGAACGTCTGAAATGTCTCTTTCAAAACTGAGCCTTGTTTTTCCCTCCCTGTGTTACTGTGTGAATCTACCCTGTGATATATTCTGAGATTCCCTTATGGCAAGACTGGGAAAACCTGTATAGTCAACAGAGTAGAATGCAAGTAATTGAAGGTTCATTGAAAACACATTTTTTTCCCTGATGTAATACATAGCAGCTGGCTGTACTTTGCTGATGCCATGGTCCTTGCAGTCCTTTCAAGTGGTTCTTCTTGGTTTCCGTATCCTACATGTCCCAAAGCTTGGTGCCTTCCATGCTCCCTCTTGCAACTTCCAAACCTTGTCTTTCCTTGCTTGCTTAAAGAAAAGTGATAGCACACACACCGTGAGTTCACACCAATAGATATCCTCCCCACTGCTACCTATCATGTATCTCCCCATCACCCAGTGTTCCTTGAAAACTTGTGTTATCTTCTTCGTGACTGCTGCTGTGACTTCACCATTCATATGTTGTGTGCTCCAGCCACGACCTGACCTCTGGGGGCCTTCTTCTCCTCATGTAGAGCCAAACTTGTCAACTCCTTCTCATCAGTACCATTAACGTAACCCTCCAAAATTTCAGTCACAAGCTTTCCACTCTTTTACCAACATCTTCTATTCTTACAGCTTATTTTTGCATTATACTCATTCCTGGAATTCTGCAGCCTCTTACATCCAAGTCTTGCCACCCTTCCACCATATAAAATCTGCCTTACAGTCTCATTTTTCTCCTTTCCCCATTGAATTTTATGGCCTCAAACTATGATCACTGCCCTTCTCTGAACTTTTCTTGCACAATTTTTATCCAGTCCTGTAACCTCACCTGCTGATACTTTATCTCTAATCAGAACTGTGTGTCTTCTTTTTCCTGCAGTGCATCAGCTGTATGTCACTAAAGAAAAGTCAGCATTCATGGTGTTTTCACCATTTTTTAAAAAGATTTCATTTATTTATTTGACAGAGAGAGAGAGACAGTGAAAGAGGGAACACAAGTGGGGGGAGTGGGAGAGGGAGAATAGGCTTCCCTATGGAGCAGGTGGCCCAATATGGGGCTTCATCCTGGTACCCTGGGACCATGACCTGAGCAGAAGGCAGATGCTTAATGACTGAGCCACCCAGGCACTCCATCACCATTGGTTTTAAATAGTGGTTCTCAACCGGAGCTCTTTTACACTTCCTTTTCCCCCCAAAGCACATTTTGCAATGTCTGGAGACAGTTCTGGTTGTCACAGCTAGGTAAGCGCCACTGGCGTCTAGTGGGGTAAGTCAGGAGTATTACTAGACATTGTACTCCTGCCCAATTCTTTATTTTCGTTCACAGCCCATCTGCTTTAAAAAGACCTGTTCTCACTGTCTCCACTGATTTGGCTCCTTTTCTTCCTTCAGCCTTCTCCAGGAAGACTTCTAGCCTTACTCTGCTATTAAAACTAATTTTATCAAAGTAAACAGTTACCTAAACCAAATCTAGTGGCCACTTTGCTTCCTAGCATCTTTGACACAGTTGAGCACTCCTTTGTTCCTGAAAACCTTTCTTAGATTTGGTGTAACCTCTCCTTTTTTTTTTTTTTTTGCCTTGCTGGCTACTTCTGCTTTACTGATTTCTTCCCTCTTCTCTCTGACCTTTACATATTCAACTGTCTAGAAGTTCCATTGTCAGTATAAACCTTTTTGTTCTAGATCATTTTCCCCCCAAACTCTCTTTCAGCATTTTCATCCAGACCTGTGACTTTAATTAGGATCCAGATGCCAATGTTTTGAACTGATGCCATCAGCCCATAACTCCTCTGAATTCTCTGTCTACTTGACATCCTGACTAAGAATCTGGTAGGCACTTCAAACTCAGTATGTCTAAAACAGAATATTACTGATTCCCTGTCCCAAATTCTGCTCTTTCTTCATTCTCTTTCTTACTGTGATGATCAACAGTAGTTTCCCATTGCTTAGGCTGAATCCTTGGTGATATTCATTTCCTCTGCCTTCTCTCCCCTGCTCCATTGAAACCATCAACAACTGTCTTCCAATCCATTTCCAAAGTACAGCCTGGGAACATCTATATTGTTTCTTTTCTACCTAGATATCAGTGTAATAGTTTCCCTACCTCCATTCTCCATTCCCACAAGATGGACAGTGCAAGCTTTTGATACACCTCCTACTTACCTGGCAGGGGAGATACCATGATCACGAAGATGATTTTCCTACAGCAAGCCTTATTCATTGCACTCTGGATATGCTTACCTCTGCAGTTCCCCCAAATGTGGGAAACTTGACCGCATAATTTGTGGTAGTGGGGGAGTGTGTTCATATTTCCCCTAAAAAAGAGAAAACAAAAATGTATATGAGTATGTCACTCCGAACTTTACCTTCATTTGCTGCTTCCCAGCTCATTTAGAATAAAATCATACCTGGTAGCTTGAGATGGCTCTTCTCCCTAACCTATCAATCTGTGACCTATTTCCCTCAGTTTTCCTTTTTAAAAAAATCTTTTTATCAGTCAGTCAGATATGAAATTATGTTGTTTATCATTTTATTTTGTGAGTCCCCATTCTCTTCCAGAACGTAAACTTCATGAATGTAGGGACCTTGTTGGTTCAGTTCACCACTATATCCCTTGTGCCTAAAACAATGTATAGAGTGAATGAATACTCAGTAAATATTTGTTGGTTGAATAAACACAGTTATTGTATGAGTAGAAATGGAATGACATCTGGGATAATGCTTTTTAAAAATAAATTCCCTTAAGGAAATGAATAACTTAAAGCTAAGTTAAGGCTGTTTAGCTATTACTGTATGAGTCTAAGTGAGTTATCCTAATTTGATTAGAAGATGACTTCAAGGTATAAGTTTTCATTATAGTCCCTCTTTTTTTTCCCCCCCACTTACAGTCCCTCTTGATTTTTATGGACAATATAAAATTCAAAAATATTGATAAAATAGGTAATTTGAAGTTTATATGAATAATCATTTTTGTCTTCAGGTTCCATTATCATTATAGTTCAGTAGTAACCAGTTTTCAGGTAAAAAGTTGTACCTTTTTATATAGTGCATAAGTAGATGGCTAGAGTAAAGGTGCTGTATCACCTAATGCCCAACCTCCATCCCTAAAGGAGACATGCAAGGTACTTGTTGAAACTTTTACTGAGATCAGCGAAAAGGCTTTATTACATTAAAAACAAAGTTTCGTTTGCTAACCATCCCCAAAGTCAAACTTAAATGTCTTTTATCACTACAGTGCTAAGAAAGGGCCATCCAGAGAAATTATAACTCTCTAAGGAGAGAGGGTTTTGAAGGAGGAGGTGAATTGTCCCCAGTATACACTTAAACGTTTCCTCACAAGGCTTCACCTCTGGAAATGAGCATTTGGAATAACACCATTCTTTCTAGAGGGAGAGGAAGTGGAAGAGTTTGAGGACTGGTGAGGATAAACCTTTAGTTTCTATAGGAAACAGCATAGTCCAGAGATGATATTATTTATATACTTAGCCTATCCTTAGTATAGTAGAGTACTAGCTATTTTCTCCTTCATTTAGGATTGCTTATATCCAGACAAGCCACTGTGGTTCAAAATGGTGATTAATATCCCTGGGGAAATATTCCTGAATGATTAGTGGGATGACTGTTTAGCTCTTTCTTTCCTTTAGCCATGACACGCTGAAGTAGTCTTAAGGTAGCAGATTCTTAACATCATCTAGCAAAGACAGATCTCCAGTGTTTAGTAAATGCTAATTAGATATAAAGTGGATTCTCCTTAGATTTCACCTAAAAAGAATATCCTTAATGTAAAAATGAAAAGAATGCCATTAGGTGGCTACTCCAAAAGTTTATCCCATAGTGTAGAACCTAGAAAGGACATTATATCAACATCCCAGAATAAGATATTTCTTTAAGGCTTGCTTTTCAGTGAGACAGCTGACAATGGCACATCTATAGGAGTCATCATAAAGATCCAAGTACAACTACTTCTAGGAGTATGCTTGGCAGAAGAAAGAACTGCAGAACTAACGCATTACTATTTTTTTTTCTTTCTCATTCTCCTATAGGTATTCTAACCTGATTTTGAACTTGTTTTCCCTGATGGTGGATGCAAACATTCCAGATATTGCTCTTGAACCAGATAAAACTGTGAAAAAGGTAATTTTTATACAATGTTAGGTATCATAGTCTTCTTTTCATATATAAAGGATGTTAAGGTTTTAATAACAGATTTCCCCTTGATGTCCCTGACTCTAGACTCTTAAGTAACATAAATTAAGAAAGAAACATTTTTTTTAATTTTTTTTTAAAGATTTTATTTATTTATTTGACAGAGAGAAATCACAAGTAGGCAGAGAGGCAGGCAGAGAGAGAGAGAGAGGAGGAAGCAGGCTCCCTGCTGAGCAGAGAGCCCGATGCGGGACTCGATCCCAGGACCCTGAGATCATGACCTGAGCCGAAGGCAGCGGCTTAACCACTGAGCCACCCAGGCGCCCAAGAAAGAAACATTTTATATAATTTTTTCACCTTTCAGAATGTACCAGCCTCTCCTGTCCCGGCAGTCAAGCCAGTTCTGTTCATACCCACAGTCACATGACTAGTTCATTGTATCTACGAGAAAGCTTACTACTACTGCCCTTGCTCTTTTTTTCTAGCTCTTCTTTAATACTCCTGATAGGATATTTGATTCCTGGCACTCCTACGCTATGCATGCTAAAGATCAAAGACAAACTATTATAGTTCTAACTAGGAAGAAAAATCGCTTTCTTTATCTTTCCCATCCATATCTTTGGTTACAGGGGTTTCTTACTGTGTCAGCAGAGTAGAGACCTGCGTTTTAATTCGGCCTACAAGGAAGAGAAAAAAGGGTAGTCTTCGTGTAGATGAACAGTGATTCAGAGTTGTTGTATCATGAATTCTAACAAGAGATGGGAGAAAGGGCAGCGGATTTGAAGATTTTTGTCTGAATTAGCTTCTGATTCTCTGATTTGGTGGGGGAGGTGGGGTAGGAGGTGGTAAGTAGAAAGTACTTCTTAAATTTTTTATTTTTTTAATTTATTAATTTAAAGTCAATTAACCAAGGTATACTACATCATTAGTTTTTGATATGATGTTTATTATTCATTATTGAATATCACACCCAGTGTTCATCATAGTACTTGCCCTCTGTAAGGACTTTTTTAAAATTCAAAGATAACATAAGATGATCTTCAGTATCGGTGTGATTATCAGTATTGAACTTGAAAGATAGTATAGATTTTTGCCTTGCAGAAATATATAATTACTAAAGGACAGTAGCAGTCTCAGAGATAGAGTCTCTATGGGGGATGAAAGTAATAATTGGGACCAAAAAGCTCTAACTTCTGATATAGTAGACTCTGAACATTATTTTAAAAATTCATCTGGGGCGCCTGGGTGGCTCAGTGGGTTAAGCCTCTGCCTTCAGCTTGGTTCATGGTCTTGAGATCCTAGGGTTGAGCCCCGCATAGGGCTGTCTGCTCAGTGGGGAGCCTGCTTCTCCCTCTCTTTCTGCCTGCCTCACTGCCTGCTTGTGATCTCCCTCTCTCTGTCAAATAAATAAATAAAATCTTTTAAAAAGAAAAAAGATTTCTCTGGAGATTGAACATTGTCTTAGTCCGTTTGGGCTGCTATAAGAAAGTACCAGAGAATGAATGACCTATAAAAAACAGAAATTTATTTCTTACAGTTATTTCTAGGAGTTCAAGATCAGGGTGCCAGTGTGGTCAGATGAGAGCCCTCTTTGGGTTGAAGACTTCTTGTATCTTCAGCTGGCAGAAGTCCTAGGGAGCTCTATGGGATCTCTTCTTTAAGGGTTCCACTCTATGACCTAAGCATCTCCCAAGGCTCTACCCCAGTATCTTTCACATTGGGCATTAGTATTTCAACATGTATTTGGGGGGAAAGGAGCACAAGTATTCATACCATTGCCAACAAATAAGAAACTCTTTTACCTAGTTTTATAAGTTTATCACAAATATTGAGAGGGTTTTTTTTTTTTTTTGAGAGGGGGTTTTAATGGAAATACTTCATTATTGAGCCATTTAAGAAAATTATGCTCTTTTTAAGACTTCACTAATTATTTTATCCAGCAAGCACTGTTTCAGTAAACTCTCTTCTCCCCACAGGAAATAGACTAGTTATCACACTGGTTTTTAGCATGACTTCCTTTTGTCATAATTGGCTAAAGCTCATTCATGGAGAAATCTAATTGGTTGATGAAAATTTCCCTTGTTATAGCAGCCCAGATGGACTAATTAATAGGTGTACTAGCTTCCAAATATTGTTAGGCCCTCCTTTTTTTTTGCATTGATTTATTCAGGACTTGTTTTTTGATGTGTACTTTAAATCCATTTATCTTTGGTCATATAGTCACTTTTTCCTGATTCCACTCAAGTTCAGAGGTCAATTATGAAAGTTCTCTAGTGGTATTTGTTAAATTGAGACTTCCAATTTCTTCTGCTAGTTATGTTGTTCTTATTAGATCTTTTGTTCTATTTCTGTTTCTCTTTAGAAAATTACTGATTTTAGGGGCACCTGGGTGGCTCAGTGGGTTAAAGCCTTTGCTTTCAGTTCAGGTCATGATCTTAGGGTCCTGGGATTGAGCCCTGCATCGGGCTCTCTGCTCAGCAGGGAGCCTGCTTCCCCCACTTTCTCTGCCTGCCTCTCTGCCTACTTGTGATCTCTGTCTGTCAAATAAATAAATAAAATCTTTAAAAATAAGGTACAGATTTTTATACCTTGTTGAAATCATAGTTGCTAACATTACTTCAAAGTCTTACCACTTGGAAAATTTTTGTGTTGACCTCATGAATGAAGACTAACTACGGAAATAGGGTAGCATATTTGAAGCTGAGAGAAGTGCAGATTATTTAAATTACTTGAGTCATCATAACGAAGTACAACAATATTTTCTTGTCTCCATAACTTAATTTAGTATATATCAGTTTTGTTTTAATTTTTTGAAAATTGCATACTTACATATGAAATACATGATATTTTAAAATCAGATTTATTTATTTCTTAGAAAATACAATTGCCCAAAAATATGAGGTGGAATCACAATTTAAAACATATGATCATGAATCACAAACATCAAGTACCTGGGAGTAGTAGGTTAGTGTGCTGCTCTGTGCTTTGTGCCATAGGAAGCTTCCACAAAAGTTGCTTGAATCCTTTTAATAATTTAGTACAAAGTTACCCAAGTAGTCTAATAAAAATAATGCATATTGATATAAAGCAAAGTGGTATGTACAAGTATAATTAAAGCATGGTGGAAGACTAATTTCCAAAAATGAGCAAATAGATCATACTAGTTTTTTTCTTTTTTTAAAGATTTACTTACTTACTTTGATAAATACTTACTAGTATTTATTTAGCTATTTACTAAGTGTCAAGCACTGTCTTAGTGCTTGAGTTATAGTAATAATAAAACAAAATTTTCTGCCTTCATGGAGCTTACCTTCTAATAAGGGAAACAGAAAAGAAACAGGGTAAAATGAATAAAATATATAACATAATAATCATGATTAGTGTTTAGAGAAAAAATAAATGAGAGAGGAAAATTAAATGTTGAGTTGACATTGATTTTGGAAATTTTAAAATTTGTGGCCAGGAAAGGCTCATGAAGTAGGGTGTGTCAGTTTTTTCTGAATAAATGAAAAGGAGATATCTTATGAACATGTGGTATGGATAAAACATTTTAGTCAACTCCTGTAGATTGTCCTAGTGAATAAAGGGAAGTTAAAATATTTGAGATAAGAAACCTACGTATTCAGAAACTAATGTAACGTTGTATGTTGACTATACTTCAGTTAAAAAAAGAAAAGAAAACTTGTATTTTCTAGCATATTATTAACTTTGTTACTAGGGAGAGTGTATTGATAAGACAATTGCCTATATTCAGAGAGTTTTAAATTTGCTTAGCTTCTGATATAGGTGAATCTCTATTAAAAAAATGGGGTGAGGGAGAGAAATAGAATAGTTTAATGGATAAACATAACTACTTGATAGTGCTTTTTCATTTGTGTTTTCTTTAAATCAGTAATAAGGAAATCTTTTAAACTTTGGTAATAAATTTATTCATAGTAATTTAATGAGGTAATACTATTTTGTGTTGAAGAATAAATGGATGTGTTCTTTCTCTGATTTTTTTTTTAATTTTATTTATTTATTTGAGAGTGAGAGAGCATGAGCATGGGAAGAGGCAGAGGAAGAGGGTGAGAGAAGCAGACTTCCCACTGAGCAGGGAGCCAGATGCTGGGCTTGATCCCCATGTCCTGGGACCATGACCTGATCCAAAGACTGATGCTTAACTGACTGAGCCACCCAAACACCCCTCTCTAATTGATTTTTGACTAACTTTAAAACAAACATATATATTACAAGCAGCTACAAATTGTGTGAAGATCTCTTTCAAATGAACTATAAAATTAAATTACCTTTGGTGCATACAAAGTTTGTTTATTAAAACATACAATCCATTGGAGGGAAGGGGTGGCTGGGAGATGGACATTGGATAGTGTGTATGTTGTCGTGAGCACTGTGTGTTGTGTAAGACTGATGAGTCACAGACCTGTGCCTCTGAAACAAATAATACATTATATGTTAATTTTAAGAAACTCTAAAAAAATTAAATTAAAAATTAAAAAAAATACAAGCCGTAACATCCATGCACATTGAATTTTTGTAACGTAGCTTTTATTTTTCTCTACTAGTCCTGTGTCTTATTACAAATAATTATAACATTAATTCTCTTTTAGCAGTAGTTGGATAGGGGTTCAATTTTTATAATTTTTCTTTTCTTTTTTTTTTTAAAGATTTCAATTTATTTATTTGACAGAGAGAGACAACACGAGCAAGTAGAGTGGGAGAGGGAGAAGCAGGCTTCCTGCTGAGCAGGGAGCCCAATGCCAGGCTTGATCCCAGGACCCGGGGATTGTGACCTGAGCCAAAGGCAGACCCTTAACCAACTGAGCCACCCAGGCACCCCTTATTCTTTATTTTAAATTCTGGTTTTTATTCATGTAATGGAATTTTTTTGTTCTGTTGCAGCTCAGATAATCAAATGAACTCAGCAAGGAAATAATGTTTACATTAAAACTCTTCCTTTTATTCTGATGAGTGAAAATTTTTCCTTTGTTGTAATCACTTCTGTGATTAAATTATTAGGAAATGAGTACAAGGAAAAAATTTAAAATTCTAATTGGAATTAAAAATATTTAATAAGGAATGTCTGCTTTATTATTTTAACAAAAGTTACTCTTATTTCAGAGATGCTAAATACTAAATTATTTTAAGCAAGAGTCTTTTTTATTAATGAATGTTAAATTAGTCTTGTAATGATGTATTTTGAGCTTTGAAAGACAAAGGGTAAAGATTACATATAAATGAAATCTCTGTGTTCCTTAGGAAAGACAGTATAGTTTAGTCTAGAAATGTGTTGCAGGGTTTTTGTATGGGGCATATACACATCTGAGAGTGTGGATGCAAGAAGAATATACATCAAAATGCTATTAAAGACAAAATTTAATATTTAGTACTAATTGGAATGTTAGACTGTGTATGTGTGTGTATGCATGTGTGCACACACACATGAATAGACCTAAACTATAACCTGAAGAGCAGAGAGAAAGTATCTTGAAGAAAAGGATTAGAACCTTAAGGATCTATGGAACAGTAACAAGTAGCCTGGTCAGTATATATGATGCCAAATCAGCCATTTATATGCAGTTAAGGGTGGCTTTTTCATATTTGGTAAATATGAAATATAAATATAAATATTCTATGCAAAATACATATAGTCTGTGTTGTAGCACTTATAGAAGCATGTAAGTTTTGATAAATTAAGCTAAAGTTTTGATTTTCCTGCCCTATAGTTTTTTCATGTCCTTAAAACTAGTTCCAGACTTATCAGACATCTTTTTTTATTTTTTTTTTTTAAGATTTTATTTATTTATTTGACAGACAGAGATCACAAGTAGGCAGAGAGGCAGGCAGAGAGAGAGGAGGAAGCAGGCTCCCTGGTGAGCAGAGAGCCCAATGTGGGGCTCGAACCCAGGACCCTGGGATCATGACCTGAGCCAAAGGCAGAGGCTTTAAGCTGCTGAGCCACCCAGGCACCCCATTGTCAGACATCTTAAATCAAAGAAAATAAAGGGTTAAACTCAAGGAACTGATGCACCATTGGGATTCAGAAGTGGGAGAGCTAGTTCATTCAAGATATTCCTTAAGACATCCCTCCATTGAACTGTCCTTCACTTTTTAGTGAAGGACACATCTTTTTTATCCACATCTTTTTTACTTCCCCATCCTGAAGCTGCAGAGCTGTTGGATCATCTGGCATACTCCCAATCTAGTGAAGAAATAAGTGCAAATCAGGGCCGTGGGTTGTTCTACTGTGTCCTTCTTAGTTTCCTAGTAGTTAAATTCTGTACTTAAAAGGAAGTACTAAATGTGACTACTTTTTAATTGCATAGAGACATTTTCTCCTTGCCTGCTTTTTCAAAAGTATATTTGGGTCACTTACAAGAGGAGAAAGGAGTAGAGTTATAATGGTTATGTGCAGTGGCATGAGATTATCTGGCAGCATGAGACCCTTGCCATCAGTGAAGGGACTCTGGGTTGGTTGGCTTCATAAACTCGCTCTGCCTTTGTTTCTGCATCTTAGAGGTAGAGGCACTGTCTACCTGAGAGTCAGGTGAAATACTGCATGTGAAATGTTTTTTGCACAGAAAAGTCATTCAATTACATTGGTTTTTATTTTTTAGGAACCATTCTCATGTATGTCTCTACTAATTTTTCTAGTTATTCTTATAAAAATTCTAGTTATTGTTATTGGGAGTCATCTGTAACTTTAAATATGAAATAAAGGAAAATTCTTCTCTGGAAATTGCAGACCAATTGAAGTAGTTCTTGGCAGAAGTATAAGGAATTGCTGTAGGAAAGGAGACATTCTGGAATATCTTAATTTTGCCAGTGATTGACGTGATTCCTGTTCTTGTAGAGGAATTGAAACGGTGTGGGAGAATATTACTATAATCTCACCTTGGTATTTTCATTTAATAATAAGTAACAGGGATAAAGTGAAGGAGATTATTAGCAAATATGTCCCATTTTAAATTTTACACAATAGTTCTAGCTTTGAAATGCAAAGGAAAAAAAAAATAGGGGCCCCAAGCTGGCTCAGTCAGAAGAGCATAGGACTGATCTCAGTCGTGCGTTCAAGCCCCATGTGGGGTGTAGAGATTATTTAAATAAATAAAACTTGAGAAAAAAAGAAATGCAAAAAAGTAAAGCACACTTTTGAATTAAAAGAACAATTTATGTTTATTGTCTTATATCTGCAGCACCTGGCAGAATCATGTTTACTGTTTATTTTTTCTTAAAAAAATATCTAACAACCAACAAAGAAAGGGTGATTAAAGAGCATATAGCAAAAACAATAAACTTCACTCAAAAGAATAATAATATTCAGAACTTCTTGTACTTTATGGATTACTTCTTTGTCATGGAAATAGGTCATAATAGATTGTAACAACATCTATATCAATCTGATGCTGTCTCTTTAAATTGAGTCCTTATTTTTCATTCAAAAGACTAACCTACTGTGACCTCATAGGTTCAGGATAAATTCCGGCTGGACCTGTCTGATGAAGAGGCCGTCCATTACATGCAGAGTTTGATCGACGAAAGTGTCCATGCTCTCTTTGCTGCAGTGGTGGAGCAGATTCACAAGTTTGCCCAGGTAAGTTCTCTGAAGGTAGTGCAATTGATCTCAGCTTCTCTGTGTCCTACCCCAGAGTCCTCAGGGAGTCATGCTTTTCTCCTGCTAGTGATGTCTTCTCTGCATTTTGTCAAGACTTTTTGACATCAGCCAGCTGATATGAATGTGTTGCATACATTATTAACTCTGAATCATCCCACTTAAATTTTTATGGTTGTTAACCAGACTGCGGAGTATCAGCATAGGTATTTGTTTTTTGTAGTCAGTGGTGATTGTAAATCTTTCTTGAGAATGATCTTGAGTCTAGCAGAGGCCTTGGCAAGTGAGACTTGAACTCTTGTTGGGTTTTGACAAACAGAGAAGTGCTAGGAAAGGAGTATAGAAGCTGAGAAAAGCAGTGCATACCACGCACTGAAAAAGTCTATCTGTAGACTTACTGTTAGTAGAATCTTGCATGCAGATGTCTGAGGGAGACCTTTTCACACTAGCCTGTGATGGTAAACCCCAGGTTTAAAACCTGGTTTTATTATGAGTTTCCTAATGAGGATGATTATGAAAATGGTAAGCAAACAGAAAAATTAGGCTCCTTTCCCTTCCACACACTCACACTCTTCTTCTTGCACACTCCTTCCTGACTTTGCTTATTCTATTATAATTTTACTAATCGCCTGTCTACTTTGCCTTCTTCCTCACCCAGTACTACTGAGTCACTAAGCCTTTTCAGTTTAACCATTTCCTTTTTAGTTTAACCATTTCTTTAATTATCCTTTTCTATCATTTTCTGACTACTAAAATTTTTTGTTCAAGATTTTATTTACTTATTTGACAGAGAGAGATCACAGGTAGGCAGAGAAGCAGGCAGAGAGACAGGAGGAAGCAGGCTCCCTGCTGAGCAGAGAGCCCAATGCAGGGCTTGATCCCAGGACCCTGAGATTATGACCTGAGCTGAAGGCAGAGGCTTAACCCACTGAGCCACCCAGGAGCCCTCCAACTAACATCTTAATCCATTTTTTGTTCTTTAAGATATCTTGGATAACTAAAACCCTTTATAATTCTTCTGTAGTAGTTTTTTCTCCAAGCATTTTTTATCCTTCTAAATATCCCAGTCGGATATATTTTCACAAAATAATGTCTTTTTTTTTTTTTTTTCCTTTTTAAATTTCAGGGTGTACAGTGTTTCCTCATTGCTTAACAGTGAAGTCCAGGGCGCCTGGGTGGCTCAGTGGGTTGGGCCGCTGCCTTCGGCTCAGGTCGTGGTCTCAGGGTCCTGGGATCGAGTCCCGCATCGGGCTCGCTGCTCAGCGGGGAACCTGCTTCCCCCCCTCTCTCTCTCTGCCTGCCTCTCCATCTACTTGTGATTTCTCTCTGTCAAATAAATAAATAAATAAATAAAATCTTTAAAAAAAAAAAAAAACAGTGAAGTCCATTCTCTGGCAGCTCAAAGCTTTCTAGGATATTGTATTCCAAGCTACTCTCCAAGGTGTTTCCCTAATAACCTCTCTGAATATTTTGTTCTTTTCTGTCTCTGTGATTACTTTGCAGCTGCCATTTATTCAGCATAGAATATCCATCTTCTTCAGTGAATCTTTGGTAAACTTCTGCCTACCAAATCTAAGCTGTTGTCTAAGATCTATTCTTAATGTCACTTTGATCTTCCTCTGGAAATTTATAGGACTTTTATCTTTATTATGAGTTGCACTTATATTTTGCTTTCTATTATAGATACTTGGATACTTTTTTTTATAACTCCTAAAATACAAATTTCTTGAAGACGGGGCTCTGTTACTCACATATTAGCACAGTGCTTTATCTACTTAAAAAATATCCAAGGAATGTAAAGGAGTTTCTTCCTGTAAATGTTAGCTTATTCTCTTTTTCTGGCTTAACAAAAGTTTCTTCTCCCAGAACACCAGTTGGGTCCTGTCATATTACAGGGACCAATCAGGGATTGCTTCCCAGGTTATTACTCCTAACCGGTCACCTCTCAAAGGAATAAGCTGATTCAGATGGTCAGTGATTTGTCTAGCTAATGGTAGATCTGAGTCTCCATATAGCACAGCAGGGTATTTTGGAGCAATCAGGGATAGAAACCAAGAATGGGACAATGACTTCGCTAACGTCATGTGACTAACAAGGAACAGAATCAAGACTTGAACCCAAATCTTTTGACTCCCATATCTAGTATTTTTGAAACTTGTTTTCTTGTCAGTGTCTTGCTTACTGCTATATTATGTTAGGAGTTACTGAAACTTTCCCAGGCATAGCCCTCATAATCCACTTACTTTCCCTCTCCCTTTTTGTGTGTACACTCTTTTTTTTTTCTTTTTTAAAACTCAGATAGTTTTAATATGCTTGAGGTTAGTTAACTTCTCTATCTTCCCTTTTCCTTTAGAGTTGGTCATTTATATTTCATTTTTGCTCTGTCCTTATTACAGCTGAACAAATTTCTCTCCTTCAAGAGTTTTTATTCTTGCATACTTCAAGTTTCTCAGTTTTCTTCTTTAGTTCCTCAGCATTTACTGTATAATAGAGCTAAAACTCCACACTTAAAATTAACACTGCTGCCTGACACCTCATTTCAGATTATCTGTAGCTGTATAACAAACTTGGACTCACTAGCTCAAAAAACAATAATGATTTATTATTTATGATTTTTCAGTCAGGATTTCAGCCATATCCCACCTATATGGCTCTTTTGTTTCCTGTTACGTCAGGTAGGTTCTCTCATTCAGCTGGTGATTGGGTTTTTCTGAAGGATCCAATAGGTTTCACACACCTTCACTTTGGAGCTGCTCTAAATGGTCTGTCTCTGCTTCTCTCACTGTTCCCTACTCTAGCCAGGGCTGCTATTCTGCATGATGATGGCTGTCCCCCCAAGGAATGTGAAAGCGGGGCAGCAGGCCTCTTAGAGCAAGTCAGGAGGCCAGCCCTGGCTCTCAGGGACAAGAGAAGTGTGTACTCTGGAGAGGGATTAAGTATGGCATCCTTGAAAACTCAACTGCCACTCATCTAATACATTCTAGCTTAAAGTTTGAGCTTTCATGCAAGGTCTGTGAATGAACTTGTGGTATACTTTATTTATTTATTTATTTTAAGATTTTATTTACTAATCAGAGAGAGAAAGTGAGCGAGCGAGTGAGAGAGAGAGTGTGTGTGAGTAGGGGGAGAAGGAATGGGAGGAGGAGACTCACCACTGAGTAGGGAGCCTGACGTGGAGCTTGAGGCCAGGACCCTGAAGTCATGACCCAGGCTGAAGGCAGATGGTTAACTGACTGAGACACCCAGGTGCCCCTGAATTAGTGGTATACTTTAGTTTAGTTTTGAAATTGTTTTGTCAATTTATGAGAGAGAGAGAGAGCGAGCGAGCGAGCCTGGGACTGAGACGGGATGGCCAGGGGGAGAGGGAGAGAAAGAATCTAAAGCAGACTCCCTGCTGAGAAGGGAGCCTGATGGGGAGCTTGATCTCATGACCTGAGACCATGACCTGAGCCAGAATTAAGAGTCCGATGGATTAACTGACGGAGCCACCCAGGTGCCCCAGAAGGACTACTTTTTAAAATTCCTTGTATTAAAAATACAGGAGAGAAAAGGCTAGATTAAAAAGGGACCACATTCTTATTTGAAGGAGGTAGTAACAGAAGGACCTTTCTTTACCAATGTCTCTGGGCCTCAGTTTCCACATCTGTAAAGTGATTGGCATTGAGATAGAAACTAAATTTGATCTCTTGTCAGAGATAGACACAAAGGTTAACTGCTTTCCGCATATAAAGCTGATCTTAACTATTGCCGAGACTGAAAGTAAATGAAACCCTCAGCACCGATGGTTAAATTACGAAGATTGTTCAGAACCAAGAGTTAATGCATATACCTTTTCTATTCATAGAGAAAATAAGAATATGGCTAATAAATTGGTAATAGAGGTGGATGTACTCTTAACTTACACTTGGGAAAGATAATTTTATAAGCATGAACTAACAGAGGATTATATTTACTGGAAAGAAATATTAAGTCTTTCTTAGGTTTCTATTTTTTAGTTCTTCATTAAAATGGTAGATAAGATGTAGTAATCCTGGATAAATAGTTATTTTAAATTACTTTGGCCTTCGTCATTACAAATTCTCTCAAACTAGGTTAGATTCTTAATAACAAAATAGTACTTTTTATCTAAAATCAAGACCATAAGGGGGTGCCTGGGTGGCTCAGTTAGTTAAGCATCTGCCTTTGGCTCAGGTCATGATCCCAGGGTCCTGGGGTTGAGTCCTGCATCGGGCTTCTTGCCCAACAGGCAGCCTGCTTCTGCCTCTCCCCTTGCCTTGTGCTCTCTCTCTCTTGTGCTCTCTCTCTCTCTGTCAAATAAATAAATAAAATCTTTAAAAAAAGAAAAAAAATCAAGGCCGTAGCAGCATGAATATGAATTAAGAGCAACTATCTAGATGATTCCAGCAATGTAGAGACCACCAGTGTCATCCTAGATAGGTAATAGTGGAGACTTAATACAGCATGAGTATTTATATAGACAAAATTTTTTACATCATCATATCTCAGTGCTCCATTTTACAGTGAGAGATAATCATATCTGGGACAATACCTTTATTTATTTGAGCTGTGTTTCATACAGTACTTCATTATTTTTTAACATTATATAAGCTCTACTGTAACCACAAAAGTGAGTTTTAACATTTTCCCCACTTAAAGATGGGTGGGCTGACCCACATAAAAAGTTGTTTCCTAGCTTACCAAATTCAAGTCTTTACCAGAATATCCATAATATTCTACATCCTAAGAAATGAACTTGACAATGCTTGGGTTTCGTTAAATAAGTCACCACTGCCTGTACTCATTACCTGTGCCTATATTCTTGTGCAGCTGAAACAATATCAAAATCAGAGTAACCCAAGGATGTTTAATTTCACTGGAATTTGCTTAGGCATTGAAGATTACAAGAGGTGCTAAATACAATTTTAACCTCATGTAAATCTTTTCAAATTAAGAAATTACGGAGCATAGCTATTTCTTTTTAAAGATTTTATTTATTATTTTATTTTAAAAATAGTGGACAAGCAAGTGAGCATGAGGGGAAGGGCAGAGGTAGAGGGAAAAGCAGACTCTGTTCAGAGCACAGAGCCCAGTGAGACCCCCAGGATCCTGTGATCATGACCTGAGTCAAAATCAAGAATTGATTACCTGACTGAGCCTTCCAGGCACCCTGAAGCTTAGCTATTTCTTTCTTTCTTTCTTTTTTTTTTTTCTTAAAGATTTTACTTATTTATTTGACAGACAGAGATCACAAGTAGGCAGAGAGGCAGGCAGAGAGAGAGGAAGGGAAGCAGGCTCCCTGCTGAACAGAGAGCCCGACGTGGGGCTCGATCCCAGGACCCTGGGACCATGACCCGAGCCAAAGGCAGAGGTATCAACCCACTGAGCCACCCAGGCGCCCCTTAGCTATTTCTTAATTAATCTCTGCAGTTTATTTTTTCTTTGAATTGACACTTCTAGATGCTGTATATTTTCTAAGTAGTGACTATATATTTTCTAAGTAATACTTAGAATAAATGACATGCACGTGCAAATCTGGATGATCAACATCTATTTTTTTGGTCACTCATAACATTTATAATAAGGATGTATACTGCTAATTGATTTAGGCTAATTTTACTGCATTTCTGTTAATCACTGTGGATTCTAGGACAATTTTCTAAAAATGGAGGTAAAGTAATTGATACATGTTAACAAAAATTATAGTTGTTTCAGCATAAAAGAAATTATAGTCTAAAAGAAGACTATAAAATTGCCACATACAACTATTATATTGCATGCTGAAAAGACTTATTTTCTTCCATCGTACCATTCCGAAGGAAGGGTAGAGATTAAACACTGCAATATTTGTTGCCTAGCAACACCCACCTATTAGTGATACAAATTTTCCACTGAAAAACACTTTTATTTAGGTCATTGTCTTTGAGATTGCATCATCAGAACTCTTGTCCCCACTGAAATGATCTTTAAAGGGCTTTCTACTCTTGTCCGCACAGAAAGGTAGAGGTCACTTAGTTTGTGTCATTTACTGCTCTAAAACTAGCCTTTGGTTGGTAATCTCTCACATGACAGCCCGTTTCTTCTCTGTTTCTGCTTTCTCCTGTCTCTCTCTCTCCACTGATTGATGAGAGAAGGCTGAAGAGCGAGGTGTGGTTTCCGTTCATCTTAGTACATACTGATCTAATTAATTGAATCTTGGTAGATTAACCAGGGTTAGAGATGTATTTTTTTGTAGACAGAGTAAAGCAGTAAGAACAGATGGCATTCAGAAAGTTTACCGAAGTTCCAGCTCAAGTTACTGGGAGCACTGCTTTACATTTGGTAAGAATCCTTAATTAACCCCCGTGATGTTCAAGGGGAGAAAAGCTCAGATCCAAGCAGAGGGGCACATGAACATGCAGTCATATATTATGTGCCTTTAACTGAAGAGAATTCAACTTTATATATTTGTGGTGATTTCAAAGACAAACCAACAGTGAAAGGAGACAGACAGTGTGGTTATTCTGCCTCATGTTTTTTTTTAAACAGCATATGTCCTAATAAAGGTGAGAAGAGCTGCTTCAGGAATGTTTCAGATCCCAGGTGTCTCCTATGACATGACACCTTGCCATGCTGAGTGTGACTCCCAATTACTGGGGATTCTCGTTTTTTTTGTACAAGGGGGCTTCTAAGTGCAGGCCATCCATCTGCCCCTTCTGCTGCTCAAAGAAACCCTAGGGGTTTTTTTTTTGCATTAGTATTAAGGGAAAAGCTTCCTGTTCTGAACTTTTGGAGAGATGACTATATGTAATGTGTTGCCTTCTGAGGAGTTTTTTTTGTTTTGTTTTATTTGAGTAATTTTGTTTGTTTATGTTCCTGTTTTACCTTTATGTGCTGACCCTAACACCTCAGCCCCATGTAGGATGTTTGGTCTGTAACTGCTGTCCTCTCTGATCTACTTTGAGAGCGCATAGATGCAAAAAATAACCTACGAGAAGAGAATAGAGCATTTTTCTGAGTTTATGTTATGTACCTTATTTTATCATTAGGAATAAAAAAAAAAGTATAAAATATTTAATTGAACAAAACAAAAAGTATTGAATTCTTTAGCCAAAGAGAAATTTTTCTCAAAAACCAAGCTTTTCTTTTTAATTTAGTTAATAACTTTCTAAAGACATAGATGATTCCCAGGCCAGTGGCTTAAATAAATAACTATCACAATACCATTATATCATATGAAAGTATTTTGTATCATTTTGTGTCCCAGATCTATTCCTCATTTATCTGAATTATCCTGGGAGGAATAAAAATTAACAACAAAGAAACAATAGTAATAGTAATAATTACAGCCTATTGTACACTTAGAAGTATGAGAAATTACATAAAGAACTTTCTCTGTATCACCTTTTTAATCCTCACGCCTGTGCGTGAATTACCGGGCCTTTTTTACAGAAGAGAAAAACCAAGGCTGAGATTAAGTAACTCATGGTCTTAGGGTTAATGTGGGACAAAAGTACAGATTCAAACCCAGACCATAGGTTGTAGAAATAGTAGTTTCTATATCATGTTTTTCTTGATACATATGTTTAAGCTTTAAATTATTAGAGATGAGTGGATTTTGTTGTGAGTTGTGAGTTTTAAAAAATATACTTGTAAATTTAAGAAAATGATCTTTAACTTTTCTCTCCTTAATGTTTCATCTGCCCCTTAAAAGGAAAAAAAAAAAACAAAACAAAACAGCTATGCAAATAGCTAAGAGAGTGTGCTATAAAAAGGAGTCATTGGAACCAGTTAATCCCAGATAAATATGATAAATGTGGGGTAACATTTATTTTGCACATTGACCATAAGCCAGTCCTGAATTTTATTGCCCCCCCACATGCTCTTGGGTGGCTGTGTAGTCAGCCCTGCTGCACGAGTAGTCATCAGAACCCACCATGTTTAAAAACAGCATACAGGCACATGTGACATTACAAATGTTTTAAAGTCTTAAGAATAATTACTGTAATAGCAGCAGTCAGCAGAGTGCCCCATAATTTTTGGCTAAAATGCCCTACAGTTTATTTTTTATCTGTAGAGATTTAATTTCCTTGTCTTCTGGGGGGCAAGTTTTCAAACACTTGAGTATGATCCATGGTAAGATTTGTCTGTTTGCTTCATTAACTGCTTTTAGGAAAGTTAGTTGTCTTGCTGTTGTTTCCCTGCCCCTCTGTTGTATCAAACCCTTTTATATAAATTCATCAGGGAGTTGAATGTTTTGGGACTGACTCTGCTACATAGTATTACTGAATTTTTTCCCCCCGCAGACAGACGCTCACAAGTATTTAGGTGACCTGTTAGAGTGTTCAGTAGTAGTGTTTCTCCCACACATACAAACATACGTATCCACATGTGTGGATTTCCTTGTTTCCAGGATATTTAGACTTCGTAGCATGTCTGTGAGAACCCTCCACAGTGTGGCTCTAACCCGCATTTTCAACTTCAGTAATCTTCCACCAGCCTTCAAAAAGAAAGAGTCTTCTTTGTAGCTCTGATGATTTACCCCCATGGCTCTTTCTCATACCCAATAATTCCCTCAACCCCCCACAAACAATCCACCTCTGCTTGTTGCCTGGAATGAGTTTCCCACCCATTGCCCAACGTTTGGATATAGTTGTGTGTGTATGAGTGGTGACCTGTGTATGAGCCGTATAGGTCTACAGGCTTTTTTTGTCTTGAATATCACAGGGACTCTCACAAAACCTGAGCTGTTCCTGTCACATAGTAGGCAACAAATAAATGTATGTGATTTTATATACGTGCCAACAACCATTTGAGAAGTTTATTTTTATTTTCTCTGATATTGTCTTCTAGAAGATATTTAAACAACTTCTTAAATCAGAAATTATATTCCTTTTAAAAGCATTAAAGCTGAATCTTACCATATTATTGCTAGAATCACTTTAAATTGTATCAGATTAAAATCAGTCAACATCTGTCACATTTTTACACATATACATGAATATGCACACATACCCACAAATATTTGTCAGTGAGGGTTTTTTTTCCCCCTTCATTGTTTTTTCTTAGAGTAATAGTGAGGTAAAGTTAATGGAAACAAAATTATGTTGCCCATGTCCAGCATTCTTATTTCCTCCAAGATGTTGCCAGCATATATTTTACTGAACAAGGTGGCGCATGAGTTACGGATGACTCAGTTATGTTCACACAAACAATTAAGAGTTGTCCGTACTGGGGCGCCTGGGTGGCTCAGTGGGTTAAAGCCTCTGCCTTCGGCTCAGGTTGTGATCTCGGGGTCCTGGGATCGAGCCCCACGTTAGGCTCTCTGCTCAGCAGGGAGCCTTTCTCTCTCTGCCTGCCTCTCTGCCTACTTATGATCTGTCAAATAAAATCTTTAAAAAAAAAAAAAAAGAGTTGTCCGTACTGGGAGTGGTGACTGGCAGCATCCGTACATGTTAAAGACAACCATTAACCCTTGCAGATTAAATTTATATTAGCCAGTTCTCAGAAGTAATGGGTAGCATTCTCTGAATTTCACTGAATGCTAATTTTGAGAAATAATGAAGAGAGGTACAGTGTTCCACATCTCTTTATAAGCAATATCTGAGGTAACTGTGGGGGTGCCTAGCATAAAATAGGTACTACAAACATTGGTTTCTTTCATTTCCAATTGATATTTTAATATCAAACACTGTTATTGTGTTGGCCACCACACAGTCCATGACTGGGCCTCCTTGTTCTTTCAGGACTGCTGTCTTTGATTTGATTCCAGATCGGTTCTGGAATGAAGTGGGTGCACTCTGTGGAATAAGTTAACAGCTTTTCAGTAGCTAAAAATGTCATGCCAAGAACTAAGCATTTTTTAGAACTATAGACTCTGTTGTTTGTCTTTCTTTGTGAAATTGAAGCTAATTACTTTCTACTTGTTTATCTTTTTTTTATAGTACTGGAGAAAATGAAATTGGACTTGGCACATCAGGATGTTTGGCTCTGTAAGAAAACTACTTTAGAAGCAACCTCTGTATAAGGAAGACTTCTGAGTAACAAGAGAACATTTGATATTCAAGATACCATATATCCTAAATGTTACATGGTGCCTGAATTTAATTTCTTTGGATGTCATTGCTTAAATATGGTCTTGAAGGGTTTGTTTTGAAATATTGTATATATTTATTTTCAAATATACACATTGTTAATAAGCTAAGAAGTGAGAAATGTATTCCAGGATCATGTACATATTATAAGAGTTCTGGAAGAATTTTATGTTGAAATAGTAAAATATTTTAGTCTTTGAGTTTGGAATGTCCTTTTTAAAAAAAAAAAATAATCTCTTCACATCAGAACAGTAGTTATGAGTTTGGATTATCTCAGTCAAGAAGACTTTTTTGGTTTGTCTTTCCCTCCGCCATTTCCCTCTCTCTCCCCACTCATGTTTGTTTTTGCTTAAGTTGTAATACTTGAAGCTTTACATATTGTGGCTCATTCTTTTACAGTTCAACAATTACTACATATACGTCAAATAAGACAGTCATTTTCTCTCACTTTTAACTATAAATCTTATTTGAAAACTATGGTTAGTTTACAGTTCTCCTACCTTGTAAGTACATCAAGCAGGATATGTAAATGTAGCAATCTGAATTACTTGCCAAAAGGTCATAATGACAGCAGCTTTTAGTGTTGAGCCCAAGATATTTTTACATATACCTGTAAGCATAAATTGTCTTTCTGCAATAAATACATTTTTGATGCAAACTTACTTTTCAAAAGGTTTTTGAAATAGCTTTACTAGACCTTAATGTAATACATCCTTTCTGATTTAAGCAATATGATTTCTTATCTTTTAAGACTAAAAGTCCTGCTGATTCATCCAGCCTCCTTGCCTCATGGAACTTCAGGAAAAGAGCACGTACAAAAATAGAAGAGTAACACTATCCTAATCCTTGCATATTAATGTGTGGCATAGTCATGTGATTTTGTTTTGGAAGAAAAACAGTATCTCATTCTTTTGGTGCTGAATATTAATATCCAATAACAGAAAAGATTAGAAAGTTAAATGGAGGCACGGTTTCAAAGAATGCCCTTAATTACAGTGTTTGTTTGTTACCACATCCTTGTATCTGGGAGTTTGGCCCTTTTTATTTATTTATTTTTTTAATTTATTTATTTTTTATTTTTTTTTTTAAAGATTTTATTTATTTATTTGACAGAGAGAAATCACAAGTAGATGGAGAGGCAGGCAGAGAGAGAGAGAGAGAGGGAAGCAGGCTCCCTGCTGAGCAGGGAGCCCGATGTGGGACTCGATCCCAGGACTCTGAGATCATGACCTGAGCCGAAGGCAGCGGCTTAACCCACTGAGCCACCCAGGCGCCCAGTTTGGCCCTTTTTAGAGTGGGGTTCCCAGCTGGATAGGAAGCACATAATTAGGAGACAACCTAGAGGCTCATGGAGTATGGTTTTTGGGAAACATACATGCTGATTTGAAAACCAGAAAAGATGAAAAGATCTCTGCAAACCATCATAAGAGAGTGATGCCCATATGAGCTGGAAGCTCCATTCTCTATCTTGATTTTTCTGTGCTTGACATGTTTATATCACTTTCTGTTGCCAAGAAGTTCTGAACCCATCTGCATTCTCATTCTTTGAGTTCTATTTCTCTATTTCTGTTGGCTTTGAAAACTTTTCCTGAAATGGCCCTGTTGAAAGTGGCCAACCTTCTGAACTCTTAAAATTCCTTTTTTTCTTTAAGATGTATTTTTTATTTGAAAGAGAGAAACAACGCACACATGGCTGCGAGGAGGGACGTGTGGAGGGAGAGGGAGAGTCCCAGGCAGGCTCCGTGCTGAATGTGGAGCCTAACTTGGGGCTCGATTTCAGCACCTTGAGATCACAACTTGAGCTAAAACCAAGACTCCAATGATCAACTGACTGTGCCAGCCTGGCGTCCGTCTTATAATTGTTTACAGTTTTTTAATTGGCATTTAGTAAAGGTGTGTGTTTTTATTATACTTGCATCTTCCATTTCAGAGGTTTGGCAAACTTCTTCTATAAAGGGACAAGGTAGTAAATATGTTAGCTTTTGGAAAGCATATAATCTTCATCACAACAATTCAACTCTGCTGTTAGAGAAGAAAAAGCAGCCAGAGACAACCTATAAGCAAATGGGCCTGGTCAGATCTGACACTTGGGCCTTAATCTGTTGATCCATTTGAACTAAGTATAAGGCAAAAACTTACCATCTTACCCTTTATAAACCCCACTGCACTTTGCATAGATAGTAGTATGTTTATAGTATGCCTCTATGAATTATTTTGGACCAATACAAAATTCTATAAGGGCCAACACAGTTGTTAAGGAGAGTTGATCATGAATAACCTTGTATTCAGTGCAAACTAGATAAGAATTATATGGGAGACAATGTTTTCTAAGGAGGAAGATGAGTATTGGGTAAGGAAAGACCATCTTTGAAGACAGACAGTGGCCATCGTTTTGCTGAGAGCATTTTGGCTGCGGGTGGTGAGCCTACATCAGAAACAAAAGTGATTTATCAGTCCCAGTTTCTATTGCTCAAAGCAACCTCTTTGCTCCTACTGTTTTCCCCAAACTCCATTGTTTTTCTTGTTCAGGGATCTTTACCGTGTGGTCTTTAGGTCTCTTGATTGTCATTGCCTTTCACATTCTGTCAGTGTTTGACTTTTGAGAACTGTGTGAGGACATGGTGTTTTAATCCAAAACTGTGGGTACCCTAGTCATGTACTTCAAGTATTCAGAGTGACAGTTCTGAATGGGGGAGAAAAAATGTTAATGGCAGCTGCTGAGAGTAGGGCTGCAAAGGTGAAGAAGGAAGTAAAGTGTGATTCACATTCCTAAAGCTAAAGTGTTGATAGCACCCGATTTCTGCCAGTCTCTATACACCAGGGTTTGATGTTCCCCAGCTCACTTATATTACAGAGTTTTCAGTTGAGTGTGTAATGTACTAACAAAAGTGGACATTATAAGGCCTTATGGTTACATATTAGGACTCTGCCAATTGCTTCATGTGTTTATCCCATTATTCTATATAACAGTCCTATGAGATAGAATTGTGTCCCCGTTTTCCAGAATTTTAAGACAACTGAACCATCGATCCAAAGTTAGGCTGTACTTGAGAGCTGAATTGGGATCTGAAGTTGAATTACTTAGATTCCAGTGACCACATTTTGACCATCAAATCCTCTTGGCCTTCATTTCTCACTGAGTCAGTAGTGACAGCCCTGTCTTCTAGTATGTACACGTGTGTGAATGTGGCCCATTAGACTGGGATCCCCCAAACAAAATTCCATTTATTTGTTTGTTCATTCATTTATTGATTTTGTTTACTTTCATGAACAGGGTTGCCAAAGATATAGGCAGTAATCAATAAAATAAATTAAAAATTCCTGAGAAAATAAATTGAAGTGAATTTCAAATTTATAAAAATGGAGTTGTATCATCATACCACATATTCATACTTGCCTTGGCATATATCATTCAGTAAAAACATAAGGTTATATAAATCTTAACCATGCAACTGTTAACCTACCATCATGATGTACTTTATATCTTTGCACATAGACCTAACATTGCAATTAAAAAAAAAAGCCAGATTGAGACTTAAAAGGATTTTTAAAAAAATAAATTGCAGAAACAGCATGGACTATCTTTAATTAAATACAGAAAGTATATTGGTTTGCCAAAATGAATAATCTGATTTATTAACATTTCACCATAAAAAAATACATGCCACTGGACTGGGATGGAATCCTGGAAAAGAGAAAGGACATTAGCTAAAAACTAAAAGAATATAAATAAAGTAGTAGTTAAAAAAAAAGGAATGAGTAGCCTCAGAAGGTAGTGAATGTCCCACCTGGGTGACCACCAGAGAAAGTGAACTGCATCAGAAGGTGATCTTCCACCTGAAATGATTCCTCAGCCCTCTCATCTTTTCTGACCTTGACATTTTTTAAAAGTACAAAGCAGATACTTGTGATATTAATTTTCCTCAAGGTTGACTCATTTTTGGTAAGGATACTTAAGTAGTGCCACGTTCTCAAGGCATCTTACCAGCAGGCACAAGAGGTTCCTGGTGCTGGTAATTGTTATCCCTTGGTTAAGATAGTTTCCAGCTTTCTCCATCCTGAAGTTAACTTGTATTTGACACATAAAATAAGTAATTTGTAAATTCTAAGAGGAAGCATTTTGAAACTATGTAAATATCCTGTTCTTTACCACACTTTTACCCACCAAGTTTAGCATGGATTGATGATCCCTGCCTGAATTAATTATTATTATGGTGAAAACTAAATAGTTTTTTTAAAACTCTCTTGTGCTTCTATACTTGTTAGTGTTCTGCTGTAAGATAGAATTCTCCTTTCTGCATTAGAAAAAATAAGCATTCATTTGCTTATATTAAAATGGATTTTTATCTATTATACAGTGCATTCCTATATTATTTATTTTGATGGTAAAGTTCCCCCAGAACTGACTTGTCTTCAAGCTGGTGCCTGTGTCTCCTGACATAGCCCCAATATTCTCTGAGTCCCTTTTTACTTTTTGCACAAGATGTTCCAGGCTCATCATCTAGCTTCTCTGCCTCAGCCCTGAAGTCAGCCACTTCTCCAAGGAGCCCTGGTTCTTTCCTGGTCTGATTTTAGCAGATAACTCCCCAAATAAAAGATCTGATTTTTTTCTAAAATAGAAGTTAATTTAGCAGCCCAGTATTGCCATTCTAAAACTCGAGTTTGAATAGGGTGATATGGATATAAATAAGCTCAGAACAGTGTAATCCATATATGAATGAACCACAGAATTTAACTTGAATTTAGCTGTATTTTCAGTTCTCAGCTTTAGATCATCACCATCTGCCTTGAGACCATGAGGACTAGTCTTATTATTATGCTCTTTATCTCTGATGATGTTAGTCACCACAAGACACTCAGACCTCCCTAAAGTCATTTCCTTATACCAGAGTCTGTCGTTCCCATATAGCTTTAGACAATCCCATCTCCCAGACCTTTGGGCTTCCTTGGTCCGTCGTCAACAAAATTAATCTATGAGCTCAAAGTTTACCTATGTGCTGTATAACTAGATACTGCTGATGTATATATTTTTTCTTTTTTTAGAAGAAAAAAAAAGTAAAACCAAGTTTCAGGAATTCAGTAAGAAGTAAAAAAAATCTGAGCATATCCAAGTGTGTCTGTACCTTCAGCTTCACTCTCTTCAATGACGCTGAACCATGACTGCTACGTTCATAATCATGATCTTTCATAAGATTACAAGTCATCAAAGAAAACAGTTGTGTTTAGTTAACTATACTGAGTACTGAATGGTTAGTACAATGTCTATCTAGCTCTGTGTTTCAAAAGTGAGTAAAATAATGGTTCTCAGTTAACAAGATAGTAGAACTTCCAACACCAACTTTAATTACTTTTAGATTCTTGATCTCTCATTTAAATCTAATACAAAGAGATGGGAGCTTAGCATTAAAAAAAAAAAAAAAAGCTGGACATAAACTTAGCTTACAAAACTGTAATCCCACCCTTAGACATATGCAAGAGAATTGAAAACATGTCCACCCAAGGACTTGTTTTTACATACAAGTAAATACATGTCCCTAGTATGATTCATAATAACTCCCAAAGTAGAACTACTCAAAGGTCCATCCACTGATGACTATCTAAACAGAACATGATACATTCATACAAGGGCGGGAATACTATTAAGCAACAAACAAAAACCCTACTCCCAGGGCAACAATATGGACAAACCTCAGAAATGTTCCATTAAATGCAAGAAGCCAGACACGAAATACTACCTAGTATAAGCTTCCATTTTCACCAACAATAAGTCTTCAGAGGCCGCAGATCAGAGGTTTCCAGGCACTGGGGGTAAAAACGGGAATGAACTACAAAGGGAGAGTGAGGGAAACTTGCTGCAATAACGATGTTCTAAAACCATTTCGGTGACGGTTGCACAACTATGTTTACCAAAAACCACAGAATTACGCTGAGTGGCACCTCAGTGAAACCTGCCTTAAGAGATCCAAGGCAACTCAAGGTCTAAGGTAAGGTGACACGGGCTTTCCAGTTCCCAGGAGGCGACAGTGGGGGTGGGGTGGGGTAGGAAGCTCCGCCTCCGCACCCGCTGGGCGTCGGGAGAAGGCGGTCCCGCAGCGACTCCTCCCCAGCCCGTGGTTCCCAGCAAGCGTCTACCCGCTCCTCGCCTGGGTCTCCGATTTCGCCCAGGCTGTCGTTCCAGGTCGTAAGCCTCCAAGACCCTGGCGGACGTCAGCTCTTCCAGCTCCGCTCTCTGAGGCCCGGAAACAGGCAGGTTGCATATTTCCAGCTTTCCAGCACGGCCGCTGGGAAGCAGCAGCCCAGGCTGCCTCGGGGGAAGCGATGGAGGAAACCGAGGCCTGGGTGCGAGGTCGCCGAGGTCGCGGGCACCCACAGGCGCCGGATCCCGACCAGCTGGCCCAACCCCGTGCAAGATGACACATTCGCTTTGCTAAGGAGACTGAGATCTTGAAACACAGTGGGGTGCTTGAAGTCTATACGTTATTTGATATGGAGAATCTTCGGTTCAGAAAACCCTGGAGACTGGAGAATAGGGTAGGAGACCATCAAATTGAGAGGCCAAGCACGCCATGTAAGCAGACACCTCCAAACGTCCACGCAGTTCTCTGGGGGCCTTGCTGCCTTGGTCTGGAGCGAGGAAGCACCACCTCTTTTGCCACAACGAGGAGAATAACCTGTCTTTGAGCACTGCCCTCCCTTCATAAAAGGTAACCCCTGTTAGTCCTTTTTTTTTTTTTAAAGGTTTTATTTATTTATTTGACAGAAATCACAAGTAGACTGAGAGGCAGGCAGAGAGAGAGAGAGGGAAGCAGGCTTCTCGCTGAGCAGAGAGCCCGATGCGGGACTCAATCCCATGACCCTGAGATCACAACCAGAGCTGAAGGCAGTGGCTTAACCCACTGAGCCACCCAGGTGCCCACTGGTAGTCCTTTTATAGACGGCAAGTGTGGGTGGTGAGTTCCTGGTGAGTGGCAACTTCAGTTCTTTAAATTGGGGCTGCTGCTTCTTTAATAAATTTATCTTTTTGAGAGAGAGAGAGAGGAGGGGAAGAGGGAGAGGGAAATAATCTCAAGTCGACTCCTTCCTGAGTGTTCAATCTCATGATTGGGCTCAATCTCATAACCCTGAAATCATGACCTAAGCCAAAACCAAGAGTCAGATGCTTAACAGACTGAGCCCCCTGGGCACCCCCGCAAACTGATGCTTAAGTAATGAGACAAGAACCCCAAGTTGGTATTCTGGAGCTGAGGTATTTTCTCTCCCTTCCCAAAATACATGCTGGGAATTTTCAGCCATCCGAATCCATTTCCTAGAGTTGCTGCTGCAGTAGCTACATCCACTGACAGGTAGGGGCTTGGCTTGTCTTTCCTTAGGAAAAAGCCCCCCACATATACCTTGCTGCCACTGAGTCAGCAAAATTAATCCTCAAATATCTGGTGCATGTGTACAGGCACCTAACTCAAATTTCCTTATGAGCCTCTCTCTGAATCCAAAAACTGCTTAGAACTTGTTTTCCAATGTCACTGCACTTTCCTGCAAGAGCATTTGTACGCCAGCCCCACTGCAAGGCAATGACTCACTTCCGCCACACCCACCCACAGTACTGGTTCTTACACCAGAAACTCAGTAGTGAGCCCCTCAGACATCAGTGTTGTCCTATTTAGTCTGTCACAGAACAAAAGGCCCAGAAAACACAGTTAACAGCACCAAGTCCAGATATTTCTAACTGTCATGTCCTTACCTTCCTGTCTGCTCTTTCTCAGCATCCATTGTGGGTACTTTCTCCTCTGAACAACCTTTAGATGTTGAAGCACCACAGTGCTTATGTCTGGGACCCTTTGTGCTTTCTGTCCGCACTTCCACTTCCCATCCAGTCCCGTGGAGTTAGACACGAGTGATGTGCTGATGCCTGGGGCCAGCTTGGTGGGTGGGTCAGCTCTGCAGCTGCACAAAATTCCACGTTCAGAAGGGCCCCGGGCTAGTTGAATGCTCTGCTGTTGCTGTGGTAAGAGCCTTAGTACTTTCGTCTTGGAGCTGGTGTTGTTTAACTGAAGTCAGTTGGGACAGGGGCGCCTGCGCAGGAGCAGAGGAGATGGGTTACCTGTGCATCTGTCACTGTCCCATGCCCTTGCTGCTCCATCAGCATTTACAGTGCGGGGTGAGCACAGAACGCCGGGAGGCCCACAGGCCACGGGGGTGGGGTGGGGGTCCAGGGAAGCTCAAAGAGAGAACAAGATCATTGTGTTGGCATCTGTGACTGAAAGTGGGGACACTGACAGCTTTAAGAGACCACTCTTTCATTTGAACCAGAACCTACTTTGGAAGCAGAAAGAAAACAGTGGTGTTCTAAGAATGCAAATAACCAAGAAACCCTATGCACATCCTGAAAGGTCAGGGAACTCTGTGTGTGCCCCCTGTGGGACATGAGGATGATAGTGTGAAGGTGAAGGCTCAGCAGAGCAGCACCTGTTAGGAGGCTTCCCTCTCCAACCCCACCCCCTTTTTTGTTTTGGAGGAAAAGGGAGAGTGCATGTTGGGGAGGGGGTGGAAGGGCAGAGGGCGAGGGAGAGACAGTCTTAAGCAGCTCCATGCCTAGTGCAGAGCCCAGCGTGGGGCATGGTGTTACGACCCTGAGATCATGACCTGAGCCAAAACTGAGTCAGAGGCTTAACTGACTGAACCATCCAGGCACCCCTATCTGCAACTCTTTTAAAAATATATATTTTTTAAAGATTTTATCTATTTGACAGACAGAGATTACAAGTAGGCAGAGAGGCAGGCAGAGAGAGAGGAGGAAGCAGGTTCCCCATGGAGCAGAGAGCCCAATGTGGGGCTTGATCTCAGGACCCTGGGAAGGCCTGAGAAGGCAGAGGCTTTAAACCACTGAGCCACCCAGGTGCCCCCAAAATATTTTTAAATTAAGATAAAAGTGACATATGACACTGTGTAAACTTAAGGTGTACAATGTGTTGGTTTGGTACATTCATCTATTTGCAATGTGAGTACCACAGTGACATTAGCTAACATTCTTTTCATGTCTCCATCAATCTTATTTTGTTGAGAACAGTTAGTCTCTTAGTAACTTTGAAATTTATAATATAGTATTGTTGACCTTAATCACTCTGTTGTGCATTAGCTCTCCAGATCTTAGGGGTCTATCAGTTACCAATTTGTACCCGTAAACAACATCTTCCCAATTCCTCCATACCCAAGCCTCTGGTCATCACCATTCTGCTCTGTTTTGTATAAATTCTTTCTTTTTTTTTTAAGATTCCACAAAAAAGTGATGTATTTATCCTTCTTTGTTTGACTTACCTTACTTAGCTTAATACCCTCCAGGTTGATTCATGTTGTTGCAAATGACAGGATTTCCTTCTTTTTAAGGCTGAATAGTGTTCCATTATATATAAATATATAGACATACCATGTTTTCTTTATCTACTCATCAGCTGATGGACACTTAAATTGTTTCCCTATCTGCGCTATCGTGAATAATGTGTTTCTAGATTCTGTCAGTATCTTGGCTGTGATGAACATGAATGTATAGGTATCCCTTCGTGATACTTCATTTCAGTTCCTTTGGACATTTACCCAGAAATGGAATCATTGAATCATATGGTAGTTGAGTTTTTAATTGTTTGAGGAACTGTTGTACTGTTTTCCATAATGGCTGTACGAACTTACTTTCCCATGGTTTCTGTTTCTCCACATCAACATTTGTTATCTTGTGTTTTTGATAAAAGCCATCCAACAAGTGTGAGGTGATAGCTAATTGTGGTGTTGATTCACCTGCAACTCTTAATTTCCCGTACTTATGGGTGGGCTCAGTCATTTTCTCCTAAGACCAACAGCTTCCCCTGAAAGAGCTCACTGTTTCAGCCACCTGTCCTGTATTGTGCACTGACCCTAGGTTACCAGCCTAGATTTCTGATTCCTTCAAGTCTGCTTTACTCTGAGGTCCTTGCTACCCTCCCTGCCATGCGGCTTTTAGGAGGCACCTACTTTCATCCTGTGATGCTCCCATGATCTCAGAATTTCAGAGTTGCAACAGGTGCTTTTTTTTCCTACCTCACAGTCCTTTGGGATTGTCGAGCAAGCTGTTCCATCCTGTCTCCAAAGTCTGCACACAGTGAGGGCTAGGGACAAGACGCTACCTTCCTTAAGTCGAACCAAAAGCCCACTTCCCCCTTTTCTGTAGGTCTTGTGCCTTCTCGATGTACGTCAGCGTAGCATGGCAGTTACAAACATAGGCGCCAGAGCCCGAGTGCCTGGGTTCTAATTCCACAGTTGCTTATGTGTTCCTGTGTGACACCGAGGAAGTTGCTCATCTTCTCTGTGCCACAATTGCCTTTTCCAAAAGAAAAAAAAAATGGGGTAAGAATAGAATTACCTCGGGGCACCTGGGTGGCTCAGTGGGTTAAAGCCTCTGCCTTCAGCTCAGGTCATGATCCCAGGGTCCTGGGGTTGAGACCTGCTTAGGGCTCTCTGATCAGCGGGGAGCTTGCTTCTTCCTCTCTCTGCCTGCCTCTCTGCCTGCTTGTGATCTCTGTGAAATTAAAAAAAAAAAAAATCTTAAAAAAAAAGAATGGAATTACCTCATTAAATTGTTGTTAGGTTTAAATAAATTCTCTATGTGAAGCTTGTGTAATACTGCTTGGCTTAAACTAAGCATTATAAAATTCTTCTGTATTCTTAATTTCTCCAAAATGGCTAAAAAGGAGATATTTACTCAAGTGACCATTTATTTGACCAGTACTTATTGTATGCTTAGCACTGAAGATGCAGTATTAGATGGAGCAGATTGGGTTCCTACTGCATGGATCTTCGAGACAAACCATAAGCAAGCATACAGGCTATTAAATGAATGTCTAAAATGGAATAAATATTTTTAAAGGAACAACTGTGTGCAGTGAAAGAGGACACAGGAGAAAGACCTAATTTAGATAAAGGCACCAAAGAAGTGTTTCTTTGAGCAGATGATACTTAAGCCAAGAAAAGGTGGACCAAAGGAACTCTCTGTGGAAGAGTGTGGTGTCATTGTGGCAGGAAGAGCATTATAGTCAGAGGGAACAGCATGTGCAAAGACCTCAAGCCAGGAGAAAAAGTTGCTTTGTGCAAGATTCTGAAAGTTGGTTTGTCTAGGACCTTTGAGCAAGGGGAGACAGCAAAAGATGAGGCAGGTGGGAATCCAGTCCTGCGGTGCCTTATAAGCCATGGGGAGGATTGGAGATTTCCTTTGAAGTGTAAAGCCTATCAGTTAAAACTTTTAGGAAGGGGACCAAAGTGGTCTCTTTGAAGTTATTAAATTAATACTTAGTTTCTGGTATAAAAAATGGACCTTTGGGGAAAAATCAGAGAGAGCAGTTGGTCATCTAGGAGATAATTATTGTGGTTCGGATTAAGGTTTTGAAAGTGAATAGAGAGACAAATGAATGGATTTGAAGTTTGGTTTGGAGGAAGAACAGATGAGACTTACTGATAGAGTGCCTGGGAAGGGGGTAGGGATGAAGAACTGTTTCTGGCCTGAGCATGGGATGAATCATGTGGACACCTGCAGTGATTAAGTATAGGGAACAGAAGAAGAAGTGGGATTGGGGGGGGGGGGGAGTTACGAGGGTGAATTTTCAGTGTAGTTTGCACACTTGGAGATAGCTGTGAGACAGTCAGCTGGGGCTCCCCATCAAAGGCTCAGCTTCATTACGAGCCACAGCTGCAGTGAAGGATTTGGAGGGGTATAATCTCATGGGTTTTCTATTAGTAAACGATATTTAAGGGATAAGAATTGATGAAGTGTAAGTGACCAAAGATGCCCAGAACAGTCTTGGAAAAGAGCAAATTTAGAGGACTCAAGCTTCTGGTTTCAAAACTTACCACAAAGCTCTAGTAATCAAGATAATATAGTATTGCCATAAAGACATACAGGTCAATGGAATATAATTCAGGATACAGAATTAATCATTAATGTATGGTCAATTGATTTTTGACAAGAAAATCCAATTGGTAGTGGGGACTGGGGAGAAGAGTCATTTCAACAGATGTTGCTGTGACAGTTGGATAGTCTTATGTAAAAGGATGAAGTTGTAGCTGTCCCCTCACATTACACACAAAAATCAACTCAAAATAGATATAGACCTTGATGGAAGAGCTAAACCTATTTAAAATGCTTAGAAAAAGACATAGGAGGTAATCTTTGTGACCTTGGGTTAGTCCAGGGCTTTTTAGCTGACACCAAAACCATAAACAAAAGAAAAAAATAAATTGGACTAAATAAAAATGAAAAAACTTTTGCGCTTATAAATATACCATTGAAAAAGTGAAAACATAGCTCCCTTAATGGTAGAAAATATTTGCAAATCATGTATTTGATGATGGCCTTGTATCTAGAATATAAATAAATATAAATATAAAGAACACTTAGAGTTCAGCAATAAAAAGACAGATAACTCCATTGAAAAATGGGAAAGGATCTGAATAGACATTTCTCCAGAGAATGTACACAAATGGCCACTAAGCACATGAAAAGATGCTCAACCTTATTAGTCACTCAGGAGACTTCAAACCCACTAGGGTAGGCGTAATAATAACAATAATTGTGGATAAGGATGTAGGAAGAGTGGAACCCTCATGCACTGGTGGTAGGATTGTAAAATAGTTCAGGCAACTTTGGAAAGCAGTTTAGCATTTCCTCAAAATGTTGCACAGAGGTACCATATGACCTTGCAGTTTTGCTCCTAGATATATCTAAGATAAACGAAAACATACGTCCACACAAAAACTGGTACACACATGTTCATAACAGCATTATTGATGATAGCCAAAAAGTAGGAGCACCCCCAAAACCCATGAACTGACAAATGGATAAAACATTGTGGTATATAGTACAGTGGAAATTATCTATCAATCAAAAACATTGAAATTCTGATACATGCTACAACATGGATAAACCCTGAGAATGTGCTAGATGAAAGATGCCAGCCACAAACACCACATATTGTATGGTTCCATTTATATGAAATATTCAGGGCACCTGGGTGGCTCAGTGGGTTAAAGCCTCTGTGTTCGGCTCAGGTCATGATCCCAGGGTCGTGGGATCAAGCCCCACATCAGGCTCTCTGCTCAGTAGGGAGCCTGCTTCCCCCTCTCTCTGCCTACTTGTGATCTCTGTCTGACAAATAAGTAAATAAAAAAATTGGAAAAAAAAGAGAAATCTTCAGCGTAGGCAAATCTATAGAAACAGAAAACGGATTACTGGTTGCCAAGGGGTGGGTGGAGGAGGGGGATGGGGAGTGAGTGCTAGTGGGTATGTCATTTCGTTTGTGGATGATGAAACTACTCACAAGTGGTCAGGATTGTACAACTCTGTATTATAGTCTGTGAGTTATATTTCAATAAAACTGCTGTAAAATTTGGTGAGATTACCTAGGGAGAAAATGTTGAAAAAAATATAAAAGGGTAACAGAACGTACACAGCCTGACTTGGGAGGAACTTCCATGTTCAGAGATTGGGGAGGGGAGGAGGAACTGAGACGGAATGGCCCAAGAAGTAAGAGAAATGCGTGTGTGGCGTGACACAGGCCAGTTAGAAGAGTGTCTTAGAATGTTACTGAGAGGCGAGCAAATTGAGTATGAGGAAATGGCCATTATGTTTGACCAAGCAACATCATCTTTGTCTCATTAGACTGTAAGTCCCTTGAAGGCAAGCTGATAAGACCATCAATTTGTATGGGACAGCAGAGCCAGGGCCAGCTGGAGTGGGATATAGAGGGACGGCAGGTGAAGGACAGGAAGCAATAATTGTAGACTCTTCTTTCCAGACTACTGACAGAGCAGGTAGGTGAGGAGAGAGATAGAAGAGGATATTGGGGAAGGGATGATTTAAAAAAAAAAAAAAAAAAAGCACAGAACTAGATAATAGAGCCATAAGAAGATGGTGATGAGTCGGAGGAAGGAAGCTGATTATGGAAAGGGGGCTGTAAGTAAAAGAGTGACGTTCCCAGGAAAGTGAGGAGGCATGTCATCCCACAGGCAGGTGGAGAAATTGGTTTTAGATGGCAGGAGAGTGATTTTCCCATTGTAAAGGGTGGGAGGCAGTGGTGGGACCTGGGGAGATATAAGAAAGTTGATAAATATGAGGGAGTTTTAATTTGAGTTTGCAACTGTACAGTGCAACGGTAGGAAGCGTTATTAGTTGAGAGTGATAGAAGAGGAAAGTGTAGGAGGTTGGGTGGGAGAGATTATATTGAGAAATGAATACTACAATAGATTACTTAATATATTCATCACCTCAATTAATTATGGTGTTGTATGTGTGTGTGTTGAGAACATTTAACATATGCTCTCCTAGCAACTTTCAAATATACAATATTGTTAACTATAGTCTTCATGTTGCATTCCTAGAACTTCGTCATGTTATAGCTGAAAGTTTGTATCTTTTGACTAACTTCATGGGTTCCCTCACCTCTGCCAATAACAAATCTACTCCCTATTTCTAGTTCTTTTTTTAAAATTCTTTATTATTATTTTTTTTAGATTCCACATATAAATGAGACCATACGGTATTTGTCTTTTTCTGACTTATTTTACTTAGCATAATGTCTGTCAGGGTCCATCCATGCTGTTGCAAATGGTAATATTTCCTTTCTATGGCTGAATTACATTCCAATGAGTGTGTGTGTATGTGTGTGTGTGTGTGTGTGTGAGGGGGAGAGAGAGAGAGAGAGAGGTTCTCTTTATACATTTACCCATCCACAGTCATGTAAATTTTTCCATGTCTTGGCTGTTGTAAATAATGCTGCAGTAAACATGGAGGTGAAGATACCTCTACAAGGTAGTGATCTCATTTGGTTTGGCTATATACCGTAAGAAATGGAATTTGCTGGATCATATTATTAGTTCTATTTTTAACTTTCTGAGGAACCTCCATACTGTTTTCCATAGTGATGGCACCAATTTACATTCTCAACATAAGGGTTTCTGTGTACACAAGAATTTCCTTTTCTCCACATCCTTAGCAACACTATCTCTTGTCTTTTGGAGAATAGACTTTGTAACAGATGTGAGGAGATATCTCATTGTGGCTTTGATTTGCATTTCCCTGATGATTAGTGATGTTGAGCATCTTTTCATGTGTCTCCTGGCCATCTGGATGTTTTTGGGAAAATGTTCAGGTCTTTTGTCCTTTTTAAAATCAGATTATTTGTTATTTTGCTAATGTGTGAACTTTTAATATACTTTGCATATTAATCCCATAATTAACAAATATAATAACAAATATAATAATTAAGTTTATACATTAAGAATTTTATTAATTGATCTGATTAACCAGATATCTGATTTGCAATATTTTCTCCCACTCTGTAGGTTGCCTTTTTAGTTTTTTGATCATTTCTTTTTCTATGCAGGTTTTCAGTTTGTTTTAGTCCGTTTTGTTTATTTGTGCTTATTTGTTTATTTGTGCTTGCTTACACTTTTGGTCATATCCAAAAAAATCAGTGCCAAGACCAATGTCAAGGAGCTTTTTCCCTGTGTTTTCTTCTTGGAGTTTTATGGCTTCAGGTTTTATATTTAATTCTTTAATCCATTCCAAGTTAATTTGTAGGAGTGGTATAGGTAGGGGTCCAGTTTCATTCTTTTGCATGTGAATGTCCCGTTTCCCCAGCACCATTGATTGAACAGACTGCCTTTTCTCCATTGAGTGTTCCTTAATTGCTTGGCAAATATTTGTTGAGCGTATCTCTGTGGGTTTATTTCGGGGCCCCTGATTCTGTTCCATGTGTTCTTACTCAAGTACCGTACTATTTTGATCATCATAATTTTGTACTGTAGTGTGAAATCAAGAAGTAAAATGCCTCCGGCTTTGTTCTTTCTCAAGATCAAAAGCTATTAGCTATTCAGGGTCTTTTGTGGCCTCCATATGAATTTTAGGATTTTTTTCTATTTTTGAGAAAAAGTGCCTTTCAACTTTTGATCATGATTACATTGAATCTGTAGATTTGGATAGTATGGATAGTTTAACAATATTAACTCTTCCAATTCTTGAAAACAGAATGTCTTTCTATTTATTTGTGTCTACTTTAATTTTTCTTATGAATCTCTTATAGTTCTCAGTGTATAGATTTTTTTTGCCTCTTTGGATGAATTTATTTTTCAGTATTTTATTGTTTTTGGTGCTAGTGAATTTTGTATTTGTAATTCTGTAATGTAATTTTGGTGCTATTGTAAATTAGATTGTGTTTTCTTTTTTTCCAGATAATTTGTTGTTAGTATAAAGAGTTAGTATAAAGAGTATAAAGAGTTGATTTTGGTATGTTGCATTTATATCCTGCAGCTTCCCTGAATTTGCCTACTAGCTCTAATGGCTTTTTGGTGGAGTTTTAAAGATTTTTTTATATATAAGATTATGTCATCTGTAAACAGAGACCGTTTTCCTTTCTATTTCAGATCCTTTTAATTTCTTTTTCTCGCTTGATCGCTCTGGCTAGGATTACCCCAGTAAATAATTGACAGCATGGTTGGCCCATTTCAAGATTGTGATCATGAAATGAAGTGAAAAGCGTTGGGTGATTTCTTTTTCCTGACAGTCTTCATTTTCAGGCTTGGAAAAGTGAGATTATTGGAGGTATCCAGAGCTTGGGTTTGGCTCCACAAATGTGAAGATGTTACAACTTTTTCAGGGGATGCTTGAGTTGGTGAGGCCTGACGTCCATGCTCCACACAGAGATGTGAAGACGGAGAGGGAGTAGATTGTGGAAATGATAGAGGCAGGTGTTTAGGAGACTGAAAATGTGGTAGGCATGGGTGAGCAAGTAAGATAGAAAGTAGGTGGTGATAGTCACTGAGTGGGACAGCTGAAGCTGAGATTTTGTAGATAATGGAATTTCTGATGTTGACGTAGTCTATGCTAAACAGGGCAGTGCGAGTGTATAGCTAAGAAAGGGATGAGGAAAAAAAAGGTAAAATGTAGGAGCACCTGGGTGGCTCAGTGGGTTAAGCCTCTGCCTCCAGCTTAGGTCATGATCTCATGGTCCCTGGAATAGAGCCCCGCATAGGGCTCACTACTCAGCAGGGAACCTCCTTCCCCACCCTGCTGTCTGCCTCTAGCCTACTTGTGATCTGTCAAATAAATAAATAAATAAATAAATAAATAAATAAATAAACAAAATGTTTTAAAAAAAGTTAAAATATTCAGTTGAGAGGCCTGGGCATTGGATGGACTGTCTGTGTGCATATAGAAGAGAGTGAAAATGATGGTCCCCTAAACTACTCATGGTAGTAGTAGTTGGTTTTGCTTTCAAAATCTACTTTATAATGACACCTCAGTGTGACTTGAATAGAGAACACCTTGCAACATCTATCTACAGAGAATCACTGTCACTCACTTACACATGGGAAATCACTTTCGGTGGTCATATCTAAGTGTGTACCAAGGATCCTTATACACTCTCATTTAAAACTTAGAAAAATCTTAAAAGGTTTTCTTTGTGGGACAATTTTATTACTCCATATCCGAAAGGACATTCCATTGCTCTGTGGGCCTCTCTAGTTCTATATTTTTCTAATTTGTCTATTTATTCATTAGACAAATTCTTAGTCCTTGGATGCTCTGTAGCAGGAATGTGCGGGGACTGCAAGTTCTGGGGCAGAAGCTCTAGAGCTGACCCCCCTCCCTAGAGCTCCTGGTGTGACAGACGGTAGAGTAGTGTACACAATATGGTCACTTCTTATATATCTGGGTAATTCTCTCGTGCTGGTGAAGTTTGTAATGTGTACATTAATAAATGCTTTATGATCCACCATTAGGAACTGAAGGTCCTAATGGTCACATGTTTTTGTCTTGCTGACATCACTAGACCTGCCCAGATTCATTTACTTTTGAAGTTCTTTTCTTTTCTTTTTTTAAGATTTTTAAAATTTATTTATTTGACAGAGAACACAAGTAGGCACAGGGGCAGGCGGGGAGCGGGGGGAGGTAAGCTCCCTGCTGAGCAGAGAGCCCAATGGCAGGGCTCAATCCCAGGACCCTGAGATCATGACCAGAGCCGAAAGCAGAGGCTCAACCCACTGAGCCATCCAGGTGCCCCTGAAGTTATTTTCTTAGCATTGTCTCGTTTGATTTGTTTGATATCTTTGTCTTCTAAACTTTAACATTTTAAGACAAGGAACCTAGAATGTCTTGGAGTGAAAACATTTGGTAGTCTTGTGTTAGGATATGTGTCACTGAAGTCTTCAGGATTGAAGGATTTCTGAAATCTGGTGTCAAGAACTTAGTGCTGGAAGCTACTTGCCCTGATTCCAAATCACAGCCATTGAACAAATTCCCAAACTCTCCTCCTGGGGATAGGCAGGTTGCTGAGGAAAGGAGATTCGGGTTCTTTCCTCTTGGTATGGGGGATGGTCTGAAAGCTGCCTCTCATGATCAAACATTCCTTCTTCTTTTTCAAATATCTTTTTAAATTTTACTTCAGCCCTCCTGTCATTTAAATGTTCAGCCAGGGTAGCCGGCCCTCCTCAGCATTTCAGTCAGTCAGAAAGCAAGCAGTTCTGCTCACGGGCCCAGGCAGGGCATTTTCTTGGCACTGGAAGAATCGAGCTTAGCCCAGGAAATGGCGACCGGCAATCTTCTCAACTTTTCTAATGACCTCATTTTGCAACCCCATTCCTAGCCATTCTCGTAGAAAGGAAAGGAGTTGTAACTATGGTTTGCAAACATGGTGCTCCGGTTCCTACATCTTAATTTCCCTTTGGACTTCAAAATAAAAGTTCATTTTGTGCTTTGTGGGAATCTTACGATATAAAAGACATCCCACTCACCCTCCCCATCCTCAGTCTTCCTCAAGTTAACCGACGTGGAATTCCCACTTCCCCGTGTTTCTGCTTAGTTGAGAATACGTAGTGCGGAACTAAAAATGAATGTTGCTATCGAAACGTATCATGTTATGAAAGCATTCCCATACAGATTTTTATATATAGCATTTGTGAGATTTTACATTTTTAAAATTCACAAGTACCTTGGATCTGGAGAATAAGGCAAATACCAGGGCAAACAGTTTGGCTCATGTTGCTTGTAACTGAATCTTCAGCTTCTTTACACGTGACTGGAGGTTTCCACCATTTTTCATGGAATGCAGGGTAGAGTGTTCATCATTATGAGAAATATCTAAAAAGCCCTGTTTTCAAGATTTTATAGGATGGCAGTGGTTTGAAGCCGTAAAAAATGAATCTTTCTAACTCACAATTACAATGCCTAAAATCACAAGATGCTTAGAAATCACAGAGTTTAAACTCTTCATTTCATGGAAGAAACTGAGGCCCAGAAAGGGCAAGTGAGTGTTCTGAGTCACAGCTGAATGCGTGTGAGGCTAAGGTTGTGGGTTGATTTCCCAGTTCCCACACTAGCTCCTCCTCCGTGTGGTGAGGCACCTGCATGACTTTCCCAATGCCGCGTGGTTCACTGAAGTGCCATGAGATCCCGGTTTCTTATCTGTCTAATAAAGGAGTTGAATTAAAACTTCAGAGTTCTGCCTGGTAGAAATCCAGATGATCGTAATCTCTGAATTTAGATAAAAAGGAATGTGAGGGGTGCCTGGGTAGCTCAGTGGGTTAAAGCCTCTGCCTTTGGCCCGGGTCATGATCCCAGGGTCCCGTCTGCTCGGCGGGGAGCCTGCTTCCCTCTCACTCTCTGCCTGCTTCTCTGTCTACTCGTGATCTCTGTCAAATAAGTAAATACAATATTAAAAAAAAAAAAAAAGGAATGCGAGTGATCAGAAAAGAATGTGCTCAATGGGACTTTTGACACCATTGCAAATTTCAGTCATGTTTTTCTCTTCAAAATAATAATATAGAAATTCTTTACATTTCTGTATCATTCTGTGTACTTCTAGGGGACCTTCCGCTTAATGGTTCATAGCATCCCCAGCAACAGAGGTGGCTGTGCGATTCATGCCTGCCCTAATCAGAGGACCCATGTATTGTGTTATATACAAGTGGAAGCTTATGGGCTGTCACTGAGACAGGCAATGAAGAAGTCTTTGCCGTGGGGTTAGCAGCTGGGATGATAGAATCCTGGAGCTCTCCGTGGGTCTGTAGTCCCAACCTTCCAACTCTGACCCTAGCTCCCAAACTCCTGCTGTAAAGGAAATATGACAAGCGAGAGAAGGGGCGAGTGAGTGCGGGGAAGGGGCAGAGGCAAGGGCGTTCATTTGAGTCCCGGCCTTATCTATGCCCGAAGTGTCTTCCTGCTCTTCCCAATTATGTGAAGCAGGAAATTACTCCTTTTTTGCTTAAGCTAATTTGAATTGGTTTTTTTATCACCTTTATCTGAAAGACTCCTGACAAATGCTATTATGTATGCCCAATAGGGGAATTGAAACTGGGTCAGGAAAAAGCTTCAGAATAAATCCCAAGGGTAGTGGGTAAGACTGCCCACAATCCTTAGTTATTTTTATTTACTCATTCATTTATTGAGCACTTTGCATATGCAAAGCACCCTAACTTAGGGGGAGGGAAACTGAGGACAGGGCAAAAAATGAAGCTTGGGAGCAGGTCAGAACATGAGAAGGTCAACGTACCAACCTTACGAACCATGGTTTGTGGAAACGGGGAGTCAAGATCAGCTGAAGAATCTGGGGAAGGCCCCCAAGATAGGGTGAGGACCCCCTGGGATACCGAGGTTCCAGATGATTTGGTCTGAAAAGAACATCGTTAGAACTAAAGATTTGGTGGGGGAAAAAAAAAGAATATCTCGTTAGCAAGGATTTACTAGTGTTTGTAACTGTGATGTACCATGGAGTATTTTAGTAACTTTTTAAGCATTTCCTTTCGGCTTGGAATTTGTATGGCTTTTCTCTTTATTTTTGCTTCTAAATAAGTCTTTCTTTCTTAGTGCTATTTGTAATAGAGAAATCTGGTATACTAATTGCACAACCACTGATGGGTTTGGGGAATAAAGTAGGTTAGGAAAACATAATAGATGGCATATTCCTACTTTTGAATAAAATAACGCATGTGCCTACGGAAAGATTTATAAAGGGGATATATTCCAGTGTATTATCAGCAGGTGACTCTGGGTACTCAAGTGTCATGAATAGATTCTTTGTATCATTTTGCTTGTCTATATTTCATAGTATTAAGTGTGCATAATTTTTATTAGAAGAAAATAATAAGAGAAACTTAAGCATTAAGAATAGAAAAATGTAAGAAACCTGAACATAACCAACATGTGGTAAGTTGGAAGGGCTGGGTGAATGGAAGGTAAATGGACATCCTGATAGGAAGTGGAAGTGACAGAAGCAGAGATCTGGGGGTGGGGGGGGCGGCCTCTTCTACTGGGGGTTGAGGAGAGAGGGAATAGAACGAGGAAGGCTCTCTGTTGTGCCTGCTTCATGTCATCAGTATTTTATTTTTTAAAAAAATTTTAAAGATTATTTATTTGAGAGAGAGAGAGGGACTCTGAACAGGGGGGAAGAGCATAGGGAGAGGGAGAAGTGGGCTCCCCACGGAGCAGGGATCCTAACGTGGGGTCTCCATCCTAGGACCCGGGAATCATGACTTGAGCTGAAGGCAGACCCTTAACCGACTGAACCACCCAGGTGCCCTGTGTCATCAGTGTTTTAAATGGCAAGGTGGATTTTGTTTTGAAAGGAAATTTTAAGCAAGGAGATGTCAGTAAAAAGACCTCGCCATGGGCTTAGAAAGGTAAAATATCAAAAAGCCAAATTAAAAAAAATATATGTATATATATATATTATAAATATCAGATATATATCATAAATATGTATGACTTTTAAAGTCCATTTCAACACGTATGGCGGTTTTGGACCTGAGTGGATTGACAGTAGGTGAGCACGCAGGTGTCAGGGAAGATTCCATGACTTCATCAAGTTGGCCAGAAGAGGTCCTAAGCTGAGGTGGAGGTATCCTCTCAGAGGGAGGTCACTGACTTTGTCCCTTTGCTGTTGACTTTGAGAGAAATGCAAAACAGAGCCCAGGTGAAACAAATCATTGAGCGTGAGAGCAAGTGAAACCCAGAAGCAGCAACGAAACAGGAGGAGGAAGAGCTGCCGGGGGCTTCATTAGGACAACAGATACCCATCGTCCTGTCTCCAGCAAGTTGAAAAATTGGTTGGGTTACTGGAGAAGAAGCATTTCTCTTCGAATATGACTGATGGAAAGGATCAAAAAGCAAGAGTTAGCAGAGGTTTGTGAATCTAAATAAGCTGCTTAATGTTGCTGAATACAGAAAAAAACCCCGTAGAGAGATATTTTGAGCTTGCTTCTTAGAATGTTCAAATACACAAAAAAGACAAATTAGCAGTGACAACTTTCTACAGACTGAATCAGAACAAGCTAACAGTGACGGGGAGAACGGAAGTCTTGGCATTAAAGCGCTCTATGGAAGATTTAAAAAAAAAAAAAAAAACCCAAGAAAACACAAAGCTTGAAACATGGGAACAGCCTTTGGATGAATTTCCTTTAGAACTGGTGATTATGTGAGCCTTGTTCTAAAATCTGCAAATTATTCCATTGGCAAAGTTTCAGAGAGGTTTTCCTCTGGGGTCATGTCTCCAATCCTGGGTTAGGGGTAACCTAGGAATGCTTAGTTGAAGAGAAGGCATAATTTGAGATTCAGTCATTTTTAATGAAGGGTCTATGACATCTGACGACTACATGAGAAAAGTAATATTTCTTTGTAGTAACCTGGTTATGACAGAGCAACGTCAGTGAGTTCACAAGGTTGGAGTCTATGAAACTCTCTGACGGGACCCTGGACCCCCCTTCCTCTGGTGGCTTCGCCACCCCTTCATTTTCCAGGACTCCAATTTGAGTCCAGGCCCTCATCTTTGTTCCTCTGGTTTGTGTTTGCTTTACTCATTTGCCCTCTTCAGACATTGTGATCGGAGCTCTTGTTTGCCTCAGGGGACACCTGTGGCCAGGTCCCCCTCAGTGCAGCCCAGCGAGCAGATCTGGTTCTAGGCTGGCTGCCCGCTGCCAGGGGACTTTGGTCCTCACTCTTACTCTCTGACAAAAGACCTGCCTGCTGCTGACAAGAATGTTCCTGCTGCCACCTCCGTTGTCGGGCTCTGAGGACTTGTCCGGATCAAATAGCTGTTGTCTGCTGGCTGGCAGGGGCTGACAGGGCTCAGGTAGCAGGGGTATGTGTCTCTCTTTTCTCTAAAGTAGATCAGGAGTTCCTCCTGTGGTATTGTAGATCACTTCACTGAGTCCTTGCCAGGGCGCAAAAAGCACTTGTTCCTTTCTCCAGCTCCCCTCTGCCTGTCATGACTCAGAGAAAAAATGAAGTTGCAGTGCACGATTCACACTTCACACCTGCTTCTTCTAAGGTGTGTAACCGGTCTGTATCCCTCCTGGGCAGGAAGGCCCCATTGTGGTGCTCCAGGAGGATTTTGCATAGAACCTTCTGTCTGGTGGTGAGGTGTGACCCATACAGCTGCCCCCCTGTGCAGTAATACCTAGAGAAATTCTTGCAGCCAGGAGATGTGTTGGGAATAACTTAAGCGGTGCTCTGGATTGCAGTCTGTCTACACCTTCCTGTGTGTGCATCACTGATATAAAAGAATTTATAAGGAGAGCTTCCTGGAAGGAGTGAAAACCTGTAACAGGTGTGACTGAAGGGGCAGCTTTGTTGTGTCTAGAAGATTTCCCTTTGCAGCCCATGATGCTTTTATTGTATTACCTGCTGCTTAGGGACTTGTACCGCTGCTAACATCAGCCCTTAAGCAGTGATTCTCTCCGTTCATTTCTGGGAAGGTTTTGTTCCTTCCACTGTGCTTTGCAGAGGGCTGGCTGTGGCGGTGTGGTATATGTAGCATATTGCTTTTTTCCCTTTCTCCCCTTCCTCCCCTTCCTCCCCCCATCCCTCGAGATGTCTGTCTCCCCAATGCAGATATGTCCTGGAGTTGTGTTAGCTGGACTGTGAGAGTCATTCTCTGGTAGTCTGATGTAGGCAAGAACCCCATAGCTGTTGAAGGGGTAGGCAGCGGGAACATCACCCATCTTCTCTCCACACCTCTGCTCTCCCGTCTCGCTCAGGTGGGTTTCTGACTCTGAAGGTAGGGAGAGGGGAGGAGGTGAGCAGGGGGTCTGGAAAGTCATCGCTCGAATGGTGCTGCCCTGAGCTAGCTTTGCAACGTTCTGGACCAGTTGCTGTTGACAGCTGTCTCTTTCTCAGGTGCTGGTGTTAGTGGGCTTCTCGGAGGCTTCTTGAGGGACCACACTGCCAGTGACTTCCTCCAGCTGGCTGCTTTGCTCTCAACCCTTCTTTTTTGGCAGTTTGCTTCAAAGACACTCTGTTTGCTGGAACCCATCATCCTTTTTTGTGTGTGTGTGGGATTGATCGTGGCTTCTGGCCAGTTCTCTGTTTGGACCACATCTGGTCCAGGAGAAACTCTTGCGCAATTTTGGCCCAACAACACAGTGACTCTCTTTCATGTTCCCTCCCAAGCTGTGCACCAGCCATCCTCCTGTCCTGTCGCGTTTCTTCTACTGGAGTTGGGGACCAGTCCACTGAGCACTTCCTTACTGCAGGGGTCCCACAGAGTTTTCACTTGTGGTCTCCTCCTTCACACTTCGTTATAGGGCCGGACCACAGGAGAAGCTGGACCATGGAGACGCTGAGTGGAAAATACGGCTAGGCTTTGAATCTCTTCTTCCTTTCAGTCCTGAGCAAATGTCCTTGAACCGAAAGTTTCTTCTCTTCTCTTTTCCTTAGATTGCAGTTCCCTCTGAGAGCAGGGCCACTCCAGAGACCCTCCAGACATGGAAAATGAGGATAATAATAGTTCCTACATCAGAGGGTGTGTGAAGGTTAAATGAGTTAATGTGTATAAGGCACTTACACCAGATCCTGGCACATAGTAATTGCCATGTAAGTATCAGCTATTATCATAATTACAATGCCATGTGGATGAACCGTCTAGCTCCCCCCGACTTGCGGCAGAGGGTGTAGGCAGAGGTGGGGGAAGCGAGAGGATTAGTCTTCACGGGAGACGTGGGACTAGGAGTGGGGGGACCTATGTCCACGCAGTTTATTCTCTGGATAGGAAGTAGCTAATTAGATACAGTATTATTGAAATTCTTTGAGCTTGGCTTCAGGCAGTGAAATATTAGAATTTTGCATTTGGCTGGCTTGGAAGAAACAATTGATGGGACATATTGCCTTGTTAAATGTATATGGTAAGTAATGTGTGACTGACTCAGTGAACCAGGTAAACGTTAAAACCTCAGTTTACTCCTCAAACAGTGTCTGAATGATTTGGCTAAGGTTTCAGACAGCCTCAAAGCCCAATAAGAATTAAGATGTCAACTCCTTCGCCCATGGCGGTCACTATCTTCCTGTCAGCAGCTGAGTTCTTGTCCGGTTTAGACATTGGGTTGGTTCCGTGTCTTCTCTGTTCTTGGGTTCCTGAAAGGCGCGAAGCATGCATCCTGAACACAGGGAATGCCTCGCAGAGAGAGCTCATTCACTGGCCTACCCAGGGACCTTCATTCATTCAACAAGTGCTCTGCCTTGTTTTGGGGGTCCTTTAGGGGTTTTCCAAATTTTATAAAATTAACACGTTCTTTATAGTCAGATAACAGATCCCTCCCACCTGAACTAATTAGCACTGTGATCAGTGTCCCCTGCTCTGGGTGTTCTTTCTGTGTATCTCCATGCTTTGGTTCTCATTACCTCCTGCTGGCCTCCCCATCCGCCGGTTTCAGGAGCCTTGGTGACCAGTGCAGCCTTCGCATGTCCCCTCCGCTCCGGCTGCCTGTGTCTCCTCTCTCCCAAACACTGCATGTAAAACACAGGATGTTCTGCACGTTTTAATTTAGCCACATTGATTTCATCGATGTCTTGTCAGAGACCCAGGAGCCTGTGGCCTTGTCAGCCGCACGAGACAGATCAGAGATGGGCCCTCTGGTCTTTTGACCCTGATTCTTCTTTCTTCTTGTTCTGATTCCCTCTTAGTGTTACAGAATTATGTGGACAAGGGGAGCCAGGGGGAGGGGGGGCGGACGGAATCAAGGAGGAGGGAGTAGGAGGTCAGTGCTCACAGAAACACAAGAACAAAAGAACTACCAATTGGGACCTCTCTTCACAGGCGCCTGCCTTAGGAAAGTCAGTGAGGAACCATCCATCATCTTCCAGGACTCCTGGCTCAGGGCCGGCTTGGACCAAGTGAGAGCTGTTTAGGCAGTCACCTGTCATACCCTAGGGCCACCTGTGTGTGGTCACCCTGCCTTTCCCATGAGGGCCCTCCTGCTACCTTCGGCGGCTTCACATCCCAGTTACGTATTCAGGAGACAAAACGGAATGGTTGCTGGAGCCCATGGTTGGAGAGCAGCACATGGCTTCTGGCTGTAAGGACGGGCTTCTCAAATGTTCAACCAGCTTTATTCTGTTCGGATGTTTTTTTGTTGTTATTGAACTCATCCAGAGAGGAGAGGTGCCCTAATTGTATTTCTAGATCATTTCTTGACAATTCTGATAACCTGTGGTTTTTAAAATTCAAGTCTTGGCATCGGAGGTTCCTCCAACGTTCGAATCTGGGTTGTATGTGAAGGTGGGTTCGGATTGGGAAGTTTATGAATAATATATGCAATTTGTAACCATCTGTGGAGCTGAACGTAAAACAGACTGTGTGTGCGTCTGTATAAAATCTCTGTATTTCCATCCTGTGTTTGGAATTTAAAGTTTTAAGGGAAGGTTGGTGCCTTTATCTGACCTGTCAACATTATAGATGATACTGTATATTTATAAAGATATTTGCATATCTTTTATCAGATGGATGCTCTTAGTTGATTTAGTGTTCCAGTTTCTGTTTGGAAAATGAATTAATATTTGAAATGAAGATGAAAAGCTCAGAGGATCTGACTCACTGTCAGTCTTAAGTGCTTTGTGCCCTTGGGATGTTTGACCTTTGGGGGTTAATGCTGGGTGTAAGGCAAATTAGTGAATTAGGACCTCTCCCACCGCCCGGCCTCTGTTACCACCCACCTACAGTGTGTCTTTCTCCTGAAGGGTTTCTTTGGAGTCCTGATGTTCACTAGTTATCATTTAAAAGGCACTTTCCTTCTATTGAGTTTTCAGTGGGCATTCTTGAAGACCTGCGATATCTAAGATTAAAAACACGGAATGCTTTAAGAATTTCAACAGTGAAAGCAAACCTAGTTGAAAGATTGTTTTTGCATATATCTTATTCTAGGTTTTCGTTCTAAATTACAGAAGCCCCATTCAATAGAAAGGACAGATTTTATTATGTATATTCCACAGATGCTAAAACTGGTATTTAGAGACGTAAAAGATTTAAAGCCACAGTAAGCCTCAGCCCAAAGATAGGAGGATTCACTGCATCTCACAAGTACTTTTTCCTTCCATGACACGCACTACCTGTCTTTTCTCTCTCTCTCTTTTTAAAGATTTTTAAATTTATTTGTCAGAGAGAGAGAGAAACAACAAGCAGGGTGATTAGCAGAGGGAGAGGGGGAAGCAGGCTCCCCACCGAGCAGGGAGCCCAATGCAAGACTCATCCCAGGTCCCTGGGATCATGACCTGAGCCAAAGGCAGACACTTAACCGACTGAGCCACCCAGCTGCCTGACTTCTCTAGTAATGGAGTTTCAGGTGGTAGGATAGAAGAGGAAGTGAGATTTTTTTGGCTAGAGAAGCTTACTCATCCCTTTGAGGATGACCCTCTGTTCTTCCTCATCCCAACAAATAATATGGTAGAGCAAAACCCATGTGTAATCAGACAGAATTCAGTTATTAATCCAGCTAATTTATTATTGTTTATAAACATATATTTTTATCCCCAGTGGTACAGGTCTGTGAATCACCAGGTTTATACACTTCACAGCACTCACCAAAGCACATACCCTCCCCAATGTCCATAATCCCACCCCCTTGATATTTCAGATTCTTAATACCTCACACTGACCTTCTTCTTTTTGGAGAATGAGGAAGACGCAAATGAAGATAGTTCAAGGTACACATAGAAGTGTTTACACACGCAGAAAATAGGTTTAATTTAGATAAGGAATGACTTATCTAAATGAAATGGCTAGTTGATTCAGTCATGTTTGGGTTTTCCAAACTGGTTTTTAAGTGGAGATGGAGTCTCATTTTATTGAGTTCTCACAGTTGCCTGCCTAAGATGCCCATTTGGAGGACTCATTTTGGGGACTAGAAAACGAACTTAAAGCCCTGATGTCAACACTCTGAAGGGTCTGATTTTTTTTTTTTTTTAAGATTTTATTTATTTATTTGACAGAGAGAGACCCAGCAAGAGAGGGAACACAAGCAGGGGGAGTGGGAGTGGGAGAGGGAGAAGCAGGCTTCCCACGGAGCAGGGACCCTGATGCGCAGGAAGCCCGATGAGGGGCTCAACCCCAGCACCCCAGGATCATGTCCCGAGCCAAAGGCAGACACTTAACGACTAGCCACCCAGGCACCTCAGGGTCTGATGATTTTACCCAACACTGCATGCTAACCAGTTGGCCAGTCTCCTGGGCACTGGTGGAAGGCATACATCTCCCAAGTCAAAAAGAAAGGACTTCATTGCTCATGGCACAGCAAACAGCGTGAGCTGTAGCCTCATATCAGTTCCCTTTGGCTCTCAAGTTTGAAAAGACATGGGCAGCCCAAGTAGATGCTGCGTACATAGTAGCTTGTATCATACCTGAGAACTCCCCAATTTAGGAAACCCTCACATTTTATAATAGACTCTCCAATATGTGCCTAAGAAGTCATCTTTATTCTACTGTACAGGAAATAGACCTGCTGTCGGCTCTGGAGAGAGATCTTCTAAGAGTATTCGCTTCACAAACATCCTTATAAAGATCAGAATAGAGT